>NC_138102.1:87838187-90337187 GCF_964146895.1 Miniopterus schreibersii | reverse complement strand
CAAGCCTTCATTCAACATGTACACACACCTTGTAGCAGTTTCAGCTTTAAGCATGTTGGTGTTCTCAAAAGGCTGTGTAACCTGTGTAGAGTGTGTCACTCTCCAGTACTGAATACACAACTTAGAGTTCCTTTCACCACAGACATGCAAACACATCTTTTTGGGGGAGTCCTATTTAAGATCTGGTGGAAATGTAAGGGTTTCATCGAGAAGATGAAGTCAATCATGCTTTTGCACTCTGCAACCGATAGAAATGTCTTTTTGTAGAAGCCCGTCTGAATTTCACTGCAAAATGCCCTTCTTTTCTGCTTTCTTGAATGTTCTCGAAGAATTAGGTGAAAGAGCGTGTTTGAACAAGGGTGAAGCAGTGTGAGTTTTCCTAGATTTCAAGTGATTTGGGAAACATATTCCGCGTTTTTCCACATTGTCTATAAACAGCAGGAGGCTTGCAAGAGATTGAAACAATGCATCCCAAAACATATTGCACCAGTGAAAACACACATTTCTATAAAGACCTTGAAAGAGCAGGCAAAAGAATAGTGGCTGAGTGTTCTTTCAGAGAGAAACATGCATTTCATTCTTCTAGAGTGAGTTTTCAGCCTGGAATTCATATGCATTTTGAACTCTGCAGAATGTAGCTACCTGCTCGGTGGTTCTGTCATAGAAGCACCTTTCCTGCAGGAGCTTATTGCAACATTCATTGTTTGGCTAAGTTCTTTAGGGTTGGTTTTGGAAGGTCTTTCAACTTTGGCCAAATCCCGCTTCGTACGAAATTTTTTCACACTGCTGTTTCCAAGTGTCCACAAAGAGCTGCTCCTGGAAACGGTACACATGCACATCTCCCATACTGGTGTGCTCGTTTCACTACCTGGATTTCGGTTTCCTCCTCCTTCTTTGAAATGACAAGCCTTCTTTCAGCATGCTACACACGCCTTGTAGCAGTTTCAGTTTTAAACATGTTGGTGCTCTCAAAACGCTGTGTAACCTGAGTAGAGTGTGTCACTCTCCACCACTGAATACACAACTTAGAGCTCCTTTCGCCACAGACACGCAAACACATCTTTTTGGGAAAGTCCTAATTCAGGTCACTTGGAAATGTAAGGGTTTCATCGAGAACATGAAGTGAATCATGCTTTTCCACTCTGCAACAGATAAAAATGACTTTTCCTACATGCCCGTCTGAAATTCACTGCAAAATGGACCTCTTTTCTGCTTTCTTGAATGTTCTCAACGCATTAGGTGAAAGAGCGTGTTTGAGCAAGAGTGATGCAGTGTGCTTCTTCCCGGATTTCAATTGATTTGGGAAACGTCATCCCCGTTTTTCCACATTGTCTAAGAAACAACATGAGGCTTGCAAGAGATTGAAACAATGCATCCCAAAACATATTCCACCAGTGAAAACACACGTTTCTACAAAGGCTTGAAGAAGCAAGCAAAAGAATAGTGGCTGAGTGATCTTTGCGAGAGAAACATGCATTTCATCCTTCTGGAGTAAATTTTCAGCCTGAAATTCATATGCATTTTGTACTGTGCAGAATGTATCTACCTGCTCGGGGGTTGTGTCATAGAAGCACCTTTCCTGCAGGAGCTTATTGCAACAGTCATCGTTTGGCTAAGTTCTTTATTGTTGGTTTTGGAAGGTCTTTCAACTTTGGCCCAATCCCGCTTCGTACGAAATTTTTTCACAGCGCTGTTTCCAAGTGTCCACAAAGAGCTGCTGCTGGAAACTGTGCACATTCACATCTCCCATACTGGTGTGCTCGTTTCACTACCTGGATTTTGGTTTCCTCTTCCTTCTTTGAAATGACAAGCCTTCATTCAACATGTACACACACCTTGTAGCAGTTTCAGCTTTAAGGATGTTGGTGTTCTCAAAAGGCTGTGTAACCTGTGTAGAGTGTGTCACTCTCCAGTACTGAATACACAACTTAGAGTTCCTTTCATCACAGACATGCAAACACATCTTTTTGGGGAGTCGTATTTAAGATCAGGTGGAAATGTAAGGGTTTCATCGAGAAGATGAAGTCAATCATGCTTTTGCACTCTGCAACCGATAGAAATGACTTTTTGTGGTAGCACGTCTGAATTTCACTGCAAAATGACCTTCTTTTCTGCTTTCTTGAATGTTCTCGAAGCATTAGGTGAAAGAGCGTGTTTGATCAAGGGTGAAGCAGGGTGAGTTTTCCTAGATTTCAAGTGATTTGAGAAACCTCATCCGCGTTTTTCCACATTGTCTATAAACAGCAGGAGGCTTGCAAGAGATTGAAATAATGCATCCCAAAACATATTCCACCAGTGAAACCACACGTTTCTACAAAGGCCTTGAAGAAGCAAGCAAAAGAATAGTGGCTGAGTGATCTTTGCGAGATAAACATGCATTTCATCCTTCTGGAGTAAATTTTCAGCCTGGAATTCATATGCATTTTGTACTGTGCAGAATGTATCTACCTGCTCGGGGGTTGTGTCATAGAAGCACCTTTCCTGCAGGAGCTTATTGCAACATTCATCGTTTGCCTAAGTTCTTTAGGGTTGGTTTTGGAAGGTCTTTCAACTTTGGCCCAATCCCGCTTCGTACGAAATTTTTTCACAGCGCTGTTTCCAAGTGTCCACAAAGAGCTGCTGCTGGAAACTGTGCACATGCACATCTCCCAAACTGGTGTGCTCGTTTCACTACCTGGGTTTAGGTTTCCTCTTCCTTCTTTGAAATGACAAGCCTTCATTCAACATGTACACACACCTTGTAGCAGTTTCAGCTTTAAGCATGTTGGTGTTCTCAAAAGGCTGTGTAACCTGTGTAGAGTGTGTCACTCTCCAGTACTGAATACACAACTTAGAGTTCCTTTCACCACAGACATGCAAACACATCTTTTTGGGGGAGTCCTATTTAAGATCAGGTGGAAATGTAAGGGTTTCATCGAGAAGATGAAGTCAATCATGCTTTTGCACTCTGCAACCGATAGAAATGACTTTTTGTAGAAGCACGTCTGAATTTCACTTCAAAATGCCCTTCTTTTCTGCTTTCTTGAATGTTCTCGAAGAATTAGGTGAAAGAGCGTCTTTGAACAAGGGTGAAGCAGTGTGAGTTTTCCTAGATTTCAAGTGATTTGGGAAACATATTCCGCGTTTTTCCACATTGTCTATAAACAGCAGGAGGCTTGCAAGAGATTGAAACAATGCATCCCAAAACATATTGCACCAGTGAAAACACACATTTCTACAAAGACCTTGAAAGAGCAGGCAAAAGAATAGTGGCTGAGTGTTCTTTCAGAGAGAAACATGCATTTCATTCTTCTAGAGTGAGTTTTCAGCCTGGAATTCATATGCATTTTGAACTGTGCAGAATGTAGCTACGTGCTCGCGGGTTCTGTCATAGAAGCACCTTTCCTGCAGGAGCTTATTGCAACATTCATTGTTTGGCTAAGTTCTTTAGGGTTGGTTTTGGAAGGTCTTTCAACTTTGGCCAAATCCCGCTTCGTACGAAATTTTTTCACACTGCTGTTTCCAAGTGTCCACAAAGAGCTGCTGCTGGAAACGGTACACATGCACATCTCCCATACTGGTGTGCTCGTTTCACTACCTGGATTTCGGTTTCCTCCTCCTTCTTTGAAATGACAAGCCTTCATTCAGCATGCTACACACGCCTTGTAGCAGTTGCAGTTTTAAACATGTTGGTGCTCTCAAAACGCTGTGTAACCTGAGTAGAGTGTGTCACTCTCCAGCACTGAATACACAACTTAGAGCTCCTTTCGCCACAGACACGCAAACACATCTTTTTGGGAAAGTCCTAACTCAGGTCACTTGGAAATGTAAGGGTTTCATCGAGAACCTGAAGTGAATCATGCTTTTCCACTCTGCAACAGATAGAAATGACTTTTCCTACATGCCCGTCTGAAATTCACTGCAAAATGGACCTCTTTTCTGCTTTCTTGAATGTTCTCAACGCATTAGGTGAAAGAGCGTGTTTGAGCAAGAGTGATGCAGTGTGCTTCTTCCTGGATTTCAAGTGATTTGGGAAACCTCATCCGCGTTTTTCCACATTGTCTCAGAAACAACATGAGGCTTGCAAGAGATTGAAACAATGCATCCCAAAACATATTCCACCAGTGAAACCACACGTTTCTACAAAGGCCTTGAAGAAGCAAGCAAAAGAATAGTGGCTGAGTGATCTTTCCGAGAGAAACATGCATTTCATCCTTCTGGAGTAAATTTTCAGCCTGGAATTCATATGCATTTTGTACTGTGCAGAATGTATCTACCTGCTCGGGGGTTGTGTCATAGAACCACCTTTCCTGCATTAGCTTATTGCAACAGTCATCGTTTGGCTAAGTTCTTTAGGGTTGGTTTTGGAAGGTCTTTCATCTTTGGCCCAATCCCGCTTCGTACGAAATTTTTTCACAGCGCTGTTTCCAAGTGTCCACAAAGACCTGCTGCTGGAAACTGTACACATGCACATCTCCCATACTGGTGTGCTCGTTTCACTACCTGGATTTTGGTTTCCTCTTCCTTCTTTGAAATGACAAGCCTTCATTCAACATGTACACACACCTTGTAGCAGTTTCAGCTTTAAGCATGTTGGTGTTCTCAAAAGGCTGTGTAACCTGTGTAGAGTGTGTCACTCTCCAGTACTGAATACACAACTTAGAGTTCCTTTCACCACAGACATGCAAACACATCTTTTTGGGGGAGTCCTATTTAAGATCTGGTGGAAATGTAAGGGTTTCATCGAGAAGATGAAGTCAATCATGCTTTTGCACTCTGCAACCGATAGAAATGTCTTTTTGTAGAAGCCCGTCTGAATTTCACTGCAAAATGCCCTTCTTTTCTGCTTTCTTGAATGTTCTCGAAGAATTAGGTGAAAGAGCGTGTTTGAATAAGGGTGAAGCAGTGTGAGTTTTCCTAGATTTCAAGTGATTTGGGAAACATATTCCGCGTTTTTCAACATTGTCTATAAACAGCAGGAGGCTTGCAAGAGATTGAAACAATGCATCCCAAAACATATTCCACCAGTGAAAACACACATTTATACAAAGACCTTGAAAGAGCAGGCAAAAGAATAGTGGCTGAGTGTTCTTTCAGAGAGAAACATGCATTTCATTCTTCTAGAGTGAGTTTTCTGCCTGGAATTCATATGCATTTTGAACTGTGCAGAATGTAGCTACCTGCTCGGTGGTTCTGTCATAGAAGCACCTTTCCTGCAGGAGCTTATTGCAACATTCATTGTTTGGCTAAGTTCTTTAGGGTTGGTTTTGGAAGGTCTTTCAACTTTGGCCAAATCCCGCTTCGTACGAAATTTTTTCACACTGCTGTTTCCAAGTGTCCACAAAGAGCTGCTCCTGGAAACGGTACACATGCAAATCTCCCATACTGGTGTGCTCGTTTCACTACCTGGATTTCGGTTTCCTCCTCCTTCTTTGAAATGACAAGCCTTCATTCAGCATGCTACACACGCCTTGTAGCAGTTTCAGTTTTAAACATGTTGGTGCTCTCAAAACGCTGTGTAACCTGAGTAGAGTGTGTCACTCTCCAGCACTGAATACACAACTTAGAGCTCCTTTCGCCACAGACACGCAAACACATCTTTTTGGGAAAGTCCTAACTCAGGTCACTTGGAAATGTAAGGGTTTCATCGAGAACCTGAAGTGAATCATGCTTTTCCACTCTGCAACAGATAGAAATGACTTTTCCTACATGCCCGTCTGAAATTCACTGCAAAATGGACCTCTTTTCTGCTTTCTTGAATGTTCTCAACGCATTAGGTGAAAGAGCGTGTTTGAGCAAGAGTGATGCAGTGTGCTTCTTCCTGGATTTCAAGTGATTTGGGAAACCTCATCCGCGTTTTTCCACATTGTCTCAGAAACAACATGAGGCTTGCAAGAGATTGAAACAATGCATCCCAAAACATATTCCACCAGTGAAACCACACGTTTCTACAAAGGCCTTGAAGAAGCAAGCAAAAGAATAGTGGCTGAGTGATCTTTCCGAGAGAAACATGCATTTCATCCTTCTGGAGTAAATTTTCAGCCTGGAATTCATATGCATTTTGTACTGTGCAGAATGTATCTACCTGCTCGGGGGTTGTGTCATAGAACCACCTTTCCTGCATTAGCTTATTGCAACAGTCATCGTTTGGCTAAGTTCTTTAGGGTTGGTTTTGGAAGGTCTTTCATCTTTGGCCCAATCCCGCTTCGTACGAAATTTTTTCACAGCGCTGTTTCCAAGTGTCCACAAAGACCTGCTGCTGGAAACTGTACACATGCACATCTCCCATACTGGTGTGCTCGTTTCACTACCTGGATTTTGGTTTCCTCTTCCTTCTTTGAAATGACAAGCCTTCATTCAACATGTACACACACCTTGTAGCAGTTTCAGCTTTAAGCATGTTGGTGTTCTCAAAAGGCTGTGTAACCTGTGTAGAGTGTGTCACTCTCCAGTACTGAATACACAACTTAGAGTTCCTTTCACCACAGAGATGCAAACACATCTTTTTGGGGGAGTCCTATTTAAGATCTGGTGGAAATGTAAGGGTTTCATCGAGAAGATGAAGTCAATCATGCTTTTGCACTCTGCAACCGATAGAAATGTCTTTTTGTAGAAGCCCGTCTGAATTTCACTGCAAAATGCCCTTCTTTTCTGCTTTCTTGAATGTTCTCGAAGAATTAGGTGAAAGAGCGTGTTTGAACAAGGGTGAAGCAGTGTGAGTTTTCCTAGATTTCAAGTGATTTGGGAAACATATTCCGCGTTTTTCAACATTGTCTATAAACAGCAGGAGGCTTGCAAGAGATTGAAACAATGCATCCCAAAACATATTCCACCAGTGAAAACACACATTTATACAAAGACCTTGAAAGAGCAGGCAAAAGAATAGTGGCTGAGTGTTCTTTCAGAGAGAAACATGCATTTCATTCTTCTAGAGTGAGTTTTCTGCCTGGAATTCATATGCATTTTGAACTGTGCAGAATGTAGCTACCTGCTCGGTGGTTCTGTCATAGAAGCACCTTTCCTGCAGGAGCTTATTGCAACATTCATTGTTTGGCTAAGTTCTTTAGGGTTGGTTTTGGAAGGTCTTTCAACTTTGGCCAAATCCCGCTTCGTACGAAATTTTTTCACACTGCTGTTTCCAAGTGTCCACAAAGAGCTGCTCCTGGAAACGGTACACATGCAAATCTCCCATACTGGTGTGCTCGTTTCACTACCTGGATTTCGGTTTCCTCCTCCTTCTTTGAAATGACAAGCCTTCATTCAGCATGCTACACACGCCTTGTAGCAGTTTCAGTTTTAAACATGTTGGTGCTCTCAAAACGCTGTGTAACCTGAGTAGAGTGTGTCACTCTCCAGCACTGAATACACAACTTAGAGCTCCTTTCGCCACAGACACGCAAACACATCTTTTTGGGAAAGTCCTAACTCAGGTCACTTGGAAATGTAAGGGTTTCATCGAGAACATGAAGTGAATCATGCTTTTCCACTCTGCAACAGATAGAAATGACTTTTCCTACATGCCCGTCTGAAATTCACTGCAAAATGGACCTCTTTTCTGCTTTCTTGAATGTTCTCAACGCATTAGGTGAAAGAGCGTGTTTGAGCAAGAGTGATGCAGTGTGCTTCTTCCTGGATTTCAAGTGATTTGGGAAACCTCATCCGCGTTTTTCCACATTGTCTAAGAAACAACATGAGGCTTGCAAGAGATTGAAACAATGCATCCCAAAACATATTCCACCAGTGAAACCACACGTTTCTACAAAGGCCTTGAAGAGGCAAGCAAAAGAATAGTGGCTGAGTGATCTTTCCGAGAGAAACATGCATTTCATCCTTCTGGAGTAAATTTTCAGCCTGGAATTCATATGCATTTTGTACTGTGCAGAATGTATCTACCTGCTCGGGGGTTGTGTCATAGAACCACATTTCCTGCATTAGCTTATTGCAACAGTCATCGTTTTGCTAAGTTCTTTAGGGTTGGTTTTGGTAGGTCTTTCAACTTTGGCCCAATCCCGCTTCGTACGAAATTTTTTCACAGCGCTGTTTCCAAGTGTCCACAAAGAGCTGCTGCTGGAAACTGTACACATGCACATCTCCCATACTGGTGTGCTCGTTTCACTACCTGGATTTTGGTTTCCTCTTCCTTCTTTGAAATGACAAGCCTTCATTCAACATGTACACACACCTTGTAGCAGTTTCAGCTTTAAGCATGTTGGTGTTCTCAAAAGGCTGTGTAACCTGTGTAGAGTGTGTCACTCTCCAGTACTGAATACACAACTTAGAGTTCCTTTCACCACAGACATGCAAACACATCTTTTTGGGGGAGTCCTATTTAAGATCTGGTGGAAATGTAAGGGTTTCATCGAGAAGATGAAGTCAATCATGCTTTTGCACTCTGCAACCGATAGAAATGTCTTTTTGTAGAAGCCCGTCTGAATTTCACTGCAAAATGCCCTTCTTTTCTGCTTTCTTGAATGTTCTCGAAGAATTAGGTGAAAGAGCGTGTTTGAACAAGGGTGAAGCAGTGTGAGTTTTCCTAGATTTCAAGTGATTTGGGAAACATATTCCGCGTTTTTCCACATTGTCTATAAACAGCAGGAGGCTTGCAAGAGATTGAAACAATGCATCCCAAAACATATTGCACCAGTGAAAACACACATTTCTACAAAGACCTTGAAAGAGCAGGCAAAAGAATAGTGGCTGAGTGTTCTTTCAGAGAGAAACATGCATTTCATTCTTCTAGAGTGAGTTTTCAGCCTGGAATTCATATGCATTTTGAACTCTGCAGAATGTAGCTACCTGCTCGGTGGTTCTGTCATAGAAGCACCTTTCCTGCAGGAGCTTATTGCAACATTCATTGTTTGGCTAAGTTCTTTAGGGTTGGTTTTGGAAGGTCTTTCAACTTTGGCCAAATCCCGCTTCGTACGAAATTTTTTCACACTGCTGTTTCCAAGTGTCCACAAAGAGCTGCTCCTGGAAACGGTACACATGCACATCTCCCATACTGGTGTGCTCGTTTCACTACCTGGATTTCGGTTTCCTCCTCCTTCTTTGAAATGACAAGCCTTCTTTCAGCATGCTACACACGCCTTGTAGCAGTTTCAGTTTTAAACATGTTGGTGCTCTCAAAACGCTGTGTAACCTGAGTAGAGTGTGTCACTCTCCACCACTGAATACACAACTTAGAGCTCCTTTCGCCACAGACACGCAAACACATCTTTTTGGGAAAGTCCTAATTCAGGTCACTTGGAAATGTAAGGGTTTCATCGAGAACATGAAGTGAATCATGCTTTTCCACTCTGCAACAGATAAAAATGACTTTTCCTACATGCCCGTCTGAAATTCACTGCAAAATGGACCTCTTTTCTGCTTTCTTGAATGTTCTCAACGCATTAGGTGAAAGAGCGTGTTTGAGCAAGAGTGATGCAGTGTGCTTCTTCCCGGATTTCAAGTGATTTGGGAAACGTCATCCGCGTTTTTCCACATTGTCTAAGAAACAACATGAGGCTTGCAAGAGATTGAAACAATGCATCCCAAAACATATTCCACCAGTGAAAACACACGTTTCTACAAAGGCTTGAAGAAGCAAGCAAAAGAATAGTGGCTGAGTGATCTTTGCGAGAGAAACATGCATTTCATCCTTCTGGAGTAAATTTTCAGCCTGAAATTCATATGCATTTTGTACTGTGCAGAATGTATCTACCTGCTCGGGGGTTGTGTCATAGAAGCACCTTTCCTGCAGGAGCTTATTGCAACAGTCATCGTTTGGCTAAGTTCTTTATTGTTGGTTTTGGAAGGTCTTTCAACTTTGGCCCAATCCCGCTTCGTACGAAATTTTTTCACAGCGCTGTTTCCAAGTGTCCACAAAGAGCTGCTGCTGGAAACTGTGCACATTCACATCTCCCATACTGGTGTGCTCGTTTCACTACCTGGATTTTGGTTTCCTCTTCCTTCTTTGAAATGACAAGCCTTCATTCAACATGTACACACACCTTGTAGCAGTTTCAGCTTTAAGGATGTTGGTGTTCTCAAAAGGCTGTGTAACCTGTGTAGAGTGTGTCACTCTCCAGTACTGAATACACAACTTAGAGTTCCTTTCATCACAGACATGCAAACACATCTTTTTGGGGAGTCGTATTTAAGATCAGGTGGAAATGTAAGGGTTTCATCGAGAAGATGAAGTCAATCATGCTTTTGCACTCTGCAACCGATAGAAATGACTTTTTGTGGTAGCACGTCTGAATTTCACTGCAAAATGACCTTCTTTTCTGCTTTCTTGAATGTTCTCGAAGCATTAGGTGAAAGAGCGTGTTTGATCAAGGGTGAAGCAGGGTGAGTTTTCCTAGATTTCAAGTGATTTGAGAAACCTCATCCGCGTTTTTCCACATTGTCTATAAACAGCAGGAGGCTTGCAAGAGATTGAAATAATGCATCCCAAAACATATTCCACCAGTGAAACCACACGTTTCTACAAAGGCCTTGAAGAAGCAAGCAAAAGAATAGTGGCTGAGTGATCTTTGCGAGATAAACATGCATTTCATCCTTCTGGAGTAAATTTTCAGCCTGGAATTCATATGCATTTTGTACTGTGCAGAATGTATCTACCTGCTCGGGGGTTGTGTCATAGAAGCACCTTTCCTGCAGGAGCTTATTGCAACATTCATCGTTTGCCTAAGTTCTTTAGGGTTGGTTTTGGAAGGTCTTTCAACTTTGGCCCAATCCCGCTTCGTACGAAATTTTTTCACAGCGCTGTTTCCAAGTGTCCACAAAGAGCTGCTGCTGGAAACTGTGCACATGCACATCTCCCAAACTGGTGTGCTCGTTTCACTACCTGGGTTTAGGTTTCCTCTTCCTTCTTTGAAATGACAAGCCTTCATTCAACATGTACACACACCTTGTAGCAGTTTCAGCTTTAAGCATGTTGGTGTTCTCAAAAGGCTGTGTAACCTGTGTAGAGTGTGTCACTCTCCAGTACTGAATACACAACTTAGAGTTCCTTTCACCACAGACATGCAAACACATCTTTTTGGGGGAGTCCTATTTAAGATCAGGTGGAAATGTAAGGGTTTCATCGAGAAGATGAAGTCAATCATGCTTTTGCACTCTGCAACCGATAGAAATGACTTTTTGTAGAAGCACGTCTGAATTTCACTTCAAAATGCCCTTCTTTTCTGCTTTCTTGAATGTTCTCGAAGAATTAGGTGAAAGAGCGTCTTTGAACAAGGGTGAAGCAGTGTGAGTTTTCCTAGATTTCAAGTGATTTGGGAAACATATTCCGCGTTTTTCCACATTGTCTATAAACAGCAGGAGGCTTGCAAGAGATTGAAACAATGCATCCCAAAACATATTGCACCAGTGAAAACACACATTTCTACAAAGACCTTGAAAGAGCAGGCAAAAGAATAGTGGCTGAGTGTTCTTTCAGAGAGAAACATGCATTTCATTCTTCTAGAGTGAGTTTTCAGCCTGGAATTCATATGCATTTTGAACTGTGCAGAATGTAGCTACGTGCTCGGGGGTTCTGTCATAGAAGCACCTTTCCTGCAGGAGCTTATTGCAACATTCATTGTTTGGCTAAGTTCTTTAGGGTTGGTTTTGGAAGGTCTTTCAACTTTGGCCAAATCCCGCTTCGTACGAAATTTTTTCACACTGCTGTTTCCAAGTGTCCACAAAGAGCTGCTGCTGGAAACGGTACACATGCACATCTCCCATACTGGTGTGCTCGTTTCACTACCTGGATTTCGGTTTCCTCCTCCTTCTTTGAAATGACAAGCCTTCATTCAGCATGCTACACACGCCTTGTAGCAGTTGCAGTTTTAAACATGTTGGTGCTCTCAAAACGCTGTGTAACCTGAGTAGAGTGTGTCACTCTCCAGCACTGAATACACAACTTAGAGCTCCTTTCGCCACAGACACGCAAACACATCTTTTTGGGAAAGTCCTAACTCAGGTCACTTGGAAATGTAAGGGTTTCATCGAGAACCTGAAGTGAATCATGCTTTTCCACTCTGCAACAGATAGAAATGACTTTTCCTACATGCCCGTCTGAAATTCACTGCAAAATGGACCTCTTTTCTGCTTTCTTGAATGTTCTCAACGCATTAGGTGAAAGAGCGTGTTTGAGCAAGAGTGATGCAGTGTGCTTCTTCCTGGATTTCAAGTGATTTGGGAAACCTCATCCGCGTTTTTCCACATTGTCTAAGAAACAACATGAGGCTTGCAAGAGATTGAAACAATGCATCCCAAAACATATTCCACCAGTGAAACCACACGTTTCTACAAAGGCCTTGAAGAAGCAAGCAAAAGAATAGTGGCTGAGTGATCTTTCCGAGAGAAACATGCATTTCATCCTTCTGGAGTAAATTTTCAGCCTGGAATTCATATGCATTTTGTACTGTGCAGAATGTATCTACCTGCTCGGGGGATGTGTCATAGAACCACCTTTCCTGCATTAGCTTATTGCAACAGTCATCGTTTGGCTAAGTTCTTTAGGGTTGGTTTTGGAAGGTCTTTCATCTTTGGCCCAATCCCGCTTCGTACGAAATTTTTTCACAGCGCTGTTTCCAAGTGTCCACAAAGACCTGCTGCTGGAAACTGTACACATGCACATCTCCCATACTGGTGTGCTCGTTTCACTACCTGGATTTTGGTTTCCTCTTCCTTCTTTGAAATGACAAGCCTTCATTCAACATGTACACACACCTTGTAGCAGTTTCAGCTTTAAGCATGTTGGTGTTCTCAAAAGGCTGTGTAACCTGTGTAGAGTGTGTCACTCTCCAGTACTGAATACACAACTTAGAGTTCCTTTCACCACAGACATGCAAACACATCTTTTTGGGGGAGTCCTATTTAAGATCTGGTGGAAATGTAAGGGTTTCATCGAGAAGATGAAGTCAATCATGCTTTTGCACTCTGCAACCGATAGAAATGTCTTTTTGTAGAAGCCCGTCTGAATTTCACTGCAAAATGCCCTTCTTTTCTGCTTTCTTGAATGTTCTCGAAGAATTAGGTGAAAGAGCGTGTTTGAATAAGGGTGAAGCAGTGTGAGTTTTCCTAGATTTCAAGTGATTTGGGAAACATATTCCGCGTTTTTCAACATTGTCTATAAACAGCAGGAGGCTTGCAAGAGATTGAAACAATGCATCCCAAAACATATTCCACCAGTGAAAACACACATTTATACAAAGACCTTGAAAGAGCAGGCAAAAGAATAGTGGCTGAGTGTTCTTTCAGAGAGAAACATGCATTTCATTCTTCTAGAGTGAGTTTTCTGCCTGGAATTCATATGCATTTTGAACTGTGCAGAATGTAGCTACCTGCTCGGTGGTTCTGTCATAGAAGCACCTTTCCTGCAGGAGCTTATTGCAACATTCATTGTTTGGCTAAGTTCTTTAGGGTTGGTTTTGGAAGGTCTTTCAACTTTGGCCAAATCCCGCTTCGTACGAAATTTTTTCACACTGCTGTTTCCAAGTGTCCACAAAGAGCTGCTCCTGGAAACGGTACACATGCAAATCTCCCATACTGGTGTGCTCGTTTCACTACCTGGATTTCGGTTTCCTCCTCCTTCTTTGAAATGACAAGCCTTCATTCAGCATGCTACACACGCCTTGTAGCAGTTTCAGTTTTAAACATGTTGGTGCTCTCAAAACGCTGTGTAACCTGAGTAGAGTGTGTCACTCTCCAGCACTGAATACACAACTTAGAGCTCCTTTCGCCACAGACACGCAAACACATCTTTTTGGGAAAGTCCTAACTCAGGTCACTTGGAAATGTAAGGGTTTCATCGAGAACATGAAGTGAATCATGCTTTTCCACTCTGCAACAGATAGAAATGACTTTTCCTACATGCCCGTCTGAAATTCACTGCAAAATGGACCTCTTTTCTGCTTTCTTGAATGTTCTCAACGCATTAGGTGAAAGAGCGTGTTTGAGCAAGAGTGATGCAGTGTGCTTCTTCCTGGATTTCAAGTGATTTGGGAAACCTCATCCGCGTTTTTCCACATTGTCTAAGAAACAACATGAGGCTTGCAAGAGATTGAAACAATGCATCCCAAAACATATTCCACCAGTGAAACCACACGTTTCTACAAAGGCCTTGAAGAGGCAAGCAAAAGAATAGTGGCTGAGTGATCTTTCCGAGAGAAACATGCATTTCATCCTTCTGGAGTAAATTTTCAGCCTGGAATTCATATGCATTTTGTACTGTGCAGAATGTATCTACCTGCTCGGGGGTTGTGTCATAGAACCACCTTTCCTGCATTAGCTTATTGCAACAGTCATCGTTTGGCTAAGTTCTTTAGGGTTGGTTTTGGTAGGTCTTTCAACTTTGGCCTAATCCCGCTTCGTACGAAATTTTTTCACAGCGCTGTTTCCAAGTGTCCACAAAGAGCTGCTGCTGGAAACTGTACACATGCACATCTCCCATACTGGTGTGCTCGTTTCACTACCTGGATTTTGGTTTCCTCTTCCTTCTTTGAAATGACAAGCCTTCATTCAACATGTACACACACCTTGTAGCAGTTTCAGCTTTAAGCATGTTGGTGTTCTCAAAAGGCTGTGTAACCTGTGTAGAGTGTGTCACTCTCCAGTACTGAATACACAACTTAGAGTTCCTTTCACCACAGACATGCAAACACATCTTTTTGGGGGAGTCCTATTTAAGATCTGGTGGAAATGTAAGGGTTTCATCGAGAAGATGAAGTCAATCATGCTTTTGCACTCTGCAACCGATAGAAATGTCTTTTTGTAGAAGCCCGTCTGAATTTCACTGCAAAATGCCCTTCTTTTCTGCTTTCTTGAATGTTCTCGAAGAATTAGGTGAAAGAGCGTGTTTGAACAAGGGTGAAGCAGTGTGAGTTTTCCTAGATTTCAAGTGATTTGGGAAACATATTCCGCGTTTTTCAACATTGTCTATAAACAGCAGGAGGCTTGCAAGAGATTGAAACAATGCATCCCAAAACATATTGCACCAGTGAAAACACACATTTCTACAAAGACCTTGAAAGAGCAGGCAAAAGAATAGTGGCTGAGTGTTCTTTCAGAGAGAAACATGCATTTCATTCTTCTAGAGTGAGTTTTCAACCTGGAATTCATATGCATTTTGAACTCTGCAGAATGTAGCTACCTGCTCGGTGGTTCTGTCATAGAAGCACCTTTCCTGCAGGAGCTTATTGCAACATTCATTGTTTGGCTAAGTTCTTTAGGGTTGGTTTTGGAAGGTCTTTCAACTTTGGCCAAATCCCGCTTCGTACGAAATTTTTTCACACTGCTGTTTCCAAGTGTCCACAAAGAGCTGCTCCTGGAAACGGTACACATGCACATCTCCCATACTGGTGTGCTCGTTTCACTACCTGGATTTCGGTTTCCTCCTCCTTCTTTGAAATGACAAGCCTTCATTCAGCATGCTACACACGCCTTGTAGCAGTTTCAGTTTTAAACATGTTGGTGCTCTCAAAACGCTGTGTAACCTGAGTAGAGTGTGTCACTCTCCAGCACTGAATACACAACTTAGAGCTCCTTTCGCCACAGAAACGCAAACACATCTTTTTGGGAAAGTCCTAATTCAGGTCACTTGGAAATGTAAGGGTTTCATCGAGAACCTGAAGTGAATCATGCTTTTCCACTCTGCAACAGATAGAAATGAGTTTTCCTACATGCCCGTCTGAAATTCACTGCAAAATGGACCTCTTTTCTGCTTTCTTGAATGTTCTCAACGCATTAGGTGAAAGAGCGTGTTTGAGCAAGAGTGATGCAGTGTGCTTCTTCCTGGATTTCAAGTTTTTTGGGAAACCTCATCCGCGTTTTTCCACATTGTCTAAGAAACAACATGAGGCTTGCAAGAGATTGAAACAATGCATCCCAAAACATATTCCACCAGTGAAACCACACGTTTCTACAAAGGCCTTGAAGAAGCAAGCAAAAGAATAGTGGCTGAGTGATCTTTGCGAGAGAAACATGCATTTCATCCTTCTGGAGTAAATTTTCAGCCTGGAATTCATATGCATTTTGTACTGTGCAGAATGTATCTACCTGCTCGGGGGTTGTGTCATAGAACCACCTTCCCTGCATTAGCTTATTGCAACAGTCATCGTTTGGCTAAGTTCTTTAGGGTTGGTTTTGGAAGGTCTTTCAACTTTGGCCCAATCCCGCTTCGTACGAAATTTTTTCACAGCGCTGTTTCCAAGTGTCCACAAAGAGCTGCTGCTGGAAACTGTACACATGCACATCTCCCATACTGGTGTGCTCGTTTCACTACCTGGATTTTGGTTTCCTCTTCCTTCTTTGAAATGACAAGCCTTCATTCAACATGTACACACACCTTGTAGCAGTTTCAGCTTTAAGCATGTTGGTGTTCTCAAAAGGCTGTGTAACCTGTGTAGAGTGTGTCACTCTCCAGTACTGAATACACAACTTAGAGTTCCTTTCACCACAGACATGCAAACACATCTTTTTGGGGGAGTCCTATTTAAGATCTGGTGGAAATGTAAGGGTTTCATCGAGAAGATGAAGTCAATCATGCTTTTGCACTCTGCAACCGATAGAAATGTCTTTTTGTAGAAGCCCGTCTGAATTTCACTGCAAAATGCCCTTCTTTTCAGCTTTCTTGAATGTTCTCGAAGAATTAGGTGAAAGAGCGTCTTTGAACAAGGGTGAAGCAGTTTGAGTTTTCCTAGATTTCAAGTGATTTGGGAAACATATTCCGCGTTTTTCCACATTGTCTATAAACAGCAGGAGGCTTGCAAGAGATTGAAACAATGCATCCCAAAACATATTGCACCAGTGAAAACACACATTTCTACAAAGACCTTGAAAGAGCAGGCAAAAGAATAGTGGCTGAGTGTTCTTTCAGAGAGAAACATGCATTTCATTCTTCTAGAGTGAGTTTTCAGCCTGGAATTCATATGCATTTTGAACTGTGCAGAATGTAGCTACCTGCTCGGTGGTTCTGTCATAGAAGCACCTTTCCTGCAGGAGCTTATTGCAACATTCATTGTTTGGCTAAGTTCTTTAGGGTTGGTTTTGGAAGGTCTTTCAACTTTGGCCAAATCCCGCTTCGTACGAAATTTTTTCACACTGCTGTTTCCAAGTGTCCACAAAGAGCTGCTGCTGGAAACGGTACACATGCACATCTCCCATACTGGTGTGCTCGTTTCACTACCTGGATCGGTTTCCTCCTCCTTCTTTGAAATGACAAGCCTTCTTTCATCATGCTACACACGCCTTGTAGCAGTTTCAGTTTTAAACATGTTGGTGCTCTCAAAACGCTGTGTAACCTGAGTAGAGTGTGTCACTCTCCAGCACTGAATACACAACTTAGAGCTCCTTTCGCCACAGACACGCAAACACATCTTTTTGGGAAAGTCCTAATTCAGGTCACTTGGAAATGTAAGGGTTTCATCGAGAACATGAAGTGAATCATGCTTTTCCACTCTGCAACAGATAGAAATGACTTTTCCTACATGCCCGTCTGAAATTCACTGCACAATGGACCTCTTTTCGGCTTTCTTGAATGTTCTCAACGCATTAGGTGAAAGAGCGTGTTTGAGCAAGAGTGATGCAGTGTGCTTCTTCCTGGATTTCAAGTGATTTGGGAAACCTCATCCGCGTTTTTCCACATTGTCTAAGAAACAACATGAGGCTTCCAAGAGATTGAAACAATGCATCCCAAAACATATTCCACCAGTGAAACCACACGTTTCTACAAAGGCCTTGAAGAAGCAAGCAAAAGAATAGTGGCTGAGTGATCTTTCCGAGAGAAACATGCATTTCATCCTTCTGGAGTAAATTTTCAGCCTGGAATTCATATGCATTTTGTACTGTGCAGAATGTATCTACCTGCTCGGGGGTTGTGTCATAGAACCACCTTTCCTGCATTAGCTTATTGCAACAGTCATCGTTTGGCTAAGATCTTTAGGGTTGGTTTTGGAAGGACTTTCAACTTTGGCCCAATCCCGCTTCATACGTAATTTTTTCACAGCGCTGTTTCCAAGTGTCCACAAAGAGCTGCTGCTGGAAACTGTACACATGCACATCTCCCATACTGGTGTGCTCGTTTCACTACCTGGATTTTGGTTTCCTCTTCCTTCTTTGAAATGACAATCCTTCATTCAACATGTACACACACCTTGTAGCAGTTTCAGCTTTAAGCATGTTGGTGTTCTCAAAAGGCTGTGTAACCTGTGTAGAGTGTGTCACTCTCCAGTACTGAATACACAACTTAGAGTTCCTTTCACCACAGACATGCAAACACATCTTTTTGGGGGAGTCCTATTTAAGATCTGGTGGAAATGTAAGGGTTTCATCGAGAAGATGAAGTCAATCATGCTTTTGCACTCTGCAACCGATAGAAATGTCTTTTTGTAGAAGCCCGTCTGAATTTCACTGCAAAATGCCCTTCTTTTCTGCTTTCTTGAATGTTCTCGAAGAATTAGGTGAAAGAGCGTGTTTGAACAAGGGTGAAGCAGTGTGAGTTTTCCTAGATTTCAAGTGATTTGGGAAACATATTCCGCGTTTTTCAACATTGTCTATAAACAGCAGGAGGCTTGCAAGAGATTGAAACAATGCATCCCAAAACATATTGCACCAGTGAAAACACACATTTATACAAAGACCTTGAAAGAGCAGGCAAAAGAATAGTGGCTGAGTGTTCTTTCAGAGAGAAACATGCATTTCATTCTTCTAGAGTGAGTTTTCTGCCTGGAATTCATATGCATTTTGAACTGTGCAGAATGTAGCTACCTGCTCGGTGGTTCTGTCATAGAAGCACCTTTCCTGCAGGAGCTTATTGCAACATTCATTGTTTGGCTAAGTTCTTTAGGGTTGGTTTTGGAAGGTCTTTCAACTTTGGCCAAATCCCGCTTCGTACGAAATTTTTTCACACTGCTGTTTCCAAGTGTCCACAAAGAGCTGCTGCTGGAAACGGTACACATACACATCTCCCATACTGATGTGCTCGTTTCACTACCTGGATTTCGGTTTCCTCCTCCTTCTTTGAAATTACAAGCCTTCATTCAGCATGCTACACACACCTTGTAGCAGTTTCAGTTTTAAACATGTTGGTGCTCTCAAAACACTGTGTAACCTGAGTAGAGTGTGTCACTCTCCAGCACTGAATACACAACTTAGAGCTCCTTTCGCCACAGACACGCAAACACATCTTTTTGGGAAAGTCCTAACTCAGGTCACTTGGAAATGTAAGGGTTTCATCGAGAACATGAAGTGAATCATGCTTTTCCACTCTGCAACAGATAGAAATGACTTTTCCTACATGCCCGTCTGAAATTCACTGCAAAATGGACCTCTTTTCTGCTTTCTTGAATGTTCTCAACGCATTAGGTGAAAGAGCGTGTTTGAGCAAGAGTGATGCAGTGTGCTTCTTCCTGGATTTCAAGTGATTTGGGAAACCTCATCCGCGTTTTTCCACATTGTCTAAGAAACAACATGAGGCTTGCAAGAGATTGAAACAATGCATCCCAAAACATATTCCACCAGTGAAACCACACGTTTCTACAAAGGCCTTGAAGAAGCAAGCAAAAGAATAGTGGCTGAGTGATCTTTCCGAGAGAAACATGCATTTCATCCTTCTGGAGTAAATTTTCAGCCTGGAATTCATATGCATTTTGTACTGTGCAGAATGTATCTACCTGCTCGGGGGTTGTGTCATAGAACCACCTTTCCTGCATTAGCTTATTGCAACAGTCATCGTTTGGCTAAGTTCTTTAGGGTTGGTTTTGGAAGGTCTTTCAACTTTGGCCCAATCCCGCTTCGTACGAAATTTTTTCACAGCGCTGTTTCCAAGTGTCCACAAAGAGCTGCTGCTGGAAACTGTACACATGCACATCTCCCATACTGCTGTGCTCGTTTCACTACCTGGATTTTGGTTTCCTCTTCCTTCTTTGAAATGACAAGCCTTCATTCAACATGTACACACACCTTGTAGCAGTTTCAGCTTTAAGCATGTTGGTGTTCTCAAAAGGCTGTGTAACCTGTGTAGAGTGTGTCACTCTCCAGTACTGAATACACAACTTAGAGTTCCTTTCACCACAGACATGCAAACACATCTTTTTGGGGGAGTCCTATTTAAGATCTGGTGGAAATGTAAGGGTTTCATCGAGAAGATGAAGTCAATCATGCTTTTGCACTCTGCAACCGATAGAAATGTCTTTTTGTAGAAGCCCGTCTGAATTTCACTGCAAAATGCCCTTCTTTTCTGCTTTCTTGAATGTTCTCGAAGAATTAGGTGAAAGAGCGTGTTTGAACAAGGGTGAAGCAGTGTGAGTTTTCCTAGATTTCAAGTGATTTGGGAAACATATTCCGCGTTTTTCCACATTGTCTATAAACAGCAGGAGGCTTGCAAGAGATTGAAACAATGCATCCCAAAACATATTGCACCAGTGAAAACACACATTTCTACAAAGACCTTGAAAGAGCAGGCAAAAGAATAGTGGCTGAGTGTTCTTTCAGAGAGAAACATGCATTTCATTCTTCTAGAGTGAGTTTTCAGCCTGGAATTCATATGCATTTTGAACTCTGCAGAATGTAGCTACCTGCTCGGTGGTTCTGTCATAGAAGCACCTTTCCTGCAGTAGCTTATTGCAACATTCATTGTTTGGCTAAGTTCTTTAGGGTTGGTTTTGGAAGGTCTTTCAACTTTGGCCAAATCCCGCTTCGTACGAAATTTTTTCACACTGCTGTTTCCAAGTGTCCACAAAGAGCTGCTCCTGGAAACGGTACACATGCACATCTCCCATACTGGTGTGCTCGTTTCACTACCTGGATTTCGGTTTCCTCCTCCTTCTTTGAAATGACAAGCCTTCTTTCAGCATGCTACACACGCCTTGTAGCAGTTTCAGTTTTAAACATGTTGGTGCTCTCAAAACGCTGTGTAACCTGAGTAGAGTGTGTCACTCTCCAGCACTGAATACACAACTTAGAGCTCCTTTCGCCACAGACACGCAAACACATCTTTTTGGGAAAGTCCTAATTCAGGTCACTTGGAAATGTAAGGGTTTCATCGAGAACCTGAAGTGAATCATGCTTTTCCACTCTGCAACAGATAAAAATGACTTTTCCTACATCCCCGTCTGAAATTCACTGCAAAATGGACCTCTTTTCTGCTTTCTTGAATGTTCTCAACGCATTAGGTGAAAGAGCGTGTTTGAGCAAGAGTGATGCAGTGTGCTTCTTCCCGGATTTCAAGTGATTTGGGAAACGTCATCCGCGTTTTTCCACATTGTCTAAGAAACAACATGAGGCTTGCAAGAGATTGAAACAATGCATCCCAAAACATATTCCACCAGTGAAAACACACGTTTCTACAAAGGCCTTGAAGAAGCAAGCAAAAGAATAGTGGCTGAGTGATCTTTGCGAGAGAAACATGCATTTCATCCTTCTGGAGTAAATTTTCAGCCTGGAATTCATATGCATTTTGTACTGTGCAGAATGTATCTACCTGCTCGGGGGTTGTGTCATAGAAGCACCTTTCCTGCAGGAGCTTATTGCAACAGTCATCGTTTGGCTAAGTTCTTTATTGTTGGTTTTGGAAGGTCTTTCAACTTTGGCCCAATCCCGCTTCGTACGAAATTTTTTCACAGCGCTGTTTCCAAGTGTCCACAAAGAGCTGCTGCTGGAAACTGTGCACATTCACATCTCCCATACTGGTGTGCTCGTTTCACTACCTGGATTTTGGTTTCCTCTTCCTTCTTTGAAATGACAAGCCTTCATTCAACATGTACACACACCTTGTAGCAGTTTCAGCTTTAAGGATGTTGGTGTTCTCAAAAGGCTGTGTAACCTGTGTAGAGTGTGTCACTCTCCAGTACTGAATACACAACTTAGAGTTCCTTTAATCACAGACATGCAAACACATCTTTTTGGGGAGTCGTATTTAAGATCAGGTGGAAATGTAAGGGTTTCATCGAGAAGATGAAGTCAATCATGCTTTTGCACTCTGCAACCGATAGAAATGACTTTTTGTAGTAGCACGTCTGAATTTCACTGCAAAATGCCCTTCTTTTCTGCTTTCCTGAATGTTCTCGAAGCATTAGGTGAAAGAGCGTGTTTGATTAAGGGTGAAGCAGGGTGAGTTTTCCTAGATTTCAAGTGATTTGAGAAACCTCATCCGCGTTTTTCCACATTGTCTATAAACAGCAGGAGGCTTGCAAGAGATTGAAACAATGCATCCCAAAACATATTCCACCAGTGAAAACACACGTTTCTACAAAGGCCTTGAAGAAGCAAGCAAAAGAATAGTGGCTGAGTGATCTTTGCGAGATAAACATGCATTTCATCCTTCTGGAGTAAATTTTCAGCCTGGAATTCATATGCATTTTGTACTGTGCAGAATGTATCTACCTGCTCGGGGGTTGTGTCATAGAAGCACCTTTCCTGCAGGAGCTTATTGCAACAGTCATCGTTTGGCTAAGTTCTTTAGGGTTGGTTTTGGAAGGTCTTTCAACTTTGGCCCAATCCCGCTTCGTACGAAATTTTTTCACAGCGCTGTTTCCAAGTGTCCACAAAGAGCTGCTGCTGGAAACTGTGCACATGCACATCTCCCAAACTGGTGTGCTCGTTTCACTACCTGGGTTTAGGTTTCCTCTTCCTTCTTTGAAATGACAAGCCTTCATTCAACATGTACACACACCTTGTAGCAGTTTCAGCTTTAAGCATGTTGGTGTTCTCAAAAGGCTGTGTAACCTGTGTAGAGTGTGTCACTCTCCAGTACTGAATACACAACTTAGAGTTCCTTTCACCACAGACATGCAAACACATCTTTTTGGGGGAGTCCTATTTAAGATCAGGTGGAAATGTAAGGGTTTCATCGAGAAGATGAAGTCAATCATGCTTTTGCACTCTGCAACCGATAGAAATGACTTTTTGTAGAAGCACGTCTGAATTTCACTGCAAAATGCCCTTCTTTTCTGCTTTCTTGAATGTTCTCGAAGAATTAGGTGAAAGAGCGTCTTTGAACAAGGGTGAAGCAGTGTGAGTTTTCCTAGATTTCAAGTGATTTGGGAAACATATTCCGCGTTTTTCCACATTGTCTATAAACAGCAGGAGGCTTGCAAGAGATTGAAACAATGCATCCCAAAACATATTGCACCAGTGAAAACACACATTTCTACAAAGACCTTGAAAGAGCAGGCAAAAGAATAGTGGCTGAGTGTTCTTTCAGAGAGAAACATGCATTTCATTCTTCTAGAGTGAGTTTTCAGCCTGGAATTCATATGCATTTTGAACTGTGCAGAATGTAGCTACGTGCTCGGGGGTTCTGTCATAGAAGCACCTTTCCTGCAGGAGCTTATTGCAACATTCATTGTTTGGCTAAGTTCTTTAGGGTTGGTTTTGGAAGGTCTTTCAACTTTGGCCAAATCCCGCTTCGTACGAAATTTTTTCACACTGCTGTTTCCAAGTGTCCACAAAGAGCTGCTGCTGGAAATGGTACACATGCACATCTCCCATACTGGTGTGCTCGTTTCACTACCTGGATTTCGGTTTCCTCCTCCTTCTTTGAAATGACAAGCCTTCATTCAGCATGCTACACACGCCTTGTAGCAGTTGCAGTTTTAAAATGTTGGTGCTCTCAAAACGCTGTGTAACCTGAGTAGAGTGTGTCACTCTCCAGCACTGAATACACAACTTAGAGCTCCTTTCGCCACAGACACGCAAACACATCTTTTTGGGAAAGTCCTAACTCAGGTCACTTGGAAATGTAAGGGTTTCATCGAGAACCTGAAGTGAATCATGCTTTTCCACTCTGCAACAGATAGAAATGACTTTTCCTACATGCCCGTCTGAAATTCACTGCAAAATGGACCTCTTTTCTGCTTTCTTGAATGTTCTCAACGCATTAGGTGAAAGAGCGTGTTTGAGCAAGAGTGATGCAGTGTGCTTCTTCCTGGATTTCAAGTGATTTGGGAAACCTCATCCGCGTTTTTCCACATTGTCTCAGAAACAACATGAGGCTTGCAAGAGATTGAAACAATGCATCCCAAAACATATTCCACCAGTGAAACCACACGTTTCTACAAAGGCCTTGAAGAAGCAAGCAAAAGAATAGTGGCTGAGTGATCTTTCCGAGAGAAACATGCATTTCATCCTTCTGGAGTAAATTTTCAGCCTGGAATTCATATGCATTTTGTACTGTGCAGAATGTATCTACCTGCTCGGGGGTTGTGTCATAGAACCACCTTTCCTGCATTAGCTTATTGCAACAGTCATCGTTTGGCTAAGTTCTTTAGGGTTGGTTTTGGAAGGTCTTTCATCTTTGGCCCAATCCCGCTTCGTACGAAATTTTTTCACAGCGCTGTTTCCAAGTGTCCACAAAGAGCTGGTGCTGGAAACTGTACACATGCACATCTCCCATACTGGTGTGCTCGTTTCACTACCTGGATTTTGGTTTCCTCTTCCTTCTTTGAAATGACAAGCCTTCATTCAACATGTACACACACCTTGTAGCAGTTTCAGCTTTAAGCATGTTGGTGTTCTCAAAAGGCTGTTTAACCTGTGTAGAGTGTGTCACTCTCCAGTACTGAATACACAACTTAGAGTTCCTTTCACCACAGACATGCAAACACATCTTTTTGGGGGAGTCCTATTTAAGATCTGGTGGAAATGTAAGGGTTTCATCGAGAAGATGAAGTCAATCATGCTTTTGCACTCTGCAACCGATAGAAATGTCTTTTTGTAGAAGCCCGTCTGAATTTCACTGCAAAATGCCCTTCTTTTCTGCTTTCTTGAATGTTCTCGAAGAATTAGGTGAAAGAGCGTGTTTGAACAAGGGTGAAGCAGTGTGAGTTTTCCTAGATTTCAAGTGATTTGGGAAACATATTCCGCGTTTTTCAACATTGTCTATAAACAGCAGGAGGCTTGCAAGAGATTGAAACAATGCATCCCAAAACATATTCCACCAGTGAAAACACACATTTATACAAAGACCATGAAAGAGCAGGCAAAAGAATAGTGGCTGAGTGTTCTTTCAGAGAGAAACATGCATTTCATTCTTCTAGAGTGAGTTTTCTGCCTGGAATTCATATGCATTTTGAACTGTGCAGAATGTAGCTACCTGCTCGGTGGTTCTGTCATAGAAGCACCTTTCCTGCAGGAGCTTATTGCAACATTCATTGTTTGGCTAAGTTCTTTAGGGTTGGTTTTGGAAGGTCTTTCAACTTTGGCCAAATCCCGCTTCGTACGAAATTTTTTCACACTGCTGTTTCCAAGTGTCCACAAAGAGCTGCTGCTGGAAACGGTACACATGCACATCTCCCATACTGGTGTGCTCGTTTCACTACCTGGATTTCGGTTTCCTCCTCCTTCTTTGAAATGACAAGCCTTCATTCAGCATGCTACACACGCCTTGTAGCAGTTTCAGTTTTAAACATGTTGGTGCTCTCAAAACGCTGTGTAACCTGAGTAGAGTGTGTCACTCTCCAGCACTGAATACACAACTTAGAGCTCCTTTCGCCACAGACACGCAAACACATCTTTTTGGGAAAGTCCTAACTCAGGTCACTTGGAAATGTAAGGGTTTCATCGAGAACATGAAGTGAATCATGCTTTTCCACTCTGCAACAGATAGAAATGACTTTTCCTACATGCCCGTCTGAAATTCACTGCAAAATGGACCTCTTTTCTGCTTTCTTGAATGTTCTCAACGCATTAGGTGAAAGAGCGTGTTAGAGCAAGAGTGATGCAGTGTGCTTCTTCCTGGATTTCAAGTGATTTGGGAAACCTCATCCGCGTTTTTCCACATTGTCTAAGAAACAACATGAGGCTTGCAAGAGATTGAAACAATGCATCCCAAAACATATTCCACCAGTGAAACCACACGTTTCTACAAAGGCCTTGAAGAGGCAAGCAAAAGAATAGTGGCTGAGTGATCTTTCCGAGAGAAACATGCATTTCATCCTTCTGGAGTAAATTTTCAGCCTGGAATTCATATGCATTTTGTACTGTGCAGAATGTATCTACCTGCTCGGGGGTTGTGTCATAGAACCACCTTTCCTGCATTAGCTTATTGCAACAGTCATCGTTTGGCTAAGTTCTTTAGGGTTGGTTTTGGAAGGTCTTTCAACTTTGGCCCAATCCCGCTTCCTACGAAATTTTTTCACAGCGCTGTTTTCAAGTGTCCACAAAGAGCTGCTGCTGGAAACTGTACACATGCACATCTCCCATACTGGTGTGCTCGTTTCACTACCTGGATTTTGGTTTCGTCTTCCTTCTTTGAAATGACAATCCTTCATTCAACATGTACACACACCTTGTAGCAGTTTCAGCTTTAAGCATGTTGGTGTTCTCAAAAGGCTGTGTAACCTGTGTAGAGTGTGTCACTCTCCAGTACTGAATACACAACTTAGAGTTCCTTTCACCACAGACATGCAAACACATCTTTTTGGGGGAGTCCTATTTAAGATCTGGTGGAAATGTAAGGGTTTCATCGAGAAGATGAAGTCAATCATGCTTTTGCACTCTGCAACCGATAGAAATGTCTTTTTGTAGAAGCCCGTCTGAATTTCACTGCAAAATGCCCTTCTTTTCTGCTTTCTTGAATGTTCTCGAAGAATTAGGTGAAAGAGCGTGTTTGAACAAGGGTGAAGCAGTGTGAGTTTTCCTAGATTTCAAGTGATTTGGGAAACATATTCCGCGTTTTTCCACATTGTCTATAAACAGCAGGAGGCTTGCAAGAGATTGAAACAGTGCATCCCAAAACATATTGCACCAGTGAAAACACACATTTCTACAAAGACCTTGAAAGAGCAGGCAAAAGAATAGTGGCTGAGTGTTCTTTCAGAGAGAAACATGCATTTCATTCTTCTAGAGTGAGTTTTCAGCCTTAATTCATATGCATTTTGAACTCTGCAGAATGTAGCTACCTGCTCGGGGGTTCTGTCATAGAAGCACCTTTCCTGCAGGAACTTATTGCAACATTCATTGTTTGGCTAATTTCTTTAGGGTTGGTTTTGGAAGGTCTTTCAACTTTGGCCAAATCCCGCTTCGTACGAAATTTTTTCACACTGCTGTTTCCAAGTGTCCACAAAGAACTGCTGCTGGAAACGGTACACATGCACATCTCCCATACTGGTCTGCTCATTTCACTACCTGGATTTCGGTTTCCTCCTCCTTCTTTGAAATGACAAGCCTTCATTCAGCATGCTACACACGCCTTGTAGCAGTTTCCGTTTTAAACATGTTGGTGCTCTCATAACGCTGTGTAACCTGAGTAGAGTGTGTCACTCTCCAGCACTGAATACACAACTTAGAGCTCCTTTCGCCACAGACACACAAACACATCTTTTTGGGAAAGTCCTAATTCAGGTCACTTGGAAATGGAAGGGTTTCATCGAGAACATGAAGTGAATCATGCTTTTACACTCTGCAACAGATAGAAATGACTTTTCCTACATGCCCGTCTGAAATTCACTGCAAAATGGACCCTTTTCCTGCTTTCTTGAATGTTCTCAACGCATTAGGTGAAAGAGCGTGTTTGAGCAAGAGTGATGCAGTGTGCTTCTTCCTGGATTTCAAGTGATTTGGGAAACGTCATCCGCGTTTTTCCACATTGTCTAAGAAACAACATGAGGCTTGCAAGAGATTGAAACAATGCATCCCAAAACATATTCCACCAGTGAAAACACACGTTTCTACAAAGGCCTTGAAGAAGCAAGCAAAAGAATAGTGGCTGAGTGATCTTTGCGAGAGAAACATGCATTTCATCCTTCTGGAGTAAATTTTCAGCCTGGAATTCATATGCATTTTGTACTGTGCAGAATGTATCTACCTGCTCGGGGGTTGTGTCATAGAAGCACCTTTCCTGCAGGAGCTTATTGCAACAGTCATCGTTTGGCTAAGTTCTTTATTGTTGGTTTTGGAAGGTCTTTCAACTTTGGCCCAATCCCGCTTCGTACGAAATTTTTTCACAGCGCTGTTTCCAAGTGTCCACAAAGAGCTGCTGCTGGAAACTGTGCACATTCACATCTCCCATACTGGTGTGCTCGTTTCACTACCTGGATTTTGGTTTCCTCTTCCTTCTTTGAAATGACAAGCCTTCATTCAACATGTACACACACCTTGTAGCAGTTTCAGCTTTAAGGATGTTGGTGTTCTCAAAAGGCTGTGTAACCTGTGTAGAGTGTGTCACTCTCCAGTACTGAATACACAACTTAGAGTTCCTTTCATCACAGACATGCAAACACATCTTTTTGGGGAGTCGTATTTAAGATCAGGTGGAAATGTAAGGGTTTCATCGAGAAGATGAAGTCAATCATGCTTTTGCACTCTGCAACCGATAGAAATGACTTTTTGTAGTAGCACGTCTGAATTTCACTGCAAAATGCCCTTCTTTTCTGCTTTCTTGAATGTTCTCGAAGCATTAGGTGAAAGAGCGTGTTTGATCAAGGGTGAAGCAGGGTGAGTTTTCCTAGATTTCAAGTGATTTGAGAAACCTCATCCGCGTTTTTCCGCATTGTCTATAAACAGCAGGAGGCTTGCAAGAGATTGAAACAATGCATCCCAAAACATATTCCACCAGTGAAAACACACGTTTCTACAAAGGCCTTGAAGAAGCAAGCAAAAGAATAGTGGCTGAGTGATCTTTGCGAGATAAACATGCATTTCATCCTTCTGGAGTAAATTTTCAGCCTGGAATTCATATGCATTTTGTACTGTGCAGAATGTATCTACCTGCTCGGGGGTTGTGTCATAGAAGCACCTTTCCTGCAGGAGCTTATTGCAACAGTCATCGTTTGGCTAAGTTCTTTAGGGTTGGTTTTGGAAGGTCTTTCAACTTTGGCCCAATCCCGCTTCGTACGAAATTTTTTCACAGCGCTGTTTCCAAGTGTCCACAAAGAGCTGCTGCTGGAAACGGTACACATGCACATCTCCCATACTGGTCTGCTCGTTTCACTACCTGGATTTCGGTTTCCTCCTCCTTCTTTGAAATGACAAGCCTTCATTCAGCATGCTACACACGCCTTGTAGCAGTTTCCGTTTGAAACATGTTGGTGCTCTCAAAACGCTGTGTAACCTGAGTAGAGTGTGTCACTCTCCAGCACTGAATACACAACTTAGAGCTCCTTTCGCCACAGACACGCAAACACATCTTTTTGGGAAAGTCCTAATTCAGGTCACTTGGAAATGTAAGGGTTTCATCGAGAACATGAAGTGAATCATGCTTTTCCACTCTGCAACAGATAGAAATGACTTTTCCTACATGCCCGTCTGAAATTCACTGCAAAATGCACCTCTTTCCTGCTTTCTTGAATGTTCTCAACGCATTAGGTGAAAGAGCGTGTTTGAGCAAGAGTGATGCAGTGTGCTTCTTCCTGGATTTCAAGTGATTTGGGAAACCTCATCCGCGTTTTTCCACATTGTCTACGAAACAACATGAGGCTTGCAAGAGATTGAAACAATGCATCCCAAAACATATTCCACCAGTGAAAACACACGTTTCTACAAAGGCCTTGAAGAAGCAAGCAAAAGAATAGTGGCTGAGTGATCTTTGCGAGAGAAACATGCATTTCATCCTTCTGGAGTAAATTTTCAGCCTGGAATTCATATGCATTTTGTACTGTGCAGAATGTATCTACCTGCTCGGGGGTTGTGTCATAGAAGCACCTTTCCTGCATTAGCTTATTGCAACAGTCATCGTTTGGCTAAGTTCTTTAGGTTTGGTTTTGGAAGGTCTTTCAACTTTGGCCCAACCCCGCTTCGTACGAAATTTTTTCACAGCGCTGTTTCCAAGTGTCCACAAAGAGCTGCTGCTGGAAACTGTGCACATGCACATCTCCCATACTGGTGTGCTCGTTTCACTACCTGGATTTTGGTTTCCTCTTCCTTCTTTGAAATGACAAACCTTCATTCAACATCTACACACACCTTGTAGCAGTTTCAGCTTTAAGCATGTTGGTGTTCTCAAAAGGCTGTGTAACCTGTGTAGAGTGTGTCACTCTCCAGTACTGAATACACAACTTAGAATTCCTTTCATCACAGACATGCAAACACAACTTTTTGGGGGAGTCCTATTTAAGATCAGGTGGAAATGTAAGGGTTTCATCGAGAAGATGAAGTCAATCATGCTTTTGCGCTCTGCAACCGATAGAAATCACTTTTTGTAGAAGCACGTCTGAATTTCACTGCAAAATGCCCTTCTTTTCTGCTTTCTTGAATGTTCTCGAAGCATTAGGTGAAAGAGCGTGTTTGATCAAGGGTGAAGCAGTGTGAGTTTTCCTAGATTTCAAGTGATTTGAGAAACATATTCCGCGTTTTTCCACATTGTCTATAAAGAGCAGGAGGCTTGCAAGAGATTGAAACAATGCATCCCAAAACATATTCCACCAGTGAAAACACACATTTCTACAAAGACCTTGAAAGAGCAGGCAAAAGAATAGTGGCTGAGTGTTCTTTCAGAGAGAAACATGCATTTCATTCTTCTAGAGTGAGTTTTCAGCCTGGAATTCATATGCATTTTGAACTCTGCAGAATGTAGCTACCTGCTCGGGGGTTCTGTCATAGAAGCACCTTTCCTGCAGGAGCTTATTGCAACATTCATTGTTTGGCTAATTTCTTTAAGGTTGGTTTTGGAAGGTCTTTCAACTTTGGCCACATCCCGCTTCGTACGAAATTTTTTCACACTGCTGTTTCCAAGTGTCCACAAAGAACTGCTGCTGGAAACGGTACACATGCACATCTCCCATACTGGTCTGCTCGTTTCACTACCTGGATTTCGGTTTCCTCCTCCTTCTTTGAAATGACAAGCCTTCATTCAGCATGCTACACACGCCTTGTAGCAGTTTCCGTTTGAAACATGTTGGTGCTCTCAAAACGCTGTGTAACCTGAGTAGAGTGTGTCACTCTCCAGCACTGAATACACAACTTAGAGCTCCTTTCACCACAGACACGCAAACACATCTTTTTGGGAAAGTCCTAATTCAGGTCCCTTGGAAATGTACGGGTTTCATCGAGAACATGAAGTGTATCATGCTTTTCCACTCTGCAACAGATAGAAATGACTTTTCCTACATGCCCGTCTGAAATTCACTGCAAAATGCACCTCTTTCCTGCTTTCTTGAATGTTCTCAACGCATTAGGTGAAAGAGCGTGTTTGAGCAAGAGTGATGCAGTGTGCTTCTTCCTGGATTTCAAGTGATTTGGGAAACCTCATCCGCGTTTTTCCACATTGTCTACGAAACAACATGAGGCTTGAAAGAGATTGAAACAATGCATCCCAAAACATATTCCACCAGTGAAAACACACGTTTCTACAAAGGCCTTGAAGAAGCAAGCAAAAGAATAGTGGCTGAGTGATCTTTGCGAGAGAAACATGCATTTCATCCTTCTGGAGTAAATTTTCAGCCTGGAATTCATATGCATTTTGTACTGTGCAGAATGTATGTACCTGCTCGGGGGTTGTGTCATAGAAGCACCTTTCCTGCAGGAGCTTATTGCAACAGTCATCGTTTGCTAAGTACTTTAGGGTTGGTTTTGGAAGGTCTTTCAACTTTGGCCCAATCCCGCTTCGTACGAAATTTTTTCACAGCGCTGTTTCCAAGTGTCCACAAAGAGCTGCTGCTGGAAACTGTGCACATGCACATCTCCCATACTGGTGTGCTCGTTTCACTACCTGGATTTTGGTTTCCTCTTCCTTCTTTGAAATGACAAGCCTTCATTCAACATGTACACACACCTTGTAGCAGTTTCAGCTTTAAGCATGTTGGTGTTCTCAAAAGGCTGTGTAACCTGTGTAGAGTGTGTCACTCTCCAGTACTGAATACACAACTTAGAGTTCCTTTCATCACAGACATGCAAACACATCTTTTTGGGGGGTCCTATTTAAGATCAGGTGGAAATGTAAGGGTTTCATCGAGAAGATGAAGTCAATCATGCTTTTGCACTCTGCAACCGATAGAAATGACTTTTTGTAGAAGCACGTCTGAATTTCACTGCAAAATGCCCTTCTTTTCTGCTTTCTTGAATGTTCTCGAAGCATTAGGTGAAAGAGCGTGTTTGATCAAGGGTGAAGCAGTGTGAGTTTTCCTAGATTTCAAGTGATTTGAGAAACATATTCCGCGTTTTTCCACATTGTCTATAATTAGCAGGAGGCTTGCAAGAGATTGAAACAATGCATCCCAAAACATATTCCACCAGTGAAAACACACATTTCTACAAAGACCTTGAAAGAGCAGGCAAAAGAATAGTGGCTGAGTGTTCTTTCAGAGAGAAACATGCATTTCATCTTCTAGAGTGAGTTTTCATCCTGTAATTCATATGCATTTTGAACTCTGCAGAATGTAGCTACCTGCTCGGGGGTTCTGTCATAGAAGCACCTTTCCTGCAGGAGCTTATTGCAACATTCATTGTTTGGCTAATTTCTTTAGGGTTGGTTTTGGAAGGTCTTTCAACTTTGGCCAAATCCCGCTTCGTACGAAATTTTTTCACACTGCTGTTTCCAAGTGTCCACAAAGAACTGCTGCTGGAAACGGTACACATGCACATCTCCCATACTGGTCTGCTCGTTTCACTACCTGGATTTCGGTTTCCTCCTCCTTCTTTGAAATGACAAGCCTTCATTCAGCATGCTACACACGCCTTGTAGCAGTTTCCGTTTGAAACATGTTGGTGCTCTCAAAACGCTGTGTAACCTGAGTAGAGTGTGTCACTCTCCAGCACTGAATACACAACTTAGAGCTCCTTTCGCCACAGACACGCAAACACATCTTTTTGGGAAAGTCCTAATTCAGGTCCCTTGGAAATGTAAGGGTTTCATCGAGAAGATGAAGTCAATCATGCTTTTGCACTCTGCAACCGATAGAAATGACTTTTTGTAGTAGCACGTCTGAATTTCACTGCAAAATGCCCTTCTTTTCTGCTTTCTTGAATGTTCTCGAAGCATTAGGTGAAAGAGCGTGTTTGATCAAGGGTGAAGCAGGGTGAGTTTTCCTAGATTTCAAGTGATTTGAGAAACCTCATCCGCGTTTTTCCGCATTGTCTATAAACAGCAGGAGGCTTGCAAGAGATTGAAACAATGCATCCCAAAACATATTCCACCAGTGAAAACACACGTTTCTACAAAGGCCTTGAAGAAGCAAGCAAAAGAATAGTGGCTGAGTGATCTTTGCGAGATAAACATGCATTTCATCCTTCTGGAGTAAATTTTCAGCCTGGAATTCATATGCATTTTGTACTGTGCAGAATGTATCTACCTGCTCGGGGGTTGTGTCATAGAAGCACCTTTCCTGCAGGAGCTTATTGCAACAGTCATCGTTTGGCTAAGTTCTTTAGGGTTGGTTTTGGAAGGTCTTTCAACTTTGGCCCAATCCCGCTTCGTACGAAATTTTTTCACAGCGCTGTTTCCAAGTGTCCACAAAGAGCTGCTGCTGGAAACGGTACACATGCACATCTCCCATACTGGTCTGCTCGTTTCACTACCTGGATTTCGGTTTCCTCCTCCTTCTTTGAAATGACAAGCCTTCATTCAGCATGCTACACACGCCTTGTAGCAGTTTCCGTTTGAAACATGTTGGTGCTCTCAAAACGCTGTGTAACCTGAGTAGAGTGTGTCACTCTCCAGCACTGAATACACAACTTAGAGCTCCTTTCGCCACAGACACGCAAACACATCTTTTTGGGAAAGTCCTAATTCAGGTCACTTGGAAATGTAAGGGTTTCATCGAGAACATGAAGTGAATCATGCTTTTCCACTCTGCAACAGATAGAAATGACTTTTCCTACATGCCCGTCTGAAATTCACTGCAAAATGCACCTCTTTCCTGCTTTCTTGAATGTTCTCAACGCATTAGGTGAAAGAGCGTGTTTGAGCAAGAGTGATGCAGTGTGCTTCTTCCTGGATTTCAAGTGATTTGGGAAACCTCATCCGCGTTTTTCCACATTGTCTACGAAACAACATGAGGCTTGCAAGAGATTGAAACAATGCATCCCAAAACATATTCCACCAGTGAAAACACACGTTTCTACAAAGGCCTTGAAGAAGCAAGCAAAAGAATAGTGGCTGAGTGATCTTTGCGAGAGAAACATGCATTTCATCCTTCTGGAGTAAATTTTCAGCCTGGAATTCATATGCATTTTGTACTGTGCAGAATGTATCTACCTGCTCGGGGGTTGTGTCATAGAAGCACCTTTCCTGCATTAGCTTATTGCAACAGTCATCGTTTGGCTAAGTTCTTTAGGTTTGGTTTTGGAAGGTCTTTCAACTTTGGCCCAACCCCGCTTCGTACGAAATTTTTTCACAGCGCTGTTTCCAAGTGTCCACAAAGAGCTGCTGCTGGAAACTGTGCACATGCACATCTCCCATACTGGTGTGCTCGTTTCACTACCTGGATTTTGGTTTCCTCTTCCTTCTTTGAAATGACAAACCTTCATTCAACATCTACACACACCTTGTAGCAGTTTCAGCTTTAAGCATGTTGGTGTTCTCAAAAGGCTGTGTAACCTGTGTAGAGTGTGTCACTCTCCAGTACTGAATACACAACTTAGAATTCCTTTCATCACAGACATGCAAACACAACTTTTTGGGGGAGTCCTATTTAAGATCAGGTGGAAATGTAAGGGTTTCATCGAGAAGATGAAGTCAATCATGCTTTTGCGCTCTGCAACCGATAGAAATCACTTTTTGTAGAAGCACGTCTGAATTTCACTGCAAAATGCCCTTCTTTTCTGCTTTCTTGAATGTTCTCGAAGCATTAGGTGAAAGAGCGTGTTTGATCAAGGGTGAAGCAGTGTGAGTTTTCCTAGATTTCAAGTGATTTGAGAAACATATTCCGCGTTTTTCCACATTGTCTATAAACAGCAGGAGGCTTGCAAGAGATTGAAACAATGCATCCCAAAACATATTCCACCAGTGAAAACACACATTTCTACAAAGACCTTGAAAGAGCAGGCAAAAGAATAGTGGCTGAGTGTTCTTTCAGAGAGAAACATGCATTTCATTCTTCTAGAGTGAGTTTTCAGCCTGGAATTCATATGCATTTTGAACTCTGCAGAATGTAGCTACCTGCTCGGGGGTTCTGTCATAGAAGCACCTTTCCTGCAGGAGCCTATTGCAACATTCATTGTTTGGCTAATTTCTTTAAGGTTGGTTTTGGAAGGTCTTTCAACTTTGGCCAAATCCCGCTTCGTACGAAATTTTTTCACACTGCTGTTTCCAAGTGTCCACAAAGAACTGCTGCTGGAAACGGTACACATGCACATCTCCCATACTGGTCTGCTCGTTTCACTACCTGGATTTCGGTTTCCTCCTCCTTCTTTGAAATGACAAGCCTTCATTCAGCATGCTACACACGCCTTGTAGCAGTTTCCGTTTGAAACATGTTGGTGCTCTCAAAACGCTGTGTAACCTGAGTAGAGTGTGTCACTCTCCAGCACTGAATACACAACTTAGAGCTCCTTTCACCACAGACACGCAAACACATCTTTTTGGGAAAGTCCTAATTCAGGTCCCTTGGAAATGTACGGGTTTCATCGAGAACATGAAGTGTATCATGCTTTTCCACTCTGCAACAGATAGAAATGACTTTTCCTACATGCCCGTCTGAAATTCACTGCAAAATGCACCTCTTTCCTGCTTTCTTGAATGTTCTCAACGCATTAGGTGAAAGAGCGTGTTTGAGCAAGAGTGATGCAGTGTGCTTCTTCCTGGATTTCAAGTGATTTGGGAAACCTCATCCGCGTTTTTCCACATTGTCTACGAAACAACATGAGGCTTGAAAGAGATTGAAACAATGCATCCCAAAACATATTCCACCAGTGAAAACACACGTTTCTACAAAGGCCTTGAAGAAGCAAGCAAAAGAATAGTGGCTGAGTGATCTTTGCGAGAGAAACATGCATTTCATCCTTCTGGAGTAAATTTTCAGCCTGGAATTCATATGCATTTTGTACTGTGCAGAATGTATGTACCTGCTCGGGGGTTGTGTCATAGAAGCACCTTTCCTGCAGGAGCTTATTGCAACAGTCATCGTTTGCTAAGTACTTTAGGGTTGGTTTTGGAAGGTCTTTCAACTTTGGCCCAATCCCGCTTCGTACGAAATTTTTTCACAGCGCTGTTTCCAAGTGTCCACAAAGAGCTGCTGCTGGAAACTGTGCACATGCACATCTCCCATACTGGTGTGCTCGTTTCACTACCTGGATTTTGGTTTCCTCTTCCTTCTTTGAAATGACAAGCCTTCATTCAACATGTACACACACCTTGTAGCAGTTTCAGCTTTAAGCATGTTGGTGTTCTCAAAAGGCTGTGTAACCTGTGTAGAGTGGGTCACTCTCCAGTACTGAATACACAACTTAGAGTTCCTTTCATCACAGACATGAAAACACATCTTTTTGGGGGGTCCTATTTAAGATCAGGTGGAAATGTAAGGGTTTCATCGAGAAGATGAAGTCAATCATGCTTTTGCACTCTGCAACCGATAGAAATGACTTTTTGTAGAAGCACGTCTGAATTTCACTGCAAAATGCCCTTCTTTTCTGCTTTCTTGAATGTTCTCGAAGCATTAGGTGAAAGAGCGTGTTTGATCAAGGGTGAAGCAGTGTGAGTTTTCCTAGATTTCAAGTGATTTGAGAAACATATTCCGCGTTTTTCCACATTGTCTATAATTAGCAGGAGGCTTGCAAGAGATTGAAACAATGCATCCCAAAACATATTCCACCAGTGAAAACACACATTTCTACAAAGACCTTGAAAGAGCAGGCAAAAGAATAGTGGCTGAGTGTTCTTTCAGAGAGAAACATGCATTTCATCTTCTAGAGTGAGTTTTCATCCTGTAATTCATATGCATTTTGAACTCTGCAGAATGTAGCTACCTGCTCGGGGGTTCTGTCATAGAAGCACCTTTCCTGCAGGAGCTTATTGCAACATTCATTGTTTGGCTAATTTCTTTAGGGTTGGTTTTGGAAGGTCTTTCAACTTTGGCCAAATCCCGCTTCGTACGAAATTTTTTCACACTGCTGTTTCCAAGTGTCCACAAAGAACTGCTGCTGGAAACGGTACACATGCACATCTCCCATACTGGTCTGCTCGTTTCACTACCTGGATTTCGGTTTCCTCCTCCTTCTTTGAAATGACAAGCCTTCATTCAGCATGCTACACACGCCTTGTAGCAGTTTCCGTTTGAAACATGTTGGTGCTCTCAAAACGCTGTGTAACCTGAGTAGAGTGTGTCACTCTCCAGCACTGAATACACAACTTAGAGCTCCTTTCGCCACAGACACGCAAACACATCTTTTTGGGAAAGTCCTAATTCAGGTCCCTTGGAAATGTAAGGGTTTCATCGAGAACATGAAGTCAATCATGCTTTTGCACACTGCAACCGATAGAAATGACTTTTTGTAGTAGCACGTCTGAATTTCACTGCAAAATGCCCTTCTTTTCTGCTTTCTTGAATGTTCTCGAAGCATTAGGTGAAAGAGCGTGTTTGATCAAGGGTGAAGCAGGGTGAGTTTTCCTAGATTTCAAGTGATTTGAGAAACCTCATCCGCGTTTTTCCGCATTGTCTATAAACAGCAGGAGGCTTGCAAGAGATTGAAACAATGCATCCCAAAACATATTCCACCAGTGAAAACACACGTTTCTACAAAGGCCTTGAAGAAGCAAGCAAAAGAATAGTGGCTGAGTGATCTTTGCGAGATAAACATGCATTTCATCCTTCTGGAGTAAATTTTCAGCCTGGAATTCATATGCATTTTGTACTGTGCAGAATGTATCTACCTGCTCGGGGGTTGTGTCATAGAAGCACCTTTCCTGCAGGAGCTTATTGCAACAGTCATCGTTTGGCTAAGTTCTTTAGGGTTGGTTTTGGAAGGTCTTTCAACTTTGGCCCAATCCCGCTTCGTACGAAATTTTTTCACAGCGCTGTTTCCAAGTGTCCACAAAGAGCTGCTGCTGGAAACGGTACACATGCACATCTCCCATACTGGTCTGCTCCTTTCACTACCTGGATTTCGGTTTCCTCCTCCTTCTTTGAAATGACAAGCCTTCATTCAGCATGCTACACACGCCTTGTAGCAGTTTCCGTTTGAAACATGTTGGTGCTCTCAAAACGCTGTGTAACCTGAGTAGAGTGTGTCACTCTCCAGCACTGAATACACAACTTAGAGCTCCTTTCGCCACAGACACGCAAACACATCTTTTTGGGAAAGTCCTAATTCAGGTCCCTTGGAAATGTAAGGGTTTCATCGAGAACATGAAGTGAATCATGCTTTTCCACTCTGCAACAGATAGAAATGACTTTTCCTACATGCCCGTCTGAAATTCACTGCAAAATGCACCTCTTTCCTGCTTTCTTGAATGTTCTCAACGCATTAGGTGAAAGAGCGTGTTTGAGCAAGAGTGATGCAGTGTGCTTCTTCCTGGATTTCAAGTGATTTGGGAAACCTCATCCGCGTTTTTCCACATTGTCTACGAAACAACATGAGGCTTGCAAGAGATTGAAACAATGCATCCCAAAACATATTCCACCAGTGAAAACACACGTTTCTACAAAGGCCTTGAAGAAGCAAGCAAAAGAATAGTGGCTGAGTGATCTTTGCGAGAGAAACATGCATTTCATCCTTCTGGAGTAAATTTTCAGCCTGGAATTCATATGCATTTTGTACTGTGCAGAATGTATCTACCTGCTCGGGGGTTGTGTCATAGAAGCACCTTTCCTGCATTAGCTTATTGCAACAGTCATCGTTTGGCTAAGTTCTTTAGGTTTGGTTTTGGAAGGTCTTTCAACTTTGGCCCAACCCCGCTTCGTACGAAATTTTTTCACAGCGCTGTTTCCAACTGTCCACAAAGAGCTGCTGCTGGAAACTGTGCACATGCACATCTCCCATACTGGTGTGCTCGTTTCACTACCTGGATTTTGGTTTCCTCTTCCTTCTTTGAAATGACAAACCTTCATTCAACATCTACACACACCTTGTAGCAGTTTCAGCTTTAAGCATGTTGGTGTTCTCAAAAGGCTGTGTAACCTGTGTAGAGTGTGTCACTCTCCAGTACTGAATACACAACTAAGAATTCCTTTCATCACAGACATGCAAACACAACTTTTTGGGGGAGTCCTATTTAAGATCAGGTGGAAATGTAAGGGTTTCATCGAGAAGATGAAGTCAATCATGCTTTTGCGCTCTGCAACCGATAGAAATCACTTTTTGTAGAAGCACGTCTGAATTTCACTGCAAAATGCCCTTCTTTTCTGCTTTCTTGAATGTTCTCGAAGCATTAGGTGAAAGAGCGTGTTTGATCAAGGGTGAAGCAGTGTGAGTTTTCCTAGATTTCAAGTGATTTGAGAAACATATTCCGCGTTTTTCCACATTGTCTATAAACAGCAGGAGGCTTGCAAGAGATTGAAACAATGCATCCCAAAACATATTCCACCAGTGAAAACACACATTTCTACAAAGACCTTGAAAGAGCAGGCAAAAGAATAGTGGCTGAGTGTTCTTTCAGAGAGAAACATGCATTTCATTCTTCTAGAGTGAGTTTTCAGCCTGGAATTCATATGCATTTTGAACTGTGCAGAATGTAGCTACCTGCTCGGGGGTTCTGTCATAGAAGCACCTTTCCTGCAGGAGCTTATTGCAACATTCATTGTTTGGCTAATTTCTTTAAGGTTGGTTTTGGAAGGTCTTTCAACTTTGGCCAAATCCCGCTTCGTACGAAATTTTTTCACACTGCTGTTTCCAAGTGTCCACAAAGAACTGCTGCTGGAAACGGTACACATGCACATCTCCCATACTGGTCTGCTCGTTTCACTACCTGGATTTCGGTTTCCTCCTCCTTCTTTGAAATGACAAGCCTTCATTCAGCATGCTACACACGCCTTGTAGCAGTTTCCGTTTGAAACATGTTGGTGCTCTCAAAACGCTGTGTAACCTGAGTAGAGTGTGTCACTCTCCAGCACTGAATACACAACTTAGAGCTCCTTTCACCACAGACACGCAAACACATCTTTTTGGGAAAGTCCTAATTCAGGTCCCTTGGAAATGTACGGGTTTCATCGAGAACATGAAGTGTATCATGCTTTTCCACTCTGCAACAGATAGAAATGACTTTTCCTACATGCCCGTCTGAAATTCACTGCAAAATGCACCTCTTTCCTGCTTTCTTGAATGTTCTCAACGCATTAGGTGAAAGAGCGTGTTTGAGCAAGAGTGATGCAGTGTGCTTCTTCCTGGATTTCAAGTGATTTGGGAAACCTCATCCGCGTTTTTCCACATTGTCTACGAAACAACATGAGGCTTGAAAGAGATTGAAACAATGCATCCCAAAACATATTCCACCAGTGAAAACACACGTTTCTACAAAGGCCTTGAAGAAGCAAGCAAAAGAATAGTGGCTGAGTGATCTTTCCGAGAGAAACATGCATTTCATCCTTCTGGAGTAAATTTTCAGCCTGGAATTCATATGCATTTTGTACTGTGCAGAATGTATGTACCTGCTCGGGGGTTGTGTCATAGAAGCACCTTTCCTGCAGGAGCTTATTGCAACAGTCATCGTTTGCTAAGTACTTTAGGGTTGGTTTTGGAAGGTCTTTCAACTTTGGCCCAATCCCGCTTCGTACGAAATTTTTTCACAGCGCTGTTTCCAAGTGTCCACAAAGAGCTGCTGCTGGAAACTGTGCACATGCACATCTCCCATACTGGTGTGCTCGTTTCACTACCTGGATTTTGGTTTCCTCTTCCTTCTTTGAAATGACAAGCCTTCATTCAACATGTACACACACCTTGTAGCAGTTTCAGCTTTAAGCATGTTGGTGTTCTCAAAAGGCTGTGTAACCTGTGTAGAGTGTGTCACTCTCCAGTACTGAATACACAACTTAGAGTTCCTTTCATCACAGACATGCAAACACATCTTTTTGGGGGGTCCTATTTAAGATCAGGTGGAAATGTAAGGGTTTCATCGAGAAGATGAAGTCAATCATGCTTTTGCACTCTGCAACCGATAGAAATGACTTTTTGTAGAAGCACGTCTGAATTTCACTGCAAAATGCCCTTCTTTTCTGCTTTCTTGAATGTTCTCGAAGCATTAGGTGAAAGAGCGTGTTTGATCAAGGGTGAAGCAGTGTGAGTTTTCCTAGATTTCAAGTGATTTGAGAAACATATTCCGCGTTTTTCCACATTGTCTATAATTAGCAGGAGGCTTGCAAGAGATTGAAACAATGCATCCCAAAACATATTCCACCAGTGAAAACACACATTTCTACAAAGACCTTGAAAGAGCAGGCAAAAGAATAGTGGCTGAGTGTTCTTTCAGAGAGAAACATGCATTTCATCTTCTAGAGTGAGTTTTCATCCTGTAATTCATATGCATCTTGAACTCTGCAGAATGTAGCTACCAGCTCGGGGGTTCTGTCATAGAAGCACCTTTCCTGCAGGAGCTTATTGCAACATTCATTGTTTGGCTAATTTCTTTAGGGTTGGTTTTGGAAGGTCTTTCAACTTTGGCCAAATCCCGCTTCGTACGAAATTTTTTCACACTGCTGTTTCCAAGTGTCCACAAAGAACTGCTGCTGGAAACGGTACACATGCACATCTCCCATACTGGTCTGCTCGTTTCACTACCTGGATTTCGGTTTCCTCCTCCTTCTTTGAAATGACAAGCCTTCATTCAGCATGCTACACACGCCTTGTAGCAGTTTCCGTTTGAAACATGTTGGTGCTCTCAAAACGCTGTGTAACCTGAGTAGAGTGTGTCACTCTCCAGCACTGAATACACAACTTAGAGCTCCTTTCGCCACAGACACGCAAACACATCTTTTTGGGAAAGTCCTAATTCAAGTCACTTGGAAATGTAAGGGTTTCATCGAGAACATGAAGTGAATCATGCTTTTCCACTCTGCAACAGATAGATATGACTTTTCCTACATGCCCGTCTGAAATTCACTGCAAAATGGACCTCTTTCCTGTTTTCTTGAATGTTCTCAACGCATTAGGTGAAAGAGCGTGTTTGAGCAAGAGTGATGCAGTGTGCTTCTTCCTGGATTTCAAGTGATTTGGGAAACCTCATCCGCGTTTTTCCACATTGTCTACGAAACAACATGAGGCTTGCAAGAGATTGAAACAATGCATCCCAAAACATATTCCACCAGTGAAAACACACGTTTCTACAAAGGCCTTGAAGAAGCAAGCAAAAGAATAGTGGCTGAGTGATCTTTGCGAGAGAAACATGCATTTCATCCTTCTGGAGTAAATTTTCAGCCTGGAATTCATATGCATTTTGTACTGTGCAGAATGTATCTACCTGCTCAGGGGTTGTGTCATAGAAGCACCTTTCCTGCAGGAGCTTATTGCAACAGTCATCGTTTGGCTAAGTTCTTTAGGGTTGGTTTTGGAAGGTCTTTCAACTTTGGCCCAATCCCGCTTCGTACGAAATTTTTTCACAGCGCTGTTTCCAAGTGTCCACAAAGAGCTGCTGCTGGAAACTGTGCACATGCACATCTCCCATACTGGTGTGTTCGTTTCACTACCTGGATTTTGGTTTCCTCTTCCTTCTTTGAAATGACAAGCCTTCATTCAACATGTACACACACCTTGTAGCAGTTTCAGCTTTAAGCATGTTGGTGTTCTCAAAAGGCTGTGTAACCTGTGTAGAGTGTGTCACTCTCCAGTACTGAATACACAACTTAGAGTTCCTTTCATCACAGACATGCAAACACATCTTTTTGGGGAGTCCTATTTAAGATCAGGTGGAAATGTAAGGGTTTCATCGAGAAGATGAAGTCAATCATGCTTTTGCACTCTGCAACCGATAGAAATGACTTTTTGTAGTAGCACGTCTGAATTTCACTGCAAAATGCCCTTCTTTTCTGCTTTCTTGAATGTTCTCGAAGCATTAGGTGAAAGAGCGTGTTTGATCAAGGGTGAAGCAGTGTGAGTTTTCCTAGATTTCAAGTGATTTGAGAAACATATTCCGCGTTTTTCCACATTGTCTATAAACAGCAGGAGGCTTGCAAGAGATTGAAACAATGCATCCCAAAACATATTCCACCAGTGAAAACACACATTTCTACAAAGACCTTGAAAGAGCAGGCAAAAGAATAGTGGCTGAGTTTCTTTCAGAGAGAAACATGCATTTCATTCTTCTAGAGTGAGTTTTCAGCCTGTATTTCATATGCATTTTGAACTCTGCAGAATGTAGCTACCTGCTCGGGGGTTCTGTCATAGAAGCACCTTTCCTGCAGGAGCTTATTGCAACATTCATTGTTTGGCTAATTTCTTTAGGGTTGGTTTTGGAAGGTCTTTCAACTTTGGCCCAATCCCGCTTCGTACGAAATTTTTTCACACTGCTGTTTCCAAGTGTCCACAAAGAACTGCTGCTGGAAACGGTACACATGCACATCTCCCATACTGGTCTGCTCGTTTCACTACCTGGATTTCGGTTTCCTCCTCCTTCTTTGAAATGACAAGCCTTCATTCAGCATGCTACACACGCCTTGTAGCAGTTTCCGTTTGAAACATGTTGGTGCTGTCAAAACGCTGTGTAACCTGAGTAGAGTGTGTCACTCTCCAGCACTGAATACACAACTTAGAGCTCCTTTCGCCACAGACACGCAAACACATCTTTTTGGGAAAGTCCTAATTCAGGTCACTTGGAAATGTAAGGGTTTCATGGAGAACATGAAGTGAATCATGCTTTTCCACTCTGCAACAGATAGAAATGACTTTTCCTACATGCCCGTCTGAAATTCACTGCAAAATGGACCTCTTTCCTGCTTTCTTGAATGTTCTCAACGCATTAGGTGAAAGAGCGTGTTTGAGCAAGGGTGATGCAGTGTGCTTCTTCCTGGATTTCAAGTGATTTGGGAAACCTCATCCGCGTTTTTCCACATTGTCTAAGAAACAACATGAGGCTTGCAAGAGATTGAAACAATGCATCCCAAAACATATTCCACCAGTGAAAACACGTTTCTACAAAGGCCTTGAAGAAGCAAGCAAAAGAATAGTGGCTGAGTGATCTTTGCGAGAGAAACATGCATTTCATCCTTCTGGAGTAAATTTTCAGCCTGGAATTCATATGCATTTTGTACTGTGCAGAATGTATCTACCTGCTCAGGGGTTGTGTCATAGAAGCACCTTTCCTGCAGGAGCTTATTGCAACAGTCATCGTTTGGCTAAGTTCTTTAGGGTTGGTTTTGGAAGGTCTTTCAACTTTGGCCAAATCCCGCTTCGTACGAAATTTTTTCACAGCGCTGTTTCCAAGTGTCCACAAAGAGCTGCTGCTGGAAACTGTGCACATGCACATCTCCCATACTGGTGTGCTCGTTTCACTACCTGGATTTTGGTTTCCTCTTCCTTCTTTGAAATGACAAGCCTTCATTCAACATGTACACACACCTTGTAGCAGTTTCAGCTTTAAGCATGTTGGTGTTCTCAAAAGCCTGTGTAACCTGTGTAGAGTGTGTCACTCTCCAGTACTGAATACACAACTTAGAGTTCCTTTCATCACAGACATGCAAACACATCTTTTTGGGGAGTCCTATTTAAGATCAGGTGGAAATGTAAGGGTTTCATCGAGAAGATGAAGTCAATCATGCTTTTGCACTCTGCAACAGATAGAAATGACTTTTTGTAGTAGCACGTCTGAATTTCACTGCAAAATGCCCTTCTTTTCTGCATTCTTGAATGTTCTCGAAGCATTAGGTGAAAGAGCGTGTTTGATCAAGGGTGAAGCAGTGTGAGTTTTCCTAGATTTCAAGTGATTTGAGAAACATATTCCGCGTTTTTCCACATTGTCTATAAACAGCAGGAGGCTTGCAAGAGATTCAAACAATGCATCCCAAAACATATTCACCAGTGAAAACACACATTTCTACAAAGACCTTGAAAGAGCAGGCAAAAGAATAGTGGCTGAGTTTCTTTCAGAGAGAAACATGCATTTCATTCTTCTAGAGTGAGTTTTCAGCCTGTATTTCATATGCATTTTGAACTCTGCAGAATGTAGCTACCTGCTCGGGGGTTCTGTCATAGAAGCACCTTTCCTGCAGGAGCTTATTGCAACATTCATTGTTTGGCTAATTTCTTTAGGGTTGGTTTTGGAAGGTCTTTCAACTTTGGCCAAATCCCGCTTCGTACGAAATTTTTTCACACTGCTCTTTCCAAGTGTCCACAAAGAACTGCTGCTGGAAACGGTACACATGCACATCTCCCATACTGGTCTGCTCGTTTCACTACCTGGATTTCGGTTTCCTCCTCCTTCTTTGAAATGACAAGCCTTCATTCAGCATGCTACACACGCCTTGTAGCAGTTTCCGTTTTAAACATGTTGGTGCTCTCAAAACGCTGTGTAACCTGAGTAGAGTGTGTCACTCTCCAGCACTGAATACACAACTTAGAGCTCCTTTCGCCACAGACACGCAAACACATCTTTTTGGGAAAGTCCTAATTCAGGTCACTTGGAAATGTAAGGGTTTCATCGAGAACATGAAGTGAATCATGCTTTTCCACTCTGCAACAGATAGAAATGACTTTTCCTACATGCCCGTCTGAAATTCACTGCAAAATGGACCTCTTTCCTGCTTTCTTGAATGTTCTCAACGCATTAGGTGAAAGAGCGTGTTTGAGCAAGAGTGATGCAGTGTGCTTCTTCCTGGATTTCAAGTGATTTGGGAAACCTCATCCGCGTTTTTCCACATTGTCTAAGAAACAACATGAGGCTTGCAAGAGATTGAAACAATGCATCCCAAAACATATTCCACCAGTGAAAACACACGTTTCTACAAAGGCCTTGAAGAAGCAAGCAAAAGAATAGTGGCTGAGTGATCTTTGCGAGAGAAACATGCATTTCATCCTTCTGGAGTAAATTTTCAGCCTGGAATTCATATGCATTTTGTACTGTGCAGAATGTATCTACCTGCTCGGGGGTTGTGTCATGGAAGCACCTTTCCTGCAGGAGCTTATTGCAACAGTCATCGTTTGGCTAAGGTCTTTAGGGTTGGTTTGGAAGGTCTTTCAACTTTGGCCAAATCCCGCTTCGTACGAAATTTTTTCACAGCGCAGTTTCCAAGTGTCCACAAAGAGCTGCTGCTGGAAACTGTACACATGCACATCTCCTATACTGGTGTGCTCGTTTCACTACCTCGGTTTTGGTTTCCTCTTCCTTCTTTGAAATGACAAGCCTTCATTCAACATGTACACACACCTTGTAGCAGTTTCAGCTTTAAGCATGTTGGTGTTCTCAAAGGGCTGTGTAACCTATGTAGAGTGTGTCACTCTCCAGTACTGAATACACAACTTAGAGTTCCTTTCATCACAGACATGCAAACACATCTTTTTGGGGGAGTCCTATTTAAGATCAGTTGGAAATGTAAGGGTTTCATCGAGAAGATGAAGTCCATCATGCTTTTGCACTCTGCAACCGATAGAAATGACTTTTTGTAGAAGCACGTCTGAATTTCACTGCAAAATGCCCTTCTTTTCTGCTTTCTTGAATGTTCTCGAAGCATTAGGTGAAAGAGCGTGTTTGATCAAGGGTGAAGCAGTGTGAGTTTTCCTAGATTTCAAGTGATTTGAGAAACATATTCCGCGTTTTTCCACATTGTCTATAAACAGCAGGAGGCTTGCAAGAGATTGAAACAATGCATCCCAAAACATATTCCACCAGTGAAAACACACATTTCTACAAAGACCTTGAAAGAGCAGGCAAAAGAATAGTGGCTGAGTTTCTTTCAGAGAGAAACATGCATTTCATTCTTCTAGAGTGAGTTTTCAGCCTGTATTTCATATGCATTTTGAACTCTTCAGAATGTAGCTACCTGCTCGGGGGTTCTGTCATAGAAGCACCTTTCCTGCAGGAGCTTATTGCAACATTCATTGTTTGGCTAATTTCTTTAGGGTTGGTTTTGGAAGGTCTTTCAACTTTGGCCCAATCCCGCTTCGTACGAAATTTTTTCACACTGCTGTTTCCAAGTGTCCACAAAGAACTGCTGCTGGAAACGGTACACATGCACATCTCCCATACTGGTCTGCTCGTTTCAATACCTGGATTTCGGTTTCCTCCTCCTTCTTTGAAATGACAAGCCTTCATTCAGCATGCTACACACGCCTTGTAGCAGTTTCCGTTTGAAACATGTTGGTGCTCTCAAAACGCTGTGTAACCTGAGTAGTGTGTGTCACTCTCCAGCATTGAATACACAACTTAGAGCTCCTTTCGCCACAGACACGCAAACACATCTTTTTGGGAAAGTCCTAATTCAAGTCACTTGGAAATGTAAGGGTTTCATCGAGAACATGAAGTGAATCATGCTTTTCCACTCTGCAACAGATAGAAATGACTTTTCCTACATGCCCGTCTGAAATTCACTGCAAAATGGACCTCTTTCCTGCTTTCTTGAATGTTCTCAACGCATTAGGTGAAAGAGCGTGTTTGAGCAAGAGTGATGCAGTGTGCTTCTTCCTGGATTTCAAGTGATTTGGGAAACCTCATCCGCGTTTTTCCACATTGTCTAAGAAACAACATGAGGCTTGCAAGAGATTGAAACAATGCATCCCAAAACATATTCCACCAGTGAAAACACACTTTTCTACAAAGGCCTTGAAGAAGCAAGCAAAAGAATAGTGGCTGAGTGATCTTTGCGAGAGAAACATGCATTTCATCCTTCTGGAGTAAATTTTCAGCCTGGAATTCATATGCATTTTGTACTGTGCAGAATGTATCTACCTGCTCGGGGGTTGTGTCATGGAAGCACCTTTCCTGCAGGAGCTTATTGCAACAGTCATCGTTTGGCTAAGGTCTTTAGGGTTGGTTTTGGAAGGTCTTTCAACTTTGGCCAAATCCCGCTTCGTACGAAATTTTTTCACAGCGCAGTTTCCAAGTGTCCACAAAGAGCTGCTGCTGGAAACTGTACACATGCACATCTCCTATACTGGTGTGCTCGTTTCACTACCTGGGTTTTGGTTTCCTCTTCCTTCTTTGAAATGACAAGCCTTCATTCAACATGTACACACACCTTGTAGCAGTTTCAGCTTTAAGCATGTTGGTGTTCTCAAAGGGCTGTGTAACCTGTGTAGAGTGTGTCACTCTCCAGTACTGAATACACAACTTAGAGTTCCTTTCATCACAGACATGCAAACACATCTTTTTGGGGGAGTCCTATTTAAGATCAGTTGGAAATGTAAGGGTTTCATCGAGAAGATGAAGTCAATCATGCTTTTGCACTCTGCAAACGATAGAAATGACTTTTTGTAGTAGCACGTCTGAATTTCACTGCAAAATGCCCTTCTTTTCTGCTTTCTTGAATGTTCTTGAAGCATTAGGTGAAAGAGCGTGTTTGATCAAGGGTGAAGCAGTGTGAGTTTTCCTAGATTTCAAGTGATTTGAGAAACATATTCCGCGTTTTTCCACATTGTCTATAATTAGCAGGAGGCTTGCAAGAGATTGAAACAATGCATCCCAAAACATATTCCACCAGTGAAAACACACATTTCTACAAAGACCTTGAAAGAGCAGGCAAAAGAATAGTGGCTGAGTGTTCTTTCAGAGAGAAACATGCATTTCATCTTCTAGAGTGAGTTTTCATCCTGTAATTCATATGCATTTTGAACTCTGCAGAATGTAGCTACCTGCTCGGGGGTTCTGTCATAGAAGCACCTTTCCTGCAGGAGCTTATTGCAACATTCATTGTTTGGCTAATTTCTTTAGGGTTGGTTTTGGAAGGTCTTTCAACTTTGGCCAAATCCCGCTTCGTACGAAATTTTTTCACACTGCTGTTTCCAAGTGTCCACAAAGAACTGCTGCTGGAAACGGTACACATGCACATCTCCCATACTGGTCTGCTCGTTTCACTACCTGGATTTCGGTTTCCTCCTCCTTCTTTGAAATGACAAGCCTTCATTCAGCATGCTACACACGCCTTGTAGCAGTTTCCGTTTGAAACATGTTGATGCTCTCAAAACGCTGTGTAACCTGAGTAGAGTGTGGCACTCTCCAGCACTGAATACACAACTTAGAGCTCCTTTCGCCACAGACACGCAAACACATCTTTTTGGGAAAGTCCTAATTCAGGTCCCTTGGAAATGTAAGGGTTTCATCGAGAACATGAAGTGAATCATGCTTTTCCACTCTGCAACAGATAGAAATTACTTTTCCTACATGCCCGTCTGAAATTCACTGCAAAATGCACCTCTTTCCTGCTTTCTTGAATGTTCTCAACGCATTAGGTGAAAGAGCGTGTTTGAGCAAGAGTGATGCACTGTGCTTCTTCCTGGATTTCAAGTGATTTGGGAAACCTCATCCGCGTTTTTCCACATTGTCTAAGAAACAACATGAGGCTTCCAAGAGATTAAAACAATGCATCCCAAAACATATTCCACCAGTGAAAACACACGTTTCTACAAAGGCCTTGAAGAAGCAAGCAAAAGAATAGTGGCTGAGTGATCTTTGCGAGAGAAACATGCATTTCATCCTTCTGGAGTAAATTTTCAGCCTGGAATTCATATGCATTTTGTACTGTGCAGAATGTATCTACCTGCTCGGGGGTTGTGTCATAGAAGCACCTTTCCTGCAGGAGCTTATTGCAACAGTCATCGTTTGGCTAAGTTCTTTAGGGTTGGTTTTGGAAGGTCTTTCAACTTTGGCCCAATCCCGCTTCGTACGAAATTTTTTCACAGCGCTGTTTCCAAGTGTCCACAAAGAGCTGCTGCTGGAAACTGTGCACATACACATCTCCCATACTGGTGTGCTCGTTTCGCTACCTGGGTTTTGGTTTCCTCTTCCTTCTTTGAAATGACAAGCCTTCATTCAACATGTACACACACCTTGTAGCAGTTTCAGCTTTAAGCATGTTGGTGTTCTCAAAAGGCTGTGTAACCTGTGTAGAGTGTGTCACTCTCCAGTACTGAATACACAACTTAGAGTTCCTTTCATCACAGACATGCAAACACATCTTTTTGGGGAGTCCTATTTAAGATCAGGTGGAAATGTAAGGGTTTCATCGAGAATATGAAGTCAATCATTCTTTTGCACTCTGCAACCGATAGAAATGACTTTTTGTAGAAGCACGTCTGAATTTCACTGCAAAATGCCCTTCTTTTCTGCTTTCTTGAATGTTCTCGAAGCATTAGGTGAAAGAGCATGTTTGATCAAGGGTGAAGCAGTGTGAGTTTTCCTAGATTTCAAGTGATTTGAGAAACATATTCCGCGTTTTTCCACATTGTCTATAAACAGCAGGAGGCTTGCAAGAGATTGAAACAATGCATCCCAAAACATATTCCACCAGTGAAAACACACGTTTCTACAAAGGCCTTGAAGAAGCAAGCAAAAGAATAGTGGCTGAGTGATCTTTGCGAGAGAAACATGCATTTCATCCTTCTCGAGTAAATTTTCAGCCTGGAATTCATATGCATTTTGTACTGTGCAGAATGTATCTACCTGCTCGGGGGTTGTGTCATAGAAGCACCTTTCCTGCAGGAGCTTATTGCAACAGTCATCGTTTGGCTAAGGTCTTTAGGGTTGGTTTTGGAAGGTCTTTCAACTTTGGCCCAATCCCGCTTTGTATGAAATTTTTTCACAGCGCTGTTTCCAAGTGTCCACAAAGAGCTGCTGCTGGAAACTGTGCACATGCACATCTCCCGTACTGGTGTGCTCGTTTCACTACCTGGGTTTTGGTTTCCTCTTCCTTCTTTGAAATGACAAGCCTTCATTCAACATGTACACACACCTTGTAGCAGTTTCAGCTTTAAGCATGTTGGTGTTCTCAAAAGGCTGTGTAACCTGTGTAGAGTGTGTCACTCTCCAGTACTGAATACACAAATTAGAGTTCCTTTCATCACAGACATGCAAACACATCTTTTTGGGGGAGTCCTATTTAAGATCAGGTGGAAATGTAAGGGTTTCATCGAGAAGATGAAGTTAATCATTCTTTTGCACTCTGCAACCGATAGAAATGACTTTTTGTAGAAGCTCGTCTGAATTTCACTGCAAAATGCCCTTCTTTTCTGCTTTCTTGAATGTTCTCGAAGCATTAGGTGAAAGAGCGTGTTTGATCAAGGGTGAAGCAGTGTGAGTTTTCCTAGATTTCAAGTGATTTGAGAAACATATTCCGCGTTTTTCCACATTGTCTATAAACAGCAGGAGGCTTGCAAGAGATTGAAACAATGCATCCCAAAACATATTCCACCAGTGAAATCACACATTTCTACCAAGACCTTGAAAGAGCAGGCAAAAGAATAGTGGCTGAGTGTTCTTTCAGAGAGAAACATGCATTTCATTCTTCTAGAGTGAGTTTTCATCCTGTAATTCATATGCATTTTGAACTCTGCAGAATGTAGCTACCTGCTCGGGGGTTCTGTCATAGAAGCACCTTTCCTGCAGGAGCTTATTGCAACATTCATTGTTTGGCTAATTTCTTTAGGGTTGGTTTTGGAAGGTCTTTCAACTTTGGCCAAATCCCGCTTCGTACGAAATTTTTTCACACTGCTGTTTCCAAGTGTCCACAAAGAACTGCTGCTGGAAACGGTACACATGCACATCTCCCATACTGGTCTGCTCGTTTCACTACCTGGATTTCGGTTTCCTCCTGCTTCTTTGAAATGACAAGCCTTCATTCAGCATGCTACACACGCCTTGTAGCAGTTTCCCTTTGAAACATGTTGGTGCTCTCAAAACGCTGTGTAACCTGAGTAGAGTGTGTCACTCTCCAGCACTGAATACACAACTTAGAGCTCCTTTCGCCACAGACACGCAAACACATCTTTTTGGGAAAGTCCTAATTCAGGTCACTTGGAAATGATAGGGTTTCATCGAGAACATGAAGTGAATCATGCTTTTCCACTCTGCAACAGATAGAAATGACTTTTCCTACATGCCCTTCTGACATTCACTGCAAAATGGACCTCTTTCCTGCTTTCTTGGTGTTCTCAACGCATTAGGTGAAATAGCGTGTTTGAGCAAGAGTGATGCAGTGTGCTTCTTCCTGGATTTCAAGTGATTTGGGAAACCTCATCCGCGTTTTTCCACATTGTCTAAGAAACAACATGAGGCTTGCAAGAGATTGAAACAATGCATCCCAAAACATATTCCACCAGTGAAAACACACGTTTCTACAAAGGCCTTGAGAAGCAAGCAAAAGAATAGTGGCTGAGTGATCTTTGCGAGAGAAACATGCATTTCATCCTTCTGGAGTAAATTTTCAGCCTGGAATTCATATGCATTTTGTACTGTGCTGAATGTATCTACCTGCTCGGGGGTTGTGTCATAGAAGCACCTTTCCTGCAGGAGCTTATTGCAACAGTCATCGTTTGGCTAAGTTCTTTAGGGTTGGTTTTGGAAGGTCTTTCAACTTTGGCCCAATCCCGCTTCGTACGAAATTTTTTCACAGCGCTGTTTCCAAGTGTCCACAAAGAGCTGCTGCTGGAAACTGTGCACATGCACATCTCCCATACTGGTGTGCTCGTTTCACTACCTGGGTTTAGGTTTCCTCATCCTTCTTTGAAATGACAAGCCTTCATTCAACATATACACACACCTTGTAGCAGTTTCAGCTTTAAGCATGTTGGTGTTCTCAAAAGGCTGTGTAACCTGTGTAGAGTGTGTCACTCTCCAGTACTGAATACACATCTTAGAGTTCCTTTCATCACAGACATGCAAACACATCTTTTTGGGGGAGTCCTATTTAAGATCAGGTGGAAATGTCAGGGTTTCATCGAGAAGATGAAGTCAATCATGCTTTTGCACTCTGCAACCGATAGAAATGACTTTTTGTAGAAGCACGTCTGAATTTCACTGCAAAATGCCCTTCTTTTCTGCTTTCTTGAATGTTCTCGAAGCATTAGGTGAAAGAGCGTTTTTGATCAAGGGTGAAGCAGTGTGAGTTTTCCTAGATTTCAAGTGATTTGAGAAACATATTCCGCGTTTTTCCACATTGTCTATAAACAGCAGGAGGCTTGCAAGAGATTGAAACAATGCATCCCAAAACATATTCCACCAGTGAAAACACACATTTCTGCAAAGACCTTGAAAGAGCAGGCAAAAGAATAGTGGCTGAGTGTTCTTTCAGAGAGAAACATGCATTTCATTCTTGTAGAGTGAGTTTTCAGCCTTAATTCATATGCATTTTTAACTCTGCCGAATGTAGCTACCTGCTCGGGAGTTCTGTCATAGAAGCACCTTTCCTGCAGGAGCTTATTGCAACATTCATTGTTTGGCTAATTTATTTAGGGTTGGTTTTGGAAGGTCTTTCAACTTTGGCCAAATCCCGCTTCGTACGAAATTTTTTCACACTGCTGTTTCCAAGTGTCCACAAAGAACTGCTGCTGGAAACGGTACACATGCACATCTCCCATACTGGTCTGCTCGTTTCACTACCTGGATTTCGGTTTCCTCCTCCTTCTTTGAAATGACAAGCCTTCATTCAGCATGCTACACACGCCTTGTAGCAGTTTCCGTTTGAAACATGTTGATGCTCTCAAAACGCTGTGTAACCTGAGTAGAGTGTGGCACTCTCCAGCACTGAATACACAACTTAGAGCTCCTTTCGCCACAGACACGCAAACACATCTTTTTGGGAAAGTCCTAATTCAGGTCCCTTGGAAATGTAAGGGTTTCATCGAGAACATGAAGTGAATCATGCTTTTCCACTCTGCAACAGATAGAAATTACTTTTCCTACATGCCCGTCTGAAATTCACTGCAAAATGCACCTCTTTCCTGCTTTCTTGAATGTTCTCAACGCATTAGGTGAAAGAGCGTGTTTGAGCAAGAGTGATGCACTGTGCTTCTTCCTGGATTTCAAGTGATTTGGGAAACCTCATCCGCGTTTTTCCACATTGTCTAAGAAACAACATGAGGCTTCCAAGAGATTAAAACAATGCATCCCAAAACATATTCCACCAGTGAAAACACACGTTTCTACAAAGGCCTTGAAGAAGCAAGCAAAAGAATAGTGGCTGAGTGATCTTTGCGAGAGAAACATGCATTTCATCCTTCTGGAGTAAATTTTCAGCCTGGAATTCATATGCATTTTGTACTGTGCAGAATGTATCTACCTGCTCGGGGGTTGTGTCATAGAAGCACCTTTCCTGCAGGAGCTTATTGCAACAGTCATCGTTTGGCTAAGTTCTTTAGGGTTGGTTTTGGAAGGTCTTTCAACTTTGGCCCAATCCCGCTTCGTACGAAATTTTTTCACAGCGCTGTTTCCAAGTGTCCACAAAGAGCTGCTGCTGGAAACTGTGCACATACACATCTCCCATACTGGTGTGCTCGTTTCGCTACCTGGGTTTTGGTTTCCTCTTCCTTCTTTGAAATGACAAGCCTTCATTCAACATGTACACACACCTTGTAGCAGTTTCAGCTTTAAGCATGTTGGTGTTCTCAAAAGGCTGTGTAACCTGTGTAGAGTGTGTCACTCTCCAGTACTGAATACACAACTTAGAGTTCCTTTCATCACAGACATGCAAACACATCTTTTTGGGGAGTCCTATTTAAGATCAGGTGGAAATGTAAGGGTTTCATCGAGAATATGAAGTCAATCATTCTTTTGCACTCTGCAACCGATAGAAATGACTTTTTGTAGAAGCACGTCTGAATTTCACTGCAAAATGCCCTTCTTTTCTGCTTTCTTGAATGTTCTCGAAGCATTAGGTGAAAGAGCATGTTTGATCAAGGGTGAAGCAGTGTGAGTTTTCCTAGATTTCAAGTGATTTGAGAAACATATTCCGCGTTTTTCCACATTGTCTATAAACAGCAGGAGGCTTGCAAGAGATTGAAACAATGCATCCCAAAACATATTCCACCAGTGAAAACACACGTTTCTACAAAGGCCTTGAAGAAGCAAGCAAAAGAATAGTGGCTGAGTGATCTTTGCGAGAGAAACATGCATTTCATCCTTCTCGAGTAAATTTTCAGCCTGGAATTCATATGCATTTTGTACTGTGCAGAATGTATCTACCTGCTCGGGGGTTGTGTCATAGAAGCACCTTTCCTGCAGGAGCTTATTGCAACAGTCATCGTTTGGCTAAGGTCTTTAGGGTTGGTTTTGGAAGGTCTTTCAACTTTGGCCCAATCCCGCTTTGTATGAAATTTTTTCACAGCGCTGTTTCCAAGTGTCCACAAAGAGCTGCTGCTGGAAACTGTGCACATGCACATCTCCCGTACTGGTGTGCTCGTTTCACTACCTGGGTTTTGGTTTCCTCTTCCTTCTTTGAAATGACAAGCCTTCATTCAACATGTACACACACCTTGTAGCAGTTTCAGCTTTAAGCATGTTGGTGTTCTCAAAAGGCTGTGTAACCTGTGTAGAGTGTGTCACTCTCCAGTACTGAATACACAAATTAGAGTTCCTTTCATCACAGACATGCAAACACATCTTTTTGGGGGAGTCCTATTTAAGATCAGGTGGAAATGTAAGGGTTTCATCGAGAAGATGAAGTTAATCATTCTTTTGCACTCTGCAACCGATAGAAATGACTTTTTGTAGAAGCTCGTCTGAATTTCACTGCAAAATGCCCTTCTTTTCTGCTTTCTTGAATGTTCTCGAAGCATTAGGTGAAAGAGCGTGTTTGATCAAGGGTGAAGCAGTGTGAGTTTTCCTAGATTTCAAGTGATTTGAGAAACATATTCCGCGTTTTTCCACATTGTCTATAAACAGCAGGAGGCTTGCAAGAGATTGAAACAATGCATCCCAAAACATATTCCACCAGTGAAATCACACATTTCTACCAAGACCTTGAAAGAGCAGGCAAAAGAATAGTGGCTGAGTGTTCTTTCAGAGAGAAACATGCATTTCATTCTTCTAGAGTGAGTTTTCATCCTGTAATTCATATGCATTTTGAACTCTGCAGAATGTAGCTACCTGCTCGGGGGTTCTGTCATAGAAGCACCTTTCCTGCAGGAGCTTATTGCAACATTCATTGTTTGGCTAATTTCTTTAGGGTTGGTTTTGGAAGGTCTTTCAACTTTGGCCAAATCCCGCTTCGTACGAAATTTTTTCACACTGCTGTTTCCAAGTGTCCACAAAGAACTGCTGCTGGAAACGGTACACATGCACATCTCCCATACTGGTCTGCTCGTTTCACTACCTGGATTTCGGTTTCCTCCTGCTTCTTTGAAATGACAAGCCTTCATTCAGCATGCTACACACGCCTTGTAGCAGTTTCCCTTTGAAACATGTTGGTGCTCTCAAAACGCTGTGTAACCTGAGTAGAGTGTGTCACTCTCCAGCACTGAATACACAACTTAGAGCTCCTTTCGCCACAGACACGCAAACACATCTTTTTGGGAAAGTCCTAATTCAGGTCACTTGGAAATGTTAGGGTTTCATCGAGAACATGAAGTGAATCATGCTTTTCCACTCTGCAACAGATAGAAATGACTTTTCCTACATGCCCTTCTGACATTCACTGCAAAATGGACCTCTTTCCTGCTTTCTTGGTGTTCTCAACGCATTAGGTGAAATAGCGTGTTTGAGCAAGAGTGATGCAGTGTGCTTCTTCCTGGATTTCAAGTGATTTGGGAAACCTCATCCGCGTTTTTCCACATTGTCTAAGAAACAACATGAGGCTTGCAAGAGATTGAAACAATGCATCCCAAAACATATTCCACCAGTGAAAACACACGTTTCTACAAAGGCCTTGAGAAGCAAGCAAAAGAATAGTGGCTGAGTGATCTTTGCGAGAGAAACATGCATTTCATCCTTCTGGAGTAAATTTTCAGCCTGGAATTCATATGCATTTTGTACTGTGCTGAATGTATCTACCTGCTCGGGGGTTGTGTCATAGAAGCACCTTTCCTGCAGGAGCTTATTGCAACAGTCATCGTTTGGCTAAGTTCTTTAGGGTTGGTTTTGGAAGGTCTTTCAACTTTGGCCCAATCCCGCTTCGTACGAAATTTTTTCACAGCGCTGTTTCCAAGTGTCCACAAAGAGCTGCTGCTGGAAACTGTGCACATGCACATCTCCCATACTGGTGTGCTCGTTTCACTACCTGGGTTTAGGTTTCCTCATCCTTCTTTGAAATGACAAGCCTTCATTCAACATATACACACACCTTGTAGCAGTTTCAGCTTTAAGCATGTTGGTGTTCTCAAAAGGCTGTGTAACCTGTGTAGAGTGTGTCACTCTCCAGTACTGAATACACATCTTAGAGTTCCTTTCATCACAGACATGCAAACACATCTTTTTGGGGGAGTCCTATTTAAGATCAGGTGGAAATGTCAGGGTTTCATCGAGAAGATGAAGTCAATCATGCTTTTGCACTCTGCAACCGATAGAAATGACTTTTTGTAGAAGCACGTCTGAATTTCACTGCAAAATGCCCTTCTTTTCTGCTTTCTTGAATGTTCTCGAAGCATTAGGTGAAAGAGCGTTTTTGATCAAGGGTGAAGCAGTGTGAGTTTTCCTAGATTTCAAGTGATTTGAGAAACATATTCCGCGTTTTTCCACATTGTCTATAAACAGCAGGAGGCTTGCAAGAGATTGAAACAATGCATCCCAAAACATATTCCACCAGTGAAAACACACATTTCTGCAAAGACCTTGAAAGAGCAGGCAAAAGAATAGTGGCTGAGTGTTCTTTCAGAGAGAAACATGCATTTCATTCTTGTAGAGTGAGTTTTCAGCCTTAATTCATATGCATTTTTAACTCTGCCGAATGTAGCTACCTGCTCGGGAGTTCTGTCATAGAAGCACCTTTCCTGCAGGAGCTTATTGCAACATTCATTGTTTGGCTAATTTATTTAGGGTTGGTTTTGGAAGGTCTTTCAACTTTGGCCAAATCCTGCTTCGTACGAAATTTTTTCACACTGCTGTTTCCAAGTGTCCACAAAGAACTGCTGCTGGAAACGGTACACATGCACATCTCCCATACTGGTGTGCTCGTTTCACTACCTGAATTTCGGTTTCCTCCTCCTTCTTTGAAATGACAAGCCTTCATTCAGCATGCTACACACGCCTTGTAGCAGTTTCCGTTTGAAACATGTTGGTGCTCTCAAAACGCTGTGTAACCTGAGTAGAGTGTGTCACTCTCCAGCACTGAATACACAACTTAGAGCTCCTTTCGCCACAGACACGCAAACACATCTTTTTGGGAAAGTCCTAATTCAGGTCACTTGGAAATGTAAGGGTTTCATCGAGAACCTGAAGTGAATCATGCTTTTCCACTCTGCAACAGATAGAAATGACTTTTCCTACATGCCCGTCTGAAATTCACTGCAAAATGCACCTCTTTCCTGCTTTCTTGAATGTTCTCAACGCATTAGGTGAAAGAGCGTGTTTGAGCAAGAGTGATGCAGTGTGCTTCTTCCTGGATTTCAAGTGATTTGGGAAACCTCATCCGCGTTTTTCCACATTGTCTACGAAACAACATGAGGCTTGCAAGAGATTGAAACAATGCATCCCAAAACATATTCCACCAGTGAAAACACACGTTTCTACAAAGGCCTTGAAGAAGCAAGCAAAAGAATAGTGGCTGAGTGATCTTTGCGAGAGAAACATGCATTTCATCCTTCTGGAGTAAATTTTCAGCCTGGAATTCATATGCATTTTGTACTGTGCAGAATGTATCTACCTGCTCGGGGGTTGTGTCATAGAAGCACCTTTCCTGCAGGAGCTTATTGCAACAGTCATCGTTTGGCTAATTTCTTTAGGGTTGGTTTTGGAAGGTCTTTCAACTTTGGCCCAATCCCGCTTCGTACGAAATTTTTTCACAGCGCTGTTTCCAAGTGTCCACAAAGAGCTGCTGCTGGAAACTGTGCACACGCACATCTCCCATACTGGTGTGCTCGTTTCACTACCTGGATTTTGGTTTCCTCTTCCTTCTTTGAAATGACAAGCCTTCATTCAACATGTACACACACCTTGTAGCAGTTTCAGCTTTAAGCATGTTGGTGTTCTCAAAAGGCTGTGTAACCTATGTAGAGTGTGTCACTCTCCAGTACTGAATACACAACTTAGAGTTCCTTTCATCACAGACATGCAAACACATCTTTTTGGGGGAGTCCTATTTAAGATCAGGTGGAAATGTAAGGGTTTCATCGAGAAGATGAAGTCAATCATGCTTTTGCACTCTGCAACCGATAGAAATCACTTTTTGTAGAAGCACGTCTGAATTTCACTGCAAAATGCCCTTCTTTTCTGCTTTCTTGAATGTTCTCGAAGCATTAGGTGAAAGAGCGTGTTTGATCAAGGGTGAAGCAGTGTGAGTTTTCCTAGATTTCAAGTGATTTGAGAAACATATTCCGCGTTTTTCCACATTGTCTATAAACAGCAGGAGGCTTGCAAGAGATTGAAACAATGCATCCCAAAACATATTCCACCAGTGAAAACACACATTTCTACAAAGACCTTGAAAGAGCAGGCAAAAGAATAGTGGCTGAGTGTTCTTTTAGAGAGAAACATGCATTTCATTCTTCTAGAGTGAGTTTTCAGCCTGTAATTCATATGCATTTTGAACTCTGCAGAATGTAGCTACCTGCTCGGGGGTTCTGTCATAGAAGCACCTTTCCTGCAGGAGCTTATTGCAACATTCATTGTTTGGCTAATTTCTTTAAGGTTGGTTTTGGAAGGTCTTTCAACTTTGGCCAAATCCCGCTTCGTACGAAATTTTTTCACACTGCTGTTTCCAAGTGTCCACAAAGAACTGCTGCTGGAAATGGTACACATGCACATCTCCCATACTGGTCTGCTCGTTTCACTACCTGGATTTCGGTTTCCTCCTCCTTCTTTGAAATGACAAGCCTTCATTCAGCATGCTACACACGCCTTGTAGCAGTTTCCGTTTTAAACATGTTGGTGCTCTCAAAACGCTGTGTAACCTGAGTAGAGTGTGTCACTCTCCAGCACTGAATACACAACTTAGAGCTCCTTTCGCCACAGACACGCAAACACATCTTTTTGGGAAAGTCCTAATTCAGGTCACTTGGAAATGTAAGGGTTTCATCGAGAACATGAAGTGAATCATGCTTTTCCACTCTGCAACAGATAGAAATGACTTTTCCTACATGCCCGTCTGAAATTCACTGCAAAATGCACCTCTTTCCTGCTTTCTTGAATGTTCTCAACGCATTAGGTGAAAGAGCGTGTTTGAGCAAGAGTGATGCAGTGTGCTTCTTCCTGGATTTCAAGTGATTTGGGAAACCTCATCCGCGTTTTTCCACATTGTCTACGAAACAACATGAGGCTTGCAAGAGATTGAAACAATGCATCCCAAAACATATTCCACCAGTGAAAACACACGTTTCTACAAAGGCCTTGAAGAAGCAAGCAAAAGAATAGTGGCTGAGTGATCTTTGCGAGAGAAACATGCATTTCATCCTTCTGGAGTAAATTTTCAGCCTGGAATTCATATGCATTTTGTACTGTGCAGAATGTATCTACCTGCTCGGGGGTTGTGTCATAGAAGCACCTTTCCTGCAGAGCTTATTGCAACAGTCATCGTTTGGCTAAGGTCTTTAGGGTTGGTTTTGGAAGGTCTTTCAACTTTGGCCCAATCCCGCTTCGTACGAAATTTTTTCACAGCGCTGTTTCCAAGTGTCCACAAAGAGCTGCTGCTGGAAACTGTGCACATGCACATCTCCCATACTGGTGTGCTCGTTTCACTACCTGGATTTTGGTTTCCTCTTCCTTCTTTGAAATGACAAGCCTTCATTCAACATGTACACACACCTTGTAGCAGTTTCAGCTTTAAGCATGTTGGTGTTCTCAAAAGGCTGTGTAACCTGTGTAGAGTGTGTCACTCTCCAGTACTGAATACACAACTTAGAGTTCCTTTCATCACAGACATGCAAACACATCTTTTTGGGGGAGTCCTATTTAAGATCAGGTGGAAATGTAAGGGTTTCATCGAGAAGATGAAGTCAATCATGCTTTTGCACTCTGCAACCGATAGAAATGACTTTTTGTAGAAGCACGTCTGAATTTCACTGCAAAATGCCCTTCTTTTCTGATTTCTTGAATGTTCTCGAAGCATTAGATGAAAGAGCGTGTTTGATCAAGGGTGAAGCAGTGTGAGTTTTCCTAGATTTCAAGTGATTTGAGAAACATATTCCGCGTTTTTCCACATTGTCTATAAACAGCAGGAGGCTTGCAAGAGATTGAAACAATGCATCCCAAAACATATTCCACCAGTGAAAACACACATTTCTACAAAGACCTTGAAAGAGCAGGCAAAAGAATAGTGGCTGAGTGTTCTTTCAGATAGAAACATGCATTTCATTCTTCTAGAGTGAGTTTTCAGCCTGGAATTCATATGCATTTTGAACTCTGCAGAATGTAGCTACCTGCTCGGGGGTTCTGTCATAGAAGCACCTTTCCTGCAGGAGCTTATTGCAACATTCATTGTTTGGCTAATTTCTTTAGGGTTGGTTTTGGAAGGTCTTTCAACTTTGGCCAAATCCCGCTTCGTACGAAATTTTTTCACACTGCTGTTTCCAAGTGTCCACAAAGAACTGCTGCTGGAAACGGTACACATGCACATCTCCCATACTGGTCTGCTCGTTTCACTACCTGGATTTCGGTTTCCTCCTCCTTCTTTGAAATGACAAGCCTTCATTCAGCATGCTACACACGCCTTGTAGCAGTTTCTGTTTTAAACATGTTGGTGCTCTCAAAACGCTGTGTAACCTGAGTAGAGTGTGTCACTCTCCAGCACTGAATACACAACTTAGAGCTCCTTTCGCCACAGACACGCAAACACATCTTTTTGGGAAAGTCCTAATTCAGGTCCCTTGGAAATGTAAGGGTTTCATCGAGAACATGAAGTGAATCATGCTTTTCCACTCTGCAACAGATAGAAATGACGTTTCCTACATGCCCGTCTGAAATTCACTGCAAAATGGACCTCTTTTCGGCTTTCTTGAATGTTCTCAACGCATTAGGTGAAAGAGCGTGTTTGAGCAAGAGTGATGCAGTGTGCTTCTTCCTGGATTTCAAGTGATTTGGGAAACCTCATCCGCGTTTTTCCACATTGTCTAAGAAACAACATGAGGCTTGCAAGAGATTGAAACAATGCATCCCAAAACATATTCCACCAGTGAAACCACACGTTTCTACAAAGGCCTTGAAGAAGCAAGCAAAAGAATAGTGGCTGAGTGATCTTTCCGAGAGAAACATGCATTTCATCCTTCTGGAGTAAATTTTCAGCCTGGAATTCATATGCATTTTGTACTGTGCAGAATGTATCTACCTGCTCGGGGGTTGTGTCATAGAACCACCTTTCCTGCATTAGCTTATTGCAACAGTCATCGTTTGGCGAAGTTCTTTAGGGTTGGTTTTGGAAGGTCTTTCAACTTTGGCCCAATCCCGCTTCTTACGAAATATTTTCACAGCGCTGTTTCCAAGTGTCCACAAAGAGCTGCTGCTGGAAACTGTACACATGCACATCTCCCATACTGGTGTGCTCGTTTCACTACCTGGATTTTGGTTTCCTCTTCCTTCTTTGAAATGACAAGCCTTCATTCAACATGTACACACACCTTGTAGCAGTTTCAGCTTTAAGCATGTTGGTGTTCTCAAAAGGCTGTGTAACCTGTGTAGAGTGTGTCACTCTCCAGTACTGAATACACAACTTAGAGTTCCTTTCACCACAGACATGCAAACACATCTTTTTGGGGGAGTCCTATTTAAGATCTGGTGGAAATGTAAGGGTTTCATCGAGAAGATGAAGTCAATCATGCTTTTGCACTCTGCAACCGATAGAAATGTCTTTTTGTAGAAGCCCGTCTGAATTTCACTGCAAAATGCCCTTCTTTTCTGCTTTCTTGAATGTTCTTGAAGAATTAGGTGAAAGAGCGTCTTTGAACAAGGGTGAAGCAGTGTGAGTTTTCCTAGATTTCAAGTGATTTGGGAAACATATTCCGCGTTTTTCCACATTGTCTATAAACAGCAGGAGGCTTGCAAGAGATTGAAACAATGCATCCAAAACATATTCCACCAGTGAAAACACACATTTCTACAAAGACCTTGAAAGAGCAGGCAAAAGAATAGTGGCTGAGTGTTCTTTCAAGAGAAACATGCATTTCATTCTTCCAGAGTGAGTTTTCAGCCTGGAATTCATATGCATTTTGAACTGTGCAGAATGTAGCTACCTGCTAGGTGGTTCTGTCATAGAAGCACCTTTCCTGCAGGAGATTATTGCAACATTCATTGTTTGGCTAAGTTCTTTAGGGTTGGTTTTGGAAGGTCTTTCAACTTTGGCCAAATCCCGCTTCGTACGAAATTTTTTCACACTGCTGTTTCCAAGTGTCCACAAAGAGCTGCTGCCTGAAACGGTACACATGCACATCTCCCATACTGGTGTGCTTGTTTCACTACCTGGATTTCGGTTTCCTCCTCCTTCTTTGAAATGACAAGCCTTCATTCAGCATGCTACACACGCCTTGTAGCAGTTTCCGTTTTAAACATGTTGGTGCTCTCAAAACGCTGTGTAACCTGAGTAGAGTGTGTCACTCTCCAGCACTGAATACACAACTTAGAGCTCCTTTCGCCACAGACACGCAAACACATCTTTTTGGGAAAGTCCTAATTCAGGTCACTTGGAAATGTCAGGGTTTCATCGAGAACATGAAGTGAATCATGCTTTTCCACTCTGCAACAGATAGAAATGACTTTTCCTACATGCCCGTCTGAAATTCACTGCAAAATGGACCTCTTTTCTGCTTTCTTGAATGTTCTCAACGCATTAGGTGAAAGAGCGTGTTTGAGCAAGAGTGATGCAGTGTGCTTCTTCCTGGATTTCAAGTGACTTGAGAAACATATTCCGCGTTTTTCCACATTGTCTATAAACAGCAGGAGGCTTGCAAGAGATTGAAACAATGCATCCCAAAACATATTCCACCAGTGAAAACACACATTTCTACAAAGACCTTGAAAGAGCAGCCAAAAGAATAGTGGCTGAGTGTTCTTTCAGAGAGAAACATGCATTTCATTCTTCTAGAGTGAGTTTTCAGCCTGGAATTCATATGCATTTTGAACTCTGCAGAATGTAGCTACCTGCTCGGGGGTTCTGTCATAGAAGCACCTTTCCTGCAGGAGCTTATTGCAACATTCATTGTTTGGCTAATTTCTTTAGGGTTGGTTTTGGAAGGTCTTTCAACTTTGGCCAAATCCCGCTTCGTACGAAATTTTTTCACACTGCTGTTTCCAAGTGTCCACAAAGAACTGCTGCTGGAAACGGTACACATGCACATCTCCCATACTGGTCTGCTCGTTTCACTACCTGGATTTCGGTTTCCTCCTCCTTCTTTGAAATGACAAGCCTTCATTCAGCATGCTACACACGCCTTGTAGCAGTTTCTGTTTTAAACATGTTGGTGCTCTCAAAACGCTGTGTAACCTGAGTAGAGTGTGTCACTCTCCAGCACTGAATACACAACTTAGAGCTCCTTTCGCCACAGACACGCAAACACATCTTTTTGGGAAAGTCCTAATTCAGGTCCCTTGGAAATGTAAGGGTTTCATCGAGAACATGAAGTGAATCATGCTTTTCCACTCTGCAAAAGATAGAAATGACTTTTCCTACATGCCCGTCTGAAATTCACTGCAAAATGCACCTCTTTCCTGCTTTCTTGAATGTTCTCAACGCATTAGGTGAAAGAGCGTGTTTGAGCAAGAGTGATGCAGTGTGCTTCTTCCTGGATTTCAAGTGATTTGGGAAACCTCATCCGTGTTTTTCCACATTGTCTAAGAAACAACATGAGGCTTGCAAGAGATTGAAACAATGCATCCCAAAACATATTCCACCAGTGAAAACACACGTTTCTACAAAGGCCTTGAAGAAGCAAGCAAAAGAATAGTGGCTGAGTGATCTTTGCGAGAGAAACATGCATTTCATCCTTCTGGAGTAAATTTTCAGCCTGGAATTCATATGCATTTTGTACTGTGCAGAATGTATCTACCTGCTCGTGGGTTGTGTCATAGAAGCACCTTTCCTGCAGGAGCTTATTGCAACAGTCATCGTTTGGCTAAGTTCTTTAGGGTTGGTTTTGGAAGGTCTTTCAACTTTGGCCCAATACCGCTTCGTACGAAATTTTTTCACAGCGCTGTTTCCAAGTGTCCACAAAGAGCTGCTGCTGGAAACTGTGCACATGCACATCTCCCATACTGGTGTGCTCGTTTCACTACCTGGATTTTGGTTTCCTCTTCCTTCTTTGAAATGACAAGCCTTCATTCAACATGTACACACACCTTGTAGCAGTTTCAGCTTTAAGCATGTTGGTGTTCTCAAAAGGCTGTGTAACCTGTGTAGAGTGTGTCACTCTCCAGTACTGAATACACAACTTAGAGTTCCTTTCACCACAGACATGCAAACACATCTTTTTGGGGGAGTCCTATTTAAGATCAGGTGGAAATGTAAGGGTTTCATCGAGAAGATGAAGTCAATCATGCTTTGCACTCTGCAACCGATAGAAATGACTTTTTGTAGAAGCACGTCTGAATTTCACTGCAAAATGCCCTTCTTTTCTGCTTTCTTGAATGTTCTCGAAGCATTAGGTGAAAGAGCGTGTTTGATCAAGGGTGAAGCAGTGTGAGTTTTCCTAGATTTCAAGTGATTTGAGAAACATATTCCGCGTTTTTCCACATTGTCTATAAAGAGCAGGAGGCTTGCAAGAGATTGAAACAATGCATCCCAAAACATATTCCACCAGTGAAAACACACATTTCTACAAAGACCTTGAAAGAGCAGGCAAAAGAATAGTGGCTGAGTGTTCTTTCAGAGAGAAACATGCATTTCATTCTTCTAGAGTGAGTTTTCAGCCTGGAATTCATATGCATTTTGAACTGTGCAGAATGTAGCTACCTGCTCGGTGGTTCTGTCATAGAAGCACCTTTCCTGCAGGAGCTTATTGCAACATTCATTGTTTGGCTAATTTCTTTAAGGTTGGTTTTGGAAGGTCTTTCAACTTTGGCCAAATCCCGCTTCGTACGAAATTTTTTCACACTGCTGTTTCCAAGTGTCCACAAAGAACTGCTGCTGGAAACGGTACACATGCACATCTCCCATACTGGTCTGCTCGTTTCACTACCTGGATTTCGGTTTCCTCCTCCTTCTTTGAAATGACAAGCCTTCATTCAGCATGCTACACACGCCTTGTAGCAGTTTCCGTTTTAAACATGTTGGTGCTCTCAAAACGCTGTGTAACCTGAGTAGAGTGTGTCACTGTCCAGCACTGAATACACAACTTAGAGCTCCTTTCGCCAAGACACGCAAACACATCTTTTTGGGAAAGTCCTAATTCAGGTCACTTGGAAATGTAAGGGTTTCATCGAGAACATGAAGTGAATCATGCTTTTCCACTCTGCAACAGATAGAAATGACTTTTCCTACATGCCCGTCTGAAATTCACTGCAAAATGGACCTCTTTTCTGCTTTCTTGAATGTTCTCAACGCATTAGGTGAAAGAGCGTGTTTGAGCAAGAGTGATGCAGTGTGCTTCTTCCTGGATTTCAAGTGACTTGAGAAACATATTCCGCGTTTTTCCACATTGTCTATAAACAGCAGGAGGCTTGCAAGAGATTGAAAGAATGCATCCCAAAACATATTCCATCAGTAAAAACACACGTTTCTACAAAGGCCTTGAAGAAGCAAGCAAAAGAATAGTGGCTGAGTGATCTTTGCGAGATAAACATGCATTTCATCCTTCTGGAGTAAATTTTCAGCCTGGAATTCATATGCATTTTGTACTGTGCAGAATGTATCTACCTGCTCGGGGGTTGTGTCATAGAACCACCTTTCCTGCAGGAGCTTATTGCAACAGTCATCGTTTGGCTAAGTTCTTTAGGGTTGGTTTTGGAAGGTCTTTCAACTTTGGCCCAAACCCGCTTCGTACGAAATTTTTTCACAGCGCTGTTTCCAAGTGTCCACAAAGAGCTGCTGCTGGAAACGGTACACATGCACATCTCCCATACTGGTGTGCTCGTTTCACTACCTGGATTTCGGTTTCCTCCTCCTTCTTTGAAATGACAAGCCTTCATTCAGCATGCTACACAAGCCTTGTAGCAGTTTCAGTTTTAAACATGTTGGTGCTCTCAAAACGCTGTGTAACCTGAGTAGAGTGTGTCACTCTCCAGCACTGAATACACAACTTAGAGCTCCTTTCGCCACAGACACGCAAACACATCTTTTTGGGAAAGTCCTAATTCAGGTCACTTGGAAATGTAAGGGTTTCATCGAGAACATGAAGTGAATCATGCTTTTCCACTCTGCAACAGATAGAAATGACGTTTCCTACATGCCCGTCTGAAATTCACTGCAAAATGGACCTCTTTTCGGCTTTCTTGAATGTTCTCAACGCATTAGGTGAAAGAGCGTGTTTGAGCAAGAGTGATGCAGTGTGCTTCTTCCTGGATTTCAAGTGATTTGGGAAACCTCATCCGCGTTTTTCCACATTGTCTAAGAAACAACATGAGGCTTGCAAGAGATTGAAACAATGCATCCCAAAACATATTCCACCAGTGAAACCACACGTTTCTACAAAGGCCTTGAAGAAGCAAGCAAAAGAATAGTGGCTGAGTGATCTTTCCGAGAGAAACATGCATTTCATCCTTCTGGAGTAAATTTTCAGCCTGGAATTCATATGCATTTTGTACTGTGCAGAATGTATCTACCTGCTCGGGGGTTGTGTCATAGAACCACCTTTCCTGCAGGAGCTTATTGCAACAGTCATCGTTTGGCTAAGTTCTTTAGGGTTGGTTTTGGAAGGTCTTTCAACTTTGGCCCAAACCCGCTTCGTACGAAATTTTTTCACAGCGCTGTTTCCAAGTGTCCACAAAGAGCTGCTGCTGGAAACGGTACACATGCACATCTCCCATACTGGTGTGCTCGTTTCACTACCTGGATTTCGGTTTCTTCCTCCTTCTTTGAAATGACAAGCCTTCATTCAGCATGCTACACAAGCCTTGTAGCAGTTTCAGTTTTAAACATGTTGGTGCTCTCAAAACGCTGTGTAACCTGAGTAGAGTGTGTCACTCTCCAGCACTGAATACACAACTTAGAGCTCCTTTCGCCACAGACACGCAAACACATCTTTTTGGGAAAGTCCTAATTCAGGTCACTTGGAAATGTAAGGGTTTCATCGAGAACATGAAGTGAATCATGCTTTTCCACTCTGCAACAGATAGAAATGACGTTTCCTACATGCCCGTCTGAAATTCACTGCAAAATGGACCTCTTTTCGGCTTTCTTGAATGTTCTCAACGCATTAGGTGAAAGAGCGTGTTTGAGCAAGAGTGATGCAGTGTGCTTCTTCCTGGATTTCAAGTGATTTGGGAAACCTCATCCGCGTTTTTCCACATTGTCTAAGAAACAACATGAGGCTTGCAAGAGATTGAAACAATGCATCCCAAAACATATTCCACCAGTGAAACCACACGTTTCTACAAAGGCCTTGAAGAAGCAAGCAAAAGAATAGTGGCTGAGTGATCTTTCCGAGAGAAACATGCATTTCATCCTTCTGGAGTAAATTTTCAGCCTGGAATTCATATGCATTTTGTACTGTGCAGAATGTATCTACCTGCTCGGGGGTTGTGTCATAGAACCACCTTTCCTGCATTAGCTTATTGCAACAGTCATCGTTTGGCGAAGTTCTTTAGGGTTGGTTTTGGAAGGTCTTTCAACTTTGGCCCAATCCCGCTTCTTACGAAATATTTTCACAGCGCTGTTTCCAAGTGTCCACAAAGAGCTGCTGCTGGAAACTGTACACATGCACATCTCCCATACTGGTGTGCTCGTTTCACTACCTGGATTTTGGTTTCCTCTTCCTTCTTTGAAATGACAAGCCTTCATTCAACATGTACACACACCTTGTAGCAGTTTCAGCTTTAAGCATGTTGGTGTTCTCAAAAGGCTGTGTAACCTGTGTAGAGTGTGTCACTCTCCAGTACTGAATACACAACTTAGAGTTCCTTTCACCACAGACATGCAAACACATCTTTTTGGGGGAGTCCTATTTAAGATCTGGTGGAAATGTAAGGGTTTCATCGAGAAGATGAAGTCAATCATGCTTTTGCACTCTGCAACCGATAGAAATGTCTTTTTGTAGAAGCCCGTCTGAATTTCACTGCAAAATGCCCTTCTTTTCTGCTTTCTTGAATGTTCTTGAAGAATTAGGTGAAAGAGCGTCTTTGAACAAGGGTGAAGCAGTGTGAGTTTTCCTAGATTTCAAGTGATTTGGGAAACATATTCCGCGTTTTTCCACATTGTCTATAAACAGCAGGAGGCTTGCAAGAGATTGAAACAATGCATCCAAAACATATTCCACCAGTGAAAACACACATTTCTACAAAGACCTTGAAAGAGCAGGCAAAAGAGTAGTGGCTGAGTGTTCTTTCAGAGAGAAACATGCATTTCATTCTTCTAGAGTGAGTTTTCAGCCTGGAACTCATATGCATTTTGAACTGTGCACAATGTAGCTACCTGCTAGGGGGTTCTGTCATAGAAGCACCTTTCCTGCAGGAGCTTATTGCAACATTCATTGTTTGGCTAAGTTCTTTAGGGTTGGTTTTGGAAGGTCTTTCAACTTTGGCCAAATCCCGCTTCGTACGAAATTTTTTCAGACTGCTGTTTCCAAGTGTCCACAAAGAGCTGCTGCCTGAAACGGTACACATGCACATCTACCATACTGGTGTGCTTGTTTCACTACCTGGATTTCGGTTTCCTCCTCCTTCTTTGAAATGACAAGCCTTCATTCAGCATGCTACACACGCCCTGTAGCAGTTTCAGTTTTAAACATGTTGGTGCTCTCAAAACGCTGTGTAACCTGAGTAGAGTGTGTCACTCTCCAGCACTGAATACACAACTTAGAGCTCCTTTCGCCACAGACACGCAAACACATCTTATTGGGAAAGTCCTAATTCAGGTCACTTGGAAATGTAAGGGTTTCATCGAGAACATGAAGTGAATCATGCTTTTCCACTCTGCAACAGATAGAAATGACTTTTCCTACATGCCCGTCTGAAATTCACTGCAAAATGGACCTCTTTTCTGCTTTCTTGAATGTTCTCAACGCATTAGGTGAAAGAGCGTGTTTGAGCAAGAGTGATGCAGTGTGCTTCTTCCTGGATTTCAAGTGATTTGGGAAACCTCATCCGCGTTTTTCCACATTGTCTACGAAACAACATGAGGCTTGCAAGAGATTGAAACAATGCATCCCAAAACATATTCTACCAGTGAAACCACACGTTTCTACAAAGGCCTTGAAGAAGCAAGCAAAAGAATAGTGGCTGAGTGATCTTTCCGAGAGAAACATGCATTTCATCCTTCTGGAGTAAATTTTCAGCCTGGAATTCATATGCATTTTGTACTGTGCAGAATGTATCTACCTGCTCGGGGGTTGTGTCATAGAACCACCTTTCCTGCATTAGCTTATAGAAACAGTCATCGTTTGGCTAAGTTCTTTAGGGTTGGTTTTGGAAGGTCTTTCAACTTTGGCCCAATCCCGCTTCGTACGAAATTTTTTCACAGCGCTGTTTCCAAGTGTCCACAAAGAGCTGGTGCTGGAAACTGTACACATGCACATCTCCCATACTGGTGTGCTCGTTTCACTACCTGGATTTTGGTTTCCTCTTCCTTCTTTGAAATGACAAGCCTTCATTCAACATGTACACACACCTTGTAGCAGTTTCAGCTTTAAGCATGTTGGTGTTCTCAAAAGGCTGTGTAACCTGTGTAGAGTGTGTCACTCTCCAGTACTGAATACACAACTTAGAGTTCCTTTCACCACAGACATGCAAACACATCTTTTTGGGGGAGTCCTATTTAAGATCTGGTGGAAATGTAAGGGTTTCATCGAGAAGATGAAGTCAATCATGCTTTTGCACTGTGCAACGGATAGAAATGTCTTTTTGTAGAAGCCCGTCTGAATTTCACTGCAAAATGCCCTTCTTTTCTGCTTTCTTGAATGTTCTCGAAGAATTAGGTGAAAGAGCGTCTTTGAACAAGGGTGAAGCAGTGTGAGTTTTCTTAGATTTCAAGTGATTTGGGAAACATATTCCGCGTTTTTCCACATTGTCTATAAACAGCAGGAGGCTTGCAAGAGATTGAAACAATGCATCCCAAAATATATTCCACCAGTGAAAACACACATTTCTACAAAGACCTTGAAAGAGCAGCCAAAAGAATAGTGGCTGAGTGTTCTTTCAGAGAGAAACATGCATTTCATTCTTCTAGAGTGAGTTTTCAGCCTGGAATTCATATGCATTTTGAACTGTGCAGAATGTAGCTACCTGCTCGGTGGTTCTGTCATAGAAGCACCTTTCCTGCAGGAGCTTATTGCAACATTCATTGTTTGGCTAAGTTCTTTAGGGTTGGTTTTGGAAGTTCTTTCAACTTTGGCCAAATCCCGCTTCGTACGAAATTTTTCACACTGCTGTTTCCAAGTGTCCACAAAGAACTGCTGCTGGAAACGGTACAGATGCACATCTCCCATACTGGTCTGCTCGTTTCACTACCTGGATTTCGGTTTCCTCCTCCTTCTTTGAAATGACAAGCCTTCATTCAGCATGCTACACACGCCTTGTAGCAGTTTCCGTTTGAAACATGTTGGTGCTCTCAAAACGCTGTGTAACCTGAGTAGAGTGTGTCACTCTCCAGCACTGAATACACAACTTAGAGCTCCTTTCGCCACAGACACGCAAACACATCTTTTTGGGAAAGTCCTAATTCAGGTCACTTGGAAATGTAAGGGTTTCATCGAGAACATGAAGTGAATCATGCTTTTCCACTCTGCAACAGATAGAAATGACTTTTCCTACATGCCCGTCTGAAATTCACTGCAAAATGGACCTCTTTTCGGCTTTCTTGAATGTTCTCAACGCATTAGGTGAAAGAGCGTGTTTGAGCAAGAGTGATGCAGTGTGCTTCTTCCTGGATTTCAAGTGATTTGGGAAACCTCATCCGCGTTTTTCCACATTGTCTAAGAAACAACATGAGGCTTGCAAGAGATTGAAACAATGCATCCCAAAACATATTCCACCAGTGAAAACACACGTTTCTATAAAGGCCTTGAGAAGCAAGCAAAAGAATAGTGGCTGAGTGATCTTTGCGAGAGAAACATGCATTTCATCCTTCTGGAGTAAATTTTCAGCCTGGAATTCATATGCATTTTGTACTGTGCAGAATGTATCTACCTGCTCGGGGGTTGTGTCATAGAAGCACCTTTCCTGCAGGAGCTTATTGCAACAGTCATCGTTTGGCTAAGTTCTTTAGGGTTGGTTTTGGAAGGTCTTTCAACTTTGGCCCAATCCCGCTTCGTACGAAATTTTTTCACAGCGCTTTTTCCAAGTGTCCACAAAGAGCTGCTGCTGGAAACTGTGCACATGCACATCTCCCATACTGGTGTGCTCGTTTCACTACCTGGATTTTGGTTTCCTCTTCCTTCTTTGAAATGACAAGCCTTCATTCAACATGTACACACACCTTGTAGCAGTTTCAGCTTTAAGCATGTTGGTGTTCTCAAAAGGCTGTGTAACCTGTGTAGAGTGTGTCACTCTCCAGTACTGAATACACAACTTAGAGTTCCTTTCACCACAGACATGCAAACACATCTTTTTGGGGGAGTCCTATTTAAGATCAGTGGAAATGTAAGGGTTTCATCGAGAAGATGAAGTCAATCATGCTTTTGCACTCTGCAACCGATAGAAATGACTTTTTGTAGAAGCACGTCTGAATTTCACTGCAAAATGCCCTTCTTTTCTGCTTTCTTGAATGTTCTCAAAGAATTAAGTGAAAGAGCGTCTTTGAACAAGGGTGAAGCAGTGTGAGTTTTCCTAGATTTTAAGTGATTTGGGAAACATATTCCGCGTTTTTCCACATTGTCTATAAAGAGCAGGAGGCTTGCAAGAGATTGAAACAAGGCATCCCAAAACATATTCCACCAGTGAAAACACACATTTCTACAAAGACCTTGAAAGAGCAGGCAAAAGAATAGTGGCTGAGTGTTCTTTCAGAGAGAAACATGCATTTCATTCTTCTAGAGTGAGTTTTCAGCCTGGAATTCATATGCATTTTGAACTGTGCAGAATGTAGCTACCTGCTCGGTGGTTCTGTCATAGAAGCACCTTTCCTGCAGGAGCTTATTGCAACATTCATTGTTTGGCTAATTTCTTTAAGGTTGGTTTTGGAAGGTCTTTCAACTTTGGCCAAATCCCGCTTCGTACGAAATTTTTTCACACTGCTGTTTCCAAGTGTCCACAAAGAACTGCTGCTGGAAACGGTACACATGCACATCTCCCATACTGGTCTGCTCGTTTCACTACCTGGATTTCGGTTTCCTCCTCCTTCTTTGAAATGACAAGCCTTCATTCAGCATGCTACACACGCCTTGTAGCAGTTTCCGTTTTAAACATGTTGGTGCTCTCAAAACGCTGTGTAACCTGAGTAGAGTGTGTCACTGTCCAGCACTGAATACACAACTTAGAGCTCCTTTCGCCAAGACACGCAAACACATCTTTTTGGGAAAGTCCTAATTCAGGTCACTTGGAAATGTAAGGGTTTCATCGAGAACATGAAGTGAATCATGCTTTTCCACTCTGCAACAGATAGAAATGACTTTTCCTACATGCCCGTCTGAAATTCACTGCAAAATGGACCTCTTTTCTGCTTTCTTGAATGTTCTCAACGCATTAGGTGAAAGAGCGTGTTTGAGCAAGAGTGATGCAGTGTGCTTCTTCCTGGATTTCAAGTGACTTGAGAAACATATTCCGCGTTTTTCCACATTGTCTATAAACAGCAGGAGGCTTGCAAGAGATTGAAAGAATGCATCCCAAAACATATTCCATCAGTAAAAACACACGTTTCTACAAAGGCCTTGAAGAAGCAAGCAAAAGAATAGTGGCTGAGTGATCTTTGCGAGATAAACATGCATTTCATCCTTCTGGAGTAAATTTTCAGCCTGGAATTCATATGCATTTTGTACTGTGCAGAATGTATCTACCTGCTCGGGGGTTGTGTCATAGAACCACCTTTCCTGCAGGAGCTTATTGCAACAGTCATCGTTTGGCTAAGTTCTTTAGGGTTGGTTTTGGAAGGTCTTTCAACTTTGGCCCAAACCCGCTTCGTACGAAATTTTTTCACAGCGCTGTTTCCAAGTGTCCACAAAGAGCTGCTGCTGGAAACGGTACACATGCACATCTCCCATACTGGTGTGCTCGTTTCACTACCTGGATTTCGGTTTCCTCCTCCTTCTTTGAAATGACAAGCCTTCATTCAGCATGCTACACAAGCCTTGTAGCAGTTTCAGTTTTAAACATGTTGGTGCTCTCAAAACGCTGTGTAACCTGAGTAGAGTGTGTCACTCTCCAGCACTGAATACACAACTTAGAGCTCCTTTCGCCACAGACACGCAAACACATCTTTTTGGGAAAGTCCTAATTCAGGTCACTTGGAAATGTAAGGGTTTCATCGAGAACATGAAGTGAATCATGCTTTTCCACTCTGCAACAGATAGAAATGACGTTTCCTACATGCCCGTCTGAAATTCACTGCAAAATGGACCTCTTTTCGGCTTTCTTGAATGTTCTCAACGCATTAGGTGAAAGAGCGTGTTTGAGCAAGAGTGATGCAGTGTGCTTCTTCCTGGATTTCAAGTGATTTGGGAAACCTCATCCGCGTTTTTCCACATTGTCTAAGAAACAACATGAGGCTTGCAAGAGATTGAAACAATGCATCCCAAAACATATTCCACCAGTGAAACCACACGTTTCTACAAAGGCCTTGAAGAAGCAAGCAAAAGAATAGTGGCTGAGTGATCTTTCCGAGAGAAACATGCATTTCATCCTTCTGGAGTAAATTTTCAGCCTGGAATTCATATGCATTTTGTACTGTGCAGAATGTATCTACCTGCTCGGGGGTTGTGTCATAGAACCACCTTTCCTGCAGGAGCTTATTGCAACAGTCATCGTTTGGCTAAGTTCTTTAGGGTTGGTTTTGGAAGGTCTTTCAACTTTGGCCCAAACCCGCTTCGTACGAAATTTTTTCACAGCGCTGTTTCCAAGTGTCCACAAAGAGCTGCTGCTGGAAACGGTACACATGCACATTTCCCATACTGGTGTGCTCGTTTCACTACCTGGATTTCGGTTTCCTCCTCCTTCTTTGAAATGACAAGCCTTCATTCAGCATGCTACACAAGCCTTGTAGCAGTTTCAGTTTTAAACATGTTGGTGCTCTCAAAACGCTGTGTAACCTGAGTAGAGTGTGTCACTCTCCAGCACTGAATACACAACTTAGAGCTCCTTTCGCCACAGACACGCAAACACATCTTTTTGGGAAAGTCCTAATTCAGGTCACTTGGAAATGTAAGGGTTTCATCGAGAACATGAAGTGAATCATGCTTTTCCACTCTGCAACAGATAGAAATGACGTTTCCTACATGCCCGTCTGAAATTCACTGCAAAATGGACCTCTTTTCGGCTTTCTTGAATGTTCTCAACGCATTAGGTGAAAGAGCGTGTTTGAGCAAGAGTGATGCAGTGTGCTTCTTCCTGGATTTCAAGTGATTTGGGAAACCTCATCCGCGTTTTTCCACATTGTCTAAGAAACAACATGAGGCTTGCAAGAGATTGAAACAATGCATCCCAAAACATATTCCACCAGTGAAACCACACGTTTCTACAAAGGCCTTGAAGAAGCAAGCAAAAGAATAGTGGCTGAGTGATCTTTCCGAGAGAAACATGCATTTCATCCTTCTGGAGTAAATTTTCAGCCTGGAATTCATATGCATTTTGTACTGTGCAGAATGTATCTACCTGCTCGGGGGTTGTGTCATAGAACCACCTTTCCTGCATTAGCTTATTGCAACAGTCATCGTTTGGCGAAGTTCTTTAGGGTTGGTTTTGGAAGGTCTTTCAACTTTGGCCCAATCCCGCTTCTTACGAAATATTTTCACAGCGCTGTTTCCAAGTGTCCACAAAGAGCTGCTGCTGGAAACTGTACACATGCACATCTCCCATACTGGTGTGCTCGTTTCACTACCTGGATTTTGGTTTCCTCTTCCTTCTTTGAAATGACAAGCCTTCATTCAACATGTACACACACCTTGTAGCAGTTTCAGCTTTAAGCATGTTGGTGTTCTCAAAAGGCTGTGTAACCTGTGTAGAGTGTGTCACTCTCCAGTACTGAATACACAACTTAGAGTTCCTTTCACCACAGACATGCAAACACATCTTTTTGGGGGAGTCCTATTTAAGATCTGGTGGAAATGTAAGGGTTTCATCGAGAAGATGAAGTCAATCATGCTTTTGCACTCTGCAACCGATAGAAATGTCTTTTTGTAGAAGCCCGTCTGAATTTCACTGCAAAATGCCCTTCTTTTCTGCTTTCTTGAATGTTCTTGAAGAATTAGGTGAAAGAGCGTCTTTGAACAAGGGTGAAGCAGTGTGAGTTTTCCTAGATTTCAAGTGATTTGGGAAACATATTCCGCGTTTTTCCACATTGTCTATAAACAGCAGGAGGCTTGCAAGAGATTGAAACAATGCATCCAAAACATATTCCACCAGTGAAAACACACATTTCTACAAAGACCTTGAAAGAGCAGGCAAAAGAGTAGTGGCTGAGTGTTCTTTCAGAGAGAAACATGCATTTCATTCTTCTAGAGTGAGTTTTCAGCCTGGAACTCATATGCATTTTGAACTGTGCACAATGTAGCTACCTGCTAGGGGGTTCTGTCATAGAAGCACCTTTCCTGCAGGAGCTTATTGCAACATTCATTGTTTGGCTAAGTTCTTTAGGGTTGGTTTTGGAAGGTCTTTCAACTTTGGCCAAATCCCGCTTCGTACGAAATTTTTTCAGACTGCTGTTTCCAAGTGTCCACAAAGAGCTGCTGCCTGAAACGGTACACATGCACATCTACCATACTGGTGTGCTTGTTTCACTACCTGGATTTCGGTTTCCTCCTCCTTCTTTGAAATGACAAGCCTTCATTCAGCATGCTACACACGCCCTGTAGCAGTTTCAGTTTTAAACATGTTGGTGCTCTCAAAACGCTGTGTAACCTGAGTAGAGTGTGTCACTCTCCAGCACTGAATACACAACTTAGAGCTCCTTTCGCCACAGACACGCAAACACATCTTATTGGGAAAGTCCTAATTCAGGTCACTTGGAAATGTAAGGGTTTCATCGAGAACATGAAGTGAATCATGCTTTTCCACTCTGCAACAGATAGAAATGACTTTTCCTACATGCCCGTCTGAAATTCACTGCAAAATGGACCTCTTTTCTGCTTTCTTGAATGTTCTCAACGCATTAGGTGAAAGAGCGTGTTTGAGCAAGAGTGATGCAGTGTGCTTCTTCCTGGATTTCAAGTGATTTGGGAAACCTCATCCGCGTTTTTCCACATTGTCTACGAAACAACATGAGGCTTGCAAGAGATTGAAACAATGCATCCCAAAACATATTCTACCAGTGAAACCACACGTTTCTACAAAGGCCTTGAAGAAGCAAGCAAAAGAATAGTGGCTGAGTGATCTTTCCGAGAGAAACATGCATTTCATCCTTCTGGAGTAAATTTTCAGCCTGGAATTCATATGCATTTTGTACTGTGCAGAATGTATCTACCTGCTCGGGGGTTGTGTCATAGAACCACCTTTCCTGCATTAGCTTATTGAAACAGTCATCGTTTGGCTAAGTTCTTTAGGGTTGGTTTTGGAAGGTCTTTCAACTTTGGCCCAATCCCGCTTCGTACGAAATTTTTTCACAGCGCTGTTTCCAAGTGTCCACAAAGAGCTGGTGCTGGAAACTGTACACATGCACATCTCCCATACTGGTGTGCTCGTTTCACTACCTGGATTTTGGTTTCCTCTTCCTTCTTTGAAATGACAAGCCTTCATTCAACATGTACACACACCTTGTAGCAGTTTCAGCTTTAAGCATGTTGGTGTTCTCAAAAGGCTGTGTAACCTGTGTAGAGTGTGTCACTCTCCAGTACTGAATACACAACTTAGAGTTCCTTTCACCACAGACATGCAAACACATCTTTTTGGGGGAGTCCTATTTAAGATCTGGTGGAAATGTAAGGGTTTCATCGAGAAGATGAAGTCAATCATGCTTTTGCACTGTGCAACGGATAGAAATGTCTTTTTGTAGAAGCCCGTCTGAATTTCACTGCAAAATGCCCTTCTTTTCTGCTTTCTTGAATGTTCTCGAAGAATTAGGTGAAAGAGCGTCTTTGAACAAGGGTGAAGCAGTGTGAGTTTTCTTAGATTTCAAGTGATTTGGGAAACATATTCCGCGTTTTTCCACATTGTCTATAAACAGCAGGAGGCTTGCAAGAGATTGAAACAATGCATCCCAAAATATATTCCACCAGTGAAAACACACATTTCTACAAAGACCTTGAAAGAGCAGCCAAAAGAATAGTGGCTGAGTGTTCTTTCAGAGAGAAACATGCATTTCATTCTTCTAGAGTGAGTTTTCAGCCTGGAATTCATATGCATTTTGAACTGTGCAGAATGTAGCTACCTGCTCGGTGGTTCTGTCATAGAAGCACCTTTCCTGCAGGAGCTTATTGCAACATTCATTGTTTGGCTAAGTTCTTTAGGGTTGGTTTTGGAAGTTCTTTCAACTTTGGCCAAATCCCGCTTCGTACGAAATTTTTCACACTGCTGTTTCCAAGTGTCCACAAAGAACTGCTGCTGGAAACGGTACAGATGCACATCTCCCATACTGGTCTGCTCGTTTCACTACCTGGATTTCGGTTTCCTCCTCCTTCTTTGAAATGACAAGCCTTCATTCAGCATGCTACACACGCCTTGTAGCAGTTTCCGTTTGAAACATGTTGGTGCTCTCAAAACGCTGTGTAACCTGAGTAGAGTGTGTCACTCTCCAGCACTGAATACACAACTTAGAGCTCCTTTCGCCACAGACACGCAAACACATCTTTTTGGGAAAGTCCTAATTCAGGTCACTTGGAAATGTAAGGGTTTCATCGAGAACATGAAGTGAATCATGCTTTTCCACTCTGCAACAGATAGAAATGACTTTTCCTACATGCCCGTCTGAAATTCACTGCAAAATGGACCTCTTTTCGGCTTTCTTGAATGTTCTCAACGCATTAGGTGAAAGAGCGTGTTTGAGCAAGAGTGATGCAGTGTGCTTCTTCCTGGATTTCAAGTGATTTGGGAAACCTCATCCGCGTTTTTCCACATTGTCTAAGAAACAACATGAGGCTTGCAAGAGATTGAAACAATGCATCCCAAAACATATTCCACCAGTGAAAACACACGTTTCTATAAAGGCCTTGAGAAGCAAGCAAAAGAATAGTGGCTGAGTGATCTTTGCGAGAGAAACATGCATTTCATCCTTCTGGAGTAAATTTTCAGCCTGGAATTCATATGCATTTTGTACTGTGCAGAATGTATCTACCTGCTCGGGGGTTGTGTCATAGAAGCACCTTTCCTGCAGGAGCTTATTGCAACAGTCATCGTTTGGCTAAGTTCTTTAGGGTTGGTTTTGGAAGGTCTTTCAACTTTGGCCCAATCCCGCTTCGTACGAAATTTTTTCACAGCGCTTTTTCCAAGTGTCCACAAAGAGCTGCTGCTGGAAACTGTGCACATGCACATCTCCCATACTGGTGTGCTCGTTTCACTACCTGGATTTTGGTTTCCTCTTCCTTCTTTGAAATGACAAGCCTTCATTCAACATGTACACACACCTTGTAGCAGTTTCAGCTTTAAGCATGTTGGTGTTCTCAAAAGGCTGTGTAACCTGTGTAGAGTGTGTCACTCTCCAGTACTGAATACACAACTTAGAGTTCCTTTCACCACAGACATGCAAACACATCTTTTTGGGGGAGTCCTATTTAAGATCAGTGGAAATGTAAGGGTTTCATCGAGAAGATGAAGTCAATCATGCTTTTGCACTCTGCAACCGATAGAAATGACTTTTTGTAGAAGCACGTCTGAATTTCACTGCAAAATGCCCTTCTTTTCTGCTTTCTTGAATGTTCTCAAAGAATTAAGTGAAAGAGCGTCTTTGAACAAGGGTGAAGCAGTGTGAGTTTTCCTAGATTTTAAGTGATTTGGGAAACATATTCCGCGTTTTTCCACATTGTCTATAAACAGCAGGAGGCTTGCAAGAGATTGAAACAATGCATCCCAAAACATATTCCACCAGTGAAAACACACATTTCTACAAAGACCTTGAAAGAGCAGGCAAAAGAATAGTGGCTGAGTGTTCTTTCAGAGAGAAACATGCATTTCATTCTTCTAGAGTGAGTTTTCAGCCTGGAATTAATATGCATTTTGAACTGTGCAGAATGTAGCTACCTGCTCGGTGGTTCTGTCATAGAAGCACCTTTCCTGCAGGAGCTTATTGCAACATTCATTGTTTGGCTAAGTTCTTTAGGGTTGGTTTTGGAAGGTCTTTCAACTTTGGCCAAATCCCGCCTCGTACGAAATTTTTTCACACTGCTGTTTCCAAGTGCCCACAAAGAGCTGCTGCTGGAAACGGTACACATGCACATCTCCCATACTGGTGTGCTCGTTTCACTACCTGGATTTCGGTTTCCTCCTCCTTCTTTGAAATGACAAGCCTTCATTCAGCATGCTACACACGCCTTGTAGCAGTTTCAGTTTTAAACATGTTGGTGCTCTCAAAACGCTGTGTAACCTGAGTAGAGTGTGTCACTCTCCAGCACTGAATACACAACTTAGAGCTCCTTTCGCCACAGACACGCAAACACATCTTTTTGGGAAACTCCTAATTCAGGTCACTTGGAAATGTAAGAGTTTCATTGAGAACCTGAAGTGAATCATGCTTTTCCACTCTGCAACAGATAGAAATGACTTTTCCTACATGCCCGTCTGAAATTCACTGCAAAATGGACCTCTTTTCGGCTTTCTTGAATGTTCTCAACGCATTAGGTGAAAGAGCCTGTTTGAGCAAGAGTGATGCAGTGTGCTTCTTCCTGGATTTCAAGTGATTTGGGAAACCTCATCCGCGTTTTTCCACATTGTCTAAGAAACAACATGAGGCTTGCAAGAGATTGAAACAATGCATCCCAAAACATATTCCACCAGTGAAACCACACGTTTCTACAAAGGCCTTGAAGAAGCAAGCAAAAGAGTAGTGGCTGAGTGATCTTTCCGAGAGAAACATGCATTTCATCCTTCTGGAGTAAATTTTCAGCCTGGAATTCATATGCATTTTGTACTGTGCATAATGTATCTACCTGCTCGGGGGTTGTGTCATAGAACCACCTTTCCTGCATTAGCTTATTGCAACAGTCATCGTTTGGCTAAGTTCTTTAGGGTTGGTTTTGGAAGGTCTTTCAACTTTGGCCCAATCCCGCTTCGTACGAAATTTTTTCACAGCGCTGTTTCCAAGTGTCCACAAAGAGCTGGTGCTGGAAACTGTACACATGCACATCTCCCATACTGGTGTGCTCGTTTCACTACCTGGATTTTGGTTTCCTCTTCCTTCTTTGAAATGACAAGCCTTCATTCAACATGTACACACACCTTGTAGCAGTTTCAGCTTTAAGCATGTAGGTGTTCTCAAAAGGCTGTGTAACCTGTGTAGAGTGTGTCACTCTCCAGTACTGAATATACAACTTAGAGTTCCTTTCACCACAGACATGCAAACACATCTTTTTGGGGGAGTCCTATTTAAGATCAGGTGGAAATGTAAGGGTTTCATCGAGAAGATGAAGTCAATCATGCTTTTGCACTGTGCAACGGAAAGAAATGTCTTTTTGTAGAAGCCCGTCTGAATTTCACTGCAAAATGCCCTTCTTTTCTGCTTTCTTGAATGTTCTCGAAGAATTAGGTGAAAGAGCGTCTTTGAACAAGGGTGAAGCAGTGTGAGTTTTCCTAGATTTCAAGTGATTTGGGAAACATATTCAGCGTTTTTCCACATTGTCTATAAACAGCAGGAGGCTTGCAAGAGATTGAAACAATGCATCCAAAACATATTCCACCAGTGAAAACACACATTTCTACAAAGACCTTGAAAGAGCAGGCAAAAGAATAGTGGCTGAGTGTTCTTTCAGAGAGAAACATGCATTTCATTCTTCTAGAGTGAGTTTTCAGCCTGGAATTCATATGCATTTTGAACTGTGCAGAATGTAGCTACCTGCTCGGTGGTTCTGTCATAGAAGCACCTTTCCTGCAGGAGCTTATTGCAACATTCATTGTTTGGCTAAGTTCTTTAGGGTTGGTTTTGGAAGGTCTTTCAACTTTGGCTAAATCCCGCTTCGTACGAAATTTTTTCACACTGCTGTTTCCAAGTGTCCACAGAGCTGCTGCTGGAAACGGTACACATGCACATCTCCCATACTGGTGTGCTCGTTTCACTACCTGGATTTCGGTTTCCTCCTCCTTCTTTGAAATGACAAGCCTTCATTCAGCATGCTACACACGCCTGGTAGCAGTTTCCGTTTGAAACATGTTGGTGCTCTCAAAACGCTGTGTAACCTGAGTAGAGTGTGTCACTCTCCAGCACTGAATACACAACTTAGAGCTCCTTTCGCCACAGACACGCAAACACATCTTTTTGGGAAAGTCCTAATTCAGGTCACTTGGAAATGTAAGGGTTTCATCGAGAACATGAAGTGAATCATGCTTTTCCACTCTGCAACAGATAGAAATGACTTTTCCTACATGCCCGTCTGAAATTCACTGCAAAATGGACCTCTTTTCGGCTTTCTTGAATGTTCTCAACGCATTAGGTGAAAGAGCGTGTTTGAGCAAGAGTGATGCAGTGTGCTTCTTCCTGGATTTCAAGTGATTTGGGAAACCTCATCCGCGTTTTTCCACATTGTCTAAGAAACAACATGAGGCTTGCAAGAGATTGAAACAATGCATCCCAAAACATATTCCACCAGTGAAAACACACGTTTCTATAAAGGCCTTGAGAAGCAAGCAAAAGAATAGTGGCTGAGTGATCTTTGCGAGAGAAACATGCATTTCATCCTTCTGGAGTAAATTTTCAGCCTGGAATTCATATGCATTTTGTACTGTGCAGAATGTATCTACCTGCTCGGGGGTTGTGTCATAGAAGCACCTTTCCTGCAGGAGCTTATTGCAACAGTCATCGTTTGGCTAAGTTCTTTAGGGTTGGTTTTGGAAGGTCTTTCAACTTTGGCCCAATCCCGCTTCGTACGAAATTTTTTCACAGCGCTTTTTCCAAGTGTCCACAAAGAGCTGCTGCTGGAAACTGTGCACATGCACATCTCCCATACTGGTGTGCTCGTTTCACTACCTGGATTTTGGTTTCCTCTTCCTTCTTTGAAATGACAAGCCTTCATTCAACATGTACACACACCTTGTAGCAGTTTCAGCTTTAAGCATGTTGGTGTTCTCAAAAGGCTGTGTAACCTTTGTAGAGTGTGTCACTCTCCAGTACTGAATACACAACTTAGAGTTCCTTTCACCACAGACATGCAAACACATCTTTTTGGGGGAGTCCTATTTAAGATCAGTGGAAATGTAAGGGTTTCATCGAGAAGATGAAGTCAATCATGCTTTTGCACTCTGCAACCGATAGAAATGACTTTTTGTAGAAGCACGTCTGAATTTCACTGCAAAATGCCCTTCTTTTCTGCTTTCTTGAATGTTCTCAAAGAATTAAGTGAAAGAGCGTCTTTGAACAAGGGTGAAGCAGTGTGAGTTTTCCTAGATTTTAAGTGATTTGGGAAACATATTCCGCGTTTTTCCACATTGTCTATAAACAGCAGGAGGCTTGCAAGAGATTGAAACAATGCATCCCAAAACATATTCCACCAGTGAAAACACACATTTCTACAAAGACCTTGAAAGAGCAGGCAAAAGAATAGTGGCTGAGTGTTCTTTCAGAGAGAAACATGCATTTCATTCTTCTAGAGTGAGTTTTCAGCCTGGAATTAATATGCATTTTGAACTGTGCAGAATGTAGCTACCTGCTCGGTGGTTCTGTCATAGAAGCACCTTTCCTGCAGGAGCTTATTGCAACATTCATTGTTTGGCTAAGTTCTTTAGGGTTGGTTTTGGAAGGTCTTTCAACTTTGGCCAAATCCCGCCTCGTACGAAATTTTTTCACACTGCTGTTTCCAAGTGCCCACAAAGAGCTGCTGCTGGAAACGGTACACATGCACATCTCCCATACTGGTGTGCTCGTTTCACTACCTGGATTTCGGTTTCCTCCTCCTTCTTTGAAATGACAAGCCTTCATTCAGCATGCTACACACGCCTTGTAGCAGTTTCAGTTTTAAACATGTTGGTGCTCTCAAAACGCTGTGTAACCTGAGTAGAGTGTGTCACTCTCCAGCACTGAATACACAACTTAGAGCTCCTTTCGCCACAGACACGCAAACACATCTTTTTGGGAAACTCCTAATTCAGGTCACTTGGAAATGTAAGAGTTTCATCGAGAACCTGAAGTGAATCATGCTTTTCCACTCTGCAACAGATAGAAATGACTTTTCCTACATGCCCGTCTGAAATTCACTGCAAAATGGACCTCTTTTCGGCTTTCTTGAATGTTCTCAACGCATTAGGTGAAAGAGCCTGTTTGAGCAAGAGTGATGCAGTGTGCTTCTTCCTGGATTTCAAGTGATTTGGGAAACCTCATCCGCGTTTTTCCACATTGTCTAAGAAACAACATGAGGCTTGCAAGAGATTGAAACAATGCATCCCAAAACATATTCCACCAGTGAAACCACACGTTTCTACAAAGGCCTTGAAGAAGCAAGCAAAAGAGTAGTGGCTGAGTGATCTTTCCGAGAGAAACATGCATTTCATCCTTCTGGAGTAAATTTTCAGCCTGGAATTCATATGCATTTTGTACTGTGCAGAATGTATCTACCTGCTCGGGGGTTGTGTCATAGAACCACCTTTCCTGCATTAGCTTATTGCAACAGTCATCGTTTGGCTAAGTTCTTTAGGGTTGGTTTTGGAAGGTCTTTCAACTTTGGCCCAATCCGGCTTCGTACGAAATTTTTTCACAGCGCTGTTTCCAAGTGTCCACAAAGAGCTGGTGCTGGAAACTGTACACATGCACATCTCCCATACTGGTGTGCTCGTTTCACTACCTGGATTTTGGTTTCCTCTTCCTTCTTTGAAATGACAAGCCTTCATTCAACATGTACACACACCTTGTAGCAGTTTCAGCTTTAAGCATGTAGGTGTTCTCAAAAGGCTGTGTAACCTGTGTAGAGTGTGTCACTCTCCAGTACTGAATATACAACTTAGAGTTCCTTTCACCACAGACATGCAAACACATCTTTTTGGGGGAGTCCTATTTAAGATCAGGTGGAAATGTAAGGGTTTCATCGAGAAGATGAAGTCAATCATGCTTTTGCACTGTGCAACGGAAAGAAATGTCTTTTTGTAGAAGCCCGTCTGAATTTCACTGCAAAATGCCCTTCTTTTCTGCTTTCTTGAATGTTCTCGAAGAATTAGGTGAAAGAGCGTCTTTGAACAAGGGTGAAGCAGTGTGAGTTTTCCTAGATTTCAAGTGATTTGGGAAACATATTCAGCGTTTTTCCACATTGTCTATAAACAGCAGGAGGCTTGCAAGAGATTGAAACAATGCATCCAAAACATATTCCACCAGTGAAAACACACATTTCTACAAAGACCTTGAAAGAGCAGGCAAAAGAATAGTGGCTGAGTGTTCTTTCAGAGAGAAACATGCATTTCATTCTTCTAGAGTGAGTTTTCAGCCTGGAATTCATATGCATTTTGAACTGTGCAGAATGTAGCTACCTGCTCGGTGGTTCTGTCATAGAAGCACCTTTCCTGCAGGAGCTTATTGCAACATTCATTGTTTGGCTAAGTTCTTTAGGGTTGGTTTTGGAAGGTCTTTCAACTTTGGCTAAATCCCGCTTCGTACGAAATTTTTTCACACTGCTGTTTCCAAGTGTCCACAGAGCTGCTGCTGGAAACGGTACACATGCACATCTCCCATACTGGTGTGCTCGTTTCACTACCTGGATTTCGGTTTCCTCCTCCTTCTTTGAAATGACAAGCCTTCATTCAGCATGCTACACACGCCTTGTAGCAGTTTCAGTTTTAAACATGTTGGTGCTCTCAAAACGCTGTGTAACCTGAGTAGAGTGTGTCACTCTCTAGCACTGAATACACAACTTAGAGCTCCTTTCACCACAGACTCGCAAACACATCTTTTTGGGAAAGTCCTAATTCAGGTCACTTGGAAATGTAAGGGTTTCATAGAGAACATGAAGTGAATCATGCTTTTCCACTCTGCAAAAGATAGAAATGACTTTTCCTACATGCCCGTCTGAAATTCACTGCAAAATGGACCTCTTTTCTGCTTTCTTGAATGTTCTCAATGCATTAGGTGAAAGAGCGTGTTTGAGCAAGAGTGATGCAGTGTGCTTCTTCCTGGATTTCAAGTGATTTGGGGAACCTCATCCGCGTTTTTCCACATTGTCTAAGAAACAACATGAGGCTTGCAAGAGATTGAAACAATGCATCCCAAAACATATTCCACCAGTGAAACCACACGTTTCTACAAAGGCCTTGAAGAAGCAAGCAAAAGAATAGTGGCTGAGTGATCTTTCCGAGAGAAACATGCATTTCATCCTTCTGGAGTAAATTTTCAGCCTGGAATTCATATGCATTTTGTACTGTGCAGAATGTATCTACCTGCTCGGGGGTTGTGTCATAGAACCACCTTTCCTGCATTAGCTTATTGCAACAGTCATCGTTTGGCTAAGTTCTTTAGGGTTGGTTTTGGAAGGTCTTTCAACTTTGGCCCAATCCCGCTTCGTACGAAATTTTTTCACAGCGCTGTTTCCAAGTGTCCACAAAGAGCTGCTGCTGGAAACTGTACACATGCACATCTCCCATACTGGTGTGCTCGTTTCACTACCTGGATTTTGGTTTCCTCTTCCTTCTTTGAAATGACAAGCCTTCATTCAACATGTACACACACCTTGTAGCAGTTTCAGCTTTAAGCATGTTGGTGTTCTCAAAAGGCTGTGTAACCTGTGTAGAGTGTGTCACTCTCCAGTACTGAATACACAACTTAGAGTTCCTTTCACCACAGACATGCAAACACATCTTTTTGGGGTAGTCCTATTTAAGATCTGGTGGAAATGTAAGGGTTTCATCGAGAAGATGAAGTCAATCATGCTTTTGCACTCTGCAACCGATAGAAATGACTTTTTGTAGAAGCCCGTCTGAATTTCACTGCAAAATGCCTTTCTTTTCTGCTTTCTTGAATGTTCTCGAAGAATTACGTGAAAGAGCGTCTTTGAACAAGGGTGAAGCAGTGTGAGTTTTCCTAGATTTCAAGTGATTTGGGAAACATATTCCGCGTTTTTCCACATTGTCTATAAACAGGAGGAGGCTTGCAAGAGATTGAAACAATGCATCCCAAAACATATTCCACCAGTGAAAACACACATTTCTACAAAGACCTTGAAAGAGCAGGCAAAAGAATAGTGGCTGAGTGTTCTTTCAAGAGAAACATGCATTTCATTCTTCCAGAGTGAGTTTTCAGCCTGGAATTCATATGCATTTTGAACTGTGCAGAATGTAGCTACCTGCTAGGTGGTTCTGTCATAGAAGCACCTTTCCTGCAGGAGCTTATTGCAACATTCATTGTTTGGCTAAGTTCTTTAGGGTTGGTTTTGGAAGGTCTTTCAACTTTGGCCAAATCCCGCTTCGTACGAAATTTTTTCACACTGCTGTTTCCAAGTGTCCACAAAGAGCTGCTGCCTGAAACGGTACACATGCACATCTCCCATACTGGTGTGCTTGTTTCACTACCTGGATTTCGGTTTCCTCCTCCTTCTTTGAAATGACAAGCCTTCATTCAGCATGCTACACACGCCTTGTAGCAGTTTCCGTTTTAAACATGTTGGTGCTCTCAAAACGCTGTGTAACCTGAGTAGAGTGTGTCACTCTCCAGCACTGAATACACAACTTAGAGCTCCTTTCGCCACAGACACGCAAACACATCTTTTTGGGAAAGTCCTAATTCAGGTCACTTGGAAATGTCAGGGTTTCATCGAGAACATGAAGTGAATCATGCTTTTCCACTCTGCAACAGATAGAAATGACTTTTCCTACATGCCCGTCTGAAATTCACTGCAAAATGGACCTCTTTTCTGCTTTCTTGAATGTTCTCAACGCATTAGGTGAAAGAGCGTGTTTGAGCAAGAGTGATGCAGTGTGCTTCTTCCTGGATTTCAAGTGACTTGAGAAACATATTCCGCGTTTTTCCACATTGTCTATAAACAGCAGGAGGCTTGCAAGAGATTGAAACAATGCATCCCAAAACATATTCCACCAGTGAAAACACACATTTCTACAAAGACCTTGAAAGAGCAGCCAAAAGAATAGTGGCTGAGTGTTCTTTCAGAGAGAAACATGCATTTCATTCTTCTAGAGTGAGTTTTCAGCCTGGAATTCATATGCATTTTGAACTCTGCAGAATGTAGCTACCTGCTCGGGGGTTCTGTCATAGAAGCACCTTTCCTGCAGGAGCTTATTGCAACATTCATTGTTTGGCTAATTTCTTTAGGGTTGGTTTTGGAAGGTCTTTCAACTTTGGCCAAATCCCGCTTCGTACGAAATTTTTTCACACTGCTGTTTCCAAGTGTCCACAAAGAACTGCTGCTGGAAACGGTACACATGCACATCTCCCATACTGGTCTGCTCGTTTCACTACCTGGATTTCGGTTTCCTCCTCCTTCTTTGAAATGACAAGCCTTCATTCAGCATGCTACACACGCCTTGTAGCAGTTTCTGTTTTAAACATGTTGGTGCTCTCAAAACGCTGTGTAACCTGAGTAGAGTGTGTCACTCTCCAGCACTGAATACACAACTTAGAGCTCCTTTCGCCACAGACACGCAAACACATCTTTTTGGGAAAGTCCTAATTCAGGTCCCTTGGAAATGTAAGGGTTTCATCGAGAACATGAAGTGAATCATGCTTTTCCACTCTGCAAAAGATAGAAATGACTTTTCCTACATGCCCGTCTGAAATTCACTGCAAAATGCACCTCTTTCCTGCTTTCTTGAATGTTCTCAACGCATTAGGTGAAAGAGCGTGTTTGAGCAAGAGTGATGCAGTGTGCTTCTTCCTGGATTTCAAGTGATTTGGGAAACCTCATCCGCGTTTTTCCACATTGTCTAAGAAACAACATGAGGCTTGCAAGAGATTGAAACAATGCATCCCAAAACATATTCCACCAGTGAAAACACACGTTTCTACAAAGGCCTTGAAGAAGCAAGCAAAAGAATAGTGGCTGAGTGATCTTTGCGAGAGAAACATGCATTTCATCCTTCTGGAGTAAATTTTCAGCCTGGAATTCATATGCATTTTGTACTGTGCAGAATGTATCTACCTGCTCGGGGGTTGTGTCATAGAAGCACCTTTCCTGCAGGAGCTTATTGCAACAGTCATCGTTTGGCTAAGTTCTTTAGGGTTGGTTTTGGAAGGTCTTTCAACTTTGGCCCAATACCGCTTCGTACGAAATTTTTTCACAGCGCTGTTTCCAAGTGTCCACAAAGAGCTGCTGCTGGAAACTGTGCACATGCACATCTCCCATACTGGTGTGCTCGTTTCACTACCTGGATTTTGGTTTCCTCTTCCTTCTTTGAAATGACAAGCCTTCATTCAACATGTACACACACCTTGTAGCAGTTTCAGCTTTAAGCATGTTGGTGTTCTCAAAAGGCTGTGTAACCTGTGTAGAGTGTGTCACTCTCCAGTACTGAATACACAACTTAGAGTTCCTTTCACCACAGACATGCAAACACATCTTTTTGGGGGAGTCCTATTTAAGATCAGGTGGAAATGTAAGGGTTTCATCGAGAAGATGAAGTCAATCATGCTTTTGCACTCTGCAACCGATAGAAATGACTTTTTGTAGAAGCACGTCTGAATTTCACTGCAAAATGCCCTTCTTTTCTGCTTTCTTGAATGTTCTCGAAGCATTAGGTGAAAGAGCGTGTTTGATCAAGGGTGAAGCAGTGTGAGTTTTCCTAGATTTCAAGTGATTTGAGAAACATATTCCGCGTTTTTCCACATTGTCTATAAAGAGCAGGAGGCTTGCAAGAGATTGAAACAATGCATCCCAAAACATATTCCACCAGTGAAAACACACATTTCTACAAAGACCTTGAAAGAGCAGGCAAAAGAATAGTGGCTGAGTGTTCTTTCAGAGAGAAACATGCATTTCATTCTTCTAGAGTGAGTTTTCAGCCTGGAATTCATATGCATTTTGAACTGTGCAGAATGTAGCTACCTGCTCGGTGGTTCTGTCATAGAAGCACCTTCCCTGCAGGAGCTTATTGCAACATTCATTGTTTGGCTAATTTCTTTAAGGTTGGTTTTGGAAGGTCTTTCAACTTTGGCCAAATCCCGCTTCGTACGAAATTTTTTCACACTGCTGTTTCCAAGTGTCCACAAAGAACTGCTGCTGGAAACGGTACACATGCACATCTCCCATACTGGTCTGCTCGTTTCACTACCTGGATTTCGGTTTCCTCCTCCTTCTTTGAAATGACAAGCCTTCATTCAGCATGCTACACACGCCTTGTAGCAGTTTCCGTTTTAAACATGTTGGTGCTCTCAAAACGCTGTGTAACCTGAGTAGAGTGTGTCACTGTCCAGCACTGAATACACAACTTAGAGCTCCTTTCGCCAAGACACGCAAACACATCTTTTTGGGAAAGTCCTAATTCAGGTCACTTGGAAATGTAAGGGTTTCATCGAGAACATGAAGTGAATCATGCTTTTCCACTCTGCAACAGATAGAAATGACTTTTCCTACATGCCCGTCTGAAATTCACTGCAAAATGGACCTCTTTTCTGCTTTCTTGAATGTTCTCAACGCATTAGGTGAAAGAGCGTGTTTGAGCAAGAGTGATGCAGTGTGCTTCTTCCTGGATTTCAAGTGATTTTGGAAACCTCATCCGCGTTTTTCCACATTGTCTAAGAAACAACATGAGGCTTGCAAGAGATTGAAACAATGCATCCCAAAACATATTCCACCAGTGAAAACACACGTTTCTACAAAGGCCTTGAAGAAGCAAGCAAAAGAATAGTGGCTGAGTCATCTTTGCGAGAGAAACATGCATTTCATCCTTCTGGAGTAAATTTTCAGCCTGGAATTCATATGCATTTTGTACTGTGCAGAATGTATCTACCTGCTCGGGGGTTGTGTCATAGAACCACCTTTCCTGCAGGAGCTTATTGCAACAGTCATCGTTTGGCTAAGTTCTTTAGGGTTGGTTTTGGAAGGTCTTTCAACTTTGGCCCAAACCCGCTTCGTACGAAATTTTTTCACAGCGCTGTTTCCAAGTGTCCACAAAGAGCTGCTGCTGGAAACGGTACACATGCACATCTCCCATACTGGTGTGCTCGTTTCACTACCTGGATTTCGGTTTCCTCCTCCTTCTTTGAAATGACAAGCCTTCATTCAGCATGCTACACAAGCCTTGTAGCAGTTTCAGTTTTAAACATGTTGGTGCTCTCAAAACGCTGTGTAACCTGAGTAGAGTGTGTCACTCTCCAGCACTGAATACACAACTTAGAGCTCCTTTCGCCACAGACACGCAAACACATCTTTTTGGGAAAGTCCTAATTCAGGTCACTTGGAAATGTAAGGGTTTCATCGAGAACATGAAGTGAATCATGCTTTTCCACTCTGCAACAGATAGAAATGACGTTTCCTACATGCCCGTCTGAAATTCACTGCAAAATGGACCTCTTTTCGGCTTTCTTGAATGTTCTCAACGCATTAGGTGAAAGAGCGTGTTTGAGCAAGAGTGATGCAGTGTGCTTCTTCCTGGATTTCAAGTGATTTGGGAAACCTCATCCGCGTTTTTCCACATTGTCTAAGAAACAACATGAGGCTTGCAAGAGATTGAAACAATGCATCCCAAAACATATTCCACCAGTGAAACCACACGTTTCTACAAAGGCCTTGAAGAAGCAAGCAAAAGAATAGTGGCTGAGTGATCTTTCCGAGAGAAACATGCATTTCATCCTTCTGGAGTAAATTTTCAGCCTGGAATTCATATGCATTTTGTACTGTGCAGAATGTATCTACCTGCTCGGGGGTTGTGTCATAGAACCACCTTTCCTGCAGGAGCTTATTGCAACAGTCATCGTTTGGCTAAGTTCTTTAGGGTTGGTTTTGGAAGGTCTTTCAACTTTGGCCCAATCCCGCTTCTTACGAAATATTTTCACAGCGCTGTTTCCAAGTGTCCACAAAGAGCTGCTGCTGGAAACTGTACACATGCACATCTCCCATACTGGTGTGCTCGTTTCACTACCTGGATTTTGGTTTCCTCTTCCTTCTTTGAAATGACAAGCCTTCATTCAACATGTACACACACCTTGTAGCAGTTTCAGCTTTAAGCATGTTGGTGTTCTCAAAAGGCTGTGTAACCTGTGTAGAGTGTGTCACTCTCCAGTACTGAATACACAACTTAGAGTTCCTTTCACCACAGACATGCAAACACATCTTTTTGGGGGAGTCCTATTTAAGATCTGGTGGAAATGTAAGGGTTTCATCGAGAAGATGAAGTCAATCATGCTTTTGCACTCTGCAACCGATAGAAATGTCTTTTTGTAGAAGCCCGTCTGAATTTCACTGCAAAATGCCCTTCTTTTCTGCTTTCTTGAATGTTCTTGAAGAATTAGGTGAAAGAGCGTCTTTGAACAAGGGTGAAGCAGTGTGAGTTTTCCTAGATTTTAAGTGATTTGGGAAACATATTCCGCGTTTTTCCACATTGTCTATAAACAGCAGGAGGCTTGCAAGAGATTGAAACAATGCATCCAAAACATATTCCACCAGTGAAAACACACATTTCTACAAAGACCTTGAAAGAGCAGGCAAAAGAGTAGCGGCTGAGTGTTCTTTCAGAGAGAAACATGCATTTCATTCTTCTAGAGTGAGTTTTCAGCCTGGAACTCATATGCATTTTGAACTGTGCACAATGTAGCTACCTGCTAGGGGGTTCTGTCATAGAAGCACCTTTCCTGCAGGAGCTTATTGCAACATTCATTGTTTGGCTAAGTTCTTTAGGGTTGGTTTTGGAAGGTCTTTCAACTTTGGCCAAATCCCGCTTCGTACGAAATTTTTTCAGACTGCTGTTTCCAAGTGTCCACAAAGAGCTGCTGCCTGAAACGGTACACATGCACATCTACCATACTGGTGTGCTTGTTTCACTACCTGGATTTCGGTTTCCTCCTCCTTCTTTGAAATGACAAGCCTTCATTCAGCATGCTACACACGCCCTGTAGCAGTTTCAGTTTTAAACATGTTGGTGCTCTCAAAACGCTGTGTAACCTGAGTAGAGTGTGTCACTCTCCAGCACTGAATACACAACTTAGAGCTCCTTTCGCCACAGACACGCAAACACATCTTTTTGGGAAAGTCCTAATTCAGGTCACTTGGAAATGTAAGGGTTTCATCGAGAACATGAAGTGAATCATGCTTTTCCACTCTGCAACAGATAGAAATGACTTTTCCTACATGCCCGTCTGAAATTCACTGCAAAATGGACCTCTTTTCGGCTTTCTTGAATGTTCTCAACGCATTAGGTGAAAGAGCGTGTTTGAGCAAGAGTGATGCAGTGTGCTTCTTCCTGGATTTCAAGTGATTTGGGAAACCTCATCCGCGTTTTTCCACATTGTCTACGAAACAACATGAGGCTTGCAAGAGATTGAAACAATGCATCCCAAAACATATTCTACCAGTGAAACCACACGTTTCTACAAAGGCCTTGAAGAAGCAAGCAAAAGAATAGTGGCTGAGTGATCTTTCCGAGAGAAACATGCATTTCATCCTTCTGGAGTAAATTTTCAGCCTGGAATTCATATGCATTTTGTACTGTGCAGAATGTATCTACCTGCTCGGGGGTTGTGTCATAGAACCACCTTTCCTGCATTAGCTTATTGAAACAGTCATCGTTTGGCTAAGTTCTTTAGGGTTGGTTTTGGAAGGTCTTTCAACTTTGGCCCAATCCCGCTTCGTACGAAATTTTTTCACAGCGCTGTTTCCAAGTGTCCACAAAGAGCTGGTGCTGGAAACTGTACACATGCACATCTCCCATACTGGTGTGCTCGTTTCACTACCTGGATTTTGGTTTCCTCTTCCTTCTTTGAAATGACAAGCCTTCATTCAACATGTACACACACCTTGTAGCAGTTTCAGCTTTAAGCATGTTGGTGTTCTCAAAAGGCTGTGTAACCTGTGTAGAGTGTGTCACTCTCCAGTACTGAATACACAACTTAGAGTTCCTTTCACCACAGACATGCAAACACATCTTTTTGGGGGAGTCCTATTTAAGATCTGGTGGAAATGTAAGGGTTTCATCGAGAAGATGAAGTCAATCATGCTTTTGCACTGTGCAACGGATAGAAATGTCTTTTTGTAGAAGCCCGTCTGAATTTCACTGCAAAATGCCCTTCTTTTCTGCTTTCTTGAATGTTCTCGAAGAATTAGGTGAAAGAGCGTCTTTGAACAAGGGTGAAGCAGTGTGAGTTTTCTTAGATTTCAAGTGATTTGGGAAACATATTCCGCGTTTTTCCACATTGTCTATAAACAGCAGGAGGCTTGCAAGAGATTGAAACAATGCATCCCAAAACATATTCCACCAGTGAAAACACACATTTCTACAAAGACCTTGAAAGAGCAGCCAAAAGAATAGTGGCTGAGTGTTCTTTCAGAGAGAAACATGCATTTCATTCTTCTAGAGTGAGTTTTCAGCCTGGAATTCATATGCATTTTGAACTGTGCAGAATGTAGCTACCTGCTCGGTGGTTCTGTCATAGAAGCACCTTTCCTGCAGGAGCTTATTGCAACATTCATTGTTTGGCTAAGTTCTTTAGGGTTGGTTTTGGAAGTTCTTTCAACTTTGGCCAAATCCCGCTTCGTACGAAATTTTTTCACACTGCTGTTTCCAAGTGTCCACAAAGAACTGCTGCTGGAAACGGTACAGATGCACATCTCCCATACTGGTCTGCTCGTTTCACTACCTGGATTTCGGTTTCCTCCTCCTTCTTTGAAATGACAAGCCTTCATTCAGCATGCTACACACGCCTTGTAGCAGTTTCCGTTTGAAACATGTTGGTGCTCTCAAAACGCTGTGTAACCTGAGTAGAGTGTGTCACTCTCCAGCACTGAATACACAACTTAGAGCTCCTTTCGCCACAGACACGCAAACACATCTTTTTGGGAAACTCCTAATTCAGGTCACTTGGAAATGTAAGAGTTTCATCGAGAACCTGAAGTGAATCATGCTTTTCCACTCTGCAACAGATAGAAATGACTTTTCCTACATGCCCGTCTGAAATTCACTGCAAAATGGACCTCTTTTCGGCTTTCTTGAATGTTCTCAACGCATTAGGTGAAAGAGCCTGTTTGAGCAAGAGTGATGCAGTGTGCTTCTTCCTGGATTTCAAGTGATTTGGGAAACCTCATCCGCGTTTTTCCACATTGTCTAAGAAACAACATGAGGCTTGCAAGAGATTGAAACAATGCATCCCAAAACATATTCCACCAGTGAAACCACACGTTTCTACAAAGGCCTTGAAGAAGCAAGCAAAAGAGTAGTGGCTGAGTGATCTTTCCGAGAGAAACATGCATTTCATCCTTCTGGAGTAAATTTTCAGCCTGGAATTCATATGCATTTTGTACTGTGCAGAATGTATCTACCTGCTCGGGGGTTGTGTCATAGAACCACCTTTCCTGCATTAGCTTATTGCAACAGTCATCGTTTGGCTAAGTTCTTTAGGGTTGGTTTTGGAAGGTCTTTCAACTTTGGCCCAATCCCGCTTCGTACGAAATTTTTTCACAGCGCTGTTTCCAAGTGTCCACAAAGAGCTGGTGCTGGAAACTGTACACATGCACATCTCCCATACTGGTGTGCTCGTTTCACTACCTGGATTTTGGTTTCCTCTTCCTTCTTTGAAATGACAAGCCTTCATTCAACATGTACACACACCTTGTAGCAGTTTCAGCTTTAAGCATGTAGGTGTTCTCAAAAGGCTGTGTAACCTGTGTAGAGTGTGTCACTCTCCAGTACTGAATATACAACTTAGAGTTCCTTTCACCACAGACATGCAAACACATCTTTTTGGGGGAGTCCTATTTAAGATCTGGTGGAAATGTAAGGGTTTCATCGAGAAGATGAAGTCAATCATGCTTTTGCACTGTGCAACGGAAAGAAATGTCTTTTTGTAGAAGCCCGTCTGAATTTCACTGCAAAATGCCCTTCTTTTCTGCTTTCTTGAATGTTCTCGAAGAATTAGGTGAAAGAGCGTCTTTGAACAAGGGTGAAGCAGTGTGAGTTTTCCTAGATTTCAAGTGATTTGGGAAACATATTCAGCGTTTTTCCACATTGTCTATAAACAGCAGGAGGCTTGCAAGAGATTGAAACAATGCATCCAAAACATATTCCACCAGTGAAAACACACATTTCTACAAAGACCTTGAAAGAGCAGGCAAAAGAATAGTGGCTGAGTGTTCTTTCAGAGAGAAACATGCATTTCATTCTTCTAGAGTGAGTTTTCAGCCTGGAATTCATATGCATTTTGAACTGTGCAGAATGTAGCTACCTGCTCGGTGGTTCTGTCATAGAAGCACCTTTCCTGCAGGAGCTTATTGCAACATTCATTGTTTGGCTAAGTTCTTTAGGGTTGGTTTTGGAAGGTCTTTCAACTTTGGCCAAATCCCGCTTCGTACGAAATTTTTTCACACTGCTGTTTCCAAGTGTCCACAGAGCTGCTGCTGGAAACGGTACACATGCACATCTCCCATACTGGTGTGCTCGTTTCACTACCTGGATTTCGGTTTCCTCCTCCTTCTTTGAAATGACAAGCCTTCATTCAGCATGCTACACACGCCTTGTAGCAGTTTCAGTTTTAAACATGTTGGTGCTCTCAAAACGCTGTGTAACCTGAGTAGAGTGTGTCACTCTCTAGCACTGAATACACAACTTAGAGCTCCTTTCGCCAAAGACTCGCAAACACATCTTTTTGGGAAAGTCCTAATTCAGGTCACTTGGAAATGTAAGGGTTTCATAGAGAACATGAAGTGAATCATGCTTTTCCACTCTGCAACAGATAGAAATGACTTTTCCTACATGCCCGTCTGAAATTCACTGCAAAATGGACCTCTTTTCTGCTTTCTTGAATGTTCTCAACGCATTAGGTGAAAGAGCGTGTTTGAGCAAGAGTGATGCAGTGTGCTTCTTCCTGGATTTCAAGTGATTTGGGAAACCTCATCCGCGTTTTTCCACATTGTCTAAGAAACAACATGAGGCTTGCAAGAGATTGAAACAATGCATCCCAAAACATATTCCACCAGTGAAACCACACGTTTCTACAAAGGCCTTGAAGAAGCAAGCAAAAGAATAGTGGCTGAGTGATCTTTCCGAGAGAAACATGCATTTCATCCTTCTGGAGTAAATTTTCAGCCTGGAATTCATATGCATTTTGTACTGTGCGGAATGTATCTACCTGCTCGGGGGTTGTGTCATAGAACCACCTTTCCTGCAGGAGCTTATTGCAACAGTCATCGTTTGGCTAAGTTCTTTAGGGTTGGTTTTGGAAAGTCTTTCAACTTTGGCCCAATCCCGCTTCGTACGAAATTTTTTCACAGCGCTGTTTCCAAGTGTCCACAAAGAGCTGGTGCTGGAAACTGTACACATGCACATCTCCCATACTGGTGTGCTCGTTTCACTACCTGGATTTTGGTTTCCTCTTCCTTCTTTGAAATGACAAGCCTTCATTCAACATGTACACACACCTTGTAGCAGTTTCAGCTTTAAGCATGTTGGTGTTCTCAAAAGGCTGTGTAACCTGTGTAGAGTGTGTCACTCTCCAGTACTGAATACACAACTTAGAGTTCCTTTCACCACAGACATGCAAACACATCTTTTTGGGAAAGTCCTAATTCAGGTCACTTGGAAATGTAAGGGTTTCATCGAGAACATGAAGTGAATCATGCTTTTCCACTCTGCAACAGATAGAAATGACTTTTCCTACATGCCCGTCTGAAATTCACTGCAAAATGGACCTCTTTTCTGCTTTCTTGAATGTTCTCAACGCATTAGGTGAAAGAGCGTGTTTGAGCAAGAGTGATGCAGTGTGCTTCTTCCTGGATTTCAAGTGATTTTGGAAACCTCATCCGCGTTTTTCCACATTGTCTAAGGAACAACATGAGGCTTGCAAGAGATTGAAACAATGCATCCCAAAACATATTCCACCAGTGAAAACACACGTTTCTACAAAGGCCTTGAAGAAGCAAGCAAAAGAATAGTGGCTGAGTCATCTTTGCGAGAGAAACATGCATTTCATCCTTCTGGAGTAAATTTTCAGCCTGGAATTCATATGCATTTTGTACTGTGCAGAATGTATCTACCTGCTCAGGGGTTGTGTCATAGAACCACCTTTCCTGCAGGAGCTTATTGCAACAGTCATCGTTTGGCTAAGTTCTTTAGGGTTGGTTTTGGAAGGTCTTTCAACTTTGGCCCAAACCCGCTTCGTACGAAATTTTTTCACAGCGCTGTTTCCAAGTGTCCACAAAGAGCTGCTGCTGGAAACGGTACACATGCACATCTCCCATACTGGTGTGCTCGTTTCACTACCTGGATTTCGGTTTCCTCCTCCTTCTTTGAAATGACAAGCCTTCATTCAGCATGCTACACAAGCCTTGTTGCAGTTTCAGTTTTAAACATGTTGGTGCTCTCAAAACGCTGTGTAACCTGAGTAGAGTGTGTCACTCTCCAGCACTGAATACACAACTTAGAGCTCCTTTCGCCACAGACACGCAAACACATCTTTTTGGGAAAGTCCTAATTCAGGTCACTTGGAAATGTAAGGGTTTCATCGAGAACATGAAGTGAATCATGCTTTTCCACTCTGCAACAGATAGAAATGACGTTTCCTACATGCCCGTCTGAAATTCACTGCAAAATGGACCTCTTTTCGGCTTTCTTGAATGTTCTCAACGCATTAGGTGAAAGAGCGTGTTTGAGCAAGAGTGATGCAGTGTGCTTCTTCCTGGATTTCAAGTGATTTGGGAAACCTCATCCGCGTTTTTCCACATTGTCTAAGAAACAACATGAGGCTTGCAAGAGATTGAAACAATGCATCCCAAAACATATTCCACCAGTGAAACCACACGTTTCTACAAAGGCCTTGAAGAAGCAAGCAAAAGAATAGTGGCTGAGTGATCTTTCCGAGAGAAACATGCATTTCATCCTTCTGGAGTAAATTTTCAGCCTGGAATTCATATGCATTTTGTACTGTGCAGAATGTATCTACCTGCTCGGGGGTTGTGTCATAGAACCACCTTTCCTGCAGGAGCTTATTGCAACAGTCATCGTTTGGCTAAGTTCTTTAGGGTTGGTTTTGGAAGGTCTTTCAACTTTGGCCCAAACCCGCTTCGTACGAAATTTTTTCACAGCGCTGTTTCCAAGTGTCCACAAAGAGCTGCTGCTGGAAACGGTACACATGCACATCTCCCATACTGGTGTGCTCGTTTCACTACCTGGATTTCGGTTTCCTCCTCCTTCTTTGAAATGACAAGCCTTCATTCAGCATGCTACACAAGCCTTGTAGCAGTTTCAGTTTTAAACATGTTGGTGCTCTCAAAACGCTGTGTAACCTGAGTAGAGTGTGTCACTCTCCAGCACTGAATACACAACTTAGAGCTCCTTTCGCCACAGACACGCAAACACATCTTTTTGGGAAAGTCCTAATTCAGGTCACTTGGAAATGTAAGGGTTTCATCGAGAACATGAAGTGAATCATGCTTTTCCACTCTGCAACAGATAGAAATGACGTTTCCTACATGCCCGTCTGAAATTCACTGCAAAATGGACCTCTTTTCGGCTTTCTTGAATGTTCTCAACGCATTAGGTGAAAGAGCGTGTTTGAGCAAGAGTGATGCAGTGTGCTTCTTCCTGGATTTCAAGTGATTTGGGAAACCTCATCCGCGTTTTTCCACATTGTCTACGAAACAACATGAGGCTTGCAAGAGATTGAAACAATGCATCCCAAAACATATTCCACCAGTGAAACCACACGTTTCTACAAAGGCCTTGAAGAAGCAAGCAAAAGAATAGTGGCTGAGTGATCTTTCCGAGAGAAACATGCATTTCATCCTTCTGGAGTAAATTTTCAGCCTGGAATTCATATGCATTTTGTACTGTGCAGAATGTATCTACCTGCTCGGGGGTTGTGTCATAGAACCACCTTTCCTGCATTAGCTTATTGCAACAGTCATCGTTTGGCGAAGTTCTTTAGGGTTGGTTTTGGAAGGTCTTTCAACTTTGGCCCAATCCCGCTTCTTACGAAATATTTTCACAGCGCTGTTTCCAAGTGTCCACAAAGAGCTGCTGCTGGAAACTGTACACATGCACATCTCCCATACTGGTGTGCTCGTTTCACTACCTGGATTTTGGTTTCCTCTTCCTTCTTTGAAATGACAAGCCTTCATTCAACATGTACACACACCTTGTAGCAGTTTCCGCTTTAAGCATGTTGGTGTTCTCAAAAGGCTGTGTAACCTGTGTAGAGTGTGTCACTCTCCAGTACTGAATACACAACTTAGAGTTCCTTTCACCACAGACATGCAAACACATCTTTTTGGGGGAGTCCTATTTAAGATCTGGTGGAAATGTAAGGGTTTCATCGAGAAGATGAAGTCAATCATGCTTTTGCACTCTGCAACCGATAGAAATGTCTTTTTGTAGAAGCCCGTCTGAATTTCACTGCAAAATGCCCTTCTTTTCTGCTTTCTTGAATGTTCTTGAAGAATTAGGTGAAAGAGCGTCTTTGAACAAGGGTGAAGCAGTGTGAGTTTTCCTAGATTTCAAGTGATTTGGGAAACATATTCCGCGTTTTTCCACATTGTCTATAAACAGCAGGAGGCTTGCAAGAGATTGAAACAATGCATCCAAAACATATTCCACCAGTGAAAACACACATTTCTACAAAGACCTTGAAAGAGCAGGCAAAAGAGTAGTGGCTGAGTGTTCTTTCAGAGAGAAACATGCATTTCATTCTTCTAGAGTGAGTTTTCAGCCTGGAATTCATATGCATTTTGAACTGTGCAGAATGTAGCTACCTGCTAGGGGGTTCTGTCATAGAAGCACCTTTCCTGCAGGAGCTTATTGCAACATTCATTGTTTGGCTAAGTTCTTTAGGGTTGGTTTTGGAAGGTCTTTCAACTTTGGCCAAATCCCGCTTCGTACGAAATTTTTTCAGACTGCTGTTTCCAAGTGTCCACAAAGAGCTGCTGCCTGAAACGGTACACATGCACATCTACCATACTGGTGTGCTTGTTTCACTACCTGGATTTCGGTTTCCTCCTCCTTCTTTGAAATGACAAGCCTTCATTCAGCATGCTACACACGCCCTGTAGCAGTTTCAGTTTTAAACATGTTGGTGCTCTCAAAACGCTGTGTAACCTGAGTAGAGTGTGTCACTCTCCAGCACTGAATACACAACTTAGAGCTCCTTTCGCCACAGACACGCAAACACATCTTTTTGGGAAAGTCCTAATTCAGGTCACTTGGAAATGTAAGGGTTTCATCGAGAACATGAAGTGAATCATGCTTTTCCACTCTGCAACAGATAGAAATGACTTTTCCTACATGCCCGTCTGAAATTCACTGCAAAATGGACCTCTTTTCTGCTTTCTTGAATGTTCTCAACGCATTAGGTGAAAGAGCGTGTTTGAGCAAGAGTGATGCAGTGTGCTTCTTCCTGGATTTCAAGTGATTTGGGAAACCTCATCCGCGTTTTTCCACATTGTCTACGAAACAACATGAGGCTTGCAAGAGATTGAAACAATGCATCCCAAAACATATTCCACCAGTGAAACCACACGTTTCTACAAAGGCCTTGAAGAAGCAAGCAAAAGAATAGTGGCTGAGTGATCTTTCCGAGAGAAACATGCATTTCATCCTTCTGGAGTAAATTTTCAGCCTGGAATTCATATGCATTTTGTACTGTGCAGAATGTATCTACCTGCTCGGGGGTTGTGTCATAGAACCACCTTTCCTGCATTAGCTTATTGAAACAGTCATCGTTTGGCTAAGTTCTTTAGGGTTGGTTTTGGAAGGTCTTTCAACTTTGGCCCAATCCCGCTTCGTACGAAATTTTTTCACAGCGCTGTTTCCAAGTGTCCACAAAGAGCTGGTGCTGGAAACTGTACACATGCACATCTCCCATACTGGTGTGCTCGTTTCACTACCTGGATTTTGGTTTCCTCTTCCTTCTTTGAAATGACAAGCCTTCATTCAACATGTACACACACCTTGTAGCAGTTTCAGCTTTAAGCATGTTGGTGTTCTCAAAAGGCTGTGTAACCTGTGTAGAGTGTGTCACTCTCCAGTACTGAATACACAACTTAGAGTTCCTTTCACCACAGACATGCAAACACATCTTTTTGGGGGAGTCCTATTTAAGATCTGGTGGAAATGTAAGGGTTTCATCGAGAAGATGAAGTCAATCATGCTTTTGCACTGTGCAACGGATAGAAATGTCTTTTTGTAGAAGCCCGTCTGAATTTCACTGCAAAATGCCCTTCTTTTCTGCTTTCTTGAATATTCTCGAAGAATTAGGTGAAAGAGCGTCTTTGAACAAGGGTGAAGCAGTGTGAGTTTTCTTAGATTTCAAGTGATTTGGGAAACATATTCCGCGTTTTTCCACATTGTCTATAAACAGCAGGAGGCTTGCAAGAGATTGAAACAATGCATCCCAAAACATATTCCACCAGTGAAAACACACATTTCTACAAAGACCTTGAAAGAGCAGCCAAAAGAATAGTGGCTGAGTGTTCTTTCAGAGAGAAACATGCATTTCATTCTTCTAGAGTGAGTTTTCAGCCTGGAATTCATATGCATTTTGAACTGTGCAGAATGTAGCTACCTGCTCGGTGGTTCTGTCATAGAAGCACCTTTCCTGCAGGAGCTTATTGCAACATTCATTGTTTGGCTAAGTTCTTTAGGGTTGGTTTTGGAAGTTCTTTCAACTTTGGCCAAATCCCGCTTCGTACGAAATTTTTTCACACTGCTGTTTCCAAGTGTCCACAAAGAACTGCTGCTGGAAACGGTACAGATGCACATCTCCCATACTGGTCTGCTCGTTTCACTACCTGGATTTCGGTTTCCTCCTCCTTCTTTGAAATGACAAGCCTTCATTCAGCATGCTACACACGCCTTGTAGCAGTTTCCGTTTGAAACATGTTGGTGCTCTAAAAACGCTGTGTAACCTGAGTAGAGTGTGTCACTCTCCAGCACTGAATACACAACTTAGAGCTCCTTTCGCCACAGACACGCAAACACATCTTTTTGGGAAAGTCCTAATTCAGGTCACTTGGAAATGTAAGGGTTTCATCGAGAACATGAAGTGAATCATGCTTTTCCACTCTGCAACAGATAGAAATGACTTTTCCTACATGCCCGTCTGAAATTCACTGCAAAATGGACATCTTTTCGGCTTTCTTGAATGTTCTCAACGCATTAGGTGAAAGAGCGTGTTTGAGCAAGAGTGATGCAGTGTGCTTCTTCCTGGATTTCAAGTGATTTGGGAAACCTCATCCGCGTTTTTCCACATTGTCTAAGAAACAACATGAGGCTTGCAAGAGATTGAAACAATGCATCCCAAAACATATTCCACCAGTGAAAACACACGTTTCTACAAAGGCCTTGAGAAGCAAGCAAAAGAATAGTGGCTGAGTGATCTTTGCGAGAGAAACATGCATTTCATCCTTCTGGAGTAAATTTTCAGCCTGGAATTCATATGCATTTTGTACTGTGCAGAATGTATCTACCTGCTCGTGGGTTGTGTCATAGAAGCACCTTTCCTGCAGGAGCTTATTGCAACAGTCATCGTTTGGCTAAGTTCTTTAGGGTTGGTTTTGGAAGGTCTTTCAACTTTGGCCCAATCCCGCTTCGTACGAAATTTTTTCACAGCGCTTTTTCCAAGTGTCCACAAAGAGCTGCTGCTGGAAACTGTGCACATGCACATCTCCCATACTGGTGTGCTCGTTTCACTACCTGGATTTTGGTTTCCTCTTCCTTCTTTGAAATGACAAGCCTTCATTCAACATGTACACACACCTTGTAGCAGTTTCAGCTTTAAGCATGTTGGTGTTCTCAAAAGGCTGTGTAACCTGTGTAGAGTGTGTCACTCTCCAGTACTGAATACACAACTTAGAGTTCCTTTCACCACAGACATGCAAACACATCTTTTTGGGGGAGTCCTATTTAAGATCAGGTGGAAATGTAAGGGTTTCATCGAGAAGATGAAGTCAATCATGCTTTTGCACTCTGCAACCGATAGAAATGACTTTTTGTAGAAGCACGTCTGAATTTCACTGCAAAATGCCCTTCTTTTCTGCTTTCTTGAATGTTCTCAAAGAATTAAGTGAAAGAGCGTCTTTGAACAAGGGTGAAGCAGTGTGAGTTTTCCTAGATTTTAAGTGATTTGGGAAACATATTCCGCGTTTTTCCACATTGTCTATAAACAGCAGGAGGCTTGCAAGAGATTGAAACAATGCATCCCAAAACATATTCCACCAGTGAAAACACACATTTCTACAAAGACCTTGAAAGAGCAGGCAAAAGAATAGTGGCTGAGTGTTCTTTCAGAGAGAAACATGCATTTCATTCTTCTAGAGTGAGTTTTCAGCCTGGAATTCATATGCATTTTGAACTGTGCAGAATGTAGCTACCTGCTCGGTGGTTCTGTCATAGAAGCACCTTTCCTGCAGGAGCTTATTGCAACATTCATTGTTTGGCTAAGTTCTTTAGGGTTGGTTTTGGAAGGTCTTTCAACTTTGGCCAAATCCCGCTTCGTACGAAATTTTTTCACACTGCTGTTTCCAAGTGTCCACAAAGAGCTGCTGCTGGAAACGGTACACATGCACATCTCCCATACTGGTCTGCTCGTTTCACTACCTGGATTTTGGTTTCCTCTTCCTTCTTTGAAATGACAAGCCTTCATTCAACATGTACACACACCTTGTAGCAGTTTCAGCTTTAAGCATGTTGGTGTTCTCAAAAGGCTGTGTAACCTGTGTAGAGTGTGTCACTCTCCAGTACTGAATACACAACTTAGAGTTCCTTTCACCACAGACATGCAAACACATCTTTTTGGGGGAGTCCTATTTAAGATCTGGTGGAAATGTAAGGGTTTCATCGAGAAGATGAAGTCAATCATGCTTTTGCACTGTGCAACGGATAGAAATGTCTTTTTGTAGAAGCCCGTCTGAATTTCACTGCAAAATGCCCTTCTTTTCTGCTTTCTTGAATGTTCTCGAAGAATTAGGTGAAAGAGCGTCTTTGAACAAGGGTGAAGCAGTGTGAGTTTTCTTAGATTTCAAGTGATTTGGGAAACATATTCCGCGTTTTTCCACATTGTCTATAAACAGCAGGAGGCTTGCAAGAGATTGAAACAATGCATCCCAAAACATATTCCACCAGTGAAAACACACATTTCTACAAAGACCTTGAAAGAGCAGGCAAAAGAATAGTGGCTGAGTGTTCTTTCAGAGAGAAACATGCATTTCATTCTTCTAGAGTGAGTTTTCAGCCTGGAATTCATATGCATTTTGAACTGTGCAGAATGTAGCTACCTGCTCGGTGGTTCTGTCATAGAAGCACCTTTCCTGCAGGAGCTTATTGCAACATTCATTGTTTGGCTAAGTTCTTTAGGGTTGGTTTTGGAAGGTCTTTCAACTTTGGCCAAATCCCGCCTCGTACGAAATTTTTTCACACTGCTGTTTCCAAGTGCCCACAAAGAGCTGCTGCTGGAAACGGTACACATGCACATCTCCCATACTGGTGTGCTCGTTTCACTACCTGGATTTCGGTTTCCTCCTCCTTCTTTGAAATGACAAGCCTTCATTCAGCATGCTACACACGCCTTGTAGCAGTTTCAGTTTTAAACATGTTGGTGCTCTCAAAACGCTGTGTAACCTGAGTAGAGTGTGTCACTCTCCAGCACTGAATACACAACTTAGAGCTCCTTTCGCCACAGACACGCAAACACATCTTTTTGGGAAACTCCTAATTCAGGTCACTTGGAAATGTAAGAGTTTCATCGAGAACCTGAAGTGAATCATGCTTTTCCACTCTGCAACAGATAGAAATGACTTTTCCTACATGCCCGTCTGAAATTCACTGCAAAATGGACCTCTTTTCGGCTTTCTTGAATGTTCTCAACGCATTAGGTGAAAGAGCCTGTTTGAGCAAGAGTGATGCAGTGTGCTTCTTCCTGGATTTCAAGTGATTTGGGAAACCTCATCCGCGTTTTTCCACATTGTCTAAGAAACAACATGAGGCTTGCAAGAGATTGAAACAATGCATCCCAAAACGTATTCCACCAGTGAAACCACACGTTTCTACAAAGGCCTTGAAGAAGCAAGCAAAAGAGTAGTGGCTGAGTGATCTTTCCGAGAGAAACATGCATTTCATCCTTCTGGAGTAAATTTTCAGCCTGGAATTCATATGCATTTTGTACTGTGCAGAATGTATCTACCTGCTCGGGGGTTGTGTCATAGAACCACCTTTCCTGCATTAGCTTATTGCAACAGTCATCGTTTGGCTAAGTTCTTTAGGGTTGGTTTTGGAAGGTCTTTCAACTTTGGCCCAATCCCGCTTCGTACGAAATTTTTTCACAGCGCTGTTTCCAAGTGTCCACAAAGAGCTGGTGCTGGAAACTGTACACATGCACATCTCCCATACTGGTGTGCTCGTTTCACTACCTGGATTTTGGTTTCCTCTTCCTTCTTTGAAATGACAAGCCTTCATTCAACATGTACACACACCTTGTAGCAGTTTCAGCTTTAAGCATGTAGGTGTTCTCAAAAGGCTGTGTAACCTGTGTAGAGTGTGTCACTCTCCAGTACTGAATATACAACTTAGAGTTCCTTTCACCACAGACATGCAAACACATCTTTTTGGGGGAGTCCTATTTAAGATCTGGTGGAAATGTAAGGGTTTCATCGAGAAGATGAAGTCAATCATGCTTTTGCACTGTGCAACGGAAAGAAATGTCTTTTTGTAGAAGCCCATCTGAATTTCACTGCAAAATGCCCTTCTTTTCTGCTTTCTTGAATGTTCTCGAAGAATTAGGTGAAAGAGCGTCTTTGAACAAGGGTGAAGCAGTGTGAGTTTTCCTAGATTTCAAGTGATTTGGGAAACATATTCAGCGTTTTTCCACATTGTCTATAAACAGCAGGAGGCTTGCAAGAGATTGAAACAATGCATCCAAAACATATTCCACCAGTGAAAACACACATTTCTACAAAGACCTTGAAAGAGCAGGCAAAAGAATAGTGGCTGAGTGTTCTTTCAGAGAGAAACATGCATTTCATTCTTCTAGAGTGAGTTTTCAGCCTGGAATTCATATGCATTTTGAACTGTGCAGAATGTAGCTACCTGCTCGGTGGTTCTGTCATAGAAGCACCTTTCCTGCAGGAGCTTATTGCAACATTCATTGTTTGGCTAAGTTCTTTAGGGTTGGTTTTGGAAGGTCTTTCAACTTTGGCCAAATCCCGCCTCGTACGAAATTTTTTCACACTGCTGTTTCCAAGTGCCCACAAAGAGCTGCTGCTGGAAACGGTACACATGCACATCTCCCATACTGGTGTGCTCGTTTCACTACCTGGATTTCGGTTTCCTCCTCCTTCTTTGAAATGACAAGCCTTCATTCAGCATGCTACACACGCCTTGTAGCAGTTTCAGTTTTAAACATGTTGGTGCTCTCAAAACGCTGTGTAACCTGAGTAGAGTGTGTCACTCTCCAGCACTGAATACACAACTTAGAGCTCCTTTCGCCACAGACACGCAAACACATCTTTTTGGGAAACTCCTAATTCAGGTCACTTGGAAATGTAAGAGTTTCATCGAGAACCTGAAGTGAATCATGCTTTTCCACTCTGCAACAGATAGAAATGACTTTTCCTACATGCCCGTCTGAAATTCACTGCAAAATGGACCTCTTTTCGGCTTTCTTGAATGTTCTCAACGCATTAGGTGAAAGAGCCTGTTTGAGCAAGAGTGATGCAGTGTGCTTCTTCCTGGATTTCAAGTGATTTGGGAAACCTCATCCGCGTTTTTCCACATTGTCTAAGAAACAACATGAGGCTTGCAAGAGATTGAAACAATGCATCCCAAAACGTATTCCACCAGTGAAACCACACGTTTCTACAAAGGCCTTGAAGAAGCAAGCAAAAGAGTAGTGGCTGAGTGATCTTTCCGAGAGAAACATGCATTTCATCCTTCTGGAGTAAATTTTCAGCCTGGAATTCATATGCATTTTGTACTGTGCAGAATGTATCTACCTGCTCGGGGGTTGTGTCATAGAACCACCTTTCCTGCATTAGCTTATTGCAACAGTCATCGTTTGGCTAAGTTCTTTAGGGTTGGTTTTGGAAGGTCTTTCAACTTTGGCCCAATCCCGCTTCGTACGAAATTTTTTCACAGCGCTGTTTCCAAGTGTCCACAAAGAGCTGGTGCTGGAAACTGTACACATGCACATCTCCCATACTGGTGTGCTCGTTTCACTACCTGGATTTTGGTTTCCTCTTCCTTCTTTGAAATGACAAGCCTTCATTCAACATGTACACACACCTTGTAGCAGTTTCAGCTTTAAGCATGTAGGTGTTCTCAAAAGGCTGTGTAACCTGTGTAGAGTGTGTCACTCTCCAGTACTGAATATACAACTTAGAGTTCCTTTCACCACAGACATGCAAACACATCTTTTTGGGGGAGTCCTATTTAAGATCTGGTGGAAATGTAAGGGTTTCATCGAGAAGATGAAGTCAATCATGCTTTTGCACTGTGCAACGGAAAGAAATGTCTTTTTGTAGAAGCCCATCTGAATTTCACTGCAAAATGCCCTTCTTTTCTGCTTTCTTGAATGTTCTCGAAGAATTAGGTGAAAGAGCGTCTTTGAACAAGGGTGAAGCAGTGTGAGTTTTCCTAGATTTCAAGTGATTTGGGAAACATATTCAGCGTTTTTCCACATTGTCTATAAACAGCAGGAGGCTTGCAAGAGATTGAAACAATGCATCCAAAACATATTCCACCAGTGAAAACACACATTTCTACAAAGACCTTGAAAGAGCAGGCAAAAGAATAGTGGCTGAGTGTTCTTTCAGAGAGAAACATGCATTTCATTCTTCTAGAGTGAGTTTTCAGCCTGGAATTCATATGCATTTTGAACTGTGCAGAATGTAGCTACCTGCTCGGTGGTTCTGTCATAGAAGCACCTTTCCTGCAGGAGCTTATTGCAACATTCATTGTTTGGCTAAGTTCTTTAGGGTTGGTTTTGGAAGGTCTTTCAACTTTGGCCAAATCCCGCTTCGTACGAAATTTTTTCACACTGCTGTTTCCAAGTGTCCACAGAGCTGCTGCTGGAAACGGTACACATGCACATCTCCCATACTGGTGTGCTCGTTTCACTACCTGGATTTCGGTTTCCTCCTCCTTCTTTGAAATGACAAGCCTTCATTCAGCATGCTACACACGCCTTGTAGCAGTTTCAGTTTTAAACATGTTGGTGCTCTCAAAACGCTGTGTAACCTGAGTAGAGTGTGTCACTCTCTAGCACTGAATACACAACTTAGAGCTCCTTTCGCCACAGACTCGCAAACACATCTTTTTGGGAAAGTCCTAATTCAGGTCACTTGGAAATGTAAGGGTTTCATAGAGAACATGAAGTGAATCATGCTTTTCCACTCTGCAACAGATAGAAATGACTTTTCCTACATGCCCGTCTGAAATTCACTGCAAAATGGACCTCTTTTCTGCCTACTTGAATGTTCTCAACGCATTAGGTGAAAGAGCGTGTTTGAGCAAGAGTGATGCAGTGTGCTTCTTCCTGGATTTCAAGTGATTTGGGGAACCTCATCCGCGTTTTTCCACATTGTCTAAGAAACAACATGAGGCTTGCAAGAGATTGAAACAATGCATCCCAAAACATATTCCACCAGTGAAACCACACGTTTCTACAAAGGCCTTGAAGAAGCAAGCAAAAGAATAGTGGCTGAGTGATCTTTCCGAGAGAAACATGCATTTCATCCTTCTGGAGTAAATTTTCAGCCTGGAATTCATATGCATTTTGTACTGTGCAGAATGTATCTACCTGCTCGGGGGTTGTGTCATAGAACCACCTTTCCTGCATTAGCTTATTGCAACAGTCATCGTTTGGCTAAGTTCTTTAGGGTTGGTTTTGGAAGGTCTTTCAACTTTGGCCCAATCCCGCTTCGTACGAAATTTTTTCACAGCGCTGTTTCCAAGTGTCCACAAAGAGCTGGTGCTGGAAACTGTACACATGCACATCTCCCATACTGGTGTGCTCGTTTCACTACCTGGATTTTGGTTTCCTCTTCCTTCTTTGAAATGACAAGCCTTCATTCAACATGTACACACACCTTGTAGCAGTTTCAGCTTTAAGCATGTTGGTGTTCTCAAAAGGCTGTGTAACCTGTGTAGAGTGTGTCACTCTCCAGTACTGAATACACAACTTAGAGTTCCTTTCACCACAGACATGCAAACACATCTTTTTTGGGGAGTCCTATTTAAGATCTGGTGGAAATGTAAGGGTTTCATCGAGAAGATGAAGTCAATCATGCTTTTGCACTCTGCAACCGATAGAAATGACTTTTTGTAGAAGCCCGTCTGAATTTCACTGCAAAATGCCTTTCTTTTCTGCTTTCTTGAATGTTCTCGAAGAATTACGTGAAAGAGCGTCTTTGAACAAGGGTGAAGCAGTGTGAGTTTTCCTAGATTTCAAGTGATTTGGGAAACATATTCCGCGTTTTTCCACATTGTCTATAAACAGGAGGAGGCTTGCAAGAGATTGAAACAATGCATCCCAAAACATATTCCACCAGTGAAAACACACATTTCTACAAAGACCTTGAAAGAGCAGGCAAAAGAATAGTGGCTGAGTGTTCTTTCAAGAGAAAGATGCATTTCATTCTTCCAGAGTGAGTTTTCAGCCTGGAATTCATATGCATTTTGAACTGTGCAGAATGTAGCTACCTGCTAGGTGGTTCTGTCATAGAAGCACCTTTCCTGCAGGAGATTATTGCAACATTCATTGTTTGGCTAAGTTCTTTAGGGTTGGTTTTGGAAGGTCTTTCAACTTTGGCCAAATCCCGCTTCGTACGAAATTTTTTCACACTGCTGTTTCCAAGTGTCCACAAAGAGCTGCTGCCTGAAACGGTACACATGCACATCTCCCATACTGGTGTGCTTGTTTCACTACCTGGATTTCGGTTTCCTCCTCCTTCTTTGAAATGACAAGCCTTCATTCAGCATGCTACACACGCCTTGTAGCAGTTTCCGTTTTAAACATGTTGGTGCTCTCAAAACGCTGTGTAACCTGAGTAGAGTGTGTCACTCTCCAGCACTGAATACACAACTTAGAGCTCCTTTCGCCACAGACACGCAAACACATCTTTTTGGGAAAGTCCTAATTCAGGTCACTTGGAAATGTCAGGGTTTCATCGAGAACATGAAGTGAATCATGCTTTTCCACTCTGCAACAGATAGAAATGACTTTTCCTACATGCCCGTCTGAAATTCACTGCAAAATGGACCTCTTTTCTGCTTTCTTGAATGTTCTCAACGCATTAGGTGAAAGAGCGTGTTTGAGCAAGAGTGATGCAGTGTGCTTCTTCCTGGATTTCAAGTGATTTTGGAAACCTCATCCGCGTTTTTCCACATTGTCTAAGAAACAACATGAGGCTTGCAAGAGATTGAAACAATGCATCCCAAAACATATTCCACCAGTGAAACCACACGTTTCTACAAAGGCCTTGAAGAAGCAAGCAAAAGAATAGTGGCTGAGTGATCTTTCTGAGAGAAACATGCATTTCATCCTTCTGGAGTAAATTTTCAGCCTGGAATTCATATGCATTTTGTACTGTGCAGAATGTATCTACCTGCTCGGGGGTTGTGTCATAGAACCACCTTTCCTGCAGGAGCTTATTGCAACAGTCATCGTTTGGCTAAGTTCTTTAGGGTTGGTTTTGGAAGGTCTTTCAACTTTGGCCCAAACCCGCTTCGTACGAAATTTTTTCACAGCGCTGTTTCCAAGTGTCCACAAAGAGCTGCTGCTGGAAACGGTACACATGCACATCTCCCATACTGGTGTGCTCGTTTCACTACCTGGATTTCGGTTTCCTCCTCCTTCTTTGAAATGACAAGCCTTCATTCAGCATGCTACACAAGCCTTGTAGCAGTTTCAGTTTTAAACATGTTGGTGCTCTCAAAACGCTGTGTAACCTGAGTAGAGTGTGTCACTCTCCAGCACTGAATACACAACTTAGAGCTCCTTTCGCCACAGACACGCAAACACATCTTTTTGGGAAAGTCCTAATTCAGGTCACTTGGAAATGTAAGGGTTTCATCGAGAACATGAAGTGAATCATGCTTTTCCACTCTGCAACAGATAGAAATGACGTTTCCTACATGCCCGTCTGAAATTCACTGCAAAATGGACCTCTTTTCTGCTTTCTTGAATGTTCTCAACGCATTAGGTGAAAGAGCGTGTTTGAGCAAGAGTGATGCAGTGTGCTTCTTCCTGGATTTCAAGTGATTTGGGAAACCTCATCCGCGTTTTTCCACATTGTCTAAGAAACAACATGAGGCTTGCAAGAGATTGAAACAATGCATCCCAAAACATATTCCACCAGTGAAACCACACGTTTCTACAAAGGCCTTGAAGAAGCAAGCAAAAGAATAGTGGCTGAGTGATCTTTCCGAGAGAAACATGCATTTCATCCTTCTGGAGTAAATTTTCAGCCTGGAATTCATATGCATTTTGTACTGTGCAGAATGTATCTACCTGCTCGGGGGTTGTGTCATAGAACCACCTTTCCTGCAGGAGCTTATTGCAACAGTCATCGTTTGGCTAAGTTCTTTAGGGTTGGTTTTGGAAGGTCTTTTAACTTTGGCCCAAACCCGCTTCGTACGAAATTTTTTCACAGCGCTGTTTCCAAGTGTCCACAAAGAGCTGCTGCTGGAAACGGTACACATGCACATCTCCCATACTGGTGTGCTCGTTTCACTACCTGGATTTCGGTTTCCTCCTCCTTCTTTGAAATGACAAGCCTTCATTCAGCATGCTACACAAGCCTTGTAGCAGTTTCAGTTTTAAACATGTTGGTGCTCTCAAAACGCTGTGTAACCTGAGTAGAGTGTGTCACTCTCCAGCACTGAATACACAACTTAGAGCTCCTTTCGCCACAGACACGCAAACACATCTTTTTGGGAAAGTCCTAATTCAGGTCACTTGGAAATGTAAGGGTTTCATCGAGAACATGAAGTGAATCATGCTTTTCCACTCTGCAACAGATAGAAATGACGTTTCCTACATGCCCGTCTGAAATTCACTGCAAAATGTACCTCTTTTCGGCTTTCTTGAATGTTCTCAACGCATTAGGTGAAAGAGCGTGTTTGAGCAAGAGTGATGCAGTGTGCTTCTTCCTGGATTTCAAGTGATTTGGGAAACCTCATCCGCGTTTTTCCACATTGTCTAAGAAACAACATGAGGCTTGCAAGAGATTGAAACAATGCATCCCAAAACATATTCCACCAGTGAAACCACACGTTTCTACAAAGGCCTTGAAGAAGCAAGCAAAAGAATAGTGGCTGAGTGATCTTTCCGAGAGAAACATGCATTTCATCCTTCTGGAGTAAATTTTCAGCCTGGAATTCATATGCATTTTGTACTGTGCAGAATGTATCTACCTGCTCGGGGGTTGTGTCATAGAACCACCTTTCCTGCATTAGCTTATTGCAACAGTCATCGTTTGGCGAAGTTCTTTAGGGTTGGTTTTGGAAGGTCTTTCAACTTTGGCCCAATCCCGCTTCTTACGAAATATTTTCACAGCGCTGTTTCCAAGTGTCCACAAAGAGCTGCTGCTGGAAACTGTACACATGCACATCTCCCATACTGGTGTGCTCGTTTCACTACCTGGATTTTGGTTTCCTCTTCCTTCTTTGAAATGACAAGCCTTCATTCAACATGTACACACACCTTGTAGCAGTTTCAGCTTTAAGCATGTTGGTGTTCTCAAAAGGCTGTGTAACCTGTGTAGAGTGTGTCACTCTCCAGTACTGAATACACAACTTAGAGTTCCTTTCACCACAGACATGCAAACACATCTTTTTGGGGGAGTCCTATTTAAGATCTGGTGGAAATGTAAGGGTTTCATCGAGAAGATGAAGTCAATCATGCTTTTGCACTCTGCAACCGATAGAAATGTCTTTTTGTAGAAGCCCGTCTGAATTTCACTGCAAAATGCCCTTCTTTTCTGCTTTCTTGAATGTTCTTGAAGAATTAGGTGAAAGAGCGTCTTTGAACAAGGGTGAAGCAGTGTGAGTTTTCCTAGATTTCAAGTGATTTGGGAAACATATTCCGCGTTTTTCCACATTGTCTATAAACAGCAGGAGGCTTGCAAGAGATTGAAACAATGCATCCAAAACATATTCCACCAGTGAAAACACACATTTCTACAAAGACCTTGAAAGAGCAGGCAAAAGAGTAGTGGCTGAGTGTTCTTTCAGAGAGAAACATGCATTTCATTCTTCTAGAGTGAGTTTTCAGCCTGGAATTCATATGCATTTTGAACTGTGCAGAATGTAGCTACCTGCTAGGGGGTTCTGTCATAGAAGCACCTTTCCTGCAGGAGCTTATTGCAACATTCATTGTTTGGCTAAGTTCTTTAGGGTTGGTTTTGGAAGGTCTTTCAACTTTGGCCAAATCCCGCTTCGTACGAAATTTTTTCACACTGCTGTTTCCAAGTGTCCACAAAGAGCTGCTGCCTGAAACGGTACACATGCACATCTACCATACTGGTGTGCTTGTTTCACTACCTGGATTTCGGTTTCCTCCTCCTTCTTTGAAATGACAAGCCTTCATTCAGCATGCTACACACGCCCTGTAGCAGTTTCAGTTTTAAACATGTTGGTGCTCTCAAAACGCTGTGTAACCTGAGTAGAGTGTGTCACTCTCCAGCACTGAATACACAACTTAGAGCTCCTTTCGCCACAGACACGCAAACACATCTTTTTGGGAAAGTCCTAATTCAGGTCACTTGGAAATGTAAGGGTTTCATCGAGAACATGAAGTGAATCATGCTTTTCCACTCTGCAACAGATAGAAATGACTTTTCCTACATGCCCGTCTGAAATTCACTGCAAAATGGACCTCTTTTCTGCTTTCTTGAATGTTCTCAACGCATTAGGTGAAAGAGCGTGTTTGAGCAAGAGTGATGCAGTGTGCTTCTTCCTGGATTTCAAGTGATTTGGGAAACCTCATCCGCGTTTTTCCACATTGTCTACGAAACAACATGAGGCTTGCAAGAGATTGAAACAATGCATCCCAAAACATATTCCACCAGTGAAAACACACGTTTCTACAAAGGCCTTGAGAAGCAAGCAAAAGAATAGTGGCTGAGTGATCTTTGCGAGAGAAACATGCATTTCATCCTTCTGGAGTAAATTTTCAGCCTGGAATTCATATGCATTTTGTACTGTGCAGAATGTATCTACCTGCTCGGGGGTTGTGTCATAGAAGCACCTTTCCTGCAGGAGCTTATTGCAACAGTCATCGTTTGGCTAAGTTCTTTAGGGTTGGTTTTGGAAGGTCTTTCAACTTTGGCCCAATCCCGCTTCGTACGAAATTTTTTCACAGCGCTTTTTCCAAGTGTCCACAAAGAGCTGCTGCTGGAAACTGTGCACATGCACATCTCCCATACTGGTGTGCTCGTTTCACTACCTGGATTTTGGTTTCCTCTTCCTTCTTTGAAATGACAAGCCTTCATTCAACATGTACACACACCTTGTAGCAGTTTCAGCTTTAAGCATGTTGGTGTTCTCAAAAGGCTGTGTAACCTGTGTAGAGTGTGTCACTCTCCAGTACTGAATACACAACTTAGAGTTCCTTTCACCACAGACATGCAAACACATCTTTTTGGGGGAGTCCTATTTAAGATCAGGTGGAAATGTAAGGGTTTCATCGAGAAGATGAAGTCAATCATGCTTTTGCACTCTGCAACCGATAGAAATGACTTTTTGTAGAAGCACGTCTGAATTTCACTGCAAAATGCCCTTCTTTTCTGCTTTCTTGAATGTTCTCAAAGAATTAAGTGAAAGAGCGTCTTTGAACAAGGGTGAAGCAGTGTGAGTTTTCCTAGATTTTAAGTGATTTGGGAAACATATTCCGCGTTTTTCCACATTGTCTATAAACAGCAGGAGGCTTGCAAGAGATTGAAACAATGCATCCCAAAACATATTCCACCAGTGAAAACACCCATTTCTACAAAGACCTTGAAAGAGCAGGCAAAAGAATAGTGGCTGAGTGTTCTTTCAGAGAGAAACATGCATTTCATTCTTCTAGAGTGAGTTTTCAGCCTGGAATTCATATGCATTTTGAACTGTGCAGAATGTAGCTACCTGCTCGGTGGTTCTGTCATAGAAGCACCTTTCCTGCAGGAGCTTATTGCAACATTCATTGTTTGGCTAAGTTCTTTAGGGTTGGTTTTGGAAGGTCTTTCAACTTTGGCCAAATCCCGCTTCGTACGAAATTTTTTCACACTGCTGTTTCCAAGTGTCCACAAAGAGCTGCTGCTGGAAACGGTACACATGCACATCTCCCATACTGGTCTGCTCGTTTCACTACCTGGATTTCGGTTTCCTCCTCCTTCTTTGAAATGACAAGCCTTCATTCAGCATGCTACACACGCCTTGTAGCAGTTTCAGTTTTAAACATGTTGGTGCTCTCAAAACGCTGTGTAACCTGAGTAGAGTGTGTCACTCTCCAGCACTGAATACACAACTTAGAGCTCCTTTCGCCACAGACAAGCATTCACATCTTTTTGGGAAAGTCCTAATTCAGGTCACTTGGAAATGTGAGGGTTTCATCGAGAACATGAAGTGAATCATGCTTTTCCACTCTGCAACAGATAGAAATGACTTTTCCCACATGCCCGTCTGAAATTCACTGCAAAATGGACCTCTTTTCTGCTTTCTTGAATGTTCTAAACGCATTAGGTGAAAGAGCGTGTTTGAGCAAGAGTGATGCAGTGTGCTTCTTCCTGGATTTCAAGTGATTTGGGAAACCTCATCCGCGTTTTTCCACATTGTCTACGAAACAACATGAGGCTTGCAAGAGATTGAAACAATGCATCCCAAAACATATTCCACCAGTGAAACCACACGTTTCTACAAAGGCCTTGAAGAAGCAAGCAAAAGAATAGTGGCTGAGTGATCTTTCCGAGAGAAACATGCATTTCATCCTTCTGGAGTAAATTTTCAGCCTGGAATTCATATGCATTTTGTACTGTGCAGAATGTATCTACCTGCTCGGGGGTTGTGTCATAGAACCACCTTTCCTGCATTAGCTTATTGCAACAGTCATCGTTTGGCTAAGTTCTTTAGGGTTGGTTTTGGAAGGTCTTTCAACTTTGGCCCAATCCCGCTTCGTACGAAATTTTTTCACAGCGCTGTTTCCAAGTGTCCACAAAGAGCTGGTGCTGGAAACTGTACACATGCACATCTCCCATACTGGTGTGCTCGTTTCACTACCTGGATTTTGGTTTCCTCTTCCTTCTTTGAAATGACAAGCCTTCATTCAACATGTACACACACCTTGTAGCAGTTTCAGCTTTAAGCATGTTGGTGTTCTCAAAAGGCTGTGTAACCTGTGTAGAGTGTGTCTCTCCAGTACTGAATACACAACTTAGAGTTCCTTTCACCACAGACATGCAAACACATCTTTTTGGGGGAGTCCTATTTAAGATCTGGTGGAAATGTAAGGGTTTCATCGAGAAGATGAAGTCAATCATGCTTTTGCACTGTGCAACGGATAGAAATGTCTTTTTGTAGAAGCCCGTCTGAATTTCACAGCAAAATGCACTTCTTTTCTGCTTTCTTGAATGTTCTCGAAGAATTAGGTGAAAGAGCGTCTTTGAACAAGGGTGAAGCAGTGTGAGTTTTCTTAGATTTCAAGTGATTTGGGAAACATATTCCGCGTTTTTCCACATTGTCTATAAACAGCAGGAGGCTTGCAAGAGATTGAAACAATGCATCCCAAAACATATTCCACCAGTGAAAACACACATTTCTACAAAGACCTTGAAAGAGCAGCCAAAAGAATAGTGGCTGAGTGTTCTTTCAGAGAGAAACATGCATTTCATTCTTCTAGAGTGAGTTTTCAGCCTGGAATTCATATGCATTTTGAACTGTGCAGAATGTAGCTACCTGCTCGGTGGTTCTGTCATAGAAGCACCTTTCCTGCAGGAGCTTATTGCAACATTCATTGTTTGGCTAAATTCTTTAGGGTTGGTTTTGGAAGTTCTTTCAACTTTGGCCAAATCCCGCTTCGTACGAAATTTTTTCACACTGCTGTTTCCAAGTGTCCACAAAGAACTGCTGCTGGAAACGGTACAGATGCACATCTCCCATACTGGTCTGCTCGTTTCACTACCTGGATTTCGGTTTCCTCCTCCTTCTTTGAAATGACAAGCCTTCATTCAGCATGCTACACACGCCTTGTAGCAGTTTCCGTTTGAAACATGTTGGTGCTCTCAAAACGCTGTGTAACCTGAGTAGAGTGTGTCACTCTCCAGCACTGAATACACAACTTAGAGCTCCTTTCGCCACAGACACGCAAACACATCTTTTTGGGAAAGTCCTAATTCAGGTCACTTGGAAATGTAGGGTTTCATAGAGAACATGAAGTGAATCATGCTTTTCCACTCTGCAACAGATAGAAATGACTTTTCCTACATGCCCGTCTGAAATTCACTGCAAAATGGACCTCTTTTCTGCCTACTTGAATGTTCTCAACGCATTAGGTGAAAGAGCGTGTTTGAGCAAGAGTGATGCAGTGTGGTTCTTCCTGGATTTCAAGTGATTTGGGGAACCTCATCCGCGTTTTTCCACATTGTCTAAGAAACAACATGAGGCTTGCAAGAGATTGAAACAATGCATCCCAAAACATATTCCACCAGTGAAACCACACGTTTCTACAAAGTCCTTGAAGAAGCAAGCAAAAGAATAGTGGCTGAGTGATCTTTCCGAGAGAAACATGCATTTCATCCTTCTGGAGTAAATTTTCAGCCTGGAATTCATATGCATTTTGTACTGTGCAGAATGTATCTACCTGCTCGGGGGTTGTGTCATAGAACCACCTTTCCTGCATTAGCTTATTGCAACAGTCATCGTTTGGCTAAGTTCTTTAGGGTTGGTTTTGGAAGGTCTTTCAACTTTGGCCCAATCCCGCTTCGTACGAAATTTTTTCACAGCGCTGTTTCCAAGTGTCCACAAAGAGCTGCTGCTGGAAACTGTACACATGCACATCTCCCATACTGGTGTGCTCGTTTCACTACCTGGATTTTGGTTTCCTCTTCCTTCTTTGAAATGACAAGCCTTCATTCAACATGTACACACACCTTGTAGCAGTTTCAGCTTTAAGCATGTTGGTGTTCTCAAAAGGCTGTGTAACCTGTGTAGAGTGTGTCACTCTCCAGTACTGAATACACAACTTAGAGTTCCTTTCACCACAGACATGCAAACACATCTTTTTGGGGGAGTCCTATTTAAGATCTGGTGGAAATGTAAGGGTTTCATCGAGAAGATGAAGTCAATCATGCTTTTGCACTCTGCAACCGATAGAAATGACTTTTTGTAGAAGCCCGTCTGAATTTCACTGCAAAATGCCTTTCTTTTCTGCTTTCTTGAATGTTCTCGAAGAATTACGTGAAAGAGCGTCTTTGAACAAGGGTGAAGCAGTGTGAGTTTTCCTAGATTTCAAGTGATTTGGGAAACATATTCCGCGTTTTTCCACATTGTCTATAAACAGCAGGAGGCTTGCAAGAGATTGAAACAATGCATCCCAAAACATATTCCACCAGTGAAAACACACATTTCTACAAAGACCTTGAAAGAGCAGCCAAAAGAATAGTGGCTGAGTGTTCTTTCAGAGAGAAACATGCATTTCATTCTTCTAGAGTGAGTTTTCAGCCTGGAATTCATATGCATTTTGAACTGTGCAGAATGTAGCTACCTGCTCGGTGGTTCTGTCATAGAAGCACCTTTCCTGCAGGAGCTTATTGCAACATTCATTGTTTGGCTAAATTCTTTAGGGTTGGTTTTGGAAGTTCTTTCAACTTTGGCCAAATCCCGCTTCGTACGAAATTTTTTCACACTGCTGTTTCCAAGTGTCCACAAAGAACTGCTGCTGGAAACGGTACAGATGCACATCTCCCATACTGGTCTGCTCGTTTCACTACCTGGATTTCGGTTTCCTCCTCCTTCTTTGAAATGACAAGCCTTCATTCAGCATGCTACACACGCCTTGTAGCAGTTTCCGTTTGAAACATGTTGGTGCTCTCAAAACGCTGTGTAACCTGAGTAGAGTGTGTCACTCTCCAGCACTGAATACACAACTTAGAGCTCCTTTCGCCACAGACACGCAAACACATCTTTTTGGGAAAGTCCTAATTCAGGTCACTTGGAAATGTAAGGGTTTCATAGAGAACATGAAGTGAATCATGCTTTTCCACTCTGCAACAGATAGAAATGACTTTTCCTACATGCCCGTCTGAAATTCACTGCAAAATGGACCTCTTTTCTGCCTACTTGAATGTTCTCAACGCATTAGGTGAAAGAGCGTGTTTGAGCAAGAGTGATGCAGTGTGCTTCTTCCTGGATTTCAAGTGATTTGGGGAACCTCATCCGCGTTTTTCCACATTGTCTAAGAAACAACATGAGGCTTGCAAGAGATTGAAACAATGCATCCCAAAACATATTCCACCAGTGAAACCACACGTTTCTACAAAGGCCTTGAAGAAGCAAGCAAAAGAATAGTGGCTGAGTGATCTTTCCGAGAGAAACATGCATTTCATCCTTCTGGAGTAAATTTTCAGCCTGGAATTCATATGCATTTTGTACTGTGCAGAATGTATCTACCTGCTCGGGGGTTGTGTCATAGAACCACCTTTCCTGCATTAGCTTATTGCAACAGTCATCGTTTGGCTAAGTTCTTTAGGGTTGGTTTTGGAAGGTCTTTCAACTTTGGCCCAATCCCGCTTCGTACGAAATTTTTTCACAGCGCTGTTTCCAAGTGTCCACAAAGAGCTGCTGCTGGAAACTGTACACATGCACATCTCCCATACTGGTGTGCTCGTTTCACTACCTGGATTTTGGTTTCCTCTTCCTTCTTTGAAATGACAAGCCTTCATTCAACATGTACACACACCTTGTAGCAGTTTCAGCTTTAAGCATGTTGGTGTTCTCAAAAGGCTGTGTAACCTGTGTAGAGTGTGTCACTCTCCAGTACTGAATACACAACTTAGAGTTCCTTTCACCACAGACATGCAAACACATCTTTTTGGGGGAGTCCTATTTAAGATCTGGTGGAAATGTAAGGGTTTCATCGAGAAGATGAAGTCAATCATGCTTTTGCACTCTGCAACCGATAGAAATGACTTTTTGTAGAAGCCCGTCTGAATTTCACTGCAAAATGCCTTTCTTTTCTGCTTTCTTGAATGTTCTCGAAGAATTACGTGAAAGAGCGTCTTTGAACAAGGGTGAAGCAGTGTGAGTTTTCCTAGATTTCAAGTGATTTGGGAAACATATTCCGCGTTTTTCCACATTGTCTATAAACAGGAGGAGGCTTGCAAGAGATGAAACAATGCATCCCAAAACATATTCCACCAGTGAAAACACACATTTCTACAAAGACCTTGAAAGAGCAGGCAAAAGAATAGTGGCTGAGTGTTCTTTCAAGAGAAACATGCATTTCATTCTTCCAGAGTGAGTTTTCAGCCTGGAATTCATATGCATTTTGAACTGTGCAGAATGTAGCTACCTGCTAGGTGGTTCTGTCATAGAAGCACCTTTCCTGCAGGAGATTATTGCAACATTCATTGTTTGGCTAAGTTCTTTAGGGTTGGTTTTGGAAGGTCTTTCAACTTTGGCCAAATCCCGCTTCGTACGAAATTTTTTCACACTGCTGTTTCCAAGTGTCCACAAAGAGCTGCTGCCTGAAACGGTACACATGCACATCTCCCATACTGGTGTGCTTGTTTCACTACCTGGATTTCGGTTTCCTCCTCCTTCTTTGAAATGACAAGCCTTCATTCAGCATGCTACACACGCCTTGTAGCAGTTTCCGTTTTAAACATGTTGGTGCTCTCAAAACGCTGTGTAACCTGAGTAGAGTGTGTCACTCTCCAGCACTGAATACACAACTTAGAGCTCCTTTCGCCACAGACACGCAAACACATCTTTTTGGGAAAGTCCTAATTCAGGTCACTTGGAAATGTCAGGGTTTCATCGAGAACATGAAGTGAATCATGCTTTTCCACTCTGCAACAGATAGAAATGACTTTTCCTACATGCCCGTCTGAAATTCACTGCAAAATGGACCTCTTTTCTGCTTTCTTGAATGTTCTCAACGCATTAGGTGAAAGAGCGTGTTTGAGCAAGAGTGATGCAGTGTGCTTCTTCCTGGATTTCAAGTGATTTTGGAAACCTCATCCGCGTTTTTCCACATTGTCTAAGAAACAACATGAGGCTTGCAAGAGATTGAAACAATGCATCCCAAAACATATTCCACCAGTGAAACCACACGTTTCTACAAAGGCCTTGAAGAAGCAAGCAAAAGAATAGTGGCTGAGTGATCTTTGCGAGAGAAACATGCATTTCATCCTTCTGGAGTAAATTTTCAGCCTGGAATTCATATGCATTTTGTACTGTGCAGAATGTATCTACCTGCTCGGGGGTTGTGTCATAGAAGCACCTTTCCTGCAGGAGCTTATTGCAACAGTCATCGTTTGGCTAAGTTCTTTAGGGTTGGTTTTGGAAGGTCTTTCAACTTTGGCCCAATCCCGCTTCGTACGAAATTTTTTCACAGCGCTTTTTCCAAGTGTCCACAAAGAGCTGCTGCTGGAAACTGTGCACATGCACATCTCCCATACTGGTGTGCTCGTTTCACTACCTGGATTTTGGTTTCCTCTTCCTTCTTTGAAATGACAAGCCTTCATTCAACATGTACACACACCTTGTAGCAGTTTCAGCTTTAAGCATGTTGGTGTTCTCAAAAGGCTGTGTAACCTGTGTAGAGTGTGTCACTCTCCAGTACTGAATACACAACTTAGAGTTCCTTTCACCACAGACATGCAAACACATCTTTTTGGGGGAGTCCTATTTAAGATCAGGTGGAAATGTAAGGGTTTCATCGAGAAGATGAAGTCAATCATGCTTTTGCACTCTGCAACCGATAGAAATGACTTTTTGTAGAAGCACGTCTGAATTTCACTGCAAAATGCCCTTCTTTTCTGCTTTCTTGAATGTTCTCAAAGAATTAAGTGAAAGAGCGTCTTTGAACAAGGGTGAAGCAGTGTGAATTTTCCTAGATTTTAAGTGATTTGGGAAACATATTCCGCGTTTTTCCACATTGTCTATAAACAGCAGGAGGCTTGCAAGAGATTGAAACAATGCATCCCAAAACATATTCCACCAGTGAAAACACCCATTTCTACAAAGACCTTGAAAGAGCAGGCAAAAGAATAGTGGCTGAGTGTTCTTTCAGAGAGAAACATGCATTTCATTCTTCTAGAGTGAGTTTTCAGCCTGGAATTCATATGCATTTTGAACTGTGCAGAATGTAGCTACCTGCTCGGTGGTTCTGTCATAGAAGCACCTTTCCTGCAGGAGCTTATTGCAACATTCATTGTTTGGCTAAGTTCTTTAGGGTTGGTTTTGGAAGTTCTTTCAACTTTGGCCAAATCCCGCTTCGTACGAAATTTTTTCACACTGCTGTTTCCAAGTGTCCACAAAGAACTGCTGCTGGAAACGGTACAGATGCACATCTCCCATACTGGTCTGCTCGTTTCACTACCTGGATTTCGGTTTCCTCCTCCTTCTTTGAAATGACAAGCCTTCATTCAGCATGCTACACACGCCTTGTAGCAGTTTCCGTTTGAAACATGTTGGTGCTCTCAAAACGCTGTGTAACCTGAGTAGAGTGTGTCACTCTCCAGCACTGAATACACAACTTAGAGCTCCTTTCGCCACAGACACGCAAACACATCTTTTTGGGAAAGTCCTAATTCAGGTCACTTGGAAATGTAACGGTTTCATCGAGAACATGAAGTGAATCATGCTTTTCCACTCTGCAACAGATAGAAATGACTTTTCCTACATGCCCGTCTGAAATTCACTGCAAAATGGACCTCTTTTCGGCTTTCTTGAATGTTCTCAACGCATTAGGTGAAAGAGCGTGTTTGAGCAAGAGTGATGCAGTGTGCTTCTTCCTGGATTTCAAGTGATTTGGGAAACCTCATCCGCGTTTTTCCACATTGTCTAAGAAACAACATGAGGCTTGCAAGAGATTGAAACAATGCATCCCAAAACATATTCCACCAGTGAAACCACACGTTTCTACAAAGGCCTTGAAGAAGCAAGCAAAAGAATAGTGGCTGAGTGATCTTTCCGAGAGAAACATGCATTTCATCCTTCTGGAGTAAATTTTCAGCCTGGAATTCATATGCATTTTTTACTGTGCAGAATGTATCTACCTGCTCGGGGGTTGTGTCATAGAACCACCTTTCCTGCATTAGCTTATTGCAACAGTCATCGTTTGGCTAAGTTCTTTAGGGTTGGTTTTGGAAGGTCTTTCAACTTTGGCCCAATCCCGCTTCGTACGAAATTTTTTCACAGCGCTGTTTCCAAGTGTCCACAAAGAGCTGGTGCTGGAAACTGTACACATGCACATCTCCCATACTGGTGTGCTCGTTTCACTACCTGGATTTTGGTTTCCTCTTCCTTCTTTGAAATGACAAGCCTTCATTCAACATGTACACACACCTTGTAGCAGTTTCAGCTTTAAGCATGTTGGTGTTCTCAAAAGGCTGTGTAACCTGTGTAGAGTGTGTCACTCTCCAGTACTGAATACACAACTTAGAGTTCCTTTCACCACAGACATGCAAACACATCTTTTTGGGGGAGTCCTATTTAAGATCAGGTGGAAATGTAAGGGTTTCATCGAGAAGATGAAGTCAATCATGCTTTTGCACTCTGCAACCGATAGAAATGACTTTTTGTAGAAGCACGTCTGAATTTCACTGCAAAATGCCCTTCTTTTCTGCTTTCTTGAATGTTCTCAAAAAATTAAGTGAAAGAGCGTCTTTGAACAAGGGTGAAGCAGTGTGAGTTTTCCTAGATTTTAAGTGATTTGGGAAACATATTCCGCGTTTTTCCACATTGTCTATAAACAGCAGGAGGCTTGCAAGAGATTGAAACAATGCATCCCAAAACATATTCCACCAGTGAAAACACCCATTTCTACAAAGACCTTGAAAGAGCAGGCAAAAGAATAGTGGCTGAGTGTTCTTTCAGAGAGAAACATGCATTTCATTCTTCTAGAGTGAGTTTTCAGCCTGGAATTCATATGCATTTTGAACTGTGCAGAATGTAGCTACCTGCTCGGTGGTTCTGTCATAGAAGCACCTTTCCTGCAGGAGCTTATTGCAACATTCATTGTTTGGCTAAGTTCTTTAGGGTTGGTTTCGGAAGGTCTTTCAACTTTGGCCAAATCCCGCTTCGTACGAAATTTTTTCACACTGCTGTTTCCAAGTGTCCACAAAGAGCTGCTGCTGGAAACGGTACACATGCACATCTCCCATACTGGTCTGCTCGTTTCACTACCTGGATTTCGGTTTCCTCCTCCTTCTTTGAAATGACAAGCCTTCATTCAGCATGCTACACACGCCTTGTAGCGGTTTCAGTTTTAAACATGTTGGTGCTCTCAAAACGCTGTGTAACCTGAGTAGAGTGTGTCACTCTCCAGCACTGAATACACAACTTAGAGCTCCTTTCGCCACAGACAAGCAATCACATCTTTTTGGGAAAGTCCTAATTCAGGTCACTTGGAAATGTGAGGGTTTCATCGAGAACATGAAGTGAATCATGCTTTTCCACTCTGCAACAGATAGAAATGACTTTTCCCACATGCCCGTCTGAAATTCACTGCAAAATGGACCTCTTTTCTGCTTTCTTGAATGTTCTCAACGCATTAGGTGAAAGAGCGTGTTTGAGCAAGAGTGATGCAGTGTGCTTCTTCCTGGATTTCAAGTGATTTGGGAAACCTCATCCGCGTTTTTCCACATTGTCTACGAAACAACATGAGGCTTGCAAGAGATTGAAACAATGCATCCCAAAACATATTCCACCAGTGAAACCACACGTTTCTACAAAGGCCTTGAAGAAGCAAGCAAAAGAATAGTGGCTGAGTGATCTTTCCGAGAGAAACATGCATTTCATCCTTCTGGAGTAAATTTTCAGCCTGGAATTCATATGCATTTTGTACTGTGCAGAATGTATCTACCTGCTCGTGGGTTGTGTCATAGAAGCACCTTTCCTGCAGGAGCTTATTGCAACAGTCATCGTTTGGCTAAGTTCTTTAGGGTTGGTTTTGGAAGGTCTTTCAACTTTGGCCCAATCCCGCTTCGTACGAAATTTTTTCACAGCGCTTTTTCCAAGTGTCCACAAAGAGCTGCTGCTGGAAACTGTGCACATGCACATCTCCCATACTGGTGTGCTCGTTTCACTACCTGGATTTTGGTTTCCTCTTCCTTCTTTGAAATGACAAGCCTTCATTCAACATGTACACACACCTTGTAGCAGTTTCAGCTTTAAGCATGTTGGTGTTCTCAAAAGGCTGTGTAACCTGTGTAGAGTGTGTCACTCTCCAGTACTGAATACACAACTTAGAGTTCCTTTCACCACAGACATGCAAACACATCTTTTTGGGGGAGTCCTATTTAAGATCAGGTGGAAATGTAAGGGTTTCATCGAGAAGATGAAGTCAATCATGCTTTTGCACTCTGCAACCGATAGAAATGACTTTTTGTAGAAGCACGTCTGAATTTCACTGCAAAATGCCCTTCTTTTCTGCTTTCTTGAATGTTCTCAAAGAATTAAGTGAAAGAGCGTCTTTGAACAAGGGTGAAGCAGTGTGAGTTTTCCTAGATTTTAAGTGATTTGGGAAACATATTCCGCGTTTTTCCACATTGTCTATAAACAGCAGGAGGCTTGCAAGAGATTGAAACAATGCATCCCAAAACATATTCCACCAGTGAAAACACACATTTCTACAAAGACCTTGAAAGAGCAGGCAAAAGAATAGTGGCTGAGTGTTCTTTCAGAGAGAAACATGCATTTCATTCTTCTAGAGTGAGTTTTCAGCCTGGAATTCATATGCATTTTGAACTGTGCAGAATGTAGCTACCTGCTCGGTGGTTCTGTCATAGAAGCACCTTTCCTGCAGGAGCTTATTGCAACATTCATTGTTTGGCTAAGTTCTTTAGGGTTGGTTTTGGAAGGTCTTTCAACTTTGGCCAAATCCCGCTTCGTACGAAATTTTTTCACACTGCTGTTTCCAAGTGTCCACAAAGAGCTGCTGCTGGAAACGGTACACATGCACATCTCCCATACTGGTCTGCTCGTTTCACTACCTGGATTTTGGTTTCCTCTTCCTTCTTTGAAATGACAAGCCTTCATTCAACATGTACACACACCTTGTAGCAGTTTCAGCTTTAAGCATGTTGGTGTTCTCAAAAGGCTGTGTAACCTGTGTAGAGTGTGTCACTCTCCAGTACTGAATACACAACTTAGAGTTCCTTTCACCACAGACATGCAAACACATCTTTTTGGGGGAGTCCTATTTAAGATCTGGTGGAAATGTAAGGGTTTCATCGAGAAGATGAAGTCAATCATGCTTTTGCACTGTGCAACGGATAGAAATGTCTTTTTGTAGAAGCCCGTCTGAATTTCACTGCAAAATGCCCTTCTTTTCTGCTTTCTTGAATGTTCTCGAAGAATTAGGTGAAAGAGCGTCTTTGAACAAGGGTGAAGCAGTGTGAGTTTTCTTAGATTTCAAGTGATTTGGGAAACATATTCCGCGTTTTTCCACATTGTCTATAAACAGCAGGAGGCTTGCAAGAGATTGAAACAATGCATCCCAAAATATATTCCACCAGTGAAAACACACATTTCTACAAAGACCTTGAAAGAGCAGGCAAAAGAATAGTGGCTGAGTGTTCTTTCAGAGAGAAACATGCATTTCATTCTTCTAGAGTGAGTTTTCAGCCTGGAATTCATATGCATTTTGAACTGTGCAGAATGTAGCTACCTGCTCGGTGGTTCTGTCATAGAAGCACCTTTCCTGCAGGAGCTTATTGCAACATTCATTGTTTGGCTAAGTTCTTTAGGGTTGGTTTTGGAAGGTCTTTCAACTTTGGCCAAATCCCGCCTCGTACGAAATTTTTTCACACTGCTGTTTCCAAGTGCCCACAAAGAGCTGCTGCTGGAAACGGTACACATGCACATCTCCCATACTGGTGTGCTCGTTTCACTACCTGGATTTCGGTTTCCTCCTCCTTCTTTGAAATGACAAGCCTTCATTCAGCATGCTACACACGCCTTGTAGCAGTTTCAGTTTTAAACATGTTGGTGCTCTCAAAACGCTGTGTAACCTGAGTAGAGTGTGTCACTCTCCAGCACTGAATACACAACTTAGAGCTCCTTTCGCCACAGACACGCAAACACATCTTTTTGGGAAACTCCTAATTCAGGTCACTTGGAAATGTAAGAGTTTCATCGAGAACCTGAAGTGAATCATGCTTTTCCACTCTGCAACAGATAGAAATGACTTTTCCTACATGCCCGTCTGAAATTCACTGCAAAATGGACCTCTTTTCGGCTTTCTTGAATGTTCTCAACGCATTAGGTGAAAGAGCCTGTTTGAGCAAGAGTGATGCAGTGTGCTTCTTCCTGGATTTCAAGTGATTTGGGAAACCTCATCCGCGTTTTTCCACATTGTCTAAGAAACAACATGAGGCTTGCAAGAGATTGAAACAATGCATCCCAAAACGTATTCCACCAGTGAAACCACACGTTTCTACAAAGGCCTTGAAGAAGCAAGCAAAAGAGTAGTGGCTGAGTGATCTTTCCGAGAGAAACATGCATTTCATCCTTCTGGAGTAAATTTTCAGCCTGGAATTCATATGCATTTTGTACTGTGCAGAATGTATCTACCTGCTCGGGGGTTGTGTCATAGAACCACCTTTCCTGCATTAGCTTATTGCAACAGTCATCGTTTGGCTAAGTTCTTTAGGGTTGGTTTTGGAAGGTCTTTCAACTTTGGCCCAATCCCGCTTCGTACGAAATTTTTTCACAGCGCTGTTTCCAAGTGTCCACAAAGAGCTGGTGCTGGAAACTGTACACATGCACATCTCCCATACTGGTGTGCTCGTTTCACTACCTGGATTTTGGTTTCCTCTTCCTTCTTTGAAATGACAAGCCTTCATTCAACATGTACACACACCTTGTAGCAGTTTCAGCTTTAAGCATGTAGGTGTTCTCAAAAGGCTGTGTAACCTGTGTAGAGTGTGTCACTCTCCAGTACTGAATATACAACTTAGAGTTCCTTTCACCACAGACATGCAAACACATCTTTTTGGGGGAGTCCTATTTAAGATCTGGTGGAAATGTAAGGGTTTCATCGAGAAGATGAAGTCAATCATGCTTTTGCACTGTGCAACGGAAAGAAATGTCTTTTTGTAGAAGCCCATCTGAATTTCACTGCAAAATGCCCTTCTTTTCTGCTTTCTTGAATGTTCTCGAAGAATTAGGTGAAAGAGCGTCTTTGAACAAGGGTGAAGCAGTGTGAGTTTTCCTAGATTTCAAGTGATTTGGGAAACATATTCAGCGTTTTTCCACATTGTCTATAAACAGCAGGAGGCTTGCAAGAGATTGAAACAATGCATCCAAAACATATTCCACCAGTGAAAACACACATTTCTACAAAGACCTTGAAAGAGCAGGCAAAAGAATAGTGGCTGAGTGTTCTTTCAGAGAGAAACATGCATTTCATTCTTCTAGAGTGAGTTTTCAGCCTGGAATTCATATGCATTTTGAACTGTGCAGAATGTAGCTACCTGCTCGGTGGTTCTGTCATAGAAGCACCTTTCCTGCAGGAGCTTATTGCAACATTCATTGTTTGGCTAAGTTCTTTAGGGTTGGTTTTGGAAGGTCTTTCAACTTTGGCCAAATCCCGCTTCGTACGAAATTTTTTCACACTGCTGTTTCCAAGTGTCCACAGAGCTGCTGCTGGAAACGGTACACATGCACATCTCCCATACTGGTGTGCTCGTTTCACTACCTGGATTTCGGTTTCCTCCTCCTTCTTTGAAATGACAAGCCTTCATTCAGCATGCTACACACGCCTTGTAGCAGTTTCAGTTTTAAACATGTTGGTGCTCTCAAAACGCTGTGTAACCTGAGTAGAGTGTGTCACTCTCTAGCACTGAATACACAACTTAGAGCTCCTTTCGCCACAGACTCGCAAACACATCTTTTTGGGAAAGTCCTAATTCAGGTCACTTGGAAATGTAAGGGTTTCATAGAGAACATGAAGTGAATCATGCTTTTCCACTCTGCAACAGATAGAAATGACTTTTCCTACATGCCCGTCTGAAATTCACTGCAAAATGGACCTCTTTTCTGCCTACTTGAATGTTCTCAACGCATTAGGTGAAAGAGCGTGTTTGAGCAAGAGTGATGCAGTGTGCTTCTTCCTGGATTTCAAGTGATTTGGGGAACCTCATCCGCGTTTTTCCACATTGTCTAAGAAACAACATGAGGCTTGCAAGAGATTGAAACAATGCATCCCAAAACATATTCCACCAGTGAAACCACACGTTTCTACAAAGGCCTTGAAGAAGCAAGCAAAAGAATAGTGGCTGAGTGATCTTTCCGAGAGAAACATGCATTTCATCCTTCTGGAGTAAATTTTCAGCCTGGAATTCATATGCATTTTGTACTGTGCAGAATGTATCTACCTGCTCGGGGGTTGTGTCATAGAACCACCTTTCCTGCATTAGCTTATTGCAACAGTCATCGTTTGGCTAAGTTCTTTAGGGTTGGTTTTGGAAGGTCTTTCAACTTTGGCCCAATCCCGCTTCGTACGAAATTTTTTCACAGCGCTGTTTCCAAGTGTCCACAAAGAGCTGGTGCTGGAAACTGTACACATGCACATCTCCCATACTGGTGTGCTCGTTTCACTACCTGGATTTTGGTTTCCTCTTCCTTCTTTGAAATGACAAGCCTTCATTCAACATGTACACACACCTTGTAGCAGTTTCAGCTTTAAGCATGTTGGTGTTCTCAAAAGGCTGTGTAACCTGTGTAGAGTGTGTCACTCTCCAGTACTGAATACACAACTTAGAGTTCCTTTCACCACAGACATGCAAACACATCTTTTTTGGGGAGTCCTATTTAAGATCTGGTGGAAATGTAAGGGTTTCATCGAGAAGATGAAGTCAATCATGCTTTTGCACTCTGCAACCGATAGAAATGACTTTTTGTAGAAGCCCGTCTGAATTTCACTGCAAAATGCCTTTCTTTTCTGCTTTCTTGAATGTTCTCGAAGAATTACGTGAAAGAGCGTCTTTGAACAAGGGTGAAGCAGTGTGAGTTTTCCTAGATTTCAAGTGATTTGGGAAACATATTCCGCGTTTTTCCACATTGTCTATAAACAGGAGGAGGCTTGCAAGAGATTGAAACAATGCATCCCAAAACATATTCCACCAGTGAAAACACACATTTCTACAAAGACCTTGAAAGAGCAGGCAAAAGAATAGTGGCTGAGTGTTCTTTCAAGAGAAACATGCATTTCATTCTTCCAGAGTGAGTTTTCAGCCTGGAATTCATATGCATTTTGTACTGTGCAGAATGTATCTACCTGCTCGGGGGTTGTGTCATAGAACCACCTTTCCTGCAGGAGCTTATTGCAACAGTCATCGTTTGGCTAAGTTCTTTAGGGTTGGTTTTGGAAGGTCTTTCAACTTTGGCCCAAACCCGCTTCGTACGAAATTTTTTCACAGCGCTGTTTCCAAGTGTCCACAAAGAGCTGCTGCTGGAAACGGTACACATGCACATCTCCCATACTGGTGTGCTCGTTTCACTACCTGGATTTCGGTTTCCTCCTCCTTCTTTGAAATGACAAGCCTTCATTCAGCATGCTACACAAGCCTTGTAGCAGTTTCAGTTTTAAACATGTTGGTGCTCTCAAAACGCTGTGTAACCTGAGTAGAGTGTGTCACTCTCCAGCACTGAATACACAACTTAGAGCTCCTTTCGCCACAGACACGCAAACACATCTTTTTGGGAAAGTCCTAATTCAGGTCACTTGGAAATGTAAGGGTTTCATCGAGAACATGAAGTGAATCATGCTTTTCCACTCTGCAACAGATAGAAATGACGTTTCCTACATGCCCGTCTGAAATTCACTGCAAAATGGACCTCTTTTCTGCTTTCTTGAATGTTCTCAACGCATTAGGTGAAAGAGCGTGTTTGAGCAAGAGTGATGCAGTGTGCTTCTTCCTGGATTTCAAGTGATTTGGGAAACCTCATCCGCGTTTTTCCACATTGTCTAAGAAACAACATGAGGCTTGCAAGAGATTGAAACAATGCATCCCAAAACATATTCCACCAGTGAAACCACACGTTTCTACAAAGGCCTTGAAGAAGCAAGCAAAAGAATAGTGGCTGAGTGATGTTTCCGAGAGAAACATGCATTTCATCCTTCTGGAGTAAATTTTCAGCCTGGAATTCATATGCATTTTGTACTGTGCAGAATGTATCTACCTGCTCGGGGGTTGTGTCATAGAACCACCTTTCCTGCAGGAGCTTATTGCAACAGTCATCGTTTGGCTAAGTTCTTTAGGGTTGGTTTTGGAAGGTCTTTTAACTTTGGCCCAAACCCGCTTCGTACGAAATTTTTTCACAGCGCTGTTTCCAAGTGTCCACAAAGAGCTGCTGCTGGAAACGGTACACATGCACATCTCCCATACTGGTGTGCTCGTTTCACTACCTGGATTTCGGTTTCCTCCTCCTTCTTTGAAATGACAAGCCTTCATTCAGCATGCTACACAAGCCTTGTAGCAGTTTCAGTTTTAAACATGTTGGTGCTCTCAAAACGCTGTGTAACCTGAGTAGAGTGTGTCACTCTCCAGCACTGAATACACAACTTAGAGCTCCTTTCGCCACAGACACGCAAACACATCTTTTTGGGAAAGTCCTAATTCAGGTCACTTGGAAATGTAAGGGTTTCATCGAGAACATGAAGTGAATCATGCTTTTCCACTCTGCAACAGATAGAAATGACGTTTCCTACATGCCCGTCTGAAATTCACTGCAAAATGTACCTCTTTTCGGCTTTCTTGAATGTTCTCAACGCATTAGGTGAAAGAGCGTGTTTGAGCAAGAGTGATGCAGTGTGCTTCTTCCTGGATTTCAAGTGATTTGGGAAACCTCATCCGCGTTTTTCCACATTGTCTAAGAAACAACATGAGGCTTGCAAGAGATTGAAACAATGCATCCCAAAACATATTCCACCAGTGAAACCACACGTTTCTACAAAGGCCTTGAAGAAGCAAGCAAAAGAATAGTGGCTGAGTGATCTTTCCGAGAGAAACATGCATTTCATCCTTCTGGAGTAAATTTTCAGCCTGGAATTCATATGCATTTTGTACTGTGCAGAATGTATCTACCTGCTCGGGGGTTGTGTCATAGAACCACCTTTCCTGCATTAGCTTATTGCAACAGTCATCGTTTGGCGAAGTTCTTTAGGGTTGGTTTTGGAAGGTCTTTCAACTTTGGCCCAATCCCGCTTCTTACGAAATATTTTCACAGCGCTGTTTCCAAGTGTCCACAAAGAGCTGCTGCTGGAAACTGTACACATGCACATCTCCCATACTGGTGTGCTCGTTTCACTACCTGGATTTTGGTTTCCTCTTCCTTCTTTGAAATGACAAGCCTTCATTCAACATGTACACACACCTTGTAGCAGTTTCAGCTTTAAGCATGTTGGTGTTCTCAAAAGGCTGTGTAACCTGTGTAGAGTGTGTCACTCTCCAGTACTGAATACACAACTTAGAGTTCCTTTCACCACAGACATGCAAACACATCTTTTTGGGGGAGTCCTATTTAAGATCTGGTGGAAATGTAAGGGTTTCATCGAGAAGATGAAGTCAATCATGCTTTTGCACTCTGCAACCGATAGAAATGTCTTTTTGTAGAAGCCCGTCTGAATTTCACTGCAAAATGCCCTTCTTTTCTGCTTTCTTGAATGTTCTTGAAGAATTAGGTGAAAGAGCGTCTTTGAACAAGGGTGAAGCAGTGTGAGTTTTCCTAGATTTCAAGTGATTTGGGAAACATATTCCGCGTTTTTCCACATTGTCTATAAACAGCAGGAGGCTTGCAAGAGATTGAAACAATGCATCCAAAACATATTCCACCAGTGAAAACACACATTTCTACAAAGACCTTGAAAGAGCAGGCAAAAGAGTAGTGGCTGAGTGTTCTTTCAGAGAGAAACATGCATTTCATTCTTCTAGAGTGAGTTTTCAGCCTGGAATTCATATGCATTTTGAACTGTGCAGAATGTAGCTACCTGCTAGGGGGTTCTGTCATAGAAGCACCTTTCCTGCAGGAGCTTATTGCAACATTCATTGTTTGGCTAAGTTCTTTAGGGTTGGTTTTGGAAGGTCTTTCAACTTTGGCCAAATCCCGCTTCGTACGAAATTTTTTCACACTGCTGTTTCCAAGTGTCCACAAAGAGCTGCTGCCTGAAACGGTACACATGCACATCTACCATACTGGTGTGCTTGTTTCACTACCTGGATTTCGGTTTCCTCCTCCTTCTTTGAAATGACAAGCCTTCATTCAGCATGCTACACACGCCCTGTAGCAGTTTCAGTTTTAAACATGTTGGTGCTCTCAAAACGCTGTGTAACCTGAGTAGAGTGTGTCACTCTCCAGCACTGAATACACAACTTAGAGCTCCTTTCGCCACAGACACGCAAACACATCTTTTTGGGAAAGTCCTAATTCAGGTCACTTGGAAATGTAAGGGTTTCATCGAGAACATGAAGTGAATCATGCTTTTCCACTCTGCAACAGATAGAAATGACTTTTCCTACATGCCCGTCTGAAATTCACTGCAAAATGGACCTCTTTTCTGCTTTCTTGAATGTTCTCAACGCATTAGGTGAAAGAGCGTGTTTGAGCAAGAGTGATGCAGTGTGCTTCTTCCTGGATTTCAAGTGATTTGGGAAACCTCATCCGCGTTTTTCCACATTGTCTACGAAACAACATGAGGCTTGCAAGAGATTGAAACAATGCATCCCAAAACATATTCCACCAGTGAAAACACACGTTTCTACAAAGGCCTTGAGAAGCAAGCAAAAGAATAGTGGCTGAGTGATCTTTGCGAGAGAAACATGCATTTCATCCTTCTGGAGTAAATTTTCAGCCTGGAATTCATATGCATTTTGTACTGTGCAGAATGTATCTACCTGCTCGGGGGTTGTGTCATAGAAGCACCTTTCCTGCAGGAGCTTATTGCAACAGTCATCGTTTGGCTAAGTTCTTTAGGGTTGGTTTTGGAAGGTCTTTCAACTTTGGCCCAATCCCGCTTCGTACGAAATTTTTTCACAGCGCTTTTTCCAAGTGTCCACAAAGAGCTGCTGCTGGAAACTGTGCACATGCACATCTCCCATACTGGTGTGCTCGTTTCACTACCTGGATTTTGGTTTCCTCTTCCTTCTTTGAAATGACAAGCCTTCATTCAACATGTACACACACCTTGTAGCAGTTTCAGCTTTAAGCATGTTGGTGTTCTCAAAAGGCTGTGTAACCTGTGTAGAGTGTGTCACTCTCCAGTACTGAATACACAACTTAGAGTTCCTTTCACCACAGACATGCAAACACATCTTTTTGGGGGAGTCCTATTTAAGATCAGGTGGAAATGTAAGGGTTTCATCGAGAAGATGAAGTCAATCATGCTTTTGCACTCTGCAACCGATAGAAATGACTTTTTGTAGAAGCACGTCTGAATTTCACTGCAAAATGCCCTTCTTTTCTGCTTTCTTGAATGTTCTCAAAGAATTAAGTGAAAGAGCGTCTTTGAACAAGGGTGAAGCAGTGTGAGTTTTCCTAGATTTTAAGTGATTTGGGAAACATATTCCGCGTTTTTCCACATTGTCTATAAACAGCAGGAGGCTTGCAAGAGATTGAAACAATGCATCCCAAAACATATTCCACCAGTGAAAACACCCATTTCTACAAAGACCTTGAAAGAGCAGGCAAAAGAATAGTGGCTGAGTGTTCTTTCAGAGAGAAACATGCATTTCATTCTTCTAGAGTGAGTTTTCAGCCTGGAATTCATATGCATTTTGAACTGTGCAGAATGTAGCTACCTGCTCGGTGGTTCTGTCATAGAAGCACCTTTCCTGCAGGAGCTTATTGCAACATTCATTGTTTGGCTAAGTTCTTTAGGGTTGGTTTTGGAAGGTCTTTCAACTTTGGCCAAATCCCGCTTCGTACGAAATTTTTTCACACTGCTGTTTCCAAGTGTCCACAAAGAGCTGCTGCTGGAAACGGTACACATGCACATCTCCCATACTGGTCTGCTCGTTTCACTACCTGGATTTCGGTTTCCTCCTCCTTCTTTGAAATGACAAGCCTTCATTCAGCATGCTACACACGCCTTGTAGCAGTTTCAGTTTTAAACATGTTGGTGCTCTCAAAACGCTGTGTAACCTGAGTAGAGTGTGTCACTCTCCAGCACTGAATACACAACTTAGAGCTCCTTTCGCCACAGACAAGCATTCACATCTTTTTGGGAAAGTCCTAATTCAGGTCACTTGGAAATGTGAGGGTTTCATCGAGAACATGAAGTGAATCATGCTTTTCCACTCTGCAACAGATAGAAATGACTTTTCCCACATGCCCGTCTGAAATTCACTGCAAAATGGACCTCTTTTCTGCTTTCTTGAATGTTCTAAACGCATTAGGTGAAAGAGCGTGTTTGAGCAAGAGTGATGCAGTGTGCTTCTTCCTGGATTTCAAGTGATTTGGGAAACCTCATCCGCGTTTTTCCACATTGTCTACGAAACAACATGAGGCTTGCAAGAGATTGAAACAATGCATCCCAAAACATATTCCACCAGTGAAACCACACGTTTCTACAAAGGCCTTGAAGAAGCAAGCAAAAGAATAGTGGCTGAGTGATCTTTCCGAGAGAAACATGCATTTCATCCTTCTGGAGTAAATTTTCAGCCTGGAATTCATATGCATTTTGTACTGTGCAGAATGTATCTACCTGCTCGGGGGTTGTGTCATAGAACCACCTTTCCTGCATTAGCTTATTGCAACAGTCATCGTTTGGCTAAGTTCTTTAGGGTTGGTTTTGGAAGGTCTTTCAACTTTGGCCCAATCCCGCTTCGTACGAAATTTTTTCACAGCGCTGTTTCCAAGTGTCCACAAAGAGCTGGTGCTGGAAACTGTACACATGCACATCTCCCATACTGGTGTGCTCGTTTCACTACCTGGATTTTGGTTTCCTCTTCCTTCTTTGAAATGACAAGCCTTCATTCAACATGTACACACACCTTGTAGCAGTTTCAGCTTTAAGCATGTTGGTGTTCTCAAAAGGCTGTGTAACCTGTGTAGAGTGTGTCTCTCCAGTACTGAATACACAACTTAGAGTTCCTTTCACCACAGACATGCAAACACATCTTTTTGGGGGAGTCCTATTTAAGATCTGGTGGAAATGTAAGGGTTTCATCGAGAAGATGAAGTCAATCATGCTTTTGCACTGTGCAACGGATAGAAATGTCTTTTTGTAGAAGCCCGTCTGAATTTCACAGCAAAATGCACTTCTTTTCTGCTTTCTTGAATGTTCTCGAAGAATTAGGTGAAAGAGCGTCTTTGAACAAGGGTGAAGCAGTGTGAGTTTTCTTAGATTTCAAGTGATTTGGGAAACATATTCCGCGTTTTTCCACATTGTCTATAAACAGCAGGAGGCTTGCAAGAGATTGAAACAATGCATCCCAAAACATATTCCACCAGTGAAAACACACATTTCTACAAAGACCTTGAAAGAGCAGCCAAAAGAATAGTGGCTGAGTGTTCTTTCAGAGAGAAACATGCATTTCATTCTTCTAGAGTGAGTTTTCAGCCTGGAATTCATATGCATTTTGAACTGTGCAGAATGTAGCTACCTGCTCGGTGGTTCTGTCATAGAAGCACCTTTCCTGCAGGAGCTTATTGCAACATTCATTGTTTGGCTAAATTCTTTAGGGTTGGTTTTGGAAGTTCTTTCAACTTTGGCCAAATCCCGCTTCGTACGAAATTTTTTCACACTGCTGTTTCCAAGTGTCCACAAAGAACTGCTGCTGGAAACGGTACAGATGCACATCTCCCATACTGGTCTGCTCGTTTCACTACCTGGATTTCGGTTTCCTCCTCCTTCTTTGAAATGACAAGCCTTCATTCAGCATGCTACACACGCCTTGTAGCAGTTTCCGTTTGAAACATGTTGGTGCTCTCAAAACGCTGTGTAACCTGAGTAGAGTGTGTCACTCTCCAGCACTGAATACACAACTTAGAGCTCCTTTCGCCACAGACACGCAAACACATCTTTTTGGGAAAGTCCTAATTCAGGTCACTTGGAAATGTAGGGTTTCATAGAGAACATGAAGTGAATCATGCTTTTCCACTCTGCAACAGATAGAAATGACTTTTCCTACATGCCCGTCTGAAATTCACTGCAAAATGGACCTCTTTTCTGCCTACTTGAATGTTCTCAACGCATTAGGTGAAAGAGCGTGTTTGAGCAAGAGTGATGCAGTGTGGTTCTTCCTGGATTTCAAGTGATTTGGGGAACCTCATCCGCGTTTTTCCACATTGTCTAAGAAACAACATGAGGCTTGCAAGAGATTGAAACAATGCATCCCAAAACATATTCCACCAGTGAAACCACACGTTTCTACAAAGTCCTTGAAGAAGCAAGCAAAAGAATAGTGGCTGAGTGATCTTTCCGAGAGAAACATGCATTTCATCCTTCTGGAGTAAATTTTCAGCCTGGAATTCATATGCATTTTGTACTGTGCAGAATGTATCTACCTGCTCGGGGGTTGTGTCATAGAACCACCTTTCCTGCATTAGCTTATTGCAACAGTCATCGTTTGGCTAAGTTCTTTAGGGTTGGTTTTGGAAGGTCTTTCAACTTTGGCCCAATCCCGCTTCGTACGAAATTTTTTCACAGCGCTGTTTCCAAGTGTCCACAAAGAGCTGCTGCTGGAAACTGTACACATGCACATCTCCCATACTGGTGTGCTCGTTTCACTACCTGGATTTTGGTTTCCTCTTCCTTCTTTGAAATGACAAGCCTTCATTCAACATGTACACACACCTTGTAGCAGTTTCAGCTTTAAGCATGTTGGTGTTCTCAAAAGGCTGTGTAACCTGTGTAGAGTGTGTCACTCTCCAGTACTGAATACACAACTTAGAGTTCCTTTCACCACAGACATGCAAACACATCTTTTTGGGGGAGTCCTATTTAAGATCTGGTGGAAATGTAAGGGTTTCATCGAGAAGATGAAGTCAATCATGCTTTTGCACTCTGCAACCGATAGAAATGACTTTTTGTAGAAGCCCGTCTGAATTTCACTGCAAAATGCCTTTCTTTTCTGCTTTCTTGAATGTTCTCGAAGAATTACGTGAAAGAGCGTCTTTGAACAAGGGTGAAGCAGTGTGAGTTTTCCTAGATTTCAAGTGATTTGGGAAACATATTCCGCGTTTTTCCACATTGTCTATAAACAGCAGGAGGCTTGCAAGAGATTGAAACAATGCATCCCAAAACATATTCCACCAGTGAAAACACACATTTCTACAAAGACCTTGAAAGAGCAGCCAAAAGAATAGTGGCTGAGTGTTCTTTCAGAGAGAAACATGCATTTCATTCTTCTAGAGTGAGTTTTCAGCCTGGAATTCATATGCATTTTGAACTGTGCAGAATGTAGCTACCTGCTCGGTGGTTCTGTCATAGAAGCACCTTTCCTGCAGGAGCTTATTGCAACATTCATTGTTTGGCTAAATTCTTTAGGGTTGGTTTTGGAAGTTCTTTCAACTTTGGCCAAATCCCGCTTCGTACGAAATTTTTTCACACTGCTGTTTCCAAGTGTCCACAAAGAACTGCTGCTGGAAACGGTACAGATGCACATCTCCCATACTGGTCTGCTCGTTTCACTACCTGGATTTCGGTTTCCTCCTCCTTCTTTGAAATGACAAGCCTTCATTCAGCATGCTACACACGCCTTGTAGCAGTTTCCGTTTGAAACATGTTGGTGCTCTCAAAACGCTGTGTAACCTGAGTAGAGTGTGTCACTCTCCAGCACTGAATACACAACTTAGAGCTCCTTTCGCCACAGACACGCAAACACATCTTTTTGGGAAAGTCCTAATTCAGGTCACTTGGAAATGTAAGGGTTTCATAGAGAACATGAAGTGAATCATGCTTTTCCACTCTGCAACAGATAGAAATGACTTTTCCTACATGCCCGTCTGAAATTCACTGCAAAATGGACCTCTTTTCTGCCTACTTGAATGTTCTCAACGCATTAGGTGAAAGAGCGTGTTTGAGCAAGAGTGATGCAGTGTGCTTCTTCCTGGATTTCAAGTGATTTGGGGAACCTCATCCGCGTTTTTCCACATTGTCTAAGAAACAACATGAGGCTTGCAAGAGATTGAAACAATGCATCCCAAAACATATTCCACCAGTGAAACCACACGTTTCTACAAAGGCCTTGAAGAAGCAAGCAAAAGAATAGTGGCTGAGTGATCTTTCCGAGAGAAACATGCATTTCATCCTTCTGGAGTAAATTTTCAGCCTGGAATTCATATGCATTTTGTACTGTGCAGAATGTATCTACCTGCTCGGGGGTTGTGTCATAGAACCACCTTTCCTGCATTAGCTTATTGCAACAGTCATCGTTTGGCTAAGTTCTTTAGGGTTGGTTTTGGAAGGTCTTTCAACTTTGGCCCAATCCCGCTTCGTACGAAATTTTTTCACAGCGCTGTTTCCAAGTGTCCACAAAGAGCTGCTGCTGGAAACTGTACACATGCACATCTCCCATACTGGTGTGCTCGTTTCACTACCTGGATTTTGGTTTCCTCTTCCTTCTTTGAAATGACAAGCCTTCATTCAACATGTACACACACCTTGTAGCAGTTTCAGCTTTAAGCATGTTGGTGTTCTCAAAAGGCTGTGTAACCTGTGTAGAGTGTGTCACTCTCCAGTACTGAATACACAACTTAGAGTTCCTTTCACCACAGACATGCAAACACATCTTTTTGGGGGAGTCCTATTTAAGATCTGGTGGAAATGTAAGGGTTTCATCGAGAAGATGAAGTCAATCATGCTTTTGCACTCTGCAACCGATAGAAATGACTTTTTGTAGAAGCCCGTCTGAATTTCACTGCAAAATGCCTTTCTTTTCTGCTTTCTTGAATGTTCTCGAAGAATTACGTGAAAGAGCGTCTTTGAACAAGGGTGAAGCAGTGTGAGTTTTCCTAGATTTCAAGTGATTTGGGAAACATATTCCGCGTTTTTCCACATTGTCTATAAACAGGAGGAGGCTTGCAAGAGATGAAACAATGCATCCCAAAACATATTCCACCAGTGAAAACACACATTTCTACAAAGACCTTGAAAGAGCAGGCAAAAGAATAGTGGCTGAGTGTTCTTTCAAGAGAAACATGCATTTCATTCTTCCAGAGTGAGTTTTCAGCCTGGAATTCATATGCATTTTGAACTGTGCAGAATGTAGCTACCTGCTAGGTGGTTCTGTCATAGAAGCACCTTTCCTGCAGGAGATTATTGCAACATTCATTGTTTGGCTAAGTTCTTTAGGGTTGGTTTTGGAAGGTCTTTCAACTTTGGCCAAATCCCGCTTCGTACGAAATTTTTTCACACTGCTGTTTCCAAGTGTCCACAAAGAGCTGCTGCCTGAAACGGTACACATGCACATCTCCCATACTGGTGTGCTTGTTTCACTACCTGGATTTCGGTTTCCTCCTCCTTCTTTGAAATGACAAGCCTTCATTCAGCATGCTACACACGCCTTGTAGCAGTTTCCGTTTTAAACATGTTGGTGCTCTCAAAACGCTGTGTAACCTGAGTAGAGTGTGTCACTCTCCAGCACTGAATACACAACTTAGAGCTCCTTTCGCCACAGACACGCAAACACATCTTTTTGGGAAAGTCCTAATTCAGGTCACTTGGAAATGTCAGGGTTTCATCGAGAACATGAAGTGAATCATGCTTTTCCACTCTGCAACAGATAGAAATGACTTTTCCTACATGCCCGTCTGAAATTCACTGCAAAATGGACCTCTTTTCTGCTTTCTTGAATGTTCTCAACGCATTAGGTGAAAGAGCGTGTTTGAGCAAGAGTGATGCAGTGTGCTTCTTCCTGGATTTCAAGTGATTTTGGAAACCTCATCCGCGTTTTTCCACATTGTCTAAGAAACAACATGAGGCTTGCAAGAGATTGAAACAATGCATCCCAAAACATATTCCACCAGTGAAACCACACGTTTCTACAAAGGCCTTGAAGAAGCAAGCAAAAGAATAGTGGCTGAGTGATCTTTGCGAGAGAAACATGCATTTCATCCTTCTGGAGTAAATTTTCAGCCTGGAATTCATATGCATTTTGTACTGTGCAGAATGTATCTACCTGCTCGGGGGTTGTGTCATAGAAGCACCTTTCCTGCAGGAGCTTATTGCAACAGTCATCGTTTGGCTAAGTTTTTTAGGGTTGGTTTTGGAAGGTCTTTCAACTTTGGCCCAATCCCGCTTCGTACGAAATTTTTTCACAGCGCTTTTTCCAAGTGTCCACAAAGAGCTGCTGCTGGAAACTGTGCACATGCACATCTCCCATACTGGTGTGCTCGTTTCACTACCTGGATTTTGGTTTCCTCTTCCTTCTTTGAAATGACAAGCCTTCATTCAACATGTACACACACCTTGTAGCAGTTTCAGCTTTAAGCATGTTGGTGTTCTCAAAAGGCTGTGTAACCTGTGTAGAGTGTGTCACTCTCCAGTACTGAATACACAACTTAGAGTTCCTTTCACCACAGACATGCAAACACATCTTTTTGGGGGAGTCCTATTTAAGATCAGGTGGAAATGTAAGGGTTTCATCGAGAAGATGAAGTCAATCATGCTTTTGCACTCTGCAACCGATAGAAATGACTTTTTGTAGAAGCACGTCTGAATTTCACTGCAAAATGCCCTTCTTTTCTGCTTTCTTGAATGTTCTCAAAGAATTAAGTGAAAGAGCGTCTTTGAACAAGGGTGAAGCAGTGTGAATTTTCCTAGATTTTAAGTGATTTGGGAAACATATTCCGCGTTTTTCCACATTGTCTATAAACAGCAGGAGGCTTGCAAGAGATTGAAACAATGCATCCCAAAACATATTCCACCAGTGAAAACACCCATTTCTACAAAGACCTTGAAAGAGCAGGCAAAAGAATAGTGGCTGAGTGTTCTTTCAGAGAGAAACATGCATTTCATTCTTCTAGAGTGAGTTTTCAGCCTGGAATTCATATGCATTTTGAACTGTGCAGAATGTAGCTACCTGCTCGGTGGTTCTGTCATAGAAGCACCTTTCCTGCAGGAGCTTATTGCAACATTCATTGTTTGGCTAAGTTCTTTAGGGTTGGTTTTGGAAGTTCTTTCAACTTTGGCCAAATCCCGCTTCGTACGAAATTTTTTCACACTGCTGTTTCCAAGTGTCCACAAAGAACTGCTGCTGGAAACGGTACAGATGCACATCTCCCATACTGGTCTGCTCGTTTCACTACCTGGATTTCGGTTTCCTCCTCCTTCTTTGAAATGACAAGCCTTCATTCAGCATGCTACACACGCCTTGTAGCAGTTTCCGTTTGAAACATGTTGGTGCTCTCAAAACGCTGTGTAACCTGAGTAGAGTGTGTCACTCTCCAGCACTGAATACACAACTTAGAGCTCCTTTCGCCACAGACACGCAAACACATCTTTTTGGGAAAGTCCTAATTCAGGTCACTTGGAAATGTAAGGGTTTCATCGAGAACATGAAGTGAATCATGCTTTTCCACTCTGCAACAGATAGAAATGACTTTTCCTACATGCCCGTCTGAAATTCACTGCAAAATGGACCTCTTTTCGGCTTTCTTGAATGTTCTCAACGCATTAGGTGAAAGAGCGTGTTTGAGCAAGAGTGATGCAGTGTGCTTCTTCCTGGATTTCAAGTGATTTGGGAAACCTCATCCGCGTTTTTCCACATTGTCTAAGAAACAACATGAGGCTTGCAAGAGATTGAAACAATGCATCCCAAAACATATTCCACCAGTGAAACCACACGTTTCTACAAAGGCCTTGAAGAAGCAAGCAAAAGAATAGTGGCTGAGTGATCTTTCCGAGAGAAACATGCATTTCATCCTTCTGGAGTAAATTTTCAGCCTGGAATTCATATGCATTTTTTACTGTGCAGAATGTATCTACCTGCTCGGGGGTTGTGTCATAGAACCACCTTTCCTGCATTAGCTTATTGCAACAGTCATCGTTTGGCTAAGTTCTTTAGGGTTGGTTTTGGAAGGTCTTTCAACTTTGGCCCAATCCCGCTTCGTACGAAATTTTTTCACAGCGCTGTTTCCAAGTGTCCACAAAGAGCTGGTGCTGGAAACTGTACACATGCACATCTCCCATACTGGTGTGCTCGTTTCACTACCTGGATTTTGGTTTCCTCTTCCTTCTTTGAAATGACAAGCCTTCATTCAACATGTACACACACCTTGTAGCAGTTTCAGCTTTAAGCATGTTGGTGTTCTCAAAAGGCTGTGTAACCTGTGTAGAGTGTGTCACTCTCCAGTACTGAATACACAACTTAGAGTTCCTTTCACCACAGACATGCAAACACATCTTTTTGGGGGAGTCCTATTTAAGATCAGGTGGAAATGTAAGGGTTTCATCGAGAAGATGAAGTCAATCATGCTTTTGCACTCTGCAACCGATAGAAATGACTTTTTGTAGAAGCACGTCTGAATTTCACTGCAAAATGCCCTTCTTTTCTGCTTTCTTGAATGTTCTCAAAAAATTAAGTGAAAGAGCGTCTTTGAACAAGGGTGAAGCAGTGTGAGTTTTCCTAGATTTTAAGTGATTTGGGAAACATATTCCGCGTTTTTCCACATTGTCTATAAACAGCAGGAGGCTTGCAAGAGATTGAAACAATGCATCCCAAAACATATTCCACCAGTGAAAACACCCATTTCTACAAAGACCTTGAAAGAGCAGGCAAAAGAATAGTGGCTGAGTGTTCTTTCAGAGAGAAACATGCATTTCATTCTTCTAGAGTGAGTTTTCAGCCTGGAATTCATATGCATTTTGAACTGTGCAGAATGTAGCTACCTGCTCGGTGGTTCTGTCATAGAAGCACCTTTCCTGCAGGAGCTTATTGCAACATTCATTGTTTGGCTAAGTTCTTTAGGGTTGGTTTCGGAAGGTCTTTCAACTTTGGCCAAATCCCGCTTCGTACGAAATTTTTTCACACTGCTGTTTCCAAGTGTCCACAAAGAGCTGCTGCTGGAAACGGTACACATGCACATCTCCCATACTGGTCTGCTCGTTTCACTACCTGGATTTCGGTTTCCTCCTCCTTCTTTGAAATGACAAGCCTTCATTCAGCATGCTACACACGCCTTGTAGCGGTTTCAGTTTTAAACATGTTGGTGCTCTCAAAACGCTGTGTAACCTGAGTAGAGTGTGTCACTCTCCAGCACTGAATACACAACTTAGAGCTCCTTTCGCCACAGACAAGCAATCACATCTTTTTGGGAAAGTCCTAATTCAGGTCACTTGGAAATGTGAGGGTTTCATCGAGAACATGAAGTGAATCATGCTTTTCCACTCTGCAACAGATAGAAATGACTTTTCCCACATGCCCGTCTGAAATTCACTGCAAAATGGACCTCTTTTCTGCTTTCTTGAATGTTCTCAACGCATTAGGTGAAAGAGCGTGTTTGAGCAAGAGTGATGCAGTGTGCTTCTTCCTGGATTTCAAGTGATTTGGGAAACCTCATCCGCGTTTTTCCACATTGTCTACGAAACAACATGAGGCTTGCAAGAGATTGAAACAATGCATCCCAAAACATATTCCACCAGTGAAACCACACGTTTCTACAAAGGCCTTGAAGAAGCAAGCAAAAGAATAGTGGCTGAGTGATCTTTCCGAGAGAAACATGCATTTCATCCTTCTGGAGTAAATTTTCAGCCTGGAATTCATATGCATTTTGTACTGTGCAGAATGTATCTACCTGCTCGGGGGTTGTGTCATAGAACCACCTTTCCTGCATTAGCTTATTGCAACAGTCATCGTTTGGCTAAGTTCTTTAGGGTTGGTTTTGGAAGGTCTTTCAACTTTGGCCCAATCCCGCTTCGTACGAAATTTTTTCACAGCGCTGTTTCCAAGTGTCCACAAAGAGCTGGTGCTGGAAACTGTACACATGCACATCTCCCATACTGGTGTGCTCGTTTCACTACCTGGATTTTGGTTTCCTCTTCCTTCTTTGAAATGACAAGCCTTCATTCAACATGTACACACACCTTGTAGCAGTTTCAGCTTTAAGCATGTTGGTGTTCTCAAAAGGCTGTGTAACCTGTGTAGAGTGTGTCTCTCCAGTACTGAATACACAACTTAGAGTTCCTTTCACCACAGACATGCAAACACATCTTTTTGGGGGAGTCCTATTTAAGATCTGGTGGAAATGTACGGGTTTCATCGAGAAGATGAAGTCAATCATGCTTTTGCACTGTGCAACGGATAGAAATGTCTTTTTGTAGAAGCCCGTCTGAATTTCACAGCAAAATGCACTTCTTTTCTGCTTTCTTGAATGTTCTCGAAGAATTAGGTGAAAGAGCGTCTTTGAACAAGGGTGAAGCAGTGTGAGTTTTCTTAGATTTCAAGTGATTTGGGAAACATATTCCGCGTTTTTCCACATTGTCTATAAACAGCAGGAGGCTTGCAAGAGATTGAAACAATGCATCCCAAAACATATTCCACCAGTGAAAACACACATTTCTACAAAGACCTTGAAAGAGCAGCCAAAAGAATAGTGGCTGAGTGTTCTTTCAGAGAGAAACATGCATTTCATTCTTCTAGAGTGAGTTTTCAGCCTGGAATTCATATGCATTTTGAACTGTGCAGAATGTAGCTACCTGCTCGGTGGTTCTGTCATAGAAGCACCTTTCCTGCAGGAGCTTATTGCAACATTCATTGTTTGGCTAAGTTCTTTAGGGTTGGTTTTGGAAGTTCTTTCAACTTTGGCCAAATCCCGCTTCGTACGAAATTTTTTCACACTGCTGTTTCCAAGTGTCCACAAAGAACTGCTGCTGGAAACGGTACAGATGCACATCTCCCATACTGGTCTGCTCGTTTCACTACCTGGATTTCGGTTTCCTCCTCCTTCTTTGAAATGACAAGCCTTCATTCAGCATGCTACACACGCCTTGTAGCAGTTTCCGTTTGAAACATGTTGGTGCTCTCAAAACGCTGTGTAACCTGAGTAGAGTGTGTCACTCTCCAGCACTGAATACACAACTTAGAGCTCCTTTCGCCACAGACACGCAAACACATCTTTTTGGGAAAGTCCTAATTCAGGTCACTTGGAAATGTAAGGGTTTCATCGAGAACATGAAGTGAATCATGCTTTTCCACTCTGCAACAGATAGAAATGACTTTTCCTACATGCCCGTCTGAAATTCACTGCAAAATGGACCTCTTTTCGGCTTTCTTGAATGTTCTCAACGCATTAGGTGAAAGAGCGTGTTTGAGCAAGAGTGATGCAGTGTGCTTCTTCCTGGATTTCAAGTGATTTGGGAAACCTCATCCGCGTTTTTCCACATTGTCTAAGAAACAACATGAGGCTTGCAAGAGATTGAAACAATGCATCCCAAAACATATTCCACCAGTGAAACCACACGTTTCTACAAAGGCCTTGAAGAAGCAAGCAAAAGAATAGTGGCTGAGTGATCTTTCCGAGAGAAACATGCATTTCATCCTTCTGGAGTAAATTTTCAGCCTGGAATTCATATGCATTTTGTACTGTGCAGAATGTATCTACCTGCTCGGGGGTTGTGTCATAGAACCACCTTTCCTGCAGGAGCTTATTGCAACAGTCATCGTTTGGCTAAGTTCTTTAGGGTTGGTTTTGGAAGGTCTTTCAACTTTGGCCCAATCCCGCTTCGTACGAAATTTTTTCACAGCGCTGTTTCCAAGTGTCCACAAAGAGCTGGTGCTGGAAACTGTACACATGCACATCTCCCATACTGGTGTGCTCGTTTCACTACCTGGATTTTGGTTTCCTCTTCCTTCTTTGAAATGACAAGCCTTCATTGAACATGTACACACACCTTGTAGCAGTTTCAGCTTTAAGCATGTTGGTGTTCTCAAAAGGCTGTGTAACCTGTGTAGAGTGTGTCACTCTCCAGTACTGAATACACAACTTAGAGTTCCTTTCACCACAGACATGCAAACACATCTTTTTGGGGGAGTCCTATTTAAGATCAGGTGGAAATGTAAGGGTTTCATCGAGAAGATGAAGTCAATCATGCTTTTGCACTGTGCAACGGATAGAAATGTCTTTTTGTAGAAGCCCGTCTGAATTTCACTGCAAAATGCCCTTCTTTTCTGCTTTCTTGAATGTTCTCGAAGAATTAGGTGAAAGAGCGTCTTTGAACAAGGGTGAAGCAGTGTGAGTTTTCTTAGATTTCAAGTGATTTGGGAAACATATTCCGCGTTTTTCCACATTGTCTATAAACAGCAGGAGGCTTGCAAGAGATTGAAACAATGCATCCCAAAACATATTCCACCAGTGAAAACACACATTTCTACAAAGACCTTGAAAGAGCAGGCAAAAGAATAGTGGCTGAGTGTTCTTTCAGAGAGAAACATGCATTTCATTCTTCTAGAGTGAGTTTTCAGCCTGGAATTCATATGCATTTTGAACTGTGCAGAATGTAGCTACCTGCTCGGTGGTTCTGTCATAGAAGCACCTTTCCTGCAGGAGCTTATTGCAACATTCATTGTTTGGCTAAGTTCTTTAGGGTTGGTTTTGGAAGGTCTTTCAACTCTGGTCAAATCCCGCCTCGTACGAAATTTTTTCACACTGCTGTTTCCAAGTGCCCACAAAGAGCTGCTGCTGGAAACGGTACACATGCACATCTCCCATACTGGTGTGCTCGTTTCACTACCTGGATTTCGGTTTCCTCCTCCTTCTTTGAAATGACAAGCCTTCATTCAGCATGCTACACACGCCTTGTAGCAGTTTCAGTTTTAAACATGTTGGTGCTCTCAAAACGCTGTGTAACCTGAGTAGAGTGTGTCACTCTCCAGCACTGAATACACAACTTAGAGCTCCTTTCGCCACAGACACGCAAACACATCTTTTTGGGAAACTCCTAATTCAGGTCACTTGGAAATGTAAGAGTTTCATCGAGAACCTGAAGTGAATCATGCTTTTCCACTCTGCAACAGATAGAAATGACTTTTCCTACATGCCCGTCTGAAATTCACTGCAAAATGGACCTCTTTTCGGCTTTCTTGAATGTTCTCAACGCATTAGGTGAAAGAGCGTGTTTGAGCAAGAGTGATGCAGTGTGCTTCTTCCTGGATTTCAAGTGATTTGGGAAACCTCATCCGCGTTTTTCCACATTGTCTAAGAAACAACATGAGGCTTGCAAGAGATTGAAACAATGCATCCCAAAACATATTCCACCAGTGAAACCACACGTTTCTACAAAGGCCTTGAAGAAGCAAGCAAAAGAGTAGTGGCTGAGTGATCTTTCCGAGAGAAACATGCATTTCATCCTTCTGGAGTAAATTTTCAGCCTGGAATTCATATGCATTTTGTACTGTGCAGAATGTATCTACCTGCTCGGGGGTTGTGTCATAGAACCACCTTTCCTGCATTAGCTTATTGCAACAGTCATCGTTTGGCTAAGTTCTTTAGGGTTGGTTTTGGAAGGTCTTTCAACTTTGGCCCAATCCCGCTTCGTACGAAATTTTTTCACAGCGCTGTTTCCAAGTGTCCACAAAGAGCTGGTGCTGGAAACTGTACACATGCACATCTCCCATACTGGTGTGCTCGTTTCACTACCTGGATTTTGGTTTCCTCTTCCTTCTTTGAAATGACAAGCCTTCATTCAACATGTACACACACCTTGTAGCAGTTTCAGCTTTAAGCATGTAGGTGTTCTCAAAAGGCTGTGTAACCTGTGTAGAGTGTGTCACTCTCCAGTACTGAATATACAACTTAGAGTTCCTTTCACCACAGACATGCAAACACATCTTTTTGGGGGAGTCCTATTTAAGATCTGGTGGAAATGTAAGGGTTTCATCGAGAAGATGAAGTCAATCATGCTTTTGCACTGTGCAACGGAAAGAAATGTCTTTTTGTAGAAGCCCGTCTGAATTTCACTGCAAAATGCCCTTCTTTTCTGCTTTCTTGAATGTTCTCGAAGAATTAGGTGAAAGAGCGTCTTTGAACAAGGGTGAAGCAGTGTGAGTTTTCCTAGATTTCAAGTGATTTGGGAAACATATTCAGCGTTTTTCCACATTGTCTATAAACAGCAGGAGGCTTGCAAGAGATTGAAACAATGCATCCAAAACATATTCCACCAGTGAAAACACACATTTCTACAAAGACCTTGAAAGAGCAGCCAAAAGAATAGTGGCTGAGTGTTCTTTCAGAGAGAAACATGCATTTCATTCTTCTAGAGTGAGTTTTCAGCCTGGAATTCATATGCATTTTGAACTGTGCAGAATGTAGCTACCTGCTCGGGGGTTCTGTCATAGAAGCACCTTTCCTGCAGGAGCTTATTGCAACATTCATTGTTTGGCTAAGTTCTTTAGGGTTGGTTTTGGAAGGTCTTTCAACTTTGGCCAAATCCCGCTTCGTACGAAATTTTTTCACACTGCTGTTTCCAAGTGTCCACAGAGCTGCTGCTGGAAACGGTACACATGCACATCTCCCATACTGGTGTGCTCGTTTCACTACCTGGATTTCGGTTTCCTCCTCCTTCTTTGAAATGACAAGCCTTCATTCAGCATGCTACACACGCCTTGTAGCAGTTTCAGTTTTAAACATGTTGGTGCTCTCAAAACGCTGTGTAACCTGAGTAGAGTGTGTCACTCTCTAGCACTGAATACACAACTTAGAGCTCCTTTCGCCACAGACTCGCAAACACATCTTTTTGGGAAAGTCCTAATTCAGGTCACTTGGAAATGTAAGGGTTTCATAGAGAACATGAAGTGAATCATGCTTTTCCACTCTGCAACAGATAGAAATGACTTTTCCTACATGCCCGTCTGAAATTCACTGCAAAATGGACCTCTTTTCTGCTTTCTTGAATGTTCTCAACGCATTAGGTGAAAGAGCGTGTTTGAGCAAGAGTGATGCAGTGTGCTTCTTCCTGGATTTCAAGTGATTTGGGAAACCTCATCCGCGTTTTTCCACATTGTCTAAGAAACAACATGAGGCTTGCAAGAGATTGAAACAATGCATCCCAAAACATATTCCACCAGTGAAACCACACGTTTCTACAAAGGCCTTGAAGAAGCAAGCAAAAGAATAGTGGCTGAGTGATCTTTCCGAGAGAAACATGCATTTCATCCTTCTGGAGTAAATTTTCAGCCTGGAATTCATATGCATTTTGTACTGTGCAGAATGTATCTACCTGCTCGGGGGTTGTGTCATAGAACCACCTTTCCTGCATTAGCTTATTGCAACAGTCATCGTTTGGCTAAGTTCTTTAGAGTTGGTTTTGGGAAGTCTTTCAACTTTGGCCCAATCCCGCTTCGTACGAAATTTTTTCACAGCGCTGTTTCCAAGTGTCCACAAAGAGCTGCTGCTGGAAACGGTACACATGCACATCTCCCATACTGGTCTGCTCGTTTCACTACCTGGATTTCGGTTTCCTCCTCCTTCTTTGAAATGACAAGCCTTCATTCAGCATGCTACACACGCCTTGTAGCAGTTTCAGTTTTAAACATGTTGGTGCTCTCAAAACGCTGTGTAACCTGAGTAGAGTGTGTCACTCTCCAGCACTGAATACACAGCTTAGCGCTCCTTTCGCCACAGACACGCAAACACATCTTTTTGGGAAAGTCCTAATTCAGGTCACTTGGAAATGTAAGGGTTTCATAGAGAACATGAAGTGAATCATGCTTTTCCACTCTGCAACAGATAGAAATGACTTTTCCTACATGCCCGTCTGAAATTCACTGCAAAATGGACCTCTTTTCTGCCTACTTGAATGTTCTCAACGCATTAGGTGAAAGAGCGTGTTTGAGCAAGAGTGATGCAGTGTGCTTCTTCCTGGATTTCAAGTGATTTGGGGAACCTCATCCGCGTTTTTCCACATTGTCTAAGAAACAACATTAGGCTTGCAAGAGATTGAAACAATGCATACCAAAACATATTCCACCAGTGAAACCACACGTTTCTACAAAGGCCTTGAAGAAGCAAGCAAAAGAATAGTGGCTGAGTGATCTTTCCGAGAGAAACATACATTTCATCCTTCTGGAGTAAATTTTCAGCCTGGAATTCATATGCATTTTGTACTGTGCAGAATGTATCTACCTGCTCGGGGGTTGTGTCATAGAACCACCTTTCCTGCATTAGCTTATTGCAACAGTCATCGTTTGGCTAAGTTCTTTAGGGTTGGTTTTGGAAGGTCTTTCAACTTTGGCCCAATCCCGCTTCGTACGAAATTTTTTCACAGCGCTGTTTCCAAGTGTCCACAAAGAGCTGCTGCTGGAAACTGTACACATGCACATCTCCCATACTGGTGTGCTCGTTTCACTACCTGGATTTTGGTTTCCTCTTCCTTCTTTGAAATGACAAGCCTTCATTCAACATGTACACACACCTTGTAGCAGTTTCAGCTTTAAGCATGTTGGTGTTCTCAAAAGGCTGTGTAACCTGTGTAGAGTGTGTCACTCTCCAGTACTGAATACACAACTTAGAGTTCCTTTCACCACAGACATGCAAACACATCTTTTTGGGGGAGTCCTATTTAAGATCTGGTGGAAATGTAAGGGTTTCATCGAGAAGATGAAGTCAATCATGCTTTTGCACTCTGCAACCGATAGAAATGACTTTTTGTAGAAGCCCGTCTGAATTTCACTGCAAAATGCCTTTCTTTTCTGCTTTCTTGAATGTTCTCGAAGAATTACGTGAAAGAGCGTCTTTGAACAAGGGTGAAGCAGTGTGAGTTTTCCTAGATTTCAAGTGATTTGGGAAACATATTCCGCGTTTTTCCACATTGTCTATAAACAGGAGGAGGCTTGCAAGAGATTGAAACAATGCATCCCAAAACATATTCCACCAGTGAAAACACACATTTCTACAAAGACCTTGAAAGAGCAGGCAAAAGAATAGTGGCTGAGTGTTCTTTCAAGAGAAACATGCATTTCATTCTTCCAGAGTGAGTTTTCAGCCTGGAATTCATATGCATTTTGAACTGTGCAGAATGTAGCTACCTGCTAGGTGGTTCTGTCATAGAAGCACCTTTCCTGCAGGAGATTATTGCAACATTCATTGTTTGGCTAAGTTCTTTAGGGTTGGTTTTGGAAGGTCTTTCAACTTTGGCCAAATCCCGCTTCGTACGAAATTTTTTCACACTGCTGTTTCCAAGTGTCCACAAAGAGCTGCTGCCTGAAACGGTACACATGCACATCTCCCATACTGGTGTGCTTGTTTCACTACCTGGATTTCGGTTTCCTCCTCCTTCTTTGAAATGACAAGCCTTCATTCAGCATGCTACACACGCCTTGTAGCAGTTTCCGTTTTAAACATGTTGGTGCTCTCAAAACGCTGTGTAACCTGAGTAGAGTGTGTCACTCTCCAGCACTGAATACACAACTTAGAGCTCCTTTCGCCACAGACACGCAAACACATGTTTTTGGGAAAGTCCTAATTCAGGTCACTTGGAAATGTCAGGGTTTCATCGAGAACATGAAGTGAATCATGCTTTTCCACTCTGCAACAGATAGAAATGACTTTTCCTACATGCCCGTCTGAAATTCACTGCAAAATGGACCTCTTTTCTGCTTTCTTGAATGTTCTCAACGCATTAGGTGAAAGAGCGTGTTTGAGCAAGAGTGATGCAGTGTGCTTCTTCCTGGATTTCAAGTGATTTTGGAAACCTCATCCGCGTTTTTCCACATTGTCTAAGAAACAACATGAGGCTTGCAAGAGATTGAAACAATGCATCCCAAAACATATTCCACCAGTGAAACCACACGTTTCTACAAAGGCCTTGAAGAAGCAAGCAAAAGAATAGTGGCTGAGTGATCTTTCCGAGAGAAACATGCATTTCATCCTTCTGGAGTAAATTTTCAGCCTGGAATTCATATGCATTTTGTACTGTGCAGAATGTATCTACCTGCTCGGGGGTTGTGTCATAGAACCACCTTTCCTGCAGGAGCTTATTGCAACAGTCATCGTTTGGCTAAGTTCTTTAGGGTTGGTTTTGGAAGGTCTTTCAACTTTGGCCCAAACCCGCTTCGTACGAAATTTTTTCACAGCGCTGTTTCCAAGTGTCCACAAAGAGCTGCTGCTGGAAACGGTACACATGCACATCTCCCATACTGGTGTGCTCGTTTCACTACCTGGATTTCGGTTTCCTCCTCCTTCTTTGAAATGACAAGCCTTCATTCAGCATGCTACACAAGCCTTGTAGCAGTTTCAGTTTTAAACATGTTGGTGCTCTCAAAACGCTGTGTAACCTGAGTAGAGTGTGTCACTCTCCAGCACTGAATACACAACTTAGAGCTCCTTTCGCCACAGACACGCAAACACATCTTTTTGGGAAAGTCCTAATTCAGGTCACTTGGAAATGTAAGGGTTTCATCGAGAACATGAAGTGAATCATGCTTTTCCACTCTGCAACAGATAGAAATGACGTTTCCTACATGCCCGTCTGAAATTCACTGCAAAATGGACCTCTTTTCGGCTTTCTTGAATGTTCTCAACGCATTAGGTGAAAGAGCGTGTTTGAGCAAGAGTGATGCAGTGTGCTTCTTCCTGGATTTCAAGTGATTTGGGAAACCTCATCCGCGTTTTTCCACATTGTCTAAGAAACAACATGAGGCTTGCAAGAGATTGAAACAATGCATCCCAAAACATATTCCACCAGTGAAACCACACGTTTCTACAAAGGCCTTGAAGAAGCAAGCAAAAGAATAGTGGCTGAGTGATCTTTCCGAGAGAAACATGCATTTCATCCTTCTGGAGTAAATTTTCAGCCTGGAATTCATATGCATTTTGTACTGTGCAGAATGTATCTACCTGCTCGGGGGTTGTGTCATAGAACCACCTTTCCTGCAGGAGCTTATTGCAACAGTCATCGTTTGGCTAAGTTCTTTAGGGTTGGTTTTGGAAGGTCTTTCAACTTTGGCCCAAACCCGCTTCGTACGAAATTTTTTCACAGCGCTGTTTCCAAGGGTCCACAAAGAGCTGCTGCTGGAAACGGTACACATGCACATCTCCCATACTGGTGTGCTCGTTTCACTACCTGGATTTCGGTTTCCTCCTCCTTCTTTGAAATGACAAGCCTTCATTCAGCATGCTACACAAGCCTTGTAGCAGTTTCAGTTTTAAACATGTTGGTGCTCTCAAAACGCTGTGTAACCTGAGTAGAGTGTGTCACTCTCCAGAACTGAATACACAACTTAGAGCTCCTTTCGCCACAGACACGCAAACACATCTTTTTGGGAAAGTCCTAATTCAGGTCACTTGGAAATGTAAGGGTTTCATCGAGAACATGAAGTGAATCATGCTTTTCCACTCTGCAACAGATAGAAATGACGTTTCCTACATGCCCGTCTGAAATTCACTGCAAAATGGACCTCTTTTCGGCTTTCTTGAATGTTCTCAACGCATTAGGTGAAAGAGCGTGTTTGAGCAAGAGTGATGCAGTGTGCTTCTTCCTGGATTTCAAGTGATTTGGGAAACCTCATCCGCGTTTTTCCACATTGTCTAAGAAACAACATGAGGCTTGCAAGAGATTGAAACAATGCATCCCAAAACATATTCCATCAGTGAAACCACACGTTTCTACAAAGGCCTTGAAGAAGCAAGCAAAAGAATAGTGGCTGAGTGATCTTTCCGAGAGAAACATGCATTTCATCCTTCTGGAGTAAATTTTCAGCCTGGAATTCATATGCATTTTGTACTGTGCAGAATGTATCTACCTGCTCGGGGGTTGTGTCATAGAACCACCTTTCCTGCATTAGCTTATTGCAACAGTCATCGTTTGGCGAAGTTCTTTAGGGTTGGTTTTGGAAGGTCTTTCAACTTTGGCCCAATCCCGCTTCTTACGAAATATTTTCACAGCGCTGTTTCCAAGTGTCCACAAAGAGCTGCTGCTGGAAACTGTACACATGCACATCTCCCATACTGGTGTGCTCGTTTCACTACCTGGATTTTGGTTTCCTCTTCCTTCTTTGAAATGACAAGCCTTCATTCAACATGTACACACACCTTGTAGCAGTTTCAGCTTTAAGCATGTTGGTGTTCTCAAAAGGCTGTGTAACCTGTGTAGAGTGTGTCACTCTCCAGTACTGAATACACAACTTAGAGTTCCTTTCACCACAGACATGCAAACACATCTTTTTGGGGAAGTCCTATTTAAGATCTGGTGGAAATGTAAGGGTTTCATCGAGAAGATGAAGTCAATCATGCTTTTGCACTCTGCAACCGATAGAAATGTCTTTTTGTAGAAGCCCGTCTGAATTTCACTGCAAAATGCCCTTCTTTTCTGCTTTCTTGAATGTTCTTGAAGAATTAGGTGAAAGAGCGTCTTTGAACAAGGGTGAAGCAGTGTGAGTTTTCCTAGATTTCAAGTGATTTGGGAAACATATTCCGCGTTTTTCCACATTGTCTATAAACAGCAGGAGGCTTGCAAGAGATTGAAACAATGCATCCAAAACATATTCCACCAGTGAAAACACACATTTCTACAAAGACCTTGAAAGAGCAGGCAAAAGAGTAGTGGCTGAGTGTTCTTTCAGAGAGAAACATGCATTTCATTCTTCTAGAGTGAGTTTTCAGCCTGGAATTCATATGCATTTTGAACTGTGCAGAATGTAGCTACCTGCTAGGGGGTTCTGTCATAGAAGCACCTTTCCTGCAGGAGCTTATTGCAACATTCATTGTTTGGCTAAGTTCTTTAGGGTTGGTTTTGGAAGGTCTTTCAACTTTGGCCAAATCCCGCTTCGTACGAAATTTTTTCACACTGCTGGTTCCAAGTGTCCACAAAGAGCTGCTGCCTGAAACGGTACACATGCACATCTACCATACTGGTGTGCTTGTTTCACTACCTGGATTTCGGTTTCCTCCTCCTTCTTTGAAATGACAAGCCTTCATTCAGCATGCTACACACGCCCTGTAGCAGTTTCAGTTTTAAACATGTTGGTGCTCTCAAAACGCTGTGTAACCTGAGTAGAGTGTGTCACTCTCCAGCACTGAATACACAGCTTAGAGCTCCTTTCGCCACAGACACGCAAACACATCTTTTTGGGAAAGTCCTAATTCAGGTCACTTGGAAATGTAAGGGTTTCATCGAGAACATGAAGTGAATCATGCTTTTCCACTCTGCAACAGATAGAAATGACTTTTCCTACATGCCCGTCTGAAATTCACTGCAAAATGGACCTCTTTTCTGCTTTCTTGAATGTTCTCAACGCATTAGGTGAAAGAGCGTGTTTGAGCAAGAGTGATGCAGTGTGCTTCTTCCTGGATTTCAAGTGATTTGGGAAACCTCATCCGCGTTTTTCCACATTGTCTACGAAACAACATGAGGCTTGCAAGAGATTGAAACAATGCATCCCAAAACATATTCCACCAGTGAAACCACACGTTTCTACAAAGGCCTTGAAGAAGCAAGCAAAAGAATAGTGGCTGAGTGATCTTTCCGAGAGAAACATGCATTTCATCCTTCTGGAGTAAATTTTCAGCCTGGAATTCATATGCATTTTGTACTGTGCAGAATGTATCTACCTGCTCGGGGGTTGTGTCATAGAACCACCTTTCCTGCATTAGCTTATTGAAACAGTCATCGTTTGGCTAAGTTCTTTAGGGTTGGTTTTGGAAGGTCTTTCAACTTTGGCCCAATCCCGCTTCGTACGAAATTTTTTCACAGCGCTGTTTCCAAGTGTCCACAAAGAGCTGGTGCTGGAAACTGTACACATGCACATCTCCCATACTGGTGTGCTCGTTTCACTACCTGGATTTTGGTTTCCTCTTCCTTCTTTGAAATGACAAGCCTTCATTCAACATGTACACACACCTTGTAGCAGTTTCAGCTTTAAGCATGTTGGTGTTCTCAAAAGGCTGTGTAACCTGTGTAGAGTGTGTCACTCTCCAGTACTGAATACACAACTTAGAGTTCCTTTCACCACAGACATGCAAACACATCTTTTTGGGGGAGTCCTATTTAAGATCTGGTGGAAATGTAAGGGTTTCATCGAGAAGATGAAGTCAATCATGCTTTTGCACTGTGCAACGGATAGAAATGTCTTTTTGTAGAAGCCCGTCTGAATTTCACTGCAAAATGCCCTTCTTTTCTGCTTTCTTGAATGTTCTCGAAGAATTAGGTGAAAGAGCGTCATTGAACAAGGGTGAAGCAGTGTGAGTTTTCTTAGATTTCAAGTGATTTGGGAAACATATTCCGCGTTTTTCCACATTGTCTATAAACAGCAGGAGGCTTGCAAGAGATTGAAACAATGCATCCCAAAACATATTCCACCAGTGAAAACACACATTTCTACAAAGACCTTGAAAGAGCAGCCAAAAGAATAGTGGCTGAGTGTTCTTTCAGAGAGAAACATGCATTTCATTCTTCTAGAGTGAGTTTTCAGCCTGGAATTCATATGCATTTTGAACTGTGCAGAATGTAGCTACCTGCTCGGTGGTTCTGTCATAGAAGCACCTTTCCTGCAGGAGCTTATTGCAACATTCATTGTTTGGCTAAGTTCTTTAGGGTTGGTTTTGGAAGTTCTTTCAACTTTGGCCAAATCCCGCTTCGTACGAAATTTTTTCACACTGCTGTTTCCAAGTGTCCACAAAGAACTGCTGCTGGAAACGGTACAGATGCACATCTCCCATACTGGTCTTCTCGTTTCACTACCTGGATTTCGGTTTCCTCCTCCTTCTTTGAAATGACAAGCCTTCATTCAGCATGCTACACACGCCTTGTAGCAGTTTCCGTTTGAAACATGTTGGTGCTCTCAAAACGCTGTGTAACCTGAGTAGAGTGTGTCACTCTCCAGCACTGAATACACAACTTAGAGCTCCTTTCGCCACAGACACGCAAACACATCTTTTTGGGAAAGTCCTAATTCAGGTCACTTGGAAATGTAAGGGTTTCATCGAGAACATGAAGTGAATCATGCTTTTCCACTCTGCAACAGATAGAAATGACTTTTCCTACATGCCCGTCTGAAATTCACTGCAAAATGGACCTCTTTTCTGCTTTCTTGAATGTTCTCAACGCATTAGGTGAAAGAGCGTGTTTGAGCAAGAGTGATGCAGTGTGCTTCTTCCTGGATTTCAAGTGATTTGGGAAACCTCATCCGCGTTTTTCCACATTGTCTAAGAAACAACATGAGGCTTGCAAGAGATTGAAACAATGCATCCCAAAACATATTCCACCAGTGAAACCACACGTTTCTACAAAGGCCTTGAAGAAGCAAGCAAAAGAATAGTGGCTGAGTGATCTTTCCGAGAGAAACATGCATTTCATCCCTCTGGAGTAAATTTTCAGCCTGGAATTCATAGGCATTTTGTACTGTGCAGAATGTATCTACCTGCTCGGGGGTTGTGTCATAGAACCACCTTTCCTGCATTAGCTTATTGCAACAGTCATCGTTTGGCTAAGTTCTTTAGGGTTGGTTTTGGAAGGTCTTTCAACTTTGGCCCAATCCCGCTTCGTACGAAATTTTTTCACAGCGCTGTTTCCAAGTGTCCACAAAGAGCTGGTGCTGGAAACTGTACACATGCACATCTCCCATACTGGTGTGCTCGTTTCACTACCTGGATTTTGGTTTCCTCTTCCTTCTTTGAAATGACAAGCCTTCATTCAACATGTACACACACCTTGTAGCAGTTTCAGCTTTAAGCATGTTGGTGTTCTCAAAAGGCTGTGTAACCTGTGTAGAGTGTGTCACTCTCCAGTACTGAATACACAACTTAGAGTTCCTTTCACCACAGACATGCAAACACATCTTTTTGGGGGAGTCCTATTTAAGATCAGGTGGAAATGTAAGGGTTTCATCGAGAAGATGAAGTCAATTATGCTTTTGCACTCTGCAACCGATAGAAATGACTTTTTGTAGAAGCACGTCTGAATTTCACTGCAAAATGCCCTTCTTTTCTGCTTTCTTGAATGTTCTCAAAGAATTAAGTGAAAGAGCGTCTTTGAACAAGGGTGAAGCAGTGTGAGTTTTCCTAGATTTTAAGTGATTTGGGAAACATATTCCGCGTTTTTCCACATTGTCTATAAACAGCAGGAGGCTTGCAAGAGATTGAAACAATGCATCCCAAAACATATTCCACCAGTGAAAACACACATTTCTACAAAGACCTTGAAAGAGCAGGCAAAAGAATAGTGGCTGAGTGTTCTTTCAGAGAGAAACATGCATTTCATTCTTCTAGAGTGAGTTTTCAGCCTGGAATTCATATGCATTTTGAACTGTGCAGAATGTAGCTACCTGCTCGGTGGTTCTGTCATAGAAGCACCTTTCCTGCAGGAGCTTATTGCAACATTCATTGTTTGGCTAAGTTCTTTAGGGTTGGTTTTGGAAGGTCTTTCAACTTTGGCCAAATCCCGCTTCGTACGAAATTTTTTCACACTGCTGTTTCCAAGTGTCCACAAAGAGCTGCTGCTGGAAACGGTACACATGCACATCTCCCATACTGGTCTGCTCATTTCACTACCTGGATTTCGGTTTCCTCCTCCTTCTTTGAAATGACAAGCCTTCATTCAGCATGCTACACACGCCTTGTAGCAGTTTCAGTTTTAAACATGTTGGTGCTCTCAAAACGCTGTGTAACCTGAGTAGAGTGTGTCACTCTCCAGCACTGAATACACAACTTAGAGCTCCTTTCGCCACAGACAAGCAATCACATCTTTTTGGGAAAGTCCTAATTCAGGTCACTTGGAAATGTGAGGGTTTCATCGAGAACATGAAGTGAATCATGCTTTTCCACTGTGCAACAGATAGAAATGACTTTTCCCGCATGCCCGTCTGAAATTCACTGCAAAATGGACCTCTTTTCTGCTTTCTTGAATGTTCTCAACGCATTAGGTGAAAGAGCGTGTTTGAGCAAGAGTGATGCAGTGTGCTTCTTCCTGGATTTCAAGTGATTTGGGAAACCTCATCCGCGTTTTTCCACATTGTCTACGAAACAACATGAGGCTTGCAAGATATTGAAACCCTGCATCCCAAAACATATTCCACCAGTGAAACCACACGTTTCTACAAAGGCCTTGAAGAAGCAAGCAAAAGAATAGTGGCTGAGTGATCTTTCCGAGAGAAACATGCATTTCATCCTTCTGGAGTAAATTTTCAGCCTGGAATTCATATGCATTTTGTACTGTGCAGAATGTATCTACCTGCTCGGGGGTTGTGTCATAGAACCACCTTTCCTGCATTAGCTTATTGCAACAGTCATCGTTTGGCTAAGTTCTTTAGGGTTGGTTTTGGAAGGTCTTTCAACTTTGGCCCAATCCCGCTTCGTACGAAATTTTTTCACAGCGCTGTTTCCAAGTGTCCACAAAGAGCTGGTGCTGGAAACTGTACACATGCACATCTCCCATACTGGTGTGCTCGTTTCACTACCTGGATTTTGGTTTCCTCTTCCTTCTTTGAAATGACAAGCCTTCATTCAACATGTACACACACCTTGTAGCAGTTTCAGCTTTAAGCATGTTGGTGTTCTCAAAAGGCTGTGTAACCTGTGTAGAGTGTGTCACTCTCCAGTACTGAATACACAACTTAGAGTTCCTTTCACCACAGACATGCAAACACATCTTTTTGGGGGAGTCCTATTTAAGATCTGGTGGAAATGTAAGGGTTTCATCGAGAAGATGAAGTCAATCATGCTTTTGCACTCTGCAACCGATAGAAATGTCTTTTTGTAGAAGCCCGTCTGAATTTCACTGCAAAATGCCCTTCTTTTCTGCTTTCTTGAATGTTCTCGAAGAATTAGGTGAAAGAGCGTCTTTGAACAAGGGTGAAGCAGTGTGAGTTTTCTTAGATTTCAAGTGATTTGGGAAACATATTCCGCGTTTTTCCACATTGTCTATAAACAGCAGGAGGCTTGCAAGAGATTGAAACAATGCATCCCAAAACATATTCCACCAGTGAAAACACACATTTCTACAAAGACCTTGAAAGAGCAGGCAAAAGAATAGTGGCTGAGTGTTCTTTCAGAGAGAAACATGCATTTCATTCTTCTAGAGTGAGTTTTCAGCCTGGAATTCATATGCATTTTGAACTGTGCAGAATGTAGCTACCTGCTCGGTGGTTCTGTCATAGAAGCACCTTTCCTGCAGGAGCTTATTGCAACATTCATTGTTTGGCTAAGTTCTTTAGGGTTGGTTTTGGAAGGTCTTTCAACTTTGGCCAAATCCCGCTTCGTACGAAATTTTTTCACACTGCTGTTTCCAAGTGTCCACAAAGAGCTGCTGCTGGAAACGGTACACATGCACATCTCCCATACTGGTGTGCTCGTTTCACTACCTGGATTTCGGTTTCCTCCTCCTTCTTTGAAATGACAAGCCTTCATTCAGCATGCTACACACGCCTTGTAGCAGTTTCAGTTTTAAACATGTTGGTGCTCTCAAAACGCTGTGTAACCTGAGTAGAGTGTGTCACTCTCCAGCACTGAATACACAACTTAGAGCTCCTTTCGCCACAGACACGCAAACACATCTTTTTGGGAAAGTCCTAATTCAGGTCACTTGGAAATGTAAGGGTTTCATCGAGAACATGAAGTGAATCATGCTTTTCCACTCTGCAACAGATAGAAATGACTTTTCCTACATGCCCGTCTGAAATTCACTGCAAAATGGACCTCTTTTCGGCTTTCTTGAATGTTCTCAACGCATTAGGTGAAAGAGCGTGTTTGAGCAAGAGTGATGCAGTGTGCTTCTTCCTGGATTTCAAGTGATTTGGGAAACCTCATCCGCGTTTTTCCACATTGTCTAAGAAACAACATGAGGCTTGCAAGAGATTGAAACAATGCATCCCAAAACATATTCCACCAGTGAAACCACACGTTTCTACAAAGGCCTTGAAGAAGCAAGCAAAAGAATAGTGGCTGAGTGATCTTTCCGAGAGAAACATGCATTTCATCCTTCTGGAGTAAATTTTCAGCCTGGAATTCATATGCATTTTGTACTGTGCAGAATGTATCTACCTGCTCGGGGGTTGTGTCATAGAACCACCTTTCCTGCATTAGCTTATTGCAACAGTCATCGTTTGGCTAAGTTCTTTAGGGTTGGTTTTGGAAGGTCTTTCAACTTTGGCCCAATCCCGCTTCGTACGAAATTTTTTCACAGCGCTGTTTCCAAGTGTCCACAAAGAGCTGGTGCTGGAAACTGTACACATGCACATCTCCCATACTGGTGTGCTCGTTTCACTACCTGGATTTTGGTTTCCTCTTCCTTCTTTGAAATGACAAGCCTTCATTCAACATGTACACACACCTTGTAGCAGTTTCAGCTTTAAGCATGTTGGTGTTCTCAAAAGGCTGTGTAACCTGTGTAGAGTGTGTCACTCTCCAGTACTGAATACACAACTTAGAGTTCCTTTCACCACAGACATGCAAACACATCTTTTTGGGGGAGTCCTATTTAAGATCTGGTGGAAATGTAAGGGTTTCATCGAGAAGATGAAGTCAATCATGCTTTTGCACTGTGCAACGGATAGAAATGTCTTTTTGTAGAAGCCCGTCTGAATTTCACTGCAAAATGCCCTTCTTTTCTGCTTTCTTGAATGTTCTCGAAGAATTAGGTGAAAGAGCGTCTTTGAACAAGGGTGAAGCAGTGTGAGTTTTCTTAGATTTCAAGTGATTTGGGAAACATATTCCGCGTTTTTCCACATTGTCTATAAACAGCAGGAGGCTTGCAAGAGATTGAAACAATGCATCCCAAAACATATTCCACCAGTGAAACCACACGTTTCTACAAAGGCCTTGAAGAAGCAAGCAAAAGAATAGTGGCTGAGTGATCTTTCCGAGAGAAACATGCATTTCATCCTTCTGGAGTAAATTTTCAGCCTGGAATTCATATGCATTTTGTACTGTGCCGAATGTATCTACCTGCTCGGGGGTTGTGTCATAGAACCACCTTTCCTGCATTAGCTTATTGCAACAGTCATCGTTTGGCTAAGTTCTTTAGGGTTGGTTTTGGAAGGTCTTTCAACTTTGGCCCAATCCCGCTTCGTACGAAATTTTTTCACAGCGCTGTTTCCAAGTGTCCACAAAGAGCTGGTGCTGGAAACTGTACACATGCACATCTCCCATACTGGTGTGCTCGTTTCACTACCTGGATTTTGGTTTCCTCTTCCTTCTTTGAAATGACAAGCCTTCATTCAACATGTACACACACCTTGTAGCAGTTTCAGCTTTAAGCATGTTGGTGTTCTCAAAAGGCTGTGTAACCTGTGTAGAGTGTGTCACTCTCCAGTACTGAATACACAACTTAGAGTTCCTTTCACCACAGACATGCAAACACATCTTTTTGGGGGAGTCCTATTTAAGATCTGGTGGAAATGTAAGGGTTTCATCGAGAAGATGAAGTCAATCATGCTTTTGCACTGTGCAACGGATAGAAATGTCTTTTTGTAGAAGCCCGTCTGAATTTCACTGCAAAATGCCCTTCTTTTCTGCTTTCTTGAATGTTCTCGAAGAATTAGGTGAAAGAGCGTCTTTGAACAAGGGTGAAGCAGTGTGAGTTTTCTTAGATTTCAAGTGATTTGGGAAACATATTCCGCGTTTTTCCACATTGTCTATAAACAGCAGGAGGCTTGCAAGAGATTGAAACAATGCATCCCAAAACATATTCCACCAGTGAAAACACACATTTCTACAAAGACCTTGAAAGAGCAGGCAAAAGAATAGTGGCTGAGTGTTCTTTCAGAGAGAAACATGCATTTCATTCTTCTAGAGTGAGTTTTCAGCCTGGAATTCATATGCATTTTGAACTGTGCAGAATGTAGCTACCTGCTCGGTGGTTCTGTCATAGAAGCACCTTTCCTGCAGGAGCTTATTGCAACATTCTTTGTTTGGCTAAGTTCTTTAGGGTTGGTTTTGGAAGGTCTTTCAACTTTGGCCAAATCCCGCCTCGTACGAAATTTTTTCACACTGCTGTTTCCAAGTGCCCACAAAGAGCTGCTGCTGGAAACGGTACACATGCACATCTCCCATACTGGTGTGCTCGTTTCACTACCTGGATTTCGGTTTCCTCCTCCTTCTTTGAAATGACAAGCCTTCATTCAGCATGCTACACACGCCTTGTAGCAGTTTCAGTTTTAAACATGTTGGTGCTCTCAAAACGCTGTGTAACCTGAGTAGAGTGTGTCACTCTCCAGCACTGAATACACAACTTAGAGCTCCTTTCGCCACAGACACGCAAACACATCTTTTTGGGAAAGTCCTAATTCAGGTCACTTGGAAATGTAAGGGTTTCATCGAGAACCTGAAGTGAATCATGCTTTTCCACTCTGCAACAGATAGAAATGACTTTTCCTACATGCCCGTCTGAAATTCACTGCAAAATGGACCTCTTTTCGGCTTTCTTGAATGTTCTCAACGCATTAGGTGAAAGAGCGTGTTTGAGCAAGAGTGATGCAGTGTGCTTCTTCCTGGATTTCAAGTGATTTGGGAAACCTCATCCGCGTTTTTCCACATTGTCTAAGAAACAACATGAGGCTTGCAAGAGATTGAAACAATGCATCCCAAAACATATTCCACCAGTGAAACCACACGTTTCTACAAAGGCCTTGAAGAAGCAAGCAAAAGAATAGTGGCTGAGTGATCTTTCCGAGAGAAACATGCATTTCATCCTTCTGGAGTAAATTTTCAGCCTGGAATTCATATGCATTTTGTACTGTGCAGAATGTATCTACCTGCTCGGGGGTTGTGTCATAGAACCACCTTTCCTGCATTAGCTTATTGCAACAGTCATCGTTTGGCTAAGTTCTTTAGGGTTGGTTTTGGAAGGTCTTTCAACTTTGGCCCAATCCCGCTTCGTACGAAATTTTTTCACAGCGCTGTTTCCAAGTGTCCACAAAGAGCTGGTGCTGGAAACTGTACACATGCACATCTCCCATACTGGTGTGCTCGTTTCACTACCTGGATTTTGGTTTCCTCTTCCTTCTTTGAAATGACAAGCCTTCATTCAACATGTACAAACACCTTGTAGCAGTTTCAGCTTTAAGCATGTAGGTGTTCTCAAAAGGCTGTGTAACCTGTGTAGAGTGTGTCACTCTCCAGTACTGAATACACAACTTAGAGTTCCTTTCACCACAGACATGCAAACACATCTTTTTGGGGGAGTCCTATTTAAGATCTGGTGGAAATGTAAGGGTTTCATCGAGAAGATGAAGTCAATCATGCTTTTGCACTGTGCAACGGATAGAAATGTCTTTTTGTAGAAGCCCGTCTGAATTTCACTGCAAAATGCCCTTCTTTTCTGCTTTCTTGAATGTTCTCGAAGAATTAGGTGAAAGAGCGTCTTTGAACAAGGGTGAAGCAGTGTGAGTTTTCTTAGATTTCAAGTGATTTGGGAAACATATTCCGCGTTTTTCCACATTGTCTATAAACAGCAGGAGGCTTGCAAGAGATTGAAACAATGCATCCCAAAACATATTCCACCAGTGAAACCACACGTTTCTACAAAGGCCTTGAAGAAGCAAGCAAAAGAATAGTGGCTGAGTGATCTTTCCGAGAGAAACATGCATTTCATCCTTCTGGAGTAAATTTTCAGCCTGGAATTCATATGCATTTTGTACTGTGCAGAATGTATCTACCTGCTCGGGGGTTGTGTCATAGAACCACCTTTCCTGCATTAGCTTATTGCAACAGTCATCGTTTGGCTAAGTTCTTTAGGGTTGGTTTTGGAAGGTCTTTCAACTTTGGCCCAATCCCGCTTCGTACGAAATTTTTTCACAGCGCTGTTTCCAAGTGTCCACAAAGAGCTGGTGCTGGAAACTGTACACATGCACATCTCCCATACTGGTGTGCTCGTTTCACTACCTGGATTTTGGTTTCCTCTTCCTTCTTTGAAATGACAAGCCTTCATTCAACATGTACACACACCTTGTAGCAGTTTCAGCTTTAAGCATGTTGGTGTTCTCAAAAGGCTGTGTAACCTGTGTAGAGTGTGTCACTCTCCAGTACTGAATACACAACTTAGAGTTCCTTTCACCACAGACATGCAAACACATCTTTTTGGGGGAGTCCTATTTAAGATCTGGTGGAAATGTAAGGGTTTCATCGAGAAGATGAAGTCAATCATGCTTTTGCACTGTGCAACGGATAGAAATGTCTTTTTGTAGAAGCCCGTCTGAATTTCACTGCAAAATGCCCTTCTTTTCTGCTTTCTTGAATGTTCTCGAAGAATTAGGTGAAAGAGCGTCTTTGAACAAGGGTGAAGCAGTGTGAGTTTTCTTAGATTTCAAGTGATTTGGGAAACATATTCCGCGTTTTTCCACATTGTCTATAAACAGCAGGAGGCTTGCAAGAGATTGAAACAATGCATCCCAAAACATATTCCACCAGTGAAAACACACATTTCTACAAAGACCTTGAAAGAGCAGGCAAAAGAATAGTGGCTGAGTGTTCTTTCAGAGAGAAACATGCATTTCATTCTTCTAGAGTGAGTTTTCAGCCTGGAATTCATATGCATTTTGAACTGTGCAGAATGTAGCTACCTGCTCGGTGGTTCTGTCATAGAAGCACCTTTCCTGCAGGAGCTTATTGCAACATTCTTTGTTTGGCTAAGTTCTTTAGGGTTGGTTTTGGAAGGTCTTTCAACTTTGGCCAAATCCCGCCTCGTACGAAATTTTTTCACACTGCTGTTTCCAAGTGCCCACAAAGAGCTGCTGCTGGAAACGGTACACATGCACATCTCCCATACTGGTCTGCTCGTTTCACTACCTGGATTTCGGTTTCCTCCTCCTTCTTTGAAATGACAAGCCTTCATTCAGCATGCTACACACGCCTTGTAGCAGTTTCAGTTTTAAACATGTTGGTGCTCTCAAAACGCTGTGTAACCTGAGTAGAGTGTGTCACTCTCCAGCACTGAATACACAACTTAGAGCTCCTTTCGCCACAGACACGCAAACACATCTTTTTGGGAAAGTCCTAATTCAGGTCACTTGGAAATGTAAGAGTTTCATCGAGAACCTGAAGTGAATCATGCTTTTCCACTCTGCAACAGATAGAAATGACTTTTCCAACATGCCCGTCTGAAATTCACTGCAAAATGGACCTCTTTTCGGCTTTCTTGAATGTTCTCAACGCATTAGGTGAAAGAGCGTGTTTGAGCAAGAGTGATGCAGTGTGCTTCTTCCTGGATTTCAAGTGATTTGGGAAACCTCATCCGCGTTTTTCCACATTGTCTAAGAAACAACATGAGGCTTGCAAGAGATTGAAACAATGCATCCCAAAACATATTCCACCAGTGAAACCACACGTTTCTACAAAGGCCTTGAAGAAGCAAGCAAAAGAATAGTGGCTGAGTGATCTTTCCGAGAGAAACATGCATTTCATCCTTCTGGAGTAAATTTTCAGCCTGGAATTCATATGCATTTTGTACTGTGCAGAATGTATCTACCTGCTCGGGGGTTGTGTCATAGAACCACCTTTCCTGCATTAGCTTATTGCAACAGTCATCGTTTGGCTAAGTTCTTTAGGGTTGGTTTTGGAAGGTCTTTCAACTTTGGCCCAATCCCGCTTCGTACGAAATTTTTTCACAGCGCTGTTTCCAAGTGTCCACAAAGAGCTGGTGCTGGAAACTGTACACATGCACATCTCCCATACTGGTGTGCTCGTTTCACTACCTGGATTTTGGTTTCCTCTTCCTTCTTTGAAATGACAAGCCTTCATTCAACATGTACACACACCTTTTAGCAGTTTCAGCTTTAAGCATGTTGGTGTTCTCAAAAGGCTGTGTAACCTGTGTAGAGTGTGTCACTCTCCAGTACTGAATACACAACTTAGAGTTCCTTTCACCACAGACATGCAAACACATCTTTTTGGGGGAGTCCTATTTAAGATCTGGTGGAAATGTAAGGGTTTCATCGAGAAGATGAAGTCAATCATGCTTTTGCACTGTGCAACCGATAGAAATGTCTTTTTGTAGAAGCCCGTCTGAATTTCACTGCAAAATGCCCTTCTTTTCTGCTTTCTTGAATGTTCTCGAAGAATTAGGTGAAAGAGCGTCTTTGAACAAGGGTGAAGCAGTGAGAGTTTTCCTAGATTTCAAGTGATTTGGGAAACATATTCCGCTTTTTTCCACATTGTCTATAAACAGGAGGAGGCTTGCAAGAGATTGAAACAATGCATCCCAAAACATATTCCACCAGTGAAAACACACATTTCTACAAAGACCTTGAAAGAGCAGGCAAAAGAATAGTGGCTGATTGTTCTTTCAAGAGAAACATGAATTTCATTCTTCCAGAGTGAGTTTTCAGCCTGGAATTCATATGCATTTTGAACTGTGCAGAATGTAGCTACCTGCTAGGTGGTTCTGTCATAGAAGCACCTTTCCTGCAGGAGATTATTGCAACATTCATTGTTTGGCTAAGTTCTTTAGGGTTGGTTTTGGAAGGTCTTTCAACTTTGGCCAAATCCCGCTTCGTACGAAATTTTTTCACACTGCTGTTTCCAAGTGTCCACAAAGAGCTGCTGCCTGAAACGGTACACATGCACATCTCCCATACTGGTGTGCTTGTTTCACTACCTGGATTTCGGTTTCCTCCTCCTTCTTTGAAATGACAAGCCTTCATTCAGCATGCTACACACGCCTTGTAGCAGTTTCAGTTTTAAACATGTTGGTGCTCTCAAAACGCTGTGTAACCTGAGTAGAGTGTGTCACTCTCCAGCACTGAATACACAACTTAGAGCTCCTTTCGCCACAGACACGCAAACACATCTTTTTGGGAAAGTCCTAATTCAGGTCACTTGGAAATGTCAGGGTTTCATCGAGAACATGAAGTGAATCATGCTTTTCCACTCTGCAACAGATAGAAATGACTTTTCCTACATGCCCGTCTGAAATTCACTGCAAAATGGACCTCTTTTCTGCTTTCTTGAATGTTCTCAACGCATTAGGTGAAAGAGCGTGTTTGAGCAAGAGTGATGCAGTGTGCTTCTTCCTGGATTTCAAGTGATTTTGGAAACCTCATCCGCGTTTTTCCACATTGTCTAAGAAACAACATGAGGCTTGCAAGAGATTGAAACAATGCATCCCAAAACATATTCCACCAGTGAAACCACACGTTTCTACAAAGGCCTTGAAGAAGCAAGCAAAAGAATAGTGGCTGAGTGATCTTTCCGAGAGAAACATGCATTTCATCCTTCTGGAGTAAATTTTCAGCCTGGAATTCATATGCATTTTGTACTGTGCAGAATGTATCTACCTGCTCGGGGGTTGTGTCATAGAACCACCTTTCCTGCAGGAGCTTATTGCAACAGTCATCGTTTGGCTAAGTTCTTTAGGGTTGGTTTTGGAAGGTCTTTCAACTTTGGCCCAAACCCGCTTCGTACGAAATTTTTTCACAGCGCTGTTTCCAAGTGTCCACAAAGAGCTGCTGCTGGAAACGATACACATGCACATCTCCCATACTGGTGTGCTCGTTTCACTACCTGGATTTCGGTTTCCTCCTCCTTCTTTGAAATGACAAGCCTTCATTCAGCATGCTACACACGCCTTGTAGCAGTTTCAGTTTTAAACATGTTGGTGCTCTCAAAACGCTGTGTAACCTGAGTAGAGTGTGTCACTCTCCAGCACTGAATACACAACTTAGAGCTCCTTTCGCCACAGACACGCAAACACATCTTTTTGGGAAAGTCCTAATTCAGGTCACTTGGAAATGTAAGGGTTTCATCGAGAACATGAAGTGAATCATGCTTTTCCACTCTGCAACAGATAGAAATCACGTTTCCTACATGCCCGTCTGAAATTCACTGCAAAATGGACCTCTTTTCTGCTTTCTTGAATGTTCTCAACGCATTAGGTGAAAGAGCGTGTTTGAGCAAGAGTGATGCAGTGTGCTTCTTCCTGGATTTCAAGTGATTTGGGAAACCTCATCCGCGTTTTTCCACATTGTCTAAGAAACAACATGAGGCTTGCAAGAGATTGAAACAATGCATCCCAAAACATATTCCACCAGTAAACCACACGTTTCTACAAAGGCCTTGAAGAAGCAAGCAAAAGAATAGTGGCTGAGTGATCTTTCCGAGAGAAACATGCATTTCATCCTTCTGGAGTAAATTTTCAGCCTGGAATTCATATGCATTTTGTACTGTGCAGAATGTATCTACCTGCTCGGGGGTTGTGTCATAGAACCACCTTTCCTGCATTAGCTTATTGCAACAGTCATCGTTTGGCTAAGTTCTTTAGGGTTGGTTTTGGAAGGTCTTTCAACTTTGGCCCAATCCCGCTTCGTACGAAATTTTTTCACAGCGCTGTTTCCAAGTGTCCACAAAGAGCTGGTGCTGTAAACTGTACACATGCACATCTCCCATACTGGTGTGCTCGTTTCACTACCTGGATTTTGGTTTCCTCTTCCTTCTTTGAAATGACAAGCCTTCATTCAACATGTACACACACCTTGTAGCAGTTTCAGCTTTAAGCATGTTGGTGTTCTCAAAAGGCTGTGTAACCTGTGTAGAGTGTGTCACTCTCCAGTACTGAATACACAACTTAGAGTTCCTTTCACCACAGACATGCAAACACATCTTTTTGGGGGAGTCCTATTTAAGATCTGGTGGAAATGTAAGGGTTTCATCGAGAAGATGAAGTCAATCATGCTTTTGCACTGTGCAACCGATAGAAATGTCTTTTTGTAGAAGCCCGTCTGAATTTCACTGCAAAATGCCCTTCTTTTCTGCTTTCTTGAATGTTCTCGAAGAATTAGGTGAAAGAGCGTCTTTGAACAAGGGTGAAGCAGTGAGAGTTTTCCTAGATTTCAAGTGATTTGGGAAACATATTCCGCTTTTTTCCACATTGTCTATAAACAGGAGGAGGCTTGCAAGAGATTGAAACAATGCATCCCAAAACATATTCCACCAGTGAAAACACACATTTCTACAAAGACCTTGAAAGAGCAGGCAAAAGAATAGTGGCTGATTGTTCTTTCAAGAGAAACATGAATTTCATTCTTCCAGAGTGAGTTTTCAGCCTGGAATTCATATGCATTTTGAACTGTGCAGAATGTAGCTACCTGCTAGGTGGTTCTGTCATAGAAGCACCTTTCCTGCAGGAGATTATTGCAACATTCATTGTTTGGCTAAGTTCTTTAGGGTTGGTTTTGGAAGGTCTTTCAACTTTGGCCAAATCCCGCTTCGTACGAAATTTTTTCACACTGCTGTTTCCAAGTGTCCACAAAGAGCTGCTGCCTGAAACGGTACACATGCACATCTCCCATACTGGTGTGCTTGTTTCACTACCTGGATTTCGGTTTCCTCCTCCTTCTTTGAAATGACAAGCCTTCATTCAGCATGCTACACACGCCTTGTAGCAGTTTCAGTTTTAAACATGTTGGTGCTCTCAAAACGCTGTGTAACCTGAGTAGAGTGTGTCACTCTCCAGCACTGAATACACAACTTAGAGCTCCTTTCGCCACAGACACGCAAACACATCTTTTTGGGAAAGTCCTAATTCAGGTCACTTGGAAATGTCAGGGTTTCATCGAGAACATGAAGTGAATCATGCTTTTCCACTCTGCAACAGATAGAAATGACTTTTCCTACATGCCCGTCTGAAATTCACTGCAAAATGGACCTCTTTTCTGCTTTCTTGAATGTTCTCAACGCATTAGGTGAAAGAGCGTGTTTGAGCAAGAGTGATGCAGTGTGCTTCTTCCTGGATTTCAAGTGATTTTGGAAACCTCATCCGCGTTTTTCCACATTGTCTAAGAAACAACATGAGGCTTGCAAGAGATTGAAACAATGCATCCCAAAACATATTCCACCAGTGAAACCACACGTTTCTACAAAGGCCTTGAAGAAGCAAGCAAAAGAATAGTGGCTGAGTGATCTTTCCGAGAGAAACATGCATTTCATCCTTCTGGAGTAAATTTTCAGCCTGGAATTCATATGCATTTTGTACTGTGCAGAATGTATCTACCTGCTCGGGGGTTGTGTCATAGAACCACCTTTCCTGCAGGAGCTTATTGCAACAGTCATCGTTTGGCTAAGTTCTTTAGGGTTGGTTTTGGAAGGTCTTTCAACTTTGGCCCAAACCCGCTTCGTACGAAATTTTTTCACAGCGCTGTTTCCAAGTGTCCACAAAGAGCTGCTGCTGGAAACGGTACACATGCACATCTCCCATACTGGTGTGCTCGTTTCACTACCTGGATTTCGGTTTCCTCCTCCTTCTTTGAAATGACAAGCCTTCATTCAGCATGCTACACACGCCTTGTAGCAGTTTCAGTTTTAAACATGTTGGTGCTCTCAAAACGCTGTGTAACCTGAGTAGAGTGTGTCACTCTCCAGCACTGAATACACAACTTAGAGCTCCTTTCGCCACAGACACGCAAACACATCTTTTTGGGAAAGTCCTAATTCAGGTCACTTGGAAATGTAAGGGTTTCATCGAGAACATGAAGTGAATCATGCTTTTCCACTCTGCAACAGATAGAAATCACGTTTCCTACATGCCCGTCTGAAATTCACTGCAAAATGGACCTCTTTTCTGCTTTCTTGAATGTTCTCAACGCATTAGGTGAAAGAGCGTGTTTGAGCAAGAGTGATGCAGTGTGCTTCTTCCTGGATTTCAAGTGATTTGGGAAACCTCATCCGCGTTTTTCCACATTGTCTAAGAAACAACATGAGGCTTGCAAGAGATTGAAACAATGCATCCCAAAACATATTCCACCAGTAAACCACACGTTTCTACAAAGGCCTTGAAGAAGCAAGCAAAAGAATAGTGGCTGAGTGATCTTTCCGAGAGAAACATGCATTTCATCCTTCTGGAGTAAATTTTCAGCCTGGAATTCATATGCATTTTGTACTGTGCAGAATGTATCTACCTGCTCGGGGGTTGTGTCATAGAACCACCTTTCCTGCATTAGCTTATTGCAACAGTCATCGTTTGGCTAAGTTCTTTAGGGTTGGTTTTGGAAAGTCTTTCAACTTTGGCCCTATCCCGCTTCGTACGAAATTTTTTCACAGCGCTGTTTCCAAGTGTCCACAAAGAGCTGCTGCTGGAAACGGTACACATGCACATCTCCCATACTGGTGTGCTCGTTTCACTACCTGGATTTCGGTTTCCTCCTCCTTCTTTGAAATGACAAGCCTTCATTCAGCATGCTACACACGCCTTGTAGCAGTTTCAGTTTTAAACATGTTGGTGCTCTCAAAACGCTGTGTAACCTGAGTAGAGTGTGTCACTCTCCAGCACTGAATCCACAGCTTAGAGCTCCTTTCGCCACAGACACGCAAACACATCTTTTTGGGAAAGTCCTAATTCAGGTCACTTGGAAATGTAAGGGTTTCATCGAGAACATGAAGTAAATCATGCTTTTCCACTCTGCAACAGATAGAAATGACGTTTCCTACATGCCCGTCTGAAATTCACTGCAAAATGGACCTCTTTTCTGCTTTCTTGAATGTTCTCAACGCATTAGGTGAAAGAGCGTGTTTGAGCAAGAGTGATGCAGTGTGCTTCTTCCTGGAATTCAAGTGATTTGGGAAACCTCATCCGCGTTTTTCCACATTGTCTAAGAAACAACATGAGGCTTGCAAGAGATTGAAACAATGCATCCCAAAACATATTCCACCAGTGAAACCACACGTTTCTACAAAGGCCTTGAAGAAGCAAGCAAAAGAATAGTGGCTGAGTGATCTTTCCGAGAGAAACATGCATTTCATCCTTCTGGAGTAAATTTTCAGCCTGGAATTCATATGCATTTTGTACTGTGCAGAATGTATCTACCTGCTCGGGGGTTGTGTCATAGAACCACCTTTCCTGCATTAGCTTATTGCAACAGTCATCGTTTGGCGAAGTTCTTCAGGGTTGGTTTTGGAAGGTCTTTCAACTTTGGCCCAATCCCGCTTCTTACGAAATATTTTCACAGCGCTGTTTCCAAGTGTCCACAAAGAGCTGCTGCTGGAAACTGTACACATGCACATCTCCCATACTGGTGTGCTCGTTTCACTACCTGGATTTTGGTTTCCTCTTCCTTCTTTGAAATGACAAGCCTTCATTCAACATGTACACACACCTTGTAGCAGTTTCAGCTTTAAGCAAGTTGGTGTTCTCAAAAGGCTGTGTAACCTGTGTAGAGTGTGTCACTCTCCAGTACTGAATACACAACTTAGAGTTCCTTTCACCACAGACATGGAAACACTTCTTTTTGGGGGAGTCCTATTTAAGATCTGGTGGAAATGTAAGGGTTTCATCGAGAAGATGAAGTCAATCATGCTTTTGCACTGTGCAACGGATAGAAATGTCTTTTTGTAGAAGCCCGTCTGAATTTCACTGCAAAATGCCCTTCTTTTCTGCTTTCTTGAATGTTCTCGAAGAATTAGGTGAAAGAGCGTCTTTGAACAAGGGTGAAGCAGTGTGAGTTTTCCTAGATTTCAAGTGATTTGGGAAACATATTCAGCGTTTTTCCACATTGTCTATAAACAGCAGGAGGCTTGCAAGAGATTGAAACAATGCATCCAAAACATATTCCACCAGTGAAAACACACATTTCTACAAAGACCTTGAAAGAGCAGGCAAAAGAATAGTGGCTGAGTGTTCTTTCAGAGGGAAACATGCATTTCATTCTTCTAGAGTGAGTTTTCAGCCTGGAATTCATATGCATTTTGAACTGTGCAGAATGTAGCTACCTGCTCGGGGGTTCTGTCATAGAAGCACCTTTCCTGCAGGAGCTTATTGCAACATTCATTGTTTGGCTAAGTTCTTTAGGGTTGGTTTTGGAAGGTCTTTCAACTTTGGCCAAATCCCGCTTCGTACGAAATTTTTTCACACTGCTGTTTCCAAGTGTCCACAGAGCTGCTGCTGGAAACGGTACACATGCACATCTCCCATACTGGTGTGCTCGTTTCACTACCTGGATTTCGGTTTCCTCCTCCTTCTTTGAAATGACAAGCCTTCATTCAGCATGCTACACACGCCTTGTAGCAGTTTCAGTTTTAAACATGTTGGTGCTCTCAAAACGCTGTGTAACCTGAGTAGAGTGTGTCACTCTCTAGCACTGAATACACAACTTAGAGCTCCTTTCGCCACAGACTCGCAAACACATCTTTTTGGGAAAGTCCTAATTCAGGTCACTTGGAAATGTAAGGGTTTCATAGAGAACATGAAGTGAATCATGCTTTTCCACTCTGCAACAGATAGAAATGACTTTTCCTACATGCCCGTCTGAAATTCACTGCAAAATGGACTTCTTTTCTGCTTTCTTGAATGTTCTCAACGCATTAGGTGAAAGAGCGTGTTTGAGCAAGAGTGATGCAGTGTGCTTCTTCCTGGATTTCAAGTGATTTGGGAAACCTCATCCGCGTTTTTCCACATTGTCTAAGAAACAACATGAGGCTTGCAAGAGATTGAAACAATGCATCCCAAAACATATTCCACCAGTGAAACCACACGTTTCTACAAAGGCCTTGAAGAAGCAAGCAAAAGAATAGTGGCTGAGTGATCTTTCCGAGAGAAACATGCATTTCATCCTTCTGGAGTAAATTTTCAGCCTGGAATTCATATGCATTTTGTACTGTGCAGAATGTATCTACCTGCTCGGGGGTTGTGTCATAGAACCACCTTTCCTGCATTAGCTTATTGCAACAGTCATCGTTTGGCTAAGTTCTTTAGGGTTGGTTTTGGAAAGTCTTTCAACTTTGGCCCAATCCCGCTTCGTACGAAATTTTTTCACAGCGCTGTTTCCAAGTGTCCACAAAGAGCTGCTGCTGGAAACGGTACACATGCACATCTCCCATACTGGTGTGCTCGTTTCACTACCTGGATTTCGGTTTCCTCCTCCTTCTTTGAAATGACAAGCCTTCATTCAGCATGCTACACACGCCTTGTAGCAGTTTCAGTTTTAAACATGTTGGTGCTCTCAAAACGCTGTGTAACCTGAGTAGAGTGTGTCACTCTCCAGCACTGAATACACAGCTTAGCGCTCCTTTCGCCACAGACACGCAAACACATCTTTTTGGGAAAGTCCTAATTCAGGTCACTTGGAAATGTAAGGGTTTCATAGAGAACATGAAGTGAATCATGCTTTTCCACTCTGCAACAGATAGAAATGACTTTTCCTACATGCCCGTCTGAAATTCACTGCAAAATGGACCTCTTTTCTGCCTACTTGAATGTTCTCAACGCATTAGGTGAAAGAGCGTGTTTGAGCAAGAGTGATGCAGTGTGCTTCTTCCTGGATTTCAAGTGATTTGGGGAACCTCATCCGCGTTTTTCCACATTGTCTAAGAAACAACATGAGGCTTGCAAGAGATTGAAACAATGCATCCCAAAACATATTCCACCAGTGAAACCACACGTTTCTACAAAGGCCTTGAAGAAGCAAGCAAAAGAATAGTGGCTGAGTGATCTTTCCGAGAGAAACATGCATTTCATCCTTCTGGAGTAAATTTTCAGCCTGGAATTCATATGCATTTTGTACTGTGCAGAATGTATCTACCTGCTCGGGGGTTGTGTCATAGAACCACCTTTCCTGCATTAGCTTATTGCAACAGTCATCGTTTGGCTAAGTTCTTTAGGGTTGGTTTTGGAAGGTCTTTCAACTTTGGCCCAATCCCGCTTCGTACGAAATTTTTTCACAGCGCTGTTTCCAAGTGTCCACAAAGAGCTGCTGCTGGAAACTGTACACATGCACATCTCCCATACTGGTGTGCTCGTTTCACTACCTGGATTTTGGTTTCCTCTTCCTTCTTTGAAATGACAAGCCTTCATTCAACATGTACACACACCTTGTAGCAGTTTCAGCTTTAAGCATGTTGGTGTTCTCAAAAGGCTGTGTAACCTGTGTAGAGTGTGTCACTCTCCAGTACTGAATACACAACTTAGAGTTCTTTTCACCACAGACATGCAAACACATCTTTTTGGGGGAGTCCTATTTAAGATCTGGTGGAAATGTAAGGGTTTCATCGAGAAGATGAAGTCAATCATGCTTTTGCACTCTGCAACCGATAGAAATGACTTTTTGTAGAAGCCCGTCTGAATTCCACTGCAAAATGCCTTTCTTTTCTGCTTTCTTGAATGTTCTCGAAGAATTAGGTGAAAGAGCGTCTTTGAACAAGGGTGAAGCAGTGTGAGTTTTCCTAGATTTCAAGTGATTTGGGAAACATATTCCGCGTTTTTCCACATTGTCTATAAACAGCAGGAGGCTTGCAAGAGATTGAAACAATGCATCCAAAACATATTCCACCAGTGAAAACACACATTTCTACAAAGACCTTGAAAGAGCAGGCAAAAGAGTAGTGGCTGAGTGTTCTTTCAGAGAGAAACATGCATTTCATTCTTCTAGAGTGAGTTTTCAGCCTGGAATTCATATGCATTTTGAACTGTGCAGAATGTAGCTACCTGCTAGGGGGTTCTGTCATAGAAGCACCTTTCCTGCAGGAGCTTATTGCAACATTCATTGTTTGGCTAAGTTCTGTAGGGTTGGTTTTGGAAGGTCTTTCAACTTTGGCCAAATCCCGCTTCGTACGAAATTTTTTCACACTGCTGTTTCCAAGTGTCCACAAAGAGCTGCTGCCTGAAACGGTACACATGCACATCTACCATACTGGTGTGCTTGTTTCACTACCTGGATTTCGGTTTCCTCCTCCTTCTTTGAAATGACAAGCCTTCATTCAGCATGCTACACACGCCTTGTAGCAGTTTCAGTTTTAAACATGTTGGTGCTCTCAAAACGCTGTGTAACCTGAGTAGAGTGTGTCACTCTCCAGCACTGAATACACAACTAAGAGCTCCTTTCGCCACAGACACGCAAACACATCCATTTGGGAAAGTCCTAATTCAGGTCACTTGGAAATGTAAGGGTTTCATCGAGAACATGATGTGAATCATGCTTTTCCACTCTGCAACAGATAGAAATGACTTTTCCTACATGCCCGTCTGAAATTCACTGCAAAATGGACCTCTTTTCTGCTTTCTTGAATGTTCTCAACGCATTAGGTGAAAGAGCGTGTTTGAGCAAGAGTGATGCAGTGTGCTTCTTCCTGGATTTCAAGTGATTTGGGAAACTTCATCCGCGTTTTTCCACATTGTCTAAGAAACAACATGAGGCTTGCAAGAGATTGAAACAATGCATCCCAAAACATATTCCACCAGTGAAACCACACGTTTCTACAAAGACCTTGAAGAAGCAAGCAAAAGAATAGTGGCTGAGTGATCTTTCCGAGAGAAACATGCATTTCATCCTTCTGGAGTAAATTTTCAGCCTGGAATTCATATGCATTTTGTACTGTGCAGAATGTATCTACCTGCTCGGGGGTTGTGTCATAGAACCACCTTTCCTGCATTAGCTTATTGCAACAGTCATCGTTTGGCTAAGTTCTTTAGGGTTGGTTTTGGAAGGTCTTTCAACTTTGGCCAAATCCCGCTTCGTACGAAATTTTTTCACACTGCTGTTTCCAAGTGTCCACAAAGAGCTGCTGCTGGAAACGGTACACATGCACATCTCCCATACTGGTGTGCTCGTTTCACTACCTGGATTTCGGTTTCCTCCTCCTTCTTTGAAATGACAAGCCTTCATTCAGCATGCTACACACGCCTTGTAGCAGTTTCAGTTTTAAACATGTTGGTGCTCTCAAAACGCTGTGTAACCTGAGTAGAGTGTGTCACTCTCCAGCACTGAATACACAGCTTAGAGCTCCTTTCGCCACAGACACGCAAACACATCTTTTTGGGAAAGTCCTAATTCAGGTCACTTGGAAATGTAAGGGTTTCATCGAGAACCTGAAGTGAATCATGCTTTTCCACTCTGCAACAGATAGAAATGACTTTTCCTACATGCCCGTCTGAAATTCACTGCAAAATGGACCTCTTTTCTGCTTTCTTGAATGTTCTCAACGCATTAGGTGAAAGAACGTGTTTGAGCAAGAGTGATGCAGTGTGCTTCTTCCTGGATTTCAAGTGATTTGGGAAACCTCATCCGCGTTTTTCCACATTGTCTAAGAAACAACATGAGGCTTGCAAGAGATTGAAACAATGCATCCCAAAACATATTCCACCAGTGAAACCACACGTTTCTACAAAGGCCTTGAAGAAGCAAGCAAAAGAATAGTGGCTGAGTGATCTTTCCGAGAGAAACATGCATTTCATCCTTCTGGAGTAAATTTTCAGCCTGGAATTCATATGCATTTTGTACTGTGCAGAATGTATCTACCTGCTCGGGGGTTGTGTCATAGAACCACCTTTCCTGCATTAGCTTATTGCAACAGTCATCGTTTGGCTAAGTTCTTTAGGGTTGGTTTTGGAAGGTCTTTCAACTTTGGCCCAAACCCGCTTCGTACGAAATTTTTTCACAGCGCTGTTTCCAAGTGTCCACAAAGAGCTGCTGCTGGAAACGGTACACATGCACATCTCCCATACTGGTGTGCTCGTTTCACTACCTGGATTTTGGTTTCCTCTTCCTTCTTTGAAATGACAAGCCTTCATTCAACATGTACACACACCTTGTAGCAGTTTCAGCTTTTAGCATGTTGGTGTTCTCAAAAGGCTGTGTAACCTGTGTAGAGTGTGTCACTCTCCAGTACTGAATACACAACTTAGAGTTCCTTTCACCACAGACATGCAAACACATCTTTTTGGGGGAGTCCTATTTAAGATCTGGTGGAAATGTAAGGGTTTCATCGCCAAGATGAATTCAATCATGCTTTTGCACTGTGCAACGGATAGAAATGTCTTTTTGTAGAAGCCCGTCTGAATTTCACTGCAAAATGCCCTTCTTTTCTGCTTTCTTGAATGTTCTCGAAGAATTAGGTGAAAGAACGTCTTTGAACAAGGGTGAAGCAGTGTGAGTTTTCTGAGATTTCAAGTGATTTGGGAAACATATTCCGCGTTTTTCCACATTGTCTATAAACAGCAGGAGGCTTGCAAGAGATCGAAACAATGCATCCCAAAACATATTCCACCAGTGAAAACACACATTTCTACAAAGACCTTGAAAGAGCAGGCAAAAGAATAGTGGCTGAGTGTTCTTTCAGAGAGAAACATGCATTTCATTCTTCTAGAGTGAGTTTTCAGCCTGCAATTCATATGCATTTTGAACTGTGCAGAATGTAGCTACCTGCTCGGTGGTTCTGTCATAGAAGCACCTTTCCTGCAGGAGCTTATTGCAACATTCATTGTTTGGCTAAGTTCTTTAGGGTTGGTTTTGGAAGGTCTTTCAACTTTGGCCAAATCCCGCTTCGTACGAAATTTTTTCACACTGCTGTTTCCAAGTGTCCACAAAGAGCTGCTGCTGGAAACGGTACACATGCACATCTCCCATACTGGTGTGCTCGTTTCACTACCTGGATTTCGGTTTCCTCCTCCTTCTTTGAAATGACAAGCCTTCATTCAGCATGCTACACACGCCTTGTAGCAGTTTCAGTTTTAAACATGTTGGTGCTCTCAAAACGCTGTGTAACCTGAGTAGAGTGTGTCACTCTCCAGCACTGAATACACAACTTAGAGCTCCTTTCGCCACAGACACGCAAACACATCTTTTTGTGAAAGTCCTAATTCAGGTCACTTGGAAATGTAAGGGTTTCATCGAGAACATGAAGTGAATCATGCTTTTCCACTCTGCAACAGATAGAAATGACTTTTCCTACATGCCCGTCTGAAATTCACTGCAAAATGGACCTCTTTTCTGCTTTCTTGAATGTTCTCAACGCATTAGGTGAAAGAGCGTGTTTGAGCAAGAGAGATGCAGTGTGCTTCTTCCTGGATTTCAAGTGATTTGGGAAACCTCATCCGCGTTTTTCCACATTGTCTAAGAAACAACATGAGGCTTGCAAGAGATTGAAACAATGCATCCCAAAACATATTCCACCAGTGAAACCACACGTTTCTACAAAGCCTTGAAGAAGCAAGCAAAAGAATAGTGGCTGAGTGATCTTTCCGAGAGAAACATGCATTTCATCCTTCTGGAGTAAATTTTCAGCCTGGAATTCATATGCATTTTGTACTGTGCAGAATGTATCTACCTGCTCGGGGGTTGTGTCATAGAACCACCTTTCCTGCATTAGCTTATTGCAACAGTCATCGTTTGGCTAAGTTCTTTAGGGTTGGTTTTGGAAGGTCTTTCAACTTGGGCCCAATCCCGCTTCGTACGAAATTTTTTCACAGCGCTCTTTCCAAGTGTCCACAAAGAGCTGCTGCTGGAAACTGTACACATGCACATCTCCCATACTGGTGTGCTCGTTTCACTACCTGGATTTTGGTTTCCTCTTCCGTCTTTGAAATGACAAGCCTTCATTCAACATGTACACACACCTTGTAGCAGTTTCAGCTTTAAGCATGTTGGTGTTCTCAAAAGGCTGTGTAACCTGTGTAGAGTGTGTCACTCTCCAGTACTGAATACACAACTTAGAGTTCCTTTCACCACAGACATGCAAACACATCTTTTTGGGGGAGTCCTATTTAAGATCTGGTGGAAATGTAAGGGTTTCATCGAGAAGATGAAGTCAATCATGCTTTTGCACTGTGCAACCGATAGAAATGTCTTTTTGTAGAAGCCCGTCTGAATTTCACTGCAAAATGCCCTTCTTTTCTGCTTTCTTGAATGTTCTCGAAGAATTAGGTGAAAGACCGTCTTTGAACAAGGGTGAAGCAGTGTGAGTTTTCTTAGATTTCAAGTGATTTGGGAAACATATTCCGCGTTTTTCCACATTGTCTATAAACAGCAGGAGGCTTGCAAGAGATTGAAACAATGCATCCCAAAACATATTCCACCAGTGAAAACACACATTTCTACAAAGACCTTGAAAGAGCAGGCAAAAGAATAGTGGCTGAGTGTTCTTTCAGAGAGAAACATGCATTTCATTCTTCTAGAGTGAGTTTTCAGCCTGGAATTCATATGCATTTTGAACTGTGCAGAATGTAGCTACCTGCTCGGTGGTTCTGTCATAGAAGCACCTTTCCTGCAGGAGCTTATTGCAACATTCATTGTTAGGCTAAGTTCTTTAGGGTTGGTTTTGGAAGGTCTTTCAACTTTGGCCAAATCCCGCTTCGTACGAAATTTTTTCACACTGCTGTTTCCAAGTGTCCACAAAGAGCTCCTGCTGGAAACGGTACACATGCACATCTCCCATACTGGTGTGCTCGTTTCACTACCTGGATATTGGTTTCCTCCTCCTTCTTTGAAATGACAAGCCTTCATTCAGCATGCTACACACGCCTTGTAGCAGTTGCAGTTTTAAACATGTTGGTGCTCTCAAAACGCTGTGTAACCTGAGTAGAGTGTGTCACTCTCCAGCACTGAATACACAACTTAGAGCTCCTTTCGCCACAGACACGCAAACACATCTTTTTGTGAAAGTCCTAATTCAGGTCACTTGGAAATGTAAGGGTTTCATCGAGAACATGAAGTGAATCATGCTTTTCCACTCTGCAACAGATAGAAATGACTTTTCCTACATGCCCGTCTGAAATTCACTGCAAAATGGACCTCTTTTCTGCTTTCTTGAATGTTCTCAACGCATTAGGTGAAAGAGCGTGTTTGAGCAAGAGTGATGCAGTGTGCTTCTTCCTGGATTTCAAGTGATTTGGGAAACCTCATCCGCGTTTTTCCACATTGTCTAAGAAACAACATGAGGCTTGCAAGAGATTGAAACAATGCATCCCAAAACATATTCCACCAGTGAAACCACACGTTTCTACAAAGGCCTTGAAGAAGCAAGCAAAAGAATAGTGGCTGAGTGATCTTTCCGAGAGAAACATGCATTTCATCCTTCTGGAGTAAATTTTCAGCCTGGAATTCATATGCATTTTGTACTGTGCAGAATGTATCTACCTGCTCGGGGGTTGTGTCATAGAACCACCTTTCCTGCATTAGCTTATTGCAACAGTCATCGTTTGGCTAAGTTCTTTAGGGTTGGTTTTGGAAGGTCTTTCAACTTTGGCCCAATCCCGCTTCGTACGAAATTTTTTCACATCGCTGTTTCCAAGTGTCCACAAAGAGCTGGTGCTGGAAACTGTACACATGCACATCTCCCATACTGGTGTGCTCGTTTCACTACCTGGATTTTGGTTTCCTCTTCCTTCTTTGAAATGACAAGCCTTCATTCAACATGTACACACACCTTGTAGCAGTTTCAGCTTTTAGCATGTTGTTGTTCTCAAAAGGCTGTGTAACCTGTGTAGAGTGTGTCACTCTCCAGTACTGAATACACAACTTAGAGTTCCTTTCACCACAGACATGCAAACACATCTTTTTGGGGGAGTCCTATTTAAGATCTGGTGGAAATGTAAGGGTTTCATCGAGAAGATGAAGTCAATCATGCTTTTGCACTGTGCAACGGATAGAAATGTCTTTTTGTAGAAGCCCGTCTGAATTTCACTGCAAAATGCCCTTCTTTTCTGCTTTCTTGAATGTTCTCGAAGCATTAGGTGAAAGAGCGTGTTTGATCAAGGGTGAAGCAGTGTGAGTTTTTTTAGATTTCAAGTGATTTGGGAAACATATTCCGCGTTTTTCCACATTGTCTATAAACAGCAGGAGGCTTGCAAGAGATTGAAACAATGCATCCCAAAACATATTCCACCAGTGAAAACACACATTTCTACAAAGACCTTGAAAGAGCAGGCAAAAGAATAGTGGCTGAGTGTTCTTTCAGAGAGAAACATGCATTTCATTCTTCTAGAGTGAGTTTTCAGCCTGGAATTCATATGCATTTTGAACTGTGCAGAATGTAGCTACCTGCTCGGTGGTTCTGTCATAGAAGCACCTTTCCTGCAGGAGCTTATTGCAACATTCATTGTTTGGCTAAGTTCTTTAGGGTTGGTTTTGGAAGGTCTTTCAACTTTGGCCAAATCCCGCTTCGTACGAAATTTTTTCACACTGCTGTTTCCAAGTGTCCACAAAGAGCTGCTGCTGGAAACGGTACACATGCACATCTCCCATACTGGTGTGCTCGTTTCACTACCTGGATTTCGGTTTCCTCCTCCTTCTTTGAAATGACAAGCCTTCATTCAGCATGCTACACACGCCTTGTAGCAGTTTCCGTTTTAAACATGTTGGTGCTCTCAAAACGCTGTGTAACCTGAGTAGAGTGTGTCACTCTCCAGCACTGAATACACAACTTAGAGCTCCTTTCGCCACAGACACGCAAACACATCCTTTTGGGAAAGTCCTAATTCAGGTCACTTGGAAATGTAAGGGTTTCATCGAGAACATGAAGTGAATCATGGTTTTCCACTCTGCAACAGATAAAAATGACTTTTCCTACATGCCCGTCTGAAATTCACTGCAAAATGGACCTCTTTTCTGCTTTCTTGAATGTTCTCAACGCATTAGGTGAAAGAGCGTGTTTGAGCAAGAGTGATGCAGTGTGCTTCTTCCTGGATTTCAAGTGATTTGGGAAACCTCATCCGCGTTTTTCCACATTGTCTAAGAAACAACATGAGGCTTGCAAGAGATTGAAACAATGCATCCCAAAACATATTCCACCAGTGAAACCACACGTTTCTACAAAGGCCTTGAAGAAGCAAGCAAAAGAATAGTGGCTGAGTGATCTTTCCGAGAGAAACATGCATTTCATCCTTCTGGAGTAAATTTTCAGCCTGGAATTCTTATGTATTTTGTACTGTGCAGAATGTATCTACCTGCTCGGGGGTTGTGTCATAGAACCACCTTTCCTGCATTAGCTTATTGCAACAGTCATCGTTTGGCTAAGTTCTTTAGGGTTGGTTTTGGAAGGTCTTTCAACTTTGGCCCAATCCCGCTTCGTACGAAATTTTTTCACAGCGCTGTTTCCAAGTGTCCACAAAGAGCTGCTGCTGGAAACTGTACACATGCACATCTCCCATACTGGTGTGCTCGTTTCACTACCTGGATTTTGGTTTCCTCTTCCTTCTTTGAAATGACAAGCCTTCATTCAACATGTACACACACCTTGTAGCAGTTTCAGCTTTAAGCATGTTGGTGTTCTCAAAAGGCTGTGTAACCTGTGTAGAGTGTGTCACTCTCCAGTACTGAATACACAACTTAGAGTTCCTTTCACCACAGACATGCAAACACATCTTTTTGGGGGAGTCCTATTTAAGATCTGGTGGAAATGTAAGGGTTTCATCGCGAAGATGAAGTCAATCATGCTTTTGCACTCTGCAACCGATAGAAATGTCTTTTTGTAGAAGCCCGTCTGAATTTCACTGCAAAATGCCCTTCTTTTCTGCTTTCTTGAATGTTCTCGAAGAATGAGGTGAAAGAGCGTCTTTGAACAAGGGTGAAGCAGTGTGAGTTTTCCTAGATTTCAAGTGATTTGGGAAACATATTCCGCGTTTTTCCACATTGTCTATAAACAGCAGGAGGCTTGCAAGAGATTGAAACAATGCATCCCAAAACATATTCCACCAGTGAAAACACACATTTCTACAAAGACCTTGAAAGAGCAGGCAAAAGAATAGTGCCTGAGTGTTCTTTCAGAGAGAAACATGCATTTCATTCTTCTAGAGTGAGATTTCAGCCTGGAATACATATGCATTTTGAACTGTGCAGAATGTAGCTACCTGCTCGGGGGTTATGTCATAGAAGCACCTTTCCTGCAGGAGCTTATTGCAACATTCATTGTTTGGCTAAGTTCTTTAGGGTTGGTTTTGGAAGGTCTTTCAACTTTGGCCAAATCCCGCTTCGTACGAAATTTTTTCACACTGCTGTTTCCAAGTGTCCACAAAGAGCTGCTGCTGGAAACGGTACACATGCACATCTCCCATACTGGTGTGCTCGTTTCACTACCTGGATTTCGGTTTCCTCCTCCTTCTTTGAAATGACAAGCCTTCATTCAGCATGCTACACACGCCTTGTAGCAGTTGCAGTTTTAAACATGTTGGTGCTCTCAAAACGCTGTGTAACCTGAGTAGAGTGTGTCACTCTCCAGAACTGAATACACAACTTAGAGCTCCTTTCGCCACAGACACGCAAACACATCTTTTTGGGAAAGTCCTAATTCAGGTCACATGGAAATGTAAGGGTTTCATCGAGAACCTGAAGTGAATCATGCTTTTCCACTCTGCAACAGATAGAAATGACTTTTCCTACATGCCCGTCTGAAATTCACTGCAAAATGGACCTCTTTTCTGCTTTCTTGAATGTTCTCAACGCATTAGGTGAAAGAGCGTGTTTGAGCAAGAGTGATGCAGTGTGCTTCTTCCTGGATTTCAAGTGATTTGGGAAACCTCATCCGCGTTTTTCCACATTGTCTAAGAAACAACATGAGGCTTGCAAGAGATTGAAACAATGCATCCCAAAACATATTCCACCAGTGAAACCACACGTTTCTACAAAGGCCTTGAAGAAGCAAGCAAAAGAATAGTGGCTGAGTGATCTTTCCGAGAGAAACATGCATTTCATCCTTCTGGAGTAAATTTTCAGCCTGGAATTCTTATGTATTTTGTACTGTGCAGAATGTATCTACCTGCTCGGGGGTTGTGTCATAGAACCACCTTTCCTGCATTAGCTTATTGCAACAGTCATCGTTTGGCTAAGTTCTTTAGGGTTGGTTTTGGAAGGTCTTTCAACTTTGGCCCAATCCCGCTTCGTACGAAATTTTTTCACAGCGCTGTTTCCAAGTGTCCACAAAGAGCTGCTGCTGGAAACTGTACACATGCACATCTCCCATACTGGTGTGCTCGTTTCACTACCTGGATTTTGGTTTCCTCTTCCTTCTTTGAAATGACAAGCCTTCATTCAACATGTACACACACCTTGTAGCAGTTTCAGCTTTAAGCATGTTGGTGTTCTCAAAAGGCTGTGTAACCTGTGTAGAGTGTGTCACTCTCCAGTACTGAATACACAACTTAGAGTTCCTTTCACCACAGACATGCAAACACATCTTTTTGGGGGAGTCCTATTTAAGATCTGGTGGAAATGTAAGGGTTTCATCGCGAAGATGAAGTCAATCATGCTTTTGCACTCTGCAACCGATAGAAATGTCTTTTTGTAGAAGCCCGTCTGAATTTCACTGCAAAATGCCCTTCTTTTCTGCTTTCTTGAATGTTCTCGAAGAATGAGGTGAAAGAGCGTCTTTGAACAAGGGTGAAGCAGTGTGAGTTTTCCTAGATTTCAAGTGATTTGGGAAACATATTCCGCGTTTTTCCACATTGTCTATAAACAGCAGGAGGCTTGCAAGAGATTGAAACAATGCATCCCAAAACATATTCCACCAGTGAAAACACACATTTCTACAAAGACCTTGAAAGAGCAGGCAAAAGAATAGTGCCTGAGTGTTCTTTCAGAGAGAAACATGCATTTCATTCTTCTAGAGTGAGTTTTCAGCCTGGAATACATATGCATTTTGAACTGTGCAGAATGTAGCTACCTGCTCGGGGGTTCTGTCATAGAAGCACCTTTCCTGCAGGAGCTTATTGCAACATTCATTGTTTGGCTAAGTTCTTTAGGGTTGGTTTTGGAAGGTCTTTCAACTTTGGCCAAATCCCGCTTCGTACGAAATTTTCACACTGCTGTTTCCAAGTGTCCACAAAGAGCTGCTGCTGGAAACGGTACACATGCACATCTCCCATACTGGTGTGCTCGTTTCACTACCTGGATTTCGGTTTCCTCCTCCTTCTTTGAAATGACAAGCCTTCATTCAGCATGCTACACACGCCTTGTAGCAGTTGCAGTTTTAAACATGTTGGTGCTCTCAAAACGCTGTGTAACCTGAGTAGAGTGTGTCACTCTCCAGCACTGAATACACAACTTAGAGCTCCTTTCGCCACAGACACGCAAACACATCTTTTTGGGAAAGTCCTAATTCAGGTCACTTGGAAATGTAAGGGTTTCATCGAGAACATGAAGTGAATCATGCTTTTCCACTCTGCAACAGATAGAAATGACTTTTCCTACATGCCCGTCTGAAATTCACTGCAAAATGGACCTCTTTTCTGCTTTCTTGAATGTTCTCAACGCATTAGGTGAAAGAGCGTGTTTGAGCAAGAGTGATGCAGTGTGCTTCTTCCTGGATTTCAAGTGATTTGGGAAACCTCATCCGCGTTTTTCCACATTGTCTAAGAAACAACATGAGGCTTGCAAGAGATTGAAACAATGCATCCCAAAACATATTCCACCAGTGAAACCACACGTTTCTACAAAGGCCTTGAAGAAGCAAGCAAAAGAATAGTGGCTGAGTGATCTTTCCGAGAGAAACATGCATTTCATCCTTCTGGAGTAAATTTTCAGCCTGGAATTCATATGCATTTTGTACTGTGCAGAATGTATCTACCTGCTCGGGGGTTGTGTCATAGAACCACCTTTCCTGCATTAGCTTATTGCAACAGTCATCGTTTGGCTAAGTTCTTTAGGGTTGGTTTTGGAAGGTCTTTCAACTTTGGCCCACTCCCGCTTCGTACGAAATTTTTTCACAGCGCTGTTTCCAAGTGTCCACAAAGAGCTGCTGCTGGAAACTGTACACATGCACATCTCCCATACTGGCGTGCTCGTTTCACTACCTGGATTTTGGTTTCCTCTTCCTTCTTTGAAATGACAATCCTTCATTCAACATGTACACACACCTTGTAGCAGTTTCAGCTTTAAGCATGTTGGTGTTCTCAAAAGGCTGTGTAACCTGTGTAGAGTGTGTCACTCTCCAGTACTGAATACACAACTTAGAGTTCCTTTCACCACAGACATGCAAACACATCTTTTTGGGGGAGTCCTACTTAAGATCTGGTGGAAATGTAAGGGTTTCATCGAGAAGATGAAGTCAATCATGCTTTTGCACTCTGCAACCGATAGTAATGTCTTTTTGTAGAAGCCCGTCTGAATTTCACTGCAAAATGCCCTTCTTTTCTGCTTTCTTGAATGTTCTCGAAGAATTAGGTGAAAGAGCGTCTTTGAACAAGGGTGAAGCAGTGTGAGTTTTCCTAGATTTCAAGTGATTTGGGAAACATATTCCGCGTTTTTCCACATTGTCTATAAACAGCAGGAGGCTTGCAAGAGATTGAAACAATGCATCCCAAAACATATTCCACCAGTGAAAACACACATTTCTACAAAGACCTTGAAAGAGCAGGCAAAAGAATAGTGGCTGAGTGTTCTTTCAGAGAGAAACATGCATTTCATTCTTCTAGAGTGAGTTTTCAGCCTGGAATTCATATGCATTTTGAACTGTGCAGAATGTAGCTACCTGCTCGGTGGTTCTGTCATAGAAGCACCTTTCCTGCAGGAGCTTATTGCAACATTCATTGTTTGGCTAAGTTCTTTAGGGTTGGTTTTGGAAGGTCTTTCAACTTTGGCCAAATCCCGCTTCGTACGAAATTTTTTCACACTGCTGTTTCCAAGTGTCCACAAAGAGCTGCTGCTGGAAATGGTACACATGCACATCTCCCATACTGGTGTGCTCGTTTCACTACCTGGATTTCGGTTTCCTCCTCCTTCTTTGAAATGACAAGCCTTCATTCAGCATGCTACACACGCCTTGTAGCAGTTGCAGTTTTAAACATGTTGGTGCTCTCAAAACGCTGTGTAACCTGAGTAGAGTGTGTCACTCTCCAGCACTGAATACACAACTTAGAGCTCCTTTCGCCACAGACACGCAAACACATCTTTTTGGGAAAGTCCTAATTCAGGTCACTTGGAAATGTAAGGGTTTCATCGAGAACATGAAGTGAATCATGCTTTTCCACTCTGCAACAGATAGAAATGACTTTTCCTACATGCCCGTCTGAAATTCACTGCAAAATGGACCTCTTTTCTGCTTTCTTGAATGTTCTCAACGCATTAGGTGAAAGAGCGTGTTTGAGCAAGAGTGATGCAGTGTGCTTCTTCCTGGATTTCAAGTGATTTGGGAAACCTCATCCGCGTTTTTCCACATTGTCTAAGAAACAACATGAGGCTTGCAAGAGATTGAAACAATGCATCCCAAAACATATTCCACCAGTGAAACCACACGTTTCTACAAAGGCCTTGAAGAAGCAAGCAAAAGAATAGTGGCTGAGTGATCTTTCCGAGAGAAACATGCATTTCATCCTTCTGGAGTAAATTTTCAGCCTGGAATTCATATGCATTTTGTACTGTGCAGAATGTATCTACCTGCTCGGGGGTTGTGTCATAGAACCACCTTTCCTGCATTAGCTTATTGCAACAGTCATCGTTTGGCTAAGTTCTTTAGGGTTGGTTTTGGAAGGTCTTTCAACTTTGGCCCACTCCCGCTTCGTACGAAATTTTTTCACAGCGCTGTTTCCAAGTGTCCACAAAGAGCTGCTGCTGGAAACTGTACACATGCACATCTCCCATACTGGCGTGCTCGTTTCACTACCTGGATTTTGGTTTCCTCTTCCTTCTTTGAAATGACAATCCTTCATTCAACATGTACACACACCTTGTAGCAGTTTCAGCTTTAAGCATGTTGGTGTTCTCAAAAGGCTGTGTAACCTGTGTAGAGTGTGTCACTCTCCAGTACTGAATACACAACTTAGAGTTCCTTTCACCACAGACATGCAAACACATCTTTTTGGGGGAGTCCTACTTAAGATCTGGTGGAAATGTAAGGGTTTCATCGAGAAGATGAAGTCAATCATGCTTTTGCACTCTGCAACCGATAGTAATGTCTTTTTGTAGAAGCCCGTCTGAATTTCACTGCAAAATGCCCTTCTTTTCTGCTTTCTTGAATGTTCTCGAAGAATTAGGTGAAAGAGCGTCTTTGAACAAGGGTGAAGCAGTGTGAGTTTTCCTAGATTTCAAGTGATTTGGGAAACATATTCCGCGTTTTTCCACATTGTCTATAAACAGCAGGAGGCTTGCAAGAGATTGAAACAATGCATCCCAAAACATATTCCACCAGTGAAAACACACATTTATACAAAGACCTTGAAAGAGCAGGCAAAAGAATAGTGGCTGAGTGTTCTTTCAGAGAGAAACATGCATTTCATTCTTCTAGAGTGAGTTTTCAGCCTGGAATTCATATGCATTTTGAACTGTGCAGAATGTAGCTACCTGCTCGGTGGTTCTGTCATAGAAGCACCTTTCCTGCAGGAGCTTATTGCAACATTCATTGTTTGGCTAAGTTCTTTAGGGTTGGTTTTGGAAGGTCTTTCAACTTTGGCCAAATCCCGCTTCGTACGAAATTTTTTCACACTGCTGTTTCCAAGTGTCCACAAAGAGCTGCTGCTGGAAATGGTACACATGCACATCTCCCATACTGGTGTGCTCGTTTCACTACCTGGATTTCGGTTTCCTCCTCCTTCTTTGAAATGACAAGCCTTCATTCAGCATGCTACACACGCCTTGTAGCAGTTTCAGTTTTAAACATGTTGGTGCTCTCAAAACGCTGTGTAACCTGAGTAGAGTGTGTCACTCTCCAGCACTGAATACACAACTTAGAGCTCCTTTCGCCACAGACACGCAAACACATCTTTTTGGGAAAGTCCTAACTCAGGTCACATGGAAATGTAAGGGTTTCATCGAGAACATGAAGTGAATCATGCTTTTCCACTCTGCAACAGATAGAAATGACTTTTCCTACATGCCCGTCTGAAATTCACTGCAAAATGGACCTCTTTTCTGCTTTCTTGAATGTTCTCAACGCATTAGGTGAAAGAGCGTGTTTGAGCAAGAGTGATGCAGTGTGCTTCTTCCTGGATTTCAAGTGATTTGGGAAACCTCATCCGCGTTTTTCCACATTGTCTAAGAAACAAGATGAGGCTTGCAAGAGATTGAAACAATGCATCCCAAAACATATTCCACCAGTGAAACCACACGTTTCTACAAAGGCCTTGAAGAAGCAAGCAAAAGAATAGTGGCTGAGTGATCTTTCCGAGAGAAACATGCATTTCATCCTTCTGGAGTAAATTTTCAGCCTGGAATTCATATGCATTTTGTACTGTGCAGAATGTATCTACCTGCTCGGGGGTTGTGTCATAGAACCACCTTTCCTGCATTAGCTTATTGCAACAGTCATCGTTTGGCTAAGTTCTTTAGGGTCGGTTTTGGAAGGTCTTTCAACTTTGGCCCAATCCCGCTTCGTACGTAATTTTTTCACAGCGCTGTTTCCAAGTGTCCACAAAGAGCTGGTGCTGGAAACTGTACACATGCACACCTCCCATACTTTTGTGCTCGTTTCACTACCTGGATTTTGGTTTCCTCTTCCTTCTTTGAAATGACAAGCCTTCATTCAACATGTACACACACCTTGTAGCAGTTTCAGCTTTAAGCATGTTGGTGTTCTCAAAAGGCTGTGTAACCTGTGTAGAGTGTGTCACTCTCCAGTACTGAATACACAACTTAGAGTTCCTTTCACCACAGACATGCAAACACATCTTTTTGGGGGAGTCCTATTTAAGATCTGGTGGAAATGTAAGGGTTTCATCGAGAAGATGAAGTCAAACATGCTTTTGCACTCTGCAACCGATAGAAATGTCTTTTTGTAGAAGCCCGTCTGAATTTCACTGCAAAATGCCCTTCTTTTCTGCTTTCTTGAATGTTCTCGAAGAATTAGGTGAAAGAGCGTCTTTGAACAAGGGTGAAGCAGTGTGAGTTTTCCTAGATTTCAAGTGATTTGGGAAACATATTCCGCGTTTTTCCACATTGTCTATAAACAGCAGGAGGCTTGCAAGAGATTGAAACAATGCATCCCAAAACATATTCCACCAGTGAAAACACACATTTATACAAAGACCTTGAAAGAGCAGGCAAAAGAATAGTGGCTGAGTGTTCTTTCAGAGAGAAACATGCATTTCATTCTTCTAGAGTGAGTTTTCAGCCTGGAATTCATATGCATTTTGAACTGTGCAGAATGTAGCTACCTGCTCGGTGGTTCTGTCATAGAAGCACCTTTCCTGCAGGAGCTTATTGCAACATTCATTGTTTGGCTAAGTTCTTTAGGGTTGGTTTTGGAAGGTCTTTCAACTTTGGCCAAATCCCGCTTCGTACGAAATTTTTTCACACTGCTGTTTCCAAGTGTCCATAAAGAGCTGCTGCTGGAAACGGTACACATGCACATCTCCCATACTGGTGTGCTCGTTTCACTACCTGGATTTCGGTTTCCTCCTCCTTCTTTGAAATGACAAGCCTTCATTCAGCATGCTACACACGCCTTGTAGCAGTTTCAGTTTTAAACATGTTGGTGCTCTCAAAACACTGTGTAACCTGAGTAGAGTGTGTCACTCTCCAGCACTGAATACACAACTTAGAGCTCCTTTCGCCACAGACACGCAAACACATCTTTTTGGGAAAGTCCTAACTCAGGTCACTTGGAAATGTAAGGGTTTCATCGAGAACATGAAGTGAATCATGCTTTTCCACTCTGCAACAGATAGAAATGACTTTTCCTGCATGCCCGTCTGAAATTCACTGCAAAATGGACCTCTTTTCTGCTTTCTTGAATGTTCTCAACGCATTAGGTGAAAGAGCGTGTTTGAGCAAGAGTGATGCAGTGTGCTTCTTCCTGGATTTCAAGTGATTTGGGAAACCTCATCCGCGTTTTTCCACATTGTCTAAGAAACAACATGAGGCTTGCAAGAGATTGAAACAATGCATCCCAAAACATATTCCACCAGTGAAAACACACGTTTCTACAAAGGCCTTGAAGAAGCAAGCAAAAGAATAGTGGGTGAGTGATCTTTCCGAGAGAAACATGCATTTCATCCTTCTGGAGTAAATTATCAGCCTGGAATTCATATGCATTTTGTACTGTGCAGAATGTATGTACCTGCTCGGGGGTTGTGTCATAGAACCACCTTTCCTGCATTAGCTTATTGCAACAGTCATCGTTTGGCTAAGATCTTTAGGGTTGGTTTTGGAAGGACTTTCAACTTTGGCCCAATCCCGCTTCGTACGTAATTTTTTCACAGCGGTGTTTCCAAGTGTCCACAAAGAGCTGCTGCTGGAAACTGTACACGTGCACATCTCCCATACTGGTGTGCTCGTTTCACTACCTGGATTTTGGTTTCCTCTTCCTTCTTTGAAATGACAATCCTTCATTCAACATGTACACACACCTTGTAGCAGTTTCAGCTTTAAGCATGTTGGTGTTCTCAAAAGGCTGTGTAACCTGTGTAGAGTGTGTCACTCTCCAGTACTGAATACACAACTTAGAGTTCCTTTCACCACAGACATGCAAACACATCTTTTTGGGGGAGTCCTATTTAAGATCTGGTGGAAATGTAAGGGTTTCATCGAGAAGATGAAGTCAATCATGCTTTTGCACTCTGCAACCGATAGAAATGTCTTTTTGTAGAAGCCCGTCTGAATTTCACTGCAAAATGCCCTTCTTTTCTGCTTTCTTGAATGTTCTCGAAGAATTAGGTGAAAGAGCGTGTTTTAACAAGGGTGAAGCAGTGTGAGTTTTCCTAGATTTCAAGTGATTTGGGAAACATATTCCGCGTTTTTCCACATTGTCTATAAACAGCAGGAGGCTTGCAAGAGATTGAAACAATGCATCCCAAAACATATTCCACCAGTGAAAACACACATTTATACAAAGACCTTGAAAGAGCAGGCAAAAGAATAGTGGCTGAGTGTTCTTTCAGAGAGAAACATGCATTTCATTCTTCTAGAGTGAGTTTTCAGCCTGGAATTCATATGCATTTTGAACTGTGCAGAATGTAGCTACCTGCTCGGTGGTTCTGTCATAGAAGCACCTTTCCTGCAGGAGCTTATTGCAACATTCATTGTTTGGCTAAGTTCTTTAGGGTTGGTTTTGGAAGGTCTTTCAACTTTGGCCAAATCCCGCTTCGTACGAAATTTTTTCACACTGCTGTTTCCAAGTGTCCACAAAGAGCTGCTGCTGGAAACGGTACACATGCACATCTCCCATACTGGTGTGCTCGTTTCACTACCTGGATTTCGGTTTCCTCCTCCTTCTTTGAAATGACAAGCCTTCATTCAGCATGCTACACACGCCTTGTAGCAGTTTCAGTTTTAAACATGTTGGTGCTCTCAAAACACTGTGTAACCTGAGTAGAGTGTGTCACTCTCCAGCACTGAATACACAACTTAGAGCTCCTTTCGCCACAGACACGCAAACACATCTTTTTGGGAAAGTCCTAACTCAGGTCACTTGGAAATGTAAGGGTTTCATCGAGAACATGAAGTGAATCATGCTTTTCCACTCTGCAACAGATAGAAATGACTTTTCCTACATGCCCGTCTGAAATTCACTGCAAAATGGACCTCTTTTCTGCTTTCTTGAATGTTCTCAACGCATTAGGTGAAAGAGCGTGTTTGAGCAAGAGTGATGCAGTGTGCTTCTTCCTGGATTTCAAGTGATTTGGGAAACCTCATCCGCGTTTTTCCACATTGTCTAAGAAACAACATGAGGCTTGCAAGAGATTGAAACAATGCATCCCAAAACATATTCCACCAGTGAAACCACACGTTTCTACAAAGGCCTTGAAGAAGCAAGCAAAAGAATAGTGGCTGAGTGATCTTTCCGAGAGAAACATGCATTTCATCCTTCTGGAGTAAATTTTCAGCCTGGAATTCATATGCATTTTGTACTGTGCAGAATGTATCTACCTGCTCAGGGGTTGTGTCATAGAACCACCTTTCCTGCATTAGCTTATTGCAACAGTCATCGTTTGGCTAAGTTCTTTAGGGTTGGTTTTGGAAGGTCTTTCAACTTTGGCCCAATCCCGCTTCATACGTAATTTTTTCACAGCGCTGTTTCCAAGTGTCCACAAAGAGCTGGTGCTGGAAACTGTACACATGCACACCTCCCATACTGGTGTGCTCGTTTCACTACCTGGATTTTGGTTTCCTCTTCCTTCTTTGAAATGACAAGCCTTCATTCAACATGTACACACACCTTGTAGCAGTTTCAGCTTTAAGCATGTTGGTGTTCTCAAAAGGCTGTGTAACCTGTGTAGAGTGTGTCACTCTCCAGTACTGAATACACAACTTAGAGTTCCTTTCACCACAGACATGCAAACACATCTTTTTGGGGGAGTCCTATTTAAGATCTGGTGGAAATGTAAGGGTTTCATCGATAAGATGAAGTCAAACATGCTTTTGCACTCTGCAACCGATAGAAATGTCTTTTTGTAGAAGCCCGTCTGAATTTCACTGCAAAATGCCCTTCTTTTCTGCTTTCTTGAATGTTCTCGAAGAATTAGGTGAAAGAGCGTGTTTGAACAAGGGTGAAGCAGTGTGAGTTTTCCTAGATTTCAAGTGATTTGGGAAACATATTCCGCGTTTTTCCACATTGTCTATAAACAGCAGGAGGCTTTCAAGAGATTGAAACAATGCATCCCAAAACATATTCCACCAGTGAAAACACACATTTATACAAAGACCTTGAAAGAGCAGGCAAAAGAATAGTGGCTGAGTGTTCTTTCAGAGAGAAACATGCATTTCATTCTTCTAGAGTGAGTTTTCAGCCTGGAATTCATATGCATTTTGAACTGTGCAGAATGTAGCTACCTGCTCGGGGGTTCTGTCATAGTAGCACCTTTCCTGCAGGAGCTTATTGCAACATTCATTGTTTGGCTAAGTTCTTTAGTGTTGGTTTTTGAAGGTCTTTCAACTTTGGCCAAATCCCGCTTCGTACGAAATTTTTTCACACTGCTGTTTCCAAGTGTCCACAAAGAGCTGCTGCTGGAAACGGTACACATGCACATCTCCCATACTGGTGTGCTCGTTTCACTACCTGGATTTCGGTTTCCTCCTCCTTCTTTGAAATGACAAGCCTTCATTCAGCATGCTACACACGCCTTGTAGCAGTTTCAGTTTTAAACATGTTGGTGCTCTCAAAACGCTGTGTAACCTGAGTAGAGTGTGTCACTCTCCAGCACTGAATACACAACTTAGAGCTCCTTTCGCCACAGACACGCAAACACATCTTTTTGGGAAAGTCCTAACTCAGGTCACTTGGAAATGTAAGCGTTTCATCGAGAACATGAAGTGAATCATGCTTTTCCACTCTGCAACAGATAGAAATGACTTTTCCTGCATGCCCGTCTGAAATTCACTGCAAAATGGACCTCTTTTCTGCTTTCTTGAATGTTCTCAATGCATTAGGTGAAAGAGCGTGTTTGAGCAAGAGTGATGCAGTGTGCTTCTTCCTGGATTTCAAGTGATTTGGGAAACCTCATCCGCGTTTTTCCACATTGTCTAAGAAACAAGATGAGGCTTGCAAGAGATTGAAACAATGCATCCCAAAACATATTCCACCAGTGAAACCACACGTTTCTACAAAGGCCTTGAAGAAGCAAGCAAAAGAATAGTGGCTGAGTGATCTTTCCGAGAGAAACATGCATTTCATCCTTCTGGAGTAAATTTTCAGCCTGGAATTCATATGCATTTTGTACTGTGCAGAATGTATCTACCTGCTCGGGGGTTGTGTCATAGAACCACCTTTCCTGCATTAGCTTATTGCAACAGTCATCGTTTGGCTAAGTTCTTTAGGGTTGGTTTTGGAAGGTCTTTCATCTTTGGCCCAATCCCGCTTCGTACGAAATTTTTTCACAGCGCTGTTTCCAAGTGTCCACAAAGAGCTGCTGCTGGAAACTGTACACATGCACATCTCCCATACTGGCGTGCTCGTTTCACTACCTGGATTTTGGTTTCCTCTTCCTTCTTTGAAATGACAATCCTTCATTCAACATGTACACACACCTTGTAGCAGTTTCAGCTTTAAGCATGTTGGTGTTCTCAAAAGGCTGTGTAACCTGTGTAGAGTGTGTCACTCTCCAGTACTGAATACACAACTTAGAGTTCCTTTCACCACAGACATGCAAACACATCTTTTTGGGGGAGTCCTACTTAAGATCTGGTGGAAATGTAAGGGTTTCATCGAGAAGATGAAGTCAATCATGCTTTTGCACTCTGCAACCGATAGTAATGTCTTTTTGTAGAAGCCCGTCTGAATTTCACTGCAAAATGCCCTTCTTTTCTGCTTTCTTGAATGTTCTCGAAGAATTAGGTGAAAGAGCGTCTTTGAACAAGGGTGAAGCAGTGTGAGTTTTCCTAGATTTCAAGTGATTTGGGAAACATATTCCGCGTTTTTCCACATTGTCTATAAACAGCAGGAGGCTTGCAAGAGATTGAAACAATGCATCCCAAAACATATTCCACCAGTGAAAACACACATTTCTACAAAGACCTTGAAAGAGCAGGCAAAAGAATAGTGGCTGAGTGTTCTTTCAGAGAGAAACATGCATTTCATTCTTCTAGAGTGAGTTTTCAGCCTGGAATTCATATGCATTTTGAACTGTGCAGAATGTAGCTACCTGCTCGGTGGTTCTGTCATAGAAGCACCTTTCCTGCAGGAGCTTATTGCAACATTCATTGTTTGGCTAAGTTCTTTAGGGTTGGTTTTGGAAGGTCTTTCAACTTTGGCCAAATCCCGCTTCGTACGAAATTTTTTCACACTGCTGTTTCCAAGTGTCCACAAAGAGCTGCTGCTGGAAATGGTACACATGCACATCTCCCATACTGGTGTGCTCGTTTCACTACCTGGATTTCGGTTTCCTCCTCCTTCTTTGAAATGACAAGCCTTCATTCAGCATGCTACACACGCCTTGTAGCAGTTGCAGTTTTAAACATGTTGGTGCTCTCAAAACGCTGTGTAACCTGAGTAGAGTGTGTCACTCTCCAGCACTGAATACACAACTTAGAGCTCCTTTCGCCACAGACACGCAAACACATCTTTTTGGGAAAGTCCTAATTCAGGTCACTTGGAAATGTAAGGGTTTCATCGAGAACATGAAGTGAATCATGCTTTTCCACTCTGCAACAGATAGAAATGACTTTTCCTACATGCCCGTCTGAAATTCACTGCAAAATGGACCTCTTTTCTGCTTTCTTGAATGTTCTCAACGCATTAGGTGAAAGAGCGTGTTTGAGCAAGAGTGATGCAGTGTGCTTCTTCCTGGATTTCAAGTGATTTGGGAAACCTCATCCGCGTTTTTCCACATTGTCTAAGAAACAACATGAGGCTTGCAAGAGATTGAAACAATGCATCCCAAAACATATTCCACCAGTGAAACCACACGTTTCTACAAAGGCCTTGAAGAAGCAAGCAAAAGAATAGTGGCTGAGTGATCTTTCCGAGAGAAACATGCATTTCATCCTTCTGGAGTAAATTTTCAGCCTGGAATTCATATGCATTTTGTACTGTGCAGAATGTATCTACCTGCTCGGGGGTTGTGTCATAGAACCACCTTTCCTGCATTAGCTTATTGCAACAGTCATCGTTTGGCTAAGTTCTTTAGGGTTGGTTTTGGAAGGTCTTTCAACTTTGGCCCACTCCCGCTTCGTACGAAATTTTTTCACAGCGCTGTTTCCAAGTGTCCACAAAGAGCTGCTGCTGGAAACTGTACACATGCACATCTCCCATACTGGCGTGCTCGTTTCACTACCTGGATTTTGGTTTCCTCTTCCTTCTTTGAAATGACAATCCTTCATTCAACATGTACACACACCTTGTAGCAGTTTCAGCTTTAAGCATGTTGGTGTTCTCAAAAGGCTGTGTAACCTGTGTAGAGTGTGTCACTCTCCAGTACTGAATACACAACTTAGAGTTCCTTTCACCACAGACATGCAAACACATCTTTTTGGGGGAGTCCTACTTAAGATCTGGTGGAAATGTAAGGGTTTCATCGAGAAGATGAAGTCAATCATGCTTTTGCACTCTGCAACCGATAGTAATGTCTTTTTGTAGAAGCCCGTCTGAATTTCACTGCAAAATGCCCTTCTTTTCTGCTTTCTTGAATGTTCTCGAAGAATTAGGTGAAAGAGCGTCTTTGAACAAGGGTGAAGCAGTGTGAGTTTTCCTAGATTTCAAGTGATTTGGGAAACATATTCCGCGTTTTTCCACATTGTCTATAAACAGCAGGAGGCTTGCAAGAGATTGAAACAATGCATCCCAAAACATATTCCACCAGTGAAAACACACATTTATACAAAGACCTTGAAAGAGCAGGCAAAAGAATAGTGGCTGAGTGTTCTTTCAGAGAGAAACATGCATTTCATTCTTCTAGAGTGAGTTTTCAGTCTGGAATTCATATGCATTTTGAACTGTGCAGAATGTAGCTACCTGCTCGGTGGTTCTGTCATAGAAGCACCTTTCCTGCAGGAGCTTATTGCAACATTCATTGTTTGGCTAAGTTCTTTAGGGTTGGTTTTGGAAGGTCTTTCAACTTTGGCCAAATCCCGCTTCGTACGAAATTTTTTCACACTGCTGTTTCCAAGTGTCCACAAAGAGCTGCTGCTGGAAACGGTACACATGCACATCTCCCATACTGGTGTGCTCGTTTCACTACCTGGATTTCGGTTTCCTCCTCCTTCTTTGAAATGACAAGCCTTCATTCAGCATGCTACACACGCCTTGTAGCAGTTTCAGTTTTAAACATGTTGGTGCTCTCAAAACACTGTGTAACCTGAGTAGAGTGTGTCACTCTCCAGCACTGAATACACAACTTAGAGCTCCTTTCGCCACAGACACGCAAACACATCTTTTTGGGAAAGTCCTAACTCAGGTCACTTGGAAATGTAAGGGTTTCATCGAGAACATGAAGTGAATCATGCTTTTCCACTCTGCAACAGATAGAAATGACTTTTCCTGCATGCCCGTCTGAAATTCACTGCAAAATGGACCTCTTTTCTGCTTTCTTGAATGTTCTCAACGCATTAGGTGAAAGAGCGTGTTTGAGCAAGAGTGATGCAGTGTGCTTCTTCCTGGATTTCAAGTGATTTGGGAAACCTCATCCGCGTTTTTCCACATTGTCTAAGAAACAACATGAGGCTTGCAAGAGATTGAAACAATGCATCCCAAAACATATTCCACCAGTGAAAACACACGTTTCTACAAAGGCCTTGAAGAAGCAAGCAAAAGAATAGTGGGTGAGTGATCTTTCCGAGAGAAACATGCATTTCATCCTTCTGGAGTAAATTATCAGCCTGGAATTCATATGCATTTTGTACTGTGCAGAATGTATGTACCTGCTCGGGGGTTGTGTCATAGAACCACCTTTCCTGCATTAGCTTATTGCAACAGTCATCGTTTGGCTAAGATCTTTAGGGTTGGTTTTGGAAGGACTTTCAACTTTGGCCCAATCCCGCTTCGTACGTAATTTTTTCACAGCGGTGTTTCCAAGTGTCCACAAAGAGCTGCTGCTGGAAACTGTACACGTGCACATCTCCCATACTGGTGTGCTCGTTTCACTACCTGGATTTTGGTTTCCTCTTCCTTCTTTGAAATGACAATCCTTCATTCAACATGTACACACACCTTGTAGCAGTTTCAGCTTTAAGCATGTTGGTGTTCTCAAAAGGCTGTGTAACCTGTGTAGAGTGTGTCACTCTCCAGTACTGAATACACAACTTAGAGTTCCTTTCACCACAGACATGCAAACACATCTTTTTGGGGGAGTCCTATTTAAGATCTGGTGGAAATGTAAGGGTTTCATCGAGAAGATGAAGTCAATCATGCTTTTGCACTCTGCAACCGATAGAAATGTCTTTTTGTAGAAGCCCGTCTGAATTTCACTGCAAAATGCCCTTCTTTTCTGCTTTCTTGAATGTTCTCGAAGAATTAGGTGAAAGAGCGTGTTTTAACAAGGGTGAAGCAGTGTGAGTTTTCCTAGATTTCAAGTGATTTGGGAAACATATTCCGCGTTTTTCCACATTGTCTATAAACAGCAGGAGGCTTGCAAGAGATTGAAACAATGCATCCCAAAACATATTCCACCAGTGAAAACACACATTTATACAAAGACCTTGAAAGAGCAGGCAAAAGAATAGTGGCTGAGTGTTCTTTCAGAGAGAAACATGCATTTCATTCTTCTAGAGTGAGTTTTCAGCCTGGAATTCATATGCATTTTGAACTGTGCAGAATGTAGCTACCTGCTCGGTGGTTCTGTCATAGAAGCACCTTTCCTGCAGGAGCTTATTGCAACATTCATTGTTTGGCTAAGTTCTTTAGGGTTGGTTTTGGAAGGTCTTTCAACTTTGGCCAAATCCCGCTTCGTACGAAATTTTTTCACACTGCTGTTTCCAAGTGTCCACAAAGAGCTGCTGCTGGAAACGGTACACATGCACATCTCCCATACTGGTGTGCTCGTTTCACTACCTGGATTTCGGTTTCCTCCTCCTTCTTTGAAATGACAAGCCTTCATTCAGCATGCTACACACGCCTTGTAGCAGTTTCAGTTTTAAACATGTTGGTGCTCTCAAAACACTGTGTAACCTGAGTAGAGTGTGTCACTCTCCAGCACTGAATACACAACTTAGAGCTCCTTTCGCCACAGACACGCAAACACATCTTTTTGGGAAAGTCCTAACTCAGGTCACTTGGAAATGTAAGGGTTTCATCGAGAACATGAAGTGAATCATGCTTTTCCACTCTGCAACAGATAGAAATGACTTTTCCTACATGCCCGTCTGAAATTCACTGCAAAATGGACCTCTTTTCTGCTTTCTTGAATGTTCTCAACGCATTAGGTGAAAGAGCGTGTTTGAGCAAGAGTGATGCAGTGTGCTTCTTCCTGGATTTCAAGTGATTTGGGAAACCTCATCCGCGTTTTTCCACATTGTCTAAGAAACAACATGAGGCTTGCAAGAGATTGAAACAATGCATCCCAAAACATATTCCACCAGTGAAACCACACGTTTCTACAAAGGCCTTGAAGAAGCAAGCAAAAGAATAGTGGCTGAGTGATCTTTCCGAGAGAAACATGCATTTCATCCTTCTGGAGTAAATTTTCAGCCTGGAATTCATATGCATTTTGTACTGTGCAGAATGTATCTACCTGCTCAGGGGTTGTGTCATAGAACCACCTTTCCTGCATTAGCTTATTGCAACAGTCATCGTTTGGCTAAGTTCTTTAGGGTTGGTTTTGGAAGGTCTTTCAACTTTGGCCCAATCCCGCTTCATACGTAATTTTTTCACAGCGCTGTTTCCAAGTGTCCACAAAGAGCTGGTGCTGGAAACTGTACACATGCACACCTCCCATACTGGTGTGCTCGTTTCACTACCTGGATTTTGGTTTCCTCTTCCTTCTTTGAAATGACAAGCCTTCATTCAACATGTACACACACCTTGTAGCAGTTTCAGCTTTAAGCATGTTGGTGTTCTCAAAAGGCTGTGTAACCTGTGTAGAGTGTGTCACTCTCCAGTACTGAATACACAACTTAGAGTTCCTTTCACCACAGACATGCAAACACATCTTTTTGGGGGAGTCCTATTTAAGATCTGGTGGAAATGTAAGGGTTTCATCGATAAGATGAAGTCAAACATGCTTTTGCACTCTGCAACCGATAGAAATGTCTTTTTGTAGAAGCCCGTCTGAATTTCACTGCAAAATGCCCTTCTTTTCTGCTTTCTTGAATGTTCTCGAAGAATTAGGTGAAAGAGCGTGTTTGAACAAGGGTGAAGCAGTGTGAGTTTTCCTAGATTTCAAGTGATTTGGGAAACATATTCCGCGTTTTTCCACATTGTCTATAAACAGCAGGAGGCTTGCAAGAGATTGAAACAATGCATCCCAAAACATATTCCACCAGTGAAAACACACATTTATACAAAGACCTTGAAAGAGCAGGCAAAAGAATAGTGGCTGAGTGTTCTTTCAGAGAGAAACATGCATTTCATTCTTCTAGAGTGAGTTTTCAGCCTGGAATTCATATGCATTTTGAACTGTGCAGAATGTAGCTACCTGCTCGGGGGTTCTGTCATAGAAGCACCTTTCCTGCAGGAGCTTATTGCAACATTCATTGTTTGGCTAAGTTCTTTAGTGTTGGTTTTTGAAGGTCTTTCAACTTTGGCCAAATCCCGCTTCGTACGAAATTTTTTCACACTGCTGTTTCCAAGTGTCCACAAAGAGCTGCTGCTGGAAACGGTACACATGCACATCTCCCATACTGGTGTGCTCGTTTCACTACCTGGATTTCGGTTTCCTCCTCCTTCTTTGAAATGACAAGCCTTCATTCAGCATGCTACACACGCCTTGTAGCAGTTTCAGTTTTAAACATGTTGGTGCTCTCAAAACGCTGTGTAACCTGAGTAGAGTGTGTCACTCTCCAGCACTGAATACACAACTTAGAGCTCCTTTCGCCACAGACACGCAAACACATCTTTTTGGGAAAGTCCTAACTCAGGTCACTTGGAAATGTAAGCGTTTCATCGAGAACATGAAGTGAATCATGCTTTTCCACTCTGCAACAGATAGAAATGACTTTTCCTGCATGCCCGTCTGAAATTCACTGCAAAATGGACCTCTTTTCTGCTTTCTTGAATGTTCTCAATGCATTAGGTGAAAGAGCGTGTTTGAGCAAGAGTGATGCAGTGTGCTTCTTCCTGGATTTCAAGTGATTTGGGAAACCTCATCCGCGTTTTTCCACATTGTCTAAGAAACAAGATGAGGCTTGCAAGAGATTGAAACAATGCATCCCAAAACATATTCCACCAGTGAAACCACACGTTTCTACAAAGGCCTTGAAGAAGCAAGCAAAAGAATAGTGGCTGAGTGATCTTTCCGAGAGAAACATGCATTTCATCCTTCTGGAGTAAATTTTCAGCCTGGAATTCATATGCATTTTGTACTGTGCAGAATGTATCTACCTGCTCGGGGGTTGTGTCATAGAACCACCTTTCCTGCATTAGCTTATTGCAACAGTCATCGTTTGGCTAAGTTCTTTAGGGTTGGTTTTGGAAGGTCTTTCATCTTTGGCCCAATCCCGCTTCATACGAAATTTTTTCACAGCGCTGTTTCCAAGTGTCCACAAAGAGCTGCTGCTGGAAACTGTACACATGCACATCTCCCATACTGGTGTGCTCGTTTCACTACCTGGATTTTGGTTTCCTCTTCCTTCTTTGAAATGACAAGCCTTCATTCAACATGTACACACACCTTGTAGCAGTTTCAGCTTTAAGCATGTTGGTGTTCTCAAAAGGCTGTGTAACCTGTGTAGAGTGTGTCACTCTCCAGTACTGAATACACAACTTAGAGTTCCTTTCACCACAGACATGCAAACACATCTTTTTGGGGGAGTCCTATTTAAGATCTGGTGGAAATGTAAGGGTTTCATCGAGAAGATGAAGTCAATCATGCTTTTGCACTCTGCAACCGATAGAAATGTCTTTTTGTAGAAGCCCGTCTGAATTTCACTGCAAAATGCCCTTCTTTTCTGCTTTCTTGAATATTCTCGAAGAATTAGGTGAAAGAGCGTCTTTGAACAAGGGTGAAGCAGTGTGAGTTTTCCTAGATTTCAAGTGATTTGGGAAACATATTCCGCGTTTTTCCACATTGTCTATAAACAGCAGGAGGCTTGCAAGAGATTGAAACAATGCATCCCAAAACATATTGCACCAGTGAAAACACACATTTCTACAAAGACCTTGAAAGAGCAGGCAAAAGAATAGTGGCTGAGTGTTCTTTCAGAGAGAAACATGCATTTCATTCTTCTAGAGTGAGTTTTCAGCCTGGAATTCATATGCATTTTGAACTGTGCAGAATGTAGCTACCTGCTCGGTGGTTCTGTCATAGAAGCACCTTTACTGCAGGAGCTTATTGCAACATTCATTGTTTGGCTAAGTTCTTTAGGGTTGGTTTTGGAAGGTCTTTCAACTTTGGCCAAATCCCGCTTCGTACGAAATTTTTTCACACTGCTGTTTCCAAGTGTCCACAAAGAGCTGCTGCTGGAAACGGTACACATGCACATCTCCCATACTGGTGTGCTCGTTTCACTACCTGGATTTCGGTTTCCTCCTCCTTCTTTGAAATGACAAGCCTTCATTCAGCATGCTACACACGCCTTGTAGCAGTTTCAGTTTTAAACATGTTGGTGCTCTCAAAACGCTGTGTAACCTGAGTAGAGTGTGTCACTCTCCAGCACTGAATACACAACTTAGAGCTCCTTTCGCCACAGACACGCAAACACATCTTTTTGGGAAAGTCCTAATTCAGGTCACTTGGAAATGTAAGGGTTTCATCGAGAACCTGAAGTGAATCATGCTTTTCCACTCTGCAACAGATAGAAATGACTTTTCCTACATGCCCGTCTGAAATTCACTGCAAAATGGACCTCTTTTCTGCTTTCTTGAATGTTCTCAATGCATTAGGTGAAAGAGCGTGTTTGAGCAAGAGTGATGCAGTGTGCTTCTTCCTGGATTTCAAGTGATTTGGGAAACCTCATCCGCGTTTTTCCACATTGTCTAAGAAACAAGATGAGGCTTGCAAGAGATTGAAACAATGCATCCCAAAACATATTCCACCAGTGAAACCACACGTTTCTACAAAGGCCTTGAAGAAGCAAGCAAAAGAATAGTGGCTGAGTGATCTTTCCGAGAGAAACATGCATTTCATCCTTCTGGGGTAAATTTTCAGCCTGGAATTCATATGCATTTTGTACTGTGCAGAATGTATCTACCTGCTCGGGGGTTGTGTCATAGAACCACCTTCCCTGCATTAGCTTATTGCAACAGTCATTGTTTGGCTAAGTTCTTTAGGGTTGGTTTTGGAAGGTCTTTCAACTTTGGCCAAATCCCGCTTCGTACGAAATTTTTTCACACTGCTGTTTCCAAGTGTCCACAAAGAGCTGCTGCTGGAAACGGTACACATGCACATCTCCCATACTGGTGTGCTCGTTTCACTACCTGGATTTCGGTTTCCTCCTCCTTCTTTGAAATGACAAGCCTTCTTTCAGCATGCTACACACGCCTTGTAGCAGTTTCAGTTTTAAACATGTTGGTGCTCTCAAAACGCTGTGTAACCTGAGTAGAGTGTGTCACTCTCCAGCACTGAATACACAACTTAGAGCTCCTTTCGCCACAGACACGCAAACACATCTTTTTGGGAAAGTCCTAACTCAGGTCACTTGGAAATGTAAGGGTTTCATCGAGAACATGAAGTGAATCATTCTTTTCCACTCTGCAACAGATAGAAATGACTTTTCCTGCATGCCCGTCTGAAATTCAATGCAAAATGGACCTCTTTTCTGCTTTCTTGAATGTTCTCAACGCATTAGGTGAAAGAGCGTGTTTGAGCAAGAGTGATGCAGTGTGCTTCTTCCTGGATTTCAAGTGATTTGGGAAACCTCATCCGCGTTTTTCCACATTGTCTAAGAAACAACATGAGGCTTGCAAGAGATTGAAACAATGCATCCCAAAACATATTCCACCAGTGAAACCACACGTTTCTACAAAGGCCTTGAAGAAGCAAGCAAAAGAATAGTGGGTGAGTGATCTTTCCGAGAGAAACATGCATTTCATCCTTCTGGAGTAAATTTTCAGCCTGGAATTCATATGCATTTTGTACTGTGCAGAATGTATCTACCTGCTCGGGGGTTGTGTCATAGAACCACCTTTCCTGCATTAGCTTATTGCAACAGTCATCGTTTGGCTAAGATCTTTAGGGTTGGTTTTGGAAGGACTTTCAACTTTGGCCAAATCCCGCTTCGTACGAAATTTTTTCACACTGCTGTTTCCAAGTGTCCACAAAGAGCTGCTGCTGGAAACGGTACACATGCACATCTCCCATACTGGTGTGCTCGTTTCACTACCTGGATTTTGGTTTCCTCTTCCTTCTTTGAAATGACAAGCCTTCATTCAACATGTACACACACCTTGTAGCAGTTTCAGCTTTAAGCATGTTGGTGTTCTCAAAAGGCTGTTTAACCTGTGTAGAGTGTGTCACTCTCCAGTACTGAATACACAACTTAGAGTTCCTTTCACCACAGACATTCAAACACATCTTTTTGGGGGAGTCCTATTTAAGATCTGGTGGAAATGTAAGGGTTTCATCGAGAAGATGAAGTCAATCATGCTTTTGCACTCTGCAACCGATAGAAATGTCTTTTTGTAGAAGCCCGTCTGAATTTCACTGCAAAATGCCCTTCTTTTCTGCTTTCTTGAATGTTCTCGAAGAATTAGGTGAAAGAGCGTGTTTGAACAAGGGTGAAGCAGTGTGAGTTTTCCTAGATTTCAAGTGATTTGGGAAACATATTCCGCGTTTTTCAACATTGTCTATAAACAGCAGGAGGCTTGCAAGAGATTGAAACAATGCATCCCAAAACATATTCCACCAGTGAAAACACACATTTATACAAAGACCTTGAAAGAGCAGGCAAAAGAATAGTGGCTGAGTGTTCTTTCAGAGAGAAACATGCATTTCATTCTTCTAGAGTGAGTTTTCTGCCTGGAATTCATATGCATTTTGAACTGTGCAGAATGTAGCTACCTGCTCGGTGGTTCTGTCATAGAAGCACCTTTCCTGCAGGAGCTTATTGCAACATTCATTGTTTGGCTAAGTTCTTTAGGGTTGGTTTTGGAAGGTCTTTCAACTTTGGCCAAATCCCGCTTCGTACGAAATTTTTTCACACTGCTGTTTCCAAGTGTCCACAAAGAGCTGCTGCTGGAAACGGTACACATGCACATCTCCCATACTGGTGTGCTCGTTTCACTACCTGGATTTCGGTTTCCTCCTCCTTCTTTGAAATGACAAGCCTTCATTCAGCATGCTACACACGCCTTGTAGCAGTTGCAGTTTTAAACATGTTGGTGCTCTCAAAACACTGTGTAACCTGAGTAGAGTGTGTCACTCTCCAGCACTGAATACACAACTTAGAGCTCCTTTCGCCACAGACACGCAAACACATCTTTTTGGGAAAGTCCTAACTCAGGTCACTTGGAAATGTAAGGGTTTCATCGAGAACATGAAGTGAATCATGCTTTTCCCCTCTGCAACAGATAGAAATGACTTTTCCTACATGCTCGTCTGAAATTCACTGCAAAATGGACCTCTTTTCTGCTTTCTTGAATGTTCTCAACGCATTAGGTGAAAGAGCGTGTTTGAGCAAGAGTGATGCAGTGTGCTTCTTCCTGGATTTCAAGTGATTTGGGAAACCTCATCCGCGTTTTTCCACATTGTCTAAGAAACAACATGAGGCTTGCAAGAGATTGAAACAATGCATCCCAAAACATATTCCACCAGTGAAACCACACGTTTCTACAAAGGCCTTGAAGAAGCAAGCAAAAGAATAGTGGCTGAGTGATCTTTCCGAGAGAAACATGCATTTCATCCTTCTGGAGTAAATTTTCAGCCTGGAATTCATATGCATTTTGTACTGTGCAGAATGTATCTACCTGCTCGGGGGTTGTGTCATAGAACCACCTTTCCTACATTAGCTTATTGCAACAGTCATCGTTTGGCTAAGTTCTTTAGGGTTGGTTTTGGAAGGTCTTTCAACTTTGGCCCAATCCCGCTTCGTACGAAATTTTTTCACAGCGCTGTTTCCAAGTGTCCACAAAGAGCTGCTGCTGGAAACTGTACACATGCACATCTCCCATACTGGTGTGCTCGTTTCACTACCTGGATTTTGGTTTCCTCTTCCTTCTTTGAAATGACAAGCCTTCATTCAACATGTACACACACCTTGTAGCAGTTTCAGCTTTAAGCATGTTGGTGTTCTCAAAAGGCTGTGTAACCTGTGTAGAGTGTGTCACTCTCCAGTACTGAATACACAACTTAGAGTTCCTTTCACCACAGACATGCAAACACATCTTTTTGGGGGAGTCCTATTTAGGATCTGGTGGAAATGTAAGGGTTTCATCGAGAAGATGAAGTCAATCATGCTTTGCACTCTGCAACCGATAGAAATGTCTTTTTGTAGAAGCCCGTCTGAATTTCACTGCAAAATGCCCTTCTTTTCTGCTTTCTTGAATGTTCTCGAAGAATTAGGTGAAAGAGCGTGTTTGAACAAGGGTGAAGCAGTGTGAGTTTTCCTAGATTTCAAGTGATTTGGGAAACATATTCCGCGTTTTTCCACATTGTCTATAAACAGCAGGAGGCTTGCAAGAGATTGAAACAATGCATCCCAAAACATATTCCACCAGTGAAAACACACATTTCGACAAAGACCTTGAAAGAGCAGGCAAAAGAATAGTGGCTGAGTGTTCTTTCAGAGAGAAACATGCATTTCATTCTTCTAGAGTGAGTTTTCAGCCTGGAATTCATATGCATTTTGAACTCTGCAGAATGTAGCTACCTGCTCGGTGGTTCTGTCATAGAAGCACCTTTCCTGCAGTAGCTTATTGCAACATTCATTGTTTGGCTAAGTTCTTTAGGGTTGGTTTTGGAAGGTCTTTCAACTTTGGCCAAATCCCGCTTCGTACGAAATTTTTTCACACTGCTGTTTCCAAGTGTCCACAAAGAGCTGCTCCTGGAAACGGTACACATGCACATCTCCCATACTGGTGTGCTCGTTTCACTACCTGGATTTCGGTTTCCTCCTCCTTCTTTGAAATGACAAGCCTTCTTTCAGCATGCTACACACGCCTTGTAGCAGTTTCAGTTTTAAACATGTTGGTGCTCTCAAAACGCTGTGTAACCTGAGTAGAGTGTGTCACTCTCCACCACTGAATACACAACTTAGAGCTCCTTTCGCCACAGACACGCAAACACATCTTTTTGGGAAAGTCCTAATTCAGGTCACTTGGAAATGTAAGGGTTTCATCGAGAACATGAAGTGAATCATGCTTTTCCACTCTGCAACAGATAAAAATGACTTTTCCTACATGCCCGTCTGAAATTCACTGCAAAATGGACCTCTTTTCTGCTTTCTTGAATGTTCTCAACGCATTAGGTGAAAGAGCGTGTTTGAGCAAGAGTGATGCAGTGTGCTTCTTCCCGGATTTCAAGTGATTTGGGAAACGTCATCCGCGTTTTTCCACATTGTCTAAGAAACAACATGAGGCTTGCAAGAGATTGAAACAATGCATCCCAAAACATATTCCACCAGTGAAAACACACGTTTCTACAAAGGCTTGAAGAAGCAAGCAAAAGAATAGTGGCTGAGTGATCTTTGCGAGAGAAACATGCATTTCATCCTTCTGGAGTAAATTTTCAGCCTGAAATTCATATGCATTTTGTACTGTGCAGAATGTATCTACCTGCTCGGGGGTTGTGTCATAGAAGCACCTTTCCTGCAGGAGCTTATTGCAACAGTCATCGTTTGGCTAAGTTCTTTATTGTTGGTTTTGGAAGGTCTTTCAACTTTGGCCCAATCCCGCTTCGTACGAAATTTTTTCACAGCGCTGTTTCCAAGTGTCCACAAAGAGCTGCTGCTGGAAACTGTGCACATTCACATCTCCCATACTGGTGTGCTCGTTTCACTACCTGGATTTTGGTTTCCTCTTCCTTCTTTGAAATGACAAGCCTTCATTCAACATGTACACACACCTTGTAGCAGTTTCAGCTTTAAGGATGTTGGTGTTCTCAAAAGGCTGTGTAACCTGTGTAGAGTGTGTCACTCTCCAGTACTGAATACACAACTTAGAGTTCCTTTCATCACAGACATGCAAACACATCTTTTTGGGGAGTCGTATTTAAGATCAGGTGGAAATGTAAGGGTTTCATCGAGAAGATGAAGTCAATCATGCTTTTGCACTCTGCAACCGATAGAAATGAGTTTTTGTAGTAGCACGTCTGAATTTCACTGCAAAATGACCTTCTTTTCTGCTTTCTTGAATGTTCTCGAAGCATTAGGTGAAAGAGCGTGTTTGATCAAGGGTGAAGCAGGGTGAGTTTTCCTAGATTTCAAGTGATTTGAGAAACCTCATCCGCGTTTTTCCACATTGTCTATAAACAGCAGGAGGCTTGCAAGAGATTGAAACAATGCATCCCAAAACATATTCCACCAGTGAAAACACACGTTTCTACAAAGGCCTTGAAGAAGCAAGCAAAAGAATAGTGGCTGAGTGATCTTTGCGAGATAAACATGCATTTCATCCTTCTGGAGTAAATTTTCAGCCTGGAATTCATATGCATTTTGTACTGTGCAGAATGTATCTACCTGCTCGGGGGTTGTGTCATAGAAGCACCTTTCCTGCAGGAGCTTATTGCAACATTCATCGTTTGCCTAAGTTCTTTAGGGTTGGTTTTGGAAGGTCTTTCAACTTTGGCCCAATCCCGCTTCGTACGAAATTTTTTCACAGCGCTGTTTCCAAGTGTCCACAAAGAGCTGCTGCTGGAAACTGTGCACATGCACATCTCCCAAACTGGTGTGCTCGTTTCACTACCTGGGTTTAGGTTTCCTCTTCCTTCTTTGAAATGACAAGCCTTCATTCAACATGTACACACACCTTGTAGCAGTTTCAGCTTTAAGCATGTTGGTGTTCTCAAAAGGCTGTGTAACCTGTGTAGAGTGTGTCACTCTCCAGTACTGAATACACAACTTAGAGTTCCTTTCACCACAGACATGCAAACACATCTTTTTGGGGGAGTCCTATTTAAGATCAGGTGGAAATGTAAGGGTTTCATCGAGAAGATGAAGTCAATCATGCTTTTGCACTCTGCAACCGATAGAAATGACTTTTTGTAGAAGCACGTCTGAATTTCACTGCAAAATGCCCTTCTTTTCTGCTTTCTTGAATGTTCTCGAAGAATTAGGTGAAAGAGCGTCTTTGAACAAGGGTGAAGCAGTGTGAGTTTTCCTAGATTTCAAGTGATTTGGGAAACATATTCCGCGTTTTTCCACATTGTCTATAAACAGCAGGAGGCTTGCAAGAGATTGAAACAATGCATCCCAAAACATATTGCACCAGTGAAAACACACATTTCTACAAAGACCTTGAAAGAGCAGGCAAAAGAATAGTGGCTGAGTGTTCTTTCAGAGAGAAACATGCATTTCATTCTTCTAGAGTGAGTTTTCAGCCTGGAATTCATATGCATTTTGAACTGTGCAGAATGTAGCTACGTGCTCGGGGGTTCTGTCATAGAAGCACCTTTCCTGCAGGAGCTTATTGCAACATTCATTGTTTGGCTAAGTTCTTTAGGGTTGGTTTTGGAAGGTCTTTCAACTTTGGCCAAATCCCGCTTCGTACGAAATTTTTTCACACTGCTGTTTCCAAGTGTCCACAAAGAGCTGCTGCTGGAAACGGTACACATGCACATCTCCCATACTGGTGTGCTCGTTTCACTACCTGGATTTCGGTTTCCTCCTCCTTCTTTGAAATGAGAAGCCTTCATTCAGCATGCTACACACGCCTTGTAGCAGTTGCAGTTTTAAACATGTTGGTGCTCTCAAAACGCTGTGTAACCTGAGTAGAGTGTGTCACTCTCCAGCACTGAATACACAACTTAGAGCTCCTTTCGCCACAGACACGCAAACACATCTTTTTGGGAAAGTCCTAACTCAGGTCACTTGGAAATGTAAGGGTTTCATCGAGAACCTGAAGTGAATCATGCTTTTCCACTCTGCAACAGATAGAAATGACTTTTCCTACATGCCCGTCTGAAATTCACTGCAAAATGGACCTCTTTTCTGCTTTCTTGAATGTTCTCAACGCATTAGGTGAAAGAGCGTGTTTGAGCAAGAGTGATGCAGTGTGCTTCTTCCTGGATTTCAAGTGATTTGGGAAACCTCATCCGCGTTTTTCCACATTGTCTCAGAAACAACATGAGGCTTGCAAGAGATTGAAACAATGCATCCCAAAACATATTCCACCAGTGAAACCACACGTTTCTACAAAGGCCTTGAAGAAGCAAGCAAAAGAATAGTGGCTGAGTGATCTTTGCGAGAGAAACATGCATTTCATCCTTCTGGAGTAAATTTTCAGCCTGGAATTCATATGCATTTTGTACTGTGCAGAATGTATCTACCTGCTCGGGGGTTGTGTCATAGAACCACCTTTCCTGCATTAGCTTATTGCAACAGTCATCGTTTGGCTAAGTTCTTTAGGGTTGGTTTTGGAAGGTCTTTCATCTTTGGCCCAATCCCGCTTCGTACGAAATTTTTTCACAGCGCTGTTTCCAAGTGTCCACAAAGACCTGCTGCTGGAAACTGTACACATGCACATCTCCCATACTGGTGTGCTCGTTTCACTACCTGGATTTTGGTTTCCTCTTCCTTCTTTGAAATGACAAGCCTTCATTCAACATGTACACACACCTTGTAGCAGTTTCAGCTTTAAGCATGTTGGTGTTCTCAAAAGGCTGTGTAACCTGTGTAGAGTGTGTCACTCTCCAGTACTGAATACACAACTTAGAGTTCCTTTCACCACAGACATGCAAACACATCTTTTTGGGGGAGTCCTATTTAAGATCTGGTGGAAATGTAAGGGTTTCATCGAGAAGATGAAGTCAATCATGCTTTTGCACTCTGCAACCGATAGAAATGTCTTTTTGTAGAAGCCCGTCTGAATTTCACTGCAAAATGCCCTTCTTTTCTGCTTTCTTGAATGTTCTCGAAGAATTAGGTGAAAGAGCGTGTTTGAACAAGGGTGAAGCAGTGTGAGTTTTCCTAGATTTCAAGTGATTTGGGAAACATATTCCGCGTTTTTCAACATTGTCTATAAACAGCAGGAGGCTTGCAAGAGATTGAAACAATGCATCCCAAAACATATTGCACCAGTGAAAACACACATTTCTACAAAGACCTTGAAAGAGCAGGCAAAAGAATAGTGGCTGAGTGTTCTTTCAGAGAGAAACATGCATTTAATTCTTCTAGAGTGAGTTTTCAGCCTGTAATTCATATGCATTTTGAACTGTGCAGAATGTAGCTACGTGCTCGGGGGTTCTGTCATAGAAGCACCTTTCCTGCAGGAGCTTATTGCAACATTCATTGTTTGGCTAAGTTCTTTAGGGTTGGTTTTGGAAGGTCTTTCAACTTTGGCCAAATCCCGCTTCGTACGAAATTTTTTCACACTGCTGTTTCCAAGTGTCCACAAAGAGCTGCTGCTGGAAACGGTACACATGCACATCTCCCATACTGGTGTGCTCGTTTCACTACCTGGATTTCGGTTTCCTCCTCCTTCTTTGAAATGACAAGCCTTCATTCAGCATGCTACACACGCCTTGTAGCAGTTGCAGTTTTAAACATGTTGGTGCTCTCAAAACGCTGTGTAACCTGAGTAGAGTGTGTCACTCTCCAGCACTGAATACACAACTTAGAGCTCCTTTCGCCACAGACACGCAAACACATCTTTTTGGGAAAGTCCTAACTCAGGTCACTTGGAAATGTAAGGGTTTCATCGAGAACCTGAAGTGAATCATGCTTTTCCACTCTGCAACAGATAGAAATGACTTTTCCTACATGCCCGTCTGAAATTCACTGCAAAATGGACCTCTTTTCTGCTTTCTTGAATGTTCTCAACGCATTAGGTGAAAGAGCGTGTTTGAGCAAGAGTGATGCAGTGTGCTTCTTCCTGGATTTCAAGTGATTTGGGAAACCTCATCCGCGTTTTTCCACATTGTCTCAGAAACAACATGAGGCTTGCAAGAGATTGAAACAATGCATCCCAAAACATATTCCACCAGTGAAACCACACGTTTCTACAAAGGCCTTGAAGAAGCAAGCAAAAGAATAGTGGCTGAGTGATCTTTGCGAGAGAAACATGCATTTCATCCTTCTGGAGTAAATTTTCAGCCTGGAATTCATATGCATTTTGTACTGTGCAGAATGTATCTACCTGCTCGGGGGTTGTGTCATAGAACCACCTTTCCTGCATTAGCTTATTGCAACAGTCATCGTTTGGCTAAGTTCTTTAGGGTTGGTTTTGGAAGGTCTTTCATCTTTGGCCCAATCCCGCTTCGTACGAAATTTTTTCACAGCGCTGTTTCCAAGTGTCCACAAAGACCTGCTGCTGGAAACTGTACACATGCACATCTCCCATACTGGTGTGCTCGTTTCACTACCTGGATTTTGGTTTCCTCTTCCTTCTTTGAAATGACAAGCCTTCATTCAACATGTACACACACCTTGTAGCAGTTTCAGCTTTAAGCATGTTGGTGTTCTCAAAAGGCTGTGTAACCTGTGTAGAGTGTGTCACTCTCCAGTACTGAATACACAACTTAGAGTTCCTTTCACCACAGACATGCAAACACATCTTTTTGGGGGAGTCCTATTTAAGATCTGGTGTAAATGTAAGGGTTTCATCGAGAAGATGAAGTCAATCATGCTTTTGCACTCTGCAACCGATAGAAATGTCTTTTTGTAGAAGCCCGTCTGAATTTCACTGCAAAATGCCCTTCTTTTCTGCTTTCTTGAATGTTCTCGAAGAATTAGGTGAAAGAGCGTGTTTGAACAAGGGTGAAGCAGTGTGAGTTTTCCTAGATTTCAAGTGATTTGGGAAACATATTCCGCGTTTTTCAACATTGTCTATAAACAGCAGGAGGCTTGCAAGAGATTGAAACAATGCATCCCAAAACATATTCCACCAGTGAAAACACACATTTATACAAAGACCTTGAAAGAGCAGGCAAAAGAATAGTGGCTGAGTGTTCTTTCAGAGAGAAACATGCATTTCATTCTTCTAGAGTGAGTTTTCTGCCTGGAATTCATATGCATTTTGAACTGTGCAGAATGTAGCTACCTGCTCGGTGGTTCTGTCATAGAAGCACCTTTCCTGCAGGAGCTTATTGCAACATTCATTGTTTGGCTAAGTTCTTTAGGGTTGGTTTTGGAAGGTCTTTCAACTTTGGCCAAATCCCGCTTCGTACGAAATTTTTTCACACTGCTGTTTCCAAGTGTCCACAAAGAGCTGCTCCTGGAAACGGTACACATGCAAATCTCCCATACTGGTGTGCTCGTTTCACTACCTGGATTTCGGTTTCCTCCTCCTTCTTTGAAATGACAAGCCTTCATTCAGCATGCTACACACGCCTTGTAGCAGTTTCAGTTTTAAACATGTTGGTGCTCTCAAAACGCTGTGTAACCTGAGTAGAGTGTGTCACTCTCCAGCACTGAATACACAACTTAGAGCTCCTTTCGCCACAGACACGCAAACACATCTTTTTGGGAAAGTCCTAACTCAGGTCACTTGGAAATGTAAGGGTTTCATCGAGAACCTGAAGTGAATCATGCTTTTCCACTCTGCAACAGATAGAAATGACTTTTCCTACATGCCCGTCTGAAATTCACTGCAAAATGGACCTCTTTTCTGCTTTCTTGAATGTTCTCAACGCATTAGGTGAAAGAGCGTGTTAGAGCAAGAGTGATGCAGTGTGCTTCTTCCTGGATTTCAAGTGATTTGGGAAACCTCATCCGCGTTTTTCCACATTGTCTCAGAAACAACATGAGGCTTGCAAGAGATTGAAACAATGCATCCCAAAACATATTCCACCAGTGAAACCACACGTTTCTACAAAGGCCTTGAAGAAGCAAGCAAAAGAATAGTGGCTGAGTGATCTTTGCGAGAGAAACATGCATTTCATCCTTCTGGAGTAAATTTTCAGCCTGGAATTCATATGCATTTTGTACTGTGCAGAATGTATCTACCTGCTCGGGGGTTGTGTCATAGAACCACCTTTCCTGCATTAGCTTATTGCAACAGTCATCGTTTGGCTAAGTTCTTTAGGGTTGGTTTTGGAAGGTCTTTCATCTTTGGCCCAATCCCGCTTCGTACGAAATTTTTTCACAGCGCTGTTTCCAAGTGTCCACAAAGACCTGCTGCTGGAAACTGTACACATGCACATCTCCCATACTGGTGTGCTCGTTTCACTACCTGGATTTTGGTTTCCTCTTCCTTCTTTGAAATGACAAGCCTTCATTCAACATGTACACACACCTTGTAGCAGTTTCAGCTTTAAGCATGTTGGTGTTCTCAAAAGGCTGTGTAACCTGTGTAGAGTGTGTCACTCTCCAGTACTGAATACACAACTTAGAGTTCCTTTCACCACAGACATGCAAACACATCTTTTTGGGGGAGTCCTATTTAAGATCTGGTGGAAATGTAAGGGTTTCATCGAGAAGATGAAGTCAATCATGCTTTTGCACTCTGCAACCGATAGAAATGTCTTTTTGTAGAAGCCCGTCTGAATTTCACTGCAAAATGCCCTTCTTTTCTGCTTTCTTGAATGTTCTCGAAGAATTAGGTGAAAGAGCGTGTTTGAACAAGGGTGAAGCAGTGTGAGTTTTCCTAGATTTCAAGTGATTTGGGAAACATATTCCGCGTTTTTCAACATTGTCTATAAACAGCAGGAGGCTTGCAAGAGATTGAAACAATGCATCCCAAAACATATTCCACCAGTGAAAACACACATTTATACAAAGACCTTGAAAGAGCAGGCAAAAGAATAGTGGCTGAGTGTTCTTTCAGAGAGAAACATGCATTTCATTCTTCTAGAGTGAGTTTTCTGCCTGGAATTCATATGCATTTTGAACTGTGCAGAATGTAGCTACCTGCTCGGTGGTTCTGTCATGGAAGCACCTTTCCTGCAGGAGCTTATTGCAACATTCATTGTTTGGCTAAGTTCTTTAGGGTTGGTTTTGGAAGGTCTTTCAACTTTGGCCAAATCCCGCTTCGTACGAAATTTTTTCACACTGCTGTTTCCAAGTGTCCACAAAGAGCTGCTCCTGGAAACGGTACACATGCAAATCTCCCATACTGGTGTGCGCGTTTCACTACCTGGATTTCGGTTTCCTCCTCCTTCTTTGAAATGACAAGCCTTCATTCAGCATGCTACACACGCCTTGTAGCAGTTTCAGTTTTAAACAAGTTGGTGCTCTCAAAACGCTGTGTAACCTGAGTAGAGTGTGTCACTCTCCAGCACTGAATACACAACTTAGAGCTCCTTTCGCCACAGACACGCAAACACATCTTTTTGGGAAAGTCCTAACTCAGGTCACTTGGAAATGTAAGGGTTTCATCGAGAACATGAAGTGAATCATGCTTTTCCACTCTGCAACAGATAGAAATGACTTTTCCTACATGCCCGTCTGAAATTCACTGCAAAATGGACCTCTTTTCTGCTTTCTTGAATGTTCTCAACGCATTAGGTGAAAGAGCGTGTTTGAGCAAGAGTGATGCAGTGTGCTTCTTCCTGGATTTCAAGTGATTTGGGAAACCTCATCCGCGTTTTTCCACATTGTCTAAGAAACAACATGAGGCTTGCAAGAGATTGAAACAATGCATCCCAAAACATATTCCACCAGTGAAACCACACGTTTCTACAAAGGCCTTGAAGAGGCAAGCAAAAGAATAGTGGCTGAGTGATCTTTCCGAGAGAAACATGCATTTCATCCTTCTGGAGTAAATTTTCAGCCTGGAATTCATATGCATTTTGTACTGTGCAGAATGTATCTACCTGCTCGGGGGTTGTGTCATAGAACCACCTTTCCTGCATTAGCTTATTGCAACAGTCATCGTTTGGCTAAGTTCTTTAGGGTTGGTTTTGGTAGGTCTTTCAACTTTGGCCCAATCCCGCTTCGTACGAAATTTTTTCACAGCGCTGTTTCCAAGTGTCCACAAAGAGCTGCTGCTGGAAACTGTACACATGCACATCTCCCATACTGGTGTGCTCGTTTCACTACCTGGATTTTGGTTTCCTCTTCCTTCTTTGAAATGACAAGCCTTCATTCAACATGTACACACACCTTGTAGCAGTTTCAGCTTTAAGCATGTTGGTGTTCTCAAAAGGCTGTGTAACCTGTGTAGAGTGTGTCACTCTCCAGTACTGAATACACAACTTAGAGTTCCTTTCACCACAGACATGCAAACACATCTTTTTGGGGGAGTCCTATTTAAGATCTGGTGGAAATGTAAGGGTTTCATCGAGAAGATGAAGTCAATCATGCTTTTGCACTCTGCAACCGATAGAAATGTCTTTTTGTAGAAGCCCGTCTGAATTTCACTGCAAAATGCCCTTCTTTTCTGATTTCTTGAATGTTCTCGAAGAATTAGGTGAAAGAGCGTGTTTGAACAAGGGTGAAGCAGTGTGAGTTTTCCTAGATTTCAAGTGATTTGGGAAACATATTCCGCGTTTTTCCACATTGTCTATAAACAGCAGGAGGCTTGCAAGAGATTGAAACAGTGCATCCCAAAACATATTGCACCAGTGAAAACACACATTTCTACAAAGACCTTGAAAGAGCAGGCAAAAGAATAGTGGCTGAGTGTTCTTTCAGAGAGAAACATGCATTTCATTCTTCTAGAGTGAGTTTTCAGCCTTAATTCATATGCATTTTGAACTCTGCAGAATGTAGCTACTGCTCGGGGGTTCTGTCATAGAAGCACCTTTCCTGCAGGAACTTATTGCAACATTCATTGTTTGGCTAATTTCTTTAGGGTTGGTTTTGGAAGGTCTTTCAACTTTGGCCAAATCCCGCTTCGTACGAAATTTTTTCACACTGCTGTTTCCAAGTGTCCACAAAGAACTGCTGCTGGAAACGGTACACATGCACATCTCCCATACTGGTCTGCTCATTTCACTACCTGGATTTCGGTTTCCTCCTCCTTCTTTGAAATGACAAGCCTTCATTCAGCATGCTACACACGCCTTGTAGCAGTTTCCGTTTTAAACATGTTGGTGCTCTCATAACGCTGTGTAACCTGAGTAGAGTGTGTCACTCTCCAGCACTGAATACACAACTTAGAGCTCCTTTCGCCACAGACACACAAACACATCTTTTTGGGAAAGTCCTAATTCAGGTCACTTGGAAATGTAAGGGTTTCATCGAGAACATGAAGTGAATCATGCTTTTACACTCTGCAACAGATAGAAATGACTTTTCCTACATGCCCGTCTGAAATTCACTGCAAAATGGACCTCTTTCCTGCTTTCTTGAATGTTCTCAACGCATTAGGTGAAAGAGCGTGTTTGAGCAAGAGTGATGCAGTGTGCTTCTTCCCGGATTTCAAGTGATTGGGGAAACGTCATCCGCGTTTTTCCACATTGTCTAAGAAACAACATGAGGCTTGCAAGAGATTGAAACAATGCATCCCAAAACATATTCCACCAGTGAAAACACACGTTTCTACAAAGGCCTTGAAGAAGCAAGCAAAAGAATAGTGGCTGAGTGATCTTTGCGAGAGAAACATGCATTTCATCCTTCTGGAGTAAATTTTCAGCCTGGAATTCATATGCATTTTGTACTGTGCAGAATGTATCTACCTGCTCGGGGGTTGTGTCATAGAAGCACCTTTCCTGCAGGAGCTTATTGCAACAGTCATCGTTTGGCTAAGTTCTTTATTGTTGGTTTTGGAAGGTCTTTCAACTTTGGCCCAATCCCGCTTCGTACGAAATTTTTTCACAGCGCTGTTTCCAAGTGTCCACAAAGAGCTGCTGCTGGAAACTGTGCACATTCACATCTCCCATACTGGTGTGCTCGTTTCACTACCTGGATTTTGGTTTCCTCTTCCTTCTTTGAAATGACAAGCCTTCATTCAACATGTACACACACCTTGTAGCAGTTTCAGCTTTAAGGATGTTGGTGTTCTCAAAAGGCTGTGTAACCTGTGTAGAGTGTGTCACTCTCCAGTACTGAATACACAACTTAGAGTTCCTTTCATCACAGACATGCAAACACATCTTTTTGGGGAGTCGTATTTAAGATCAGGTGGAAATGTAAGGGTTTCATCGAGAAGATGAAGTCAATCATGCTTTTGCACTCTGCAACCGATAGAAATGAGTTTTTGTAGTAGCACGTCTGAATTTCACTGCAAAATGCCCTTCTTTTCTGCTTTCTTGAATGTTCTCGAAGCATTAGGTGAAAGAGCGTGTTTGATCAAGGGTGAAGCAGGGTGAGTTTTCCTAGATTTCAAGTGATTTGAGAAACATATTCCGCGTTTTTCCACATTGTCTATAAACAGCAGGAGGCTTGCAAGAGATTGAAACAATGCATCCCAAAACATATTCCACCAGTGAAAACACACGTTTCTACAAAGGCCTTGAAGAAGCAAGCAAAAGAATAGTGGCTGAGTGATCTTTGCGAGATAAACATGCATTTCATCCTTCTGGAGTAAATTTTCAGCCTGGAATTCATATGCATTTTGTACTGTGCAGAATGTATCTACCTGCTCGGGGGTTGTGTCATAGAAGCACCTTTCCTGCAGGAGCTTATTGCAACAGTCATCGTTTGGCTAAGTTCTTTAGGGTTGGTTTTGGAAGGTCTTTCAACTTTGGCCCAATCCCGCTTCGTACGAAATTTTTTCACAGCGCTGTTTCCAAGTGTCCACAAAGAGCTGCTGCTGGAAACTGTGCACATGCACATCTCCCAAACTGGTGTGCTCGTTTCACTACCTGGGTTTAGGTTTCCTCTTCCTTCTTTGAAATGACAAGCCTTCATTCAACATGTACACACACCTTGTAGCAGTTTCAGCTTTAAGCATGTTGGTGTTCTCAAAAGGCTGTGTAACCTGTGTAGAGTGTGTCACTCTCCAGTACTGAATACACAACTTAGAGTTCCTTTCACCACAGACATGCAAACACATCTTTTTGGGGGAGTCCTATTTAAGATCAGGTGGAAATGTAAGGGTTTCATCGAGAAGATGAAGTCAATCATGCTTTTGCACTCTGCAACCGATAGAAATGACTTTTTGTAGAAGCACGTCTGAATTTCACTGCAAAATGCCCTTCTTTTCTGCTTTCTTGAATGTTCTCGAAGAATTAGGTGAAAGAGCGTCTTTGAACAAGGGTGAAGCAGTGTGAGTTTTCCTAGATTTCAAGTGATTTGGGAAACATATTCCGCGTTTTTCCACATTGTCTATAAACAGCAGGAGGCTTGCAAGAGATTGAAACAATGCATCCCAAAACATATTGCACCAGTGAAAACACACATTTCTACAAAGACCTTGAAAGAGCAGGCAAAAGAATAGTGGCTGAGTGTTCTTTCAGAGAGAAACATGCATTTCATTCTTCTAGAGTGAGTTTTCAGCCTGGAATTCATATGCATTTTGAACTCTGCAGAATGTAGCTACGTGCTCGGGGGTTCTGTCATAGAAGCACCTTTCCTGCAGGAGCTTATTGCAACATTCATTGTTTGGCTAAGTTCTTTAGGGTTGGTTTTGGAAGGTCTTTCAACTTTGGCCAAATCCCGCTTCGTACGAAATTTTTTCACACTGCTGTTTCCAAGTGTCCACAAAGAGCTGCTGCTGGAAACGGTACACATGCACATCTCCCATACTGGTGTGCTCGTTTCACTACCTGGATTTCGGTTTCCTCCTCCTTCTTTGAAATGACAAGCCTTCATTCAGCATGCTACACACGCCTTGTAGCAGTTGCAGTTTTAAACATGTTGGTGCTCTCAAAACGCTGTGTAACCTGAGTAGAGTGTGTCACTCTCCAGCACTGAATACACAACTTAGAGCTCCTTTCGCCACAGACACGCAAACACATCTTTTTGGGAAAGTCCTAACTCAGGTCACTTGGAAATGTAAGGGTTTCATCGAGAACCTGAAGTGAATCATGCTTTTCCACTCTGCAACAGATAGAAATGACTTTTCCTACATGCCCGTCTGAAATTCACTGCAAAATGGACCTCTTTTCTGCTTTCTTGAATGTTCTCAACGCATTAGGTGAAAGAGCGTGTTTGAGCAAGAGTGATGCAGTGTGCTTCTTCCTGGATTTCAAGTGATTTGGGAAACCTCATCCGCGTTTTTCCACATTGTCTCAGAAACAACATGAGGCTTGCAAGAGATTGAAACAATGCATCCCAAAACATATTCCACCAGTGAAACCACACGTTTCTACAAAGGCCTTGAAGAAGCAAGCAAAAGAATAGTGGCTGAGTGATCTTTCCGAGAGAAACATGCATTTCATCCTTCTGGAGTAAATTTTCAGCCTGGAATTCATATGCATTTTGTACTGTGCAGAATGTATCTACCTGCTCGGGGGTTGTGTCATAGAACCACCTTTCCTGCATTAGCTTATTGCAACAGTCATCGTTTGGCTAAGTTCTTTAGGGTTGGTTTTGGAAGGTCTTTCATCTTTGGCCCAATCCCGCTTCGTACGAAATTTTTTCACAGCGCTGTTTCCAAGTGTCCACAAAGACCTGCTGCTGGAAACTGTACACATGCACATCTCCCATACTGGTGTGCTCGTTTCACTACCTGGATTTTGGTTTCCTCTTCCTTCTTTGAAATGACAAGCCTTCATTCAACATGTACACACACCTTGTAGCAGTTTCAGCTTTAAGCATGTTGGTGTTCTCAAAAGGCTGTGTAACCTGTGTAGAGTGTGTCACTCTCCAGTACTGAATACACAACTTAGAGTTCCTTTCACCACAGACATGCAAACACATCTTTTTGGGGGAGTCCTATTTAAGATCTGGTGGAAATGTAAGGGTTTCATCGAGAAGATGAAGTCAATCATGCTTTTGCACTCTGCAACCGATAGAAATGTCTTTTTGTAGAAGCCCGTCTGAATTTCACTGCAAAATGCCCTTCTTTTCTGCTTTCTTGAATGTTCTCGAAGAATTAGGTGAAAGAGCGTGTTTGAATAAGGGTGAAGCAGTGTGAGTTTTCCTAGATTTCAAGTGATTTGGGAAACATATTCCGCGTTTTTCAACATTGTCTATAAACAGCAGGAGGCTTGCAAGAGATTGAAACAATGCATCCCAAAACATATTCCACCAGTGAAAACACACATTTATACAAAGACCTTGAAAGAGCAGGCAAAAGAATAGTGGCTGAGTGTTCTTTCAGAGAGAAACATGCATTTCATTCTTCTAGAGTGAGTTTTCTGCCTGGAATTCATATGCATTTTGAACTGTGCAGAATGTAGCTACCTGCTCGGTGGTTCTGTCATAGAAGCACCTTTCCTGCAGGAGCTTATTGCAACATTCATTGTTTGGCTAAGTTCTTTAGGGTTGGTTTTGGAAGGTCTTTCAACTTTGGCCAAATCCCGCTTCGTACGAAATTTTTTCACACTGCTGTTTCCAAGTGTCCACAAAGAGCTGCTCCTGGAAACGGTACACATGCAAATCTCCCATACTGGTGTGCTCGTTTCACTACCTGGATTTCGGTTTCCTCCTCCTTCTTTGAAATGACAAGCCTTCATTCAGCATGCTACACACGCCTTGTAGCAGTTTCAGTTTTAAACATGTTGGTGCTCTCAAAACGCTGTGTAACCTGAGTAGAGTGTGTCACTCTCCAGCACTGAATACACAACTTAGAGCTCCTTTCGCCACAGACACGCAAACACATCTTTTTGGGAAAGTCCTAACTCAGGTCACTTGGAAATGTAAGGGTTTCATCGAGAACATGAAGTGAATCATGCTTTTCCACTCTGCAACAGATAGAAATGACTTTTCCTACATGCCCGTCTGAAATTCACTGCAAAATGGACCTCTTTTCTGCTTTCTTGAATGTTCTCAACGCATTAGGTGAAAGAGCGTGTTTGAGCAAGAGTGATGCAGTGTGCTTCTTCCTGGATTTCAAGTGATTTGGGAAACCTCATCCGCGTTTTTCCACATTGTCTAAGAAACAACATGAGGCTTGCAAGAGATTGAAACAATGCATCCCAAAACATATTCCACCAGTGAAACCACACGTTTCTACAAAGGCCTTGAAGAGGCAAGCAAAAGAATAGTGGCTGAGTGATCTTTCCGAGAGAAACATGCATTTCATCCTTCTGGAGTAAATTTTCAGCCTGGAATTCATATGCATTTTGTACTGTGCAGAATGTATCTACCTGCTCGGGGGTTGTGTCATAGAACCACCTTTCCTGCATTAGCTTATTGCAACAGTCATCGTTTGGCTAAGTTCTTTAGGGTTGGTTTTGGTAGGTCTTTCAACTTTGGCCCAATCCCGCTTCGTACGAAATTTTTTCACAGCGCTGTTTCCAAGTGTCCACAAAGAGCTGCTGCTGGAAACTGTACACATGCACATCTCCCATACTGGTGTGCTCGTTTCACTACCTGGATTTTGGTTTCCTCTTCCTTCTTTGAAATGACAAGCCTTCATTCAACATGTACACACACCTTGTAGCAGTTTCAGCTTTAAGCATGTTGGTGTTCTCAAAAGGCTGTGTAACCTGTGTAGAGTGTGTCACTCTCCAGTACTGAATACACAACTTAGAGTTCCTTTCACCACAGACATGCAAACACATCTTTTTGGGGGAGTCCTATTTAAGATCTGGTGGAAATGTAAGGGTTTCATCGAGAAGATGAAGTCAATCATGCTTTTGCACTCTGCAACCGATAGAAATGTCTTTTTGTAGAAGCCCGTCTGAATTTCACTGCAAAATGCCCTTCTTTTCTGCTTTCTTGAATGTTCTCGAAGAATTAGGTGAAAGAGCGTGTTTGAACAAGGGTGAAGCAGTGTGAGTTTTCCTAGATTTCAAGTGATTTGGGAAACATATTCCGCGTTTTTCAACATTGTCTATAAACAGCAGGAGGCTTGCAAGAGATTGAAACAATGCATCCCAAAACATATTGCACCAGTGAAAACACACATTTCTACAAAGACCTTGAAAGAGCAGGCAAAAGAATAGTGGCTGAGTGTTCTTTCAGAGAGAAACATGCATTTCATTCTTCTAGAGTGAGTTTTCAACCTGGAATTCATATGCATTTTGAACTCTGCAGAATGTAGCTACCTGCTCGGTGGTTCTGTCATAGAAGCACCTTTCCTGCAGGAGCTTATTGCAACATTCATTGTTTGGCTAAGTTCTTTAGGGTTGGTTTTGGAAGGTCTTTCAACTTTGGCCAAATCCCGCTTCGTACGAAATTTTTTCACACTGCTGTTTCCAAGTGTCCACAAAGAGCTGCTCCTGGAAACGGTACACATGCACATCTCCCATACTGGTGTGCTCGTTTCACTACCTGGATTTCGGTTTCCTCCTCCTTCTTTGAAATGACAAGCCTTCATTCAGCATGCTACACACGCCTTGTAGCAGTTTCAGTTTTAAACATGTTGGTGCTCTCAAAACGCTGTGTAACCTGAGTAGAGTGTGTCACTCTCCAGCACTGAATACACAACTTAGAGCTCCTTTCGCCACAGAAACGCAAACACATCTTTTTGGGAAAGTCCTAATTCAGGTCACTTGGAAATGTAAGGGTTTCATCGAGAACCTGAAGTGAATCATGCTTTTCCACTCTGCAACAGATAGAAATGAGTTTTCCTACATGCCCGTCTGAAATTCACTGCAAAATGGACCTCTTTTCTGCTTTCTTGAATGTTCTCAACGCATTAGGTGAAAGAGCGTGTTTGAGCAAGAGTGATGCAGTGTGCTTCTTCCTGGATTTCAAGTTTTTTGGGAAACCTCATCCGCGTTTTTCCACATTGTCTAAGAAACAACATGAGGCTTGCAAGAGATTGAAACAATGCATCCCAAAACATATTCCACCAGTGAAACCACACGTTTCTACAAAGGCCTTGAAGAAGCAAGCAAAAGAATAGTGGCTGAGTGATCTTTGCGAGAGAAACATGCATTTCATCCTTCTGGAGTAAATTTTCAGCCTGGAATTCATATGCATTTTGTACTGTGCAGAATGTATCTACCTGCTCGGGGGTTGTGTCATAGAACCACCTTCCCTGCATTAGCTTATTGCAACAGTCATCGTTTGGCTAAGTTCTTTAGGGTTGGTTTTGGAAGGTCTTTCAACTTTGGCCCAATCCCGCTTCGTACGAAATTTTTTCACAGCGCTGTTTCCAAGTGTCCACAAAGAGCTGCTGCTGGAAACTGTACACATGCACATCTCCCATACTGGTGTGCTCGTTTCACTACCTGGATTTGGTTTCCTCTTCCTTCTTTGAAATGACAAGCCTTCATTCAACATGTACACACACCTTGTAGCAGTTTCAGCTTTAAGCATGTTGGTGTTCTCAAAAGGCTGTGTAACCTGTGTAGAGTGTGTCACTCTCCAGTACTGAATACACAACTTAGAGTTCCTTTCACCACAGACATGCAAACACATCTTTTTGGGGGAGTCCTATTTAAGATCTGGTGGAAATGTAAGGGTTTCATCGTGAAGATGAAGTCAATCATGCTTTTGCACTCTGCAACCGATAGAAATGTCTTTTTGTAGAAGCCCGTCTGAATTTCACTGCAAAATGCCCTTCTTTTCAGCTTTCTTGAATGTTCTCGAAGAATTAGGTGAAAGAGCGTCTTTGAACAAGGGTGAAGCAGTTTGAGTTTTCCTAGATTTCAAGTGATTTGGGAAACATATTCCGCGTTTTTCCACATTGTCTATAAACAGCAGGAGGCTTGCAAGAGATTGAAACAATGCATCCCAAAACATATTGCACCAGTGAAAACACACATTTCTACAAAGACCTTGAAAGAGCAGGCAAAAGAATAGTGGCTGAGTGTTCTTTCAGAGAGAAACATGCATTTCATTCTTCTAGAGTGAGTTTTCAGCCTGGAATTCATATGCATTTTGAACTGTGCAGAATGTAGCTACCTGCTCGGTGGTTCTGTCATAGAAGCACCTTTCCTGCAGGAGCTTATTGCAACATTCATTGTTTGGCTAAGTTCTTTAGGGTTGGTTTTGGAAGGTCTTTCAACTTTGGCCAAATCCCGCTTCGTACGAAATTTTTTCACACTGCTGTTTCCAAGTGTCCACAAAGAGCTGCTGCTGGAAACGGTACACATGCACATCTCCCATACTGGTGTGCTCGTTTCACTACCTGGATCGGTTTCCTCCTCCTTCTTTGAAATGACAAGCCTTCTTTCATCATGCTACACACGCCTTGTAGCAGTTTCAGTTTTAAACATGTTGGTGCTCTCAAAACGCTGTGTAACCTGAGTAGAGTGTGTCACTCTCCAGCACTGAATACACAACTTAGAGCTCCTTTCGCCACAGACACGCAAACACATCTTTTTGGGAAAGTCCTAATTCAGGTCACTTGGAAATGTAAGGGTTTCATCGAGAACATGAAGTGAATCATGCTTTTCCACTCTGCAACAGATAGAAATGACTTTTCCTACATGCCCGTCTGAAATTCACTGCAAAATGGACCTCTTTTCGGCTTTCTTGAATGTTCTCAACGCATTAGGTGAAAGAGCGTGTTTGAGCAAGAGTGATGCAGTGTGCTTCTTCCTGGATTTCAAGTGATTTGGGAAACCTCATCCGCGTTTTTCCACATTGTCTAAGAAACAACATGAGGCTTGCAAGAGATTGAAACAATGCATCCCAAAACATATTCCACCAGTGAAACCACACGTTTCTACAAAGGCCTTGAAGAAGCAAGCAAAAGAATAGTGGGTGAGTGATCTTTCCGAGAGAAACATGCATTTCATCCTTCTGGAGTAAATTTTCAGCCTGGAATTCATATGCATTTTGTACTGTGCAGAATGTATCTACCTGCTCGGGGGTTGTGTCATAGAACCACCTTTCCTGCATTAGCTTATTGCAACAGTCATCGTTTGGCTAAGATCTTTAGGGTTGGTTTTGGAAGGACTTTCAACTTTGGCCCAATCCCGCTTCATACGTAATTTTTTCACAGCGCTGTTTCCAAGTGTCCACAAAGAGCTGCTGCTGGAAACTGTACACATGCACATCTCCCATACTGGTGTGCTCGTTTCACTACCTGGATTTTGGTTTCCTCTTCCTTCTTTGAAATGACAATCCTTCATTCAACATGTACACACACCTTGTAGCAGTTTCAGCTTTAAGCATGTTGGTGTTCTCAAAAGGCTGTGTAACCTGTGTAGAGTGTGTCACTCTCCAGTACTGAATACACAACTTAGAGTTCCTTTCACCACAGACATGCAAACACATCTTTTTGGGGGAGTCCTATTTAAGATCTGGTGGAAATGTAAGGGTTTCATCGAGAAGATGAAGTCAATCATGCTTTTGCACTCTGCAACCGATAGAAATGTCTTTTTGTAGAAGCCCGTCTGAATTTCACTGCAAAATGCCCTTCTTTTCTGCTTTCTTGAATGTTCTCGAAGAATTAGGTGAAAGAGCGTGTTTGAACAAGGGTGAAGCAGTGTGAGTTTTCCTAGATTTCAAGTGATTTGGGAAACATATTCCGCGTTTTTCAACATTGTCTATAAACAGCAGGAGGCTTGCAAGAGATTGAAACAATGCATCCCAAAACATATTGCACCAGTGAAAACACACATTTCTACAAAGACCTTGAAAGAGCAGGCAAAAGAATAGTGGCTGAGTGTTCTTTCAGAGAGAAACATGCATTTCATTCTTCTAGAGTGAGTTTTCAACCTGGAATTCATATGCATTTTGAACTCTGCAGAATGTAGCTACCTGCTCGGTGGTTCTGTCATAGAAGCACCTTTCCTGCAGGAGCTTATTGCAACATTCATTGTTTGGCTAAGTTCTTTAGGGTTGGTTTTGGAAGGTCTTTCAACTTTGGCCAAATCCCGCTTCGTACGAAATTTTTTCACACTGCTGTTTCCAAGTGTCCACAAAGAGCTGCTCCTGGAAACGGTACACATGCACATCTCCCATACTGGTGTGCTCGTTTCACTACCTGGATTTCGGTTTCCTCCTCCTTCTTTGAAATGACAAGCCTTCATTCAGCATGCTACACACGCCTTGTAGCAGTTTCAGTTTTAAACATGTTGGTGCTCTCAAAACGCTGTGTAACCTGAGTAGAGTGTGTCACTCTCCAGCACTGAATACACAACTTAGAGCTCCTTTCGCCACAGAAACGCAAACACATCTTTTTGGGAAAGTCCTAATTCAGGTCACTTGGAAATGTAAGGGTTTCATCGAGAACCTGAAGTGAATCATGCTTTTCCACTCTGCAACAGATAGAAATGAGTTTTCCTACATGCCCGTCTGAAATTCACTGCAAAATGGACCTCTTTTCTGCTTTCTTGAATGTTCTCAACGCATTAGGTGAAAGAGCGTGTTTGAGCAAGAGTGATGCAGTGTGCTTCTTCCTGGATTTCAAGTTTTTTGGGAAACCTCATCCGCGTTTTTCCACATTGTCTAAGAAACAACATGAGGCTTGCAAGAGATTGAAACAATGCATCCCAAAACATATTCCACCAGTGAAACCACACGTTTCTACAAAGGCCTTGAAGAAGCAAGCAAAAGAATAGTGGCTGAGTGATCTTTGCGAGAGAAACATGCATTTCATCCTTCTGGAGTAAATTTTCAGCCTGGAATTCATATGCATTTTGTACTGTGCAGAATGTATCTACCTGCTCGGGGGTTGTGTCATAGAACCACCTTCCCTGCATTAGCTTATTGCAACAGTCATCGTTTGGCTAAGTTCTTTAGGGTTGGTTTTGGAAGGTCTTTCAACTTTGGCCCAATCCCGCTTCGTACGAAATTTTTTCACAGCGCTGTTTCCAAGTGTCCACAAAGAGCTGCTGCTGGAAACTGTACACATGCACATCTCCCATACTGGTGTGCTCGTTTCACTACCTGGATTTGGTTTCCTCTTCCTTCTTTGAAATGACAAGCCTTCATTCAACATGTACACACACCTTGTAGCAGTTTCAGCTTTAAGCATGTTGGTGTTCTCAAAAGGCTGTGTAACCTGTGTAGAGTGTGTCACTCTCCAGTACTGAATACACAACTTAGAGTTCCTTTCACCACAGACATGCAAACACATCTTTTTGGGGGAGTCCTATTTAAGATCTGGTGGAAATGTAAGGGTTTCATCGAGAAGATGAAGTCAATCATGCTTTTGCACTCTGCAACCGATAGAAATGTCTTTTTGTAGAAGCCCGTCTGAATTTCACTGCAAAATGCCCTTCTTTTCAGCTTTCTTGAATGTTCTCGAAGAATTAGGTGAAAGAGCGTCTTTGAACAAGGGTGAAGCAGTTTGAGTTTTCCTAGATTTCAAGTGATTTGGGAAACATATTCCGCGTTTTTCCACATTGTCTATAAACAGCAGGAGGCTTGCAAGAGATTGAAACAATGCATCCCAAAACATATTGCACCAGTGAAAACACACATTTCTACAAAGACCTTGAAAGAGCAGGCAAAAGAATAGTGGCTGAGTGTTCTTTCAGAGAGAAACATGCATTTCATTCTTCTAGAGTGAGTTTTCAGCCTGGAATTCATATGCATTTTGAACTGTGCAGAATGTAGCTACCTGCTCGGTGGTTCTGTCATAGAAGCACCTTTCCTGCAGGAGCTTATTGCAACATTCATTGTTTGGCTAAGTTCTTTAGGGTTGGTTTTGGAAGGTCTTTCAACTTTGGCCAAATCCCGCTTCGTACGAAATTTTTTCACACTGCTGTTTCCAAGTGTCCACAAAGAGCTGCTGCTGGAAACGGTACACATGCACATCTCCCATACTGGTGTGCTCGTTTCACTACCTGGATCGGTTTCCTCCTCCTTCTTTGAAATGACAAGCCTTCTTTCATCATGCTACACACGCCTTGTAGCAGTTTCAGTTTTAAACATGTTGGTGCTCTCAAAACGCTGTGTAACCTGAGTAGAGTGTGTCACTCTCCAGCACTGAATACACAACTTAGAGCTCCTTTCGCCACAGACACGCAAACACATCTTTTTGGGAAAGTCCTAATTCAGGTCACTTGGAAATGTAAGGGTTTCATCGAGAACATGAAGTGAATCATGCTTTTCCACTCTGCAACAGATAGAAATGACTTTTCCTACATGCCCGTCTGAAATTCACTGCAAAATGGACCTCTTTTCGGCTTTCTTGAATGTTCTCAACGCATTAGGTGAAAGAGCGTGTTTGAGCAAGAGTGATGCAGTGTGCTTCTTCCTGGATTTCAAGTGATTTGGGAAACCTCATCCGCGTTTTTCCACATTGTCTAAGAAACAACATGAGGCTTGCAAGAGATTGAAACAATGCATCCCAAAACATATTCCACCAGTGAAACCACACGTTTCTACAAAGGCCTTGAAGAAGCAAGCAAAAGAATAGTGGGTGAGTGATCTTTCCGAGAGAAACATGCATTTCATCCTTCTGGAGTAAATTTTCAGCCTGGAATTCATATGCATTTTGTACTGTGCAGAATGTATCTACCTGCTCGGGGGTTGTGTCATAGAACCACCTTTCCTGCATTAGCTTATTGCAACAGTCATCGTTTGGCTAAGATCTTTAGGGTTGGTTTTGGAAGGACTTTCAACTTTGGCCCAATCCCGCTTCATACGTAATTTTTTCACAGCGCTGTTTCCAAGTGTCCACAAAGAGCTGCTGCTGGAAACTGTACACATGCACATCTCCCATACTGGTGTGCTCGTTTCACTACCTGGATTTTGGTTTCCTCTTCCTTCTTTGAAATGACAATCCTTCATTCAACATGTACACACACCTTGTAGCAGTTTCAGCTTTAAGCATGTTGGTGTTCTCAAAAGGCTGTGTAACCTGTGTAGAGTGTGTCACTCTCCAGTACTGAATACACAACTTAGAGTTCCTTTCACCACAGACATGCAAACACATCTTTTTGGGGGAGTCCTATTTAAGATCTGGTGGAAATGTAAGGGTTTCATCGAGAAGATGAAGTCAATCATGCTTTTGCACTCTGCAACCGATAGAAATGTCTTTTTGTAGAAGCCCGTCTGAATTTCACTGCAAAATGCCCTTCTTTTCTGCTTTCTTGAATGTTCTCGAAGAATTAGGTGAAAGAGCGTGTTTGAACAAGGGTGAAGCAGTGTGAGTTTTCCTAGATTTCAAGTGATTTGGGAAACATATTCCGCGTTTTTCAACATTGTCTATAAACAGCAGGAGGCTTGCAAGAGATTGAAACAATGCATCCCAAAACATATTGCACCAGTGAAAACACACATTTATACAAAGACCTTGAAAGAGCAGGCAAAAGAATAGTGGCTGAGTGTTCTTTCAGAGAGAAACATGCATTTCATTCTTCTAGAGTGAGTTTTCTGCCTGGAATTCATATGCATTTTGAACTGTGCAGAATGTAGCTACCTGCTCGGTGGTTCTGTCATAGAAGCACCTTTCCTGCAGGAGCTTATTGCAACATTCATTGTTTGGCTAAGTTCTTTAGGGTTGGTTTTGGAAGGTCTTTCAACTTTGGCCAAATCCCGCTTCGTACGAAATTTTTTCACACTGCTGTTTCCAAGTGTCCACAAAGAGCTGCTGCTGGAAACGGTACACATGCACATCTCCCATACTGATGTGCTCGTTTCACTACCTGGATTTCGGTTTCCTCCTCCTTCTTTGAAATTACAAGCCTTCATTCAGCATGCTACACACACCTTGTAGCAGTTTCAGTTTTAAACATGTTGGTGCTCTCAAAACACTGTGTAACCTGAGTAGAGTGTGTCACTCTCCAGCACTGAATACACAACTTAGAGCTCCTTTCGCCACAGACACGCAAACACATCTTTTTGGGAAAGTCCTAACTCAGGTCACTTGGAAATGTAAGGGTTTCATCGAGAACATGAAGTGAATCATGCTTTTCCACTCTGCAACAGATAGAAATGACTTTTCCTACATGCCCGTCTGAAATTCACTGCAAAATGGACCTCTTTTCTGCTTTCTTGAATGTTCTCAACGCATTAGGTGAAAGAGCGTGTTTGAGCAAGAGTGATGCAGTGTGCTTCTTCCTGGATTTCAAGTGATTTGGGAAACCTCATCCGCGTTTTTCCACATTGTCTAAGAAACAACATGAGGCTTGCAAGAGATTGAAACAATGCATCCCAAAACATATTCCACCAGTGAAACCACACGTTTCTACAAAGGCCTTGAAGAAGCAAGCAAAAGAATAGTGGCTGAGTGATCTTTCCGAGAGAAACATGCATTTCATCCTTCTGGAGTAAATTTTCAGCCTGGAATTCATATGCATTTTGTACTGTGCAGAATGTATCTACCTGCTCGGGGGTTGTGTCATAGAACCACCTTTCCTGCATTAGCTTATTGCAACAGTCATCGTTTGGCTAAGTTCTTTAGGGTTGGTTTTGGAAGGTCTTTCAACTTTGGCCCAATCCCGCTTCGTACGAAATTTTTTCACAGCGCTGTTTCCAAGTGTCCACAAAGAGCTGCTGCTGGAAACTGTACACATGCACATCTCCCATACTGCTGTGCTCGTTTCACTACCTGGATTTTGGTTTCCTCTTCCTTCTTTGAAATGACAAGCCTTCATTCAACATGTACACACACCTTGTAGCAGTTTCAGCTTTAAGCATGTTGGTGTTCTCAAAAGGCTGTGTAACCTGTGTAGAGTGTGTCACTCTCCAGTACTGAATACACAACTTAGAGTTCCTTTCACCACAGACATGCAAACACATCTTTTTGGGGGAGTCCTATTTAAGATCTGGTGGAAATGTAAGGGTTTCATCGAGAAGATGAAGTCAATCATGCTTTTGCACTCTGCAACCGATAGAAATGTCTTTTTGTAGAAGCCCGTCTGAATTTCACTGCAAAATGCCCTTCTTTTCTGCTTTCTTGAATGTTCTCGAAGAATTAGGTGAAAGAGCGTGTTTGAACAAGGGTGAAGCAGTGTGAGTTTTCCTAGATTTCAAGTGATTTGGGAAACATATTCCGCGTTTTTCCACATTGTCTATAAACAGCAGGAGGCTTGCAAGAGATTGAAACAATGCATCCCAAAACATATTGCACCAGTGAAAACACACATTTCTACAAAGACCTTGAAAGAGCAGGCAAAAGAATAGTGGCTGAGTGTTCTTTCAGAGAGAAACATGCATTTCATTCTTCTAGAGTGAGTTTTCAGCCTGGAATTCATATGCATTTTGAACTCTGCAGAATGTAGCTACCTGCTCGGTGGTTCTGTCATAGAAGCACCTTTCCTGCAGTAGCTTATTGCAACATTCATTGTTTGGCTAAGTTCTTTAGGGTTGGTTTTGGAAGGTCTTTCAACTTTGGCCAAATCCCGCTTCGTACGAAATTTTTTCACACTGCTGTTTCCAAGTGTCCACAAAGAGCTGCTCCTGGAAACGGTACACATGCACATCTCCCATACTGGTGTGCTCGTTTCACTACCTGGATTTCGGTTTCCTCCTCCTTCTTTGAAATGACAAGCCTTCTTTCAGCATGCTACACACGCCTTGTAGCAGTTTCAGTTTTAAACATGTTGGTGCTCTCAAAACGCTGTGTAACCTGAGTAGAGTGTGTCACTCTCCAGCACTGAATACACAACTTAGAGCTCCTTTCGCCACAGACACGCAAACACATCTTTTTGGGAAAGTCCTAATTCAGGTCACTTGGAAATGTAAGGGTTTCATCGAGAACCTGAAGTGAATCATGCTTTTCCACTCTGCAACAGATAAAAATGACTTTTCCTACATCCCCGTCTGAAATTCACTGCAAAATGGACCTCTTTTCTGCTTTCTTGAATGTTCTCAACGCATTAGGTGAAAGAGCGTGTTTGAGCAAGAGTGATGCAGTGTGCTTCTTCCCGGATTTCAAGTGATTTGGGAAACGTCATCCGCGTTTTTCCACATTGTCTAAGAAACAACATGAGGCTTGCAAGAGATTGAAACAATGCATCCCAAAACATATTCCACCAGTGAAAACACACGTTTCTACAAAGGCCTTGAAGAAGCAAGCAAAAGAATAGTGGCTGAGTGATCTTTGCGAGAGAAACATGCATTTCATCCTTCTGGAGTAAATTTTCAGCCTGGAATTCATATGCATTTTGTACTGTGCAGAATGTATCTACCTGCTCGGGGGTTGTGTCATAGAAGCACCTTTCCTGCAGGAGCTTATTGCAACAGTCATCGTTTGGCTAAGTTCTTTATTGTTGGTTTTGGAAGGTCTTTCAACTTTGGCCCAATCCCGCTTCGTACGAAATTTTTTCACAGCGCTGTTTCCAAGTGTCCACAAAGAGCTGCTGCTGGAAACTGTGCACATTCACATCTCCCATACTGGTGTGCTCGTTTCACTACCTGGATTTTGGTTTCCTCTTCCTTCTTTGAAATGACAAGCCTTCATTCAACATGTACACACACCTTGTAGCAGTTTCAGCTTTAAGGATGTTGGTGTTCTCAAAAGGCTGTGTAACCTGTGTAGAGTGTGTCACTCTCCAGTACTGAATACACAACTTAGAGTTCCTTTCATCACAGACATGCAAACACATCTTTTTGGGGAGTCGTATTTAAGATCAGGTGGAAATGTAAGGGTTTCATCGAGAAGATGAAGTCAATCATGCTTTTGCACTCTGCAACCGATAGAAATGACTTTTTGTAGTAGCACGTCTGAATTTCACTGCAAAATGCCCTTCTTTTCTGCTTTCCTGAATGTTCTCGAAGCATTAGGTGAAAGAGCGTGTTTGATCAAGGGTGAAGCAGGGTGAGTTTTCCTAGATTTCAAGTGATTTGAGAAACCTCATCCGCGTTTTTCCACATTGTCTATAAACAGCAGGAGGCTTGCAAGAGATTGAAACAATGCATCCCAAAACATATTCCACCAGTGAAAACACACGTTTCTACAAAGGCCTTGAAGAAGCAAGCAAAAGAATAGTGGCTGAGTGATCTTTGCGAGATAAACATGCATTTCATCCTTCTGGAGTAAATTTTCAGCCTGGAATTCATATGCATTTTGTACTGTGCAGAATGTATCTACCTGCTCGGGGGTTGTGTCATAGAAGCACCTTTCCTGCAGGAGCTTATTGCAACAGTCATCGTTTGGCTAAGTTCTTTAGGGTTGGTTTTGGAAGGTCTTTCAACTTTGGCCCAATCCCGCTTCGTACGAAATTTTTTCACAGCGCTGTTTCCAAGTGTCCACAAAGAGCTGCTGCTGGAAACTGTGCACATGCACATCTCCCAAACTGGTGTGCTCGTTTCACTACCTGGGTTTAGGTTTCCTCTTCCTTCTTTGAAATGACAAGCCTTCATTCAACATGTACACACACCTTGTAGCAGTTTCAGCTTTAAGCATGTTGGTGTTCTCAAAAGGCTGTGTAACCTGTGTAGAGTGTGTCACTCTCCAGTACTGAATACACAACTTAGAGTTCCTTTCACCACAGACATGCAAACACATCTTTTTGGGGGAGTCCTATTTAAGATCAGGTGGAAATGTAAGGGTTTCATCGAGAAGATGAAGTCAATCATGCTTTTGCACTCTGCAACCGATAGAAATGACTTTTTGTAGAAGCACGTCTGAATTTCACTGCAAAATGCCCTTCTTTTCTGCTTTCTTGAATGTTCTCGAAGAATTAGGTGAAAGAGCGTCTTTGAACAAGGGTGAAGCAGTTTGAGTTTTCCTAGATTTCAAGTGATTTGGGAAACATATTCCGCGTTTTTCCACATTGTCTATAAACAGCAGGAGGCTTGCAAGAGATTGAAACAATGCATCCCAAAACATATTGCACCAGTGAAAACACACATTTCTACAAAGACCTTGAAAGAGCAGGCAAAAGAATAGTGGCTGAGTGTTCTTTCAGAGAGAAACATGCATTTCATTCTTCTAGAGTGAGTTTTCAGCCTGGAATTCATATGCATTTTGAACTGTGCAGAATGTAGCTACGTGCTCGGGGGTTCTGTCATAGAAGCACCTTTCCTGCAGGAGCTTATTGCAACATTCATTGTTTGGCTAAGTTCTTTAGGGTTGGTTTTGGAAGGTCTTTCAACTTTGGCCAAATCCCGCTTCGTACGAAATTTTTTCACACTGCTGTTTCCAAGTGTCCACAAAGAGCTGCTGCTGGAAATGGTACACATGCACATCTCCCATACTGGTGTGCTCGTTTCACTACCTGGATTTCGGTTTCCTCCTCCTTCTTTGAAATGACAAGCCTTCATTCAGCATGCTACACACGCCTTGTAGCAGTTGCAGTTTTAAAATGTTGGTGCTCTCAAAACGCTGTGTAACCTGAGTAGAGTGTGTCACTCTCCAGCACTGAATACACAACTTAGAGCTCCTTTCGCCACAGACACGCAAACACATCTTTTTGGGAAAGTCCTAACTCAGGTCACTTGGAAATGTAAGGGTTTCATCGAGAACCTGAAGTGAATCATGCTTTTCCACTCTGCAACAGATAGAAATGACTTTTCCTACATGCCCGTCTGAAATTCACTGCAAGATGGACCTCTTTTCTGCTTTCTTGAATGTTCTCAACGCATTAGGTGAAAGAGCGTGTTTGAGCAAGAGTGATGCAGTGTGCTTCTTCCTGGATTTCAAGTGATTTGGGAAACCTCATCCGCGTTTTTCCACATTGTCTCAGAAACAACATGAGGCTTGCAAGAGATTGAAACAATGCATCCCAAAACATATTCCACCAGTGAAAACACACGTTTCTACAAAGGCCTTGAAGAAGCAAGCAAAAGAATAGTGGCTGAGTGATCTTTCCGAGAGAAACATGCATTTCATCCTTCTGGAGTAAATTTTCAGCCTGGAATTCATATGCATTTTGTACTGTGCAGAATGTATCTACCTGCTCGGGGGTTGTGTCATAGAACCACCTTTCCTGCATTAGCTTATTGCAACAGTCATCGTTTGGCTAAGTTCTTTAGGGTTGGTTTTGGAAGGTCTTTCATCTTTGGCCCAATCCCGCTTCGTACGAAATTTTTTCACAGCGCTGTTTCCAAGTGTCCACAAAGAGCTGGTGCTGGAAACTGTACACATGCACATCTCCCATACTGGTGTGCTCGTTTCACTACCTGGATTTTGGTTTCCTCTTCCTTCTTTGAAATGACAAGCCTTCATTCAACATGTACACACACCTTGTAGCAGTTTCAGCTTTAAGCATGTTGGTGTTCTCAAAAGGCTGTTTAACCTGTGTAGAGTGTGTCACTCTCCAGTACTGAATACACAACTTAGAGTTCCTTTCACCACAGACATGCAAACACATCTTTTTGGGGGAGTCCTATTTAAGATCTGGTGGAAATGTAAGGGTTTCATCGAGAAGATGAAGTCAATCATGCTTTTGCACTCTGCAACCGATAGAAATGTCTTTTTGTAGAAGCCCGTCTGAATTTCACTGCAAAATGCCCTTCTTTTCTGCTTTCTTGAATGTTCTCGAAGAATTAGGTGAAAGAGCGTGTTTGAACAAGGGTGAAGCAGTGTGAGTTTTCCTAGATTTCAAGTGATTTGGGAAACATATTCCGCGTTTTTCAACATTGTCTATAAACAGCAGGAGGCTTGCAAGAGATTGAAACAATGCATCCCAAAACATATTCCACCAGTGAAAACACACATTTATACAAAGACCTTGAAAGAGCAGGCAAAAGAATAGTGGCTGAGTGTTCTTTCAGAGAGAAACATGCATTTCATTCTTCTAGAGTGAGTTTTCTGCCTGGAATTCATATGCATTTTGAACTGTGCAGAATGTAGCTACCTGCTCGGTGGTTCTGTCATAGAAGCACCTTTCCTGCAGGAGCTTATTGCAACATTCATTGTTTGGCTAAGTTCTTTAGGGTTGGTTTTGGAAGGTCTTTCAACTTTGGCCAAATCCCGCTTCGTACGAAATTTTTTCACACTGCTGTTTCCAAGTGTCCACAAAGAGCTGCTGCTGGAAACGGTACACATGCACATCTCCCATACTGGTGTGCTCGTTTCACTACCTGGATTTCGGTTTCCTCCTCCTTCTTTGAAATGACAAGCCTTCATTCAGCATGCTACACACGCCTTGTAGCAGTTTCAGTTTTAAACATGTTGGTGCTCTCAAAACGCTGTGTAACCTGAGTAGAGTGTGTCACTCTCCAGCACTGAATACACAACTTAGAGCTCCTTTCGCCACAGACACGCAAACACATCTTTTTGGGAAAGTCCTAACTCAGGTCACTTGGAAATGTAAGGGTTTCATCGAGAACATGAAGTGAATCATGCTTTTCCACTCTGCAACAGATAGAAATGACTTTTCCTACATGCCCGTCTGAAATTCACTGCAAAATGGACCTCTTTTCTGCTTTCTTGAATGTTCTCAACGCATTAGGTGAAAGAGCGTGTTTGAGCAAGAGTGATGCAGTGTGCTTCTTCCTGGATTTCAAGTGATTTGGGAAACCTCATCCGCGTTTTTCCACATTGTCTAAGAAACAACATGAGGCTTGCAAGAGATTGAAACAATGCATCCCAAAACATATTCCACCAGTGAAACCACACGTTTCTACAAAGGCCTTGAAGAGGCAAGCAAAAGAATAGTGGCTGAGTGATCTTTCCGAGAGAAACATGCATTTCATCCTTCTGGAGTAAATTTTCAGCCTGGAATTCATATGCATTTTGTACTGTGCAGAATGTATCTACCTGCTCGGGGGTTGTGTCATAGAACCACCTTTCCTGCATTAGCTTATTGCAACAGTCATCGTTTGGCTAAGTTCTTTAGGGTTGGTTTTGGAAGGTCTTTCAACTTTGGCCCAATCCCGCTTCCTACGAAATTTTTTCACAGCGCTGTTTTCAAGTGTCCACAAAGAGCTGCTGCTGGAAACTGTACACATGCACATCTCCCATACTGGTGTGCTCGTTTCACTACCTGGATTTTGGTTTCCTCTTCCTTCTTTGAAATGACAATCCTTCATTCAACATGTACACACACCTTGTAGCAGTTTCAGCTTTAAGCATGTTGGTGTTCTCAAAAGGCTGTGTAACCTGTGTAGAGTGTGTCACTCTCCAGTACTGAATACACAACTTAGAGTTCCTTTCACCACAGACATGCAAACACATCTTTTTGGGGGAGTCCTATTTAAGATCTGGTGGAAATGTAAGGGTTTCATCGAGAAGATGAAGTCAATCATGCTTTTGCACTCTGCAACCGATAGAAATGACTTTTTGTAGTAGCACGTCTGAATTTCACTGCAAAATGCCCTTCTTTTCTGCTTTCTTGAATGTTCTCGAAGCATTAGGTGAAAGAGCGTGTTTGATCAAGGGTGAAGCAGGGTGAGTTTTCCTAGATTTCAAGTGATTTGAGAAACCTCATCCGCGTTTTTCCGCATTGTCTATAAACAGCAGGAGGCTTGCAAGAGATTGAAACAATGCATCCCAAAACATATTCCACCAGTGAAAACACACGTTTCTACAAAGGCCTTGAAGAAGCAAGCAAAAGAATAGTGGCTGAGTGATCTTTGCGAGATAAACATGCATTTCATCCTTCTGGAGTAAATTTTCAGCCTGGAATTCATATGCATTTTGTACTGTGCAGAATGTATCTACCTGCTCGGGGGTTGTGTCATAGAAGCACCTTTCCTGCAGGAGCTTATTGCAACAGTCATCGTTTGGCTAAGTTCTTTAGGGTTGGTTTTGGAAGGTCTTTCAACTTTGGCCCAATCCCGCTTCGTACGAAATTTTTTCACAGCGCTGTTTCCAAGTGTCCACAAAGAGCTGCTGCTGGAAACGGTACACATGCACATCTCCCATACTGGTCTGCTCGTTTCACTACCTGGATTTCGGTTTCCTCCTCCTTCTTTGAAATGACAAGCCTTCATTCAGCATGCTACACACGCCTTGTAGCAGTTTCCGTTTGAAACATGTTGGTGCTCTCAAAACGCTGTGTAACCTGAGTAGAGTGTGTCACTCTCCAGCACTGAATACACAACTTAGAGCTCCTTTCGCCACAGACACGCAAACACATCTTTTTGGGAAAGTCCTAATTCAGGTCACTTGGAAATGTAAGGGTTTCATCGAGAACATGAAGTGAATCATGCTTTTCCACTCTGCAACAGATAGAAATGACTTTTCCTACATGCCCGTCTGAAATTCACTGCAAAATGCACCTCTTTCCTGCTTTCTTGAATGTTCTCAACGCATTAGGTGAAAGAGCGTGTTTGAGCAAGAGTGATGCAGTGTGCTTCTTCCTGGATTTCAAGTGATTTGGGAAACCTCATCCGCGTTTTTCCACATTGTCTACGAAACAACATGAGGCTTGCAAGAGATTGAAACAATGCATCCCAAAACATATTCCACCAGTGAAAACACACGTTTCTACAAAGGCCTTGAAGAAGCAAGCAAAAGAATAGTGGCTGAGTGATCTTTGCGAGAGAAACATGCATTTCATCCTTCTGGAGTAAATTTTCAGCCTGGAATTCATATGCATTTTGTACTGTGCAGAATGTATCTACCTGCTCGGGGGTTGTGTCATAGAAGCACCTTTCCTGCATTAGCTTATTGCAACAGTCATCGTTTGGCTAAGTTCTTTAGGTTTGGTTTTGGAAGGTCTTTCAACTTTGGCCCAACCCCGCTTCGTACGAAATTTTTTCACAGCGCTGTTTCCAAGTGTCCACAAAGAGCTGCTGCTGGAAACTGTGCACATGCACATCTCCCATACTGGTGTGCTCGTTTCACTACCTGGATTTTGGTTTCCTCTTCCTTCTTTGAAATGACAAACCTTCATTCAACATCTACACACACCTTGTAGCAGTTTCAGCTTTAAGCATGTTGGTGTTCTCAAAAGGCTGTGTAACCTGTGTAGAGTGTGTCACTCTCCAGTACTGAATACACAACTTAGAATTCCTTTCATCACAGACATGCAAACACAACTTTTTGGGGGAGTCCTATTTAAGATCAGGTGGAAATGTAAGGGTTTCATCGAGAAGATGAAGTCAATCATGCTTTTGCGCTCTGCAACCGATAGAAATCACTTTTTGTAGAAGCACGTCTGAATTTCACTGCAAAATGCCCTTCTTTTCTGCTTTCTTGAATGTTCTCGAAGCATTAGGTGAAAGAGCGTGTTTGATCAAGGGTGAAGCAGTGTGAGTTTTCCTAGATTTCAAGTGATTTGAGAAACATATTCCGCGTTTTTCCACATTGTCTATAAACAGCAGGAGGCTTGCAAGAGATTGAAACAATGCATCCCAAAACATATTCCACCAGTGAAAACACACATTTCTACAAAGACCTTGAAAGAGCAGGCAAAAGAATAGTGGCTGAGTGTTCTTTCAGAGAGAAACATGCATTTCATTCTTCTAGAGTGAGTTTTCAGCCTGGAATTCATATGCATTTTGAACTCTGCAGAATGTAGCTACCTGCTCGGGGGTTCTGTCATAGAAGCACCTTTCCTGCAGGAGCCTATTGCAACATTCATTGTTTGGCTAATTTCTTTAAGGTTGGTTTTGGAAGGTCTTTCAACTTTGGCCAAATCCCGCTTCGTACGAAATTTTTTCACACTGCTGTTTCCAAGTGTCCACAAAGAACTGCTGCTGGAAACGGTACACATGCACATCTCCCATACTGGTCTGCTCGTTTCACTACCTGGATTTCGGTTTCCTCCTCCTTCTTTGAAATGACAAGCCTTCATTCAGCATGCTACACACGCCTTGTAGCAGTTTCCGTTTGAAACATGTTGGTGCTCTCAAAACGCTGTGTAACCTGAGTAGAGTGTGTCACTCTCCAGCACTGAATACACAACTTAGAGCTCCTTTCACCACAGACACGCAAACACATCTTTTTGGGAAAGTCCTAATTCAGGTCCCTTGGAAATGTACGGGTTTCATCGAGAACATGAAGTGTATCATGCTTTTCCACTCTGCAACAGATAGAAATGACTTTTCCTACATGCCCGTCTGAAATTCACTGCAAAATGCACCTCTTTCCTGCTTTCTTGAATGTTCTCAACGCATTAGGTGAAAGAGCGTGTTTGAGCAAGAGTGATGCAGTGTGCTTCTTCCTGGATTTCAAGTGATTTGGGAAACCTCATCCGCGTTTTTCCACATTGTCTACGAAACAACATGAGGCTTGAAAGAGATTGAAACAATGCATCCCAAAACATATTCCACCAGTGAAAACACACGTTTCTACAAAGGCCTTGAAGAAGCAAGCAAAAGAATAGTGGCTGAGTGATCTTTGCGAGAGAAACATGCATTTCATCCTTCTGGAGTAAATTTTCAGCCTGGAATTCATATGCATTTTGTACTGTGCAGAATGTATGTACCTGCTCGGGGGTTGTGTCATAGAAGCACCTTTCCTGCAGGAGCTTATTGCAACAGTCATCGTTTGCTAAGTACTTTAGGGTTGGTTTTGGAAGGTCTTTCAACTTTGGCCCAATCCCGCTTCGTACGAAATTTTTTCACAGCGCTGTTTCCAAGTGTCCACAAAGAGCTGCTGCTGGAAACTGTGCACATGCACATCTCCCATACTGGTGTGCTCGTTTCACTACCTGGATTTTGGTTTCCTCTTCCTTCTTTGAAATGACAAGCCTTCATTCAACATGTACACACACCTTGTAGCAGTTTCAGCTTTAAGCATGTTGGTGTTCTCAAAAGGCTGTGTAACCTGTGTAGAGTGTGTCACTCTCCAGTACTGAATACACAACTTAGAGTTCCTTTCATCACAGACATGCAAACACATCTTTTTGGGGGGTCCTATTTAAGATCAGGTGGAAATGTAAGGGTTTCATCGAGAAGATGAAGTCAATCATGCTTTTGCACTCTGCAACCGATAGAAATGACTTTTTGTAGAAGCACGTCTGAATTTCACTGCAAAATGCCCTTCTTTTCTGCTTTCTTGAATGTTCTCGAAGCATTAGGTGAAAGAGCGTGTTTGATCAAGGGTGAAGCAGTGTGAGTTTTCCTAGATTTCAAGTGATTTGAGAAACATATTCCGCGTTTTTCCACATTGTCTATAATTAGCAGGAGGCTTGCAAGAGATTGAAACAATGCATCCCAAAACATATTCCACCAGTGAAAACACACATTTCTACAAAGACCTTGAAAGAGCAGGCAAAAGAATAGTGGCTGAGTGTTCTTTCAGAGAGAAACATGCATTTCATCTTCTAGAGTGAGTTTTCATCCTGTAATTCATATGCATCTTGAACTCTGCAGAATGTAGCTACCTGCTCGGGGGTTCTGTCATAGAAGCACCTTTCCTGCAGGAGCTTATTGCAACATTCATTGTTTGGCTAATTTCTTTAGGGTTGGTTTTGGAAGGTCTTTCAACTTTGGCCAAATCCCGCTTCGTACGAAATTTTTTCACACTGCTGTTTCCAAGTGTCCACAAAGAACTGCTGCTGGAAACGGTACACATGCACATCTCCCATACTGGTCTGCTCGTTTCACTACCTGGATTTCGGTTTCCTCCTCCTTCTTTGAAATGACAAGCCTTCATTCAGCATGCTACACACGCCTTGTAGCAGTTTCCGTTTGAAACATGTTGGTGCTCTCAAAACGCTGTGTAACCTGAGTAGAGTGTGTCACTCTCCAGCACTGAATACACAACTTAGAGCTCCTTTCGCCACAGACACGCAAACACATCTTTTTGGGAAAGTCCTAATTCAAGTCACTTGGAAATGTAAGGGTTTCATCGAGAACATGAAGTGAATCATGCTTTTCCACTCTGCAACAGATAGATATGACTTTTCCTACATGCCCGTCTGAAATTCACTGCAAAATGGACCTCTTTCCTGTTTTCTTGAATGTTCTCAACGCATTAGGTGAAAGAGCGTGTTTGAGCAAGAGTGATGCAGTGTGCTTCTTCCTGGATTTCAAGTGATTTGGGAAACCTCATCCGCGTTTTTCCACATTGTCTACGAAACAACATGAGGCTTGCAAGAGATTGAAACAATGCATCCCAAAACATATTCCACCAGTGAAAACACACGTTTCTACAAAGGCCTTGAAGAAGCAAGCAAAAGAATAGTGGCTGAGTGATCTTTGCGAGAGAAACATGCATTTCATCCTTCTGGAGTAAATTTTCAGCCTGGAATTCATATGCATTTTGTACTGTGCAGAATGTATCTACCTGCTCAGGGGTTGTGTCATAGAAGCACCTTTCCTGCAGGAGCTTATTGCAACAGTCATCGTTTGGCTAAGTTCTTTAGGGTTGGTTTTGGAAGGTCTTTCAACTTTGGCCCAATCCCGCTTCGTACGAAATTTTTTCACAGCGCTGTTTCCAAGTGTCCACAAAGAGCTGCTGCTGGAAACTGTGCACATGCACATCTCCCATACTGGTGTGTTCGTTTCACTACCTGGATTTTGGTTTCCTCTTCCTTCTTTGAAATGACAAGCCTTCATTCAACATGTACACACACCTTGTAGCAGTTTCAGCTTTAAGCATGTTGGTGTTCTCAAAAGGCTGTGTAACCTGTGTAGAGTGTGTCACTCTCCAGTACTGAATACACAACTTAGAGTTCCTTTCATCACAGACATGCAAACACATCTTTTTGGGGAGTCCTATTTAAGATCAGGTGGAAATGTAAGGGTTTCATCGAGAAGATGAAGTCAATCATGCTTTTGCACTCTGCAACCGATAGAAATGACTTTTTGTAGAAGCACGTCTGAATTTCACTGCAAAATGCCCTTCTTTTCTGCTTTCTTGAATGTTCTCGAAGCATTAGGTGAAAGAGCGTGTTTGATCAAGGGTGAAGCAGTGTGAGTTTTCCTAGATTTCAAGTGATTTGAGAAACATATTCCGCGTTTTTCCACATTGTCTATAAACAGCAGGAGGCTTGCAAGAGATTGAAACAATGCATCCCAAAACATATTCCACCAGTGAAAACACACATTTCTACAAAGACCTTGAAAGAGCAGGCAAAAGAATAGTGGCTGAGTTTCTTTCAGAGAGAAACATGCATTTCATTCTTCTAGAGTGAGTTTTCAGCCTGTATTTCATATGCATTTTGAACTCTGCAGAATGTAGCTACCTGCTCGGGGGTTCTGTCATAGAAGCACCTTTCCTGCAGGAGCTTATTGCAACATTCATTGTTTGGCTAATTTCTTTAGGGTTGGTTTTGGAAGGTCTTTCAACTTTGGCCCAATCCCGCTTCGTACGAAATTTTTTCACACTGCTGTTTCCAAGTGTCCACAAAGAACTGCTGCTGGAAACGGTACACATGCACATCTCCCATACTGGTCTGCTCGTTTCAATACCTGGATTTCGGTTTCCTCCTCCTTCTTTGAAATGACAAGCCTTCATTCAGCATGCTACACACGCCTTGTAGCAGTTTCCGTTTGAAACATGTTGGTGCTCTCAAAACGCTGTGTAACCTGAGTAGTGTGTGTCACTCTCCAGCATTGAATACACAACTTAGAGCTCCTTTCGCCACAGACACGCAAACACATCTTTTTGGGAAAGTCCTAATTCAAGTCACTTGGAAATGTAAGGGTTTCATCGAGAACATGAAGTGAATCATGCTTTTCCACTCTGCAACAGATAGAAATGACTTTTCCTACATGCCCGTCTGAAATTCACTGCAAAATGGACCTCTTTCCTGCTTTCTTGAATGTTCTCAACGCATTAGGTGAAAGAGCGTGTTTGAGCAAGAGTGATGCAGTGTGCTTCTTCCTGGATTTCAAGTGATTTGGGAAACCTCATCCGCGTTTTTCCACATTGTCTAAGAAACAACATGAGGCTTGCAAGAGATTGAAACAATGCATCCCAAAACATATTCCACCAGTGAAAACACACTTTTCTACAAAGGCCTTGAAGAAGCAAGCAAAAGAATAGTGGCTGAGTGATCTTTGCGAGAGAAACATGCATTTCATCCTTCTGGAGTAAATTTTCAGCCTGGAATTCATATGCATTTTGTACTGTGCAGAATGTATCTACCTGCTCGGGGGTTGTGTCATGGAAGCACCTTTCCTGCAGGAGCTTATTGCAACAGTCATCGTTTGGCTAAGGTCTTTAGGGTTGGTTTTGGAAGGTCTTTCAACTTTGGCCAAATCCCGCTTCGTACGAAATTTTTTCACAGCGCAGTTTCCAAGTGTCCACAAAGAGCTGCTGCTGGAAACTGTACACATGCACATCTCCTATACTGGTGTGCTCGTTTCACTACCTGGGTTTTGGTTTCCTCTTCCTTCTTTGAAATGACAAGCCTTCATTCAACATGTACACACACCTTGTAGCAGTTTCAGCTTTAAGCATGTTGGTGTTCTCAAAGGGCTGTGTAACCTGTGTAGAGTGTGTCACTCTCCAGTACTGAATACACAACTTAGAGTTCCTTTCATCACAGACATGCAAACACATCTTTTTGGGGGAGTCCTATTTAAGATCAGTTGGAAATGTAAGGGTTTCATCGAGAAGATGAAGTCAATCATGCTTTTGCACTCTGCAAACGATAGAAATGACTTTTTGTACAAGCACGTCTGAATTTCACTGCAAAATGCCCTTCTTTTCTGCTTTCTTGAATGTTCTTGAAGCATTAGGTGAAAGAGCGTGTTTGATCAAGGGTGAAGCAGTGTGAGTTTTCCTAGATTTCAAGTGATTTGAGAAACATATTCCGCGTTTTTCCACATTGTCTATAATTAGCAGGAGGCTTGCAAGAGATTGAAACAATGCATCCCAAAACATATTCCACCAGTGAAAACACACATTTCTACAAAGACCTTGAAAGAGCAGGCAAAAGAATAGTGGCTGAGTGTTCTTTCAGAGAGAAACATGCATTTCATCTTCTAGAGTGAGTTTTCATCCTGTAATTCATATGCATTTTGAACTCTGCAGAATGTAGCTACCTGCTCGGGGGTTCTGTCATAGAAGCACCTTTCCTGCAGGAGCTTATTGCAACATTCACTGTTTGGCTAATTTCTTTAGGGTTGGTTTTGGAAGGTCTTTCAACTTTGGCCCAATCCCGCTTCGTACGAAATTTTTTCACACTGCTGTTTCCAAGTGTCCACAAAGAACTGCTGCTGGAAACGGTACACATGCACATCTCCCATACTGGTCTGCTCGTTTCAATACCTGGATTTCGGTTTCCTCCTCCTTCTTTGAAATGACAAGCCTTCATTCAGCATGCTACACACGCCTTGTAGCAGTTTCCGTTTTAAACATGTTGGTGCTCTCAAAACGCTGTGTAACCTGAGTAGAGTGTGTCACTCTCCAGCACTGAATACACAACTTAGAGCTCCTTTCGCCACAGACACGCAAACACATCTTTTTGGGAAAGTCCTAATTCAGGTCACTTGGAAATGTAAGGGTTTCATCGAGAACATGAAGTGAATCATGCTTTTCCACTCTGCAACAGATAGAAATGACTTTTCCTACATGCCCGTCTGAAATTCACTGCAAAATGGACCTCTTTCCTGCTTTCTTGAATGTTCTCAACGCATTAGGTGAAAGAGCGTGTTTGAGCAAGAGTGATGCAGTGTGCTTCTTCCTGGATTTCAAGTGATTTGGGAAACCTCATCCGCATTTTTCCACATTGTCTAAGAAACAACATGAGGCTTGCAAGAGATTGAAACAATGCATCCCAAAACATATTCCACCAATGAAAACACGTTTCTACAAAGGCCTTGAAGAAGCAAGCAAAAGAATAGTGGCTGAGTGATCTTTGCGAGAGAAACATGCATTTCATCCTTCTGGAGTAAATTTTCAGCCTGGAATTCATATGCATTTTGTACTGTGCAGAATGTATCTACCTGCTCAGGGGTTGTGTCATAGAAGCACCTTTCCTGCAGGAGCTTATTGCAACAGTCATCGTTTGGCTAAGTTCTTTAGGGTTGGTTTTGGAAGGTCTTTCAACTTTGGCCCAATCCCGCTTCGTACGAAATTTTTTCACAGCGCTGTTTCCAAGTGTCCACAAAGAGCTGCTGCTGGAAACTGTGCACATGCACATCTCCCATACTGGTGTGTTCGTTTCACTACCTGGATTTTGGTTTCCTCTTCCTTCTTTGAAATGACAAGCCTTCATTCAACATGTACACACACCTTGTAGCAGTTTCAGCTTTAAGCATGTTGGTGTTCTCAAAAGGCTGTGTAACCTGTGTAGAGTGTGTCACTCTCCAGTACTGAATACACAACTTAGAGTTCCTTTCATCAAAGACATGCAAACACATCTTTTTGGGGAGTCCTATTTAAGATCAGGTGGAAATGTAAGGGTTTCATCGAGAAGATGAAGTCAATCATGCTTTTGCACTCTGCAACCGATAGAAATGACTTTTTGTAGTAGCACGTCTGAATTTCACTGCAAAATGCCCTTCTTTTCTGCTTTCTTGAATGTTCTCGAAGCATTAGGTGAAAGAGCATGTTTGATCAAGGGTGAAGCAGTGTGAGTTTTCCTAGATTTCAAGTGATTTGAGAAACATAATCCGCGTTTTTCCACATTGTCTATAAACAGCAGGAGGCTTGCAAGAGATTGAAACAATGCATCCCAAAACATATTCCACCAGTGAAAACACACATTTCTACAAAGACCTTGAAAGAGCAGGCAAAAGAATAGTGGCTGAGTGTTCTTTCAGAGAGAAACATGCATTTCATTCTTCTAGAGTGAGTTTTCAGCCTGTAATTCATATGCATTTTGAACTCTGCAGAATGTAGCTACCTGCTCGGGGGTTCTGTCATAGAAGCACCTTTCCTGCAGGAGCTTATTGCAACATTCATTGTTTGGCTAATTTCTTTAGGGTTGGTTTTGGAAGGTCTTTCAACTTTGGCCAAATCCCGCTTCGTACGAAATTTTTTCACACTGCTGTTTCCAAGTGTCCACAAAGAACTGCTGCTGGAAACGGTACACATGCACATCTCCCATACTGGTCTGCTCGTTTCACTACCTGGATTTCGGTTTCCTCCTCCTTCTTTGAAATGACAGGCCTTCATTCAGCATGCTACACACGCCTTGTAGCAGTTTCCGTTTGAAACATGTTGATGCTCTCAAAACGCTGTGTAACCTGAGTAGAGTGTGGCACTCTCCAGCACTGAATACACAACTTAGAGCTCCTTTCGCCACAGACACGCAAACACATCTTTTTGGGAAAGTCCTAATTCAGGTCCCTTGGAAATGTAAGGGTTTCATCGAGAACATGAAGTGAATCATGCTTTTCCACTCTGCAACAGATAGAAATTACTTTTCCTACATGCCCGTCTGAAATTCACTGCAAAATGCACCTCTTTCCTGCTTTCTTGAATGTTCTCAACGCATTAGGTGAAAGAGCGTGTTTGAGCAAGAGTGATGCACTGTGCTTCTTCCTGGATTTCAAGTGATTTGGGAAACCTCATCCGCGTTTTTCCACATTGTCTAAGAAACAACATGAGGCTTCCAAGAGATTAAAACAATGCATCCCAAAACATATTCCACCAGTGAAAACACACGTTTCTACAAAGGCCTTGAAGAAGCAAGCAAAAGAATAGTGGCTGAGTGATCTTTGCGAGAGAAACATGCATTTCATCCTTCTGGAGTAAATTTTCAGCCTGGAATTCATATGCATTTTGTACTGTGCAGAATGTATCTACCTGCTCGGGGGTTGTGTCATAGAAGCACCTTTCCTGCAGGAGCTTATTGCAACAGTCATCGTTTGGCTAAGTTCTTTAGGGTTGGTTTTGGAAGGTCTTTCAACTTTGGCCCAATCCCGCTTCGTACGAAATTTTTTCACAGCGCTGTTTCCAAGTGTCCACAAAGAGCTGCTGCTGGAAACTGTGCACATACACATCTCCCATACTGGTGTGCTCGTTTCGCTACCTGGGTTTTGGTTTCCTCTTCCTTCTTTGAAATGACAAGCCTTCATTCAACATGTACACACACCTTGTAGCAGTTTCAGCTTTAAGCATGTTGGTGTTCTCAAAAGGCTGTGTAACCTGTGTAGAGTGTGTCACTCTCCAGTACTGAATACACAACTTAGAGTTCCTTTCATCACAGACATGCAAACACATCTTTTTGGGGAGTCCTATTTAAGATCAGGTGGAAATGTAAGGGTTTCATCGAGAATATGAAGTCAATCATTCTTTTGCACTCTGCAACCGATAGAAATGACTTTTTGTAGAAGCACGTCTGAATTTCACTGCAAAATGCCCTTCTTTTCTGCTTTCTTGAATGTTCTCGAAGCATTAGGTGAAAGAGCATGTTTGATCAAGGGTGAAGCAGTGTGAGTTTTCCTAGATTTCAAGTGATTTGAGAAACATATTCCGCGTTTTTCCACATTGTCTATAAACAGCAGGAGGCTTGCAAGAGATTGAAACAATGCATCCCAAAACATATTCCACCAGTGAAAACACACGTTTCTACAAAGGCCTTGAAGAAGCAAGCAAAAGAATAGTGGCTGAGTGATCTTTGCGAGAGAAACATGCATTTCATCCTTCTCGAGTAAATTTTCAGCCTGGAATTCATATGCATTTTGTACTGTGCAGAATGTATCTACCTGCTCGGGGGTTGTGTCATAGAAGCACCTTTCCTGCAGGAGCTTATTGCAACAGTCATCGTTTGGCTAAGGTCTTTAGGGTTGGTTTTGGAAGGTCTTTCAACTTTGGCCCAATCCCGCTTTGTATGAAATTTTTTCACAGCGCTGTTTCCAAGTGTCCACAAAGAGCTGCTGCTGGAAACTGTGCACATGCACATCTCCCGTACTGGTGTGCTCGTTTCACTACCTGGGTTTTGGTTTCCTCTTCCTTCTTTGAAATGACAAGCCTTCATTCAACATGTACACACACCTTGTAGCAGTTTCAGCTTTAAGCATGTTGGTGTTCTCAAAAGGCTGTGTAACCTGTGTAGAGTGTGTCACTCTCCAGTACTGAATACACAAATTAGAGTTCCTTTCATCACAGACATGCAAACACATCTTTTTGGGGGAGTCCTATTTAAGATCAGGTGGAAATGTAAGGGTTTCATCGAGAAGATGAAGTTAATCATTCTTTTGCACTCTGCAACCGATAGAAATGACTTTTTGTAGAAGCTCGTCTGAATTTCACTGCAAAATGCCCTTCTTTTCTGCTTTCTTGAATGTTCTCGAAGCATTAGGTGAAAGAGCGTGTTTGATCAAGGGTGAAGCAGTGTGAGTTTTCCTAGATTTCAAGTGATTTGAGAAACATATTCCGCGTTTTTCCACATTGTCTATAAACAGCAGGAGGCTTGCAAGAGATTGAAACAATGCATCCCAAAACATATTCCACCAGTGAAAACACACGTTTCTACAAAGGCCTTGAAGAAGCAAGCAAAAGAATAGTGGCTGAGTGATCTTTGCGAGAGAAACATGCATTTCATCCTTCTCGAGTAAATTTTCAGCCTGGAATTCATATGCATTTTGTACTGTGCAGAATGTATCTACCTGCTCGGGGGTTGTGTCATAGAAGCACCTTTCCTGCAGGAGCTTATTGCAACAGTCATCGTTTGGCTAAGGTCTTTAGGGTTGGTTTTGGAAGGTCTTTCAACTTTGGCCCAATCCCGCTTTGTATGAAATTTTTTCACAGCGCTGTTTCCAAGTGTCCACAAAGAGCTGCTGCTGGAAACTGTGCACATGCACATCTCCCGTACTGGTGTGCTCGTTTCACTACCTGGGTTTTGGTTTCCTCTTCCTTCTTTGAAATGACAAGCCTTCATTCAACATGTACACACACCTTGTAGCAGTTTCAGCTTTAAGCATGTTGGTGTTCTCAAAAGGCTGTGTAACCTGTGTAGAGTGTGTCACTCTCCAGTACTGAATACACAAATTAGAGTTCCTTTCATCACAGACATGCAAACACATCTTTTTGGGGGAGTCCTATTTAAGATCAGGTGGAAATGTAAGGGTTTCATCGAGAAGATGAAGTTAATCATTCTTTTGCACTCTGCAACCGATAGAAATGACTTTTTGTAGAAGCTCGTCTGAATTTCACTGCAAAATGCCCTTCTTTTCTGCTTTCTTGAATGTTCTCGAAGCATTAGGTGAAAGAGCGTGTTTGATCAAGGGTGAAGCAGTGTGAGTTTTCCTAGATTTCAAGTGATTTGAGAAACATATTCCGCGTTTTTCCACATTGTCTATAAACAGCAGGAGGCTTGCAAGAGATTGAAACAATGCATCCCAAAACATATTCCACCAGTGAAATCACACATTTCTACCAAGACCTTGAAAGAGCAGGCAAAAGAATAGTGGCTGAGTGTTCTTTCAGAGAGAAACATGCATTTCATTCTTCTAGAGTGAGTTTTCATCCTGTAATTCATATGCATTTTGAACTCTGCAGAATGTAGCTACCTGCTCGGGGGTTCTGTCATAGAAGCACCTTTCCTGCAGGAGCTTATTGCAACATTCATTGTTTGGCTAATTTCTTTAGGGTTGGTTTTGGAAGGTCTTTCAACTTTGGCCAAATCCCGCTTCGTACGAAATTTTTTCACACTGCTGTTTCCAAGTGTCCACAAAGAACTGCTGCTGGAAACGGTACACATGCACATCTCCCATACTGGTCTGCTCGTTTCACTACCTGGATTTCGGTTTCCTCCTGCTTCTTTGAAATGACAAGCCTTCATTCAGCATGCTACACACGCCTTGTAGCAGTTTCCCTTTGAAACATGTTGGTGCTCTCAAAACGCTGTGTAACCTGAGTAGAGTGTGTCACTCTCCAGCACTGAATACACAACTTAGAGCTCCTTTCGCCACAGACACGCAAACACATCTTTTTGGGAAAGTCCTAATTCAGGTCACTTGGAAATGATAGGGTTTCATCGAGAACATGAAGTGAATCATGCTTTTCCACTCTGCAACAGATAGAAATGACTTTTCCTACATGCCCTTCTGACATTCACTGCAAAATGGAACTCTTTCCTGCTTTCTTGGTGTTCTCAACGCATTAGGTGAAATAGCGTGTTTGAGCAAGAGTGATGCAGTGTGCTTCTTCCTGGATTTCAAGTGATTTGGGAAACCTCATCCGCGTTTTTCCACATTGTCTAAGAAACAACATGAGGCTTGCAAGAGATTGAAACAATGCATCCCAAAACATATTCCACCAGTGAAAACACACGTTTCTACAAAGGCCTTGAGAAGCAAGCAAAAGAATAGTGGCTGAGTGATCTTTGCGAGAGAAACATGCATTTCATCCTTCTGGAGTAAATTTTCAGCCTGGAATTCATATGCATTTTGTACTGTGCTGAATGTATCTACCTGCTCGGGGGTTGTGTCATAGAAGCACCTTTCCTGCAGGAGCTTATTGCAACAGTCATCGTTTGGCTAAGTTCTTTAGGGTTGGTTTTGGAAGGTCTTTCAACTTTGGCCCAATCCCGCTTCGTACGAAATTTTTTCACAGCGCTGTTTCCAAGTGTCCACAAAGAGCTGCTGCTGGAAACTGTGCACATGCACATCTCCCATACTGGTGTGCTCGTTTCACTACCTGGGTTTAGGTTTCCTCATCCTTCTTTGAAATGACAAGCCTTCATTCAACATATACACACACCTTGTAGCAGTTTCAGCTTTAAGCATGTTGGTGTTCTCAAAAGGCTGTGTAACCTGTGTAGAGTGTGTCACTCTCCAGTACTGAATACACATCTTAGAGTTCCTTTCATCACAGACATGCAAACACATCTTTTTGGGGGAGTCCTATTTAAGATCAGGTGGAAATGTCAGGGTTTCATCGAGAAGATGAAGTCAATCATGCTTTTGCACTCTGCAACCGATAGAAATGACTTTTTGTAGAAGCACGTCTGAATTTCACTGCAAAATGCCCTTCTTTTCTGCTTTCTTGAATGTTCTCGAAGCATTAGGTGAAAGAGCGTTTTTGATCAAGGGTGAAGCAGTGTGAGTTTTCCTAGATTTCAAGTGATTTGAGAAACATATTCCGCGTTTTTCCACATTGTCTATAAACAGCAGGAGGCTTGCAAGAGATTGAAACAATGCATCCCAAAACATATTCCACCAGTGAAAACACACATTTCTGCAAAGACCTTGAAAGAGCAGGCAAAAGAATAGTGGCTGAGTGTTCTTTCAGAGAGAAACATGCATTTCATTCTTGTAGAGTGAGTTTTCAGCCTTAATTCATATGCATTTTTAACTCTGCCGAATGTAGCTACCTGCTCGGGAGTTCTGTCATAGAAGCACCTTTCCTGCAGGAGCTTATTGCAACATTCATTGTTTGGCTAATTTATTTAGGGTTGGTTTTGGAAGGTCTTTCAACTTTGGCCAAATCCCGCTTCGTACGAAATTTTTTCACACTGCTGTTTCCAAGTGTCCACAAAGAACTGCTGCTGGAAACGGTACACATGCACATCTCCCATACTGGTCTGCTCGTTTCACTACCTGGATTTCGGTTTCCTCCTCCTTCTTTGAAATGACAAGCCTTCATTCAGCATGCTACACACGCCTTGTAGCAGTTTCCGTTTGAAACATGTTGATGCTCTCAAAACGCTGTGTAACCTGAGTAGAGTGTGGCACTCTCCAGCACTGAATACACAACTTAGAGCTCCTTTCGCCACAGACACGCAAACACATCTTTTTGGGAAAGTCCTAATTCAGGTCCCTTGGAAATGTAAGGGTTTCATCGAGAACATGAAGTGAATCATGCTTTTCCACTCTGCAACAGATAGAAATTACTTTTCCTACATGCCCGTCTGAAATTCACTGCAAAATGCACCTCTTTCCTGCTTTCTTGAATGTTCTCAACGCATTAGGTGAAAGAGCGTGTTTGAGCAAGAGTGATGCACTGTGCTTCTTCCTGGATTTCAAGTGATTTGGGAAACCTCATCCGCGTTTTTCCACATTGTCTAAGAAACAACATGAGGCTTCCAAGAGATTAAAACAATGCATCCCAAAACATATTCCACCAGTGAAAACACACGTTTCTACAAAGGCCTTGAAGAAGCAAGCAAAAGAATAGTGGCTGAGTGATCTTTGCGAGAGAAACATGCATTTCATCCTTCTGGAGTAAATTTTCAGCCTGGAATTCATATGCATTTTGTACTGTGCAGAATGTATCTACCTGCTCGGGGGTTGTGTCATAGAAGCACCTTTCCTGCAGGAGCTTATTGCAACAGTCATCGTTTGGCTAAGTTCTTTAGGGTTGGTTTTGGAAGGTCTTTCAACTTTGGCCCAATCCCGCTTCGTACGAAATTTTTTCACAGCGCTGTTTCCAAGTGTCCACAAAGAGCTGCTGCTGGAAACTGTGCACATACACATCTCCCATACTGGTGTGCTCGTTTCGCTACCTGGGTTTTGGTTTCCTCTTCCTTCTTTGAAATGACAAGCCTTCATTCAACATGTACACACACCTTGTAGCAGTTTCAGCTTTAAGCATGTTGGTGTTCTCAAAAGGCTGTGTAACCTGTGTAGAGTGTGTCACTCTCCAGTACTGAATACACAACTTAGAGTTCCTTTCATCACAGACATGCAAACACATCTTTTTGGGGAGTCCTATTTAAGATCAGGTGGAAATGTAAGGGTTTCATCGAGAATATGAAGTCAATCATTCTTTTGCACTCTGCAACCGATAGAAATGACTTTTTGTAGAAGCACGTCTGAATTTCACTGCAAAATGCCCTTCTTTTCTGCTTTCTTGAATGTTCTCGAAGCATTAGGTGAAAGAGCATGTTTGATCAAGGGTGAAGCAGTGTGAGTTTTCCTAGATTTCAAGTGATTTGAGAAACATATTCCGCGTTTTTCCACATTGTCTATAAACAGCAGGAGGCTTGCAAGAGATTGAAACAATGCATCCCAAAACATATTCCACCAGTGAAAACACACGTTTCTACAAAGGCCTTGAAGAAGCAAGCAAAAGAATAGTGGCTGAGTGATCTTTGCGAGAGAAACATGCATTTCATCCTTCTCGAGTAAATTTTCAGCCTGGAATTCATATGCATTTTGTACTGTGCAGAATGTATCTACCTGCTCGGGGGTTGTGTCATAGAAGCACCTTTCCTGCAGGAGCTTATTGCAACAGTCATCGTTTGGCTAAGGTCTTTAGGGTTGGTTTTGGAAGGTCTTTCAACTTTGGCCCAATCCCGCTTTGTATGAAATTTTTTCACAGCGCTGTTTCCAAGTGTCCACAAAGAGCTGCTGCTGGAAACTGTGCACATGCACATCTCCCGTACTGGTGTGCTCGTTTCACTACCTGGGTTTTGGTTTCCTCTTCCTTCTTTGAAATGACAAGCCTTCATTCAACATGTACACACACCTTGTAGCAGTTTCAGCTTTAAGCATGTTGGTGTTCTCAAAAGGCTGTGTAACCTGTGTAGAGTGTGTCACTCTCCAGTACTGAATACACAAATTAGAGTTCCTTTCATCACAGACATGCAAACACATCTTTTTGGGGGAGTCCTATTTAAGATCAGGTGGAAATGTAAGGGTTTCATCGAGAAGATGAAGTTAATCATTCTTTTGCACTCTGCAACCGATAGAAATGACTTTTTGTAGAAGCTCGTCTGAATTTCACTGCAAAATGCCCTTCTTTTCTGCTTTCTTGAATGTTCTCGAAGCATTAGGTGAAAGAGCGTGTTTGATCAAGGGTGAAGCAGTGTGAGTTTTCCTAGATTTCAAGTGATTTGAGAAACATATTCCGCGTTTTTCCACATTGTCTATAAACAGCAGGAGGCTTGCAAGAGATTGAAACAATGCATCCCAAAACATATTCCACCAGTGAAATCACACATTTCTACCAAGACCTTGAAAGAGCAGGCAAAAGAATAGTGGCTGAGTGTTCTTTCAGAGAGAAACATGCATTTCATTCTTCTAGAGTGAGTTTTCATCCTGTAATTCATATGCATTTTGAACTCTGCAGAATGTAGCTACCTGCTCGGGGGTTCTGTCATAGAAGCACCTTTCCTGCAGGAGCTTATTGCAACATTCATTGTTTGGCTAATTTCTTTAGGGTTGGTTTTGGAAGGTCTTTCAACTTTGGCCAAATCCCGCTTCGTACGAAATTTTTTCACACTGCTGTTTCCAAGTGTCCACAAAGAACTGCTGCTGGAAACGGTACACATGCACATCTCCCATACTGGTCTGCTCGTTTCACTACCTGGATTTCGGTTTCCTCCTGCTTCTTTGAAATGACAAGCCTTCATTCAGCATGCTACACACGCCTTGTAGCAGTTTCCCTTTGAAACATGTTGGTGCTCTCAAAACGCTGTGTAACCTGAGTAGAGTGTGTCACTCTCCAGCACTGAATACACAACTTAGAGCTCCTTTCGCCACAGACACGCAAACACATCTTTTTGGGAAAGTCCTAATTCAGGTCACTTGGAAATGTTAGGGTTTCATCGAGAACATGAAGTGAATCATGCTTTTCCACTCTGCAACAGATAGAAATGACTTTTCCTACATGCCCTTCTGACATTCACTGCAAAATGGACCTCTTTCCTGCTTTCTTGGTGTTCTCAACGCATTAGGTGAAATAGCGTGTTTGAGCAAGAGTGATGCAGTGTGCTTCTTCCTGGATTTCAAGTGATTTGGGAAACCTCATCCGCGTTTTTCCACATTGTCTAAGAAACAACATGAGGCTTGCAAGAGATTGAAACAATGCATCCCAAAACATATTCCACCAGTGAAAACACACGTTTCTACAAAGGCCTTGAGAAGCAAGCAAAAGAATAGTGGCTGAGTGATCTTTGCGAGAGAAACATGCATTTCATCCTTCTGGAGTAAATTTTCAGCCTGGAATTCATATGCATTTTGTACTGTGCTGAATGTATCTACCTGCTCGGGGGTTGTGTCATAGAAGCACCTTTCCTGCAGGAGCTTATTGCAACAGTCATCGTTTGGCTAAGTTCTTTAGGGTTGGTTTTGGAAGGTCTTTCAACTTTGGCCCAATCCCGCTTCGTACGAAATTTTTTCACAGCGCTGTTTCCAAGTGTCCACAAAGAGCTGCTGCTGGAAACTGTGCACATGCACATCTCCCATACTGGTGTGCTCGTTTCACTACCTGGGTTTAGGTTTCCTCATCCTTCTTTGAAATGACAAGCCTTCATTCAACATATACACACACCTTGTAGCAGTTTCAGCTTTAAGCATGTTGGTGTTCTCAAAAGGCTGTGTAACCTGTGTAGAGTGTGTCACTCTCCAGTACTGAATACACATCTTAGAGTTCCTTTCATCACAGACATGCAAACACATCTTTTTGGGGGAGTCCTATTTAAGATCAGGTGGAAATGTCAGGGTTTCATCGAGAAGATGAAGTCAATCATGCTTTTGCACTCTGCAACCGATAGAAATGACTTTTTGTAGAAGCACGTCTGAATTTCACTGCAAAATGCCCTTCTTTTCTGCTTTCTTGAATGTTCTCGAAGCATTAGGTGAAAGAGCGTTTTTGATCAAGGGTGAAGCAGTGTGAGTTTTCCTAGATTTCAAGTGATTTGAGAAACATATTCCGCGTTTTTCCACATTGTCTATAAACAGCAGGAGGCTTGCAAGAGATTGAAACAATGCATCCCAAAACATATTCCACCAGTGAAAACACACATTTCTGCAAAGACCTTGAAAGAGCAGGCAAAAGAATAGTGGCTGAGTGTTCTTTCAGAGAGAAACATGCATTTCATTCTTGTAGAGTGAGTTTTCAGCCTTAATTCATATGCATTTTTAACTCTGCCGAATGTAGCTACCTGCTCGGGAATTCTGTCATAGAAGCACCTTTCCTGCAGGAGCTTATTGCAACATTCATTGTTTGGCTAATTTATTTAGGGTTGGTTTTGGAAGGTCTTTCAACTTTGGCCAAATCCTGCTTCGTACGAAATTTTTTCACACTGCTGTTTCCAAGTGTCCACAAAGAACTGCTGCTGGAAACGGTACACATGCACATCTCCCATACTGGTGTGCTCGTTTCACTACCTGGATTTCGGTTTCCTCCTCCTTCTTTGAAATGACAAGCCTTCATTCAGCATGCTACACACGCCTTGTAGCAGTTTCAGTTTTAAACATGTTGGTGCTCTCAAAACGCTGTGTAACCTGAGTAGAGTGTGTCACTCTCCAGCACTGAATACACAACTTAGAGCTCCTTTCGCCACAGACACGCAAACACATCTTTTTGGGAAAGTCCTAATTCAGGTCACTTGGAAATGTAAGGGTTTCATCGAGAACCTGAAGTGAATCATGCTTTTCCACTCTGCAACAGATAGAAATGACTTTTCCTACATGCCCGTCTGAAATTCACTGCAAAATGCACCTCTTTCCTGCTTTCTTGAATGTTCTCAACGCATTAGGTGAAAGAGCGTGTTTGAGCAAGAGTGATGCAGTGTGCTTCTTCCTGGATTTCAAGTGATTTGGGAAACCTCATCCGCGTTTTTCCACATTGTCTACGAAACAACATGAGGCTTGCAAGAGATTGAAACAATGCATCCCAAAACATATTCCACCAGTGAAAACACACGTTTCTACAAAGGCCTTGAAGAAGCAAGCAAAAGAATAGTGGCTGAGTGATCTTTGCGAGAGAAACATGCATTTCATCCTTCTGGAGTAAATTTTCAGCCTGGAATTCATATGCATTTTGTACTGTGCAGAATGTATCTACCTGCTCGGGGGTTGTGTCATAGAAGCACCTTTCCTGCAGGAGCTTATTGCAACAGTCATCGTTTGGCTAATTTCTTTAGGGTTGGTTTTGGAAGGTCTTTCAACTTTGGCCCAATCCCGCTTCGTACGAAATTTTTTCACAGCGCTGTTTCCAAGTGTCCACAAAGAGCTGCTGCTGGAAACTGTGCACACGCACATCTCCCATACTGGTGTGCTCGTTTCACTACCTGGATTTTGGTTTCCTCTTCCTTCTTTGAAATGACAAGCCTTCATTCAACATGTACACACACCTTGTAGCAGTTTCAGCTTTAAGCATGTTGGTGTTCTCAAAAGGCTGTGTAACCTGTGTAGAGTGTGTCACTCTCCAGTACTGAATACACAACTTAGAGTTCCTTTCATCACAGACATGCAAACACATCTTTTTGGGGGAGTCCTATTTAAGATCAGGTGGAAATGTAAGGGTTTCATCGAGAAGATGAAGTCAATCATGCTTTTGCACTCTGCAACCGATAGAAATCACTTTTTGTAGAAGCACGTCTGAATTTCACTGCAAAATGCCCTTCTTTTCTGCTTTCTTGAATGTTCTCGAAGCATTAGGTGAAAGAGCGTGTTTGATCAAGGGTGAAGCAGTGTGAGTTTTCCTAGATTTCAAGTGATTTGAGAAACATATTCCGCGTTTTTCCACATTGTCTATAAACAGCAGGAGGCTTGCAAGAGATTGAAACAATGCATCCCAAAACATATTCCACCAGTGAAAACACACATTTCTACAAAGACCTTGAAAGAGCAGGCAAAAGAATAGTGGCTGAGTGTTCTTTTAGAGAGAAACATGCATTTCATTCTTCTAGAGTGAGTTTTCAGCCTGTAATTCATATGCATTTTGAACTCTGCAGAATGTAGCTACCTGCTCGGGGGTTCTGTCATAGAAGCACCTTTCCTGCAGGAGCTTATTGCAACATTCATTGTTTGGCTAATTTCTTTAAGGTTGGTTTTGGAAGGTCTTTCAACTTTGGCCAAATCCCGCTTCGTACGAAATTTTTTCACACTGCTGTTTCCAAGTGTCCACAAAGAACTGCTGCTGGAAATGGTACACATGCACATCTCCCATACTGGTCTGCTCGTTTCACTACCTGGATTTCGGTTTCCTCCTCCTTCTTTGAAATGACAAGCCTTCATTCAGCATGCTACACACGCCTTGTAGCAGTTTCCGTTTTAAACATGTTGGTGCTCTCAAAACGCTGTGTAACCTGAGTAGAGTGTGTCACTCTCCAGCACTGAATACACAACTTAGAGCTCCTTTCGCCACAGACACGCAAACACATCTTTTTGGGAAAGTCCTAATTCAGGTCACTTGGAAATGTAAGGGTTTCATCGAGAACATGAAGTGAATCATGCTTTTCCACTCTGCAACAGATAGAAATGACTTTTCCTACATGCCCGTCTGAAATTCACTGCAAAATGCACCTCTCCTGCTTTCTTGAATGTTCTCAACGCATTAGGTGAAAGAGCGTGTTTGAGCAAGAGTGATGCAGTGTGCTTCTTCCTGGATTTCAAGTGATTTGGGAAACCTCATCCGCGTTTTTCCACATTGTCTACGAAACAACATGAGGCTTGCAAGAGATTGAAACAATGCATCCCAAAACATATTCCACCAGTGAAAACACACGTTTCTACAAAGGCCTTGAAGAAGCAAGCAAAAGAATAGTGGCTGAGTGATCTTTGCGAGAGAAACATGCATTTCATCCTTCTGGAGTAAATTTTCAGCCTGGAATTCATATGCATTTTGTACTGTGCAGAATGTATCTACCTGCTCGGGGGTTGTGTCATAGAAGCACCTTTCCTGCAGAGCTTATTGCAACAGTCATCGTTTGGCTAAGGTCTTTAGGGTTGGTTTTGGAAGGTCTTTCAACTTTGGCCCAATCCCGCTTCGTACGAAATTTTTTCACAGCGCTGTTTCTAAGTGTCCACAAAGAGCTGCTGCTGGAAACTGTGCACATGCACATCTCCCATACTGGTGTGCTCGTTTCACTACCTGGATTTTGGTTTCCTCTTCCTTCTTTGAAATGACAAGCCTTCATTCAACATGTACACACACCTTGTAGCAGTTTCAGCTTTAAGCATGTTGGTGTTCTCAAAAGGCTGTGTAACCTGTGTAGAGTGTGTCACTCTCCAGTACTGAATACACAACTTAGAGTTCCTTTCATCACAGACATGCAAACACATCTTTTTGGGGGAGTCCTATTTAAGATCAGGTGGAAATGTAAGGGTTTCATCGAGAAGATGAAGTCAATCATGCTTTTGCACTCTGCAACCGATAGAAATGACTTTTTGTAGAAGCACGTCTGAATTTCACTGCAAAATGCCCTTCTTTTCTGATTTCTTGAATGTTCTCGAAGCATTAGATGAAAGAGCGTGTTTGATCAAGGGTGAAGCAGTGTGAGTTTTCCTAGATTTCAAGTGATTTGAGAAACATATTCCGCGTTTTTCCACATTGTCTATAAACAGCAGGAGGCTTGCAAGAGATTGAAACAATGCATCCCAAAACATATTCCACCAGTGAAAACACACATTTCTACAAAGACCTTGAAAGAGCAGGCAAAAGAATAGTGGCTGAGTGTTCTTTCAGATAGAAACATGCATTTCATTCTTCTAGAGTGAGTTTTCAGCCTGGAATTCATATGCATTTTGAACTCTGCAGAATGTAGCTACCTGCTCGGGGGTTCTGTCATAGAAGCACCTTTCCTGCAGGAGCTTATTGCAACATTCATTGTTTGGCTAATTTCTTTAGGGTTGGTTTTGGAAGGTCTTTCAACTTTGGCCAAATCCCGCTTCGTACGAAATTTTTTCACACTGCTGTTTCCAAGTGTCCACAAAGAACTGCTGCTGCAAACGGTACACATGCACATCTCCCATACTGGTCTGCTCGTTTCACTACCTGGATTTCGGTTTCCTCCTCCTTCTTTGAAATGACAAGCCTTCATTCAGCATGCTACACACGCCTTGTAGCAGTTTCTGTTTTAAACATGTTGGTGCTCTCAAAACGCTGTGTAACCTGAGTAGAGTGTGTCACTCTCCAGCACTGAATACACAACTTAGAGCTCCTTTCGCCACAGACACGCAAACACATCTTTTTGGGAAAGTCCTAATTCAGGTCCCTTGGAAATGTAAGGGTTTCATCGAGAACATGAAGTGAATCATGCTTTTCCACTCTGCAACAGATAGAAATGACGTTTCCTACATGCCCGTCTGAAATTCACTGCAAAATGGACCTCTTTTCGGCTTTCTTGAATGTTCTCAACGCATTAGGTGAAAGAGCGTGTTTGAGCAAGAGTGATGCAGTGTGCTTCTTCCTGGATTTCAAGTGATTTGGGAAACCTCATCCGCGTTTTTCCACATTGTCTAAGAAACAACATGAGGCTTGCAAGAGATTGAAACAATGCATCCCAAAACATATTCCACCAGTGAAACCACACGTTTCTACAAGGCCTTGAAGAAGCAAGCAAAAGAATAGTGGCTGAGTGATCTTTCCGAGAGAAACATGCATTTCATCCTTCTGGAGTAAATTTTCAGCCTGGAATTCATATGCATTTTGTACTGTGCAGAATGTATCTACCTGCTCGGGGGTTGTGTCATAGAACCACCTTTCCTGCATTAGCTTATTGCAACAGTCATCGTTTGGCGAAGTTCTTTAGGGTTGGTTTTGGAAGGTCTTTCAACTTTGGCCCAATCCTGCTTCTTACGAAATATTTTCACAGCGCTGTTTCCAAGTGTCCACAAAGAGCTGCTGCTGGAAACTGTACACATGCACATCTCCCATACTGGTGTGCTCGTTTCACTACCTGGATTTTGGTTTCCTCTTCCTTCTTTGAAATGACAAGCCTTCATTCAACATGTACACACACCTTGTAGCAGTTTCAGCTTTAAGCATGTTGGTGTTCTCAAAAGGCTGTGTAACCTGTGTAGAGTGTGTCACTCTCCAGTACTGAATACACAACTTAGAGTTCCTTTCACCACAGACATGCAAACACATCTTTTTGGGGGAGTCCTATTTAAGATCTGGTGGAAATGTAAGGGTTTCATCGAGAAGATGAAGTTAATCATTCTTTTGCACTCTGCAACCGATAGAAATGACTTTTTGTAGAAGCTCGTCTGAATTTCACTGCAAAATGCCCTTCTTTTCTGCTTTCTTGAATGTTCTCGAAGCATTAGGTGAAAGAGCGTGTTTGATCAAGGGTGAAGCAGTGTGAGTTTTCCTAGATTTCAAGTGATTTGAGAAACATATTCCGCGTTTTTCCACATTGTCTATAAACAGCAGGAGGCTTGCAAGAGATTGAAACAATGCATCCCAAAACATATTCCACCAGTGAAATCACACATTTCTACCAAGACCTTGAAAGAGCAGGCAAAAGAATAGTGGCTGAGTGTTCTTTCAGAGAGAAACATGCATTTCATTCTTCTAGAGTGAGTTTTCATCCTGTAATTCATATGCATTTTGAACTCTGCAGAATGTAGCTACCTGCTCGGGGGTTCTGTCATAGAAGCACCTTTCCTGCAGGAGCTTATTGCAACATTCATGTTTGGCTAATTTCTTTAGGGTTGGTTTTGGAAGGTCTTTCAACTTTGGCCAAATCCCGCTTCGTACGAAATTTTTTCACACTGCTGTTTCCAAGTGTCCACAAAGAACTGCTGCTGGAAACGGTACACATGCACATCTCCCATACTGGTCTGCTCGTTTCACTACCTGGATTTCGGTTTCCTCCTGCTTCTTTGAAATGACAAGCCTTCATTCAGCATGCTACACACGCCTTGTAGCAGTTTCCCTTTGAAACATGTTGGTGCTCTCAAAACGCTGTGTAACCTGAGTAGAGTGTGTCACTCTCCAGCACTGAATACACAACTTAGAGCTCCTTTCGCCACAGACACGCAAACACATCTTTTTGGGAAAGTCCTAATTCAGGTCACTTGGAAATGTTAGGGTTTCATCGAGAACATGAAGTGAATCATGCTTTTCCACTCTGCAACAGATAGAAATGACTTTTCCTACATGCCCTTCTGACATTCACTGCAAAATGGACCTCTTTCCTGCTTTCTTGGTGTTCTCAACGCATTAGGTGAAATAGCGTGTTTGAGCAAGAGTGATGCAGTGTGCTTCTTCCTGGATTTCAAGTGATTTGGGAAACCTCATCCGCGTTTTTCCACATTGTCTAAGAAACAACATGAGGCTTGCAAGAGATTGAAACAATGCATCCCAAAACATATTCCACCAGTGAAAACACACGTTTCTACAAAGGCCTTGAGAAGCAAGCAAAAGAATAGTGGCTGAGTGATCTTTGCGAGAGAAACATGCATTTCATCCTTCTGGAGTAAATTTTCAGCCTGGAATTCATATGCATTTTGTACTGTGCTGAATGTATCTACCTGCTCGGGGGTTGTGTCATAGAAGCACCTTTCCTGCAGGAGCTTATTGCAACAGTCATCGTTTGGCTAAGTTCTTTAGGGTTGGTTTTGGAAGGTCTTTCAACTTTGGCCCAATCCCGCTTCGTACGAAATTTTTTCACAGCGCTGTTTCCAAGTGTCCACAAAGAGCTGCTGCTGGAAACTGTGCACATGCACATCTCCCATACTGGTGTGCTCGTTTCACTACCTGGGTTTAGGTTTCCTCATCCTTCTTTGAAATGACAAGCCTTCATTCAACATATACACACACCTTGTAGCAGTTTCAGCTTTAAGCATGTTGGTGTTCTCAAAAGGCTGTGTAACCTGTGTAGAGTGTGTCACTCTCCAGTACTGAATACACATCTTAGAGTTCCTTTCATCACAGACATGCAAACACATCTTTTTGGGGGAGTCCTATTTAAGATCAGGTGGAAATGTCAGGGTTTCATCGAGAAGATGAAGTCAATCATGCTTTTGCACTCTGCAACCGATAGAAATGACTTTTTGTAGAAGCACGTCTGAATTTCACTGCAAAATGCCCTTCTTTTCTGCTTTCTTGAATGTTCTCGAAGCATTAGGTGAAAGAGCGTTTTTGATCAAGGGTGAAGCAGTGTGAGTTTTCCTAGATTTCAAGTGATTTGAGAAACATATTCCGCGTTTTTCCACATTGTCTATAAACAGCAGGAGGCTTGCAAGAGATTGAAACAATGCATCCCAAAACATATTCCACCAGTGAAAACACACATTTCTGCAAAGACCTTGAAAGAGCAGGCAAAAGAATAGTGGCTGAGTGTTCTTTCAGAGAGAAACATGCATTTCATTCTTGTAGAGTGAGTTTTCAGCCTTAATTCATATGCATTTTTAACTCTGCCGAATGTAGCTACCTGCTCGGGAGTTCTGTCATAGAAGCACCTTTCCTGCAGGAGCTTATTGCAACATTCATTGTTTGGCTAATTTATTTAGGGTTGGTTTTGGAAGGTCTTTCAACTTTGGCCAAATCCTGCTTCGTACGAAATTTTTTCACACTGCTGTTTCCAAGTGTCCACAAAGAACTGCTGCTGGAAACGGTACACATGCACATCTCCCATACTGGTGTGCTCGTTTCACTACCTGGATTTCGGTTTCCTCCTCCTTCTTTGAAATGACAAGCCTTCATTCAGCATGCTACACACGCCTTGTAGCAGTTTCAGTTTTAAACATGTTGGTGCTCTCAAAACGCTGTGTAACCTGAGTAGAGTGTGTCACTCTCCAGCACTGAATACACAACTTAGAGCTCCTTTCGCCACAGACACGCAAACACATCTTTTTGGGAAAGTCCTAATTCAGGTCACTTGGAAATGTAAGGGTTTCATCGAGAACCTGAAGTGAATCATGCTTTTCCACTCTGCAACAGATAGAAATGACTTTTCCTACATGCCCGTCTGAAATTCACTGCAAAATGCACCTCTTTCCTGCTTTCTTGAATGTTCTCAACGCATTAGGTGAAAGAGCGTGTTTGAGCAAGAGTGATGCAGTGTGCTTCTTCCTGGATTTCAAGTGATTTGGGAAACCTCATCCGCGTTTTTCCACATTGTCTACGAAACAACATGAGGCTTGCAAGAGATTGAAACAATGCATCCCAAAACATATTCCACCAGTGAAAACACACGTTTCTACAAAGGCCTTGAAGAAGCAAGCAAAAGAATAGTGGCTGAGTGATCTTTGCGAGAGAAACATGCATTTCATCCTTCTGGAGTAAATTTTCAGCCTGGAATTCATATGCATTTTGTACTGTGCAGAATGTATCTACCTGCTCGGGGGTTGTGTCATAGAAGCACCTTTCCTGCAGGAGCTTATTGCAACAGTCATCGTTTGGCTAATTTCTTTAGGGTTGGTTTTGGAAGGTCTTTCAACTTTGGCCCAATCCCGCTTCGTACGAAATTTTTTCACAGCGCTGTTTCCAAGTGTCCACAAAGAGCTGCTGCTGGAAACTGTGCACATGCACATCTCCCATACTGGTGTGCTCGTTTCACTACCTGGATTTTGGTTTCCTCTTCCTTCTTTGAAATGACAAGCCTTCATTCAACATGTACACACACCTTGTAGCAGTTTCAGCTTTAAGCATGTTGGTGTTCTCAAAAGGCTGTGTAACCTGTGTAGAGTGTGTCACTCTCCAGTACTGAATACACAACTTAGAGTTCCTTTCATCACAGACATGCAAACACATCTTTTTGGGGGAGTCCTATTTAAGATCAGGTGGAAATGTAAGGGTTTCATCGAGAAGATGAAGTCAATCATGCTTTTGCACTCTGCAACCGATAGAAATCACTTTTTGTAGAAGCACGTCTGAATTTCACTGCAAAATGCCCTTCTTTTCTGCTTTCTTGAATGTTCTCGAAGCATTAGGTGAAAGAGCGTGTTTGATCAAGGGTGAAGCAGTGTGAGTTTTCCTAGATTTCAAGTGATTTGAGAAACATATTCCGCGTTTTTCCACATTGTCTATAAACAGCAGGAGGCTTGCAAGAGATTGAAACAATGCATCCCAAAACATATTCCACCAGTGAAAACACACATTTCTACAAAGACCTTGAAAGAGCAGGCAAAAGAATAGTGGCTGAGTGTTCTTTTAGAGAGAAACATGCATTTCATTCTTCTAGAGTGAGTTTTCAGCCTGTAATTCATATGCATTTTGAACTCTGCAGAATGTAGCTACCTGCTCGGGGGTTCTGTCATAGAAGCACCTTTCCTGCAGGAGCTTATTGCAACATTCATTGTTTGGCTAATTTCTTTAAGGTTGGTTTTGGAAGGTCTTTCAACTTTGGCCAAATCCCGCTTCGTACGAAATTTTTTCACACTGCTGTTTCCAAGTGTCCACAAAGAACTGCTGCTGGAAATGGTACACATGCACATCTCCCATACTGGTCTGCTCGTTTCACTACCTGGATTTCGGTTTCCTCCTCCTTCTTTGAAATGACAAGCCTTCATTCAGCATGCTACACACGCCTTGTAGCAGTTTCCGTTTTAAACATGTTGGTGCTCTCAAAACGCTGTGTAACCTGAGTAGAGTGTGTCACTCTCCAGCACTGAATACACAACTTAGAGCTCCTTTCGCCACAGACACGCAAACACATCTTTTTGGGAAAGTCCTAATTCAGGTCACTTGGAAATGTAAGGGTTTCATCGAGAACATGAAGTGAATCATGCTTTTCCACTCTGCAACAGATAGAAATGACTTTTCCTACATGCCCGTCTGAAATTCACTGCAAAATGCACCTCTTTCCTGCTTTCTTGAATGTTCTCAACGCATTAGGTGAAAGAGCGTGTTTGAGCAAGAGTGATGCAGTGTGCTTCTTCCTGGATTTCAAGTGATTTGGGAAACCTCATCCGCGTTTTTCCACATTGTCTACGAAACAACATGAGGCTTGCAAGAGATTGAAACAATGCATCCCAAAACATATTCCACCAGTGAAAACACACGTTTCTACAAAGGCCTTGAAGAAGCAAGCAAAAGAATAGTGGCTGAGTGATCTTTGCGAGAGAAACATGCATTTCATCCTTCTGGAGTAAATTTTCAGCCTGGAATTCATATGCATTTTGTACTGTGCAGAATGTATCTACCTGCTCGGGGGTTGTGTCATAGAAGCACCTTTCCTGCAGAGCTTATTGCAACAGTCATCGTTTGGCTAAGGTCTTTAGGGTTGGTTTTGGAAGGTCTTTCAACTTTGGCCCAATCCCGCTTCGTACGAAATTTTTTCACAGCGCTGTTTCTAAGTGTCCACAAAGAGCTGCTGCTGGAAACTGTGCACATGCACATCTCCCATACTGGTGTGCTCGTTTCACTACCTGGATTTTGGTTTCCTCTTCCTTCTTTGAAATGACAAGCCTTCATTCAACATGTACACACACCTTGTAGCAGTTTCAGCTTTAAGCATGTTGGTGTTCTCAAAAGGCTGTGTAACCTGTGTAGAGTGTGTCACTCTCCAGTACTGAATACACAACTTAGAGTTCCTTTCATCACAGACATGCAAACACATCTTTTTGGGGGAGTCCTATTTAAGATCAGGTGGAAATGTAAGGGTTTCATCGAGAAGATGAAGTCAATCATGCTTTTGCACTCTGCAACCGATAGAAATGACTTTTTGTAGAAGCACGTCTGAATTTCACTGCAAAATGCCCTTCTTTTCTGATTTCTTGAATGTTCTCGAAGCATTAGATGAAAGAGCGTGTTTGATCAAGGGTGAAGCAGTGTGAGTTTTCCTAGATTTCAAGTGATTTGAGAAACATATTCCGCGTTTTTCCACATTGTCTATAAACAGCAGGAGGCTTGCAAGAGATTGAAACAATGCATCCCAAAACATATTCCACCAGTGAAAACACACATTTCTACAAAGACCTTGAAAGAGCAGGCAAAAGAATAGTGGCTGAGTGTTCTTTCAGATAGAAACATGCATTTCATTCTTCTAGAGTGAGTTTTCAGCCTGGAATTCATATGCATTTTGAACTCTGCAGAATGTAGCTACCTGCTCGGGGGTTCTGTCATAGAAGCACCTTTCCTGCAGGAGCTTATTGCAACATTCATTGTTTGGCTAATTTCTTTAGGGTTGGTTTTGGAAGGTCTTTCAACTTTGGCCAAATCCCGCTTCGTACGAAATTTTTTCACACTGCTGTTTCCAAGTGTCCACAAAGAACTGCTGCTGCAAACGGTACACATGCACATCTCCCATACTGGTCTGCTCGTTTCACTACCTGGATTTCGGTTTCCTCCTCCTTCTTTGAAATGACAAGCCTTCATTCAGCATGCTACACACGCCTTGTAGCAGTTTCTGTTTTAAACATGTTGGTGCTCTCAAAACGCTGTGTAACCTGAGTAGAGTGTGTCACTCTCCAGCACTGAATACACAACTTAGAGCTCCTTTCGCCACAGACACGCAAACACATCTTTTTGGGAAAGTCCTAATTCAGGTCCCTTGGAAATGTAAGGGTTTCATCGAGAACATGAAGTGAATCATGCTTTTCCACTCTGCAACAGATAGAAATGACGTTTCCTACATGCCCGTCTGAAATTCACTGCAAAATGGACCTCTTTTCGGCTTTCTTGAATGTTCTCAACGCATTAGGTGAAAGAGCGTGTTTGAGCAAGAGTGATGCAGTGTGCTTCTTCCTGGATTTCAAGTGATTTGGGAAACCTCATCCGCGTTTTTCCACATTGTCTAAGAAACAACATGAGGCTTGCAAGAGATTGAAACAATGCATCCCAAAACATATTCCACCAGTGAAACCACACGTTTCTACAAAGGCCTTGAAGAAGCAAGCAAAAGAATAGTGGCTGAGTGATCTTTCCGAGAGAAACATGCATTTCATCCTTCTGGAGTAAATTTTCAGCCTGGAATTCATATGCATTTTGTACTGTGCAGAATGTATCTACCTGCTCGGGGGTTGTGTCATAGAACCACCTTTCCTGCATTAGCTTATTGCAACAGTCATCGTTTGGCGAAGTTCTTTAGGGTTGGTTTTGGAAGGTCTTTCAACTTTGGCCCAATCCCGCTTCTTACGAAATATTTTCACAGCGCTGTTTCCAAGTGTCCACAAAGAGCTGCTGCTGGAAACTGTACACATGCACATCTCCCATACTGGTGTGCTCGTTTCACTACCTGGATTTTGGTTTCCTCTTCCTTCTTTGAAATGACAAGCCTTCATTCAACATGTACACACACCTTGTAGCAGTTTCAGCTTTAAGCATGTTGGTGTTCTCAAAAGGCTGTGTAACCTGTGTAGAGTGTGTCACTCTCCAGTACTGAATACACAACTTAGAGTTCCTTTCACCACAGACATGCAAACACATCTTTTTGGGGGAGTCCTATTTAAGATCTGGTGGAAATGTAAGGGTTTCATCGAGAAGATGAAGTCAATCATGCTTTTGCACTCTGCAACCGATAGAAATGTCTTTTTGTAGAAGCCCGTCTGAATTTCACTGCAAAATGCCCTTCTTTTCTGCTTTCTTGAATGTTCTTGAAGAATTAGGTGAAAGAGCGTCTTTGAACAAGGGTGAAGCAGTGTGAGTTTTCCTAGATTTCAAGTGATTTGGGAAACATATTCCGCGTTTTTCCACATTGTCTATAAACAGCAGGAGGCTTGCAAGAGATTGAAACAATGCATCCAAAACATATTCCACCAGTGAAAACACACATTTCTACAAAGACCTTGAAAGAGCAGGCAAAAGAGTAGTGGCTGAGTGTTCTTTCAGAGAGAAACATGCATTTCATTCTTCTAGAGTGAGTTTTCAGCCTGGAATTCATATGCATTTTGAACTGTGCAGAATGTAGCTACCTGCTAGGGGGTTCTGTCATAGAAGCACCTTTCCTGCAGGAGCTTATTGCAACATTCATTGTTTGGCTAAGTTCTTTAGGGTTGGTTTTGGAAGGTCTTTCAACTTTGGCCAAATCCCGCTTCGTACGAAATTTTTTCACACTGCTGTTTCCAAGTGTCCACAAAGAGCTGCTGCCTGAAACGGTACACATGCACATCTACCATACTGGTGTGCTTGTTTCACTACCTGGATTTCGGTTTCCTCCTCCTTCTTTGAAATGACAAGCCTTCATTCAGCATGCTACACACGCCCTGTAGCAGTTTCAGTTTTAAACATGTTGGTGCTCTCAAAACGCTGTGTAACCTGAGTAGAGTGTGTCACTCTCCAGCACTGAATACACAACTTAGAGCTCCTTTCGCCACAGACACGCAAACACATCTTTTTGGGAAAGTCCTAATTCAGGTCACTTGGAAATGTAAGGGTTTCATCGAGAACATGAAGTGAATCATGCTTTTCCACTCTGCAACAGATAGAAATGACTTTTCCTACATGCCCGTCTGAAATTCACTGCAAAATGGACCTCTTTTCGGCTTTCTTGAATGTTCTCAACGCATTAGGTGAAAGAGCGTGTTTGAGCAAGAGTGATGCAGTGTGCTTCTTCCTGGATTTCAAGTGATTTGGGAAACCTCATCCGCGTTTTTCCACATTGTCTACGAAACAACATGAGGCTTGCAAGAGATTGAAACAATGCATCCCAAAACATATTCCACCAGTGAAACCACACGTTTCTACAAAGGCCTTGAAGAAGCAAGCAAAAGAATAGTGGCTGAGTGATCTTTCCGAGAGAAACATGCATTTCATCCTTCTGGAGTAAATTTTCAGCCTGGAATTCATATGCATTTTGTACTGTGCAGAATGTATCTACCTGCTCGGGGGTTGTGTCATAGAACCACCTTTCCTGCATTAGCTTATTGCAACAGTCATCGTTTGGCTAAGTTCTTTAGGGTTGGTTTTGGAAGGTCTTTCAACTTTGGCCCAATCCCGCTTCGTACGAAATTTTTTCACAGCGCTGTTTCCAAGTGTCCACAAAGAGCTGGTGCTGGAAACTGTACACATGCACATCTCCCATACTGGTGTGCTCGTTTCACTACCTGGATTTTGGTTTCCTCTTCCTTCTTTGAAATGACAAGCCTTCATTCAACATGTACACACACCTTGTAGCAGTTTCAGCTTTAAGCATGTTGGTGTTCTCAAAAGGCTGTGTAACCTGTGTAGAGTGTGTCACTCTCCAGTACTGAATACACAACTTAGAGTTCCTTTCACCACAGACATGCAAACACATCTTTTTGGGGGAGTCCTATTTAAGATCTGGTGGAAATGTAAGGGTTTCATCGAGAAGATGAAGTCAATCATGCTTTTGCACTGTGCAACGGATAGAAATGTCTTTTTGTAGAAGCCCGTCTGAATTTCACTGCAAAATGCCCTTCTTTTCTGCTTTCTTGAATGTTCTCGAAGAATTAGGTGAAAGAGCGTCTTTGAACAAGGGTGAAGCAGTGTGAGTTTTCTTAGATTTCAAGTGATTTGGGAAACATATTCCGCGTTTTTCCACATTGTCTATAAACAGCAGGAGGCTTGCAAGAGATTGAAACAATGCATCCCAAAACATATTCCACCAGTGAAAACACACATTTCTACAGAGACCTTGAAAGAGCAGCCAAAAGAATAGTGGCTGAGTGTTCTTTCAGAGAGAAACATGCATTTCATTCTTCTAGAGTGAGTTTTCAGCCTGGAATTCATATGCATTTTGAACTGTGCAGAATGTAGCTACCTGCTCGGTGGTTCTGTCATAGAAGCACCTTTCCTGCAGGAGCTTATTGCAACATTCATTGTTTGGCTAAGTTCTTTAGGGTTGGTTTTGGAAGTTCTTTCAACTTTGGCCAAATCCCGCTTCGTACGAAATTTTTTCACACTGCTGTTTCCAAGTGTCCACAAAGAGCTGCTGCTGGAAACGGTACACATGCACATCTCCCATACTGGTGTGCTCGTTTCACTACCTGGATCGATTTCCTCCTCCTTCTTTGAAATGACAAGCCTTCATTCAGCATGCTACACACGCCTTGTAGCAGTTTCCGTTTGAAACATGTTGGTGCTCTCAAAACGCTGTGTAACCTGAGTAGAGTGTGTCACTCTCCAGCACTGAATACACAGCTTAGAGCTCCTTTCGCCACAGACACGCAAACACATCTTTTTGGGAAAGTCCTAATTCAGGTCACTTGGAAATGTCAGGGTTTCATCGAGAACATGAAGTGAATCATGCTTTTCCACTCTGCAACAGATAGAAATGACTTTTCCTACATGCCCGGCTGAAATTCACTGCAAAATGGACCTCTTTTCTGCTTTCTTGAATGTTCTCAACGCATTAGGTGAAAGAGCGTGTTTGAGCAAGAGTGATGCAGTGTGCTTCTTCCTGGATTTCAAGTGACTTGAGAAACATATTCCGCGTTTTTCCACATTGTCTATAAACAGCAGGAGGCTTGCAAGAGATTGAAACAATGCATCCCAAAACATATTCCACCAGTGAAAACACACATTTCTACAAAGACCTTGAAAGAGCAGCCAAAAGAATAGTGGCTGAGTGTTCTTTCAGAGAGAAACATGCATTTCATTCTTCTAGAGTGAGTTTTCAGCCTGGAATTCATATGCATTTTGAACTCTGCAGAATGTAGCTACCTGCTCGGGGGTTCTGTCATAGAAGCACCTTTCCTGCAGGAGCTTATTGCAACATTCATTGTTTGGCTAATTTCTTTAGGGTTGGTTTTGGAAGGTCTTTCAACTTTGGCCAAATCCCGCTTCGTACGAAATTTTTTCACACTGCTGTTTCCAAGTGTCCACAAAGAACTGCTGCTGGAAACGGTACACATGCACATCTCCCATACTGGTCTGCTCGTTTCACTACCTGGATTTCGGTTTCCTCCTCCTTCTTTGAAATGACAAGCCTTCATTCAGCATGCTACACACGCCTTGTAGCAGTTTCTGTTTTAAACATGTTGGTGCTCTCAAAACGCTGTGTAACCTGAGTAGAGTGTGTCACTCTCCAGCACTGAATACACAACTTAGAGCTCCTTTCGCCACAGACACGCAAACACATCTTTTTGGGAAAGTCCTAATTCAGGTCCCTTGGAAATGTAAGGGTTTCATCGAGAACATGAAGTGAATCATGCTTTTCCACTCTGCAAAAGATAGAAATGACTTTTCCTACATGCCCGTCTGAAATTCACTGCAAAATGCACCTCTTTCCTGCTTTCTTGAATGTTCTCAACGCATTAGGTGAAAGAGCGTGTTTGAGCAAGAGTGATGCAGTGTGCTTCTTCCTGGATTTCAAGTGATTTGGGAAACCTCATCCGCGTTTTTCCACATTGTCTAAGAAACAACATGAGGCTTGAAAGAGATTGAAACAATGCATCCCAAAACATATTCCACCAGTGAAAACACACGTTTCTACAAAGGCCTTGAAGAAGCAAGCAAAAGAATAGTGGCTGAGTGATCTTTGCGAGAGAAACATGCATTTCATCCTTCTGGAGTAAATTTTCAGCCTGGAATTCATATGCATTTTGTACTGTGCAGAATGTATCTACCTGCTCGGGGGTTGTGTCATAGAAGCACCTTTCCTGCAGGAGCTTATTGCAACAGTCATCGTTTGGCTAAGTTCTTTAGGGTTGGTTTTGGAAGGTCTTTCAACTTTGGCCCAATACCGCTTCGTACGAAATTTTTTCACAGCGCTGTTTCCAAGTGTCCACAAAGAGCTGCTGCTGGAAACTGTGCACATGCACATCTCCCATACTGGTGTGCTCGTTTCACTACCTGGATTTTGGTTTCCTCTTCCTTCTTTGAAATGACAAGCCTTCATTCAACATGTACACACACCTTGTAGCAGTTTCAGCTTTAAGCATGTTGGTGTTCTCAAAAGGCTGTGTAACCTGTGTAGAGTGTGTCACTCTCCAGTACTGAATACACAACTTAGAGTTCCTTTCACCACAGACATGCAAACACATCTTTTTGGGGGAGTCCTATTTAAGATCAGGTGGAAATGTAAGGGTTTCATCGAGAAGATGAAGTCAATCATGCTTTTGCACTCTGCAACCGATAGAAATGACTTTTTGTAGAAGCACGTCTGAATTTCACTGCAAAATGCCCTTCTTTTCTGCTTTCTTGAATGTTCTCGAAGCATTAGGTGAAAGAGCGTGTTTGATCAAGGGTGAAGCAGTGTGAGTTTTCCTAGATTTCAAGTGATTTGAGAAACATATTCCGCGTTTTTCCACATTGTCTATAAAGAGCAGGAGGCTTGCAAGAGATTGAAACAATGCATCCCAAAACATATTCCACCAGTGAAAACACACATTTCTACAAAGACCTTGAAAGAGCAGGCAAAAGAATAGTGGCTGAGTGTTCTTTCAGAGAGAAACATGCATTTCATTCTTCTAGAGTGAGTTTTCAGCCTGGAATTCATATGCATTTTGAACTGTGCAGAATGTAGCTACCTGCTCGGTGGTTCTGTCATAGAAGCACCTTTCCTGCAGGAGCTTATTGCAACATTCATTTTTTGGCTAATTTCTTTAAGGTTGGTTTTGGAAGGTCTTTCAACTTTGGCCAAATCCCGCTTCGTACGAAATTTTTTCACACTGCTGTTTCCAAGTGTCCACAAAGAACTGCTGCTGGAAACGGTACACATGCACATCTCCCATACTGGTCTGCTCGTTTCACTACCTGGATTTCGGTTTCCTCCTCCTTCTTTGAAATGACAAGCCTTCATTCAGCATGCTACACACGCCTTGTAGCAGTTTCCGTTTTAAACATGTTGGTGCTCTCAAAACGCTGTGTAACCTGAGTAGAGTGTGTCACTGTCCAGCACTGAATACACAACTTAGAGCTCCTTTCGCCAAGACACGCAAACACATCTTTTTGGGAAAGTCCTAATTCAGGTCACTTGGAAATGTAAGGGTTTCATCGAGAACATGAAGTGAATCATGCTTTTCCACTCTGCAACAGATAGAAATGACTTTTCCTACATGCCCGTCTGAAATTCACTGCAAAATGGACCTCTTTTCTGCTTTCTTGAATGTTCTCAACGCATTAGGTGAAAGAGCGTGTTTGAGCAAGAGTGATGCAGTGTGCTTCTTCCTGGATTTCAAGTGACTTGAGAAACATATTCCGCGTTTTTCCACATTGTCTATAAACAGCAGGAGGCTTGCAAGAGATTGAAAGAATGCATCCCAAAACATATTCCATCAGTAAAAACACACGTTTCTACAAAGGCCTTGAAGAAGCAAGCAAAAGAATAGTGGCTGAGTGATCTTTGCGAGATAAACATGCATTTCATCCTTCTGGAGTAAATTTTCAGCCTGGAATTCATATGCATTTTGTACTGTGCAGAATGTATCTACCTGCTCGGGGGTTGTGTCATAGAACCACCTTTCCTGCAGGAGCTTATTGCAACAGTCATCGTTTGGCTAAGTTCTTTAGGGTTGGTTTTGGAAGGTCTTTCAACTTTGGCCCAAACCCGCTTCGTACGAAATTTTTTCACAGTGCTGTTTCCAAGTGTCCACAAAGAGCTGCTGCTGGAAACGGTACACATGCACATCTCCCATACTGGTGTGCTCGTTTCACTACCTGGATTTTGGTTTCCTCTTCCTTCTTTGAAATGACAAGCCTTCATTCAACATGTACACACACCTTGTAGCAGTTTCAGCTTTAAGCATGTTGGTGTTCTCAAAAGGCTGTGTAACCTGTGTAGAGTGTGTCACTCTCCAGTACTGAATACACAACTTAGAGTTCCTTTCACCACAGACATGCAAACACATCTTTTTGGGGGAGTCCTATTTAAGATCTGGTGGAAATGTAAGGGTTTCATCGAGAAGATGAAGTCAATCATGCTTTTGCACTGTGCAACGGATAGAAATGTCTTTTTGTAGAAGCCCGTCTGAATTTCACTGCAAAATGCCCTTCTTTTCTGCTTTCTTGAATGTTCTCGAAGAATTAGGTGAAAGAGCGTCTTTGAACAAGGGTGAAGCAGTGTGAGTTTTCTTAGATTTCAAGTGATTTGGGAAACATATTCCGCGTTTTTCCACATTGTCTATAAACAGCAGGAGGCTTGCAAGAGATTGAAACAATGCATCCCAAAACATATTCCACCAGTGAAAACACACATTTCTACAGAGACCTTGAAAGAGCAGCCAAAAGAATAGTGGCTGAGTGTTCTTTCAGAGAGAAACATGCATTTCATTCTTCTAGAGTGAGTTTTCAGCCTGGAATTCATATGCATTTTGAACTGTGCAGAATGTAGCTACCTGCTCGGTGGTTCTGTCATAGAAGCACCTTTCCTGCAGGAGCTTATTGCAACATTCATTGTTTGGCTAAGTTCTTTAGGGTTGGTTTTGGAAGTTCTTTCAACTTTGGCCAAATCCCGCTTCGTACGAAATTTTTTCACACTGCTGTTTCCAAGTGTCCACAAAGAGCTGCTGCTGGAAACGGTACACATGCACATCTCCCATACTGGTGTGCTCGTTTCACTACCTGGATCGATTTCCTCCTCCTTCTTTGAAATGACAAGCCTTCATTCAGCATGCTACACACGCCTTGTAGCAGTTTCCGTTTGAAACATGTTGGTGCTCTCAAAACGCTGTGTAACCTGAGTAGAGTGTGTCACTCTCCAGCACTGAATACACAGCTTAGAGCTCCTTTCGCCACAGACACGCAAACACATCTTTTTGGGAAAGTCCTAATTCAGGTCACTTGGAAATGTCAGGGTTTCATCGAGAACATGAAGTGAATCATGCTTTTCCACTCTGCAACAGATAGAAATGACTTTTCCTACATGCCCGGCTGAAATTCACTGCAAAATGGACCTCTTTTCTGCTTTCTTGAATGTTCTCAACGCATTAGGTGAAAGAGCGTGTTTGAGCAAGAGTGATGCAGTGTGCTTCTTCCTGGATTTCAAGTGACTTGAGAAACATATTCCGCGTTTTTCCACATTGTCTATAAACAGCAGGAGGCTTGCAAGAGATTGAAACAATGCATCCCAAAACATATTCCACCAGTGAAAACACACATTTCTACAAAGACCTTGAAAGAGCAGCCAAAAGAATAGTGGCTGAGTGTTCTTTCAGAGAGAAACATGCATTTCATTCTTCTAGAGTGAGTTTTCAGCCTGGAATTCATATGCATTTTGAACTCTGCAGAATGTAGCTACCTGCTCGGGGGTTCTGTCATAGAAGCACCTTTCCTGCAGGAGCTTATTGCAACATTCATTGTTTGGCTAATTTCTTTAGGGTTGGTTTTGGAAGGTCTTTCAACTTTGGCCAAATCCCGCTTCGTACGAAATTTTTTCACACTGCTGTTTCCAAGTGTCCACAAAGAACTGCTGCTGGAAACGGTACACATGCACATCTCCCATACTGGTCTGCTCGTTTCACTACCTGGATTTCGGTTTCCTCCTCCTTCTTTGAAATGACAAGCCTTCATTCAGCATGCTACACACGCCTTGTAGCAGTTTCTGTTTTAAACATGTTGGTGCTCTCAAAACGCTGTGTAACCTGAGTAGAGTGTGTCACTCTCCAGCACTGAATACACAACTTAGAGCTCCTTTCGCCACAGACACGCAAACACATCTTTTTGGGAAAGTCCTAATTCAGGTCCCTTGGAAATGTAAGGGTTTCATCGAGAACATGAAGTGAATCATGCTTTTCCACTCTGCAAAAGATAGAAATGACTTTTCCTACATGCCCGTCTGAAATTCACTGCAAAATGCACCTCTTTCCTGCTTTCTTGAATGTTCTCAACGCATTAGGTGAAAGAGCGTGTTTGAGCAAGAGTGATGCAGTGTGCTTCTTCCTGGATTTCAAGTGATTTGGGAAACCTCATCCGCGTTTTTCCACATTGTCTAAGAAACAACATGAGGCTTGAAAGAGATTGAAACAATGCATCCCAAAACATATTCCACCAGTGAAAACACACGTTTCTACAAAGGCCTTGAAGAAGCAAGCAAAAGAATAGTGGCTGAGTGATCTTTGCGAGAGAAACATGCATTTCATCCTTCTGGAGTAAATTTTCAGCCTGGAATTCATATGCATTTTGTACTGTGCAGAATGTATCTACCTGCTCGGGGGTTGTGTCATAGAAGCACCTTTCCTGCAGGAGCTTATTGCAACAGTCATCGTTTGGCTAAGTTCTTTAGGGTTGGTTTTGGAAGGTCTTTCAACTTTGGCCCAATACCGCTTCGTACGAAATTTTTTCACAGCGCTGTTTCCAAGTGTCCACAAAGAGCTGCTGCTGGAAACTGTGCACATGCACATCTCCCATACTGGTGTGCTCGTTTCACTACCTGGATTTTGGTTTCCTCTTCCTTCTTTGAAATGACAAGCCTTCATTCAACATGTACACACACCTTGTAGCAGTTTCAGCTTTAAGCATGTTGGTGTTCTCAAAAGGCTGTGTAACCTGTGTAGAGTGTGTCACTCTCCAGTACTGAATACACAACTTAGAGTTCCTTTCACCACAGACATGCAAACACATCTTTTTGGGGGAGTCCTATTTAAGATCAGGTGGAAATGTAAGGGTTTCATCGAGAAGATGAAGTCAATCATGCTTTTGCACTCTGCAACCGATAGAAATGACTTTTTGTAGAAGCACGTCTGAATTTCACTGCAAAATGCCCTTCTTTTCTGCTTTCTTGAATGTTCTCGAAGCATTAGGTGAAAGAGCGTGTTTGATCAAGGGTGAAGCAGTGTGAGTTTTCCTAGATTTCAAGTGATTTGAGAAACATATTCCGCGTTTTTCCACATTGTCTATAAAGAGCAGGAGGCTTGCAAGAGATTGAAACAATGCATCCCAAAACATATTCCACCAGTGAAAACACACATTTCTACAAAGACCTTGAAAGAGCAGGCAAAAGAATAGTGGCTGAGTGTTCTTTCAGAGAGAAACATGCATTTCATTCTTCTAGAGTGAGTTTTCAGCCTGGAATTCATATGCATTTTGAACTGTGCAGAATGTAGCTACCTGCTCGGTGGTTCTGTCATAGAAGCACCTTTCCTGCAGGAGCTTATTGCAACATTCATTGTTTGGCTAATTTCTTTAAGGTTGGTTTTGGAAGGTCTTTCAACTTTGGCCAAATCCCGCTTCGTACGAAATTTTTTCACACTGCTGTTTCCAAGTGTCCACAAAGAACTGCTGCTGGAAACGGTACACATGCACATCTCCCATACTGGTCTGCTCGTTTCACTACCTGGATTTCGGTTTCCTCCTCCTTCTTTGAAATGACAAGCCTTCATTCAGCATGCTACACACGCCTTGTAGCAGTTTCCGTTTTAAACATGTTGGTGCTCTCAAAACGCTGTGTAACCTGAGTAGAGTGTGTCACTGTCCAGCACTGAATACACAACTTAGAGCTCCTTTCGCCAAGACACGCAAACACATCTTTTTGGGAAAGTCCTAATTCAGGTCACTTGGAAATGTAAGGGTTTCATCGAGAACATGAAGTGAATCATGCTTTTCCACTCTGCAACAGATAGAAATGACTTTTCCTACATGCCCGTCTGAAATTCACTGCAAAATGGACCTCTTTTCTGCTTTCTTGAATGTTCTCAACGCATTAGGTGAAAGAGCGTGTTTGAGCAAGAGTGATGCAGTGTGCTTCTTCCTGGATTTCAAGTGACTTGAGAAACATATTCCGCGTTTTTCCACATTGTCTATAAACAGCAGGAGGCTTGCAAGAGATTGAAAGAATGCATCCCAAAACATATTCCATCAGTAAAAACACACGTTTCTACAAAGGCCTTGAAGAAGCAAGCAAAAGAATAGTGGCTGAGTGATCTTTGCGAGATAAACATGCATTTCATCCTTCTGGAGTAAATTTTCAGCCTGGAATTCATATGCATTTTGTACTGTGCAGAATGTATCTACCTGCTCGGGGGTTGTGTCATAGAACCACCTTTCCTGCAGGAGCTTATTGCAACAGTCATCGTTTGGCTAAGTTCTTTAGGGTTGGTTTTGGAAGGTCTTTCAACTTTGGCCCAAACCCGCTTCGTACGAAATTTTTTCACAGTGCTGTTTCCAAGTGTCCACAAAGAGCTGCTGCTGGAAACGGTACACATGCACATCTCCCATACTGGTGTGCTCGTTTCACTACCTGGATTTCGGTTTCCTCCTCCTTCTTTGAAATGACAAGCCTTCATTCAGCATGCTACACAAGCCTTGTAGCAGTTTCAGTTTTAAACATGTTGGTGCTCTCAAAACGCTGTGTAACCTGAGTAGAGTGTGTCACTCTCCAGCACTGAATACACAACTTAGAGCTCCTTTCGCCACAGACACGCAAACACATCTTTTTGGGAAAGTCCTAATTCAGGTCACTTGGAAATGTAAGGGTTTCATCGAGAACATGAAGTGAATCATGCTTTTCCACTCTGCAACAGATAGAAATGACGTTTCCTACATGCCCGTCTGAAATTCACTGCAAAATGGACCTCTTTTCGGCTTTCTTGAATGTTCTCAACGCATTAGGTGAAAGAGCGTGTTTGAGCAAGAGTGATGCAGTGTGCTTCTTCCTGGATTTCAAGTGATTTGGGAAACCTCATCCGCGTTTTTCCACATTGTCTAAGAAACAACATGAGGCTTGCAAGAGATTGAAACAATGCATCCCAAAACATATTCCACCAGTGAAAACACACGTTTCTACAAAGGCCTTGAAGAAGCAAGCAAAAGAATAGTGGCTGAGTGATCTTTGCGAGAGAAACATGCATTTCATCCTTCTGGAGTAAATTTTCAGCCTGGAATTCATATGCATTTTGTACTGTGCAGAATGTATCTACCTGCTCGGGGGTTGTGTCATAGAAGCACCTTTCCTGCAGGAGCTTATTGCAACAGTCATCGTTTGGCTAAGTTCTTTAGGGTTGGTTTTGGAAGGTCTTTCAACTTTGGCCCAATACCGCTTCGTACGAAATTTTTTCACAGCGCTGTTTCCAAGTGTCCACAAAGAGCTGCTGCTGGAAACTGTGCACATGCACATCTCCCATACTGGTGTGCTCGTTTCACTACCTGGATTTTGGTTTCCTCTTCCTTCTTTGAAATGACAAGCCTTCATTCAACATGTACACACACCTTGTAGCAGTTTCAGCTTTAAGCATGTTGGTGTTCTCAAAAGGCTGTGTAACCTGTGTAGAGTGTGTCACTCTCCAGTACTGAATACACAACTTAGAGTTCCTTTCACCACAGACATGCAAACACATCTTTTTGGGGGAGTCCTATTTAAGATCAGGTGGAAATGTAAGGGTTTCATCGAGAAGATGAAGTCAATCATGCTTTTGCACTCTGCAACCGATAGAAATGACTTTTTGTAGAAGCACGTCTGAATTTCACTGCAAAATGCCCTTCTTTTCTGCTTTCTTGAATGTTCTCGAAGCATTAGGTGAAAGAGCGTGTTTGATCAAGGGTGAAGCAGTGTGAGTTTTCCTAGATTTCAAGTGATTTGAGAAACATATTCCGCGTTTTTCCACATTGTCTATAAAGAGCAGGAGGCTTGCAAGAGATTGAAACAATGCATCCCAAAACATATTCCACCAGTGAAAACACACATTTCTACAAAGACCTTGAAAGAGCAGGCAAAAGAATAGTGGCTGAGTGTTCTTTCAGAGAGAAACATGCATTTCATTCTTCTAGAGTGAGTTTTCAGCCTGGAATTCATATGCATTTTGAACTGTGCAGAATGTAGCTACCTGCTCGGTGGTTCTGTCATAGAAGCACCTTTCCTGCAGGAGCTTATTGCAACATTCATTGTTTGGCTAATTTCTTTAAGGTTGGTTTTGGAAGGTCTTTCAACTTTGGCCAAATCCCGCTTCGTACGAAATTTTTTCACACTGCTGTTTCCAAGTGTCCACAAAGAACTGCTGCTGGAAACGGTACACATGCACATCTCCCATACTGGTCTGCTCGTTTCACTACCTGGATTTCGGTTTCCTCCTCCTTCTTTGAAATGACAAGCCTTCATTCAGCATGCTACACACGCCTTGTAGCAGTTTCCGTTTTAAACATGTTGGTGCTCTCAAAACGCTGTGTAACCTGAGTAGAGTGTGTCACTGTCCAGCACTGAATACACAACTTAGAGCTCCTTTCGCCAAGACACGCAAACACATCTTTTTGGGAAAGTCCTAATTCAGGTCACTTGGAAATGTAAGGGTTTCATCGAGAACATGAAGTGAATCATGCTTTTCCACTCTGCAACAGATAGAAATGACTTTTCCTACATGCCCGTCTGAAATTCACTGCAAAATGGACCTCTTTTCTGCTTTCTTGAATGTTCTCAACGCATTAGGTGAAAGAGCGTGTTTGAGCAAGAGTGATGCAGTGTGCTTCTTCCTGGATTTCAAGTGACTTGAGAAACATATTCCGCGTTTTTCCACATTGTCTATAAACAGCAGGAGGCTTGCAAGAGATTGAAAGAATGCATCCCAAAACATATTCCATCAGTAAAAACACACGTTTCTACAAAGGCCTTGAAGAAGCAAGCAAAAGAATAGTGGCTGAGTGATCTTTGCGAGATAAACATGCATTTCATCCTTCTGGAGTAAATTTTCAGCCTGGAATTCATATGCATTTTGTACAGTGCAGAATGTATCTACCTGCTCGGGGGTTGTGTCATAGAACCACCTTTCCTGCAGGAGCTTATTGCAACAGTCATCGTTTGGCTAAGTTCTTTAGGGTTGGTTTTGGAAGGTCTTTCAACTTTGGCCCAAACCCGCTTCGTACGAAATTTTTTCACAGTGCTGTTTCCAAGTGTCCACAAAGAGCTGCTGCTGGAAACGGTACACATGCACATCTCCCATACTGGTGTGCTCGTTTCACTACCTGGATTTCGGTTTCCTCCTCCTTCTTTGAAATGACAAGCCTTCATTCAGCATGCTACACAAGCCTTGTAGCAGTTTCAGTTTTAAACATGTTGGTGCTCTCAAAACGCTGTGTAACCTGAGTAGAGTGTGTCACTCTCCAGCACTGAATACACAACTTAGAGCTCCTTTCGCCACAGACACGCAAACACATCTTTTTGGGAAAGTCCTAATTCAGGTCACTTGGAAATGTAAGGGTTTCATCGAGAACATGAAGTGAATCATGCTTTTCCACTCTGCAACAGATAGAAATGACGTTTCCTACATGCCCGTCTGAAATTCACTGCAAAATGGACCTCTTTTCGGCTTTCTTGAATGTTCTCAACGCATTAGGTGAAAGAGCGTGTTTGAGCAAGAGTGATGCAGTGTGCTTCTTCCTGGATTTCAAGTGATTTGGGAAACCTCATCCGCGTTTTTCCACATTGTCTAAGAAACAACATGAGGCTTGCAAGAGATTGAAACAATGCATCCCAAAACATATTCCACCAGTGAAACCACACGTTTCTACAAAGGCCTTGAAGAAGCAAGCAAAAGAATAGTGGCTGAGTGATCTTTCCGAGAGAAACATGCATTTCATCCTTCTGGAGTAAATTTTCAGCCTGGAATTCATATGCATTTTGTACTGTGCAGAATGTATCTACCTGCTCGGGGGTTGTGTCATAGAACCACCTTTCCTGCAGGAGCTTATTGCAACAGTCATCGTTTGGCTAAGTTCTTTAGGGTTGGTTTTGGAAGGTCTTTCAACTTTGGCCCAAACCCGCTTCGTACGAAATTTTTTCACAGCGCTGTTTCCAAGTGTCCACAAAGAGCTGCTGCTGGAAACGGTACACATGCACATCTCCCATACTGGTGTGCTCGTTTCACTACCTGGATTTCGGTTTCCTCCTCCTTCTTTGAAATGACAAGCCTTCATTCAGCATGCTACACAAGCCTTGTAGCAGTTTCAGTTTTAAACATGTTGGTGCTCTCAAAACGCTGTGTAACCTGAGTAGAGTGTGTCACTCTCCAGCACTGAATACACAACTTAGAGCTCCTTTCGCCACAGACACGCAAACACATCTTTTTGGGAAAGTCCTAATTCAGGTCACTTGGAAATGTAAGGGTTTCATCGAGAACATGAAGTGAATCATGCTTTTCCACTCTGCAAAAGATAGAAATGACGTTTCCTACATGCCCGTCTGAAATTCACTGCAAAATGGACCTCTTTTCGGCTTTCTTGAATGTTCTCAACGCATTAGGTGAAAGAGCGTGTTTGAGCAAGAGTGATGCAGTGTGCTTCTTCCTGGATTTCAAGTGATTTGGGAAACCTCATCCGCGTTTTTCCACATTGTCGAAGAAACAACATGAGGCTTGCAAGAGATTGAAACAATGCATCCCAAAACATATTCCACCAGTGAAACCACACGTTTCTACAAAGGCCTTGAAGAAGCAAGCAAAAGAATAGTGGCTGAGTGATCTTTCCGAGAGAAACATGCATTTCATCCTTCTGGAGTAAATTTTCAGCCTGGAATTCATATGCATTTTGTACTGTGCAGAATGTATCTACCTGCTCGGGGGTTGTGTCATAGAACCACCTTTCCTGCATTAGCTTATTGCAACAGTCATCGTTTGGCGAAGTTCTTTAGGGTTGGTTTTGGAAGGTCTTTCAACTTTGGCCCAATCCCGCTTCTTACGAAATATTTTCACAGCGCTGTTTCCAAGTGTCCACAAAGAGCTGCTGCTGGAAACTGTACACATGCACATCTCCCATACTGGTGTGCTCGTTTCACTACCTGGATTTTGGTTTCCTCTTCCTTCTTTGAAATGACAAGCCTTCATTCAACATGTACACACACCTTGTAGCAGTTTCAGCTTTAAGCATGTTGGTGTTCTCAAAAGGCTGTGTAACCTGTGTAGAGTGTGTCACTCTCCAGTACTGAATACACAACTTAGAGTTCCTTTCACCACAGACATGCAAACACATCTTTTTGGGGGAGTCCTATTTAAGATCTGGTGGAAATGTAAGGGTTTCATCGAGAAGATGAAGTCAATCATGCTTTTGCACTCTGCAACCGATAGAAATGTCTTTTTGTAGAAGCCCGTCTGAATTTCACTGCAAAATGCCCTTCTTTTCTGCTTTCTTGAATGTTCTTGAAGAATTAGGTGAAAGAGCGTCTTTGAACAAGGGTGAAGCAGTGTGAGTTTTCCTAGATTTCAAGTGATTTGGGAAACATATTCCGCGTTTTTCCACATTGTCTATAAACAGCAGGAGGCTTGCAAGAGATTGAAACAATGCATCCAAAACATATTCCACCAGTGAAAACACACATTTCTACAAAGACCTTGAAAGAGCAGGCAAAAGAGTAGTGGCTGAGTGTTCTTTCAGAGAGAAACATGCATTTCATTCTTCTAGAGTGAGTTTTCAGCCTGGAACTCATATGCATTTTGAACTGTGCACAATGTAGCTACCTGCTAGGGGGTTCTGTCATAGAAGCACCTTTCCTGCAGGAGCTTATTGCAACATTCATTGTTTGGCTAAGTTCTTTAGGGTTGGTTTTGGAAGGTCTTTCAACTTTGGCCAAATCCCGCTTCGTACGAAATTTTTTCAGACTGCTGTTTCCAAGTGTCCACAAAGAGCTGCTGCCTGAAACGGTACACATGCACATCTACCATACTGGTGTGCTTGTTTCACTACCTGGATTTCGGTTTCCTCCTCCTTCTTTGAAATGACAAGCCTTCATTCAGCATGCTACACACGCCCTGTAGCAGTTTCAGTTTTAAACATGTTGGTGCTCTCAAAACGCTGTGTAACCTGAGTAGAGTGTGTCACTCTCCAGCACTGAATACACAACTTAGAGCTCCTTTCGCCACAGACACGCAAACACATCTTATTGGGAAAGTCCTAATTCAGGTCACTTGGAAATGTAAGGGTTTCATCGAGAACATGAAGTGAATCATGCTTTTCCACTCTGCAACAGATAGAAATGACTTTTCCTACATGCCCGTCTGAAATTCACTGCAAAATGGACCTCTTTTCTGCTTTCTTGAATGTTCTCAACGCATTAGGTGAAAGAGCGTGTTTGAGCAAGAGTGATGCAGTGTGCTTCTTCCTGGATTTCAAGTGATTTGGGAAACCTCATCCGCGTTTTTCCACATTGTCTACGAAACAACATGAGGCTTGCAAGAGATTGAAACAATGCATCCCAAAACATATTCTACCAGTGAAACCACACGTTTCTACAAAGGCCTTGAAGAAGCAAGCAAAAGAATAGTGGCTGAGTGATCTTTCCGAGAGAAACATGCATTTCATCCTTCTGGAGTAAATTTTCAGCCTGGAATTCATATGCATTTTGTACTGTGCAGAATGTATCTACCTGCTCGGGGGTTGTGTCATAGAACCACCTTTCCTGCATTAGCTTATTGAAACAGTCATCGTTTGGCTAAGTTCTTTAGGGTTGGTTTTGGAAGGTCTTTCAACTTTGGCCCAATCCCGCTTCGTACGAAATTTTTTCACAGCGCTGTTTCCAAGTGTCCACAAAGAGCTGGTGCTGGAAACTGTACACATGCACATCTCCCATACTGGTGTGCTCGTTTCACTACCTGGATTTTGGTTTCCTCTTCCTTCTTTGAAATGACAAGCCTTCATTCAACATGTACACACACCTTGTAGCAGTTTCAGCTTTAAGCATGTTGGTGTTCTCAAAAGGCTGTGTAACCTGTGTAGAGTGTGTCACTCTCCAGTACTGAATACACAACTTAGAGTTCCTTTCACCACAGACATGCAAACACATCTTTTTGGGGGAGTCCTATTTAAGATCTGGTGGAAATGTAAGGGTTTCATCGAGAAGATGAAGTCAATCATGCTTTTGCACTGTGCAACGGATAGAAATGTCTTTTTGTAGAAGCCCGTCTGAATTTCACTGCAAAATGCCCTTCTTTTCTGCTTTCTTGAATGTTCTCGAAGAATTAGGTGAAAGAGCGTCTTTGAACAAGGGTGAAGCAGTGTGAGTTTTCTTAGATTTCAAGTGATTTGGGAAACATATTCCGCGTTTTTCCACATTGTCTATAAACAGCAGGAGGCTTGCAAGAGATTGAAACAATGCATCCCAAAACATATTCCACCAGTGAAAACACACATTTCTACAAAGACCTTGAAAGAGCAGCCAAAAGAATAGTGGCTGAGTGTTCTTTCAGAGAGAAACATGCATTTCATTCTTCTAGAGTGAGTTTTCAGCCTGGAATTCATATGCATTTTGAACTGTGCAGAATGTAGCTACCTGCTCGGTGGTTCTGTCATAGAAGCACCTTTCCTGCAGGAGCTTATTGCAACATTCATTGTTTGGCTAAGTTCTTTAGGGTTGGTTTTGGAAGTTCTTTCAACTTTGGCCAAATCCCGCTTCGTACGAAATTTTTCACACTGCTGTTTCCAAGTGTCCACAAAGAACTGCTGCTGGAAACGGTACAGATGCACATCTCCCATACTGGTCTGCTCGTTTCACTACCTGGATTTCGGTTTCCTCCTCCTTCTTTGAAATGACAAGCCTTCATTCAGCATGCTACACACGCCTTGTAGCAGTTTCCGTTTGAAACATGTTGGTGCTCTCAAAACGCTGTGTAACCTGAGTAGAGTGTGTCACTCTCCAGCACTGAATACACAACTTAGAGCTCCTTTCGCCACAGACACGCAAACACATCTTTTTGGGAAAGTCCTAATTCAGGTCACTTGGAAATGTAAGGGTTTCATCGAGAACATGAAGTGAATCATGCTTTTCCACTCTGCAACAGATAGAAATGACTTTTCCTACATGCCCGTCTGAAATTCACTGCAAAATGGACCTCTTTTCGGCTTTCTTGAATGTTCTCAACGCATTAGGTGAAAGAGCGTGTTTGAGCAAGAGTGATGCAGTGTGCTTCTTCCTGGATTTCAAGTGATTTGGGAAACCTCATCCGCGTTTTTCCACATTGTCTAAGAAACAACATGAGGCTTGCAAGAGATTGAAACAATGCATCCCAAAACATATTCCACCAGTGAAAACACACGTTTCTATAAAGGCCTTGAGAAGCAAGCAAAAGAATAGTGGCTGAGTGATCTTTGCGAGAGAAACATGCATTTCATCCTTCTGGAGTAAATTTTCAGCCTGGAATTCATATGCATTTTGTACTGTGCAGAATGTATCTACCTGCTCGGGGGTTGTGTCATAGAACCACCTTTCCTGCAGGAGCTTATTGCAACAGTCATCGTTTGGCTATGTTCTTTAGGGTTGGTTTTGGAAGGTCTTTCAACTTTGGCCCAATCCCGCTTCGTACGAAATTTTTTCACAGCGCTTTTTCCAAGTGTCCACAAAGAGCTGCTGCTGGAAACTGTGCACATGCACATCTCCCATACTGGTGTGCTCGTTTCACTACCTGGATTTTGGTTTCCTCTTCCTTCTTTGAAATGACAAGCCTTCATTCAACATGTACACACACCTTGTAGCAGTTTCAGCTTTAAGCATGTTGGTGTTCTCAAAAGGCTGTGTAACCTGTGTAGAGTGTGTCACTCTCCAGTACTGAATACACAACTTAGAGTTCCTTTCACCACAGACATGCAAACACATCTTTTTGGGGGAGTCCTATTTAAGATCAGTGGAAATGTAAGGGTTTCATCGAGAAGATGAAGTCAATCATGCTTTTGCACTCTGCAACCGATAGAAATGACTTTTTGTAGAAGCACGTCTGAATTTCACTGCAAAATGCCCTTCTTTTCTGCTTTCTTGAATGTTCTCAAAGAATTAAGTGAAAGAGCGTCTTTGAACAAGGGTGAAGCAGTGTGAGTTTTCCTAGATTTTAAGTGATTTGGGAAACATATTCCGCGTTTTTCCACATTGTCTATAAACAGCAGGAGGCTTGCAAGAGATTGAAACAATGCATCCCAAAACATATTCCACCAGTGAAAACACACATTTCTACAAAGACCTTGAAAGAGCAGGCAAAAGAATAGTGGCTGAGTGTTCTTTCAGAGAGAAACATGCATTTCATTCTTCTAGAGTGAGTTTTCAGCCTGGAATTAATATGCATTTTGAACTGTGCAGAATGTAGCTACCTGCTCGGTGGTTCTGTCATAGAAGCACCTTTCCTGCAGGAGCTTATTGCAACATTCATTGTTTGGCTAAGTTCTTTAGGGTTGGTTTTGGAAGGTCTTTCAACTTTGGCCAAATCCCGCCTCGTACGAAATTTTTTCACACTGCTGTTTCCAAGTGCCCACAAAGAGCTGCTGCTGGAAACGGTACACATGCACATCTCCCATACTGGTGTGCTCGTTTCACTACCTGGATTTCGGTTTCCTCCTCCTTCTTTGAAATGACAAGCCTTCATTCAGCATGCTACACAAGCCTTGTAGCAGTTTCAGTTTTAAACATGTTGGTGCTCTCAAAACGCTGTGTAACCTGAGTAGAGTGTGTCACTCTCCAGCACTGAATACACAACTTAGAGCTCCTTTCGCCACAGACACGCAAACACATCTTTTTGGGAAAGTCCTAATTCAGGTCACTTGGAAATGTAAGGGTTTCATCGAGAACATGAAGTGAATCATGCTTTTCCACTCTGCAAAAGATAGAAATGACGTTTCCTACATGCCCGTCTGAAATTCACTGCAAAATGGACCTCTTTTCGGCTTTCTTGAATGTTCTCAACGCATTAGGTGAAAGAGCGTGTTTGAGCAAGAGTGATGCAGTGTGCTTCTTCCTGGATTTCAAGTGATTTGGGAAACCTCATCCGCGTTTTTCCACATTGTCGAAGAAACAACATGAGGCTTGCAAGAGATTGAAACAATGCATCCCAAAACATATTCCACCAGTGAAACCACACGTTTCTACAAAGGCCTTGAAGAAGCAAGCAAAAGAATAGTGGCTGAGTGATCTTTCCGAGAGAAACATGCATTTCATCCTTCTGGAGTAAATTTTCAGCCTGGAATTCATATGCATTTTGTACTGTGCAGAATGTATCTACCTGCTCGGGGGTTGTGTCATAGAACCACCTTTCCTGCATTAGCTTATTGCAACAGTCATCGTTTGGCGAAGTTCTTTAGGGTTGGTTTTGGAAGGTCTTTCAACTTTGGCCCAATCCCGCTTCTTACGAAATATTTTCACAGCGCTGTTTCCAAGTGTCCACAAAGAGCTGCTGCTGGAAACTGTACACATGCACATCTCCCATACTGGTGTGCTCGTTTCACTACCTGGATTTTGGTTTCCTCTTCCTTCTTTGAAATGACAAGCCTTCATTCAACATGTACACACACCTTGTAGCAGTTTCAGCTTTAAGCATGTTGGTGTTCTCAAAAGGCTGTGTAACCTGTGTAGAGTGTGTCACTCTCCAGTACTGAATACACAACTTAGAGTTCCTTTCACCACAGACATGCAAACACATCTTTTTGGGGGAGTCCTATTTAAGATCTGGTGGAAATGTAAGGGTTTCATCGAGAAGATGAAGTCAATCATGCTTTTGCACTCTGCAACCGATAGAAATGTCTTTTTGTAGAAGCCCGTCTGAATTTCACTGCAAAATGCCCTTCTTTTCTGCTTTCTTGAATGTTCTTGAAGAATTAGGTGAAAGAGCGTCTTTGAACAAGGGTGAAGCAGTGTGAGTTTTCCTAGATTTCAAGTGATTTGGGAAACATATTCCGCGTTTTTCCACATTGTCTATAAACAGCAGGAGGCTTGCAAGAGATTGAAACAATGCATCCAAAACATATTCCACCAGTGAAAACACACATTTCTACAAAGACCTTGAAAGAGCAGGCAAAAGAGTAGTGGCTGAGTGTTCTTTCAGAGAGAAACATGCATTTCATTCTTCTAGAGTGAGTTTTCAGCCTGGAACTCATATGCATTTTGAACTGTGCACAATGTAGCTACCTGCTAGGGGGTTCTGTCATAGAAGCACCTTTCCTGCAGGAGCTTATTGCAACATTCATTGTTTGGCTAAGTTCTTTAGGGTTGGTTTTGGAAGGTCTTTCAACTTTGGCCAAATCCCGCTTCGTACGAAATTTTTTCAGACTGCTGTTTCCAAGTGTCCACAAAGAGCTGCTGCCTGAAACGGTACACATGCACATCTACCATACTGGTGTGCTTGTTTCACTACCTGGATTTCGGTTTCCTCCTCCTTCTTTGAAATGACAAGCCTTCATTCAGCATGCTACACACGCCCTGTAGCAGTTTCAGTTTTAAACATGTTGGTGCTCTCAAAACGCTGTGTAACCTGAGTAGAGTGTGTCACTCTCCAGCACTGAATACACAACTTAGAGCTCCTTTCGCCACAGACACGCAAACACATCTTATTGGGAAAGTCCTAATTCAGGTCACTTGGAAATGTAAGGGTTTCATCGAGAACATGAAGTGAATCATGCTTTTCCACTCTGCAACAGATAGAAATGACTTTTCCTACATGCCCGTCTGAAATTCACTGCAAAATGGACCTCTTTTCTGCTTTCTTGAATGTTCTCAACGCATTAGGTGAAAGAGCGTGTTTGAGCAAGAGTGATGCAGTGTGCTTCTTCCTGGATTTCAAGTGATTTGGGAAACCTCATCCGCGTTTTTCCACATTGTCTACGAAACAACATGAGGCTTGCAAGAGATTGAAACAATGCATCCCAAAACATATTCTACCAGTGAAACCACACGTTTCTACAAAGGCCTTGAAGAAGCAAGCAAAAGAATAGTGGCTGAGTGATCTTTCCGAGAGAAACATGCATTTCATCCTTCTGGAGTAAATTTTCAGCCTGGAATTCATATGCATTTTGTACTGTGCAGAATGTATCTACCTGCTCGGGGGTTGTGTCATAGAACCACCTTTCCTGCATTAGCTTATTGAAACAGTCATCGTTTGGCTAAGTTCTTTAGGGTTGGTTTTGGAAGGTCTTTCAACTTTGGCCCAATCCCGCTTCGTACGAAATTTTTTCACAGCGCTGTTTCCAAGTGTCCACAAAGAGCTGGTGCTGGAAACTGTACACATGCACATCTCCCATACTGGTGTGCTCGTTTCACTACCTGGATTTTGGTTTCCTCTTCCTTCTTTGAAATGACAAGCCTTCATTCAACATGTACACACACCTTGTAGCAGTTTCAGCTTTAAGCATGTTGGTGTTCTCAAAAGGCTGTGTAACCTGTGTAGAGTGTGTCACTCTCCAGTACTGAATACACAACTTAGAGTTCCTTTCACCACAGACATGCAAACACATCTTTTTGGGGGAGTCCTATTTAAGATCTGGTGGAAATGTAAGGGTTTCATCGAGAAGATGAAGTCAATCATGCTTTTGCACTGTGCAACGGATAGAAATGTCTTTTTGTAGAAGCCCGTCTGAATTTCACTGCAAAATGCCCTTCTTTTCTGCTTTCTTGAATGTTCTCGAAGAATTAGGTGAAAGAGCGTCTTTGAACAAGGGTGAAGCAGTGTGAGTTTTCTTAGATTTCAAGTGATTTGGGAAACATATTCCGCGTTTTTCCACATTGTCTATAAACAGCAGGAGGCTTGCAAGAGATTGAAACAATGCATCCCAAAACATATTCCACCAGTGAAAACACACATTTCTACAAAGACCTTGAAAGAGCAGCCAAAAGAATAGTGGCTGAGTGTTCTTTCAGAGAGAAACATGCATTTCATTCTTCTAGAGTGAGTTTTCAGCCTGGAATTCATATGCATTTTGAACTGTGCAGAATGTAGCTACCTGCTCGGTGGTTCTGTCATAGAAGCACCTTTCCTGCAGGAGCTTATTGCAACATTCATTGTTTGGCTAAGTTCTTTAGGGTTGGTTTTGGAAGTTCTTTCAACTTTGGCCAAATCCCGCTTCGTACGAAATTTTTCACACTGCTGTTTCCAAGTGTCCACAAAGAACTGCTGCTGGAAACGGTACAGATGCACATCTCCCATACTGGTCTGCTCGTTTCACTACCTGGATTTCGGTTTCCTCCTCCTTCTTTGAAATGACAAGCCTTCATTCAGCATGCTACACACGCCTTGTAGCAGTTTCCGTTTGAAACATGTTGGTGCTCTCAAAACGCTGTGTAACCTGAGTAGAGTGTGTCACTCTCCAGCACTGAATACACAACTTAGAGCTCCTTTCGCCACAGACACGCAAACACATCTTTTTGGGAAAGTCCTAATTCAGGTCACTTGGAAATGTAAGGGTTTCATCGAGAACATGAAGTGAATCATGCTTTTCCACTCTGCAACAGATAGAAATGACTTTTCCTACATGCCCGTCTGAAATTCACTGCAAAATGGACCTCTTTTCGGCTTTCTTGAATGTTCTCAACGCATTAGGTGAAAGAGCGTGTTTGAGCAAGAGTGATGCAGTGTGCTTCTTCCTGGATTTCAAGTGATTTGGGAAACCTCATCCGCGTTTTTCCACATTGTCTAAGAAACAACATGAGGCTTGCAAGAGATTGAAACAATGCATCCCAAAACATATTCCACCAGTGAAAACACACGTTTCTATAAAGGCCTTGAGAAGCAAGCAAAAGAATAGTGGCTGAGTGATCTTTGCGAGAGAAACATGCATTTCATCCTTCTGGAGTAAATTTTCAGCCTGGAATTCATATGCATTTTGTACTGTGCAGAATGTATCTACCTGCTCGGGGGTTGTGTCATAGAACCACCTTTCCTGCAGGAGCTTATTGCAACAGTCATCGTTTGGCTATGTTCTTTAGGGTTGGTTTTGGAAGGTCTTTCAACTTTGGCCCAATCCCGCTTCGTACGAAATTTTTTCACAGCGCTTTTTCCAAGTGTCCACAAAGAGCTGCTGCTGGAAACTGTGCACATGCACATCTCCCATACTGGTGTGCTCGTTTCACTACCTGGATTTTGGTTTCCTCTTCCTTCTTTGAAATGACAAGCCTTCATTCAACATGTACACACACCTTGTAGCAGTTTCAGCTTTAAGCATGTTGGTGTTCTCAAAAGGCTGTGTAACCTGTGTAGAGTGTGTCACTCTCCAGTACTGAATACACAACTTAGAGTTCCTTTCACCACAGACATGCAAACACATCTTTTTGGGGGAGTCCTATTTAAGATCAGTGGAAATGTAAGGGTTTCATCGAGAAGATGAAGTCAATCATGCTTTTGCACTCTGCAACCGATAGAAATGACTTTTTGTAGAAGCACGTCTGAATTTCACTGCAAAATGCCCTTCTTTTCTGCTTTCTTGAATGTTCTCAAAGAATTAAGTGAAAGAGCGTCTTTGAACAAGGGTGAAGCAGTGTGAGTTTTCCTAGATTTTAAGTGATTTGGGAAACATATTCCGCGTTTTTCCACATTGTCTATAAACAGCAGGAGGCTTGCAAGAGATTGAAACAATGCATCCCAAAACATATTCCACCAGTGAAAACACACATTTCTACAAAGACCTTGAAAGAGCAGGCAAAAGAATAGTGGCTGAGTGTTCTTTCAGAGAGAAACATGCATTTCATTCTTCTAGAGTGAGTTTTCAGCCTGGAATTAATATGCATTTTGAACTGTGCAGAATGTAGCTACCTGCTCGGTGGTTCTGTCATAGAAGCACCTTTCCTGCAGGAGCTTATTGCAACATTCATTGTTTGGCTAAGTTCTTTAGGGTTGGTTTTGGAAGGTCTTTCAACTTTGGCCAAATCCCGCCTCGTACGAAATTTTTTCACACTGCTGTTTCCAAGTGCCCACAAAGAGCTGCTGCTGGAAACGGTACACATGCACATCTCCCATACTGGTGTGCTCGTTTCACTACCTGGATTTCGGTTTCCTCCTCCTTCTTTGAAATGACAAGCCTTCATTCAGCATGCTACACAAGCCTTGTAGCAGTTTCAGTTTTAAACATGTTGGTGCTCTCAAAACGCTGTGTAACCTGAGTAGAGTGTGTCACTCTCCAGCACTTAATACACAACTTAGAGCTCCTTTCGCCACAGACACGCAAACACATCTTTTTGGGAAAGTCCTAATTCAGGTCACTTGGAAATGTAAGGGTTTCATCGAGAACATGAAGTGAATCATGCTTTTCCACTCTGCAACAGATAGAAATGACGTTTCCTACATGCCCGTCTGAAATTCACTGCAAAATGGACCTCTTTTCGGCTTTCTTGAATGTTCTCAACGCATTAGGTGAAAGAGCGTGTTTGAGCAAGAGTGATGCAGTGTGCTTCTTCCTGGATTTCAAGTGATTTGGGAAACCTCATCCGCGTTTTTCCACATTGTCTAAGAAACAACATGAGGCTTGCAAGAGATTGAAACAATGCATCCCAAAACATATTCCACCAGTGAAACCACACGTTTCTACAAAGGCCTTGAAGAAGCAAGCAAAAGAATAGTGGCTGAGTGATCTTTCCGAGAGAAACATGCATTTCATCCTTCTGGAGTAAATTTTCAGCCTGGAATTCATATGCATTTTGTACTGTGCAGAATGTATCTACCTGCTCGGGGGTTGTGTCATAGAACCACCTTTCCTGCATTAGCTTATTGCAACAGTCATCGTTTGGCTAAGTTCTTTAGGGTTGGTTTTGGAAGGTCTTTCAACTTTGGCCCAATCCCGCTTCTTACGAAATATTTTCACAGCGCTGTTTCCAAGTGTCCACAAAGAGCTGCTGCTGGAAACTGTACACATGCACATCTCCCATACTGGTGTGCTCGTTTCACTACCTGGATTTTGGTTTCCTCTTCCTTCTTTGAAATGACAAGCCTTCATTCAACATGTACACACACCTTGTAGCAGTTTCAGCTTTAAGCATGTTGGTGTTCTCAAAAGGCTGTGTAACCTGTGTAGAGTGTGTCACTCTCCAGTACTGAATACACAACTTAGAGTTCCTTTCACCACAGACATGCAAACACATCTTTTTGGGGGAGTCCTATTTAAGATCTGGTGGAAATGTAAGGGTTTCATCGAGAAGATGAAGTCAATCATGCTTTTGCACTCTGCAACCGATAGAAATGTCTTTTTGTAGAAGCCCGTCTGAATTTCACTGCAAAATGCCCTTCTTTTCTGCTTTCTTGAATGTTCTTGAAGAATTAGGTGAAAGAGCGTCTTTGAACAAGGGTGAAGCAGTGTGAGTTTTCCTAGATTTTAAGTGATTTGGGAAACATATTCCGCGTTTTTCCACATTGTCTATAAACAGCAGGAGGCTTGCAAGAGATTGAAACAATGCATCCAAAACATATTCCACCAGTGAAAACACACATTTCTACAAAGACCTTGAAAGAGCAGGCAAAAGAGTAGCGGCTGAGTGTTCTTTCAGAGAGAAACATGCATTTCATTCTTCTAGAGTGAGTTTTCAGCCTGGAACTCATATGCATTTTGAACTGTGCACAATGTAGCTACCTGCTAGGGGGTTCTGTCATAGAAGCACCTTTCCTGCAGGAGCTTATTGCAACATTCATTGTTTGGCTAAGTTCTTTAGGGTTGGTTTTGGAAGGTCTTTCAACTTTGGCCAAATCCCGCTTCGTACGAAATTTTTTCAGACTGCTGTTTCCAAGTGTCCACAAAGAGCTGCTGCCTGAAACGGTACACATGCACATCTACCATACTGGTGTGCTTGTTTCACTACCTGGATTTCGGTTTCCTCCTCCTTCTTTGAAATGACAAGCCTTCATTCAGCATGCTACACACGCCCTGTAGCAGTTTCAGTTTTAAACATGTTGGTGCTCTCAAAACGCTGTGTAACCTGAGTAGAGTGTGTCACTCTCCAGCACTGAATACACAACTTAGAGCTCCTTTCGCCACAGACACGCAAACACATCTTTTTGGGAAAGTCCTAATTCAGGTCACTTGGAAATGTAAGGGTTTCATCGAGAACATGAAGTGAATCATGCTTTTCCACTCTGCAACAGATAGAAATGACTTTTCCTACATGCCCGTCTGAAATTCACTGCAAAATGGACCTCTTTTCTGCTTTCTTGAATGTTCTCAACGCATTAGGTGAAAGAGCGTGTTTGAGCAAGAGTGATGCAGTGTGCTTCTTCCTGGATTTCAAGTGATTTGGGAAACCTCATCCGCGTTTTTCCACATTGTCTCCGAAACAACATGAGGCTTGCAAGAGATTGAAACAATGCATCCCAAAACATATTCTACCAGTGAAACCACACGTTTCTACAAAGGCCTTGAAGAAGCAAGCAAAAGAATAGTGGCTGAGTGATCTTTCCGAGAGAAACATGCATTTCATCCTTCTGGAGTAAATTTTCAGCCTGGAATTCATATGCATTTTGTACTGTGCAGAATGTATCTACCTGCTCGGGGGTTGTGTCATAGAACCACCTTTCCTGCATTAGCTTATTGAAACAGTCATCGTTTGGCTAAGTTCTTTAGGGTTGGTTTTGGAAGGTCTTTCAACTTTGGCCCAATCCCGCTTCGTACGAAATTTTTTCACAGCGCTGTTTCCAAGTGTCCACAAAGAGCTGGTGCTGGAAACTGTACACATGCACATCTCCCATACTGGTGTGCTCGTTTCACTACCTGGATTTTGGTTTCCTCTTCCTTCTTTGAAATGACAAGCCTTCATTCAACATGTACACACACCTTGTAGCTGTTTCAGCTTTAAGCATGTTGGTGTTCTCAAAAGGCTGTGTAACCTGTGTAGAGTGTGTCACTCTCCAGTACTGAATACACAACTTAGAGTTCCTTTCACCACAGACATGCAAACACATCTTTTTGGGGGAGTCCTATTTAAGATCTGGTGGAAATGTAAGGGTTTCATCGAGAAGATGAAGTCAATCATGCTTTTGCACTGTGCAACGGATAGAAATGTCTTTTTGTAGAAGCCCGTCTGAATTTCACTGCAAAATGCCCTTCTTTTCTGCTTTCTTGAATGTTCTCGAAGAATTAGGTGAAAGAGCGTCTTTGAACAAGGGTGAAGCAGTGTGAGTTTTCTTAGATTTCAAGTGATTTGGGAAACATATTCCTCGTTTTTCCACATTGTCTATAAACAGCAGGAGGCTTGCAAGAGATTGAAACAATGCATCCCAAAACATATTCCACCAGTGAAAACACACATTTCTACAAAGACCTTGAAAGAGCAGCCAAAAGAATAGTGGCTGAGTGTTCTTTCAGAGAGAAACATGCATTTCATTCTTCTAGAGTGAGTTTTCAGCCTGGAATTCATATGCATTTTGAACTGTGCAGAATGTAGCTACCTGCTCGGTGGTTCTGTCATAGAAGCACCTTTCCTGCAGGAGCTTATTGCAACATTCATTGTTTGGCTAAGTTCTTTAGGGTTGGTTTTGGAAGTTCTTTCAACTTTGGCCAAATCCCTCTTCGTACGAAATTTTTTCACACTGCTGTTTCCAAGTGTCCACAAAGAACTGCTGCTGGAAACGGTACAGATGCACATCTCCCATACTGGTCTGCTCGTTTCACTACCTGGATTTCGGTTTCCTCCTCCTTCTTTGAAATGACAAGCCTTCATTCAGCATGCTACACACGCCTTGTAGCAGTTTCCGTTTGAAACATGTTGGTGCTCTCAAAACGCTGTGTAACCTGAGTAGAGTGTGTCACTCTCCAGCACTGAATACACAACTTAGAGCTCCTTTCGCCACAGACACGCAAACACATCTTTTTGGGAAACTCCTAATTCAGGTCACTTGGAAATGTAAGAGTTTCATCGAGAACCTGAAGTGAATCATGCTTTTCCACTCTGCAACAGATAGAAATGACTTTTCCTACATGCCCGTCTGAAATTCACTGCAAAATGGACCTCTTTTCGGCTTTCTTGAATGTTCTCAACGCATTAGGTGAAAGAGCCTGTTTGAGCAAGAGTGATGCAGTGTGCTTCTTCCTGGATTTCAAGTGATTTGGGAAACCTCATCCGCGTTTTTCCACATTGTCTAAGAAACAACATGAGGCTTGCAAGAGATTGAAACAATGCATCCCAAAACATATTCCACCAGTGAAACCACACGTTTCTACAAAGGCCTTGAAGAAGCAAGCAAAAGAGTAGTGGCTGAGTGATCTTTCCGAGAGAAACATGCATTTCATCCTTCTGGAGTAAATTTTCAGCCTGGAATTCATATGCATTTTGTACTGTGCAGAATGTATCTACCTGCTCGGGGGTTGTGTCATAGAACCACCTTTCCTGCATTAGCTTATTGCAACAGTCATCGTTTGGCTAAGTTCTTTAGGGTTGGTTTTGGAAGGTCTTTCAACTTTGGCCCAATCCCGCTTCGTACGAAATTTTTTCACAGCGCTGTTTCCAAGTGTCCACAAAGAGCTGGTGCTGGAAACTGTACACATGCACATCTCCCATACTGGTGTGCTCGTTTCACTACCTGGATTTTGGTTTCCTCTTCCTTCTTTGAAATGACAAGCCTTCATTCAACATGTACACACACCTTGTAGCAGTTTCAGCTTTAAGCATGTAGGTGTTCTCAAAAGGCTGTGTAACCTGTGTAGAGTGTGTCACTCTCCAGTACTGAATATACAACTTAGAGTTCCTTTCACCACAGACATGCAAACACATCTTTTTGGGGGAGTCCTATTTAAGATCTGGTGGAAATGTAAGGGTTTCATCGAGAAGATGAAGTCAATCATGCTTTTGCACTGTGCAACGGAAAGAAATGTCTTTTTGTAGAAGCCCGTCTGAATTTCACTGCAAAATGCCCTTCTTTTCTGCTTTCTTGAATGTTCTCGAAGAATTAGGTGAAAGAGCGTCTTTGAACAAGGGTGAAGCAGTGTGAGTTTTCCTAGATTTCAAGTGATTTGGGAAACATATTCAGCGTTTTTCCACATTGTCTATAAACAGCAGGAGGCTTGCAAGAGATTGAAACAATGCATCCAAAACATATTCCACCAGTGAAAACACACATTTCTACAAAGACCTTGAAAGAGCAGGCAAAAGAATAGTGGCTGAGTGTTCTTTCAGAGAGAAACATGCATTTCATTCTTCTAGAGTGAGTTTTCAGCCTGGAATTCATATGCATTTTGAACTGTGCAGAATGTAGCTACCTGCTCGGTGGTTCTGTCATAGAAGCACCTTTCCTGCAGGAGCTTATTGCAACATTCATTGTTTGGCTAAGTTCTTTAGGGTTGGTTTTGAAAGGTCTTTCAACTTTGGCCAAATCCCGCTTCGTACGAAATTTTTTCACACTGCTGTTTCCAAGTGTCCACAGAGCTGCTGCTGGAAACGGTACACATGCACATCTCCCATACTGGTGTGCTCGTTTCACTACCTGGATTTCGGTTTCCTCCTCCTTCTTTGAAATGACAAGCCTTCATTCAGCATGCTACACACGCCTTGTAGCAGTTTCAGTTTTAAACATGTTGGTGCTCTCAAAACGCTGTGTAACCTGAGTAGAGTGTGTCACTCTCTAGCACTGAATACACAACTTAGAGCTCCTTTCTCCAAAGACTCGCAAACACATCTTTTTGGGAAAGTCCTAATTCAGGTCACTTGGAAATGTAAGGGTTTCATAGAGAACATGAAGTGAATCATGCTTTTCCACTCTGCAACAGATAGAAATGACTTTTCCTACATGCCCGTCTGAAATTCACTGCAAAATGGACCTCTTTTCTGCTTTCTTGAATGTTCTCAACGCATTAGGTGAAAGAGCGTGTTTGAGCAAGAGTGATGCAGTGTGCTTCTTCCTGGATTTCAAGTGATTTGGGAAACCTCATCCGCGTTTTTCCACATTGTCTAAGAAACAACATGAGGCTTGCAAGAGATTGAAACAATGCATCCCAAAACATATTCCACCAGTGAAACCACACGTTTCTACAAAGGCCTTGAAGAAGCAAGCAAAAGAATAGTGGCTGAGTGATCTTTCCGAGAGAAACATGCATTTCATCCTTCTGGAGTAAATTTTCAGCCTGGAATTCATATGCATTTTGTACTGTGCAGAATGTATCTACCTGCTCGGGGGTTGTGTCATAGAACCACCTTTCCTGCAGGAGCTTATTGCAACAGTCATCGTTTGGCTAAGTTCTTTAGGGTTGGTTTTGGAAAGTCTTTCAACTTTGGCCCAATCCTGCTTCGTACGAAATTTTTTCACAGCGCTGTTTCCAAGTGTCCACAAAGAGCTGGTGCTGGAAACTGTACACATGCACATCTCCCATACTGGTGTGCTCGTTTCACTACCTGGATTTTGGTTTCCTCTTCCTTCATTGAAATGACAAGCCTTCATTCAACATGTACACACACCTTGTAGCAGTTTCAGCTTTAAGCATGTTGGTGTTCTCAAAAGGCTGTGTAACCTGTGTAGAGTGTGTCACTCTCCAGTACTGAATACACAACTTAGAGTTCCTTTCACCACAGACATGCAAACACATCTTTTTGGGAAAGTCCTAATTCAGGTCACTTGGAAATGTAAGGGTTTCATCGAGAACATGAAGTGAATCATGCTTTTCCACTCTGCAACAGATAGAAATGACTTTTCCTACATGCCCGTCTGAAATTCACTGCAAAATGGACCTCTTTTCTGCTTTCTTGAATGTTCTCAACGCATTAGGTGAAAGAGCGTGTTTGAGCAAGAGTGATGCAGTGTGCTTCTTCCTGGATTTCAAGTGATTTTGGAAACCTCATCCGCGTTTTTCCACATTGTCTAAGAAACAACATGAGGCTTGCAAGAGATTGAAACAATGCATCCCAAAACATATTCCACCAGTGAAAACACACGTTTCTACAAAGGCCTTGAAGAAGCAAGCAAAAGAATAGTGGCTGAGTCATCTTTGCGAGAGAAACATGCATTTCATCCTTCTGGAGTAAATTTTCAGCCTGGAATTCATATGCATTTTGTACTGTGCAGAATGTATCTACCTGCTCAGGGGTTGTGTCATAGAACCACCTTTCCTGCAGGAGCTTATTGCAACAGTCATCGTTTGGCTAAGTTCTTTAGGGTTGGTTTTGGAAGGTCTTTCAACTTTGGCCCAAACCCGCTTCGTACGAAATTTTTTCACAGCGCTGTTTCCAAGTGTCCACAAAGAGCTGCTGCTGGAAACGGTACACATGCACATCTCCCATACTGGTGTGCTCGTTTCACTACCTGGATTTCGGTTTCCTCCTCCTTCTTTGAAATGACAAGCCTTCATTCAGCATGCTACACAAGCCTTGTTGCAGTTTCAGTTTTAAACATGTTGGTGCTCTCAAAACGCTGTGTAACCTGAGTAGAGTGTGTCACTCTCCAGCACTGAATACACAACTTAGAGCTCCTTTCGCCACAGACACGCAAACACATCTTTTTGGGAAAGTCCTAATTCAGGTCACTTGGAAATGTAAGGGTTTCATCGAGAACATGAAGTGAATCATGCTTTTCCACTCTGCAACAGATAGAAATGACGTTTCCTACATGCCCGTCTGAAATTCACTGCAAAATGGACCTCTTTTCGGCTTTCTTGAATGTTCTCAACGCATTAGGTGAAAGAGCGTGTTTGAGCAAGAGTGATGCAGTGTGCTTCTTCCTGGATTTCAAGTGATTTGGGAAACCTCATCCGCGTTTTTCCACATTGTCTAAGAAACAACATGAGGCTTGCAAGAGATTGAAACAATGCATCCCAAAACATATTCCACCAGTGAAACCACACGTTTCTACAAAGGCCTTGAAGAAGCAAGCAAAAGAATAGTGGCTGAGTGATCTTTCCGAGAGAAACATGCATTTCATCCTTCTGGAGTAAATTTTCAGCCTGGAATTCATATGCATTTTGTACTGTGCAGAATGTATCTACCTGCTCGGGGGTTGTGTCATAGAACCACCTTTCCTGCAGGAGCTTATTGCAACAGTCATCGTTTGGCTAAGTTCTTTAGGGTTGGTTTTGGAAGGTCTTTCAACTTTGGCCCAAACCCGCTTCGTACGAAATTTTTTCACAGCGCTGTTTCCAAGTGTCCACAAAGAGCTGCTGCTGGAAACGGTACACATGCACATCTCCCATACTGGTGTGCTCGTTTCACTACCTGGATTTCGGTTTCCTCCTCCTTCTTTGAAATGACAAGCCTTCATTCAGCATGCTACACAAGCCTTGTAGCAGTTTCAGTTTTAAACATGTTGGTGCTCTCAAAACGCTGTGTAACCTGAGTAGAGTGTGTCACTCTCCAGCACTGAATACACAACTTAGAGCTCCTTTCGCCACAGACACGCAAACACATCTTTTTGGGAAAGTCCTAATTCAGGTCACTTGGAAATGTAAGGGTTTCATCGAGAACATGAAGTGAATCATGCTTTTCCACTCTGCAACAGATAGAAATGACGTTTCCTACATGCCCGTCTGAAATTCACTGCAAAATGGACCTCTTTTCGGCTTTCTTGAATGTTCTCAACGCATTAGGTGAAAGAGCGTGTTTGAGCAAGAGTGATGCAGTGTGCTTCTTCCTGGATTTCAAGTGATTTGGGAAACCTCATCCGCGTTTTTCCACATTGTCGAAGAAACAACATGAGGCTTGCAAGAGATTGAAACAATGCATCCCAAAACATATTCCACCAGTGAAACCACACGTTTCTACAAAGGCCTTGAAGAAGCAAGCAAAAGAATAGTGGCTGAGTGATCTTTCCGAGAGAAACATGCATTTCATCCTTCTGGAGTAAATTTTCAGCCTGGAATTCATATGCATTTTGTACTGTGCAGAATGTATCTACCTGCTCGGGGGTTGTGTCATAGAACCACCTTTCCTGCAGGAGCTTATTGCAACAGTCATCGTTTGGCGAAGTTCTTTAGGGTTGGTTTTGGAAGGTCTTTCAACTTTGGCCCAATCCCGCTTCTTACGAAATATTTTCACAGCGCTGTTTCCAAGTGTCCACAAAGAGCTGCTGCTGGAAACTGTACACATGCACATCTCCCATACTGGTGTGCTCGTTTCACTACCTGGATTTTGGTTTCCTCTTCCTTCTTTGAAATGACAAGCCTTCATTCAACATGTACACACACCTTGTAGCAGTTTCCGCTTTAAGCATGTTGGTGTTCTCAAAAGGCTGTGTAACCTGTGTAGAGTGTGTCACTCTCCAGTACTGAATACACAACTTAGAGTTCCTTTCACCACAGACATGCAAACACATCTTTTTGGGGGAGTCCTATTTAAGATCTGGTGGAAATGTAAGGGTTTCATCGAGAAGATGAAGTCAATCATGCTTTTGCACTCTGCAACCGATAGAAATGTCTTTTTGTAGAAGCCCGTCTGAATTTCACTGCAAAATGGCCTTCTTTTCTGCTTTCTTGAATGTTCTTGAAGAATTAGGTGAAAGAGCGTCTTTGAACAAGGGTGAAGCAGTGTGAGTTTTCCTAGATTTCAAGTGATTTGGGAAACATATTCCGCGTTTTTCCACATTGTCTATAAACAGCAGGAGGCTTGCAAGAGATTGAAACAATGCATCCAAAACATATTCCACCAGTGAAAACACACATTTCTACAAAGACCTTGAAAGAGCAGGCAAAAGAGTAGTGGCTGAGTGTTCTTTCAGAGAGAAACATGCATTTCATTCTTCTAGAGTGAGTTTTCAGCCTGGAATTCATATGCATTTTGAACTGTGCAGAATGTAGCTACCTGCTAGGGGGTTCTGTCATAGAAGCACCTTTCCTGCAGGAGCTTATTGCAACATTCATTGTTTGGCTAAGTTCTTTAGGGTTGGTTTTGGAAGGTCTTTCAACTTTGGCCAAATCCCGCTTCGTACGAAATTTTTTCAGACTGCTGTTTCCAAGTGTCCACAAAGAGCTGCTGCCTGAAACGGTACACATGCACATCTACCATACTGGTGTGCTTGTTTCACTACCTGGATTTCGGTTTCCTCCTCCTTCTTTGAAATGACAAGCCTTCATTCAGCATGCTACACACGCCCTGTAGCAGTTTCAGTTTTAAACATGTTGGTGCTCTCAAAACGCTGTGTAACCTGAGTAGAGTGTGTCACTCTCCAGCACTGAATACACAACTTAGAGCTCCTTTCGCCACAGACACGCAAACACATCTTTTTGGGAAAGTCCTAATTCAGGTCACTTGGAAATGTAAGGGTTTCATCGAGAACATGAAGTGAATCATGCTTTTCCACTCTGCAACAGATAGAAATGACTTTTCCTACATGCCCGTCTGAAATTCACTGCAAAATGGACCTCTTTTCTGCTTTCTTGAATGTTCTCAACGCATTAGGTGAAAGAGCGTGTTTGAGCAAGAGTGATGCAGTGTGCTTCTTCCTGGATTTCAAGTGATTTGGGAAACCTCATCCGCGTTTTTCCACATTGTCTACGAAACAACATGAGGCTTGCAAGAGATTGAAACAATGCATCCCAAAACATATTCCACCAGTGAAACCACACGTTTCTACAAAGGCCTTGAAGAAGCAAGCAAAAGAATAGTGGCTGAGTGATCTTTCCGAGAGAAACATGCATTTCATCCTTCTGGAGTAAATTTTCAGCCTGGAATTCATATGCATTTTGTACTGTGCAGAATGTATCTACCTGCTCGGGGGTTGTGTCATAGAACCACCTTTCCTGCATTAGCTTATTGAAACAGTCATCGTTTGGCTAAGTTCTTTAGGGTTGGTTTTGGAAGGTCTTTCAACTTTGGCCCAATCCCGCTTCGTACGAAATTTTTTCACAGCGCTGTTTCCAAGTGTCCACAAAGAGCTGGTGCTGGAAACTGTACACATGCACATCTCCCATACTGGTGTGCTCGTTTCACTACCTGGATTTTGGTTTCCTCTTCCTTCTTTGAAATGACAAGCCTTCATTCAACATGTACACACACCTTGTAGCAGTTTCAGCTTTAAGCATGTTGGTGTTCTCAAAAGGCTGTGTAACCTGTGTAGAGTGTGTCACTCTCCAGTACTGAATACACAACTTAGAGTTCCTTTCACCACAGACATGCAAACACATCTTTTTGGGGGAGTCCTATTTAAGATCTGGTGGAAATGTAAGGGTTTCATCGAGAAGATGAAGTCAATCATGCTTTTGCACTGTGCAACGGATAGAAATGTCTTTTTGTAGAAGCCCGTCTGAATTTCACTGCAAAATGCCCTTCTTTTCTGCTTTCTTGAATGTTCTCGAAGAATTAGGTGAAAGAGCGTCTTTGAACAAGGGTGAAGCAGTGTGAGTTTTCTTAGATTTCAAGTGATTTGGGAAACATATTCCGCGTTTTTCCACATTGTCTATAAACAGCAGGAGGCTTGCAAGAGATTGAAACAATGCATCCCAAAACATATTCCACCAGTGAAAACACACATTTCTACAAAGACCTTGAAAGAGCAGCCAAAAGAATAGTGGCTGAGTGTTCTTTCAGAGAGAAACATGCATTTCATTCTTCTAGAGTGAGTTTTCAACCTGGAATTCATATGCATTTTGAACTGTGCAGAATGTAGCTACCTGCTCGGTGGTTCTGTCATAGAAGCACCTTTCCTGCAGGAGCTTATTGCAACATTCATTGTTTGGCTAAGTTCTTTAGGGTTGGTTTTGGAAGTTCTTTCAACTTTGGCCAAATCCCGCTTCGTACGAAATTTTTTCACACTGCTGTTTCCAAGTGTCCACAAAGAACTGCTGCTGGAAACGGTACACATGCACATCTCCCATACTGGTCTGCTCGTTTCACTACCTGGATTTCGGTTTCCTCCTCCTTCTTTGAAATGACAAGCCTTCATTCAGCATGCTACACACGCCTTGTAGCAGTTTCTGTTTTAAACATGTTGGTGCTCTCAAAACGCTGTGTAACCTGAGTAGAGTGTGTCACTCTCCAGCACTGAATACACAACTTAGAGCTCCTTTCGCCACAGACACGCAAACACATCTTTTTGGGAAAGTCCTAATTCAGGTCACTTGGAAATGTAAGGGTTTCATCGAGAACATGAAGTGAATCATGCTTTTCCACTCTGCAACAGATAGAAATGACTTTTCCTACATGCCCGTCTGAAATTCACTGCAAAATGGACCTCTTTTCGGCTTTCTTGAATGTTCTCAACGCATTAGGTGAAAGAGCGTGTTTGAGCAAGAGTGATGCAGTGTGCTTCTTCCTGGATTTCAAGTGATTTGGGAAACCTCATCCGCGTTTTTCCACATTGTCTAAGAAACAACATGAGGCTTGCAAGAGATTGAAACAATGCATCCCAAAACATATTCCACCAGTGAAAACACACGTTTCTACAAAGGCCTTGAGAAGCAAGCAAAAGAATAGTGGCTGAGTGATCTTTCCGAGAGAAACATGCATTTCATCCTTCTGGAGTAAATTTTCAGCCTGGAATTCATATGCATTTTGTACTGTGCAGAATGTATCTACCTGCTCGTGGGTTGTGTCATAGAAGCACCTTTCCTGCAGGAGCTTATTGCAACAGTCATCGTTTGGCTAAGTTCTTTAGGGTTGGTTTTGGAAGGTCTTTCAACTTTGGCCCAATCCCGCTTCGTACGAAATTTTTTCACAGCGCTTTTTCCAAGTGTCCACAAAGAGCTGCTGCTGGAAACTGTGCACATGCACATCTCCCATACTGGTGTGCTCGTTTCACTACCTGGATTTTGGTTTCCTCTTCCTTCTTTGAAATGACAAGCCTTCATTCAACATGTACACACACCTTGTAGCAGTTTCAGCTTTAAGCATGTTGGTGTTCTCAAAAGGCTGTGTAACCTGTGTAGAGTGTGTCACTCTCCAGTACTGAATACACAACTTAGAGTTCCTTTCACCACAGACATGCAAACACATCTTTTTGGGGGAGTCCTATTTAAGATCAGGTGGAAATGTAAGGGTTTCATCGAGAAGATGAAGTCAATCATGCTTTTGCACTCTGCAACCGATAGAAATGACTTTTTGTAGAAGCACGTCTGAATTTCACTGCAAAATGCCCTTCTTTTCTGCTTTCTTGAATGTTCTCAAAGAATTAAGTGAAAGAGCGTCTTTGAACAAGGGTGAAGCAGTGTGAGTTTTCCTAGATTTTAAGTGATTTGGGAAACATATTCCGCGTTTTTCCACATTGTCTATAAACAGCAGGAGGCTTGCAAGAGATTGAAACAATGCATCCCAAAACATATTCCACCAGTGAAAACACACATTTCTACAAAGACCTTGAAAGAGCAGGCAAAAGAATAGTGGCTGAGTGTTCTTTCAGAGAGAAACATGCATTTCATTCTTCTAGAGTGAGTTTTCAGCCTGGAATTCATATGCATTTTGAACTGTGCAGAATGTAGCTACCTGCTCGGTGGTTCTGTCATAGAAGCACCTTTCCTGCAGGAGCTTATTGCAACATTCATTGTTTGGCTAAGTTCTTTAGGGTTGGTTTTGGAAGGTCTTTCAACTTTGGCCAAATCCCGCTTCGTACGAAATTTTTTCACACTGCTGTTTCCAAGTGTCCACAAAGAGCTGCTGCTGGAAACGGTACACATGCACATCTCCCATACTGGTCTGCTCGTTTCACTACCTGGATTTTGGTTTCCTCTTCCTTCTTTGAAATGACAAGCCTTCATTCAACATGTACACACACCTTGTAGCAGTTTCAGCTTTAAGCATGTTGGTGTTCTCAAAAGGCTGTGTAACCTGTGTAGAGTGTGTCACTCTCCAGTACTGAATACACAACTTAGAGTTCCTTTCACCACAGACATGCAAACACATCTTTTTGGGGGAGTCCTATTTAAGATCTGGTGGAAATGTAAGGGTTTCATCGAGAAGATGAAGTCAATCATGCTTTTGCACTGTGCAACGGATAGAAATGTCTTTTTGTAGAAGCCCGTCTGAATTTCACTGCAAAATGCCCTTCTTTTCTGCTTTCTTGAATGTTCTCGAAGAATTAGGTGAAAGAGCGTCTTTGAACAAGGGTGAAGCAGTGTGAGTTTTCTTAGATTTCAAGTGATTTGGGAAACATATTCCGCGTTTTTCCACATTGTCTATAAACAGCAGGAGGCTTGCAAGAGATTGAAACAATGCATCCCAAAACATATTCCACCAGTGAAAACACACATTTCTACAAAGACCTTGAAAGAGCAGCCAAAAGAATAGTGGCTGAGTGTTCTTTCAGAGAGAAACATGCATTTCATTCTTCTAGAGTGAGTTTTCAGCCTGGAATTCATATGCATTTTGAACTGTGCAGAATGTAGCTACCTGCTCGGTGGTTCTGTCATAGAAGCACCTTTCCTGCAGGAGCTTATTGCAACATTCATTGTTTGGCTAAGTTCTTTAGGGTTGGTTTTGGAAGGTCTTTCAACTTTGGCCAAATCCCGCCTCGTACGAAATTTTTTCACACTGCTGTTTCCAAGTGCCCACAAAGAGCTGCTGCTGGAAACGGTACACATGCACATCTCCCATACTGGTGTGCTCGTTTCACTACCTGGATTTCGGTTTCCTCCTCCTTCTTTGAAATGACAAGCCTTCATTCAGCATGCTACACACGCCTTGTAGCAGTTTCAGTTTTAAACATGTTGGTGCTCTCAAAACCCTGTGTAACCTGAGTAGAGTGTGTCACTCTCCAGCACTGAATACACAACTTAGAGCTCCTTTCGCCACAGACTCGCAAACACATCTTTTTGGGAAAGTCCTAATTCAGGTCACTTGGAAATGTAAGGGTTTCATAGAGAACATGAAGTGAATCATGCTTTTCCACTCTGCAACAGATAGAAATGACTTTTCCTACATGCCCGTCTGAAATTCACTGCAAAATGGACCTCTTTTCTGCCTACTTGAATGTTCTCAACGCATTAGGTGAAAGAGCGTGTTTGAGCAAGAGTGATGCAGTGTGCTTCTTCCTGGATTTCAAGTGATTTGGGGAACCTCATCCGCGTTTTTCCACATTGTCTAAGAAACAACATGAGGCTTGCAAGAGATTGAAACAATGCATCCCAAAACATATTCCACCAGTGAAACCACACGTTTCTACAAAGGCCTTGAAGAAGCAAGCAAAAGAATAGTGGCTGAGTGATCTTTCCGAGAGAAACATGCATTTCATCCTTCTGGAGTAAATTTTCAGCCTGGAATTCATATGCATTTTGTACTGTGCAGAATGTATCTACCTGCTCGGGGGTTGTGTCATAGAACCACCTTTCCTGCATTAGCTTATTGCAACAGTCATCGTTTGGCTAAGTTCTTTAGGGTTGGTTTTGGAAGGTCTTTCAACTTTGGCCCAATCCCGCTTCGTACGAAATTTTTTCACAGCGCTGTTTCCAAGTGTCCACAAAGAGCTGGTGCTGGAAACTGTACACATGCACATCTCCCATACTGGTGTGCTCGTTTCACTACCTGGATTTTGGTTTCCTCTTCCTTCTTTGAAATGACAAGCCTTCATTCAACATGTACACACACCTTGTAGCAGTTTCAGCTTTAAGCATGTTGGTGTTCTCAAAAGGCTGTGTAACCTGTGTAGAGTGTGTCACTCTCCAGTACTGAATACACAACTTAGAGTTCCTTTCACCACAGACATGCAAACACATCTTTTTGGGGGAGTCCTATTTAAGATCTGGTGGAAATGTAAGGGTTTCATCGAGAAGATGAAGTCAATCATGCTTTTGCACTCTGCAACCGATAGAAATGACTTTTTGTAGAAGCCCGTCTGAATTTCACTGCAAAATGCCTTTCTTTTCTGCTTTCTTGAATGTTCTCGAAGAATTACGTGAAAGAGCGTCTTTGAACAAGGGTGAAGCAGTGTGAGTTTTCCTAGATTTCAAGTGATTTGGGAAACATATTCCGCGTTTTTCCACATTGTCTATAAACAGGAGGAGGCTTGCAAGAGATTGAAACAATGCATCCCAAAACATATTCCACCAGTGAAAACACACATTTCTACAAAGACCTTGAAAGAGCAGGCAAAAGAATAGTGGCTGAGTGTTCTTTCAAGAGAAACATGCATTTCATTCTTCCAGAGTGAGTTTTCAGCCTGGAATTCATATGCATTTTGAACTGTGCAGAATGTAGCTACCTGCTAGGTGGTTCTGTCATAGAAGCACCTTTCCTGCAGGAGATTATTGCAACATTCATTGTTTGGCTAAGTTCTTTAGGGTTGGTTTTGGAAGGTCTTTCAACTTTGGCCAAATCCCGCTTCGTACGAAATTTTTTCACACTGCTGTTTCCAAGTGTCCACAAAGAGCTGCTGCCTGAAACGGTACACATGCACATCTCCCATACTGGTGTGCTTGTTTCACTACCTGGATTTCGGTTTCCTCCTCCTTCTTTGAAATGACAAGCCTTCATTCAGCATGCTACACACGCCTTGTAGCAGTTTCCGTTTTAAACATGTTGGTGCTCTCAAAACGCTGTGTAACCTGAGTAGAGTGTGTCACTCTCCAGCACTGAATACACAACTTAGAGCTCCTTTCGCCACAGACACGCAAACACATCTTTTTGGGAAAGTCCTAATTCAGGTCACTTGGAAATGTCAGGGTTTCATCGAGAACATGAAGTGAATCATGCTTTTCCACTCTGCAACAGATAGAAATGACTTTTCCTACATGCCCGTCTGAAATTCACTGCAAAATGGACCTCTTTTCTGCTTTCTTGAATGTTCTCAACGCATTAGGTGAAAGAGCGTGTTTGAGCAAGAGTGATGCAGTGTGCTTCTTCCTGGATTTCAAGTGATTTTGGAAACCTCATCCGCGTTTTTCCACATTGTCTAAGAAACAACATGAGGCTTGCAAGAGATTGAAACAATGCATCCCAAAACATATTCCACCAGTGAAACCACACGTTTCTACAAAGGCCTTGAAGAAGCAAGCAAAAGAATAGTGGCTGAGTGATCTTTCTGAGAGAAACATGCATTTCATCCTTCTGGAGTAAATTTTCAGCCTGGAATTCATATGCATTTTGTACTGTGCAGAATGTATCTACCTGCTCGGGGGTTGTGTCATAGAACCACCTTTCCTGCAGGAGCTTATTGCAACAGTCATCGTTTGGCTAAGTTCTTTAGGGTTGGTTTTGGAAGGTCTTTCAACTTTGGCCCAAACCCGCTTCGTACGAAATTTTTTCACAGCGCTGTTTCCAAGTGTCCACAAAGAGCTGCTGCTGGAAACGGTACACATGCACATCTCCCATACTGGTGTGCTCGTTTCACTACCTGGATTTCGGTTTCCTCCTCCTTCTTTGAAATGACAAGCCTTCATTCAGCATGCTACACAAGCCTTGTAGCAGTTTCAGTTTTAAACATGTTGGTGCTCTCAAAACGCTGTGTAACCTGAGTAGAGTGTGTCACTCTCCAGCACTGAATACACAACTTAGAGCTCCTTTCGCCACAGACACGCAAACACATCTTTTTGGGAAAGTCCTAATTCAGGTCACTTGGAAATGTAAGGGTTTCATCGAGAACATGAAGTGAATCATGCTTTTCCACTCTGCAACAGATAGAAATGACGTTTCCTACATGCCCGTCTGAAATTCACTGCAAAATGGACCTCATTTCTGCTTTCTTGAATGTTCTCAACGCATTAGGTGAAAGAGCGTGTTTGAGCAAGAGTGATGCAGTGTGCTTCTTCCTGGATTTCAAGTGATTTGGGAAACCTCATCCGCGTTTTTCCACATTGTCTAAGAAACAACATGAGGCTTGCAAGAGATTGAAACAATGCATCCCAAAACATATTCCACCAGTGAAACCACACGTTTCTACAAAGGCCTTGAAGAAGCAAGCAAAAGAATAGTGGCTGAGTGATCTTTCCGAGAGAAACATGCATTTCATCCTTCTGGAGTAAATTTTCAGCCTGGAATTCATATGCATTTTGTACTGTGCAGAATGTATCTACCTGCTCGGGGGTTGTGTCATAGAACCACCTTTCCTGCAGGAGCTTATTGCAACAGTCATCGTTTGGCTAAGTTCTTTAGGGTTGGTTTTGGAAGGTCTTTTAACTTTGGCCCAAACCCGCTTCGTACGAAATTTTTTCACAGCGCTGTTTCCAAGTGTCCACAAAGAGCTGCTGCTGGAAACGGTACACATGCACATCTCCCATACTGGTGTGCTCGTTTCACTACCTGGATTTCGGTTTCCTCCTCCTTCTTTGAAATGACAAGCCTTCATTCAGCATGCTACACAAGCCTTGTAGCAGTTTCAGTTTTAAACATGTTGGTGCTATCAAAACGCTATGTAACCTGAGTAGAGTGTGTCACTCTCCAGCACTGAATACACAACTTAGAGCTCCTTTCGCCACAGACACGCAAACACATCTTTTTGGGAAAGTCCTAATTCAGGTCACTTGGAAATGTAAGGGTTTCATCGAGAACATGAAGTGAATCATGCTTTTCCACTCTGCAACAGATAGAAATGACGTTTCCTACATGCCCGTCTGAAATTCACTGCAAAATGTACCTCTTTTCGGCTTTCTTGAATGTTCTCAACGCATTAGGTGAAAGAGCGTGTTTGAGCAAGAGTGATGCAGTGTGCTTCTTCCTGGATTTCAAGTGATTTGGGAAACCTCATCCGCGTTTTTCCACATTGTCTAAGAAACAACATGAGGCTTGCAAGAGATTGAAACAATGCATCCCAAAACATATTCCACCAGTGAAACCACACGTTTCTACAAAGGCCTTGAAGAAGCAAGCAAAAGAATAGTGGCTGAGTGATCTTTCCGAGAGAAACATGCATTTCATCCTTCTGGAGTAAATTTTCAGCCTGGAATTCATATGCATTTTGTACTGTGCAGAATGTATCTACCTGCTCGGGGGTTGTGTCATAGAACCACCTTTCCTGCATTAGCTTATTGCAACAGTCATCGTTTGGCGAAGTTCTTTAGGGTTGGTTTTGGAAGGTCTTTCAACTTTGGCCCAATCCCGCTTCTTACGAAATATTTTCACAGCGCTGTTTCCAAGTGTCCACAAAGAGCTGGTGCTGGAAACTGTACACATGCACATCTCCCATACTGGTGTGCTCGTTTCACTACCTGGATTTTGGTTTCCTCTTCCTTCTTTGAAATGACAAGCCTTCATTCAACATGTACACACACCTTGTAGCAGTTTCAGCTTTAAGCATGTTGGTGTTCTCAAAAGGCTGTGTAACCTGTGTAGAGTGTGTCACTCTCCAGTACTGAATACACAACTTAGAGTTCCTTTCACCACAGACATGCAAACACATCTTTTTGGGGGAGTCCTATTTAAGATCTGGTGGAAATGTAAGGGTTTCATCGAGAAGATGAAGTCAATCATGCTTTTGCACTCTGCAACCGATAGAAATGTCTTTTTGTAGAAGCCCGTCTGAATTTCACTGCAAAATGCCCTTCTTTTCTGCTTTCTTGAATGTTCTTGAAGAATTAGGTGAAAGAGCGTCTTTGAACAAGGGTGAAGCAGTGTGAGTTTTCCTAGATTTCAAGTGATTTGGGAAACATATTCCGCGTTTTTCCACATTGTCTATAAACAGCAGGAGGCTTGCAAGAGATTGAAACAATGCATCCAAAACATATTCCACCTCTGAAAACACACATTTCTACAAAGACCTTGAAAGAGCAGGCAAAAGAGTAGTGGCTGAGTGTTCTTTCAGAGAGAAACATGCATTTCATTCTTCTAGAGTGAGTTTTCAGCCTGGAATTCATATGCATTTTGAACTGTGCAGAATGTAGCTACCTGCTAGGGGGTTCTGTCATAGAAGCACCTTTCCTGCAGGAGCTTATTGCAACATTCATTGTTTGGCTAAGTTCTTTAGGGTTGGTTTTGGAAGGTCTTTCAACTTTGGCCAAATCCCGCTTCGTACGAAATTTTTTCACACTGCTGTTTCCAAGTGTCCACAAAGAGCTGCTGCCTGAAACGGTACACATGCACATCTACCATACTGGTGTGCTTGTTTCACTACCTGGATTTCGGTTTCCTCCTCCTTCTTTGAAATGACAAGCCTTCATTCAGCATGCTACACACGCCCTGTAGCAGTTTCAGTTTTAAACATGTTGGTGCTCTCAAAACGCTGTGTAACCTGAGTAGAGTGTGTCACTCTCCAGCACTGAATACACAACTTAGAGCTCCTTTCGCCACAGACACGCAAACACATCTTTTTGGGAAAGTCCTAATTCAGGTCACTTGGAAATGTAAGGGTTTCATCGAGAACATGAAGTGAATCATGCTTTTCCACTCTGCAACAGATAGAAATGACTTTTCCTACATGCCCGTCTGAAATTCACTGCAAAATGGACCTCTTTTCTGCTTTCTTGAATGTTCTCAACGCATTAGGTGAAAGAGCGTGTTTGAGCAAGAGTGATGCAGTGTGCTTCTTCCTGGATTTCAAGTGATTTGGGAAACCTCATCCGCGTTTTTCCACATTGTCTACGAAACAACATGAGGCTTGCAAGAGATTGAAACAATGCATCCCAAAACATATTCCACCAGTGAAACCACACGTTTCTACAAAGGCCTTGAAGAAGCAAGCAAAAGAATAGTGGCTGAGTGATCTTTCCGAGAGAAACATGCATTTCATCCTTCTGGAGTAAATTTTCAGCCTGGAATTCATATGCATTTTGTACTGTGCAGAATGTATCTACCTGCTCGGGGGTTGTGTCATAGAACCACCTTTCCTGCATTAGCTTATTGCAACAGTCATCGTTTGGCTAAGTTCTTTAGGGTTGGTTTTGGAAGGTCTTTCAACTTTGGCCCAATCCCGCTTCGTACGAAATTTTTTCACAGCGCTGTTTCCAAGTGTCCACAAAGAGCTGGTGCTGGAAACTGTACACATGCACATCTCCCATACTGGTGTGCTCGTTTCACTACCTGGATTTTGGTTTCCTCTTCCTTCTTTGAAATGACAAGCCTTCATTCAACATGTACACACACCTTGTAGCAGTTTCAGCTTTAAGCATGTTGGTGTTCTCAAAAGGCTGTGTAACCTGTGTAGAGTGTGTCACTCTCCAGTACTGAATACACAACTTAGAGTTCCTTTCACCACAGACATGCAAACACATCTTTTTGGGGGAGTCCTATTTAAGATCTGGTGGAAATGTAAGGGTTTCATCGAGAAGATGAAGTCAATCATGCTTTTGCACTGTGCAACGGATAGAAATGTCTTTTTGTAGAAGCCCGTCTGAATTTCACTGCAAAATGCCCTTCTTTTCTGCTTTCTTGAATGTTCTCGAAGAATTAGGTGAAAGAGCGTCTTTGAACAAGGGTGAAGCAGTGTGAGTTTTCTTAGATTTCAAGTGATTTGGGAAACATATTCCGCGTTTTTCCACATTGTCTATAAACAGCAGGAGGCTTGCAAGAGATTGAAACAATGCATCCCAAAACATATTCCACCAGTGAAAACACACATTTCTACAAAGACCTTGAAAGAGCAGCCAAAAGAATAGTGGCTGAGTGTTCTTTCAGAGAGAAACATGCATTTCATTCTTCTAGAGTGAGTTTTCAGCCTGGAATTCATATGCATTTTGAACTGTGCAGAATGTAGCTACCTGCTCGGTGGTTCTGTCATAGAAGCACCTTTCCTGCAGGAGCTTATTGCAACATTCATTGTTTGGCTAAGTTCTTTAGGGTTGGTTTTGGAAGTTCTTTCAACTTTGGCCAAATCCCGCTTCGTACGAAATTTTTTCACACTGCTGTTTCCAAGTGTCCACAAAGAAATGCTGCTGGAAACGGTACAGATGCACATCTCCCATACTGATCTGCTCGTTTCACTACCTGGATTTCGGTTTCCTCCTCCTTCTTTGAAATGACAAGCCTTCATTCAGCATGCTACACACGCCTTGTAGCAGTTTCCGTTTGAAACATGTTGGTGCTCTCAAAACGCTGTGTAACCTGAGTAGAGTGTGTCACTCTCCAGCACTGAATACACAACTTAGAGCTCCTTTCGCCACAGACACGCAAACACATCTTTTTGGGAAAGTCCTAATTCAGGTCACTTGGAAATGTAAGGGTTTCATCGAGAACATGAAGTGAATCATGCTTTTCCACTCTGCAACAGATAGAAATGACTTTTCCTACATGCCCGTCTGAAATTCACTGCAAAATGGACCTCTTTTCGGCTTTCTTGAATGTTCTCAACGCATTAGGTGAAAGAGCGTGTTTGAGCAAGAGTGATGCAGTGTGCTTCTTCCTGGATTTCAAGTGATTTGGGAAACCTCATCCGCGTTTTTCCACATTGTCTAAGAAACAACATGAGGCTTGCAAGAGATTGAAACAATGCATCCCAAAACATATTCCACCAGTGAAAACACACGTTTCTACAAAGGCCTTGAGAAGCAAGCAAAAGAATAGTGGCTGAGTGATCTTTGCGAGAGAAACATGCATTTCATCCTTCTGGAGTAAATTTTCAGCCTGGAATTCATATGCATTTTGTACTGTGCAGAATGTATCTACCTGCTCGGGGGTTGTGTCATAGAACCACCTTTCCTGCATTAGCTTATTGCAACAGTCATCGTTTGGCTAAGTTCTTTAGGGTTGGTTTTGGAAGGTCTTTCAACTTTGGCCCAATCCCGCTTCGTACGAAATTTTTTCACAGCGCTGTTTCCAAGTGTCCACAAAGAGCTGCTGCTGGAAACTGTGCACATGCACATCTCCCATACTGGTGTGCTCGTTTCACTACCTGGATTTTGGTTTCCTCTTCCTTCTTTGAAATGACAAGCCTTCATTCAACATGTACACACACCTTGTAGCAGTTTCAGCTTTAAGCATGTTGGTGTTCTCAAAAGGCTGTGTAACCTGTGTAGAGTGTGTCACTCTCCAGTACTGAATACACAACTTAGAGTTCCTTTCACCACAGACATGCAAACACATCTTTTTGGGGGAGTCCTATTTAAGATCAGGTGGAAATGTAAGGGTTTCATCGAGAAGATGAAGTCAATCATGCTTTTGCACTCTGCAACCGATAGAAATGACTTTTTGTAGAAGCACGTCTGAATTTCACTGCAAAATGCCCTTCTTTTCTGCTTTCTTGAATGTTCTCAAAGAATTAAGTGAAAGAGCGTCTTTGAACAAGGGTGAAGCAGTGTGAGTTTTCCTAGATTTTAAGTGATTTGGGAAACATATTCCGCGTTTTTCCACATTGTCTATAAACAGCAGGAGGCTTGCAAGAGATTGAAACAATGCATCCCAAAACATATTCCACCAGTGAAAACACCCATTTCTACAAAGACCTTGAAAGAGCAGGCAAAAGAATAGTGGCTGAGTGTTCTTTCAGAGAGAAACATGCATTTCATTCTTCTAGAGTGAGTTTTCAGCCTGGAATTCATATGCATTTTGAACTCTGCAGAATGTAGCTACCTGCTCGGTGGTTCTGTCATAGAAGCACCTTTCCTGCAGGAGCTTATTGCAACATTCATTGTTTGGCTAAGTTCTTTAGGGTTGGTTTTGGAAGGTCTTTCAACTTTGGCCAAATCCCGCTTCGTACGAAATTTTTTCACACTGCTGTTTCCAAGTGTCCACAAAGAGCTGCTGCTGGAAACGGTACACATGCACATCTCCCATACTGGTCTGCTCGTTTCACTACCTGGATTTCGGTTTCCTCCTCCTTCTTTGAAATGACAAGCCTTCATTCAGCATGCTACACACGCCTTGTAGCAGTTTCAGTTTTAAACATGTTGGTGCTCTCAAAACGCTGTGTAACCTGAGTAGAGTGTGTCACTCTCCAGCACTGAATACACAACTTAGAGCTCCTTTCGCCACAGACAAGCATTCACATCTTTTTGGGAAAGTCCTAATTCAGGTCACTTGGAAATGTGAGGGTTTCATCGAGAACATGAAGTGAATCATGCTTTTCCACTCTGCAACAGATAGAAATGACTTTTCCCACATGCCCGTCTGAAATTCACTGCAAAATGGACCTCTTTTCTGCTTTCTTGAATGTTCTAAACGCATTAGGTGAAAGAGCGTGTTTGAGCAAGAGTGATGCAGTGTGCTTCTTCCTGGATTTCAAGTGATTTGGGAAACCTCATCCGCGTTTTTCCACATTGTCTACGAAACAACATGAGGCTTGCAAGAGATTGAAACAATGCATCCCAAAACATATTCCACCAGTGAAACCACACGTTTCTACAAAGCCTTGAAGAAGCAAGCAAAAGAATAGTGGCTGAGTGATCTTTCCGAGAGAAACATGCATTTCATCCTTCTGGAGTAAATTTTCAGCCTGGAATTCATATGCATTTTGTACTGTGCAGAATGTATCTACCTGCTCGGGGGTTGTGTCATAGAACCACCTTTCCTGCATTAGCTTATTGCAACAGTCATCGTTTGGCTAAGTTCTTTAGGGTTGGTTTTGGAAGGTCTTTCAACTTTGGCCCAATCCCGCTTCGTACGAAATTTTTTCACAGCGCTGTTTCCAAGTGTCCACAAAGAGCTGGTGCTGGAAACTGTACACATGCACATCTCCCATACTGGTGTGCTCGTTTCACTACCTGGATTTTGGTTTCCTCTTCCTTCTTTGAAATGACAAGCCTTCATTCAACATGTACACACACCTTGTAGCAGTTTCAGCTTTAAGCATGTTGGTGTTCTCAAAAGGCTGTGTAACCTGTGTAGAGTGTGTCTCTCCAGTACTGAATACACAACTTAGAGTTCCTTTCACCACAGACATGCAAACACATCTTTTTGGGGGAGTCCTATTTAAGATCTGGTGGAAATGTAAGGGTTTCATCGAGAAGATGAAGTCAATCATGCTTTTGCACTGTGCAACGGATAGAAATGTCTTTTTGTAGAAGCCCGTCTGAATTTCACAGCAAAATGCACTTCTTTTCTGCTTTCTTGAATGTTCTCGAAGAATTAGGTGAAAGAGCGTCTTTGAACAAGGGTGAAGCAGTGTGAGTTTTCTTAGATTTCAAGTGATTTGGGAAACATATTCCGCGTTTTTCCACATTGTCTATAAACAGCAGGAGGCTTGCAAGAGATTGAAACAATGCATCCCAAAACATATTCCACCAGTGAAAACACACATTTCTACAAAGACCTTGAAAGAGCAGCCAAAAGAATAGTGGCTGAGTGTTCTTTCAGAGAGAAACATGCATTTCATTCTTCTAGAGTGAGTTTTCAGCCTGGAATTCATATGCATTTTGAACTGTGCAGAATGTAGCTACCTGCTCGGTGGTTCTGTCATAGAAGCACCTTTCCTGCAGGAGCTTATTGCAACATTCATTGTTTGGCTAAATTCTTTAGGGTTGGTTTTGGAAGTTCTTTCAACTTTGGCCAAATCCCGCTTCGTACGAAATTTTTTCACACTGCTGTTTCCAAGTGTCCACAAAGAACTGCTGCTGGAAACGGTACAGATGCACATCTCCCATACTGGTCTGCTCGTTTCACTACCTGGATTTCGGTTTCCTCCTCCTTCTTTGAAATGACAAGCCTTCATTCAGCATGCTACACACGCCTTGTAGCAGTTTCCGTTTGAAACATGTTGGTGCTCTCAAAACGCTGTGTAACCTGAGTAGAGTGTGTCACTCTCCAGCACTGAATACACAACTTAGAGCTCCTTTCGCCACAGACACGCAAACACATCTTTTTGGGAAAGTCCTAATTCAGGTCACTTGGAAATGTAAGGGTTTCATAGAGAACATGAAGTGAATCATGCTTTTCCACTCTGCAACAGATAGAAATGACTTTTCCTACATGCCCGTCTGAAATTCACTGCAAAATGGACCTCTTTTCTGCCTACTTGAATGTTCTCAACGCATTAGGTGAAAGAGCGTGTTTGAGCAAGAGTGATGCAGTGTGCTTCTTCCTGGATTTCAAGTGATTTGGGGAACCTCATCCGCGTTTTTCCACATTGTCTAAGAAACAACATGAGGCTTGCAAGAGATTGAAACAATGCATCCCAAAACATATTCCACCAGTGAAACCACACGTTTCTACAAAGGCCTTGAAGAAGCAAGCAAAAGAATAGTGGCTGAGTGATCTTTCCGAGAGAAACATGCATTTCATCCTTCTGGAGTAAATTTTCAGCCTGGAATTCATATGCATTTTGTACTGTGCAGAATGTATCTACCTGCTCGGGGGTTGTGTCATAGAACCACCTTTCCTGCATTAGCTTATTGCAACAGTCATCGTTTGGCTAAGTTCTTTAGGGTTGGTTTTGGAAGGTCTTTCAACTTTGGCCCAATCCCGCTTCGTACGAAATTTTTTCACAGCGCTGTTTCCAAGTGTCCACAAAGAGCTGCTGCTGGAAACTGTACACATGCACATCTCCCATACTGGTGTGCTCGTTTCACTACCTGGATTTTGGTTTCCTCTTCCTTCTTTGAAATGACAAGCCTTCATTCAACATGTACACACACCTTGTAGCAGTTTCAGCTTTAAGCATGTTGGTGTTCTCAAAAGGCTGTGTAACCTGTGTAGAGTGTGTCACTCTCCAGTACTGAATACACAACTTAGAGTTCCTTTCACCACAGACATGCAAACACATCTTTTTGGGGGAGTCCTATTTAAGATCTGGTGGAAATGTAAGGGTTTCATCGAGAAGATGAAGTCAATCATGCTTTTGCACTCTGCAACCGATAGAAATGACTTTTTGTAGAAGCCCGTCTGAATTTCACTGCAAAATGCCTTTCTTTTCTGCTTTCTTGAATGTTCTCGAAGAATTACGTGAAAGAGCGTCTTTGAACAAGGGTGAAGCAGTGTGAGTTTTCCTAGATTTCAAGTGATTTGGGAAACATATTCCGCGTTTTTCCACATTGTCTATAAACAGGAGGAGGCTTGCAAGAGATGAAACAATGCATCCCAAAACATATTCCACCAGTGAAAACACACATTTCTACAAAGACCTTGAAAGAGCAGGCAAAAGAATAGTGGCTGAGTGTTCTTTCAAGAGAAACATGCATTTCATTCTTCCAGAGTGAGTTTTCAGCCTGGAATTCATATGCATTTTGAACTGTGCAGAATGTAGCTACCTGCTAGGTGGTTCTGTCATAGAAGCACCTTTCCTGCAGGAGATTATTGCAACATTCATTGTTTGGCTAAGTTCTTTAGGGTTGGTTTTGGAAGGTCTTTCAACTTTGGCCAAATCCCGCTTCGTACGAAATTTTTTCACACTGCTGTTTCCAAGTGTCCACAAAGAGCTGCTGCCTGAAACGGTACACATGCACATCTCCCATACTGGTGTGCTTGTTTCACTACCTGGATTTCGGTTTCCTCCTCCTTCTTTGAAATGACAAGCCTTCATTCAGCATGCTACACACGCCTTGTAGCAGTTTCCGTTTTAAACATGTTGGTGCTCTCAAAACGCTGTGTAACCTGAGTAGAGTGTGTCACTCTCCAGCACTGAATACACAACTTAGAGCTCCTTTCGCCACAGACACGCAAACACATCTTTTTGGGAAAGTCCTAATTCAGGTCACTTGGAAATGTCAGGGTTTCATCGAGAACATGAAGTGAATCATGCTTTTCCACTCTGCAACAGATAGAAATGACTTTTCCTACATGCCCGTCTGAAATTCACTGCAAAATGGACCTCTTTTCTGCTTTCTTGAATGTTCTCAACGCATTAGGTGAAAGAGCGTGTTTGAGCAAGAGTGATGCAGTGTGCTTCTTCCTGGATTTCAAGTGATTTTGGAAACCTCATCCGCGTTTTTCCACATTGTCTAAGAAACAACATGAGGCTTGCAAGAGATTGAAACAATGCATCCCAAAACATATTCCACCAGTGAAACCACACGTTTCTACAAAGGCCTTGAAGAAGCAAGCAAAAGAATAGTGGCTGAGTGATCTTTGCGAGAGAAACATGCATTTCATCCTTCTGGAGTAAATTTTCAGCCTGGAATTCATATGCATTTTGTACTGTGCAGAATGTATCTACCTGCTCGGGGGTTGTGTCATAGAACCACCTTTCCTGCATTAGCTTATTGCAACAGTCATCGTTTGGCTAAGTTCTTTAGGGTTGGTTTTGGAAGGTCTTTCAACTTTGGCCCAATCCCGCTTCGTACGAAATTTTTTCACAGCGCTTTTTCCAAGTGTCCACAAAGAGCTGCTGCTGGAAACTGTGCACATGCACATCTCCCATACTGGTGTGCTCGTTTCACTACCTGGATTTTGGTTTCCTCTTCCTTCTTTGAAATGACAAGCCTTCATTCAACATGTACACACACCTTGTAGCAGTTTCAGCTTTAAGCATGTTGGTGTTCTCAAAAGGCTGTGTAACCTGTGTAGAGTGTGTCACTCTCCAGTACTGAATACACAACTTAGAGTTCCTTTCACCACAGACATGCAAACACATCTTTTTGGGGGAGTCCTATTTAAGATCTGGTGGAAATGTAAGGGTTTCATCGAGAAGATGAAGTCAATCATGCTTTTGCACTGTGCAACGGATAGAAATGTCTTTTTGTAGAAGCCCGTCTGAATTTCACAGCAAAATGCACTTCTTTTCTGCTTTCTTGAATGTTCTCGAAGAATTAGGTGAAAGAGCGTCTTTGAACAAGGGTGAAGCAGTGTGAGTTTTCTTAGATTTCAAGTGATTTGGGAAACATATTCCGCGTTTTTCCACATTGTCTATAAACAGCAGGAGGCTTGCAAGAGATTGAAACAATGCATCCCAAAACATATTCCACCAGTGAAAACACACATTTCTACAAAGACCTTGAAAGAGCAGCCAAAAGAATAGTGGCTGAGTGTTCTTTCAGAGAGAAACATGCATTTCATTCTTCTAGAGTGAGTTTTCAGCCTGGAATTCATATGCATTTTGAACTGTGCAGAATGTAGCTACCTGCTCGGTGGTTCTGTCATAGAAGCACCTTTCCTGCAGGAGCTTATTGCAACATTCATTGTTTGGCTAAATTCTTTAGGGTTGGTTTTGGAAGTTCTTTCAACTTTGGCCAAATCCCGCTTCGTACGAAATTTTTTCACACTGCTGTTTCCAAGTGTCCACAAAGAACTGCTGCTGGAAACGGTACAGATGCACATCTCCCATACTGGTCTGCTCGTTTCACTACCTGGATTTCGGTTTCCTCCTCCTTCTTTGAAATGACAAGCCTTCATTCAGCATGCTACACACGCCTTGTAGCAGTTTCCGTTTGAAACATGTTGGTGCTCTCAAAACGCTGTGTAACCTGAGTAGAGTGTGTCACTCTCCAGCACTGAATACACAACTTAGAGCTCCTTTCGCCACAGACACGCAAACACATCTTTTTGGGAAAGTCCTAATTCAGGTCACTTGGAAATGTAAGGGTTTCATAGAGAACATGAAGTGAATCATGCTTTTCCACTCTGCAACAGATAGAAATGACTTTTCCTACATGCCCGTCTGAAATTCACTGCAAAATGGACCTCTTTTCTGCCTACTTGAATGTTCTCAACGCATTAGGTGAAAGAGCGTGTTTGAGCAAGAGTGATGCAGTGTGCTTCTTCCTGGATTTCAAGTGATTTGGGGAACCTCATCCGCGTTTTTCCACATTGTCTAAGAAACAACATGAGGCTTGCAAGAGATTGAAACAATGCATCCCAAAACATATTCCACCAGTGAAACCACACGTTTCTACAAAGGCCTTGAAGAAGCAAGCAAAAGAATAGTGGCTGAGTGATCTTTCCGAGAGAAACATGCATTTCATCCTTCTGGAGTAAATTTTCAGCCTGGAATTCATATGCATTTTGTACTGTGCAGAATGTATCTACCTGCTCGGGGGTTGTGTCATAGAACCACCTTTCCTGCATTAGCTTATTGCAACAGTCATCGTTTGGCTAAGTTCTTTAGGGTTGGTTTTGGAAGGTCTTTCAACTTTGGCCCAATCCCGCTTCGTACGAAATTTTTTCACAGCGCTGTTTCCAAGTGTCCACAAAGAGCTGCTGCTGGAAACTGTACACATGCACATCTCCCATACTGGTGTGCTCGTTTCACTACCTGGATTTTGGTTTCCTCTTCCTTCTTTGAAATGACAAGCCTTCATTCAACATGTACACACACCTTGTAGCAGTTTCAGCTTTAAGCATGTTGGTGTTCTCAAAAGGCTGTGTAACCTGTGTAGAGTGTGTCACTCTCCAGTACTGAATACACAACTTAGAGTTCCTTTCACCACAGACATGCAAACACATCTTTTTGGGGGAGTCCTATTTAAGATCTGGTGGAAATGTAAGGGTTTCATCGAGAAGATGAAGTCAATCATGCTTTTGCACTCTGCAACCGATAGAAATGACTTTTTGTAGAAGCCCGTCTGAATTTCACTGCAAAATGCCTTTCTTTTCTGCTTTCTTGAATGTTCTCGAAGAATTACGTGAAAGAGCGTCTTTGAACAAGGGTGAAGCAGTGTGAGTTTTCCTAGATTTCAAGTGATTTGGGAAACATATTCCGCGTTTTTCCACATTGTCTATAAACAGGAGGAGGCTTGCAAGAGATGAAACAATGCATCCCAAAACATATTCCACCAGTGAAAACACACATTTCTACAAAGACCTTGAAAGAGCAGGCAAAAGAATAGTGGCTGAGTGTTCTTTCAAGAGAAACATGCATTTCATTCTTCCAGAGTGAGTTTTCAGCCTGGAATTCATATGCATTTTGAACTGTGCAGAATGTAGCTACCTGCTAGGTGGTTCTGTCATAGAAGCACCTTTCCTGCAGGAGATTATTGCAACATTCATTGTTTGGCTAAGTTCTTTAGGGTTGGTTTTGGAAGGTCTTTCAACTTTGGCCAAATCCCGCTTCGTACGAAATTTTTTCACACTGCTGTTTCCAAGTGTCCACAAAGAGCTGCTGCCTGAAACGGTACACATGCACATCTCCCATACTGGTGTGCTTGTTTCACTACCTGGATTTCGGTTTCCTCCTCCTTCTTTGAAATGACAAGCCTTCATTCAGCATGCTACACACGCCTTGTAGCAGTTTCCGTTTTAAACATGTTGGTGCTCTCAAAACGCTGTGTAACCTGAGTAGAGTGTGTCACTCTCCAGCACTGAATACACAACTTAGAGCTCCTTTCGCCACAGACACGCAAACACATCTTTTTGGGAAAGTCCTAATTCAGGTCACTTGGAAATGTCAGGGTTTCATCGAGAACATGAAGTGAATCATGCTTTTCCACTCTGCAACAGATAGAAATGACTTTTCCTACATGCCCGTCTGAAATTCACTGCAAAATGGACCTCTTTTCTGCTTTCTTGAATGTTCTCAACGCATTAGGTGAAAGAGCGTGTTTGAGCAAGAGTGATGCAGTGTGCTTCTTCCTGGATTTCAAGTGATTTTGGAAACCTCATCCGCGTTTTTCCACATTGTCTAAGAAACAACATGAGGCTTGCAAGAGATTGAAACAATGCATCCCAAAACATATTCCACCAGTGAAACCACACGTTTCTACAAAGGCCTTGAAGAAGCAAGCAAAAGAATAGTGGCTGAGTGATCTTTGCGAGAGAAACATGCATTTCATCCTTCTGGAGTAAATTTTCAGCCTGGAATTCATATGCATTTTGTACTGTGCAGAATGTATCTACCTGCTCGGGGGTTGTGTCATAGAACCACCTTTCCTGCATTAGCTTATTGCAACAGTCATCGTTTGGCTAAGTTCTTTAGGGTTGGTTTTGGAAGGTCTTTCAACTTTGGCCCAATCCCGCTTCGTACGAAATTTTTTCACAGCGCTTTTTCCAAGTGTCCACAAAGAGCTGCTGCTGGAAACTGTGCACATGCACATCTCCCATACTGGTGTGCTCGTTTCACTACCTGGATTTTGGTTTCCTCTTCCTTCTTTGAAATGACAAGCCTTCATTCAACATGTACACACACCTTGTAGCAGTTTCAGCTTTAAGCATGTTGGTGTTCTCAAAAGGCTGTGTAACCTGTGTAGAGTGTGTCACTCTCCAGTACTGAATACACAACTTAGAGTTCCTTTCACCACAGACATGCAAACACATCTTTTTGGGGGAGTCCTATTTAAGATCAGGTGGAAATGTAAGGGTTTCATCGAGAAGATGAAGTCAATCATGCTTTTGCACTCTGCAACCGATAGAAATGACTTTTTGTAGAAGCACGTCTGAATTTCACTGCAAAATGCCCTTCTTTTCTGCTTTCTTGAATGTTCTCAAAGAATTAAGTGAAAGAGCGTCTTTGAACAAGGGTGAAGCAGTGTGAATTTTCCTAGATTTTAAGTGATTTGGGAAACATATTCCGCGTTTTTCCACATTGTCTATAAACAGCAGGAGGCTTGCAAGAGATTGAAACAATGCATCCAAAAACATATTCCACCAGTGAAAACACCCATTTCTACAAAGACCTTGAAAGAGCAGGCAAAAGAATAGTGGCTGAGTGTTCTTTCAGAGAGAAACATGCATTTCATTCTTCTAGAGTGAGTTTTCAGCCTGGAATTCATATGCATTTTGAACTGTGCAGAATGTAGCTACCTGCTCGGTGGTTCTGTCATAGAAGCACCTTTCCTGCAGGAGCTTATTGCAACATTCATTGTTTGGCTAAGTTCTTTAGGGTTGGTTTTGGAAGTTCTTTCAACTTTGGCCAAATCCCGCTTCGTACGAAATTTTTTCACACTGCTGTTTCCAAGTGTCCACAAAGAACTGCTGCTGGAAACGGTACAGATGCACATCTCCCATACTGGTCTGCTCGTTTCACTACCTGGATTTCGGTTTCCTCCTCCTTCTTTGAAATGACAAGCCTTCATTCAGCATGCTACACACGCCTTGTAGCAGTTTCCGTTTGAAACATGTTGGTGCTCTCAAAACGCTGTGTAACCTGAGTAGAGTGTGTCACTCTCCAGCACTGAATACACAACTTAGAGCTCCTTTCGCCACAGACACGCAAACACATCTTTTTGGGAAAGTCCTAATTCAGGTCACTTGGAAATGTAAGGGTTTCATCGAGAACATGAAGTGAATCATGCTTTTCCACTCTGCAACAGATAGAAATGACTTTTCCTACATGCCCGTCTGAAATTCACTGCAAAATGGACCTCTTTTCGGCTTTCTTGAATGTTCTCAACGCATTAGGTGAAAGAGCGTGTTTGAGCAAGAGTGATGCAGTGTGCTTCTTCCTGGATTTCAAGTGATTTGGGAAACCTCATCCGCGTTTTTCCACATTGTCTAAGAAACAACATGAGGCTTGCAAGAGATTGAAACAATGCATCCCAAAACATATTCCACCAGTGAAACCACACGTTTCTACAAAGGCCTTGAAGAAGCAAGCAAAAGAATAGTGGCTGAGTGATCTTTCCGAGAGAAACATGCATTTCATCCTTCTGGAGTAAATTTTCAGCCTGGAATTCATATGCATTTTGTACTGTGCAGAATGTATCTACCTGCTCGGGGGTTGTGTCATAGAACCACCTTTCCTGCATTAGCTTATTGCAACAGTCATCGTTTGGCTAAGTTCTTTAGGGTTGGTTTTGGAAGGTCTTTCAACTTTGGCCCAATCCCGCTTCGTACGAAATTTTTTCACAGCGCTGTTTCCAAGTGTCCACAAAGAGCTGCTGCTGGAAACTGTACACATGCACATCTCCCATACTGGTGTGCTCGTTTCACTACCTGGATTTTGGTTTCCTCTTCCTTCTTTGAAATGACAAGCCTTCATTCAACATGTACACACACCTTGTAGCAGTTTCAGCTTTAAGCATGTTGGTGTTCTCAAAAGGCTGTGTAACCTGTGTAGAGTGTGTCACTCTCCAGTACTGAATACACAACTTAGAGTTCCTTTCACCACAGACATGCAAACACATCTTTTTGGGGGAGTCCTATTTAAGATCTGGTGGAAATGTAAGGGTTTCATCGAGAAGATGAAGTCAATCATGCTTTTGCACTCTGCAACCGATAGAAATGACTTTTTGTAGAAGCCCGTCTGAATTTCACTGCAAAATGCCTTTCTTTTCTGCTTTCTTGAATGTTCTCGAAGAATTACGTGAAAGAGCGTCTTTGAACAAGGGTGAAGCAGTGTGAGTTTTCCTAGATTTCAAGTGATTTGGGAAACATATTCCGCGTTTTTCCACATTGTCTATAAACAGGAGGAGGCTTGCAAGAGATGAAACAATGCATCCCAAAACATATTCCACCAGTGAAAACACACATTTCTACAAAGACCTTGAAAGAGCAGGCAAAAGAATAGTGGCTGAGTGTTCTTTCAAGAGAAACATGCATTTCATTCTTCCAGAGTGAGTTTTCAGCCTGGAATTCATATGCATTTTGAACTGTGCAGAATGTAGCTACCTGCTAGGTGGTTCTGTCATAGAAGCACCTTTCCTGCAGGAGATTATTGCAACATTCATTGTTTGGCTAAGTTCTTTAGGGTTGGTTTTGGAAGGTCTTTCAACTTTGGCCAAATCCCGCTTCGTACGAAATTTTTTCACACTGCTGTTTCCAAGTGTCCACAAAGAGCTGCTGCCTGAAACGGTACACATGCACATCTCCCATACTGGTGTGCTTGTTTCACTACCTGGATTTCGGTTTCCTCCTCCTTCTTTGAAATGACAAGCCTTCATTCAGCATGCTACACACGCCTTGTAGCAGTTTCCGTTTTAAACATGTTGGTGCTCTCAAAACGCTGTGTAACCTGAGTAGAGTGTGTCACTCTCCAGCACTGAATACACAACTTAGAGCTCCTTTCGCCACAGACACGCAAACACATCTTTTTGGGAAAGTCCTAATTCAGGTCACTTGGAAATGTCAGGGTTTCATCGAGAACATGAAGTGAATCATGCTTTTCCACTCTGCAACAGATAGAAATGACTTTTCCTACATGCCCGTCTGAAATTCACTGCAAAATGGACCTCTTTTCTGCTTTCTTGAATGTTCTCAACGCATTAGGTGAAAGAGCGTGTTTGAGCAAGAGTGATGCAGTGTGCTTCTTCCTGGATTTCAAGTGATTTTGGAAACCTCATCCGCGTTTTTCCACATTGTCTAAGAAACAACATGAGGCTTGCAAGAGATTGAAACAATGCATCCCAAAACATATTCCACCAGTGAAACCACACGTTTCTACAAAGGCCTTGAAGAAGCAAGCAAAAGAATAGTGGCTGAGTGATCTTTGCGAGAGAAACATGCATTTCATCCTTCTGGAGTAAATTTTCAGCCTGGAATTCATATGCATTTTGTACTGTGCAGAATGTATCTACCTGCTCGGGGGTTGTGTCATAGAACCACCTTTCCTGCATTAGCTTATTGCAACAGTCATCGTTTGGCTAAGTTCTTTAGGGTTGGTTTTGGAAGGTCTTTCAACTTTGGCCCAATCCCGCTTCGTACGAAATTTTTTCACAGCGCTTTTTCCAAGTGTCCACAAAGAGCTGCTGCTGGAAACTGTGCACATGCACATCTCCCATACTGGTGTGCTCGTTTCACTACCTGGATTTTGGTTTCCTCTTCCTTCTTTGAAATGACAAGCCTTCATTCAACATGTACACACACCTTGTAGCAGTTTCAGCTTTAAGCATGTTGGTGTTCTCAAAAGGCTGTGTAACCTGTGTAGAGTGTGTCACTCTCCAGTACTGAATACACAACTTAGAGTTCCTTTCACCACAGACATGCAAACACATCTTTTTGGGGGAGTCCTATTTAAGATCTGGTGGAAATGTAAGGGTTTCATCGAGAAGATGAAGTCAATCATGCTTTTGCACTGTGCAACGGATAGAAATGTCTTTTTGTAGAAGCCCGTCTGAATTTCACAGCAAAATGCACTTCTTTTCTGCTTTCTTGAATGTTCTCGAAGAATTAGGTGAAAGAGCGTCTTTGAACAAGGGTGAAGCAGTGTGAGTTTTCTTAGATTTCAAGTGATTTGGGAAACATATTCCGCGTTTTTCCACATTGTCTATAAACAGCAGGAGGCTTGCAAGAGATTGAAACAATGCATCCCAAAACATATTCCACCAGTGAAAACACACATTTCTACAAAGACCTTGAAAGAGCAGCCAAAAGAATAGTGGCTGAGTGTTCTTTCAGAGAGAAACATGCATTTCATTCTTCTAGAGTGAGTTTTCAGCCTGGAATTCATATGCATTTTGAACTGTGCAGAATGTAGCTACCTGCTCGGTGGTTCTGTCATAGAAGCACCTTTCCTGCAGGAGCTTATTGCAACATTCATTGTTTGGCTAAATTCTTTAGGGTTGGTTTTGGAAGTTCTTTCAACTTTGGCCAAATCCCGCTTCGTACGAAATTTTTTCACACTGCTGTTTCCAAGTGTCCACAAAGAACTGCTGCTGGAAACGGTACAGATGCACATCTCCCATACTGGTCTGCTCGTTTCACTACCTGGATTTCGGTTTCCTCCTCCTTCTTTGAAATGACAAGCCTTCATTCAGCATGCTACACACGCCTTGTAGCAGTTTCCGTTTGAAACATGTTGGTGCTCTCAAAACGCTGTGTAACCTGAGTAGAGTGTGTCACTCTCCAGCACTGAATACACAACTTAGAGCTCCTTTCGCCACAGACACGCAAACACATCTTTTTGGGAAAGTCCTAATTCAGGTCACTTGGAAATGTAAGGGTTTCATAGAGAACATGAAGTGAATCATGCTTTTCCACTCTGCAACAGATAGAAATGACTTTTCCTACATGCCCGTCTGAAATTCACTGCAAAATGGACCTCTTTTCTGCCTACTTGAATGTTCTCAACGCATTAGGTGAAAGAGCGTGTTTGAGCAAGAGTGATGCAGTGTGCTTCTTCCTGGATTTCAAGTGATTTGGGGAACCTCATCCGCGTTTTTCCACATTGTCTAAGAAACAACATGAGGCTTGCAAGAGATTGAAACAATGCATCCCAAAACATATTCCACCAGTGAAACCACACGTTTCTACAAAGGCCTTGAAGAAGCAAGCAAAAGAATAGTGGCTGAGTGATCTTTCCGAGAGAAACATGCATTTCATCCTTCTGGAGTAAATTTTCAGCCTGGAATTCATATGCATTTTGTACTGTGCAGAATGTATCTACCTGCTCGGGGGTTGTGTCATAGAACCACCTTTCCTGCATTAGCTTATTGCAACAGTCATCGTTTGGCTAAGTTCTTTAGGGTTGGTTTTGGAAGGTCTTTCAACTTTGGCCCAATCCCGCTTCGTACGAAATTTTTTCACAGCGCTGTTTCCAAGTGTCCACAAAGAGCTGCTGCTGGAAACTGTACACATGCACATCTCCCATACTGGTGTGCTCGTTTCACTACCTGGATTTTGGTTTCCTCTTCCTTCTTTGAAATGACAAGCCTTCATTCAACATGTACACACACCTTGTAGCAGTTTCAGCTTTAAGCATGTTGGTGTTCTCAAAAGGCTGTGTAACCTGTGTAGAGTGTGTCACTCTCCAGTACTGAATACACAACTTAGAGTTCCTTTCACCACAGACATGCAAACACATCTTTTTGGGGGAGTCCTATTTAAGATCTGGTGGAAATGTAAGGGTTTCATCGAGAAGATGAAGTCAATCATGCTTTTGCACTCTGCAACCGATAGAAATGACTTTTTGTAGAAGCCCGTCTGAATTTCACTGCAAAATGCCTTTCTTTTCTGCTTTCTTGAATGTTCTCGAAGAATTACGTGAAAGAGCGTCTTTGAACAAGGGTGAAGCAGTGTGAGTTTTCCTAGATTTCAAGTGATTTGGGAAACATATTCCGCGTTTTTCCACATTGTCTATAAACAGGAGGAGGCTTGCAAGAGATGAAACAATGCATCCCAAAACATATTCCACCAGTGAAAACACACATTTCTACAAAGACCTTGAAAGAGCAGGCAAAAGAATAGTGGCTGAGTGTTCTTTCAAGAGAAACATGCATTTCATTCTTCCAGAGTGAGTTTTCAGCCTGGAATTCATATGCATTTTGAACTGTGCAGAATGTAGCTACCTGCTAGGTGGTTCTGTCATAGAAGCACCTTTCCTGCAGGAGATTATTGCAACATTCATTGTTTGGCTAAGTTCTTTAGGGTTGGTTTTGGAAGGTCTTTCAACTTTGGCCAAATCCCGCTTCGTACGAAATTTTTTCACACTGCTGTTTCCAAGTGTCCACAAAGAGCTGCTGCCTGAAACGGTACACATGCACATCTCCCATACTGGTGTGCTTGTTTCACTACCTGGATTTCGGTTTCCTCCTCCTTCTTTGAAATGACAAGCCTTCATTCAGCATGCTACACACGCCTTGTAGCAGTTTCCGTTTTAAACATGTTGGTGCTCTCAAAACGCTGTGTAACCTGAGTAGAGTGTGTCACTCTCCAGCACTGAATACACAACTTAGAGCTCCTTTCGCCACAGACACGCAAACACATCTTTTTGGGAAAGTCCTAATTCAGGTCACTTGGAAATGTCAGGGTTTCATCGAGAACATGAAGTGAATCATGCTTTTCCACTCTGCAACAGATAGAAATGACTTTTCCTACATGCCCGTCTGAAATTCACTGCAAAATGGACCTCTTTTCTGCTTTCTTGAATGTTCTCAACGCATTAGGTGAAAGAGCGTGTTTGAGCAAGAGTGATGCAGTGTGCTTCTTCCTGGATTTCAAGTGATTTTGGAAACCTCATCCGCGTTTTTCCACATTGTCTAAGAAACAACATGAGGCTTGCAAGAGATTGAAACAATGCATCCCAAAACATATTCCACCAGTGAAACCACACGTTTCTACAAAGGCCTTGAAGAAGCAAGCAAAAGAATAGTGGCTGAGTGATCTTTGCGAGAGAAACATGCATTTCATCCTTCTGGAGTAAATTTTCAGCCTGGAATTCATATGCATTTTGTACTGTGCAGAATGTATCTACCTGCTCGGGGGTTGTGTCATAGAACCACCTTTCCTGCATTAGCTTATTGCAACAGTCATCGTTTGGCTAAGTTCTTTAGGGTTGGTTTTGGAAGGTCTTTCAACTTTGGCCCAATCCCGCTTCGTACGAAATTTTTTCACAGCGCTTTTTCCAAGTGTCCACAAAGAGCTGCTGCTGGAAACTGTGCACATGCACATCTCCCATACTGGTGTGCTCGTTTCACTACCTGGATTTTGGTTTCCTCTTCCTTCTTTGAAATGACAAGCCTTCATTCAACATGTACACACACCTTGTAGCAGTTTCAGCTTTAAGCATGTTGGTGTTCTCAAAAGGCTGTGTAACCTGTGTAGAGTGTGTCACTCTCCAGTACTGAATACACAACTTAGAGTTCCTTTCACCACAGACATGCAAACACATCTTTTTGGGGGAGTCCTATTTAAGATCAGGTGGAAATGTAAGGGTTTCATCGAGAAGATGAAGTCAATCATGCTTTTGCACTCTGCAACCGATAGAAATGACTTTTTGTAGAAGCACGTCTGAATTTCACTGCAAAATGCCCTTCTTTTCTGCTTTCTTGAATGTTCTCAAAGAATTAAGTGAAAGAGCGTCTTTGAACAAGGGTGAAGCAGTGTGAATTTTCCTAGATTTTAAGTGATTTGGGAAACATATTCCGCGTTTTTCCACATTGTCTATAAACAGCAGGAGGCTTGCAAGAGATTGAAACAATGCATCCAAAAACATATTCCACCAGTGAAAACACCCATTTCTACAAAGACCTTGAAAGAGCAGGCAAAAGAATAGTGGCTGAGTGTTCTTTCAGAGAGAAACATGCATTTCATTCTTCTAGAGTGAGTTTTCAGCCTGGAATTCATATGCATTTTGAACTGTGCAGAATGTAGCTACCTGCTCGGTGGTTCTGTCATAGAAGCACCTTTCCTGCAGGAGCTTATTGCAACATTCATTGTTTGGCTAAGTTCTTTAGGGTTGGTTTTGGAAGTTCTTTCAACTTTGGCCAAATCCCGCTTCGTACGAAATTTTTTCACACTGCTGTTTCCAAGTGTCCACAAAGAACTGCTGCTGGAAACGGTACAGATGCACATCTCCCATACTGGTCTGCTCGTTTCACTACCTGGATTTCGGTTTCCTCCTCCTTCTTTGAAATGACAAGCCTTCATTCAGCATGCTACACACGCCTTGTAGCAGTTTCCGTTTGAAACATGTTGGTGCTCTCAAAACGCTGTGTAACCTGAGTAGAGTGTGTCACTCTCCAGCACTGAATACACAACTTAGAGCTCCTTTCGCCACAGACACGCAAACACATCTTTTTGGGAAAGTCCTAATTCAGGTCACTTGGAAATGTAAGGGTTTCATCGAGAACATGAAGTGAATCATGCTTTTCCACTCTGCAACAGATAGAAATGACTTTTCCTACATGCCCGTCTGAAATTCACTGCAAAATGGACCTCTTTTCGGCTTTCTTGAATGTTCTCAACGCATTAGGTGAAAGAGCGTGTTTGAGCAAGAGTGATGCAGTGTGCTTCTTCCTGGATTTCAAGTGATTTGGGAAACCTCATCCGCGTTTTTCCACATTGTCTAAGAAACAACATGAGGCTTGCAAGAGATTGAAACAATGCATCCCAAAACATATTCCACCAGTGAAACCACACGTTTCTACAAAGGCCTTGAAGAAGCAAGCAAAAGAATAGTGGCTGAGTGATCTTTGTGAGAGAAACATGCATTTCATCCTTCTGGAGTAAATTTTCAGCCTGGAATTCATATGCATTTTTTACTGTGCAGAATGTATCTACCTGCTCGGGGGTTGTGTCATAGAACCACCTTTCCTGCATTAGCTTATTGCAACAGTCATCGTTTGGCTAAGTTCTTTAGGGTTGGTTTTGGAAGGTCTTTCAACTTTGGCCCAATCCCGCTTCGTACGAAATTTTTTCACAGCGCTGTTTCCAAGTGTCCACAAAGAGCTGGTGCTGGAAACTGTACACATGCACATCTCCCATACTGGTGTGCTCGTTTCACTACCTGGATTTTGGTTTCCTCTTCCTTCTTTGAAATGACAAGCCTTCATTCAACATGTACACACACCTTGTAGCAGTTTCAGCTTTAAGCATGTTGGTGTTCTCAAAAGGCTGTGTAACCTGTGTAGAGTGTGTCACTCTCCAGTACTGAATACACAACTTAGAGTTCCTTTCACCACAGACATGCAAACACATCTTTTTGGGGGAGTCCTATTTAAGATCAGGTGGAAATGTAAGTGTTTCATCGAGAAGATGAAGTCAATCATGCTTTTGCACTCTGCAACCGATAGAAATGACTTTTTGTAGAAGCACGTCTGAATTTCACTGCAAAATGCCCTTCTTTTCTGCTTTCTTGAATGTTCTCAAAAAATTAAGTGAAAGAGCGTCTTTGAACAAGGGTGAAGCAGTGTGAGTTTTCCTAGATTTTAAGTGATTTGGGAAACATATTCCGCGTTTTTCCACATTGTCTATAAACAGCAGGAGGCTTGCAAGAGATTGAAACAATGCATCCCAAAACATATTCCACCAGTGAAAACACCCATTTCTACAAAGACCTTGAAAGAGCAGGCAAAAGAATAGTGGCTGAGTGTTCTTTCAGAGAGAAACATGCATTTCATTCTTCTAGAGTGAGTTTTCAGCCTGGAATTCATATGCATTTTGAACTGTGCAGAATGTAGCTACCTGCTCGGTGGTTCTGTCATAGAAGCACCTTTCCTGCAGGAGCTTATTGCAACATTCATTGTTTGGCTAAGTTCTTTAGGGTTGGTTTCGGAAGGTCTTTCAACTTTGGCCAAATCCCGCTTCGTACGAAATTTTTTCACACTGCTGTTTCCAAGTGTCCACAAAGAGCTGCTGCTGGAAACGGTACACATGCACATCTCCCATACTGGTCTGCTCGTTTCACTACCTGGATTTCGGTTTCCTCCTCCTTCTTTGAAATGACAAGCCTTCATTCAGCATGCTACACACGCCTTGTAGCGGTTTCAGTTTTAAACATGTTGGTGCTCTCAAAACGCTGTGTAACCTGAGTAGAGTGTGTCACTCTCCAGCACTGAATACACAACTTAGAGCTCCTTTCGCCACAGACAAGCAATCACATCTTTTTGGGAAAGTCCTAATTCAGGTCACTTGGAAATGTGAGGGTTTCATCGAGAACATGAAGTGAATCATGCTTTTCCACTCTGCAACAGATAGAAATGACTTTTCCCACATGCCCGTCTGAAATTCACTGCAAAATGGACCTCTTTTCTGCTTTCTTGAATGTTCTCAACGCATTAGGTGAAAGAGCGTGTTTGAGCAAGAGTGATGCAGTGTGCTTCTTCCTGGATTTCAAGTGATTTGGGAAACCTCATCCGCGTTTTTCCACATTGTCTACGAAACAACATGAGGCTTGCAAGAGATTGAAACAATGCATCCCAAAACATATTCCACCAGTGAAACCACACGTTTCTACAAAGGCCTTGAAGAAGCAAGCAAAAGAATAGTGGCTGAGTGATCTTTCCGAGAGAAACATGCATTTCATCCTTCAGGAGTAAATTTTCAGCCTGGAATTCATATGCATTTTGTACTGTGCAGAATGTATCTACCTGCTCGGGGGTTGTGTCATAGAACCACCTTTCCTGCATTAGCTTATTGCAACAGTCATCGTTTGGCTAAGTTCTTTAGGGTTGGTTTTGGAAGGTCTTTCAACTTTGGCCCAATCCCGCTTCGTACGAAATTTTTTCACAGCGCTGTTTCCAAGTGTCCACAAAGAGCTGGTGCTGGAAACTGTACACATGCACATCTCCCATACTGGTGTGCTCGTTTCACTACCTGGATTTTGGTTTCCTCTTCCTTCTTTGAAATGACAAGCCTTCATTCAACATGTACACACACCTTGTAGCAGTTTCAGCTTTAAGCATGTTGGTGTTCTCAAAAGGCTGTGTAACCTGTGTAGAGTGTGTCTCTCCAGTACTGAATACACAACTTAGAGTTCCTTTCACCACAGACATGCAAACACATCTTTTTGGGGGAGTCCTATTTAAGATCTGGTGGAAATGTACGGGTTTCATCGAGAAGATGAAGTCAATCATGCTTTTGCACTGTGCAACGGATAGAAATGTCTTTTTGTAGAAGCCCGTCTGAATTTCACAGCAAAATGCACTTCTTTTCTGCTTTCTTGAATGTTCTCGAAGAATTAGGTGAAAGAGCGTCTTTGAACAAGGGTGAAGCAGTGTGAGTTTTCTTAGATTTCAAGTGATTTGGGAAACATATTCCGCGTTTTTCCACATTGTCTATAAACAGCAGGAGGCTTGCAAGAGATTGAAACAATGCATCCCAAAACATATTCCACCAGTGAAAACACACATTTCTACAAAGACCTTGAAAGAGCAGCCAAAAGAATAGTGGCTGAGTGTTCTTTCAGAGAGAAACATGCATTTCATTCTTCTAGAGTGAGTTTTCAGCCTGGAATTCATATGCATTTTGAACTGTGCAGAATGTAGCTACCTGCTCGGTGGTTCTGTCATAGAAGCACCTTTCCTGCAGGAGCTTATTGCAACATTCATTGTTTGGCTAAGTTCTTTAGGGTTGGTTTTGGAAGTTCTTTCAACTTTGGCCAAATCCCGCTTCGTACGAAATTTTTTCACACTGCTGTTTCCAAGTGTCCACAAAGAACTGCTGCTGGAAACGGTACAGATGCACATCTCCCATACTGGTCTGCTCGTTTCACTACCTGGATTTCGGTTTCCTCCTCCTTCTTTGAAATGACAAGCCTTCATTCAGCATGCTACACACGCCTTGTAGCAGTTTCCGTTTGAAACATGTTGGTGCTCTCAAAACGCTGTGTAACCTGAGTAGAGTGTGTCACTCTCCAGCACTGAATACACAACTTAGAGCTCCTTTCGCCACAGACACGCAAACACATCTTTTTGGGAAAGTCCTAATTCAGGTCACTTGGAAATGTAAGGGTTTCATCGAGAACATGAAGTGAATCATGCTTTTCCACTCTGCAACAGATAGAAATGACTTTTCCTACATGCCCGTCTGAAATTCACTGCAAAATGGACCTCTTTTCGGCTTTCTTGAATGTTCTCAACGCATTAGGTGAAAGAGCGTGTTTGAGCAAGAGTGATGCAGTGTGCTTCTTCCTGGATTTCAAGTGATTTGGGAAACCTCATCCGCGTTTTTCCACATTGTCTAAGAAACAACATGAGGCTTGCAAGAGATTGAAACAATGCATCCCAAAACATATTCCACCAGTGAAACCACACGTTTCTACAAAGGCCTTGAAGAAGCAAGCAAAAGAATAGTGGCTGAGTGATCTTTCCGAGAGAAACATGCATTTCATCCTTCTGGAGTAAATTTTCAGCCTGGAATTCATATGCATTTTGTACTGTGCAGAATGTATCTACCTGCTCGGGGGTTGTGTCATAGAACCACCTTTCCTGCAGGAGCTTATTGCAACAGTCATCGTTTGGCTAAGTTCTTTAGGGTTGGTTTTGGAAGGTCTTTCAACTTTGGCCCAATCCCGCTTCGTACGAAATTTTTTCACAGCGCTGTTTCCAAGTGTCCACAAAGAGCTGGTGCTGGAAACTGTACACATGCACATCTCCCATACTGGTGTGCTCGTTTCACTACCTGGATTTTGGTTTCCTCTTCCTTCTTTGAAATGACAAGCCTTCATTGAACATGTACACACACCTTGTAGCAGTTTCAGCTTTAAGCATGTTGGTGTCCTCAAAAGGCTGTGTAACCTGTGTAGAGTGTGTCACTCTCCAGTACTGAATACACAACTTAGAGTTCCTTTCACCACAGACATGCAAACACATCTTTTTGGGGGAGTCCTATTTAAGATCAGGTGGAAATGTAAGGGTTTCATCGAGAAGATGAAGTCAATCATGCTTTTGCACTGTGCAACGGATAGAAATGTCTTTTTGTAGAAGCCCGTCTGAATTTCACTGCAAAATGCCCTTCTTTTCTGCTTTCTTGAATGTTCTCGAAGAATTAGGTGAAAGAGCGTCTTTGAACAAGGGTGAAGCAGTGTGAGTTTTCTTAGATTTCAAGTGATTTGGGAAACATATTCCGCGTTTTTCCACATTGTCTATAAACAGCAGGAGGCTTGCAAGAGATTGAAACAATGCATCCCAAAACATATTCCACCAGTGAAAACACACATTTCTACAAAGACCTTGAAAGAGCAGGCAAAAGAATAGTGGCTGAGTGTTCTTTCAGAGAGAAACATGCATTTCATTCTTCTAGAGTGAGTTTTCAGCCTGGAATTCATATGCATTTTGAACTGTGCAGAATGTAGCTACCTGCTCGGTGGTTCTGTCATAGAAGCACCTTTCCTGCAGGAGCTTATTGCAACATTCATTGTTTGGCTAAGTTCTTTAGGGTTGGTTTTGGAAGGTCTTTCAACTTTGGCCAAATCCCGCCTCGTACGAAATTTTTTCACACTGCTGTTTCCAAGTGCCCACAAAGAGCTGCTGCTGGAAACGGTACACATGCACATCTCCCATACTGGTGTGCTCGTTTCACTACCTGGATTTCGGTTTCCTCCTCCTTCTTTGAAATGACAAGCCTTCATTCAGCATGCTACACACGCCTTGTAGCAGTTTCAGTTTTAAACATGTTGGTGCTCTCAAAACGCTGTGTAACCTGAGTAGAGTGTGTCACTCTCCAGCACTGAATACACAACTTAGAGCTCCTTTCGCCACAGACACGCAAACACATCTTTTTGGGAAACTCCTAATTCAGGTCACTTGGAAATGTAAGAGTTTCATCGAGAACCTGAAGTGAATCATGCTTTTCCACTCTGCAACAGATAGAAATGACTTTTCCTACATGCCCGTCTGAAATTCACTGCAAAATGGACCTCTTTTCGGCTTTCTTGAATGTTCTCAACGCATTAGGTGAAAGAGCGTGTTTGAGCAAGAGTGATGCAGTGTGCTTCTTCCTGGATTTCAAGTGATTTGGGAAACCTCATCCGCGTTTTTCCACATTGTCTAAGAAACAACATGAGGCTTGCAAGAGATTGAAACAATGCATCCCAAAACATATTCCACCAGTGAAACCACACGTTTCTACAAAGGCCTTGAAGAAGCAAGCAAAAGAGTAGTGGCTGAGTGATCTTTCCGAGAGAAACATGCATTTCATCCTTCTGGAGTAAATTTTCAGCCTGGAATTCATATGCATTTTGTACTGTGCAGAATGTATCTACCTGCTCGGGGGTTGTGTCATAGAACCACCTTTCCTGCATTAGCTTATTGCAACAGTCATCGTTTGGCTAAGTTCTTTAGGGTTGGTTTTGGAAGGTCTTTCAACTTTGGCCCAATCCCGCTTCGTACGAAATTTTTTCACAGCGCTGTTTCCAAGTGTCCACAAAGAGCTGGTGCTGGAAACTGTACACATGCACATCTCCCATACTGGTGTGCTCGTTTCACTACCTGGATTTTGGTTTCCTCTTCCTTCTTTGAAATGACAAGCCTTCATTCAACATGTACACACACCTTGTAGCAGTTTCAGCTTTAAGCATGTAGGTGTTCTCAAAAGGCTGTGTAACCTGTGTAGAGTGTGTCACTCTCCAGTACTGAATATACAACTTAGAGTTCCTTTCACCACAGACATGCAAACACATCTTTTTGGGGGAGTCCTATTTAAGATCTGGTGGAAATGTAAGGGTTTCATCGAGAAGATGAAGTCAATCATGCTTTTGCACTGTGCAACGGAAAGAAATGTCTTTTTGTAGAAGCCCGTCTGAATTTCACTGCAAAATGCCCTTCTTTTCTGCTTTCTTGAATGTTCTCGAAGAATTAGGTGAAAGAGCGTCTTTGAACAAGGGTGAAGCAGTGTGAGTTTTCCTAGATTTCAAGTGATTTGGGAAACATATTCAGCGTTTTTCCACATTGTCTATAAACAGCAGGAGGCTTGCAAGAGATTGAAACAATGCATCCAAAACATATTCCACCAGTGAAAACACACATTTCTACAAAGACCTTGAAAGAGCAGCCAAAAGAATAGTGGCTGAGTGTTCTTTCAGAGAGAAACATGCATTTCATTCTTCTAGAGTGAGTTTTCAGCCTGGAATTCATATGCATTTTGAACTGTGCAGAATGTAGCTACCTGCTCGGGGGTTCTGTCATAGAAGCACCTTTCCTGCAGGAGCTTATTGCAACATTCATTGTTTGGCTAAGTTCTTTAGGGTTGGTTTTGGAAGGTCTTTCAACTTTGGCCAAATCCCGCTTCGTACGAAATTTTTTCACACTGCTGTTTCCAAGTGTCCACAGAGCTGCTGCTGGAAACGGTACACATGCACATCTCCCATACTGGTGTGCTCGTTTCACTACCTGGATTTCGGTTTCCTCCTCCTTCTTTGAAATGACAAGCCTTCATTCAGCATGCTACACACGCCTTGTAGCAGTTTCAGTTTTAAACATGTTGGTGCTCTCAAAACGCTGTGTAACCTGAGTAGAGTGTGTCACTCTCTAGCACTGAATACACAACTTAGAGCTCCTTTCGCCACAGACTCGCAAACACATCTTTTTGGGAAAGTCCTAATTCAGGTCACTTGGAAATGTAAGGGTTTCATAGAGAACATGAAGTGAATCATGCTTTTCCACTCTGCAACAGATAGAAATGACTTTTCCTACATGCCCGTCTGAAATTCACTGCAAAATGGACCTCTTTTCTGCTTTCTTGAATGTTCTCAACGCATTAGGTGAAAGAGCGTGTTTGAGCAAGAGTGATGCAGTGTGCTTCTTCCTGGATTTCAAGTGATTTGGGAAACCTCATCCGCGTTTTTCCACATTGTCTAAGAAACAACATGAGGCTTGCAAGAGATTGAAACAATGCATCCCAAAACATATTCCACCAGTGAAACCACACGTTTCTACAAAGGCCTTGAAGAAGCAAGCAAAAGAATAGTGGCTGAGTGATCTTTCCGAGAGAAACATGCATTTCATCCTTCTGGAGTAAATTTTCAGCCTGGAATTCATATGCATTTTGTACTGTGCAGAATGTATCTACCTGCTCGGGGGTTGTGTCATAGAACCACCTTTCCTGCATTAGCTTATTGCAACAGTCATCGTTTGGCTAAGTTCTTTAGAGTTGGTTTTGGGAAGTCTTTCAACTTTGGCCCAATCCCGCTTCGTACGAAATTTTTTCACAGCGCTGTTTCCAAGTGTCCACAAAGAGCTGCTGCTGGAAACGGTACACATGCACATCTCCCATACTGGTCTGCTCGTTTCACTACCTGGATTTCGGTTTCCTCCTCCTTCTTTGAAATGACAAGCCTTCATTCAGCATGCTACACACGCCTTGTAGCAGTTTCAGTTTTAAACATGTTGGTGCTCTCAAAACGCTGTGTAACCTGAGTAGAGTGTGTCACTCTCCAGCACTGAATACACAGCTTAGCGCTCCTTTCGCCACAGACACGCAAACACATCTTTTTGGGAAAGTCCTAATTCAGGTCACTTGGAAATGTAAGGGTTTCATAGAGAACATGAAGTGAATCATGCTTTTCCACTCTGCAACAGATAGAAATGACTTTTCCTACATGCCCGTCTGAAATTCACTGCAAAATGGACCTCTTTTCTGCCTACTTGAATGTTCTCAACGCATTAGGTGAAAGAGCGTGTTTGAGCAAGAGTGATGCAGTGTGCTTCTTCCTGGATTTCAAGTGATTTGGGGAACCTCATCCGCGTTTTTCCACATTGTCTAAGAAACAACATTAGGCTTGCAAGAGATTGAAACAATGCATCCCAAAACATATTCCACCAGTGAAACCACACGTTTCTACAAAGGCCTTGAAGAAGCAAGCAAAAGAATAGTGGCTGAGTGATCTTTCCGAGAGAAACATACATTTCATCCTTCTGGAGTAAATTTTCAGCCTGGAATTCATATGCATTTTGTACTGTGCAGAATGTATCTACCTGCTCGGGGGTTGTGTCATAGAACCACCTTTCCTGCATTAGCTTATTGCAACAGTCATCGTTTGGCTAAGTTCTTTAGGGTTGGTTTTGGAAGGTCTTTCAACTTTGGCCCAATCCCGCTTCGTACGAAATTTTTTCACAGCGCTGTTTCCAAGTGTCCACAAAGAGCTGGTGCTGGAAACTGTACACATGCACATCTCCCATACTGGTGTGCTCGTTTCACTACCTGGATTTTGGTTTCCTCTTCCTTCTTTGAAATGACAAGCCTTCATTCAACATGTACACACACCTTGTAGCAGTTTCAGCTTTAAGCATGTTGGTGTTCTCAAAAGGCTGTGTAACCTGTGTAGAGTGTGTCACTCTCCAGTACTGAATACACAACTTAGAGTTCCTTTCACCACAGACATGCAAACACATCTTTTTGGGGGAGTCCTATTTAAGATCTGGTGGAAATGTAAGGGTTTCATCGAGAAGATGAAGTCAATCATGCTTTTGCACTCTGCAACCGATAGAAATGACTTTTTGTAGAAGCCCGTCTGAATTTCACTGCAAAATGCCTTTCTTTTCTGCTTTCTTGAATGTTCTCGAAGAATTACGTGAAAGAGCGTCTTTGAACAAGGGTGAAGCAGTGTGAGTTTTCCTAGATTTCAAGTGATTTGGGAAACATATTCCGCGTTTTTCCACATTGTCTATAAACAGGAGGAGGCTTGCAAGAGATTGAAACAATGCATCCCAAAACATATTCCACCAGTGAAAACACACATTTCTACAAAGACCTTGAAAGAGCAGGCAAAAGAATAGTGGCTGAGTGTTCTTTCAAGAGAAACATGCATTTCATTCTTCCAGAGTGAGTTTTCAGCCTGGAATTCATATGCATTTTGAACTGTGCAGAATGTAGCTACCTGCTAGGTGGTTCTGTCATAGAAGCACCTTTCCTGCAGGAGATTATTGCAACATTCATTGTTTGGCTAAGTTCTTTAGGGTTGGTTTTGGAAGGTCTTTCAACTTTGGCCCAATCCCGCTTCTTACGAAATATTTTCACAGCGCTGTTTCCAAGTGTCCACAAAGAGCTGCTGCTGGAAACTGTACACATGCACATCTCCCATACTGGTGTGCTCGTTTCACTACCTGGATTTTGGTTTCCTCTTCCTTCTTTGAAATGACAAGCCTTCATTCAACATGTACACACACCTTGTAGCAGTTTCAGCTTTAAGCATGTTGGTGTTCTCAAAAGGCTGTGTAACCTGTGTAGAGTGTGTCACTCTCCAGTACTGAATACACAACTTAGAGTTCCTTTCACCACAGACATGCAAACACATCTTTTTGGGGGAGTCCTATTTAAGATCTGGTGGAAATGTAAGGGTTTCATCGAGAAGATGAAGTCAATCATGCTTTTGCACTCTGCAACCGATAGAAATGTCTTTTTGTAGAAGCCCGTCTGAATTTCACTGCAAAATGCCCTTCTTTTCTGCTTTCTTGAATGTTCTTGAAGAATTAGGTGAAAGAGCGTCTTTGAAGAAGGGTGAAGCAGTGTGAGTTTTCCTAGATTTCAAGTGATTTGGGAAACATATTCCGCGTTTTTCCACATTGTCTATAAACAGCAGGAGGCTTGCAAGAGATTGAAACAATGCATCCAAAACATATTCCACCAGTGAAAACACACATTTCTACAAAGACCTTGAAAGAGCAGGCAAAAGAGTAGTGGCTGAGTGTTCTTTCAGAGAGAAACATGCATTTCATTCTTCTAGAGTGAGTTTTCAGCCTGGAATTCATATGCATTTTGAACTGTGCAGAATGTAGCTACCTGCTAGGGGGTTCTGTCATAGAAGCACCTTTCCTGCAGGAGCTTATTGCAACATTCATTGTTTGGCTAAGTTCTTTAGGGTTGGTTTTGGAAGGTCTTTCAACTTTGGCCAAATCCCGCTTCGTACGAAATTTTTTCACACTGCTGGTTCCAAGTGTCCACAAAGAGCTGCTGCCTGAAACGGTACACATGCACATCTACCATACTGGTGTGCTTGTTTCACTACCTGGATTTCGGTTTCCTCCTCCTTCTTTGAAATGACAAGCCTTCATTCAGCATGCTACACACGCCCTGTAGCAGTTTCAGTTTTAAACATGTTGGTGCTCTCAAAACGCTGTGTAACCTGAGTAGAGTGTGTCACTCTCCAGCACTGAATACACAGCTTAGAGCTCCTTTCGCCACAGACACGCAAACACATCTTTTTGGGAAAGTCCTAATTCAGGTCACTTGGAAATGTAAGGGTTTCATCGAGAACATGAAGTGAATCATGCTTTTTCACTCTGCAACAGATAGAAATGACTTTTCCTACATGCCCGTCTGAAATTCACTGCAAAATGGACCTCTTTTCTGCTTTCTTGAATGTTCTCAACGCATTAGGTGAAAGAGCGTGTTTGAGCAAGAGTGATGCAGTGTGCTTCTTCCTGGATTTCAAGTGATTTGGGAAACCTCATCCGCGTTTTTCCACATTGTCTACGAAACAACATGAGGCTTGCAAGAGATTGAAACAATGCATCCCAAAACATATTCCACCAGTGAAACCACACGTTTCTACAAAGGCCTTGAAGAAGCAAGCAAAAGAATAGTGGCTGAGTGATCTTTCCGAGAGAAACATGCATTTCATCCTTCTGGAGTAAATTTTCAGCCTGGAATTCATATGCATTTTGTACTGTGCAGAATGTATCTACCTGCTCGGGGGTTGTGTCATAGAACCACCTTTCCTGCATTAGCTTATTGCAACAGTCATCGTTTGGCTAAGTTCTTTAGGGTTGGTTTTGGAAGGTCTTTCAACTTTGGCCCAATCCCGCTTCGTACGAAATTTTTTCACAGCGCTGTTTCCAAGTGTCCACAAAGAGCTGGTGCTGGAAACTGTACACATGCACATCTCCCATACTGGTGTGCTCGTTTCACTACCTGGATTTTGGTTTCCTCTTCCTTCTTTGAAATGACAAGCCTTCATTCAACATGTACACACACCTTGTAGCAGTTTCAGCTTTAAGCATGTTGGTGTTCTCAAAAGGCTGTGTAACCTGTGTAGAGTGTGTCACTCTCCAGTACTGAATACACAACTTAGAGTTCCTTTCACCACAGACATGCAAACACATCTTTTTGGGGGAGTCCTATTTAAGATCTGGTGGAAATGTAAGGGTTTCATCGAGAAGATGAAGTCAATCATGCTTTTGCACTGTGCAACGGATAGAAATGTCTTTTTGTAGAAGCCCGTCTGAATTTCACTGCAAAATGCCCTTCTTTTCTGCTTTCTTGAATGTTCTCGAAGAATTAGGTGAAAGAGCGTCTTTGAACAAGGGTGAAGCAGTGTGAGTTTTCTTAGATTTCAAGTGATTTGGGAAACATATTCCGCGTTTTTCCACATTGTCTATAAACAGCAGGAGGCTTGCAAGAGATTGAAACAATGCATCCCAAAACATATTCCACCAGTGAAAACACACATTTCTACAAAGACCTTGAAAGAGCAGCCAAAAGAATAGTGGCTGAGTGTTCTTTCAGAGAGAAACATGCATTTCATTCTTCTAGAGTGAGTTTTCAGCCTGGAATTCATATGCATTTTGAACTGTGCAGAATGTAGCTACCTGCTCGGTGGTTCTGTCATAGAAGCACCTTTCCTGCAGGAGCTTATTGCAACATTCATTGTTTGGCTAAGTTCTTTAGGGTTGGTTTTGGAAGTTCTTTCAACTTTGGCCAAATCCCGCTTCGTACGAAATTTTTTCACACTGCTGTTTCCAAGTGTCCACAAAGAACTGCTGCTGGAAACGGTACAGATGCACATCTCCCATACTGGTCTTCTCGTTTCACTACCTGGATTTCGGTTTCCTCCTCCTTCTTTGAAATGACAAGCCTTCATTCAGCATGCTACACACGCCTTGTAGCAGTTTCCGTTTGAAACATGTTGGTGCTCTCAAAACGCTGTGTAACCTGAGTAGAGTGTGTCACTCTCCAGCACTGAATACACAACTTAGAGCTCCTTTCGCCACAGACACGCAAACACATCTTTTTGGGAAAGTCCTAATTCAGGTCACTTGGAAATGTAAGGGTTTCATCGAGAACATGAAGTGAATCATGCTTTTCCACTCTGCAACAGATAGAAATGACTTTTCCTACATGCCCGTCTGAAATTCACTGCAAAATGGACCTCTTTTCGGCTTTCTTGAATGTTCTCAACGCATTAGGTGAAAGAGCGTGTTTGAGCAAGAGTGATGCAGTGTGCTTCTTCCTGGATTTCAAGTGATTTGGGAAACCTCATCCGCGTTTTTCCACATTGTCTAAGAAACAACATGAGGCTTGCAAGAGATTGAAACAATGCATCCCAAAACATATTCCACCAGTGAAACCACACGTTTCTACAAAGGCCTTGAAGAAGCAAGCAAAAGAATAGTGGCTGAGTGATCTTTCCGAGAGAAACATGCATTTCATCCCTCTGGAGTAAATTTTCAGCCTGGAATTCATATGCATTTTGTACTGTGCAGAATGTATCTACCTGCTCGGGGGTTGTGTCATAGAACCACCTTTCCTGCATTAGCTTATTGCAACAGTCATCGTTTGGCTAAGTTCTTTAGGGTTGGTTTTGGAAGGTCTTTCAACTTTGGCCCAATCCCGCTTCGTACGAAATTTTTTCACAGCGCTGTTTCCAAGTGTCCACAAAGAGCTGGTGCTGGAAACTGTACACATGCACATCTCCCATACTGGTGTGCTCGTTTCACTACCTGGATTTTGGTTTCCTCTTCCTTCTTTGAAATGACAAGCCTTCATTCAACATGTACACACACCTTGTAGCAGTTTCAGCTTTAAGCATGTTGGTGTTCTCAAAAGGCTGTGTAACCTGTGTAGAGTGTGTCACTCTCCAGTACTGAATACACAACTTAGAGTTCCTTTCACCACAGACATGCAAACACATCTTTTTGGGGGAGTCCTATTTAAGATCAGGTGGAAATGTAAGGGTTTCATCGAGAAGATGAAGTCAATTATGCTTTTGCACTCTGCAACCGGTAGAAATGACTTTTTGTAGAAGCACGTCTGAATTTCACTGCAAAATGCCCTTCTTTTCTGCTTTCTTGAATGTTCTCAAAGAATTAAGTGAAAGAGCGTCTTTGAACAAGGGTGAAGCAGTGTGAGTTTTCCTAGATTTTAAGTGATTTGGGAAACATATTCCGCGTTTTTCCACATTGTCTATAAACAGCAGGAGGCTTGCAAGAGATTGAAACAATGCATCCCAAAACATATTCCACCAGTGAAAACACACATTTCTACAAAGACCTTGAAAGAGCAGGCAAAAGAATAGTGGCTGAGTGTTCTTTCAGAGAGAAACATGCATTTCATTCTTCTAGAGTGAGTTTTCAGCCTGGAATTCATATGCATTTTGAACTGTGCAGAATGTAGCTACCTGCTCGGTGGTTCTGTCATAGAAGCACCTTTCCTGCAGGAGCTTATTGCAACATTCATTGTTTGGCTAAGTTCTTTAGGGTTGGTTTTGGAAGGTCTTTCAACTTTGGCCAAATCCCGCTTCGTACGAAATTTTTTCACACTGCTGTTTCCAAGTGTCCACAAAGAGCTGCTGCTGCAAACGGTACACATGCACATCTCCCATACTGGTCTGCTCATTTCACTACCTGGATTTCGGTTTCCTCCTCCTTCTTTGAAATGACAAGCCTTCATTCAGCATGCTACACACGCCTTGTAGCAGTTTCAGTTTTAAACATGTTGGTGCTCTCAAAACGCTGTGTAACCTGAGTAGAGTGTGTCACTCTCCAGCACTGAATACACAACTTAGAGCTCCTTTCGCCACAGACAAGCAATCACATCTTTTTGGGAAAGTCCTAATTCAGGTCACTTGGAAATGTGAGGGTTTCATCGAGAACATGAAGTGAATCATGCTTTTCCACTGTGCAACAGATAGAAATGACTTTTCCCGCATGCCCGTCTGAAATTCACTGCAAAATGGACCTCTTTTCTGCTTTCTTGAATGTTCTCAACGCATTAGGTGAAAGAGCGTGTTTGAGCAAGAGTGATGCAGTGTGCTTCTTCCTGGATTTCAAGTGATTTGGGAAACCTCATCCGCGTTTTTCCACATTGTCTACGAAACAACATGAGGCTTGCAAGATATTGAAACCCTGCATCCCAAAACATATTCCACCAGTGAAACCACACGTTTCTACAAAGGCCTTGAAGAAGCAAGCAAAAGAATAGTGGCTGAGTGATCTTTGCGAGAGAAACATGCATTTCATCCTTCTGGAGTAAATTTTCAGCCTGGAATTCATATGCATTTTGTACTGTGCAGTATGTATCTACCTGCTCGGGGGTTGTGTCATAGAAGCACCTTTCCTGCAGGAGCTTATTGCAACAGTCATTGTTTGGCTAAGTTCTTTAGGGTTGGTTTTGGAAGGTCTTTCAACTTTGGCCCAATCCCGCTTCGTACGAAATTTTTTCACAGCGCTCTTTCCAAGTGTCCACAAAGAGCTGCTGCTGGAAACTGTACACATGCACATCTCCCATACTGGTGTGCTCGTTTCACTACCTGGATTTTGGTTTCCTCTTCCTTCTTTGAAATGACAAGCCTTCATTCAACATCTACACACACCTTGTAGCAGTTTCAGCTTTAAGCATGTTGGTGTTCTCAAAGGGCTGTGTAACCTGTGTAGAGTGTGTCACTCTCCAGTACTGAATACACAACTTAGAGTTCCTTTCATCACAGACATGCAAACACATCTTTTTGGGGGCGTCCTATTTAAGATCAGGTGGAGATGTAAGGGTTTCATCGAGAAGATGAAGTCAATCATGCTTTTGCACTCTGCAACAGATAGAAATGACTTTTTGTAGTAGCACGTCTGAATTTCACTGCAAAATGCCCTTCTTTTCTGCTTTTTTGAATGTTCTCGAAGCATTAGGTGAAAGAGCGTGTTTGATCAAGGGTGAAGCAGTGTGAGTTTTCCTAGATTTCAAGTGATTTGAGAAACATATTCCGCGTTTTTCCACATTGTCTATAAACAGCAGGAGGCTTGCAAGAGATTGAAACAATGCATCCCAAAACATATTCCACCAGTGAAAACACACATTTCTACAAAGACCTTGAAAGAGCAGGCAAAAGAATAGTGGCTGAGTGTTCTTTCAGAGAGAAACATGCATTTCATTCTTCTAGAGTGAGTTTTCAGCCTGGAATTCATATGCATTTTGAACTCTGCAGAATGTAGCTACCTGCTCGGGGGTTCTGACAGAGAAGCACCTTTCCTGCAGGAGCTTATTGCAACATTCATTGTTTGGCTAATTTCTTTAGGGTTGGTTTCTGAAGGTCTTTCAACTTTGGCCAAATCCCGCTTCGTACGAAATTTTTTCACACTGCTGTTTCCAAGTGTCCACAAAGAACTTCTGCTGGAAACGGTACACATGCACATCTCCCATACTGGTCTGCTCGTTTCACTACCTGGATTTCGGTTTCCTCCTCCTACTTTGAAATGACAAGCCTTCATTCAGCATGCTACACACGCCTTGTAGCAGTTTCAGTTTTAAACATGTTGGTGCTCTCAAAACGCTGTGTAACCTGAGTAGAGTGTGTCACTCTCCAGCACTGAATACACAACTTAGAGCTCCTTTCGCCACAGACACGCAAACACATCTTTTTGTGAAAGTCCTAATTCAGGTCACTTGGAAATGTAAGGGTTTCATCGAGAACATGAAGTGAATCATGCTTTTCCACTCTGCAACAGATAGAAATGACTTTTCCTACATGCCCGTCTGAAATTCACTGCAAAATGGACCTCTTTTCTGCTTTCTTGAATGTTCTCAACGCATTAGGTGAAAGAGCGTGTTTGAGCAAGAGTGATGCAGTGTGCTTCTTCCTGGATTTCAAGTGATTTGGGAAACCTCATCCGCGTTTTTCCACATTGTCTAAGAAACAACATGAGGCTTGCAAGAGATTGAAACAATGCATCCCAAAACATATTCCACCAGTGAAACCACACGTTTCTACAAAGGCCTTGATGAAGCAAGCAAAAGAATAGTGGCTGAGTGATCTTTCCGAGAGAAACATGCATTTCATCCTTCTGGAGTAAATTTTCAGCCTGGAATTCATATGCATTTTGTACTGTGCAGAATGTATCTACCTGCTCGGGGGTTGTGTCATAGAACCACCTTTCCTGCATTAGCTTATTGCAACAGTCATCGTTTGGCTAAGTTCTTTAGGGTTGGTTTTGGAAGGTCTTTCAACTTTGGCCCAATCCCGCTTCGTACGAAATTTTTTCACAGCGCTGTTTCCAAGTGTCCACAAAGAGCTGCTGCTGGAAACTGTACACATGCACATCTCCCATACTGGTGTGCTCGTTTCACTACCTGGATTTTGGTTTCCTCTTCCTTCTTTGAAATGACAAGCCTTCATTCAACATGTACACACACCTTGTAGCAGTTTCAGCTTTAAGCATGTTGGTGTTCTCAAAAGGCTGTGTAACCTGTGTAGAGTGTGTCACTCTCCAGTACTGAATACACAACTTAGAGTTCCTTTCACCACAGACATGCAAACACATCTTTTTGGGGGAGTCCTATTTAAGATCTGGTGGAAATGTAAGGGTTTCATCGCGAAGATGAAGTCAATCATGCTTTTGCACTGTGCAACGGATAGAAATGTCTTTTTGTAGAAGCCCGTCTGAATTTCACTGCAAAATGCCCTTCTTTTCTGCTTTCTTGAATGTTCTCGAAGAATTAGGTGAAAGAGCGTCTTTGAACAAGGGTGAAGCAGTGTGAGTTTTCTTAGATTTCAAGTGATTTGGGAAACATATTCCGCGTTTTTCCACATTGTCTATAAACAGCAGGAGGCTTGCAAGAGATTGAAACAATGCATCCCAAAACATATTCCACCAGTGAAAACACACATTTCTACAAAGACCTTGAAAGAGCAGGCAAAAGAATAGTGGCTGAGTGTTCTTTCAGAGAGAAACATGCATTTCATTCTTCTAGAGTGAGTTTTCAGCCTGGAATTCATATGCATTTTGAACTGTGCAGAATGTAGCTACCTGCTCGGGGGTTCTGTCATAGAAGCACCTTTCTTGCAGGAGCTTATTGCAACATTCATTGTTTGGCTAAGTTCTTTAGGGTTGGTTTTGGAAGGTCTTTCAACTTTGGCCAAATCCCGCTTCGTACGAAATTTTTTCACACTGCTGTTTCCAAGTGTCCACAAAGAGCTGCTGCTGGAAACGGTACACATGCACATCTCCCATACTGGTGTGCTCGTTTCACTACCTGGATTTCGGTTTCCTCCTCCTTCTTTGAAATGACAAGCCTTCATTCAGCATGCTACACACGCCTTGTAGCAGTTTCAGTTTTAAACATGTTGGTGCTCTCAAAACGCTGTGTAACCTGAGTAGAGTGTGTCACTCTCCAGCACTGAATACACAACTTAGAGCTCCTTTCGCCACAGACACGCAAACACATCTTTTTGGGAAAGTCCTAACTCAGGTCACTTGGAAATGTAAGGGTTTCATCGAGAACATGAAGTGAATCATGCTTTTCCACTCTTCAACAGATAGAAATGACTTTTCCTACATGCCCGTCTGAAATTCACTGCAAAATGGACCTCTTTTCTGCTTTCTTGAATGTTCTCAACGCATTAGGTGAAAGAGCGTGTTTGAGCAAGAGTGATGCAGTGTGCTTCTTCCTGGATTTCAAGTGATTTGGGAAACCTCATCCGCGTTTTTCCACATTGTCTAAGAAACAACATGAGGCTTGCAAGAGATTGAAACAATGCATCCCAAAACATATTCCACCAGTGAAACCACACGTTTCTACAAAGGCCTTGAAGAAGCAAGCAAAAGAATAGTGGCTGAGTGATCTTTCCGAGAGAAACATGCATTTCATCCTTCTGGAGTAAATTTTCAGCCTGGAATTCATCTGCATTTTGTACTGTGCAGAATGTATCTACCTGCTCGGGGGTTGTGTCATAGAACCACCTTTCCTGCATTAGCTTATTGCAACAGTCATCGTTTGGCTAAGATCTTTAGGGTTGGTTTTGGAAGGACTTTCAACTTTGGCCCAATCCCGCTTCGTACGAAATTTTTTCACAGCGCTGTTTCCAAGTGTCCACAAAGAGCTGCTGCTGGAAACTGTACACATGCACATCTCCCTTACTGGTGTGCTCGTTTCACTACCTGGATTTTGGTTTCCTCTTCCTTCTTTGAAATGACAAGCCTTCATTCAACATGTACACACACCTTGTAGCAGTTTCAGCTTTAAGCATGTTGGTGTTCTCAAAAGGCTGTGTAACCTGTGTAGAGTGTGTCACTCTCCAGTACTGAATACACAACTTAGAGTTCCTTTCACCACAGACATGCAAACACATCTTTTTGGGGGAGTCCTATTTAAGATCTTGTGGAAATGTAAGGGTTTCATGGAGAAGATGAAGTCAATCATGCTTTTGCACTCTGCAACCGATAGAAATGTCTTTTTGTAGAAGCCCGTCTGAATTTCACTGCAAAATGCCCTTCTTTTCTGCTTTCTTGAATGTTCTCGAAGAATTAGGTGAAAGAGCGTCTTTGAACAAGGGTGAAGCAGTGTGAGTTTTCCTAGATTTCAAGTGATTTGGGAAACATATTCCGCGTTTTTCCACATTGTCTATAAACAGCAGGAGGCTTGCAAGAGATTGAAACAATGCATCCCAAAACATATTCCACCAGTGAAAACACACATTTCTACAAAGACCTTGAAAGAGCAGGCAAAAGAATAGTGGCTGAGTGTTCTTTCAGAGAGAAACATGCATTTCATTCTTCTAGAGTGAGTTTTCAGCCTGTAATTCATATGCATTTTGAACTGTGCAGATTGTAGCTACCTGCTCGGGGGTTCTGTCATAGAAGCACCTTTCCTGCAGGAGCTTATTGCAACATTCATTGTTTGGCTAAGTTCTTTAGGGTTGGTTTTGGAAGGTCTTTCAACTTTGGCCAAATCCCGCTTCGTACGAAATTTTTTCACACTGCTGTTTCCAAGTGTCCACAAAGAGCTGCTGCTGGAAACGGTACACATGCACATCTCCCATACTGGTGTGCTCGTTTCACTACCTGGATTTCGGTTTCCTCCTCCTTCTTTGAAATGACAAGCCTTCATTCAGCATGCTACACACGCCTTGTAGCAGTTTCAGTTTTAAACATGTTGGTGCTCTCAAAACGCTGTGTAACCTGAGTAGAGTGTGTCACTCTCCAGCACTGAATACACAACTTAGAGCTCCTTTTGCCACAGACACGCAAACACATCTTTTTGGGAAAGTCCTAATTCAGGTCACTTGGAAATGTAAGGGTTTCATCGAGAACATGAAGTGAATCATGCTTTTCCACTCTGCAACAGATAGAAATGACTTTTCCTACATGCCCGTCTGAAATTCACTGCAAAATGGACCTCTTTTCTGCTTTCTTGAATGTTCTCAACGCATTAGGTGAAAGAGCGTGTTTGAGCAAGAGTGATGCAGTGTGCTTCTTCCTGGATTTCAAGTGATTTGAGAAACCTCATCCGCGTTTTTCCACATTGTCTAAGAAACAACATGAGGCTTGCAAGAGATTGAAACAATGCATCCCAAAACATATTCCACCAGTGAAACCACACGTTTCTACAAAGGCCTTGAAGAAGCAAGCAAAAGAATAGTGGCTGAGTGATCTTTCCGAGAGAAACATGCATTTCATCCTTCTGGAGTAAATTTTCAGCCTGGAATTCATATGCATTTTGTACTGTGCAGAATGTATCTACCTGCTCGGGGGTTGTGTCATAGAACCACCTTTCCTGCATTAGCTTATTGCAACAGTCATCGTTTGGCTAAGTTCTTTAGGGTTGGTTTTGGAAGGACTTTCAACTTTGGCCCAACCCCGCTTCGTACGAAATTTTTTCACAGCGCGGTTTCCAAGTGTCCACAAAGAGCTGCTGCTGGAAACTGTACACATGCACATCTCCCATACTGGTGTGCTCGTTTCACTACCTGGATTTTGGTTTCCTCTTCCTTCTTTGAAATGACAAGCCTTCATTCAACATGTACACACACCTTGTAGCAGTTTCAGCTTTAAGCATGTTGGTGTTCTCAAAAGGCTGTGTAACCTGTGTAGAGTGTGTCACTCTCCAGTACTGAATACACAACTTAGAGTTCCTTTCACCACAGACATGCAAACACATCTTTTTGGGGGAGTCCTATTTAAGATCTTGTGGAAATGTAAGGGTTTCATGGAGAAGATGAAGTCAATCATGCTTTTGCACTCTGCAACCGATAGAAATGTCTTTTTGTAGAAGCCCGTCTGAATTTCACTGCAAAATGCCCTTCTTTTCTGCTTTCTTGAATGTTCTCGAAGAATTAGGTGAAAGAGCGTCTTTGAACAAGGGTGAAGCAGTGTGAGTTTTCCTAGATTTCAAGTGATTTGGGAAACATATTCCGCGTTTTTCCACATTGTCTATAAACAGCAGGAGGCTTGCAAGAGATTGAAACAATGCATCCCAAAACATATTCCACCAGTGAAAACACACATTTCTACAAAGACCTTGAAAGAGCAGGCAAAAGAATAGTGGCTGAGTGTTCTTTCAGAGAGAAACATGCATTTCATTCTTCTAGAGTGAGTTTTCAGCCTGTAATTCATATGCATTTTGAACTGTGCAGATTGTAGCTACCTGCTCGGTGGTTCTGTCATAGAAGCACCTTTCCTGCAGGAGCTTATTGCAACATTCATTGTTTGGCTAAGTTCTTTAGGGTTGGTTTTGGAAGGTCTTTCAACTTTGGCCAAATCCCGCTTCGTACGAAATTTTTTCACACTGCTGTTTCCAAGTGTCCACAAAGAGCTGCTGCTGGAAATGGTACACATGCACATCTCCCATACTGGTGTGCTCGTTTCACTACCTGGATTTCGGTTTCCTCCTCCTTCTTTGAAATGACAAGCCTTCATTCAGCATGCTACACACGCCTTGTAGCAGTTTCAGTTTTAAACATGTTGGTGCTCTCAAAACACTGTGTAACCTGAGTAGAGTGTGTCACTCTCCAGCACTGAATACACAACTTAGAGCTCCTTTCGCCACAGACACGCAAACACATCTTTTTGGGAAAGTCCTAACTCAGGTCACTTGGAAATGTAAGGGTTTCATCGAGAACATGAAGTGAATCATGCTTTTCCACTCTGCAACAGATAGAAATGACTTTTCCTACATGCCCGTCTGATTCACTGCAAAATGGACCTCTTTTCTGCTTTCTTGAATGTTCTCAACGCATTAGGTGAAAGAGCGTGTTTGAGCAAGAGAGATGCAGTGTGCTTCTTCCTGGATTTCAAGTGATTTGGGAAACCTCATCCGCGTTTTTCCACATTGTATAAGAAACAACATGAGGCTTGCAAGAGATTGAAACAATGCATCCCAAAACATATTCCACCAGTGAAACCACACGTTTCTACAAAGCCTTGAAGAAGCAAGCAAAAGAATAGTGGCTGAGTGATCTTTCCGAGAGAAACATGCATTTCATCCTTCTGGAGTAAATTTTCAGCCTGGAATTCATATGCATTTTGTACTGTGCAGAATGTATCTACCTGCTCGGGGGTTGTGTCATAGAACCACCTTTCCTGCATTAGCTTATTGCAACAGTCATCGTTTGGCTAAGTTCTTTAGGGTTGGTTTTGGAAGGTCTTTCAACTTGGGCCCAATCCCGCTTCGTACGAAATTTTTTCACAGCGCGGTTTCCAAGTGTCCACAAAGAGCTGCTGCTGGAAACTGTACACATGCACATCTCCCATACTGGTGTGCTCGTTTCACTACCTGGATTTTGGTTTCCTCTTCCGTCTTTGAAATGACAAGCCTTCATTAAACATGTACACACACCTTGTAGCAGTTTCAGCTTTAAGCATGTTGGTGTTCTCAAAAGGCTGTGTAACCTGTGTAGAGTGTGTCACTCTCCAGTACTGAATACACAACTTAGAGTTCCTTTCACCACAGACATGCAAACACATCTTTTTGGGGGAGTCCTATTTAAGATCTGGTGGAAATGTAAGGGTTTCATCGAGAAGATGAAGTCAATCATGCTTTTGCACTGTGCAACCGATAGAAATGTCTTTTTGTAGAAGCCCGTCTGAATTTCACTGCAAAATGCCCTTCTTTTCTGCTTTCTTGAATGTTCTCGAAGAATTAGGTGAAAGACCGTCTTTGAGCAAGGGTGAAGCAGTGTGAGTTTTCTTAGATTTCAAGTGATTTGGGAAACATATTCCGCGTTTTTCCACATTGTCTATAAACAGCAGGAGGCTTGCAAGAGATTGAAACAATGCATCCCAAAACATATTCCACCAGTGAAAACACACATTTCTACAAAGACCTTGAAAGAGCAGGCAAAAGAATAGTGGCTGAGTGTTCTTTCAGAGAGAAACATGCATTTCATTCTTCTAGAGTGAGTTTTCAGCCTGGAATTCATATGCATTTTGAACTGTGCAGAATGTAGCTACCTGCTCGGTGGTTCTGTCATAGAAGCACCTTTCCTGCAGGAGCTTATTGCAACATTCATTGTTAGGCTAAGTTCTTTAGGGTTGGTTTTGGAAGGTCTTTCAACTTTGGCCAAATCCCGCTTCGTACGAAATTTTTTCACACTGCTGTTTCCAAGTGTCCACAAAGAGCTGCTGCTGGAAACGGTACACATGCACATCTCCCATACTGGTGTGCTCGTTTCACTACCTGGATATTGGTTTCCTCCTCCTTCTTTGAAATGACAAGCCTTCATTCAGCATGCTACACACGCCTTGTAGCAGTTGCAGTTTTAAACATGTTGGTGCTCTCAAAACGCTGTGTAACCTGAGTAGAGTGTGTCACTCTCCAGCACTGAATACACAACTTAGAGCTCCTTTCGCCACAGACACGCAAACACATCTTTTTGTGAAAGTCCTAATTCAGGTCACTTGGAAATGTAAGGGTTTCTTCGAGAACATGAAGTGAATCATGCTTTCCCACTCTGCAACAGATAGAAATGACTTTTCCTACATGCCCGTCTGAAATTCACTGCAAAATGGACCTCTTTTCTGCTTTCTTGAATGTTCTCAACGCATTAGGTGAAAGAGCGTGTTTGAGGAAGAGTGATGCAGTGTGCTTCTTCCTGGATTTCAAGTGATTTGGGAAACCTCATCCGCGTTTTTCCACATTGTCTAAGAAACAACATGAGGCTTGCAAGAGATTGAAACAATGCATCCCAAAACGTATTCCACCAGTGAAACCACACGTTTCTACAAAGGCCTTGAAGAAGCAAGCAAAAGAATAGTGGCTGAGTGATCTTTCCGAGAGAAACATGCATTTCATCCTTCTGGAGTAAATTTTCAGCCTGGAATTCATATGCATTTTGTACTGTGCAGAATGTATCTACCTGCTCGGGGGTTGTGTCATAGAACCACCTTTCCTGCATTAGCTTATTGCAACAGTCATCGTTTGGCTAAGTTCTTTAGGGTTGGTTTTGGAAGGTCTTTCAACTTTGGCCCAATCCCGCTTCGTACGAAATTTTTTCACAGCGCTGTTTCCAAGTGTCCACAAAGAGCTGGTGCTGGAAACTGTACACATGCACATCTCCCATACTGGTGTGCTCGTTTCACTACCTGGATTTTGGTTTCCTCTTCCTTCTTTGAAATGACAAGCCTTCATTCAACATGTACACACACCTTGTAGCAGTTTCAGCTTTTAGCATGTTGGTGTTCTCAAAAGGCTGTGTTACCTGTGTAGAGTGTGTCACTCTCCAGTACTGAATACACAACTTAGAGTTCCTTTCACCACAGACATGCAAACACATCTTTTTGGGGGAGTCCTATTTAAGATCTGGTGGAAATGTAAGGGTTTCATCGAGAAGATGAAGTCAATCATGCTTTTGCACTGTGCAACGGATAGAAATGTCTTTTTGTAGAAGCCCGTCTGAATTTCACTGCAAAATGCCCTTCTTTTCTGCTTTCTTGAATGTTCTCGAAGCATTAGGTGAAAGAGCGTGTTTGATCAAGGGTGAAGCAGTGTGAGTTTTTTTAGATTTCAAGTGATTTGGGAAACATATTCCGCGTTTTTCCACATTGTCTATAAACAGCAGGAGGCTTGCAAGAGATTGAAACAATGCATCCCAAAACATATTCCACCAGTGAAAACACACATTTCTACAAAGACCTTGAAAGAGCAGGCAAAAGAATAGTGGCTGAGTGTTCTTTCAGAGAGAAACATGCATTTCATTCTTCTAGAGTGAGTTTTCAGCCTGGAATTCATATGCATTTTGAACTCTGCAGAATGTAGCTACCTGCTCGGGGGTTCTGTCAGAGAAGCACCTTTCCTGCAGGAGGTTATTGCAACATTCATTGTTTGGCTAATTTCTTTAAGGTTGGTTTTGGAAGGTCTTTCAACTTTGGCCAAATCCCGCTTCGTAGGAAATTTTTTCACACTGCTGTTTCCAAGTGTCCACAAAGAACTGCTGCTGGAAACGGTACACATGCACATCTCCCATACTCTTCTGCTCGTTTCACTACCTGGATTTCGGTTTCCTCCTCCTACTTTGAAATGACAAGCCTTCATTCAGCATGCTACAGACGCCTTGTAGCAGTTTCAGTTTTAAACATGTTGGTGCTCTCAAAACGCTGTGTAACCTGAGTAGAGTGTGTCACTCTCCAGCACTAAATACACAAATTAGAGCTCCTTTCGCCACAGACACGCAAACACATCTTTTTGGGAAAGTCCTAATTCAGGTCACTTGGAAATGTAAGGGTTTCATCGAGAACATGAAGTGAATCATGCTTTTCCACTCTGCAACAGATAGAAATGACTTTTCCTACATGCCCGTCTGAAATTCACTGCAAAATGACCCTCTTTCCTGCTTTCTTGAATGTTCTCAACGCATTAGGTGAAAGAGCGTGTTTGAGCAAGAGTGATGCAGTGTGCTTCTTCCTGGATTTCAAGTGATTTGGGAAACCTCATCCATGTTTTTCCACATTGTCTAAGAAACAACATGAGGCTTGCAAGAGATTGAAACAATGCATCCCAAAACATATTCCACCAGTGAAAACACACGTTTCTATAAAGGCCTTGAAGAAGCAAGCAAAAGAATAGTGGCTGAGTGATCTTTGCGAGAGAAACATGCATTTCATCCTTCTGGAGTAAATTTTCAGCCTGGAATTCATCTGCATTTTGTACTGTGCAGAATGTATCTACCTGCTCGGGGGTTGTGTCATAGAAGCACCTTTCCTGCAGGAGCTTATTGCAACAGTCATCGTTTGGCTAAGTTCTTTAGGGTTGGTTTTGGAAGGTCTTTCAACTTTGGCCCAATCCCGCTTCGTACGAAATTTTTTCACAGCGCTCTTTCCAAGTGTCCACAAAGAGCTGCTGCTGGAAACTGTACACATGCACATCTCCCATACTGGTGTGCTCGTTTCACTACCTGGATTTTGGTTTCCTCTTCCTTCTTTGAAATGACAAGCCTTCATTCAACATGTACACACACCTTGTAGCAGTTTCAGCTTTAAGCATGTTGGTGTTCTCAAAGGGCTGTGTAACCTGTGTAGAGTGTGTCACTCTCCAGTACTGAATACACAACTTAGAGTTCCTTTCACCACAGACATGCAAACACATCTTTTTGGGGGAGTCCTATTTAAGATCTGGTGGAAATGTAAGGGTTTCATCGAGAAGATGAAGTCAATCATGCTTTTGCACTGTGCAACCGATAGAAATGTCTTTTTGTAGAAGCCCGTCTGAATTTCACTGCAAAATGCCCTTCTTTTCTGCTTTCTTGAATGTTCTCGAAGAATTAGGTGAAAGACCGTCTTTGAACAAGGGTGAAGCAGTGTGAGTTTTCTTAGATTTCAAGTGATTTGGGAAACATATTCCGCGTTTTTCCACATTGTCTATAAACAGCAGGAGGCTTGCAAGAGATTGAAACAATGCATCCCAAAACATATTCCACCAGTGAAAACACACATTTCTACAAAGACCTTGAAAGAGCAGGCAAAAGAATAGTGGCTGAGTGTTCTTTCAGAGAGAAACATGCATTTCATTGTTCTAGAGTGAGTTTTCAGCCTGGAATTCATATGCATTTTGAACTGTGCAGAATGTAGCTACCTGCTCGGTGGTTCTGTCATAGAAGCACCTTTCCTGCAGGAGCTTATTGCAACATTCATTGTTAGGCTAAGTTCTTTAGGGTTGGTTTTGGAAGGTCTTTCAACTTTGGCCAAATCCCGCTTCGTACGAAATTTTTTCACACTGCTGTTTCCAAGTGTCCACAAAGAGCTGCTGCTGGAAACGGTACACATGCACATCTCCCATACTGGTGTGCTCGTTTCACTACCTGGATATTGGTTTCCTCCTCCTTCTTTGAAATGACAAGCCTTCATTCAGCATGCTACACACGCCTTGTAGCAGTTGCAGTTTTAAACATGTTGGTGCTCTCAAAACGCTGTGTAACCTGAGTAGAGTGTGTCACTCTCCAGCACTGAATACACAACTTAGAGCTCCTTTCGCCACAGAAACGCAAACACATCTTTTTGTGAAAGTCCTAATTCAGGTCACTTGGAAATGTAAGGGTTTCTTTGAGAACATGAAGTGAATCATGCTTTTCCACTCTACAACAGATAGAAATGACTTTTCCTACATGCCCGTCTGAAATTCACTGCAAAATGGACCTCTTTTCTGCTTTCTTGAATGTTCTCAACGCATTAGGTGAAAGAGCGTGTTTGAGCAAGAGTGATGCAGTGTGCTTCTTCCTGGATTTCAAGTGATTTGGGAAACCTCATCCGCGTTTTTCCACATTGTCTAAGAAACAACATGAGGCTTGCAAGAGATTGAAACAATGCATCCCAAAACGTATTCCACCAGTGAAACCACACGTTTCTACAAAGGCCTTGAAGAAGCAAGCAAAAGAATAGTGGCTGAGTGATCTTTCCGAGAGAAACATGCATTTCATCCTTCTGGAGTAAATTTTCAGCCTGGAATTCATATGCATTTTGTACTGTGCAGAATGTATCTACCTGCTCGGGGGTTGTGTCATAGAACCACCTTTCCTGCATTAGCTTATTGCAACAGTCATCGTTTGGCTAAGTTCTTTAGGGTTGGTTTTGGAAGGTCTTTCAACTTTGGCCCAATCCCGCTTCGTACGAAATTTTTTCACAGCGCTGTTTCCAAGTGTCCACAAAGAGCTGGTGCTGGAAACTGTACACATGCACATCTCCCATACTGGTGTGCTCGTTTCACTACCTGGATTTTGGTTTCCTCTTCCTTCTTTGAAATGACAAGCCTTCATTCAACATGTACACACACCTTGTAGCAGTTTCAGCTTTTAGCATGTTGGTGTTCTCAAAAGGCTGTGTAACCTGTGTAGAGTGTGTCACTCTCCAGTACTGAATACACAACTTAGAGTTCCTTTCACCACAGACATGCAAACACATCTTTTTGGGGGAGTCCTATTTAAGATCTGGTGGAAATGTAAGGGTTTCATCGAGAAGATGAAGTCAATCATGCTTTTGCACTGTGCAACGGATAGAAATGTCTTTTTGTAGAAGCCCGTCTGAATTTCACTGCAAAATGCCCTTCTTTTCTGCTTTCTTGAATGTTCTCGAAGCATTAGGTGAAAGAGCGTGTTTGATCAAGGGTGAAGCAGTGTGAGTTTTTTTAGATTTCAAGTGATTTGGGAAACATATTCCGCGTTTTTCCACATTGTCTATAAACAGCAGGAGGCTTGCAAGAGATTGAAACAATGCATCCCAAAACATATTCCACCAGTGAAAACACACATTTCTACAAAGACCTTGAAAGAGCAGGCAAAAGAATAGTGGCTGAGTGTTCTTTCAGAGAGAAACATGCATTTCATTCTTCTAGAGTGAGTTTTCAGCCTGGAATTCATATGCATTTTGAACTGTGCAGAATGTAGCTACCTGCTCGGTGGTTCTGTCATAGAAGCACCTTTCCTGCAGGAGCTTATTGCAACATTCATTGTTTGGCTAAGTTCTTTAGGGTTGGTTTTGGAAGGTCTTTCAACTTTGGCCAAATCCCGCTTCGTACGAAATTTTTTCACACTGCTGTTTCCAAGTGTCCACAAAGAGCTGCTGCTGGAAACGGTACACATGCACATCTCCCATACTGGTGTGCTCGTTTCACTACCTGGATTTCGGTTTCCTCCTCCTTCTTTGAAATGACAAGCCTTCATTCAGCATGCTACACACGCCTTGTAGCAGTTTCCGTTTTAAACATGTTGGTGCTCTCAAAACGCTGTGTAACCTGAGTAGAGTGTGTCACTCTCCAGCACTGAATACACAACTTAGAGCTCCTTTCGCCACAGACACGCAAACACATCCTTTTGGGAAAGTCCTAATTCAGGTCACTTGGAAATGTAAGGGTTTCATCGAGAACATGAAGTGAATCATGGTTTTCCACTCTGCAACAGATAAAAATGACTTTTCCTACATGCCCGTCTGAAATTCACTGCAAAATGGACCTCTTTTCTGCTTTCTTGAATGTTCTCAACGCATTAGGTGAAAGAGCGTGTTTGAGCAAGAGTGATGCAGTGTGCTTCTTCCTGGATTTCAAGTGATTTGGGAAACCTCATCCGCGTTTTTCCACATTGTCTAAGAAACAACATGAGGCTTGCAAGAGATTGAAACAATGCATCCCAAAACATATTCCACCAGTGAAACCACACGTTTCTACAAAGGCCTTGAAGAAGCAAGCAAAAGAATAGTGGCTGAGTGATCTTTCCGAGAGAAACATGCATTTCATCCTTCTGGAGTAAATTTTCAGCCTGGAATTCATATGTATTTTGTACTGTGCAGAATGTATCTACCTGCTCGGGGGTTGTGTCATAGAACCACCTTTCCTGCATTAGCTTATTGCAACAGTCATCGTTTGGCTAAGTTCTTTAGGGTTGGTTTTGGAAGGTCTTTCAACTTTGGCCCAATCCCGCTTCGTACGAAATTTTTTCACAGCGCTGTTTCCAAGTGTCCACAAAGAGCTGCTGCTGGAAACTGTACACATGCACATCTCCCATACTGGTGTGCTCGTTTCACTACCTGGATTTTGGTTTCCTCTTCCTTCTTTGAAATGACAAGCCTTCATTCAACATGTACACACACCTTGTAGCAGTTTCAGCTTTAAGCATGTTGGTGTTCTCAAAAGGCTGTGTAACCTGTGTAGAGTGTGTCACTCTCCAGTACTGAATACACAACTTAGAGTTCCTTTCACCACAGACATGCAAACACATCTTTTTGGGGGAGTCCTATTTAAGATCTGGTGGAAATGTAAGGGTTTCATCGAGAAGATGAAGTCAATCATGCTTTTGCACTCTGCAACCGATAGAAATGTCTTTTTGTAGAAGCCCGTCTGAATTTCACTGCAAAATGCCCTTCTTTTCTGCTTTCTTGAATGTTCTCGAAGAATTAGGTGAAAGAGCGTCTTTGAACAAGGGTGAAGCAGTGTGAGTTTTCCTAGATTTCAAGTGATTTGGGAAACATATTCCGCGTTTTTCCACATTGTCTATAAACAGCAGGAGGCTTGCAAGAGATTGAAACAATGCATCCAAAACATATTCCACCAGTGGAAACACACATTTCTACAAAGACCTTGAAAGAGCAGGCAAAAGAGTAGTGGCTGAGTGTTCTTTCAGAGAGAAACATGCATTTCATTCTTCTAGAGTGAGTTTTCCGCCTGGAATACATATGCATTTTGAACTGTGCAGAATGTAGCTACCTGCTCGGGGGTTCTGTCATAGAAGCACCTTTCCTGCAGGAGCTTATTGCAACATTCATTGTTTGGCTAAGTTCTTTAGGGTTGGTTTTGGAAGGTCTTTCAACTTTGGCCAAATCCCGCTTCGTACGAAATTTTTTCACACTGCTGTTTCCAAGTGTCCACAAAGAGCTGCTGCTGGAAACGGTACACATGCACATCTCCCATACTGGTGTGCTCGTTTCACTACCTGGATTTCGGTTTCCTCCTCCTTCTTTGAAATGACAAGCCTTCATTCAGCATGCTACACACGCCTTGTAGCAGTTGCAGTTTTAAACATGTTGGTGCTCTCAAAACGCTGTGTAACCTGAGTAGAGTGTGTCACTCTCCAGCACTGAATACACAACTTAGAGCTCCTTTCGCCACAGACACGCAAACACATCTTTTTGGGAAAGTCCTAATTCAGGTCACTTGGAAATGTAAGGGTTTCTTTGAGAACATGAAGTGAATCATGCTTTTCCACTCTGCAACAGATAGAAATGACTTTTCCTACATGCCCGTCTGAAATTCACTGCAAAATGGACCTCTTTTCTGCTTTCTTGAATGTTCTCAACGCATTAGGTGAAAGAGCGTGTTTGAGCAAGAGTGATGCAGTGTGCTTCTTCCTGGATTTCAAGTGATTTGGGAAACCTCATCCGCGTTTTTCCACATTGTCTAAGAAACAACATGAGGCTTGCAAGAGATTGAAACAATGCATCCCAAAACATATTCCACCAGTGAAACCACACGTTTCTACAAAGGCCTTGAAGAAGCAAGCAAAAGAATAGTGGCTGAGTGATCTTTCCGAGAGAAACATGCATTTCATCCTTCTGGAGTAAATTTTCAGCCTGGAATTCATATGCATTTTGTACTGTGCAGAATGTATCTACCTGCTCGGGGGTTGTGTCATAGAACCACCTTTCCTGCATTAGCTTATTGCAACAGTCATCGTTTGGCTAAGTTCTTTAGGGTTGGTTTTGGAAGGACTTTCAACTTTGGCCCAACCCCGCTTCGTACGAAATTTTTTCACAGCGCTGTTTCCAAGTGTCCACAAAGAGCTGCTGCTGGAAACTGTACACATGCACATCTCCCATACTGGTGTGCTCGTTTCACTACCTGGATTTTGGTTTCCTCTTCCTTCTTTGAAATGACAAGCCTTCATTCAACATGTACACACACCTTGTAGCAGTTTCAGCTTTAAGCATGTTGGTGTTCTCAAAAGGCTGTGTAACCTGTGTAGAGTGTGTCACTCTCCAGTACTGAATACACAACTTAGAGTTCCATTCACCACAGACATGCAAACACATCTTTTTGGGGGAGTCCTATTTAAGATCTTGTGGAAATGTAAGGGTTTCATGGAGAAGATGAAGTCAATCATGCTTTTGCACTCTGCAACCGATAGAAATGTCTTTTTGTAGAAGCCCGTCTGAATTTCACTGCAAAATGCCCTTCTTTTCTGCTTTCTTGAATGTTCTCGAAGAATTAGGTGAAAGAGCGTCTTTGAACAAGGGTGAAGCAGTGTGAGTTTTCCTAGATTTCAAGTGATTTGGGAAACATATTCCGCGTTTTTCCACATTGTCTATAAACAGCAGGAGGCTTGCAAGAGATTGAAACAATGCATCCCAAAACATATTCCACCAGTGAAAACACACATTTCTACAAAGACCTTGAAAGAGCAGGCAAAAGAATAGTGGCTGAGTGTTCTTTCAGAGAGAAACATGCATTTCATTCTTCTAGAGTGAGTTTTCAGCCTGTAATTCATATGCATTTTGAACTGTGCAGATTGTAGCTACCTGCTCGGGGGTTCTGTCATAGAAGCACCTTTCCTGCAGGAGCTTATTGCAACATTCATTGTTTGGCTAAGTTCTTTAGGGTTGGTTTTGGAAGGTCTTTCAACTTTGGCCAAATCCCGCTTCGTACGAAATTTTTTCACACTGCTGTTTCCAAGTGTCCACAAAGAGCTGCTGCTGGAAATGGTACACATGCACATCTCCCATACTGGTGTGCTCATTTCACTACCTGGATTTCGGTTTCCTCCTCCTTCTTTGAAATGACAAGCCTTCATTCAGCATGCTACACACGCCTTGTAGCAGTTTCAGTTTTAAACATGTTGGTGCTCTCAAAACACTGTGTAACCTGAGTAGAGTGTGTCACTCTCCAGCACTGAATACACAACTTAGAGCTCCTTTCGCCACAGACACGCAAACACATCTTTTTGCTAAAGTCCTAACTCAGGTCACTTGGAAATGTAAGGGTTTCATCGAGAACATGAAGTGAATCATGCTTTTCCACTCTGCAACAGATAGAAATGACTTTTCCTACATGCCCGTCTGAAATTCACTGCAAAATGGACCTCTTTTCTGCTTTCTTGAATGTTCTCAACGCATTAGGTGAAAGAGCGTGTTTGAGCAAGAGAGATGCAGTGTGCTTCTTCCTGGATTTCAAGTGATTTGGGAAACCTCATCCGCGTTTTTCCACATTGTATAAGAAACAACATGAGGCTTGCAAGAGATTGAAACAATGCATCCCAAAACATATTCCACCAGTGAAACCACACGTTTCTACAAAGCCTTGAAGAAGCAAGCAAAAGAATAGTGGCTGAGTGATCTTTCCGAGAGAAACATGCATTTCATCCTTCTGGAGTAAATTTTCAGCCTGGAATTCATATGCATTTTGTACTGTGCAGAATGTATCTACCTGCTCGGGGGTTGTGTCATAGAACCACCTTTCCTGCATTAGCTTATTGCAACAGTCATCGTTTGGCTAAGTTCTTTAGGGTTGGTTTTGGAAGGTCTTTCAACTTGGGCCCAATCCCGCTTCGTACGAAATTTTTTCACAGCGCTCTTTCCAAGTGTCCACAAAGAGCTGCTGCTGGAAACTGTACACATGCACATCTCCCATACTGGTGTGCTCGTTTCACTACCTGGATTTTGGTTTCCTCTTCCGTCTTTGAAATGACAAGCCTTCATTCAACATGTACACACACCTTGTAGCAGTTTCAGCTTTAAGCATGTTGGTGTTCTCAAAAGGCTGTGTAACCTGTGTAGAGTGTGTCACTCTCCAGTACTGAATACACAACTTAGAGTTCCTTTCACCACAGACATGCAAACACATCTTTTTGGGGGAGTCCTATTTAAGATCTGGTGGAAATGTAAGGGTTTCATCGAGAAGATGAAGTCAATCATGCTTTTGCACTGTGCAACCGATAGAAATGTCTTTTTGTAGAAGCCCGTCTGAATTTCACTGCAAAATGCCCTTCTTTTCTGCTTTCTTGAATGTTCTCGAAGAATTAGGTGAAAGACCGTCTTTGAACAAGGGTGAAGCAGTGTGAGTTTTCTTAGATTTCAAGTGATTTGGGAAACATATTCCGCGTTTTTCCACATTGTCTATAACAGCAGGAGGCTTGCAAGAGATTGAAACAATGCATCCCAAAACATATTCCACCAGTGAAAACACACATTTCTACAAAGACCTTGAAAGAGCAGGCAAAAGAATAGTGGCTGAGTGTTCTTTCAGAGAGAAACATGCATTTCATTCTTCTAGAGTGAGTTTTCAGCCTGGAATTCATATGCATTTTGAACTGTGCAGAATGTAGCTACCTGCTCGGTGGTTCTGTCATAGAAGCACCTTTCCTGCAGGAGCTTATTGCAAGATTCATTGTTAGGCTAAGTTCTTTAGGGTTGGTTTTGGAAGGTCTTTCAACTTTGGCCAAATCCCGCTTCGTACGAAATTTTTTCACACTGCTGTTTCCAAGTGTCCACAAAGAGCTGCTGCTGGAAACGGTACACATGCACATCTCCCATACTGGTGTGCTCGTTTCACTACCTGGATTTCGGTTTCCTCCTCCTTCTTTGAAATGACAAGCCTTCATTCAGCATGCTACACACGCCTTGTAGCAGTTGCAGTTTTAAACATGTTGGTGCTCTCAAAACGCTGTGTAACCTGAGTAGAGTGTGTCACTCTCCAGCACTGAATACACAACTTAGAGCTCCTTTCGCCACAGACACGCAAACACATCTTTTTGCTAAAGTCCTAACTCAGGTCACTTGGAAATGTAAGGGTTTCATCGAGAACATGAAGTGAATCATGCTTTTCCACTCTGCAACAGATAGAAATGACTTTTCCTACATGCCCGTCTGAAATTCACTGCAAAATGGACCTCTTTTCTGCTTTCTTGAATGTTCTCAACGCATTAGGTGAAAGAGCGTGTTTGAGCAAGAGAGATGCAGTGTGCTTCTTCCTGGATTTCAAGTGATTTGGGAAACCTCATCCGCGTTTTTCCACATTGTATAAGAAACAACATGAGGCTTGCAAGAGATTGAAACAATGCATCCCAAAACATATTCCACCAGTGAAACCACACGTTTCTACAAAGCCTTGAAGAAGCAAGCAAAAGAATAGTGGCTGAGTGATCTTTCCGAGAGAAACATGCATTTCATCCTTCTGGAGTAAATTTTCAGCCTGGAATTCATATGCATTTTGTACTGTGCAGAATGTATCTACCTGCTCGGGGGTTGTGTCATAGAACCACCTTTCCTGCATTAGCTTATTGCAACAGTCATCGTTTGGCTAAGTTCTTTAGGGTTGGTTTTGGAAGGTCTTTCAACTTTGGCCCAATCCCGCTTCGTACGAAATTTTTTCACAGCGCTGTTTCCAAGTGTCCACAAAGAGCTGGTGCTGGAAACTGTACACATGCACATCTCCCATACTGGTGTGCTCGTTTCACTACCTGGATTTTGGTTTCCTCTTCCTTCTTTGAAATGACAAGCCTTCATTCAACATGTACACACACCTTGTAGCAGTTTCAGCTTTTAGCATGTTGTTGTTCTCAAAAGGCTGTGTAACCTGTGTAGAGTGTGTCACTCTCCAGTACTGAATACACAACTTAGAGTTCCTTTCACCACAGACATGCAAACACATCTTTTTGGGGGAGTCCTATTTAAGATCTGGTGGAAATGTAAGGGTTTCATCGAGAAGATGAAGTCAATCATGCTTTTGCACTCTGCAACCGATAGAAATGTCTTTTTGTAGAAGCCCGTCTGAATTTCACTGCAAAATGCCCTTCTTTTCTGCTTTCTTGAATGTTCTCGAAGCATTAGGTGAAAGAGCGTGTTTGATCAAGGGTGAAGCAGTGTGAGTTTTTTTAGATTTCAAGTGATTTGGGAAACATATTCCGCGTTTTTCCACATTGTCTATAAACAGCAGGAGGCTTGCAAGAGATTGAAACAATGCATCCCAAAACATATTCCACCAGTGAAAACACACATTTCTACAAAGACCTTGAAAGAGCAGGCAAAAGAATAGTGGCTGAGTGTTCTTTCAGAGAGAAACATGCATTTCATTCTTCTAGAGTGAGTTTTCAGCCTGGAATTCATATGCATTTTGAACTGTGCAGAATGTAGCTACCTGCTCGGTGGTTCTGTCATAGAAGCACCTTTCCTGCAGGAGCTTATTGCAACATTCATTGTTTGGCTAAGTTCTTTAGGGTTGGTTTTGGAAGGTCTTTCAACTTTGGCCAAATCCCGCTTCGTACGAAATTTTTTCACACTGCTGTTTCCAAGTGTCCACAAAGAGCTGCTGCTGGAAACGGTACACATGCACATCTCCCATACTGGTGTGCTCGTTTCACTACCTGGATTTCGGTTTCCTCCTCCTTCTTTGAAATGACAAGCCTTCATTCAGCATGCTACACACGCCTTGTAGCAGTTTCCGTTTTAAACATGTTGGTGCTCTCAAAACGCTGTGTAACCTGAGTAGAGTGTGTCACTCTCCAGCACTGAATACACAACTTAGAGCTCCTTTCGCCACAGACACGCAAACACATCCTTTTGGGAAAGTCCTAATTCAGGTCACTTGGAAATGTAAGGGTTTCATCGAGAACATGAAGTGAATCATGGTTTTCCACTCTGCAACAGATAAAAATGACTTTTCCTACATGCCCGTCTGAAATTCACTGCAAAATGGACCTCTTTTCTGCTTTCTTGAATGTTCTCAACGCATTAGGTGAAAGAGCGTGTTTGAGCAAGAGTGATGCAGTGTGCTTCTTCCTGGATTTCAAGTGATTTGGGAAACCTCATCCGCGTTTTTCCACATTGTCTAAGAAACAACATGAGGCTTGCAAGAGATTGAAACAATGCATCCCAAAACATATTCCACCAGTGAAACCACACGTTTCTACAAAGGCCTTGAAGAAGCAAGCAAAAGAATAGTGGCTGAGTGATCTTTCCGAGAGAAACATGCATTTCATCCTTCTGGAGTAAATTTTCAGCCTGGAATTCATATGTATTTTGTACTGTGCAGAATGTATCTACCTGCTCGGGGGTTGTGTCATAGAACCACCTTTCCTGCATTAGCTTATTGCAACAGTCATCGTTTGGCTAAGTTCTTTAGGGTTGGTTTTGGAAGGTCTTTCAACTTTGGCCCAATCCCGCTTCGTACGAAATTTTTTCACAGCGCTGTTTCCAAGTGTCCACAAAGAGCTGCTGCTGGAAACTGTACACATGCACATCTCCCATACTGGTGTGCTCGTTTCACTACCTGGATTTTGGTTTCCTCTTCCTTCTTTGAAATGACAAGCCTTCATTCAACATGTACACACACCTTGTAGCAGTTTCAGCTTTAAGCATGTTGGTGTTCTCAAAAGGCTGTGTAACCTGTGTAGAGTGTGTCACTCTCCAGTACTGAATACACAACTTAGAGTTCCTTTCACCACAGACATGCAAACACATCTTTTTGGGGGAGTCCTATTTAAGATCTGGTGGAAATGTAAGGGTTTCATCGCGAAGATGAAGTCAATCATGCTTTTGCACTCTGCAACCGATAGAAATGTCTTTTTGTAGAAGCCCGTCTGAATTTCACTGCAAAATGCCCTTCTTTTCTGCTTTCTTGAATGTTCTCGAAGAATGAGGTGAAAGAGCGTCTTTGAACAAGGGTGAAGCAGTGTGAGTTTTCCTAGATTTCAAGTGATTTGGGAAACATATTCCGCGTTTTTCCACATTGTCTATAAACAGCAGGAGGCTTGCAAGAGATTGAAACAATGCATCCCAAAACATATTCCACCAGTGAAAACACACATTTCTACAAAGACCTTGAAAGAGCAGGCAAAAGAATAGTGCCTGAGTGTTCTTTCAGAGAGAAACATGCATTTCATTCTTCTAGAGTGAGTTTTCAGCCTGGAATACATATGCATTTTGAACTGTGCAGAATGTAGCTACCTGCTCGGGGGTTCTGTCATAGAAGCACCTTTCCTGCAGGAGCTTATTGCAACATTCATTGTTTGGCTAAGTTCTTTAGGGTTGGTTTTGGAAGGTCTTTCAACTTTGGCCAAATCCCGCTTCGTACGAAACTTTTTCACACTGCTGTTTCCAAGTGTCCACAAAGAGCTGCTGCTGGAAACGGTACACATGCACATCTCCCATACTGGTGTGCTCGTTTCACTACCTGGATTTCGGTTTCCTCCTCCTTCTTTGAAATGACAAGCCTTCATTCAGCATGCTACACACGCCTTGTAGCAGTTGCAGTTTTAAACATGTTGGTGCTCTCAAAACGCTGTGTAACCTGAGTAGAGTGTGTCACTCTCCAGCACTGAATACACAACTTAGAGCTCCTTTCGCCACAGACACGCAAACACATCTTTTTGGGAAAGTCCTAATTCAGGTCACTTGGAAATGTAAGGGTTTCATCGAGAACATGAAGTGAATCATGCTTTTCCACTCTGCAACAGATAGAAATGACTTTTCCTACATGCCCGTCTGAAATTCACTGCAAAATGGACCTCTTTTCTGCTTTCTTGAATGTTCTCAACGCATTAGGTGAAAGAGCGTGTTTGAGCAAGAGTGATGCAGTGTGCTTCTTCCTGGATTTCAAGTGATTTGGGAAACCTCATCCGCGTTTTTCCACATTGTCTAAGAAACAACATGAGGCTTGCAAGAGATTGAAACAATGCATCCCAAAACATATTCCACCAGTGAAACCACACGTTTCTACAAAGGCCTTGAAGAAGCAAGCAAAAGAATAGTGGCTGAGTGATCTTTCCGAGAGAAACATGCATTTCATCCTTCTGGAGTAAATTTTCAGCCTGGAATTCATATGCATTTTGTACTGTGCAGAATGTATCTACCTGCTCGGGGGTTGTGTCATAGAACCACCTTTCCTGCATTAGCTTATTGCAACAGTCATCGTTTGGCTAAGTTCTTTAGGGTTGGTTTTGGAAGGTCTTTCAACTTTGGCCCACTCCCGCTTCGTACGAAATTTTTTCACAGCGCTGTTTCCAAGTGTCCACAAAGAGCTGCTGCTGGAAACGGTACACATGCACATCTCCCATACTGGTGTGCTCGTTTCACTACCTGGATTTTGGTTTCCTCTTCCTTCTTTGAAATGACAAGCCTTCATTCAACATGTACACACACCTTGTAGCAGTTTCAGCTTTAAGCATGTTGGTGTTCTCAAAAGGCTGTGTAACCTGTGTAGAGTGTGTCACTCTCCAGTACTGAATACACAACTTAGAGTTCCTTCACCACAGACATGCAAACACATCTTTTTGGGGGAGTCCTATTTAAGATCTTGTGGAAATGTAAGGGTTTCATCGAGAAGATGAAGTCAATCATGCTTTTGCACTCTGCAACCGATAGAAATGTCTTTTTGTAGAAGCCCGTCTGAATTTCACTGCAAAATGCCCTTCTTTTCTGCTTTCTTGAATGTTCTCGAAGAATGAGGTGAAAGAGCGTCTTTGAACAAGGGTGAAGCAGTGTGAGTTTTCCTAGATTTCAAGTGATTTGGGAAACATATTCCGCGTTTTTCCACATTGTCTATAAACAGCAGGAGGCTTGCAAGAGATTGAAACAATGCATCCCAAAACATATTCCACCAGTGAAAACACACATTTCTACAAAGACCTTGAAAGAGCAGGCAAAAGAATAGTGCCTGAGTGTTCTTTCAGAGAGAAACATGCATTTCATTCTTCTAGAGTGAGTTTTCAGCCTGGAATACATATGCATTTTGAACTGTGCAGAATGTAGCTACCTGCTCGGGGGTTCTGTCATAGAAGCACCTTTCCTGCAGGAGCTTATTGCAACATTCATTGTTTGGCTAAGTTCTTTAGGGTTGGTTTTGGAAGGTCTTTCAACTTTGGCCAAATCCCGCTTCGTACGAAACTTTTTCACACTGCTGTTTCCAAGTGTCCACAAAGAGCTGCTGCTGGAAACGGTACACATGCACATCTCCCATACTGGTGTGCTCGTTTCACTACCTGGATTTCGGTTTCCTCCTCCTTCTTTGAAATGACAAGCCTTCATTCAGCATGCTACACACGCCTTGTAGCAGTTGCAGTTTTAAACATGTTGGTGCTCTCAAAACGCTGTGTAACCTGAGTAGAGTGTGTCACTCTCCAGCACTGAATACACAACTTAGAGCTCCTTTCGCCACAGACACGCAAACACATCTTTTTGGGAAAGTCCTAATTCAGGTCACTTGGAAATGTAAGGGTTTCATCGAGAACATGAAGTGAATCATGCTTTTCCACTCTGCAACAGATAGAAATGACTTTTCCTACATGCCCGTCTGAAATTCACTGCAAAATGGACCTCTTTTCTGCTTTCTTGAATGTTCTCAACGCATTAGGTGAAAGAGCGTGTTTGAGCAAGAGTGATGCAGTGTGCTTCTTCCTGGATTTCAAGTGATTTGGGAAACCTCATCCGCGTTTTTCCACATTGTCTAAGAAACAACATGAGGCTTGCAAGAGATTGAAACAATGCATCCCAAAACATATTCCACCAGTGAAACCACACGTTTCTACAAAGGCCTTGAAGAAGCAAGCAAAAGAATAGTGGCTGAGTGATCTTTCCGAGAGAAACATGCATTTCATCCTTCTGGAGTAAATTTTCAGCCTGGAATTCATATGCATTTTGTACTGTGCAGAATGTATCTACCTGCTCGGGGGTTGTGTCATAGAACCACCTTTCCTGCATTAGCTTATTGCAACAGTCATCGTTTGGCTAAGTTCTTTAGGGTTGGTTTTGGAAGGTCTTTCAACTTTGGCCCACTCCCGCTTCGTACGAAATTTTTTCACAGCGCTGTTTCCAAGTGTCCACAAAGAGCTGCTGCTGGAAACGGTACACATGCACATCTCCCATACTGGTGTGCTCGTTTCACTACCTGGATTTTGGTTTCCTCTTCCTTCTTTGAAATGACAAGCCTTCATTCAACATGTACACACACCTTGTAGCAGTTTCAGCTTTAAGCATGTTGGTGTTCTCAAAAGGCTGTGTAACCTGTGTAGAGTGTGTCACTCTCCAGTACTGAATACACAACTTAGAGTTCCTTCACCACAGACATGCAAACACATCTTTTTGGGGGAGTCCTATTTAAGATCTTGTGGAAATGTAAGGGTTTCATCGAGAAGATGAAGTCAATCATGCTTTTGCACTCTGCAACCGATAGAAATGTCTTTTTGTAGAAGCCCGTCTGAATTTCACTGCAAAATGCCCTTCTTTTCTGCTTTCTTGAATGTTCTCGAAGAATTAGGTGAAAGAGCGTCTTTGAACAAGGGTGAAGCAGTGTGAGTTTTCCTAGATTTCAAGTGATTTGGGAAACATATTCCGCGTTTTTCCACATTGTCTATAAACAGCAGGAGGCTTGCAAGAGATTGAAACAATGCATCCCAAAACATATTCCACCAGTGAAAACACACATTTCTACAAAGACCTTGAAAGAGCAGGCAAAAGAATAGTGGCTGAGTGTTCTTTCAGAGAGAAACATGCATTTCATTCTTCTAGAGTGAGTTTTCAGCCTGGAATTCATATGCATTTTGAACTGTGCAGAATGTAGCTACCTGCTCGGGGGTTCTGTCATAGAAGCACCTTTCCTGCAGGAGCTTATTGCAACATTCATTGTTTGGCTAAGTTCTTTAGGGTTGGTTTTGGAATGTCTTTCAACTTTGGCCAAATCCCGCTTCGTACGAAATTTTTTCACACTGCTGTTTCCAAGTGTCCACAAAGAGCTGCTGCTGGAAACGGTACACATGCACATCTCCCATACTGGTGTGCTCGTTTCACTACCTGGATTTCGGTTTCCTCCTCCTTCTTTGAAATGACAAGCCTTCATTCAGCATGCTACACACGCCTTGTAGCAGTTGCAGTTTTAAACATGTTGGTGCCCTCAAAACGCTGTGTAACCTGAGTAGAGTGTGTCACTCTCCAGCACTGAATACACAACTTAGAGCTCCTTTCGCCACAGACACGCAAACACATCTTTTTGGGAAAGTCCTAACTCAGGTCACTTGGAAATGTAAGGGTTTCATCGAGAACATGAAGTGAATCATGCTTTTCCACTCTGCAACAGATAGAAATGACTTTTCCTGCATGCCCGTCTGAAATTCACTGCAAAATGGACCTCTTTTCTGCTTTCTTGAATGTTCTCAACGCATTAGGTGAAAGAGCGTGTTTGAGCAAGAGTGATGCAGTGTGCTTCTTCCTGGATTTCAAGTGATTTGGGAAACCTCATCCGCGTTTTTCCACATTGTCTAAGAAACAACATGAGGCTTGCAAGAGATTGAAACAATGCATCCCAAAACATATTCCACCAGTGAAAACACACGTTTCTACAAAGGCCTTGAAGAAGCAAGCAAAAGAATAGTGGCTGAGTGATCTTTCCGAGAGAAACATGCATTTCATCCTTCTGGAGTAAATTATCAGCCTGGAATTCATATGCATTTTGTACTGTGCAGAATGTATGTACCTGCTCGGGGGTTGTGTCATAGAACCACCTTTCCTGCATTAGCTTATTGCAACAGTCATCGTTTGGCTAAGATCTTTAGGGTTGGTTTTGGAAGGACTTTCAACTTTGGCCCAATCCCGCTTCGTACGTAATTTTTTCACAGCGCTGTTTCCAAGTGTCCACAAAGAGCTGCTGCTGGAAACTGTACACATGCACATCTCCCATACTGGTGTGCTCGTTTCACTACCTGGATTTTGGTTTCCTCTTCCTTCTTTGAAATGACAATCCTTCATTCAACATGTACACACACCTTGTAGCAGTTTCAGCTTTAAGCATGTTGGTGTTCTCAAAAGGCTGTGTAACCTGTGTAGAGTGTGTCACTCTCCAGTACTGAATACACAACTTAGAGTTCCTTTCACCACAGACATGCAAACACATCTTTTTGGGGGAGTCCTATTTAAGATCTGGTGGAAATGTAAGGGTTTCATCGAGAAGATGAAGTCAATCATGCTTTTGCACTCTGCAACCGATAGTAATGTCTTTTTGTAGAAGCCCGTCTGAATTTCACTGCAAAATGCCCTTCTTTTCTGCTTTCTTGAATGTTCTCGAAGAATTAGGTGAAAGAGCGTCTTTGAACAAGGGTGAAGCAGTGTGAGTTTTCCTAGATTTCAAGTGATTTGGGAAACATATTCCGCGTTTTTCCACATTGTCTATAAACAGCAGGAGGCTTGCAAGAGATTGAAACAATGCATCCCAAAACATATTCCACCAGTGAAAACACACATTTCTACAAAGACCTTGAAAGAGCAGGCAAAAGAATAGTGGCTGAGTGTTCTTTCAGAGAGAAACATGCATTTCATTCTTCTAGAGTGAGTTTTCAGCCTGGAATTCATATGCATTTTGAACTGTGCAGAATGTAGCTACCTGCTCGGTGGTTCTGTCATAGAAGCACCTTTCCTGCAGGAGCTTATTGCAACATTCATTGTTTGGCTAAGTTCTTTAGGGTTGGTTTTGGAAGGTCTTTCAACTTTGGCCAAATCCCGCTTCGTACGAAATTTTTTCACACTGCTGTTTCCAAGTGTCCACAAAGAGCTGCTGCTGGAAATGGTACACATGCACATCTCCCATACTGGTGTGCTCGTTTCACTACCTGGATTTCGGTTTCCTCCTCCTTCTTTGAAATGACAAGCCTTCATTCAGCATGCTACACACGCCTTGTAGCAGTTTCAGTTTTAAACATGTTGGTGCTCTCAAAACGCTGTGTAACCTGAGTAGAGTGTGTCACTCTCCAGCACTGAATACACAACTTAGAGCTCCTTTCGCCACAGACACGCAAACACATCTTTTTGGGAAAGTCCTAACTCAGGTCACTTGGAAATGTAAGGGTTTCATCGAGAACATGAAGTGAATCATGCTTTTCCACTCTGCAACAGATAGAAATGACTTTTCCTACATGCCCGTCTGAAATTCACTGCAAAATGGACCTCTTTTCTGCTTTCTTGAATGTTCTCAACGCATTAGGTGAAAGAGCGTGTTTGAGCAAGAGTGATGCAGTGTGCTTCTTCCTGGATTTCAAGTGATTTGGGAAACCTCATCCGCGTTTTTCCACATTGTCTAAGAAACAAGATGAGGCTTGCAAGAGATTGAAACAATGCATCCCAAAACATATTCCACCAGTGAAACCACACGTTTCTACAAAGGCCTTGAAGAAGCAAGCAAAAGAATAGTGGCTGAGTGATCTTTCCGAGAGAAACATGCATTTCATCCTTCTGGAGTAAATTTTCAGCCTGGAATTCATATGCATTTTGTACTGTGCAGAATGTATCTACCTGCTCGGGGGTTGTGTCATAGAACCACCTTTCCTGCATTAGCTTATTGCAACAGTCATCGTTTGGCTAAGTTCTTTAGGGTTGGTTTTGGAAGGTCTTTCAACTTTGGCCCAATCCCGCTTCGTACGAAATTTTTTCACAGCGCTGTTTCCAAGTGTCCACAAAGAGCTGCTGCTGGAAACTGTACACATGCACATCTCCCATACTGGTGTGCTCGTTTCACTACCTGGATTTTGGTTTCCTCTTCCTTCTTTGAAATGACAAGCCTTCATTCAACATGTACACACACCTTGTAGCAGTTTCAGCTTTAAGCATGTTGGTGTTCTCAAAAGGCTGTGTAACCTGTGTAGAGTGTGTCACTCTCCAGTACTGAATACACAACTTAGAGTTCCTTTCACCACAGACATGCAAACACATCTTTTTGGGGGAGTCCTATTTAAGATCTGGTGGAAATGTAAGGGTTTCATCGAGAAGATGAAGTCAATCATGCTTTTGCACTCTGCAACCGATAGAAATGTCTTTTTGTAGAAGCCCGTCTGAATTTCACTGCAAAATGCCCTTCTTTTCTGCTTTCTTGAATGTTCTCGAAGAATTAGGTGAAAGAGCGTGTTTTAACAAGGGTGAAGCAGTGTGAGTTTTCCTAGATTTCAAGTGATTTGGGAAACATATTCCGCGTTTTTCCACATTGTCTATAAACAGCAGGAGGCTTGCAAGAGATTGAAACAATGCATCCCAAAACATATTCCACCAGTGAAAACACACATTTATACAAAGACCTTGAAAGAGCAGGCAAAAGAATAGTGGCTGAGTGTTCTTTCAGAGAGAAACATGCATTTCATTCTTCTAGAGTGAGTTTTCAGCCTGGAATTCATATGCATTTTGAACTGTGCAGAATGTAGCTACCTGCTCGGTGGTTCTGTCATAGAAGCACCTTTCCTGCAGGAGCTTATTGCAACATTCATTGTTTGGCTAAGTTCTTTAGGGTTGGTTTTGGAAGGTCTTTCAACTTTGGCCAAATCCCGCTTCGTACGAAATTTTTTCACACTGCTGTTTCCAAGTGTCCACAAAGAGCTGCTGCTGGAAACGGTACACATGCACATCTCCCATACTGGTGTGCTCGTTTCACTACCTGGATTTCGGTTTCCTCCTCCTTCTTTGAAATGACAAGCCTTCATTCAGCATGCTACACACGCCTTGTAGCAGTTGCAGTTTTAAACATGTTGGTGCTCTCAAAACACTGTGTAACCTGAGTAGAGTGTGTCACTCTCCAGCACTGAATACACAACTTAGAGCTCCTTTCGCCACAGACACGCAAACACATCTTTTTGGGAAAGTCCTAACTCAGGTCACTTGGAAATGTAAGGGTTTCATCGAGAACATGAAGTGAATCATGCTTTTCCACTCTGCAACAGATAGAAATGACTTTTCCTACATGCCCGTCTGAAACTCACTGCAAAATGGACCTCTTTTCTGCTTTCTTGAATGTTCTCAACGCATTAGGTGAAAGAGCGTGTTTGAGCAAGAGTGATGCAGTGTGCTTCTTCCTGGATTTCAAGTGATTTGGGAAACCTCATCCGCGTTTTTCCACATTGTCTAAGAAACAAGATGAGGCTTGCAAGAGATTGAAACAATGCATCCCAAAACATATTCCACCAGTGAAACCACACGTTTCTACAAAGGCCTTGAAGAAGCAAGCAAAAGAATAGTGGCTGAGTGATCTTTCCGAGAGAAACATGCATTTCATCCTTCTGGAGTAAATTTTCAGCCTGGAATTCATATGCATTTTGTACTGTGCAGAATGTATCTACCTGCTCGGGGGTTGTGTCATAGAACCACCTTTCCTGCATTAGCTTATTGCAACAGTCATCGTTTGGCTAAGTTCTTTAGGGTTGGTTTTGGAAGGTCTTTCAACTTTGGCCCAAACCCGCTTCGTACGTAATTTTTTCACAGCGCTGTTTCCAAGTGTCCACAAAGAGCTGGTGCTGGAAACTGTACACATGCACACCTCCCATACTGGTGTGCTCGTTTCACTACCTGGATTTTGGTTTCCTCTTCCTTCTTTGAAATGACAAGCCTTCATTCAACATGTACACACACCTTGTAGCAGTTTCAGCTTTAAGCATGTTGGTGTTCTCAAAAGGCTGTGTAACCTGTGTAGAGTGTGTCACTCTCCAGTACTGAATACACAACTTAGAGTTCCTTTCACCACAGACATGCAAACACATCTTTTTGGGGGAGTCCTATTTAAGATCTGGTGGAAATGTAAGGGTTTCATCGAGAAGATGAAGTCAAACATGCTTTTGCACTCTGCAACCGATAGAAATGTCTTTTTGTAGAAGCCCGTCTGAATTTCACTGCAAAATGCCCTTCTTTTCTGCTTTCTTGAATGTTCTCGAAGAATTAGGTGAAAGAGCGTCTTTGAACAAGGGTGAAGCAGTGTGAGTTTTCCTAGATTTCAAGTGATTTGGGAAACATATTCCGCGTTTTTCCACATTGTCTATAAACAGCAGGAGGCTTGCAAGAGATTGAAACAATGCATCCCAAAACATATTCCACCAGTGAAAACACACATTTATACAAAGACCTTGAAAGAGCAGGCAAAAGAATAGTGGCTGAGTGTTCTTTCAGAGAGAAACATGCATTTCATTCTTCTAGAGTGAGTTTTCAGCCTGGAATTCATATGCATTTTGAACTGTGCAGAATGTAGCTACCTGCTCGGTGGTTCTGTCATAGAAGCACCTTTCCTGCAGGAGCTTATTGCAACATTCATTGTTTGGCTAAGTTCTTTAGGGTTGGTTTTGGAAGGTCTTTCAACTTTGGCCAAATCCCGCTTCGTACGAAATTTTTTCACACTGCTGTTTCCAAGTGTCCACAAAGAGCTGCTGCTGGAAACGGTACACATGCACATCTCCCATACTGGTGTGCTCGTTTCACTACCTGGATATCGGTTTCCTCCTCCTTCTTTGAAATGACAAGCCTTCATTCAGCATGCTACACACGCCTTGTAGCAGTTTCAGTTTTAAACATGTTGGTGCTCTCAAAACACTGTGTAACCTGAGTAGAGTGTGTCACTCTCCAGCACTGAATACACAACTTAGAGCTCCTTTCGCCACAGACACGCAAACACATCTTTTTGGGAAAGTCGTAACTCAGGTCACTTGGAAATGTAAGGGTTTCATCGAGAACATGAAGTGAATCATGCTTTTCCACTCTGCAACAGATAGAAATGACTTTTCCTGCATGCCCGTCTGAAATTCACTGCAAAATGGACCTCTTTTCTGCTTTCTTGAATGTTCTCAACGCATTAGGTGAAAGAGCGTGTTTGAGCAAGAGTGATGCAGTGTGCTTCTTCCTGGATTTCAAGTGATTTGGGAAACCTCATCCGCGTTTTTCCACATTGTCTAAGAAACAACATGAGGCTTGCAAGAGATTGAAACAATGCATCCCAAAACATATTCCACCAGTGAAAACACACGTTTCTACAAAGGCCTTGAAGAAGCAAGCAAAAGAATAGTGGGTGAGTGATCTTTCCGAGAGAAACATGCATTTCATCCTTCTGGAGTAAATTATCAGCCTGGAATTCATATGCATTTTGTACTGTGCAGAATGTATGTACCTGCTCGGGGGTTGTGTCATAGAACCACCTTTCCTGCATTAGCTTATTGCAACAGTCATCGTTTGGCTAAGATCTTTAGGGTTGGTTTTGGAAGGACTTTCAACTTTGGCCCAATCCCGCTTCGTACGTAATTTTTTCACAGCGCTGTTTCCAAGTGTCCACAAAGAGCTGCTGCTGGAAACTGTACACGTGCACATCTCCCATACTGGTGTGCTCGTTTCACTACCTGGATTTTGGTTTCCTCTTCCTTCTTTGAAATGACAATCCTTCATTCAACATGTACACACACCTTGTAGCAGTTTCAGCTTTAAGCATGTTGGTGTTCTCAAAAGGCTGTGTAACCTGTGTAGAGTGTGTCACTCTCCAGTACTGAATACACAACTTAGAGTTCCTTTCACCACAGACATGCAAACACATCTTTTTGGGGGAGTCCTATTTAAGATCTGGTGGAAATGTAAGGGTTTCATCGAGAAGATGAAGTCAATCATGCTTTTGCACTCTGCAACCGATAGTAATGTCTTTTTGTAGAAGCCCGTCTGAATTTCACTGCAAAATGCCCTTCTTTTCTGCTTTCTTGAATGTTCTCGAAGAATTAGGTGAAAGAGCGTCTTTGAACAAGGGTGAAGCAGTGTGAGTTTTCCTAGATTTCAAGTGATTTGGGAAACATATTCCGCGTTTTTCCACATTGTCTATAAACAGCAGGAGGCTTGCAAGAGATTGAAACAATGCATCCCAAAACATATTCCACCAGTGAAAACACACATTTATACAAAGACCTTGAAAGAGCAGGCAAAAGAATAGTGGCTGAGTGTTCTTTCAGAGAGAAACATGCATTTCATTCTTCTAGAGTGAGTTTTCAGCCTGGAATTCATATGCATTTTGAACTGTGCAGAATGTAGCTACCTGCTCGGTGGTTCTGTCATAGAAGCACCTTTCCTGCAGGAGCTTATTGCAACATTCATTGTTTGGCTAAGTTCTTTAGGGTTGGTTTTGGAAGGTCTTTCAACTTTGGCCAAATCCCGCTTCGTACGAAATTTTTTCACACTGCTGTTTCCAAGTGTCCACAAAGAGCTGCTGCTGGAAACGGTACACATGCACATCTCCCATACTGGTGTGCTCGTTTCACTACCTGGATTTCGGTTTCCTCCTCCTTCTTTGAAATGACAAGCCTTCATTCAGCATGCTACACACGCCTTGTAGCAGTTTCAGTTTTAAACATGTTGGTGCTCTCAAAACGCTGTGTAACCTGAGTAGAGTGTGTCACTCTCCAGCACTGAATACACAACTTAGAGCTCCTTTCGCCACAGACACGCAAACACATCTTTTTGGGAAAGTCCTAACTCAGGTCACTTGGAAATGTAAGGGTTTCATCGAGAACATGAAGTGAATCATGCTTTTCCACTCTGCAACAGATAGAAATGACTTTTCCTACATGCCCGTCTGAAATTCACTGCAAAATGGACCTCTTTTCTGCTTTCTTGAATGTTCTCAACGCATTAGGTGAAAGAGCGTGTTTGAGCAAGAGTGATGCAGTGTGCTTCTTCCTGGATTTCAAGTGATTTGGGAAACCTCATCCGCGTTTTTCCACATTGTCTAAGAAACAACATGAGGCTTGCAAGAGATTGAAACAATGCATCCCAAAACATATTCCACCAGTGAAACCACACGTTTCTACAAAGGCCTTGAAGAAGCAAGCAAAAGAATAGTGGCTGAGTGATCTTTCCGAGAGAAACATGCATTTCATCCTTCTGGAGTAAATTTTCAGCCTGGAATTCATATGCATTTTGTACTGTGCAGAATGTATCTACCTGCTCGGGGGTTGTGTCATAGAACCACCTTTCCTGCATTAGCTTATTGCAACAGTCATCGTTTGGCTAAGTTCTTTAGGGTTGGTTTTGGAAGGTCTTTCAACTTTGGCCCAAACCCGCTTCGTACGAAATTTTTTCACAGCGCTGTTTCCAAGTGTCCACAAAGAGCTGCTGCTGGAAACTGTACACATGCACATCTCCCATACTGGTGTGCTCGTTTCACTACCTGGATTTTGGTTTCCTCTTCCTTCTTTGAAATGACAAGCCTTCATTCAACATGTACACACACCTTGTAGCAGTTTCAGCTTTAAGCATGTTGGTGTTCTCAAAAGGCTGTGTAACCTGTGTAGAGTGTGTCACTCTCCAGTACTGAATACACAACTTAGAGTTCCTTTCACCACAGACATGCAAACACATCTTTTTGGGGGAGTCCTATTTAAGATCTGGTGGAAATGTAAGGGTTTCATCGAGAAGATGAAGTCAATCATGCTTTTGCACTCTGCAACCGATAGAAATGTCTTTTTGTAGAAGCCCGTCTGAATTTCACTGCAAAATGCCCTTCTTTTCTGCTTTCTTGAATGTTCTCGAAGAATTAGGTGAAAGAGCGTGTTTTAACAAGGGTGAAGCAGTGTGAGTTTTCCTAGATTTCAAGTGATTTGGGAAACATATTCCGCGTTTTTCCACATTGTCTATAAACAGCAGGAGGCTTGCAAGAGATTGAAACAATGCATCCCAAAACATATTCCACCAGTGAAAACACACATTTATACAAAGACCTTGAAAGAGCAGGCAAAAGAATAGTGGCTGAGTGTTCTTTCAGAGAGAAACATGCATTTCATTCTTCTAGAGTGAGTTTTCAGCCTGGAATTCATATGCATTTTGAACTGTGCAGAATGTAGCTACCTGCTCGGTGGTTCTGTCATAGAAGCACCTTTCCTGCAGGAGCTTATTGCAACATTCATTGTTTGGCTAAGTTCTTTAGGGTTGGTTTTGGAAGGTCTTTCAACTTTGGCCAAATCCCGCTTCGTACGAAATTTTTTCACACTGCTGTTTCCAAGTGTCCACAAAGAGCTGCTGCTGGAAACGGTACACATGCACATCTCCCATACTGGTGTGCTCGTTTCACTACCTGGATTTCGGTTTCCTCCTCCTTCTTTGAAATGACAAGCCTTCATTCAGCATGCTACACACGCCTTGTAGCAGTTGCAGTTTTAAACATGTTGGTGCTCTCAAAACACTGTGTAACCTGAGTAGAGTGTGTCACTCTCCAGCACTGAATACACAACTTAGAGCTCCTTTCGCCACAGACACGCAAACACATCTTTTTGGGAAAGTCCTAACTCAGGTCACTTGGAAATGTAAGGGTTTCATCGAGAACATGAAGTGAATCATGCTTTTCCACTCTGCAACAGATAGAAATGACTTTTCCTACATGCCCGTCTGAAATTCACTGCAAAATGGACCTCTTTTCTGCTTTCTTGAATGTTCTCAACGCATTAGGTGAAAGAGCGTGTTTGAGCAAGAGTGATGCAGTGTGCTTCTTCCTGGATTTCAAGTGATTTGGGAAACCTCATCCGCGTTTTTCCACATTGTCTAAGAAACAACATGAGGCTTGCAAGAGATTGAAACAATGCATCCCAAAACATATTCCACCAGTGAAACCACACGTTTCTACAAAGGCCTTGAAGAAGCAAGCAAAAGAATAGTGGCTGAGTGATCTTTCCGAGAGAAACATGCATTTCATCCTTCTGGAGTAAATTTTCAGCCTGGAATTCATATGCATTTTGTACTGTGCAGAATGTATCTACCTGCTCGGGGGTTGTGTCATAGAACCACCTTTCCTGCATTAGCTTATTGCAACAGTCATCGTTTGGCTAAGTTCTTTAGGGTTGGTTTTGGAAGGTCTTTCAACTTTGGCCCAATCCCGCTTCGTACGTAATTTTTTCACAGCGCTGTTTCCAAGTGTCCACAAAGAGCTGGTGCTGGAAACTGTACACATGCACACCTCCCATACTGGTGTGCTCGTTTCACTACCTGGATTTTGGTTTCCTCTTCCTTCTTTGAAATGACAAGCCTTCATTCAACAAGTACACACACCTTGTAGCAGTTTCAGCTTTAAGCATGTTGGTGTTCTCAAAAGGCTGTGTAACCTGTGTAGAGTGTGTCACTCTCCAGTACTGAATACACAACTTAGAGTTCCTTTCACCACAGACATGCAAACACATCTTTTTGGGGGAGTCCTATTTAAGATCTGGTGGAAATGTAAGGGTTTCATCGAGAAGATGAAGTCAAACATGCTTTTGCACTCTGCAACCGATAGTAATGTCTTTTTGTAGAAGCCCGTCTGAATTTCACTGCAAAATGCCCTTCTTTTCTGCTTTCTTGAATGTTCTCGAAGAATTAGGTGAAAGAGCGTCTTTGAACAAGGGTGAAGCAGTGTGAGTTTTCCTAGATTTCAAGTGATTTGGGAAACATATTCCGCGTTTTTCCACATTGTCTATAAACAGCAGGAGGCTTGCAAGAGATTGAAACAATGCATCCCAAAACATATTCCACCAGTGAAAACACACATTTATACAAAGACCTTGAAAGAGCAGGCAAAAGAATAGTGGCTGAGTGTTCTTTCAGAGAGAAACATGCATTTCATTCTTCTAGAGTGAGTTTTCAGCCTGGAATTCATATGCATTTTGAACTGTGCAGAATGTAGCTACCTGCTCGGGGGTTCTGTCATAGAAGCACCTTTCCTGCAGGAGCTTATTGCAACATTCATTGTTTGGCTAAGTTCTTTAGTGTTGGTTTTTGAAGGTCTTTCAACTTTGGCCAAATCCCGCTTCGTACGAAATTTTTTCACACTGCTGTTTCCAAGTGTCCACAAAGAGCTGCTGCTGGAAACGGTACACATGCACATCTCCCATACTGGTGTGCTCGTTTCACTACCTGGATTTCGGTTTCCTCCTCCTTCTTTGAAATGACAAGCCTTCATTCAGCATGCTACACACGCCTTGTAGCAGTTTCAGTTTTAAACATGTTGGTGCTCTCAAAACGCTGTGTAACCTGAGTAGAGTGTGTCACTCTCCAGCACTGAATACACAACATAGAGCTCCTTTCGCCACAGACACGCAAACACATCTTTTTGGGAAAGTCCTAACTCAGGTCACTTGGAAATGTAAGGGTTTCATCGAGAACCTGAAGTGAATCATGCTTTTCCACTCTGCAACAGATAGAAATGACTTTTCCTACATGCCCGTCTGAAATTCACTGCAAAATGGACCTCTTTTCTGCTTTCTTGAATGTTCTCAATGCATTAGGTGAAAGAGCGTGTTTGAGCAAGAGTGATGCAGTGTGCTTCTTCCTGGATTTCAAGTGATTTGGGAAACCTCATCCGCGTTTTTCCACATTGTCTAAGAAACAAGATGAGGCTTGCAAGAGATTGAAACAATGCATCCCAAAACATATTCCACCAGTGAAACCACACGTTTCTACAAAGGCCTTGAAGAAGCAAGCAAAAGAATAGTGGCTGAGTGATCTTTCCGAGAGAAACATGCATTTCATCCTTCTGGAGTAAATTTTCAGCCTGGAATTCATATGCATTTTGTACTGTGCAGAATGTATCTACCTGCTCGGGGGTTGTGTCATAGAACCACCTTTCCTGCATTAGCTTATTGCAACAGTCATCGTTTGGCTAAGTTCTTTAGGGTTGGTTTTGGAAGGTCTTTCATCTTTGGCCCAATCCCGCTTCATACGAAATTTTTTCACAGCGCTGTTTCCAAGTGTCCACAAAGAGCTGCTGCTGGAAACTGTACACATGCACATCTCCCATACTGGTGTGCTCGTTTCACTACCTGGATTTTGGTTTCCTCTTCCTTCTTTGAAATGACAAGCCTTCATTCAACATGTACACACACCTTGTAGCAGTTTCAGCTTTAAGCATGTTGGTGTTCTCAAAAGGCTGTGTAACCTGTGTAGAGTGTGTCACTCTCCAGTACTGAATACACAACTTAGAGTTCCTTTCACCACAGACATGCAAACACATCTTTTTGGGGGAGTCCTATTTAAGATCTGGTGGAAATGTAAGGGTTTCATCGAGAAGATGAAGTCAATCATGCTTTTGCATTCTGCAACCGATAGAAATGTCTTTTTGTAGAAGCCCGTCTGAATTTTACTGCAAAATGCCCTTCTTTTCTGCTTTCTTGAATGTTCTCGAAGCATTAGGTGAAAGAGCGTGTTTGAACAAGGGTGAAGCAGTGTGAGTTTTCCTAGATTTCAAGTGATTTGGGAAACATATTCCGCGTTTTTCCACATTGTCTATAAACAGCAGGAGGCTTGCAAGAGATTGAAACAATGCATCCCAAAACATATTGCACCAGTGAAAACACACATTTCTACAAAGACCTTGAAAGAGCAGGCAAAAGAATAGTGGCTGAGTGTTCTTTCAGAGAGAAACATGCATTTCATTCTTCTAGAGTGAGTTTTCAGCCTGGAATTCATATGCATTTTGAACTGTGCAGAATGTAGCTACCTGCTCGGTGGTTCTGTCATAGAAGCACCTTTACTGCAGGAGCTTATTGCAACATTCATTGTTTGGCTAAGTTCTTTAGGGTTGGTTTTGGAAGGTCTTTCAACTTTGGCCAAATCCCGCTTCGTACGAAATTTTTTCACACTGCTGTTTCCAAGTGTCCACAAAGAGCTGCTGCTGGAAACGGTACACATGCACATCTCCCATACTGGTGTGCTCGTTTCACTACCTGGATTTCGGTTTCCTCCTCCTTCTTTGAAATGACAAGCCTTCATTCAGCATGCTACACACGCCTTGTAGCAGTTTCAGTTTTAAACATGTTGGTGCTCTCAAAACGCTGTGTAACCTGAGTAGAGTGTGTCACTCTCCAGCACTGAATACACAACTTAGAGCTCCTTTCGCCACAGACACGCAAACACATCTTTTTGGGAAAGTCCTAATTCAGGTCACTTGGAAATGTAAGGGTTTCATCGAGAACCTGAAGTGAATCATGCTTTTCCACTCTGCAACAGATAGAAATGACTTTTCCTACATGCCCGTCTGAAATTCACTGCAAAATGGACCTCTTTTCTGCTTTCTTGAATGTTCTCAATGCATTAGGTGAAAGAGCGTGTTTGAGCAAGAGTGATGCAGTGTGCTTCTTCCTGGATTTCAAGTGATTTGGGAAACCTCATCCGCGTTTTTCCACATTGTCTAAGAAACAAGATGAGGCTTGCAAGAGATTGAAACAATGCATCCCAAAACATATTCCACCAGTGAAACCACACGTTTCTACAAAGGCCTTGAAGAAGCAAGCAAAAGAATAGTGGCTGAGTGATCTTTCCGAGAGAAACATGCATTTCATCCTTCTGGAGTAAATTTTCAGCCTGGAATTCATATGCATTTTGTACTGTGCAGAATGTATCTACCTGCTCGGGGGTTGTGTCATAGAACCACCTTCCCTGCATTAGCTTATTGCAACAGTCATCGTTTGGCTAAGTTCTTTAGGGTTGGTTTTGGAAGGTCTTTCAACTTTGGCCCAATCCCGCTTCGTACGAAATTTTTTCACAGCGCTGTTTCCAAGTGTCCACAAAGACCTGCTGCTGGAAACTGTACACATGCACATCTCCCATACTGGTGTGCTCGTTTCACTACCTGGATTTTGGTTTCCTCTTCCTTCTTTGAAATGACAAGCCTTCATTCAACATGTACACACACCTTGTAGCAGTTTCAGCTTTAAGCATGTTGGTGTTCTCAAAAGGCTGTGTAACCTGTGTAGAGTGTGTCACTCTCCAGTACTGAATACACAACTTAGAGTTCCTTTCACCACAGACATGCAAACACATCTTTTTGGGGGAGTCCTATTTAAGATCTGGTGTAAATGTAAGGGTTTCATCGAGAAGATGAAGTCAATCATGCTTTTGCACTCTGCAACCGATAGAAATGTCTTTTTGTAGAAGCCCGTCTGAATTTCACTGCAAAATGCCCTTCTTTTCTGCTTTCTTGAATGTTCTCGAAGAATTAGGTGAAAGAGCGTGTTTGAACAAGGGTGAAGCAGTGTGAGTTTTCCTAGATTTCAAGTGATTTGGGAAACATATTCCGCGTTTTTCAACATTGTCTATAAACAGCAGGAGGCTTGCAAGAGATTGAAACAATGCATCCCAAAACATATTGCACCAGTGAAAACACACATTTCTACAAAGACCTTGAAAGAGCAGGCAAAAGAATAGTGGCTGAGTGTTCTTTCAGAGAGAAACATGCATTTCATTCTTCTAGAGTGAGTTTTCAGCCTGGAATTCATATGCATTTTGAACTGTGCAGAATGTAGCTACGTGCTCGGGGGTTCTGTCATAGAAGCACCTTTCCTGCAGGAGCTTATTGCAACATTCATTGTTTGGCTAAGTTCTTTAGGGTTGGTTTTGGAAGGTCTTTCAACTTTGGCCAAATCCCGCTTCGTACGAAATTTTTTCACACTGCTGTTTCCAAGTGTCCACAAAGAGCTGCTGCTGGAAACGGTACACATGCACATCTCCCATACTGGTGTGCTCGTTTCACTACCTGGATTTCGGTTTCCTCCTCCTTCTTTGAAATGACAAGCCTTCATTCAGCATGCTACACACGCCTTGTAGCAGTTGCAGTTTTAAACATGTTGGTGCTCTCAAAACGCTGTGTAACCTGAGTAGAGTGTGTCACTCTCCAGCACTGAATACACAACTTAGAGCTCCTTTCTCCACAGACACGCAAACACATCTTTTTGGGAAAGTCCTAACTCAGGTCACTTGGAAATGTAAGGGTTTCATCGAGAACCTGAAGTGAATCATGCTTTTCCACTCTGCAACAGATAGAAATGACTTTTCCTACATGCCCGTCTGAAATTCACTGCAAAATGGACCTCTTTTCTGCTTTCTTGAATGTTCTCAACGCATTAGGTGAAAGAGCGTGTTTGAGCAAGAGTGATGCAGTGTGCTTCTTCCTGGATTTCAAGTGATTTGGGAAACCTCATCCGCGTTTTTCCTCATTGTCTCAGAAACAACATGAGGCTTGCAAGAGATTGAAACAATGCATCCCAAAACATATTCCACCAGTGAAACCACACGTTTCTACAAAGGCCTTGAAGAAGCAAGCAAAAGAATAGTGGCTGAGTGATCTTTCCGAGAGAAACATGCATTTCATCCTTCTGGAGTAAATTTTCAGCCTGGAATTCATATGCATTTTGTACTGTGCAGAATGTATCTACCTGCTCGGGGGTTGTGTCATAGAACCACCTTCCCTGCATTAGCTTATTGCAACAGTCATCGTTTGGCTAAGTTCTTTAGGGTTGGTTTTGGAAGGTCTTTCAACTTTGGCCCAATCCCGCTTCGTACGAAATTTTTTCACAGCGCTGTTTCCAAGTGTCCACAAAGACCTGCTGCTGGAAACTGTACACATGCACATCTCCCATACTGGTGTGCTCGTTTCACTACCTGGATTTTGGTTTCCTCTTCCTTCTTTGAAATGACAAGCCTTCATTCAACATGTACACACACCTTGTAGCAGTTTCAGCTTTAAGCATGTTGGTGTTCTCAAAAGGCTGTGTAACCTGTGTAGAGTGTGTCACTCTCCAGTACTGAATACACAACTTAGAGTTCCTTTCACCACAGACATGCAAACACATCTTTTTGGGGGAGTCCTATTTAAGATCTGGTGGAAATGTAAGGGTTTCATCGAGAAGATGAAGTCAATCATGCTTTTGCACTCTGCAACCGATAGAAATGTCTTTTTGTAGAAGCCCGTCTGAATTTCACTGCAAAATGCCCTTCTTTTCTGCTTTCTTGAATGTTCTCGAAGAATTAGGTGAAAGAGCGTGTTTGAACAAGGGTGAAGCAGTGTGAGTTTTCCTAGATTTCAAGTGATTTGGGAAACATATTCCGCGTTTTTCAACATTGTCTATAAACAGCAGGAGGCTTGCAAGAGATTGAAACAATGCATCCCAAAACATATTGCACCAGTGAAAACACACATTTCTACAAAGACCTTGAAAGAGCAGGCAAAAGAATAGTGGCTGAGTGTTCTTTCAGAGAGAAACATGCATTTCATTCTTCTAGAGTGAGTTTTCAGCCTGGAATTCATATGCATTTTGAACTGTGCAGAATGTAGCTACGTGCTCGGGGGTTCTGTCATAGAAGCACCTTTCCTGCAGGAGCTTATTGCAACATTCATTGTTTGGCTAAGTTCTTTAGGGTTGGTTTTGGAAGGTCTTTCAACTTTGGCCAAATCCCGCTTCGTACGAAATTTTTTCACACTGCTGTTTCCAAGTGTCCACAAAGAGCTGCTGCTGGAAACGGTACACATGCACATCTCCCATACTGGTGTGCTCGTTTCACTACCTGGATTTCGGTTTCCTCCTCCTTCTTTGAAATGACAAGCCTTCATTCAGCATGCTACACACGCCTTGTAGCAGTTGCAGTTTTAAACATGTTGGTGCTCTCAAAACGCTGTGTAACCTGAGTAGAGTGTGTCACTCTCCAGCACTGAATACACAACTTAGAGCTCCTTTCGCCACAGACACGCAAACACATCTTTTTGGGAAAGTCCTAACTCAGGTCACTTGGAAATGTAAGGGTTTCATCGAGAACCTGAAGTGAATCATGCTTTTCCACTCTGCAACAGATAGAAATGACTTTTCCTACATGCCCGTCTGAAATTCACTGCAAAATGGACCTCTTTTCTGCTTTCTTGAATGTTCTCAACGCATTAGGTGAAAGAGCGTGTTTGAGCAAGAGTGATGCAGTGTGCTTCTTCCTGGATTTCAAGTGATTTGGGAAACCTCATCCGCGTTTTTCCTCATTGTCTCAGAAACAACATGAGGCTTGCAAGAGATTGAAACAATGCATCCCAAAACATATTCCACCAGTGAAACCACACGTTTCTACAAAGGCCTTGAAGAAGCAAGCAAAAGAATAGTGGCTGAGTGATCTTTCCGAGAGAAACATGCATTTCATCCTTCTGGAGTAAATTTTCAGCCTGGAATTCATATGCATTTTGTACTGTGCAGAATGTATCTACCTGCTCGGGGGTTGTGTCATAGAACCACCTTTCCTGCATTAGCTTATTGCAACAGTCATCGTTTGGCTAAGTTCTTTAGGGTTGGTTTTGGAAGGTCTTTCATCTTTGGCCCAATCCCGCTTCGTACGAAATTTTTTCACAGCGCTGTTTCCAAGTGTCCACAAAGACCTGCTGCTGGAAACTGTACACATGCACATCTCCCATACTGGTGTGCTCGTTTCACTACCTGGATTTTGGTTTCCTCTTCCTTCTTTGAAATGACAAGCCTTCATTCAACATGTACACACACCTTGTAGCAGTTTCAGCTTTAAGCATGTTGGTGTTCTCAAAAGGCTGTGTAACCTGTGTAGAGTGTGTCACTCTCCAGTACTGAATACACAACTTAGAGTTCCTTTCACCACAGACATGCAAACACATCTTTTTGGGGGAGTCCTATTTAAGATCTGGTGGAAATGTAAGGGTTTCATCGAGAAGATGAAGTCAATCATGCTTTTGCACTCTGCAACCGATAGAAATGTCTTTTTGTAGAAGCCCGTCTGAATTTCACTGCAAAATGCCCTTCTTTTCTGCTTTCTTGAATGTTCTCGAAGAATTAGGTGAAAGAGCGTGTTTGAACAAGGGTGAAGCAGTGTGAGTTTTCCTAGATTTCAAGTGATTTGGGAAACATATTCCGCGTTTTTCAACATTGTCTATAAACAGCAGGAGGCTTGCAAGAGATTGAAACAATGCATCCCAAAACATATTCCACCAGTGAAAACACACATTTATACAAAGACCTTGAAAGAGCAGGCAAAAGAATAGTGGCTGAGTGTTCTTTCAGAGAGAAACATGCATTTCATTTTTCTAGAGTGAGTTTTCTGCCTGGAATTCATATGCATTTTGAACTGTGCAGAATGTAGCTACCTGCTCGGTGGTTCTGTCATGGAAGTACCTTTCCTGCAGGAGCTTATTGCAACATTCATTGTTTGGCTAAGTTCTTTAGGGTTGGTTTTGGAAGGTCTTTCAACTTTGGCCAAATCCCGCTTCGTACGAAATTTTTTCACACTGCTGTTTCCAAGTGTCCACAAAGAGCTGCTCCTGGAAACGGTACACATGCAAATCTCCCATACTGGTGTGCTCGTTTCACTACCTGGATTTCGGTTTCCTCCTCCTTCTTTGAAATGACAAGCCTTCATTCAGCATGCTACACACGCCTTGTAGCAGTTTCAGTTTTAAACATGTTGGTGCTCTCAAAACGCTGTGTAACCTGAGTAGAGTGTGTCACTCTCCAGCACTGAATACACAACTTAGAGCTCCTTTCGCCACAGACACGCAAACACATCTTTTTGGGAAAGTCCTAACTCAGGTCACTTGGAAATGTAAGGGTTTCATCGAGAACATGAAGTGAATCATGCTTTTCCACTCTGCAACAGATAGAAATGACTTTTCCTACATGCCCGTCTGAAATTCACTGCAAAATGGACCTCTTTTCTGCTTTCTTGAATGTTCTCAACGCATTAGGTGAAAGAGCGTGTTTGAGCAAGAGTGATGCAGTGTGCTTCTTCCTGGATTTCAAGTGATTTGGGAAACCTCATCCGCGTTTTTCCACATTGTCTAAGAAACAACATGAGGCTTGCAAGAGATTGAAACAATGCATCCCAAAACATATTCCACCAGTGAAACCACACGTTTCTACAAAGGCCTTGAAGAGGCAAGCAAAAGAATAGTGGCTGAGTGATCTTTCCGAGAGAAACATGCATTTCATCCTTCTGGAGTAAATTTTCAGCCTGGAATTCATATGCATTTTGTACTGTGCAGAATGTATCTACCTGCTCGGGGGTTGTGTCATAGAACCACCTTTCCTGCATTAGCTTATTGCAACAGTCATCGTTTGGCTAAGTTCTTTAGGGTTGGTTTTGGTAGGTCTTTCAACTTTGGCCCAATCCCGCTTCGTACGAAATTTTTTCACAGCGCTGTTTCCAAGTGTCCACAAAGAGCTGCTGCTGGAAACTGTACACATGCACATCTCCCATACTGGTGTGCTCGTTTCACTACCTGGATTTTGGTTTCCTCTTCCTTCTTTGAAATGACAAGCCTTCATTCAACATGTACACACACCTTGTAGCAGTTTCAGCTTTAAGCATGTTGGTGTTCTCAAAAGGCTGTGTAACCTGTGTAGAGTGTGTCACTCTCCAGTACTGAATACACAACTTAGAGTTCCTTTCACCACAGACATGCAAACACATCTTTTTGGGGGAGTCCTATTTAAGATCTGGTGGAAATGTAAGGGTTTCATCGAGAAGATGAAGTCAATCATGCTTTTGCACTCTGCAACCTATAGAAATGTCTTTTTGTAGAAGCCCGTCTGAATTTCACTGCAAAATGCCCTTCTTTTCTGCTTTCTTGAATGTTCTCGAAGAATTAGGTGAAAGAGCGTGTTTGAACAAGGGTGAAGCAGTGTGAGTTTTCCTAGATTTCAAGTGATTTGGGAAACATATTCCGCGTTTTTCCACATTGTCTATAAACAGCAGGAGGCTTGCAAGAGATTGAAACAGTGCATCCCAAAACATATTGCACCAGTGAAAACACACATTTCTACAAAGACCTTGAAAGAGCAGGCAAAAGAATAGTGGCTGAGTGTTCTTTCAGAGAGAAACATGCATTTCATTCTTCTAGAGTGAGTTTTCAGCCTTAATTCATATGCATTTTGAACTCTGCAGAATGTAGCTACTGCTCGGGGGTTCTGTCATAGAAGCACCTTTCCTGCAGGAACTTATTGCAACATTCATTGTTTGGCTAATTTCTTTAGGGTTGGTTTTGGAAGGTCTTTCAACTTTGGCCAAATCCCGCTTCGTACGAAATTTTTTCACACTGCTGTTTCCAAGTGTCCACAAAGTACTGCTGCTGGAAACGGTACACATGCACATCTCCCATACTGGTCTGCTCATTTCACTACCTGGATTTCGGTTTCCTCCTCCTTCTTTGAAATGACAAGCCTTCATTCAGCATGCTACACACGCCTTGTAGCAGTTTCCGTTTTGAAAATGTTGGTGCTCTCATAACGCTGTGTAACCTGAGTAGAGTGTGTCACTCTCCAGCACTGAATACACAACTTAGAGCTCCTTTCGCCACAGACACACAAACACATCTTTTTGGGAAAGTCCTAATTCAGGTCAGTTGGAAATGTAAGGGTTTCATCGAGAACATGAAGTGAATCATGCTTTTACACTCTGCAACAGATAGAAATGACTTTTCCTACATGCCCGTCTGAAATTCACTGCAAAATGGACCTCTTTCCTGCTTTCTTGAATGTTCTCAACGCATTAGGTGAAAGAGCGTGTTTGAGCAAGAGTGATGCAGTGTGCTTCTTCCCGGATTTCAAGTGATTGGGGAAACGTCATCCGCGTTTTTCCACATTGTCTAAGAAACAACATGAGGCTTGCAAGAGATTGAAACAATGCATCCCAAAACATATTCCACCAGTGAAAACACACGTTTCTACAAAGGCCTTGAAGAAGCAAGCAAAAGAATAGTGGCTGAGTGATCTTTGCGAGAGAAACATGCATTTCATCCTTCTGGAGTAAATTTTCAGCCTGGAATTCATATGCATTTTGTACTGTGCAGAATGTATCTACCTGCTCGGGGGTTGTGTCATAGAAGCACCTTTCCTGCAGGAGCTTATTGCAACAGTCATCGTTTGGCTAACTTCTTTAGGGTTGGTTTTGGAAGGTCTTTCAACTTTGGCCCAATCCCGCTTCGTACGAAATTTTTTCACAGCGCTGTTTCCAAGTGTCCACAAAGAGCTGCTGCTGGAAACTGTGCACATGCACATCTCCCATACTGGTGTGCTCGTTTCACTACCTGGATTTTGGTTTCCTCTTCCTTCTTTGAAATGACAAGCCTTCATTCAACATGTACACACACCTTGTAGCAGTTTCAGCTTTAAGGATGTTGGTGTTCTCAAAAGGCTGTGTAACCTGTGTAGAGTGTGTCACTCTCCAGTACTGAATACACAACTTAGAGTTCCTTTCATCACAGACATGCAAACACATCTTTTTGGGGAGTCGTATTTAAGATCAGGTGGAAATGTAAGGGTTTCATCGAGAAGATGAAGTCAATCATGCTTTTGCACTCTGCAACCGATAGAAATGACTTTTTGTAGTAGCACGTCTGAATTTCACTGCAAAATGCCCTTCTTTTCTGCTTTCTTGAATGTTCTCGAAGCATTAGGTGAAAGAGCGTGTTTGATCAAGGGTGAAGCAGGGTGAGTTTTCCTAGATTTCAAGTGATTTGAGAAACATATTCCGCGTTTTTCCACATTGTCTATAAACAGCAGGAGGCTTGCAAGAGATTGAAACAATGCATCCCAAAACATATTCCACCAGTGAAAACACACGTTTCTACAAAGGCCTTGAAGAAGCAAGCAAAAGAATAGTGGCTGAGTGATCTTTGCGAGATAAACATGCATTTCATCCTTCTGGAGTAAATTTTCAGCCTGGAATTCATATGCATTTTGTACTGTGCAGAATGTATCTACCTGCTCGGGGGTTGTGTCATAGAAGCACCTTTCCTGCAGGAGCTTATTGCAACAGTCATCGTTTGGCTAAGTTCTTTAGGGTTGGTTTTGGAAGGTCTTTCAACTTTGGCCCAATCCCGCTTCGTACGAAATTTTTTCACAGCGCTGTTTCCAAGTGTCCACAAAGAGCTGCTGCTGGAAACTGTGCACATGCACATCTCCCAAACTGGTGTGCTCGTTTCACTACCTGGGTTTAGGTTTCCTCTTCCTTCTTTGAAATGACAAGCCTTCATTCAACATGTACACACACCTTGTAGCAGTTTCAGCTTTAAGCATGTTGGTGTTCTCAAAAGGCTGTGTAACCTGTGTAGAGTGTGTCACTCTCCAGTACTGAATACACAACTTAGAGTTCCTTTCACCACAGACATGCAAACACATCTTTTTGGGGGAGTCCTATTTAAGATCAGGTGGAAATGTAAGGGTTTCATCGAGAAGATGAAGTCAATCATGCTTTTGCACTCTGCAACCGATAGAAATGACTTTTTGTAGAAGCACGTCTGAATTTCACTGCAAAATGCCCTTCTTTTCTGCTTTCTTGAATGTTCTCGAAGAATTAGGTGAAAGAGCGTCTTTGAACAAGGGTGAAGCAGTGTGAGTTTTCCTAGATTTCAAGTGATTTGGGAAACATATTCCGCGTTTTTCCACATTGTCTATAAACAGCAGGAGGCTTGCAAGAGATTGAAACAATGCATCCCAAAACATATTGCACCAGTGAAAACACACATTTCTACAAAGACCTTGAAAGAGCAGGCAAAAGAATAGTGGCTGAGTGTTCTTTCAGAGAGAAACATGCATTTCATTCTTCTAGAGTGAGTTTTCAGCCTGGAATTCATATGCATTTTGAACTCTGCAGAATGTAGCTACCTGCTCGGTGGTTCTGTCATAGAAGCACCTTTCCTGCAGGAGCTTATTGCAACATTCATTGTTTGGCTAAGTTCTTTAGGGTTGGTTTTGGAAGGTCTTTCAACTTTGGCCAAATCCCGCTTCGTACGAAATTTTTTCAAACTGCTGTTTCCAAGTGTCCACAAAGAGCTGCTCCTGGAAACGGTACACATGCACATCTCCCATACTGGTGTGCTCGTTTCACTACCTGGATTTCGGTTTCCTCCTCCTTCTTTGAAATGACAAGCCTTCATTCAGCATGCTACACACGCCTTGTAGCAGTTTCAGTTTTAAACATGTTGGTGCTCTCAAAACACTGTGTAACCTGAGTAGAGTGTGTCACTCTCCAGCACTGAATACACAACTTAGAGCTCCTTTCGCCACAGACACGCAAACACATCTTTTTGGGAAAGTCCTAACTCAGGTCACTTGGAAATGTAAGGGTTTCATCGAGAACATGAAGTGAATCATGCTTTTCCCCTCTGCAACAGATAGAAATGACTTTTCCTACATGCTCGTCTGAAATTCACTGCAAAATGGACCTCTTTTCTGCTTTCTTGAATGTTCTCAACGCATTAGGTGAAAGAGCGTGTTTGAGCAAGAGTGATGCAGTGTGCTTCTTCCTGGATTTCAAGTGATTTGGGTAACCTCATCCGCGTTTTTCCACATTGTCTAAGAAACAACATGAGGCTTGCAAGAGATTGAAACAATGCATCCCAAAACATATTCCACCAGTGAAACCACACGTTTCTACAAAGGCCTTGAAGAAGCAAGCAAAAGAATAGTGGCTGAGTGATCTTTCCGAGAGAAACATGCATTTCATCCTTCTGGAGTAAATTTTCAGCCTGGAATTCATATGCATTTTGTACTGTGCAGAATGTATCTACCTGCTCGGGGGTTGTGTCATAGAACCACCTTTCCTGCATTAGCTTATTGCAACAGTCATCGTTTGGCTAAGTTCTTTAGGGTTGGTTTTGGAAGGTCTTTCAACTTTGGCCCAATCCCGCTTCGTACGAAATTTTTTCACAGCGCTGTTTCCAAGTGTCCACAAAGAGCTGCTGCTGGAAACTGTACACATGCACATCTCCCATACTGGTGTGCTCGTTTCACTACCTGGATTTTGGTTTCCTCTTCCTTCTTTGAAATGACAAGCCTTCATTCAACATGTACACACACCTTGTAGCAGTTTCAGCTTTAAGCATGTTGGTGTTCTCAAAAGGCTGTGTAACCTGTGTAGAGTGTGTCACTCTCCAGTACTGAATACACAACTTAGAGTTCCTTTCACCACAGACATGCAAACACATCTTTTTGGGGGAGTCCTATTTAAGATCTGGTGGAAATGTAAGGGTTTCATCGAGAAGATGAAGTCAATCATGCTTTTGCACTCTGCAACCGATAGAAATGTCTTTTTGTAGAAGCCCGTCTGAATTTCACTGCAAAATGCCCTTCTTTTCTGCTTTCTTGAATGTTCTCGAAGAATTAGGTGAAAGAGCGTGTTTGAACAAGGGTGAAGCAGTGTGAGTTTTCCTAGATTTCAAGTGATTTGGGAAACATATTCCGCGTTTTTCCACATTGTCTATAAACAGCAGGAGGCTTGCAAGAGATTGAAACAATGCATCCCAAAACATATTGCACCAGTGAAAACACACATTTCTACAAAGACCTTGAAAGAGCAGGCAAAAGAATAGTGGCTGAGTGTTCTTTCAGAGAGAAACATGCATTTCATTCTTCTAGAGTGAGTTTTCAGCCTGGAATTCATATGCATTTTGAACTCTGCAGAATGTAGCTACCTGCTCGGTGGTTCTGTCATAGAAGCACCTTTCCTGCAGGAGCTTATTGCAACATTCATTGTTTGGCTAAGTTCTTTAGGGTTGGTTTTGGAAGGTCTTTCAACTTTGGCCAAATCCCGCTTCGTACGAAATTTTTTCACACTGCTGTTTCCAAGTGTCCACAAAGAGCTGCTCCTGGAAACGGTACACATGCACATCTCCCATACTGGTGTGCTCGTTTCACTACCTGGATTTCGGTTTCCTCCTCCTTCTTTGAAATGACAAGCCTTCTTTCAGCATGCTACACACGCCTTTTAGCAGTTTCAGTTTTAAACATGTTGGTGCTCTCAAAACGCTGTGTAACCTGAGTAGAGTGTGTCACTCTCCAGCACTGAATACACAACTTAGAGCTCCTTTCGCCACAGACACGCAAACACATCTTTTTGGGAAAGTCCTAATTCAGGTCACTTGGAAATGTAAGGGTTTCATCGAGAACATGAAGTGAATCATGCTTTTCCACTCTGCAACAGATAAAAATGACTTTTCCTACATGCCCGTCTGAAATTCACTGCAAAATGGACCTCTTTTCTGCTTTCTTGAATGTTCTCAACGCATTAGGTGAAAGAGCGTGTTTGAGCAAGAGTGATGCAGTGTGCTTCTTCCCGGATTTCAAGTGATTTGGGAAACGACATCCGCGTTTTTCCACATTGTCTAAGAAACAACATGAGGCTTGCAAGAGATTGAAACAATGCATCCCAAAACATATTCCACCAGTGAAAACACACGTTTCTACAAAGGCTTGAAGAAGCAAGCAAAAGAATAGTGGCTGAGTGATCTTTGCGAGAGAAACATGCATTTCATCCTTCTGGAGTAAATTTTCAGCCTGAAATTCATATGCATTTTGTACTGTGCAGAATGTATCTACCTGCTCGGGGGTTGTGTCATAGAAGCACCTTTCCTGCAGGAGCTTATTGCAACAGTCATCGTTTGGCTAAGTTCTTTATTGTTGGTTTTGGAAGGTCTTTCAACTTTGGCCCAATCCCGCTTCGTACGAAATTTTTTCACAGCGCTGTTTCCAAGTGTCCACAAAGAGCTGCTGCTGGAAACTGTGCACATTCACATCTCCCATACTGGTGTGCTCGTTTCACTACCTGGATTTTGGTTTCCTCTTCCTTCTTTGAAATGACAAGCCTTCATTCAACATGTACACACACCTTGTAGCAGTTTCAGCTTTAAGGATGTTGGTGTTCTCAAAAGGCTGTGTAACCTGTGTAGAGTGTGTCACTCTCCAGTACTGAATACACAACTTAGAGTTCCTTTCATCACAGACATGCAAACACATCTTTTTGGGGAGTCGTATTTAAGATCAGGTGGAAATGTAAGGGTTTCATCGAGAAGATGAAGTCAATCATGCTTTTGCACTCTGCAACAGATAGAAATGACTTTTCCTACATGCCCGTCTGAAATTCACTGCAAAATGGACCTCTTTCCTGCTTTCTTGAATGTTCTCAACGCATTAGGTGAAAGAGCGTGTTTGAGCAAGAGTGATGCAGTGTGCTTCTTCCCGGATTTCAAGTGATTGGGGAAACGTCATCCGCGTTTTTCCACATTGTCTAAGAAACAACAAGAGGCTTGCAAGAGATTGAAACAATGCATCCCAAAACATATTCCACCAGTGAAAACACACGTTTCTACAAAGGCCTTGAAGAAGCAAGCAAAAGAATAGTGGCTGAGTGATCTTTGCGAGAGAAACATGCATTTCATCCTTCTGGAGTAAATTTTCAGCCTGGAATTCATATGCATTTTGTACTGTGCAGAATGTATCTACCTGCTCGGGGGTTGTGTCATAGAAGCACCTTTCCTGCAGGAGCTTATTGCAACAGTCATCGTTTGGCTAAGTTCTTTATTGTTGGTTTTGGAAGGTCTTTCAACTTTGGCCCAATCCCGCTTCGTACGAAATTTTTTCACAGCGCTGTTTCCAAGTGTCCACAAAGAGCTGCTGCTGGAAACTGTGCACATTCACATCTCCCATACTGGTGTGCTCGTTTCACTACCTGGATTTTGGTTTCCTCTTCCTTCTTTGAAATGACAAGCCTTCATTCAACATGTACACACACCTTGTAGCAGTTTCAGCTTTAAGGATGTTGGTGTTCTCAAAAGACTGTGTAACCTGTGTAGAGTGTGTCACTCTCCAGTACTGAATACACAACTTAGAGTTCCTTTCATCACAGACATGCAAACACATCTTTTTGGGGAGTCGTATTTAAGATCAGGTGGAAATGTAAGGGTATCATCGAGAAGATGAAGTCAATCATGCTTTTGCACTCTGCAACCGATAGAAATGACTTTTTGTAGTAGCACGTCTGAATTTCACTGCAAAATGCCCTTCTTTTCTGCTTTCTTGAATGTTCTCGAAGCATTAGGTGAAAGAGCGTGTTTGATCAAGGGTGAAGCAGGGTGAGTTTTCCTAGATTTCAAGTGATTTGAGAAACATATTCCGCGTTTTTCCACATTGTCTATAAACAGCAGGAGGCTTGCAAGAGATTGAAACAATGCATCCCAAAACATATTCCACCAGTGAAAACACACGTTTCTACAAAGGCCTTGAAGAAGCAAGCAAAAGAATAGTGGCTGAGTGATCTTTGCGAGAGAAACATGCATTTCATCCTTCTGGAGTAAATTTTCAGCCTGGAATTCATATGCATTTTGTACTGTGCAGAATGTATCTACCTGCTCGGGGGTTGTGTCATAGAAGCACCTTTCCTGCAGGAGCTTATTGCAACAGTCATCGTTTGGCTAAGTTCTTTATTGTTGGTTTTGGAAGGTCTTTCAACTTTGGCCCAATCCCGCTTCGTACGAAATTTTTTCACAGCGCTGTTTCCAAGTGTCCACAAAGAGCTGCTGCTGGAAACTGTGCACATTCACATCTCCCATACTGGTGTGCTCGTTTCACTACCTGGGTTTAGGTTTCCTCTTCCTTCTTTGAAATGACAAGCCTTCATTCAACATGTACACACACCTTGTAGCAGTTTCAGCTTTAAGGATGTTGGTGTTCTCAAAAGGCTGTGTAACCTGTGTAGAGTGTGTCACTCTCCAGTACTGAATACACAACTTAGAGTTCCTTTCATCACAGACATGCAAACACATCTTTTTGGGGAGTCGTATTTAAGATCAGGTGGAAATGTAAGGGTATCATCGAGAAGATGAAGTCAATCATGCTTTTGCACTCTGCAACCGATAGAAATGACTTTTTGTAGTAGCACGTCTGAATTTCACTGCAAAATGCCCTTCTTTTCTGCTTTCTTGAATGTTCTCGAAGCATTAGGTGAAAGAGCGTGTTTGATCAAGGGTGAAGCAGGGTAAGTTTTCCTAGATTTCAAGTGATTTGAGAAACATATTCCGCGTTTTTCCACATTGTCTATAAACAGCAGGAGGCTTGCAAGAGATTGAAACAATGCATCCCAAAACATATTCCACCAGTGAAAACACACGTTTCTACAAAGGCCTTGAAGAAGCAAGCAAAAGAATAGTGGCTGAGTGATCTTTGCGAGATAAACATGCATTTCATCCTTCTGGAGTAAATTTTCAGCCTGGAATTCATATGCATTTTGTACTGTGCAGAATGTATCTACCTGCTCGGGGGTTGTGTCATAGAAGCACCTTTCCTGCAGGAGCTTATTGCAACAGTCATCGTTTGGCTAAGTTCTTTAGGGTTGGTTTTGGAAGGTCTTTCAACTTTGGCCCAATCCCTCTTCGTACGAAATTTTTTCACAGCGCTGTTTCCAAGTGTCCACAAAGAACTGCTGCTGGAAACTGTGCACATGCACATCTCCCAAACTGGTGTGCTCGTTTCACTACCTGGGTTTAGGTTTCCTCTTCCTTCTTTGAAATGACAAGCCTTCATTCAACATGTACACACACCTTGTAGCAGTTTCAGCTTTAAGCATGTTGGTGTTCTCAAAAGGCTGTGTAACCTGTGTAGAGTGTGTCACTCTCCAGTACTGAATACACAACTTAGAGTTCCTTTCACCACAGACATGCAAACACATCTTTTTGGGGGAGTCCTATTTAAGATCAGGTGGAAATGTAAGGGTTTCATCGAGAAGATGAAGTCAATCATGCTTTTGCACTCTGCAACCGATAGAAATGACTTTTTGTAGAAGCACGTCTGAATTTCACTGCAAAATGCCCTTCTTTTCTGCTTTCTTGAATGTTCTCGAAGAATTAGGTGAAAGAGCGTCTTTGAACAAGGGTGAAGCAGTGTGAGTTTTCTTAGATTTCAAGTGATTTGGGAAACATATTCCGCGTTTTTCCACATTGTCTATAAACAGCAGGAGGCTTGCAAGAGATTGAAACAATGCATCCCAAAACATATTGCACCAGTGAAAACACACATTTCTACAAAGACCTTGAAAGAGCAGGCAAAAGAATAGTGGCTGAGTGTTCTTTCAGAGAGAAACATGCATTTCATTCTTCTAGAGTGAGTTTTCAGCCTGGAATTCATATGCATTTTGAACTCTGCAGAATGTAGCTACCTGCTCGGTGGTTCTGTCATAGAAGCACCTTTCCTGCAGGAGCTTATTGCAACATTCATTGTTTGGCTAAGTTCTTTAGGGTTGGTTTTGGAAGGTCTTTCAACTTTGGCCAAATCCCGCTTCGTACGAAATTTTTTCACACTGCTGTTTCCAAGTGTCCACAAAGAGCTGCTCCTGGAAACGGTACACATGCACATCTCCCATACTGGTGTGCTCGTTTCACTACCTGGATTTCGGTTTCCTCCTCCTTCTTTGAAATGACAAGCCTTCATTCAGCATGCTACACACGCCTTGTAGCAGTTTCAGTTTTAAACATGTTGGTGCTCTCAAAACGCTGTGTAACCTGAGTAGAGTGTGTCACTCTCCAGCACTGAATACACAACTTAGAGCTCCTTTCGCCACAGAAACGCAAACACATCTTTTTGGGAAAGTCCTAATTCAGGTCACTTGGAAATGTAAGGGTTTCATCGAGAACCTGAAGTGAATCATGCTTTTCCACTCTGCAACAGATAGAAATGACTTTTCCTGCATGCCCGTCTGAAATTCACTGCAAAATGGACCTCTTTTCTGCTTTCTTGAATGTTCTCAAGCATTAGGTGAAAGAGCGTGTTTGAGCAAGAGTGATGCAGTGTGCTTCTTCCTGGATTTCAAGTGATTTGGGAAACCTCATCCGCGTTTTTCCACATTGTCTAAGAAACAACATGAGGCTTGCAAGAGATTGAAACAATGCATCCCAAAACATATTCCACCAGTGAAACCACACGTTTCTACAAAGGCCTTGAAGAAGCAAGCAAAAGAATAGTGGCTGAGTGATCTTTCCGAGAGAAACATGCATTTCATCCTTCTGGAGTAAATTTTCAGCCTGGAATTCATATGCATTTTGTACTGTGCAGAATGTATCTACCTGCTCGGGGGTTGTGTCATAGAACCACCTTTCCTGCATTAGCTTATTGCAACAGTCATCGTTTGGCTAAGTTCTTTAGGGTTGGTTTTGGAAGGTCTTTCAACTTTGGCCCAATCCCGCTTCGTACGAAATTTTTTCACAGCGCTGTTTCCAAGTGTCCACAAAGAGCTGCTGCTGGAAACTGTACACATGCACATCTCCCATACTGCTGTGCTCGTTTCACTACCTGGATTTTGGTTTCCTCTTCCTTCTTTGAAATGACAAGCCTTCATTCAACATGTACACACACCTTGTAGCAGTTTCAGCTTTAAGCATGTTGGTGTTCTCAAAAGGCTGTGTAACCTGTGTAGAGTGTGTCACTCTCCAGTACTGAATACACAACTTAGAGTTCCTTTCACCACAGACATGCAAACACATCTTTTTGGGGGAGTCCTATTTAAGATCTGGTGGAAATGTAAGGGTTTCATCGAGAAGATGAAGTCAATCATGCTTTTGCACTCTGCAACCGATAGAAATGTCTTTTTGTAGAAGCCCGTCTGAATTTCACTGCAAAATGCCCTTCTTTTCTGCTTTCTTGAATGTTCTCGAAGAATTAGGTGAAAGAGCGTGTTTGAACAAGGGTGAAGCAGTGTGAGTTTTCCTAGATTTCAAGTGATTTGGGAAACATATTCCGCGTTTTTCCACATTGTCTATAAACAGCAGGAGGCTTGCAAGAGATTGAAACAATGCATCCCAAAACATATTGCACCAGTGAAAACACACATTTCTACAAAGACCTTGAAAGAGCAGGCAAAAGAATAGTGGCTGAGTGTTCTTTCAGAGAGAAACATGCATTTCATTCTTCTAGAGTGAGTTTTCAGCCTGGAATTCATATGCATTTTGAACTCTGCAGAATGTAGCTACCTGCTCGGTGGTTCTGTCATAGAAGCACCTTTCCTGCAGTAGCTTATTGCAACATTCATTGTTTGGCTAAGTTCTTTAGGGTTGGTTTTGGAAGGTCTTTCATCTTTGGCCAAATCCCGCTTCGTACGAAATTTTTTCACACTGCTGTTTCCAAGTGTCCACAAAGAGCTGCTCCTGGAAACGGTACACATGCACATCTCCCATACTGGTGTGCTCGTTTCACTACCTGGATTTCGGTTTCCTCCTCCTTCTTTGAAATGACAAGCCTTCTTTCAGCATGCTACACACGCCTTGTAGCAGTTTCAGTTTTAAACATGTTGGTGCTCTCAAAACGCTGTGTAACCTGAGTAGAGTGTGTCACTCTCCAGCACTGAATACACAACTTAGAGCTCCTTTCGCCACAGACACGCAAACACATCTTTTTGGGAAAGTCCTAATTCAGGTCACTTGGAAATGTAAGGGTTTCATCGAGAACCTGAAGTGAATCATGCTTTTCCACTCTGCAACAGATAAAAATGACTTTTCCTACATCCCCGTCTGAAATTCACTGCAAAATGGACCTCTTTTCTGCTTTCTTGAATGTTCTCAACGCATTAGGTGAAAGAGCGTGTTTGAGCAAGAGTGATGCAGTGTGCTTCTTCCCGGATTTCAAGTGATTTGGGAAACGTCATCCGCGTTTTTCCACATTGTCTAAGAAACAACATGAGGCTTGCAAGAGATTGAAACAATGCATCCCAAAACATATTCCACCAGTGAAAACACACGTTTCTACAAAGGCCTTGAAGAAGCAAGCAAAAGAATAGTGGCTGAGTGATCTTTGCGAGAGAAACATGCATTTCATCCTTCTGGAGTAAATTTTCAGCCTGGAATTCATATGCATTTTGTACTGTGCAGAATGTATCTACCTGCTCGGGGGTTGTGTCATAGAAGCACCTTTCCTGCAGGAGCTTATTGCAACAGTCATCGTTTGGCTAAGTTCTTTATTGTTGGTTTTGGAAGGTCTTTCAACTTTGGCCCAATCCCGCTTCGTACGAAATTTTTTCACAGCGCTGTTTCCAAGTGTCCACAAAGAGCTGCTGCTGGAAACTGTGCACATTCACATCTCCCATACTGGTGTGCTCGTTTCACTACCTGGATTTTGGTTTCCTCTTCCTTCTTTGAAATGACAAGCCTTCATTCAACATGTACACACACCTTGTAGCAGTTTCAGCTTTAAGGATGTTGGTGTTCTCAAAAGGCTGTGTAACCTGTGTAGAGTGTGTCACTCTCCAGTACTGAATACACAACTTAGAGTTCCTTTCATCACAGACATGCAAACACATCTTTTTGGGGAGTCGTATTTAAGATCAGGTGGAAATGTAAGGGTTTCATCGAGAAGATGAAGTCAATCATGCTTTTGCACTCTGCAACCGATAGAAATGACTTTTTGTAGTAGCACGTCTGAATTTCACTGCAAAATGCCCTTCTTTTCTGCTTTCTTGAATGTTCTCGAAGCATTAGGTGAAAGAGCGTGTTTGATCAAGGGTGAAGCAGGGTGAGTTTTCCTAGATTTCAAGTGATTTGAGAAACCTCATCCGCGTTTTTCCACATTGTCTATAAACAGCAGGAGGCTTGCAAGAGATTGAAACAATGCATCCCAAAACATATTCCACCAGTGAAAACACACGTTTCTACAAAGGCCTTGAAGAAGCAAGCAAAAGAATAGTGGCTGAGTGATCTTTGCGAGATAAACATGCATTTCATCCTTCTGGAGTAAATTTTCAGCCTGGAATTCATATGCATTTTGTACTGTGCAGAATGTATCTACCTGCTCGGGGGTTGTGTCATAGAAGCACCTTTCCTGCAGGAGCTTATTGCAACAGTCATCGTTTGGCTAAGTTCTTTAGGGTTGGTTTTGGAAGGTCTTTCAACTTTGGCCCAATCCCGCTTCGTACGAAATTTTTTCACAGCGCTGTTTCCAAGTGTCCACAAAGAGCTGCTGCTGGAAACTGTGCACATGCACATCTCCCAAACTGGTGTGCTCGTTTCACTACCTGGGTTTAGGTTTCCTCTTCCTTCTTTGAAATGACAAGCCTTCATTCAACATGTACACACACCTTGTAGCAGTTTCAGCTTTAAGCATGTTGGTGTTCTCAAAAGGCTGTGTAACCTGTGTAGAGTGTGTCACTCTCCAGTACTGAATACACAACTTAGAGTTCCTTTCACCACAGACATGCAAACACATCTTTTTGGGGGAGTCCTATTTAAGATCAGGTGGAAATGTAAGGGTTTCATCGAGAAGATGAAGTCAATCATGCTTTTGCACTCTGCAACCGATAGAAATGACTTTTTGTAGAAGCACGTCTGAATTTCACTGCAAAATGCCCTTCTTTTCTGCTTTCTTGAATGTTCTCGAAGAATTAGGTGAAAGAGCGTCTTTGAACAAGGGTGAAGCAGTGTGAGTTTTCCTAGATTTCAAGTGATTTGGGAAACATATTCCGCGTTTTTCCACATTGTCTATAAACAGCAGGAGGCTTGCAAGAGATTGAAACAATGCATCCCAAAACATATTGCACCAGTGAAAACACACATTTCTACAAAGACCTTGAAAGAGCAGGCAAAAGAATAGTGGCTGAGTGTTCTTTCAGAGAGAAACATGCATTTCATTCTTCTAGAGTGAGTTTTCAGCCTGGAATTCATATGCATTTTGAACTGTGCAGAATGTAGCTACGTGCTCGGGGGTTCTGTCATAGAAGCACCTTTCCTGCAGGAGCTTATTGCAACATTCATTGTTTGGCTAAGTTCTTTAGGGTTGGTTTTGGAAGGTCTTTCAACTTTGGCCAAATCCCGCTTCGTACGAAATTTTTTCACACTGCTGTTTCCAAGTGTCCACAAAGAGCTGCTGCTGGAAATGGTACACATGCACATCTCCCATACTGGTGTGCTCGTTTCACTACCTGGATTTCGGTTTCCTCCTCCTTCTTTGAAATGACAAGCCTTCATTCAGCATGCTACACACGCCTTGTAGCAGTTGCAGTTTTAAAATGTTGGTGCTCTCAAAACGCTGTGTAACCTGAGTAGAGTGTGTCACTCTCCAGCACTGAATACACAACTTAGAGCTCCTTTCGCCACAGACACGCAAACACATCTTTTTGGGAAAGTCCTAACTCAGGTCACTTGGAAATGTAAGGGTTTCATCGAGAACCTGAAGTGAATCATGCTTTTCCACTCTGCAACAGATAGAAATGACTTTTCCTAAATGCCCGTCTGAAATTCACTGCAAAATGGACCTCTTTTCTGCTTTCTTGAATGTTCTCAACGCATTAGGTGAAAGAGCGTGTTTGAGCAAGAGTGATGCAGTGTGCTTCTTCCTGGATTTCAAGTGATTTGGGAAACCTCATCCGCGTTTTTCCACATTGTCTCAGAAACAACATGAGGCTTGCAAGAGATTGAAACAATGCATCCCAAAACATATTCCACCAGTGAAACCACACGTTTCTACAAAGGCCTTGAAGAAGCAAGCAAAAGAATAGTGGCTGAGTGATCTTTCCGAGAGAAACATGCATTTCATCCTTCTGGAGTAAATTTTCAGCCTGGAATTCATATGCATTTTGTACTGTGCAGAATGTATCTACCTGCTCGGGGGTTGTGTCATAGAACCACCTTTCCTGCATTAGCTTATTGCAACAGTCATCGTTTGGCTAAGTTCTTTAGGGTTGGTTTTGGAAGGTCTTTCATCTTTGGCCCAATCCCGCTTCGTACGAAATTTTTTCACAGCGCTGTTTCCAAGTGTCCACAAAGAGCTGGTGCTGGAAACTGTACACATGCACATCTCCCATACTGGTGTGCTCGTTTCACTACCTGGATTTTGGTTTCCTCTTCCTTCTTTGAAATGACAAGCCTTCATTCAACATGTACACACACCTTGTAGCAGTTTCAGCTTTAAGCATGTTGGTGTTCTCAAAAGGCTGTGTAACCTGTGTAGAGTGTGTCACTCTCCAGTACTGAATACACAACTTAGAGTTCCTTTCACCACAGACATGCAAACACATCTTTTTGGGGGAGTCCTATTTAAGATCTGGTGGAAATGTAAGGGTTTCATCGAGAAGATGAAGTCAATCATGCTTTTGCACTCTGCAACCGATAGAAATGTCTTTTTGTAGAAGCCCGTCTGAATTTCACTGCAAAATGCCCTTCTTTTCTGCTTTCTTGAATGTTCTCGAAGAATTAGGTGAAAGAGCGTGTTTGAACAAGGGTGAAGCAGTGTGAGTTTTCCTAGATTTCAAGTGATTTGGGAAACATATTCCGCGTTTTTCAACATTGTCTATAAACAGCAGGAGGCTTGCAAGAGATTGAAACAATGCATCCCAAAACATATTCCACCAGTGAAAACACACATTTATACAAAGACCTTGAAAGAGCAGGCAAAAGAATAGTGGCTGAGTGTTCTTTCAGAGAGAAACATGCATTTCATTCTTCTAGAGTGAGTTTTCTGCCTGGAATTCATATGCATTTTGAACTGTGCAGAATGTAGCTACCTGCTCGGTGGTTCTGTCATAGAAGCACCTTTCCTGCAGGAGCTTATTGCAACATTCATTGTTTGGCTAAGTTCTTTAGGGTTGGTTTTGGAAGGTCTTTCAACTTTGGCCAAATCCCGCTTCGTACGAAATTTTTTCACACTGCTGTTTCCAAGTGTCCACAAAGAGCTGCTGCTGGAAACGGTACACATGCACATCTCCCATACTGGTGTGCTCGTTTCACTACCTGGATTTCGGTTTCCTCCTCCTTCTTTGAAATGACAAGCCTTCATTCAGCATGCTACACACGCCTTGTAGCAGTTTCAGTTTTAAACATGTTGGTGCTCTCAAAACGCTGTGTAACCTGAGTAGAGTGTGTCACTCTCCAGCACTGAATACACAACTTAGAGCTCCTTTCGCCACAGACACGCAAACACATCTTTTTGGGAAAGTCCTAACTCAGGTCACTTGGAAATGTAAGGGTTTCACCGAGAACATGAAGTGAATCATGCTTTTCCACTCTGCAACAGATAGAAATGACTTTTCCTACATGCCCGTCTGAAATTCACTGCAAAATGGACCTCTTTTCTGCTTTCTTGAATGTTCTCAACGCATTAGGTGAAAGAGCGTGTTTGAGCAAGAGTGATGCAGTGTGCTTCTTCCTGGATTTCAAGTGATTTGGGAAACCTCATCCGCGTTTTTCCACATTGTCTAAGAAACAACATGAGGCTTGCAAGAGATTGAAACAATGCATCCCAAAACATATTCCACCAGTGAAACCACACATTTCTACAAAGGCCTTGAAGAGGCAAGCAAAAGAATAGTGGCTGAGTGATCTTTCCGAGAGAAACATGCATTTCATCCTTCTGGAGTAAATTTTCAGCCTGGAATTCATATGCATTTTGTACTGTGCAGAATGTATCTACCTGCTCGGGGGTTGTGTCATAGAACCACCTTTCCTGCATTAGCTTATTGCAACAGTCATCGTTTGGCTAAGTTCTTTAGGGTTGGTTTTGGAAGGTCTTTCAACTTTGGCCCAATCCCGCTTCCTACGAAATTTTTTCACAGCGCTGTTTTCAAGTGTCCACAAAGAGCTGCTGCTGGAAACTGTACACATGCACATCTCCCATACTGGTGTGCTCGTTTCACTACCTGGATTTTGGTTTCCTCTTCCTTCTTTGAAATGACAAGCCTTCATTCAACATGTACACACACCTTGTAGCAGTTTCAGCTTTAAGCATGTTGGTGTTCTCAAAAGGCTGTGTAACCTGTGTAGAGTGTGTCACTCTCCAGTACTGAATACACAACTTAGAGTTCCTTTCACCACAGACATGCAAACACATCTTTTTGGGGGAGTCCTATTTAAGATCTGGTGGAAATGTAAGGGTTTCATCGAGAAGATGAAGTCAATCATGCTTTTGCACTCTGCAACCGATAGATATGTCTTTTTGTAGAAGCCCGTCTGAATTTCACTGCAAAATGCCCTTCTTTTCTGCTTTCTTGAATGTTCTCGAAGAATTAGGTGAAAGAGCGTGTTTGAACAAGGGTGAAGCAGTGTGAGTTTTCCTAGATTTCAAGTGATTTGGGAAACATATTCCGCGTTTTTCCACATTGTCTATAAACAGCAGGAGGCTTGCAAGAGATTGAAACAGTGCATCCCAAAACATATTGCACCAGTGAAAACACACATTTCTACAAAGACCTTGAAAGAGCAGGCAAAAGAATAGTGGCTGAGTGTTCTTTCAGAGAGAAACATGCATTTCATTCTTCTAGAGTGAGTTTTCAGCCTTAATTCATATGCATTTTGAACTCTGCAGAATGTAGCTACCTGCTCGGGGGTTCTGTCATAGAAGCACCTTTCCTGCAGGAACTTATTGCAACATTCATTGTTTGGCTAATTTCTTTAGGGTTGGTTTTGGAAGGTCTTTCAACTTTGGCCAAATCCCGCTTCGTACGAAATTTTTTCACACTGCTGTTTCCAAGTGTCCACAAAGAACTGCTGCTGGAAACGGTACACATGCACATCTCCCATACTGGTCTGCTCATTTCACTACCTGGATTTCGGTTTCCTCCTCCTTCTTTGAAATGACAAGCCTTCATTCAGCATGCTACACACGCCTTGTAGCAGTTTCCGTTTTAAACATGTTGGTGCTCTCATAACGCTGTGTAACCTGAGTAGAGTGTGTCACTCTCCAGCACTGAATACACAACTTAGAGCTCCTTTCGCCACAGACACACAAACACATCTTTTTGGGAAAGTCCTAATTCAGGTCACTTGGAAATGTAAGGGTTTCATCGAGAACCTGAAGTGAATCATGCTTTTCCACTCTGCAACAGATAGAAATGACTTTTCCTACATGCCCGTCTGAAATTCACTGCAAAATGGACCTCTTTCCTGCTTTCTTGAATGTTCTCAACGCATTAGGTGAAAGAGCGTGTTTGAGCAAGAGTGATGCAGTGTGCTTCTTCCTGGATTTCAAGTGATTTGGGAAACGTCATCCGCGTTTTTCCACATTGTCTAAGAAACAACATGAGGCTTGCAAGAGATTGAAACAATGCATCCCAAAACATATTCCACCAGTGAAAACACACGTTTCTACAAAGGCCTTGAAGAAGCAAGCAAAAGAATAGTGGCTGAGTGATCTTTGCGAGAGAAACATGCATTTCATCCTTCTGGAGTAAATTTTCAGCCTGGAATTCATATGCATTTTGTACTGTGCAGAATGTATCTACCTGCTCGGGGGTTGTGTCATAGAAGCACCTTTCCTGCAGGAGCTTATTGCAACAGTCATCGTTTGGCTAAGTTCTTTATTGTTGGTTTTGGAAGGTCTTTCAACTTTGGCCCAATCCCGCTTCGTACGAAATTTTTTCACAGCGCTGTTTCCAAGTGTCCACAAAGAGCTGCTGCTGGAAACTGTGCACATTCACATCTCCCATACTGGTGTGCTCGTTTCACTACCTGGATTTTGGTTTCCTCTTCCTTCTTTGAAATGACAAGCCTTCATTCAACATGTACACACACCTTGTAGCAGTTTCAGCTTTAAGGATGTTGGTGTTCTCAAAAGGCTGTGTAACCTGTGTAGAGTGTGTCACTCTCCAGTACTGAATACACAACTTAGAGTTCCTTTCATCACAGACATGCAAACACATCTTTTTGGGGAGTCGTATTTAAGATCAGGTGGAAATGTAAGGGTTTCATCGAGAAGATGAAGTCAATCATGCTTTTGCACTCTGCAACCGATAGAAATGACTTTTTGTAGTAGCACGTCTGAATTTCACTGCAAAATGCCCTTCTTTTCTGCTTTCTTGAATGTTCTCGAAGCATTAGGTGAAAGAGAGTGTTTGATCAAGGGTGAAGCAGGGTGAGTTTTCCTAGATTTCAAGTGATTTGAGAAACCTCATCCGCGTTTTTCCACATTGTCTATAAACAGCAGGAGGCTTGCAAGAGATTGAAACAATGCATCCCAAAACATATTCCACCAGTGAAAACACACGTTTCTACAAAGGCCTTGAAGAAGCAAGCAAAAGAATAGTGGCTGAGTGATCTTTGCGAGATAAACATGCATTTCATCCTTCTGGAGTAAATTTTCAGCCTGGAATTCATATGCATTTTGTACTGTGCAGAATGTATCTACCTGCTCGGGGGTTGTGTCATAGAAGCACCTTTCCTGCAGGAGCTTATTGCAACAGTCATCGTTTGGGTAAGTTCTTTAGGGTTGGTTTTGGAAGGTCTTTCAACTTTGGCCCAATCCCGCTTCGTACGAAATTTTTTCACAGCGCTGTTTCCAAGTGTCCACAAAGAGCTGCTGCTGGAAACGGTACACATGCACATCTCCCATACTGGTGTGCTCGTTTCACTACCTGGATTTCGGTTTCCTCCTCCTTCTTTGAAATGACAAGCCTTCATTCACCACGCTACACACGCCTTGTAGCAGTTGCAGTTTTAAACATGTTGGTGCTCTCAAAACGCTGTGTAACCTGAGTAGAGTGTGTCACTCTCCAGCACTGAATACACAACTTAGAGCTCCTTTCGCCACAGACACGCAAACACATCTTTTTGGGAAAGTCCTAATTCAGGTCACTTGGAAATGTAAGGGTTTCATCGAGAACCTGAAGTGAATCATGCTTTTCCACTCTGCAACAGATAGAAATGACTTTTCCTACATGCCCGTCTGAAATTCACTGCAAAATGGACCTCTTTTCTGCTTTCTTGAATGTTCTCAACGCATTAGGTGAAAGAGCGTGTTTGAGCAAGAGTGATGCAGTGTGCTTCTTCCTGGATTTCAAGTGATTTGGGAAACCTCATCCGCGTTTTTCCACATTGTCTCAGAAACAACATGAGGCTTGCAAGAGATTGAAACAATGCATCCCAAAACATATTCCACCAGTGAAACCACACGTTTCTACAAAGGCCTTGAAGAAGCAAGCAAAAGAATAGTGGCTGAGTGATCTTTGCGAGAGAAACATGCATTTCATCCTTCTGGAGTAAATTTTCAGCCTGGAATTCATATGCATTTTGTACTGTGCAGAATGTATCTACCTGCTCGGGGGTTGTGTCATAGAACCACCTTTCCTGCATTAGCTTATTGCAACAGTCATCGTTTGGCTAAGTTCTTTAGGGTTGGTTTTGGAAGGTCTTTCATCTTTGGCCCAATCCCGCTTCTTACGAAATTTTTTCACAGCGCTGTTTCCAAGTGTCCACAAAGAGCTGGTGCTGGAAACTGTACACATGCACATCTCCCATACTGGTGTGCTCGTTTCACTACCTGGATTTTGGTTTCCTCTTCCTTCTTTGAAATGACAAGCCTTCATTCAACATGTACACACACCTTGTAGCAGTTTCAGCTTTAAGCATGTTGGTGTTCTCAAAAGGCTGTGTAACCTGTGTAGAGTGTGTCACTCTCCAGTACTGAATACACAACTTAGAGTTCCTTTCACCACAGACATGCAAACACATCTTTTTGGGGGAGTCCTATTTAAGATCTGGTGGAAATGTAAGGGTTTCATCGAGATGATGAAGTCAATCATGCTTTTGCACTGTGCAACCGATAGAAATGTCTTTTTGTAGAAGCCCGTCTGAATTTCACTGCAAAATGCCCTTCTTTTCTGCTTTCTTGAATGTTCTCGAAGAATTAGGTGAAAGAGCGTCTTTGAACAAGGGTGAAGCAGTGTGAGTTTTCTTAGATTTCAAGTGATTTGGGAAACATATTCCGCGTTTTTCCACATTGTCTATAAACAGCAGGAGGCTTGCAAGAGATTGAAACAATGCATCCCAAAACATATTCCACCAGTGAAAACACACATTTATACAAAGACCTTGAAAGAGCAGGCAAAAGAATAGTGGCTGAGTGTTCTTTCAGAGAGAAACATGCATTTCATTCTTCTAGAGTGAGTTTTCAGCCTGGAATTCATATGCATTTTGAACTGTGCAGAATGTAGCTACCTGCTCGGTGGTTCTGTCATAGAAGCACCTTTCCTGCAGGAGCTTATTGCAACATTCATTGTTTGGCTAAGTTCTTTAGGGTTGGTTTTGGAAGGTCTTTCAACTTTGGCCAAATCCCGCTTCGTACGAAATTTTTTCACACTGCTGTTTCCAAGTGTCCACAAAGAGCTGCTGCTGGAAACGGTACACATGCACATCTCCCATACTGGTGTGCTCGTTTCACTACCTGGATTTCGGTTTCCTCCTCCTTCTTTGAAATGACAAGCCTTCATTCAGCATGCTACACACGCCTTGTAGCAGTTTCAGTTTTAAACATGTTGGTGCTCTCAAAACGCTGTGTAACCTGTGTAGAGTGTGTCACTCTCCAGTACTGAATACACAACTTAGAGTTCCTTTCACCACAGACATGCAAACACATCTTTTTGGGGGAGTCCTATTTAAGATCTGGTGGAAATGTAAGGGTTTCATCGAGAAGATGAAGTCAATCATGCTTTTGCACTCTGCAACCGATAGATATGTCTTTTTGTAGAAGCCCGTCTGAATTTCACTGCAAAATGCCCTTCTTTTCTGCTTTCTTGAATGTTCTCGAAGAATTAGGTGAAAGAGCGTCTTTGAACAAGGGTGAAGCAGTGTGAGTTTTCTTAGATTTCAAGTGATTTGGGAAACATATTCCGCGTTTTTCCACATTGTCTATAAACAGCAGGAGGCTTGCAAGAGATTGAAACAATGCATCCCAAAACATATTCCACCAGTGAAAACACACATTTCTACAAAGACCTTGAAAGAGCAGGCAAAAGAATAGTGGCTGAGTGTTCTTTCAGAGAGAAACATGCATTTCATTCTTCTAGAGTGAGTTTTCAGCCTGGAATTCATATGCATTTTGAACTGTGCAGAATGTAGCTACCTGCTCGGTGGTTCTGTCAGAGAAGCACCTTTCCTGCAGGAGCTTATTGCAACATTCATTGTTTGGCTAAGTTCTTTAGGGTTGGTTTTGGAAGGTCTTTCAACTTTGGCTAAATCCCGCTTCGTACGAAATTTTTTCACACTACTGTTTCCAAGTGTCCACAAAGAGCTGCTGCTGGAAATGGTACACATGCACATCTCCCATACTGGTGTGCTCGTTTCACTACCTGGATTTCGGTTTCCTCCTCCTTCTTTGAAATGACAAGCCTTCATTCAGCATGCTACACACGCCTTGTAGCAGTTGCAGTTTTAAACATGTTGGTGCTCTCAAAACGCTGTGTAACCTGAGTAGAGTGTGTCACTCTCCAGCACTGAATACACAACTTAGAGCTCCTTTCGCCACAGACACGCAAACACATCTTTTTGGGAAAGTCCTAATTCAGTTCACTTGGAAATGTAAGGGTTTCATCGAGAACCTGAAGTGAATCATGCTTTTCCACTCTGCAACAGATAGAAATGACTCTTCCTACATGCCCGTCTGAAATTCACTGCAAAATGGACCTCTTTTCTGCTTTCTTGAATGTTCTCAACGCATTAGGTGAAAGAGCGTGTTTGAGCAAGAGTGATGCAGTGTGCTTCTTCCTGGATTTCAAGTGATTTGGGAAACCTCATCCACGTTTTTCCACATTGTCTAAGAAACAACATGAGGCTTGCAAGAGATTGAAACAATGCATCCCAAAACATATTCCACCAGTGAAACCACACGTTTCTACAAAGGCCTTGAAGAAGCAAGCAAAAGAATAGTGGCTGAGTGATCTTTCAGAGAGAAACATGCATTTCATCCTTCTGGAGTAAATTTTCAGCCTGGAATTCATATGCATTTTGTACTGTGCAGAATGTATCTACCTGCTCGGGGGTTTTGTCATAGAACCACCTTTCCTGCATTAGCTTATTGCAACAGTCATCGTTTGGCTAAGTTCTTTAGGGTTGGTTTTGGAAGGTCTTTCAACTTTGGCCCAATCCCGCTTCTTACGAAATTTTTTCACAGCACTGTTTCCAAGTGTCCACAAAGAGCTGCTGCTGGAAACTGTACACATGCATATCTCCCATACTGGTGTGCTCGTTTCACTACCTGGATTTTGGTTTCCTCTTCCTTCTTTGAAATGACAAGCCTTCATTCAACATGTACACACACCTTGTAGCAGTTTCAGCTTTAAGCATGTTGGTGTTCTCAAAAGGCTGTGTAACCTGTGTAGAGTGTGTCACTCTCCAGTACTGAATACACAACTTAGAGTTCCTTTCACCACAGACATGCAAACACATCTTTTTGGGGGAGTCCTATTTAAGATCTGGTGGAAATGTAAGGGTTTCATCGAGAAGATGAAGTCAATCTTGGTTTTGCACTGTGCAACCGATAGAAATGTCTTTTTGTAGAAGCCCGTCTGAATTTCACTGCAAAATGCCCTTCTTTTCTGCTTTCTTGAATGTTCTCGAAGAATTAGGTGAAAGAGCGTCTTTGAACATGGGTGAAGCAGTGTGAGTTTTCCTAGATTTCAAGTGATTTGGGAAACATATTCCGCGTTTTTCCACATTGTCTATAAACAGCAGGAGGCTTGCAAGAGATTGAAACAATGCATCCCAAAACATATTCCACCAGTGAAAACACACATTTCTACAAAGACCTTGAAAGAGCAGGCAAAAGAATAGTGGCTGAGTGTTCTTTCAGAGAGAAACAAGCATTTCATTCTTCTAGAGTGAGTTTTCAGCCTGGAATTCATATGCATTTTGAACTGTGCAGAATGTAGCTACCTGCTCGGTGGTTCTGTCATAGAAGCACCTTTCCTGCAGTAGCTTATTGCAACATTCATTGTTTGGCTAAGTTCTTTAGGGTTGGTTTTGGAAGGTCTTTCAACTTTGGCCAAATCCCGCTTCGTACGAAATTTTTTCACACTGCTGTTTTCAAGTGTCCACAAAGAGCTGCTGCTGGAAACGTTACACGTGCACATCTCCCATACTGGTGTGCTCGTTTCACTACCTGGATTTCGGTTTCCTCCTCCTTCTTTGAAATGACAAGCCTTCATTCAGCATGCTACACACGCCTTGTAGCAGTTTCAGTTTTAAACATGTTGGTGCTCTCAAAACGCTGTGTAACCTGAGTAGAGTGTGTCACTCTCCAGCACTGAATACACAACTTAGAGCTCCTTTCGCCACAGACACGCAAACACATCTTTTTGGGAAAGTCCTAATTCAGGTCACTTGGAAATGTAAGGGTTTCATCGAGAACCTGAAGTGAATCATGCTTTTCCACTCTGCAACAGATAGAAATGACTTTTCCTACATGCCCGTCTGAAATTCACTGCAAAATGGACCTCTTTTCTGCTTTCTTGAATGTTCTCAACGCATTAGGTGAAAGAGCGTGTTTGAGCAAGAGTGATGCAGTGTGCTTCTTCCTGGATTTCAAGTGATTTGGGAAACCTCATCAGCGTTTTTCCACATTGTCTAAGAAACAACATGAGGCTTGCAAGAGCTTGAAACAATGCATCCCAAAACATATTCTACCAGTGAAAACACACGTTTCTACAAAGGCCTTGAAGAAGCAAGCAAAAGAATAGTGGCTGAGTGATCTTTCCGAGAGAAACATGCATTTCATCCTTCTGGAGTAAATTTTCAGCCTGGAATTCATATGCATTTTGTACTGTGCAGAATGTATCTACCTGCTCGGGGGTTGTGTCATAGAAGCACCTTTCCTGCATTAGGTTATTGCAACAGTCATCGTTTGGCTAAGTTCTTTAGGGTTGGTTTTGGAAGGTCTTTCAACTTTGGCCCAATCCCGCTTCGTACTAAATTTTTTCACAGGGCTGTTTCCAAGTGTCCACAAAGAGCTGCTGCTGGAGACTGTACACATGCACATCTCCCATACTGGTGTGCTCGTTTCACTACCTGGATTTTGGTTTCCTCTTCCTTCTTTGAAATGACAAGCCTTCATTCAACATGTACACACACCTTGTAGCAGTTTCAGCTTTAAGCATGTTGGTGTTCTCAAACGGCTGTGTAACCTGTGTAGAGTGTGTCACTCTCCAGTACTGAATACACAACTTAGAGTTCCTTTCACCACAGACATGCAAACACATCTTTTTGGGGGAGTCCTATTTAAGATCAGGTGGAAATGTAAGGGTTTCATCGAGCAGATGAAGTCAATCATGCTTTTGCACTCTGCAACCGATAGAAATGACTTTTTGTAGAAGCCCGTCTGAATTTCACTGCAAAATGCCCTTCTTTTCTGCTTTCTTGAATGTTCTCGAAGAATTAGGTGAAAGAGCGTCTTTGAACAAGGGTGAAGCAGTGTGAGTTTTCCTAGATTTCAAGTGATTTGGGATACATATTCCGCGTTTTTCCACATTGTCTATAAACAGCAGGAGGCTTGCAAGAGATTGAAACAATGCATCCCAAAACATATTCCACCAGTGAAAACACACATTTCTACAAAGACCTTGAAAGAGCAGGCAAAAGAATAGTGGCTGAGTGTTCTTTCAGAGAGAAACATGCATTTCATTCTTCTAGAGTGAGTTTTCAGCCTGGAATTCATATGCATTTTGAACTGTGCAGAATGTAGCTACCTGCTCGGTGGTTCTGTCATAGAAGCACCTTTCCTGCAGGAGCTTATTGCAACATTCATTGTTTGGCTAATTTCTTTAGGGTTGGTTTTGGAAGGTCTTTCAACTTTGGCCCAATCCCGCTTCTTACGAAATTTTTTCACAGCACTGTTTCCAAGTGTCCACAAAGAGCTGCTGCTGGATACTGTACACATGCACATCTCCCATACTGGTGTGCTCGTTTCACTACCTGGAATTTGGTTTCCTCTTCCTTCTTTGAAATGACAAGCCTTCATTCAACATGTACACACACCTTTAGCAGTTTCAGCTTTAAGCATGTTGGTGTTCTCAAAAGGCTGTGTAACCTGTGTAGAGTGTGTCACTCTCCAGTACTGAATACACAACTTAGAGTTCCTTTCACCACAGACATGCAAACACATCTTTTTCGGGGAGTCCTATTTAAGATCAGGTGGAAATGTAAGGGTTTCATCGAGAAGATGAAGTCAATCATGCTTTTGCACTGTGCAACCTATAGAAATGTCTTTTTGTAGAAGCCCGTCTGAATTTCACTGCAAAATGCCCTTCTTTTCTGCTTTCTTGAATGTTCTCGAAGAATTAGGTGAAAGAGCGTCCTTGAACAAGGGTGAAGCAGTGAGAGTTTTCCTAGATTTCAAGTGATTTGGGAAACATATTCCGCGTTTTTCCACATTGTCTATAAACAGCAGGAGGCTTGCAAGAGATTGAAACAATGCATCCCAAAACATATTCCACCAGTGAAAACACACATTTCTACAAAGACCTTGAAAGAGCAGGCAAAAGAATAGTGGCTGAGTGTTCTTTCAGAGAGAAACATGCATTTCATTCTTCTAGAGTGAGTTTTCAGCCTGGAATTCATATGCTTTTTTAACTCTGCAGAGTGTAGCTACCTGCTCGGGGGTTCTGTCATAGAAGCACCTTTCCTGCAGGAGCTTATTGCAACATTCATTGTTTGGCTAATTTCTTCAGGGTTGCTTTTGGAAGGTCTTTCAACTTTGGCCAAATCCCGCTTCGTACGAAATTTTTTCACACTGCTGTTTCCAAGTGTCCACAAAGAACTGCTGCTGGAAACGGTACACATGCACATCTCCCATACTGGTGTGCTCGTTTCACTACCTGGATTTCGGTTTCCTCCTCCTTCTTTGAAATGACAAGCCTTCATTCAGCATGCTACACACGCCTTGTAGCAGTTTCCGTTTTAAACATGTTGGTGCTCTCAAAACGCTGTGTAACATGTGTAGAGTGTGTCACTCTCCAGTACTGAATACACAACTTAGAGTTCCTTTCATCACAGACATGCAAACACATCTTTTTGGGGGAGTCCTATTTAAGATCAGGTGGAAATGTAAGGGTTTCATCGAGAAGATGAAGTCAATCATGCTTTTGCACTCTGCAACAGAGAGAAATGACTTTTTGTAGAAGCACGTCTGAATTTCACTGCAAAATGCCCTTCTTTTCTGCTTTCTTGAATGTTCTCGAAGCATTAGGTGAAAGAGCGTGTTTGATCAAGGGTGAAGCAGTGTGAGTTTTCCTAGATTTCAAGTGATTTGAGAAACATATTCCGCGTTTTTCCACATTGTCTATAAACAGCAGGAGGCTTGCAAGAGATTGAAACAATGCATCCCAAAACATATTCCACCAGTGAAAACACACATTTCTACAAAGACCTTGAAAGAGCAGGCAAAAGAATAGTGGCTGAGTGTTCTTTCAGAGAGAAACATGCATTTCATTCTTCTAGAGTGAGTTTTCAGCCTGGAATTCATATGCATTTTGAACTCTGCAGAATGTAGCTACCTGCTCTGGGGTTCTTTCATAGAAGCACCTTTCCTGCAGGAGCTTATTGCAACATTCATTGTTTGGCTAATTTCTTTAGGGTTGGTTTTGGAAGGTCTTTCAACTTTGGCCAAATCCCGCTTCGTACGAAATTTTTTCACACTGCTGTTTCCAAGTGTCCACAAAGAACTGCTGCTGGAAACGGTACACATGCACATCTCCCTTACTGGTCTGCTCGTTTCACGACCTGGATTTCGGTTTCCTCCTCCTTCTTTGAAATGACAAGCCTTCATTCAGCATGCTACACACGCCTTGTAGCAGTTTCCGTTTTAAACATGTTGGTGCTCTCAAAACGCTGTGTAACCTGAGTAGAGTGTGTCACTCTCCAGCACTGAATACACAACTTAGAGCTCCTTTCGCCACAGACACGCAAACACATCTTTTTGGGAAAGTCCTAATTCAGGTCACTTGGAAATGTAAGGGTTTCTTCGAGAACACGAAGTGAATCATGCTTTTCCACTCTGCAACAGATAGAAATGACTTTTCCTACATGCCCGTCTGAAATTCAGTGCAAAATGGACCTCTTTCCTGCTTTCTTGAATGTTCTCAACGCATTAGGTGAAAGAGCGTGTTTGAGGAAGAGTGATGCAGTGTGCTTCTTCCTGGATTTCAAGTGATTTGGGAAACCTCATCCGCGTTTTTCCACATTGTCTACGAAACAACATGAGGCTTGCAAGAGATTGAAACAATGCATCCCAAAACATATTCCACCAGTGAAAACACACGTTTCTACAAAGGCCTTGAAGAAGCAAGCAAAAGAATAGTGGCTGAGTGATCTTTGCGAGAGAAACATGCATTTCATCCTTCCGGTGTAAATTTTCAGCCTGGAATTCATATGCATTTTGTACTGTGCAGAATGTATCTACCTGCTCGGGGGTTGTGTCATAGAAGCACCTTTCCTGCAGGAGCTTATTGCAACAGTCATCGTTTGGCTAAGTTCTTTAGGGTTGGTTTTGGAAGGTCTTTCAACGTTGGCCCAATCCCGCTTCGTACGAAATTTTTTCACAGCGCTGTTTCCAAGTGTCCACAAAGAGCTGCTGCTGGAAACTGTACACATGCACATCTCCCATACTGGTGTGCTCGTTTCACTACCTGGGGTTTGGTTTCCTCTTCCTTCTTTGAAATGACAAGCCTTCATTCAACATGTACACACACCTTGTAGCAGTTTCAGCTTTAAGCATGTTGGTGTTCTCAAAAGGCTGTGTAACCTGTGTAGAGTGTGTCACTCTCCAGTACTGAATACACAACTTAGAGTTCCTTTCACCACAGACATGCAAACACATCTTTTTGGGGGAGTCCTATTTAAGATCTGGTGGAAATGTAAGGGTTTCATCGAGAAGATGAAGTCAATCTTGGTTTTGCACTGTGCAACCGATAGAAATGTCTTTTTGTAGAAGCCCGTCTGAATTTCACTGCAAAATGCCCTTCTTTTCTGCTTTCTTGAATGTTCTCGAAGAATTAGGTGAAAGAGCGTCTTTGACCATGGGTGAAGCAGTGTGAGTTTTCCTAGATTTCAAGTGATTTGGGAAACATATTCCGCGTTTTTCCACATTGTCTATAAACAGCAGGAGGCTTGCAAGAGATTGAAACAATGCATCCCAAAACATATTCCACCAGTGAAAACACACATTTCTACAAAGACCTTGAAAGAGCAGGCAAAAGAATAGTGGCTGAGTGTTCTTTCAGAGAGAAACATGCATTTCATTCTTCTAGAGTGAGTTTTCAGCCTGGAATTCATATGCATTTTGAACTGTGCAGAATGTAGCTACCTGCTCGGTGGTTCTGTCATAGAAGCACCTTTACTGCAGGAGCTTATTGCAACATTCATTGTTTGGCTAAGTTCTTTAGGGTTGGTTTTGGAAGGTCTTTCAACTTTGGCCAAATCCCGCTTCGTACGAAATTTTTTCACACTGCTGTTTTCAAGTGTCCACAAAGAGCTGCTGCTGGAAACGTTACACGTGCACATCTCCCATACTGGTGTGCTCGTTTCACTACCTGGATTTCGGTTTCCTCCTCCTTCTTTGAAATGACAAGCCTTCATTCAGCATGCTACACACGCCTTGTAGCAGTTTCAGTTTTAAACATGTTGGTGCTCTCAAAACGCTGTGTAACCTGAGTAGAGTGTGTCACTCTCCAGCACTGAATACACAACTTAGAGCTCCTTTCGCCACAGACACGCAAACACATCTTTTTGGGAAAGTCCTAATTCAGGTCACTTGGAAATGTAAGGGTTTCATCGAGAACCTGAAGTGAATCATGCTTTTCCACTCTGCAACAGATAGAAATGACTTTTCCTACATGCCCGTCTGAAATTCACTGCAAAATGGACCTCTTTTCTGCTTTCTTGAATGTTCTCAACGCATTAGGTGAAAGAGCGTGTTTGAGCAAGAGTGATGCAGTGTGCTTCTTCCTGGATTTCAAGTGATTTGGGAAACCTCATCCGCGTTTTTCCACATTGTCTAAGAAACAACATGAGGCTTGCAAGAGCTTGAAACAATGCATCCCAAAACATATTCTACCAGTGAAAACACACGTTTCTACAAAGGCCTTGAAGAAGCAAGCAAAAGAATAGTGGCTGAGTGATCTTTCCGAGAGAAACATGCATTTCATCCTTCTGGAGTAAATTTTCAGCCTGGAATTCATATGCATTTTGTATTGTGCAGAATGTATCTACCTGCTCGGGGGTTGTGTCATAGAAGCACCTTTCCTGCATTAGGTTTTTGCAACAGTCATCGTTTGGCTAAGTTCTTTAGGGTTGGTTTTGGAAGGTCTTTCAACTTTGGCCCAATCCCGCTTCGTACTAAATTTTTTCACAGCGCTGTTTCCAAGTGTCCACAAAGAGCTGCTGCTGGAGACTGTACACATGCACATCTCCCATACTGGTGTGCTCGTTTCACTACCTGGATTTTGGTTTCCTCTTCCTTCTTTGAAATGACAAGCCTTCATTCAACATGTACACACACCTTGTAGCAGTTTCAGCTTTAAGCATGTTGGTGTTCTCAAACGGCTGTGTAACCTGTGTAGAGTGTGTCACTCTCCAGTACTGAATACACAACTTAGAGTTCCTTTCACCACAGACATGCAAACACATCTTTTTGGGGGAGTCCTATTTAAGATCAGGTGGAAATGTAAGGGTTTCATCGAGCAGATGAAGTCAATCATGCTTTTGCACTCTGCAACCGATAGAAATGACTTTTTGTAGAAGCCCGTCTGAATTTCACTGCAAAATGCCCTTCTTTTCTGCTTTCTTGAATGTTCTCGAAGAATTAGGTGAAAGAGCGTCTTTGAACAAGGGTGAAGCAGTGTGAGTTTTCCTAGATTTCAAGTGATTTGGGATACATATTCCGCGTTTTTCCACATTGTCTATAAACAGCAGGAGGCTTGCAAGAGATTGAAACAATGCATCCCAAAACATATTCCACCAGTGAAAACACACATTTCTACAAAGACCTTGAAAGAGCAGGCAAAAGAATAGTGGCTGAGTGTTCTTTCAGAGAGAAACATGCATTTCATTCTTCTAGAGTGAGTTTTCAGCCTGGAATTCATATGCATTTTGAACTGTGCAGAATGTAGCTACCTGCTCGGTGGTTCTGTCATAGAAGCACCTTTCCTGCAGTAGCTTATTGCAACATTCATTGTTTGGCTAATTTCTTTAGGGTTGGTTTTGGAAGGTCTTTCAACTTTGGCCCAATCCCGCTTCTTACGAAATTTTTTCACAGCACTGTTTCCAAGTGTCCACAAAGAGCTGCTGCTGGATACTGTACACATGCACATCTCCCATACTGGTGTGCTCGTTTCACTACCTGGAATTTGGTTTCCTCTTCCTTCTTTGAAATGACAAGCCTTCATTCAACATGTACACACACCTTTAGCAGTTTCAGCTTTAAGCATGTTGGTGTTCTCAAAAGGCTGTGTAACCTGTGTAGAGTGTGTCACTCTCCAGTACTGAATACACAACTTAGAGTTCCTTTCACCACAGACATGCAAACACATCTTTTTCGGGGAGTCCTATTTAAGATCAGGTGGAAATGTAAGGGTTTCATCGAGAAGATGAAGTCAATCATGCTTTTGCACTGTGCAACCTATAGAAATGTCTTTTTGTAGAAGCCCGTCTGAATTTCACTGCAAAATGCCCTTCTTTTCTGCTTTCTTGAATGTTCTCGAAGAATTAGGTGAAAGAGCGTCCTTGAACAAGGGTGAAGCAGTGAGAGTTTTCCTAGATTTCAAGTGATTTGGGAAACATATTCCGCGTTTTTCCACATTGTCTATAAACAGCAGGAGGCTTGCAAGAGATTGAAACAATGCATCCCAAAACATATTCCACCAGTGAAAACACACATTTCTACAAAGACCTTGAAAGAGCAGGCAAAAGAATAGTGGCTGAGTGTTCTTTCAGAGAGAAACATGCATTTCATTCTTCTAGAGTGAGTTTTCAGCCTGGAATTCATATGCTTTTTTAACTCTGCAGAATGTAGCTACCTGCTCGGGGGTTCTGTCATAGAAGCACCTTTCCTGCAGGAGCTTATTGCAACATTCATTGTTTGGCTAATTTCTTCAGGGTTGCTTTTGGAAGGTCTTTCAACTTTGGCCAAATCCCGCTTCGTACGAAATTTTTTCACACTGCTGTTTCCAAGTGTCCACAAAGAACTGCTGCTGGAAACGGTACACATGCACATCTCCCATACTGGTGTGCTCGTTTCACTACCTGGATTTCGGTTTCCTCCTCCTTCTTTGAAATGACAAGCCTTCATTCAGCATGCTACACACGCCTTGTAGCAGTTTCCGTTTTAAACATGTTCGTGCTCTCAAAACGCTGTGTAACATGTGTAGAGTGTGTCACTCTCCAGTACTGAATACACAACTTAGAGTTCCTTTCATCACAGACATGCAAACACATCTTTTTGGGGGAGTCCTATTTAAGATCAGGTGGAAATGTAAGGGTTTCATCGAGAAGATGAAGTCAATCATGCTTTTGCACTCTGCAACAGAGAGAAATGACTTTTTGTAGAAGCACGTCTGAATTTCACTGCAAAATGCCCTTCTTTTCTGCTTTCTTGAATGTTCTCGAAGCATTAGGTGAAAGAGCGTGTTTGATCAAGGGTGAAGCAGTGTGAGTTTTCCTAGATTTCAAGTGATTTGAGAAACATATTCCGCGTTTTTCCACATTGTCTATAAACAGCAGGAGGCTTGCAAGAGATTGAAACAATGCATCCCAAAACATATTCCACCAGTGAAAACACACATTTCTACAAAGACCTTGAAAGAGCAGGCAAAAGAATAGTGGCTGAGTGTTCTTTCAGAGAGAAACATGCATTTCATTCTTCTAGAGTGAGTTTTCAGCCTGGAATTCATATGCATTTTGAACTCTGCAGAATGTAGCTACCTGCTCTGGGGTTCTTTCATAGAAGCACCTTTCCTGCAGGAGCTTATTGCAACATTCATTGTTTGGCTAATTTCTTTAGGGTTGGTTTTGGAAGGTCTTTCAACTTTGGCCAAATCCCGCTTCGTACGAAATTTTTTCACACTGCTGTTTCCAAGTGTCCACAAAGAACTGCTGCTGGAAACGGTACACATGCACATCTCCCTTACTGGTCTGCTCGTTTCACGACCTGGATTTCGGTTTCCTCCTCCTTCTTTGAAATGACAAGCCTTCATTCAGCATGCTACACACGCCTTGTAGCAGTTTCCGTTTTAAACATGTTGGTGCTCTCAAAACGCTGTGTAACCTGAGTAGAGTGTGTCACTCTCCAGCACTGAATACACAACTTAGAGCTCCTTTCGCCACAGACACGCAAACACATCTTTTTGGGAAAGTCCTAATTCAGGTCACTTGGAAATGTAAGGGTTTCTTCGAGAACATGAAGTGAATCATGCTTTTCCACTCTGCAACAGATAGAAATGACTTTTCCTACATGCCCGTCTGAAATTCAGTGCAAAATGGACCTCTTTCCTGCTTTCTTGAATGTTCTCAACGCATTAGGTGAAAGAGCGTGTTTGAGGAAGAGTGATGCAGTGTGCTTCTTCCTGGATTTCAAGTGATTTGGGAAACCTCATCCGCGTTTTTCCACATTGTCTACGAAACAACATGAGGCTTGCAAGAGATTGAAACAATGCATCCCAAAACATATTCCACCAGTGAAAACACACGTTTCTACCAAGGCCTTGAAGAAGCAAGCAAAAGAATAGTGGCTGAGTGATCTTTGCGAGAGAAACATGCATTTCATCCTTCCGGTGTAAATTTTCAGCCTGGAATTCATATGCATTTTGTACTGTGCAGAATGTATCTACCTGCTCGGGGGTTGTGTCATAGAAGCACCTTTCCTGCAGGAGCTTATTGCAACAGTCATCGTTTGGCTAAGTTCTTTAGGGTTGGTTTTGGAAGGTCTTTCAACGTTGGCCCAATCCCGCTTCGTACGAAATTTTTTCACAGCGCTGTTTCCAAGTGTCCACAAAGAGCTGCTGCTGGAAACTGTACACATGCACATCTCCCATACTGGTGTGCTCGTTTCACTACCTGGGGTTTGGTTTCCTCTTCCTTCTTTGAAATGACAAGCCTTCATTCAACATGTACACACACCTTGTAGCAGTTTCAGCTTTAAGCATGTTGGTGTTCTCAAAAGGCTGTGTAACCTGTGTAGAGTGTGTCACTCTCCAGTACTGAATACACAACTTAGAGTTCCTTTCATCACAGACATGCAAACACATCTTTTTGGGGGAGTCCTATTTAAGATCAGGTGGAAATATAAGGGTTTCATCGAGAAGATGAAGTCAATCATGCTTTTGCACTCTGCAACCGATAGAAATGACTTTTTGTAGAAGCACGTCTGAATTTCACTGCAAAATGCCCTTCTTTTCTGCTTTCTTGAATGTTCTCGAAGCATTAGGTGAAAGAGCGTGTTTGATCAAGGGTGAAGCAGTGTGAGTTTTCCTAGATTTCAAGTGATTTGAGAAACATATTCCGCGTTTTTCCACATTGTCTATAAACAGCAGGAGGCTTGCAAGAGATTGAAACAATGCATCCCAAAACATATTCCACCAGTGAAAACACACATTTCTACAAAGACCTTGAAAGAGCAGGCAAAAGAATAGTGCCTGAGTGTTCTTTCAGAGAGAAACATGCATTTCATTCTTCTAGAGTGAGTTTACAGCTTGGAATTCATATGCATTTTGAACTCTGCAGAATGTAGCTACCTGCTCGGGTGTTCTGTCATAGAAGCACCTTTCCTGCAGGAGCTTATTGCAACGTTTATTGTTTGGCTAATTTCTTTAAGGTTGGTTTTGGAAGGTCTTTCAACTTTGGCCAAATCCCGCTTCGTACGAAATTTTTTCACACTGCTGTTTCCAAGTGTCCACAAAGAACTGCTGCTGGAAACGGTACACATGCACATCTCCCATACTGGTGTGCTCGTTTCACTACCTGGATTTCGGTTTCCTCCTCCTACTTTGAAATGACAAGCCTTCATTCAACATGTACACACACCTTGTAGCAGTTTCAGCTTTAAGCATGTTGGTGTTCTCAAAAGGCTGTGTAACCTGTGTAGAGTGTGTCACTCTCCAGTACTGAATACACAACTTAGAGTTCCTTTCATCACAGACATGCAAACACATCTTTTTGGGGGAGTCCTATTTAAGATAAGGTGGAAATGTAAGGGTTTCATCGAGAAGATGAAGTCAATCATGCTTTTGCACTCTGCAACCGATAGAAATGATTTTTGTAGAAGCCCGTCAGAATTTCACTGCAAAATGCCCTTCTTTTCTGCTTTCTTGAATGTTCTCGAAGCATTAGGTGAAAGAGCGTGTTTGATCAAGGGTGAAGCAGTGTGAGTTTTCCTAGATTTCAAGTGATTTGTGAAACACATTCCGCGTTTTTCCACGTTGTCTATAAACAGCAGGAGGCTTGCAAGACATTGAAACAATGCATCCCAAAACATATTCCACCAGTGAAAACACACATTTCTACAAAGACCTTGAAAGAGCAGGCAAAAGAATAGTGGCTGAGTGTTCTTTCAGAGAGAAACGTGCATTTCATTCTTCTATAGTGAGTTTTCAGCCTGGAATTCATATGCATTTTGAACTGTGCAGAATGTATCTACCTGCTCGGGGGTTCTGTCATAAAAGCACCTTTCCTGCAGGAGCTTATTGCAACATTCATTGTTTGGCTAATTTCTTTAGGGTTCGTTTTGGAAGGTCTTTCAACTTTGGCCAAATCCCGCTTCGTACGAAATTATTTCACACTGCTGTTTCAAGTGTCCACAAAGAACTGCTGATGGAAACGGTACACATGCACATCTCCCATACTGGTGTGCTCGTTTCACTACCTGGATTTCGGTTTCCTCCTCCTTCTTTGAAATGACAAGCCTTCATTCAGCATGCTACACACACCTTGTAGCAGTTTCAGTTTTAAATATGTTGGTGCTCTCAAAACGCTGTGTAACCTGAGTAGAGTGTGTCACTCTCCAGCACTGAATACACAACTTAGAGCTCCTTTCGCCACAAACACACAAACACATCTTTTTGGGAAAGTCCTAATTCAGGTCACTTGGAAATGTAAGGGTTTCATCGAGAACATGAGGTGAATCATGCTTTTCCACTCTGCAACAGATAGAAATGACTTTTCCTACATGCCCGTCTGATATTCACTGCAAAATGGACCTCTTTTCTGCTTTCTTGAATGTTTTCAACGCATTAGGTGAAAGAGCGTGTTTGAGCAAGAGTGATGCAGTGTGCTTCTTCCTGGATTTCAAGTGATTTGGGAAACCTCATCCGCGTTTTTCCACATTGTCTAAGAAACAACATGAGGCTTGCAAGAGATTGAAACAATGCATCCCATTAAATATTCCACCAGTGAAAACACACGTTTCTACAAAGGCCATGAAGGAGCAATAAAGAGAATAGTGGCTGAGGGATCTTTCCGAGAGAAACATGCATTTCATCCTTCTGGAGTAAATTTTCAGCCTGGAATTCATATGCATTTTGTACTGTGCAGAATGTATCTACCTGTTCGGGGGTTGTGTCATAGAAGCACCTTTCCTGCAGGAGCTTATTGCAGCAGTCATCGTTTGGCTAAGTTCTTTAGGGTTGGTTTTGGAAGGTCTTTCAACTTTGGCCCAATCCCGCTTCGTACGAAATTTTTTCACGGCGCTGTTTCCAAGTGTCCACAAAGAGCTGCTGCTGGAAACTGTACACATGCACATCTCCCATACTGGTGTGCTCATTTCACTACCTGGATTTTGGTTTCCTCTTCCTTCTTTGAAATGACAAGCCTTCATTCAATATGTACACACACCTTGTAGCAGTTTCAGCTTTAAGCATGTTGGTGTTCTCAAAACGTAGTGTAACCTGTGTAGAGTGTGTCACTCTCCAGTACTGAATACACAACTTAGAGTTTCTTTCACCACACACATGCAAACACATCTTTTTGGGGGAGTCCTATTTAAGATCAGGTGGAAATGTAATGGTTTCATTGAGAAGATGAAGTCAATCATGCTTTTGCACTCTGCAACAGAGAGAAATGACTTTTTGTAGAAGCACGTCTGAATTTCACTGCAAAATGCCCTTCTTTTCTGCTTTCTTGAATGTTCTCGAAGCATTAGGTGAAAGAGCGTGTTTGATCAAGGGTGAAGCAGTGTGAGTTTTCCTAGATTTCAAGTGATTTGAGAAACATATTCCGCGTTTTTCCACATTGTCTATAAACAGCAGGAGGCTTGCAAGAGATTGAAACAATGCATCCCAAAACATATTCCACCAGTGAAAACACACATTTCTACAAAGACCTTGAAAGAGCAGGCAAAAGAATAGTGCCTGAGTGTTCTTTCAGAGAGAAACATGCATTTCATTCTTCTAGAGTGAGTTTACAGCTTGGAATTCATATGCATTTTGAACTCTGCAGAATGTAGCTACCTGCTCTGGTGTTCTGTCATAGAAGCACCTTCCTGCAGGAGCTTATTGCAACGTTTATTGTTTGGCTAATTTCTTTAAGGTTGGTTTTGGAAGGTCTTTCAACTTTGGCCAAATCCCGCTTCTTACGAAATTTTGTCACACTGCTGTTTCCAAGTGTCCACAAAGAACTGCTGCTGGAAACGGTACACATGCACATCTCCCATACTGGTGTGCTCGTTTCACTACCTGGATTTCGGTTTCCTCCTCCTACTTTGAAATGACAAGGCTTCATTCAACATGTACACACACCTTGTAGCAGTTTCAGCTTTAAGCATGTTGGTGTTCTCAAAAGGCTGTGTAACCTGTGTAGAGTGTGTCACTCTCCAGTACTGAATACACAACTTAGAGTTCCTTTCATCACAGACATGCAAACACATCTTTTTGGGGGAGTCCTATTTAAGATAAGGTGGAAATGTAAGGGTTTCATCGAGAAGATGAAGTCAATCATGATTTTGCACTCTGCAACCGATAGAAATGATTTTTGTAGAAGCCCGTCAGAATTTCACTGCAAAATGCCCTTCTTTTCTGCTTTCTTGAATGTTCTCGAAGCATTAGGTGAAAGAGCGTGTTTGATCAAGGGTGAAGCAGTGTGAGTTTTCCTAGATTTCAAGTGATTTGTGAAACACATTCCGCGTTTTTCCACGTTGTCTATAAACAGCAGGAGGCTTGCAAGACATTGAAACAATGCATCCCAAAACATATTCCACCAGTGAAAACACACATTTCTACAAAGACCTTGAAAGAGCAGGCAAAAGAATAGTGGCTGAGTGTTCTTTCAGAGAGAAACGTGCATTTCATTCTTCTATAGTGAGTTTTCAGCCTGGAATTCATATGCATTTTGAACTGTGCAGAATGTATCTACCTGCTCGGGGGTTCTGTCATAAAAGCACCTTTCCTGCAGGAGCTTATTGCAACATTCATTGTTTGGCTAATTTCTTTAGGGTTCGTTTTGGAAGGTCTTTCAACTTTGGCCAAATCCCGCTTCGTACGAAATTATTTCACACTGCTGTTTCAAGTGTCCACAAAGAACTGCTGATGGAAACGGTACACATGCACATCTCCCATACTGGTGTGCTCGTTTCACTACCTGGATTTCGGTTTCCTCCTCCTTCTTTGAAATGACAAGCCTTCATTCAGCATGCTACACACACCTTGTAGCAGTTTCAGTTTTAAACATGTTGGTGCTCTCAAAACGCTGTGTAACCTGAGTAGAGTGTGTCACTCTCCAGCACTGAATACACAACTTAGAGCTCCTTTCGCCACAAACACACAAACACATCTTTTTGGGAAAGTCCTAATTCAGGTCACTTGGAAATGTAACGGTTTCATCGAGAACATGAGGTGAATCATGCTTTTCCACTCTGCAACAGATAGAAATGACTTTTCCTACATGCCCGTCTGATATTCACTGCAAAATGGACCTCTTTTCTGCTTTCTTGAATGTTTTCAACGCATTAGGTGAAAGAGCGTGTTTGAGCAAGAGTGATGCAGTGTGCTTCTTCCTGGATTTCAAGTGATTTGGGAAACCTCATCCGCGTTTTTCCACATTGTCTAAGAAACAACATGAGGCTTGCAAGAGATTGAAACAATGCATCCCATTAAATATTCCACCAGTGAAAACACACGTTTCTACAAAGGCCATGAAGGAGCAATAAAGAGAATAGTGGCTGAGGGATCTTTCCGAGAGAAACATGCATTTCATCCTTCTGGAGTAAATTTTCAGCCTGGAATTCATATGCATTTTGTACTGTGCAGAATGTATCTACCTGTTCGGGGGTTGTGTCATAGAAGCACCTTTCCTGCAGGAGCTTATTGCAGCAGTCATCGTTTGGCTAAGTTCTTTAGGGTTGGTTTTGGAAGGTCTTTCAACTTTGGCCCAATCCCGCTTCGTACGAAATTTTTTCACAGCGCTGTTTCCAAGTGTCCACAAAGAGCTGCTGCTGGAAACTGTACACATGCACATCTCCCATACTGGTGTGCTCATTTCACTACCTGGATTTTGGTTTCCTCTTCCTTCTTTGAAATGACAAGCCTTCATTCAATATGTACACACACCTTGTAGCAGTTTCAGCTTTAAGCATGTTGGTGTTCTCAAAACGTAGTGTAACCTGTGTAGAGTGTGTCACTCTCCAGTACTGAATACACAACTTAGAGTTTCTTTCACCACACACATGCAAACACATCTTTTTGGGGGAGTCCTATTTAAGATCAGGTGGAAATGTAATGGTTTCATTGAGAAGATGAAGTCAATCATGCTTTTGCACTCTGCAACAGAGAGAAATGACTTTTTGTAGAAGCACGTCTGAATTTCACTGCAAAATGCCCTTCTTTTCTGCTTTCTTGAATGTTCTCGAAGCATTAGGTGAAAGAGCGTGTTTGATCAAGGGTGAAGCAGTGTGAGTTTTCCTAGATTTCAAGTGATTTGAGAAACATATTCCGCGTTTTTCCACATTGTCTATAAACAGCAGGAGGCTTGCAAGAGATTGAAACAATGCATCCCAAAACATATTCCACCAGTGAAAACACACATTTCTACAAAGACCTTGAAAGAGCAGGCAAAAGAATAGTGCCTGAGTGTTCTTTCAGAGAGAAACATGCATTTCATTCTTCTAGAGTGAGTTTACAGCTTGGAATTCATATGCATTTTGAACTCTGCAGAATGTAGCTACCTGCTCTGGTGTTCTGTCATAGAAGCACCTTCCTGCAGGAGCTTATTGCAACGTTTATTGTTTGGCTAATTTCTTTAAGGTTGGTTTTGGAAGGTCTTTCAACTTTGGCCAAATCCCGCTTCTTACGAAATTTTGTCACACTGCTGTTTCCAAGTGTCCACAAAGAACTGCTGCTGGAAACGGTACACATGCACATCTCCCATACTGGTGTGCTCGTTTCACTACCTGGATTTCGGTTTCCTCCTCCTACTTTGAAATGACAAGCCTTCATTCAACATGTACACACACCTTGTAGCAGTTTCAGCTTTAAGCATGTTGGTGTTCTCAAAAGGCTGTGTAACCTGTGTAGAGTGTGTCACTCTCCAGTACTGAATACACAACTTAGAGTTCCTTTCATCACAGACATGCAAACACATCTTTTTGGGGGAGTCCTATTTAAGATAAGGTGGAAATGTAAGGGTTTCATCGAGAAGATGAAGTCAATCATGATTTTGCACTCTGCAACCGATAGAAATGATTTTTGTAGAAGCCCGTCAGAATTTCACTGCAAAATGCCCTTCTTTTCTGCTTTCTTGAATGTTCTCGAAGCATTAGGTGAAAGAGCGTGTTTGATCAAGGGTGAAGCAGTGTGAGTTTTCCTAGATTTCAAGTGATTTGTGAAACACATTCCGCGTTTTTCCACGTTGTCTATAAACAGCAGGAGGCTTGCAAGACATTGAAACAATGCATCCCAAAACATATTCCACCAGTGAAAACACACATTTCTACAAAGACCTTGAAAGAGCAGGCAAAAGAATAGTGGCTGAGTGTTCTTTCAGAGAGAAACGTGCATTTCATTCTTCTATAGTGAGTTTTCAGCCTGGAATTCATATGCATTTTGAACTGTGCAGAATGTATCTACCTGCTCGGGGGTTCTGTCATAAAAGCACCTTTCCTGCAGGAGCTTATTGCAACATTCATTGTTTGGCTAAGTTCTTTAGGGTTGGTTTTGGAAGGTCTTTCAACTTTGGCCAAATCCCGCTTCGTACGAAATTTTTTCACACTGCTGTTTCCAAGTGTCCACAAAGAACTGCTGCTGGAAACGGTACACATGCACATCTCCCATACTGGTCTGCTCATTTCACTACCTGGATTTCGGTTTCCTCCTCCTTCTTTGAAATGACAAGCCTTCATTCAGCATGCTACACACGCCTTGTAGCAGTTTCCGTTTTAAACATGTTGGTGCTCTCATAACGCTGTGTAACCTGAGTAGAGTGTGTCACTCTCCAGCACTGAATACACAACTTAGAGCTCCTTTCGCCACAGACACACAAACACATCTTTTTGGGAAAGTCCTAATTCAGGTCACTTGGAAATGTAAGGGTTTCATCGAGAACATGAAGTGAATCATGCTTTTACACTCTGCAACAGATAGAAATGACTTTTCCTACATGCCCGTCTGAAATTCACTGCAAAATGGACCTCTTTCCTGCTTTCTTGAATGTTCTCAACGCATTAGGTGAAAGAGCGTGTTTGAGCAAGAGTGATGCAGTGTGCTTCTTCCTGGATTTCAAGTGATTTGGGAAACGTCATCCGCGTTTTTCCACATTGTCTAAGAAACAACATGAGGCTTGCAAGAGATTGAAACAATGCATCCCAAAACATATTCCACCAGTGAAAACACACGTTTCTACAAAGGCCTTGAAGAAGCAAGCAAAAGAATAGTGGCTGAGTGATCTTTGCGAGAGAAACATGCATTTCATCCTTCTGGAGTAAATTTTCAGCCTGGAATTCATATGCATTTTGTACTGTGCAGAATGTATCTACCTGCTTGGGGGTTGTGTCATAGAAGCACCTTTCCTGCAGGAGCTTATTGCAACAGTCATCGTTTGGCTAAGTTCTTTATTGTTGGTTTTGGAAGGTCTTTCAACTTTGGCCCAATCCCGCTTCGTACGAAATTTTTTCACAGCGCTGTTTCCAAGTGTCCACAAAGAGCTGCTGCTGGAAACTGTGCACATTCACATCTCCCATACTGGTGTGCTCGTTTCACTACCTGGATTTTGGTTTCCTCTTCCTTCTTTGAAATGACAAGCCTTCATTCAACATGTACACACACCTTGTAGCAGTTTCAGCTTTAAGGATGTTGGTGTTCTCAAAAGGCTGTGTAACCTGTGTAGAGTGTGTCACTCTCCAGTACTGAATACACAACTTAGAGTTCCTTTCATCACAGACATGCAAACACATCTTTTTGGGGAGTCGTATTTAAGATCAGGTGGAAATGTAAGGGTTTCATCGAGAAGATGAAGTCAATCATGCTTTTGCACTCTGCAACCGATAGAAATGACTTTTTGTAGTAGCACGTCTGAATTTCACTGCAAAATGCCCTTCTTTTCTGCTTTCTTGAATGTTCTCGAAGCATTAGGTGAAAGAGAGTGTTTGATCAAGGGTGAAGCAGGGTGAGTTTTCCTAGATTTCAAGTGATTTGAGAAACCTCATCCGCGTTTTTCCACATTGTCTATAAACAGCAGGAGGCTTGCAAGAGATTGAAACAATGCATCCCAAAACATATTCCACCAGTGAAAACACACGTTTCTACAAAGGCCTTGAAGAAGCAAGCAAAAGAATAGTGGCTGAGTGATCTTTGCGAGATAAACATGCATTTCATCCTTCTGGAGTAAATTTTCAGCCTGGAATTCATATGCATTTTGTACTGTGCAGAATGTATCTACCTGCTCGGGGGTTGTGTCATAGAAGCACCTTTCCTGCAGGAGCTTATTGCAACAGTCATCGTTTGGCTAAGTTCTTTAGGGTTGGTTTTGGAAGGTCTTTCAACTTTTGCCCAATCCCGCTTCGTACGAAATTTTTTCACAGCGCTGTTTCCAAGTGTCCACAAAGAGCTGCTGCTGGAAACGGTACACATGCACATCTCCCATACTGGTGTGCTCGTTTCACTACCTGGATTTCGGTTTCCTCCTCCTTCTTTGAAATGACAAGCCTTCATTCACCATGCTACACACGCCTTGTAGCAGTTGCAGTTTTAAACATGTTGGTGCTCTCAAAACGCTGTGTAACCTGAGTAGAGTGTGTCACTCTCCAGCACTGAATACACAACTTAGAGCTCCTTTCGCCACAGACACGCAAACACATCTTTTTGGGAAAGTCCTAATTCAGGTCACTTGGAAATGTAAGGGTTTCATCGAGAACCTGAAGTGAATCATGCTTTTCCACTCTGCAACAGATAGAAATGACTTTTCCTACATGCCCGTCTGAAATTCACTGCAAAATGGACCTCTTTTCTGCTTTCTTGAATGTTCTCAACGCATTAGGTGAAAGAGCGTGTTTGAGCAAGAGTGATGCAGTGTGCTTCTTCCTGGATTTCAAGTGATTTGGGAAACCTCATCCGCGTTTTTCCACATTGTCTCAGAAACAACATGAGGCTTGCAAGAGATTGAAACAATGCATCCCAAAACATATTCCACCAGTGAAACCACACGTTTCTACAAAGGCCTTGAAGAAGCAAGCAAAAGAATAGTGGCTGAGTGATCTTTGCGAGAGAAACATGCATTTCATCCTTCTGGAGTAAATTTTCAGCCTGGAATTCATATGCATTTTGTACTGTGCAGAATGTATCTACCTGCTCGGGGGTTGTGTCATAGAACCACCTTTCCTGCATTAGCTTATTGCAACAGTCATCGTTTGGCTAAGTTCTTTAGGGTTGGTTTTGGAAGGTCTTTCATCTTTGGCCCAATCCCGCTTCTTACGAAATTTTTTCACAGCGCTGTTTCCAAGTGTCCACAAAGAGCTGCTGCTGGAAACTGTACACATGCACATCTCCCATACTGGTGTGCTCGTTTCACTACCTGGATTTTGGTTTCCTCTTCCTTCTTTGAAATGACAAGCCTTCATTCAACATGTACACACACCTTGTAGCAGTTTCAGCTTTAAGCATGTTGGTGTTCTCAAAAGGCTGTGTAACCTGTGTAGAGTGTGTCACTCTCCAGTACTGAATACACAACTTAGAGTTCCTTTCACCACAGACATGCAAACACATCTTTTTGGGGGAGTCCTATTTAAGATCAGGTGGAAATGTAAGGGTTTCATCGAGCAGATGAAGTCAATCATGCTTTTGCACTCTGCAACCGATAGAAATGACTTTTTGTAGAAGCCCGTCTGAATTTCACTGCAAAATGCCCTTCTTTTCTGCTTTCTTGAATGTTCTCGAAGAATTAGGTGAAAGAGCGTCTTTGAACAAGGGTGAAGCAGTGTGAGTTTTCCTAGATTTCAAGTGATTTGGGATACATATTCCGCGTTTTTCCACATTGTCTATAAACAGCAGGAGGCTTGCAAGAGATTGAAACAATGCATCCCAAAACATATTCCACCAGTGAAAACACACATTTCTACAAAGACCTTGAAAGAGCAGGCAAAAGAATAGTGGCTGAGTGTTCTTTCAGAGAGAAACATGCATTTCATTCTTCTAGAGTGAGTTTTCAGCCTGGAATTCATATGCATTTTGAACTGTGCAGAATGTAGCTACCTGCTCGGTGGTTCTGTCATAGAAGCACCTTTCCTGCAGGAGCTTATTGCAACATTCATTGTTTGGCTAATTTCTTTAGGGTTGGTTTTGGAAGGTCTTTCAACTTTGGCCCAATCCCGCTTCTTACGAAATTTTTTCACAGCACTGTTTCCAAGTGTCCACAAAGAGCTGCTGCTGGATACTGTACACATGCACATCTCCCATACTGGTGTGCTCGTTTCACTACCTGGAATTTGGTTTCCTCTTCCTTCTTTGAAATGACAAGCCTTCATTCAACATGTACACACACCTTTAGCAGTTTCAGCTTTAAGCATGTTGGTGTTCTCAAAAGGCTGTGTAACCTGTGTAGAGTGTGTCACTCTCCAGTACTGAATACACAACTTAGAGTTCCTTTCACCACAGACATGCAAACACATCTTTTTCGGGGAGTCCTATTTAAGATCAGGTGGAAATGTAAGGGTTTCATCGAGAAGATGAAGTCAATCATGCTTTTGCACTGTGCAACCTATAGAAATGTCTTTTTGTAGAAGCCCGTCTGAATTTCACTGCAAAATGCCCTTCTTTTCTGCTTTCTTGAATGTTCTCGAAGAATTAGGTGAAAGAGCGTCCTTGAACAAGGGTGAAGCAGTGAGAGTTTTCCTAGATTTCAAGTGATTTGGGAAACATATTCCGCGTTTTTCCACATTGTCTATAAACAGCAGGAGGCTTGCAAGAGATTGAAACAATGCATCCCAAAACATATTCCACCAGTGAAAACACACATTTCTACAAAGACCTTGAAAGAGCAGGCAAAAGAATAGTGGCTGAGTGTTCTTTCAGAGAGAAACATGCATTTCATTCTTCTAGAGTGAGTTTTCAGCCTGGAATTCATATGCTTTTTTAACTCTGCAGAATGTAGCTACCTGCTCGGGGGTTCTGTCATAGAAGCACCTTTCCTGCAGGAGCTTATTGCAACATTCATTGTTTGGCTAATTTCTTCAGGGTTGCTTTTGGAAGGTCTTTCAACTTTGGCCAAATCCCGCTTCGTACGAAATTTTTTCACACTGCTGTTTCCAAGTGTCCACAAAGAACTGCTGCTGGAAACGGTACACATGCACATCTCCCATACTGGTGTGCTCGTTTCACTACCTGGATTTCGGTTTCCTCCTCCTTCTTTGAAATGACAAGCCTTCATTCAGCATGCTACACACGCCTTGTAGCAGTTTCCGTTTTAAACATGTTGGTGCTCTCAAAACGCTGTGTAACATGTGTAGAGTGTGTCACTCTCCAGTACTGAATACACAACTTAGAGTTCCTTTCATCACAGACATGCAAACACATCTTTTTGGGGGAGTCCTATTTAAGATCAGGTGGAAATGTAAGGGTTTCATCGAGAAGATGAAGTCAATCATGCTTTTGCACTCTGCAACAGAGAGAAATGACTTTTTGTAGAAGCACGTCTGAATTTCACTGCAAAATGCCCTTCTTTTCTGCTTTCTTGAATGTTCTCGAAGCATTAGGTGAAAGAGCGTGTTTGATCAAGGGTGAAGCAGTGTGAGTTTTCCTAGATTTCAAGTGATTTGAGAAACATATTCCGCGTTTTTCCACATTGTCTATAAACAGCAGGAGGCTTGCAAGAGATTGAAACAATGCATCCCAAAACATATTCCACCAGTGAAAACACACATTTCTACAAAGACCTTGAAAGAGCAGGCAAAAGAATAGTGGCTGAGTGTTCTTTCAGAGAGAAACATGCATTTCATTCTTCTAGAGTGAGTTTTCAGCCTGGAATTCATATGCATTTTGAACTCTGCAGAATGTAGCTACCTGCTCTGGGGTTCTTTCATAGAAGCACCTTTCCTGCAGGAGCTTATTGCAACATTCATTGTTTGGCTAATTTCTTTAGGGTTGGTTTTGGAAGGTCTTTCAACTTTGGCCAAATCCCGCTTCGTACGAAATTTTTTCACACTGCTGTTTCCAAGTGTCCACAAAGAACTGCTGCTGGAAACGGTACACATGCACATCTCCCTTACTGGTCTGCTCGTTTCACGACCTGGATTTCGGTTTCCTCCTCCTTCTTTGAAATGACAAGCCTTCATTCAGCATGCTACACACGCCTTGTAGCAGTTTCCGTTTTAAACATGTTGGTGCTCTCAAAACGCTGTGTAACCTGAGTAGAGTGTGTCACTCTCCAGCACTGAATACACAACTTAGAGCTCCTTTCGCCACAGACACGCAAACACATCTTTTTGGGAAAGTCCTAATTCAGGTCACTTGGAAATGTAAGGGTTTCTTCGAGAACATGAAGTGAATCATGCTTTTCCACTCTGCAACAGATAGAAATGACTTTTCCTACATGCCCGTCTGAAATTCAGTGCAAAATGGACCTCTTTCCTGCTTTCTTGAATGTTCTCAACGCATTAGGTGAAAGAGCGTGTTTGAGGAAGAGTGATGCAGTGTGCTTCTTCCTGGATTTCAAGTGATTTGGGAAACCTCATCCGCGTTTTTCCACATTGTCTACGAAACAACATGAGGCTTGCAAGAGATTGAAACAATGCATCCCAAAACATATTCCACCAGTGAAAACACACGTTTCTACCAAGGCCTTGAAGAAGCAAGCAAAAGAATAGTGGCTGAGTGATCTTTGCGAGAGAAACATGCATTTCATCCTTCCGGTGTAAATTTTCAGCCTGGAATTCATATGCATTTTGTACTGTGCAGAATGTATCTACCTGCTCGGGGGTTGTGTCATAGAAGCACCTTTCCTGCAGGAGCTTATTGCAACAGTCATCGTTTGGCTAAGTTCTTTAGGGTTGGTTTTGGAAGGTCTTTCAACGTTGGCCCAATCCCGCTTCGTACGAAATTTTTTCACAGCGCTGTTTCCAAGTGTCCACAAAGAGCTGCTGCTGGAAACTGTACACATGCACATCTCCCATACTGGTGTGCTCGTTTCACTACCTGGGGTTTGGTTTCCTCTTCCTTCTTTGAAATGACAAGCCTTCATTCAACATGTACACACACCTTGTAGCAGTTTCAGCTTTAAGCATGTTGGTGTTCTCAAAAGGCTGTGTAACCTGTGTAGAGTGTGTCACTCTCCAGTACTGAATACACAACTTAGAGTTCCTTTCATCACAGACATGCAAACACATCTTTTTGGGGGAGTCCTATTTAAGATCAGGTGGAAATATAAGGGTTTCATCGAGAAGATGAAGTCAATCATGCTTTTGCACTCTGCAACCGATAGAAATGACTTTTTGTAGAAGCACGTCTGAATTTCACTGCAAAATGCCCTTCTTTTCTGCTTTCTTGAATGTTCTCGAAGCATTAGGTGAAAGAGCGTGTTTGATCAAGGGTGAAGCAGTGTGAGTTTTCCTAGATTTCAAGTGATTTGAGAAACATATTCCGCGTTTTTCCACATTGTCTATAAACAGCAGGAGGCTTGCAAGAGATTGAAACAATGCATCCCAAAACATATTCCACCAGTGAAAACACACATTTCTACAAAGACCTTGAAAGAGCAGGCAAAAGAATAGTGCCTGAGTGTTCTTTCAGAGAGAAACATGCATTTCATTCTTCTAGAGTGAGTTTACAGCTTGGAATTCATATGCATTTTGAACTCTGCAGAATGTAGCTACCTGCTCGGGTGTTCTGTCATAGAAGCACCTTTCCTGCAGGAGCTTATTGCAACGTTTATTGTTTGGCTAATTTCTTTAAGGTTGGTTTTGGAAGGTCTTTCAACTTTGGCCAAATCCCGCTTCGTACGAAATTTTTTCACACTGCTGTTTCCAAGTGTCCACAAAGAACTGCTGCTGGAAACGGTACACATGCACATCTCCCATACTGGTGTGCTCGTTTCACTACCTGGATTTCGGTTTCCTCCTCCTACTTTGAAATGACAAGCCTTCATTCAACATGTACACACACCTTGTAGCAGTTTCAGCTTTAAGCATGTTGGTGTTCTCAAAAGGCTGTGTAACCTGTGTAGAGTGTGTCACTCTCCAGTACTGAATACACAACTTAGAGTTCCTTTCATCACAGACATGCAAACACATCTTTTTGGGGGAGTCCTATTTAAGATAAGGTGGAAATGTAAGGGTTTCATCGAGAAGATGAAGTCAATCATGCTTTTGCACTCTGCAACCGATAGAAATGATTTTTGTAGAAGCCCGTCAGAATTTCACTGCAAAATGCCCTTCTTTTCTGCTTTCTTGAATGTTCTCGAAGCATTAGGTGAAAGAGCGTGTTTGATCAAGGGTGAAGCAGTGTGAGTTTTCCTAGATTTCAAGTGATTTGTGAAACACATTCCGCGTTTTTCCACGTTGTCTATAAACAGCAGGAGGCTTGCAAGACATTGAAACAATGCATCCCAAAACATATTCCACCAGTGAAAACACACATTTCTACAAAGACCTTGAAAGAGCAGGCAAAAGAATAGTGGCTGAGTGTTCTTTCAGAGAGAAACGTGCATTTCATTCTTCTATAGTGAGTTTTCAGCCTGGAATTCATATGCATTTTGAACTGTGCAGAATGTATCTACCTGCTCGGGGGTTCTGTCATAAAAGCACCTTTCCTGCAGGAGCTTATTGCAACATTCATTGTTTGGCTAATTTCTTTAGGGTTCGTTTTGGAAGGTCTTTCAACTTTGGCCAAATCCCGCTTCGTACGAAATTATTTCACACTGCTGTTTCAAGTGTCCACAAAGAACTGCTGATGGAAACGGTACACATGCACATCTCCCATACTGGTGTGCTCGTTTCACTACCTGGATTTCGGTTTCCTCCTCCTTCTTTGAAATGACAAGCCTTCATTCAGCATGCTACACACACCTTGTAGCAGTTTCAGTTTTAAATATGTTGGTGCTCTCAAAACGCTGTGTAACCTGAGTAGAGTGTGTCACTCTCCAGCACTGAATACACAACTTAGAGCTCCTTTCGCCACAAACACACAAACACATCTTTTTGGGAAAGTCCTAATTCAGGTCACTTGGAAATGTAAGGGTTTCATCGAGAACATGAGGTGAATCATGCTTTTCCACTCTGCAACAGATAGAAATGACTTTTCCTACATGCCCGTCTGATATTCACTGCAAAATGGACCTCTTTTCTGCTTTCTTGAATGTTTTCAACGCATTAGGTGAAAGAGCGTGTTTGAGCAAGAGTGATGCAGTGTGCTTCTTCCTGGATTTCAAGTGATTTGGGAAACCTCATCCGCGTTTTTCCACATTGTCTAAGAAACAACATGAGGCTTGCAAGAGATTGAAACAATGCATCCCATTAAATATTCCACCAGTGAAAACACACGTTTCTACAAAGGCCATGAAGGAGCAATAAAGAGAATAGTGGCTGAGGGATCTTTCCGAGAGAAACATGCATTTCATCCTTCTGGAGTAAATTTTCAGCCTGGAATTCATATGCATTTTGTACTGTGCAGAATGTATCTACCTGTTCGGGGGTTGTGTCATAGAAGCACCTTTCCTGCAGGAGCTTATTGCAGCAGTCATCGTTTGGCTAAGTTCTTTAGGGTTGGTTTTGGAAGGTCTTTCAACTTTGGCCCAATCCCGCTTCGTACGAAATTTTTTCACAGCGCTGTTTCCAAGTGTCCACAAAGAGCTGCTGCTGGAAACTGTACACATGCACATCTCCCATACTGGTGTGCTCATTTCACTACCTGGATTTTGGTTTCCTCTTCCTTCTTTGAAATGACAAGCCTTCATTCAATATGTACACACACCTTGTAGCAGTTTCAGCTTTAAGCATGTTGGTGTTCTCAAAACGTAGTGTAACCTGTGTAGAGTGTGTCACTCTCCAGTACTGAATACACAACTTAGAGTTTCTTTCACCACACACATGCAAACACATCTTTTTGGGGGAGTCCTATTTAAGATCAGGTGGAAATGTAATGGTTTCATTGAGAAGATGAAGTCAATCATGCTTTTGCACTCTGCAACAGAGAGAAATGACTTTTTGTAGAAGCACGTCTGAATTTCACTGCAAAATGCCCTTCTTTTCTGCTTTCTTGAATGTTCTCGAAGCATTAGGTGAAAGAGCGTGTTTGATCAAGGGTGAAGCAGTGTGAGTTTTCCTAGATTTCAAGTGATTTGAGAAACATATTCCGCGTTTTTCCACATTGTCTATAAACAGCAGGAGGCTTGCAAGAGATTGAAACAATGCATCCCAAAACATATTCCACCAGTGAAAACACACATTTCTACAAAGACCTTGAAAGAGCAGGCAAAAGAATAGTGCCTGAGTGTTCTTTCAGAGAGAAACATGCATTTCATTCTTCTAGAGTGAGTTTACAGCTTGGAATTCATATGCATTTTGAACTCTGCAGAATGTAGCTACCTGCTCTGGTGTTCTGTCATAGAAGCACCTTCCTGCAGGAGCTTATTGCAACGTTTATTGTTTGGCTAATTTCTTTAAGGTTGGTTTTGGAAGGTCTTTCAACTTTGGCCAAATCCCGCTTCTTACGAAATTTTGTCACACTGCTGTTTCCAAGTGTCCACAAAGAACTGCTGCTGGAAACGGTACACATGCACATCTCCCATACTGGTGTGCTCGTTTCACTACCTGGATTTCGGTTTCCTCCTCCTACTTTGAAATGACAAGGCTTCATTCAACATGTACACACACCTTGTAGCAGTTTCAGCTTTAAGCATGTTGGTGTTCTCAAAAGGCTGTGTAACCTGTGTAGAGTGTGTCACTCTCCAGTACTGAATACACAACTTAGAGTTCCTTTCATCACAGACATGCAAACACATCTTTTTGGGGGAGTCCTATTTAAGATAAGGTGGAAATGTAAGGGTTTCATCGAGAAGATGAAGTCAATCATGATTTTGCACTCTGCAACCGATAGAAATGATTTTTGTAGAAGCCCGTCAGAATTTCACTGCAAAATGCCCTTCTTTTCTGCTTTCTTGAATGTTCTCGAAGCATTAGGTGAAAGAGCGTGTTTGATCAAGGGTGAAGCAGTGTGAGTTTTCCTAGATTTCAAGTGATTTGTGAAACACATTCCGCGTTTTTCCACGTTGTCTATAAACAGCAGGAGGCTTGCAAGACATTGAAACAATGCATCCCAAAACATATTCCACCAGTGAAAACACACATTTCTACAAAGACCTTGAAAGAGCAGGCAAAAGAATAGTGGCTGAGTGTTCTTTCAGAGAGAAACGTGCATTTCATTCTTCTATAGTGAGTTTTCAGCCTGGAATTCATATGCATTTTGAACTGTGCAGAATGTATCTACCTGCTCGGGGGTTCTGTCATAAAAGCACCTTTCCTGCAGGAGCTTATTGCAACATTCATTGTTTGGCTAATTTCTTTAGGGTTCGTTTTGGAAGGTCTTTCAACTTTGGCCAAATCCCGCTTCGTACGAAATTATTTCACACTGCTGTTTCAAGTGTCCACAAAGAACTGCTGATGGAAACGGTACACATGCACATCTCCCATACTGGTGTGCTCGTTTCACTACCTGGATTTCGGTTTCCTCCTCCTTCTTTGAAATGACAAGCCTTCATTCAGCATGCTACACACACCTTGTAGCAGTTTCAGTTTTAAACATGTTGGTGCTCTCAAAACGCTGTGTAACCTGAGTAGAGTGTGTCACTCTCCAGCACTGAATACACAACTTAGAGCTCCTTTCGCCACAAACACACAAACACATCTTTTTGGGAAAGTCCTAATTCAGGTCACTTGGAAATGTAACGGTTTCATCGAGAACATGAGGTGAATCATGCTTTTCCACTCTGCAACAGATAGAAATGACTTTTCCTACATGCCCGTCTGATATTCACTGCAAAATGGACCTCTTTTCTGCTTTCTTGAATGTTTTCAACGCATTAGGTGAAAGAGCGTGTTTGAGCAAGAGTGATGCAGTGTGCTTCTTCCTGGATTTCAAGTGATTTGGGAAACCTCATCCGCGTTTTTCCACATTGTCTAAGAAACAACATGAGGCTTGCAAGAGATTGAAACAATGCATCCCATTAAATATTCCACCAGTGAAAACACACGTTTCTACAAAGGCCATGAAGGAGCAATAAAGAGAATAGTGGCTGAGGGATCTTTCCGAGAGAAACATGCATTTCATCCTTCTGGAGTAAATTTTCAGCCTGGAATTCATATGCATTTTGTACTGTGCAGAATGTATCTACCTGTTCGGGGGTTGTGTCATAGAAGCACCTTTCCTGCAGGAGCTTATTGCAGCAGTCATCGTTTGGCTAAGTTCTTTAGGGTTGGTTTTGGAAGGTCTTTCAACTTTGGCCCAATCCCGCTTCGTACGAAATTTTTTCACAGCGCTGTTTCCAAGTGTCCACAAAGAGCTGCTGCTGGAAACTGTACACATGCACATCTCCCATACTGGTGTGCTCATTTCACTACCTGGATTTTGGTTTCCTCTTCCTTCTTTGAAATGACAAGCCTTCATTCAATATGTACACACACCTTGTAGCAGTTTCAGCTTTAAGCATGTTGGTGTTCTCAAAACGTAGTGTAACCTGTGTAGAGTGTGTCACTCTCCAGTACTGAATACACAACTTAGAGTTTCTTTCACCACACACATGCAAACACATCTTTTTGGGGGAGTCCTATTTAAGATCAGGTGGAAATGTAATGGTTTCATTGAGAAGATGAAGTCAATCATGCTTTTGCACTCTGCAACAGAGAGAAATGACTTTTTGTAGAAGCACGTCTGAATTTCACTGCAAAATGCCCTTCTTTTCTGCTTTCTTGAATGTTCTCGAAGCATTAGGTGAAAGAGCGTGTTTGATCAAGGGTGAAGCAGTGTGAGTTTTCCTAGATTTCAAGTGATTTGAGAAACATATTCCGCGTTTTTCCACATTGTCTATAAACAGCAGGAGGCTTGCAAGAGATTGAAACAATGCATCCCAAAACATATTCCACCAGTGAAAACACACATTTCTACAAAGACCTTGAAAGAGCAGGCAAAAGAATAGTGCCTGAGTGTTCTTTCAGAGAGAAACATGCATTTCATTCTTCTAGAGTGAGTTTACAGCTTGGAATTCATATGCATTTTGAACTCTGCAGAATGTAGCTACCTGCTCTGGTGTTCTGTCATAGAAGCACCTTCCTGCAGGAGCTTATTGCAACGTTTATTGTTTGGCTAATTTCTTTAAGGTTGGTTTTGGAAGGTCTTTCAACTTTGGCCAAATCCCGCTTCTTACGAAATTTTGTCACACTGCTGTTTCCAAGTGTCCACAAAGAACTGCTGCTGGAAACGGTACACATGCACATCTCCCATACTGGTGTGCTCGTTTCACTACCTGGATTTCGGTTTCCTCCTCCTACTTTGAAATGACAAGCCTTCATTCAACATGTACACACACCTTGTAGCAGTTTCAGCTTTAAGCATGTTGGTGTTCTCAAAAGGCTGTGTAACCTGTGTAGAGTGTGTCACTCTCCAGTACTGAATACACAACTTAGAGTTCCTTTCATCACAGACATGCAAACACATCTTTTTGGGGGAGTCCTATTTAAGATAAGGTGGAAATGTAAGGGTTTCATCGAGAAGATGAAGTCAATCATGATTTTGCACTCTGCAACCGATAGAAATGATTTTTGTAGAAGCCCGTCAGAATTTCACTGCAAAATGCCCTTCTTTTCTGCTTTCTTGAATGTTCTCGAAGCATTAGGTGAAAGAGCGTGTTTGATCAAGGGTGAAGCAGTGTGAGTTTTCCTAGATTTCAAGTGATTTGTGAAACACATTCCGCGTTTTTCCACGTTGTCTATAAACAGCAGGAGGCTTGCAAGACATTGAAACAATGCATCCCAAAACATATTCCACCAGTGAAAACACACATTTCTACAAAGACCTTGAAAGAGCAGGCAAAAGAATAGTGGCTGAGTGTTCTTTCAGAGAGAAACGTGCATTTCATTCTTCTATAGTGAGTTTTCAGCCTGGAATTCATATGCATTTTGAACTGTGCAGAATATCTACCTGCTCGGGGGTTCTGTCATAAAAGCACCTTTCCTGCAGGAGCTTATTGCAACATTCATTGTTTGGCTAATTTCTTTAGGGTTCGTTTTGGAAGGTCTTTCAACTTTGGCCAAATCCCGCTTCGTACGAAATTATTTCACACTGCTGTTTCAAGTGTCCACAAAGAACTGCTGATGGAAACGGTACACATGCACATCTCCCATACTGGTGTGCTCGTTTCACTACCTGGATTTCGGTTTCCTCCTCCTTCTTTGAAATGACAAGCCTTCATTCAGCATGCTACACACACCTTGTAGCAGTTTCAGTTTTAAACATGTTGGTGCTCTCAAAACGCTGTGTAACCTGAGTAGAGTGTGTCACTCTCCAGCACTGAATACACAACTTAGAGCTCCTTTCGCCACAAACACACAAACACATCTTTTTGGGAAAGTCCTAATTCAGGTCACTTGGAAATGTAACGGTTTCATCGAGAACATGAGGTGAATCATGCTTTTCCACTCTGCAACAGATAGAAATGACTTTTCCTACATGCCCGTCTGATATTCACTGCAAAATGGACCTCTTTTCTGCTTTCTTGAATGTTTTCAACGCATTAGGTGAAAGAGCATGTTTGAGCAAGAGTGATGCAGTGTGCTTCTTTCTGGATTTCAAGTGATTTGGGAAACCTAATCCGCGTTTTTCCACATTGTCTAAGAAACAACATGAGGCTTGCAAGAGATTGAAACAATGCATCCCATTAAATATTCCACCAGTGAAAACACACGTTTCTACAAAGGCCATGAAGGAGCAATAAAAAGAATAGTGGCTGAGGGATCTTTCCGAGAGAAACATGCATTTCATCCTTCTGGAGTAAAGTTTCAGCCTGGAATTCATATGCATTTTGTACTGTGCAGAATGTATCTACCTGCTCGGGGGTTGTGTCATAGAAGCACCTTTCCTGCAGGCGCTTATTGCAACAGTCATCGTTTGGCTAAGTTCTTTAGGGTTGGTTTTGGAAGGTCTTTCAACTTTGGCCCAATCCCGCTTCGTACGAAATTTTTTCACAGCGCTGTTTCCAAGTGTCCACAAAGAGCTGCTGCTGGAAACTGTGCACATGCACATCTCCCATACTGGTGTGCTCGTTTCACTACCTGGATTTTGGTTTCCTCTTCCTTCTTTGAAATGACAAGCCTTCATTCAACATGTACACACACCTTGTAGCAGTTTCAGCTTTAAGCATGTTGGTGTGATCAAAAGTCTGTGTAACCTGTGTAGAGTGTGTCACTCTCCAGTACTGAATACACAACTTAGAGTTCCTTTCATCACGGACATGCAAACACATCTTTTTGGGGGAGTCCTATTTAAGATCAGGTGGAAATGTAAGGGTTTCATCGAGAAGATGAAGTCAATCATGCTTTTGCACTCTGCAACCGATAGAAATGACTTTTTGTAGAAGCACGTCTGAATTTCACTGCAAAATGCCCTTCTTTTCTGCTTTCTTGAATGTTCTCAAAGCATTAGGTGAAAGAGCATGTTTGATCAAGGGTGAAGCAGTGTGAGTTTTCCTAGATTTCAAGTGATTTGAGAAACATATTCCGCGTTTTTCCACATTGTCTATAAACAGCATGAGGCTTGCAAGAGATTGAAACAATGCATCCCAAAACATATTCCATCAGTGAAAACACACATTTCTACAAAGACCTTGAAAGAGCAGGCAAAAGAATAGTGCCTGAGTGTTCTTTCAGAGAGAAACGTGCATTTCATTCTTCTATAGTGAGTTTTCAGCCTGGAATTCATATGCATTTTGAACTGTGCAGAATGTATCTACCTGCTCGGGGGTTCTGTCATAAAAGCACCTTGCCTGCAGGAGCTTATTGCAACATTCATTGTTTGGCTAATTTCTTTAGGGTTCGTTTTGGAAGGTCTTTCAACTTTGGCCAAATCCCGCTTCGTACGAAATTATTTCACACTGCTGTTTCAAGTGTCCACAAAGAACTGCTGATGGAAACGGTACACATGCACAACTCCCATACTGGTGTGCTCTTTTCACTACCTGGATTTCGGTTTCCTCCTCCTTCTTTGAAATGACAAGCCTTCATTCAGCATGCTACACACACCTTGTAGCAGTTTCAGTTTTAAACATGTTGGTGCTCTCAAAACGCTGTGTAACCTGAGTAGAGTGTGTCACTCTCCTGCACTGAATACACAACTTAGAGCTCCTTTCGCCACAAACACACAAACACATCTTTTTGGGAAAGTCCTAATTCAGGTCACTTGGAAATGTAAGGGTTTCATCGAGAACATGAAGTGAATCATGCTTTTCCACTCTGCAACTGAGAGAAATGACTTTTCCTACATGCCCGTCTGATATTCACTGCAAAATGGACCTCTTTTCTGCTTTCTTGAATGTTTTCAACGCATTAGGTGAAAGAGCGTGTTTGAGCAAGAGTGATGCAGTGTGCTTCTTCCTGGATTTCAAGTGATTTGGGAAACCTAATCCGCGTTTTTCCAAATTGTCTAAGAAACAACATGAGGCTTGCAAGAGATTGAAACAATGCATCCCAAAACATATTCCACCAGTGAAAACACACGTTTCTACAAAGGCCTTGAAGAAGCAAGCAAAAGAATAGTGGCTGAGTGATCGTTGCGAGGAAACATGCATTTCATCCTTCTGGAGTAAATTTTCAGCCTGGAATTCATATGCATTTTGTACTGTGCAGAATGTATCTACCTGCTCGGGGGTTGTGTCATAGAAGCACCTTTCCTGCATTAGCTTATTGCAACAGTCATCGTTTGGCTAAGTTCTTTAGGGTTGGTTTTGGAAGGTCTTTCAACTTTGGCCCAATCCCGCTTCGTACGAAATTTTTTCACAGCGCTGTTTCCAAGTGTCCACAAAGAGCTGCTGCTGGAAACTGTGCACATGCACATCTCCCATACTGGTGTGCTCGTTTCACTACCTGGATTTTGGTTTCCTCTTCCTTCTTTGAAATGACAAGCCTTCATTCAACATGTACACACACCTTGTAGCAGTTTCAGCTTTAAGCATGTTGGTGTGATCAAAAGTCTGTGTAACCTGTGTAGAGTGTGTCACTCTCCAGTACTGAATACACAACTTAGAGTTCCTTTCATCACAGACATGCAAACACATCTTTTTGGGGGAGTCCTAATTAAGATCAGGTGGAAATGTAAGGGTTTCATCGAGAAGATGAAGTCAATCATGCTTTTGCACTCTGCAACCGATAGAAATGACTTTTTGTAGAAGCACGTCTGAATTTCACTGCAAAATGCCCTTCTTTTCTGCTTTCTTGAATGTTCTCGAAGCATTAGGTGAAAGAGCATGTTTGATCAAGGGTGAAGCAGTGTGAGTTTTCCTAGATTTCAAGTGATTTGAGAAACATATTCCGCGTTTTTCCACATTGTCTATAAATAGCAGGAGGCTTGCAAGAGATTGAAACAATGCATCCCAAAACATATTCCACCAGTGAAAACACACATTTCTACAAAGACCTTGAAAGAGCAGGCAAAAGAATAGTGGCTGAGTGTTCTTTCAGAGAGAAACGTGCATTTCATTCTTCTATAGTGAGTTTTCAGCCTGGAATTCATATGCATTTTGAACTGTGCAGAATGTATCTACCTGCTCGGGGGTTCTGTCATAAAAGCACCTTTCCTGCAGGAGCTTATTGCAACATTCATTGTTTGGCTAATTTCTTTAAGGTTCGTTTTGGAAGGTCTTTCAATTTGGCCAAATCCCGCTTCGTACGAAATTATTTCACACTGCTGTTTCAAGTGTCCACAAAGAACTGCTGATGGGAACGGTACACATGCACATCTCCCATACTGGTGTGCTCGTTTCACTACCTGGATTTCGGTTTCCTCCTCCTTCTTTGAAATGATAAGCCTTCATTCAGCATGCTACACACACCTTGTAGCAGTTTCAGTTTTAAACATGTTGGTGCTCTCAAAACGCTGTGTAACCTGAGTAGAGTGTGTCACTCTCCAGCACTGAATACACAACTTAGAGCTCCTTTCGCCACAAACACACAAACACATCTTTTTGGGAAAGTCCTAATTCAGGTCACTTGGAAATGTAAGGGTTTCATCGAGAACATGAAGTGAATCATGCTTTTCCACTCTGCAACTGATAGAAATGACTTTTCCTACATGCCCGTCTGAAATTCACTGAAAAATGGACCTCTTTCCTGCTTTCTTGAATGTTCTCAACGCATTAGGTGAAAGAGCGTGTTTGAGCAAGAGTGATGCACTGTGCTTCTTCCTGGATTTCAAGTGATTTGGGAAACCTCATCTGCGTTTTTCCACATTGTCTACGAAACAACATGAGGCTTGCAAGAGATTGAAACAATGCATCCCAAAACATATACCACCAGTGAAAACACACGTTTCTACAAAGGCCTTGAAGAAGCAAGCAAAAGAATAGTGGCTGAGTGATCTTTGCGAGAGAAACATGCATTTCATCCTTCCGGTGCAAATTTTCAGCCTGGAATTCATATGCATTTTGTACTGTGCAGAATGTATCTACCTGCTCGGGGGTTGTGTCATAGAAGCACCTTTCCTGCAGGAGCTTATTGCAACAGTCATCGTTTGGCTAAGTTCTTTAGGGTTGGTTTTGGAAGGTCTTTCAACTTTGGCCCAATCCCGCTTCGTACGAAATTTTTTCACAGCGCTGTTTCCAAGTGTCCACAAAGAGCTGGTGCTGGAAACTGTACACATGCACATCTCCCATACTGGTGTGCTCGTTTCACTACCTGGGGTTTGGTTTCCTCTTCCTTCTTTGAAATGACAAGCCTTCATTCAACATGTACACACACCTTGTAGCAGTTTCAGCTTTAAGCATGTTGGTGTTCTCAAAAGGCTGTGTAACCTGTGTAGAGTGTGTCACTCTCCAGTACTGAATACAGAACTTAGAGTTCCTTTCATCACAGACATGCAAACACATCTTTTTGGGGGAGTCCTATTTAAGCTCAGGTGGAAATATAAGGGTTTCATCGAGAAGATGAAGTCAATCATGCTTTTGCACTCTGCAACCGATAGAAATGACTTTTTGTAGAAGCACGTCTGAATTTCACTGCAAAATGCCCTTCTTTTCTGCTTTCTTGAATGTTCTCGAAGCATTAGGTGAAAGAGCGTGTTTGATCAAGGGTGAAGCAGTGTGAGTTTTCCTAGATTTCAAGTGATTTGAGAAACATATTCCGCATTTTTCCACATTGTCTATAAACAGCAGGAGGCTTGCAAGAGATTGAAACAATGCATCCCAAAACATATTCCACCAGTGAAAACACACATTTCTACAAAGACCTTGAAAGAGCAGGCAAAAGAATAGTGGCTGAGTGTTCTTTCAGAGAGAAACATGCATTTCATTCTTCTGGAGTGAGTTTTCAGCCTGGAATTCATATGCATTTTGAACTCTGCAGAATGTAGCTACCTGCTCGGGGGTTCTGTCATAGAAGCACCTTTCCTGCAGGAGCTTATTGCAACATTCATTGTTTGGCTAATTTCTTTAGGGTTGGTTTTGGAAGGTCTTTCAACTTTTGCCTAATCCCGCTTCGTACGTAATTTTTTCACACTGCTGTTTCCAAGTGTCCACAAAAAACTGCTGCTGGAAACGGTACACATGCACATCTCCCATACTGGTCTGCTCGTTTCACTACCTGGATTTCGGTTTCCTCCTCCTTCTTTGAAATGACAAGCCTTCATTCAGCATGCTACACACGCCTTGTAGCAGTTTCAGTTTTAAACATGTTGGTTTTCTCAAAACGCTGTGTAACCTGAGTAGAGTGTGTCACTCTCCTGCACTGAATACACAACTTAGAGCTCCTTTCGCCACAAACACACAAACACATCTTTTTGGGAAAGTCCTAATTCAGGTCACTTGGAAATGTAAGGGTTTCATCGAGAACATGAAGTGAATCATGCTTTTCCACTCTGCAACTGATAGAAATGACTTTTCCTACATGCCCGTCTGATATTCACTGCAAAATGGACCTCTTTTCTGCTTTCTTGAATGTTTTCAACGCATTAGGTGAAAGAGCGTGTTTGAGCAAGAGTGATGCAGTGTGCTTCATCCTCGATTTCAAGTGATTTGCGAAACCTAATCCGCGTTTTTCCACATTGTCTAAGAAACAACATGAGGCTTGCAAGAGATTGAAACAATGCATCCCAAAACATATTCCACCAGTGAAAACACACATTTCTACAAAGGCCTTGAAGAAGCAAGCAAAACAATAGTGGCTGAGTGATCGTTGCGAGGAAACATGCATTTCATCCTTCTGGAGTAAATTTTCAGCCTGGAATTCATATGCATTTTGTACTGTGCAGAATGTATCTACCTGCTCGGGGGTTGTGTCATAGAAGCACCTTTCCTGCAGGCGCTTATTGCAACAGTCATCGTTTGGCTAAATTCTTTAGGGTTGGTTTTGGAAGGTCTTTCAACTTTGGCCCAATCCCGCTTCGTACGAAATTTTTTCACAGCGCTGTTTCCAAGTGTCCACAAAGAGCTGCTGCTGGAAACTGTGCACATGCACATCTCCCATACTGGTGTGCTCGTTTCACTACCTGGATTTTGGTTTCCTCTTCCTTCTTTGAAATGACAAGCCTTCATTCAACATGTACACACACCTTGTAGCAGTTTCAGCTTTAAGCATGTTGGTGTTCTCAAAAGTCTGTGTAACCTGTGTAGAGTGTGTCACTCTCCAGTACTGAATACACAACTTAGAGTTCCTTTCATCACAGACATGCAAACACATCTTTTTGGGGGAGTCCTAATTAAGATGAGGTGGAAATGTAAGGGTTTCATCGAGAAGATGAAGTCAATCATGCTTTTGCACTCTGCAACCGATAGAAATGACTTTTTGTAGAAGCACGTCTGAATTTCACTGCAAAATGCCCTTCTTTTCTGCTTTCTTGAATGTTCTCGAAGCATTAGGTGAAAGAGCGTGTTTGATCAAGGGTGAAGCAGTGTGAGTTTTCCTAGATTTCAAGTGATTTGAGAAACACATTCCGGGTTTTTCCACGTTGTCTATAAACAGCAGGAGGCTTGCAAGAGATTGAAACAATGCATCCCAAAACATATTCCACCAGTGAAAACACAGATTTCTACAAAGACCTTGAAAGAGCAGGCAAAAGAATAGTGGCTGAGTGTTCTTTCAGAGAGAAACGTGCATTTCATTCTTCTATAGTGAGTTTTCAGCCTGGAATTCATATGCATTTTGAACTGTGCAGAATGTATCTACCTGCTCGGGGGTTCTGTCATAAAAGCACCTTTCCTGCAGGAGCTTATTGCAACATTCATTGTTTGGCTAATTTCTTTAGGGTTGGTTTTGGAAGGTCTTTCAACTTTGGCCAAATCCCGCTTCGTACGAAATTTTTTCACACTGCTGTTTCAAGTGTCCACAAAGAACTGCTGATGGAAACGGTACACATGCACATCTCCCATACTGGTGTGCTCGTTTCACTACCTGGATTTCGGTTTCCTCCTCCTTCTTTGAAATGACAAGCCTTCATTCAGCATGCTACACACACCTTGTAGCAGTTTCAGTTTTAAACATGTTGGTGCTCTCAAAACGCTGTGTAACCTGAGTAGAGTGTGTCACTCTCCTGCACTGAATACACAACTTAGAGCTCCTTTCGCCACAAACACACAAACACATCTTTTTGGGAAAGTCCTAATGCAGATCACTTGGAAATGGAAGGGTTTCATCGAGAACATGAAATGAATCATGCTTTTCCATTCTGTAACTGATAGAAATGACTTTTCCTATATGCCCGTCTGATATTCACTGCAAAATGGACCTCTTTTCTGCTTTCTTGAATGTTTTCAACGCATTAGGTGAAAGAGCGTGTTTGAGCAAGAGTGATGCAGTGTGCTTCTTCCTGGATTTCAAGTGATTTGGGAAACCTCATCCGCGTTTTTCCACATTGTCTAAGAAACAACATGAGCCTTGCAAGAGATTGAAACAATGCATCCCAAAACATATTCCACCAGTGAAAACACACGTTTCTACAAAGGCCTTGAAGAAGCAAGCAAAAGAATAGTGGCTGAGTGATCTTTGCGAGGAAACATGCATTTCATCCTTCTGGAGTAAATTTTCAGCCTGGAATTCATATGCATTTTGTACTGTGCAGAATGTATCCACCTGCTCGGGGGTTGTGTCATAGAAGCACCTTTCCTGCAGGAGCTTATTGCAACAGTCATCGTTTGGCTAAGTTCTTCAGGGTTGGTTTTGGAAGGTCTTTCAACTTTGGCTAAATCCCGCTTCTTACGAAATTTTTTCACACTGCTGTTTCCAAGTGTCCACAAAGAACTGCTGCTGGAAACTGTGCACATTCACATCTCCCATACTGGTGTGCTCGTTTCACTACCTGGATTTCGGTTTCCTCCTCCTACTTTGAAATGACAAGCCTTCATTCAGCATGCTACACACGCCTTGTAACAGTTTCAGTTTTAAACATGTTGGTGCTCTCAAAACGCTGTGTAATCTGAGTAGAGTGTGTCACTCTCCAGCACTGAATACACAACTTAGAGCTCCTTTCGCCACAGACACGCAAACACATCTTTTTGGGAAACTCCTAATTCAGGTCACTTGGAAATGTAAGGGTTTCATCGAGAACATGAAGTGAATCATGCTTTTCCACTCTGCAACAGATAGAAATGAATTTTCCTACATGCCCGTCTGAAATTCACTGCAAAATGGACCTCTTTCCTGCTTTCTTGAATGTTCTCAACGCATTAGGTGAAAGAGCGTGTTTGAGCAAGAGTGATGCAGTGTGCTTCTTCCTGGATTTCAAGTGATTTGGGAAACCTCATCCGCGTTTTTCCACATTGTCTACGAAACAACATGAGGCTTGCAAGAGATTGAACCAATGCATCCCAAAACATATTCCACCAGTGAAAACACACGTTTCTACAAAGGCCTTGAAGAAGCAAGCAAAAGAATAGTGGCTGAGTGATCTTTGCGAGGAAACATGCATTTCATCCTTCTGGAGTAAATTTTCAGCCTGGAATTCATATGCATTTTGTACTGTGCAGAATGTATCTACCTGCTCGGGGGTTGTGTCATAGAAGCACCTTTCCTGCAGGAGCTTATTGCAACAGTCATCGTTTGGCTAAGTTCTTTAGGGTTTGTTTAGGAAGGTCTTTCAACTTTGGCCCAATCTCGCTTCGTACGAAATTTTTTCACAGCGCTGTTTCCAAGTGTCCACAAAGAGCTGCTGCTGGAAACTGTGCACATGCACATCTCCCATACTGGTGTGCTCGTTTCACTACCTGGATTTTGGTTTCCTCTTCCTTCTTTGAAATGACAAGCCTTCATTCAACATGTACACACACCTTGTAGCAGTTTCAGCTTTAAGCATGTTGGTGTTCTCAAAAGGCTGTGTAACCTGTGTAGAGTGTGTCACTCTCCAGTACTGAATACAGAACTTAGAGTTCCTTTCATCACAGACATGCAAACACATATTTTTGGGGGAGTCCTATTTAAGATAAGGTGGAAATGTAAGGGTTTCATCGAGAAGATGAAGTCAATCATGCTTTTGCACTCTGCAACCGATAGAAATGATTTTTGTAGAAGCCCGTCAGAACTTCACTGCAAAATGCCCTTCTTTTCTGCTTTCTTGAATGTTCTCGAAGCATTAGGTGAAAGAGCGTGTTTGATCAAGGGTGAAGCAGTGTGAGGTTTCCTAGATTTCAAGTGATTTGAGAAACACATTCCGCGTTTTTCCACATTGTCTATAAACAGCAGGAGGCTTGCAAGAGATTGAAACAATGCATCCCAAAACATATTCCACCAGTGAAAACACACATTTCTACAAAGACCTTGAAAGAGCAGGCAAAAGAATAGTGCCTGAGTGTTCTTTCAGAGAGAAACATGCATTTCATTCTTCTGGAGTGAGTTTTCAGCCTGGAATTCATATGCATTTTGAACTCAGCAGAATGTAGCTACCTGCTCGGGGGTTCTGTCATAGAAGCACCTTTCCTGCAGGAGCTTATTGCAACGTTTATTGTTTGGCTAATTTCTTTAAGGTTGGTTTTGGAAGGTCTTTCAACTTTGGCCAAATCCCGCTTCGTACGAAATTTTTTCACACTGCTGTTACCAAGTGTCCACAAAGAACTGCTGCTGGAAACGGTACACATGCACATCTCCCATACTGGTGTGCTCGTTTCACTACCTGGATTTCGGTTTCCTCCTCCTACTTTGAAATGACAAGCCTTCATTCAGCATGCTACACACGCCTTGTAGCAGTTTCAGTTTTAAACATGTTGGTGCTCTCAAAACGCTGTGTAACCTGAGTAGAGTGTGTCACTCTCCAGCACTGAATACACAACTTAGAGCTCCTTTCGCCACAGACACGCAAACACATCTTTTTGGGAAAGTCCTAATTCAGGTCACTTGGAAATGTAAGGGTTTCATCGAGAACATGAAGTGAATCATGCTTTTCCACTCTGCAACAGATAGAAATGACTTTTCCTACATGCCCGTCTGAAATTCACTGCAAAATGGACCTCTTTTCTGCTTTCTTGAGTGTTTTCAACGCATTAGGTGAAAGAGCGTGTTTGAGCAAGAGTGATGCAGTGTGCTTCTTCCTGGATTTCAAGTGATTTGGGAAACCTAATCCGCGTTTTTCCACATTGTCTAAGAAACAACATGAGGCTTGCAAGAGATTGAAACAATGCATCCCAAAACATATTCCACCAGTGAAAACACACGTTTCTACAAAGGCCTTGAAGAAGCAAGCAAAAGAATAGTGGCTGAGTGATCTTTGCGAGGAAACATGCATTTCATCCTTCTGGAGTAAATTTTCAGCCTGGAATTCATATGCATTTTGTACTGTGCAGAATGTATCTACCTGCTCGGGGGTTGTGTCATAGAAGCACCTTTCCTGCAGGCGCTTATTGCAACAGTCATCGTTTGGCTAAGTTCTTTAGGGTTGGTTGTGGAAGGTCTTTCAACTTTGGCCCAATCCCGCTTCTTACGAAATTTTTTCACAGCGCTGTTTCCAAGTGTCCACAAAGAGCTGCTGCTGGAAACTGTGCACATGCACATCTCCCATACTGGTGTGCTCGTTTCACTACCTGGATTTTGGTTTCCTCTTCCTTCTTTGAAATGACAAGCCTTCATTCAACATGTACACACACCTTGTAGCAGTTTCAGCTTTAAGCATGTTGGTGTTCTCAAAAGTCTGTGTAACCTGTGTAGAGTGTGTCACTCTCCAGTACTGAATACACAACTTAGAGTTCCTTTCATCACAGACATGCAAACACATCTTTTTGGGGGAGTCCTATTTAAGATCAGGTGGAAATGTAAGGGTTTCATCGAGAAGATGAAGTCAATCATGCTTTTGCACTCTGCAACCGATAGAAATGACTTTTTGTAGAAGCACGTCTGAATTTCACTGCAAAATGCCCTTCTTTTCTGCTTTCTTGAATGTTCTCGAAGCATTAGATGAAAGAGCGTGTTTGATCAAGGGTGAAGCAGTGTGAGTTTTCCTAGATTTCAAGTGATTTGAGAAACATATTCCGCGTTTTTCCACATTGTCTATAAACCGCAGGAGGCTTGCAAGAGATTGAAACAATGCATCCCAAAACATATTCCACCAGTGAAAACACACATTTCTACAAAGACCTTGAAAGAGCAGGCAAAAGAATAGTGCCTGAGTGTTCTTTCAGAGAGAAACATGCATTTCATTCTTCTATAGTGAGTTTTCAGCCTGGAATTCATATGCATTTTGAACTGTGCAGAATGTATCTACCTGCTCGGGGGTTCTGTCATAGAAGCACCTTTCCTGCAGGAGCTTATTGCAACATTCATTGTTTGGCTAATTTCTTTAGGGTTCGTTTTGGAAGGTCTTTCAACTTTGGCGATATCGCGCTTCGTACGAAATTTTTCACACTGCTGTTTCAAGTGTCCACAAAGAACTGCTGCTGGAAACGGTACACATGCACATCTCCCATACTGGTCTGCTCGTTTCACTACCTGGATTTCGGTTTCCTCCTCCTTCTTTGAAATGACAAGCCTTCATTCAGCATGCTACACACGCCTTGTAGCAGTTTCCGTTTTAAAAATGTTGGTGCTCTCCAAACGCTGTGTAACCTGAGTAGAGTGTGTCACTCTCCAGCACTGAATACACAACTTAGAGCTCCTTTCGCCACTGACACGCAAACACATCTTTTTGGGAAAGTCCTAATTCAGGTCACTTGGAAATGTAAGGGTTTCATCGAGAACATGAAGTGAATCATGCTTTTCCACTCTGCAACAGATAGAAATGACTTTTCCTACATGCCCGTCTGAAATTCACTGCAAAATGGACCTCTTTTCTGCTTTCTTGAGTGTTTTCAACGCATTAGGTGAAAGAGCGTGTTTGAGCAAGAGTGATGCAGTGTGCTTCTTCCTGGATTTCAAGTGATTTGGGAAACCTAATCCGCGTTTTTCCACATTGTCTAAGAAACAACATGAGGCTTGCAAGAGATTGAAACAATGCATCCCAAAACATATTCCACCAGTGAAAACACACGTTTCTACAAAGGCCTTGAAGAAGCAAGCAAAAGAATAGTGGCTGAGTGATCTTTGCGAGGAAACATGCATTTCATCCTTCTGGAGTAAATTTTCAGCCTGGAATTCATATGCATTTTGAACTCTGCAGAATGTAGCTACCTGCTCGGGGGTTGTGTCATAGAAGCACCTTTCCTGCAGGAGCTTATTGCAACAGTCATCGTTTGGTTAAGTTCTTTAGGGTTGGTTTTGGAAGGCCTTTCAACTTTGGCCCAATCCCGCTTCGTACGAAATTTTTTCACAGCGCTGTTTCCAAGTGTCCACAAAGAGCTGCTGCTGGAAACTGTGCACATGCACATCTCCCATACTGGTGTGCTCGTTTCACTACCTGGGTTTTGGTGTCCTCTTCCTTCTTTGAAATGACAAGCCTTCATTCAACATGTACACACACCTTGTAGCAGTTTCAGCTTTAAGCATGTTGGTGTTCTCAAAAGGCTGTGTAACCTGTGTAGAGTGTGTCACTCTCCAGTACTGAATACAGACCTTAGAGTTCCTTTCACCACAGACATGCAAACACATCTTTTTGGGGGAGTCCTATTTAAGATCAGGTGGAAATGTAAAGGTTTCATCGAGAAGATGAAGTCAATCATGCTTTTGCACTCTGCAACTGATAGAAATGACTTTTTGTAGAAGCACGTCTGAATTTCACTGCAAAATGCCCTTCTTTTCTGCTTTCTTGAATGTTCTCGAAGCATTAGGTGAAAGAGCGTGTTTGATCAAGGGTGAAGCAGTGTGAGTTTTCCTAGATTTCAAGTGATTTGAGAAACATATTCCGCGTTTTTCCACATTGTCTATAAACAGCAGGAGGCTTGCAAGAGATTGAAACAATGCATCCCAAAACATATTCCACCAGTGAAAACACACATTTCTACAAAGACCTTGAAAGAACAGGCAAAAGAATAGTGGCTGAGTGTTCTTTCAGAGAGAAACATGCATTTCATTCTTCTAGAGTGAGTTTTCAGCCTGGAATTCATATGCATTTTGAACTCTGCAGAATGTAGCTACCTGCTCGGGGGTTCTGTCAGAGAAGCACCTTTCCTGCAGGAGCTTATTGCAACATTCATTGTTTGGCTAATTTCTTTAAGGTTGGTTTTGGAAGGTCTTTCAACTTTGGCCAAATCCCGCTTTGTACGAAATTTTTTCACACTGCTGTTTCCAGGTGTCCACAAAGAACTGCTGCTGGAAACGGTACACATGCACATCTCCCATACTGGTCTGCTCGTTTCACTACCTGGATTTCGGTTTCCTCCTCCTACTTTGAAATGACAAGCCTTCATTCAGCATGCTACACACGCCTTGTAGCAGTTTCAGTTTTAAACATGTTGGTGCTCTCCAAACGCTGTGTAACCTGAGTAGAGTGTGTCACTCTCCAGCACTGAATACACAACTTAGAGCTCCTTTCGCCACAGACACGCAAACACATCTTTTTGGGAAAGTCCTAATTCAGGTCCCTTGGAAATGTAAGGGTTTCATCGAGAACATGAAGTGAATCATGCTTTTCCACTCTGCAACAGATAGAAATGACTTTTCCTACATGTCCGTCTGAAATTCACTGCAAAATGGACCTCTTTCCTGCTTTCTTGAATGTTCTCAACGCATTAGGTGAAAGAGCGTGTTTGAGCAAGAGTGATGCAGTGTGCTTCTTCCTGGATTTCAAGTGATTTGGGAAACCTCATCCGCGTTTTTCCACATTGTCTAAGAAACAACATGAGGCTTGCAAGAGATTGAAACAATGCATCCCAAAACATATTCCACCAGTGTAAACACAGGTTTCTACAAAGGCCTTGAAGAAACAAGCAAAAGAATAGTGGCTGAGTGATCTTTGCGAGAGAAACATGCATTTCATCCTTCTGGAGTAAATTTTCAGCCTGGAATTCATATGCATTTTGTACTGTGCAGAATGTATCTACCTGCTCGGGGGTTGTGTCATAGAAGCACCTTTCCTGCAGGAGCTTATTGCAACAGTCATCGTTTGGCTAAGTTCTTTAGGGTTGGTTTTGGAAGGTCTTTCAACTTTGGCCCAATCCCGCTTCGTACGAAATTTTTTCACAGCGCTGTTTCCAAGTGTCCACAAAGAGCTGCTGCTGGAAACTGTACACATGCACATCTCCCATACTGGTGTGCTCGTTTCACTACCTGGATTTCGGTTTCCTCCTCCTTCTTTGAAATGACAAGCCTTCATTCAGCATGCTACACACGCCTTGTAGCAGTTTCAGTTTTAAACATGTTGGTGCTCTCAAAACGCTGTGTAACCTGAGTAGAGTGTGTCACTCTCCAGCACTGAATACACAACTTAGAGCTCCTTTCGCCACAGACACGCAAACACATCTTTTTGGGAAAGTCCTAATTCAGGTCACTTGGAAATGTAAGGGTTTCATCGAGAACATGAAGTGAATCATGCTTTTCCACTCTGAACAGATAGAAATGACTTTCCCTACATGCCCGTCTGTAATTCACTGCAAAATGGACCTCTTTCCTGCTTTCTTGAATGTTCTCAACGCATTAGGTGAAAGAGCGTGTTTGAGCAAGAGTGATGCAGTGTGCTTCTTCCTGGATTTCAAGTGATTTGGGAAACCTCATCCGCGTTTTTCCACATTGTCTAAGAAACAACATGAGGCTTGCAAGAGATTGAAACAATGCATCCCAAAACATATTCCACCAGTGAAAACACACGTTTCTACAAAGGCCTTGAAGAAGCAAGCAAAAGAATACTGGCTCAGTGATCTTTGCGAGAGAAACATGCATTTCATCCTTCTGGAGTAAATTTTCAGCCTGGAATTCATATGCATTTTGTACTGTGCAGAATGTATCTACCTGCTCGGGGGTTGTGTCATAGAAGCACCTTTCCTGCAGGAGCTTATTGCAACAGTCATCGTTTGGCTAAGTTCTTTAGGGTTGGTTTTGGAAGGTCTTTCAACTTTGGCCGAATCCCGCTTCGTACGAAATTTTTTCACAGCGCTGTTTCCAAGTGTCCACAAAGAGCTGCTGCTGGAAACTGTGCACATGCACATCTCCCATACTGGTGTGCTCGTTTCACTACCTGGATTTTGGTTTCCTCTTCCTTCTTTGAAATGACAAGCCTTCATTCAACATGTACACACACCTTGTAGCAGTTTCAGCTTTAAGCATGTTGGTGTTCTCAAAAGGCTGTGTAACCTGTTTAGAGTGTGTCACTCTCCAGTACTGAATACACAACTTAGAGTTCCTTTCATCACAGACATGCAAACACATCTTTTTGGGGAGTCCTATTTAAGATCAGGTGGAAATGTAAGGGTTTCGTCGAGAAGATGAAGTCAATCATGCTTTTGCACACTGCAACAGATAGAAATGACTTTTTGTAGTAGCACGTCTGAATTTCACTGCAAAATGCCCTTCTTTTCTACTTTCTTGAATGTTCTCGAAGCATTAGGTGAAAGAGCGTGTTTGATCAAGGGTGAAGCAGTGTGAGTTTTCCTAGATTTCAAGTGATTTGAGAAACATATTCCGCGTTTTTCCACATTGTCTATAAACAGCAGGAGGCTTGCAAGAGTTTGAAACAATGCATCCCAAAACATATTCCACCAGTGAAAACACACATTTCTACAAAGACCTTGAAGGAGCAGGCAAAAGAATAGTGGCTGAGTGTTCTTTCAGAGAGAAACATGCATTTCATTCTTCTAGAGTGAGTTTTCAGCCTGTAATTCATATGCATTTTGAACTCTGCAGAATGTAGCTACCTGCTCGGGGGTTCTGTCATAGAAGCACCTTTCCTGCAGGAGCTTATTGCAACATTCATTGTTTGGCTAATTTCTTTAGGGTTGGTTTTGGAAGGTCTTTCAACTTTGGCCAAATCCCGCTTCGTACGAAATTTTTTCACACTGCTGTTTCCAAGTGTCCACAAAGTACTGCTGCTGGAAACGGTACACATGCACATCTCCCATACTGGTCTGCTCGTTTCACTACCTGGATTTCGGTTTCCTCCTCCTTCTTTGAAATGACAAGCCTTCATTCAGCATGCTACACACGCCTTGTAGCAGTTTCCCTTTGAAACATGTTGGTGCTCTCAAAACGCTGTGTAACCTGAGTAGAGTGTGTCACTCTCCAGCACTGAATACACAACTTAGAGCTCCTTTCGCCACAGACACGCAAACACATCTTTTTGGGAAAGTCCTAATTCAGGTCACTTGGAAATGTAAGGGTTTCATCGAGAACATCAAGTGAATCATGCTTTTCCACTCTGCAACAGATAGAAATGACTTTTCCTACATGCCCGTCTGAAATTCACTGCAAAATGGACCTCTTTCCTGCTTTCTTAAATGTTCTCAACGCATTACGTGAAAGAGCGTGTTTGAGCAAGAGTGATGCAGTGTGCTTCTTCCTGGATTTCAAGTGATTTGGGAAACCTCATCCGCGTTTTTCCACATTGTCTAAGAAACAACATGAGGCTTGCAAGAGATTGAAACAATGCATCCCAAAACATATTCCACCAGTGAAAACACACGTTTCTACAAAGGCCTTGAAGAAGCAAGCAAAAGAATAGTGGCTGAGTGATCTTTGCGAGAGAAACATGCATTTCATCCTTCTGGAGTAAATTTTCAGCCTGGAATTCATATGCATTTTGTACTGTGCAGAATGTATCTACCTGCTCGGGGGTTGTGTTATAGAAGCACCTCTCCTGCAGGAGCTTATTGCAACAGTCATCATTTGGCTAAGATCTTTAGGGTTGGTTTTGGAGGGTCTTTCAACTTTGGCCCAATCCCGCTTCGTACGAAATTTTTTCACAGCGCTGTTTCCAAGTGTCCACAAAGAACTGCTGCTGGAAACGGTACACATGCACATCTCCCATACTGGTCTGCTCGTTTCACTACCTGGATTTCGGTTTCCTCCTCCTTCTTTGAAATGACAAGCCTTCATTCAGCATGCTACACACGCCTTGTAGCAGTTTCAGTTTTAAACATGTTGGTGCTCTCAAAACGCTGTGTAACCTGAGTAGAGTGTGTCACTCTCCAGCACTGAATACACAACTTAGAGCTCCTTTCGCCACAGACACGCAAACACATCTTTTTGGGAAAGTCCTAATTCAGGTCACTTGGAAATGTAAGGGTTTCATCGAGAACATGAAGTGAATCATGCTTTTCCACTCTGAACAGATAGAAATGACTTTCCCTACATGCCAGTCTGTAATTCACTGCAAAATGGACCTCTTTCCTGCTTTCTTGAATGTTCTCAACGCATTAGGTGAAAGAGCGTGTTTGAGCAAGAGTGATGCAGTGTGCTTCTTCCTGGATTTCAAGTGATTTGGGAAACCTCATCCGCGTTTTTCCACATTGTCTAAGAAACAACATGAGGCTTGCAAGAGATTGAAACAATGCATCCCAAAACATATTCCACCAGTGAAAACACACGTTTCTACAAAGGCCTTGAAGAAGCAAGCAAAAGAATACTGGCTCAGTGATCTTTGCGAGAGAAACATGCATTTCATCCTTCTGGAGTAAATTTTCAGTCTGGAATTCATATGCATTTTGTACTGTGCAGAATGTATCTACCTGCTCGGGGGTTGTGTCATAGAAGCACCTTTCCTGCAGGAGCTTATTGCAACAGTCATCGTTTGGCTAAGTTCTTTAGGGTTGGTTTTGGAAGGTCTTTCAACTTTGGCCGAATCCCGCTTCGTACGAAATTTTTTCACAGCGCTGTTTCCAAGTGTCCACAAAGAGCTGCTGCTGGAAACTGTGCACATGCACATCTCCCATACTGGTGTGCTCGTTTCACTACCTGGATTTTGGTTTCCTCTTCCTTCTTTGAAATGACAAGCCTTCATTCAACATGTACACACACCTTGTAGCAGTTTCAGCTTTAAGCATGTTGGTGTTCTCAAAAGGCTGTGTAACCTGTTTAGAGTGTGTCACTCTCCAGTACTGAATACACAACTTAGAGTTCCTTTCATCACAGACATGCAAACACATCTTTTTGGGGAGTCCTATTTAAGATCAGGTGGAAATGTAAGGGTTTCGTCGAGAAGATGAAGTCAATCAAGCTTTTGCACACTGCAACCGATAGAAATGACATTTTGTAGTAGCACGTCTGAATTTCACTGCAAAATGCCCTTCTTTTCTGCTTTCTTGAATGTTCTCGAAGCATTAGGTGAAAGAGCGTGTTTGATCAAGGGTGAAGCAGTGTGAGTTTTCCTAGATTTCAAGTGATTTGAGAAACATATTCCGCGTTTTTCCACATTGTCTATAAACAGCAGGAGGCTTGCAAGAGATTGAAACAATGCATCCCAAAACATATTCCACCAGTGAAAACACACATTTCTACAAAGACCTTGAAAGAGCAGGCAAAAGAATAGTGGCTGAGTGTTCTTTCAGAGAGAAACATGCATTTCATTCTTCTAGAGTGAGTTTTCAGTCTGGAATTCATATGCATTTTGAACTCTGCAGAATGTAGCTACCTGCTCGGGGGTTCTGTCATAGAAGCACCTTTCCTGCAGGAGCTTATTGCAACATTCATTGTTTGGCTAATATCTTTAGGGTTGGTTTTGGAAGGTCTTTCAACTTTGGCCAAATGCCGCTTCGTACGAAATTTTTTCAGAGCGCTGTTTCCAAGTGTCCACAAAGAACTGCTGCTGGAAACGGTACACATGCACATCTCCCATACTGGTGTGCTCGTTTCACTACCTGGATTTCGGTTTCCTCCTCCTTCTTTGAAATGACAAGCCTTCATTCAGCATGCTACACACGCCTTGTAGCAGTTTCCGTTTGAAATATGTTGGTGCTCTCAAAACGCTGTGTAACCTGAGTAGAGTGTGTCACTCTCCAGCACTGAATACACAACTTAGAGCTCCTTTCGCCACAGACACGCAAACACATCTTTTTGGGAAAGTCCTAATTCAGGTCACTTGGAAATGTAAGGGTTTCATCGAGAACATGAAGTGAATCATGCTTTTCCACTCTGCAACAGATAGAAATGACTTTTCCTACATGCCCGTCTGAAATTCACTGCAAAATGGACCTCTTTCCTGCTTTCTTGAATGTTCTCAACGCATTAGGTGAAAGAGCGTGTTTGAGCAAGAGTGATGCAGTGTGCTTCTTCCTGGATTTCAAGTGATTTGGGAAACCTCATCCGCGTTTTTCCACATTGTCTAAGAAACAACATGAGGCTTGCAAGAGATTGAAACAATGCATCCCAAAACATATTCCACCAGTGAAAACACACGTTTCTACAAAGGCCTTGAAGAAGCAAGCAAAAGAATAGTGGCTGAGTGATCTTTGCGAGAGAAACATGCATTTCATCCTTCTGGAGTAAATTTTCAGCCTGGAATTCATATGCATTTTGTACTGTGCAGAATGTATCTACCTGCTCGGGGGTTGTGTCATAGAAGCACCTTTCCTGCAGGAGCTTATTGCAACAGTCATCGTTTGGCTAAGTTCTTTAGGTTTGGTTTTGGAAGGTCTTTCAACTTTGGCCCAATCCCGCTTCGTACGAAATTTTTTCACAGAGCTTTTTCCAAGTGTCCAAAAAGAGCTGCTGCTGGAAACTGTGCACATGCACATCTCCCATACTGGTGTGCTCGTTTCACTACCTGGGTTTAGGTTTCCTCTTCCTTCTTTGAAATGACAAGCCTTCATTCAACATGTACACACACCTTGTAGCAGTTTCAGCTTTAAGCATGTTGGTGTTCTCAAAAGGCTGTGTAACCTGTGTAGAGTGTGTCTCTCTCCAGTACTGAATACACATGTTAGAGTTCCTTTCATCACAGACATGCAAACACATCTTTTTGGGGGAGTCCTATTTAAGATCAGGTGGAAATGTAAGGGTTTCATCGAGAAGATGAAGTCAATCATGCTTTTGCACTCTTCAACCGATAGAAATGACTTTTTGTAGTAGCACGTCTGAATTTCACTGCAAAATGCCCTTCTTTTCTGCTTTCTTGAATGTTCTCGAAGCATTAGGTGAAAGAGCGTGTTTGATCAAGGGTGAAGCAGTGTGAGTTTTCCTAGATTTCAAGTGATTTGAGAAACATATTCCGCGTTTTTCCACATTGTCTATAAACAGCAGGAGGCTTGCAAGAGATTGAAACAATGCATCCCAAAACATATTCCACCAGTGAAAGCGCACATTTCTACAAAGACCTTGAAAGAGCAGGCAAAAGAATAGTGGCTGAGTGTTCTTTCAGAGAGAAACATGCATTTCATTCTTCTAGAGTGAGTTTTCAGTCTGGAATTCATATGCATTTTGAACTCTGCAGAATGTAGCTACCTGCTCGGGGGTTCTGTCATAGAAGCACCTTTCCTGCAGGAGCTTATTGCAACATTCATTGTTTGGCTAATTTCTTTAGGGTTGGTTTTGGAAGGTCTTTCAACTTTGGCCAAATGCCGCTTCGTACGAAATTTTTTCACAGCGCTGTTTCCAAGTGTCCACAAAGAACTGCTGCTGGAAACGGTACACATGCACATCTCCCATACTGGTGTGCTCGTTTCACTACCTGGATTTCGGTTTCCTCCTCCTTCTTTGAAATGACAAGCCTTCATTCAGCATGCTACACACGCCTTGTAGCAGTTTCCGTTTGAAATATGTTGGTGCTCTCAAAACGCTGTGTAACCTGAGTAGAGTGTGTCACTCTCCAGCACTGAATACACAACTTAGAGCTCCTTTCGCCACAGACACGCAAACACATCTTTTTGGGAAAGTCCTAATTCAGGTCACTTGGAAATGTAAGGGTTTCATCGAGAACATGAAGTGAATCATGCTTTTCCACTCTGCAACAGATAGAAATGACTTTTCCTACATGCCCGTCTGAAATTCACTGCAAAATGGACCTCTTTCCTGCTTTCTTGAATGTTCTCAACGCATTAGGTGAAAGAGCGTGTTTGAGCAAGAGTGATGCAGTGTGCTTCTTCCTGGATTTCAAGTGATTTGGGAAACCTCATCCGCGTTTTTCCACATTGTCTAAGAAACAACATGAGGCTTGCAAGAGATTGAAACAATGCATCCCAAAACATATTCCACCAGTGAAAACACACGTTTCTACAAAGGCCTTGAAGAAGCAAGCAAAAGAATAGTGGCTGAGTGATCTTTGCGAGAGAAACATGCATTTCATCCTTCTGGAGTAAATTTTCAGCCTGGAATTCATATGCATTTTGTACTGTGCAGAATGTATCTACCTGCTCGGGGGTTGTGTCATAGAAGCACCTTTCCTGCAGGAGCTTATTGCAACAGTCATCGTTTGGCTAAGTTCTTTAGGTTTGGTTTTGGAAGGTCTTTCAACTTTGGCCCAATCCCGCTTCGTACGAAATTTTTTCACAGCGCTTTTTCCAAGTGTCCAAAAAGAGCTGCTGCTGGAAACTGTGCACATGCACATCTCCCATACTGGTGTGCTCGTTTCACTACCTGGGTTTAGGTTTCCTCTTCCTTCTTTGAAATGACAAGCCTTCATTCAACATGTACACACACCTTGTAGCAGTTTCAGCTTTAAGCATGTTGGTGTTCTCAAAAGGCTGTGTAACCTGTGTAGAGTGTGTCTCTCTCCAGTACTGAATACACATGTTAGAGTTCCTTTCATCACAGACATGCAAACACATCTTTTTGGGGGAGTCCTATTTAAGCTCAGGTGGAAATATAAGGGTTTCATCGAGAAGATGAAGTCAATCATGCTTTTGCACTCTGCAACCGATAGAAATGACTTTTTGTAGAAGCACGTCTGAATTTCACTGCAAAATGCCCTTCTTTTCTGCTTTCTTGAATGTTCTCGAAGCATTAGGTGAAAGAGCGTGTTTGATCAAGGGTGAAGCAGTGTGAGTTTTCCTAGATTTCAAGTGATTTGAGAAACATATTCCGCATTTTTCCACATTGTCTATAAACAGCAGGAGGCTTGCAAGAGATTGAAACAATGCATCCCAAAACATATTCCACCAGTGAAAACACACATTTCTACAAAGACCTTGAAAGAGCAGGCAAAAGAATAGTGGCTGAGTGTTCTTTCAGAGAGAAACATGCATTTCATTCTTCTGGAGTGAGTTTTCAGCCTGGAATTCATATGCATTTTGAACTCTGCAGAATGTAGCTACCTGCTCGGGGGTTCTGTCATAGAAGCACCTTTCCTGCAGGAGCTTATTGCAACATTCATTGTTTGGCTAATTTCTTTAGGGTTGGTTTTGGAAGGTCTTTCAACTTTGGCCAAATCCCGCTTCGTACGAAATTTTTTCACACTGCTGTTTCCAAGTGTCCACAAAGAACTGCTGCTGGAAACGGTACACATGCACATCTCCCATACTGGTCTGCTCGATTCACGACCTGGATTTCGGTTTCCTCCTCCTTCTTTGAAATGACAAGCCTTCATTCAGCATGCTACACACGCCTTGTAGCAGTTTCCGTTTTAAACATGTTGGTGCTCTCAAAACGCTGTGTAAACTGAGTAGAGTGTGTCACTCTCCAGCACTGAATACACAACTTAGAGCTCCTTTCGCCACAGACACGCAAACACATCTTTTTGGGAAAGTCCTAATTCAGGTCACTTGGAAATGTAAGGGTTTCTTCGAGAACATGAAGTGAATCATGCTTTTCCACTCTGCAACAGATAGAAATGACTTTTCCTACATGCCCGTCTGAAATTCACTGCAAAATGGACCTCTTTCCTGCTTTCTTGAATGTTCTCAACGTATTAGGTGAAAGAGCGTGTTTGAGCAAGAGTGATGCAGTGTGCTTCTTCCTGGATTTCAAGTGATTTGGGAAACCTCATCCGCGTTTTTCCACATTGTCTACGAAACAACATGAGGCTTGCAAGAGATTGAAACAATGCATCCCAAAACATATTCCACCAGTGAAAACACACGTTTCTACAAAGGCCTTGAAGAAGCAAGCAAAAGAATAGTGGCTGAGTGATCTTTGCGAGAGAAACATGCATTTCATCCTTCCGGTGTAAATTTTCAGCCTGGAATTCATATGCATTTTGTACTGTGCAGAATGTATCTACCTGTTCGGGGGTTGTGTCATAGAAGCACCTTTCCTGCAGGAGCTTATTGCAGCAGTCATCGTTTGGCTAAGTTCTTTAGGGTTGGTTTTGGAAGGTCTTTCAACTTTGGCCCAATCCCGCTTCGTACGAAATTTTTTCACAGCGCTGTTTCCTAGTGTCCACAAAGAGCTGCTGCTGGAAACTGTACACATGCACATCTCCCATACTGGTGTGCTCATTTCACTACCTGGATTTTGGTTTCCTCTTCCTTCTTTGAAATGACAAGCCTTCATTCAACATGTACACACACCTTGTAGCAGTTTCAGCTTTAAGCATGTTGGTGTTCTCAAAAGTCTGTGTAACCTGTGTAGAGTGTGTCACTCTCCAGTACTGAATACACAACTTAGAGTTTCTTTCACCACACACATGCAAACACATCTTTTTGGGGGAGTCCTATTTAAGATCAGGTGGAAATGTAATGGTTTCATTGAGAAGATGAAGTCAATCATGCTTTTGCACTCTGCAACAGAGAGAAATGACTTTTTGTAGAAGCCCGTCTGAATTTCACTGCAAAATGCCCTTCTTTTCTGCTTTCTTGAATGTTCTCGAAGCATTAGGTGAAAGAGCGTCTTTGAACAAGGGTGAAGCAGTGTGAGTTGTCCTAGATTTCAAGTGATTTGAGAACTACATTCCGCGTTTTTCCACGTTGTCTATAAACAGCACGAGGCTTGCAAGAGATTGAAACAATGCATCCCAAAACATATTCCACCAGTGAAAACACACATTTCTACAAAGACATTGAAAGAGCAGGCAAAAGAATAGTGGCTGAGTGTTCTTTCAGAGAGAAACATGCATTTCATTCTTCTATAATGAGTTTTCAGCCTGGAATTCATATGCATTTTGAACTGTGCAGCATGTAGCTACCTGCTCGGGGGTTCTGTCATAGAAGCACCTTTCCTGCAGGAGCTTATTGCAACATTCATTGTTTGGCTAATTTCTTTAGGGTTCGTTTTGGAAGGTCTTTCAACTTTTGCCTAATCCCGCTTCGTACGTAATTTTTTCACACTGCTGTTTCCAAGTGTCCACAAAAAACTGCTGCTGGAAACGGTACACATGCACATCTCCCATACTGGTCTGCTCGTTTCACTACCTGGATTTCGGTTTCCTCCTCCTACTTTGAAATGACAAGCCTTCATTCAGCATGCTACACACGCCTTGTAGCAGTTTCAGTTTTAAACATGTTGGTTTTCTCAAAACGCTGTGTAACCTGAGTAGAGTGTGTCACTCTCCTGCACTGAATACACAACTTAGAGCTCCTTTCGCCACAAACACACAAACACATCTTTTTGGGAAAGTCCTAATTCAGGTCACTTGGAAATGTAAGGGTTTCATCGAGAACATGAAGTGAATCATGCTTTTCCACTCTGCAACTGATAGAAATGACTTTTCCTACATGCCCGTCTGATATTCACTGCAAAATGGACCTCTTTTCTGCTTTCTTGAATGTTTTCAACGCATTAGGTGAAAGAGCGTGTTTGAGCAAGAGTGATGCAGTGTGCTTCATCCTGGATTTCAAGTGATTTGCGAAACCTAATCCGCGTTTTTCCACATTGTCTAAGAAACAACATGAGGCTTGCAAGAGATTGAAACAATGCATCCCAAAACATATTCCACCAGTGAAAACACACATTTCTACAAAGGCCTTGAAGAAGCAAGCAAAACAATAGTGGCTGAGTGATCGTTGCGAGGAAACATGCATTTCATCCTTCTGGAGTAAATTTTCAGCCTGGAATTCATATGCATTTTGTACTGTGCAGAATGTATCTACCTGCTCGGGGGTTGTGTCATAGAAGCACCTTTCCTGCAGGCGCTTATTGCAACAGTCATCGTTTGGCTAAATTCTTTAGGGTTGGTTTTGGAAGGTCTTTCAACTTTGGCCCAATCCCGCTTCGTACGAAATTTTTTCACAGCGCTGTTTCCAAGTGTCCACAAAGAGCTGCTGCTGGAAACTGTGCACATGCACATCTCCCATACTGGTGTGCTCGTTTCACTACCTGGATTTTGGTTTCCTCTTCCTTCTTTGAAATGACAAGCCTTCATTCAACATGTACACACACCTTGTAGCAGTTTCAGCTTTAAGCATGTTGGTGTTCTCAAAAGTCTGTGTAACCTGTGTAGAGTGTGTCACTCTCCAGTACTGAATACACAACTTAGAGTTCCTTTCATCACAGACATGCAAACACATCTTTTTGGGGGAGTCCTAATTAAGATGAGGTGGAAATGTAAGGGTTTCATCGAGAAGATGAAGTCAATCATGCTTTTGCACTCTGCAACCGATAGAAATGACTTTTTGTAGAAGCACGTCTGAATTTCACTGCAAAATGCCCTTCTTTTCTGCTTTCTTGAATGTTCTCGAAGCATTAGGTGAAAGAGCGTGTTTGATCAAGGGTGAAGCAGTGTGAGTTTTCCTAGATTTCAAGTGATTTGAGAAACACATTCCGGGTTTTTCCACGTTGTCTATAAACAGCAGGAGGCTTGCAAGAGATTGAAACAATGCATCCCAAAACATATTCCACCAGTGAAAACACAGATTTCTACAAAGACCTTGAAAGAGCAGGCAAAAGAATAGTGGCTGAGTGTTCTTTCAGAGAGAAACGTGCATTTCATTCTTCTATAGTGAGTTTTCAGCCTGGAATTCATATGCATTTTGAACTGTGCAGAATGTATCTACCTGCTCGGGGGTTCTGTCATAAAAGCACCTTTCCTGCAGGAGCTTATTGCAACATTCATTGTTTGGCTAATTTCTTTAGGGTTGGTTTTGGAAGGTCTTTCAACTTTGGCCAAATCCCGCTTCGTACGAAATTTTTTCACACTGCTGTTTCAAGTGTCCACAAAGAACTGCTGATGGAAACGGTACACATGCACATCTCCCATACTGGTGTGCTCGTTTCACTACCTGGATTTCGGTTTCCTCCTCCTTCTTTGAAATGACAAGCCTTCATTCAGCATGCTACACACACCTTGTAGCAGTTTCAGTTTTAAACATGTTGGTGCTCTCAAAACGCTGTGTAACCTGAGTAGAGTGTGTCACTCTCCTGCACTGAATACACAACTTAGAGCTCCTTTCGCCACAAACACACAAACACATCTTTTTGGGAAAGTCCTAATGCAGATCACTTGGAAATGGAAGGGTTTCATCGAGAACATGAAATGAATCATGCTTTTCCATTCTGTAACTGATAGAAATGACTTTTCCTATATGCCCGTCTGATATTCACTGCAAAATGGACCTCTTTTCTGCTTTCTTGAATGTTTTCAACGCATTAGGTGAAAGAGCGTGTTTGAGCAAGAGTGATGCAGTGTGCTTCTTCCTGGATTTCAAGTGATTTGGGAAACCTCATCCGCGTTTTTCCACATTGTCTAAGAAACAACATGAGCCTTGCAAGAGATTGAAACAATGCATCCCAAAACATATTCCACCAGTGAAAACACACGTTTCTACAAAGGCCTTGAAGAAGCAAGCAAAAGAATAGTGGCTGAGTGATCTTTGCGAGGAAACATGCATTTCATCCTTCTGGAGTAAATTTTCAGCCTGGAATTCATATGCATTTTGTACTGTGCAGAATGTATCCACCTGCTCGGGGGTTGTGTCATAGAAGCACCTTTCCTGCAGGAGCTTATTGCAACAGTCATCGTTTGGCTAAGTTCTTCAGGGTTGGTTTTGGAAGGTCTTTCAACTTTGGCTAAATCCCGCTTCTTACGAAATTTTTTCACACTGCTGTTTCCAAGTGTCCACAAAGAACTGCTGCTGGAAACTGTGCACATTCACATCTCCCATACTGGTGTGCTCGTTTCACTACCTGGATTTCGGTTTCCTCCTCCTACTTTGAAATGACAAGCCTTCATTCAGCATGCTACACACGCCTTGTAACAGTTTCAGTTTTAAACATGTTGGTGCTCTCAAAACGCTGTGTAATCTGAGTAGAGTGTGTCACTCTCCAGCACTGAATACACAACTTAGAGCTCCTTTCGCCACAGACACGCAAACACATCTTTTTGGGAAACTCCTAATTCAGGTCACTTGGAAATGTAAGGGTTTCATCGAGAACATGAAGTGAATCATGCTTTTCCACTCTGCAACAGATAGAAATGAATTTTCCTACATGCCCGTCTGAAATTCACTGCAAAATGGACCTCTTTCCTGCTTTCTTGAATGTTCTCAACGCATTAGGTGAAAGAGCGTGTTTGAGCAAGAGTGATGCAGTGTGCTTCTTCCTGGATTTCAAGTGATTTGGGAAACCTCATCCGCGTTTTTCCACATTGTCTACGAAACAACATGAGGCTTGCAAGAGATTGAACCAATGCATCCCAAAACATATTCCACCAGTGAAAACACACGTTTCTACAAAGGCCTTGAAGAAGCAAGCAAAAGAATAGTGGCTGAGTGATCTTTGCGAGGAAACATGCATTTCATCCTTCTGGAGTAAATTTTCAGCCTGGAATTCATATGCATTTTGTACTGTGCAGAATGTATCTACCTGCTCGGGGGTTGTGTCATAGAAGCACCTTTCCTGCAGGAGCTTATTGCAACAGTCATCGTTTGGCTAAGTTCTTTAGGGTTTGTTTAGGAAGGTCTTTCAACTTTGGCCCAATCTCGCTTCGTACGAAATTTTTTCACAGCGCTGTTTCCAAGTGTCCACAAAGAGCTGCTGCTGGAAACTGTGCACATGCACATCTCCCATACTGGTGTGCTCGTTTCACTACCTGGATTTTGGTTTCCTCTTCCTTCTTTGAAATGACAAGCCTTCATTCAACATGTACACACACCTTGTAGCAGTTTCAGCTTTAAGCATGTTGGTGTTCTCAAAAGGCTGTGTAACCTGTGTAGAGTGTGTCACTCTCCAGTACTGAATACAGAACTTAGAGTTCCTTTCATCACAGACATGCAAACACATATTTTTGGGGGAGTCCTATTTAAGATAAGGTGGAAATGTAAGGGTTTCATCGAGAAGATGAAGTCAATCATGCTTTTGCACTCTGCAACCGATAGAAATGATTTTTGTAGAAGCCCGTCAGAACTTCACTGCAAAATGCCCTTCTTTTCTGCTTTCTTGAATGTTCTCGAAGCATTAGGTGAAAGAGCGTGTTTGATCAAGGGTGAAGCAGTGTGAGGTTTCCTAGATTTCAAGTGATTTGAGAAACACATTCCGCGTTTTTCCACATTGTCTATAAACAGCAGGAGGCTTGCAAGAGATTGAAACAATGCATCCCAAAACATATTCCACCAGTGAAAACACACATTTCTACAAAGACCTTGAAAGAGCAGGCAAAAGAATAGTGCCTGAGTGTTCTTTCAGAGAGAAACATGCATTTCATTCTTCTGGAGTGAGTTTTCAGCCTGGAATTCATATGCATTTTGAACTCAGCAGAATGTAGCTACCTGCTCGGGGGTTCTGTCATAGAAGCACCTTTCCTGCAGGAGCTTATTGCAACGTTTATTGTTTGGCTAATTTCTTTAAGGTTGGTTTTGGAAGGTCTTTCAACTTTGGCCAAATCCCGCTTCGTACGAAATTTTTTCACACTGCTGTTACCAAGTGTCCACAAAGAACTGCTGCTGGAAACGGTACACATGCACATCTCCCATACTGGTGTGCTCGTTTCACTACCTGGATTTCGGTTTCCTCCTCCTACTTTGAAATGACAAGCCTTCATTCAGCATGCTACACACGCCTTGTAGCAGTTTCAGTTTTAAACATGTTGGTGCTCTCAAAACGCTGTGTAACCTGAGTAGAGTGTGTCACTCTCCAGCACTGAATACACAACTTAGAGCTCCTTTCGCCACAGACACGCAAACACATCTTTTTGGGAAAGTCCTAATTCAGGTCACTTGGAAATGTAAGGGTTTCATCGAGAACATGAAGTGAATCATGCTTTTCCACTCTGCAACAGATAGAAATGACTTTTCCTACATGCCCGTCTGAAATTCACTGCAAAATGGACCTCTTTTCTGCTTTCTTGAGTGTTTTCAACGCATTAGGTGAAAGAGCGTGTTTGAGCAAGAGTGATGCAGTGTGCTTCTTCCTGGATTTCAAGTGATTTGGGAAACCTAATCCGCGTTTTTCCACATTGTCTAAGAAACAACATGAGGCTTGCAAGAGATTGAAACAATGCATCCCAAAACATATTCCACCAGTGAAAACACACGTTTCTACAAAGGCCTTGAAGAAGCAAGCAAAAGAATAGTGGCTGAGTGATCTTTGCGAGGAAACATGCATTTCATCCTTCTGGAGTAAATTTTCAGCCTGGAATTCATATGCATTTTGTACTGTGCAGAATGTATCTACCTGCTCGGGGGTTGTGTCATAGAAGCACCTTTCCTGCAGGCGCTTATTGCAACAGTCATCGTTTGGCTAAGTTCTTTAGGGTTGGTTGTGGAAGGTCTTTCAACTTTGGCCCAATCCCGCTTCTTACGAAATTTTTTCACAGCGCTGTTTCCAAGTGTCCACAAAGAGCTGCTGCTGGAAACTGTGCACATGCACATCTCCCATACTGGTGTGCTCGTTTCACTACCTGGATTTTGGTTTCCTCTTCCTTCTTTGAAATGACAAGCCTTCATTCAACATGTACACACACCTTGTAGCAGTTTCAGCTTTAAGCATGTTGGTGTTCTCAAAAGTCTGTGTAACCTGTGTAGAGTGTGTCACTCTCCAGTACTGAATACACAACTTAGAGTTCCTTTCATCACAGACATGCAAACACATCTTTTTGGGGGAGTCCTATTTAAGATCAGGTGGAAATGTAAGGGTTTCATCGAGAAGATGAAGTCAATCATGCTTTTGCACTCTGCAACCGATAGAAATGACTTTTTGTAGAAGCACGTCTGAATTTCACTGCAAAATGCCCTTCTTTTCTGCTTTCTTGAATGTTCTCGAAGCATTAGATGAAAGAGCGTGTTTGATCAAGGGTGAAGCAGTGTGAGTTTTCCTAGATTTCAAGTGATTTGAGAAACATATTCCGCGTTTTTCCACATTGTCTATAAACCGCAGGAGGCTTGCAAGAGATTGAAACAATGCATCCCAAAACATATTCCACCAGTGAAAACACACATTTCTACAAAGACCTTGAAAGAGCAGGCAAAAGAATAGTGCCTGAGTGTTCTTTCAGAGAGAAACATGCATTTCATTCTTCTATAGTGAGTTTTCAGCCTGGAATTCATATGCATTTTGAACTGTGCAGAATGTATCTACCTGCTCGGGGGTTCTGTCATAGAAGCACCTTTCCTGCAGGAGCTTATTGCAACATTCATTGTTTGGCTAATTTCTTTAGGGTTCGTTTTGGAAGGTCTTTCAACTTTGGCGATATCGCGCTTCGTACGAAATTTTTCACACTGCTGTTTCAAGTGTCCACAAAGAACTGCTGCTGGAAACGGTACACATGCACATCTCCCATACTGGTCTGCTCGTTTCACTACCTGGATTTCGGTTTCCTCCTCCTTCTTTGAAATGACAAGCCTTCATTCAGCATGCTACACACGCCTTGTAGCAGTTTCCGTTTTAAAAATGTTGGTGCTCTCCAAACGCTGTGTAACCTGAGTAGAGTGTGTCACTCTCCAGCACTGAATACACAACTTAGAGCTCCTTTCGCCACTGACACGCAAACACATCTTTTTGGGAAAGTCCTAATTCAGGTCACTTGGAAATGTAAGGGTTTCATCGAGAACATGAAGTGAATCATGCTTTTCCACTCTGCAACAGATAGAAATGACTTTTCCTACATGCCCGTCTGAAATTCACTGCAAAATGGACCTCTTTTCTGCTTTCTTGAGTGTTTTCAACGCATTAGGTGAAAGAGCGTGTTTGAGCAAGAGTGATGCAGTGTGCTTCTTCCTGGATTTCAAGTGATTTGGGAAACCTAATCCGCGTTTTTCCACATTGTCTAAGAAACAACATGAGGCTTGCAAGAGATTGAAACAATGCATCCCAAAACATATTCCACCAGTGAAAACACACGTTTCTACAAAGGCCTTGAAGAAGCAAGCAAAAGAATAGTGGCTGAGTGATCTTTGCGAGGAAACATGCATTTCATCCTTCTGGAGTAAATTTTCAGCCTGGAATTCATATGCATTTTGAACTCTGCAGAATGTAGCTACCTGCTCGGGGGTTGTGTCATAGAAGCACCTTTCCTGCAGGAGCTTATTGCAACAGTCATCGTTTGGTTAAGTTCTTTAGGGTTGGTTTTGGAAGGCCTTTCAACTTTGGCCCAATCCCGCTTCGTACGAAATTTTTTCACAGCGCTGTTTCCAAGTGTCCACAAAGAGCTGCTGCTGGAAACTGTGCACATGCACATCTCCCATACTGGTGTGCTCGTTTCACTACCTGGGTTTTGGTGTCCTCTTCCTTCTTTGAAATGACAAGCCTTCATTCAACATGTACACACACCTTGTAGCAGTTTCAGCTTTAAGCATGTTGGTGTTCTCAAAAGGCTGTGTAACCTGTGTAGAGTGTGTCACTCTCCAGTACTGAATACAGACCTTAGAGTTCCTTTCACCACAGACATGCAAACACATCTTTTTGGGGGAGTCCTATTTAAGATCAGGTGGAAATGTAAAGGTTTCATCGAGAAGATGAAGTCAATCATGCTTTTGCACTCTGCAACTGATAGAAATGACTTTTTGTAGAAGCACGTCTGAATTTCACTGCAAAATGCCCTTCTTTTCTGCTTTCTTGAATGTTCTCGAAGCATTAGGTGAAAGAGCGTGTTTGATCAAGGGTGAAGCAGTGTGAGTTTTCCTAGATTTCAAGTGATTTGAGAAACATATTCCGCGTTTTTCCACATTGTCTATAAACAGCAGGAGGCTTGCAAGAGATTGAAAAAATGCATCCCAAAACATATTCCACCAGTGAAAACACACATTTCTACAAAGACCTTGAAAGAACAGGCAAAAGAATAGTGGCTGAGTGTTCTTTCAGAGAGAAACATGCATTTCATTCTTCTAGAGTGAGTTTTCAGCCTGGAATTCATATGCATTTTGAACTCTGCAGAATGTAGCTACCTGCTCGGGGGTTCTGTCAGAGAAGCACCTTTCCTGCAGGAGCTTATTGCAACATTCATTGTTTGGCTAATTTCTTTAAGGTTGGTTTTGGAAGGTCTTTCAACTTTGGCCAAATCCCGCTTTGTACGAAATTTTTTCACACTGCTGTTTCCAGGTGTCCACAAAGAACTGCTGCTGGAAACGGTACACATGCACATCTCCCATACTGGTCTGCTCGTTTCACTACCTGGATTTCGGTTTCCTCCTCCTACTTTGAAATGACAAGCCTTCATTCAGCATGCTACACACGCCTTGTAGCAGTTTCAGTTTTAAACATGTTGGTGCTCTCCAAACGCTGTGTAACCTGAGTAGAGTGTGTCACTCTCCAGCACTGAATACACAACTTAGAGCTCCTTTCGCCACAGACACGCAAACACATCTTTTTGGGAAAGTCCTAATTCAGGTCCCTTGGAAATGTAAGGGTTTCATCGAGAACATGAAGTGAATCATGCTTTTCCACTCTGCAACAGATAGAAATGACTTTTCCTACATGTCCGTCTGAAATTCACTGCAAAATGGACCTCTTTCCTGCTTTCTTGAATGTTCTCAACGCATTAGGTGAAAGAGCGTGTTTGAGCAAGAGTGATGCAGTGTGCTTCTTCCTGGATTTCAAGTGATTTGGGAAACCTCATCCGCGTTTTTCCACATTGTCTAAGAAACAACATGAGGCTTGCAAGAGATTGAAACAATGCATCCCAAAACATATTCCACCAGTGTAAACACAGGTTTCTACAAAGGCCTTGAAGAAACAAGCAAAAGAATAGTGGCTGAGTGATCTTTGCGAGAGAAACATGCATTTCATCCTTCTGGAGTAAATTTTCAGCCTGGAATTCATATGCATTTTGTACTGTGCAGAATGTATCTACCTGCTCGGGGGTTGTGTCATAGAAGCACCTTTCCTGCAGGAGCTTATTGCAACAGTCATCGTTTGGCTAAGTTCTTTAGGGTTGGTTTTGGAAGGTCTTTCAACTTTGGCCCAATCCCGCTTCGTACGAAATTTTTTCACAGCGCTGTTTCCAAGTGTCCACAAAGAGCTGCTGCTGGAAACTGTACACATGCACATCTCCCATACTGGTGTGCTCGTTTCACTACCTGGATTTCGGTTTCCTCCTCCTTCTTTGAAATGACAAGCCTTCATTCAGCATGCTACACACGCCTTGTAGCAGTTTCAGTTTTAAACATGTTGGTGCTCTCAAAACGCTGTGTAACCTGAGTAGAGTGTGTCACTCTCCAGCACTGAATACACAACTTAGAGCTCCTTTCGCCACAGACACGCAAACACATCTTTTTGGGAAAGTCCTAATTCAGGTCACTTGGAAATGTAAGGGTTTCATCGAGAACATGAAGTGAATCATGCTTTTCCACTCTGAACAGATAGAAATGACTTTCCCTACATGCCCGTCTGTAATTCACTGCAAAATGGACCTCTTTCCTGCTTTCTTGAATGTTCTCAACGCATTAGGTGAAAGAGCGTGTTTGAGCAAGAGTGATGCAGTGTGCTTCTTCCTGGATTTCAAGTGATTTGGGAAACCTCATCCGCGTTTTTCCACATTGTCTAAGAAACAACATGAGGCTTGCAAGAGATTGAAACAATGCATCCCAAAACATATTCCACCAGTGAAAACACACGTTTCTACAAAGGCCTTGAAGAAGCAAGCAAAAGAATACTGGCTCAGTGATCTTTGCGAGAGAAACATGCATTTCATCCTTCTGGAGTAAATTTTCAGCCTGGAATTCATATGCATTTTGTACTGTGCAGAATGTATCTACCTGCTCGGGGGTTGTGTCATAGAAGCACCTTTCCTGCAGGAGCTTATTGCAACAGTCATCGTTTGGCTAAGTTCTTTAGGGTTGGTTTTGGAAGGTCTTTCAACTTTGGCCGAATCCCGCTTCGTACGAAATTTTTTCACAGCGCTGTTTCCAAGTGTCCACAAAGAGCTGCTGCTGGAAACTGTGCACATGCACATCTCCCATACTGGTGTGCTCGTTTCACTACCTGGATTTTGGTTTCCTCTTCCTTCTTTGAAATGACAAGCCTTCATTCAACATGTACACACACCTTGTAGCAGTTTCAGCTTTAAGCATGTTGGTGTTCTCAAAAGGCTGTGTAACCTGTTTAGAGTGTGTCACTCTCCAGTACTGAATACACAACTTAGAGTTCCTTTCATCACAGACATGCAAACACATCTTTTTGGGGAGTCCTATTTAAGATCAGGTGGAAATGTAAGGGTTTCGTCGAGAAGATGAAGTCAATCATGCTTTTGCACACTGCAACAGATAGAAATGACTTTTTGTAGTAGCACGTCTGAATTTCACTGCAAAATGCCCTTCTTTTCTACTTTCTTGAATGTTCTCGAAGCATTAGGTGAAAGAGCGTGTTTGATCAAGGGTGAAGCAGTGTGAGTTTTCCTAGATTTCAAGTGATTTGAGAAACATATTCCGCGTTTTTCCACATTGTCTATAAACAGCAGGAGGCTTGCAAGAGTTTGAAACAATGCATCCCAAAACATATTCCACCAGTGAAAACACACATTTCTACAAAGACCTTGAAGGAGCAGGCAAAAGAATAGTGGCTGAGTGTTCTTTCAGAGAGAAACATGCATTTCATTCTTCTAGAGTGAGTTTTCAGCCTGTAATTCATATGCATTTTGAACTCTGCAGAATGTAGCTACCTGCTCGGGGGTTCTGTCATAGAAGCACCTTTCCTGCAGGAGCTTATTGCAACATTCATTGTTTGGCTAATTTCTTTAGGGTTGGTTTTGGAAGGTCTTTCAACTTTGGCCAAATCCCGCTTCGTACGAAATTTTTTCACACTGCTGTTTCCAAGTGTCCACAAAGTACTGCTGCTGGAAACGGTACACATGCACATCTCCCATACTGGTCTGCTCGTTTCACTACCTGGATTTCGGTTTCCTCCTCCTTCTTTGAAATGACAAGCCTTCATTCAGCATGCTACACACGCCTTGTAGCAGTTTCCCTTTGAAACATGTTGGTGCTCTCAAAACGCTGTGTAACCTGAGTAGAGTGTGTCACTCTCCAGCACTGAATACACAACTTAGAGCTCCTTTCGCCACAGACACGCAAACACATCTTTTTGGGAAAGTCCTAATTCAGGTCACTTGGAAATGTAAGGGTTTCATCGAGAACATCAAGTGAATCATGCTTTTCCACTCTGCAACAGATAGAAATGACTTTTCCTACATGCCCGTCTGAAATTCACTGCAAAATGGACCTCTTTCCTGCTTTCTTAAATGTTCTCAACGCATTACGTGAAAGAGCGTGTTTGAGCAAGAGTGATGCAGTGTGCTTCTTCCTGGATTTCAAGTGATTTGGGAAACCTCATCCGCGTTTTTCCACATTGTCTAAGAAACAACATGAGGCTTGCAAGAGATTGAAACAATGCATCCCAAAACATATTCCACCAGTGAAAACACACGTTTCTACAAAGGCCTTGAAGAAGCAAGCAAAAGAATAGTGGCTGAGTGATCTTTGCGAGAGAAACATGCATTTCATCCTTCTGGAGTAAATTTTCAGCCTGGAATTCATATGCATTTTGTACTGTGCAGAATGTATCTACCTGCTCGGGGGTTGTGTTATAGAAGCACCTCTCCTGCAGGAGCTTATTGCAACAGTCATCATTTGGCTAAGATCTTTAGGGTTGGTTTTGGAGGGTCTTTCAACTTTGGCCCAATCCCGCTTCGTACGAAATTTTTTCACAGCGCTGTTTCCAAGTGTCCACAAAGAACTGCTGCTGGAAACGGTACACATGCACATCTCCCATACTGGTCTGCTCGTTTCACTACCTGGATTTCGGTTTCCTCCTCCTTCTTTGAAATGACAAGCCTTCATTCAGCATGCTACACACGCCTTGTAGCAGTTTCAGTTTTAAACATGTTGGTGCTCTCAAAACGCTGTGTAACCTGAGTAGAGTGTGTCACTCTCCAGCACTGAATACACAACTTAGAGCTCCTTTCGCCACAGACACGCAAACACATCTTTTTGGGAAAGTCCTAATTCAGGTCACTTGGAAATGTAAGGGTTTCATCGAGAACATGAAGTGAATCATGCTTTTCCACTCTGAACAGATAGAAATGACTTTCCCTACATGCCAGTCTGTAATTCACTGCAAAATGGACCTCTTTCCTGCTTTCTTGAATGTTCTCAACGCATTAGGTGAAAGAGCGTGTTTGAGCAAGAGTGATGCAGTGTGCTTCTTCCTGGATTTCAAGTGATTTGGGAAACCTCATCCGCGTTTTTCCACATTGTCTAAGAAACAACATGAGGCTTGCAAGAGATTGAAACAATGCATCCCAAAACATATTCCACCAGTGAAAACACACGTTTCTACAAAGGCCTTGAAGAAGCAAGCAAAAGAATACTGGCTCAGTGATCTTTGCGAGAGAAACATGCATTTCATCCTTCTGGAGTAAATTTTCAGTCTGGAATTCATATGCATTTTGTACTGTGCAGAATGTATCTACCTGCTCGGGGGTTGTGTCATAGAAGCACCTTTCCTGCAGGAGCTTATTGCAACAGTCATCGTTTGGCTAAGTTCTTTAGGGTTGGTTTTGGAAGGTCTTTCAACTTTGGCCGAATCCCGCTTCGTACGAAATTTTTTCACAGCGCTGTTTCCAAGTGTCCACAAAGAGCTGCTGCTGGAAACTGTGCACATGCACATCTCCCATACTGGTGTGCTCGTTTCACTACCTGGATTTTGGTTTCCTCTTCCTTCTTTGAAATGACAAGCCTTCATTCAACATGTACACACACCTTGTAGCAGTTTCAGCTTTAAGCATGTTGGTGTTCTCAAAAGGCTGTGTAACCTGTTTAGAGTGTGTCACTCTCCAGTACTGAATACACAACTTAGAGTTCCTTTCATCACAGACATGCAAACACATCTTTTTGGGGAGTCCTATTTAAGATCAGGTGGAAATGTAAGGGTTTCGTCGAGAAGATGAAGTCAATCAAGCTTTTGCACACTGCAACCGATAGAAATGACATTTTGTAGTAGCACGTCTGAATTTCACTGCAAAATGCCCTTCTTTTCTGCTTTCTTGAATGTTCTCGAAGCATTAGGTGAAAGAGCGTGTTTGATCAAGGGTGAAGCAGTGTGAGTTTTCCTAGATTTCAAGTGATTTGAGAAACATATTCCGCGTTTTTCCACATTGTCTATAAACAGCAGGAGGCTTGCAAGAGATTGAAACAATGCATCCCAAAACATATTCCACCAGTGAAAACACACATTTCTACAAAGACCTTGAAAGAGCAGGCAAAAGAATAGTGGCTGAGTGTTCTTTCAGAGAGAAACATGCATTTCATTCTTCTAGAGTGAGTTTTCAGTCTGGAATTCATATGCATTTTGAACTCTGCAGAATGTAGCTACCTGCTCGGGGGTTCTGTCATAGAAGCACCTTTCCTGCAGGAGCTTATTGCAACATTCATTGTTTGGCTAATTTCTTTAGGGTTGGTTTTGGAAGGTCTTTCAACTTTGGCCAAATGCCGCTTCGTACGAAATTTTTTCACAGCGCTGTTTCCAAGTGTCCACAAAGAACTGCTGCTGGAAACGGTACACATGCACATCTCCCATACTGGTGTGCTCGTTTCACTACCTGGATTTCGGTTTCCTCCTCCTTCTTTGAAATGACAAGCCTTCATTCAGCATGCTACACACGCCTTGTAGCAGTTTCCGTTTGAAATATGTTGGTGCTCTCAAAACGCTGTGTAACCTGAGTAGAGTGTGTCACTCTCCAGCACTGAATACACAACTTAGAGCTCCTTTCGCCACAGACACGCAAACACATCTTTTTGGGAAAGTCCTAATTCAGGTCACTTGGAAATGTAAGGGTTTCATCGAGAACATGAAGTGAATCATGCTTTTCCACTCTGCAACAGATAGAAATGACTTTTCCTACATGCCCGTCTGAAATTCACTGCAAAATGGACCTCTTTCCTGCTTTCTTGAATGTTCTCAACGCATTAGGTGAAAGAGCGTGTTTGAGCAAGAGTGATGCAGTGTGCTTCTTCCTGGATTTCAAGTGATTTGGGAAACCTCATCCGCGTTTTTCCACATTGTCTAAGAAACAACATGAGGCTTGCAAGAGATTGAAACAATGCATCCCAAAACATATTCCACCAGTGAAAACACACGTTTCTACAAAGGCCTTGAAGAAGCAAGCAAAAGAATAGTGGCTGAGTGATCTTTGCGAGAGAAACATGCATTTCATCCTTCTGGAGTAAATTTTCAGCCTGGAATTCATATGCATTTTGTACTGTGCAGAATGTATCTACCTGCTCGGGGGTTGTGTCATAGAAGCACCTTTCCTGCAGGAGCTTATTGCAACAGTCATCGTTTGGCTAAGTTCTTTAGGTTTGGTTTTGGAAGGTCTTTCAACTTTGGCCCAATCCCGCTTCGTACGAAATTTTTTCACAGAGCTTTTTCCAAGTGTCCAAAAAGAGCTGCTGCTGGAAACTGTGCACATGCACATCTCCCATACTGGTGTGCTCGTTTCACTACCTGGGTTTAGGTTTCCTCTTCCTTCTTTGAAATGACAAGCCTTCATTCAACATGTACACACACCTTGTAGCAGTTTCAGCTTTAAGCATGTTGGTGTTCTCAAAAGGCTGTGTAACCTGTGTAGAGTGTGTCTCTCTCCAGTACTGAATACACATGTTAGAGTTCCTTTCATCACAGACATGCAAACACATCTTTTTGGGGGAGTCCTATTTAAGATCAGGTGGAAATGTAAGGGTTTCATCGAGAAGATGAAGTCAATCATGCTTTTGCACTCTTCAACCGATAGAAATGACTTTTTGTAGTAGCACGTCTGAATTTCACTGCAAAATGCCCTTCTTTTCTGCTTTCTTGAATGTTCTCGAAGCATTAGGTGAAAGAGCGTGTTTGATCAAGGGTGAAGCAGTGTGAGTTTTCCTAGATTTCAAGTGATTTGAGAAACATATTCCGCGTTTTTCCACATTGTCTATAAACAGCAGGAGGCTTGCAAGAGATTGAAACAATGCATCCCAAAACATATTCCACCAGTGAAAGCGCACATTTCTACAAAGACCTTGAAAGAGCAGGCAAAAGAATAGTGGCTGAGTGTTCTTTCAGAGAGAAACATGCATTTCATTCTTCTAGAGTGAGTTTTCAGTCTGGAATTCATATGCATTTTGAACTCTGCAGAATGTAGCTACCTGCTCGGGGGTTCTGTCATAGAAGCACCTTTCCTGCAGGAGCTTATTGCAACATTCATTGTTTGGCTAATTTCTTTAGGGTTGGTTTTGGAAGGTCTTTCAACTTTGGCCAAATGCCGCTTCGTACGAAATTTTTTCACAGCGCTGTTTCCAAGTGTCCACAAAGAACTGCTGCTGGAAACGGTACACATGCACATCTCCCATACTGGTGTGCTCGTTTCACTACCTGGATTTCGGTTTCCTCCTCCTTCTTTGAAATGACAAGCCTTCATTCAGCATGCTACACACGCCTTGTAGCAGTTTCCGTTTGAAATATGTTGGTGCTCTCAAAACGCTGTGTAACCTGAGTAGAGTGTGTCACTCTCCAGCACTGAATACACAACTTAGAGCTCCTTTCGCCACAGACACGCAAACACATCTTTTTGGGAAAGTCCTAATTCAGGTCACTTGGAAATGTAAGGGTTTCATCGAGAACATGAAGTGAATCATGCTTTTCCACTCTGCAACAGATAGAAATGACTTTTCCTACATGCCCGTCTGAAATTCACTGCAAAATGGACCTCTTTCCTGCTTTCTTGAATGTTCTCAACGCATTAGGTGAAAGAGCGTGTTTGAGCAAGAGTGATGCAGTGTGCTTCTTCCTGGATTTCAAGTGATTTGGGAAACCTCATCCGCGTTTTTCCACATTGTCTAAGAAACAACATGAGGCTTGCAAGAGATTGAAACAATGCATCCCAAAACATATTCCACCAGTGAAAACACACGTTTCTACAAAGGCCTTGAAGAAGCAAGCAAAAGAATAGTGGCTGAGTGATCTTTGCGAGAGAAACATGCATTTCATCCTTCTGGAGTAAATTTTCAGCCTGGAATTCATATGCATTTTGTACTGTGCAGAATGTATCTACCTGCTCGGGGGTTGTGTTATAGAAGCACCTCTCCTGCAGGAGCTTATTGCAACAGTCATCATTTGGCTAAGATCTTTAGGGTTGGTTTTGGAGGGTCTTTCAACTTTGGCCCAATCCCGCTTCGTACGAAATTTTTTCACAGCGCTGTTTCCAAGTGTCCACAAAGAACTGCTGCTGGAAACGGTACACATGCACATCTCCCATACTGGTCTGCTCGTTTCACTACCTGGATTTCGGTTTCCTCCTCCTTCTTTGAAATGACAAGCCTTCATTCAGCATGCTACACACGCCTTGTAGCAGTTTCAGTTTTAAACATGTTGGTGCTCTCAAAACGCTGTGTAACCTGAGTAGAGTGTGTCACTCTCCAGCACTGAATACACAACTTAGAGCTCCTTTCGCCACAGACACGCAAACACATCTTTTTGGGAAAGTCCTAATTCAGGTCACTTGGAAATGTAAGGGTTTCATCGAGAACATGAAGTGAATCATGCTTTTCCACTCTGAACAGATAGAAATGACTTTCCCTACATGCCAGTCTGTAATTCACTGCAAAATGGACCTCTTTCCTGCTTTCTTGAATGTTCTCAACGCATTAGGTGAAAGAGCGTGTTTGAGCAAGAGTGATGCAGTGTGCTTCTTCCTGGATTTCAAGTGATTTGGGAAACCTCATCCGCGTTTTTCCACATTGTCTAAGAAACAACATGAGGCTTGCAAGAGATTGAAACAATGCATCCCAAAACATATTCCACCAGTGAAAACACACGTTTCTACAAAGGCCTTGAAGAAGCAAGCAAAAGAATACTGGCTCAGTGATCTTTGCGAGAGAAACATGCATTTCATCCTTCTGGAGTAAATTTTCAGTCTGGAATTCATATGCATTTTGTACTGTGCAGAATGTATCTACCTGCTCGGGGGTTGTGTCATAGAAGCACCTTTCCTGCAGGAGCTTATTGCAACAGTCATCGTTTGGCTAAGTTCTTTAGGGTTGGTTTTGGAAGGTCTTTCAACTTTGGCCGAATCCCGCTTCGTACGAAATTTTTTCACAGCGCTGTTTCCAAGTGTCCACAAAGAGCTGCTGCTGGAAACTGTGCACATGCACATCTCCCATACTGGTGTGCTCGTTTCACTACCTGGATTTTGGTTTCCTCTTCCTTCTTTGAAATGACAAGCCTTCATTCAACATGTACACACACCTTGTAGCAGTTTCAGCTTTAAGCATGTTGGTGTTCTCAAAAGGCTGTGTAACCTGTTTAGAGTGTGTCACTCTCCAGTACTGAATACACAACTTAGAGTTCCTTTCATCACAGACATGCAAACACATCTTTTTGGGGAGTCCTATTTAAGATCAGGTGGAAATGTAAGGGTTTCGTCGAGAAGATGAAGTCAATCAAGCTTTTGCACACTGCAACCGATAGAAATGACATTTTGTAGTAGCACGTCTGAATTTCACTGCAAAATGCCCTTCTTTTCTGCTTTCTTGAATGTTCTCGAAGCATTAGGTGAAAGAGCGTGTTTGATCAAGGGTGAAGCAGTGTGAGTTTTCCTAGATTTCAAGTGATTTGAGAAACATATTCCGCGTTTTTCCACATTGTCTATAAACAGCAGGAGGCTTGCAAGAGATTGAAACAATGCATCCCAAAACATATTCCACCAGTGAAAACACACATTTCTACAAAGACCTTGAAAGAGCAGGCAAAAGAATAGTGGCTGAGTGTTCTTTCAGAGAGAAACATGCATTTCATTCTTCTAGAGTGAGTTTTCAGTCTGGAATTCATATGCATTTTGAACTCTGCAGAATGTAGCTACCTGCTCGGGGGTTCTGTCATAGAAGCACCTTTCCTGCAGGAGCTTATTGCAACATTCATTGTTTGGCTAATTTCTTTAGGGTTGGTTTTGGAAGGTCTTTCAACTTTGGCCAAATGCCGCTTCGTACGAAATTTTTTCACAGCGCTGTTTCCAAGTGTCCACAAAGAACTGCTGCTGGAAACGGTACACATGCACATCTCCCATACTGGTGTGCTCGTTTCACTACCTGGATTTCGGTTTCCTCCTCCTTCTTTGAAATGACAAGCCTTCATTCAGCATGCTACACACGCCTTGTAGCAGTTTCCGTTTGAAATATGTTGGTGCTCTCAAAACGCTGTGTAACCTGAGTAGAGTGTGTCACTCTCCAGCACTGAATACACAACTTAGAGCTCCTTTCGCCACAGACACGCAAACACATCTTTTTGGGAAAGTCCTAATTCAGGTCACTTGGAAATGTAAGGGTTTCATCGAGAACATGAAGTGAATCATGCTTTTCCACTCTGCAACAGATAGAAATGACTTTTCCTACATGCCCGTCTGAAATTCACTGCAAAATGGACCTCTTTCCTGCTTTCTTGAATGTTCTCAACGCATTAGGTGAAAGAGCGTGTTTGAGCAAGAGTGATGCAGTGTGCTTCTTCCTGGATTTCAAGTGATTTGGGAAACCTCATCCGCGTTTTTCCACATTGTCTAAGAAACAACATGAGGCTTGCAAGAGATTGAAACAATGCATCCCAAAACATATTCCACCAGTGAAAACACACGTTTCTACAAAGGCCTTGAAGAAGCAAGCAAAAGAATAGTGGCTGAGTGATCTTTGCGAGAGAAACATGCATTTCATCCTTCTGGAGTAAATTTTCAGCCTGGAATTCATATGCATTTTGTACTGTGCAGAATGTATCTACCTGCTCGGGGGTTGTGTCATAGAAGCACCTTTCCTGCAGGAGCTTATTGCAACAGTCATCGTTTGGCTAAGTTCTTTAGGTTTGGTTTTGGAAGGTCTTTCAACTTTGGCCCAATCCCGCTTCGTACGAAATTTTTTCACAGAGCTTTTTCCAAGTGTCCAAAAAGAGCTGCTGCTGGAAACTGTGCACATGCACATCTCCCATACTGGTGTGCTCGTTTCACTACCTGGGTTTAGGTTTCCTCTTCCTTCTTTGAAATGACAAGCCTTCATTCAACATGTACACACACCTTGTAGCAGTTTCAGCTTTAAGCATGTTGGTGTTCTCAAAAGGCTGTGTAACCTGTGTAGAGTGTGTCTCTCTCCAGTACTGAATACACATGTTAGAGTTCCTTTCATCACAGACATGCAAACACATCTTTTTGGGGGAGTCCTATTTAAGATCAGGTGGAAATGTAAGGGTTTCATCGAGAAGATGAAGTCAATCATGCTTTTGCACTCTTCAACCGATAGAAATGACTTTTTGTAGTAGCACGTCTGAATTTCACTGCAAAATGCCCTTCTTTTCTGCTTTCTTGAATGTTCTCGAAGCATTAGGTGAAAGAGCGTGTTTGATCAAGGGTGAAGCAGTGTGAGTTTTCCTAGATTTCAAGTGATTTGAGAAACATATTCCGCGTTTTTCCACATTGTCTATAAACAGCAGGAGGCTTGCAAGAGATTGAAACAATGCATCCCAAAACATATTCCACCAGTGAAAGCGCACATTTCTACAAAGACCTTGAAAGAGCAGGCAAAAGAATAGTGGCTGAGTGTTCTTTCAGAGAGAAACATGCATTTCATTCTTCTAGAGTGAGTTTTCAGTCTGGAATTCATATGCATTTTGAACTCTGCAGAATGTAGCTACCTGCTCGGGGGTTCTGTCATAGAAGCACCTTTCCTGCAGGAGCTTATTGCAACATTCATTGTTTGGCTAATTTCTTTAGGGTTGGTTTTGGAAGGTCTTTCAACTTTGGCCAAATGCCGCTTCGTACGAAATTTTTTCACAGCGCTGTTTCCAAGTGTCCACAAAGAACTGCTGCTGGAAACGGTACACATGCACATCTCCCATACTGGTGTGCTCGTTTCACTACCTGGATTTCGGTTTCCTCCTCCTTCTTTGAAATGACAAGCCTTCATTCAGCATGCTACACACGCCTTGTAGCAGTTTCCGTTTGAAATATGTTGGTGCTCTCAAAACGCTGTGTAACCTGAGTAGAGTGTGTCACTCTCCAGCACTGAATACACAACTTAGAGCTCCTTTCGCCACAGACACGCAAACACATCTTTTTGGGAAAGTCCTAATTCAGGTCACTTGGAAATGTAAGGGTTTCATCGAGAACATGAAGTGAATCATGCTTTTCCACTCTGCAACAGATAGAAATGACTTTTCCTACATGCCCGTCTGAAATTCACTGCAAAATGGACCTCTTTCCTGCTTTCTTGAATGTTCTCAACGCATTAGGTGAAAGAGCGTGTTTGAGCAAGAGTGATGCAGTGTGCTTCTTCCTGGATTTCAAGTGATTTGGGAAACCTCATCCGCGTTTTTCCACATTGTCTAAGAAACAACATGAGGCTTGCAAGAGATTGAAACAATGCATCCCAAAACATATTCCACCAGTGAAAACACACGTTTCTACAAAGGCCTTGAAGAAGCAAGCAAAAGAATAGTGGCTGAGTGATCTTTGCGAGAGAAACATGCATTTCATCCTTCTGGAGTAAATTTTCAGCCTGGAATTCATATGCATTTTGTACTGTGCAGAATGTATCTACCTGCTCGGGGGTTGTGTCATAGAAGCACCTTTCCTGCAGGAGCTTATTGCAACAGTCATCGTTTGGCTAAGTTCTTTAGGTTTGGTTTTGGAAGGTCTTTCAACTTTGGCCCAATCCCGCTTCGTACGAAATTTTTTCACAGCGCTTTTTCCAAGTGTCCAAAAAGAGCTGCTGCTGGAAACTGTGCACATGCACATCTCCCATACTGGTGTGCTCGTTTCACTACCTGGGTTTAGGTTTCCTCTTCCTTCTTTGAAATGACAAGCCTTCATTCAACATGTACACACACCTTGTAGCAGTTTCAGCTTTAAGCATGTTGGTGTTCTCAAAAGGCTGTGTAACCTGTGTAGAGTGTGTCTCTCTCCAGTACTGAATACACATGTTAGAGTTCCTTTCATCACAGACATGCAAACACATCTTTTTGGGGGAGTCCTATTTAAGATCAGGTGGAAATGTAAGGGTTTCATCGAGAAGATGAAGTCAATCATGCTTTTGCACTCTTCAACCGATAGAAATGACTTTTTGTAGTAGCACGTCTGAATTTCACTGCAAAATGCCCTTCTTTTCTGCTTTCTTGAATGTTCTCGAAGCATTAGGTGAAAGAGCGTGTTTGATCAAGGGTGAAGCAGTGTGAGTTTTCCTAGATTTCAAGTGATTTGAGAAACATATTCCGCGTTTTTCCACATTGTCTATAAACAGCAGGAGGCTTGCAAGAGATTGAAACAATGCATCCCAAAACATATTCCACCAGTGAAAACACACATTTCTACAAAGACCTTGAAAGAGCAGGCAAAAGAATAGTGGCTGAGTGTTCTTTCAGAGAGAAACATGCATTTCATTCTTCTAGAGTGAGTTTTCAGCCTGGAATTCATATGCATTTTGAACTCTGCAGAATGTAGCTACCTGCTCGGGGGTTCTGTCATAGAAGCACCTTTCCTGCAGGAGCTTATTGCAACATTCATTGTTTGGCTAATTTCTTTAGGGTTGGTTTTGGAAGGTCTTTCAACTTTGGCCAAATCCCGCTTCGTACGAAATTTTTTCACACTGCTGTTTCCAAGTGTCCACAAAGAACTGCTGCTGGAAACGGTACACATGCACATCTCCCATACTGGTCTGCTCGTTTCACTACCTGGATTTCGGTTTCCTCCTCCTTCTTTGAAATGACAAGCCTTCATTCAGCATGCTACACACGCCTTGTAGCAGTTTCCGTTTGAAACATGTTGGTGCTCTCAAAACGCTGTGTAACCTGAGTAGAGTGTGTCACTCTCCAGCACTGAATACACAACTTAGAGCTCCTTTCGCCACAGACACGCAAACACATCTTTTTGGGAAAGTCCTAATTCAGGTCAGTTGGAAATGTAAGGGTTTCATCGAGAACATGAACTGAATCATGCTTTTCCACTCTGCAACAGATAGAAATGACTTTTCCTACATGCCCGTCTGAAATTCACTGCAAAATGGACCTCTTTCCTGCTTTCTTGAATATTCTCAACGCATTAGGTGAAAGAGCGAGTTTGAGCAAGAGTTATGCAGTGTGCTTCTTCCCGGATTTCAAGTGATTTGGGAAACCTCATCCGCGTTTTTCCACATTGTCTAAGAAACAACATGAGGCTTGCAAGAGATTGAAACAATGCATCCCAAAACATATTCCACCAGTGAAAACACACGTTTCTACAAAGGCCTTGAAGAAGCAAGCAAAAGAATAGTGGCTGAGTGATCTTTGCGAGAGAAACATGCATTTCATCCTTCTGGAGTAAATTTTCAGCCTGGAATTCATATGCATTTTGTACTGTGCAGAATGTATGTACCTGCTCGGGGGTTGTGTCATAGAAGCACCTTTCTGCAGGAGCTTATACCAACAGTCATCGTTTGGCTATGTTCTTTAGGGTTGGTTTTGGAAGGTCTTTCAACTTTGGACCAATCCCGCTTCGTACGAAATTTTTTCACAACGCTCTTTCCAAGTGTCCACAAAGAGCTGCTGCTGGAAACTGTGCACATGCACATCTCCCATACTGGTGTGCTCGTTTCACTACCTGGATTTTGCTTTCCTCTTCCTTCTTTGAAATGACAAGCCTTCATTCAACATGTACACACACCTTGTAGCAGTTTCAGCTTTAAGCATGTTGGTGTTCTCAAAAGGCTGTGTAACCTGTGTAGAGTGTGTCACTCTCCAGTACTGAATACACAACTTAGAGTTCCTTTCATCACAGACATGCAAACACATCTTTTTGGGGAGTCGTATTTAAGATCAGGTGGAAATGTAAGGGTTTCATCGAGAAGATGAAGTCAATCATGCTTTTGCACTCTTCAACCGATAGAAATGACTTTTTGTAGTAGCACGTCTGAATTTCACTGCAAAATGCCCTTCTTTTCTGCTTTCTTGAATGTTCTCGAAGCATTAGGTGAAAGAGCGTGTTTGATCAAGGGTGAAGCAGTGTGAGTTTTCCTAGATTTCAAGTGATTTGAGAAACATATTCCGCGTTTTTCCACATTGTCTATAAACAGCAGGAGGCTTGCAAGAGATTGAAACAATGCATCCCAAAACATATTCCACCAGTGAAAACACACATTTCTACAAAGACCTTGAAAGAGCAGGCAAAAGAATAGTGGCTGAGTGTTCTTTCAGAGAGAAACATGCATTTCATTCTTCTAGAGTGAGTTTTCAGCCTGGAATTCATATGCATTTTGAACTCTGCAGAATGTAGCTACCTGCTCGGGGGTTCTGTCATAGAAGCACCTTTCCTGCAGGAGCTTATTGCAACATTCATTGTTTGGCTAATTTCTTTAGGGTTGGTTTTGGAAGGTCTTTCAACTTTGGCCAAATCCCGCTTCGTACGAAATTTTTTCACACTGCTGTTTCCAAGTGTCCACAAAGAACTGCTGCTGGAAACGGTACACATGCACATCTCCCATACTGGTCTGCTCGTTTCACTACCTGGATTTCGGTTTCCTCCTCCTTCTTTGAAATGACAAGCCTTCATTCAGCATGCTACACACGCCTTGTAGCAGTTTCCGTTTGAAACATGTTCGGGGTCTCAAAACGCCGTGTAACCTGAGTAGAGTGTGTCACTCTCCAGCACTGAATACACAACTTAGAGCTCCTTTCGCCACAGACACGCAAACACATCTTTTTGGGAAAGTCCTAATTCAGGTCACTTGGAAATGTAAGGGTTTCATCGAGAACATGAAGTGAATCATGCTTTTCCACTCTGCAACAGATAGAAATGACTTTTCCTAATGCCCGTCTGAAATTCACTGCAAAATGGACCACTTTCCTGCTTTCTTGAATGTTCTCAACGCATTAGGTGAAAGAGCGTGTTTGAGCAAGAGTGATGCAGTGTGCTTCTTCCTGGATTTCAAGTGATTTGGGAAACCTCTTCCGCGTTTTTCCACATTGTCTAAGAAACAACATGAGGCCTGCAAGAGATTGAAACAATGCATCCCAAAACATATTCCACCAGTGAAAACACACGTTTCTACAAAGGCCTTGAAGAAGCAAGCAAAAGAATAGTGGCTGAGTGATCTTTGCGAGAGAAACATGCATTTCATCCTTCTGGAGTAAATTTTCAGCCTGGAATTCATATGCATTTTGTACTGTGCAGAATGTATCTACCTGCTCGGGGGTTGTGTCATAGAAGCACCTTTCCTGCAGGAGCTTATTGCAACAGTCATCGTTTGGCTAAGTTCTTTAGGTTTGGTTTTGGAAGGTCTTTCAACTTTGGCCAAATCCCGCTTCGTACGAAATTTTTTCACAGCGCTGTTTCCAAGTGTCCACAAAGAGCTGCTGCTGGAAACTGTGCACATGCACATCTCCCATACTGGTGTGCTCCTTTCACTACCTGGATTTTGGTTTCCTCTTCCTTCTTTGAAATGACAAGCCTTCATTCAACATGTACAAACACCTTGTAGCAGTTTCAGCTTTAACCATGTTGGTGTTCTCAAAGGGCTGTGTAACCTGTGTAGAGTGTGTCACTCTCCAGTACTGAATACACAACGTAGAGTTCCTTTCATCACAGACATGGAAACACATCCTTTGGGGGAGTCCTATTTAAGATCAGGTGGAAATGTAAGGGTTTCATCGAGAAGATGAAGTCAATCATGCTTTTGCACTCTGCAACCGATAGAAATGACTTTTTGTAGTAGCACGTCTGAATTTCACTGCAAAATGCCCTTCTTTTCTGCTTTCTTGAATGTTCTCGAAGCATTAGGTGAAAGAGCGTGTTTGATCAAGGGTGAAGCAGTGTGAGTTTTCCTAGATTTCAAGTGATTTGAGAAACATATTCCGCGTTTTTCCACATTGTCTATAAACAGCAGGAGGCTTGCAAGAGATTGAAACAATGCATCCCAAAACATATTCCACCAGTGAAAACACACATTTCTACAAAGACCTTGAAAGAGCAGGCAAAAGAATAGTGGCTGAGTGTTCTTTCAGAGAGAAACATGCATTTCATTCTTCTAGAGTGAGTTTTCAGTCTGGAATTCATATGCATTTTGAACTCTGCAGAATGTAGCTACCTGCTCGGGGGTTCTGTCATAGAAGCACCTTTCCTGCAGGAGGTTATTGCAACATTCATTGTTTGGCTAATTTCTTTAGGGTTGGTTTTGGAAGGTCTTTCAACTTTGGCCAAATGCCGCTTCGTACGAAATTTTTTCACAGCGCTGTTTCCAAGTGTCCACAAAGAACTGCTGCTGGAAACGGTACACATGCACATCTCCCATACTGGTGTGCTCGTTTCACTACCTGGATTTCGGTTTCCTCCTCCTTCTTTGAAATGACAAGCCTTCATTCAGCATGCTACACACGCCTTGTAGCAGTTTCCGTTTGAAATATGTTGGTGCTCTCAAAACGCTGTGTAACCTGAGTAGAGTGTGTCACTCTCCAGCACTGAATACACAACTTAGAGCTCCTTTCGCCACAGACACGCAAACACATCTTTTTGGGAAAGTCCTAATTCAGGTCACTTGGAAATGTAAGGGTTTCATCGAGAACATGAAGTGAATCATGCTTTTCCACTCTGCAACAGATAGAAATGACTTTTCCTACATGCCCGTCTGAAATTCACTGCAAAATGGACCTCTTTCCTGCTTTCTTGAATGTTCTCAACGCATTAGGTGAAAGAGCGTGTTTGAGCAAGAGTGATGCAGTGTGCTTCTTCCTGGATTTCAAGTGATTTGGGAAACCTCATCCGCGTTTTTCCACATTGTCTAAGAAACAACATGAGGCTTGCAAGAGATTGAAACAATGCATCCCAAAACATATTCCACCAGTGAAAACACACGTTTCTACAAAGGCCTTGAAGAAGCAAGCAAAAGAATAGTGGCTGAGTGATCTTTGCGAGAGAAACATGCATTTCATCCTTCTGGAGTAAATTTTCAGCCTGGAATTCATATGCATTTTGTACTGTGCAGAATGTATCTACCTGCTCGGGGGTTGTGTCATAGAAGCACCTTTCCTGCAGGAGCTTATTGCAACAGTCATCGTTTGGCTAAGTTCTTTAGGTTTGGTTTTGGAAGGTCTTTCAACTTTGGCCCAATCCCGCTTCGTACGAAATTTTTTCACAGAGCTTTTTCCAAGTGTCCAAAAAGAGCTGCTGCTGGAAACTGTGCACATGCACATCTCCCATACTGGTGTGCTCGTTTCACTACCTGGGTTTAGGTTTCCTCTTCCTTCTTTGAAATGACAAGCCTTCATTCAACATGTACACACACCTTGTAGCAGTTTCAGCTTTAAGCATGTTGGTGTTCTCAAAAGGCTGTGTAACCTGTGTAGAGTGTGTCTCTCTCCAGTACTGAATACACATGTTAGAGTTCCTTTCATCACAGACATGCAAACACATCTTTTTGGGGGAGTCCTATTTAAGATCAGGTGGAAATGTAAGGGTTTCATCGAGAAGATGAAGTCAATCATGCTTTTGCACTCTTCAACCGATAGAAATGACTTTTTGTAGTAGCACGTCTGAATTTCACTGCAAAATGCCCTTCTTTTCTGCTTTCTTGAATGTTCTCGAAGCATTAGGTGAAAGAGCGTGTTTGATCAAGGGTGAAGCAGTGTGAGTTTTCCTAGATTTCAAGTGATTTGAGAAACATATTCCGCGTTTTTCCACATTGTCTATAAACAGCAGGAGGCTTGCAAGAGATTGAAACAATGCATCCCAAAACATATTCCACCAGTGAAAACACACATTTCTACAAAGACCTTGAAAGAGCAGGCAAAAGAATAGTGGCTGAGTGTTCTTTCAGAGAGAAACATGCATTTCATTCTTCTAGAGTGAGTTTTCAGCCTGGAATTCATATGCATTTTGAACTCTGCAGAATGTAGCTACCTGCTCGGGGGTTCTGTCATAGAAGCACCTTTCCTGCAGGAGCTTATTGCAACATTCATTGTTTGGCTAATTTCTTTAGGGTTGGTTTTGGAAGGTCTTTCAACTTTGGCCAAATCCCGCTTCGTACGAAATTTTTTCACACTGCTGTTTCCAAGTGTCCACAAAGAACTGCTGCTGGAAACGGTACACATGCACATCTCCCATACTGGTCTGCTCGTTTCACTACCTGGATTTCGGTTTCCTCCTCCTTCTTTGAAATGACAAGCCTTCATTCAGCATGCTACACACGCCTTGTAGCAGTTTCCGTTTGAAACATGTTGGTGCTCTCAAAACGCTGTGTAACCTGAGTAGAGTGTGTCACTCTCCAGCACTGAATACACAACTTAGAGCTCCTTTCGCCACAGACACGCAAACACATCTTTTTGGGAAAGTCCTAATTCAGGTCAGTTGGAAATGTAAGGGTTTCATCGAGAACATGAACTGAATCATGCTTTTCCACTCTGCAACAGATAGAAATGACTTTTCCTACATGCCCGTCTGAAATTCACTGCAAAATGGACCTCTTTCCTGCTTTCTTGAATATTCTCAACGCATTAGGTGAAAGAGCGAGTTTGAGCAAGAGTTATGCAGTGTGCTTCTTCCCGGATTTCAAGTGATTTGGGAAACCTCATCCGCGTTTTTCCACATTGTCTAAGAAACAACATGAGGCTTGCAAGAGATTGAAACAATGCATCCCAAAACATATTCCACCAGTGAAAACACACGTTTCTACAAAGGCCTTGAAGAAGCAAGCAAAAGAATAGTGGCTGAGTGATCTTTGCGAGAGAAACATGCATTTCATCCTTCTGGAGTAAATTTTCAGCCTGGAATTCATATGCATTTTGTACTGTGCAGAATGTATGTACCTGCTCGGGGGTTGTGTCATAGAAGCACCTTTCTGCAGGAGCTTATACCAACAGTCATCGTTTGGCTATGTTCTTTAGGGTTGGTTTTGGAAGGTCTTTCAACTTTGGACCAATCCCGCTTCGTACGAAATTTTTTCACAACGCTCTTTCCAAGTGTCCACAAAGAGCTGCTGCTGGAAACTGTGCACATGCACATCTCCCATACTGGTGTGCTCGTTTCACTACCTGGATTTTGCTTTCCTCTTCCTTCTTTGAAATGACAAGCCTTCATTCAACATGTACACACACCTTGTAGCAGTTTCAGCTTTAAGCATGTTGGTGTTCTCAAAAGGCTGTGTAACCTGTGTAGAGTGTGTCACTCTCCAGTACTGAATACACAACTTAGAGTTCCTTTCATCACAGACATGCAAACACATCTTTTTGGGGAGTCGTATTTAAGATCAGGTGGAAATGTAAGGGTTTCATCGAGAAGATGAAGTCAATCATGCTTTTGCACTCTTCAACCGATAGAAATGACTTTTTGTAGTAGCACGTCTGAATTTCACTGCAAAATGCCCTTCTTTTCTGCTTTCTTGAATGTTCTCGAAGCATTAGGTGAAAGAGCGTGTTTGATCAAGGGTGAAGCAGTGTGAGTTTTCCTAGATTTCAAGTGATTTGAGAAACATATTCCGCGTTTTTCCACATTGTCTATAAACAGCAGGAGGCTTGCAAGAGATTGAAACAATGCATCCCAAAACATATTCCACCAGTGAAAACACACATTTCTACAAAGACCTTGAAAGAGCAGGCAAAAGAATAGTGGCTGAGTGTTCTTTCAGAGAGAAACATGCATTTCATTCTTCTAGAGTGAGTTTTCAGCCTGGAATTCATATGCATTTTGAACTCTGCAGAATGTAGCTACCTGCTCGGGGGTTCTGTCATAGAAGCACCTTTCCTGCAGGAGCTTATTGCAACATTCATTGTTTGGCTAATTTCTTTAGGGTTGGTTTTGGAAGGTCTTTCAACTTTGGCCAAATCCCGCTTCGTACGAAATTTTTTCACACTGCTGTTTCCAAGTGTCCACAAAGAACTGCTGCTGGAAACGGTACACATGCACATCTCCCATACTGGTCTGCTCGTTTCACTACCTGGATTTCGGTTTCCTCCTCCTTCTTTGAAATGACAAGCCTTCATTCAGCATGCTACACACGCCTTGTAGCAGTTTCCGTTTGAAACATGTTCGGGGTCTCAAAACGCCGTGTAACCTGAGTAGAGTGTGTCACTCTCCAGCACTGAATACACAACTTAGAGCTCCTTTCGCCACAGACACGCAAACACATCTTTTTGGGAAAGTCCTAATTCAGGTCACTTGGAAATGTAAGGGTTTCATCGAGAACATGAAGTGAATCATGCTTTTCCACTCTGCAACAGATAGAAATGACTTTTCCTAATGCCCGTCTGAAATTCACTGCAAAATGGACCACTTTCCTGCTTTCTTGAATGTTCTCAACGCATTAGGTGAAAGAGCGTGTTTGAGCAAGAGTGATGCAGTGTGCTTCTTCCTGGATTTCAAGTGATTTGGGAAACCTCTTCCGCGTTTTTCCACATTGTCTAAGAAACAACATGAGGCCTGCAAGAGATTGAAACAATGCATCCCAAAACATATTCCACCAGTGAAAACACACGTTTCTACAAAGGCCTTGAAGAAGCAAGCAAAAGAATAGTGGCTGAGTGATCTTTGCGAGAGAAACATGCATTTCATCCTTCTGGAGTAAATTTTCAGCCTGGAATTCATATGCATTTTGTACTGTGCAGAATGTATCTACCTGCTCGGGGGTTGTGTCATAGAAGCACCTTTCCTGCAGGAGCTTATTGCAACAGTCATCGTTTGGCTAAGTTCTTTAGGTTTGGTTTTGGAAGGTCTTTCAACTTTGGCCAAATCCCGCTTCGTACGAAATTTTTTCACAGCGCTGTTTCCAAGTGTCCACAAAGAGCTGCTGCTGGAAACTGTGCACATGCACATCTCCCATACTGGTGTGCTCCTTTCACTACCTGGATTTTGGTTTCCTCTTCCTTCTTTGAAATGACAAGCCTTCATTCAACATGTACAAACACCTTGTAGCAGTTTCAGCTTTAACCATGTTGGTGTTCTCAAAGGGCTGTGTAACCTGTGTAGAGTGTGTCACTCTCCAGTACTGAATACACAACGTAGAGTTCCTTTCATCACAGACATGGAAACACATCCTTTGGGGGAGTCCTATTTAAGATCAGGTGGAAATGTAAGGGTTTCATCGAGAAGATGAAGTCAATCATGCTTTTGCACTCTGCAACCGATAGAAATGACTTTTTGTAGTAGCACGTCTGAATTTCACTGCAAAATGCCCTTCTTTTCTGCTTTCTTGAATGTTCTCGAAGCATTAGGTGAAAGAGCGTGTTTGATCAAGGGTGAAGCAGTGTGAGTTTTCCTAGATTTCAAGTGATTTGAGAAACATATTCCGCGTTTTTCCACATTGTCTATAAACAGCAGGAGGCTTGCAAGAGATTGAAACAATGCATCCCAAAACATATTCCACCAGTGAAAACACACATTTCTACAAAGACCTTGAAAGAGCAGGCAAAAGAATAGTGGCTGAGTGTTCTTTCAGAGAGAAACATGCATTTCATTCTTCTAGAGTGAGTTTTCAGTCTGGAATTCATATGCATTTTGAACTCTGCAGAATGTAGCTACCTGCTCGGGGGTTCTGTCATAGAAGCACCTTTCCTGCAGGAGGTTATTGCAACATTCATTGTTTGGCTAATTTCTTTAGGGTTGGTTTTGGAAGGTCTTTCAACTTTGGCCAAATCCCGCTTCGTACGAAATTTTTTCACAGCGCTGTTTCCAAGTGTCCACAAAGAACTGCTGCTGGAAACGGTACACATGCACATCTCCCATACTGGTCTGCTCGTTTCACTACCTGGATTTCGGTTTCCTCCTCCTTCTTTGAAATGACAAGCCTTCATTCAGCATGCTACACACGCCTTGTAGCAGTTTCCGTTTGAAATATGTTGGTGCTCTCAAAACGCTGTGTAACCTGAGTAGAGTGTGTCACTCTCCAGCACTGAATACACAACTTAGAGCTCCTTTCGCCACAGACACGCAAACACATCTTTTTGGGAAAGTCCTAATTCAGGTCACTTGGAAATGTAAGGGTTTCATCGAGAACATGAAGTGAATCATGCTTTTCCACTCTGCAACAGATAGAAATGACTTTTCCTACATGCCCGTCTGAAATTCACTGCAAAATGGACCTCTTTCCTGCTTTCTTGAATGTTCTCAACGCATTAGGTGAAAGAGCGTGTTTGAGCAAGAGTGATGCAGTGTGCTTCTTCCTGGATTTCAAGTGATTTGGGAAACCTCATCCGCGTTTTTCCACATTGTCTAAGAAACAACATGAGGCTTGCAAGAGATTGAAACAATGCATCCCAAAACATATTCCACCAGTGAAAACACACGTTTCTACAAAGGCCTTGAAGAAGCAAGCAAAAGAATAGTGGCTGAGTGATCTTTGCGAGAGAAACATGCATTTCATACTTCTGGAGTAAATTTTCAGCCTGGAATTCATATGCATTTTGTACTGTGCAGAATGTATCTACCTGCTCGGGGGTTGTGTCATAGAAGCACCTTTCCTGCAGGAGCTTATTGCAACAGTCATCGTTTGGCTAAGTTCTTTAGGGTTGGTTTTGGAAGGTCTTTCAACTTTGGCCCAATCCCGCTTCGTACGAAATTTTTTCACAGCGCTGTTTCCAAGTGTCCACAAAGAGCTGCTGCTGGAAACTGTGCACATGCACATCTCCCATACTGGTGTGCTCGTTTCACTACCTGGATTTTGGTTTCCTCTTCCTTCTTTGAAATGACAAGCCTTCATTCAACATGCACACACACCTTGTAGCAGTTTCAGCTTTAAGCATGTTGGTGTTCTCAAAAGGCTGTGTAACCTGTGTAGAGTGTGTCACTCTCCAGCACTGAATACACAACTTTGAGCTCCTTTCGCCATAGACACGCAAACACATCTTTTTGGGGAGTCGTATTTAAGATCAGGTGGAAATGTAAGGGTTTCATCGAGAAGATGAAGTCAATCATGCTTTTGCACTCTTCAACCGATAGAAATGACTTTTTGTAGAAGCCCGTCTGAATTTCACTGCAAAATGCCCTTCTTTTCTGCTTTCTTGAATGTTCTCGAAGAATTAAGTGAAAGAGCGTCTTTGAACAAGGGTGAAGCAGTGTGAGTTTTCCTAGATTTCAAGTGATTTGGGAAACATATTCCGCGTTTTTCCACATTGTCTATAAACAGCAGGAGGCTTGCAAGAGATTGAAACAATGCATCCCAAAACATATTCCACCAGTGAAAACACACATTTCTACAAAGACCTTGAAAGAGCAGGCAAAAGAATAGTGGCTGAGTGTTCTTTCAGAGAGAAACATGCATTTCATTCTTCTAGAGTGAGTTTTCAGCCTGGAATTCATATGCATTTTGAACTGTGCACAATGTAGCTACCTGCTCGGTGGTTCTGTCATAGAAGCACCTTTCCTGCAGGAGCTTATTGCAACATTCATTGTTTGGCTAAGTTCTTTAGGGTTGGTTTTGGAAGGTCTTTCAACTTTGGCCAAATCCCGCTTCGTACGAAATTTTTTCACACTGCTGTTTCCAAGTGTCCACAAAGAGCTGCTGCTGGAAACGGTACACATGCACATCTCCCATACTGGTGTGCTCGTTTCACTACCTGGATTTCGGTTTCCACCTCCTTCTTTGAAATGACAAGCCTTCATTCAGCATGCTACACACGCCTTGTAGCAGTTTCAGTTTTAAACATGTTGGTGCTCTCAAAACGCTGTGTAACCTGAGTAGAGTGTGTCACTCTCCAGCACTGAATACACAACTTTGAGCTCCTTTCGCCATAGACACGCAAACACATCTTTTTGGGAAAGTCCTAATTCAGGTCACTTGGAAATGTAAGGGTTTCATTGAGAACATGAAGTGAATCATGCTTTTCCACTCTGCAACAGATAGAAATGACTTTTCCTACATGCCCGTCTGAAATTCACTGCAAAATGGACCTCTTTTCTGCTTTCTTGAATGTTCTCAACGCATTAGGTGAAAGAGCGTGTTTGAGCAAGAGTGATGCAGTGTGCTTCTTCCTGGATTTCAAGTGATTTGGGAAACCTCATCCGCGTTTTTCCACATTGTCTAAGAAACAACATGAGGCTTGCAAGAGATTGAAACAATGCATCCCAAAACATATTCCACCAGTGAAACCACACGTTTCTACAAAGGCCTTGAAGAAGCAAGCAAAAGAATAGTGGCTGAGTGATCTTTCCGAGAGAAACATGCATTTCATCCTTCTGGAGTAAATTTTCAGCCTGGAATTCATATGCATTTTGTACTGTGCAGAATGTATCTACCTGCTTGGGTGTTGTGTCATACAACCACCTTTCCTGCATTAGCTTATTGCAACAGTCATCGTTTGGCTAAGTTCTTTAGGGTTGGTTTTGGAAGGTCTTTCAACTTTGGCCAAATCCCGCTTCGTACGAAATTTTTTCATAGCGCTGTTTCCAAGTGTCCACAAAGAGCTGGTGCTGGAAACGGTACACATGCACATCTCCCATAATGGTGTGCTCGTTTCACTACCTGGATTTCGGTTTCCTCCTCCTTCTTTGAAATGACAAGCCTTCATTCACCATGCTACACACGCCTTGTAGCAGTTGCAGTTTTAAACATGTTGGTGCTCTCAAAACGCTGTGTAACCTGAGTAGAGTGTGTCACTCTCCAGCACTGAATACACAACTTAGAGCTCCTTTCGCCACAGACACGCAAACACATCTTTTTGGGAAAGTCCTAATTCAGGTCACTTGGAAATGTAAGGGTTTCATCGAGAACATGAAGTGAATCATGCTTTTCCACTCTGCAACAGATAGAAATGACTTTTCCTACATGCCCGTCTGAAATTCACTGCAAAATGGACCTCTTTTCTGCTTTCTTGAATGTTCTCAACGCATTAGGTGAAAGAACGTGTTTGAGCAAGAGTGATGCAGTGTGCTTCTTCCTGGATTTCAAGTGATTTGGGAAACCTCATCCGCGTTTTTCCACATTGTCTAAGAAACAACATGAGGCTTGCAAGAGATTGAAACAATGCATCCCAAAACATATTCCACCAGTGAAACCACACGTTTCTACAAAGGCCTTGAAGAAGCAAGCAAAAGAATAGTGGCTGAGTGATCTTTCCGAGAGAAACATACATTTCATCCTTCTGGAGTAAATTTTCAGCCTGGAATTCATATGCATTTTGTACTGTGCAGAATGTATCTACCTGCTCGGGGGTTGTGTCATAGAACCACCTTTCCTGCATTAGCTTATTGCAACAGTCATCGTTTGGCTAAGTTCTTTAGGGTTGGTTTTGGAAGGTCTTTCAACTTTGGCCCAATCCCGCTTCGTACGAAATTTTTTCACAGCGCTCTTTCTAAGTGTCCACAAAGAGCTGCTGCTGGAAACTGTACACATGCACATCTCCCATACTCGTGTGCTCGTTTCACTACCTGGATTTTGGTTTCCTCTTCCTTCTTTGAAATGACAAGCCTTCATTCAACATGTACACACACCTTGTAGCAGTTTCAGCTTTAAGCATGTTGGTGTTCTCAAAAGGCTGTGTAACCTGTGTAGAGTGTGTCACTCTCCAGTACTGAATACACAACTTAGAGTTCCTTTCACCACAGACATGCAAACACATCTTTTTGGGGGAGTCCTATTTAAGATCTGGTGGAAATGTAAGGGTTTCATCGAGAAGATGAAGTCAATCATGCTTGTGCACTGTGCAACCGAGAGAAATGTCTTTTTGTAGAAGCCCGTCTGAATTTCACTGCAAAATGCCCTTCTTTTCTGCTTTCTTGAATGTTCTCGAAGAATTAGGTGAAAGAGCGTCTTTGAACAAGGGTGAAGCAGTGTGAGTTTTCTTAGATTTCAAGTGATTTGGGAAACATATTCCGCCTTTTTCCACATTGTCTATAAACAGCAGGAGGCTTGCAAAAGATTGAAACAATGCATCCCAAAACATATTCCACCAGTGAAAACACACATTTCTACAAAGACCTTGAAAGAGCAGGCAAAAGAATAGTGCCTGAGTGTTCTTTCAGAGAGAAACATGCATTTCATTCTTCTAGAGTGAGTTTTCAGCCTGGAATTCATATGCATTTTGAACTGTGCAGAATGTAGCTACCTGCACGGTGGTTCTGTCATAGAAGCACCTTTCCTGCAGGAGCTTATTGCAACATTCATTGTTTGGCTAAGTTCTTTAGGGTTGGTTTTGGAAGGTCTTTCAACTTTGGCCAAATCCCGCTTCGTACGAAATTTTTTCACACTGCTGTTTCCAAGTGTCCACAAAGAGCTGCTGCTGGAAACGGTACACATGCACATCTCCCATACTGGTGTGCTCGTTTCATTACCTGGATTTCGGTTTCCTCCTCCTTCTTTGAAATGACAAGCCTTCATTCAGCATGCTACACACGCCTTGTAGCAGTTTCAGTTTTAAACATGTTGGTTCTCTCAAAACGCTGTGTAACCTGAGTAGAGTGTGTCACTCTCCAGCACTGAATACACAACTTAGAGCTCCTTTCGCCACAGACACGCAAACACATCTTTTTGGGAAAGTCCTAATTCAGGTCACTTGGAAATGTAAGGGTTTCATCGAGAACCTGAAGTGAATCATGCTTTTCCACTCTGCAACAGATAGAAATGACTTTTCCTACATGCCCGTCTGAAATTCACTGCAAAATGGACCTCTTTTCTGCTTTCTTGAATGTTCTCAACGCATTAGGTGAAAGAGCGTGTTTGAGCAAGAGTGATGCAGTGTGCTTCTTCCTGGATTTCAAGTGATTTGGGAAACCTCATCCGCGTTTTTCCACATTGTCTAAGAAACAACATGAGGCTTGCAAGAGATTGAAACAATGCATCCCAAAACATATTCCACCAGTGAAAACACACACGTTTCTACAAAGGCCTTGAAGAAGCAAGCAAAAGAATAGTGGCTGAGTGATCTTTCCGAGAGAAACATGCATTTCATCCTTCTGGAGTAAATTTTCAGCCTGGAATTCATATGCATTTTGTACTGTGCAGAATGTATCTACTTGCTCGGGGGTTGTGTCATAGAACCACCTTTCCTGCATTAGCTTATTGCAACAGTCATCGTTTGGCTAAGTTCTTTAGGGTTGGTTTTGGAAGGTCTTTCAACTTTGGCCCAATCCCACTTCGAACGAAATTTTTTCACAGCGCTGTTTCCAAGTGTCCACAAAGAGCTGGTGCTGGAAACTGTACACATGCACATCTCCCATACTGGTGTGCTCGTTTCACTACCTGGATTTTGGTTTCCTCTTCCTTCTTTGAAATGACAAGCCTTCATTCAACATGTACACACACCTTGTAGCAGTTTCAGCTTTAAGCATGTTGGTGTTCTCAAAAGGCTGTGTAACCTGTGTAGAGTGTGTCACTCTGCAGTACTTAATACACAACTTAAGAGTTCCTCTCACCACAGACATGCAAACACATCTTTTTGGGGGAGTCCTATTTAAGATCAGGTGGAAATGTAAGGGTTTCATCGAGAAGATGAAGTCAATCATGCTTTTGCACTCTGCAACCGATAGAAATGACTTTTTGTAGAAGCCCTTCTGAATTTCACTGCAAAATGCCCTTCTTTTCTGCTTTCTTGAATGTTCTCGAAGCATTAGGTGAAAGAGCGTGTTTGAACAAGGGTGAAGCAGTGTGAGTTTTCCTAGATTTCAAGTGATTTGAGAAACATATTCCGCGTTTTTCCACATTGTCTATAAAGAGCAGGAGGCTTGCAAGAGATTGAAACAATGCATCCCAAAACATATTGCACCAGTGAAAACACACATTTCTACAAAGACCTTGAAAGAGCAGGCAAAAGAATAGTGGCTGAGTGTTCTTTCAGAGAGAAACATGCATTTCATTCTTCTAGAGTGAGTTTTCAGCCTGGAATTCATATGCATTTTGAACTGTGCAGAATGTAGCTACCTGCTCGGGGGTGTTGTCATAGAAGCACCTTTCCTGCAGGAGCTTATTGCAACATTCATTGTTTGGCTAAGTTCTTTAGGGTTGGTTTGGAAGGTCTTTCAACTTTGGCCAAATCCCGCTTCGTACGAAATTTTTTCACACTGCTGTTTCCAAGTGTCCACAAAGAGCTGCTGCTGGAAACGGTACACATGCACATCTCCCATACTGGTGTGGTCGTTTCACTACCTGGATTTCGGTTTCCTCCTCCTTCTTTGAAATGACAAGCCTTCATTCACCATGCTACACACGCCTTGTAGCAGTTGCAGTTTTAAACATGTTGGTGCTCTCAAAACGCTGTGTAACCTGAGTAGAGTGTGTCACTCTCCAGCACTGAATACACAACTTAGAGCTCCTTTCGCCACAGACACGCAAACACATCTTTTTGGGAAAGTCCTAATTTAGGTCACTTGGAAATGTAAGGGTTTCATCGAGAACATGAAGTGAATCATGCTTTTCCACTCTGCAACAGATAGAAATGACTTTTCCTACATGCCCGTATGAAATTCACTGCAAAATGGACATCTTTTCTGCTTCCTTGAATGTTCTCAACGCATTAGGTGAAAGAGCGTGTTTGAGCAAGAGTGATGCAGTGTGCTTCTTCCTGGATTTCAAGTGATTTGGGAAACCTCATCCGCGTTTTTCCACATTGTCTAAGAAACAACATGAGGCTTGCAAGAGATTGAAACAATGAATCCCAAAACATATTCCACCAGTGAAAACACACACGTTTCTACAAAGGCCTTGAAGAAGCAAGCAAAAGAATAGTGGCTGAGTGATCTTTCCGAGAGAAACATGCATTTCATCCTTCTGGAGTAAATTTTCAGCCTGGAATTCATATGCATTTTGTACTGTGCAGAATGTATCTACCTGCTCGGGGGTTGTGTCATAGAAGCACCTTTCCTGCATTAGGTTATTGCAACAGTCATCGTTTGGCTAAGTTCTTTAGGGTTGGTTTTGGAAGGTCTTTCAACTTTGGCCCAATCCCGCTTCGTACAAAATTTTTTCACAGCGCTTTTTCCAAGTGTCCACAAAGAGCTGCTGCAGGAAACTGTACACATGCACATCTCCCATACTGGTGTGCTCGTTTCACTACCTGGATTTTGGTTTCCTCTTCGTTCTTTGAAATGACAAGCCTTCATTCAACATGTACACACACCGTGTAGCAGTTTCAGCTTTAAGCATGTTGGTGTTCAAAAAAGGCTGTGTAACCTGTGTAGAGTGTGTCACTCTGCAGTGACACACAACTTAAGAGTTCCTTTCACCACAGACATGCAAACACATCTTTTTGGGGGAGTCCTATTTAAGATCAGGTGGAAATGTAAGGGTTTCATCGAGAAGATGAAGTCAATCATGCTTTTGCACTCTGCAACCGATAGAAATGACTTTTTGTAGAAGCCCTTCTGAATTTCACTGCAAAATGCCCTTCTTTTCTGCTTTTTTGAATGTTCTCCAAGCATTAGGTGAAAGAGCGTGTTTGAACAAGGGTGAAGCAGTGTGAGTTTCCTAGATTTCAAGTGATTTGAGAAACATATTCCGAGTTTTTCCACATTGTCTATAAAGAGCAGGAGGCTTGCAAGAGATTGAAACAATGCATCCCAAAACATATTGCACCAGTGAAAACACACATTTCTACAAAGACCTTGAAAGAGCAGGCAAAAGAATAGTGGCTGAGTGTTCTTTCAGAGAGAAACATGCATTTCATTCTTCTAGAGTGAGTTTTTAGCCTGGAATTCATATGCATTTTGAACTGTGCAGAATGTAGCTACCTGCTCGCGGGTTCTGTCATAGAAGCAACTTTCCTGCAGGAGCTTATTGCAACATTCATTGTTTGGCTAAGTTCTTTAGGGTTGGTTTGGAAGGTCTTTCAACTTTGGCCAAATCCCGCTTCATACGAAATTTTTTCACACTGCTGTTTCCAAGTGTCCACAAAGAGCTGCTGCTGGAAACGGTACACATGCACATCTCCCATACTGGTGTGCTCGTTTCACTACCTGGATTTCGGTTTCCTCCTCCTTCTTTGAAATGACAAGCCTTCATTCAGCATGCTACACACGCCTTGTAGCAGTTTCCGTTTTAAACATGTTGGTGCTCTCAAAACGCTGTGTAACCTGAGTAGAGTGTGTCACTCTCCAGCACTGAATACACAACTTAGAGCTCCTTTCGCCACAGACACGCAAACACATCTTTTTGGGAAAGTCCTAACTCAGGTCACTTGGAAATGTAAGGGTTTCATCGAGAACATGAAGTGAATCATGCTTTTCCACTCTGCAACAGATAGAAATGACTTTTCCTACATGCCCGTCTGAAATTCACTGCAAAATGGACATCTTTTCTGCTTCCTTGAATGTTCTCAACGCATTAGGTGAAAGAGCGTGTTTGAGCAAGAGTGATGCAGTGTGCTTCTTCCTGGATTTCAAGTGATTTGGGAAACCTCATCCGCGTTTTTCCACATTGTCTAAGAAACAACATGAGGCTTGCAAGAGATTGAAACAATGAATCCCAAAACATATTCCACCAGTGAAAACACACACGTTTTACAAAGGCCTTGAAGAAGCAAGCAAAAGAATAGTGGCTGAGTGATCTTTCCGAGAGAAACATGCATTTCATCCTTCTGGAGTAAATTTTCAGCCTGGAATTCATATGCATTTTGTACTGTGCAGAATGTATCTACCTGCTCGGGGGTTGTGTCATAGAAGCACCTTTCCTGCATTAGGTTATTGCAACAGTCATCGTTTGGCTAAGTTCTTTAGGGTTGGTTTTGGAAGGTCTTTCAACTTTGGCCCAATCCCGCTTCGTACAAAATTTTTTCACAGCGCTTTTTCCAAGTGTCCACAAAGAGCTGCTGCAGGAAACTGTACACATGCACATCTCCCATACTGGTGTGCTCGTTTCACTACCTGGATTTTGGTTTCCTCTTCGTTCTTTGAAATGACAAGCCTTCATTCAACATGTACACACACCGTGTAGCAGTTTCAGCTTTAAGCATGTTGGTGTTCAAAAAAGGCTGTGTAACCTGTGTAGAGTGTGTCACTCTGCAGTGACACACAACTTAAGAGTTCCTTTCACCACAGACATGCAAACACATCTTTTTGGGGGAGTCCTATTTAAGATCAGGTGGAAATGTAAGGGTTTCATCGAGAAGATGAAGTCAATCATGCTTTTGCACTCTGCAACCGATAGAAATGACTTTTTGTAGAAGCCCTTCTGAATTTCACTGCAAAATGCCCTTCTTTTCTGCTTTTTTGAATGTTCTCCAAGCATTAGGTGAAAGAGCGTGTTTGAACAAGGGTGAAGCAGTGTGAGTTTCCTAGATTTCAAGTGATTTGAGAAACATATTCCGAGTTTTTCCACATTGTCTATAAAGAGCAGGAGGCTTGCAAGAGATTGAAACAATGCATCCCAAAACATATTGCACCAGTGAAAACACACATTTCTACAAAGACCTTGAAAGAGCAGGCAAAAGAATAGTGGCTGAGTGTTCTTTCAGAGAGAAACATGCATTTCATTCTTCTAGAGTGAGTTTTTAGCCTGGAATTCATATGCATTTTGAACTGTGCAGAATGTAGCTACCTGCTCGCGGGTTCTGTCATAGAAGCAACTTTCCTGCAGGAGCTTATTGCAACATTCATTGTTTGGCTAAGTTCTTTAGGGTTGGTTTGGAAGGTCTTTCAACTTTGGCCAAATCCCGCTTCATACGAAATTTTTTCACACTGCTGTTTCCAAGTGTCCACAAAGAGCTGCTGCTGGAAACGGTACACATGCACATCTCCCATACTGGTGTGCTCGTTTCACTACCTGGATTTCGGTTTCCTCCTCCTTCTTTGAAATGACAAGCCTTCATTCAGCATGCTACACACGCCTTGTAGCAGTTTCCGTTTTAAACATGTTGGTGCTCTCAAAACGCTGTGTAACCTGAGTAGAGTGTGTCACTCTCCAGCACTGAATACACAACTTAGAGCTCCTTTCGCCACAGACACGCAAACACATCTTTTTGGGAAAGTCCTAATTCAGGTCACTTGGAAATGTAAGGGTTTCATCGAGAACATGAAGTGAATCATGCTTTTCCACTCTGCAACAGATAGAAATGACTTTTCCTACATGCCCGTCTGAAATTCACTGCAAAATGGACATCTTTTCTGCTTCCTTGAATGTTCTCAACGCATTAGGTGAAAGAGCGTGTTTGAGCAAGAGTGATGCAGTGTGCTTCTTCCTGGATTTCAAGTGATTTGGGAAACCTCATCCGCGTTTTTCCACATTGTCTAAGAAACAACATGAGGCTTGCAAGAGATTGAAACAATGCATCCCAAAACATATTCCACCAGTGAAAACACACGTTTCTACAAAGGCCTTGAAGAAGCAAGCAAAAGAATAGTGGCTGAGTGATCTTTCCGAGAGAAACATGCATTTCATCCTTCTGGAGTAAATTTTCAGCCTGGAATTCATATGCATTTTGTACTGTGCAGAATGTATCTACCTGCTCGGGGGTTGTGTCATAGAAGCACCTTTCCTGCATTAGGTTATTGCAACAGTCATCGTTTGGCTAAGTTCTTTAGGGTTGGTTTTGGAAGGTCTTTCAACTTTGGCCCAATCCCGCTTCGTACGAAATTTTTTCACAGCGCTTTTTCCAAGTGTCCACAAAGAGCTGCTGCCGGAAACTGTGCACATGCACATCTCCCATACTGGTGTGCTCGTTTCAGTACCTGGATTTTGGTTTCCTCTTCCTTCTTTGAAATGACAAGCCTTCATTCAACATGTACACACACCTTGTAGCAGTTTCAGCTTTAAGCATGTTGGTGCTCTCAAAAGGCTGTGTAACCTGTGTAGAGTGTGTCACTCTCCAGTACTGAATACACAACTTAGAGTTCCTTTCATCACAGACATGCAAACACATCTTTTTGCCAGAGTCCTATTTAAGATCAGGTGGAAATGTAAGGGTTTCATCGAGAAGATGAAGTCAGTCATGCTTTTGCACTCTGCAACCGATAGAAATGACTTTTTGTAGAAGCACGTCTGAATTTAAATGCAAAATGCCCTTCTTTTCTGCTTTCTTGAATGTTCTCGAAGCATTAGGTGAAAGAGCGTGTTTGATCAAGGGTGAAGGAGTGTGAGTTTTCCTAGATTTCAAGTGATTTGAGAAACATATTCCGCGTTTTTCCACATTGTCTATAAACAGCAGGAGGCTTGCAAGAGATTGAAACAATGCATCCCAAAACATATTCCACCAGTGAAAACACACATTTCTACAAAGACCTTGAAAGAGCAGGCAAAAGAATAGTGGCTGAGTGTTCTTTCAGAGAGAAACATGCATTTCATTCTTCTAGAGTGAGTTTTCAGCCTGGAATTCATATGCATTTTGAACTGTGCAGAATGTAGCTACCTGCTCGGGGGTTCTGTCATAGAAGCACCTTTCCTGCAGGAGCTTATTGCAACATTCATTGTTTGGCTAATTTCTTTAGGGTTGGTTTTGGAAGGTCTTTCAACTTTGGCCAAATCCCGCTTCGTACGAAATTTTTTCACACTGCTGTTTCCAAGTGTCCACAAAGAACTGCTGCTGGAAACGGTACACATGCACATCTCCCATACTGGTGTGCTTGTTTCACTACCTGGATTTCGGTTTCCTCCTCCTTCTTTGATATGCCAAGCCTTCATTCAGCATGCTACACACGCCTTGTAGCAGTTTCCGTTTTAAACATGTTGGTGCTCTCAAAACGCTGTGTAACCTGAGTAGAGTGTGTCACTCTCCAGCACTGAATACACAACTTAGAGCTCCTTTCGCCACAGACACGCAAACACATCTTTTTGGGAAAGTCCTAATTCAGGTCACTAGGAAATGTAAGGGTTCCATCGAGAACATGAAGTGAATCATGCTTTTCCACTCTGCAACAGATAGAAATGACTTTTCCTACATGCCCGTCTGAAATTCACTGCAAAATGGACCTCTTTTCTTTTTTCTTGAATGTTCTCAACGCATTAGGTGAAAGAGCGTGTTTGAGCAAGAGTGATGCAGTGTGCTTCTTCCTGGATTTCAAGTGATTTGGGAAACCTCATCCGCGTTTTTCCACATTGTCTAAGAAACAACATGAGGCTTGCAAGAGATTGAAACAATGCATCCCAAAACATATTCCACCAGTGAAAACAAACGTTTCTACAAAGGCCTTGAAGAAGCAAGCAAAAAAATGTGGCTGAGTGATATTTCTGAGAGAAACATGCATTTCATCCTTCTGGAGTAAATTTTCAGCCTGGAATTCATATGCATTTTGTACTGTGCAGAATGTATCTACCTGCTCGGGGGTTGTGTCATAGAAGCACCTTTCCTGCAGGAGCTTATTGCAACAGTCATCGTTTGGCTAAGTTCTTTAGGGTTGGTTTTGGAAGGTCTTTCAACTTTGGCCCAATCCCGCTTCGTACGAAATTTTTTCACAGCGCTGTTTCCAAGTGTCCACAAAGAGCTGCTGCTGGAAACTGTACACATGCACATCTCCCATACTGGAGTGCTCGTTTCACTACCTGGATTTTGGTTTCCTCTTCTTTCTTTTAACTGACAAGTCTTCCTTCAACATGTACACACACCTTGTAGCAGTTTCAGCTTTAAGCATGTTGGTGTTCTCAAAACGCTCTGTAACCTGTGTAGAGTGTGTCACTCTCCAGTACTGAATACACAACTTACAGTTCCTTTCACCACAGACATGCAAACACATGTTTTTGGGGGAGTCCTATTTAAGATCAGGTGGAAATGTAAGGCATTCATCGAGAAGATGAAGTCAATCATGCTTTTGCACTCTGCAACCGATAGAAATGACTTGTTGTAGAAGCCCGTCTGAATTTCACTGCAAAATGCCCTTCTTTTCTGCTTTCTTGAATGTTCCTGAAGCATTAGGTGAAAGAGCGTGTTTGAACAAGGGTGAAGCAGTGTGAGTTTTCCTAGATTTCAAGTGATTTGAGAAACATATTCCGCGTTTTTCCACATTGTCTATAAACAGCAGGAGGCTTGCACGAGATTGAAACAATGCATCCCAAAACATATTCCACCAGAGAAAACACACATTTCTACAAAGACCTTGAAAGAGCAGGCAAAAGAATAGTGGCTGAGTGTTCTTTCAGAGAGAAACATGGATTTAATTCTTCTAGAGTGAGTTCTCAGCCTGGAATTCATATGCATTTTGAACTGTGCAGAATGTAGCTACGTGCTCGGGGGTTCTGTCATAGAAGCACCTTTCCTGCAGGAGCTTATTGCAACATTCATTGTTTGGCTAATTTCTTTAGGGTTGGTTTTGGAAGGTCTTTCAACTTTGGCCCAATCCCGCTTCGTACGAAATTATTTCACACTGCTGTTTCCAAGTGTCCACAAAGAACTGCTGCTGGAAACGGTACACATGCACATCTCCCATACTGGTGTGCTCGTTTCACTACCTGGATTTCGGTTTCCTCCTCTTTCTTTGAAATGACAAGCCTTCATTCAGCATGCTACACACGCCTTGTAGCAGTTTCAGTTTTAAACATGTTGGTGCTCTCAAAACGCTGTGTAACCTGAGTAGAGTGTGTCACTCTCCAGCACTGAATACACAACTTAGAGCTCCTTTCGCCATAGACACGCAAACACATCTTTTTGGGAAAGTCCTTATTCAGGTCATTTGGAAATGTAAGGGTTTCATCGAGAACATGAAGTGAATCATGCTTTTCCACTCTGCAACAGATAGAAATGACTTTTCTTACATGCCATTCTGAAATGCACTGCAAAATGGACCTCTTTTCTGCTTTCTTGAATGTTCTCAACGCATTAGGTGAAAGAGCGTGTTTGAGCAAGAGTGATGCAGTGTGCTTCTTCCTGGATTTCAAGTGATTTGGGAAACCTCATCCGCGTTTTTCCACATTGTCTAAGAAACAACATGAGGCTAGCAAGAGATTGAAACAATGCATCCCAAAACATATTCCACCAGTGAAAACACACTTTTCTACAAAGGCCTTGAAGAAGCAAGCAAAAGAATAGTGGCTGAGTGATCTTTGCGAGAGAAACATGCATTTCATCCTTCTGCAGTAAATTTTCAGCCTGGAATTCATATGCATTTTGTACTGTGCAGAATGTATCTACCTGCTCGGGGGTTGTGTCATAGAAGCACCTTTCCTACAGGAGCTTATTGCAACAGTCATCGTTTGGCTAAGTTCTTTAGGGTTGGTTTTGGAAGGTCTTTCAACTTTGGCCCAATCCCGCTTCGTACGAAATTTTTTCACAGCGCTGTTTCCAAGTGTCCGCAAAGAGCTGTTGCTGGAAACTGTGCACATGCACATCTCCCATACTGGTGTGCTCGTTTCACTACCTGGATTTTGGTTTCCTCTTCCTTCTTTGAAATGACAAGCCTTCATTCAACATGTACACACACCTTGTAGCAGTTTCAGCTTTAAGCATGTTGGTGTTCTCAAAAGGCTGTGTAACCTGTGTAGAGTGTGTCACTCTCCAGTACTGAATACACAACTTAGAGTTCCTTTCATCACAGACATGCAAACACATCTTTTGCCATAGTCCTATTTAAGATCAGGTGGAAATGTAAGGGTGTCATCGAGAAGATGAAGTCAATCATGCTTTTGCACTCTGCAACTGATAGAAATGACTTTTTGTAGAAGCACGTCTGAATTTAACTGCAAAATGCCCTTCTTTTCTGCTTTCTTCAATGTTCTCGAAGCATTAGGTGAAAGAGTGTGTTTGATCAAGGGTGAAGCAGTGTGAGTTTTCCTAGATTTCAAGTGATTTGAGAAACATATTCCGCGTTTTTCCACATTGTCTGTAAACAGCAGGAGGCTTGCAAGAGATTGAAACAATGCATCCCAAAACATATTCCACCAGTGAAAACACACATTTCTACAAAGACCTTGAAAGAGCAGGCAAAAGAATAGTGGCTGAGTGTTCTTTCAGAGAGAAACATGCATTTCATTCTTCTAGAGTGAGTTTTCAGCCTGGAATTCATATGCATTTTGAACTCTGCAGAATGTAGCTACCTGCTCGGGGGTTGTGTCATAGAAGCACCTTTCCTGCAGGAGCCTATTGCAACATTCATTGTTTGGCTAATTTTTTTAGGGTTGGATTTGGAAGGTCTTTCAACTTTGGCCAAATCCCGCTTCGTACGAAATTTTTTAACACTGCTGTTTCCAAGTGTCCACAAAGAACTGCTGCTGGAAACGGTACACATGCACATCTCCCATACTGGTCTGCTCGTTTCACTACCTGGATTTCGGTTTCCTCCTCCTTCTTTGAAATGACAAGCCTTCATTCAGCATGCTACACACGCCTTGTAGCAGTTTTCGTTTTAAACATGTTGGTGCTCTCAAAACGCTGTGTAACCTGAGTAGAGTGTGTCACTCTCCAGCACTGAATACACAACTTAGAGCTCCTTTCGCCACAGACACGCAAACACATCTTTTTGGGAAAGTCCTAATTCAGGTCACTAGGAAATGTAAGGGTTCCATCGAGAACATGAAGTGAATCATGCTTTTCCACTCTGCAACAGATAGAAATGACTTTTCCTACATGCCATTCTGAAATGCACTGCAAAATGGACCTCTTTTCTGCTTTCTTGAATGTTCTCAACGCATTAGGTGAAAGAGCGTGTTTGAGCAAGAGTGATGCAGTGTGCTTCTTCCTGGATTTCAAGTGATTTGGGAAACCTCATCCGCGTTTTTCCACATTGTCTAAGAAACAACATGAGGCTTTCAAGAGATTGAAACAATGCATCCCAATACATATTCCACCAGTGAAAACACACGTTTCTACAAAGGCCTTGAAGGAGCAATAAAAAGAATAGTGGCTGAGTGATCTTTCCGAGAGAAACATGCATTTCATCCTTCTGGAGTAAATTTTCAGCCTGGAATTCATATGCATTTTGTACTGTGCAGAATGTATCTACCTGCTCGGGGGTTGTGTCATAGAAGCACCTTTCCTGCAGGAGCTTATTGCAACAGTCATCGTTTGGCTAAGTTCTTTAGGGTTGGTTTTGGAAGGTCTTTCAACTTTGGCCCAATCCCGCTCGTACGAAATTTTTTCACAGCGCTGTTTCCTGGTGTCCACAAAGAGCTGCTGCTGGAAACTGTACACATGCACATCTCCCATACTGGTTTGCTCGTTTCACTACCTGGATATTGGTTTCCTCTTCCTTCTTTGAAATGACAAGCCTTCATTCAACATGTACACACACCTTGTAGCAGTTTCAGCTTTAAGCATGTTGGTGTTCTCAAAAGGCTGTGTAACCTGTGTAGAGTGTGTCACTCTCCAGTACTGAATACACAACTTAGAGTTCCTTTCACCACAGACATGCAAACACATCTTTTTGGGCGAGTCCTATTTAAGATCAGGTGGAAATGTAAGGGTTTCATCGAGAAGATGAAGTCAATCATGCTTTTGCACTCTGCAACCGACAGAATTGACTTTTTGTAGAAGCCCGTCTGAATTTCACTGCAAAATGCCCTTTTTTTCTGCTTTCTTGAATGTTCTCGAAGCTTTAGGTGAAAGAGCGTGTTTGAACAAGGGTGAAGCACTGTGAGTTTTCCTAGATTTCAAGTGATTTGAGAAACTTATTCCGTGTTTTTCCACATTGTCTATAAACAGCAGGAGGATTGCAAGATATTGAAACAACGCATCCCAAAACATATTCCACCAGTGAAAACACACATTTCTACAAAGACCTTGAAAGAGCAGGCAAAAGAATAGTGGCTGAGTGTTCTTTCAGAGAGAAACATGCATTTCATTCTTCTAGAGTGAGTTTTCAGCCTGGGATTCATATGCATTTTGAACTCTGCAGAATGTAGCTACCTGCTCGGGGGTTCTGTCATAGAAGCACCTTTCCTGCAGGAGCTTATTGCAACATTCATTGTTTGGCTAATTTCTTTAGGGTTGGTTTTGGAAGGTCTTTCAACTTTGGCCAAATCCCGCTTCGTACGAAATTTTTTCACACTGCTGTTTCCAAGTGTCCACAAAGAACTGCTGCTGGAAACTGTACACTTGCAAATCTCCCATACTGGTCTGCTCGTTTCACTACCTGGATTTCGGTTTCCTCCACCTTCTTTGAAATGACAAGCCTTCATTCAGCATGCTACACACGCCTTGTAGCAGTTTCCGTTTTAAACATGTTGGTGCTCTCAAAACGCTGTGTAACCTGAGTAGAGTGTGTCACTCTCCAGCACTGAATACACAACTTGGAGCTCCTTTCGCCACAGACACGCAAACACATCTTTTTGGGAAAGTCCTAATTCAGGTCACTTGGAAATGTAAGGGTTTCACCGAGAATATGAAGTGAATCATGCTTTTCCACTCTGCAACAGATAGAAATGACTTTTCCTACATGCCCGTCTGAAATTCACTGCAAAATGGACCTCTTTCCTGCTTTCTTGAATGTTCTCAACGCATTAGGTGAAAGAGCGTGTTTGAGCAAGAGTGATGCAGTGTGCTTCTTCCTGGATTTCAAGTGATTTGGGAAACCTCATCCGCGTTTTTCCACATTGTCTAAGAAACAACATGAGGCTTGCAAGAGATTGAAACAATGCATCCCAAAACATATTCCACCAGTGAAAACAAACGTTTCTAAAAAGGCCTTGAAGAAGCAAGCAAAAGAATAGTGGCTGAGTGATATTTCTGAGAGAAACATGCATTTCATCCTTCTGGAGTAAATTTTCAGCCTGGAATTCATATGCATTTTGTACTGTGCAGAATGTATCTACCTGCTCGGGGGTTGTGTCATAGAAGCACCTTTCCTGCAGGAGCTTATTGCAATAGTCATCGTTTGGCTAAGTTCTTTAGGGTTGGTTTTGGAAGGTCTTTCAACTTTGGCCCAATCCCGCTTCGTACGAAATTTTTTCACAGCGCTGTTTCCAAGTGTCCACAAAGAGCTGCTGCTGGAAACTGTACACATGCACATCTCCCATACTGGAGTGCTCGTTTCACTACCTGGATTTTGGTTTCCTCTTCCTTCTTTTAACTGACAACTCTTCCTTCAACATGTACACACACCTTGTAGCAGTTTCAGCTTTAAGCATGTTGGTGTTCTCAAAACGCTCTGTAACCTGTGTAGAGTGTGTCACTCTCCAGTACTGAATACACAACTTACAGTTCCTTTCACCACAGACATGCAAACACATGTTTTTGGGGGAGTCCTATTTAAGATCAGGTGGAAATGTAAGGCATTCATCGAGAAGATGAAGTCAATCATGCTTTTGCACTCTTCAACCGATAGAAATGACTTTTATTAGAAGCCCGTCTGAATTTCACTGCAAAATGCCCTTCTTTTCTGCTTTCTTGAATGTTCCTGAAGCATTAGGTGAAAGAGCGTGTTTGAACAAGGGTGAAGCAGTGTGAGTTTTCCTAGATATCAAGTGATTTGAGAAACATATTCCGCGTTTTTCCACATTGTCTATAAACAGCAGGAGGCTTGCACGAGATTGAAACAATGCATCCCAAAACATATTCCACCAGAGAAAACACACATTTCTACAAAGACCTTGAAAGAGCAGGCAAAAGAATAGTGGCTGAGTGTTCTTTCAGAGAGAAACATGCATTTAATTCTTCTAGAGTGAGTTCTCGTCCTGGAATTCATATGCATTTTGAACTGTGCAGAATGTAGCTACGTGCTCAGGGGTTCTGTCATAGAAGCACCTTTCCTGCAGGAGCTTATTGCAACATTCATTGTTTGGCTAATTTCTTTAGGGTTGGTTTTGGAAGGTCTTTCAACTTTGGCCAAATCCCGCTTCGTACGAAATTTTTTCACACTGCTGTTTCCAAGTGTCCACAAAGAACTGCTGCTGAAACGGTACACATGCACATCTCCCATACTGGTGTGCTCGTTTCACTACCTGGATTTCGGTTTCCTCCTCCTTCTTTGAAATGACAAGCCTTCATTCAGCATGCTACACACGCCTTGTAGCAGTTTCAGTTTTAAACATGTTGGTGCTCACAAAACGCTGTGTAACCTGAGTAGAGTGTGTCACTCTCCAGCACTGAATACACAACTTAGAGCTCCTTTCGCCATAGACACGCAAACACATCTTTTTGGGAAAGTTCTAATTCAGGTCATTTGGAAATGTAAGGTTTTCATCGAGAACATGAAGTGAATCATACTTTTCCACTCTGCAACAGATAGAAATGACTTTTCCTACATGCCATTCTGAAATGCACTGCAAAATGGACCTCTTTTCTGCTTTCTTGAATGTTCTCAACGCATTAGGTGAAAGAGCGTGTTTGAGCAAGAGTGATGCAGTGTGCTTCTTCCTGGATTTCAAGTGATTTGGGAAACCTCATCCGCGTTTTCCACATTGTCTAAGAAACAACATGAGGCTTTCAAGAGATTGAAACAATGCATCCCAATACATATTCCACCAGTGAAAACACACGTTTCTACAAAGGCCTTGAAGGAGCAATAAAAAGAATAGTGGCTGAGTGATCTTTCCGAGAGAAACATGCATTTCATCCTTCTGGAGTAAATTTTCAGCCTGGAATTCATATGCATTTTGTACTGTGCAGAATGTATCTACCTGCTCGGGGGTTGTGTCATAGAAGCACCTTTCCTGCAGGAGCTTATTGCAATAGTCATCGTTTGGCTAAGTTCTTTAGGGTTGGTTTTGGAAGGTCTTTCAACTTTGGCCCAATCCCGCTCGTACGAAGTTCTTTCACAGCGCTGTTTCCTGGTGTCCACAAAGAGCTGCTGCTGGAAACTGTACACCTGCACATCTCCCATACTGGTTTGCTCGTTTCACTACCTGGATATTGGTTTCCTCTTCCTTCTTTGAAATGACAAGCCTTCATTCAACATGTACACACACCTTGTAGCAGTTTCAGCTTTAAGCATGTTGGTGTTCTCAAAAGGCTGTGTAACGTGTGTAGAGTGTGTCACTCTCCAGTACTGAATACACAACTTAGAGTTCCTTTCACCACAGACATGCAAACACATCTTTTTGGGGGAGTCCTATTTAAGATCAGGTGGAAATGTAAGGGTTTCATCGAGAAGATGAAGTCAATCATGCTTTTGCACTCTGCAACCGACAGAATTGACTTTTTGTAGAAGCCCGTCTGAATTTCACTGCAAAATGCCCTTTTTTTCTCCTTTCTTGAATGTTCTCGAAGCATTAGGTGAAAGAGCGTGTTTGAACAAGGGTGAAGCAGTGTGAGTTTTCTTAGATTTCAAGTGATTTGAGAAACATATTCCGTGTTTTTCCACATTGTCTATAAACAGCAGGAGGATTGCAAGATATTGAAACAACGCATCACAAAACATATTCCACCAGTGAAAACACACATTTCTACAAAGACCTTGAAAGAGCAGGCAAAAGAATAGTGCCTGAGTGTTCTTTCAGAGAGAAACATGCATTTCATTCTTCTAGAGTGAGTTTTCAGCCTGGAATTCATATGCATTTTGAACTCTGCAGAATGTAGCTACCTGCTCGGGGGTTCTGTCATAGAAGCACCTTTCCTGCAGGAGATTATTGCAACATTCATTGTTTGGCTAATTTCTTTAGGGTTGGTTTTGGAAGGTCTTTCAACTTTGGCCAAATCCCGCTTCGTACGAAATTTTTTCACACTGCTGTTTCCAAGTGTCCATAAAGAACTGCTGCTGGAAACTGTACACTTGCAAATCTCCCATACTGGTCTGCTCGTTTCACTACCTGGATTTCGGTTTCCTCCACCTTCTTTGAAATGACAAGCCTTCATTCAGCATGCTACACACGCCTTGTAGCAGTTTCCGTTTTAAACATGTTGGTGCTCTCAAAACGCTGTGTAACCTGAGTAGTGTGTCACTCTCCAGCACTGAATACACAACTTGGAGCTCCTTTCGCCACAGACACGCAAACACATCTTTTTGGGAAAGTCCTAATTCAGGTCACTTGGAAATGTAAGGGTTTCACCGAGAATATGAAGTGAATCATGCTTTTCCACTCTGCAACAGATAGAAATGACTTTTCCTACATGCCCGTCTGAAATTCACTGCAAAATGGACCTCTTTCCTGCTTTCTTGAATGTTCTCAACGCATTAGGTGAAAGAGCGTGTTTGAGCAAGAGTGATGCAGTGTGCTTCTTCCTGGATTTCAAGTGATTTGGGAAACCTCATCCGCGTTTTTCCACATTGTCTAAGAAACAACATGAGGCTTGCAAGAGATTGAAACAATGCATCCCAAAACATATTCTACCGGTTAAAACACACGTTTCTACAAAGGCCTTGAAGAAGCAAGCAAAAGAATAGTGGCTGAGTGATCTTTCTGAGAGAAACATGCATTTCATTCTTCTATACTGAGATTTCAGCCTGGAATTCATATGCATTTTGAACTGTGCAGAATGTAGCTACCTGCTCGGGGGTTCTGTCATAGAAGCACCTTTCCTGCAGGAGCTTATTGCAACATTCATTGTTTGGCTAATTTCTTTAGGGTTCGTTTTGGAAGGTCTTTCAACTTTGGCCAAATCCCGCTTCGTAGAAATTTTTTCACACTGCTGTTTCAAGTGTCCACAAAGAACTGCTGATGGAAACGGTACACATGCACATCTCCCATACTGGTGTGCTCGTTTCACTACCTGGATTTCGGTTTCCTCCTCCTTCTTTGAAATGACAAGCCTTCATTCAGCATGCTACACACACCTTGTAGCAGTTTCAGTTTTAAACATGTTGGTGCTCTCAAAACGCTGTGTAACCTGAGTAGAGTGTGTCACTCTCCAGCACTGAATACACAACTTAGAGCTCCTTTCGCCACAGACACGCAAACACATCTTTTTGGGAAAGTCCTAATTCAGGTCACTTGGAAATGTAAGGGTTTCATCGAGAACATGAAGTGAATCATGCTTTTCCACTCTGCAACACATAGAAATGACTTTTCCTACATGCCCGTCTGATATTCACTGCAAAATGGACCTCTTTTCTGCTTTCTTGAATGTTTTCAACGCATTAGGTGAAAGAGCGTGTTTGAGCAAGAGTGATGCAGTGTGCTTCTTCCTGGATTTCAAGTGATTTGGGAAACCTCATCCGCGTTTTTCCACATTGTCTAAGAAACAACAAGAGTCTTGCAAGAGATTGAAACAATGCATCCCAATACATATTCTACCAGTGAAAACACACGTTTCTACAAAGGCCTTGAAGGAGCAATAAAAAGAATAGTGGCTGAGTGATCTTTCCGAGAGAAACATGCATTTCATCCTTCTGGAGTAAATTTTCAGCCTGGAATTCAAATGCATTTTGTACTGTGCAGAATGTATCTACCTGTTCGGGGGTTGTGTCATAGAAGCACCTTTCCTGCAGGAGCTTATTGCAGCAGTCATCGTTTGGCTAAGTTCTTTAGGGTTGGTTTTGGAAGGTCTTTCAACTTTGGCCAAATCCCGCTTCGTACGAAATTTTTTCACAGCGCTGTTTCCTAGTGTCCGCAAAGAGCTGCTCCTGGAAACTGTACACATGCACATCTCCCATACTGGTGTGCTCGTTTCACTACCTGGATTTTGGTTTCCTCTTCCTTCTTTGAAATGACAAGCCTTCATTCAACATGTACACACACCTTGTAGCAGTTTCAGCTTTAAGCATGTTGGTGTTCTCAAAAGGCTGTGTAACCTGTGTAGAGTGTGTCACTCTCCAGTACTGAATACACAACTTACAGTTCCTTTCACCACAGACATGCCATCACATCTTTTTGGGGGAGTCCTATTTAAGATCAGGTGAAAATGTAAGGCTTTCATCGAGAAGATGAAGTCAATCATCCTTTTGCACTCTGTAACCGATAGAAATGACTTTTTGTAGAAGCCCTTCTGAATTTCACTGCAAAATGCCCTTTTTTTCTGCTTTCTTGAATGTTCTCGAAGCGTTAGGTGAAAGAGCGTGTTTGAACAAGGGTGAAGCAGTGTGAGTTTTCCTAGATTTCAAGTGATTTGAGAAACATATTCCGCGTTTTTCCACATTGTCTATAAACAGCAAGAGGATTGCAAGATATTGAAACAACGCATCCCAAAACATCTTCCACCAGTGAAAACACACGTTTCTACAAAGACCTTGAAAGAGCAGGCAAAAGAATAGTGGCTGAGTGTTCTTTCAGAGAGAAACATGCATTTCATTCTTCTAGAGTGAGTTTTCAGCCTGTAATTCATATGCATTTTGAACTCTGCAGAATGTAGCTACCTGCTCGGGGGTTCTGTCATAGAAGCACCTTTCCTGCAGGAGCTTATTGCAACAGTCACCGTTTGGCTAAGTTCTTTAGGGTTGGTTTTGGAACGTCTTTCAACTTTGGCCAAATCCCGCTTCGTACGAAATTTTTCACAGTGCTGTTTCCAAGTGTCCACAAAGAGTTGCTCCTGGAAACTGTACACATGCAAATCTCCCATACTGGTGTGCTCGTTTCACTACCTGGATTTTGGATTCCTCTTCCTTCTTTGAAATGAAGAGCCTTCATTCAACATGTAAAAACACCTTGTAGCAGTTTCAGCTTTAAGCATGTTGGTGTTCTCAAAAGGCTGTGTAACCTGTGTAGAGTGTGTCACTCTCCAGTACTGAATACACAACTTTGAGTTCCTTTCACCACAGACATGCGAACACATTTTTTTGGTGAGTGCTATTTAAGATCACGTGGAAATGTAAGGGTTTCATCGAGAAGATGAGGTCAATCATGCTTTTGCATTCTGCAACCGATAGAAATGACTTTTTGTAAAAGCCCGTCTGAATTTCACTGCAAAATGCCCTTCTTTTCTGCTTTCTTGAATGTTCTCGAAGCATTAGGTGAAAGAGCGTGTTTGAACAAGGGTGAAGCAGTGTGCTTCTTCCTGGATTTCAAGTGATTTGGGAAACCTCATCCGCGTTTTTCCACATTGTCTAAGAAACAACATGAGGCTTGCAAGAGATTGAAACAATGCATCCCAAAACATATTCCACCAGTGAAAACACACGTTTCTACAAAGGCCTTGAAGAAGCAAGCAAGAGAATAGTGGCTGAGTGATCTTTGCGAGAGAAACATGCATTTCATCCTTCTGGAGTAAATTTTCAGCCTGGAATTCATATGCATTTTGTACTGTGCAGAATGTATCTACCTGCTCGGGGGTTGTGTCATAGAAGCACCTTTCCTGCAGGAGCTTATTGCAACAGTCATCGTTTGGCTAAGTTCTTTAGGGTTGGTTTTGGAAGGTCTTTCAACTTTGGCCCAATCCCGCTTCGTACGAAATTTTTTCACAGCGCTGTTTCCAAGTGTCCACAAAGAGCTGCTGCTGGAAACTGTGCACATCCACATCTCCCATACTGGTGTGCTCGTTTCACTACCTGGATTTTGGTTTCCTCTTCCTTCTTTGAAATGACAAGCATTCATTCAACATGTACACACACCTGGTAGCAGTTTCAGCTTTAAGCATGTTGGTGTTCTCAAAAGGCTGTGTAACCTGTGTAGAGTGTGTCACTCTCCAGTACTGAATACACAACTTAGAGTTCCTTTCATCACAGACATGCAAACACATCTTTTTGGGGGAGTCCTATTTAAGATCAGGTGGAAATGTAAGGCATTCATCGAGAAGATGAAGTCAATCATGCTTTTGCACTCTGCAACCGATAGAAATGACTTTTTGTAGAAGCCCTTCTGAATTTCACGCAAAATCCCCTCTTTTCTGCTTTCTTGAATGTTCCTGAAGCATTAGGTGAAAGAGCGTGTTTGAACAAGGGTGAAGCAGTGTGAGTTTCCCTAGATTTCAAGTGATTTGAGAAACATATTCCGCGTTTTTCCACATTGTCTATAAACAGCAGGAGGCTTGCACGAGATTGAAACAATGCATCCCAAAACATATTCCACCAGAGAAAACACACATTTCTACAAAGACCTTGAAAGAGCAGGCAAAAGAATAGTGGCTGAGTGTTCTTTCAGAGAGAAACATGCATTTAATTCTTCTAGAGTGAGTTCTCAGCCTGGAATTCATATGCATTTTGAACTGTGCAGAATGTAGCTACGTGCTCGGGGGTTCTGTCATAGAAGCACCTTTCCTGCAGGAGCTTATTGCAACATTCATTGTTTGGCTAATTTCTTTAGGGTTGGTTTTGGAAGGTCTTTCAACTTTGGCCAAATCCCGCTTCGTACGAAATTATTTCACACTGCTGTTTCCAAGTGTCCACAAAGAACTGCTGCTGGAAACGGTACACATGCACATCTCCCATACTGGTGTGCTCGTTTCACTACCTGGATTTCGGTTTCCTCCTCCTTCTTTGAAATGACAAGCCTTCATTCAGCATGCTACACACGCCTTGTAGCAGTTTCAGTTTTAAACATGTTGGTGCTCTCAAAACGCTGTGTAACCTGAGTAGAGTGTGTCACTCTCCAGCACTGAATACACAACTTAGAGCTCCTTTCGCCACAGACACGCAAACACATCTTTTTGGGAAAGTCCTAATTCAGGTCACTTGGAAATGTAAGGGTTTCACCGAGAATATGAAGTGAATCATGCTTTTCCACTCTGCAACAGATAGAAATGACTTTTCCTACATGCCCGTCTGAAATTCACTGCAAAATGGACCTCTTTCCTTCTTTCTTGAATGTTCTCAACGCATTAGGTGAAAGAGCGTGTTTGAGCAGGAGTGATGCAGTGTGCTTCTTCCTGGATTTCAAGTGATTTGGGAAACCTCATCCGCGTTTTTCCACATTGTCTAAGAAACAACATCAGGCTTGCAAGAGATTGAAACAATGCATCCAAAACATATTCTACCGGTTAAACACACGTTTCTACAAAGGCCTTGAAGACCAAGCAAAAGAATAGTGGCTGAGTGATCTTTCTGAGAGAAACATGCATTTCATTCTTCTATACTGAGTTTTCAGCCTGGAATTCATATGCATTTTGTACTGTGCAGAATGTATCTACCTGCTCGGGGGTTGTGTCATAGAAGCACCTTTCCTGCAGGAGCTTATTGCAACAGTCATCGTTTGGCAAAGTTCTTTAGGCTTGGTTTTGGAAGGTCTTTCAACTTTGGCCCAATCCCGCTTCGTACGAAATTTTTTCACAGCGCTGTTTCCAAGTGTCCGCAAAGAGCTGCTGCTGGAAACTGTGCACATGCACATCTCCCATACTGGTGTGCTCGTTTCACTACCTGGATTTTGGTTTCCTCTTCCTTCTTTGAAATGACAAGCCTTCATTCAACATGTACACACACCTTGTAGCAGTTTCAGCTTTAAGCATGTTGGTGTTCTCAAAAGGCTGTGTAACCTGTGTAGAGTGTGTCACTCTCCAGTACTGAATACACAACTTAGAGTTCCTTTAATCACAGACATGCAAACACATCTTTTTGGGGGAGTCCTATTTAAGATCAGATGGAAATGTAAGGGTTGCATCGAGAAGTTGAAGTCAATCATGCTTTTGCACTCTGCAACCGATAGAAATGATTTTTGTAGAAGCCCGTCTGAATTTCACTGCAAAATGCCCTTCTTTTCTGCTTTCTTGAATGTTCTCGAAGCATTAGGTGAAAGAGCGTTTTTGATCAAGGGTGAAGCATTGTGAGTTTTCCCAGATATCAAGTGATTTGAGAAACATATTCCGCATTTTTCCACATTGTCTATAAACAGCAGGAGGCTTGCAAGAGATTGAAACAATGCATCCCAAAACATATTCCACCAGTGAAAACACACATTTCTACAAAGACCTTGAAAGAGCAGCCAAAAGAATAGTGGCTGAGTGTTCTTTCAGAGAGAAACATGCATTTCATTCTTCTACAGTGAGTTTTCAGCCTGGAATTCATATGCATTTTGAGCTGTGCAGAATGTATCTACCTGCTCGGGGGTTCTGTCATAGAAGCACCTTTCCTGCAGGAGCTTATTGCAACAGTCATCATTTGGCTAAGTTCTTTAGGGTTGGTTTTGGAAGGTCTTTCAACTTTGGCCCAATCCCGCTCGTACGAAATTTTTTCACAGCGCTGTTTCCAAGTGTCCACAAGGAGCTGGCGCTGGAAACTGTACACATGCACATCTCCCATACAGGTGTGCTCGTTTCACTACCTGGATTTTGGTTTCCTCTTCCTTCTTTGAAATGACAAGCCTTCATTCAACATGTACACACACCTTGTAGCAGTTTCAGCTTTAAGCATGTTGGTGTTCTCAAAAGGCTGTGTAACCTGTGTGGAGTGTGTCACTCTCCAGTACTGAATACACAACTTAGAGTTCCTTTCATCACAGACATGCAAACACATCTTTTTGGGGGAGTCCTATTTAAGATCAGGTGGAAATGTAAGGGTTGCATCGAGAAGATGAAGTCAATCATGCTTTTGCACTCTGCAGCCGATAGAAATGACTTTTCTTACATGCCCGTCTGAAATTCACTGCAAAATGGACCTCTTTCCTTCTTTCTTGAATGTTCTCAACGCATTAGGTGAAAGAGCGTGTTTGAGCAGGAGTGATGCAGTGTGCTTCTTCCTGGATTTCAAGTGATTTGGGAAACCTCATCCGCGTTTTTCCACATTGTCTAAGAAACAACATCAGGCTTGCAAGAGATTGAAACAATGCATCCCAAAACATATTCTACCGGTTAAAACACACGTTTCTACAAAGGCCTTGAAGAAGCAAGCAAAAGAATAGTGGCTGAGTGATCTTTCTGAGAGAAACATGCATTTCATTCTTCTATACTGAGTTTTCAGCCTGGAATTCATATGCATTTTGTACTGTGCAGAATGTATCTACCTGCTCGGGGGTTGTGTCATAGAAGCACCTTTCCTGCAGGAGCTTATTGCAACAGTCATCGTTTGGCAAAGTTCTTTAGGCTTGGTTTTGGAAGGTCGTTCAACTTTGGCCCAATCCCGCTTCGTACGAAATTTTTTCACAGCGCTGTTTCCAAGTGTCCGCAAAGAGCTGCTGCTGGAAACTGTGCACATGCACATCTCCCATACTGGTGTGCTCGTTTCACTACCTGGATTTTGGTTTCCTCTTCCTTCTTTGAAATGACAAGCATTCATTCAACATGTACACACACCTGGTAGCAGTTTCAGCTTTAAGCATGTTGGTGTTCTCAAAAGGCTGTGTAACCTGTGTAGAGTGTGTCACTCTCCAGTACTGAATACACAACTTAGAGTTCCTTTCATCACAGACATGCAAACACATCTTTTTGGGGGAGTCCTATTTAAGATCAGGTGGAAATGTAAGGCATTCATCGAGAAGATGAAGTCAATCATGCTTTTGCACTCTGCAACCGATAGAAATGATTTTTGTAGAAGCCCGTCTGAATTTCACTGCAAAATGCCCTTCTTTTCTGCTTTCTTGAATGTTCTCGAAGCATTAGGTGAAAGAGCGTTTTTGATCAAGGGTGAAGCATTGTGAGTTTTCCCAGATATCAAGTGATTTGAGAAACATATTCCGCATTTTTCCACATTGTCTATAAACAGCAGGAGGCTTGCAAGAGATTGAAACAATGCATCCCAAAACATATTCCACCAGTGAAAACACACATTTCTACAAAGACCTTGAAAGAGCAGCCAAAAGAATAGTGGCTGAGTGTTCTTTCAGAGAGAAACATGCATTTCATTCTTCTACAGTGAGTTTTCAGCCTGGAATTCATATGCATTTTGAGCTGTGCAGAATGTATCTACCTGCTCGGGGGTTCTGTCATAGAAGCACCTTTCCTGCAGGAGCTTATTGCAACAGTCATCGTTTGGCTAAGTTCTTTAGGGTTGGTTTTGGAAGCTCTTTCAACTTTGGCCCAATCCCGCTCTTAAGAAATTTTTTCACAGCGCTGTTTCCAAGTGTCCACAAGGAGCTGGCGCTGGAAACTGTACACATGCACATCTCCCATACAGGTGTGCTCGTTTCACTACCTGGATTTTGGTTTCCTCTTCCTTCTTTGAAATGACAAGCCTTCATTCAACATGTACACACACCTTGTAGCAGTTTCAGCTCTAAGCATGTTGGTGTTCTCAAAAGGCTGTGTAACCTGTGTGGAGTGTGTCACTCTCCAGTACTGAATACACAACTTAGAGTTCCTTTCATCACAGACATGCAAACACATCTTTTTGGGGGAGTCCTATTTAAGATCAGGTGGAAATGTAAGGGTTGCATCGCGAAGATGAAGTCAATCATGCTTTTGCACTCTGCAGCCGATAGAAATGACTTTTCCTACATGCCCGTCTGAAATTCACTGCAAAATGGACCTCTTTCCTTCTTTCTTGAATGTTCTCAACGCATTAGGTGAAAGAGCGTGTTTGAGCAGGAGTGATGCAGTGTGCTTCTTCCTGGATTTCAAGTGATTTGGGAAACCTCATCCGCGTTTTTCCACATTGTCTAAGAAACAACATCAGGCTTGCAAGAGATTGAAACAATGCATCCCAAAACATATTCTACCGGTTAAAACACACGTTTCTACAAAGGCCTTGAAGAAGCAAGCAAAAGAATAGTGGCTGAGTGATCTTTCTGAGAGAAACATGCATTTCATTCTTCTATACTGAGTTTTCAGCCTGGAATTCATATGCATTTTGTACTGTGCAGAATGTATCTACCTGCTCGGGGGTTGTGTCATAGAAGCACCTTTCCTGCAGGAGCTTATTGCAACAGTCATCGTTTGGCAAAGTTCTTTAGGCTTGGTTTTGGAAGGTCGTTCAACTTTGGCCCAATCCCGCTTCGTACGAAATTTTTTCACAGCGCTGTTTCCAAGTGTCCGCAAAGAGCTGCTGCTGGAAACTGTGCACATGCACATCTCCCATACTGGTGTGCTCGTTTCACTACCTGGATTTTGGTTTCCTCTTCCTTCTTTGAAATGACAAGCATTCATTCAACATGTACACACACCTGGTAGCAGTTTCAGCTTTAAGCATGTTGGTGTTCTCAAAAGGCTGTGTAACCTGTGTAGAGTGTGTCACTCTCCAGTACTGAATACACAACTTAGAGTTCCTTTCATCACAGACATGCAAACACATCTTTTTGGGGGAGTCCTATTTAAGATCAGGTGGAAATGTAAGGCATTCATCGAGAAGATGAAGTCAATCATGCTTTTGCACTCTGCAACCGATAGAAATGATTTTTGTAGAAGCCCGTCTGAATTTCACTGCAAAATGCCCTTCTTTTCTGCTTTCTTGAATGTTCTCGAAGCATTAGGTGAAAGAGCGTGTTTGAACAAGGGTGAAGCAGTGTGAGTTTTCCTAGATTTCAAGTGATTTGAGAAACATATTCCGCGTTTTTCCACATTGTCTATAAACAGCAGGAGGCTTGCAAGAGATTCAAACAATGCATCCCAAAACATATTCCACCAGTGAAAACACACATTTCTACAAAGACCTTGAAAGAGCAGGCAAAAGAATAGTGGCTGAGTGTTCTTTCAGAGAGAAACATGCATTTCATTCTTCTAGAGTGAGTTTTCAGCCTGGAATTCATATGCATTTTGAACTGTGCAGAATGTAGCCACCTGCTCGGGGGTTGTGGCATAGAAGCACCTTTCCACCAGGAGCTTATTGCAACAGTCACCGTTTGGCTAAGTTCTTTAGGGTTGGTTTTGGAACGTCTTTCAACTTTGGCCAAATCCCGCTTCGTACGAAATTTTTCACAGTGCTGTTTCCAAATGTCCACAAAGAGTTGCTGCTGGAAACTGACACATGCAAATCTCCCATACTGGTGTGCTCATTTCACTACCTGGATTTTGGATTCCTCTTCCTTCTTTAAAATGAAGAGCCTTCATTCAACATGTAAAAACACCTTGTAGCAGTTTCAGCTTTAAGCATGTTGGTGTTCTCAAAACGCTGTGTAACCTGTGTAGAGTGTGTCACTCTCCAGTACTGAATACACAATTTAGAGATCCTTTCACCACAGACATGCGAACACATCTTTTTGGGGAGTCCTATGTAAGATCACGTGGAAATATAAGGGTTTCATCGAGAAGATGAGGTCAGTCATGCTTTTGCATTCTGCCACCGATAGAAATGATTTTTGTAAAAGCCCGTCTGAATTTCACTGCAAAATGCCCTTCTTTTCTGCTTTCTTGAATGTTCTCAAAGCATTAGGTGAAAGAGCGTGTATGAACAAGGGTGAAGCAGTGTGAGTTTTCCTAGATATCATGTGATTTGAGAAACATAATCCGCGTTTTTCCACATTGTCTATAAACAGCAGGAGGCTTGCAAGAGATTGAAACAATGCATTCCAAAACATATTCCACCAGTGAAAACACAGATTTCTACAGAGACCTTGAAAGAGCAGGCAAAAGAATAGTGGCTGAGTGTTCTTTCAGAGAGAAAGATGCATTTCATTCTTCTAGAGTGAGTTTTCAGGCTGGAATTCAAATGCATTTTGTACTGTGCAGAATGTATCTACCTGATCGGGGGTTGTGTCATAGAAGAACCTTTCGTGCAGGAGCTTATTGCAACATTCATGGTTTGGCTAATTTCTTTAGGGTTGATTTTGGAAGGTCTTTCAACTTTGGCCAAATCCCGCTTCGTACGAAATTTTTTCACACTGCTGTTTCCAAGTGTCCACAAAGAGCTGCTGCTGGAAACTGTACACTTTCAAATCTCCCATACTGGTGTGCTCATTTCACTACCTGGATTTTGCTTTCCTCTTCCTTCTTTGAAATGACAAGCTTTCTTTCAACATGTACACACACCTTGTAGCAGTTTCAGCTTTAAGCCTGTTGGTGTTCTCAAAAGGCTGTGTAACCTGTGTCAAGTGTGTCACTCTCCAGTACTGAATACACAACTTAGAGTTCCTTTCATCACAGACATGCAAACACATCTTTTTGGGTAGTCCTATTTAAGATCAGGTGGAAATGTAAGGGTTTCATCGAGAAGATGAAGTCAATCATGCTTTTGCACTCTGCAGCCGATAGAAATGACTTTTTGTAGAAGCCCTTCTGAATTTCACTGCAAAATGCCCTTCTTTTCTGCTTTCTTGAATGTTCTCGAAGCATTAGGTGAAAGAGCGTGTTTGAACAAGGGTGAAGCAGTGTGAGTTTTCCTAGATTTCAAGTGATTTGAGAAACATATTCCGCGTTTTTCCACATTGTCTATAAACAGCAGGAGGCTTGCAAGAGATTCAAACAATGCATCCCAAAACATATTCCACCAGTGAAAACACACATTTCTACAAAGACCTTGAAAGAGCAGGCAAAAGAATAGTGGCTGAGTGTTCTTTCAGAGAGAAACATGCATTTCATTCTTCTAGAGTGAGTTTTCAGCCTGGAATTCATATGCATTTTGAACTCTGCAGAATGTAGCTACCTGCTCGAGGGTTCTGTCATAGAAGCACCTGTCCTGCAGGAGCTTATTGCAACATTCATTGTTTGGCTAAGTTCTTTAGGGTTGGTTTTGGAAGGTCTTTCAACTTTGGCCAAATCCCGCTTCTTGCGAAATTTTTTCACACTGCTGTCTCCAAGTGTCCACAAAGAGTTGCTCCTGGAAACGGTACACATGCACATCTCCCATACTGGTGTGCTCGTTTCACTACCTGGATTTCGGCTTCCTCCTCCTTCTTTGAAATGACAAGCCTTCATTCAGCATGCTACACACGCCTTGTAGCAGTTTCAGTTTTAAACATGTTGGTGCTCTCAAAACGCTGTGTAACCTGAGTAGAGTGTGTCACTCTCCAGCACTGAATACACAACTTAGAGCTCCTTTCGCCACAGACACGCAAACACATCTTTTTGGGAAAGTCCTAATTCAGGTCACTTGGAAATGGAAGGGTTTCCTCGAGAACATGAAGTGAATCATGCTTTTCCACTCTGCAACAGATAGAAATGACTTTTCCTACATGCCCGTCTGAAATTCACTGCAGGATGGACCTCTTTTCTGCTTTCTTGAATGTTCTCAACGCATTAGGTGAAAGAGCGTGTTTGAGCAAGAGTGATGCAGTGTGCTTCTTCCTGGATTTCAGGTGATTTGGGAAACCTCATCCGCGTTTTTCAACATTGTCTAAGGAACAACATGAGGCTTGCAAGAGATTGAAACAATGCATCCCCAAACATATTCCACCAGTCAAAACACACGTTTCTACAAAGGCCTTGAAGAAGCAAGCAAAAGAATAGTGGCTGAGTGATCTTTGCGAGAGAAACATGCATTTCATCCTTCTGGAGTAAATTTTCAGCCTGGAATTCATATGCATTTTGTACTGTGCAGAATGTATCTACCTGCTCGGGGGTTGTGTCATAGAAGCACCTTTCCTGCAGGAGCTTATTGCAACAGTCATCGTTTGGCTAAGTTCTTTAGGGTTGGTTTTGGAAGGTCTTTCAACTTTGGCCCAATCCCGCTTCGTACGAAATTTTTTCACAGCGCTGTTTCCAAGTGTCCACAAAGAGCTGCTGCTGGAAACTGTGCACATGCACATCTCCCATACTGGTGTGCTCGTTTCACTACCTGGATTTTGGTTTCCTCTTCCTTCTTTGAAATGACAAGCCTTCATTCAACATGTACACACACCTTGTAGCAGTTTCAGCTTTAAGCCTGTTGGTGTTCTCAAAAGGCTGTGTAACCTGTGTAGAGTGTGTCACTCTCCAGTACTGAATACAGAAGTTAGAGTTCCTTTCATCACAGACATGCAAACACATCTTTTTGGGTAGTCCTATTTAAGATCAGGTGGAAATGTAAGGGTTTCATCGAGAAGATGAAGTCAATCATGCTTTTGCACTCTGCAGCCGATAGAAATGACTTTTTGTAGAAGCCCTTCTGAATTTCACTGCAAAATGCCCTTCTTTTCTGCTTTCTTGAATGTTCTCGAAGCATTAGGTGAAAGAGCGTGTTTGAACAAGGGTGAAGCAGTGTGAGTTTTCCTAGATTTCAAGTGATTTGAGAAACATATTCCGCGTTTTTCCACATTGTCTATAAACAGCAGGAGGCTTGCAAGAGATTCAAACAATGCATCCCAAAACATATTCCACCAGTGAAAACACACATTTCTACAAAGACCTTGAAAGAGCAGGCAAAAGAATAGTGGCTGAGTGTTCTTTCAGAGAGAAACATGCATTTCATTCTTCTAGAGTGAGTTTTCAGCCTGGAATTCATATGCATTTTGAACTCTGCAGAATGTAGCTACCTCCTCGAGGGTTCTGTCATGGAAGCACCTTTCCTGCAGGAGCTTATTGCAACATTCATTGTTTGGCTAAGTTCTTTAGGGTTGGTTTTGGAAGGTCTTTCAACTTTGGCCAAATCCCGCTTCTTGCGAAATTTTTTCACACTGCTGTTTCCAAGTGTCCACAAAGAGCTGCTCCTGGAAACGGTACACATGCACATCTCCCATACTGGTGTGCTCGTTTCACTACCTGGATTTCGGCTTCCTCCTCCTTCTTTGAAATGACAAACCTTCATTCAGCATGCTACACACGCCTTGTAGCAGTTTCAGTTTTAAACATGTTGGTGCTCTCAAAACGCTGTGTAACCTGAGTAGAGTGTGTCACTCTCCAGCACTGAATACACAACTTAGAGCTCCTTTCGCCACAGACACGCAAACACATCTTTTTGGGAAAGTCCTAATTCAGGTCACTTGGAAATGGAAGGGTTTCCTCGAGAACATGAAGTGAATCATGCTTTTCCACTCTGCAACAGATAGAAATGACTTTTCCTACATGCCCGTCTGAAATTCACTGCAGAATGGACCTCTTTTCTGCTTTCTTGAATGTTCTCAACGCATTAGGTGAAAGAGCGTGTTTGAGCAAGAGTGATGCAGTGTGCTTCTTCCTGGATTTCAAGTGATTTGGGAAACCTCATCCGCGTTTTTCAACATTGTCTAAGGAACAACATGAGGCTTGCAAGAGATTGAAACAATGCATCCCCAAACATATTCCACCAGTGAAAACACACGTTTCTACAAAGGCCTTGAAGAAGCAAGCAAAAGAATAGTGGCTGAGTGATCTTTGCGAGAGAAACATGCATTTCATCCTTCTGGAGTAAATTTTCAGCCTGGAATTCATATGCATTTTGTACTGTGCAGAATGTATCTACCTGCTCGGGGGTTGTGTCATAGAAGCACCTTTCCTGCAGGAGATTATTGCAACAGTCCTCGTTTGGCTAAGTTCTTTAGGGTTGGTTTTGGAAGGTCTTTCAACTTTGGCCCAATCCCGCTTCGTACGAAATTTTTTCACAGCGCTGTTTCCAAGTGTCCACAAAGAGCTGCTGCTGGAAACTGTGCACATGCACATCTCCCATACTGGTGTGCTCGTTTCACTACCTGGATTTTGGTTTCCTCTTCCTTCTTTGAAATGACAAGCCTTCATTCAACATGTACACACACCTTGTAGCAGTTTCAGCTTTAAGCCTGTTGGTGTTCTCAAAAGGCTGTGTAACCTGTGTCGAGTGTGTCACTCTCCAGTACTGAATACACAACTTAGAGTTCCTTTCATCACAGACATGCAAACACATCTTTTTGGGTAGTCCTATTTAAGATCAGGTGGAAATGTAAGGGTTTCATCGAGAAGATGAAGTCAATCATGCTTTTGCACTCTGTAGCCGATAGAAATGACTTTTTGTAGAAGCCCTTCTGAATTTCACTGCAAAATGCCCTTCTTTTCTGCTTTCTTGAATGTTCTCGAAGCATTAGGTGAAAGAGCGTGTTTGAACAAGGGTGAAGCAGTGTGAGTTTTCCTAGATTTCAAGTGATTTGAGAAACATATTCCGCGTTTTTCCACATTGTCTATAAACAGCAGGAGGCTTGCAAGAGATTGAAACAATGCATCCCAAAACATATTCCACCAGTGAAAACACACATTTCTACAAAGACCTTGAAAGAGCAGGCAAAAGAATAGTGGCTGAGTGTTCTTTCAGAGAGAAACATGCATTTCATTCTTCTAGAGTGAGTTTTCAGCCTGGAATTCATATGCATTTTGAACTCTGCAGAATGTAGCTACCTGCTCGAGGGTTCTGTCATAGAAGCACCTTTCCTGCAGGAGCTTATTGCAACATTCATTGTTTGGCTAAGTTCTTTAGGGTTGGTTTTGGAAGGTCTTTCAACTTTGGCCAAATCCCGCTTCTTGCGAAATTTTTTCACACTGCTGTTTCCAAGTGTCCACAAATAGCTGCTCCTGGAAACGGTACACATGCACATCTCCCATACTGGTGTGCTCGTTTCACTACCTGGATTTCGGCTTCCTCCTCCTTCTTTGAAATGACAAGCCTTCATTCAGCATGCTACACACGCCTTGTAGCAGTTTCCGTTTTAAACATGTTGGTGCTCTCAAAACGCTGTGTAACCTGAGTAGAGTGTGTCACTCTCCAGCACTGAATACACAACTTAGAGCTCCTTTCGCCACAGACACGCAAACACATCTTTTTGGGAAAGTCCTAATTCAGGTCACTTGGAAATGGAAGGGTTTCATCGAGAACATGAAGTGAATCATGCTTTTCCACTCTGCAACAGATAGAAATGACTTTTCCTACATGCCCGTCTGAAATTCACTGCAAAATGGACCTCTTTTCTGCTTTCTTGAATGTTCTCAACGCATTAGGTGAAAGAGCGTGTTTGAGCAAGAGTGATGCAGTGTGCTTCTTCCTGGATTTCAAGTGATTTGGGAAACCTCATCCGCGTTTTTCAACATTGTCTAAGGAACAACATGAGGCTTGCAAGAGATTGAAACAATGCATCCCAAAACATATTCCACCAGTGAAAACACACGTTTCTACAAAGGCCTTGAAGAAGCAAGCAAAAGAATAGTGGCTGAGTGATCTTTGCGAGAGAAACATGCATTTCATCCTTCTGCAGTAAATTTTCAGCCTGGAATTCATATGCATTTTGTACTGTGCAGAATGTATCTACCTGCTCGGGGGTTGTGTCATAGAAGCACCTTTCCTGCAGGAGCTTATTGCAACAGTCATCGTTTGGCTAAGTTCTTTAGGGTTGGTTTTGGAAGGTCTTTCAACTTTGGCCCAATCCCGCTTCGTACGAAATTTTTTCACAGCGCTGTTTCCAAGTGTCCACAAAGAGCTGCTGCTGGAAACTGTGCACATGCACATCTCCCATACTGGTGTGCTCGTTTCACTACCTGGATTTTGGTTTCCTCTTCCTTCTTTGAAATGACAAGCCTTCATTCAACATGTACACACACCTTGTAGCAGTTTCAGCTTTAAGCCTGTTGGTGTTCTCAAAAGGCTGTGTAACCTGTGTCGAGTGTGTCACTCTCCAGTACTGAATACACAACTTAGATTTCCTTTCATCACAGACATGCAAACACATCTTTTTGGGTAGTCCTATTTAAGATCAGGTGGAAATGTAAGGGTTTCATCGAGAAGATGAAGTCAATCATGCTTTTGCACTCTGCAGCCGATAGAAATGACATTTTGTAGAAGCCCTTCTGAATTTCACTGCAAAATGCCCTTCTTTTCTGCTTTCTTGAATGTTCTCGAAGCATTAGGTGAAAGAGCGTGTTTGAACAAGGGTGAAGCAGTGTGAGTTTTCCTAGATTTCAAGTGATTTGAGAAACATATTCCGCGTTTTTCCACATTGTCTATAAACAGCAGGAGGCTTGCACGAGATTGAAACAATGCATCCCAAAACATATTCCACCAGTGAAAACACACATTTCTACAAAGACCTTGAAAGAGCAGGCAAAAGAATAGTGGCTGAGTGTTCTTTCAGAGAGAAACATGCATTTCATTCTTCTAGAGTGAGTTTTCAGCCTGGAATTCATATGCATTTTGAACTCTGCAGAATGTAGCTACCTGCTCGAGGGTTCTGTCATAGAAGCACCTGTCCTGCAGGAGCTTATTGCAACATTCATTGTTTGGCTAAGTTCTTTAGGGTTGGTTTTGGAAGGTCTTTCAACTTTGGCCAAATCCCGCTTCTTGCGAAATTTTTTCACACTGCTGTCTCCAAGTGTCCACAAAGAGTTGCTCCTGGAAACGGTACACATGCACATCTCCCATACTGGTGTGCTCGTTTCACTACCTGGATTTCGGCTTCCTCCTCCTTCTTTGAAATGACAAGCCTTCATTCAGCATGCTACACACGCCTTGTAGCAGTTTCAGTTTTAAACATGTTGGTGCTCTCAAAACGCTGTGTAACCTGAGTAGAGTGTGTCACTCTCCAGCACTGAATACACAACTTAGAGCTCCTTTCGCCACAGACACGCAAACACATCTTTTTGGGAAAGTCCTAATTCAGGTCACTTGGAAATGGAAGGGTTTCCTCGAGAACATGAAGTGAATCATGCTTTTCCACTCTGCAACAGATAGAAATGACTTTTCCTACATGCCCGTCTGAAATTCACTGCAGGATGGACCTCTTTTCTGCTTTCTTGAATGTTCTCAACGCATTAGGTGAAAGAGCGTGTTTGAGCAAGAGTGATGCAGTGTGCTTCTTCCTGGATTTCAGGTGATTTGGGAAACCTCATCCGCGTTTTTCAACATTGTCTAAGGAACAACATGAGGCTTGCAAGAGATTGAAACAATGCATCCCCAAACATATTCCACCAGTCAAAACACACGTTTCTACAAAGGCCTTGAAGAAGCAAGCAAAAGAATAGTGGCTGAGTGATCTTTGCGAGAGAAACATGCATTTCATCCTTCTGGAGTAAATTTTCAGCCTGGAATTCATATGCATTTTGTACTGTGCAGAATGTATCTACCTGCTCGGGGGTTGTGTCATAGAAGCACCTTTCCTGCAGGAGCTTATTGCAACAGTCATCGTTTGGCTAAGTTCTTTAGGGTTGGTTTTGGAAGGTCTTTCAACTTTGGCCCAATCCCGCTTCGTACGAAATTTTTTCACAGCGCTGTTTCCAAGTGTCCACAAAGAGCTGCTGCTGGAAACTGTGCACATGCACATCTCCCATACTGGTGTGCTCGTTTCACTACCTGGATTTTGGTTTCCTCTTCCTTCTTTGAAATGACAAGCCTTCATTCAACATGTACACACACCTTGTAGCAGTTTCAGCTTTAAGCCTGTTGGTGTTCTCAAAAGGCTGTGTAACCTGTGTAGAGTGTGTCACTCTCCAGTACTGAATACAGAAGTTAGAGTTCCTTTCATCACAGACATGCAAACACATCTTTTTGGGTAGTCCTATTTAAGATCAGGTGGAAATGTAAGGGTTTCATCGAGAAGATGAAGTCAATCATGCTTTTGCACTCTGCAGCCGATAGAAATGACTTTTTGTAGAAGCCCTTCTGAATTTCACTGCAAAATGCCCTTCTTTTCTGCTTTCTTGAATGTTCTCGAAGCATTAGGTGAAAGAGCGTGTTTGAACAAGGGTGAAGCAGTGTGAGTTTTCCTAGATTTCAAGTGATTTGAGAAACATATTCCGCGTTTTTCCACATTGTCTATAAACAGCAGGAGGCTTGCAAGAGATTCAAACAATGCATCCCAAAACATATTCCACCAGTGAAAACACACATTTCTACAAAGACCTTGAAAGAGCAGGCAAAAGAATAGTGGCTGAGTGTTCTTTCAGAGAGAAACATGCATTTCATTCTTCTAGAGTGAGTTTTCAGCCTGGAATTCATATGCATTTTGAACTCTGCAGAATGTAGCTACCTGCTCGAGGGTTCTGTCATGGAAGCACCTTTCCTGCAGGAGCTTATTGCAACATTCATTGTTTGGCTAAGTTCTTTAGGGTTGGTTTTGGAAGGTCTTTCAACTTTGGCCAAATCCCGCTTCTTGCGAAATTTTTTCACACTGCTGTTTCCAAGTGTCCACAAAGAGCTGCTCCTGGAAACGGTACACATGCACATCTCCCATACTGGTGTGCTCGTTTCACTACCTGGATTTCGGCTTCCTCCTCCTTCTTTGAAATGACAAGCCTTCATTCAGCATGCTACACACGCCTTGTAGCAGTTTCAGTTTTAAACATGTTGGTGCTCTCAAAACGCTGTGTAACCTGAGTAGAGTGTGTCACTCTCCAGCACTGAATACACAACTTAGAGCTCCTTTCGCCACAGACACGCAAACACATCTTTTTGGGAAAGTCCTAATTCAGGTCACTTGGAAATGGAAGGGTTTCCTCGAGAACATGAAGTGAATCATGCTTTTCCACTCTGCAACAGATAGAAATGACTTTTCCTACATGCCCGTCTGAAATTCACTGCAGAATGGACCTCTTTTCTGCTTTCTTGAATGTTCTCAACGCATTAGGTGAAAGAGCGTGTTTGAGCAAGAGTGATGCAGTGTGCTTCTTCCTGGATTTCAAGTGATTTGGGAAACCTCATCCGCGTTTTTCAACATTGTCTAAGGAACAACATGAGGCTTGCAAGAGATTGAAACAATGCATCCCCAAACATATTCCACCAGTGAAAACACACGTTTCTACAAAGGCCTTGAAGAAGCAAGCAAAAGAATAGTGGCTGAGTGATCTTTGCGAGAGAAACATGCATTTCATCCTTCTGGAGTAAATTTTCAGCCTGGAATTCATATGCATTTTGTACTGTGCAGAATGTATCTACCTGCTCGGGGGTTGTGTCATAGAAGCACCTTTCCTGCAGGAGATTATTGCAACAGTCATCGTTTGGCTAAGTTCTTTAGGGTTGGTTTTGGAAGGTCTTTCAACTTTGGCCCAATCCCGCTTCGTACGAAATTTTTTCACAGCGCTGTTTCCAAGTGTCCACAAAGAGCTGCTGCTGGAAACTGTGCACATGCACATCTCCCATACTGGTGTGCTCGTTTCACTACCTGGATTTTGGTTTCCTCTTCCTTCTTTGAAATGACAAGCCTTCATTCAACATGTACACACACCTTGTAGCAGTTTCAGCTTTAAGCCTGTTGGTGTTCTCAAAAGGCTGTGTAACCTGTGTCGAGTGTGTCACTCTCCAGTACTGAATACACAACTTAGAGTTCCTTTCATCACAGACATGCAAACACATCTTTTTGGGTAGTCCTATTTAAGATCAGGTGGAAATGTAAGGGTTTCATCGAGAAGATGAAGTCAATCATGCTTTTGCACTCTGCAGCCGATAGAAATGACTTTTTGTAGAAGCCCTTCTGAATTTCACTGCAAAATGCCCTTCTTTTCTGCTTTCTTGAATGTTCTCGAAGCATTAGGTGAAAGAGCGTGTTTGAACAAGGGTGAAGCAGTGTGAGTTTTCCTAGATTTCAAGTGATTTGAGAAACATATTCCGCGTTTTTCCACATTGTCTATAAACAGCAGGAGGCTTGCAAGAGATTGAAACAATGCATCCCAAAACATATTCCACCACTGAAAACACACATTTCTACAAAGACCTTGAAAGAACAGGCAAAAGAATAGTGGCTGAGTGTTCTTTCAGAGAGAAACATGCATTTCATTCTTCTAGAGTGAGTTTTCAGCCTGGAATTCATATGCATTTTGAACTCTGCAGAATGTAGCTACCTGCTCGAGGGTTCTGTCATAGAAGCACCTTTCCTGCAGGAGCTTATTGCAACATTCATTGTTTGGCTAAGTTCTTTAGGGTTGGTTTTGGAAGGTCTTTCAACTTTGGCCAAATCCCGCTTCTTGCGAAATTTTTTCACACTGCTGTTTCCAAGTGTCCACAAAGAGCTGCTCCTGGAAACGGTACACATGCACATCTCCCATACTGGTGTGCTCGTTTCACTACCTGGATTTCGGCTTCCTCCTCCTTCTTTGAAATGACAAGCCTTCATTCAGCATGCTACACACGCCTTGTAGCAGTTTCAGTTTTAAACATGTTGGTGCTCTCAAAACGCTGTGTAACCTGAGTAGAGTGTGTCACTCTCCAGCACTGAATACACAACTTAGAGCTCCTTTCGCCACAGACACGCAAACACATCTTTTTGGGAAAGTCCTAATTCAGGTCACTTGGAAATGGAAGGGTTTCATCGAGAACATGAAGTGAATCATGCTTTTCCACTCTGCAACAGATAGAAATGACTTTTCCTACATGCCCGTCTGAAATTCACTGCAAAATGGACCTCTTTTCTGCTTTCTTGAATGTTCTCAACGCATTAGGTGAAAGAGCGTGTTTGAGCAAGAGTGATGCAGTGTGCTTCTTCCTGGATTTCAAGTGATTTGGGAAACCTCATCCGCGTTTTTCAACATTGTCTAAGGAACAACATGAGGCTTGCAAGAGATTGAAACAATGCATCCCAAAACATATTCCACCAGTGAAAACACACGTTTCTACAAAGGCCTTGAAGAAGCAAGCAAAAGAATAGTGGCTGAGTGATCTTTGCGAGAGAAACATGCATTTCATCCTTCTGCAGTAAATTTTCAGCCTGGAATTCATATGCATTTTGTACTGTGCAGAATGTATCTACCTGCTCGGGGGTTGTGTCATAGAAGCACCTTTCCTGCAGGAGCTTATTGCAACAGTCATCGTTTGGCTAAGTTCTTTAGGGTTGGTTTTGGAAGGTCTTTCAACTTTGGCCCAATCCCGCTTCGTACGAAATTTTTTCACAGCGCTGTTTCCAAGTGTCCACAAAGAGCTGCTGCTGGAAACTGTGCACATGCACATCTCCCATACTGGTGTGCTCGTTTCACTACCTGGATTTTGGTTTCCTCTTCCTTCTTTGAAATGACAAGCCTTCATTCAACATGTACACACACCTTGTAGCAGTTTCAGCTTTAAGCCTGTTGGTGTTCTCAAAAGGCTGTGTAACCTGTGTCGAGTGTGTCACTCTCCAGTACTGAATACACAACTTAGATTTCCTTTCATCACAGACATGCAAACACATCTTTTTGGGTAGTCCTATTTAAGATCAGGTGGAAATGTAAGGGTTTCATCGAGAAGATGAAGTCAATCATGCTTTTGCACTCTGCAGCCGATAGAAATGACATTTTGTAGAAGCCCTTCTGAATTTCACTGCAAAATGCCCTTCTTTTCTGCTTTCTTGAATGTTCTCGAAGCATTAGGTGAAAGAGCGTGTTTGAACAAGGGTGAAGCAGTGTGAGTTTTCCTAGATTTCAAGTGATTTGAGAAACATATTCCGCGTTTTTCCACATTGTCTATAAACAGCAGGAGGCTTGCAAGAGATTGAAACAATGCATCCCAAAACATATTCCACCAGTGAAAACACACATTTCTACAAAGACCTTGAAAGAGCAGGCAAAAGAATAGTGGCTGAGTGTTCTTTCAGAGAGAAACATGCATTTCATTCTTCTAGAGTGAGTTTTCAGCCTGGAATTCATATGCATTTTGAACTGTGCAGAATGTAGCTACCTGCTCGGGGGTTCTGTCATAGAAGCACCTTTCCTGCAGGAGCTTATTGCAACATTCATTGTTTGGCTAAGTTCTTTAGGGTTGGTTTTGGAAGGTCTTTCAACTTTGGCCAAATCCCGCTTCTTGCGAAATTTTTTCACACTGCTGTTTCCAAGTGTCCACAAAGAGCTGCTCCTGGAAACGGTACACATGCACATCTCCCATACTGGTGTGCTCGTTTCACTACCTGGATTTCGGCTTCCTCCTCCTTCTTTGAAATGACAAGCCTTCATTCAGCATGCTACACACGCCTTGTAGCAGTTTCAGTTTTAAACATGTTGGTGCTCTCAAAACGCTGTGTAACCTGAGTAGAGTGTGTCACTCTCCAGCACTGAATACACAACTTAGAGCTCCTTTCGCCACAGACACGCAAACACATCTTTTTGGGAAAGTCCTAATTCAGGTCACTTGGAAATGGAAGGGTTTCATCGAGAACATGAAGTGAATCATGCTTTTCCACTCTGCAACAGATAGAAATGACTTTTCCTACATGCCCGTCTGAAATTCACTGCAAAATGGACCTCTTTTCTGCTTTCTTGAATGTTCTCAACGCATTAGGTGAAAGAGCGTGTTTGAGCAAGAGTGATGCAGTGTGCTTCTTCCTGGATTTCAAGTGATTTGGGAAACCTCATCCGCGTTTTTCAACATTGTCTAAGGAACAACATGAGGCTTGCAAGAGATTGAAACAATGCATCCCAAAACATATTCCACCAGTGAAAACACACGTTTCTACAAAGGCCTTGAAGAAGCAAGCAAAAGAATAGTGGCTGAGTGATCTTTGCGAGAGAAACATGCATTTCATCCTTCTGCAGTAAATTTTCAGCCTGGAATTCATATGCATTTTGTACTGTGCAGAATGTATCTACCTGCTCGGGGGTTGTGTCATAGAAGCACCTTTCCTGCAGGAGCTTATTGCAACAGTCATCGTTTGGCTAAGTTCTTTAGGGTTGGTTTTGGAAGGTCTTTCAACTTTGGCCCAATCCCGCTTCGTACGAAATTTTTTCACAGCGCTGTTTCCAAGTGTCCACAAAGAGCTGCTGCTGGAAACTGTGCACATGCACATCTCCCATACTGGTGTGCTCGTTTCACTACCTGGATTTTGGTTTCCTCTTCCTTCTTTGAAATGACAAGCCTTCATTCAACATGTACACACACCTTGTAGCAGTTTCAGCTTTAAGCCTGTTGGTGTTCTCAAAAGGCTGTGTAACCTGTGTCGAGTGTGTCACTCTCCAGTACTGAATACACAACTTAGATTTCCTTTCATCACAGACATGCAAACACATCTTTTTGGGTAGTCCTATTTAAGATCAGGTGGAAATGTAAGGGTTTCATCGAGAAGATGAAGTCAATCATGCTTTTGCACTCTGCAGCCGATAGAAATGACATTTTGTAGAAGCCCTTCTGAATTTCACTGCAAAATGCCCTTCTTTTCTGCTTTCTTGAATGTTCTCGAAGCATTAGGTGAAAGAGCGTGTTTGAACAAGGGTGAAGCAGTGTGAGTTTTCCTAGATTTCAAGTGATTTGAGAAACATATTCCGCGTTTTTCCACATTGTCTATAAACAGCAGGAGGCTTGCAAGAGATTGAAACAATGCATCCCAAAACATATTCCACCAGTGAAAACACACATTTCTACAAAGACCTTGAAAGAGCAGGCAAAAGAATAGTGGCTGAGTGTTCTTTCAGAGAGAAACATGCATTTCATTCTTCTAGAGTGAGTTTTCAGCCTGGAATTCATATGCATTTTGAACTCTGCAGAATGTAGCTACCTGCTCGGGGGTTCTGTCATAGAAGCACCTTTCCTGCAGGAGCTTATTGCAACATTCATTGTTTGGCTAAGTTCTTTAGGGTTGGTTTTGGAAGGTCTTTCAACTTTGGCCAAATCCCGCTTCTTGCGAAATTTTTTCACACTGCTGTTTCCAAGTGTCCACAAAGAGCTGCTCCTGGAAACGGTACACATGCACATCTCCCATACTGGTGTGCTCGTTTCACTACCTGGATTTCGGCTTCCTCCTCCTTCTTTGAAATGACAAGCCTTCATTCAGCATGCTACACACGCCTTGTAGCAGTTTCAGTTTTAAACATGTTGGTGCTCTCAAAACGCTGTGTAACCTGAGTAGAGTGTGTCACTCTCCAGCACTGAATACACAACTTAGAGCTCCTTTCGCCACAGACACGCAAACACATCTTTTTGGGAAAGTCCTAATTCAGGTCACTTGGAAATGGAAGGGTTTCATCGAGAACATGAAGTGAATCATGCTTTTCCACTCTGCAACAGATAGAAATGACTTTTCCTACATGCCCGTCTGAAATTCACTGCAAAATGGACCTCTTTTCTGCTTTCTTGAATGTTCTCAACGCATTAGGTGAAAGAGCGTGTTTGAGCAAGAGTGATGCAGTGTGCTTCTTCCTGGATTTCAAGTGATTTGGGAAAACTCATCCGCGTTTTTCAACATTGTCTAAGGAACAACATGAGGCTTGCAAGAGATTGAAACAATGCATCCCAAAACATATTCCACCAGTGAAAACACACGTTTCTACAAAGGCCTTGAAGAAGCAAGCAAAAGAATAGTGGCTGAGTGATCTTTGCGAGAGAAACATGCATTTCTTCCTTCTGCAGTAAATTTTCAGCCTGGAATTCATATGCATTTTGTACTGTGCAGAATGTATCTACCTGCTCGGGGGTTGTGTCATAGAAGCACCTTTCCTGCAGGAGCTTATTGCAACAGTCATCGTTTGGCTAAGTTCTTTAGGGTTGGTTTTGGAAGGTCTTTCAACTTTGGCCCAATCCCGCTTCGTACGAAATTTTTTCACAGCGCTGTTTCCAAGTGTCCACAAAGAGCTGCTGCTGGAAACTGTGCACATGCACATCTCCCATACTGGTGTGCTCGTTTCACTACCTGGATTTTGGTTTCCTCTTCCTTCTTTGAAATGACAAGCCTTCATTCAACATGTACACACACCTTGTAGCAGTTTCAGCTTTAAGCCTGTTGGTGTTCTCAAAAGGCTGTGTAACCTGTGTCGAGTGTGTCACTCTCCAGTACTGAATACACAACTTAGATTTCCTTTCATCACAGACATGCAAACACATCTTTTTGGGTAGTCCTATTTAAGATCAGGTGGAAATGTAAGGGTTTCATCGAGAAGATGAAGTCAATCATGCTTTTGCACTCTGCAGCCGATAGAAATGACATTTTGTAGAAGCCCTTCTGAATTTCACTGCAAAATGCCCTTCTTTTCTGCTTTCTTGAATGTTCTCGAAGCATTAGGTGAAAGAGCGTGTTTGAACAAGGGTGAAGCAGTGTGAGTTTTCCTAGATTTCAAGTGATTTGAGAAACATATTCCGCGTTTTTCCACATTGTCTATAAACAGCAGGAGGCTTGCAAGAGATTGAAACAATGCATCCCAAAACATATTCCACCAGTGAAAACACACATTTCTACAAAGACCTTGAAAGAGCAGGCAAAAGAATAGTGGCTGAGTGTTCTTTCAGAGAGAAACATGCATTTCATTCTTCTAGAGTGAGTTTTCAGCCTGGAATTCATATGCATTTTGAACTGTGCAGAATGTAGCTACCTGCTCGGGGGTTCTGTCATAGAAGCACCTTTCCTGCAGGAGCTTATTGCAACATTCATTGTTTGGCTAAGTTCTTTAGGGTTGGTTTTGGAAGGTCTTTCAACTTTGGCCAAATCCCGCTTCTTGCGAAATTTTTTCACACTGCTGTTTCCAAGTGTCCACAAAGAGCTGCTCCTGGAAACGGTACACATGCACATCTCCCATACTGGTGTGCTCGTTTCACTACCTGGATTTCGGCTTCCTCCTCCTTCTTTGAAATGACAAGCCTTCATTCAGCATGCTACACACGCCTTGTAGCAGTTTCAGTTTTAAACATGTTGGTGCTCTCAAAACGCTGTGTAACCTGAGTAGAGTGTGTCACTCTCCAGCACTGAATACACAACTTAGAGCTCCTTTCGCCACAGACACGCAAACACATCTTTTTGGGAAAGTCCTAATTCAGGTCACTTGGAAATGGAAGGGTTTCATCGAGAACATGAAGTGAATCATGCTTTTCCACTCTGCAACAGATAGAAATGACTTTTCCTACATGCCCGTCTGAAATTCACTGCAAAATGGACCTCTTTTCTGCTTTCCTGAATGTTCTCAACGCATTAGGTGAAAGAGCGTGTTTGAGCAAGAGTGATGCAGTGTGCTTCTTCCTGGATTTCAAGTGATTTGGGAAACCTCATCCGCGTTTTTCAACATTGTCTAAGGAACAACATGAGGCTTGCAAGAGATTGAAACAATGCATCCCAAAACATATTCCACCAGTGAAAACACACGTTTCTACAAAGGCCTTGTAGAAGCAAGCAAAAGAATAGTGGCTGAGTGATCTTTGCGAGAGAAACATGCATTTCATCCTTCTGCAGTAAATTTTCAGCCTGGAATTCATATGCATTTTGTACTGTGCAGAATGTATCTACCTGCTCGGGGGTTGTGTCATAGAAGCACCTTTCCTGCAGGAGCTTATTGCAACAGTCATCGTTTGGCTAAGTTCTTTAGGGTTGGTTTTGGAAGGTCTTTCAACTTTGGCCCAATCCCGCTTCGTACGAAATTTTTTCACAGCGCTGTTTCCAAGTGTCCACAAAGAGCTGCTGCTGGAAACTGTGCACATGCACATCTCCCATACTGGTGTGCTCGTTTCACTACCTGGATTTTGGTTTCCTCTTCCTTCTTTGAAATGACAAGCCTTCATTCAACATGTACACACACCTTGTAGCAGTTTCAGCTTTAAGCCTGTTGGTGTTCTCAAAAGGCTGTGTAACCTGTGTCGAGTGTGTCACTCTCCAGTACTGAATACACAACTTAGATTTCCTTTCATCACAGACATGCAAACACATCTTTTTGGGTAGTCCTATTTAAGATCAGGTGGAAATGTAAGGGTTTCATCGAGAAGATGAAGTCAATCATGCTTTTGCACTCTGCAGCCGATAGAAATGACATTTTGTAGAAGCCCTTCTGAATTTCACTGCAAAATGCCCTTCTTTTCTGCTTTCTTGAATGTTCTCGAAGCATTAGGTGAAAGAGCGTGTTTGAACAAGGGTGAAGCAGTGTGAGTTTTCCTAGATTTCAAGTGATTTGAGAAACATATTCCGCGTTTTTCCACATTGTCTATAAACAGCAGGAGGCTTGCAAGAGATTGAAACAATGCATCCCAAAACATATTCCACCAGTGAAAACACACATTTCTACAAAGACCTTGAAAGAGCAGGCAAAAGAATAGTGGCTGAGTGTTCTTTCAGAGAGAAACATGCATTTCATTCTTCTAGAGTGAGTTTTCAGCCTGGAATTCATATGCATTTTGAACTCTGCAGAATGTAGCTACCTGCTCGGGGGTTCTGTCATAGAAGCACCTTTCCTGCAGGAGCTTATTGCAACATTCATTGTTTGGCTAAGTTCTTTAGGGTTGGTTTTGGAAGGTCTTTCAACTTTGGCCAAATCCCGCTTCTTGCGAAATTTTTTCACACTGCTGTTTCCAAGTGTCCACAAAGAGCTGCTCCTGGAAACGGTACACATGCACATCTCCCATCCTGGTGTGCTCGTTTCACTACCTGGATTTCGGCTTCCTCCTCCTTCTTTGAAATGACAAGCCTTCATTCAGCATGCTACACACGCCTTGTAGCAGTTTCAGTTTTAAACATGTTGGTGCTCTCAAAACGCTGTGTAACCTGAGTAGAGTGTGTCACTCTCCAGCACTGAATACACAACTTAGAGCTCCTTTCGCCACAGACACGCAAACACATCTTTTTGGGAAAGTCCTAATTCAGGTCACTTGGAAATGGAAGGGTTTCATCGAGAACATGAAGTGAATCATGCTTTTCCACTCTGCAACAGATAGAAATGACTTTTCCTACATGCCCGTCTGAAATTCACTGCAAAATGGACCTCTTTTCTGCTTTCTTGAATGTTCTCAACGCATTAGGTGAAAGAGCGTGTTTGAGCAAGAGTGATGCAGTGTGCTTCTTCTTGGATTTCAAGTGATTTGGGAAAACTCATCCGCGTTTTTCAACATTGTCTAAGGAACAACATGAGGCTTGCAAGAGATTGAAACAATGCATCCCAAAACATATTCCACCAGTGAAAACACACGTTTCTACAAAGGCCTTGAAGAAGCAAGCAAAAGAATAGTGGCTGAGTGATCTTTGCGAGAGAAACATGCATTTCTTCCTTCTGCAGTAAATTTTCAGCCTGGAATTCATATGCATTTTGTACTGTGCAGAATGTATCTACCTGCTCGGGGGTTGTGTCATAGAAGCACCTTTCCTGCAGGAGCTTATTGCAACAGTCATCGTTTGGCTAAGTTCTTTAGGGTTGGTTTTGGAAGGTCTTTCAACTTTGGCCCAATCCCGCTTCGTACGAAATTTTTTCACAGCGCTGTTTCCAAGTGTCCACAAAGAGCTGCTGCTGGAAACTGTGCACATGCACATCTCCCATACTGGTGTGCTCGTTTCACTACCTGGATTTTGGTTTCCTCTTCCTTCTTTGAAATGACAAGCCTTCATTCAACATGTACACACACCTTGTAGCAGTTTCAGCTTTAAGCCTGTTGGTGTTCTCAAAAGGCTGTGTAACCTGTGTCGAGTGTGTCACTCTCCAGTACTGAATACACAACTTAGATTTCCTTTCATCACAGACATGCAAACACATCTTTTTGGGTAGTCCTATTTAAGATCAGGTGGAAATGTAAGGGTTTCATCGAGAAGATGAAGTCAATCATGCTTTTGCACTCTGCAGCCGATAGAAATGACATTTTGTAGAAGCCCTTCTGAATTTCACTGCAAAATGCCCTTCTTTTCTGCTTTCTTGAATGTTCTCGAAGCATTAGGTGAAAGAGCGTGTTTGAACAAGGGTGAAGCAGTGTGAGTTTTCCTAGATTTCAAGTGATTTGAGAAACATATTCCGCGTTTTTCCACATTGTCTATAAACAGCAGGAGGCTTGCAAGAGATTGAAACAATGCATCCCAAAACATATTCCACCAGTGAAAACACACATTTCTACAAAGACCTTGAAAGAGCAGGCAAAAGAATAGTGGCTGAGTGTTCTTTCAGAGAGAAACATGCATTTCATTCTTCTAGAGTGAGTTTTCAGCCTGGAATTCATATGCATTTTGAACTGTGCAGAATGTAGCTACCTGCTCGGGGGTTCTGTCATAGAAGCACCTTTCCTGCAGGAGCTTATTGCAACATTCATTGTTTGGCTAAGTTCTTTAGGGTTGGTTTTGGAAGGTCTTTCAACTTTGGCCAAATCCCGCTTCTTGCGAAATTTTTTCACACTGCTGTTTCCAAGTGTCCACAAAGAGCTGCTCCTGGAAACGGTACACATGCACATCTCCCATACTGGTGTGCTCGTTTCACTACCTGGATTTCGGCTTCCTCCTCCTTCTTTGAAATGACAAGCCTTCATTCAGCATGCTACACACGCCTTGTAGCAGTTTCAGCTTTAAGCCTGTTGGTGTTCTCAAAAGGCTGTGTAACCTGTGTCGAGTGTGTCACTCTCCAGTACTGAATACACAACTTAGATTTCCTTTCATCACAGACATGCAAACACATCTTTTTGGGTAGTCCTATTTAAGATCAGGTGGAAATGTAAGGGTTTCATCAAGAAGATGAAGTCAATCATGCTTTTGCACTCTGCAGCCGATAGAAATGACATTTTGTAGAAGCCCTTCTGAATTTCACTGCAAAATGCCCTTCTTTTCTGCTTTCTTGAATGTTCTCGAAGCATTAGGTGAAAGAGCGTGTTTGAACAAGGGTGAAGCAGTGTGAGTTTTCCTAGATTTCAAGTGATTTGAGAAACATATTCCGCGTTTTTCCACATTGTCTATAAACAGCAGGAGGCTTGCAAGAGATTGAAACAATGCATCCCAAAACATATTCCACCAGTGAAAACACACATTTCTACAAAGACCTTGAAAGAGCAGGCAAAAGAATAGTGGCTGAGTGTTCTTTCAGAGAGAAACATGCATTTCATTCTTCTAGAGTGAGTTTTCAGCCTGGAATTCATATGCATTTTGAACTCTGCAGAATGTAGCTACCTGCTCGGGGGTTCTGTCATAGAAGCACCTTTCCTGCAGGAGCTTATTGCAACATTCATTGTTTGGCTAAGTTCTTTAGGGTTGGTTTTGGAAGGTCTTTCAACTTTGGCCAAATCCCGCTTCTTGCGAAATTTTTTCACACTGCTGTTTCCAAGTGTCCACAAAGAGCTGCTCCTGGAAACGGTACACATGCACATCTCCAATACTGGTGTGCTCGTTTCACTACCTGGATTTCGGCTTCCTCCTCCTTCTTTGAAATGACAAGCCTTCATTCAGCATGCTACACACGCCTTGTAGCAGTTTCAGCTTTAAGCCTGTTGGTGTTCTCAAAAGGCTGTGTAACCTGTGTCGAGTGTGTCACTCTCCAGTACTGAATACCCAACTTAGATTTCCTTTCATCACAGACATGCAAACACATCTTTTTGGGTAGTCCTATTTAAGATCAGGTGGAAATGTAAGGGTTTCATCGAGAAGATGAAGTCAATCATGCTTTTGCACTCTGCAGCCGATAGAAATGACATTTTGTAGAAGCCCTTCTGAATTTCACTGCAAAATGCCCTTCTTTTCTGCTTTCTTGAATGTTCTCGAAGCATTAGGTGAAAGAGCGTGTTTGAACAAGGGTGAAGCAGTGTGAGTTTTCCTAGATTTCAAGTGATTTGAGAAACATATTCCGCGTTTTTCCACATTGTCTATAAACAGCAGGAGGCTTGCAAGAGATTGAAACAATGCATCCCAAAACATATTCCACCAGTGAAAACACACATTTCTACAAAGACCTTGAAAGAGCAGGCAAAAGAATAGTGGCTGAGTGTTCTTTCAGAGAGAAACATGCATTTCATTCTTCTAGAGTGAGTTTTCAGCCTGGAATTCATATGCATTTTGAACTCTGCAGAATGTAGCTACCTGCTCGGGGGTTCTGTCATAGAAGCACCTTTCCTGCAGGAGCTTATTGCAACATTCATTGTTTGGCTAAGTTCTTTAGGGTTGGTTTTGGAAGGTCTTTCAACTTTGGCCAAATCCCGCTTCTTGCGAAATTTTTTCACACTGCTGTTTCCAAGTGTCCACAAAGAGCTGCTCCTGGAAACGGTACACATGCACATCTCCCATACTGGTGTGCTCGTTTCACTACCTGGATTTCGGCTTCCTCCTCCTTCTTTGAAATGACAAGCCTTCATTCAGCATGCTACACACGCCTTGTAGCAGTTTCAGTTTTAAACATGTTGGTGCTCTCAAAACGCTGTGTAACCTGAGTAGAGTGTGTCACTCTCCAGCACTGAATACACAACTTAGAGCTCCTTTCGCCACAGACACGCAAACACATCTTTTTGGGAAAGTCCTAATTCAGGTCACTTGGAAATGGAAGGGTTTCATCGAGAACATGAAGTGAATCATGCTTTTCCACTCTGCAACAGATAGAAATGACTTTTCCTACATGCCCGTCTGAAATTCACTGCAAAATGGACCTCTTTTCTGCTTTCTTGAATGTTCTCAACGCATTAGGTGAAAGAGCGTGTTTGAGCAAGAGTGATGCAGTGTGCTTCTTCCTGGATTTCAAGTGATTTGGGAAAACTCATCCGCGTTTTTCAACATTGTCTAAGGAACAACATGAGGCTTGCAAGAGATTGAAACAATGCATCCCAAAACATATTCCACCAGTGAAAACACACGTTTCTACAAAGGCCTTGAAGAAGCAAGCAAAAGAATAGTGGCTGAGTGATCTTTGCGAGAGAAACATGCATTTCTTCCTTCTGCAGTAAATTTTCAGCCTGGAATTCATATGCATTTTGTACTGTGCAGAATGTATCTACCTGCTCGGGGGTTGTGTCATAGAAGCACCTTTCCTGCAGGAGCTTATTGCAACAGGCATCGTTTGGCTAAGTTCTTTAGGGTTGGTTTTGGAAGGTCTTTCAACTTTGGCCCAATCCCGCTTCGTACGAAATTTTTTCACAGCGCTGTTTCCAAGTGTCCACAAAGAGCTGCTGCTGGAAACTGTGCACATGCACATCTCCCATACTGGTGTGCTCGTTTCACTACCTGGATTTTGGTTTCCTCTTCCTTCTTTGAAATGACAAGCCTTCATTCAACATGTACACACACCTTGTAGCAGTTTCAGCTTTAAGCCTGTTGGTGTTCTCAAAAGGCTGTGTAACCTGTGTCGAGTGTGTCACTCTCCAGTACTGAATACACAACTTAGATTTCCTTTCATCACAGACATGCAAACACATCTTTTTGGGTAGTCCTATTTAAGATCAGGTGGAAATGTAAGGGTTTCATCGAGAAGATGAAGTCAATCATGCTTTTGCACTCTGCAGCCGATAGAAATGACATTTTGTAGAAGCCCTTCTGAATTTCACTGCAAAATGCCCTTCTTTTCTGCTTTCTTGAATGTTCTCGAAGCATTAGGTGAAAGAGCGTGTTTGAACAAGGGTGAAGCAGTGTGAGTTTTCCTAGATTTCAAGTGATTTGAGAAACATATTCCGCGTTTTTCCACATTGTCTATAAACAGCAGGAGGCTTGCAAGAGATTGAAACAATGCATCCCAAAACATATTCCACCAGTGAAAACACACATTTCTACAAAGACCTTGAAAGAGCAGGCAAAAGAATAGTGGCTGAGTGTTCTTTCAGAGAGAAACATGCATTTCATTCTTCTAGAGTGAGTTTTCAGCCTGGAATTCATATGCATTTTGAACTGTGCAGAATGTAGCTACCTGCTCGGGGGTTCTGTCATAGAAGCACCTTTCCTGCAGGAGCTTATTGCAACATTCATTGTTTGGCTAAGTTCTTTAGGGTTGGTTTTGGAAGGTCTTTCAACTTTGGCCAAATCGAACTTCTTGCGAAATTTTTTCACACTGCTGTTTCCAAGTGTCCACAAAGAGCTGCTCCTGGAAACGGTACACATGCACATCTCCCATACTGGTGTGCTCGTTTCACTACCTGGATTTCGGCTTCCTCCTCCTTCTTTGAAATGACAAGCCTTCATTCAGCATGCTACACACGCCTTGTAGCAGTTTCAGTTTTAAACATGTTGGTGCTCTCAAAACGCTGTGTAACCTGAGTAGAGTGTGTCACTCTCCAGCACTGAATACACAACTTAGAGCTCCTTTCGCCACAGACACGCAAACACATCTTTTTGGGAAAGTCCTAATTCAGGTCACTTGGAAATGGAAGGGTTTCATCGAGAACATGAAGTGAATCATGCTTTTCCACTCTGCAACAGATAGAAATGACTTTTCCTACATGCCCGTCTGAAATTCACTGCAAAATGGACCTCTTTTCTGCTTTCTTGAATGTTCTCAACGCATTAGGTGAAAGAGCGTGTTTGAGCAAGAGTGATGCAGTGTGCTTCTTCCTGGATTTCAAGTGATTTGGGAAAACTCATCCGCGTTTTTCAACATTGTCTAAGGAACAACATGAGGCTTGCAAGAGATTGAAACAATGCATCCCAAAACATATTCCACCAGTGAAAACACACGTTTCTACAAAGGCCTTGAAGAAGCAAGCAAAAGAATAGTGGCTGAGTGATCTTTGCGAGAGAAACATGCATTTCTTCCTTCTGCAGTAAATTTTCAGCCTGGAATTCATATGCATTTTGTACTGTGCAGAATGTATCTACCTGCTCGGGGGTTGTGTCATAGAAGCACCTTTCCTGCAGGAGCTTATTGCAACAGGCATCGTTTGGCTAAGTTCTTTAGGGTTGGTTTTGGAAGGTCTTTCAACTTTGGCCCAATCCCGCTTCGTACGAAATTTTTTCACAGCGCTGTTTCCAAGTGTCCACAAAGAGCTGCTGCTGGAAACTGTGCACATGCACATCTCCCATACTGGTGTGCTCGTTTCACTACCTGGATTTTGGTTTCCTCTTCCTTCTTTGAAATGACAAGCCTTCATTCAACATGTACACACACCTTGTAGCAGTTTCAGCTTTAAGCCTGTTGGTGTTCTCAAAAGGCTGTGTAACCTGTGTCGAGTGTGTCACTCTCCAGTACTGAATACACAACTTAGATTTCCTTTCATCACAGACATGCAAACACATCTTTTTGGGTAGTCCTATTTAAGATCAGGTGGAAATGTAAGGGTTTCATCGAGAAGATGAAGTCAATCATGCTTTTGCACTCTGCAGCCGATAGAAATGACATTTTGTAGAAGCCCTTCTGAATTTCACTGCAAAATGCCCTTCTTTTCTGCTTTCTTGAATGTTCTCGAAGCATTAGGTGAAAGAGCGTGTTTGAACAAGGGTGAAGCAGTGTGAGTTTTCCTAGATTTCAAGTGATTTGAGAAACATATTCCGCGTTTTTCCACATTGTCTATAAACAGCAGGAGGCTTGCAAGAGATTGAAACAATGCATCCCAAAACATATTCCACCAGTGAAAACACACATTTCTACAAAGACCTTGAAAGAGCAGGCAAAAGAATAGTGGCTGAGTGTTCTTTCAGAGAGAAACATGCATTTCATTCTTCTAGAGTGAGTTTTCAGCCTGGAATTCATATGCATTTTGAACTCTGCAGAATGTAGCTACCTGCTCGGGGGTTCTGTCATAGAAGCACCTTTCCTGCAGGAGCTTATTGCAACATTCATTGTTTGGCTAAGTTCTTTAGGGTTGGTTTTGGAAGGTCTTTCAACTTTGGCCAAATCCCGCTTCTTGCGAAATTTTTTCACACTGCTGTTTCCAAGTGTCCACAAAGAGCTGCTCCTGGAAACGGTACACATGCACATCTCCCATACTGGTGTGCTCGTTTCACTACCTGGATTTCGGCTTCCTCCTCCTTCTTTGAAATGACAAGCCTTCATTCAGCATGCTACACACGCCTTGTAGCAGTTTCAGTTTTAAACATGTTGGTGCTCTCAAAACGCTGTGTAACCTGAGTAGAGTGTGTCACTCTCCAGCACTGAATACACAACTTAGAGCTCCTTTCGCCACAGACACGCAAACACATCTTTTTGGGAAAGTCCTAATTCAGGTCACTTGGAAATGGAAGGGTTTCATCGAGAACATGAAGTGAATCATGCTTTTCCACTCTGCAACAGATAGAAATGACTTTTCCTACATGCCCGTCTGAAATTCACTGCAAAATGGACCTCTTTTCTGCTTTCTTGAATGTTCTCAACGCATTAGGTGAAAGAGCGTGTTTGAGCAAGAGTGATGCAGTGTGCTTCTTCCTGGATTTCAAGTGATTTGGGAAAACTCATCCGCGTTTTTCAACATTGTCTAAGGAACAACATGAGGCTTGCAAGAGATTGAAACAATGCATCCCAAAACATATTCCACCAGTGAAAACACACGTTTCTACAAAGGCCTTGAAGAAGCAAGCAAAAGAATAGTGGCTGAGTGATCTTTGCGAGAGAAACATGCATTTCTTCCTTCTGCAGTAAATTTTCAGCCTGGAATTCATATGCATTTTGTACTGTGCAGAATGTATCTACCTGCTCGGGGGTTGTGTCATAGAAGCACCTTTCCTGCAGGAGCTTATTGCAACAGTCATCGTTTGGCTAAGTTCTTTAGGGTTGGTTTTGGAAGGTCTTTCAACTTTGGCCCAATCCCGCTTCGTACGAAATTTTTTCACAGCGCTGTTTCCAAGTGTCCACAAAGAGCTGCTGCTGGAAACTGTGCACATGCACATCTCCCATACTGGTGTGCTCGTTTCACTACCTGGATTTTGGTTTCCTCTTCCTTCTTTGAAATGACAAGCCTTCATTCAACATGTACACACACCTTGTAGCAGTTTCAGCTTTAAGCCTGTTGGTGTTCTCAAAAGGCTGTGTAACCTGTGTCGAGTGTGTCACTCTCCAGTACTGAATACACAACTTAGATTTCCTTTCATCACAGACATGCAAACACATCTTTTTGGGTAGTCCTATTTAAGATCAGGTGGAAATGTAAGGGTTTCATCGAGAAGATGAAGTCAATCATGCTTTTGCACTCTGCAGCCGATAGAAATGACATTTTGTAGAAGCCCTTCTGAATTTCACTGCAAAATGCCCTTCTTTTCTGCTTTCTTGAATGTTCTCGAAGCATTAGGTGAAAGAGCGTGTTTGAACAAGGGTGAAGCAGTGTGAGTTTTCCTAGATTTCAAGTGATTTGAGAAACATATTCCGCGTTTTTCCACATTGTCTATAAACAGCAGGAGGCTTGCAAGAGATTGAAACAATGCATCCCAAAACATATTCCACCAGTGAAAACACACATTTCTACAAAGACCTTGAAAGAGCAGGCAAAAGAATAGTGGCTGAGTGTTCTTTCAGAGAGAAACATGCATTTCATTCTTCTAGAGTGAGTTTTCAGCCTGGAATTCATATGCATTTTGAACTGTGCAGAATGTAGCTACCTGCTCGGGGGTTCTGTCATAGAAGCACCTTTCCTGCAGGAGCTTATTGCAACATTCATTGTTTGGCTAAGTTCTTTAGGGTTGGTTTTGGAAGGTCTTTCAACTTTGGCCAAATCCCGCTTCTTGCGAAATTTTTTCACACTGCTGTTTCCAAGTGTCCACAAAGAGCTGCTCCTGGAAACGGTACACATGCACATCTCCCATACTGGTGTGCTCGTTTCACTACCTGGATTTCGGCTTCCTCCTCCTTCTTTGAAATGACAAGCCTTCATTCAGCATGCTACACACGCCTTGTAGCAGTTTCAGCTTTAAGCCTGTTGGTGTTCTCAAAAGGCTGTGTAACCTGTGTCGAGTGTGTCACTCTCCAGTACTGAATACACAACTTAGATTTCCTTTCATCACAGACATGCAAACACATCTTTTTGGGTAGTCCTATTTAAGATCAGGTGGAAATGTAAGGGTTTCATCGAGAAGATGAAGTCAATCATGCTTTTGCACTCTGCAGCCGATAGAAATGACATTTTGTAGAAGCCCTTCTGAATTTCACTGCAAAATGCCCTTCTTTTCTGCTTTCTTGAATGTTCTCGAAGCATTAGGTGAAAGAGCGTGTTTGAACAAGGGTGAAGCAGTGTGAGTTTTCCTAGATTTCAAGTGATTTGAGAAACATATTCCGCGTTTTTCCACATTGTCTATAAACAGCAGGAGGCTTGCAAGAGATTGAAACAATGCATCCCAAAACATATTCCACCAGTGAAAACACACATTTCTACAAAGACCTTGAAAGAGCAGGCAAAAGAATAGTGGCTGAGTGTTCTTTCAGAGAGAAACATGCATTTCATTCTTCTAGAGTGAGTTTTCAGCCTGGAATTCATATGCATTTTGAACTGTGCAGAATGTAGCTACCTGCTCGGGGGTTCTGTCATAGAAGCACCTTTCCTGCAGGAGCTTATTGCAACATTCATTGTTTGGCTAAGTTCTTTAGGGTTGGTTTTGGAAGGTCTTTCAACTTTGGCCAAATCCCGCTTCTTGCGAAATTTTTTCACACTGCTGTTTCCAAGTGTCCACAAAGAGCTGCTCCTGGAAACGGTACACATGCACATCTCCCATACTGGTGTGCTCGTTTCACTACCTGGATTTCGGCTTCCTCCTCCTTCTTTGAAATGACAAGCCTTCATTCAGCATGCTACACACGCCTTGTAGCAGTTTCAGCTTTAAGCCTGTTGGTGTTCTCAAAAGGCTGTGTAACCTGTGTCGAGTGTGTCACTCTCCAGTACTGAATACACAACTTAGATTTCCTTTCATCACAGACATGCAAACACATCTTTTTGGGTAGTCCTATTTAAGATCAGGTGGAAATGTAAGGGTTTCATCGAGAAGATGAAGTCAATCATGCTTTTGCACTCTGCAGCCGATAGAAATGACATTTTGTAGAAGCCCTTCTGAATTTCACTGCAAAATGCCCTTCTTTTCTGCTTTCTTGAATGTTCTCGAAGCATTAGGTGAAAGAGCGTGTTTGAACAAGGGTGAAGCAGTGTGAGTTTTCCTAGATTTCAAGTGATTTGAGAAACATATTCCGCGTTTTTCCACATTGTCTATAAACAGCAGGAGGCTTGCAAGAGATTGAAACAATGCATCCCAAAACATATTCCACCAGTGAAAACACACATTTCTACAAAGACCTTGAAAGAGCAGGCAAAAGAATAGTGGCTGAGTGTTCTTTCAGAGAGAAACATGCATTTCATTCTTCTAGAGTGAGTTTTCAGCCTGGAATTCATATGCATTTTGAACTCTGCAGAATGTAGCTACCTGCTCGGGGGTTCTGTCATAGAAGCACCTTTCCTGCAGGAGCTTATTGCAACATTCATTGTTTGGCTAAGTTCTTTAGGGTTGGTTTTGGAAGGTCTTTCAACTTTGGCCAAATCCCGCTTCTTGCGAAATTTTTTCACACTGCTGTTTCCAAGTGTCCACAAAGAGCTGCTCCTGGAAACGGTACACATGCACATCTCCCATACTGGTGTGCTCGTTTCACTACCTGGATTTCGGCTTCCTCCTCCTTCTTTGAAATGACAAGCCTTCATTCAGCATGCTACACACGCCTTGTAGCAGTTTCAGTTTTAAACATGTTGGTGCTCTCAAAACGCTGTGTAACCTGAGTAGAGTGTGTCACTCTCCAGCACTGAATACACAACTTAGAGCTCCTTTCGCCACAGACACGCAAACACATCTTTTTGGGAAAGTCCTAATTCAGGTCACTTGGAAATGGAAGGGTTTCATCGAGAACATGAAGTGAATCATGCTTTTCCACTCTGCAACAGATAGAAATGACTTTTCCTACATGCCCGTCTGAAATTCACTGCAAAATGGACCTCTTTTCTGCTTTCTTGAGTGTTCTCAACGCATTAGGTGAAAGAGCGTGTTTGAGCAAGAGTGATGCAGTGTGCTTCTTCCTGGATTTCAAGTGATTTGGGAAAACTCATCCGCGTTTTTCAACATTGTCTAAGGAACAACATGAGGCTTGCAAGAGATTGAAACAATGCATCCCAAAACATATTCCACCAGTGAAAACACACGTTTCTACAAAGGCCTTGAAGAAGCAAGCAAAAGAATAGTGGCTGAGTGATCTTTGCGAGAGAAACATGCATTTCTTCCTTCTGCAGTAAATTTTCAGCCTGGAATTCATATGCATTTTGTACTGTGCAGAATGTATCTACCTGCTCGGGGGTTGTGTCATAGAAGCACCTTTCCTGCAGGAGCTTATTGCAACAGGCATCGTTTGGCTAAGTTCTTTAGGGTTGGTTTTGGAAGGTCTTTCAACTTTGGCCCAATCCCGCTTCGTACGAAATTTTTTCACAGCGCTGTTTCCAAGTGTCCACAAAGAGCTGCTGCTGGAAACTGTGCACATGCACATCTCCCATACTGGTGTGCTCGTTTCACTACCTGGATTTTGGTTTCCTCTTCCTTCTTTGAAATGACAAGCCTTCATTCAACATGTACACACACCTTGTAGCAGTTTCAGCTTTAAGCCTGTTGGTGTTCTCAAAAGGCTGTGTAACCTGTGTCGAGTGTGTCACTCTCCAGTACTGAATACACAACTTAGATTTCCTTTCATCACAGACATGCAAACACATCTTTTTGGGTAGTCCTATTTAAGATCAGGTGGAAATGTAAGGGTTTCATCGAGAAGATGAAGTCAATCATGCTTTTGCACTCTGCAGCCGATAGAAATGACATTTTGTAGAAGCCCTTCTGAATTTCACTGCAAAATGCCCTTCTTTTCTGCTTTCTTGAATGTTCTCGAAGCATTAGGTGAAAGAGCGTGTTTGAACAAGGGTGAAGCAGTGTGAGTTTTCCTAGATTTCAAGTGATTTGAGAAACATATTCCGCGTTTTTCCACATTGTCTATAAACAGCAGGAGGCTTGCAAGAGATTGAAACAATGCATCCCAAAACATATTCCACCAGTGAAAACACACATTTCTACAAAGACCTTGAAAGAGCAGGCAAAAGAATAGTGGCTGAGTGTTCTTTCAGAGAGAAACATGCATTTCATTCTTCTAGAGTGAGTTTTCAGCCTGGAATTCATATGCATTTTGAACTGTGCAGAATGTAGCTACCTGCTCGGGGGTTCTGTCATAGAAGCACCTTTCCTGCAGGAGCTTATTGCAACATTCATTGTTTGGCTAAGTTCTTTAGGGTTGGTTTTGGAAGGTCTTTCAACTTTGGCCAAATCCCGCTTCTTGCGAAATTTTTTCACACTGCTGTTTCCAAGTGTCCACAAAGAGCTGCTCCTGGAAACGGTACACATGCACATCTCCCATACTGGTGTGCTCGTTTCACTACCTGGATTTCGGCTTCCTCCTCCTTCTTTGAAATGACAAGCCTTCATTCAGCATGCTACACACGCCTTGTAGCAGTTTCAGTTTTAAACATGTTGGTGCTCTCAAAACGCTGTGTAACCTGAGTAGAGTGTGTCACTCTCCAGCACTGAATACACAACTTAGAGCTCCTTTCGCCACAGACACGCAAACACATCTTTTTGGGAAAGTCCTAATTCAGGTCACTTGGAAATGGAAGGGTTTCATCGAGAACATGAAGTGAATCATGCTTTTCCACTCTGCAACAGATAGAAATGACTTTTCCTACATGCCCGTCTGAAATTCACTGCAAAATGGACCTCTTTTCTGCTTTCTTGAATGTTCTCAACGCATTAGGTGAAAGAGCGTGTTTGAGCAAGAGTGATGCAGTGTGCTTCTTCCTGGATTTCAAGTGATTTGGGAAACCTCATCCGCGTTTTTCAACATTGTCTAAGGAACAACATGAGGCTTGCAAGAGATTGAAACAATGCATCCCAAAACATATTCCACCAGTGAAAACACACGTTTCTACAAAGGCCTTGAAGAAGCAAGCAAAAGAATAGTGGCTGAGTGATCTTTGCGAGAGTAACATGCATTTCATCCTTCTGGAGTAAATTTTCAGCCTGGAATTCATATGCATTTTGTACTGTGCAGAATGTATCTACCTGCTCGGGGGTTGTGTCATAGAAGCACCTTTCCTGCAGGAGCTTATTGCAACAGTCATCGTTTGGCTAAGTTCTTTAGGGTTGGTTTTGGAAGGTCTTTCAACTTTGGCCCAATCCCGCTTCGTACGAAATTTTTTCACAGCGCTGTTTCCAAGTGTCCACAAAGAGCTGCTGCTGGAAACTGTGCACATGCACATCTCCCATACTGGTGTGCTCGTTTCACTACCTGGATTTTGGTTTCCTCTTCCTTCTTTGAAATGACAAGCCTTCATTCAACATGTACACACACCTTGTAGCAGTTTCAGCTTTAAGCCTGTTGGTGTTCTCAAAAGGCTGTGTAACCTGTGTCGAGTGTGTCACTCTCCAGTACTGAATACACAACTTAGAGTTCCTTTCATCACAGACATGCAAACACATCTTTTTGGGTAGTCCTATTTAAGATCAGGTGGAAATGTAAGGGTTTCATCGAGAAGATGAAGTCAATCATGCTTTTGCACTCTGCAACCGATAGAAATGACTTTTTGTAGAAGCCCTTCTGAATTTCACTGCAAAATGCCCTTCTTTTCTGCTTTCTTGAATGTTCTCGAAGCATTAGGTGAAAGAGCGTGTTTGAACAAGGGTGAAGCAGTGTGAGTTTTCCTAGATTTCAAGTGATTTGAGAAACATATTCCGCGTTTTTCCACATTGTCTATAAACAGCAGGAGGCTTGCAAGAGATTGAAACAATGCATCCCAAAACATATTCCACCAGTGAAAACACACATTTCTACAAAGACCTTGAAAGAGCAGGCAAAAGAATAGTGGCTGAGTGTTCTTTCAGAGAGAAACATGCATTTCATTCTTCTAGAGTGAGTTTTCAGCCTGGAATTCATATGCATTTTGAACTCTGCAGAATGTAGCTACCTGCTCGGGGGTTCTGTCATAGAAGCACCTTTCCTGCAGGAGCTTATTGCAACATTCATTGTTTGGCTAAGTTCTTTAGGGTTGGTTTTGGAAGGTCTTTCAACTTTGGCCAAATCCCGCTTCTTGCGAAATTTTTTCACACTGCTGTTTCCAAGTGTCCACAAAGAGCTGCTCCTGGAAACGGTACACATGCACATCTCCCGTACTGGTGTGCTCGTTTCACTACCTGGATTTCGGCTTCCTCCTCCTTCTTTGAAATGACAAGCCTTCATTCAGCATGCTACACACGCCTTGTAGCAGTTTCAGTTTTAAACATGTTGGTGCTCTCAAAACGCTGTGTAACCTGAGTAGAGTGTGTCACTCTCCAGCACTGAATACACAACTTAGAGCTCCTTTCGCCACAGACACGCAAACACATCTTTTTGGGAAAGTCCTAATTCAGGTCACTTGGAAATGGAAGGGTTTCCTCGAGAACATGAAGTGAATCATGCTTTTCCACTCTGCAACAGATAGAAATGACTTTTCCTACATGCCCGTCTGAAATTCACTGCAAAATGGACCTGTTTTCTGCTTTCTTGAATGTTCTCGACGCATTAGGTGAAAGAGCGTGTTTGAGCAAGAGTGATGCAGTGTGCTTCTTCCTGGATTTCAAGTGATTTGGGAAACCTCATCCGCGTTTTTCCACATTGTCTAAGGAACAACATGAGGCTTGCAAGAGATTGAAACAATGCATCCCAAAACATATTCCACCAGTGAAAACACACGTTTCTACAAAGACCTTGAAGAAGCAAGCAAAAGAATAGTGGCTGAGTGATCTTTGCGAGAGAAACATGCATTTCATCCTTCTGCAGTAAATTTTCAGCCTGGAATTCATATGCATTTTGTACTGTGCAGAATGTATCTACCTGCTCGGGGGTTGTGTCATAGAAGCACCTTTCCTGCAGGAGCTTATTGCAACAGTCATCGTTTGGCTAAGTTCTTTAGGGTTGGTTTTGGAAGGTCTTTCAACTTTGGCCCAATCCCGCTTCGTACGAAATTTTTTCACAGCGCTGTTTCCAAGTGTCCACAAAGAGCTGCTGCTGGAAACTGTGCACATGCACATCTCCCATACTGGTGTGCTCGTTTCACTACCTGGATTTTGGTTTCCTCTTCCTTCTTTGAAATGACAAGCCTTCATTCAACATGTACACACACCTTGTAGCAGTTTCAGCTTTAAGCCTGTTGGTGTTCTCAAAAGGCTGTGTAACCTGTGTCAAGTGTGTCACTCTCCAGTACTGAATACACAACTTAGAGTTCCTTTCATCACAGACATGCAAACACATCTTTTTGGGTAGTCCTATTTAAGATCAGGTGGAAATGTAAGGGTTTCATCGAGAAGATGAAGTCAATCATGCTTTTGCACTCTGCAACCGATAGAAATGACTTTTTGTAGAAGCCCTTCTGAATTTCACTGCAAAATGCCCTTCTTTTCTGCTTTCTTGAATGTTCTCGAAGCATTAGGTGAAAGAGCGTGTTTGAACAAGGGTGAAGCAGTGTGAGTTTTCCTAGATTTCAAGTGATTTGAGAAACATATTCCGCGTTTTTCCACATTGTCTATAAACAGCAGGAGGCTTGCAAGAGATTGAAACAATGCATCCCAAAACATATTCCACCAGTGAAAACACACATTTCTACAAAGACCTTGAAAGAGCAGGCAAAAGAATAGTGGCTGAGTGTTCTTTCAGAGAGAAACATGCATTTCATTCTTCTAGAGTGAGTTTTCAGCCTGGAATTCATATGCATTTTGAACTCTGCAGAATGTAGCTACCTGCTCGGGGGTTCTGTCATAGAAGCACCTTTCCTGCAGGAGCTTATTGCAACATTCATTGTTTGGCTAAGTTCTTTAGGGTTGGTTTTGGAAGGTCTTTCAACTTTGGCCAAATCCCGCTTCTTGCGAAATTTTTTCACACTGCTGTTTCCAAGTGTCCACAAAGAGCTGCTCCTGGAAACGGTACACATGCACATCTCCCGTACTGGTGTGCTCGTTTCACTACCTGGATTTCGGCTTCCTCCTCCTTCTTTGAAATGACAAGCCTTCATTCAGCATGCTACACACGCCTTGTAGCAGTTTCAGTTTTAAACATGTTGGTGCTCTCAAAACGCTGTGTAACCTGAGTAGAGTGTGTCACTCTCCAGCACTGAATACACAACTTAGAGCTCCTTTCGCCACAGACACGCAAACACATCTTTTTGGGAAAGTCCTAATTCAGGTCACTTGGAAATGGAAGGGTTTCATCGAGAACATGAAGTGAATCATGCTTTTCCACTCTGCAACAGATAGAAATGACTTTTCCTACATGCCCGTCTGAAATTCACTGCAAAATGGACCTCTTTTCTGCTTTCTTGAATGTTCTCAACGCATTAGGTGAAAGAGCGTGTTTGAGCAAGAGTGATGCAGTGTGCTTCTTCCTGGATTTCAAGTGATTTGGGAAACCTCATCCGCGTTTTTCCACATTGTCTAAGGAACAACATGAGGCTTGCAAGAGATTGAAACAATGCATCCCAAAACATATTCCACCAGTGAAAACACACGTTTCTACAAAGGCCTTGAAGAAGCAAGCAAAAGAATAGTGGCTGAGTGATCTTTGCGAGAGAAACATGCATTTCATCCTTCTGCAGTAAATTTTCAGCCTGGAATGCATATGCATTTTGTACTGTGCAGAATGTATCTACCTAATCGGGGGTTGTGTCATAGAAGCACCTTTCCTGCAGGAGCTTATTGCAACAGTCATCGTTTGGCTAAGTTCTTTAGGGTTGGTTTTGGAAGGTCTTTCAACTTTGGCCCAATCCCGCTTCGTACGAAATTTTTTCACAGCGCTGTTTCCAAGTGTCCACAAAGAGCTGCTGCTGGAAACTGTGCACATGCACATCTCCCATACTGGTGTGCTCGTTTCACTACCTGGATTTTGGTTTCCTCTTCCTTCTTTGAAATGACAAGCCTTCATTCAACATGTACACACACCTTGTAGCAGTTTCAGCTTTAAGCCTGTTGGTGTTCTCAAAAGGCTGTGTAACCTGTGTCGAGTGTGTCACTCTCCAGTACTGAATACACAACTTAGAGTTCCTTTCATCACAGACATGCAAACACATCTTTTTGGGTAGTCCTATTTAAGATCAGGTGGAAATGTAAGGGTTTCATCGAGAAGATGAAGTCAATCATGCTTTTGCACTCTGCAGCCGATAGAAATGACTTTTTGTAGAAGCCCTTCTGAATTTCACTGCAAAATGCCCTTCTTTTCTGCTTTCTTGAATGTTCTCGAAGCATTAGGTGAAAGAGCGTGTTTGAACAAGGGTGAAGCAGTGTGAGTTTTCCTAGATTTCAAGTGATTTGAGAAACATATTCCGCGTTTTTCCACATTGTCTATAAACAGCAGGAGGCTTGCAAGAGATTGAAACAATGCATCCCAAAACATATTCCAGCAGTGAAAACACACATTTCTACAAAGACCTTGAAAGAGCAGGCAAAAGAATAGTGGCTGAGTGTTCTTTCAGAGAGAAACATGCATTTCATTCTTCTAGAGTGAGTTTTCAGCCTGTAATTCATATGCATTTTGAACTCTGCAGAATGTAGCTACCTGCTCGGGGGTTGTGTCATAGAAGCACCTTTCCTGCAGGAGCTTATTGCAACAGTCATCGTTTGGCTAAGTTCTTTAGGGTTGGTTTTGGAAGGTCTTTAAACTTTGGCCCAATCCCGCTTCGTACGAAATTTTTTCACAGCGCTGTTTCCAAGTGTCCACAAAGAGCTGCTGCTGGAAACTGTGCACATGCACATCTCCCATAGTGGTGTGCTCGTTTCACTACCTGGATTTTGGTTTCCTCTTCCTTCTTTGAAATGACAAGCCTTCATTCAACATGTACACACACCTTGTAGCAGTTTCAGCTTTAAGCATGTTGGTGTTCTCAAAAGGCTGTGTAACCTGTGTAGAGTGTGTCACTCTCCAGTACTGAATACACAACTTAGAGTTCCTTTCACCACAGACATGCAAACACATCTTTTTGGGAAAGTCCTAATTCAGGTCACTTGGAAATGTGAGGGTTTCATCGAGAACATGAAGTGAATCATGCTTTTCCACTCTGCAACATATAGAAATGACTTTTCCTACATTACCGTCTGAAATTCACTGCAAAATGGACCTCTTTCCTGCTTTCTTGAATGTTCTCAACCCATTAGGTGAAAGAGCGTGTTTGAGCAAGAGTGATGCAGTGTGCTTCTTCCTGGATTTCAAGTGATTTGGGAAACATAATCCGCGTTTTTCCACATTGTCTAAGAAACAACATGAGGCTTGAAAGAGATTGAAACAATGCATCCCAAAACATATTCCACCATTGAAAACACACGTTTCTACAAAGACCTTGAAGGAGCAAGCAAAAGAATAGTGGCTGAGTGATCTTTCAGAGAGAAACATGCGTTTCATTCTTCTCGAGTGAGTTTTCAGCATGGATTTTATATGCATTTTGTACTGTTCAGAATGTATCTACCAGCTCGGGGGTTGTGTCATAGAAGCACCTTTCCTGCAGGAGCTTATTGCAACATTCATTTTTTGGCTAAGTTCTTTAGGGTTGGTTTTGGTAGGTCTTTCAACTTTGGCGAAATCCCGCTTCGTACAAAATTTTTTCACAGCGCTGTTTCCAAGTGTCCACAAAGAGCTGCTGCTGGAAACTGTACACATGCACATCTCCCATACTGGTGTGCTCGTTTCACTACCTGGATTTTGGTTTCCTCTTCCTTCTTTGAAATGACAAGCCTTCATTCAACATGTACACACCCCTGTAGCAGTTTCAGCTTTAAGCATGTAGGTGTTCTCAAAACGCTGTGTAACCTGTGTAGAGTGTGTCACTCTCCAGTACTGAATACACAACTGAGAGCTGCTTTCACCAAAGACATGCAAACACATCTTTTTGGGAGAGTCCGATTTAAGATCACGTGGAAATGTAAGGGTTTCATCGAGAAGATGAAGTCAATCATACTTTTGCAGTCTGCAACCAATAGAAATGACTTTTTGTACAAGCCCGTCTGAATTTCAATGCAAAATGCCCTTCTTTTCTGCTTTCTTGAATGTTCTCAAAGCATTAGGTGAAAGAGCGTGTTTGAGCAAGGGTGAACCAGTGTGAGTTTTCCTAGATTTCAAGTGATTTAAGAAACATAATCCGCGTTTTTCCTCATTGTCTATAAACAGCAGGAGGCTTGCAAGAGATTGAAACAATGCATCCCAAAACTTATTCCACCATTGAAAACACACATTTCTAAAAAAACCTTGAAGGAGCAGGCAAATGATCAGTGGCTGAGTGTTCTTTCAGAGAGAAACATGCGTTTCATTCTTCTAGAGTGAGTTTTCAGTCTGGAATTCATATGCATTTTACACTGTGCAGAATGCAGCTACCTGCTCGGGGGTTGTGTCATAGAAGCACTTTTCCTGCAGGAGCTTATTGCAACATTCATTGTTTGGCTAAGTTCTTTAGGGTTGTTTTTGAAAGGCCTTTCAACTTTGTCCAAATCCCGCTCGTACGAAATTTTTTCACACTGCTGTTTCCAAGTGTCCACAAAGAGCTGCTGCTGGAAACTTTACACATGCACATCTCCTATACTGGTGTGCTCGTTTCACTACCTGAATTTTGGTTTCCTCTTCCTTCTTTGAAATGACAAGCCTTCATTCAGCATGCTACACACACCTTGTAGCACTTTTAGTTTTAAGCATGTTGGTGCTCTAAAAACGCTGTGTAACCTGTGTAGAGTGTGTCACTCTCAGCACTGAATACACAACTTAGAGCTCCTTTCGCCGCAGACACGCTAACACATCTTTTTTTGCGAAAGTCCTAATTCAGGTCACTTGGAAATGTAAGGGTTTCATCGAGAACATGAAGTGAATCATGCTTTTCCACTCTGCAACAGATAGAAATGACTTTTCCTACATGCCGGTCTGAAATTCACTGCAAAATGGACCTCTTTCCTGCTTTCTTGAATGTTCTCAACCCATTAGGTGAAAGAGCGTGTTTGAGCAAGAGTGATGCAGTGTGCTTCTTCCTGGATTTCAAGTGATTTGGGAAACATAATCCGCGTTTTTCCACATTGTCTAAGAAACAACATGAGGCTTGAAAGAGATTGAAACAATGCATCCCAAAACATATTCCACCATTGAAAACACACGTTTCTACAAAGACCTTGAAGGAGCAAGCAAAAGAATAGTGGCTGAGTGATCTTTCCGAGAAACATGCATTTCATCCTTCTGGAGTAAATTTTCAGCATGGATTTTATATGCATTTTGTACTGTTCAGAATGTATCTACCTGCTCGGGGGTTGTGTCATAGAAGCACCTTTCCTGCAGGAGCTTATTGCAACATTCATTGTTTGGCTAAGTTCTTTAGGGTTGGTTTTGGTAGGTCTTTCAACTTTGGCGAAATCCCGCTTCGTACAAAATTTTTTCACAGCGCTGTTTCCAAGTGTCCACAAAGAGCTGCTGCTGGAAACTGTACACATGCACATCTCCTATACTGGTGTGCTCGTTTCACTACCTGGATTTTGGTTTCCTCTTCCTTCTTTGAAATGACAAGCCTTCATTCAGCATGCTACACACACCTTGTAGCAGTTTCAGTTTTAAACATGTTGGTGTTCTCAAAACGCTGTGTAACCTGTGTAGAGTGTGTCACTCTCAGCACTGAATACACAACTTAGAGCTCCTTTCACCACAGACACTCTAACACATCTTTTTTGGAAAGTCCTAATTCAGGCCACTTGGAAATGTAAGGGTTTCATCGAGAACATGAAGTGAATCATGCTTTTCCACTCTGCAACAGATAGAAATGACTTTTCCTACATGCCGGTCTGAAATTCACTGCAAAATGGACCTCTTTCCTGCTTTCTTGAATGTTCTCAACCCATTAGGTGAAAGAGCGTGTTTGAGCAAGAGTGATGCAGTGTGCTTCTTCCTGGATTTCAAGTGATTTGGGAAACATAATCCGCGTTTTTCCACATTGTCTAAGAAACAACATGAGGCTTGAAAGATATTGAAACAATGCATCCCAAAACATATTCCACCATTGAAAACACACGTTTCTACAAAGACCTTGAAGGAGCAAGCAAAAGAATAGTGGCTGAGTGATCTTTCCGAGAAACATGCATTTCATCCTTCTGGAGTAAATTTTCAGCATGGATTTTATATGCATTTTGTACTGTTCAGAATGTATCTACCTGCTCGGGGGTTGTGTCATAGAAGCACCTTTCCTGCAGGAGCTTATTGCAACATTCATTGTTTGGCTAAGTTCTTTAGGGTTGGTTTTGGTAGGTCTTTCAACTTTGGCGAAATCCCGCTTCGTACAAAATTTTTTCACAGCGCTGTTTCCAAGTGTCCACAAAGAGCTGCTGCTGGAAACTGTACACATGCACATCTCCTATACTGGTGTGCTCGTTTCACTACCTGGATTTTGGTTTCCTCTTCCTTCTTTGAAATGACAAGCCTTCATTCAGCATGCTACACACACCTTGTAGCAGTTTCAGTTTTAAACATGTTGGTGTTCTCAAAACGCTGTGTAACCTGTGTAGAGTGTGTCACTCTCAGCACTGAATACACAACTTAGAGCTCCTTTCACCACAGACACTCTAACACATCTTTTTTGGAAAGTCCTAATTCAGGTCACTTGGAAATGTAAGGGTTTCATCGAGAACATGAAGTGAATCATGCTTTTCCACTCTGCAACAGATAGAAATGACTTTTCCTACATGCCGGTCTGAAATTCACTGCAAAATGGACCTCTTTCCTGCTTTCTTGAATGTTCTCAACCCATTAGGTGAAAGAGCGTGTTTGAGCAAGAGTGATGCAGTGTGCTTCTTCCTGGATTTCAAGTGATTTGGGAAACATAATCGCGTTTTTCCACATTGTCTAAGAAACAACATGAGGCTTGAAAGAGATTGAAACAATGCATCCCAAAACATATTACACCATTGAAAACACACGTTTCTACAAAGACCTAGAAGGAGCAAGCAAAAGAATAGTGGCTGAGTGATCTTTCCGGGAAACATGCATTTCATCCTTTTGGAGTAAATTTTCAGCATGGATTTTATATGCATTTTGTACTGTTCAGAATGTATCTACCTGCTCGGGGGTTGTGTCATAGAAGCACCTTTCCTGCAGGAGCTTATTGCAACATTCATTGTTTGGCTAAGTTCTTTAGGGTTGGTTTTGGTAGGTCTTTCAACTTTGGCGAAATCCGCTTCGTACAAAATTTTTTCACAGCGCTGTTTCCAAGTGTCCACAAAGAGCTGCTGCTGGAAACTGTACACATGCGCATCTCCCATACTGGTGTGCTCGTTTCACTACCTGGATTTTGGTTTCCTCTTCCTTCTTTGAAATGACAAGCCTTCATTCAACATGTACACACACCTTGTAGCAGTTTCAGCTTAAGCATGTAGGTGTTCTCAAAACGCTCTGTAACCTGTGTAGAGTGTGTCACTCTCCTGTACTGAATACACAACTGAGAGCTGCTTTCACCAAAGACATGCAAACACATCTTTTTGGGAGAGTCCGATTTAAGATCACGTGGAAATGTAAGGGTTTCATCGAGAAGATGAAGTCAATCATACTTTTGCAGTCTGCAACCAATAGAAATGACTTTTTGTACAAGCCCGTCTGAATTTCAATGCAAAATGCCCTTCTTTTCTGCTTTCTTGAATGTTCTCAAAGCATTAGGTGAAAGAGCGTGTTTGAGCAAGGGTGAACCAGTGTGAGTTTTCCTAGATTTCATGTGATTTAAGAAACATAATCCGCGTTTTTCCACATTGTCTATAAACAGCAGGAGGCTTGCAAGAGATTGAAACAATGCATCCCAAAACTTATTCCACCATTGAAAACACACATTTCTAAAAAAACCTTGAAGGAGCAGGCAAAAGATTAGTGGCTGAGTGTTCTTTCAGAGAGAAACATGCGTTTCATTCTTCTAGAGTGAGTTTTCAGTCTGGAATTCATATGCATTTTACACTGTGCAGAATGCAGCTACCTGCTCGGGGGTTGTGTCATAGAAGCACCTTTCCTGCAGGAGCTTATTGCAACATTCATTGTTTGGCTAAGTTCTTTAGGGTTGTTTTTGAAAGGCCTTTCAAGTTTGTCCAATTCCCGTTTCGTACGAAATTTTTTCACACTGCTGTTTCCAAGTGTCCACAAAGAGCTGCTGCTGGAAACTTTACACATGCACATCTCCTATACTGGTGTGCTCGTTTCACTACCTGGATTTTGGTTTCCTCTTCCTTCTTTGAAATGACAAGCCTTCATTCAGCATGCTACACACACCTTGTAGCACTTTTAGTTTTAAGCATGTTGGTGCTCTAAAAACGCTGTGTAACCTGTGTAGAGTGTGTCACTCTCAGCACTGAATACACAACTTAGAGCTCCTTTCGCCACAGACACGCTAACACATCTTTTTTTGTGAAAGTCCTAATTTAGGTCACTTGGAAATGTAAGGGTTTCATCGAGAACATGAAGTGAATCATGCTTTTCCACTCTGCAACAGATAGAAATGACTTTTCCTACATGCCGGTCTGAAATTCACTGCAAAATGGACCTCTTTCCTGCTTTCTTGAATGTTCTCAACCCATTAGGTGAAAGAGCGTGTTTGAGCAAGAGTGATGCAGTGTGCTTCTTCCTGGATTTCAAGTGATTTGGGAAACATAATCCGCGTTTTTCCACATTGTCTAAGAAACAACATGAGGCTTGAAAGAGATTGAAACAATGCATCCCAAAACATATTCCACCATTGAAAACACACGTTTCTACAAAGACCTTGAAGGAGCAAGCAAAAGAATAGTGGCTGAGTGATCTTTCCGAGAAACATGCATTTCATCCTTCTGGAGTAAATTTTCAGCATGGATTTTATATGCATTTTGTACTGTTCAGAATGTATCTACCTGCTCGGGGGTTGTGTCATAGAAGCACCTTTCCTGCAGGAGCTTATTGCAACATTCATTGTTTGGCTAAGTTCTTTAGGGTTGGTTTTGGTAGGTCTTTCAACTTTGGCGAAATCCCGCTTCGTACAAAATTTTTTCACAGCGCTGTTTCCAAGTGTCCACAAAGAGCTGCTGCTGGAAACTGTACACATGCACATCTCCTATACTGGTGTGCTCGTTTCACTACCTGGATTTTGGTTTCCTCTTCCTTCTTTGAAATGACAAGCCTTCATTCAGCATGCTACACACACCTTGTAGCAGTTTCAGTTTTAAACATGTTGGTGTTCTCAAAACGCTGTGTAACCTGTGTAGAGTGTGTCACTCTCAGCACTGAATACACAACTTAGAGCTCCTTTCACCACAGACACTCTAACACATCTTTTTTGGAAAGTCCTAATTCAGGTCACTTGGAAATGTAAGGGTTTCATCGAGAACATGAAGTGAATCATGCTTTTCCACTCTGCAACAGATAGAAATGACTTTTCCTACATGCCGGTCTGAAATTCACTGCAAAATGGACCTCTTTCCTGCTTTCTTGAATGTTCTCAACCCATTAGGTGAAAGAGCGTGTTTGAGCAAGAGTGATGCAGTGTGCTTCTTCCTGGATTTCAAGTGATTTGGGAAACATAATCGCGTTTTTCCACATTGTCTAAGAAACAACATGAGGCTTGAAAGAGATTGAAACAATGCATCCCAAAACATATTACACCATTGAAAACACACGTTTCTACAAAGACCTAGAAGGAGCAAGCAAAAGAATAGTGGCTGAGTGATCTTTCCGGGAAACATGCATTTCATCCTTTTGGAGTAAATTTTCAGCATGGATTTTATATGCATTTTGTACTGTTCAGAATGTATCTACCTGCTCGGGGGTTGTGTCATAGAAGCACCTTTCCTGCAGGAGCTTATTGCAACATTCATTGTTTGGCTAAGTTCTTTAGGGTTGGTTTTGGTAGGTCTTTCAACTTTGGCGAAATCCGCTTCGTACAAAATTTTTTCACAGCGCTGTTTCCAAGTGTCCACAAAGAGCTGCTGCTGGAAACTGTACACATGCGCATCTCCCATACTGGTGTGCTCGTTTCACTACCTGGATTTTGGTTTCCTCTTCCTTCTTTGAAATGACAAGCCTTCATTCAACATGTACACACACCTTGTAGCAGTTTCAGCTTAAGCATGTAGGTGTTCTCAAAACGCTCTGTAACCTGTGTAGAGTGTGTCACTCTCCTGTACTGAATACACAACTGAGAGCTGCTTTCACCAAAGACATGCAAACACATCTTTTTGGGAGAGTCCGATTTAAGATCACGTGGAAATGTAAGGGTTTCATCGAGAAGATGAAGTCAATCATACTTTTGCAGTCTGCAACCAATAGAAATGACTTTTTGTACAAGCCCGTCTGAATTTCAATGCAAAATGCCCTTCTTTTCTGCTTTCTTGAATGTTCTCAAAGCATTAGGTGAAAGAGCGTGTTTGAGCAAGGGTGAACCAGTGTGAGTTTTCCTAGATTTCATGTGATTTAAGAAACATAATCCGCGTTTTTCCACATTGTCTATAAACAGCAGGAGGCTTGCAAGAGATTGAAACAATGCATCCCAAAACTTATTCCACCATTGAAAACACACATTTCTAAAAAAACCTTGAAGGAGCAGGCAAAAGATTAGTGGCTGAGTGTTCTTTCAGAGAGAAACATGCGTTTCATTCTTCTAGAGTGAGTTTTCAGTCTGGAATTCATATGCATTTTACACTGTGCAGAATGCAGCTACCTGCTCGGGGGTTGTGTCATAGAAGCACCTTTCCTGCAGGAGCTTATTGCAACATTCATTGTTTGGCTAAGTTCTTTAGGGTTGTTTTTGAAAGGCCTTTCAAGTTTGTCCAATTCCCGTTTCGTACGAAATTTTTTCACACTGCTGTTTCCAAGTGTCCACAAAGAGCTGCTGCTGGAAACTTTACACATGCACATCTCCTATACTGGTGTGCTCGTTTCACTACCTGGATTTTGGTTTCCTCTTCCTTCTTTGAAATGACAAGCCTTCATTCAGCATGCTACACACACCTTGTAGCACTTTTAGTTTTAAGCATGTTGGTGCTCTAAAAACGCTGTGTAACCTGTGTAGAGTGTGTCACTCTCAGCACTGAATACACAACTTAGAGCTCCTTTCGCCACAGACACGCTAACACATCTTTTTTTGTGAAAGTCCTAATTTAGGTCACTTGGAAATGTAAGGGTTTCATCGAGAACATGAAGTGAATCATGCTTTTCCACTCTGCAACAGATAGAAATGACTTTTCCTACATGCCGGTCTGAAATTCACTGCAAAATGGACCTCTTTCCTGCTTTCTTGAATGTTCTCAACCCATTAGGTGAAAGAGCGTGTTTGAGCAAGAGTGATGCAGTGTGCTTCTTCCTGGATTTCAAGTGATTTGGGAAACATAATCCGCGTTTTTCCACATTGTCTAAGAAACAACATGAGGCTTGAAAGAGATTGAAACAATGCATCCCAAAACATATTCCACCATTGAAAACACACGTTTCTACAAAGACCTTGAAGGAGCAAGCAAAAGAATAGTGGCTGAGTGATCTTTCCGAGAAACATGCATTTCATCCTTCTGGAGTAAATTTTCAGCATGGATTTTATATGCATTTTGTACTGTTCAGAATGTATCTACCTGCTCGGGGGTTGTGTCATAGAAGCACCTTTCCTGCAGGAGCTTATTGCAACATTCATTGTTTGGCTAAGTTCTTTAGGGTTGGTTTTGGTAGGTCTTTCAACTTTGGCGAAATCCCGCTTCGTACAAAATTTTTTCACAGCGCTGTTTCCAAGTGTCCACAAAGAGCTGCTGCTGGAAACTGTACACATGCACATCTCCTATACTGGTGTGCTCGTTTCACTACCTGGATTTTGGTTTCCTCTTCCTTCTTTGAAATGACAAGCCTTCATTCAGCATGCTACACACACCTTGTAGCAGTTTCAGTTTTAAACATGTTGGTGTTCTCAAAACGCTGTGTAACCTGTGTAGAGTGTGTCACTCTCAGCACTGAATACACAACTTAGAGCTCCTTTCACCACAGACACTCTAACACATCTTTTTTGGAAAGTCCTAATTCAGGTCACTTGGAAATGTAAGGGTTTCATCGAGAACATGAAGTGAATCATGCTTTTCCACTCTGCAACAGATAGAAATGACTTTTCCTACATGCCGGTCTGAAATTCACTGCAAAATGGACCTCTTTCCTGCTTTCTTGAATGTTCTCAACCCATTAGGTGAAAGAGCGTGTTTGAGCAAGAGTGATGCAGTGTGCTTCTTCCTGGATTTCAAGTGATTTGGGAAACATAATCCGCGTTTTTCCACATTGTCTAAGAAACAACATGAGGCTTGAAAGAGATTGAAACAATGCATCCCAAAACATATTACACCATTGAAAACACACGTTTCTACAAAGACCTAGAAGGAGCAAGCAAAAGAATAGTGGCTGAGTGATCTTTCCGGGAAACATGCATTTCATCCTTTTGGAGTAAATTTTCAGCATGGATTTTATATGCATTTTGTACTGTTCAGAATGTATCTACCTGCTCGGGGGTTGTGTCATAGAAGCACCTTTCCTGCAGGAGCTTATTGCAACATTCATTGTTTGGCTAAGTTCTTTAGGGTTGGTTTTGGTAGGTCTTTCAACTTTGGCGAAATCCGCTTCGTACAAAATTTTTTCACAGCGCTGTTTCCAAGTGTCCACAAAGAGCTGCTGCTGGAAACTGTACACATGCGCATCTCCCATACTGGTGTGCACGTTTCACTACCTGGATTTTGGTTTCCTCTTCCTTCTTTGAAATGACAAGCCTTCATTCAACATGTACACACACCTTGTAGCAGTTTCAGCTTAAGCATGTAGGTGTTCTCAAAACGCTCTGTAACCTGTGTAGAGTGTGTCACTCTCCTGTACTGAATACACAACTGAGAGCTGCTTTCACCAAAGACATGCAAACACATCTTTTTGGGAGAGTCCGATTTAAGATCACGTGGAAATGTAAGGGTTTCATCGAGAAGATGAAGTCAATCATACTTTTGCAGTCTGCAACCAATAGAAATGACTTTTTGTACAAGCCCGTCTGAATTTCAATGCAAAATGCCCTTCTTTTCTGCTTTCTTGAATGTTCTCAAAGCATTAGGTGAAAGAGCGTGTTTGAGCAAGGGTGAACCAGTGTGAGTTTTCCTAGATTTCATGTGATTTAAGAAACATAATCCGCGTTTTTCCACATTGTCTATAAACAGCAGGAGGCTTGCAAGAGATTGAAACAATGCATCCCAAAACTTATTCCACCATTGAAAACACACATTTCTAAAAAAACCTTGAAGGAGCAGGCAAAAGATTAGTGGCTGAGTGTTCTTTCAGAGAGAAACATGCGTTTCATTCTTCTAGAGTGAGTTTTCAGTCTGGAATTCATATGCATTTTACACTGTGCAGAATGCAGCTACCTGCTCGGGGGTTGTGTCATAGAAGCACCTTTCCTGCAGGAGCTTATTGCAACATTCATTGTTTGGCTAAGTTCTTTAGGGTTGTTTTTGAAAGGCCTTTCAAGTTTGTCCAATTCCCGTTTCGTACGAAATTTTTTCACACTGCTGTTTCCAAGTGTCCACAAAGAGCTGCTGCTGGAAACTTTACACATGCACATCTCCTATACTGGTGTGCTCGTTTCACTACCTGGATTTTGGTTTCCTCTTCCTTCTTTGAAATGACAAGCCTTCATTCAGCATGCTACACACACCTTGTAGCACTTTTAGTTTTAAGCATGTTGGTGCTCTAAAAACGCTGTGTAACCTGTGTAGAGTGTGTCACTCTCAGCACTGAATACACAACTTAGAGCTCCTTTCGCCACAGACACGCTAACACATCTTTTTTTGTGAAAGTCCTAATTTAGGTCACTTGGAAATGTAAGGGTTTCATCGAGAACATGAAGTGAATCATGCTTTTCCACTCTGCAACAGATAGAAATGACTTTTCCTACATGCCGGTCTGAAATTCACTGCAAAATGGACCTCTTTCCTGCTTTCTTGAATGTTCTCAACCCATTAGGTGAAAGAGCGTGTTTGAGCAAGAGTGATGCAGTGTGCTTCTTCCTGGATTTCAAGTGATTTGGGAAACATAATCCGCGTTTTTCCACATTGTCTAAGAAACAACATGAGGCTTGAAAGAGATTGAAACAATGCATCCCAAAACATATTCCACCATTGAAAACACACGTTTCTACAAAGTCCTTGAAGGAGCAAGCAAAAGAATAGTGGCTGAGTGATCTTTCCGAGAAACATGCATTTCATCCTTCTGGAGTAAATTTTCAGCATGGATTTTATATGCATTTTGTACTGTTCAGAATGTATCTACCTGCTCGGGGGTTGTGTCATAGAAGCACCTTTCCTGCAGGAGCTTATTGCAACATTCATTGTTTGGCTAAGTTCTTTAGGGTTGGTTTTGGTAGGTCTTTCAACTTTGGCGAAATCCCGCTTCGTACAAAATTTTTTCACAGCGCTGTTTCCAAGTGTCCACAAAGAGCTGCTGCTGGAAACTGTACACATGCACATCTCCCATACTGGTGTGCTCGTTTCACTACCTGGATTTTGGTTTCCTCTTCCTTCTTTGAAATGACAAGCCTTCATTCAACAAGTACACACACCTTGTAGCAGTTTCAGCTTTAAGCATGTAGGTGTTCTCAAAACGCTGTGTAACCTGTGTAGAGTGTGTCACTCTCAGCACTGAATACACAACTTAGAGCTCCTTTCGCCACAGACACGCAAACACATCTTTTTTGGAAAGTCCTAATTCAGGTCACTTGTAAATGTAAGTGTTTCATCGAGAACATGAAGTGAATCATGCTTTTCCACTCTGCAACAGATAGAAATGACTTTTCCTACATGCCGGTCTGAAATTCACTGCAAAATGGACCTCTTTCCTGCTCTCTTGAATGTTCTCAACGCATTAGGTGAAAGAGCGTGTTTGAGCAAGAGTGATGCAGTGTGCTTCTTCCTGGATTTCAAATGATTTGGGAAACATCATCCGAGTTTTTCCACATTGTCTAAGAAACAACATAAGGCTTGAAAGAGATTGAAACAATGCATCCCAAAACATATTCCACCAGTGAAAACACACATTTCTACAAATACCTTGAAGGAGCAGGCAAAAGAATATTGGCTGAGTGTTCTTTCAGAGAGAAACATGCATTTCATTCTTCTAGAGTGAGTTTTCAGCCTGGAATTCATATGCATTTTGTACTGTGCAGAATGTAGCTACCTGCTCGAGGGTTGTGTCATAGAAGCACCTTTCCTGCAGGAGCTTATTGCAACATTCATTGTTTTTCTACGTTCTTTAGGGTTGGTTTTGGAAGGTCTTTCATCTTTGGCCTAATCCGCTTCGTACAAAATTTTTTCACACTGCTGTTTCCAAGTGTCCACAAAGAGCTGCTGCTGGAAACTGTACACATGCACATCTCCTATACTGGTGTGCTCGTTTCACTACCTGGATTTTGGTTTCCTCTTCCTTCTTTGAAATGACAAGCCTTCATTCAGCATGCTACACACACCTTGTAGCAGTTTCAGTTTTAAACATGTTGGTGTTCTCAAAACGCTGTGTAACCTGTGTAGAGTGTGTCACTCTCAGCACTGAATACACAACTTAGAGCTCCTTTCACCACAGACACTCTAACACATCTTTTTTGGAAAGTCCTAATTCAGGTCACTTGGAAATGTAAGGGTTTCATCGAGAACATGAAGTGAATCATGCTTTTCCACTCTGCAACAGATAGAAATGACTTTTCCTACATGCCGGTCTGAAATTCACTGCAAAATGGACCTCTTTCCTGCTTTCTTGAATGTTCTCAACCCATTAGGTGAAAGAGCGTGTTTGAGCAAGAGTGATGCAGTGTGCTTCTTCCTGGATTTCAAGTGATTTGGGAAACATAATCCGCGTTTTTCCACATTGTCTAAGAAACAACATGAGGCTTGAAAGAGATTGAAACAATGCATCCCAAAACATATTCCACCATTGAAAACACACGTTTCTACAAAGACCTAGAAGGAGCAAGCAAAAGAATAGTGGCTGAGTGATCTTTCCGAGAAACATGCATTTCATCCTTCTGGAGTAAATTTTCAGCATGGATTTTATATGCATTTTGTACTGTTCAGAATGTATCTACCTGCTCGGGGGTTGTGTCATAGAAGCACCTTTCCTGCAGGAGCTTATTGCAACATTCATTGTTTGGCTAAGTTCTTTAGGGTTGGTTTTGGTAGGTCTTTCAACTTTGGCGAAATCCCGCTTCGTACAAAATTTTTTCACAGCGCTGTTTCCAAGTGTCCACAAAGAGCTGCTGCTGGAAACTGTACACATGCACATCTCCCATACTGGTGTGCTCGTTTCACTACCTGGATTTTGGTTTCCTCTTCCTTCTTTGAAATGACAAGCCTTCATTCAACAAGTACACACACCTTGTAGCAGTTTCAGCTTTAAGCATGTAGGTGTTCTCAAAACGCTGTGTAACCTGTGTAGAGTGTGTAACTCTCAGCACTGAATACACAACTTAGAGCTCCTTTCGCCACAGACACGCAAACACATCTTTTTTGGAAAGTCCTAATTCAGGTCACTTGTAAATGTAAGTGTTTCATCGAGAACATGAAGTGAATCATGCTTTTCCACTCTGCAACAGATAGAAATGACTTTTCCTACATGCCGGTCTGAAATTCACTGCAAAATGGACCTCTTTCCTGCTCTCTTGAATGTTCTCAACGCATTAGGTGAAAGAGCGTGTTTGAGCAAGAGTGATGCAGTGTGCTTCTTCCTGGATTTCAAATGATTTGGGAAACATCATCCGAGTTTTTCCACATTGTCTAAGAAACAACATAAGGCTTGAAAGAGATTGAAACAATGCATCCCAAAACATATTCCACCAGTGAAAACACACATTTCTACAAATACCTTGAAGGAGCAGGCAAAAGAATATTGGCTGAGTGTTCTTTCAGAGAGAAACATGCATTTCATTCTTCTAGAGTGAGTTTTCAGCCTGGAATTCATATGCATTTTGTACTGTGCAGAATGTAGCTACCTGCTCGAGGGTTGTGTCATAGAAGCACCTTTCCTGCAGGAGCTTATTGCAACATTCATTGTTTTTCTACGTTCTTTAGGGTTGGTTTTGGAAGGTCTTTCATCTTTGGCCTAATCCGCTTCGTACAAAATTTTTTCACACTGCTGTTTCCAAGTGTCCACAAAGAGCTGCTGCTGGAAACTGTACACATGCACATCTCCTATACTGGTGTGCTCGTTTCACTACCTGGATTTTGGTTTCCTCTTCCTTCTTTGAAATGACAAGCCTTCATTCAGCATGCTACACACACCTTGTAGCAGTTTCAGTTTTAAACATGTTGGTGTTCTCAAAACGCTGTGTAACCTGTGTAGAGTGTGTCACTCTCAGCACTGAATACACAACTTAGAGCTCCTTTCACCACAGACACTCTAACACATCTTTTTTGGAAAGTCCTAATTCAGGTCACTTGGAAATGTAACGGTTTCATCGAGAACATGAAGTGAATCATGCTTTTCCACTCTGCAACAGATAGAAATGACTTTTCCTACATGCCGGTCTGAAATTCACTGGAAAATGGACCTCTTTCCTGCTTTCTTGAATGTTCTCAACCCATTAGGTGAAAGAGCGTGTTTGAGCAAGAGTGATGCAGTGTGCTTCTTCCTGGATTTCAAGTGATTTGGGAAACATAATCCGCGTTTTTCCACATTGTCTAAGAAACAACATGAGGCTTGAAAGAGATTGAAACAATGCATCCCAAAACATATTCCACCATTGAAAACACACGTTTCTACAAAGACCTAGAAGGAGCAAGCAAAAGAATAGTGGCTGAGTGATCTTTCCGAGAAACATGCATTTCATCCTTTTGGAGTAAATTTTCAGCATGGATTTTATATGCATTTTGTACTGTTCAGAATGTATCTACCTGCTCGGGGGTTGTGTCATAGAAGCACCTTTCCTGCAGGAGCTTATTGCAACATTCATTGTTTGGCTAAGTTCTTTAGGGTTGGTTTTGGTAGGTCTTTCAACTTTGGCGAAATCCGCTTCGTACAAAATTTTTTCACAGCGCTGTTTCCAAGTGTCCACAAAGAGCTGCTGCTGGAAACTGTACACATGCGCATCTCCCATACTGGTGTGCTCGTTTCACTACCTGGATTTTGGTTTCCTCTTCCTTCTTTGAAATGACAAGCCTTCATTCAACATGTACACACACCTTGTAGCAGTTTCAGCTTAAGCATGTAGGTGTTCTCAAAATGCTCTGTAACCTGTGTAGAGTGTGTCACTCTCCTGTACTGAATACACAACTGAGAGCTGCTTTCACCAAAGACATGCAAACACATCTTTTTGGGAGAGTCCGATTTAAGATCACGTGGAAATGTAAGGGTTTCATCGAGAAGATGAAGTCAATCATACTTTTGCAGTCTGCAACCAATAGAAATGACTTTTTGTACAAGCCCGTCTGAATTTCAATGCAAAATGCCCTTCTTTTCTGCTTTCTTGAATGTTCTCAAAGCATTAGGTGAAAGAGCGTGTTTGAGCAAGGGTGAACCAGTGTGAGTTTTCCTAGATTTCATGTGATTTAAGAAACATAATCCGCGTTTTTCCACATTGTCTATAAACAGCAGGAGGCTTGCAAGAGATTGAAACAATGCATCCCAAAACTTATTCCACCATTGAAAACACACATTTCTAAAAAAACCTTGAAGGAGCAGGCAAAAGATTAGTGGCTGAGTGTTCTTTCAGAGAGAAACATGCGTTTCATTCTTCTAGAGTGAGTTTTCAGTCTGGAATTCATATGCATTTTACACTGTGCAGAATGCAGCTACCTTCTCGGGGGTTGTGTCATAGAAGCACCTTTCCTGCAGGAGCTTATTGCAACATTCATTGTTTGGCTAAGTTCTTTAGGGTTGTTTTTGAAAGGCCTTTCAACTTTGTCCAATTCCCGTTTCGTACGAAATTTTTTCACACTGCTGTTTCCAAGTGTCCACAAAGAGCTGCTGCTGGAAACTTTACACATGCACATCTCCTATACTGGTGTGCTCGTTTCACTACCTGGATTTTGGTTTCCTCTTCCTTCTTTGAAATGACAAGCCTTCATTCAGCATGCTACACACACCTTGTAGCACTTTTAGTTTTAAGCATGTTGGTGCTCTAAAAACGCTGTGTAACCTGTGTAGAGTGTGTCACTCTCAGCACTGAATACACAACTTAGAGCTCCTTTCGCCACAGACACGCTAACACATCTTTTTTTGTGAAAGTCCTAATTTAGGTCACTTGGAAATGTAAGGGTTTCATCGAGAACATGAAGTGAATCATGCTTTTCCACTCTGCAACAGATAGAAATGACTTTTCCTACATGCCGGTCTGAAATTCACTGCAAAATGGACCTCTTTCCTGCTTTCTTGAATGTTCTCAACCCATTAGGTGAAAGAGCGTGTTTGAGCAAGAGTGATGCAGTGTGCTTCTTCCTGGATTTCAAGTGATTTGGGAAACATAATCCGCGTTTTTCCACATTGTCTAAGAAACAACATGAGGCTTGAAAGAGATTGAAACAATGCATCCCAAAACATATTCCACCATTGAAAACACACGTTTCTACAAAGTCCTTGAAGGAGCAAGCAAAAGAATAGTGGCTGAGTGATCTTTCCGAGAAACATGCATTTCATCCTTCTGGAGTAAATTTTCAGCATGGATTTTATATGCATTTTGTACTGTTCAGAATGTATCTACCTGCTCGGGGGTTGTGTCATAGAAGCACCTTTCCTGCAGGAGCTTATTGCAACATTCATTGTTTGGCTAAGTTCTTTAGGGTTGGTTTTGGTAGGTCTTTCAACTTTGGCGAAATCCCGCTTCGTACAAAATTTTTTCACAGCGCTGTTTCCAAGTGTCCACAAAGAGCTGCTGCTGGAAACTGTACACATGCACATCTCCCATACTGGTGTGCTCGTTTCACTACCTGGATTTTGGTTTCCTCTTCCTTCTTTGAAATGACAAGCCTTCATTCAACAAGTACACACACCTTGTAGCAGTTTCAGCTTTAAGCATGTAGGTGTTCTCAAAACGCTGTGTAACCTGTGTAGAGTGTGTCACTCTCAGCACTGAATACACAACTTAGAGCTCCTTTCGCCACAGACACGCAAACACATCTTTTTTGGAAAGTCCTAATTCAGGTCACTTGTAAATGTAAGTGTTTCATCGAGAACATGAAGTGAATCATGCTTTTCCACTCTGCAACAGATAGAAATGACTTTTCCTACATGCCGGTCTGAAATTCACTGCAAAATGGACCTCTTTCCTGCTCTCTTGAATGTTCTCAACGCATTAGGTGAAAGAGCGTGTTTGAGCAAGAGTGATGCAGTGTGCTTCTTCCTGGATTTCAAATGATTTGGGAAACATCATCCGAGTTTTTCCACATTGTCTAAGAAACAACATAAGGCTTGAAAGAGATTGAAACAATGCATCCCAAAACATATTCCACCAGTGAAAACACACATTTCTACAAAGACCTTGAAGGAGCAGGCAAAAGAATATTGGCTGAGTGTTCTTTCAGAGAGAAACATGCATTTCATTCTTCTAGAGTGAGTTTTCAGCCTGGAATTCATATGCATTTTGTACTGTGCAGAATGTAGCTACCTGCTCGAGGGTTGTGTCATAGAAGCACCTTTCCTGCAGGAGCTTATTGCAACATTCATTGTTTTTCTACGTTCTTTAGGGTTGGTTTTGGAAGGTCTTTCATCTTTGGCCTAATCCGCTTCGTACAAAATTTTTTCACACTGCTGTTTCCAAGTGTCCACAAAGAGCTGCTGCTGGAAACTGTACACATGCACATCTCCTATACTGGTGTGCTCGTTTCACTACCTGGATTTTGGTTTCCTCTTCCTTCTTTGAAATGACAAGCCTTCATTCAGCATGCTACACACACCTTGTAGCAGTTTCAGTTTTAAACATGTTGGTGTTCTCAAAACGCTGTGTAACCTGTGTAGAGTGTGTCACTCTCAGCACTGAATACACAACTTAGAGCTCCTTTCACCACAGACACTCTAACACATCTTTTTTGGAAAGTCCTAATTCAGGTCACTTGGAAATGTAAGGGTTTCATCGAGAACATGAAGTGAATCATGCTTTTCCACTCTGCAACAGATAGAAATGACTTTTCCTACATGCCGGTCTGAAATTCACTGCAAAATGGACCTCTTTCCTGCTTTCTTGAATGTTCTCAACCCATTAGGTGAAAGAGCGTGTTTGAGCAAGAGTGATGCAGTGTGCTTCTTCCTGGATTTCAAGTGATTTGGGAAACATAATCCACGTTTTTCCACATTGTCTAAGAAACAACATGAGGCTTGAAAGAGATTGAAACAATGCATCCCAAAACATATTCCACCATTGAAAACACACGTTTCTACAAAGACCTAGAAGGAGCAAGCAAAAGAATAGTGGCTGAGTGATCTTTCCGAGAAACATGCATTTCATCCTTCTGGAGTAAATTTTCAGCATGGATTTTATATGCATTTTGTACTGTTCAGAATATATCTACCTGCTCGGGGGTTGTGTCATAGAAGCACCTTTCCTGCAGGAGCTTATTGCAAAATTCATTGTTTGGCTAAGTTCTTTAGGGTTGGTTTTGGTAGGTCTTTCAACTTTGGCGAAATCCGCTTCGTACAAAATTTTTTCACAGCGCTGTTTCCAAGTGTCCACAAAGAGCTGCTGCTGGAAACTGTACACATGCACATCTCCCATACTGGTGTGCTCGTTTCACTACCTGGATTTTGGTTTCCTCTTCCTTCTTTGAAATGACAAGCCTTCATTCAACATGTACACACACCTTGTAGCAGTTTCAGCTTTAAGCATGTAGGTGTTCTCAAAACGCTCTGTAACCTGTGTAGAGTGTGTCACTCTCCTGTACTGAATACACAACTGAGAGCTGCTTTACCAAAGACATGCAAACACATCTTTTTGGGAGAGTCCGATTTAAGATCACGTGGAAATGTAAGGGTTTCATCGAGAAGATGAAGTCAATCATACTTTTGCAGTCTGCAACCAATAGAAATGACTTTTTGTACAAGCCCGTCTGAATTTCAATGCAAAATGCCCTTCTTTTCTGCTTTCTTGAATGTTCTCAAAGCATTAGGTGAAAGAGCGTGTTTGAGCAAGGGTGAACCAGTGTGAGTTTTCCTAGATTTCAAGTGATTTAAGAAACATAATCCGCGTTTTTCCACATTGTCTATAAACAGCAGGAGGCTTGCAAGAGATTGAAACAATGCATCCCAAAACTTATTCCACCATTGAAAACACACATTTCTAAAAAAACCTTGAAGGAGCAGGCAAAAGATTAGTGGCTGAGTGTTCTTTCAGAGAGAAACATGCGTTTCATTCTTCTAGAGTGAGTTTTCAGTCTGGAATTCATATGCATTTTACACTGTGCAGAATGCAGCTACCTGCTCGGGGGTTGTGTCATAGAAGCACCTTTCCTGCAGGAGCTTATTGCAACATTCATTGTTTGGCTAAGTTCTTTAGGGTTGTTTTTGAAAGGCCTTTCAACTTTGTCCAAATCCCGTTTCGTACGAAATTTTTTCACACTGCTGTTTCCAAGTGTCCACAAAGAGCTGCTGCTGGAAACTTTACACATGCACATCTCCTATACTGGTGTGCTCGTTTCACTACCTGGATTTTGGTTTCCTCTTCCTTCTTTGAAATGACAAGCCTTCATTCAGCATGCTACACACACCTTGTAGCACTTTTAGTTTTAAGCATGTTGGTGCTCTAAAAACGCTGTGTAACCTGTGTAGAGTGTGTCACTCTCAGCACTGAATACACAACTTAGAGCTCCTTTTGCCACAGACACGCTAACACATCTTTTTTTGTGAAAGTCCTAATTTAGGTCACTTGGAAATGTAAGGGTTTCATCGAGAACATGAAGTGAATCATGCTTTTCCACTCTGCAACAGATAGAAATGACTTTTCCTACATGCCGGTCTTAAATTCACTGCAAAATGGACCTCTTTTCTGCTTTCTTGAATGTTCTCAACGCATTAGGTGAAAGAGCGTGTTTGAGCAAGAGTGATGCAGTGTGCTTCTTCCTGGATTTCAACTGATTTGGGAAACATCATCCGAGTTTTTCCACATTGTCTAAGAAACAACATAAGGCTTGAAAGAGATTGAAACAATGCATCACAAAACATATTCCACCAGTGAAAACACACATTTCTACAAAGACCTTGAAGGAGCAGGCAAAAGAATAGTGGCTGAGTGTTCTTTCAGAGCGAAACATGCATTTCATTCTTCTAGAGTGAGTTTTCAGCCTGGAATTCATATGCATTTTGTACTGTGCAGAATGTAGCTACCTGCTCGGGGGTTGTGTCATAGAAGCACCTTTCCTGCAGGAGCTTATTGCAACATTCATTGTTTTTCTACGTTCTTTAGGGTTGGTTTTGGAAGGTCTTTCATCTTTGGCCTAATCCGCTTCGTACAAAATTTTTTCACACTGCTGTTTCCAAGTGTCCACAAAGAGCTACTGCTGGAAACTGTACACATGCACATCTCCTATACTGGTGTGCTCGTTTCACTACCTGGATTTTGGTTTCCTCTTCCTTCTTTGAAATGACAAGCCTTCATTCAGCATGCTACACACACCTTGTAGCAGTTTCAGTTTTAAACATGTTGGTGTTCTCAAAACGCTGTGTAACCTGTGTAGAGTGTGTCACTCTCAGCACTGAATACACAACTTAGAGCTCCTTTCACCACAGACACTCTAACACATCTTTTTTGGAAAGTCCTAATTCAGGTCACTTGGAAATGTAAGGGTTTCATCGAGAACATGAAGTGAATCATGCTTTTCCACTCTGCAACAGATAGAAATGACTTTTCCTACATGCCGGTCTGAAATTCACTGCAAAATGGACCTCTTTCCTGCTTTCTTGAATGTTCTCAACCCATTAGGTGAAAGAGCGTGTTTGAGCAAGAGTGATGCAGTGTGCTTCTTCCTGGATTTCAAGTGATTTGGGAAACATAATCCGCGTTTTTCCACATTATCTAAGAAACAACATGAGGCTTGAAAGAGATTGAAACAATGCATCCCAAAACATATTCCACCATTGAAAACACACGTTTCTACAAAGACCTAGAAGGAGCAAGCAAAAGAATAGTGGCTGAGTGATCTTTCCGAGAAACATGCATTTCATCCTTCTGGAGTAAATTTTCAGCATGGATTTTATATGCATTTTGTACTGTTCAGAATGTATCTACCTGCTCGGGGGTTGTGTCATAGAAGCACCTTTCCTGCAGGAGCTTATTGCAACATTCATTGTTTGGCTAAGTTCTTTAGGGTTGGTTTTGGTAGGTCTTTCAACTTTGGAGAAATCCGCTTCGTACAAAATTTTTTCACAGCGCTGTTTCCAAGTGTCCACAAAGAGCTGCTGCTGGAAACTGTACACATGCACATCTCCCATACTGGTGTGCTCGTTTCACTACCTGGATTTTGGTTTCCTCTTCCTTCTTTGAAATTACAAGCCTTCATTCAACATGTACACACACCTTGTAGCAGTTTCAGCTTTAAGCATGTAGGTGTTCTCAAAACGCTCTGTAACCTGTGTAGAGTGTGTCACTCTCCTGTACTGAATACACAACTGAGAGCTGCTTTCACCAAAGACATGCAAACACATCTTTTTGGGAGAGTCCGATTTAAGATCACGTGGAAATGTAAGGGTTTCATCGAGAAGATGAAGTCAATCATACTTTTGCAGTCTGCAACCAATAGAAATGACTTTTTGTACAAGCCCGTCTGAATTTCAATGCAAAATGCCCTTCTTTTTTGCTTTCTTGAATGTTCTCAAAGCATTAGGTGAAAGAGCGTGTTTGAGCAAGGGTGAACCAGTGTGAGTTTTCCTAGATTTCAAGTGATTTAAGAAACATAATCCGCGTTTTTCCACATTGTCTATAAACAGCAGGAGGTTTGCAAGAGATTGAAACAATGCATCCCAAAACTTATTCCACCATTGAAAACACACATTTCTAAAAAAACCTTGAAGGAGCAGGCAAAAGATTAGTGGCTTAGTGTTCTTTCAGAGAGAAACATGCGTTTCATTCTTCTAGAGTGAGTTTTCAGTCTGGAATTCATATGCATTTTACACTGTGCAGAATGCAGCTACCTGCTCGGGGGTTGTGTCATAGAAGCACCTTTCCTGCAGGAGCTTATTGCAACATTCATTGTTTGGCTAAGTTCTTTAGGGTTGTTTTTGAAAGGCCTTTCAACTTTGTCCAAATCCCGTTTCGTACGAAATTTTTTCACACTGCTGTTTCCAAGTGTCCACAAAGAGCTGCTGCTGGAAACTTTACACATGCACATCTCCTATACTGGTGTGCTCGTTTCACTACCTGGATTTTGGTTTCCTCTTCCTTCTTTGAAATGACAAGCCTTCATTCAGCATGCTACACACACCTTGTAGCACTTTTAGTTTTAAGCATGTTGGTGCTCTAAAAACGCTGTGTAACCTGTGTAGAGTGTGTCACTCTCAGCACTGAATACACAACTTAGAGCTCCTTTCGCCACAGACACGCTAACACATCTTTTTTTGTGAAAGTCCTAATTTAGGTCACTTGGAAATGTAAGGGTTTCATCGAGAACATGAAGTGAATCATGCTTTTCCACTCTGCAACAGATAGAAATGACTTTTCCTACATGCCGGTCTTAAATTCACTGCAAAATGGACCTCTTTTCTGCTTTCTTGAATGTTCTCAACGCATTAGGTGAAAGAGCGTGTTTGAGCAAGAGTGATGCAGTGTGCTTCTTCCTGGATTTCAAATGATTTGGGAAACATCATCCGAGTTTTTCCACATTGTCTAAGAAACAACATAAGGCTTGAAAGAGATTGAAACAATGCATCCCAAAACATATTCCACCAGTGAAAACACACATTTCTACAAAGACCTTGAAAGAGCAAGCAAAAGAATAGTGGCTGTGTGTTCTTTCAGAGAGAAACATGCATTTCATTCTTCTACAGTGAGTTTTCAGCCTGGAATTCATATGCATTTTGTACTGTGCAGAATGTAGCTACCTGCTCGGGGGTTGTGTCATAGAAGCACCTTTCCTGCAGGAGCTTATTGCAACATTCATTCTTTGGCTAAGTTCTTTAGGGTTGGATTTGGAAGGTCTTTCAACTTTGGCCAAATCCGCTTTGTACGAAATTTTTTCACAGCGCTGTTTCCAAGTGTCCACAAAGAGCTGCTGCTGGAAACTGTACACATGCACATCTCCCATACTGGTGTGCTCGTTTCACTACCTGGATTTTGGTTTCCTCTTCCTTCTTTGAAATGACAAGCCTTCATTCAACATGTACACACACCTTGTAGCAGTTTCAGCTTTAAGCAAGTTGGTGTTCTCAAAACGCTGTGTAACCTGTGTAGAGTGTGTCCCTCTCCAGTACTGAATACACAACTTAGAGCTCATTTCACCACAGACATTCAAAAACATCTTTTTGGGAGAGTCCTATTTAAGATTACTTGGAAATGTAAGGGTTTCATCGAATAGATGAAGTCAATCATGCTTTTGCACTCTGCAACCGATAGAAATGCCTTTTTGTATAAGCCCGTCTGAATTTCACTGCAAAATGCCCTTCTTTTCTGCTTTCTTGAATGTTCTCAATGCATTAGGTGAAAGAGCGTGTTTGAGCAAGAGTGATGCAGTGTACTTCTTCCTGGATTTCAAGTGATTTGGTAAACTTAATCTGCGTTTTTCCACATTGTCTAAGAAACAACATGAAGCTTGCAAGAGATTGAAACAATGCATCCAAAAACATATTCCACCAGTGAAAACACACGTTTCTACAAAGACGTTGATGGAGCAAGCAAAAGAATAGTGGCTGAGTGTTCTTTCAGAGAGAAACATGCATTTCATCATTCTGGAGTGAGATTTCAGCCAGGAATTCATATGCATTTGTACTGTGCAGAATGTACCTACCTGCTCGGGGGCTGTGTCATAGACTCACCTTTCCTGCAGGAGCCTATTGCAACCTACCTGCTCGGGGGCTGTGTCATAGAAGCACCTTTCCTGCAGGAGCCTATTCATTGTTTGGCTAAGTTCTTTAGGGTTGGTTTTGGAAGGTCTTTCATCTTTGGCCTAATTCCGCTTCTTACGAAATTTTTTCACAGCACTGTTTCCACGTGTACACAAAGAGCTGCTACATGAAACTGTACACATGCACATCTCCCATACTGGTGTGCTCGTGTCCTTACCTGGATTTTGGTTTCCTCTTCCTTCTTTGAAATGACAATCATTCTTTCAGCATGGTACACACACCTTGTATGAGTTTCAGTTTTAAGCAAGTTGGTGTTCTCAAAACGCTGTGTAACCTGTGTAGAGTGTGTTACTGCCGAGCACTGAATACACAACTTAGAGCTCCTTTTGCCACACACACGCAAACACATCTTTTTGGGAAAGTCCTAATTCAGGTCCCTTGGAAATGTACGGGTTTCTTCGAGAACATGAAGTCAATCATGCTTTTCCACTCTGCAACAGATAGAAATGACTTTTTATACATGCCGGTCTGAATTTCACTGCAAAATGCCCTTCTTTTCTGCTTTCTTGAATGTTCTCAAAGCATTATGTGAAAGAGCGTGTTTGAGCAAGTGTGAAGCAGTCTGAGTTTTCCTAGATTTCAAGTGATTTGAGAAACATAATCCGCGTTTTTCCACCTTGTCCATAAACAGCAGGAGGCTTGCAAGAGATTGAAACAATGCATCCCAAAACATATTCCACCAGTGAAAACACACATTTCTACAAAGACCTTGAAAGAGCAAGCAAAAGAATAGTGGCTGTGTGTTCTTTCAGAGAGAAACATGCATTTCATTCTTCTACAGTGAGTTTTCAGCCTGGAATTCATATGCATTTTGTACTGTGCAGAATGTAGCTACCTGCTCGGGGGTTGTGTCATAGAAGCACCTTTCCAGCAGGAGCTTATTGCAACATTCATTGTTTGACTTAATTCTTTAGGGTTGGTTTTGGAAGGTCTTTCAACTGGGCCAAATCCCGCTTCGTACGAAATTTTTTCACACTGCTGTTTCCAAGTGTCCACAGAGAGCTACGGCTGGAAACTGTACAAATGCACATCTCCCATACTGGTGTGCTCGTTTCACTACCTGGATTTTTGGTTTTCTCTTCCTTCTTTGAAATGACAAGCCTATATTCAGCATGCTGCACACACCTTGTATCAGTTTCAGTTTTAAGCATGTTGGTGTTCTCAAAACGCTGTGTAACCTGTGTAGAGTGTGTCACTCTCCAGTACTGAATACACAACTTAGAGCTCCTTTCTCCACAGACACGCAAACACATCTTTTTGGGAAAGTCCTTATTCAGGTCACTTGAAATGTAAGGGTTTCATCGAGAACATGAAGTCAATCATGCTTTTCCACTCTACAACAGATAGAAATGACTTTTTATACATGCCCGTCTGAAATTCACTGCAAAATGGACTTCTTTTCTGCTTTTTTGAATGTTCTCAACGCATTCGGTGAAAGAGCCTGTTTGAGCAAGATTGATGCAGTGTGCTTCTTCCAGGATTTCAAGTGACTTGGGAAACATAATCCTCGTTTTTCCACATTGTCTACGAAACAACATGAGGCTTGCAAGTGATTGAAACAATGCATCACAAAACATATTTCACCAGTGAAAACACACGTTTCTACAAAGACCTTGAAGGAGCAAGCAAAAGAATAGTGGCTGAGTGATCTTTCAGAGAAAAACATGCATTTCATCCTTCTGGAGTTAATTTTCAGCCTGGAATTCATATGCATTTTGTACTGTGAAGAATGTAGCTACCTGCTAGGTGGTTGTGTCATAGAAGCACCTTTCCTGTAGGAGCTTATTGCAACATTCATTGTTTGGATAAGTTCTTTAGGGTTGGTTTTGGAAGGTCTTTCAACTTTGGCCAAATCCCGCTTTGTACGAAATTTTTTCACAGCGCTGTTTCCAAATGTCCACAAAGAGCTGCTGCTGGAAACTGTACACATGCTCATCTCCCATACTGGTGTGCTCGTTTCACTACCTGGATTTTGGTTTCCTCTTCTTTCTTTGAAATGACAAGCCTTCATTCAACATGTACACACACCTTATAGCAGTTTCAGCTTTAAGCAAATTGGTGTTCTCAAAACGCTGTGTAACCTGTGTAGAGTGTGTCACTCTCCAGTACTGAATACACAACTTAGAGCTCCTTTCACCACAGACATGCAAACACATCTTTTTGGGAGAGTCCTATTTAAGATCACTTGGAAATATAAGGGTTTCATCGAGAAGATGAAGTCAATCATGCTTTTGCACTCTGCAACCCATAGAAATGACATTTTCTACAAGCCCGTCTGAATTTCAGTACAAAATGCCCTTCTTTTCTGCTTTCTTGAATGTTCTCAATGCATTAGGTGAAAGAGCGTTTTTAAGCAAGAGTGATGCAGTGTGCTTCTTCCTGGATTTCAAGTGATTTGGGAAACATCATCCGCGTTTTTCCACATTGTCTAAGACACAGCAGGAGGCTTGCAAGAGATTGAAACAATGCATCCCAAAACATATTCCACCAGTGAAAACACACGTTTCTACAAAACCTTGAAGGAGCAAGCAAAAGAATAGTGGCTGAGTGTTCTTTCAGAGAGAAACATGCATTTCATTCTTCTGGAGGGAGTTTTCAGCCTAGAATTCATATGCATTTTGTACTTTGCAGAATGTAGCTACCTGCTCGGGGGTTCTCTCATAGAAGCACCTTTCCAGCAGGAGCTCATTGCAACATTCATTGTTTTGCTAAGTTCTTTAGGTTTGGTTTTGGAAGGTCTTTCAACTTTGGCCAAATCGCGTTTCTTACGAAATTTTTTCACAGCGGTGTTTCCAAGTATCCAGAAAGAGCTGCTGCTTGAAACTGTACACATGCACATCTCCCATACTGGTGTGCTCGTTGCAGTACCTGGATTTTGGTTTCCTGTTCTTTCTTTGAAATGACAAGCCTTCATTCAGCATGCTACTGACATCTTGTAGCAATTTCAGTTTTAAGCATGTTGGTGCTCTCAAAACGCTGTGTAACCTGTGTAGAGTGTGTCACTCTCCAGTATTGAATACACAACTTAGAGCTCCTTTCACCACAGACACGCAGACACATCTTTTTGGGAAAGTCCTCATTCCGGTCACCAGGAAATGTAAGGGTTTCATCGATTATATGAAGTTTATCATGCTTCTTCACTCTTCACCCGATAGAAATGGCTTTTTCTACATGCCCCTCTGAATTTCACTGAAAAATGTCCTTCTTTTCTGCTTTCTTAAATGTTCTCAACGCATGATGTAAAAGAGCGTTTTTGAGCAAGAGTGATGCACGGTGCGTTTTCCTGGATTTCAAGTGATTTGGGAAACATATTCCGCGTTTTTCCTCATTGTCTAAGAAACAACATGAGGCTTGCAAGAGATTGAAACAATGCATCCCAAAATATATTCCAGTAGTGAACTCGCACGTTTCTACAAAGACTTTGAAGGAGCTAGCCAAAGAATAGTGGCCAAGTGTTGTCTCAGAGAGAAACATGCATTTTTCATCCTTTTGGTGTGAGTTTTCACCTTGGAATTCATATGCATTTTGTACTGTCCAGAATGAAGCTACCTGCTGGCGGGTTGTGTCATAGAAGCACCTTTCCTGCAGGATCTTATTGCAGCATTCATTGTTTGCCTAAGTTCTTTAGAGTTGGTTTTGGAAGGTCTTTCAATTTTGTCCAATCCCGCTTCGTACGAATTTTTTTTCACAGGGCTCTTAAGGCGTTTCCACAGAGATGGTGCTTGAAATCCTCCACATGCTTTTTTCCACTACTCGTGTGCTCGTTTCAATACCTAGACTTTCGTTCCCTGTTATTTCTTTTATATTACAAGCCTTTTTTCCATTGTCATCCCATCTGAGAGTAAATTGACAAAAGAAGTCCAGTTTTGAAAGCTGCAGTTCTCTGGCTTCTGTTATAATGTAAACTTGTCCTAGAAAGAATTCCCGTTCTCCATGGATCACACAGTTCATAGAAGTTTCAGTTTTAACCATGTTGGTGATCTGAATATGCTGTTTGACATATGTAGAGTGTTTAACTCTACAGCACGGAATACTCACCTTGAGGTCCTTTAGGAAGCGTACAGGGAATTGACATGCAAAGACATCATTTTCGTCAAAGTCCTGCATGAGGGAACTTGGAAATGTCACTCTTTGATGGAGAACATAATTTCATGCTTTTACACTCTGCAATCAATATAATTGACCTTTTGAACATGCTCATCTGAATTTCGCTGCAGAAGGCCCTTCTATTTTGCTTTCTTGAACCTTGTCAATGAAACTGGTGTAGGAGCGTGTTTGAGCAAGTGTTAAGCAGTGTGCATTTTCCTAGGTTGCAAGTCATCTGGGATTCAGAATCAGCATTTTTCCACCTTCTCAAAGGAAACAACATACAAGGCTGGACATGAGGCTTACAAGAGATGAAACAATGCTTCCCATAACTTATTCCACCAGTAAAAATACACCATTGTACAAAGACTTTGAAGGAGCGATCAAAAACTTAGGGTCTGAGTGCTATTTCAGAGAGAAATACATGTATTTTTTCTTTCGGGAGTGAATTTTCCTCCAGGAATTTATATGCATTTTGTACTGTGGAGAATGTTGCTATCCTCTCGGGGGTTGTGTCATAGAAGTTCCGTCCCTGTAGGAGCCTATTGCAACATTCATTGTTTACCTAATTGGCCTAAGCGTGGTTTTGGAGGGTCTTTCAACTTTGGCCAAATCCCGCTTTGTACGAATTTTTTTCACAATGCTCTTTACACGTGTCCACAAAGAGCTGCTGCTTGAAATCCTCCACATGCTTTTTTCCACTACTCGTGTGCTCGTTTCAAAACCTAGACTTTTGTTCCCTGTTATTTCTTTGAAATTACAAGCCTTCTTTCCATGGTCATCCCATCCGAGAGGAAATTGACAAAGGAAGTCCAGTTTTGAAAGCTGCAGTTCTCTGGCTTCTGTTATAATGTAAACTTTCCCCTAGAAAGAATTCCCTTTCTCCATGCTTCACACAGTTCATAGAAGTTTCAGTTTTAACCATGTTGGTGGTCTAAAAATGCTGTTTGACATATGTAGAGTGTTTAACTCTACAGCATGGAATACTCACCTTAGCGGTCCTTTAGTAAGCTTACAGCGAAGTGACATGCAAAGACATCATTTTCTTCAAAGTCCTGCATAGGGCACTTGGAAATGTCACTCTTTGATGGAGAACATAATTTCATGCTTTTACACTCTGCAATCGATATAATTGAACTTTTGAACATGATTGTCTGAATAGCGCTGCAGAATGCCCTTCTATTTTGCTTTCTAGAATCTTGTCAATGAAATTGGTGTAGGAGCTTGTCTGAGCAAGAGTTAAGCACTGTGCATTTTCCTAAGTTTCAAGTCATCTGGGATACTGAATCAGCATTTTTCCACCTTCTCAAAGGAAACAACATACAAGGCTCGACATGAGTCTTGCAAGAGGTGAAACAATACTTCCTAAAACTTATTCCACCACTGAAAATACACTATTGTACAAAGACTTTGAAGGAGCAAGCCAAAACGTAGGGGCTCAGTGCTCTTTCGGAGGGAATTACAAGTATTTTATCTTTCTGGTGTGAATTATCCTCCAGGAATTCATATGCATTTTGTACTGTGGAGAATGTTGCTATTCTCTCGGGGATTGTGTCATAGAAGCACCATCTCTGTAGGAGCCTATTGCAACATTCATTGTTTGGCTAATTTGCCTAGGCTTCGTTTTGGAGGGTCTTTCACCTTTGGCCACATCCAATTTCGTACTAATTTTATTCACAGTGCTCTTTCCACGTGTCCACAAAGAGCTGCTACTTGAAATGCTCGACATGCTTTTCTCCACTACTCGTGTGCTTGTTTCAATTCCTAGACTTTCGTTCTCTGTTATTTCTTTTAAATTACAAACCTTCTTTCCATGGTCATCCCATCAGTGAGGAAATTGACATAGGAAGTCCAGTTTTGAAAGCTGCAGTTTTCTGGGTTCTGTTATCATGTAAACTTCTCCTAGAAAGAATCCCCTTTCCCATGCTTCACACCCTTTGTAGCAATTTCAGTTTTTACCATGTTGGTGGTCTAAAATTGCTGTTTGAAATATGTTGAGCGATTAACTCTCCGGCACCGAATACAGACCTTAGAGGTCCTTTTGGAAGCTTACAGTGAATTGACATGAAAAGACATCATTTTCTTCAAGGAACTGCATGAGAACACTTGGAAATGTCACGCTTTGATGGAGAACAAAATTTCATGCCTTTGCACTCTGCAATCGATGTAATTGAACTTTTGAACATGCTCATCTGAATTTCGCTGCAGAATGCCCTCTTTTTTGCTTTCTTGAATCTTGTCAATGAAACTGGTGTAGGAGCGTGTTTGAGCAAGAGTTTAGCAGTGTGCATTTTCCTAGGTTGCAAGTCATCTGGGATACAAAATCAGCATTTTTCCACCTTCTCAAAGGAAACAACATACAAGGCTGGACATGAGGCTTGCAAGAAATGAAACAATGCTTTCCAAAACTTATTCCACCAGTGAAAATACACTATTGTACAAAGACTGTGAAGGAGCTAGCAAAAATGTAGGGTCTGAGTGCTCTTTCAGAGAGAAATATATGTATTTTATCTTTCTGGAGTGAATTTTCCTATAGGAATTCATATGCATTTTGTACTGTGGAGAATGTTGCTATCCTCTCGGGGGTTGTGTCATAGAGGCACCGTCCCTGTAGGAGCCTATTGCAACATTCATTGTTTGGCTAATTTGCCTAGGCGTGGTTTTGGAGGTTCTTTCATCTTTGGCCAAATCTCGCTAGGTACGAATTTTTTGCACAGTACTCTCTCCATGTATCCACAAAGAGCTGCTGCTTGAAATCCTCCACATGCATTTTTCCACTACTCGTGTGCTCGTTTCAATTCATACACTTTCGTTCCCTGTTTTAACTTTTAAATTACAAGCCTTCTTTCCATGGTCATCCCATCCGTGAGGAAATTGACAAAAGAAGTCCAGTTTTGAAAGCTGCAGTTCTCTGGCTTCTGTTATAATGTAAACTTCTCCTAGAAAGAATCCCCTTTTCCATGCTTCACACAGTTCATAGAAGTTTCAGTTTTAACCATGTTGGTGGTCTAAAAATGCTCTTTGACATATATAGAGTGTTTACCTCTACCAAATGGAATACTCACCTTAGAGGTTCTTTAGGAAGCGTACTGCGAATTGACAAGAAAAGACATCATTTTCTTCAAGGTCCTGCATGAGGGCACTTGGAAATGCCACTCTTTGATGGAGAACATAATTTCATGCTTTTACACTCTACAATAGATAAAACTGAACTTTTGAACATGCTCATCTGAATTTCGCTGCAGAATGCCCTTCTTTTTTGCTTTCTTGAATCTTGTCAATGAAACTGGTGTAGGAGCGTGTTTGAGCAAGGGTTAAGCAGTGTGCATTTTCCTAGGTTTCAAGTCATCTGGGATACAGAATCAGCATTTTTCTACCTTCTCAAAGGAAACAACATACAAGGCTGGACATGAGGCTTGCAGGAGATGAAACAATGCTTCCCAAAACTTATTCCACCACTGAAAATACATTATTGTATACAAAGACTTTGAAGGAGCAAGCAAAAACTTAGGGTCTGTGTGCTCTTTCAGAGAGAAATACATGTATTTTATCTTTCTGGAGTGAATTTTCCTCCAGGAATTCATATGCATTTTGTACTGTGGAGAATGTTGCTATCCTCTCGGGGGTTGTGTCATAGAAGCACCGTTCATGTAGGAGCCTATTGCAACATTCATTGTTCGGCTAATTTGCCTAGGCATGGTTTTGGAGGGTCTTTCAACTTTGGCCAAATCCCTGTTCGTACGAATTGTTTTCACAGTGCTCTTTACACGTGTCCACAAATAGCTGCTGCTTGAAATCCTCCACATGCTTTTTTCCACTACTCGTGTGCTCGTTTCAATACCTAGACTTTCATTGCCAGTTATTTCTTTGAAATTACAAGCCTTCTTTCCATGGTCATCCCATCCGAGAGGAAATTGACAAAGGAAGTCCAGTTTTGAAAGCTGCAGTTCTCTGGCTTCTGTTATAATCTAAACTTCAACTAGAAAGAATTCCCTTTCTCCATGCTTCACACAGTTCATAGAAGTTTCAGTTTTAACCATGTTGGTGGTCTAAAAATGCTCTTTGACATAAGTAGAGTGTTTAACACTACAGCACGGAATACTCACCTTAGACGTCCTTTAGGAAGAGTACAGGGAATTGACATGCAAAGACATCATTTTCTTCAAAGTCCTGCATGAGGGCACTTGGAAATGCCACTCTTTGATGGAGAACATAATTTCATGCTTTTGCACTCTGCAATCGATATAATTGAACTTTTGAACATGCTTCTCTGAATTTCGCTGCAGAATGCCCTTCTTTTTTGCTTTCTGGAATCTTGTCAATGAAACTGGTGTAGGAGCGTGTTTGAGGAAGAGTTTAGCAGTGTGCATTTTCCTAGGTTTCAAGTCATCTGGGATACAGAATCAGCATTTTTCTACCTTCTCAAAGGAAGCAACATACAAGGGTGGACATGAGGCTTGCAAGAGATGAAACAATGCTTCCCAAAACTTATTCCACCACTGAAAATACACTCTTGTACAAAGACTTTGAAGGAGCAAGCAAGAACGTAGGCTCTGAGTGCTCTTTCAGAGAGAAATACATGTATTTTATCTTTCTGGAGTGAATTTTCCTCCAGGAATTCATATGCATTTTGTACTGTGGAGAATGTTGCTATCCTCTCGGGGGTTGTGTCATAGAAGCACCGTCCCTGTAGGAGCCTATTGCAACATTCATTGTTTGGCTCTTTTGCCCAGGCGTGGTTTTGGAGGGTCTTTCAACTTTGTCGAAATCCCGAGTCCTACGAATTTTTTTCACAGTGCTCTTTCCACGTGTCCACAGAGAGCTGCTGCTTGAAATCCTCCACATGCATTTTTCTGCTACTCGTGTGCTCGTTTCTATACCTAGACTTTTGTTCCCAGTTATTTCTTTTAAATTACAATCCTTCTTTCCATGGTCATCCCATCTGTGAGGAAATTGACAAAGGAAGTCGTTTTGAAAGCTGCAGTTCTCTGGCTTCTGTTATAATGTAAACTTCTCCTAGAAAGAATCCCCTTCTCCATGCTTCACACCCTTTGTAGCAATTTCAGTTTTTCCTTGTTGGTGGTCTAAAATTGCTGTTTGAAATATGTATAGCGCTTAACTCTCCTGCACCGAATACACACCTTAGAGTTCGTTCCTTTAGGAAGCGTACAGCGAATTGACACTCAAAGACATCATTTTCTTCAACGTCCTGCATGAGGGCACATGGAAATGTAAGTGTTTGATGGAGAACATAGAGTAATTACATGCTTTTACACTCTGCAATCAATGCAATTGAACTTTTGAACATGCTCATCTGAATTTCGGTGCAAAATGCCCTTCTTTTCTACTTTGTTGAATCTTCTCACTGCATTAGGTGAAGGAGCGATTTTGAGCAAGATTTATGCAGTGTGCATTTTTCTGGGTTTCAATTATTTGGGATACAGAATCTATCTTTTTCCACCTTTTAAAGGAAACAACATACAGGGCTGAACATGAGGGGTGCAAGAGATGAAAGAATCCATCCCAAAACTTATTCCATCAGTGAATATAAATCTTTCTACAAAAAGTTGAAAGAGCCACAAAAACATAAGGGCTGATTGTTCTTTCAGGGAGAAATACATGTATTTCTCCCGCCTGGAGTGAAATTTCCTCCTGGAATTTATCTGCATTTTATAGTGTGGTGAATTTTGCTATCTTCTCGGGGGTTGTGTCATAGAATCACCTTCCCTGGAGGAGCTTATTGCAACATTCATTGTTTGGCTAAGATCTTTGGGGTTCGTTTTGGAGGGTCTTTGTACTTTCTCCAAATCCCACTTGGTACGAATTTTTTTCACAGTGCTCTTTCCAAGTGTCCTCAAAGAGCTACTGCTTGAAATCCTACACATGCACTTGTCCAGTACTGGTGCCCTCGTGTCATTATCTTGATTTTTGATCCCGTTATGACTTAAATTACAAGCCTTCTTTCCTGGCTCCTCACTTCTTTGAGGAATTTGACAAGGCAAGTCCATTTTTGAAAGCTCCTCTTCTCTGGGATGTGTTACTGGTATACTTCTCCTAGAAAGATTCCCCTTTCTCCATGCCTCAGACACTTTATAGCAGTTTCAGTTTTATCCATGTTGGTCGTCTAAAGTCACTGTTTGACATAGGTAGAGTGTTTTACTCTCCAGCATTGAATACATACCCTAGAGCTTTTTAGGAATCTTATAGCAAATCGACATGCAAACACATCGTTTTCTTCAAAGTCCTGCCTCAGGACACATGGATATGTAAGGGTTCAATAGAGGAAATGAAGTAATTCATGCTTTTGCACTCTGCAACGGATAGAAATGAACTTTTGTGCATGCTCTTCAGAATTTCCTGCAAAATATCCTTCTTTTCAGCTTTCTTGAATCTTCTCAATGCACTAGGTGAAATACTGTGTTTGAGCAAGAATTATGCAGTGTGCATTTCCCAGGATTACAAGTAGTTTGGGATACGGAATCAGAGTTTTCCACCTTCTACAATGAAACAACATAGAAGTCTGCACTTGAGGCTTCCAGGAGATGGAACAATGCATCTCATAACTTATTCCAACAGTGAAAATACACGTTTCTACAAAGACTTTAAAGGAGCAAGCAAAAACGTAGGGGCTGAGTGTTCTTTCAGAGAGAAATACATGTATTTCTTCCTTCTGGAGGTAATTTTCCTCTTGGAATTCATATGCATTTTGTACTGTGCAGAATGTTGCTATCTTGTCGGGGATTGTGTCATTGAAGCACCTTCCCTGTAGGAGTTTATGGCAACATTCATTGTTTGGCTAACTTCTGTAGTTGTGGTTTCAGAGGGTCTTTCATCTTTGGGTAAATCTTGCTTCCTAAGAATTTTTTTCACAGCGCCCTTTCCAAGTGTCCACAAAGACGTGTTGCTTGAAATACTTCACATGCAGTTCTCCACTACTGGTGTACTCTTTTCACTACCCAGATTTTGGTTTCCTGTTATTTTTTTAAAAATTACAAGCCTTCTTTCCCGGGTTGTTCCATCATTGAGTTAATTTACAAGGGAAGTCCACTTTTGAAAGCTTCTGTTCTCTGGGATGTGTTATAAGGTAAACTTTTAGAGGGATACTCCTTTCTCCATGCCTCACACACTTTGTAGCAGTTTCATTTTTAACCATGTTGGTGGTCCAAAAATACTGTGTGACATATGTAGAGTGCTTAACTCTCCAGCACCGAATACACACTTTAGAGCTCCTTTAGGAAGCTTACAGCTAATTGACAAGCAAAGACAACATTTTCTTCAAAGTCCTCCGTGAGGGCACATGGAAATGTAAGGGTTTGATCAAGAACATGAAATAATTCATGCTTTTGCACACTGCAACTGATACAAATGAACTTTTGAACATGCTCATCTGATTTTGCTACAAAATGCCCTTCTCTTATGCTTTGTTGAATCTTCTCACTGCAATAGGTGAAAGAGCTTGTTTGAGCAAGAGTTATACAGTGTGCATTTTTCTGGGTTTCAAGTATTTGGGATACAGAATCAACATTTTTCCACCTTCTTAAGTGAAACAACATACAGGGCTTTCAAGAGATGAAAGAATGCATACCAATACTTATTCCATCAGTCAATATAAACCTTTCTAAAAAACATTGAAGGAGCAAGCAAAAACGTAGGGCTGAGTGTTCTTTCAGGGAGAAATACATGTATTTCTTCCTTCTGGAGTGAATTTTCCTCCTGGAATTCATATGCATTTTGTAGTGTGGAGAATGTTGCTCTCTTCTCGGGGGTTGTGTCATAGAAGCACCTTCCCTGTAGGAGCTTATTGCAACATTCATTGTTTGGCTGAGTTCTCAAGGGGTGGTTTTGGAGGGTCTTTCAGCTTTGGCCAAATCCTGCTTCCTATGAATTTTTTTCACAGTGCTCTTTCCACGTGTCCACAAAGACATGTTGCTTGAAATACTACACATGCAGTTCTCCACTACTGGTGTGCTCGTTTCACTACCCAGATTTTGGTTTCCTGTTATTTCTTTTAAATTACAAACCTTATTTCCCGGGTCGTCCCATCGTTGAGGAAATTGACAAGGGAAGTCCAGTTTTGAATGCTCCTGTTCTCTGGGATGTGTTATAAGGTAAACTTTTAGAGGGATACCCCTATCTCCATGCCTCACACATTTTGTAGCAGTTTCAGTTTTAAGCATGTTGGTGCTCTAAAAACGCTGTTTCGCATTTGTAGAGGGTTTTACTCTCCAGCCCTGAATACACACCTTAGAGCTCCTTTAGGAAGATTATAGTGAATTGACACACAAAGGCAGCTTTTTCTTCAAAGTCCTGCACCAGGGCACATGGACATGTAAGTGTTTGATCTTGAACATGAAGTAATTCATGCTTCTGCACTGTGTATCCGATAGAAATGAACTTGTGTACATGCTCTTTTGAATTTCACTCCAAAATGCCCTTCTTTTCTGCTTTCTTGAATCTTTTCAATGCATTAGGTGAAAGAGCGTGTTAGAGCAACAGTTATGCAGTGTGCGTTTTCCTGGATTCCAATTATTTTGGGATAGAGAATCAGCATTTTTCCACCTTCTCAAAGGAAACAACGTAGAAGGCTGCATATTAGGCTTTCAAGAGATGAAAGAATGCATCCCAAAATTTATTCCACCAGTGAAAATACACGTGTTTACAAAGACTTTGAAGGAACAAGCAAAAACGTAGTGGCTGAGTGTTCTTTCAGAGAGAAATACAAGTATTTCATCCTTTCTGAGTGACTTTTCCTCCAGGAATTCATATGCATTTTCTACTCTGCAGAATGTTGCTATCTTCTTGGGGGTTGTGTCATAGAAGCACCTTCCCTGTAGGAGCCTATTGCAGCATTCGTTGTTTGGCTAAGTTCTGTAGGGGTGGTTTTGGATCGTCTTTCAACTTTGGCCAAACCCGCTTCTTATGAATTCATTTCACGGTGCTATTTCCAAGTGTCCGCAAAGACCTTCTGCTGGACAACCTACACCTGCACTTCTCCATTAAGGGTGTGTCCGTTTCACTACCTAGATTTTCGTTGCCTGTTATTTCTTTTTAATTACAAGCCTCCTTTCCAGGGTCGTCCCATCCTTGAGGAAATTGACAAGGGAAGTCCAGTTTTGAAAGCTCCTGTTGTCTGGGATGTGTTACAAGATAAACTTCTCTTGGAAAGATACCCCTTTCTCCATGTTTCATACACTCTGTAGCAGTTTCAGTTTTAACCATGTTGGTGGTCTAAAAACGCTGTTTTACATATGTAGAGTGTTTAACTCACCAGCCCTGAATACACACCGTAGAGATCCTTTAAGAAGATTATAGCGAATTGCCAGGCAAAGACAGCTTTTTATTCAAAGTCCTGCATCAGGGTATGTGGAAAAATAAGGGTTTTATAGAGAACATAAAGTAATTCATCCTTTTGCACTCTGCATCCATTAGAAATGAAATTTGTACATGCTTGTCTGATTTTCACTGCAAAATGCCTTTCTTTTCTGCTTTCTTGAATCTTCTCAATGCATTAGGTGAAAGAGTCTGTTTGAGCAAGAGTTATGCAGTGTGCCTTTAACTGGGTTTCAAATCATTTGGGACACACAATCAGCATTTTTCCACCTTCTCAAAGGAAACAACGTTGAAGGCTGCACATGAGGCTTGCAAGAGATGAAACAATGCATCCCAAGACTTATTCCAGCAGGGAAAATACATGTTTCTTCAAAGACTTTGAAGGAGCAAGCAAAAATGTAGGGGCTGAGTGTTCTTTCAGAGAGAAATACATGTATTTCATCCTTCTTGAGTGAATTTTCTTCCTGGAATTCAAGTGCATTTTGTACTGTGCAGAATGTTGCTATCTTCTCGAGGGTTGTGTCATAGAAGCACCTTCCCTGTAGGAGCTTATTGCAACTTTCATTGTTCTGCTAAGTTCTCTAGGGGTGGTTTTGGAAGGTGTTTCAACTTTGGCCAAATAGCCCTTTGAAAGAATTTTTTTCACAGTGCTCTTTTCATGTGTCCTCAAAGAGCCGGTGTTTGAAATCCTACACATGCAGTTCTCCATTACTGGTGCACTCATTTCACTACCTAGATTTTGGTTTCCTGTTATTTCTTTTAAATTACAAGCCTTCTTTCCAGGGCCGTCCCATCTTTGAGGAAATTGACAAGGGAAGTCCATTTTTGAAAGCTCCTGTTCTCTGGGATGTGTTATAAGGTAAATTTCTTGTAGAATGATACCGGTTTTTCCAAGCTTCACACACTTTGTAGCAGTTTCAGTTTTAAGCATGTTGGTGGTCTAAAAACACCGTTTGAAATATGTAGAATGTGTAACTCTCCAGCACAAAATAGACATTAGAGCTCCCTTATGAATCTTAACGTAAATTGACACGCAAAGACAGCTTTTTCTTCAAAGCCTTGTTTCAAGGCACTTGGAAATATAAGGGATACATCGAGAACATGAAGTAATCCATGCTTTTGCTCACTGAAACTCATAGAAATCAACTTCTGTACATGCAAGTCTGAATTTCACTGCAAAATGCCCTTCTTTTCTGCTTTCTTGAATCTTGTCAATGCATTAGGTGAAAGAGCGTGTTTGAGCAAGAGTTATGCAGTGTGCGTTTTCCTCGATTACAGGTCATTTGGGATACAGAATCATCCTTTTCCACCTTCTCTAAGGAAACAACTTAGAAGGCTGCACACGAGCCTAGCCAGTGATGAATCAATGGATCCAAAAACTTATTCCACCAGTGAAAATACACGTTTCTACAAAGACTTTGAAGGAGCTAGCAAAAAATCAGGGCCGGCCGAGTGTTCTTTCTGAAAGAAATACATTTATTTCATCTTTCTGGAGGGAATTTTCCTCCTTGAATTCATATGCATTTTGTAATGTGCACAATGTTTCTATTTTCACAGGGGTGGTGTCATAAAAGCACCTTTCCTTTAGGAGCTTATTGCAACATTCATTGTTTGGCTAGGTTCTCTAGGGGTGGTTTTGGAAGGTCTTTCAACTTTGGCCAAATCCGGGTTCATAGGAAGTTTTCACATACCTCTTTCCAAGTGTCCACAAAGAGCTGCTGTTTGAAATCCTACACATGCACTGCTCCATTACTGGTGTCGTTGTTTTACTACCTAGATTTTGGTTTCCTTTTACTTCTTTTAAATTAGAACCTTTCTTTCCAGGGTCATCCCATCTTTGAGGAAATTGACAAGGGAAGGCCATTTTGAAAGCTTCTCTTCTCTGGGATTTTTTATGAGGTAAACTTCTCCTACAAGGATACCTCTTTCTCCATGCTTCGCACACTTTGTATCCATTTCGTTTTAAGCATGTTGGTGGTTTAAAAACGCTGTTTTACATATGTTGAATGTGTAACTCCCCAGCAATGAGTACACGCCTTAGAGCTTCTTTAGGAAGCTTAAAGCGAATTGACATGCAAAGACATCTTTTTCTTCAAAGTCCTGCTTCATGGCACATGCAAATGTAAGGGTTTGATTGAGTACATGAAGTAATTCATGCTTTTGCTTTCTGCAAGCGATAGAAATCAAATTTTGTACATGCTTGTCTGAATTTCACTGCAAAATATCCTCTTTTCTGCTTTGTTGAATCTTCTTAATGCATTTTGTGGAATAGCGTGTTTGAGCAAGAGTTATGCAGTGTGCGTTTTCCTCGATTGGAAGTCCTTTCGGATAGAGAATCAGTGTTTTTCCACATTCTCTAAGGAAACAACATAAAAGGCTGCACGAGACTTGCAAGAGATGAAACAATCCATCCCAAAACTTATTCCACCATTGAAAATACACTTTTCTACATAGACTTTGAAGGAGTAAGCAAAAACTAGTGCCTGAGTGTTCTTTCAGAGATAAATACATGTATTTCATCCTTCTGGAATGAGTTTTCCTCCTGGAATTCATATGCATTTTGTACTGTGCAGAATGTTGCTATGTTCTCGGGGATGTGTCATAGAAGCACCTTTCCTGCAGGAGCTTATTGCAACATTCATTGTTTCCTAAGTTCTCTAGGGGTGGTTTTTGAAGGTCTTTCAACTTTGGCCAAATCTCGCTTTGAACAAATTTTTTTTACAGTGCTCTTTCCAAGGGTCCACAAAGAGCTACTGCTTGAAATCCTACACATGCACTTCTCCATTACTGGTGTGCTCATTTCACTACCTAGATTTTGGTTTCCTGTTATTTCTTTTAAATTACAAGCCTTCTTTGAGGGTCATTCCATCTTTGAGGAAATTGACAAGGGAAGGCCATTTTTGATAGCTCCTCTTCTCTGGAATGTTTTATAAGGTAAACTTCTCCTAGAAAGTATGGTCTTTTTCCATGCTTCACACACTTAGTAGCAGTTTCCGTTTCAAGTATATTGGTGGTCTAAAAACCCTTTTTTACATATGTAGATTGTGTAACTCTCCTGCACGCAGTACACACCTTAGAGCTCCTTTAATAAGCTTAAAGCAAATTGCCACGCAAAGACATCATTTTCTTCAAAGTCCTGCTTCAGGGCACATGGAAATGTGAGGGATTCATCGGAATATGAAGTAATTCATGCTTTTGCTCTCTGCAACAGATAGAAATGAACTTTTTTTCATGCTCGTATGAATGTCCTGTAACATGCCCTTCTTTTCTGCTTTCTTGAATGTTCTCAATGCATTAGTTGAAAGAGCGTGTTTGAGCCAGAGTTATGCAGTGTTCATTTTGGTGGACTTCAAGTCATTTGCTTTACATAATCAGTCTTTTTCCACATTCTCTAAGGAAACAACATTGAATGATGCACATGGGGCTTGCAAGAGATGAAACAATGCAACCCAAAGCTTATTCCACCAGTGAAAATACACATTTCTACAAGGACTTTGAATGAACAAGAAAAAAAATAGGGCTGAGTGTTCTTTCAGAAAGAAATACATGTATTTCATCCTTTTGGAGTGAATTTTCCTCTTGGAATTCATATGCATTTTGTAATGTGCACCATGTTGCTATTTTCACAAGGGTAATGTTGTAGAAGCACCTTTCCTTCAGGAGCTTATTGCAACATTCATTGTTTGGCTAAGTTCTCTAGTGGTTGCTTTGGGAGCTCTTTCAACTTTGGGCAAATCTTGCTTCATACGAATTTTTTTCACAGTGCTATTTCCAAGTGTCCACAAAGAGCTGCTGCTTGAAATCCTATACATGCACTTCTCTCATACTGGTGTGCTCGTTTCACTACCTAGATATTGGTTTGCTGGTATTTCTTTTAAATTACAAGCTTTTCCGTGGTCGGTACATCGTTGAGGAAATTGAGAAGAAAATTCCATTTTTGAAAGCTCCTCTTTTCTGGGATGTGTTATAATGTAAATTTCTCCCTGAAAGATAACTCTCTCTCCATGCTTCACAGAGTTTGTAGCAGTTCCTCTTTTAAGCATGTTGGTGGTCTAAAAACTCTTTTAACTTATGTAGATTGTGTAACTCTCCAGCACTGAATACACACCTTAGAGTCCCTTAGGAAGCTTATAATGAATTGACAGGCAAAGATATCTTTTTCTTCATAGTCCTTCTTCAGGGCACATGGAAATGTTAGGGTTTCACCCTCAACATGAACTAATTCATGCTTTAGCTCTGAGCAACCAATAGACATGAAGTTTTGTTCATGATGGTCTGAATTTCCCTGCAAAATGCCCTTCTTTTCTTCTTTCTTGTGTCTTCTCAATGCATTAGGTGTATGAGCATGTTTGACCAAGTGTCATGCAGTGTGCGTTTTCGTGGATTATAAGTCCTTAGGATTACACATCCTACCTGGAGGCCTGGGTTCACATCTGTCCTCTAAACCAGCATTACTCAGGGGATAGAAATGCCTCCCAGACAGATCAGTGACTACTGAGTGAAGAGGGCTCTCATACTTGCAGAAGTGTGCGATCTCTCTCTACACTGGCTGTTTGGAAAGTGACATTGTGCTGATTCACGTGGTGGCCTCAATCCCAGGCTGGTGCACACTCCACACTGCAAGTTGCAACCCTGATCCCTATCACTCGCTCTCACCCATGGGAACCTGCTGCTCCATCCTCTTTGCTGTGTCCTGTGTGAAGCCTATCCACAGTCTGCATCTTGCTTCCTCCTCCTGGCTCAGGTCCCTGTGTCACCAAACTCCCCTTCTCACACACTGTGTGCTTCCACATGCTCCAGTTTGCCACATAAACACTATGCAAATAAACACAACAGAAATAGGAGCCTTTCCTCTGATCACTATGCCTTCCTCTTTCCTCCCTTCACAGAATACAGAACCAACCTGTTGGAGTGGCCTGTCCTTCCCTGCATTTTCGGTTGTCTCCACTCATGGCATTCCCTGGTTGCCTGTCACAGAGCACCTTTGGCTAAAACACCCACCTTCTCCTCCTCATCCAGGCTCCTGTTCAGTCCTCACAGCACTGAGGATTGTCGACACCTCCTTTCAGATGCTCTCTTCCCTGTGCAACCACCAGGAACACTACAGTCACTTTGGATATTTAAGGAGACTTTCCCATGTTAGAGTTTTAAGACCCAGCCCAGAAGAACGTGTAGCCCAGAGATGGGTGACAGGGAGCCCTACTGCCCTTGAGAAACCAGAAGCTCATCCCCAGGGGTCACCCCCAGGGACTAACCCCCAGAGGCCCATCTGCAAGGACTCACCCCAGTAACTCACTCCCAGAAACTCACCCCCAGGAGCCCACTCCCAAGGACTCACTATTAGGAACTCACCTTTAGAGACACACTTTTGGGAGCCCACCCCTAAGGACTCACCCCCAGGGGCTACCCCTAGGCAATTTCTCCCATGTGTCCCCTTTATCTTCTCAGTCACTGGGAGTCTGATGTGACTACCTGAGGCTGAGGAATGCTGTGGAATTGACTATTATGCTGAACTAACCTGAGGCTTCTGAGGAAATCAACTGGTATGTAAATAACCTCATGTGACAAGTGACTAAACTCTCTGGACCTCTACCTGACCAGGCTGTTGGGAGAATTTTGGAAGATTCTGTGGTCAGAGTCAGAAGCTCCTTGTCCTTTATCCAGCAAGTGGCTTAGACCCTCACACAGTATTTACTGGACATTAAATTGGAACACACAGTAAGACAGGCACCATGGACTCAGAGATGAAAACCCAGCCTCTGTTCTGGCACAGCAGATGTCCTCAATGATAACCATGAGTCATGGTGATAACACATTGCATCATGAATCAGCGTGGTCTTAACTCCATGTGGGAGTCCCAGAGAAAGTCATAGCGCTCTGAGATCTGAAGACACAGTGGAGTCAGCCAGAGGAATGGAGAAGGCTCTAGAACCAAATACTGTGTGTGCTGAAGACCTAGAGAATGACAGGGAAGCAGCATGGCAGTCAATATAAGGGTGTGTGCATGTGTGTGCACATGTGTACATATAGATCTGTATAATTAAGGGCTATTTTTACATTTTTCTGCAGAGGGCTTCTCGAATCATGGATGCTGAGTTTGTGTTTGTACATGTGTACAGTGTGTGTGTTCTGGGTCCTCTCTAAGTAGTACCTTTAGATGAGAAAGGGCACATGCTAACCTGACAAGCTCAGGGGAGGCCTGCATGGCTACCTTGCAAACTCAGAGATCTAAAATAACCACAAAGGATGGTCTAAAATTAAAACATTTTTAACTAAAAGCAGTCTCTGGTGAATAGTCATGTCTTAAGGCAGTATTTTTCCCTAACAAAGATCTTCACCTTAACTAATCCTGCAGGATGTCTTTTTGCATCTAGGATAACATACCTGATTAACATCCCTTTCCAAAACAAAGCAATTTCCCCTTTTTTTCAGGGCCCTCAAAGCACCAGAGCTGAGATCACAAACCCCCTCATTATCATTGTTATCATGTTAACTGTTGACTGTTAACTATCCTGCACCCACCTAAGTAAAAGAAGTGTGTGCCTATCATTTTGCTTTTTATCCAACCCTAGAGTTTTTCTTTCTTTGCTTTTCTACCATCTCCCTAATCTATCACCAATGGGTTTTATGTAATTCATTTATGTCTCCGGCTTGGATTGTAATCTATAAAGCAAGGTGCAAAACTGCCATTCTCTGGAGCATTATCTCAATCTCTCAAGATTCTGCTTCCCAACATTTGTTGAGTTTGCCTCAAATAAACTCACAAGAATTCTTCACAAGTTTGAATTTTTTTTATGTTAACAGAACATTCATTTATAGTTACTATCTTAATACTTTTAGCCTTTGTACAGTTTGCCAAAACCTGCTTTGTATGAAATTAATTTTAAAATGGTCAATCCAGTTTTTTGTTTTAATCCTTACCTGAGGATGTTTTTTCCATTGCTTTTCAAAGAGTGGAAGGGAGAGAGAGACAGGAAAACATCAATGGGAGAGAGACACATTAATTGGTTACTTCCCACCCATGCCCCAACCAGGGCCGGGGATGGAGCCTGCAATTGAGGTAATGTCTTTGGCTGGAATAAAACCCAGGACCCTTCAGTCTGTAGGCCTGTGATCCAACAAATGAACCAAATCAGCTAGGGTGGGTGATCCAGTTTTGTTACTGGGAAACCCTGGTAGGGCTCAGGGCTGCCTGTAGCTGTGTCCAATTCAACGGAGGCAGGGTTGAATCATATAAAGTGTCTATTGAGAAGTCCACCTAACCAAGAAGCCAGGGAGCATATGAGCATCCAATACCTGTCTTAAGGAGTGGCCTGAGGGATCAGGTTATATGGGGCAAACTGAGGCTGGGAATGGAACTCAGCTACATGCAGTGGTGGAAGTCATTCTTTTGATCTTGGTCAAGACCTGGAGATGTCTCGATAAGGTGATACTGTAACCCACCATTCACAGTTGTGCCACCTCCTTAATTGCTTCAGTATAGGATCAAGAGGAGTGTGGGGCGCAAAGGACTAGGAGAAAGAAGCCTTAGGAAAAAAACCCTGAAATCCTTGCTTACATAGGTATATGTGTTCTACAATTTTATAAGTAATATAATTATATTTCATATTTATTCAGGTGCTCAATCTTTGGAAATTATAAGTGCCCCTATCAGTTTTACACAATGAGCAGTTCATTGAAACTAAAACTAGACTTCCAATATTGGTTTGCTAGTACCACTTTAAAATGTATTGATTACACATTTTGTCATAGACAAACACAGGCATTATCTATTTGGAATATGTTTCAGTATTTGAAGAAATACACAGTGAAATACTGTGTAGAATGCTCATATGTTCTGTTAAGTATTATATGTTATGCCATTTACTGAAGGTGCATGTTAGAACATTTATTACATCATTAGTATGAGTTTCATTTAGTACATATAGTTTGAGCTAAAAATAGATTTTCCAAATCCAATTTGCACACATTTGTCAAAGTATAAAAATCTTCTCTACAGATTTACCCAATGTAGAGCTAATTGAAACACTAAACCTGGGTTCTCTCAACAGACTTTGCTAGTAACATGTACTAATGTATTTATTTTACATTATGTCATAGACAAATACATGAATTAACTATTTAGAATGTGTTTCAATATTTGAAGTAATATGTAGATGAATTATGATGTAGAATGCTCATATCTTCTGTGAAGTATTATAATGTAATCCCATTTACTGAAGAACCATGTAAGAACATTTGCTACATAATTTGTAGAAGTTTCATTTAGTACTTATAGTTTGGGGTAAAAAAGGTGTTTCCAAATTTGCTTTGCACACATCATTCTAAAAAAGGACAAAAACTCCACAACAGGCTCAAACAGTGAAGAACTTATTGAAACACTAAAACTAGACTTTTCTCAACAGACTTTGCTAGCAGCACGTATAAAAGTATTGATTTTACATTATGTCATGTCATACATTAATATATGCATTAACTATTTGGAATAAGATTCAATCTTTGAAGTAATATACAGGTAAATTAATGTATAGAATACTCATAGCTTCCCTTAGTTATTATAATGTAATGCCATTTACTGCAGAGCATTTTAGAACACTTATCACACAGTAAGAGTATCATTGAGAACTTATAGTTTGTGCTAAAAACAGTGTTCCAAATTCACATTGTATACCTCATTCTCAGAGTGGATATAAACTTCACTACAGGTTTAAACAATGCAGAGCTCATTCAAACACTAACTAGACTTTTTTCAATAGGCTTTGCAAGTAGCATGTACAAATGTCTTGATTTTAGATTATGTCATAGACTAATAAATGCATTAACTTTTTGAAATATGCTTCAATCTTTGAAGTAATACACAGGTGAATTACTGTGTGGAATACTCATATCTTGAAACCAGAAAACTACACGGTTCCAATATTGGTTTGCTATTACCATTTACAAATGAATTGGTTTTATATTATGTCATAGAAAACAGATGCACTATTTGGAATACTTTTCAATCTTTGAAGAGATACACAAGAGAAATACTGGGTAGAATGTTCATATCTTCTGTGAAGTACAGTGTTATAATGTAAAGCTATTTATGGAAGGTGCATGTTACTACATTGTTACAAAGTTATTAATAGTTTCATTTAGTAATTATAATAGTGCTAAAAACAGTGTTTCCTATACATTTTGTACACATAATTCTAAGAGTAGACAAAAACCTCACTAAAGGTTCTAACAGTGAACTCATTCAAACACTAAAACTAGACTTTTCTCAATAGACTTTGCAAGTAGCATGTACAAATGTATTGATTTTAGTTTATTTCAGAGACTAATACACACATTAGCTATTTGGAAAATGTTTCAGTCTTTGAAGTAATACAGAGGTGAATTCCTGTGTAGCCTGCTCAGACCTTCTGTGAAATATCTTAATATAATGGCACTTACTGGAGAAGCATGTTCAAATATTCTTTATGTTGTTAGTTTTTTACTTATTTACTTTTGTCTGTGCTTAAAACTTTGCCAAAATCCTGCTTGTTACAAATTAATTTTACAATGCTCAATCAAATTTTCTACAAAAAACTTCTTATTGGAAACCTAAAAACACACTGTTCTAACATTGCTCTGCTTTTAACATTTACAAATGTATTGATTTCATGTTCATGTTATATCACTGAATAATACACACATTATATGGAATATGTTTCAAGCCCTGAAGAAATACTCAAGAGAATCACTGTGTAGAATGCTCATATCTTCTGCTTAGCAATATTACCTAATGCCATTTACTGAAAGAGCATGCTAGAACACTTATTACATAGTAAGAGTTTCATATAGTAGTCATAGTTTGTGCTAAAAACAATGTTTCCAATTATACTTTGTACACATCATTCTGAAACTGGACAACTTCACTACAGGTTCAAACAATGCAGAACTCATTTAAACACTAAAACTGGACTTTTCTCAATAAATTTCACAAATAGCATGTACAATTCTATTGATTTTAGTTTATTTCACAGACTAACACACTCATTAACTATTTGGAATATGTTTCAACCTTTGAATACACAGGTGAATTCCTGTGAAGAATGATCATATCTTCTCTGAAACATGATAATATAATAGCATTTCCTGGAGGAACATGTTCAGACATTCTTTATGTAGTTAGTTTCTTATTTATTAATTTTAGTCTTTGCTGGAAACTTTGCTAAAGTCCTGCTTGGTACGAATTAATTTTACAATGGATAAGCAAGTTTTACACTATGAGCTGCTCATTGAAACCCTAAAACTACACTGTTTCAATGTTGCTTTGCTCTTAACATTTATAAATGTATTGATTTTACCTTATATCATTGAATAAAACACACAATATATGGAATATGTTTCAGTCCCTGAAGAAATACACAACAGAAACAATGTGAAGAATGCTCATATATTCTGTCAAGATTATAATGTAATATTGACAGAAGGTAAATGTAACAACATGTTTTACATAGTTAGCAGGAATTTCCTTTAGTAGTCAAAATCGTGCTACAAACAGTTTTCCCCATCCGCATTGTATACATATTTCTACAAGTGTACAAAACTTCATTACAGCGACAGGCTGGCCCTGCAAGGGTGGGCACAGATCCCAAGGGCCAGTCTTCTCAGCTCTCCCACAGACAAGAGGACCTAGGGCCCACAGACGATACCCCACATCAGCTGCACGCACCCTTTCTTCTCTCCTTGCTCCTCCCGGACACCGTGAGGGCCCTGGCCTGCAGTCATGCTCAGGCTGTGGGGCGCGCAGAGCACTGGGCTTCAGGAGAGCTCCTCTCTAGCCACACTGCCTCCTAAGTTCCCGGCCAAGTCCCCAGGTCTCCCAGCCACGCCCCCAGGGCTCCTGGCTGCTTCTCTGGGGTCTCCAGTAGGGCTGTGGTCTTGGGCCAGACCCCAGGCGTTCACTCAGCTGTGCTACATACTAAACAAATTCACACCTTGTCACAGTTTCTGCCAGCTGGGACTACTTGGCTAGGTCACGTACTTTTATCTGAGAAACTTCAGTTTAAAATTTTTGCCACATCAGCCTTTTCAGTTCCTTCCCCTTTCACATGCAAGTGTCCCAAAAGCAGGAAGAGGCCTGCAGGCACTCGGAGCTGGGCTCTACTCCACCGCCCCTTGCAAACCGCTGACCACCAGCTCACATAAGACCTTGAACAACTCCCACCTGAAAAGTAGTTCTGAAGCAACAGGTAACTTCAAAAGATTTAACTTAAAAGGAATGTTGAGATCCATAAAAAGTTCAGGAAACTGACTGATGGTAGGAATTGTTTTATTGGACCTCAGAAGCACAGTAGTTCTTATACCCTGACCTGGTCTGGACTTAGTTATGCTTCCTAATGACATAAAGACAGGCCCAGGCCACGGTAAAGGCTGGGGTCCTGCCTGTCATCCACTAGGGAACCCCAGCAGGGGACTGACCCTCTGCTTTCTTTCCTACAAGTTGTCTCTGAGCATCTATACATATTCTTAAAAGGTACTTTAAAAATTTAGTCTTTATGAAAGGGAGATCATCCTATACTTACTTTTTTTCACTGATATTGTATCATTAAGATGTATGCACACTGGGCCCTGGCCAGGTTCTCAATGGTTCGAGTGTTATCCCCATACCCCAAGTTTGCGGGTTTGATCCCCCGTCAGGGCACATACAAGAAGCAACCAATGAATGCATGAATAAGTAGGACAACAAATTGATGTTTCTCTCTCTGTGTGTGCTGGAAGAAAAAGCAGGCAGACAACACCATGTTTGGATCTGTAGTAAAGCATTAAGAATGAGATGAAAAGCTGCATTAGGGCTGGCTTCTCATGAGCAAAGATCGCTGTGAAGAATTTGTGAAGATTTTCTTTGTCAGATAGAATACTAATAAAAATATAATTTATTGATAAAGCTAATTACAGTTTGCAGGATCAAGTATATTGCCAATCATTTGTTATAAAAAGTGGTTTAGGATTATATTCCTTAAGGAAAAAAGTTGGATAAAAAGTAAATTATTAGCCCAGCCAGGCATGGCTCAGCGGTTGAGCATTGACCTAGGATCCAGGAGATCTTGGTTCAGTTCCGATCAGGGCACATGCCTGGGTTGCGGGCTTGGTCCCCAGCCGGGGGCGTGCAGGAGGCAGTTGATCAATGAGGACTCTCTCATCATTGATGTTTCTTTCTCTCTTTCTCTCTCCCTCTCCCTTCCTTTCTCTGAGGTCAATAATGATATATTAAAAAAATTTAAAAAGAGTAAATTATTGCAAGGAATTCAACAACAGTTAAATGAAAAAGCTAAGATGGATGTACTCCTGAGTGAAAAATCAAGAAATTTATCCTTTAATTATTAAATGTATTGGGATGACATTGGTTAATAAGATTATATAGGTTTCAAGTGTGCGTTTCTATAATACTTGATCTATATATTGCATTGTGTGCCCACCATCCAAAGTCAAATCATCTTCCATCACCATATATTTGGCTCCCTTTATTACCACTCACTCCCCTTCCCACTGGTAACCACCATACTGTTTTGTTGTGAAACAAGTGAGTTTCAGTTGTATCCTGCATCTGAGTGAAATCATATGGTTCTTAGCTTTTTCTGATTTATTTTGCTTAGCATGATATTCTCAAGGTCCATCCATGTTGTTGGAAATGGCGGTATTTCATCTTTTCTTATGGCTGAGCTGAAATCAAAAAAATTAAAATTTGTTACACTTCAACATTTTAGGTTTCTACTTCTCCATTTAACTAGCAGGAGTGCATTAGGATTTTCTGGGCATCTGCTATATGCTCAGCCTTGGGTTATGGCTAGAAATTTATTTTGGTTTACTTACAATTTATAGCAGCCATAAAGAAGGACTCTTAATCTTTTTATTAACAGATGAAAAAAGGAGGTAAAAAGACAACCAGTTACATAAGGTCATAGGGTAATAAAAGAGTCTATGAGGGACTAAAAATTCATGTTCGCATGATTCCAGCTCCCTGTTTATATTATAGGAATGTTGGAAAATATAAATATACCATAATCAGTAAAGAGCCTAGACACTTTTCAGAATAAAGTTTATTATATGTTTAGGATAAAATTTTAAAATATGGTAATAGCAGAACTATCATGTATATCTTGAAAATTTATGTAGCTGGAATCAAGAGTAAAAAAATCTTCTGCAAATATTCAGTATTCTCAGAAAAGTTGCAGCAATTTGTCTTTATTTTCCAGAGCCATCTGGTTTCCTTTTACATCTTGCTATCTCAGTAAGTCTAAAGGAACAAACTGATCTGCCAGAAGCAAATAAATTTCTCATTATCTTTAATGTGAGAATGAAGATGAGACTACTGAGAGTGATCACAGTCTTTGCCTACTAATATGGTTGAAAACTTGTGTTTACATAACAAAATGTTTTCATATAGAAGAGAAAGAATGGACATATATGGCTGTGGGATGCTGTGTCTTAATATTGAAACTGATTCCTCTCAACAAATAGATTTATTATTTCTCTATGTATAAGGCTAATAGGTCTCCTTCTATGAACGTGGAGGAATTTCAGAGGTGTTCATTTTTCAAATTCTTCAGAGTGCTTGAAAGAATCTGTCAGACAAAATTTAAAGGTAGAAAATAAGAGCAAAGTGGGCAAGGTGTACACAATAAAGAGAAGAGCCATATGTCCATTCTCGATTCCTTCTTTCCTCTCTTCCTCTTTCCTTCCTTCCCTCCTTTCCATCCTTTGCTTTTTTCCTTTCTTCCATCTGTATCCGCTATGCAAGGCACTGCTTAAAATACTGCTGCTAGACCAATGGGGAAAAATGATAACTTTTTTATTCCGATAGAATATACATTCTAGTGGAGGAGCATATTATAAAAACACATTAAAAATGAAAAATGATGCCAGTGGTAAGTACTGTGTGAAGAGTGAAAACAAGGTACTATGATTAAATATGACTAGGTAACTGCATTATTTTGGTAATTAAGAAAGGTTTCTCTGAAAAGGTGACATTTAAGTGAAGAATGCACTTACAGAGATAACACAGCTGTGCACAAATTAGGTAGAACAGTGTTTCAAGCAGAGGAAATAATCAGTGCAAAATCCTCAACAAATTTTGGAGTTTGGAATGATAAAGATAATAAATGAAAGTGCCCATAGTTTGCAGATAGTGAGTAGATGGGAAAAGATGAAATTAATAGGGTGGCATGGACTAGATCTCATGAGGCTCTGTAGGCCAGAGTAAAATGTCTACTTTTTATTCTTTGTGTATAACAAACCTATTGGACAGTTTTAAGAAGGGGGAGAAAGTGATCTGATTTCTTCTGGGAGTTCATGGAAAACTGGGGTGGGGGGCAGTAGAAATATAAGAAAAAAAATCCGTAGAAGTCTTGCACACTTACCTGTCATATAGTGAAACTGTATGTAAATTTTTCCATAATTTTTTAAAGGTTATGATACTAAGGAAAAAGAAAACATTGTAGAAAAACCACAATTCTGGTCTATATAAAAAAAATTACAAAAACAATCAGCACACCAACGTATATTCTGCTATTCATTCTCATATGCGTCTAAGTTGTTCCCTGCAACAAATACATGAATGTTTGGTAAGGTGGTGTATAATACTTATACTTTTACTGTTATTGCTCTTAAACTCTCCAATGCACTGTATTTCATAGATACATTATGAATTCCCATTTGTTTGTTTGCCTGAGAGTGTTAAAGTTTATAGTGATATAACTTTAAGAATGTCAGCTTTATTTCTATTTCTCTCTTTGCAGTACACAGTATATAGCCTAAGGAAATTGAGCCAAGCTGTAAAAATGTGTAGGCTATTACATTTTTGTAATTCTCAGTGAGACTTCTCAGCTTTACAAGAATGCCTACCAAGAAATGTCTCTATTTAAGACACATTAACATCTGGAGTACGAAAGAAATAAAAAATCTGGAAACTAGAGTCAGAAAAAATATTGGATATTATTTTGGATATTGATAAAATTTTGGATATTGTTGAAGCTATATAATAATTTTAAGAGCTAAAAGATATTTCAATCTTTTACATCTATCCTTGAGAATCAGTGAACATTTAATCATTGCCAACTCTAATAATAAGCTAACATTTACTGAATATTCAGTATGTACCACATATGATTTTATAATCATCTTATTTAATTTTACCAACAATGTATTTTTAACCACCACTCTAATACGTATGTGCTTAATGCTTTAGAATATTGAGTTAGTATACAAAGTTGTTAGTCTTAATGAACTCATAATCTATGAAACAGGTACATAATTACATCTCAGTTTGCAAATATTTTAACAGCTCTATGTAGCAAGGAGCTAGGTTTTAGTTTACTATGTTCTGTTTCTAGTTCATAAATGTTTAAAAACTTTTGACAAGAAAAAAACAGAAAAAATATGACATAAGTTAACATGCAAGAGAGTTTTGGAATTTGAACACAGGAGGACAGAAACATTTGTGCATGGATATTGTAGGAAAGAATGGAGCAGTAGAGTGGTACAGCTTAGTGTAGGTTCACCAACCAGCCACATGAGTTAGATGCAAGCTTTATTTAGAAATATTTTGTAGGCAGAAGGGAAAACCTCTGCATTACCAAGATACTTAATGAGACACAGGAACCAAGAAGGGAGGCTTTAGAGATCAAATGATAAAGACAGCTGAATACACAAAGGCATTTGGTAGCCCCATCATAAAGGTTGCTACTAATAATTGGAGAAGACATCTCTTGAATAACTTAGTATAAGGCAGTGGAACTATCTCTGTTACACATTTTACTCATTCTTTATTTGAAAACTGGGAAAGGAAAAAAGGGAAAACAGTGATCAATCCATTGGCCTTAAGGGGAAAGCAGTGTTTGTGATTAGAAATAATCAGAAATGTTCCCTTTTCTCCCTGTAAGAAAGGGAAAAAAGAAGGGAAAGGGAAAGGGAAAGGCATACTTTTCTCCATCATAGTAATTCCCTATACCCTCCCAAGTCTTTGTAATCACAGGAAATTTTTAGTTAATCTTTCATAGATTTGTGGGTTTATATAAATATCTGCAGAACCACTTTGGCAAAATAGATGCTTATAGGAGTGAAAATTAATCCAGACAGAAGATGAAGGTGGAAAAGGAAATTTAGTAAGATTGGAGAACTGATGCCTAGGCTGTCTAAACATAAGGTATCCAGGTGATTAAAGAGATGACATTGTTGGCAGTAAGGACAACTTGAGAAAAGCAGTGGAATTATCAGGGAAGTTATTTTCTAGGAATGTAACATAGTTCATAGCCCCCCCCCCAAAAAAAAAATTAAATTAAATTAAAAAATAAAGAAAAAAAGAATCCGTAGCAAATTAAAGGATAGAGAATAGAGAGCATTCACATTAAAACCAGGAAAATAACTAGCAGGTCCAGATGCCTGGTGCCATGAAAGCCAAACTTGTGAGACAAGTTTTGGTTGAGAAGAAAAGGGGCTTATTCAGATGTTGACAACCTGAGAAGATAGCAAGCTTATGTCTTCAAAACCATCTTAGCATCTCAGGCATCTAGGCTACCTTATATGGGAGAACCACAGGAAGAAGGAAACTAAGGAATTTCTGGTGATGTACAGTTTCTCAGCTCTGCTCTCATGTGGATTCAATGTTATCTCCTGCGTGCATCATTGTGTGGCTTCATTGTTCCCTCTGCTGTTTTACTGTTGATGTCTGGAAACAGGATGTGCAGGCAGATTTTCTGCTGGTTCTGATATGAATTGCTGATGCTTGCCCAGTTCTTGTGGTCAGGGTTGTTCCTTGGTCAGGAACTGCAACTGCTGGTGCCTGCAATATACTTATAAGGAAACTGTCAGTATGTGAGTTCATTTTATCAGTTAGTGCATTGTATTCTAATTCCATTTCATGGTTAGTCAGAGTAGTATAATGTTTTTATCCCCTGCTACATCATGGTGGCAATTGGTACATGCTATGACAGAGGTTTTGGATTTTATTATAGTATAGGATCACTATACATTAACTTCTTTGTGATTATTCTGGCAGAAGTTTTGAGAGTTTAGTGTAGGAACTATTTACTTTGGGTACAAGAACTGCTAGGAAGTTTAAAGATGGGGTTCATATGTATATGATTATTTAAAACTGTCTGCAAATTTCCTGTATAAGTGCATATGTCTATTTTTGTAGGCAAAGTATTCTTTACTCTCATTGGAGAGTTTCTAATGAGGGTGAAGACCCACTGGATTAAGGAAAATGCAAGGGAGTCAAAAAGTCCATTTAGGTGGTGATCACCATAACTGAGGAAATAAATGATCTGGTCCTAAAAATGGACAAATAAAATATGGAATGCAGTTTTGGGGAAAGAGACTTGGGAAGAAAGGATGGAAAGAATACCAGTTTTGATCTACTAAATTAGAGATTATGAGATCTGCAATTAGAATATGCAGTAAGCACTTGGCTATATCCCTCTGGAGTCTTTTAGAGAGAGAGGTTTAGGAAAATATACTTGGAATTCATGAGAATTCTTATTGCAATTGAATTCATGAAGTTGGGCATGCAAAAAATAAGCAATGTGAATTATTTGATGTTATATCCTGAGGTGCTTTGTTAACCAAATGTAGTGTTTTCTGCTTGCCCCTTGACAATCATATTACAGAGCTGGGCTCTTTTCTTTTTTTTCTTCTCTACCCTGAAAAGTTTTATTTTTTTAAAGAATATGTTTTTTATTGATTTTTCTTTTTAGAGAGAGGGGAAGGGAGAGTGAGAGAGTGAGACACATTGATTGGCTGCTTCCTGCATGTCTCCTACTAGGGATCGAGCCTGCAACCAAGGTATGTACCTTGACCGGTAATCAAACCAATAACCTCTTGGTTCATGGTACCACACTCAACCAACTGAGCCATACAGGCTAGGGTGAATAATTTTACTTTTCTTTTAATTCTGAACTTAAGACTTATTTCCTTTAATGGTGTTCATTTCTCTCAAAGTAAATGAAGCCTGAAGAATGTTGTTTTCTCTAGAGTGCCTTGGGATTTATTTCTTAAATTCTTACTTTGACAATGGCTTTAAAATTACTAGGCTTTACAGTTTGTGTGAAATTGAGCATGTACATCTCTAAATACCTGTTATTTTAGAGATGTGAGATATAATGAAATTTCCTCAGAGAGCTAACCTGTAGAGAAATTTTGCCACAGTTTTAAATATCTATGAATAAGTTTTGTGAGCACAAATAATACAGATTTTTTAAAATTAAGTTTGTTTATTATTACACACTGAGAACATAAAACTCTTACCAAGGATAAATTTTTTAAAAGCATAAGCAAGAAAGCATTTACATGTTTTCTTTTTTTTTTTAAACTATATCTTTATTGATTTCAGAGAGAGGAAAGGAGAGGAGAAAGAGAGATAGAAACATCAGTGATGAGAGAGTCATTGATAGGCTGCCTCCTGTATGTCCCCGACAGGGGATCGAGCCCACAACCTGGGCATGTGCCCTGACCGGGAATCGAACCCCAATCGCCTGGATCTTAGGTCGACGCTCAACCGCTGAGCCACGCCTGGCTGGGCTACATGTTTTCTTATATATTGAAATGAGAAGTTCCAAGAGAAAACAAATGCAGGTAACTTAGAAATTTGAGAGTAATGACTTGGGAAAATATTTCAAAAGTTTAAAAAACATATATAAAACCTGATTTTTACCACACTCTTTTATCTCTTGGAAGTAAAATTGGGTGATATATAAAATGTGTGGTTGAACCAATAACTTGAAGCATCAATCTTTAGATACTGCTTTGGCCTTTGGGACCATTTCCTACCCAGTTTACATAGGACAAAGACACTAGATTATCAATGACAAGAATGATTGGGAATCTTCCTAATAGTGATGAAACCTGAGCTAGAAAAGAGTTTGAAATGTCTCTTTTCACTCCCAAACCATTAAAGATGTAATTGTTCTCTTCTTAATTTTTTTATTTATATAGATGAGGAAGGTTTAATATGATTTACCATGAAGGGGAGTCCCCAATATAATCCAAAAAAAAAGATAAGTGGCAGAACTCATAAGAACATTTAGAATTTTTAAAGTGTTGGGGTTTGGCAGAAGATATATAGCAACATCCCATAGGGAATGTTCTGGTGTTACCCGCGATAGACGACCACCAGAGTTTGTGTTTGAATTTTTGGAGCCTTTATTAGCTGGCCATCAGCTACAGTTGCAGCATCTCACCCATGTAAGAGCCAAACTGCAGCTCCGACCCTCAGTTCTTCCCACATTTTATACTCAGTAACTACAAAGGCAACTATGGTAAAATTTGATAATTTGTTAGGTTGTCAGCTTTTGTAACGTGAAACAAGGGGGGGACCCTTAGTAACATAAAAGGGATGATTTAAACACAATGTCTTACAATGAGTAATGGGGTTATGCTTGACCGGAGTGTGACTGGTTTGTTTTGTTTTTCTAAAGGACTTCAGGGGGAGCGGTAATTATTGGGCTAGCTTGTCAGGCCTTTTCCTGTACAATAGGGATCTTTTTCTACCTTTACTGTTACTTCCTTAGGTGTCCTTCTGGCCATGGTGGCCAGAACAATGATGGCCAGAACATTCCTCACTGGTCTTTTGGGGGGATCAAATCTTTGATTCCTCTTCTTCTGAGCCTACAATGCGCTGGTACTGAGTGTGGAGAACCATGAGTTTTACTGCCTGAATCCTTTCCTGCACAAAATTGAGTAGGAATTTAGCGAAGCATGGTCCAAAAATCAAGAATAATATAAGGAGTACTACCAGACCAGCGACTGCTGAAAGGAGGGTAGTTAACCACGGGGACCAGTTGAACAAGTTCTCAAACTAGTTTTCTCCGTCCCTACGCCTTTCTTCCCGATCTAGGAGTCGCTTTCTTAGCCGGCTTAAACTTTACTTTATAACACCAGAGTGATTGGTGTAAAAACAGCAGGTCTCACCCAGCACTAGACAGAGCACTCCCTGTTTGAGGAATAGGAGGTGCAGTCCCCTTCTATTCTGTAACACAACTTCTGCTAGCGAGCCTACAGACTCCTCAAGCTGAGTTACTGACCTTTCTAGGGTGGCGAGGTCTTGGTCAATATGACATCTTAGCTCACGGTAGTTTTGTTGTCCAGTTATTAGTGCAGCTGTACCCACCACTGTCGATCTAGATAGGCTGAGCCCCATGAGCACCGGCACAAGGATAGGGGTTCTCTTAACCCTCCTTGGCTCTAACCTAAGGTGCTCTCGCCCTCCCTCTCCAGAGTAATAATACACCTGAAGTAAAATATGGGTTAGGATGCATATGCCAGGATGGTATATAGACTGTAGGGCAGGAGGGAAAGTTCAGGGGGTCAAACCATTACTACATGCCCACCAAGTACCTTCTGGGGCAACTAGGTAAACAAGGGTTCCATCACCATCAGTATAGTTAACAGGGAAGGTAATGGCTTGGGCACAGGACTGGGCATAGGGCGAAGAATGAAGGGGGAAATTCTCTGGATATATACAAGTCCCTGCTCCTTGGAGGCCCTCTAAGGTAAGTTGAGGCTTATATCTTCAGGTACACAACCCTGGGGGTAGAGTGCTCATTACAGAGTAGTTACGAATTTGTGAGCTCTCCTGTCCTATGGAGATATTAGCCCCAATGCCAATATAGTAGGGAGGTTCAGGGTTTAGACATAACCAACAATCCTGGGTTATATTTAGGGAAGTCTTATTCAAAAACATAAACATAGCCTCCAGAGTCCTCATGAGTCCACTGTGTGGAAGCTCCAGAGGTGGAGGTGGGATGTCCTCAGAAGTTCTCGGTGATGCATCCCTTTCAGGGTCAGGTGTGCGATTCCTTAGTCCTGGTGTAGAGACATTCCCTGGAGGTGGTGAGGTCTTGAGTCTCTGGTTCCTCTGGTGGGAAGACTGGTCGTAGGGGACCGATGGGGTTAGGGGCCCTCAGCACCGTTAGCCACTGGATGGTGAATAGGACCCCTGGATCTCGTCCAGACATATAGAGGCATAGCCCCTAAGTCTTACCTCCTTCCCAGTAGCTTGCTTGCCAGTTCAGGGGGGTCAGAGTGATTGGATTACAGTCCCCCTGAGTACAGTTGACCTTTGGGCCTCCTCCCCGTATTACCCTGACTAGACGGAGGGTGGGGCCTATGGTTTTCCATGGGGCTAGAGTCTCACAGCCCCAGGCAGCACAATAAAAATCTTCCTCTCTGCCACATCTGGGGGGGCCCTCCCTGGGACATATATAATGCTGAGTGTGCCATAGCTGTGCCTCAAGCCCCTGAGTCCTACACCAATAAGTTTAAGCCCCAGTCCACCGGGCATGACCGCCGGAGGTGTATCCTGTCAGCCGGCTCTTGTCTGGGCGTTTCCCCAATTTTCTCCGAACAGCTTACAAAGGTCTGAGGTCAGTGTCGGAGCCCCGGCAGTAGTAACCTTAGCAACTGAGGCCCCATCAAGGGTACGGGTTACCTCCCATTCATAGACTGGGGCATAATGGGGACTTTGGGGGCTCCCAGTAACCTGGGTGTATATAAGGGCTACTAGACATTTTAGAAGGAGGGGGTTCTGAACTGGGGTCTCGAATTAATCTGACCTTTAGGGGATCCTGAGTAAGTTTTACAGTCCATCTACCCTCAGGCTCGTTAGCCTTTTTAATATGAGTCTGGTGGATCCAGTGCTTCTTTCCGTCTACCTTGATGGCAGTCGGTGTGCTCAGGATAACCTGGAAGGGACCCTCCCATCTGGGCTCTAACGATCTGGGTTCATGCCTCTTTACCCAGACCAGGTCTCCAGGGGAGCAGGCGGGTACAGGGCCTGTGTCTGAAGGGTGGCCCTCTTGATGTATGTCTCGAACGATGCACCTCGTGGTGGCAGAGCTAGTGTGGAGTGCCTGTAGGGACCTAAGGAGATGTTGATTAGAAAACTTTGCCATTTCCTCTTCCCTCAACTGGGGAAGGAGTGGCGGCGGCGGGCCGAACATAATCTCAAAAGGAGTTAGCCCCTTAACATATGGGGTACACTGAGCCCTAAAGAGGGCGAAGGGGAGGAGACTTACCTAGTTTTTGCCAGTCTCTAACTTTCATTTAGCCAGTGTTTCCTTTAAGTCGGATTTATCCTTTCTACCTGCCCTGAGCTTTGTGGTCTGTAAACACAATGTAATGTCCACTTAATCCCAAGAGCCTTTGCTAACAATTGGGTAATCTTGGTGATGAACGCCGGGCGATTGTCAGACCCCACGTACAACAGTAGGCCAAACCGGGGGAGAATTTCAGAGAGGAGTTCCTAGTTACTATTTGTGCCATTTCAGTTTTGGTCAGATATGCTTCTGGCCAGCCCGAGAAGGTGTCTACAAATACCAGGAGCTAAAGGTAGCTCCCTACCCCTCCGGGGATCTCGGTGAAATCTACTTCCCAGTGTTCTCCTGGTTCGGTACCCCGAAACTGGATCCCAGGAGGGGCCAACACTAGGGGCCCTGGATTTACTTGTGCACAAGTCTGGCAGCGCCTGGCGATGTCCTTGGCCATCTTGTGTAGTCCCAGAATGTAGTATTCTCTCCCTAAGAGCTCTACCATCTTCGTTCCTCCTGGGTGGGTGCTCTGATGGGTTTGCTGGAGTATAGCTCTCCCAACAACAGCTGGAACTAGCAGTCTCCCATGTGGCAGTTGTAGCCACCCTCCTTCTATCCTCCTCACGTCAAGCTGGGTGGCTACTTTCCGCTCTTCCGGGGAATACTTGGGGCATGACTCCAAAGTTCGTGTCGGCACGGTCACCAAAATTTCTAGAGGCCCCACTGGTCTTTTTGCCACTTCCTGGGCCTTCTGGTCCGCCAACCAGTTATCCCTTGTGGTGGGGGAATCATCTTTCTGATGTCCTCTGCAGTGCATTACAGCTACTTCCATGGGGCCCCAAATGGCTGACAAGAGGCTTAGGATTTCTGGGCCATTCTTTATATTCTTCCCTGCCGAGGTTAAAAGTCCTCTCTCCTTATAGAGAGCTCCATGGATGTGAACAGTGGCCAAAGCATACCTGCTGTCTGTGTAAATGTTAACCCTCTTGTTTCTTCCCCACCTCAGGGCCTAGGTGAGGGCTATAAGTTCAGCCTTCTGTGCTGATGTCCCCTGGCCGAATGCCTGAGCCCAGAGTACCCCCTTCTGGGTGACCACTTCTGCCCCTGCATACCGGACACCTTGTTCAACGAAGCTGCTGCCATCCATGAACAGAGTTTCATCTGGGCTGGCAAGGGTCTGGTCAGTCAGATCTGCCCACAGCAAAGTCAGGGCTGTCAAGGTTTCCTCACAATCATGCAATGGCTCCGTTCCCCCAGTCCCATCCTCAGGAAGGAGAGTGGCAGGGTTTAGGGCCACCGTCCTCAGGAAAGTCACTCTAGGGGGGTCTAGCAGTTGTACTTGGTACTGGGTAATGCGTGTGTTGAACATCCAGTGCTCTGGGGGGCTGTGTAGCAGGCTCTCGACATTATGGGGAGCTATTACTTGCAAGTTTTGTCTGAAAGTCAACTTGGAAGCCTCCTTGACTAAGACCGCTGTGGCGGCGATGGCCTTCAGGCAGCCAGGCCACCCTGCCACTACTGGGTCAAGCCTTTTGGACAAATAGGCTACTGGCCTCCTCCAGGGTCCCAAAGTTTGAGTTAGGACCCCTTTCTCTACTCCTTTGGTTTCTGCCACATGTAGTTGGAATGGTTTATATAGATTGGGCAGAGCCAGGGCGGGGGTGATGGTCAGAGCACTCTTGAGCATCTAGAAGGCCTCTACCTCAACCTCTGTCCAAATTAAGTTGGACCCTGGGCCTCCTGTAGCTGCATAAAAGGGTTTGGCAATCTCAGCAAACCCCAAAATCCAGAGCCTGCAGTACCCTACTGCACCAAGGAACTCTCTTACTTGCCTCTTTGTCCTGGGGGTAGGTATGGACAGGATGGCCTGGATCCTTCCAGCTGAGAGAGTCTGTTTTCCTTCCTTTATTCAATACCCTAAGTACGTGACCTCAGTAGAGCAAAGCTGGGCTTTTTTCACAGAGACCCAATATCCTAACTGGTCTAGGGCCATGAGCAGATCTCATGTCACTTGTTTACACCCCTGTAGGTCCTTTGTGGTGAGTAAGAGGTCATCAACATACTGAAGGAAGGTAACCGCAGGGTGTTGGAGCCAGAATTCCCTAAGATCCTGATTTAAGGCCTTGTCAAACAGAGTAGGGGCGTTCTTAAACCCCATGTCAACTGTCCTGATTCCCCTTTCTCCGGGTCAGTCCATTCAAAGGTGAAAATTGATTGGCTCTGGGCCGCCAGGGGAAGGGAGAAGAACGCGTCTTTTAAGTCTAAGATGTGTAGTATCAGATCTCAGGTCCAAGTCAACTCAGTAGAGTATAAGGGTTAGGGACTGTTGGGTGTATTGTCTCTACTCTTTTGTTTACTTCTCTTAAGTCCTGGACTGGACTGAGGTCCTCTGTGCCTGGTTTATGAACAGGGAGAAGGGGGGTATTCCAAGCCCATTTGTCAAGGGACTAGAATTCCTGCCTCCTGGAGTCTCTGGATGCGCTTGGCGATCCTGACCTTCACTTTTTGACTCATCGGGTATTGTCTGATGCGGACAGGGACTGCCACACTAGTTAGTTGGAGAATGATGGGAGGCCTGTGGGCTGCCAGCCCAGGAGGGTTCCTTTCTGCCCATACTCCCGGGATCTCCTGCCTCAACTGCTGTAGAAGCAGGTCAGGGGCAGAGGAAGCTGGGGGTGTCTGATGCAAACGGTATTCTTCCTTGAGCAGACATGTTAGGAGGAGGACTGGGGTGGCATGGGTCGTCTGTCACTCATGGTTCCCCTTTCGCAAAGGTGATGGTGGCCTGCAGTTTGCTGAGGAGGTCCCTACTGAGGAGGGGATACAGGCATTCTGGCATGACGAGGAAGGAGTGGGTAACAGTCTTAGTCCCCAGGTTAGAAATACAGGCTTGGGTCCAGGGGTAGGATTTTATGTGTCCTGTGGCACCCTGAATCAGGACTTTCCCTTTCGACACTGGCCAGACAGGTTGCTGTAAGACTGAAAAAGTGGCACCTGTATCGATCAGGAAGTCTACAGTTTTGCCCCCTATCTCTAACGTTACCTGGGGCTCCTGGGGGCCATCAGAGCCCTGACATCCTCAGTCCATCTCTTCTACCACTATAGGGACGGGTCTGCCTATCTTCCTCTTGGGGCATTCACCCTTCCAGTGTCCTTCTTCCTTGTAATATGCACATTGGTTTTTGCCCAGCCTCAGTTTCACTTCTCTCCTATTTTTGTTCCCCTCCTTCCTGCCTGACCTCTCTTGGGCTCCTCTGTTCTCTTGCATTGCCAACAGGACCTTCGCCATTCGAGCATTCAGGTTGGCAGCTTGATCTTCGTGATTATTAAAAACCTTCTGGGCTATTTCGACCAGTTCTGACAGCGGCTTTCCCTCAAAGCCTTCTAACTTCTGTAATTTCTTTCTAATGTCTGGGGCCGACTGGGACACAAAAGCTATGTTAACCACTCGGCGGTTATTTGCAGCCTCTGGGTCTATGGGGGTGTAGACCCGATATGCCTCATATAATCTTTCAAGAAATGCTGCCGGGCTTTCATTCGGTCCTTGGACTGTCTCGGTGACTTTCAAGGGATTTGTGGGCTTCCTGGTTGCAGCCTGGAGGCCCCTCAAGAGAGTCTGGTGAAAACTGTCGAGAGCCTCCCTTCCCTGATCTGAATTTGGATCCCAAGAGGGCCGGCCACTGGGAAACACAGCCTCTAGCCTGGCAGGGTCAGTGGTTGGCTGGCCACCTGACCCCAGGACTAATTTCTGGCCCTCTGTCCTTATCTTCTCTCTCTCTTCCGAAGTAAAAAGGGTTTGCAAGAGCTGTTGGAAATCATGCCAAGTCGGCTGGTGTGTGTGAAAGACTGACTCAAGGAGTGAGATCAGGCCCTGGGGGTCCTGAGAAAAAGAGGGATTCTGATGTTTCCAGTTATAGAGGTCGCTGGTGGAAAAAGGGACATAAACCATAAAGGGCCTCCCAGCAGGGTCACCTGCCCCTACAGGCCCTGCCTGTTGTAGGGGGAGAATAGGGGCTGCCTGATCTAAATTATCTCCCTCCATCACCAGGACTCCTGGCCCATAGGAAGAACCCTGCCTAGTGTGGGGAAGACTCAAGAGGTCTCTAGGTGTCGGGGCTGAGGGTCCCATGGACTCTGGGGAGGGAGGGCACTGGGGACCAGTGGCCAGTGGGGGAGGAACATAGGGAGGTGGCTGGACAAGGGGAAAGCTGTCTCCTCCCTCGTCCTGCAGAATAGGAAATTTCTTTTCTTTCTCTCTGCCGTTTGGTTCCGCTAATAGGACCATCTGTCTCTCCCATTTTCTTTTCGGAATTTTGGCACTTTTTTAGCCAACGGGGTCTGTCAGTGAGAATATCAACCATAACTGAATGTAGGGAATTTGGTCGGGATGGCCAGGATTCCCATAGACCTTATTGTGTACCTTATAGGCAATAACCAGATCAAAGGTTCCACTCGGCGGCCACCCCACCCCAAATATTGGCCATTCACAGTCACAGAATTTCTGAAGATCAAAGGCATTTACTTCAAACCCATAGCCAGCTGCCCGCTGTTGGAAATCTTTAAAATTATTGAGAAAACATTGTAACAGTGCACACGGAGATGACTGTCCCTGACCCATTTTGACAAACACAATCACAATGAAAAATGAAAAACAGACAGACCAGACAGGTGTCCCCTAAGGCGGCATGCACCAGAGACCCCAGCTGCCATCGCGGCTGAGCGCCTGGACCTGGAGGTTCTGCTGCATCCAGCCCTCTGACTGTCCTACAGAGGAATGTTCTGAACAGAAGACAGATAGCACGTGCTTACCTCCCTGTGGGGGTCCAGATGGCTCTCAAGGTCAGATCACAAATTTAGGAGGAGATACTCCACCTCCCAGGAACCCCAGACAGAGACTGGAGTATCCTCACCTGGGGTGTCTGCAGGCCCATGGCCAGAGTGATCTCGCTGGGGCCTCCAAATGTTCTGGTGTGACCTGCGACAGACGACCGCCAGAGTTTGTGTTTGAATTTTTGCAGTCTTTATTAGCTGGCCAGCAGCTACAGTTGCAGCATCTCACCCATGTAAGAGCCAAACTGCAGCTCCGACCCTCAGTTCTTCCCACATTTTATACTCAGTAACTACAAAGGCAACTATGGTAAAATTTGATAATTTGTTAGGTTGTCAGCTTTTGTAACGTGAAACAAGGGGGGGACCCTTAGTAACATAAAAGGGATGATTTAAACACAATGTCTTACAATGAGTAATGGGGTTATGCTTGACCGGAGTGTGACTGGTTTGTTTTGTTTTTCTAAAGGACTTCAGGGGGAGCGGTAATTATTGGGCTAGCTTGTCAGGCCTTTTCCTGTACAATAGGGATCTTTTTCTACCTTTACTGTTACTTCCTTAGGTGTCCTTCTGGCCATGGTGGCCAGAACAATGATGGCCAGAACATTCCTCACTGGTCTTTTGGGGGGATCAAATCTTTGATTCCTCTTCTTCTGAGCCTACAATGCGCTGGTACTGAGTGTGGAGAACCATGAGTTTTACTGCCTGAATCCTTTCCTGCACAAAATTGAGTAGGAATTTAGCGAAGCATGGTCCAAAAATCAAGAATAATATAAGGAGTACTACCAGACCAGCGACTGCTGAAAGGAGGGTAGTTAACCACGGGGACCAGTTGAACAAGTTCTCAAACTAGTTTTCTCCGTCCCTACGCCTTTCTTCCCGATCTAGGAGTCGCTTTCTTAGCCGGCTTAAACTTTACTTTATAACACCAGAGTGATTGGTGTAAAAACAGCAGGTCTCACCCAGCACTAGACAGAGCACTCCCTGTTTGAGGAATAGGAGGTGCAGTCCCCTTCTATTCTGTAACACAACTTCTGCTAGCGAGCCTACAGACTCCTCAAGCTGAGTTACTGACCTTTCTAGGGTGGCGAGGTCTTGGTCAATATGACATCTTAGCTCACGGTAGTTTTGTTGTCCAGTTATTAGTGCAGCTGTACCCACCACTGTCGATCTAGATAGGCTGAGCCCCATGAGCACCGGCACAAGGATAGGGGTTCTCTTAACCCTCCTTGGCTCTAACCTAAGGTGCTCTCGCCCTCCCTCTCCAGAGTAATAATACACCTGAAGTAAAATATGGGTTAGGATGCATATGCCAGGATGGTATATAGACTGTAGGGCAGGAGGGAAAGTTCAGGGGGTCAAACCATTACTACATGCCCACCAAGTACCTTCTGGGGCAACTAGGTAAACAAGGGTTCCATCACCATCAGTATAGTTAACAGGGAAGGTAATGGCTTGGGCACAGGACTGGGCATAGGGCGAAGAATGAAGGGGGAAATTCTCTGGATATATACAAGTCCCTGCTCCTTGGAGGCCCTCTAAGGTAAGTTGAGGCTTATATCTTCAGGTACACAACCCTGGGGGTAGAGTGCTCATTACAGAGTAGTTACGAATTTGTGAGCTCTCCTGTCCTATGGAGATATTAGCCCCAATGCCAATATAGTAGGGAGGTTCAGGGTTTAGACATAACCAACAATCCTGGGTTATATTTAGGGAAGTCTTATTCAAAAACATAAACATAGCCTCCAGAGTCCTCATGAGTCCACTGTGTGGAAGCTCCAGAGGTGGAGGTGGGATGTCCTCAGAAGTTCTCGGTGATGCATCCCTTTCAGGGTCAGGTGTGCGATTCCTTAGTCCTGGTGTAGAGACATTCCCTGGAGGTGGTGAGGTCTTGAGTCTCTGGTTCCTCTGGTGGGAAGACTGGTCGTAGGGGACCGATGGGGTTAGGGGCCCTCAGCACCGTTAGCCACTGGATGGTGAATAGGACCCCTGGATCTCGTCCAGACATATAGAGGCATAGCCCCTAAGTCTTACCTCCTTCCCAGTAGCTTGCTTGCCAGTTCAGGGGGGTCAGAGTGATTGGATTACAGTCCCCCTGAGTACAGTTGACCTTTGGGCCTCCTCCCCGTATTACCCTGACTAGACGGAGGGTGGGGCCTATGGTTTTCCATGGGGCTAGAGTCTCACAGCCCCAGGCAGCACAATAAAAATCTTCCTCTCTGCCACATCTGGGGGGGCCCTCCCTGGGACATATATAATGCTGAGTGTGCCATAGCTGTGCCTCAAGCCCCTGAGTCCTACACCAATAAGTTTAAGCCCCAGTCCACCGGGCATGACCGCCGGAGGTGTATCCTGTCAGCCGGCTCTTGTCTGGGCGTTTCCCCAATTTTCTCCGAACAGCTTACAAAGGTCTGAGGTCAGTGTCGGAGCCCCGGCAGTAGTAACCTTAGCAACTGAGGCCCCATCAAGGGTACGGGTTACCTCCCATTCATAGACTGGGGCATAATGGGGACTTTGGGGGCTCCCAGTAACCTGGGTGTATATAAGGGCTACTAGACATTTTAGAAGGAGGGGGTTCTGAACTGGGGTCTCGAATTAATCTGACCTTTAGGGGATCCTGAGTAAGTTTTACAGTCCATCTACCCTCAGGCTCGTTAGCCTTTTTAATATGAGTCTGGTGGATCCAGTGCTTCTTTCCGTCTACCTTGATGGCAGTCGGTGTGCTCAGGATAACCTGGAAGGGACCCTCCCATCTGGGCTCTAACGATCTGGGTTCATGCCTCTTTACCCAGACCAGGTCTCCAGGGGAGCAGGCGGGTACAGGGCCTGTGTCTGAAGGGTGGCCCTCTTGATGTATGTCTCGAACGATGCACCTCGTGGTGGCAGAGCTAGTGTGGAGTGCCTGTAGGGACCTAAGGAGATGTTGATTAGAAAACTTTGCCATTTCCTCTTCCCTCAACTGGGGAAGGAGTGGCGGCGGCGGGCCGAACATAATCTCAAAAGGAGTTAGCCCCTTAACATATGGGGTACACTGAGCCCTAAAGAGGGCGAAGGGGAGGAGACTTACCTAGTTTTTGCCAGTCTCTAACTTTCATTTAGCCAGTGTTTCCTTTAAGTCGGATTTATCCTTTCTACCTGCCCTGAGCTTTGTGGTCTGTAAACACAATGTAATGTCCACTTAATCCCAAGAGCCTTTGCTAACAATTGGGTAATCTTGGTGATGAACGCCGGGCGATTGTCAGACCCCACGTACAACAGTAGGCCAAACCGGGGGAGAATTTCAGAGAGGAGTTCCTAGTTACTATTTGTGCCATTTCAGTTTTGGTCAGATATGCTTCTGGCCAGCCCGAGAAGGTGTCTACAAATACCAGGAGCTAAAGGTAGCTCCCTACCCCTCCGGGGATCTCGGTGAAATCTACTTCCCAGTGTTCTCCTGGTTCGGTACCCCGAAACTGGATCCCAGGAGGGGCCAACACTAGGGGCCCTGGATTTACTTGTGCACAAGTCTGGCAGCGCCTGGCGATGTCCTTGGCCATCTTGTGTAGTCCCAGAATGTAGTATTCTCTCCCTAAGAGCTCTACCATCTTCGTTCCTCCTGGGTGGGTGCTCTGATGGGTTTGCTGGAGTATAGCTCTCCCAACAACAGCTGGAACTAGCAGTCTCCCATGTGGCAGTTGTAGCCACCCTCCTTCTATCCTCCTCACGTCAAGCTGGGTGGCTACTTTCCGCTCTTCCGGGGAATACTTGGGGCATGACTCCAAAGTTCGTGTCGGCACGGTCACCAAAATTTCTAGAGGCCCCACTGGTCTTTTTGCCACTTCCTGGGCCTTCTGGTCCGCCAACCAGTTATCCCTTGTGGTGGGGGAATCATCTTTCTGATGTCCTCTGCAGTGCATTACAGCTACTTCCATGGGGCCCCAAATGGCTGACAAGAGGCTTAGGATTTCTGGGCCATTCTTTATATTCTTCCCTGCCGAGGTTAAAAGTCCTCTCTCCTTATAGAGAGCTCCATGGATGTGAACAGTGGCCAAAGCATACCTGCTGTCTGTGTAAATGTTAACCCTCTTGTTTCTTCCCCACCTCAGGGCCTAGGTGAGGGCTATAAGTTCAGCCTTCTGTGCTGATGTCCCCTGGCCGAATGCCTGAGCCCAGAGTACCCCCTTCTGGGTGACCACTTCTGCCCCTGCATACCGGACACCTTGTTCAACGAAGCTGCTGCCATCCATGAACAGAGTTTCATCTGGGCTGGCAAGGGTCTGGTCAGTCAGATCTGCCCACAGCAAAGTCAGGGCTGTCAAGGTTTCCTCACAATCATGCAATGGCTCCGTTCCCCCAGTCCCATCCTCAGGAAGGAGAGTGGCAGGGTTTAGGGCCACCGTCCTCAGGAAAGTCACTCTAGGGGGGTCTAGCAGTTGTACTTGGTACTGGGTAATGCGTGTGTTGAACATCCAGTGCTCTGGGGGGCTGTGTAGCAGGCTCTCGACATTATGGGGAGCTATTACTTGCAAGTTTTGTCTGAAAGTCAACTTGGAAGCCTCCTTGACTAAGACCGCTGTGGCGGCGATGGCCTTCAGGCAGCCAGGCCACCCTGCCACTACTGGGTCAAGCCTTTTGGACAAATAGGCTACTGGCCTCCTCCAGGGTCCCAAAGTTTGAGTTAGGACCCCTTTCTCTACTCCTTTGGTTTCTGCCACATGTAGTTGGAATGGTTTATATAGATTGGGCAGAGCCAGGGCGGGGGTGATGGTCAGAGCACTCTTGAGCATCTAGAAGGCCTCTACCTCAACCTCTGTCCAAATTAAGTTGGACCCTGGGCCTCCTGTAGCTGCATAAAAGGGTTTGGCAATCTCAGCAAACCCCAAAATCCAGAGCCTGCAGTACCCTACTGCACCAAGGAACTCTCTTACTTGCCTCTTTGTCCTGGGGGTAGGTATGGACAGGATGGCCTGGATCCTTCCAGCTGAGAGAGTCTGTTTTCCTTCCTTTATTCAATACCCTAAGTACGTGACCTCAGTAGAGCAAAGCTGGGCTTTTTTCACAGAGACCCAATATCCTAACTGGTCTAGGGCCATGAGCAGATCTCATGTCACTTGTTTACACCCCTGTAGGTCCTTTGTGGTGAGTAAGAGGTCATCAACATACTGAAGGAAGGTAACCGCAGGGTGTTGGAGCCAGAATTCCCTAAGATCCTGATTTAAGGCCTTGTCAAACAGAGTAGGGGCGTTCTTAAACCCCATGTCAACTGTCCTGATTCCCCTTTCTCCGGGTCAGTCCATTCAAAGGTGAAAATTGATTGGCTCTGGGCCGCCAGGGGAAGGGAGAAGAACGCGTCTTTTAAGTCTAAGATGTGTAGTATCAGATCTCAGGTCCAAGTCAACTCAGTAGAGTATAAGGGTTAGGGACTGTTGGGTGTATTGTCTCTACTCTTTTGTTTACTTCTCTTAAGTCCTGGACTGGACTGAGGTCCTCTGTGCCTGGTTTATGAACAGGGAGAAGGGGGGTATTCCAAGCCCATTTGTCAAGGGACTAGAATTCCTGCCTCCTGGAGTCTCTGGATGCGCTTGGCGATCCTGACCTTCACTTTTTGACTCATCGGGTATTGTCTGATGCGGACAGGGACTGCCACACTAGTTAGTTGGAGAATGATGGGAGGCCTGTGGGCTGCCAGCCCAGGAGGGTTCCTTTCTGCCCATACTCCCGGGATCTCCTGCCTCAACTGCTGTAGAAGCAGGTCAGGGGCAGAGGAAGCTGGGGGTGTCTGATGCAAACGGTATTCTTCCTTGAGCAGACATGTTAGGAGGAGGACTGGGGTGGCATGGGTCGTCTGTCACTCATGGTTCCCCTTTCGCAAAGGTGATGGTGGCCTGCAGTTTGCTGAGGAGGTCCCTACTGAGGAGGGGATACAGGCATTCTGGCATGACGAGGAAGGAGTGGGTAACAGTCTTAGTCCCCAGGTTAGAAATACAGGCTTGGGTCCAGGGGTAGGATTTTATGTGTCCTGTGGCACCCTGAATCAGGACTTTCCCTTTCGACACTGGCCAGACAGGTTGCTGTAAGACTGAAAAAGTGGCACCTGTATCGATCAGGAAGTCTACAGTTTTGCCCCCTATCTCTAACGTTACCTGGGGCTCCTGGGGGCCATCAGAGCCCTGACATCCTCAGTCCATCTCTTCTACCACTATAGGGACGGGTCTGCCTATCTTCCTCTTGGGGCATTCACCCTTCCAGTGTCCTTCTTCCTTGTAATATGCACATTGGTTTTTGCCCAGCCTCAGTTTCACTTCTCTCCTATTTTTGTTCCCCTCCTTCCTGCCTGACCTCTCTTGGGCTCCTCTGTTCTCTTGCATTGCCAACAGGACCTTCGCCATTCGAGCATTCAGGTTGGCAGCTTGATCTTCGTGATTATTAAAAACCTTCTGGGCTATTTCGACCAGTTCTGACAGCGGCTTTCCCTCAAAGCCTTCTAACTTCTGTAATTTCTTTCTAATGTCTGGGGCCGACTGGGACACAAAAGCTATGTTAACCACTCGGCGGTTATTTGCAGCCTCTGGGTCTATGGGGGTGTAGACCCGATATGCCTCATATAATCTTTCAAGAAATGCTGCCGGGCTTTCATTCGGTCCTTGGACTGTCTCGGTGACTTTCAAGGGATTTGTGGGCTTCCTGGTTGCAGCCTGGAGGCCCCTCAAGAGAGTCTGGTGAAAACTGTCGAGAGCCTCCCTTCCCTGATCTGAATTTGGATCCCAAGAGGGCCGGCCACTGGGAAACACAGCCTCTAGCCTGGCAGGGTCAGTGGTTGGCTGGCCACCTGACCCCAGGACTAATTTCTGGCCCTCTGTCCTTATCTTCTCTCTCTCTTCCGAAGTAAAAAGGGTTTGCAAGAGCTGTTGGAAATCATGCCAAGTCGGCTGGTGTGTGTGAAAGACTGACTCAAGGAGTGAGATCAGGCCCTGGGGGTCCTGAGAAAAAGAGGGATTCTGATGTTTCCAGTTATAGAGGTCGCTGGTGGAAAAAGGGACATAAACCATAAAGGGCCTCCCAGCAGGGTCACCTGCCCCTACAGGCCCTGCCTGTTGTAGGGGGAGAATAGGGGCTGCCTGATCTAAATTATCTCCCTCCATCACCAGGACTCCTGGCCCATAGGAAGAACCCTGCCTAGTGTGGGGAAGACTCAAGAGGTCTCTAGGTGTCGGGGCTGAGGGTCCCATGGACTCTGGGGAGGGAGGGCACTGGGGACCAGTGGCCAGTGGGGGAGGAACATAGGGAGGTGGCTGGACAAGGGGAAAGCTGTCTCCTCCCTCGTCCTGCAGAATAGGAAATTTCTTTTCTTTCTCTCTGCCGTTTGGTTCCGCTAATAGGACCATCTGTCTCTCCCATTTTCTTTTCGGAATTTTGGCACTTTTTTAGCCAACGGGGTCTGTCAGTGAGAATATCAACCATAACTGAATGTAGGGAATTTGGTCGGGATGGCCAGGATTCCCATAGACCTTATTGTGTACCTTATAGGCAATAACCAGATCAAAGGTTCCACTCGGCGGCCACCCCACCCCAAATATTGGCCATTCACAGTCACAGAATTTCTGAAGATCAAAGGCATTTACTTCAAACCCATAGCCAGCTGCCCGCTGTTGGAAATCTTTAAAATTATTGAGAAAACATTGTAACAGTGCACACGGAGATGACTGTCCCTGACCCATTTTGACAAACACAATCACAATGAAAAATGAAAAACAGACAGACCAGACAGGTGTCCCCTAAGGCGGCATGCACCAGAGACCCCAGCTGCCATCGCGGCTGAGCGCCTGGACCTGGAGGTTCTGCTGCATCCAGCCCTCTGACTGTCCTACAGAGGAATGTTCTGAACAGAAGACAGATAGCACGTGCTTACCTCCCTGTGGGGGTCCAGATGGCTCTCAAGGTCAGATCACAAATTTAGGAGGAGATACTCCACCTCCCAGGAACCCCAGACAGAGACTGGAGTATCCTCACCTGGGGTGTCTGCAGGCCCATGGCCAGAGTGATCTCGCTGGGGCCTCCAAATGTTCTGGTGTGACCTGCGACAGACGACCGCCAGAGTTTGTGTTTGAATTTTTGCAGTCTTTATTAGCTGGCCAGCAGCTACAGTTGCAGCATCTCACCCATGTAAGAGCCAAACTGCAGCTCCGACCCTCAGTTCTTCCCACATTTTATACTCAGTAACTACAAAGGCAACTATGGTAAAATTTGATAATTTGTTAGGTTGTCAGCTTTTGTAACGTGAAACAAGGGGGGGACCCTTAGTAACATAAAAGGGATGATTTAAACACAATGTCTTACAATGAGTAATGGGGTTATGCTTGACCGGAGTGTGACTGGTTTGTTTTGTTTTTCTAAAGGACTTCAGGGGGAGCGGTAATTATTGGGCTAGCTTGTCAGGCCTTTTCCTGTACAATAGGGATCTTTTTCTACCTTTACTGTTACTTCCTTAGGTGTCCTTCTGGCCATGGTGGCCAGAACAATGATGGCCAGAACATTCCTCACTGGTCTTTTGGGGGGATCAAATCTTTGATTCCTCTTCTTCTGAGCCTACAATGCGCTGGTACTGAGTGTGGAGAACCATGAGTTTTACTGCCTGAATCCTTTCCTGCACAAAATTGAGTAGGAATTTAGCGAAGCATGGTCCAAAAATCAAGAATAATATAAGGAGTACTACCAGACCAGCGACTGCTGAAAGGAGGGTAGTTAACCACGGGGACCAGTTGAACAAGTTCTCAAACTAGTTTTCTCCGTCCCTACGCCTTTCTTCCCGATCTAGGAGTCGCTTTCTTAGCCGGCTTAAACTTTACTTTATAACACCAGAGTGATTGGTGTAAAAACAGCAGGTCTCACCCAGCACTAGACAGAGCACTCCCTGTTTGAGGAATAGGAGGTGCAGTCCCCTTCTATTCTGTAACACAACTTCTGCTAGCGAGCCTACAGACTCCTCAAGCTGAGTTACTGACCTTTCTAGGGTGGCGAGGTCTTGGTCAATATGACATCTTAGCTCACGGTAGTTTTGTTGTCCAGTTATTAGTGCAGCTGTACCCACCACTGTCGATCTAGATAGGCTGAGCCCCATGAGCACCGGCACAAGGATAGGGGTTCTCTTAACCCTCCTTGGCTCTAACCTAAGGTGCTCTCGCCCTCCCTCTCCAGAGTAATAATACACCTGAAGTAAAATATGGGTTAGGATGCATATGCCAGGATGGTATATAGACTGTAGGGCAGGAGGGAAAGTTCAGGGGGTCAAACCATTACTACATGCCCACCAAGTACCTTCTGGGGCAACTAGGTAAACAAGGGTTCCATCACCATCAGTATAGTTAACAGGGAAGGTAATGGCTTGGGCACAGGACTGGGCATAGGGCGAAGAATGAAGGGGGAAATTCTCTGGATATATACAAGTCCCTGCTCCTTGGAGGCCCTCTAAGGTAAGTTGAGGCTTATATCTTCAGGTACACAACCCTGGGGGTAGAGTGCTCATTACAGAGTAGTTACGAATTTGTGAGCTCTCCTGTCCTATGGAGATATTAGCCCCAATGCCAATATAGTAGGGAGGTTCAGGGTTTAGACATAACCAACAATCCTGGGTTATATTTAGGGAAGTCTTATTCAAAAACATAAACATAGCCTCCAGAGTCCTCATGAGTCCACTGTGTGGAAGCTCCAGAGGTGGAGGTGGGATGTCCTCAGAAGTTCTCGGTGATGCATCCCTTTCAGGGTCAGGTGTGCGATTCCTTAGTCCTGGTGTAGAGACATTCCCTGGAGGTGGTGAGGTCTTGAGTCTCTGGTTCCTCTGGTGGGAAGACTGGTCGTAGGGGACCGATGGGGTTAGGGGCCCTCAGCACCGTTAGCCACTGGATGGTGAATAGGACCCCTGGATCTCGTCCAGACATATAGAGGCATAGCCCCTAAGTCTTACCTCCTTCCCAGTAGCTTGCTTGCCAGTTCAGGGGGGTCAGAGTGATTGGATTACAGTCCCCCTGAGTACAGTTGACCTTTGGGCCTCCTCCCCGTATTACCCTGACTAGACGGAGGGTGGGGCCTATGGTTTTCCATGGGGCTAGAGTCTCACAGCCCCAGGCAGCACAATAAAAATCTTCCTCTCTGCCACATCTGGGGGGGCCCTCCCTGGGACATATATAATGCTGAGTGTGCCATAGCTGTGCCTCAAGCCCCTGAGTCCTACACCAATAAGTTTAAGCCCCAGTCCACCGGGCATGACCGCCGGAGGTGTATCCTGTCAGCCGGCTCTTGTCTGGGCGTTTCCCCAATTTTCTCCGAACAGCTTACAAAGGTCTGAGGTCAGTGTCGGAGCCCCGGCAGTAGTAACCTTAGCAACTGAGGCCCCATCAAGGGTACGGGTTACCTCCCATTCATAGACTGGGGCATAATGGGGACTTTGGGGGCTCCCAGTAACCTGGGTGTATATAAGGGCTACTAGACATTTTAGAAGGAGGGGGTTCTGAACTGGGGTCTCGAATTAATCTGACCTTTAGGGGATCCTGAGTAAGTTTTACAGTCCATCTACCCTCAGGCTCGTTAGCCTTTTTAATATGAGTCTGGTGGATCCAGTGCTTCTTTCCGTCTACCTTGATGGCAGTCGGTGTGCTCAGGATAACCTGGAAGGGACCCTCCCATCTGGGCTCTAACGATCTGGGTTCATGCCTCTTTACCCAGACCAGGTCTCCAGGGGAGCAGGCGGGTACAGGGCCTGTGTCTGAAGGGTGGCCCTCTTGATGTATGTCTCGAACGATGCACCTCGTGGTGGCAGAGCTAGTGTGGAGTGCCTGTAGGGACCTAAGGAGATGTTGATTAGAAAACTTTGCCATTTCCTCTTCCCTCAACTGGGGAAGGAGTGGCGGCGGCGGGCCGAACATAATCTCAAAAGGAGTTAGCCCCTTAACATATGGGGTACACTGAGCCCTAAAGAGGGCGAAGGGGAGGAGACTTACCTAGTTTTTGCCAGTCTCTAACTTTCATTTAGCCAGTGTTTCCTTTAAGTCGGATTTATCCTTTCTACCTGCCCTGAGCTTTGTGGTCTGTAAACACAATGTAATGTCCACTTAATCCCAAGAGCCTTTGCTAACAATTGGGTAATCTTGGTGATGAACGCCGGGCGATTGTCAGACCCCACGTACAACAGTAGGCCAAACCGGGGGAGAATTTCAGAGAGGAGTTCCTAGTTACTATTTGTGCCATTTCAGTTTTGGTCAGATATGCTTCTGGCCAGCCCGAGAAGGTGTCTACAAATACCAGGAGCTAAAGGTAGCTCCCTACCCCTCCGGGGATCTCGGTGAAATCTACTTCCCAGTGTTCTCCTGGTTCGGTACCCCGAAACTGGATCCCAGGAGGGGCCAACACTAGGGGCCCTGGATTTACTTGTGCACAAGTCTGGCAGCGCCTGGCGATGTCCTTGGCCATCTTGTGTAGTCCCAGAATGTAGTATTCTCTCCCTAAGAGCTCTACCATCTTCGTTCCTCCTGGGTGGGTGCTCTGATGGGTTTGCTGGAGTATAGCTCTCCCAACAACAGCTGGAACTAGCAGTCTCCCATGTGGCAGTTGTAGCCACCCTCCTTCTATCCTCCTCACATCAAGCTGGGTGGCTACTTTCCGCTCTTCCGGGGAATACTTGGGGCATGACTCCAAAGTTCGTGTCGGCACGGTCACCAAAATTTCTAGAGGCCCCACTGGTCTTTTTGCCACTTCCTGGGCCTTCTGGTCCGCCAACCAGTTATCCCTTGTGGTGGGGGAATCATCTTTCTGATGTCCTCTGCAGTGCATTACAGCTACTTCCATGGGGCCCCAAATGGCTGACAAGAGGCTTAGGATTTCTGGGCCATTCTTTATATTCTTCCCTGCCGAGGTTAAAAGTCCTCTCTCCTTATAGAGAGCTCCATGGATGTGAACAGTGGCCAAAGCATACCTGCTGTCTGTGTAAATGTTAACCCTCTTGTTTCTTCCCCACCTCAGGGCCTAGGTGAGGGCTATAAGTTCAGCCTTCTGTGCTGATGTCCCCTGGCCGAATGCCTGAGCCCAGAGTACCCCCTTCTGGGTGACCACTTCTGCCCCTGCATACCGGACACCTTGTTCAACGAAGCTGCTGCCATCCATGAACAGAGTTTCATCTGGGCTGGCAAGGGTCTGGTCAGTCAGATCTGCCCACAGCAAAGTCAGGGCTGTCAAGGTTTCCTCACAATCATGCAATGGCTCCGTTCCCCCAGTCCCATCCTCAGGAAGGAGAGTGGCAGGGTTTAGGGCCACCGTCCTCAGGAAAGTCACTCTAGGGGGGTCTAGCAGTTGTACTTGGTACTGGGTAATGCGTGTGTTGAACATCCAGTGCTCTGGGGGGCTGTGTAGCAGGCTCTCGACATTATGGGGAGCTATTACTTGCAAGTTTTGTCTGAAAGTCAACTTGGAAGCCTCCTTGACTAAGACCGCTGTGGCGGCGATGGCCTTCAGGCAGCCAGGCCACCCTGCCACTACTGGGTCAAGCCTTTTGGACAAATAGGCTACTGGCCTCCTCCAGGGTCCCAAAGTTTGAGTTAGGACCCCTTTCTCTACTCCTTTGGTTTCTGCCACATGTAGTTGGAATGGTTTATATAGATTGGGCAGAGCCAGGGCGGGGGTGATGGTCAGAGCACTCTTGAGCATCTAGAAGGCCTCTACCTCAACCTCTGTCCAAATTAAGTTGGACCCTGGGCCTCCTGTAGCTGCATAAAAGGGTTTGGCAATCTCAGCAAACCCCAAAATCCAGAGCCTGCAGTACCCTACTGCACCAAGGAACTCTCTTACTTGCCTCTTTGTCCTGGGGGTAGGTATGGACAGGATGGCCTGGATCCTTCCAGCTGAGAGAGTCTGTTTTCCTTCCTTTATTCAATACCCTAAGTACGTGACCTCAGTAGAGCAAAGCTGGGCTTTTTTCACAGAGACCCAATATCCTAACTGGTCTAGGGCCATGAGCAGATCTCATGTCACTTGTTTACACCCCTGTAGGTCCTTTGTGGTGAGTAAGAGGTCATCAACATACTGAAGGAAGGTAACCGCAGGGTGTTGGAGCCAGAATTCCCTAAGATCCTGATTTAAGGCCTTGTCAAACAGAGTAGGGGCGTTCTTAAACCCCATGTCAACTGTCCTGATTCCCCTTTCTCCGGGTCAGTCCATTCAAAGGTGAAAATTGATTGGCTCTGGGCCGCCAGGGGAAGGGAGAAGAACGCGTCTTTTAAGTCTAAGATGTGTAGTATCAGATCTCAGGTCCAAGTCAACTCAGTAGAGTATAAGGGTTAGGGACTGTTGGGTGTATTGTCTCTACTCTTTTGTTTACTTCTCTTAAGTCCTGGACTGGACTGAGGTCCTCTGTGCCTGGTTTATGAACAGGGAGAAGGGGGGTATTCCAAGCCCATTTGTCAAGGGACTAGAATTCCTGCCTCCTGGAGTCTCTGGATGCGCTTGGCGATCCTGACCTTCACTTTTTGACTCATCGGGTATTGTCTGATGCGGACAGGGACTGCCACACTAGTTAGTTGGAGAATGATGGGAGGCCTGTGGGCTGCCAGCCCAGGAGGGTTCCTTTCTGCCCATACTCCCGGGATCTCCTGCCTCAACTGCTGTAGAAGCAGGTCAGGGGCAGAGGAAGCTGGGGGTGTCTGATGCAAATGGTATTCTTCCTTGAGCAGACATGTTAGGAGGAGGACTGGGGTGGCATGGGTCGTCTGTCACTCATGGTTCCCCTTTCGCAAAGGTGATGGTGGCCTGCAGTTTGCTGAGGAGGTCCCTACTGAGGAGGGGATACAGGCATTCTGGCATGACGAGGAAGGAGTGGGTAACAGTCTTAGTCCCCAGGTTAGAAATACAGGCTTGGGTCCAGGGGTAGGATTTTATGTGTCCTGTGGCACCCTGAATCAGGACTTTCCCTTTCGACACTGGCCAGACAGGTTGCTGTAAGACTGAAAAAGTGGCACCTGTATCGATCAGGAAGTCTACAGTTTTGCCCCCTATCTCTAACGTTACCTGGGGCTCCTGGGGGCCATCAGAGCCCTGACATCCTCAGTCCATCTCTTCTACCACTATAGGGACGGGTCTGCCTATCTTCCTCTTGGGGCATTCACCCTTCCAGTGTCCTTCTTCCTTGTAATATGCACATTGGTTTTTGCCCAGCCTCAGTTTCACTTCTCTCCTATTTTTGTTCCCCTCCTTCCTGCCTGACCTCTCTTGGGCTCCTCTGTTCTCTTGCATTGCCAACAGGACCTTCGCCATTCGAGCATTCAGGTTGGCAGCTTGATCTTCGTGATTATTAAAAACCTTCTGGGCTATTTCGACCAGTTCTGACAGCGGCTTTCCCTCAAAGCCTTCTAACTTCTGTAATTTCTTTCTAATGTCTGGGGCCGACTGGGACACAAAAGCTATGTTAACCACTCGGCGGTTATTTGCAGCCTCTGGGTCTATGGGGGTGTAGACCCGATATGCCTCATATAATCTTTCAAGAAATGCTGCCGGGCTTTCATTCGGTCCTTGGACTGTCTCGGTGACTTTCAAGGGATTTGTGGGCTTCCTGGTTGCAGCCTGGAGGCCCCTCAAGAGAGTCTGGTGAAAACTGTCGAGAGCCTCCCTTCCCTGATCTGAATTTGGATCCCAAGAGGGCCGGCCACTGGGAAACACAGCCTCTAGCCTGGCAGGGTCAGTGGTTGGCTGGCCACCTGACCCCAGGACTAATTTCTGGCCCTCTGTCCTTATCTTCTCTCTCTCTTCCGAAGTAAAAAGGGTTTGCAAGAGCTGTTGGAAATCATGCCAAGTCGGCTGGTGTGTGTGAAAGACTGACTCAAGGAGTGAGATCAGGCCCTGGGGGTCCTGAGAAAAAGAGGGATTCTGATGTTTCCAGTTATAGAGGTCGCTGGTGGAAAAAGGGACATAAACCATAAAGGGCCTCCCAGCAGGGTCACCTGCCCCTACAGGCCCTGCCTGTTGTAGGGGGAGAATAGGGGCTGCCTGATCTAAATTATCTCCCTCCATCACCAGGACTCCTGGCCCATAGGAAGAACCCTGCCTAGTGTGGGGAAGACTCAAGAGGTCTCTAGGTGTCGGGGCTGAGGGTCCCATGGACTCTGGGGAGGGAGGGCACTGGGGACCAGTGGCCAGTGGGGGAGGAACATAGGGAGGTGGCTGGACAAGGGGAAAGCTGTCTCCTCCCTCGTCCTGCAGAATAGGAAATTTCTTTTCTTTCTCTCCGCCGTTTGGTTCCGCTAATAGGACCATCTGTCTCTCCCATTTTCTTTTCGGAATTTTGGCACTTTTTTAGCCAACGGGGTCTGTCAGTGAGAATATCAACCATAACTGAATGTAGGGAATTTGGTCGGGATGGCCAGGATTCCCATAGACCTTATTGTGTACCTTATAGGCAATAACCAGATCAAAGGTTCCACTCGGCGGCCACCCCACCCCAAATATTGGCCATTCACAGTCACAGAATTTCTGAAGATCAAAGGCATTTACTTCAAACCCATAGCCAGCTGCCCGCTGTTGGAAATCTTTAAAATTATTGAGAAAACATTGTAACAGTGCACACGGAGATGACTGTCCCTGACCCATTTTGACAAACACAATCACAATGAAAAATGAAAAACAGACAGACCAGACAGGTGTCCCCTAAGGCGGCATGCACCAGAGACCCCAGCTGCCATCGCGGCTGAGCGCCTGGACCTGGAGGTTCTGCTGCATCCAGCCCTCTGACTGTCCTACAGAGGAATGTTCTGAACAGAAGACAGATAGCACGTGCTTACCTCCCTGTGGGGGTCCAGATGGCTCTCAAGGTCAGATCACAAATTTAGGAGGAGATACTCCACCTCCCAGGAACCCCAGACAGAGACTGGAGTATCCTCACCTGGGGTGTCTGCAGGCCCATGGCCAGAGTGATCTCGCTGGGGCCTCCAAATGTTCTGGTGTGACCTGCGACAGACGACCGCCAGAGTTTGTGTTTGAATTTTTGCAGTCTTTATTAGCTGGCCAGCAGCTACAGTTGCAGCATCTCACCCATGTAAGAGCCAAACTGCAGCTCCGACCCTCAGTTCTTCCCACATTTTATACTCAGTAACTACAAAGGCAACTATGGTAAAATTTGATAATTTGTTAGGTTGTCAGCTTTTGTAACGTGAAACAAGGGGGGGACCCTTAGTAACATAAAAGGGATGATTTAAACACAATGTCTTACAATGAGTAATGGGGTTATGCTTGACCGGAGTGTGACTGGTTTGTTTTGTTTTTCTAAAGGACTTCAGGGGGAGCGGTAATTATTGGGCTAGCTTGTCAGGCCTTTTCCTGTACAATAGGGATCTTTTTCTACCTTTACTGTTACTTCCTTAGGTGTCCTTCTGGCCATGGTGGCCAGAACAATGATGGCCAGAAGAGGGAATATGCAAAGGATAGGGATTATTTTTTTCTTTTATTTTATATTTGGGATTTTGTTTTCTTCTCCCCTTAGCGAAGATAATTAAAGGTATATTGGACATGGATTGATTCACCAGCCCCCAAAGGTTCCACAATAAGAAATTTAAGTCATCCCTTAGAGGCTTTGAAGTGGATTGCTGGCTAAATGTAGGAAAAAGGAATGTATAATATCCAAATTCAGGAACCGTTGGAGAGTCTGTCTAATTTAATGCTGCAGAGTATTCAAGCTATACAACTATGAGCCAGGAGTTACACAACACCAAACTTTACACTGGCTTAAAAACATAAAGCCAGTCAGAGAAAAACAAATATCGCATGATCTCACTTATATGTGAAATCAAATGAACAAAATAAACTGATGAATAAAATAGAACTAGAGGCATGGAAACATGGACCAGACTGATGAATTTCACAGGGAAGGGGCATGGGAAGGGATTAACCAAAGAACTTGTATGCATACATGCATTCCTCACTGACACAGACAATAGGGTGGTGAAGGCCTGGAGCAGGGTGGAGGGGGGCAATGGGGGAATAAAGGTGGGACATCTGCAATACTATCAACAATAAAGATTTTAAAAAATGAAAGTAAAGAATAAAAAGGTACAATGAAAACAAGCCAGTGGAAAAACAAACAAAAAACAGCATGAAACATTATACTTTTCACCTGCAACCTACCTACACTTTTTTTCTTTCCCAGTTGCAGACATCATGAAGTGAAGAACTTGTGTAAGCCTCTTCCAGTGATCCCCTGAGGATACAAAGTAATGGCAAGGATGGGAGCTCATAAGTATTTTTTAAATTGAGGTGTAGTTGACAGATAACATTATATTAATTTCAGGTGTACAACATAATGAGTCAATATTTTTCTATATTGCAAAATGACCACAGTAATCTAGTTAACATCCATCACCATGCATAATTACAAATGTTTTTCTTGTGATGAGAACTTTTATGATCTACTGTATTTGAAATTTTGAAACATGCAATGCAGTATTATTATTTATTTATTTTAATTTTGGTTTAAAAAATTACAAATGTCCCTTTTTTTCCCCAATGACCCATTCTACCCTGTTTCATCCCCCTCCCCAGTCCCACTCCCCACCATTGTCCATGTCCTTGAGTTGTGCATATATGCATATAAATTCTTTGGTTACTCTCTCCCCCTCCACTCACTCGCCCTCCTCCATCCCTCTGATAATCGTCAGTCTGATCTATGCTTCCATGTCATTGAATCTATTCTGTTCATCAGTTTATTAAATTTTTTAGATTCCACGTATAAGCGAGATCATGTGATGTTTGCATTTTTCTGCCTGACTTATTTCACTTAGCATAATATTCTCCAAGTCCATCCATACTGTCCCAAAAGGTACAAAATCCTTCTTCTTTACAGCTGCATAGTATTCCATTGTGTATATGTCCCACAGCTTTTTTATCCACTCATCTACAGATGGGCACTTGGGCAGTTTCCAGATCTTAGCTATTGTAAATAGTGCTGATATGGACACAGGGGTGGATATATTCTTTCTGAATAGTGTTTCAGGATTCTTAGGATATATTCCTAGAAGTGGGATCACTGGTTTAAAAGGCAGTTCCATTTTTAATTTTTTGAAGAACCTCCATACTGTTTTCCATAGTGGTTGCACCAGTCTGCATTCCCACCAGCAGTGTACCACATCCTCGCCAGCACGTCGTTTGTTGATTTGTTGATGGCAGCCATTCTGACAGGTTTGAAGTGATACCTCATTGTGGTTTTAATTTGCATCTCTCTGATGATTAGTGACATTGAGCATTTTCTCATATCTCTTGCTCATGTGTATGTCCTCTTTGGAGAAGTGTCTGTTCAGGTCCTTTGCCGATTTCCTAATTGGGTAGGTTGTCTTCCTCTTGTTGAGTAGTATGAGTTCTTTGCACACTTTGGAAATTTTCCCCTTATCAGATACATCCTTGGCAAATGTTTTCCCAGACCGTGGGGTTCCTTTGTATTTTGAGGTTGTTTTATTTTGCTGTGCAGAAGCTTTTTAGTTTGATGTAGTCTGATCTTTTATTTTTTTCTTTTTTTTATCTTGCCCTAGGAGTTGTATCAGTGAAAAGTCCACTACATGGGATGTCTGTGACTTTACTGCCTATGTTTTCTTCCAGGATTTTTATGGTTTCGTGACTTACATTTAAGTCTTTTATCCATTTTGAGTTTATTTTTGTGTATGGTGAAAGTTGGTGGTCTAGTTTCATGTTTTTGCATATAGCTGTTGAATTTTCCCAGCACCACTTATTGAAGAGATTGCCTTTACTCCATTGGATACTCTTGCCTCCTTTGTCAAATATTAACTGACCATAATGGCATGGGTCGATTTCTGGGGAATCTGTTCTGTTCCACTGATCTGTATGTCTGTTGTTGTACTAATACCAGGCTGTTTTGATTACAATGGCTTTGTAGTACAGTTTGATGTCTGGTAAAGTGATCCCTCCCACTCTGGCCTTTGTTCTCAAGATGGGTGCAGCTATTCGGGGTCTTTTTTGGTTCCATACAAATTTTTGAAATGTTTGTTCTAGATCTATGAAATATGCTGTTGGTATTTTAATAGGAATTACATTGAATTTATAAATTGCTTCGGGTAGTATGGACATTTTAATGACACTAATTCTTCCAATTCATGAGCATGGTATATTCTTCCACTTGTTTATATCTTTGTCTATTTCTTATTTCAGTGTCCCATACTTTTCCGAGTACAGGTGTTTTACATCCTAGGTTAAGTTTATACCTAGGTATCTTATTTTTTTAGTTGCAATGGTAAATGGTATTGTTTTTTTATTTTCTCTTTCTGGAAGTCCATTGTTGGTGTATAAGAATGCCATTAATTTAAGGATGTTGATTTTGTATCCAGCTACCTTGCCAAATTCGTTTATCAAATCTAGTAGTGCTTTGATGAAGTCTTTAGGGTTGTCTATGTACAATATCATGTCATCTGCAAATAATGAGAGTTTTATTTCCTCCTTTCCAATTTGGTTGTCTTTTATGTTTTCTTCCTTTCTGATGGCTGTGGCAAGACCTTCCAGTACTATGTTGAATAAATGGTGAAAGTGGACATCCTGTTTTTTTCCTGTTTTTAAGGGAAATGGTTTTAATTTTTGCCCATTGAGAATGCTGTTGGCTGGAGGTTTGTCATATATGGTCTTTATTATGCTGAGGTATGATCCCTCTATTCCCACTTTGCTGAGAGTATTTATCAGAAATGGGTGCTGGATTCTGTCCAATGCTTCTTTTTAATCCACCAATATGGTAATATGATTTATGTCTTTTATTTTGTTTATGTGATGCATCACATCTATTGATTTGTGGATGTTATACCAGCCTTTCATCCCCAGAATAAATCCCACTTGGTCGTGATGTATGATCTTTTTAATGTATTGCTGGATCCGGTTTGCTAGTATTTTAGTGACGATTTTAGCATCTATGTTCATCAGGGATATTGGCCTGTAACTTTCTTTCTTTGTAGGGTCTTTATCTGGTTTTGGGATTAGGATGATGCTGGCCTCATAAAAAGAGTTTGGGAGTTTTCCCTCCTCTTGAATTTTCTAGAATATTTTGAATAAAATAGGTGTTAATTCTTCTTTGAATGTTTGTTAAGACTCACTTGTAAATCCATCTGGTCCAGGACTTTTCTTTGCTGGGAGTTTTTTGATTACTGCTTCAATTTCATTAGTTGTTATCAGCCTATTCATGTTTTCTGCCTCTTCCTGATTCAGCTTTGGAAAGTCGTATGCTTCTAGGAGTTTGTCCATTTGTCCCATGTTGTCCAATTTGTTGACATATAGTTGCTCATAGTATTTTCTTACAATCCTTTGTATTTTTGTTGGGTCAGTTGTTATATCGCCTCTTTTATTTCTGATTTTATTTATTTGGGTCCTCGCTCTTATTTCAGGATGAGTCTGGCAAAAGGTGCATCAATCTCATTTATCTTTTCAAAGAATCAGCTCTTGGTTTCATTGATATTTTGTATTTTTTCTTTTAGTCTCTATGTCATTAATTTCTGCTCGGATCTTTATTATTTCCTCTCCTCCCAGGGGCTTTTCTTGCTGTTCTCATTCTTGCTCTTTTAGTAGTTGTGTTACATGGTTCATTAGATCTTTTTCTTGTTTCTTGATATTGGCCTGTAATGCTATGAATTTTCCTCTCAGGACAGCTTTTGCTGTGTGCCATAGATTTTGGGTTGTTGTCTGTTCATTTTCGTTTTTTTCCATGAAGTGTTTGATTTCTTCCTTGATCTTATTGGTAACCCAATCATTGTTTAATAGCATGCTATTTATCTTCCACCTGTTTGAATATTTTTGAGGTTTTTCTATAGTGGTTGATTTGTAGTTTCATGGCATTGTGATTTGAGAAGTTTCTTGATATGATTTCAATCTTCTTATATTTGTAGAGACTTGCCTTGTGCTCTAACATGTGATCTAGTTTTGAAAATGTTCCATGTGCACTTGAGAAGAATGTGTATTCTGCTGCTTTGGGATGAAATGTTCTGTAAATGTCAATTAAATCCACTAGATCTAGTGAGTCATTTAAGGTCTGTGTTTCCCTGTTGATTTTTTGTTTGATTATCTGTCCAGTGCTGAAAGTGGGATGTTAAAGTCCCCCAGTATGATTGTGTTGCTGTCAATCTCCCCTTAAAGTCCACCAAGAAATTTTTATATATTTAGGTGCTCCTATATTGGGTGTATAAATGTTTATAAGGGTTATTTCCTCTTGTTGGACTTATCCCTTTAGTATTATGTAGTGAGCATCTATGTCTCTTGCTATGTTTTTCAGTTTGAAGTCTACTTTGTTGAAATAAGAATTGCTACTCCAGGTTTTTTTCCCTTTACATTTGCATGGAATATTTTATTCCGTCCCTTCACTTTTCACCTGTGTGAATCTTTTGCTATCAGGTGGGTCTCTTGTAGACAACATATATTCAGGTCCTATTTTCTTTTCCATTTACCTACTCTATGTCTCTTGATTGGACCATTTATTCCATTTACAGTTAAGGTTACTACTGATATAAACGTATTTAATGCCATTTTCCCCCTTTATGTTGATGTGCCTTTCTCTCACTATTTCTGTTTCCTAGAACAGTTCTTTTAGCATTTCTTGCAATGCTGGTGTGGTGGTACTGAATTATTTTAGCCTTTTTTTTTTTTTTTTTTTTGCCTGGGAAGCTCTTTATTTCACCTTCAATTTTTAATGATAGCCTTGCTGGATAAAGCAGTCTTGGTTGCATGTTTTTCCTTTTCATTCCTTTGAGAACTTCATGCCACTTCCTTCTGGCTTGAAGAGTTTCTGTTGAGAAATCAGCTGTCAGCCTTATGGGGGTATTTTTGTAGGTTATTGCTTGTGTCTCTTTTGTAGCCCTTAATATTTTCTCTTTGTCCTTGACATTTGCCATTTTAATTATGATATGTCTTGGAGTGGGTTTCTTTGGGTCCCTCTTCTTTGGAACCCTCTATGCTTCCTGAACTTGTGTGGTGTTCACCCTGGCCAGCATAGAGAAATTTTCTGTCATTATTTCCTCCACCAAGTTCTCTATTTCTCTGGCACTCCTATAATGCAAATGTTGTTTCTCTTCATGTTGTCTTAAAGCTCTCTTAGACTGTCCTCACACTTTTTAAGTGTTTTTTCTTTTTGCTGCTCTGATTGAGTGATTTTTTTCTGCCTTTTCTTCTAAGTCACTTATTCTATCCTCTGCTTCATTGAGCCTGCTTTTAATTCTTCCAGTGCATTCTTGATATCAGATACAGCATTCTTTATCTCTGTCTAATTTTTGTTTGTGTTATGTATCTCTTTTTTCATGTTTTCACTAAGGACCTGGATCTTATCATCTAGTGTCTTCTTAAGTTCCTTGAACATCTTCATCATCAATACTCTGAACTCTGTTTCTGATAATTTACTTAACTCCATCTCATCAAAGTCTTCTTCTGGCAATTTTTTCTTTTCTTTAATTTGGGGTTTGCTTCTTTGCCTCTCCATTTTGGTAGGTATTAGTGTTTGTACTTATATATTAGATATATTTGCTGTCTCTCAGTCTTGTGGGGAGGGATTTTGTATTGTGAGACCAGTGGAGCTCAGAGGTGTGTTTTCTTTAAACTTCTGAGTTCTTTGCTCTAGGAGTTTCCCTTTTGTGGGTGGCCCTTTTGTGGGTTCTCTGGGTTCTTCTGTGATGTTTGGGTCTAGAGTGTTGTTGACCAGTCCTTGGTAACACTCTCTTCTCAGGTTGGCTACCTGTGTGTCTCAGCCTTGACCTCATCATATAAGCTGTTGTAAGGGTGCTGGTAAAGCAGGACAATCCACAACTAAACTTCCAGAAAACAGGGGGTATCTTACAAAATATATTGACAGTCATGATGAAAAAAACCCAAGTGAAAATAGAACTGGGAGAGTGAAGGGAGAACACAAATTTTAGAGAGAAAAAAATAGCTTACAAAAAAGAAAGAGAAAGAAAAGTAAAGCTTAGAGAGAGAGAAGTATATTGTTGTTAATAGTGACTAAAATTTAGAAAATAATAGTAATAAACTAAAACGTAAAAAATAGAGAAGCTATTGGGAGATAATAGAGGCAGATAAAAGATTCTGAAAAAAGGGCCAGCAAAAAATTAAGGGAGAGATAAGAATAGGATAATAGTTGAAAATCAAAAACTAAAAATACATTAAAGAGAATAAGAAAATCTAACAATCTAACAAAAAGACAGGAAGGCAGAACAGAGGAAAATAAGAGAAAGAAGAAAAAGAAGAACAAAAAAAAGAAAGGAAAAAAGGAAAGAAAAAAAGTTATGCCAGTGGATCAAGAGGAGAGAGAGATAAAGCCTGGGGAGGGAAGGAGTCCAATAAGAGATTTGGGGGAAACTATAGAGAAAAGCAGTAAACTTGTTGGTTATAATGATAAAGTGCCAGCCATTAAGCAGGAATATCAAGAAGTCTTGATATTAGAAGCAAGGATAAAACTAAACAAAGCAAAGAAACAAAACAAAACAGAAATAAAACAAAAAACAAGGTAAGCAAAACAAAATTTAAAAAAAAATAAGAAAAATTAATTAGAAATTTTAAATTTTTTTAAAAAATTATTATAAAATTGAAAAAAAAGAAAAAACAAATGATATTTCCCCTTTTTCTTTTTCAGAGAAATAGAGAAAACAAACAAACAAAGAAAAACTCAGAAAACACACACACAAAAAGACAGTAAATCAGGTGGGTTTCTTCTGGGCAGCTTGTGTTGTTTGCTGCTCACTGTTTTGTATGCTGATTTCTGTTCTCCTGGGAGGTACTGTGTATCAGCCAATGTGAGGAACTCTAGGTTTGGCTCTGGTGTCTTTAGGTAGATGGTTGATTTGAAACTCTCTGTGGACCACCTCCTCTTTTCAGCTATTTTGCAACTTTGTAGTTGCCTGGTCTTACTCCAGAGTCTTCTGTAGAGTCTTTAGGGTGCAGGATGGTTAGTGTAGTCAGGGTATCACTGCCCTTACTTAGAGGTTTTGCTGTCAGGCACTCACTGTGCGGGAGTTAATCTGCTCCACAGCCAGCTCCTCAGTCCCTACCCTGTCCTCTGACTCTAGTTCCCCAGGCTCTGGTTTGCTGCAGTTTCAGATTTATTTCAGCCTGTTGCCTTTTCTTTATGGGCCGTTTCAGCAGCCTGGGCTCAGTGGTTCAATTAAAGAACATTCTGTGAGCCCTTTGCCTGCCCAGCCCCCAGCAGGGGTATTCAACATTTCTTCCAGTTCCCAAACAATAGTCCCGGAGAGTCTTATTCTTGTAATATCCTCCTCTGAGCTGCTCTCCCTTCACCCTCGGGACTGTACCTTGCTGGTGTGTCTGGGGGGTCAGTGAGCTGGACCAGCCCCTTTCCTGTTGGGGGTGGTGCTCCCAGGCTGAGGAGAGGCAGGCAGGCTCTGTCCCTCCATTCCTAGCTCTGGTTGTACCAGGTCTGCCCCTCAAACAGCCTACTGTGCAGACCTCAATCCCAGCTTCCTCTGGTCTGTCTGCCCAGTGCACTCTGGGAAGGTGGGAGCCAGTTCAGGGATCAGAACTCAAAAATGCACAAAGCAACACACAGGCAGAGAATCTACCCCACAAGGTCCTGCCCACTGCCCACCAAGGCACCCAGTAAGAGGGGACCCAAAGTCAGCTCCATGCAGCTCCCTGCACCACTGATCTCAGTAAAGCTGGAGCTGCTCCATGTGCCACCAGGGCACCCCTCAGGGCTGGTCACAAATCCCAGACTCTCTGTACCAGGAGCTCAGGGTGGGAGGGCTCTCCACCCCTCCCCAGTGCAACACAGATTTAATGCTTTCTGGGGCTCAACCAAATGCCTTAAAGAGAGGCAGACGGTCCCCGTGTATGCCTGCTCAGTGCAGTCCTCAGGGCCCTTACTACTCAGGTGCCACACACTTTGAGACAGTCTTTCCTACAGTCAGTGCGCTGAGCATTAGATGGGGACATATCTGTCAGTAGAAGCTTTGTTTTGCTAGGATGGTGCTGTCCCCTCTTCATGGGCACACTGCTCCCCTGTGTCCCTCTGTCCTCTGTGTGGGGCACTCCTTCCCCTCTCCTCTGCTCTGGGTGTGAGATCCTCGCTTTTGGATGCCAGTTCGGTCTGCAGTCCCAAGGGTAGGTAGCTTTGCTGCCTCCAAGCCTTGGGGTTTGGAGCCCAGCACAGGCTTCAGGGGGGACTCCCCTTTTCTACCACCCCCCTCACTTACCAGATTCTATGATGTTTCTTCAGTGCTCCCTACTTACACTCTGTCCACTCAAGTATGTTTCTTTGGTAATTCCAAGCTGGCTACATAGTATTTTAGGAGTAAATTGAGTCTATGGCTGGGAGCAGGGTGTACTCTGCTGCTTCTCACAGTGCCTCCATCTTCCCTTTCCCTGCAATGCAGTATTATTAACTATAGTCACCAGGCTGTACATTATATACCCATGACTTATTTACTTTATAAAACTGTCACTCATTTAGGCACCCTTACACACTTCTGATTACCACTAATCTGTTCTTAATATCTATGTGCTTGATTTTTATTTTTGCTGTTGTTTTAAAATTCCACATGTAAATGAGATAATATGGTATTTGCCTTTATATTTGACGTGTTTCACTGAGTATAATGCCCTCAAAGTCTGTCCATATATATATCCCTTTATATCTATCCATCATCAATGCACACTTAGGTTGTTTCTATATCTTGGGTATTGCAAATAATGTTGCAAGAACATGGGGTGCATATATTTTTTCAAGTTAGTGTTTTTATTTCCTTTAGATATATATCCAAGAGTGGGATTGCTGGATCATATGGTAGTTCTATTTTTAAGTTTTTGAGAAAACCCACACTGTTTTCATGGTGGTTGCAAAAATTTCCATTTCCAACAACTGTGGACAAGGATTCCCATTTCTCCACATCCTCATCAACATTTTATATCTTGATTTTTTATAATAGCCTTTCTAACATATGTGAGGTGATATCTCATTATGGTTTTAATTTTTATTTCCCTGATGTCTAGCAGTGTTGAAGATTTTTATGTACCTGTTGGTCATCTGTGTGTCTTATATGGATGAATGTATATTCAGATATTCCATCCACTTTCAAAATAAAATTGTAAGTGATGTCAGAGGAATGACAGTGTGAGAGATACCCTTGGCCTTTCCCCCTGAAATTTCAACAAGTTAACCAACTATAATTGAACAAAGAATTTTCTACTCAATACAGAGGCATATTAGAAAGACCTATGCATTGAAACAATTAAAGGAGGGGGAACTGGGAATAAGTGGGGAGATGAGAAAGAAGGAAAGCCCAGATAACCCTCAGATGCAGCCCTGCAACCCAGAGCTCATGATATGGCCAGGAGAAGGGAGGAAGGTGGTGTCAGCAGACACTTCCTTCAGACAAGAGGAACAGAGGGCTGCGTAGGGCAGTACAGCAGGGTGAACAGAGTGAACAGTGACTGAAACAATCATCAGATGCCTGACAGAGTGCAAGGCTCTGCTGCATGGCTGTCAACTGTCAGGTGGCTGTGTTTCAGACAAAGAAACTGAACCATATAGCCCTCTCTTGAAACCCCAAACTCGCCTCCCATTGCCCTTGGTGTCAGGTCAAGGAACATTTTATCTGTAAACCAAGAGCTATTGCAGTGGAACCACTGTTTCCTTCTGTGGCTGATACCCAGGTTTGGTGCTTGGGGTGGGACCCCAAGGAGGTCCAAAGTCTGGGGTCACTATTAAAGTGAGGAAAAAACAACCCCCACACTAAAGCAGCATGTCCGTATTGCCTTACAGAAGCCTTGGAGGCCAAGTCTGGGAGATCACAAATGTAAAAAAATCTTGTGATTCAGCACCATCTCCTGAAAAATAGTACAAAGAGCTCTTCAGAGAATGCTGCTATAGAAAAGATATTTATGCCTAGACAAAAGAGAGTAGCAAACACCAAAAATAACCACAGTAATGAGGATTATCAGAAAGAAAATTTAAAAATTCCCAGAAAGCAAGCTGAAACACTTGGAAATATGTGATATAAATGACAGAGATTTCAAGATTGCAGTTCTGAAAACACTCAAAGGGATGCCAGAAAATACAGATAGGCAATTCAGTGCAGTCAGAAAACAAATCACTGAACAAAATGAATACCAAAGAGATTGAAAGTTTAAAAAAGAACCAATCAGAAATCTTAGAAATGAAACATGCAATTAAAGAGATTAGGAGTGAGCTGAGCATAAAAAAGAGCCAATCAGATGGAGGAAAGAATTAGTGATATTAAAGATGGGAATCTAGAAATGACTCAGAAGGAAGAAGAGAGAAACCTGAGCATAAAGAAAAATGAAAGAGCTCTATGGTAATTATCTGACTCCATCAGAAAAAGCAATATTAGAATAAAAGGCATAATGGAAGAAGAAGAGAGGGGGAAGGGAACAGAGAGTCTATTTAAACAAATAGTGGATAAAAACTTCCCAAACCTATGGAAAGAACTAGATCTTTGAATCAAAGAAGCAAACAGAACATCTGGTTACCTCAATCCAAAGAGGCACATTGTATTAGAACTGTCAAAAATTAATGACAAAGAAAAAATTCTCAAAGCAGACAGGAAAAAGAAAGAAGTGACCTACAAAGGAAAACCCATCACAATTTTATCCAACTTCTCAGCAGAAACTCTACAAGCCAGAAAAGAGTGGAATGAAATATTCACACATCTGAAAAGAAATGATCAGCCACAAATAATATATTCAGCAAAATTATCCTTTAAATATGCAAGTAAAATAAAGACATTTCCAGATACACATAAGATAAGAGATTTTATCATCAGAAAACCTCCATTGCAAGAAATAAAGAGAGTTATTCTTTCTGGAACAAAAAACATAAGATCATAACACTAAGAATAAGATCACTAAAAACAGCATCAACAGGGACAATTGTGACAACAAAAGAAATAAGGAGGGGGTAAATGTTCTGAACTGGAAAAGGAGGATGAACATCAGATGCACTCAAAAGAAAAAAAAACTATTGTATATATGCAATTTTATCTTTCATAAACCTAATGGTAACCACACATAAAAATCCCTATACCAGGACACATAGCTCAAAAAAAGAGGCCACAGAGGAAAAAAGTATGAAACACCACCAAATACAATAGACAGAAGTAAAAAGGAAAAGAACCAGTGGAGGCACAGAACTACCAGAAAACAATAGATAAAATGCTTATAGGAAATCCTCACACATCAATAATTAACCTAAATGTAAATGGTCTGAATTCAACAATAAAGAGGCACAGAGTAGCAGAGTGGGTCAAAAATAAAACCCAACAATATGCTGCCTAGAGGAGACACATCTAAGCTACAAAGACAAAGGTTGATTCAAAGTAAAAGGGTGGAAAATGATTCTCCAAACAACATCCACCAAAAAGCAAGTGTAGCCATTCTTATATCTGATGAAATAGACTTCAAGACAACAAAGATAACAAGAGACAAAGATGGATACTTTATAAAGGGGACACTACCTCAAGAAAACATAACACTTCTTAATATATATGCACCCAACCAGGGATCACCAAAATACATAAAGCAACTGCTCACAGAACTAAAGGGGGAAATGGATCAAAACACAATCACAGTTTGGGACCTTAATACTCCATTGACAGCTCTAGACAGATCAACCAAACAGAAGATCAATAAAGAAATATCGGCCTTAAATGAAACACTAGATCAAATGGACATAATAGACATTTACAGAGCCTTTCATCCCAGAGCATCAGATTATACATTCTCCAGTGCACATGGAATATTCTTAAGGATAGACCATATGTTAGTTCACAGAACTAGCATCCACAAATTCTAGAAGATTGAAATTATACCAAGCATATTCTCTGAGCACGATGCTTTGAAATTAGAAATCAACTGCAAAAAGGAAGCAAAGAAACCCACAAATACCTGGAGATTAAACAACATACTATTAAAAAATGCCTAGGTCAAAGAAGAAATAAAAGATGAGATCAAAAGATATATAGAGGCAAAGGAGAATGACAATACAACATATCAAAACTGCTGGGATGCAACAAAAGTAGTAACAAGAGGGAAGTTCATATCACTACAGGCCTATCTCAAGAAACAAGAGAAGTCCCAAGTAAACAACCTAACATCACATCTTCAAGAACCAGAAAAAGGACAACCAAAGCAATCCAAAACCAGCATAAGAAAAGAAATAATAAAAATTAGAGCAGAACTGAATGAAATAGAGAACAAAAAGTCAATACAAAAATTAATAAAACAAAGAGCTGATTCTTTGAAAAGATTAATAAAGTTGACAAACCACTGGCTAGACTCACTAAGAAAAACAAGAGAAAGACCCATATAAATAAAATCAGAAATGAGAGAGGAGAAGTCATCACAGACATTAAAGATATACAAAGGATCATATGAGAATATTATGAAAGATTCAATGCCACCAAATTCAATAACCTTAAAGAAATGGACAAGTTCCTAGAAATATATAAATTTCCTAGACTAAATCATGAAGAATTGAAAACCTAAATAAATCAATCAGCAGCAAGGAAATTGAAACAACCATCAAAACCCTCCCAAAAAATAAAAGTCCAGGACCCGATGGCTTCACCAGTGAATTCAACGAAACTTTCAAAGAAGATTTAAAATGTAGCCTTCTCAAACTCTTTTGAAACATTGAAGAAAAGGCAATACTTCCTAACGTATTTTATGAGGCCAATATAACCTTAATGATCAAAATATCACAAGGATAACACAAAAAAAGAAAACTACAGACCAATATCTCTGATGAATACAGATGCAAAAATTGTAAACAAAATACTTTCTAAATGAATAAAGCAGTACATTGAAAAATAATATGTCACGATCAAGTGGGGTTAATTCCAGGGACAAAGGATGGTTCAACATATGTAAATCAATCAATGTAATACACCACATTGACAAAACAGGATTAAAGTCATATGATTTTATCAATAGATGCAGAAAAAGATTTGATAAGATACATCCATTTATGATTAAAATAATAAAATAGAAGAAAAGTATCTTTATTTATTTATTTTCAAATTTATCTTTATTGTTGAAAATATTACAGATATCCCCTTTTTCCTCCATTGACTCCTTCCACCCGGCACCCACTCCATGCCCCAGTTCTTCACCACACTATTATCTGTGTCCATGGGTTATGCATATATGCATATATATTCTTTGGTCAATCTCTCCACACCCACACACCTACCCCAACATTCCAGCTAAGATTCATCCATATGATCCATGCTTCTGTCACAGAATCTATTCTGTTCCTTTATATTCTACATATAAGAGAGATCATGTGACATTTATCTATGTCTACCTGCCTTATTTCATTTAGCATAATATTATCCAAATCCATCCATACTGTCCCAAGGTGTATGAGATCCTTCTTTGTTACAGCTGCATAAAATTCCATGCTGTAAATATCCCACAGCTTTTTTATCCACTCATCTACTGATGGGCACTTGAGCTATTTCCAGATCTTAACTATTGTAAAGAATGCTGCTATGAACATAAGGGTGAATATATTCTTTCTGATTGGTCTTTCAGGGTTCTTAGGATATAGTACTAGAAGTGGGATCACTGGGTCAAAAGACACTTCCATTTTTAATTTTTTTGAGGAACCTCCATACTGTTTCCATAGTGGCTGCACCAGTCTGCATTCCCACCAACAGTGCACCAGGTTTCCCCTTTCTCCACATCCTCTCCAGCACATGGCATTTGTTGATCTGTTGATGGGTGAGAAGTGATACCTCATTGTGGTTTTAACTTGCATCTCTCTGATGATTGAACATTTTTTCAAATGTCTCTTAGCCATCTGTATGTCCTTTTTGGAGAAGTGTCCATTCAGGTCCTTTGACCATTTTTTAATTGGGTTGTCTTCCTCTTGTTGAGTTGTATGAATACTTTGTATATTTTTGAAATTAGCCCCTTATCAGGTATATACTTGGCAAATATGTTCTCTACCATGGGGTTCCTCTGTATTTTGAGGCTGATTTCTTTTGCAGTGCAGAAGATTTTAAGTTTTATGTAGTCACATTTGTTCAGTTTTTCTTTGTTTTTCTTGCTCTAGGAGGTTTTTCAGTGAAAATTCCACCATGTGACATGTCTGTGACTTTACTGCCTATGTTTTCTTTCAGGATTTTTATGGTTTTGCAACTTACATTTAAGTCTTTTATCCATTTTGAATTTATTCTTGTGTATAGAGTAAGTTGGTGATCTAGTTTCATTTTTTGCAAGTACTAATCCAGTTCTCACAAAAGCATTTATTGAAGAGACCGTCTTTACCCCATGGTATGGTCTTGCCTCCTTTGTTAAATATTAACTGACTATAATGGCGTGGGTCTATTTCTGGGATCACTTTTGTTCCATTGATCCATATGTCTGTTATTGTACCAATACCAGGCTGTTTTGATTGCAATGGCTTTGTAGTACAGTTTGATATCTGGTAAAGTGACCCCTCCTACTCTGTTCTTCTTTCTCAAGATTCCTGCAGCTAATTGAGTTCTTTTTTGGTTCCATATACATTTTTGGAATACTTGTTTTAGCTCTGTGAAATATACTATTGGTATTTTAATAAGATTGCATTGAACCTATAGATTGCTTTGGGTAGTATGAACATTTTAATAATATTAATTCTTTCAATCCTTGAGCATGGGTATATTCTTCCACCTGTTTATATCTTCCTCTATTTCTTTTTTCAGTGTCCTGTAGTTTTATGAGTATAGGTCTTTTACATCCTTAGTTAAGTTTATTTCTAGTTATATTAAGGTTTTAACTGTAATGGTAAATGGGATTTTTTTTAAGTTTTTCTTTCTGAGAGTTCATTATTAGTGTATACAAATGTGGTTGATTTTCTTATGTCTCATTTGTATGTAGCTCCCTTTCCGAATTCATTTATCAAATCTAATAGTACTTTGGCGGAATCTTTAGGGTTTTCTATGTACAATATCATGTCATCTGAAAATAATGAGAGTTTTACTTCCTCCTTTCCAATTTGGATGCCTTTAATTTTTCTTCTTCTCTGAATGCTGTGGCAAGGACTTCCAGTAATATATTGAATAATATTGGTGAAAGCAGATAACCTTGTCTTGTTAATGTTTTAAAGGAAAATGGTTTTAGTGTTTGCCCATTGAGTATGATGTTGGCTGAAGGTTTGTAACATATAGCCTTCATTTTGTTGAGGTATGTTCCCTCTATTCCCACTTTGCTGAGAATTTTTTTTTTTTTTATCAAAAATGAGTGCTGAATTTTGTTGAATGCTTTCCCTGCATCTATTGATATGATCATGATTTTTGTTCTTCATTTGGTTTATGTGATGTATCATATTTATTGATTTGCGAATGTTATACCAGCCTTGCATCCCTGAGATAAATCCTAGTTGGTCATGGTGTATGATCTTTGTAATGTATTGCTGGATTTGATTTGATAATATTTTGTTGAGGATTTTCATGTTTATAATTCATCAGTGATATTGGTTTTCAATTTTCTTTTTTTGTTGTGCCTTTTCTTGTTTTGGGTTCAGAATGCTGCTCACCTCATGTAAAAAGCTTGCTTACCTCCATCTTATCAAGGTCTTTTTCTGGTGATTTTCCTTTTCTTTAGTTCAAGGGTTGTTGTTTTTCTCCCATTTTAGTGACTCCTAGTGTTTGTGTCTGTATATCAGATATATTTGATGTCTCCCAGTCTTATGGAGTGGGCTTTTGTTGTGCATTTTCAGTCAAACCCAGAGGTTTGTTTTCCTTATACTTCTGAATTTTATGCTCTAGGCCTGTCCATTTTGTGGGTTCTTTAGACTCTCCTGATGTGAATGTGTCTAGATTGTTTTTGACCTGTTCATGGGAGGATTATCCTCTCAGGTTGGCTACTGTGAGGCTCACCAACTTCCATGTCATGTGATCTATTGTACAGGTGCTGACAGGCAAAACAAAACACAACCTAATGCCAGGGAATAAAGGGAACTTAAAAAATATCCTGACAATTACTCTAAAAACAACTCAAGAGAAAGTAAAATTGAATGAGCAAAGTGAGAACACAAATACTAAAGCAATAAAGAAAGAAAAGGATATTATTGCTAATAGGAAAAAACATAAAAAGTAAAAAGAGCAAAGCTAATGTGATATAAAAGGGGTAGAGAGAGATTCTGAAAAGAAAGCAAGATGAGCAAAAAGTAAGGATAGAGATTAGGAATAGGAAAATGGTTGGGGGAAAAAAAGGACAAAACCAGCCAACACAATAAAAAACAAAAGACAGGAAGATACAGAATGAAAGGGGGAATAAAAAAAAAAATAGAAAGTTATGCCAGTGGGACGAGAGAGATAAAGGTAAACCAAGGGCAGGGAAGGAGGTCAATAAAATGTAAGGAGGAAACAAAAGAGAAAATCAATAAACTTAATGATTATAATGATAATATTCCAGCAATGAAGCAGAGAAAACCTTTATAATAGGACAAAAAAACAAACAAACAAAAAACCAAAACAAAAAACCAAAGCAAGACAAAACACATCCTAAAATAAATTAATTAAAAAATTAAAAACAATTAAAAGAATTTAAAAAAATTTAGAAAAAGAAAAGAATTTTTTCCTCTTTTTTCTAAAAAAATAAAAATAAAAGTCAACCAAGTGATTTTCTCCTGGGCAGCTTATTTTGTCTGAAGCTCACTGTTTTGTATGCTGATTTGTGGCCTCCTTGGAGGTACTTGTGTGTCAGCCAATATCAGCATACCTAGGATGTGTCTAAGTTTGGTTCTGGTGTCCTTATGTAACTCTTTGTCTGATGCTCTCTGTGAACCACCTCCAAAGTTAGCTATTTCACTCCTCCTTGTGGTTGCCTGGTATTACTCCAGAATCTTCTGAAGAGAATCTTTAGGGTACAGGTCTGCTAGTGTACCTCAGGATATTTCTCCCTTACTTAGAGATTTCACTGTCAGCCACTCATTGTGGGGAAGTTAGTCTCTGATTCAAAGCCAACTCCTCAATTCCTACCATACCCTACAATCTAATTCCCCATAAACTGGCCTGCTGAAAGTTCAGATTGAATTCATTCTGTTGCCTTTTTGGTATATGCAGTTTTAGCTGTCCAGGGCTCAGTGGGAATGATTAAAGAGTCTCTGGTAAGCACATTGCCTGCCTAGTTCCCAGAAGGGGTTTTAAGCTTTTTTCTCCAGCTCCCAAACAGTCCCTGAGAGTCTTACTCTAGTAATGTCGTCCTATGAGCTGTTTTCCCTTCCCACACTGAATTATTCTCAGTGAAGATTGGGGGTATCTGACTTCAGTGAGCTGAACCAGCCCCTTTTCTGTTGGGGGTGGTGCCCCTAGCCTGCAGGAGAGGTAAGTGTACTCCGCCCCTCCTCTCCCAGTTCTGGCGTGCTGATCTCAGAGGGAGCTTGGTTCAAACTCTACACAATGCGGGCAAAAATTCCAGTTTTTGCTGGGCTGTCTACCCAGTGTTAACCAGGAAGTTGGATGCTCCTCAAAAACATATTAAGTAACAAATAGGCAGAAAACCTACTTTGCAAGGATATGGCACCCTTGCACTTCCGATCCAAGCAGGAGAGGTTAAAAAGTCAGCCCCATGCAGGCTTCCTGCACAGCTGATCTTAGTAAAGCAGGAGCATCTCCTTGCACACTATCTTGGCTCTCTTCAGAGCAGGTCAAAGATCCTCACTCCATCCTGCTGGCAGCTCTGTTTTCTCTCTCTGAAGGTAGGAGGGCTGTCTTCATCTTCCCCATGCCACACAATTCAAATGCTTTCTGGGGCTCTGCACAATGCTTTACAGGGCAGCATAGGCTTCCTGTAGTTCACTGATGAGTGCAGCCCACTGGCCCTTTTCTATTCTGAAGCCACAAACTGCAGGACAGCCTTTCCTGCAGTCAGCACCTGGGGTGAATCTCTCCTGCCCAGGCTGCTACCATTAGGCACTTTTCTCCACTGGAAAAGTGTGAACCCCTCCTCACAGACGAATGTTCTCCTGCTTTGCATGGACTCTCCTTCCCTTCTCCACCACTCCCAGTTTGAGACCCCTGATTTTGGATGCCAGTCCACACTCCCAAAGGGAGAGAGCTTTGCAGCCTCTAACCTTTGGCCTCACAGCTGAGCTTGGGCTTCAGGGGGGATTCTACCTTTCCACACCTCAACCACTCTTACCAGACTCTATGATGTTTCTTCAGTGTTCCTTAGTTGAAATATGTACAATCAGGTATATTTCTCTTGTTTTTCCAAGATGGTTACACAGTATTTTAGTTGTAAATCCAGTCCATGACTGTAAGCAAGGGCTCTCTGCTTTGTGCCAGAGTGCCACCATCTTCCCACTCCCTACTGTCCCCCATGTACTTCATTCTCTTCTAAAGTTCCAGCTGCTAGTGAGAACACTGACTAAACTATGACTTGTGAATACTTGTCTTTATTAATTGGAGAAGACTTCATGAACTCTAAAATTCTTGCTTTTTTTGTTTTTTAATTTAATTTTTCAATTACAGCTTAAATTCAATAATACTTTATATTAGTTTTAGGTGTACCAAAAAGTTTTTAGACAATTGTATGCTTTTGAAGCAATCTCCCTGCTAATCCAAGTACCCAATTGGTACCATATGTAGTTAATAAAATTTTTTTACTTCATTCCTTATACTGTACTTTACATCCCTCTGTGTTTTGTAACTACCAATTTTATACTCTTAATTTTTTTACCTTTACACCCTGCCCCCAAACCCTCCTCCCACCTGGACACATCAATTTGTTCTCTTCATTTATAAGTCTGTTTTTGTGGGTTGTTTTTTTTACTTATTTTACTTTTATTCCACATAAGTGAAATAATCTGGCATTTGTCTTTCTCTGATGGACATATTTCACTTCGTATAATATTCTCTAGTTCCAGCCTTGTTTTTTCAAATGATAGGATTCATTTCTTTATTATGGCTGAGTAATATTCCATTGTGCATATGTAAAATTTCTTCTTTATTCATCTGTCTGTTGATGGGTATTTAGGATGCTTCCAATCTTGGCTATTATAAATAACTCTGCAATAAATATAGGGATGCATGTAGTTTTACAAATCAGTGTTTTGTATTTCTTTGGATATATACCCAATGCAGAATTTCTGGGTCATAAAGCAGTTTTATATTTACATTTTTGAAGAACTGCAGTATTGTTTTGAATATTTGCAACACCAATTTGCATTCCTACCAATCTGCATGGAGGTTCCCTTTTCTCCAAATTCTTGCCAAGACTTGTTGTTTGTTGATTTATTGATTATAACCTTTCTGAGATGTGAGGAGCCGTTGTGGCCCCAGGCATGGAGGAGCTGCCTGGGTGAGCTGCAGAAGTGCTCTCCTGTTCCCTGACCCAGACCTTGAGGCACGAAGGCGATATTAATTTAGTTTGTGGCCTTAAATTCTAGAAAGGTTTATTAGGAAGATGGTCCTGGCCTGAAGGGTTAAGGGACAGTCAAGCTACATACCAAGCCAAAGACTCAATCCTTCCCAAAAAGTTCCCATTAGAAGCCGAGACAAAGATAGTTACCAAGGTCTGAGCTCCTGCAGGATGCAGGATGTTTACACTGAAACTGTGTTTGTGCAGCCTGGAGAGAGCTACTTTGTATCAGGCAAGGGGAAGGAATGCGGGGCAGGTTGCTATTCAGCAAAAACAACAGCGCCGGTATAAATTGAGCTTGGAGAATAAACTCGGGGCTGCAGCCTTCACGAGCTGCAGTCCTCCCGATCCCATCTTTTTTGTGTCTGTCTTTTCTCCATCCTCACCCCTACTCTCAAGACAGTTCGACTCTGCCAGCGGGCTCCAGCACTGAGAAGTGTGAGGTGATATTTTATTGTGGTTTTAATTTGCATTTCTCTGATAATTAGTGACACTGGGTATTATTTATATGTATATCTATTCTTATATGTTTTCCTATGTATGTTCTTTTTGAGAAGGGCCTATTCAGGTCATTTGTCCACTTTTTAATCGGATTATTTGGGGATTTTTTTTCTGGTGTTGAGTTGCATGAGTTTTTTATATATTTTTGGTTATAAATCCCTTACCAGATACATGTATCATTTCATTAGAAAATATCTTCTCATTCAGTAAGTTGTGATTTTATTTTTTTGTTTGTTTCCTTTACTGTGCAAAAAGTTTTGGTTTAATGCAGCCTTATTTGTTTATTTTAAAATTTTTTCCCCCTTGCCCTAGGAGATGTAACAGAAATGTCAGGGAAATGCCAAGAGAAATGTCACAGAGTTTACTGCTTATGTTTTCTTCTAGGATTTTTGTGTTTCTGAGTCTTAAATTTAAGTCTTTAATCCACTTTGAGCTTACTCTTTACTATGGTGTAAGAAGGTGATATGAATGTATTTTTTTGAATGTACCTGTCCACTTTTCCCAACACCATTTATTGAATAAACTCTCTTCACCCCATTGTTTTTTAATGCCTCCTGTGTCATATATTAATTGATAATATAGTCCTGAGTTTATTTCTGGGCTTTCTATTCTCTTTCATTGATATATAGTCTATTTTTATGTCACTACTCTGCTACTTTGATTACTATAGCCTTGTAGTTTAGCTTGTTTGAGGTAGTGTGATACCAGTGACTTTGTTTTTCTTTATCAAGATTGCTGTGGTGGCCTTGGCCAGTGTGGCTTATTTGGTTGAAACATTGTCTCATACAGTGAAAAGTTGCAGGTTAGATTCCGGTCAGAGCACATACCTAGGTTGTGGGTTTGATCTCTGGTCAGGGCACATACAGGAAGGCAACTCATTGATGTTTCTCTTTCACATTGCCCTCTTCTCTCTCTCTCTTTCTCTCTCTCTCTCTCTCTCTCTCCCTCTCACTTTCAAATTAACAATTATATCCCCAGTAGAAGATTAAAAATAAAATATCAAAAAGATTGCTCTGTCTATATTGGATCTTTTCTGGTTTCCTATAAATATTAGGATTGTTATTGTCTTGTAAAAAATTGAAACAAACACAAAACAAAAGAAAATATCATTGACATTTTGACAGGAATTTTGTTGAATCTAAAGACTACTTTAAAAGAGATCTAAGATGGTAGTGGGCTGAGAGAAAGCTATGCTGACACTCTCATGAGACCAATTGGGATTTACAACTAAAACATAGGAAAACCATCCTGAAAAACAACTGAAGACTAGCTGGAGAACACCCTAATAATGGAGGAAGAAAAGTTGAGATCACATAGAGACTGGTAGAAAATGTGGATGAAAAGGGCTGACTGGGCTTACAGAGGCAGCAGCTGCAGGCCCAGAGGGATATCTCAGCTGTGTGTGTGTGGGGCGGGGGGTTCCCACTGAGGACTCAGGGGCCTAAATCCAAAGCTAGGTTTCCCAGCCAAGAACATCATAACTGAGAAAGGGGCCCACATGACATCTACCTGTGAAAAGCAGCTGTGTTTCTGTCTGACTGAAAGAGGCATCTGGAACTGCAGGCACCATCTTAAAGAGCTAACACACAAAGTTTGGTGTGCAGCCAGTCACCTTGGGCTCCAGCTGAAAGGGTTTCAGGGTGGACTGCAACTGTGGGGAGAGTCTGGGGTTGTGGGCTCAGAAAAGTTAGATCAGAGGGCACCAATCTGGATTCCTGTGCAGAGTCATTCCCCCATACTGCAGAGGACAACTTTGTCATGCAGACAATTTTTGACTTTTGCCTGAAGGGGAAGCAATTGCACCTCCATGCTGGAAAACCTCTCCCTCTATGCAGAGGAGTTCTTACAGCCTGAGGCTCATTAAGAGAATCAGATTAATCAGCCTGAAGGCAGAGGCAGATCTCAGAGTGCTTTGAGTCCTTGGTAATCTTCTTCAAGACCTAGGCCTTGGAAAAGCAGACTTTGGTGTTGCATCTTGGTCCTGTCCAAATGCACCCAGCCCCAGCAGAAGAGACCTCAAGCCAAAATTTGTTGATTGCTCCGAACAGGCTACCCAGTGCCAGTCACAAATTGTGTCTGACATTCGCCTATACCAGAGACACTCCAAAAAGACTGAGAGTCCTAGTACATATACCTAATACTTAGAAATAAACCCAAACAGGCAGCCAAAGTTGGGAGACAAAAAAACAAGCCCCAAATGAAAGAACAAAAAAGTTCCCAGAAAAAAGCTAAATGAAATGGAGATAAGCAATCTATCAGATAGAGACTTCAGGTTACTGATTCTAAGTATGCTCAACAGCATGAAAAAAGATATGGAAACTATGAAGGAAATTAAGAATGACATAGCCAAAATAAAGAATGTATTGGGAGGAATAAAAAGCAGATAAGAAGAAGTTGTGAATCAAATCAGTGAATTAAAACACAGGGTAGAAAAAATAAATCAACCAGAGACCAAAAAGAAAAAACAATTCAAAAACAGGACAGCTTAAGGGAGCTGTGGGACAAAATGAAATGTAACAATATTTGCATTATAGGAGTACCAGAAAATGTCAAAAGTAAGCAAAGGTGCATTGCTGGGCATGGCTCAGTGGTTGAACATCGACCTAGGATCCAGGAGATCATGGTTTGATTCCCAGTCTGGGCACATGCCTGGGTTGTGGCTCTTTCCCTAGTCCAGGTCATGCAGGAGGCAGCCAATCAATGTTGACTCTCTCACCTTAGATGTTTCAATTCTCTCTCTCCCTCTCCCTTCCTCTCTCCGAAATCAATAAAGACATATTAAAAAAAAAATGTAAGCAAGGGTTAGAGAAGATGTTTGATGAAATAATCGCAGAAAATTTCCCCAACCAGGTCAAGGAAAAAGTCACAAAAGTTCAGGAAGCACAGAGACTCCCAAGCAAAAAAAATCCAAAGAGGCCCATGACCAGACACATCATAATTAAAATGCCAAGAATTCAAGACAAAGAGAGAATCTTAAAGGAAGCTAGAGAAAAGCAATCTGTTACCTACAAGGGAGCCCCCATAAGGTGTCATCTGACTTCTCATCAGCAACTATGCAGGCCAGAAGGGAATGTCATGAAGTATTCAAGGTAATGCAAAACAAATATCTAAAACCAAGACCACTCTATCCAGCAAGATTACCACTCAAGATAGATGGTAAAATAAAGAGCTTCCCAGACAACAACAACAAAAAAAGGCTAAAGGAGTTTATCACTACAAAACCAGCATTACAGGAAATATTAAAGAGATTGATATAATTAGAAGCAGAAATAGAGAGAATGAGAAACATAGGCATAAAGAAATAAAATGGCAGTAGATAAATATCTTTCAATAATAATAACCTTAAATGTAAGTATATTAAATGCTCCAATAAAAAGATATAGCATGGCTGAATGAATATGAAAACATGACCCAAATATGTGCTGTCTACAAGAGACCCACCTCAGAACAAAAGACTCACACAGGATGAGAGTGAATGGGTGGGAAAAAAAAGTTTTCCATGCAAATGGAAATGAAAAAAAGCTTGGCTAGCAAGACTCATATCAGACAAAATAGACTTCAAAATGAAGACCATAATGAAGACAAGGAAGGTAACTACATAATACTAAAGGGAGCAATCTAACAAGAGGATAGAACTCTGATAACCATATGTGCACCCAACACAAGGCATCTAAATTTATTAAAAATCTTCTAGAGGGCTTTAAGGGGGAAATTGACAGTAATTGAGTCATATAAGGGATTTTAACACCCCACTGACTTTACTGGATAAACCTTCCAGACAAGATATCAACAAGGAAAGAGTGACCCTAAATGACACACTAGATCAGATGGATTTAATTGACATTTACAGAACATTTTACCCCAAAGCTGCAGAATATACATTCTTCTCAAGTGCACACAGCACATTCTCAAAGATAGAACACATGTTAGGACATAAAACAAGTCTCTATGAGTTCAAGAAGACTGAAATCATATCAAGCATCTTCTCAGAGTACAGTGGCATGGAATTAGAAATCAGCCACAATAAAACACTAAAAACCATTCAAACACATAGAGGCTAGTTAAATAGCATGTTTTTAAACAATGAATGGGTTACAAAGGAGTTCAAGAAAGAAATCATAAACTTCCTGGAAACAAATGAAAATGAACCCATAACAACTCCAAATTTATGGGACACAATGAAAGCAGTCCTGAGAGGGAAGTTCATAGCACTGCAAGCCTACCCCCCAAAAAACAAAAAACACTTCTAGTAGACTCTAATCCTACAACTTAGAAACTTAGAAAGAGAACAGAAAGAAAAGCCTAGCATAAGTAGAAGAAAAGAAATAATAAAGATGAGAGCAGAAATAAATATCATAGAGACTAAAAAGAAATACAAAAAATCCATAAAACTAAGAGCTGTTTCTTTGAAAAGATAAACAAGATTGATGAACCTTAAGCCAGCCTCATCAAGAAACAAAGAAGGTCCAAATAAAGAAAATCAGAAATGAAAGAAGTGAAATAACAATTCATCCAACAGAAATACAAAAGAGGGTAAGAAAATACAGAAATACAAAAGAGGGTAAGAAAATACTATGAACAACTATATGCCACCAAGCTAGACAACCTGGATGAAATGGACATATTCCTAGAAAAATGAAAACCTTCCTAAACTTGATCAGGAAGAATCAGAAAGGTTGAATAGGCCAATAACTGCTGATAAAGTTGAAGCAGTAATCTAATGGCTCCCAGCACACAAAAGTCCTGGCTCAGATGGCTTCACAGGGGAATTTTAACAACATTCAAAAAGGAGGTCACACATATACCCTCCTAAAACTATTTCAAAAAAATCCAAGAGGAATAAACATTTCCAAGCTCTTTTTAAGAGGCCATCATTAGCCTAATTCCAAAACCAGATAAAGACACTACAAAGAAAGAGAATTACAGGCCAATATCCCCGATGAACATCAATGCTAATATCTTCAACAAAATATTAGCAAATCGGATCCAGCAATATTTTAAAAAGATCATACATCAAGACTAAGTGGGACTTATTCCAGGAATGTAAGGTTGATAAAATATTCACAAATCAATAAATGTTATACATCACACAAACAAATTGAAAGACAAAAGTGACATGGTCATATCAATAGATGCAGAAAATCATGCGATAATATCTATCACACATTTTTGATAAAAACTCTCAGCAAAGTGAGAATAGAGAGATTATATCTCAACATAATAAAGGCCTTATATGACAAACCTACAACCAACATCACACTCAAAGGGCAAAAACTAAAACCATTTCCCTTAAGAACAGGAACAAGAACTCTTATTCAACATGGTGTTGGAAGTCCTTGCCACAGTGATCAGACAAGAAGAAAACATAAAAGGCATCCAAATTGGAAAGGAGGAAACAACCTGTTATTATATGCAGATGACTTAATATTGTACATCAAAAATCCTAAGGACTCCACCAAAAAACTACTCTATTTAATAAATAAATTTGGCAAAGTATCGGGATAAAAAATTCTTAAACAGAAATCGATGGCATTTTTATACACCAATAATGAACTCTCAAAAAGAGAAACTAAAAAGACTATCCCAGTTACCACTGCAACTAGAAAAATGATACCCAGGAATAAACTTAACCAAAGCTGTAAAAGACCTGTGCTCAGAAAGTACAGGACATTGAAAGAAAAATACAGAAAGATACAGCAGTACCTTGGTTTTCTAATGTAATCTGTTCTGGAAGACCGTTCAAGTTCTGAAACATTTGAAAACCAGTGGATCAATAGCATACAGCTAGGCCCCTGGATCTTGCACTCAGCAGAATCTGTGTGGAGTGTTCGACTTCTGAGGTGTGTTCGAAAACTGAAGCATTTACTTGCAGGTTTATGGCATTCATAAAGTGAAATGTTCATCAATAGAGATGTTCAGAAACTGAGGTACCACTGTATAAACAAATGGAAAAATATACCATGTTTAAGGATTGAATTAACATCATCAAAATGTTCATACTATCCAAAGCAATCTATAAATTTAATGCAATCCCTATTAAAATATCAACAGCATATTTCACAGATCTAGAACATACACTTCAAAAATTTATAAGAACAAAAAAAGACCTGAATAGCCACAACAAAGTTGGAGGGATCACAATACTAGGCATCAAGTTACACTACAAAGCCACTGTAATCAAAACAGCCTGTTACTGGCACAAAAACAGACATATAGATCTGTGGAACAGAATAGAAAACCCAGAAATTGACCCATGCCATTAGGTAAATTAATATTTGACAAAGGAAGCAAAAATAATACAATGGAGTCAAGACAGTTTCTTCAGTAAATGGTGTTGGGAAATTGGACAGGTAGATGCAAAAAAAATGAAACTAGACCACCAACTTACACCATACACAAAAATAAACTCAAAATGGATAAAAGACTTAAATGTAAAATGTGAACCAATAAAAATCCTAGAGGAAAACATAGGCTGGAAAATCTCAGTCATCTCTTGTAGCAATATCTTTGCTGATACATCTCCTTGGGCAATGGAAACAAAGGAGAAAATAAACAAATGGGACTGCATCAAAAGAAAAGCCTTCTGCAGAGCAAAAGAATCCATCAACAAAATGATAAGGGAGCCCACTCTATGGGAGAACATATTTGCCAACAACACATCTGATAAAGGATTAATATCCAAAATATATAAGGAACTCATACAACCTAACAAAAGGAAGACAAAAATCCAATTAAAAAATGGGCAAAGTACCTAAATAGACACTTCTCCAAACAGGACATACAGATGGCCAAAAGACATATAAAAAATTGCTCAAAGTCACTAATCATCAGAGAGATGCAAGTGAAAGCCACAATGGGGTATCACTTCACACCTGTCAGACTGGCTATCATCAACAAATCAATGAAAAACAAGTGCTGGCCAGGGTTTCAAGAAAAGGGAACCTGAGCACACTGCTGGTGGAAATACAGACTGCTGCAGCCATAATGGAAAGCAGTTTGGAGTTTCCTCAAAAGATTAAAAATTGACCTGCCATTTGACCCAGTGATCCCACTTCTACGAATATATCCTAAGAAACCTGAAACACCAATCAGAAAGAACTTATGCACCCATATGCTCACAGCAGCACAATTTACAATAGCTAAGATCTGGAAACAGCCCAAGTGTCCATCGGTAGATGAGTGGATAAAAAATCTGTGGGACATTTACACCATGGAACACTATGTAAAAAGAAGGATGTTTTATCCTTTGGGACAGCATAGATAGAAATAGAAAGTATAATGCTAAGTGAAATAAACAAGTCAGAGAAAGGAAATTACCACATGATCTCACTTATATGTGGAATAAAATAAACAAAATAAACTGATGATCAAAATGGCTCCAAAGATAAAGATGCATGGAACAGACTGAGGGATCTCAGAGGGAAGTTGGGGAGGGGGAAGTGGGCAGGGAGAGTTTAATAAAAGAACTTATGTGTTTATAAATATAACCCATGGACAGACATTGGTGTGGGGAAGTCCTGGGGGTGGGGTGGATGGGAGGTGGAGGGGATAAATGAGCGTAAAAAGGGGACATCTGTAATATTTTCAACATTAAAAATAAACTTTAAAAAATAAAAATAAATTTAAAAAAATAAAGATCGCTTTAAGTAGTTCAGACATTTTAATTTTATTAATTCTTTCTGTCCATGAGCACAGTTTATACTCCCATTTATGTCTTAATTTCTTTCTTTAACACATAATTATCCATGTACAGATATTTTGCTTATTTAAATTTATTCCTAGGTATTATGTTGATGTCATTGTAAATAGAATTGTTTTCTTTATTTCCATCTCTGGTCATTCATTATTGTTGTATAAAAATGTCACCCATTTCTAAATATTTATTTTGTATCCTACTACTTTACTAAATTTATTTATCAATATTCATAGGTATTTGGTGGAATATTTAGAAAATTCCATGTACAGTGTTATGCCATTCACAAACGAGAATTTTACTGCTTCCTTTCAAATTTGGATGCCTTTTATTTACTTATTTACTTTTTTTTGTCTGTGACTATTGCTAGGGCTTTCAGTACTGTGTTGAATAACAGTGGTAAATGAGTACATCTTTGTTATGCTCCTATTCTTAAGGAAAATACTTTTTATTTCTCCCATTGAGCATGATGATAGTTGTGGCTTTGTCATATATAACTTATATTATGCTAAAGTTTGTTTCCTCTATTCCCACTTGGCTGAGAGTTTTTATTATAAATACACGCTGGATTTTGTCAAATGTTTTTTCTTCATATATTGATTTATTTATATGACTTTTATCTTTCATTTGGCTTACATGGTTTATCAAGTTAACTCAATGTGAATATTGTACCAAACTTGCATCCCAAGAATAAATTCCAGTTGATTATGGTGTATGATTTTTAATGTATTGCTGAATTCAGTTTGTTACTATTTTTGAAGATTTTAAAAAATATATTCACAAGGGATATTGGCCTATAATTTTCTCTTTTTTGTAGTGCACTTATCTGGTTTTGGAGTTAGATTAATGCTGACTTTATAAAATGAGCTTGGAAGCTTTCCCTCTTATTTTTTTTGGAATAAATTGAGAAGGATGTGTTAATTTTTCTTTGAATATTTGGCAAAATTCAAATGGAAAGCCATATTGTCCAAGACTTTTGTTTGTTGGAAGAGTTTTATTTCTTTGATCTTATTGGTGATAATCAATTTGTTTAGGTTTTCTGTTTTTCTTGAATCGGTCTTGGAAGATTTTGCTTCTAGAAATTTATCCTTATCTTCCAGATTGTCCAATTTGTTAGCACTAAGTTGTTTTTAATATTTTCTTATAATCCTTTGTATTTCTGCGGTGCTCAGGGTGTCAGTTGTTTCTTCTCCTTTTTAATTTGTAATTTGGTTTATTTGGGTCCTCTATTTTTTCTTGATGAGTCTGGTTAAAGTTTTATAAATCTTGTTTGTTTCTTCAAAAAGCATGGATTTGATTTCATTGATTTTTTGCATTAATTTTTAGACTCTCATTTATTTTTGCTTTGTTCTTTATTATTTACTTTTTTCTACTGACTTTGTGTTTTCTTTGTTGTTCTATTTCTAGTTCCTTTAGATTTAAGGTTAGATTGTGTATTTGAAAATTTTTGTTTGTTTCTTGAGGTAGGCCTGTGTTGCTACATATATATTTTACTCATAGTGCTGGTTTGCTGTGTTCCATAGATTTTGCATTGTTCTGTTCTCATTTTCATTTGTCTCAAGGTATCTTCTAATTCTTTTTATGATCTCTGATTAACTCAATTATTGTTTTATTTTATTTATCTTTATTGTTGAAAATAGTATAAATATTCCCTTGCTTTTTCCCCATAGACTCTCCCTCCCTACCCTTGCCCCCTTCCCAGGCCTTCACTGCACAACTGTTTCTGTCTATGGGTTAAACATATACATTCTTTGGTTAATCTATTCCCAACTGCCCCGCTTCCCTCTGAGATTCTTCAGTATGTTGCGTGCTTCCATGTCTCTGGATCTATTCTGTCATTTTATTTTGTTTATTAGATTCCATATATGTGAGATCATGTGATATTTGTCTTTCCCTCACTGGCTATTCATTAGCATAATAATTGGCAAGTCCTTCCATGTTGTCTCAAAGTGTAATAGATCCTTCTTTTTTACAGTTGCACAGTGTACCATTGTGTAAATGTACCACAGTTTTTTTTATCCATTCATCTACCTGGGCACTTGGGCTGATTCCTGACTTTAGCTATTGTAAATAACATTGCTATCAACATAGGGATGAATATATTCTTTCTTACTGATGTTTCTGGATTCTTAGGATATATTTCTAGAATTAGGAATACAGAGTCAAGAGTCAGTTCTATTTTTAAGTTTTTGAGGAAACTTCACATTGTTTTTCTAGTGAGTGTACCAGTCTACATCCCCACCAAAAGTTTATTAAGATTCCTTTTTCTCCACATCCTTTCCAGTACTTGTTGTTGATTTATTGATGATAGTCATTGTGGCAGGTGTGAGGCAGTACCTCATTATCATTTTAATTTGCATCTCTCTGATGATTAGCAATGCCGAGCATTTTTTCATGTGTCTCTTTGCCATCCATATGCCCTCTTTGGAGAAGTGTCTATTTAAGTACTTTGCCCATTTTTAAAATTGGATTGTTCCTGTTTCTTTTGTTAAGGTGTGTGAATTCCTTATATATTTTGGATATTAACCTTTTATCAGATGTGTTGTTGGCAAATATGTTCTCCCATACGGTGGGCTCCCTTTTCATTTTGTTGGTTTCTTTTGCTCTGCAGATTTTTATTTTGATGGAGTCCCATATCTCTATTTTCTCCTTCATTTCTCTTGCCCTAGGAGATGTATCAGCAAAGAATTTGCTACAAAAGATGTCTGAGATTTTCCAGCCTATATTTTCCTCTAAGATTTTTATGGTTTCACGTTTTATATTCAAGTCTTTTATCCATTTTGAGTTTATTTTTGTGTATGGTGTAAGTTGGTGGTGTAGTTTCATTTTTTTGCATCTATCTGTCCAATTTCCCCAACACCATTTATTAAAGAGACTGTCTTTATTTCATTGTATGTACTTGCCTCCTTTGTCAAATATTAACTGACCATAATGGCGAAGGTCTATTTCTGGGTGTTATGTTCTGTTCCATTGATCTATGTCTGTTCTTGTGCCAGTAACAGGTTGTTTTGATTAGTGTGGCTCAGTAGTATAACTTGATATCTGGCATTGTGATCCCTCCAACTTTGTTCTTTTTTCTCAAGATTGCCATGGCTATTCGGGATGGTTTTTGGTTCCATATAAATTTTTGAAGTGTTTATTCTAGATCTGTGAAATATGCTGTTGATATTTTAATAGGGATTGCGTTGAATTTATAGATTGCTTTGGGAAGTATTGACATGATGATGTTAATTCTTCCAAACCCTGTATATGGTATATTTTTCCCTTTTTTTATATCTTCCTCTTTTTTTTCAGTGTCCTGTGGTTTTCCTAGTAAAGGTCTTTTACATCTTTGGTTAAGTTTTTTCCTAGGTACCTTATTTTTTTAGTTGCAATGGTAAATGGGATTGTTTTTTTACTCCCTCTTTCTGAGAGTTCATTATTGGTGTACAAATATGCCAGGGATTTCTGGGTGTTAATTTTGTATCCTGCTACCTTGCCGAATTAACTTACTAAATCTAGTATTTTTTTGGTAGAGACTTTAGGATTTTCTATGTACAATATCATGTCATCTGCAAATAATAACAGTTTTTCGCCCCTCCTTTCCAATTTGGATGTTTTTTATGTTTTGTTCTTGTCTGATCACTGTGGCAAGTACTTCCAGTACTATGTTGAATAGGGGTGGTGAAAGTGGACATTCCTGTCTGGTTTCTGTTCTTTGGGGGAATGGTTTTAAATTTTGCCAGCTGAGTATGGTGTTGGCTGTAGGTTTGTCATATATGGCCTTTATTATGTTGAGGTGTGATCCCTCTATTCCCACCTTGCTGAGTGTTTTAATCAAAAATGGGTGTTGAATTTTATTGAATGCTTTTTCTACATCTATTGATATGATCGTGTCATTTTTGTCTTTCAGTTTGTTTATGTGATGTATCACGTTTATTGATTTGTGAATATTGTACCAGCCTTGCATCCCTAGAATAAATATCTGTTGGTCCTAGTTTTGAGCTTTGTAAGGTACTGCTGGATCCCATTTGCTAGTATTTTAGTGAGAATTTTAGCGTCCATGTTCATTAGGGATATTCACCTGTAACTTTCTTTCTTTGTAGTGTCTTTATCTGGTTTGAGGATTAGGATGGTGCTGGCCTCATAAAAATAGTTTGGGAGTATTCCCTCCTCTTGAATTTTCTAGAATAGTCTGAGTAGAATAAATGTTAATTCTTCTTTGAATGTTTGGTAAAACTCACCTGTAAATCCATCTGGTCCAGGGCTTTTGTTTGCTGGGAGGTTTTTGATTCCTGCTTCAATTTCAGTAGTTGTTATCAGCCTATTCATGTTTTCTGCTCCTTCTTGATTCAGCTTTGGAAGATTGTATGCTTCTAGGAATTTGTCCATTTCACCCATGTTCTCCAGTTTGTTGGCGTATACTTGGTGGCAGTATATTTTTGAGGTTTTTTTTTATAGTGGTTCATTTTCTTTGAATTTCTGTTGGGTCATTTGTTATTTTGCCTCTCTCATTTCTAATTTATTTATTTGGGTCCTCTCTCATTGTTTCTTAGTGAGTCTGGCTAAAGGTGCATCAATCTTATTTATCTTTTCAAAGAACTAGCTCTTGGTTTCATTGATTTTTTTGTTTTGTTTTGTTTTTGTTTTTTTAGTCTCTATGTAATTAATTTCTGCTCTCATCTTTACTATTTCCTTCCTCCTACTTACTTGGGGCTTTTCTTGCTGTTCTCCTTCTAGTTCTTTTAATTGTTGCGTTAGATGGTTCATTAAAGTATTTTTTTCTATCTTGAGATAGGCCTGTCATGCTATGAATTTTCCTTTCAGAACTACTTTTGCTGTGTGCCATAGATTTTGGGTTGTTGTCTGTTCATTTTCATTTTTTTCCATGAAGTGTTTGATTTCTTTCTTGATCTCATTGGTAACCCATTCATTGTTTAATAGCATGCTATTTAGCTTCCATGTGTTTGAATATTTTTGAGTTTTTTTTATAGCGGTTTATTTCTAGTTTCCTGGCATTGTGATGTGAAAATATGATGGATATGATTTCAGTCTTCTTGTATTTGTAGAGACTTGCCTTGTGCCCCAACATGTGGTATATTTTTGAGAATATTCCATGTGCACTTGAGAAGAATGTGTATTCTGCTGCTTTGGGATGAACTGTTCTTTATGTCAATTAAATCCATTAGGTATTGTGAATCATTTAAGGTCTGTGTTACCCTGTAGATTTTTTGTCTTGATGATCTGCCCTATGCTGACAGTGGGGTGTTAAAGCTCCTCATTATGATTGTGTTGCTGTCCATCTCCTCCTTAAAGTCCCCCAAGAAATTTTTTATATATTTAGGCACTCCAATATGAAAGGCATAAATGTTTATAAGGGTTATTTCCTCCTATTGGATTGATCCCTTTAGCATTATGTAGTGACCATCTTTGTCTCTTGTTATGGTCTTTATTTTGAAGCCTATTTTTCAGAAATAAGTATTGCTACTCAAGCTTTTTTTCTTTTTGTTTGCATGGAATATTTTATTCTATCCCTTCACTTTTAGCCTGTATGTATCTTTTGCTCTCAGGTGGTTCTCTCATAGACAGCATATATTTGGGTCCTGTTTCCTTATCCATTCACCTACTCTATGTCTCTTGATTGAACCGTTTACTCCATTTACATTTAAGATTACTTTTGATATATATTTATTTAATGCCATTTTCCCCCTTTATGCTGATGTCGCTTTCTCTCACTATTTCTTCTTTTTCTTAGAGCAGTCTTTTCAGCATTTCTTGCAATGCTGGTTTGGTGGTACTGAACTCCTTTAGCCTTTCTTTGTCTGAGAAGCTCTTTATTTCACCTTCAATTTTAAATGATAGCCTTGTTGGATAAAGCAATGTTGGTTGCATGTTCTTTCTTTTCATTACTTTGAGAACTTTATGCCACTCCCTTCTGGCCTGAAGTGTTTCTGTGGAGGTCTGATGTTAGCCTTTTGGGGGTTCCTTGTAGGTCACTGCTTGTTTTTCCCTTAATGTTCTCTTTGTGTCCTTGACATTTGCCATTTTAATTATGATGTGTCTTGGAGTGGGTCTCTTTGGGTCCTTCTTGTTTGGAACCCTCTGTGCTTCCTGAACTTGTGTGGGTTTCTCCCCCACCAGGCCAGCATAAAGAAGTTTTCTGTCATTATTTCCTCCACCAAGTTCCCTATCCCTTGCTCTCTTTCCTCCACCTCTGGTCCTCCTATAATGCAAATGTTTTGCTTTATGCTGTCCCATAGCTCCCTTAGACTGTCTTCATGCTTTTTAAGTGTTTTTTTTTTCTTTTTTTGGTGCTCTGATTCAGTGATTTTTTTTCTACCTTATCTTCTAAGTCACTTACTCTATCCCTTGCTTCATTCAGCCTGCTTTTATTCCTTCCAGTGTATTCTTGATATCAGATATATTATTCTTTATTTCTGTCTTATTTTTATTAATGTTATGTATCTCTTTTTTCATATTTTCATTAAGTTCCTCCACCTTACCATCTAGTACCTTGTTGTTCTCATTAATTTTCTTATAACCATTACTCTGAACTCTATTTATGTTAACTTGCTTAAATCCATCTCATGGAAGTCTTTTTCAGGTGATTTTACCTTTTCTTTAATTTGAGGGTTATTTCTTTGTCTCCCCATTTTGGTGGCTCTCATTGTTTGTACCTATATATTAGATATATTTTCTGCCTCCCAGTCTTATGGGGAGAAATTTTGTATTGTAAGTCCAGTGGAGCCCAGAGGTGTGTTTTCCTTATATTTCTGAGCTCTTTTTTGGGTGCTCCTTTTGTGTGTTCTTTGGGCTCTCTCATTGTAGTTGGGTCTAGATAGTTGTTGACCAGTTCTTGGGAGGATTCTTCTCTCAGGTTGGCTATGTTTCTCAGCTCCAACCTTATCCCCTAAACTGCTGTACGGGTGCAGACTCTACGATATTTCTTCAGTGTTCCCTACCTGCAATATGTCAAGTATGTTTCTCTGTTTTTTCCAAGCTGGTTACATAGTATCTTAGGTATAAATCAAGTCCACAGCTGGGAGCAGGGGCACTCTGCTTCTTCTCTCAGTGGTGCTGACTTCCATCACTTCCTATCTCATTTATTTCTGCTCTGATCTTTATCATTTCCTTCTTTCTACTTACTTTTGGCTTTTCTTTTTGTTCTCTTTTTAAGTTTCTAAGTTGTAGGTTTAGATTGTTCACTAGAAGTTTTTCTTGTTTGTTTTTTGTTTTTTTTTAAAATATATTTATTATCTCTTCCTCTATATTTTTATTACCACGTTTCTTTTTTTAAATATCTTTATTGATTTCAGAGAGAGGAAAGGAGAGGGAGAGATAGAGAGAAACATCAATGATGAGAGGGTCATTGATCAAGCTTGAAACTGGGCATGTGCCCTGACCAAGAATCGAACCCCAATCACCTGGATCCTAGGTCAACACTCAACCACTGAGCCATGCCCAGCTGGCTTTCTTGTTTTTTGAAGTAGACTTACAGTGCTATGAACTTTGACCTCAGAACTTTTTTCATTGTGTCCCATAGATATGGAGTCGCTGCATGTTCATTTTCACTTGTTTCCAGGAAGTTTTTGATTTCTTTCTTTAACTCTTTGGGAACCCATTCATTGTTTAAAAACATACTATTTAGCTAGCCTCTATGTGTTTGAGTGTTTTTTAGAGTTTTTATTGTGGTTGATTTCTAATTCCATGCCATTGTAGTGTGAGAAGATGCTTGATATGATTTCAATCTTCTTCAACTTGTTGGGACTTGTTTTATGTTCTAACATGTCTATCTTTGAGAATGTGCCATGTGCACTTGAGAAGAATGTATATTTTGCAGCTTTGGGGTAAAATGTTCTGTCAATTAAATCCGTGTGATCTAGTGAGTCATTTAGGGTCACTCTTTCCTTGCTGATTTTTTGCCTGGAAAACTTACCCACTGAAGTCAGTGAGGTGTTAAAATCCCTTAGTATGACTGTATTACTGTCAATCTCTCTCTTAAAGTCCTCTAGAAGATTTTTTATAAATTTAAGTGCTCCTATGTTGGGTGCACATCTGGTCATCAAGGTTATATCCTCTTGTTAGATTGATCCCTTTAGTATTATGTAGTTACCTTCCTTGTCTTCATTATGGTCTTCATTTTGAAGTCTATTTTGTTTGATATGAGTCTTGCTAGCATTTTTTTCATTTCCATTTGCATGGGTGAGTCTTTTGTTCTGAGGTGGGCCTCTTGTAGACAGCATTTATTTGGGTCATGTTTTCATATTCATTCATCCACTCTATATCTTTTTATTGGGGCATTTAACCCATTTACATTTAAGATTATTATTGAAAGGGGATGAGACAGTGAAGAGAGGAGGAGGGGGGACAGCAAGGAGGAAAGGGACAGATGCGCAAGGCGTCAAAGGGGACAAGAGAGCGAATGAGGGCTTTCCACCCTTCCCTGTCCTTGGCAAGATACCTTCCCTTCCAGCGGGCCCTGGGCTGCCATCAGGGGCTTTCCACCCACCCTTCATCCTCTGGGCCTTCTCAGGCTTTGCGCAGGCGACTCTTGTCCCAGCTCTCCCTGGCGTCTCCAGAGCTGAGCTGCCATCTGCACACTCTTTGCTGGGCTGCTGAAAGGCTCTGCACTCCCATGGGTCCCTGGTGAAAACCAAAAAGCTTTTCCCCCCGGGATGACCTCGCACCCTCCAAGTGCTATACAACTGAGACCCAAACAGACTTCTTGTCTTGGTGACATTGTTGTCATTGCTCAGAATGGCTACAAGCCAGTGTTAAAAGCCACCCTTTGCTAGCTGTGTTGTGAAGTAGTTTAGTCCAAGCAGAATTGAAGCACACACCAGAAATGGTTGTAGACGGCGCCGAGTCACCTTTGAAAGTCACTTCTAGCTCCAAGGGTCCTTGTCCAACTGGTCTCCTGGGCCTGGAACTCTCTGCGTGTTGGCGACAGTGAAACCTCAGGGAGGCAACGGATCTATGTGTCTCTCTCACACCGATGTTTCCCTCTTTCTCTCTCTCACCCATGCTCTTTTCCTCCCTTCCACTCTCTAAAAATCAACAGATAAAATATCCTCAGGTGAGGATAAATAAAGAATAATAACCCAGGCTACAGAGTTTTAGAAATATCCATTTGAAGTTTCTCATGAGGTAAGGTCCCTTTCCTGTCTCAAAGGAAACAAAAACCATAAGAATATTTTTAAACTGTCAGCAAATCAGCTTTTCAGTTCTGTTTCTGGACAAGTTGATCACTTTTCATCCTTGGGCTCCATCATCCCTCTGCCTGTCCAGGGCTTCGCCTTTTCATGTCCGTTTTAACAGGAGCTCAGCGCAATGCTGTGAGTTATCGTAACTGACCAATAGCCTTTCCCCAGACAGGAGAGTCCAGAAAGCCAGAAACAAAGGAAAACTATTGATCGAATACACCAGCAACAACCCTGCTCGGAAGTTAGCATGAGACAACTTTATAGACAGGGAAACTGTAAAGGCAATCATGAGGACTATGGGAAAAATACATGCAAAATGAGGTTGCAGCCCAGCCAGCATGGCTCAGCAGTTGAGCATTGACCTGGGATCCAGGAGATTGGAGTTTGATTCCCAGTCAGGGCACATGCCCGGGTTGCAGGCTCAATCCCCAGTAGGGGGTGTGCAGGAGGCAGCCGATCATTGACTCTCATCCTTGATGTTTTTCTCTCTCTCTCTCCTCCTTCCTCTCTCTGAAATCAATAAAGACATATTTTTTTAAACGTTAGATTGCCACCTGGGATAGCAAAGGAAGGATGTTCAATAAGCAAGAGGGAACAACAGATAAAATACCTAGAGCACACACCTATAATTTAGGGTGATAATGTATTTCAATAATCTGGGAAGTGACCCTCTGTCCCTAAAAATTATTCTTTCCTTCTTCTGCGTCAACCTAGCACTGGCGCTACAGGCCTGCTGGCTGCGCACAGGCTGCCTTACTTCACCAGGAGTTTCCTTGTGGCTTTCTTCCTCACCAGTGAAGAGCAGGCCCTTGTTTTCCATCCCTGCACATCCCCAAGAGCAGCTCGGTTCTCTGCACAACACATGCTCCATTCTTGAGTTGGGCTCCCTTTGACAGTAAGCGAGGCCCCTTCTTTCCGTCCAATTCATTGTCATTTCCTTATTGATGATATTTGACTCTCAGCTCAGCTACCATTCTAAGTAGGCCAGTTCCTCAATTACTTTCTCCAAATTCGCAAACCAGTGCCCTGGAGGAAAATACACCAAAATACATTAGCTTGGTCATTATTTCTTAGTTTAGGGACAGTATTATCACCAATGGGCATGTCATCATTACAAGCACAGAGCCCATTTGTGTCACAGGGAATTGAAAGGTCCTCACAAAGTTCTCAAGAGAAAGGTGATAAATAAAGGGACAGACAGAAGACAGAATGCTCACACTTTGCCCAGGCCCTGGTCCAGTTAATATCCTGCCTTGTCTCTCATACCATGCTTTGTACTCCCTGTAGAGGCATGAAATAGCCTCTGAGAGAAAAATACCTGGGATCGAGTAAAACAGCCTGGATCAAAAAGCCTCCTGTGTGTAGACCCGTTCTTCTCCAGTCTTGGCTGTAAACCCAAATAATAGCACCTGCATCTTTTCAATGCAAAAGAAAGTTGCTAAGGTCATGAATAAACTTAAGAGATTGGAAACTAAAAAAGCAACTTGTCCTTAACCATTGATGGTTTGAGCAGCACTGGTCACATATGCACATGACTCAAATACAAGGCAGGTAAGGACAAATGTCTTAAAAAGCTGAGATAGTTCAATGTTACTGAGAGGAGAGGGATTCTGAAAAAGATGGAGGCAAAGGTACAGGAAGCCAAGGAGGTTGTAACAAAAATTAATCAAAAGAAGTAAAACTTATTGACACTAATAATAGACATGGTCCCTATGTGGTAGTTTAAATATCCAGAAATGTCATTTAGATAAAAAACGATTTCAACCAAATATAAAGAAGATTTCAGAAATCAAAATAGACTTTCCTCCTGGAAGGATGAACCAAGTAGTTGAAAACAAGCAAGGAAATTCTCAAAAAATACCCACCAATGACTCAGACTAGAGACTAGGAGGGACTGGGGACATGAAAGACCCCAGAGAAAGTTCCTCCATGTGCCTTCTAGAGCCACCCCTCTTTACCCCATAAGTGATATTCTGAGGCCACACAGGTGGAGTTGGAGGAGTAGATCGACTTGGTAATAGTTTTCTCTAGTCTAGCGGATGGAAGAAGCCACGCAAGTCATGATATCCTACGGCAAGTGTTGCAACCAAGGCCTGACAGCTAAAGAGATGGATTAAAAGCGGGAAAATGCCTGTGATCACAGCGAATCAATGCTTCCTACCCACAGGGTGTCTCTGAAACCCTAACTCTGTAAGGAGACTGCTCACACCACAGATGGGAAACCTCGAAATCTGAAGGAAACCCACCCTTTGGGGTGGAATCTACTGCCTCTTCGGTGAGGTGATTTCTGGGGTAGGAGTTTTAACAAAACCAGAGATTTATCAGAGGCAACAATACCCACAGCAGTGGCTGCCTTTCTTGGGAAGCTGAGAGATTATCAACATCCAACCCCCAAATGTCATGTTATAAGAAAAGAGTTCACACATTTGAGATAAACATTATTGGTCTGGCAAACAGGAGGACAGACTACCCACCTTTTAAAAAATAAACAAAACAAAAAACAAAAAAATTTATAGGAAAAAGAATGAGAGAGAAAAAAGAAAAATTGGCATCTCTACATGACAGCTCTGCTCCCCAATCCTTCCTTCTCCCAGAGGAACAGGCTCCGGAATAAAGAGGGGGGGGGCGAGAAGGGGACGAGAGACAGGGAAGGGTTCCACTGTAGGAGAATTTTCATTGATAACAAAAAGAAATAACAACTGTCTTGAATTCTCAAATAACTTTTAAAGCACATGGATGAAATAAATGGTGAAAATATGGTAAGAAAATATAATGACATGATGAATAAGGATTTATCAGAGTTTATGAAAGAAACCGAGGAGAAAATTAATGCTTTTATAGAACATGAAACTGCATCCATCAGACAAGGAGCAGTATCAGAGCCACAGGAAACAGGATTTGGAAAAATCCATGAAACGTAGCAGAAAATGACAAATAAATTAAAATGTTAAAAGGAAGAATGGTAGATATGGAGGGAAACACAATATAAATTTATACATATATTCTGTGTATTAAACATATATTGTAATAATTTAATATGTATATTTTATATCTGACAAATGGATAATTGGTAATCTTAAATAAAAGTAAGGTTTTTATTGTAATAAAACAAATATGCAGATAAGGAAGACCTGGGTCTAACTGAAAGGGTTCACAGATCCTGGAAAAACTGATCAAAAAAAAAAATCAGTACAATTATTGTACTGAAAGGATCAAAAGAGAATTCTACAAGGTTCTATGTGGAATAGGCGAGTCACTTAATAAAAGAAAAGAGACTCGATAGATTTCTCATAGAATTAGATACCAGAAAAAAATGATAGCAGCAGGTCAAGGCCAGGGGCTGTTATCCACTTATTTGCTGGGTGACGTTGCACTGGTACCAGTCACTTGCACTTCTGGTTCTGTTTCCTCATTTGCATAGAAGGATGACCCTGTCATAAAGTTAGCCACTGCATACTTTTCTAACTCTAGAGAGGTCATGAAGAGGAACAAGATGACCATTTATCAAAATATAGAAGCCAAAGAAATCACCGCCAATGCCTCAAAATGTACAAAATAAAAACTGCTGGAGTTACAAGGAGAAACCTTGAGAAATTTAATGGGGGGTAGTGACTTTAGACACATCTCTAGTCTTTGTCAGGTAAAGCAGGAAACAAGTCGATAAGGCAGAAGTGGCTTTAAATTGTAGATTCAGTCAGATGAAGATCTATTTTAAGTCCCACAACCAAGAGTACATATTAATGAACTCAAGAAGTATTTTCAAAAATGTTCCAAATTACTTTTTAAAAAAATTACAGAAAGTAAAAATAGTTCAGACTGTACTCTTTAATCACATGCAACGAGACAAAATACATAAAAGAACAAACACTATCAACAACAAACCTCCTGATGAGCTAAGGAAACATTTTTAAAAATCTACATCTCTAATGTTAAAAAGAACATCAAAACGACATAGGCAAAATAGGTGGAAAACAAAATGAGGACATTTCACTCAAAATTCTTTAGGATGTAGCAAAAACTAATGAGGTAAAGATTCACACTCATACACATTTGTTATTAAAATTAAAGTGTAGTAATAGTAAGATGAGCATTGCATCAAAGCTACAGAGAAAACTAAAAATAACTAAGGACCCAGAAGGGAGGAATTTCTAAGGGTAAAATGGAGATTGATAGAGTAGAAAACAAAAAAGAAACTGAGGAATGTGCTAAATTCAAGAACTAATTCCTGGAAAACCCAGTCAAAGAGGTAAAGCAGTTGCTCATTTAATCAATGGCTAAAGGAGAGACAGCTCACTACTCAACATCCGAAATGAGGAACTAAACACAGATTTAGATTAAGAACCAATACGTATATAAAAAGATGTTTATGCTCATAAATAATTGCATGAATACAAATCAAAACAATGTTTTTAGCCATGAGATTGGCAAAGACAGGTCACTCTGCAGGTTAGAGGAGGGTGGGGGAAGCCATGAGCTTCCTTTTGGACTTGGTGAGAGTGCAAGTCCATGCAAACTTCTGGGGGCAGTCTGATATAATTTGCTAGACTTTTGAATGTGTGTAGCCTTTGAACAAATAACCACTCACAGGGGTACATTCTAAAAAGGTAATCAGACACATGCATGTACATGTGTGTCACAAAGAGCAAATCTTAACGTTTAATATCCAATAAAATGGATAATATCCAATATCGATTTAAAAGTTATGTTGTAGATTTACACTTATTGATTTGAAAAAAATGTCTACAATATGTTAAGCAAAAAATAAACATGTCAGTGTGAAATTATAAATTCAAAAATAAATATTTTGAATACATGCTCTCATCCAGGGATTGTGGGGAGATGCAGGGAGCAAGACAAGTTCTTGCCCTCGTAGAGGCATGAGCCAACAATAACAAGTAACATGTCTGGAAAACAATCCCCCTTTTGGAACAATAGTTATCTGTATTTCATAAGAGTTGGGGTAATTTCTACTTTCTTCTCCACTCCTCTTGTTACTGTTTGAAAATTTTAAAATGCCCATTCATGACCATTTTAATCAGGAAAAACATTATTTTTTGAGAGGTGTAGAAGTCTTTTGTGGTTGAGGGCGTGGTGGACTTGGCATTTGGTCCATAATAGAAAATAAGGGTACAATTTGCATCTGTTCATATGGCAGGGTATTTCTTAATTATGATCAATATATTATTGTTGTTTCTCAAATTTAAAATAAGAATAATATGCCTGTCCATATAAACACACAATGCCTCACACAAAACTTCATGTCTAGGTTTAGCAAATCCAGATGTCTCCTGACTGCTCATCATGCAAAGATAAATACAAAACTCATTTAACCATGGCTCTTGTGAGGCATTAAATAGTCCAGCTTTCTCCAACTGGGATGAAAGAGCCAAGAGCAAACTCCTGCGTAGCTCCAGGTGGTGGTAAGTCAATCCACCACAATACTGACAATTTCGTAGATTTTCCTAACCTCTTCCTATTTGGAAAAGCAGCAAAATATTTGAAAAAGAAAAAAAAAAATACATGCTTTGGTTGAACTTATTTTTCAGGTTTGACTAATGTTGGGACTACACACTCAGTATTCTGATATTGACATCTGTTTTATGTTTTGATGATTCTTAAATGCGCACTTCAGTTGATGTGAACTCCTCAACCTTTGGGTGACATCTGTCCTTTGAACCGCAAAATTGTCTGTGGCTTCCCCAGGAATCTATCATGGGAATAACGGGGTTCGTTGCTTCCTCAGGACCACATTCATTTGTCTTCTTTATAAGGGTGACATTAGTGTTGGAATGGTCTGCCTGCTACTGTCTTCTGGAAGGCTTCTGACTCTTCTTGGCCTGGGCAGGAGGTTTAGCTCAGGACAGAAGATTCACAACAGCACTTATGTTCTACCATTTCATAACAAAGGGCTCACTTCAATCCACCTGTCTGTTAGGATAGAGCTTCCCCCATTCAGCCTTAGAAATAAAAGAGTGTGTGTTATGGGGGGCAGGGGTGCATCTCACAGGTGCTTTGGGGTAAAAGTTAAGAGGGGCATGAGGATGCAAGCTATGAAAATAATGAAATGTGTGAATAAAAGAAGCTTAAACAATAGAGAAGTTTTTTTATATACATCACTTTATTAATAGGTTAGAAAACATTTACTCAGAACCCATTGGATGCAGAAAGTTATAGACATGTGGGAAGACTGCAAAAGATATAGGAAGATATTGTTTTCTCCTTGCAAAAATCCAACTCATTTATTTTAATGGAAGTAACCATCTAAAGACATATGAGCACAGCTAAGAATACAAATCATGGAGTTTTGTTTTTCAAACAGAACAAATTGGAAGCCAGAGTCTAGGCAGTTTGACAAGGTCTTCAGACACTGTTCCCTCATCCCTAGGGTGGGCCCTGGTCTTCATGGTACAAGATGGCTGTGGAGTTCCAGATGTCTTGTTAGCATTCCAGACAGCAGATTAAAGGAAGGGATAGAAAGAGGCCTTCTCTTCCCTTTTCTGGAGACTTCCCACACAATACTTCTGTCTAAATCCCAGTTTAGTTACTTGGCTGCCTATAGCTACAAAATAAGCTGGAGGAAGTCATTTTTTTAACCAGGTGGTAATGAGCCAGCTAAAAATCAGCAATCTTACTAATGAGGCATAATGGGAGAATGCGTCAGTTATTAGGACGCAAAATGCAAGCACATACCACCATACAGCTACATAATTCTCCTTAGGGAAGGGACTGTCACTACTAAGGCACCATAAGGTACCACTTAGGGCTGAGAAGATAAGGCCTGTGTCAGGATCTGGAGAGAAGGGGCAGATCTGAGGTAGGGGTGAATTTCAAATGCAAAGATTCTGACATTTGTTGTTGTGTCCAAGAAAGAAGTGTGTGTGTGTGTGTGTGGCAGGGATAAGTGGCTAGAAGATAAGGCACCAAGACTATGTGAAGGGGCCAGACAACCTACAGGTGGTGCAGTGAGTTCTTAGAAATGAAAAGGAGGAAAGAGGGAAAGGGAGAGAAGGGGAGGGCAAGAGAGAGAAAATACCTAGGTGCTAAGTAGCTGAAAGGGCTTGTACAACAGGGATGGCCAATATGCACACCCGCCCCCATCTGCCCAAACTTAATGCATTCACAAAGCTCCTGCAGAGGGTGTATGTGGTGGGAGGAGGTTAAGTCTAGCAAAAAGGCTAAGAAGGACCCTCACCCAGGTCAGCGTGTCCCACAGGGGACAATGTACATGACATAACATTAAGAAGCAGCAGCACTGAGAAGAAGCATTAAGACAAACAAAGGTGACTAAGAAAATAAGAGACCCCTCAGAAGTCACAAACACTCGAGGGCTCTGAGAAACAGATGAACCACAGGTCATGAAATGGGACTTGGAGCTAATTTATTCTAGAGCATAAAAGGCACTTACTTCCATGTGAGTTAAGCTGCTATAAAACTTTGACTTTTCTCTCATGTCCATCTCCTGACTTATGTGTGAACAGGATGAAGAAATGTTTATTTGAGCTTTAATAAAATGTCAGCTTTATAATGCAGAAAACAAAGTTAAATGCCATCCAGCTGGTCAGTGGTTCAACCAGAACCAGAGCTCGTGTGTGTGTGTGTGCCTCCTTCAGTTAGGAAGGACAAATGTGTCATTATCTGATCAGCTGGGAGACAGTCTGCAGTGATGTGCTCAAATGCATGGCTGAGGCAACTTTTGGCAGAAAGAGTGCCATGATTGATTAGCAATGTCCTCTCTGTGCTTTGGACTTGGGACATCAGCTGTCACGCAGTAGATCTGTTGTCCTTCTTAGACCATGATGACACTCTACTTGCTGAGATCTGCAGCAACACTATTAGGTGTAATAGATATAATAAGCCATGAGGGTTCAGACTTGCTAAGAAAAGGAATTTTAATGTTACATGAGTTTTTAGTAAAATTTTATTTAATGTGGAGGAGAAAAATCAGAGGCATAGCCTCTATGAAGATACCCTAGTTTACTGATGGCCAAAAGACATATGAAAAGATGCTCCATGTCACTAATCATCAGAGAAATGCAAATGAAAACCACAATGAGATATCACCTCCCACCTGTCAGAATGGCTCCCATCAATAAATCAACAAACAACCAGTGCTGGCGAGGGCGTGGGGAAAAGGGAACCCTCGTGCATTGTTTGGTGGGAAAGCAGACTGGGGCAGGCACTGTGGAAAACACTATGGAGTTTTCTCAAAAAATAAAAACAGAACTGCTGTATGACCCAGTTATTTCATTTCTGAAAATATATCCTAAGAAACCCAAAACACTTTGAAAGAATATATGCAACCCTATGTTCATTGCAGCATTATTTACAGTAGCCAAGATTTGGAAGCAGTCCAAGTGTCCATCAGTAGGTGAGTGGATAAAAAAGCTGTGGTACGTTTACACAATGAATAGTACTTGGTCAAAAAAAAGAGAAGGAAATCTTATCCTTTGAGACAGCAAAGATAGACCTGGGGAGCATTATGCTGAGTGAAATAAGCCAGCCAGAGAAAGACAACTATTGCCATTTTATTTCTTTATGCCTATGTTTCTCATTCTCTCTATTTCCACTTCTAATTATATCAGTCTCTTTAACATTTCTTGTAATGCCTGTTTTGTAGTAATAAACTCCTTTAGCCTTTTTTTTTTTTTTGTCTGGGAAGCTCTTTATTTTACCATCTATCTTGAATGATAATCTTGCTGGATAGAGTAGTCTTGGTTTCAGACATTTGTTTTTCATTACCTTGAATACTTCATGACATTCCCTTCTGACTTGTAGAGTTTTTGATGAGAAGTCAGTTGACAGCCTTATGGGGACTCCTTTGTGGGTAACCGATTGCTTTTCTCTAGCTTCCTTTAAGATTCTCTCTTTGTCTTGAATTCTTGGCATTTTAATTATGATGTGTCTGGGCATGGGCCTCTTTGGATTTTTTTTGCTTGGGACTCTCTGTGCTTCCTGAACTTTTGTGACTTTTTCCTTGACTTAGAGGAGTTTTCTGCTATTATTTCATCAAACAGGTTCTCTACCCCTTGCTTACAATCTTTTTTTAAAAAATATGTCTTTATTGATTTCTGATAGAGGAAGGGAGAGGGAGAGAGAGAATTGAAACATCAAAGATGAGTCATCATTGATCGGCTGCCTCTTGCACACCCTGGACTAGGGAACGAGTCCACAACCCAGGCATGTGCCCAGACTGGGAATCAAACCCCAATCTCCTGGATCCTAGGTCGATGCTCAACCACTGAGCCATGCCCAGCAATGCACCCTTGCGTACTTTTGACCTCCTCTGGCACTCCTATAATGCAAATATTGTTGCATTTCATGTTGTTCTACAGCTCTCTTAGGCTGTCCTCCTGTTTTTGAATTTTTTCTTTTTGGGTCTCTGGTTGAGTTATTTTTTCTATCTTGTGTTCTATTTACTGATCTGATCTTCTGCTTCCTCTAATTTGCTCTTTATTTCTTCCAGTGTGTTCTTTATTTTGACTATGTCATTCTTAATTTCCTTCACAGTTTCCATATCTTTTTTCATGCTGTTGAGCATTCTTACAATAAGTATTCTGAACTCTATATCTGAGAGATTGCTTATCTCCATTTCATTTAGCTCTTTTTCTGGAGACTTCTCTTGTTATTTCACATGGGGCTTGTTTTTCGGTCTCCCCATTTTGGCTACTCTTTTGGGTTTGTTTCTAAGTATTAGGTAGATCTGCTCAGATTCTCTGTCTTTTTGGAGGGTCTCTGGACCAATGTCAGACGTAATTTGTGACTGGCTGTGAGTACCCGGTTTGGAGCAATCAACAACCCTTAGCTTGAAGTCTCCTCTGCTGGGGCTGGGTGCACTTGGATAGGACCAAGATGTACACCAAAGTCTACTTTTCCAAGGCCTAGTACCTGAAGCTGATCATGCAAGGTCTCTAATCACTCTGAGGTCTGCCTCTGCCTGTAGGCTGATTAATCTGATTCTCTTACTGAGCCTCAGGCTTTGGAAGCTCCACAGGTTGGGGCACCAGGTTGTTATCAGTCTATTAACAAGCCCCAGGCTGTAGAATCTCCTCTGGTCAGAGCAAGATGCATTCCATCAGTGTAGGGCAATTGCTTCCACCCTCAGGCAAAAGCCAAAAATTGGCCACCTGAGAAAGATGTCCTCCACAGACTGGGGGAATGACTAGGCATAGGGATCCAGATAGGAGTCCCCTGTTCTCACTCTCCAGAGCCCACAAACCCAGACTCTCCCCATACAGCTCCAGGTCACTCTGCTCCCCCTCCTTGGAGCCCAAGGTGTGTGGCTGCACACAAAACTCTGTCTGTTGGTTCTTTAAGAGGGTGCCTGCAGTTCTATCCACTTCTCCCTCACAGATAGAAACCTTGTTGCTTTTCACAGGCAGATGTTATGTAGGCACCTTTATCAGTTCTGGTGCTCTTGGCTGTGAAGCCCAGCCTGGGGTTTAGGTCCCAGAGTCCTTAGTGGAAACCCCCCACAACTGAGATATCCCTCTAGACCTTCAGCAGCTGCCTGTCGGAGCCCAGCCAGCCCTCTCATTTGCACTTCCTATGTAGTCTCCACTTTTCCTTCTTGTTTTTGAGGGTGCTCTCCAGCTACTCTTCAGTTGGTTTTCAGGATGGTTTTTCTGTTTTAGTTGTAAATCCAGATTGGTTCCAGGAGAGTTTCTGTGTAGCTTCCACTCAGTCTGCTGCCATCTTGGATCTCTTGGGTCTTGTTTTCTTATCCATTCAGTTACCCTATGTTTTGATTGGAGCATTAAATCTATTTATATTTAAGGTTATTATTGATAGGTATTTATATTTCCATTTTATTTCTTTATGCCTATGTTTCTCTTTCTCTCTATTTCTACTTCTGTTTATAGCATTCCTTTTAACTTTTCTTGCAGTGCTGGTTTAGTGGTGATAAACTCCTTTAGCTTTTTTTTTTTGCCTGAGAAGCTCTTTATTTTACCATCTATTTTGATGGATAGAGTAGTTGGTTTCAGGTCCTTGCTTTTCATTACCTTGAATAATTCATGCCATTCCCTTTTGGCCTTTAGAGTTTCTGATAAGAAATCAGGTTACATCCTTATGAGAGTTCCTTTGTAGGTAACAGGTTGCTTTTCTCTTGCTGCCTTTAATATTCTCTCTGTCTTTACTTTTTTGCATTTTAATTATAATATATCTGTGCATGGACATCTTTGGGTTCTAGCTTTTGACTCTTTGTGCCTCCTGAACCTGTGTGACTTTTTACTTCACTAGGTTAGAGAAGTTTTCGGCCATTATTTCTTCAAATGTTCTCTAAACCTTTCTTACTTTTGACCTCCTCTGGCACTCCTATGAAGTGAATATTGTTATGTTTTATGTTGTCACACAGATCCCTTAAGCTATCCTTCTCTTTATTATTTTTTCCTTTTGGTTCTCTGATTGAGTGATTTTTTCTACCTTGTCTTCTAATTTGCTGATCCAATCCTCATCTTCTCCTAACCTGTTGTTCATTCCTTCCAATGCTTTTTAAAAAAATTTCTATTATGTCATTCTTAATTTCCTTCATAGTTTCTATATCATTTCTCATGTTTTTGAGCATCCTTATGACCAGTATTCTGAACTCTGTGTGTGATAAATTTCTTATTTCCATTTCACTCAGCTCTTCTTCTGGATAATTTTTTTGTTCTTTCATTTGGGGTGTGTGTTTTTTTGTCTCCCCATTTTGGCTGTTTGGATTTGTTTCTACATACTAGGTAGATCTTCTAGGACTCTCAGTCTTTTGGTTGGTCTCTGGTGCAGGCCAATGTCAAACACTTTTTGTGCCTGGATTTGATTTCCCTATTTTAAGCATGTGGTTCCCTCTGTTCAGGCTGGGTGTGTTTGGAAAGGATCAAGATCCTCCCCAAGGTCTCCTTTTCCAAGCTTTAGGTCCAGAAGCAAATCAGGCAAAGACTCAAAGCACCCATAGGATGATTGTTATTCATTCTCTTAATGAGTCTCAGTCTGTAGAATCTCCTCAGGGTGGGGTGAGAGGATTGCAAAGGGTGGGGCATTTGCTTTCCTCCTCAGTCAAAAGCTGCTTGGATGGTAAGTGTCTGTCTGAGAAAGATGTCCCCTGCTTTATGCAGGAAAGACTCTGCACAGGAATCCATATTACTGCCCTCTGAGCTTCATCCCGCAAGCCAGCATCCCTAAATTCTCTTCACACAGTTCTTATCCACTCTGCCCTCCCTCTGACTGAACCCAAGTTCAGTGTCTGTAAATGAAACTTTGTGCATCAGCCATTTACGAGCCTGTATTTTCAGCCATCTCTTCCTGGCAGATAGAAACCCTACTGCTTTTGCCAGTGGGAGCCCAGTCAGCCCTCTCATGCCTCCACATTTTCTACCAGTCTCTATGTAGTCTCTGCTTTAAGTTCTTGGTTATGAGGGTGCTCTCCAGCTAGCCTTGAGTTTCAGTTGATTATTCAGAAGCATTTTTCTATATTTTAGTTGTAATTTCATTTTGGTCTTAGGGGAGTGTCCATGTAGCTTCCACTCATTCCACCACCATCTTGGAATCCTCTGGATGCCTTTTTATTCTTCTTCTCTGGTACCTGTGGCTAGGATTTCCAGTACTATTTTGAATAAGCATGGTGAAAGTGGACATCCCTGTATTATTCTTGTTCTTAGGAAGTGATTTTAGTTTTTGTCCATTGAGTATAATGTTGCTTTAGGTTTTTCATATATGGTCTCTATTATGTTGAGGTATGATACCACTATTCCACTTTGCTGAGAGTTTTTATCAAAAATGGGTGTTGGATTTTGTTGAATGCTTTTTCCTGCATCCATTGTTATGGTCATCTATTTTTGTCTTTCAAATAGTTTATGTGATGTATCACACTTGTTGATTTGTGAATATTGTACCAGCCTTCCATCCCTGGAATGAATTTCACTTGGTCATGGTGTATGATTTTTTAAATATATTGCTGGACCTTATTTGCTAATATTTTGTTGAAGATTTTAGTATCTATATTGGCTGCACAAATGTTTACAAGTGTTATATCCTCTTGTTGGATTGATACCTTTATCATTTTATAGTGTCCTTCTTTGTTTCTTACTATGTCTTTGGTTTTAAACTTTATTTTGTAAGATAAAAGTATTGTTACCACAGCTTTTTTCCCCTTTCCAATTGCATGAAATATCTCTTCCATTTATTTATTTATTTATTTATTTATTTATTTATTTATTTACTTTCAATCTGTGTGTGTTTTTCAGTCTACAGTGGGTATCTTGTGGAAAGCACAGATATGGCTCTTGTTTTTATATCCATTCAGTTATCTTATGACTTTTTTGCTTAGAGCAATTAATCCATTTACATTTAAGCTAATTATTGATAGGTGCATACAGATTGCCATTTTATTATACATATTTATATGACTTTACTTTTTTCTTTCTTCATAAGAAGTCTCTTTAACATTTCCTATAATACTGACATTTTTGCAAGAAATGTTAAAGAAACTTCTTCAAGAAAAAATAAATTGCCATTTCTTGAACTCTTTTAGCATGTTCCTGTCTTATCTGCTCTTTATTTCTCCTTTAACTTTAAATGATAGTCATGCTGATTAGAGTATTCTTGATTGTAGGTCTTTGTTTCTCAGCATTTTGAATATACATACCAATTTTCTTAGGCCTTAAATGTTTCTGTTGAAAAATTAGCTAAGAATCTTTATTTATTTTATTTTATTTTATATTTTATTTTATTTTATTTTATTATTTTATTTTATTTTATTTTATTTTATTATTTTATTATTATTTTATTTTATTTATTTTATTATTTTATTTTATTTTATTTTATTATTTTATTTTTGTTTAAAATATTACAGATATCCCTTTTTCTCCCCAATGACCCATTCCACCTGGTCCCATTCCCCTCCCCCATCCCGCTCCCCACCATTGTCCATATCCTTGGATTGTGCACATATGCATATAAATTCTTTAGTTACTCTCTCCCCCTCCACCCACCCGTCCTCCTCGGTCCCTCTGACATTCGTCAGTCTCATCTGTGCTTCCATGTCATTGAATCTATTCTGTTCATCAGTTTATTAAGTGCTTTAAATTCCATGTATAAGCGAGATCATGTAATGTTTGTCTCTCAGCCTGGCTTATTTCACTTACCATAATTTCCTCCAGTTCCATTCATACTGTCCCAAAGGGTATAAGATTCTCCTTCTTTACAGTTGCGTAGTATTCCATGGTGTAAATGTCCCACAGTTTTTTTATCCACTCATCTACTGATGGGCACTTGGGCTGTTTCCGGATCTTAGCTATTGTAAATTGTGCTGCTATGAACATCAGGGTACATATATTCTTTCTGATTAATGTTTCAGGATTCTTAGGATACATTCCTAGGAGTGGAATCACTGGGTCAAAAGACAGCTCCATTTTTAATTTTTTGAGGAACTTCCATACTGTTTTCCATAGTGGTTGCACCAGTCTGCATTCCCACCAGCAGTGTGCTAGGGTTCCCCTTTCTCCACATCCTCACCAGCACATGGAGTTTCTTGATTTGTTGATGGTAGCCATTCTTACAGGTGTGAAGTGATACCTCATTGTGGTTTTAATTTACATCTCTCTGATGATTAGTGAAGTTGAGCATTTTCTCATGTGTCTCTTGGCCATCTGTATGGCCTCTTTGGAGAAGTGTCTGTTCAAGTCCTTTGCCCATTTCTTAATTGGGTTGTTTCTCTTCCTCTTGCTGAGTAATATGGGTACTTTGTACACTTTGGAAATTAGCCCCTTATCAGATACATCCTTGGCAAATTTGTTTTCTCAGACTGTGGCATTCCTTTGTATTTTGAGGCTGTTTTCTTTTGCTGTGCAAAAGCTTTTTAGTTTGATGTAGTCCCATATGTTTATTTTTTCTTTTGTTTCTCTTGCCCTAGGAGATGTATCAGTGAAAAGTCCACTACGTGGGATGCCTGTGACTTTACTGCCTCTGTTTTCTTCCAGGATTTTTGTGGTTTCGTGACTTATGTTTAAGTCTTTTATCCATTTTGAGTTTATTTTTTTGTATGGTGAAAGTTGGTTGTCTAGTTTCATTTTTTTTTGCATGTATCTGTCCAATTTCCCCAGCACCACTTATTGAAGAGACTGTCTTTACTGCTTTGGATACTCTTGCCTCCTTTGTCAAATATTAACTGACCATAATGGTGTGGGTCTATTTCTGGGGTCTCTGTTCTGTTCCATTGATCTATGTGCTTGTTGTTGTACCAATACCAGGCCGTTTTGATTACAGTGGCTTTGTAGTACAGTTTGAAATCAGGTAATGTGACCCCTCCCACTCTGTTTTTTCCTCTCAAAATGGCTGCAGCTATTCGGGGTCTTTTTTGGTTCCATATAGGTTTTTGAAATGTTTGTTCTAGGTCTGTGAAATATGCTGTTAATATTTTAATAGGAATTGCATTGAATCTATAAATTGCTTTGGGTAGTATAGACATCTTAATGATATTAATTCTTCCAATCCATGAGCATGGTATACTCTTCAACTTCTTTAAATCTTCCTCTATTTCTTTTTTCAGTGTCACATGGTTTTCTGAGTACAGGTCTTTTACATCCTTGGTTAAGTTTATTCCTAGGTGTCTTATTTTTCTAGTTGCAATGGTAAATGGTATTGCTTTTTTAGTTTCTCTCTCTGAAAGTTCATTGTTTGTGTATAAGGATGCCATTGATTTCCAGATGTTGATTTTGTATCTAGCTACCTTGCCAAATTCGTTTATCAAATGTAGTAGTCCTTTGATGGGGTCTTTAGGGTTTTCTATGTACAATATCATGTCATCTGCAAATAATGACAGTTTTACTTCCTCCTTTCCAATTTGGATACCTTTCATGTTTTCTTCCTGTCAGATGGCTATGGCGAGGACTTCCAGTACTATGTTGAATAAGAGAACTGAGAGTGTTATGGGAGATCTCAGTCTGTAACTCTCTTTTTCTTGCTGCTTTTAAGATTCTCTCTTTGCCTTTAATCTTTGCTATATTAATTATGTTTGTTGGTGTGGACCTTTCGGGCTTATCTTGCTTGCAACTCTCTGCACATCTGAACTTATGTGCTTTTTTTTTTTTTTACCCTTGATTATTGTTTTCATGTCTGTGTGTGGGGTTGACCTTTCAGCTTGGTGGCTGTGAGGATTGGCCATGAGTACTGTGTATAAGCTCTTGTGTGAGGCTGACACCATGAAGATGAATTTACCCCATCAGGGTCTGGTGCATGCCAAGACCTTCCATTATGTGTTCTCCTTGTAGAGCTAATCAGGTAGTGCTCTGTTTTGGTGTGTGTTGGTTCTGTGGCCTTTTGGCAGAAACTCTCATGCAGGAAAATGCCAGCCACTGTCTCTGACTGGCCTGGGGCTACCTATTAGGAGCTATAAAGCTATCAACAGTTGGTAGCTGCTTTTATTACACCTTGATGTATGTTTGAGGGGCCAAGCTGCAAGCTGAGGTCATCTTGGGGACTGGTGCCAGGTTTGTGGAAGTTTAGGGAAAGCTCCAAGGCACCCCAACCCCCGTGTGTACTGTCAGCTTTTCCAGAAGACTCAGTCAGTGAAGTCTGAGTCAGTGAAGTCTACTGCCTAGGGCAGTAGACAATTTTCATGGCAAAGGGTCTCAGAAAGTCAGCAGGGTGGGAAGAATAGTGTTCACTAGGTTAATACAGATTCAAACTCAGTAATAGCACCGAATCTGAGGTCACTCAGCTGAAGATTCAGGGTTCACTGTGGCCAGCCATCATTAGTTTGCAGCCTGTAGACCTTGGTTGCAGGGAAGAGTCTCATGGAGTTGACAGAGTAGAGCTGATAGAGTTTACCAGGCTAGTGACTTTTCCAGCTCCAGCTGCCTTCTTGTCCACTGCTTTGATGACAACCACAGGAAATGTTTGTCTCATTTCATTAACAGCAAAACAGCCCAGAGGAGGGTAGTCAAAGAAGCTCTCAAGACTCATGGCTTGCTGGAAACCATATTGACAATGGTAGCATCACCAGATTTCAAAAACTTAGGGCCATCTTCTAGCTTTTTTCCTGAACGATGATCAATTTTCTCCTTCAGCTCAGCAAATTTTCAGGCAATGTGAGCTGTGCGATAATCCAGCACAGATGCATATCCAACACTGATATGGCATGGATGGTTCAAGATAATCACCTGAGTTGTGAAGCCAGCTGCTTCCATTGGTGGGTCACTTTTCCTGTCACCAGTCACATTGCCATAGCGAACATCTTTGACAGACACTTTCTTGACATTGAAGCCCACACTGTCCCCAGGAAGAGCTTCATTCTAAGCTTCATGGTGCAGTTTAACAGACTTTACTGCAGTTGTAAGATTAACTGGAGCAAAGGTGACCACCATGCTAGATTTGAAAGCAGCAGTCTCTACTTAGCCCACAGGAAAAATATCAATACCATCAATTTTGTAGGCATCCTAGCAGGGCAGATGCACAGGTTTGTCAGTTGAACAAGTTGATGGTAAGATTCAGAGTTTCAAAGAGTGTGGTTCCACTGGCATTGCCATCTTTGTGGGTGACTTTCCATCCCTTGAACCAAGGCATATTAGCACTTAGCTCCAGCATGTCGCCACCATTCCAACCAGAAACTGGCAAAAATGCTACTGTGTCAGGGTTGTAGCCAATTATCTTTATGTTTAACAGTTTCCTCATAGCTCTTCTGGATGTAGGGCAGCTCAGTGGAATTTACTTTGTTAACACCAACAATCAGTTGTTTCACACCCAGTGTGTAAGCAAAGAGGACATGTTCACAGGTCTGCTAATTCTTGGAGATGCCTACTTCAAATTCACCAACACCAGCAGCAATGATAAGGACAGCACAGTCAGCCAAAGATGTGCCTGTCATCATGTTTTTGATAAAGTCTCTGTCTTGGGACATCAATGACCATCACATAATACTTGCTTGTATTGGATTTTCACAGGGAGATATCAGTGGTGATACCACACTCACATTCAACTCTCAGTTTATCCAAGACCCAGGAATACTTGAAGGAGCCCTTCCCCATTTCGGTAGGCTCCTTCTCAAATTTTTTGATGGTTCTTTTGTTGATCCCACCACATTTGTAGATCAGATAGATGGCTAGTAGTGGTAGACTTGCCAGAATCTACCTGTCTAATGATGACGATGTTGATATGCATCTTTTCCTTTCTTGTTTTGCATTTGATTTAGTGGTGGTGTTCATGACATCCGAGTTCTGGTGGTAAACCCATTGCAAAAAGGCAGGCTCCACTTCTGACATTCTCCATTAACCTTGCTAACAGTGCTGACCCAAACTTGAAGTTTCCCTGAGGAAATCACCAAAGTGGCACCCCTCCAAATTGGTTACTATGCTGACACACTTGATGAGTGACTTCAATCAACACCAGTACACATCAGTGTCTGCAACAGTCCAGACTGAGCCTTGCAGATGCCACACCAAAAGCCTGCCTTGCAAACGAGCAACAATTGTGCCCAAACCTCACAGTCAAGGGAGTCAGGGACTAGCCTTGCCTGCCAGTGTTTCCATGGCAGTTGTGGCCCAACCACAACAGAAGGCCACACTAGTCCACACAAGGAACACATCTGGAGCATCTGGCTCTGATGACTTTGGCAATTCCATCCCTGGGCCCCACAGGACGCCTTCAAAATAAGGCCACTATTTTAAGACCAGGAGATCTAACTGATCTACCTAACACTTAGAAACAAACAGGTAAAAAAGGAAACAAAAGAATATGTTAGAAAAAAATTAAAAAGCCCAGAAAAAGAACTAAATGAAACAGAAGTAAGGTGTTTCATTACTATTACTTAAAGAGTTTAAAGTAATAGTCACAAAGATGCTCATTAAACTCTGCAGACAAGTGGATAAACTCAGCAAGAACTTCAACAAAGAGATAAAAATTGTAAAAAAGAACCTATCAGAATTGAAAAATATAACAACTGAAATTTTAAAAAAAAACATGAGAAGGAATCAATATCAGAGCATATGATGCAAAAGAATCATAGTGCTTCTGATCAGCCCTCAGGAAGACAGGAGAGTGGAAATCACCCAATTAGGTGATTTAAAAAAAAAAACAAACAATGAATGAGGATAGCATAAGGGAAATCTGGGACATCATTAAGTGTTCTACCATTCACATCATAGGGGTGCCACAGGAAAAAGACAGAGAAAAGGATGGAAAATCTTTTTGAAGAAATAATGTTTGAAAACGTTTCCAACCTGAAGAAGGAAACACACATCCAAGTCCAGAAAGCACAGAGCAAAATGAACCCATAGAGATTCATACCAAGATACATCATAATTAAAATGTTGTATCAGAAATAAATATAAATAAATAAATAAATAAATAAATAAACTAGTTACATACAAGGGAATGCCCATAAGATTATAAACTGATTTTTCGACAGAAACCACGAAGTCTAGAGGAGATTGGAATGATATATTTAACATAACAAAAGGAAAAACCTACCACCAAGAATACTCTACCTGGCAAGGTTGTCACTCAGAATTTAAGGAGAGATAATTTCCCAGACAAGTAAAAACTAAAGGAGTTCATCACTGCTAAACTGGCATTGCAAGAATATAAAAGGGATTTTTTTAAGTGGAAAAGAAAAGGTCAAAACTAGAAATAAAATACATGAAAGAAAAAAAAATCTCACTAGTAAAGGCAAACACAGTAAAGGTAGTAGACCAACTACTTATATAGCTAGTATGAAAATGGCAATAAGTACATGCCTATTAATAAATACCTTAAAGTCAGTTACTCGCAGGGCTGGAGGAGGGGGCCCATCTCCCACTGGGACTATAGGGTCAGTGGTCGCAGGCTTCTATTTGTCCTTTGCAGTGGTCACTTTTGCTGTCTGTCTCCTTGCCTTCAAGCCCAGGGCTGCAGGGGCCGGAGCGAGCATGCCTCCTGTGGCCATGGCAGCCCCAAATGGAAATGGCCTGTACAATATATAAATCTTGGTAGACAGTATGTCTTCAGGCTGTGAAGCTGGCAGTCTCCACAGCTTTCTGAGCCAAGAGCATTTGTTTTCAGTGTGGCATCCAGCCTGCAGTCTGCATCATGCCAGTTTTGTCAACAGGATCTGGTAGGACACAGTGATAGATAGATTCAACTTATTGAAGATATTGAATATATATCACTGAGATATGCCACTAAAAGTGTCGCTCAAAATAACAGAAATGGAAGATGGCATCACATTAAGTGGAAGCTGCACTGACAACTTCCCAGGACCAAACTGGACTTACAATTAAAATATAGAAAATTCATCCTGAATAATTAACTGAAGACTAGATGGAGAGGACTCTCATAACCAAGGATTAAAGAGAAGGCCACATGGAGACTGGTAGGCAGTGCAAAGGTGCAAGAGGGCTGGTTAGGCTTCCACAGGCAGCAACTGAAATACTGTAGGGATATCATAGCTGGGGGTGGGGTTCCCCCTGAGAACTCTGGAGCCTAAACTCCAAACAGTGCTCCTCAGCCCAGAGCACCAAAACTGGGAAAGGGGCCCACATAACATCTGACTGGGAAAAGAACTGGGAGTTCTGTCCAGCAGGGACAGATGGCTAGAAATGCAGACACTCCCTTAAAGAGCAACCACACTAAATTTTAATTTTGTTTGCATCCATTTACTTTGGGCTCCCGCAGTGGGAGGGCAGTGTGGACTAGAGTTACATGTGGAGATTCTGGGGTTGGTGGCTCAGCACGGAGAGAGCAGACAGGACAGACACTGGGAACCCTGTGCTGAATCACTCTTCCATGCTGCAGAAGCCACCTTTTTCAGGCAGAACTTTCCCATCAATGCAGCTTTTGCCTTGGTAGGGGTGGAGTAATAAGTTGCCCCACCTGTTGGAAACCCTCTAGCCCCACCCTGTGGAGTTTACACCATGTTGAGATCTACAGCCTGAGTCTTATTAAGTGATTGAGACAGAGGAGGATTTCTGGGTTCTTTGTCTTTACCTGACCAGCTCCTGGGCCCAGGGCTAGTAAAAACAGACCTTGGTGCACAGGTTGGTCTTCTTTCCCACGTCACACAATTTAGTCACTCTCTGGATCTCTACCAAAAGTCTCTCCAGAAAATGTATGGCCCCTTAAAGTTGCTGCTGGGTGTATTTGCAGGACTGTAGTATGGCAGGGTGGCCCCTCCAGCAGTCCAATGGAATGAACTGCCCAGGCTTGTGCTCTAACGTTAGGAATGCTCTTTCCCTGGGAGTATGGAGTTTGAGTCTCCCAGGCAGACTGAATCACCACTGATTCTCACCTCTAGATGCTACTGGGACTCATATTTCCATCTCTATTGCTTTGATTGTTGATCCCTGCCTAGGGTTGAGATCCCACACTCCTAGCGGGAGGGGGTTGCAATTTCCTTCTGGGTTCTCAGCTGCTTCCACATACACATGAGAGAGCTATCCCTTTCTTTGTCTCTGCCCTTCTTATCTGTTTCTATGTGGCTTCTTTTGTATTCTTTGGTTATAATATTTCAGATCAGCTAGCCTTCAATTGGTTTTTCAGGTTGATTGTTCCATAATTTAGCTGGGGCTGGGAGAAGTAGGCACAGCTTCCAGCTACCCTGCAACCATCTTGGAATCTCTTCCTTTTAATTTTGTATTAGTTTGGGCACAGTGTATTTTTTTTTGAGATTTTTTTCTCATTTTATTTAAGTTATAAAATGTATTAATCAATAATTAGTCATAAAATGTACCATTGTACTTCTATTGCCTGAGGTATCTATCACCATTCTCCAACTTTCATTCCTAAATTAGTAAATTCTAATTTGCCTACCTAGGAGTTTATCAGTCTTATTCTTTTCCCATTAATCCATTCTTAGTTTTATTAATTTTATTTATTATTCATCTATTATTAATATCTCTATTATTCATCTATTTCTTTATTCTTATTCTTACCTTTCTATTTCCTTTTTTTCTGTGTATTCAGCATTTGTTTTTGCATATCTGCACTTAAAGCTATGCATGTATCTCAAAGTACTGTTTTTATTTTATCTTGCAAAATTTGAATTATATTTTTTAAATATCTAGTTTATTCTCTGGCTTTCTTATTGTTTTACAAATTATTCAGGAGTAAGTTGTTTTATTTTCAAGTATTTGATGTTTTCTTAGTTATAAAATTATTGATTTCTAAATTTATTTCATAGTGTTCAGAGAATATAATCTGTTCGTTTTCAACCTCATAAATTTATACATGTTTTATGGCTCAGCATATGGGCTTTTTTGGTGACTACACTGTGCTTTTGGGAAAAAAATTCTTTCTGTAGTTCTAGAATATATTTACAGTTGTTTAGTATCAATCTAGGCAGTCTTAGATCATTTCTGTGTTACTGTATATTTTGTTTATTTTTCATTTAACTGCTGACAATAGGATGCTGAAATCAACAATAATTGTAAAATAGACTCAATTAAATCCCTTATACCTATAACTTTGATGTGTTATAAAGGTAATTTTTTAAGCAATAGCTTTATGGTTTTATGTTTTCCTGACTAATACATTGCTTTGTCATTATAAACTGTTTCTTATTTGTTATCATCATTACTTTGTCTTATAGTTTATTTTATCTAATATCAGTAGAGACAACCCTTATGTAGACAAAGCTTATTGTCCTATTTGTGTTACATACACTTGCATCAATTTACTTTCAACCTCTCTGTGCATTTATATCTAAAGTTCATTTATTTAGAAACCATATTGAGTAGTTTTTGTTTTAATTCATTATGCCAAGTTCTACCTTTCAGATCTTGTGTTTATCTTATTAACATTTGATGTAATTGTCAATAAAAGTTGGATTATTTTCTATCATTTAATTATTGATTTCCTTTGTATCTCTTCTCTTTTTTTTTAATATCTTTTTATTGATTTCAGAGAGAGGGAAGGAGAGGGAGAGAGAGAGAGAGAAATGTCAATGATGAGAGAGTCATTGATCAAGCCCACAACCCGGGCATGTGCCCTGACTGGGAATCGAACCCCGATCGCCTGGATCCTAGGTCAATGCTCAACCACTGAGCCATGGCCGGCCGGGCTCTTCACTTTTTTATTTCAACTATTTATAAAATACATTGTTAATTTTTCTTGCCAAGTTCCTTAGTTTTTTTAAGTCCCTCCTCTAGCTTACTGACTTAAATAACTTATTTAGATAATTTGTTTTCAATTTTTAATTATTTTTGCAAGTATTTAACTTAGAGTTTAAATAAAGGAGCATTCAGAAAAACATATTATTTTAGTAATTACACTGGAAACCATCCTGGGCTATATCCCAGGCACTTGCTAAATTACAGAGCAATCATGTCTAGTACTGAGATTTTATGAAGAATTAAAAGGAATTTGTCAAAATTAGGCACAAAACAGTTAGATTAAAATAATAAAATTAAAAATTCAGCATATGATCCTCTGGGTACAAAGAGAAGCAGCAATAATTAATTGTAGGTACAATATTTTAAGTATTACTTTTCATGCTATTTTACAGAATATGTCCACAAAAGCCACTGGTTGGCCCTAGTTTTAATTGTCTGTCCTATATGATTTCTTTTTTCCTGTCTCCCTTTTTTGTCTCAGCTCTTACATCATTTAAATACTCAGTGATTAGTGCCATCATCAACTCCTTTTCTTCCAACATGCTGATTAAATTTTGAATACGCTGTTCACAGCTGCATGATTATTGATAAAATTTTTTAAATGAGGAAAGATTTATTTTAGTACTGTGCAACTACTAAACACTTTAGTTTTACGTGTTTCCTTAGAAAATTAACTGCCCCAAATATTTTTCCACAGCATTCACATTTCTTCTACCAGCAATATGTTTAACATTCTAAAACTCACCTAAATAATATCTTCCCTAAATATTTTACTTTTCAAGTTAAAAATAGTATAGATACCTCTGCTGGATTATACAAGCTTTTTAACAAGAACAGATTTTTGTCAGCAATACAACAGAATGATTTTTTATCTTTTAATATGTTAAATGGTATATGAATATTCCCTAAGGAATTATTATTACTACCTTATTAATTTGTGAGTTTTTAAAATCATATAGAGATTATTTTATAATCTGAGTAATTCTAAGAAATAAGCTAGGGAAGGTATTATTTATAATTTATGTATGAATAAAATATGACAAACAATAGAATGAACAAGTCATTGAATGAAAATAAAGACAAATTCTAATTTCTTGAATCTTATAAAGCCCATCATTATTAATAGGTTATTAAGCATTGACTGCTTTTAAAAATAAACCTTATAGTGTTTAAAGTTTGGAGGCAGTTAACCAAAAAGAACAGAAGACAGTGTTAAATAAATTGGGAATTCATAAATCCTTGGATTTCACTATCACCAACATTTTAACCTTGTTGAAATATTTTTTCTTTTAATTCAACCTAGTAACTCATAATGATATATTATGTTGCTATTATTTATTAATTTAAAATTGCATTTAGACATTACTTGAATTTTGCTGTGACCTATTATAGAAAACTCACAAAAGTATAGAAGATTGTAATAAAAACAGCCTGGTATTAGTACAACACCAGGTATATAGATCAATGGAACAGAACAGAGATCCCAGAAATAGACCCAAGCCATTATGGCCAGTTAATATTTGACAAAGGAAGCAAGAGCACACAATGGAGTAAAAACAGCTTCTTTAATAAATGTGCTGGGAAAATTGGACAGTTACATGCAAGGAAATGAAACTAGACCACCAAATTTCACCATACAAAAAAATAAACACAAAATGGATAAAAGACTTAAAATGTAAGTCACAAAACAATAAAAATACTAGAATAAAAAATAGGCAGTAAAGTCACAGACATCTCATGTAGTGGAATTTTCACTGATACATTTCCTAGGGCAAGAGATACAAAAGAAAACAATAAACATATGGGACTACACCAAACTAAAAAGCTTCTGCACAATAAAAGAAAACAGCTTCAAAATACAAAGGAAGCCCACAGTCTGGGAAAACATATTTGCGAAGGATGTATCTGATAAGGGGCTAATTTCCAAAGTGTACAAAGAACTGATACTACTGAGCAGGAGGAAGACAAACAATCCAATTAAAAAATGGGCAAAGGACATGAATAGACACTTCTCCAAAAAGGACATACAGATGGCCAAGAGACATATGAAAAAATGCTCAACATTGTTAATTATCAGAAAGATGCAAATTAAAACCACAATGAGGTATCACTTCACACCTGTCAGAATGGCTACCATCAACAAATCAACAAGTGACATGTGCTGGTGAGGATGTGGAAAAAGGAAAACCCTAGTACACTGCTGGTGGGAATGCAGACTGGTGAAAACAGTATGGAGATTCCTCAGAAAATTAAAAATGGAGCTGCCTTTTGACCCAGTGATTCCACTTCTAGGAATAAATTCTGAGAATCCTGAAACACTAATCAGAAAGAAATATACACCCTTATGTTGATAGCAGCACAATTTACAATAGCTAAGATCTGGAAGCAGCCCAAGTGCCCATCAGTAGATGAGTGGATAAAAAAACAGTGGGACATTTACACCATGGAATACTATGCAGCTGTAATGAAGAAGGATCTCATACTGTTTGGGACAGTATGGAATGACTTGGAAAATATTATGCTAAGAGAAATATACCAGGCAGATAAAGAAACATCACATGATCTCACTTATATGTGGAATCTAAAGAACTCAATATACCAATGAACAGAAACTATTCAATGACATGGAAGCATGGATCAGATTGATGAATCTCAGAGAAATGGAGGGGGGCATGTGGGTGGAGGGGGAAAGATTATCCAAAGAATTTATATGCATATATGCACAACCCAAGGACACGTACAATGGTGTGGAGAGGGACTGGGGAGCGGGATGGAATTAGGTGGAATGGGTCATTGTGGAGAGAAAGGAAAATCTCTAATATTTTGAACAAAACAAAAATCACATGCACATTTCTTATGTGTGTTTTTTCTACATTTTCTCAAGATAATACAAAAAGAAATGATAAAAATTAACACTACAAATATTTTTCTATATTTCTGGCATATGGCTTTTATAATAACATCAATAATAAATTAAATAATAATAAATAATAATTTAATTGTTATTTAATCCTAACAAAACCAATGCATTGCCACATACCTATTTTATAGATAATGATAAAACTAAGCGTCACATAGATCATGTAATATGTTCAAAATCACATTACTGCAGGTGACAAAAGCAAGATACAAAACAAGGTCTTCTGTCTAAGACACCCATGATGTTTACACTGTACTATATGGGAAAAGAAAGAGGAGGTATGGGAATGGAGAAAAGACAAAGGGTAAAAGTAAAAGCTAAGGTGCAGTGCTAGTCAATTTCACATACAACATTTCATTATTTGTGATTTGTTTTGTTAATATTATTTCCATTTATTTTTAACAACTTAATAAACTGAAATTCAGAAATTAATAACTGTTTCCTAGGTGAAGCAGTTGGTAAAAGGTGGAGCTAAAACTAAAAAATAGATATTATTATTCCTACATCTAAATGTCTTCTTCTTCTAAGTTCAAGACCCACATGGCAACTATTAAAACTGTGTACAATACCTCAGGCTGCTCAAAATAAATATGTTCTAAACAATCTCATCATTTGTAACCTTGTCCCAATCCCAGTGTCTTTTTTCTATATTGGTGAGTCATACCATTATTTACCCTATAACAAAAAATAAGAACCCCAGGTGAATTTTAATCCTTATACATTTTAGTACCATATTTTCAGAATTTTAAACTGCATACAATAATATACTATATGAATCCAGATCTCTTACAATGTATAAAATATATTATATTTTAAAAATGAAGGTCAAATTGTATAATTGCTATACTTTATAGTAATAATAGTAATAATAGCTAACATTTATATATTTTTTATTATGTTCCAGATACTGGTCTATGCACTTTAATAGTTTTAATTAATTTAATTTTTATATTATTACTATTTTGCAAATAGGAAAACTGAGATAGATTGAGTTTAAGTAGTTTGTTCAAGGACACACTTCCTAGGATGTGAATAGTTAGTATTAAAACCCAGGCAATTATTCTCAAGAACCTGTTTTCTTGACTTCTGTGCCATATTGATTTACTGATTTAAAATAGGTGAGGATGATATACAATGGCACATTCTAGTTAAAGAAGCATAAGAATATGGAATGTGTGTCTTTTGAACTCTATGATCAGGAGACCAGAGGAAAATTCAATATGATCAGGAGACCAGAGGAAAATTCAATATGACTACAGAGTAATTACCTGTGTGACTGTAAGCAAGCTGCTTAATATTTTTGGTTATTATTTTCATCATACATAATAAGATAGATTTGATCTGATAACTTTAAGGTACCTCTGTGCATTAAAATTCTGTATTAAATAATATAGATATTACACTTATTCTCTTAAAATCAATAAATATATTAAAATATCAGAGTTTTAATTGAAATGACTTTTAAGGCAAAGCGTATTTAAATTCAGTATATGACATATTGTGGAAAAGTCCTCTCAAACCCCAAAACACTTGCATAACTGTAAATCCCACTAGAAAGTTAACTCTGTGAGATGGGGAAATGTGTCTGATTATTTATCACCATCCTCCTAGTATCTAGAGCAGTGCCTGGAAAAAATATCTGCCAAATCAATATATCAGAGACTGGAGACTATCTCTAACATGATTGTTTTAGACTGTTTTGGCAGCTATAACACCAAAGAGAGGATAGGCTACAACAACAAAAATTTATTTCTCACAGTTGAGGAAGGCTGAGAAGTCCAAGATCAGGGTGTCAGCATGATCTTACAGGAATAGCTTTACCAGTTATTTCTAGTTTCTACATTCTTTGTTAGAAAGATTGTTCTGAAAGCAGATGGAAACAGTTGATTTAAGTGTGAAAACACTAGATCATCTCCCACTCACTATTTCCTGTTTCTTAATCCTTTCAGTGACAGCTGGACTCAGACAAGCTCATAAAATAATGAACACACTTTTACATAAAGTCATGAACAAATTTTGGGCTAAATCACATGAACCTTTAATAACAATACTTCACATTTGTATAGCTTACCAAATTTATACCACAGACATCATCTCAGAGATAAGAAAGTTGGCTGTTTTCAGAACTTAGCTATTGTAAATTGTGCTGCTATGAACTTAGAGGTGCATAAATTCTTTCTGATTGGTGTTTCAGGTTTCTTAGGATATATCCCTAGAAGTGGGATCACTGGGTAAAATGGCAGTCTCATATTTAACTTTTTGAGGAAACTCCATACTATTTTTCATAGTGGTTACACCAGTCTGCATTCCCACCAGCAGTGTACTAGGGTTTCTTTTCTCCACATTCTTGTTAGCACTTGTCTTTTGTTGATTTGTTGATGGTAGCCATTCTGACAGGTGTGAGATGATATCTCATTGTCATTTAAATTTGCATCTCTCTGATGATTAGTGACTTTGACCATTTTTTCATATGTCTAGGAATATATCTCAAGAAACCTGAAACACCAATCAGAAAGAATTTATGCACCCCTATGTTCATAGCAGTGTAATTTACAATAGCTAAGATCTGGAAATAGCCCAAGTGCCCATCAGTAGATGAGTGGATAAAAGAGCTGTGGTACATTTACACCATGGAATACTATTCAGCTGTAAAAAAGAAGGATCTCTTACCCTGTGGGACAGCATGGATGGAACTGGAAAGTATTATGCTAAGTGAAATAAGCCAGTCAGAGAAAGACAAATATCAGATGATCTCACTCGCACGTGGAATATAACGTACAAAATAAACTGATGAACAAAATAAAACCAGAGACATAGAAGCATGGAACAGACTGTGGAATATCAGAGGGAATGAGGGATTGGGGGAGAGGGTGGGGAGAGATTAGTCAAAGAATTTATATGCATATATGCATAACATATAGACACAGACAATGCAAGGAAGGCCTGGAGGGGCAGATGCGGGGTGGAGGGAACCAATGGGGGAAATAAAGGGGGACATAACATCATAATAGTTTCAACAATAAAGATAAATTTTTAAAAAGAGAAAAAAGTTGGGTGCTTTAATCCTTAGTCTTTAAAAAGAAAAAAAAGAACTTCTTGGGAGACTACTGCTATGCACTGGGTATAGTTGCTGTAGAAGAAAAGAACAAATTAAATATCAGTCAGACTATTTACTAATCCTGGGAGCAAAAATGCTTAGTGCATGCTCTGCTGAAAGTTTGATGGGGAATGATGCAGAAATTCACAAGGGAACAGATAGTTTTTACATTGTTTACTGCGTTTCTAGCATTGGTGCCCTACAAACTCTTTTTAGACATTAATGAGGTCATGTCCCAGGCATCCAAGAACCTAGAGCACCATTAAACTGGTATCTGGGCAGAAGCACAAGTGAGCCTAACAGCATGTGAGAGAGAAAAGAAATTTTGTTTGCTTCTCTACACGTTAAAATGTGCTCAAAACACTCAGGTTAAAAATGAGAGATCAAATCGGTGCATATTTGGAAATAGACATGAAATTCATCAAAAGTTTCAAAACAATATAATTTGTATTAGTAATGTTATGCATACAACTATGCTAGTAATAATAATTATGAACTGCCAAGTACATATATTAATACTGTTTTAGATGTTTATATACATTAAACCATAAGATAAAAGGGGAATTAGTTTTATATGTTTCTTAATTTTATTTATATTTTTAGAAAGATGCTTCATTGTTTTGTATTATTATTTCACAGTCTATTCTTTTTGAAGAGAGATTTTGGGGTTTTTATATCTGTTCAATGTACATTTTATGCTGTGTTCTTGAAAGAGACATATAATGAGATATCAAGTATGTGTACTTAATTGTATGTTCTTTCAGCTGATACACATTACATCATGCATAAATGCATTCATATCTTCTTTACTTGCATTTAAATATAACAGATTTTAATTGAAAGTAATCCAATAACTTCTTTTTCATAAGGTTTATTTTGTCTCATATGAAATATAATACAATGTTTCTCAAATATTTAATAAGTTACTATATTTTCTATGTCTGACATAATTAGAATTGTGATTTTCACATATTTAAGCAGTAGAAAAAAACAGAACTAAGCAGTTTTTTAAATTTAGAATTTTTGTAACACAAAGTCCCTGCCTTTTGAACAAAGATTTAGTTTTTTTCTCTTTTGGAAGTCTGTGATTAAAATATTGTACCTAAATGTGTTCCAGTGAGAATACAGCTGCTTTAAGGAATTCAGGAAGAAACAATTTCCATTCTGTTTGGTTTAAACTAATCCCTGAATATGACTGAGCAATTTTGCACTGAAATACATATAGAAAGCCAGTGAGAGGCTTTTCATAAATGCTCATACTTGCCAAATTGGGACTATACTAGGGACGTTTTCTCTTATTTCAATTGGCCTTCAAACCACCCTTGAAAGATAAATAGATTTGCCCATTTTACACCATGAAGCTGTGCAAGGTCAAGTGGTTACCAAGGCATAGATGGAATTCAAAGACAAGTTCTTATAAACCTAAACCATTTCCTGTTGTGCCGTTGCCACCTCAATGAATTGTTTAAATGAATTGCTATTTATCTTTGGGTATTAGGACTACTAAGCTAGAGTTGCTTAAAGTATTATACTTTCCAAAATTAAATGAGAGGATAGACCCTTCTTTTATTAGAGTATAAATGCAAATGTCTTTTCAGAATTATATACCACAAACAGGAAGCTGGCAGAATTAATAATTGTGCCAGCTGTCAATCTTTTCATGCATAAAATTCAAAATTTGTTACTTTGCCAACATATGAAATGTCATTTTACAAAAAACTAATATGCAGCCATTTTACAAAAAAACTAATATCAACCCTAATGAACCAATAGCAATCTGCAATAGCTATAATTGAGTATAACTTAAAAATTATTTGAACATAGTTTTTAAAACTGTGTTGATTATGGATAAAATTTTAGATTTAGAATGAACCATGGGTTTTGGAGTTTGAAAACTATGAATAATTTTAATGACATTTGAACTTATCCTGACATCTTGATTGTATAGGTAAGGATTCTAAGGGCCAGAGACAGAAGTAAATTGCTCCTGCTTAGGTAGAGGTGGGGATGACATCCCAGGGATTATCCAGTATTTCATCTTTAATTCTCATTTTGTGCCTAAAGTAGTACAAGGATTATTTATTTATTATTTATTTATTTAAATCTGTTATAATTCATTTATGAAAATAACTGTGATGGCCTACGAATAGAATTTTAAAAGATAGAATAAACTAAAAGTATGAGTAAAAGAAGAAATGAAAACTGAGAATGAGTTACAAATGGACCTAGAAATGAGACAAATAAAGTATACCATGAAGTCTTATGTTGTTTTAAATAGCTTCCAATTTAACTATAAGTTTGTAGTACAAATGCAATAATTAAAATTTGATCTGGTAGTAATTTACTACATCCATAAAGTAAGAAGTAAGCTAACTTTGGAAGAAAGTGGTGTTCAGGAGCTGAATCACACTAACTCAAACCACTTCATGGCATTCAATTATAAACATCCCTTCCAACTCTGAGTCCAGTGTTATCATATAGGTATCTTGAAATCAGCCACTGTGGAAGAATGTACACTATGAGAATCAGCACATGGTACACATGATGGCTTTTTGTCCCCTGGAGAGCTAGTTGTCAAACATTCACCAGCACACCACTACTAAAATCTATTTAAGACACATACAGACACACACTTTAGGCATTCTCCAGTGTATGAATCATACATCAAAGATATAATTCAGTAAAAAAAAAATCTCATGAAACTTCAATACACTATAGTCTGGATACCCTCATATTGCTTGAAATAAATAATTGATCAAAGTATAAGTTTTAGAGTCTATAGAAAAAGTAATGGACCATATATGCTTCATGCCACCTTCTATAAGTACTTTTCTCTGAGCTGAGGATCGTTCAATATTGGGCAGTAGTTAGTTCCAGATAATAGCATCTGGTAACTACTTGGAATCTAACCCAAAATAATAAAGCTGAGAGAGTTGAGGTAGCTTAAAAGGATAAATAATCAAGGCTTTCTTTCCACTCATCCATTCCTGGTTTATTTCCAGTCCTTCAAATTAGGTATTGAAGTCCTTAAACTCAAAACATCAGAGCTGTGAGAAGGCAGGTGTTAGCAAACCTAGAAAACTAGCCAAAGAGTGAGCTTTAAGTTCCACTAAGCAGCTTTCTTGACTTCATAATTTTTTTGGTCTTAAGATGCCTAGTAATAGTGTCTCTAGCAGAGATGCATAGGACACCTTGTTGTGTGTTATTAGTCCTTTTGCCTCTCTGTGTCTGCTAATTCTTATTCCTTCTATGTGAGTGTATGATCAACTCATATTCATACATATACATAGGCATCTGCATATGTGTATAAACTTTACATTAAATTCTAGTGCTTGACATATTATTTTATATCTTAGATATAATGCATTATGCTAAATTAATTTTGAAGGTCATTACATCCATGTCCCATGATGATTAACTTACATTTTGTGACCTTTCCTGAGTGCCATGAAATTGCTGGCCCTAACCTCTACATTCTATAGGAGGGATGCAGACTTTATTCCTCCCTTGACATCTTTCATTTACACATGAATCATGCATGAAATGCAGTTTAAAAGTAGATGCCACTGGTCTTAAAGGAAACCATCACAAATGTGAAAATACAATCCACACAATGGGAGAAAATCTTCTTAAATTTTACATCTGATAAGGGACTTGTACTAGAATATATAAGGAAGCCTTATAACTAGGTAATAAAAATATATATAACCCAAATTAAAAATGGGCAAATTATATGAGTAGACATTTCTTCAAAGAAGAGATACAAATGGTCAATAAGCATATAAAAAGATGCTTAGTAATATTAGCCATCAAAAAATGTAAATCAAAACTATGAGATACCACATCACATCACACATATTAGAAGAGCTATAATAAAAGAGACAGATTATAAGTGTTAGTGAAAAAGTAGAGAAATTGAAACTCTCATAGATTGCTGGTGGAATGTAAATTGATCCTATACTTTAGAAAACAGTCTGACAATTACTCAAAAGTTTAAACTTAGAGATATCTTATGACTCAGAAACTCTACTTTTAGATATATAAGCAATTAGGATAAAAACATACATTCACACAAAAACTTGCATGTGAATGTTCATAGCAGCATTATTTATAATAGCCCAAAGTGGAAACAACCCAAATGTCCATTATCTGGAAAATTAATAAAAAATGTGGTATATCTATATGGTGAAATATTATTTATCAATAAAAAGGAATGAAATACTGATGACTACTACAACATAAATGAAATTTGTAAACACTATACTAAATAATAGAAGCCAGTGACAAAATAACACATATTATGTGATTTTATTTATATGAAATGTCCAAAATAAACAATTATAAGACAGGAAATAGATTAATAATTTCTTAGAGCTAAGGCAGAGGCTGAATACAAGAGGGGAACCACTGCTAATGGATATAGGGATTTCTAAGGTTAAAAATTTTTCTAAAATTTACTTTGGTGATGGTTGCACATCTCTGTGAACATACAAAAGCTATATACAAAAAACTATTGAACAGTACCCTGTAAATGCAGGAATTGTGTGGTATGTGAATGATTCCTTAATGAAAAACATTATTTAAAAAAAGCAAGTGTCCCCATCTCCCAAGGTACTTCTCCTCATTATCTCATTATCATGGCTATTTGACTCAATTCACATCATTATATTCCTGAGTCAATCCCATGTCTCCAAACAGAGTAGATATCATGACTTAGAAACTACAACATTCAACTGAAGTAGAAAAAAATTGTTTTCTTATCCTGGCTTTGCTGCTTGCTATAAGTATTGCCTTTATATTTATCTTTGCAAATTTTATATCTCTACTTTAGTCCACTCAAAGGAAAAATTAGTAGATTAAACGTAATTTCTTAGATTCTTTCTAGAAGTGCAATATCTTTCTAGAATTGTGATATACCATAAAAAAAATATGGTATATGACTAGATTTGGAGAACAGAATTTTGTATCCATTGGTAATAGATCTATTATATAAAAAGTGATATAGACACATCATGCAGATAACTAAAAGGCAATATAATTTTCTTGTTCCTGAGCTAAGTGATTAAGAATGTCTTTAAGAAGCCCCACCATTCAGCAGTAGAACGTCAACCTATGATCCAGGAGATCATGGTTCAATTCCTGGTCAGAGCAATGCCCTGGTTGTAGGGTGAATCCCTGGTGGGCAGCATGTGAAAGGAAGCCAATCTATGACTCATCACTGAAGTTGCAATCTCTCTCTTTCTCTCCCTTTCTCTCTCTGAAATCATTAATAATAAAAATATATTGGGAAAAAATGTGTTTAAGGAAAAAATAACCAGGCAATTGTCTATTTATTTTTTCCCCCTTCTACTTTTTTATATTTAATTTTACTTATTTATTTTATTTTATTTATTTATTTATTTATTTATTTATTTATTTATTTATTTATTTATTTATAAATCTTTATTGATCTCAGAGAGAGGAAAGGAGAGGGAGAGAGAGACAGAAACATCAATGATGAGAGAGTCATTGATCAAGCCCACAATGGGCATGTGCCCTCACCGGGAATCGAACCCCGATCGCCTGGATCCTAGGTCGATGCTTAACCACTGAGCCATGCCCGGCCGGGCTGGAAATTTTTTCATTACTGCTTCAATTTCATTAGTTGTTATTGGCCTATTCATGTTTTCTGATTCTTTTTGATTCAGGTTTGGAAGATTGTATGCTTCTTGAAATTTGCCCATTTTACCCATTTTGTCCAGTTTGTTGGCACATAGTTGCTCATAGTATTTTCTTTCCATCCTTTGTATTTTAGTTAGGTCAGTTATATCACCTCTTTCATTTCTGATGTTATTTATTTGGGTCCTCTGTATTTCTTGGTGAGTCTGGCTAAAGGTTTATTATCTTATTTATCTTTTCAAAGAACCAGCTCTTGGTTACATTAATTTGTTGTTATGTTATTTCAGTCTCTATGTCATTAATTTCTGCTTTGATCATTATTGTTTCTTTCCTTCTACTTCCTAGGGGCTTTTCTTGCTGTTCATTTTCTAATTCTTTCAGTTGTGTTAGATGGGTTAGTAGAGATTTTTCTTGTTTCTTTAGATATTCCTGTACTGCTGAACATTCTTCTGAGACTGTTTTGCTCTGTCCCATAGGTTTTGGTTTGTTGTTTGTTCATTTTTGTTCTTTCTAGGAAGTGTTTGATTTCTTTTTTGGTCTCATTGCTAACCCCTTCATTGTTTAATAACATGCTATTTAGCCTCTTTGTATTTGAATATTTCTGATTTTTTTTATAGTGGTTGATTCTCTAGTTTCATGCCACTGTGCTGCAAGAAGATGCTTGATATGATTTTAATCTTGAGTTATCAAGACGATTTTTGCCCTAACATGCAGATTTTTTTTTGCAAATGTGTCATGTGCACTTGAGAAGAATGTGTATTCTGTTACTTTGGCATGAAATCTTTTGTTAATGTCAACTAAATCCATTAGATCTAGTGTGTCATTTAAGGTCTGTGTTTCCCTGTTGATTTTTTGTCTTAATTATCATCCCAGTGATGACAGTGAGGTGTTAAATTCCCCCACTATGATTGTGTTGTTGTCAATCTCCCCCTTAAAGTCCACCAAGAAATTTTTAATATGTTTAGGGGCTCCTGTATTCAGTGCATATACATTGATAAGGGTTATTTCCCCCTGTTGGATTGACCTCTTTAGTATTATGTAGCGACTTTTTTTGTCTCTTGTTATGGTCTTTATTTTGAAGTCTCTTTAGTTAGAAATAAGTATTGTTACTCCAGCTTTTTTTTATTTTCCATGAAATATTTTTTTCTATCCCTCCACTTTCAGCCTGTGTGAATCTTTTGATCTCAGGTGGGTCTCTTGTAGGCAGCATATAGTTGGGTCCTGTTTTCTTATCCATTAAGCTACCTTAAGTGTTTGCATTGAGCATTTATTACATTTACGTTTAACTTTACTATTGATATATACTTATTTAATGCCATATTCCCCCTTTATGCTGATATACCTTTCTCTCAATATTTCTTCTTTTTCTTAAAGCAAACCTTTTAGCATTTCTTGCAATGCTGGTTTGGTCGTATTGAACCCCTTTATCCTTCTTTTCTCTGAGAAGCTCTTTATTTCACCTTCAATTTTAAATTATAGCCTTGTTGCATAAAACAGTCTTGGTTGCATGTTCTTGTTTTTCATTACTTTGAGAATGTCATGCCAACCTCTTCTGGCCTGAAATGTTTCTTTTGAGAAATCTGCTATCTGCTTTATGAAGGTTCTTTGTAGGTCACTGCTTGTCTCTCTCTTGCAGACCTTAGTATTTTCTCTTTGTCCTTAATATTTACAATCTTAATTATGATGTGTCTTTGACTGGGTCTCTTTGGTTCCCTCCTGTTTGGAATCCTCTGTGCTTCCTGAACTTTTGTGGCTTTCTCCCTCACCTGCATATGGAATTTATCTGTCATTATTTCTTTCAACAAGTTCTCTATCCTTTTCTCACACCCCTCCTCCTCTGCCACCCTTATGATGCAAATGTTGTTTTACTTCATGTTGTCCCAAATCTCCCTTAGACTGTCCTCAGGCTTTTTAAGTGTTTTATTTTTTTGCTGCTATGTTTGAATGTTTTTTTCTACTGTATCTTATAAGTCACTTATTGTATCTCTGCTTCATTGAGCCTGCTTTTAATTCCTTCCAGCATATTTCTGATATCAAATATAGCATTCTTTATTTCTTCCTTGTTATTATTTATCATATCTAACTCTTTTTTTTTTTTGTTTTCACTAGGTTCCTGGTTCTTTCCATTGAGTGTTTTTTGGTTCTCTTTACTTTTCTTGAGCATCTATATAACCGTTACTCTGAACTCTATTTCTGATAACTTGCTTGACTCCATCTCAACAAGGTCTTTTTTCTGGTGATTTTTCCTTTTCTTTAGTTTGAGGTGTTTTGTTTTTTTTCTTTTCTTTTTTTTCTTTGTCTCTTTATTTTGGTGGCCCTTAATTTTTATATATGTACATTAGATATATTTGCTGTCTCCCAGTCTTGTGGAGTAGGACTTTGTAATATATGTCCAGTGGAGCCTAGAGGTGTGTTTTCCTTATACTTCTGAGCTCTTTGCTTTAGGCTTGTCTCTTTTGTGGGCACCCCTTTTGTGGGTTCTTTAGGCTCTCCTGTTGTTATTGGGTCTAGACTGTTTTGACCCATTCTTGGAAGGACACTTCCCTCAGGTTGGCTAACTATATATTCAGCCCCAATCACATCATGTGAGCTGTTGTTCAAGTACTTGCAAGAGAAGACAATACACAACCAAACTGCCAGTGAACAAGCAGTATGTTACAATATATCCTGACAATCACAATGAAAACATCCCAAGAGACAGTAGAATTGGAAGAGTGAAGTGATAACACAAATTCTAAAGCTAAAAATAAACAAAAAAACAAAACAATATTAAACAAAGAGAGAGAGAAAAGAATATTATTGCTAATAGTAAAGAAAAAATTTAAAAATAATAATATAAAATAATAAGTTAAAAATAGAGATGCTGTTGGGAGATAACATGGGCAGAGAAAAGAGTCTGAATACAGAGTGAGAAAATAGTTAAGAATAGAGCATAGGAATAGTAAAATTGTTGAAAAATAAAAAATAAAAATAAACTAAAGAAACACACAGAACAAACAAACAAAAAGACAAGAAGAAAATAAAATGAGAGGAAAAAAAAGAAAAAAAGTTATGCCAATGGGACAAAGAAAGAAAGAGGTAAAGAAAGGACAGGGAAGGAGTCCATAAGAGATATGGGGGAAAAATAGAGAAAAGCAGTAAATTTTTTGTTTTAATGTTAATATCCTAACAATTAAGCAGACTATATCAAGAAAATCTTGGAAAGACACCAACAAAACAAAAGAAAATAAAACAAGCAAAGCAAAGCAATTTAAAAAAATAATTAATTAAAAAACTAAAAAAAATTTTAAGGAGAAAAGTTTTTCTTTTTTCTCTTTTTTCTAAAAAAACAACAATAACAAGAAAAAAAAGTCAATCAGGTGAGTTTTGTCTAGGCAGCTTATTTTGTCTGAGGCTCACTGTTTGTATACTGATTTTGCTTCTCCGGGAAGGTACTTGTATATCAACCAATGTCCAGAGCTATCTAGATTTCACTCTGATTTCCTTAGGTAGTTGGCTGATCTGATTTTCTTTGTGGACCACCTCCACTTGTCAGCTACTTGGCCTCCCCCTTGTGGTTGCCTGGTCTTACTCCAGAGTCTTCTGAAGAGCCTTTAGGGCTCAGTTTGTCCAGTGTAGTTTGGGATATAGCTCCCCTTTCTTAGAGGTTGCCGTGTCAGGCACTGTCTGTGGGAAATTTAGTCTCTACTTCAAAGCCAGCTCCTCAGTCTCTACCCTATCCTCCACTTCTAGTTCTCCATATAATGGTCTGCTGTTGATTCAGTTTGAATTCAGCCTGTTGCCTTTTCTGTATGGGACATTTCAGTGGCCTGGGCTCAGTGAGTTCTATTAAAAAAAAATTCTGGTGAGCACTTTGCCTGCTCAGCTTCCAGAAGGAGTTTCGCCTTTCTCACTAGTTCCCCAAAATAGCTCCTGAGATCTAACTTTTCTTTTGTCATCCTGTGAGCTATTCTTTCTCCCTAAGGACTGCACCCTGTGGGGGATATCTGGGGTTTCAGTGAGCTGATCCAGCCCCTTTCCTGTTGGGGTGCTGTTCTTAGTTTGCAGGAGGGGTAGTTGTGCTCTTCCTTCCTGTCCCAGATCTGCTTGGTAGATCTCACAGGGTGCTCATTTCAAACTATCCATTTGGTAAACACAAATCTCACATCTCAATTGTCTTTCACTCAATATAAGCCTGGAAAGTGGACACCAGTTCAGCAATCATAAATTCAAAAATACACAGAGCAACACACTGGTAGAGAATCTACCTTGTGAGGAGCTGGCACCCCCTGCCTGGGAACCATGCATGAGGGGTCAGCAAGTCAGCCCCATGCTGCTCCCCTGCATAGCTAATCTCAGTAGAGCATGGGCAGTTTTTGGCGCTCTATCTAGGCTCCCCACAGGGCAGGTCAAAAGCCATGATTTGCCACACTGGTTGGTCTGGCACCTGGAGACCTGATCAGCACAATTGGTGGTTCCTGTCCCTCTCTGGTGGCTTGGTTGCTCTACCAGCATTTCTGGTCCTTCTCTGGCAGCAGGAAAGCACACAGTTCAAATACTTTCTGGGGTTCTACACAATGCCTTACAGGAAAGCATAGGGTCCCTGTAGGTGGCTGCTCAGTGCAGCCTTCTGCCCCCTTTATATTGGGGAACCACACACTGTGGGACAGCCTTTCCCATGGTCAGCATCCAGAGAGAAAGACTCTGTCCTGTCAGGCACCATTAGATGCATTGTTTTACTAGGAAGTCATGGTCCCCTCCTCACAGGCACACTGTTTTTCTTGCTCCCTCTACCCAACCTGCAAAGGTTCTCTTTCTGTTATCCTTCACTCTGGGTTTGAGATCCCAGCTTTTGGATGCCAGCCACACTATCAAGGGGATGGAGCTCTGTGGCTTCTAATCCTCTGGCTTTGAAGCCCAGCATTGGTTCAGGGGGCCTCCTTCTTTATGTGGCTCCTACTCTCTTACCAGACTCTATGATGTTTCTTCAGTGCTCCTTTCTCAAAATATGCCCACTTAAGTCTACTTCTCTTGTTTTTCCAAGCTGATTATACAGTATTTTAGTGGTAAATTGAGACCATGGCTGGGAGCAAGGGCACTCTGCTTCTTGTCATCTTCCCCTAATCACTTTTTTTCCTATTTTTAGAAACTTTAGATCTTATTTCTGCCACTTGCTAATTATAGGACTTCTTATAAAATGGGAATATAATAGTATTTATCTCAGTGAATTATCATGATGATTAGTTGAGATAATCCCACTACCTGGAAAAGAGAAAATCTTCAATAAGTGGTTGTTTTTATCACAAAAGAAAAATGTTCAATGAATCAGTTGTCCAATACAAAAACATAATTTTATTCTACATAGGATATTTCACACTTAGTTTTACTGATTCAAGGCCAATATGATTTATAGATTTTCTTGATCAAATCTGACCCAAAGATGGACATCTGTAGAATTCCAAGAACCTAAACCAAATTTTCTCCAGCTGGCCTACTTTCCAGTCATTTATTTATCTATCACCTATGGTATACTAAAAGAATACTTCTGTATCATTCCCCAGAAGTTGCTTGTATATTTGTTTTATTCATTGATTATTTTTCAGTCCCATGAGATTTAAGGCTGTGTCATATTATGAAAAATCCATATGCTTTCTGGCAACATTTTCAATAATTAGTTGTAACTTCAGATAATTTAACACACATCAATAACTGAGAAAATTTAAAATATGCTTTGCAATCATGTTAAATTGGAACTGTTGAGTACTAGTTCACTTATAAGAGTATAATTATAATTTTATATAGATACTGTGAAAATATCTTCAATTCAGTACTGTCGCAAATTTCACATAAATGTGTTGATAGCTTAGTTTTATTTGACATGGTGTTATATTTATAGTTAACACATATTTAATATGCATCATCCGTGTCCTACATACTTTTGCATGTATTTGATACACGATAAAAGAAAGACAAGTATGATTGTCTCTTTGAAGTTTCTTATCTATAAGTCATAATTGTTGAATGCTAATTTATTAGACAAAAATTATTTTAAAACCTACCAAAATTAAACATTATTGACAAATGGGGCAAAATGCTCAATAGGTAACAAATAGCAATTTTGTTTTTAAAAATAAAAAGAAGTTGGGACATGATCCTCTTGAAACTTCTCTGAGCAATGTCAATGAAATTAGGAAATATGGATCTCTGCTTTAATTTTTGTCACTAAATAGATGTGCAATGTTGAACTGATAAGAGTGTCATCATTATGCATAAATGAGAGAATTAGATAAATTCCAAAATTTATTCTGCCGGTAAATTTTAATTATTTAATATAAATTATTTTCTTTTTAATTTCTTACAAGTAATTGTTTATGTCCTACTCCTTTAGATATATTGCCTAAAAAAACCTTTTAAATCAGTTTAGGCCTTTCATTTGGGAAAAAACTTAAATAAAAATAGCTTCTCAAAATATGAGCAGGGGCTGTAACACTCTGTGACAGGTGACATTTTTCTTCTAGAGAAATGAATAGTAGCTCATTCTTTCATTTTTAAAGAAAGGTGGCATGCCACATTGCAAAGTCACCTTTTGAAGTGTTGAAATTCCTTCATTTTGCAAGCTCACACCAAGAAATTCAGCAATCTTTTTACATGATATACCAGCAGGAAGAGCTTACTCACTGGCATAGAATGGATTTGCATGTGATTTTGCTCACAGAATGATGTTTCATGCTGCCTTGAGCATTCTGCTGCTATAAATAGAATCTATAATTTTGTGTGGTGGAAGGGGAAGCAAATACATACATATTTTAAAGACATCTTTAAATTTAATCCCCAAATATATCATTTGTTTATGTCAGGCTTTAAACAAAGGTTTTTAAATGTGCCATATCTATATATCCTCATTAACCACACTAACATATTGCATATCTAATAATTAGGCTGAAAATTCTCAACTTAAAGCAAAAGGGTGCTAAACTGTATGTTTTTAAAATCTTTCTGCTTGCTTGAGTTTGAGATCTTTTCCAGATCATTAATGCCTCTTGGAAATGAAAAGATGGAGTAAAAAATTTATTCAAGTTATTTGTATAATTAGAGTGAAATAGAGTTTGCAGTACCACAAAGAAAAAGAAAATAACTAATTCAGAATTTAGGGGGTAACACCACTTATTAAAATTAAGCCTCAGTGACTTACCACTGCAACCTCTAGTCAGGACTGTGTGAGTTTTTTTCTGGGAGACTCCTAAAGCACCCTCTTGAAATCCTTTTTAGGTTGTGGGCCTGAGATTCAAAAGAAGGTTTCCTATAAAACCCAGCTAATGAGATTCTTTTAGAATTCATTGCTTAGATAATGTTCCCTTGTTATCTGGTTAACCAGAATTCTTTTATTTAAGACTTCTCTTTCACACCATGCACACAAAAAACTTTGCTAAATCTAATAAATGTGGAATATTGGAAAAAAATGTTGTGGAAATTTTTTTTTTAAATTTATCTTTATTGTTCAAAGTATTACAGGTGTCCCATTTTTCCCCCTAATTGACCCCCTCCACCTTGCTCCCACCACTTCCCCACACCTTCACTTCATTATTGTCTGTGTCCATGGGTTATGCATATATGCATATAACTTCTTTGGTTCATCTCTCCCCACCCTCTATCCCCCTTCCCTCTTCCCTCTGAAATATGATCGTTTGTAGTATGCATCAATGTCTCTGGATCTATTTAGTTTGTCAGATTATTTTGTTCATTAGCTTCTTCTTAAGGAAGACACTTCAACATTTCACGTAGTACTGGTCTGGTGGTGATAAACTCCTTTAGCTTTTTGTTGTCTGAGGAGCTCTTTATCTGGCCTTAAATTCTATATGATAGCTTTGCTGGGTAGAGTAATTTTGGTTGTAGGTTCTTGTTTTTCATCACTGAATATTTCTTGCCACTCCCTCTGGCCTGCAGCATTTCTGCTGAGAAATTAGTGAGCAGTGGTGTGAGTGTTCCTTTGTAGGTAACTAACTGCTTTTCTCTTGCTACTTTTAAGATTCTCCTTGTCTTTTTAACCTTTAGCATTTTAATTATTATGTGTCTTGCTGTGGGCCTTTTTGGGTTCCTCTTGTTTGGGAATCTTTGTGCTTTCTGTATTTGTAAGTCTATTACTTTCACCAGGTAGGGGAAGTTTTCTGTCATTATTTTTTCAACTAAGTTCTCAATTTATTGCTCTATTTCTTCTCCTTCTGGTACCGCCATAATACAAATGTTGGGGCTCTTGAAGTTGTCCCAGAGACTCCTTACACTATCTTCTCATTTCTGGATTCTTTTTTCTTTTTGCTCTTCTGGTTGGGTGTTTTTTGCTTCCTCATATTCCAAATTGCTGATTTGATTCTCAGCTTCCTCTACTCTACTGTTGCTTCCCTGTAAATTATTCTTTACTTCAGTTCATGTACCCTTCATTTATGATTGGTACTTTATTATGTCACCAATGGTCTCACTTGTTTTTTAATAGTCTTACTAATATCGTTGAGCATCCTTATAACCATAATTCTGAACTCTGTATCTAGTAGCTTGTTTGGTTCTATTTTATTTAGTTCCTTTTCTGGAGATTTCTTCTGTTCTTTCCTTTGTGACATGTTTCCTTGCCTTCACATTTTGGCTGCTTCCAGGTGTTTGTTTCTATGTACTAGGTAGAGCTGTTATGTCTCTTGGAATCTGTAGAGGGGCTTTGTGTAATAGGTGTCCTGTAGGGCCCAGTAGCTGAGCCTTCCCAGTCACCTGAACTGGGCCTTCTAGGTGCTCCCCTGGGTGGGCTGTGTGCACTGTCCTGTTCTAGTTGAGCCTTGGTTGTGTTGGTTTCACTGGGAGGAATTGACCCCCAGACCAATCAGCTGTGAGGACCAACTGCAACTATAGCTAAAGAGCTGCTGTACTGGTGACACCTCTAGGGAGCAGGAGTTACTTCAGTGGAGTTTTACTGTTCACCCCTTGAGTGTGTCACTCGTGGATGTGGTAGGGTTGAAATCCACCGTGGTCGAGTCTGACCACCAGGTACACTGTCTCTGGGGGCTCCTGGGTTCTGCAAAGTCAGCCTCTGCCAGTGCCTTGCCCAGGGCCACCCAGCATGAGCTACACAGCAAACCGTAATTGGCTGCTACTTGTGCTGTGCTTGGAGGTTTCCAAGAGAGACAAAGCTATGAACCAATGCAGGCTGCCACTAGTGCTAGGCCTGGGGCCACATATCAAGATGCTGCTTGTTTGAGAGATTTATGGAAAGTCTTAAGCATTAGGCTAGAGAGGCCACTTGTATAGAAAAGCCACTGGAAATGGCTTGGATGAGTTTGCAAGTAAGGAGGAGCAGGGTCTCTGGGAATTACCAGGGTGGGGCCAGAGGTATGAATCAGGTGCTGGAGATTCAAATATGGGGCCTGTCTGCCAGCTTTGTGTGAGAAGAGCTTGCCAAAGGAGCAATGGCCTGTGCCAGCTCTTCTGTCTTTAAGAAAGCTGCCCCTCCACCTCTCATTCCAATTTCAGGCAAGTTAGTTCCTCCCCAAGGTTCCCAGTTTCCTTTCACACTGCTGCCTGGTGCTGGAGCTCAGAGGGAATGCATCTGAGTGACTATGTGCATTGGCCCTTTAAGAGGAAAGCCTGGGACTCCCACAACCTCAGCATTCCTTAGCAACAGTCTCTGCTGGTTTTTATAGCCGGAGGTTGTGGGAACTTCTCTTCTCAGCCTTGGAGTCCTGGTGTGTGGAGCCTGATGTGGGCTGGGACCCCTCACTCCTCTGGAAAACCTCCACCATCGAGCTATCCCTCCAGGGTTTAAACCATGGCACCAGGTGTGAGCCTGTAGCTGAGTTTCCAGGATTCAGCACAGATCTGCCAGCGTCTCTGCCCCTCCTACTGGTCTTTATGCTTCTTCAGTTCCCTAGTTGTAGGACTTCTGTTCAGCTATATTCCAGGTGGTTCTGAGTAATGGTTGTTCTGTATTTTAGTTGTAATTTTGATGTGGTTGTGGGAGGCGTCAGGTGGAATGGTTACCTATGCAGCCATCTTGTTAAAGAATCCCTGGAAACTTCAAAGTATGAGTTTTTTACTATTTTATTCATCACTAAGTAGCTGTGATATTTCATGGAAATGAACTAGAACTTTGAGCTCCTTTCCTCTCTTCAAAGTAGGAACACATTTTATATTTCTTTATCAGGGTGTTGTGAACTTATGTCTAATAATAAGTATTAAGTGATATTAGAACCTTGAGTCAATGCACTCATGCCTTAGAGGAGAAGAAAGACTGTCATTTATACTCTTAGGGTATAAATATAAAGAGGGTTAATTTTAAAAAGTACGTTTTCTGAAGGACCATCTTATTAATAGAGTATCATCAGTAAGATGCATGGATAGCTAAATAAGTGTAAATTATTGGATACTATTTAATTTTATTGTGATGATTCAAGATTTATAGTGCTTTTGAATTGTAATTATACACATTAATATTTCTTATGTAATCCTGCAGATGTAAAATATTACTGGAGACTGGATTGAGTATATATGGGTTCTAAGTGATATGTTGAAGACTATTTATTTTCTACCATGTAGTGTGTTTTATTTTTTGTTTTTATCTCTTTCTTCTGAAGAACTTGTTTTTTCAATACACATAAGAATAAGATTTTACACTGGGTAATATTAAAAAACAGGTCTTGGGTATTATTAGATTTTCCTTAATGCTATAACAGCCAGAATATATGCAATGACTCTGTGCAGGCATCAGAAAGCAATCTGTGTGAGATTATGTTTCTTTGAAAGAAGGAACCATAGAAATGTAGGACCACATGCATTCCAGCTCTCCTCCAAGGGAATTTTTAAATTACTAAACTACTACGTAGAGCACAAGATGAAACTCATAGTCTCACTATACAGAAGAAAACAGATACATAGTTCCTGAGTACCAAAGTGTTTGAAATAGTGGGGTGGGGCTCCATAGTGGAGGGGCACATGGAGAAGTATTCTCAAACTTGTTACAAAAATTCTCTTTGTGTACCTGGACAACTCATAAGCTGTGAATGCACAGGGAAAGTTTCTAGAAGGCTTAAAAGAGAATAGAAAAGCTTCAGGAAGGTAGAGATTCTAGCAGAGATCACAGAGGCCAAATATTACTTGGGAGATGGAAAACAGCATTACAGAGATAATTTGATAAACATTTGAATTTTAGCTTGAGACCAACAGGACCATTTTATAAGAATAAGAACCAGTTCTTTGGACTAAAGGTTTTGCCCTTACTAGGTGTAAGGGCAAATTAGATAGATTAGACATTTGTTTTAAAATGTCTAAAACAAAAAATTTAAAAAAATAAAAATGTACTTGGATTTATCTTTTTGCCAGGATCAAATATAACAATCTTTGGAAGATGAAAGAATAATTGAGAACTTCTTTAATGTATTTCCCATAATAGGCACATGAAAAATCAAGAAAAAGGTCTCTGAAAGTACAGAAAATAAAAGTCAAGAGAAGAAGATTCAGACATAATCCAGGTAGTGGAATTAAGATAAAGAAAACCTTCAAAATAACTCTGATTATTAAAGAAATTTGATATTAAATTTGATATTAAATTTGATAAAGAAATTTGATATTAAAGAAATTTGAGTAAATATAAACAACATTGAAGAAAATGCATTAAGTTCTTCATCAGTTGAATTTACATTAGATACAGCAGCATAAAAATTTGCTGAATTCAAAAGCAGGTTAATAACAATTATAACTACTAAAACAGAGAGAAAAACATATAATGAAAAAAGAAATTAAGTAAAATATGGAATATTCTTTTTTTTAGAAATTTTTTTTGAATATTTTTAAATAGTGGAATTGTTATTCTCTTTCAGGAGAGGATAGAATACATAAAATAAAACCAATATTTGAAAAAATAGTGATTTAAATTTTTTAAAATCAGATGAAAGTTATTACATGTTTTTGAAGCTTACTATAACCCAATCTGGATAAATTCAAAGTTAGCCACATTCTAGGCATATTATAGTCAAATTACTGAATATCAAAGGCAAAGAAAAATTTTTACACTCTTTGATAAAAGTCATTATTCTCAAAGGAAAAACAAGACTGGTGGTTAAAATTGTCATCCAGAAATATGAAATTTAGCAGAAAATAGAAACACATGTTTAAAGTACAAAAAGTAAACATGAACAACAATTCATAGCACCTGAAAATCTATATTTAGTGAAAATAGTCTTTAAAATGTTGAGTACAATTATATGATGAAGTAAATTCTCACTGGAGATCTTCCCTAAACTGAACACAAAATGGCTGAAGCAAAAAAAAAAAAAAAGTTTAGATGGATGTGTAGTATGTTTAGAAAAGTGTGAAAATTATCAGGTGTAAATATGTGTGGATATATGTAAATTAATATTGACAGATTAAAAAATATGTAATATAAGATTTATATAATATGTAAAATAAAATATGATAACCATAAAATATGATATTAAACGGTTTTCCATTTGATCGAGTGGTAAAATACTCAAAATGGGCAATAATTAATCATGGTTTATTTATTTTTATTTTTGTTATTTTTTTAATATTATTTTTGTTTAAAATGTTACAGATATCCATTTTGCTCCCCAATGACCCGTTGCACCCGTCCCATTTTTCTCCCCAGTCCCTCTACCCACTATTGTTCGTGTCCTTAGGCTGTGCATATATGCATACAAATTCTTTGGTTACTCTTTCCCTCTCCACACACCCACCCTCCTCTCTCCCTCTGACATTACTCAGTCTAATCTATGCTTCCATGTCAATGAATCTATTCTGTTCATCAGTTTATTAAGTTTTTTAGATTCCACGTATAAGCGAGATCATGTGATGTTTTTCTTTCTCTGCCTGGCTTATTTCACTTAGCAAAATTTTTTCCAGGTCCATCCATACTGTCCCAAAGGGTACGAGATTCTTTTTCTTTACAGCTGTGTAGTATTCCATGGTGTAAATGTCCCACAGCTTTTTTATCCACTCATCTACTGATGGGCACTTGGGCTGCTTCCAGATCTTAGCTATTGTAAACTGTGCTGCTATGAACATAATGGTGCATATATTCTTTCTGATTAGTGTTGGAGGATTCTTAAGATACATTCCTAGGAGTGGAATCATTGGGTCAAAAGACAGCCCCATTTTTAATTTTTTGAGGAACTTCCATACTGTTTTCCATAGTGGTCGCACCAGTCTCCATTCCCACCAGCAGTGTACTAGGGTTCCCCTTTCTCCACATCCTCGCCAGCACAAGTCATTTGTTGATTTGTTGATGGTAGCCATTCTGACAGGTGTGAAGCGATACCTCATTGTGGTTTTAATTTGCATCTCTCTGATGATTAGTGATGTTGAGCATTTTCTCATGTGTTTCTTGGCCATCTGTATGTCTTTTTGGAGAAGTGTCTACTCAGGTCCTTGGCCCATTTCTTAATTGGGTTGTTTGTCTTTCTCTTGCTCAGTAATATGAGGTCTTTGTACACTTTGGAAATTGACCCCTTATCAGATACATCTTTGGCAAATATGTTTTCCCAGACCGTAGGGTTCTTTTGTATTTTGAGGCTGTTTTCTTTTGCTGTGCAGAGCTTTTTAGTTTGATGTCGTCTGATATGTTTATTTTTTCTTTTGTTTCTCTTGCCCTAGGAGATGTATCAGTGAAAATTCCACTACGTGGGATGTCTGTCACTTTTCTGCCTATGTTTTCTTCCAGGATTTTTATGGCTTTGTGACTTGCATTTAAGTCTGTTATCCATTTTGAGTTTATTTATGTGTATGGTGAAATTTGGTGGTCTAGTTTCATTTTTGTGCATGTACCTGTCCAATTTTCCCAGCACCACTTATTTAAGAGTCTGTCTTTACTCCATTGGATAGTCTTGCCTCCTTTGTCAAATATTAACTGAACATAAGGGCATGGTTTTATCTCTGGGGTCTCTGTTCTGTTCCACTGATCTATATGCCTGTTGTTGTACCAATGCCAAGCCTTCTTGATTGCAATGGCTTTGTAATACAGTTTGAAATCTGTAATGTGATACCTCCCACTCTGTTTTTTTTCTCAAGATGGCTGTAGCTATTGGAAGTCTTTTTTGGTTCCATATAAATTTTCAAAATGTTTGTTCTAGGTCTGTGAAATATGCTGTTGGTATTTTAATAGGAATTGCATTGAATTTGTAAATTGCTTTGGGTAGTATGGACATTTTAATGATGTTAATTCTTCCAATCCATGAGCATGGTATACTCTTCCACTTGTTTAAATCTTCCTCTATTTCTTTTTTCAGTGTCCCATAGTTTTCTGAGTACAGGTCTTTCACATCCTAGGTTAAGTTTATTCCTAGGTATCTTATTTTTTTAGTTGAAAGGTAAATGGTATTTTTTTTTTTTTTTTTAGTTTCTTTCTCTGAAAGTTCATTGTTGGTGTATAAGAATGCCATTGATTTCTGGATGTTGATTTTGTATCCAGCTTCCTTGCCAAATTCATTTATCAAATCTAGTAGTACTTTGATGGAGCCTTTAGGGTTTTCTATGTACAATATCATGTCATCTGCAAAGAATGACAGCTTTATTTCCTCCTTTCCAATTTGGCTACGTTTTATGTTTTCTTCCTGTCTGATGGCTGTGGCTAGGATTTCCAGAACAATGTTGAATAAGAGTGGTGAAAGTGGACATCCCTGTCTTGTTCCTGTTTTTAATAGAAATGGTTTTAGTTTTTGCCCATTGAGTATGATGTTGGCTGTAGGTCTGTCGTATATGTCCTTTATTATGTTGAGGTATGATTCCTCTATTCCCACTTTGCTGAGAGGTTTTATCAGAAACGGGTGCTGGATTTTGTCAAATGCTTTTTCTGCAACTATTGATATGATCATATGTTTTTTGTTCTTCATTTTGTTTATGTGATATTTCACATTTATTGATTTGAAGATGTTGTACCAGCCTTGCATCACAGGAATAAATTCCACTTGGTCATGATGTATTATCTTTTCAATGTATTGCTGGATCTGGTTTGCTAGTATTTCAGTGAGGATTTTAGCATTTACGTTCATCAGGGATATTCGCCTGTAATTTTCTTTGTTTGTAGTGTCTTTATCTGGTTTGGGGATTAGGATGGTGCTGTCCTCATAAAAAGAATTAAGGAGTTTTCCCTCCTCTTGAATTGTCTGTAATAGTTTGAATAGAATAGATGTTAATTCTTCTTTGAATGTTTGGTAAAACTTGTGTGTCAACCCATCTGGACCAGGACTTTTGTTTGATGGGAGTTTTTTGCTTACTGCTTCAATGTCATTCGTTGTTATTGGCCTATTCAGGTTTTCTGCTTCTTCTTGATTCAGCTCTGAAAGGTTTTATGCTTTTAGAAAATTGTCCATTTCCTCCATGTTGTCCAATTTGTTGGCATGTAGTTGCTCATAGTATTTTCTTACAATCCTTTGTATTTCTGTTTCGTCAGTTATATCGTCTCTTTCATTTCTGATTTTATTTATTTGGGTCCTCTCTCTTTGTTTCTTAGTGAGTCTGGCTAAAAGTGCATCAATCTTATTCATCTTTTCAAAGAACCAGCTCTTGGTGTCATTGATTTTTTTGATTTTTTTTTAGTCTCTATGTCATTAATTTCTGCTCTGATTTTTATTATTTTCTTCCTTTTACTTCCTCAGGCTTTTCTTGCTGTTCTCATTCTAGTTCTTTTAGTTGTTTTGTTAGATGGTTCATTAGATCTTTTCCTTGTTTCTTGAGATAGGCCTGTACTACAATGAATTTTCCTCTCAGGACTGCTTTCACTGTGTCCCATAGGTTTTGGGTTGTTGTCTGTTCATTTTCGTGATTTTCCATGAAGTGTTTGATTTATTCTTTGATCTTATTGGTAACACGTTCATTGTTTAATAACATGCTATTTAACCTCCATGTGTTTGACTATTTTTGAGGGCTTTTTTTACTGGTTGATTTCTAGCTTCATGGGCATTGTGATCAGAGAATGTATGCTTGATATGATTTCAATCTTCTTATATTTGTAGAGACTTGCCTTGTGCCCTAACATGTGGTCTATTTTTGAGAATTTTCCATGTGCACTAGAGAAGAATCTGTATTGTGCTGCTTTAGTATAAAATATTCTGTAAATGTCAATGAAATCCATTACATCTAGTACATCATTTAAGGTCTGTGTTTCCCTGTTTGTTTTTTTGTCTTGATGATTTGTCCAATGCTGACAGTGGGGTGTTATAGTCCCCCAGTATGATTGTGTTGCTCTCAATCTCCCCCTTAAATTTCCCCAAGAAATTTTTTGCATATTTAGTTGGTCCTACAGTGGGTGCATAAATGTTTATAAGGGTTATTTCCTCCTATTGAATTGAACCCTTTTGTATTATGTACTGACCATCTTTGTCTCTTGTTATGGTCTTTATTTTGACGTCTATTTTTCAGAAATGAGAATTGCTACTCCAGCTTTCTTTTCCTTTCCATTTGCATGGAATATTTTACTCCATCCCTTCGCTTTTAGCCTGTGTGAGTCTTTTGCTCTTAGGTGGATCTCTTGTAGATTTGTTTGTTTGTTTGTTTGTTTGTTTTAAATTGATTTCAGAGAGAAGAAAGGAGAGGGACAGAGAGAGACAGAAACATCAATGATGAGAGAGTCATTGATCAAGCCCGCAACCGGGCATGTGCCCTGACCGGGAATCGAACCCTGATCACTTGGATCCTAGGTCGATGATTAACCACTGAGTCAATCCCTGCTGGGCATGGGTTCTGTTTTCTTTTCTATTCAGTTACCCTATGTCTTTGATTGGGCCATTTATTCCATTTACATTTAAGGTTGCTCTTGATATAAGGTTATTTAATGCCATTTATCCCCTTTATGCTGTTGTACCTTTCTCTCACTATTCCTTATTTTTCTTAGAGAAATTCTTTTAGCATTTCTTGCAGTGCTGGCTTGGTGGTACTGAAGTCCTTTAGTTTTTTTTTGTCTAGGAAGCTCTTTATTTCACCCTCAATTTTAAATGATAGCCTTGCTGGATAAAGCAATTTTGGTTGTATGTTCTTGCTCTTCATTACTTTGAGAATTTCATGGCACTCCCTTCTGACCTGAAACGTTTCTGTTGAGAAATCAGCTGTCAGCCTGATGGAGATTCCCTTGTAGATAACTGCTCATCTCTTTCTTGCAGCCCTTAATATTTTCTCTTTGTCCTTGACATTTGCCATTTTAATTATGATATGTCTTGGAGTGAGTTTCTTTGGGTCCCTCTTGTTTGGAACCTTCTGTGATTCCTGAACTTGTGTGGCTCTCTTCCTCGTTAGCATAGGGAAGTTTTCTATTGTTATTTTCTCCACCAATTTCTCTATCCCTTTCTCTCTGTCCTCCCCTTCTGGCACTTCTATAATATGAATGTTGTTTCTCTTCATGTTGTCCCAAAACTCCCTTATACTGTCCTCTTGCTTTTTAAGTGTTTTTTCTTTTTGTTGCTCTGATTGTGTGATTTTTTTTTACCTTGTCTTCTAAGTCACTTATTCTATCCTCTGCTTCATTGAGTCTGCTTTTAATTCCTTCCAGTGTATTTGGGGTTGTTTCTTTGTCTCCCCACTTTGGTAGGTCGTAGTGTTTGTATCTATATATTAGATATATTTGGTGTTTCCCAGTCTTGTGGGATGGGATTTTGTCTTGTGGGTCCAGTGGAGCGCAGAGGTGTGTTTTCCTTATACTTCTGAGTTCTTTGCTCTAAGAGTGTCCATCTTGTGGGTGTCCCTTTTGAGGTTTCTTTATGGTTCTTCTATTGTGGTTGGGTCTAGATTGTCATTGATTAGTCCTTGGGAGGACTCTCTTCTCAGATTGGCTAACTGTGTCTTAACCCCAACTTCGTCCTGTAAGCTGTTTTATGGGTGTTGGCAGGCCAGGACAATACACAACTAAAGTTCCAGGAAGCAAGGGGCATCTTACAAAATATCTTGGCAGTCACAGTGAAAACAACCCATGTGAAAATAAAACTGGGAGGGTTTAAGGAGAACACACACACACACACACACACACACACACACGGCTTTAAAAAAAGAAAGAGAACCATGGAATACTATGCAGCTGTAAAGAAGAAGGATTTCGTACGGTTTGGGACTGTATGGGTGGACCTAGAGAATATTATGCCATGTGAAATAAGCCAGGCAGTGAAAGATAAACATCACATTATCTCGCTTATATGTGGAATCTAAAGAACTTAATAAACTGATGAACAGAATAGATTCAATGACATGGAAGCATAGAGGAGACTGAAAAATGTCAGAGGGATTGAGAAAGGCAGGTGGGTGGAGGGGGAGAGTTTAACCAAAGAATTTGTATGCATATATGCACAACCCAAGGACATGGACAATGGTGTGAAGAGGGACTGGGGAGGGGGAAGATATGGGGTGGAACGGGTCATTGGGAAGAAAAAGGGACATCTATAATATTTTAAACAAAAAGAAAAAAGAAAAGAAAAAAAAGAAAGAGAGAAAGAAAAGTAGTTCTTAGAGCGAAAGATGTCTATTGTTGTTAATAGTAATAAAAATTTAGAAAATAATAAGAAACTAAAATGTAAAAAATATAGAAGCTACTGGGAGATAACAGAAGTGGAGAAATGATTCAGAAAGTAGGGCCAGCAAAAAATTAAGGGAGAGAATAGGAATGGGATAAGAGTTGAAAATAAGAAAGTAAAAATACAATAAAGAGAATAAGAGAAACTAACAATCAAACAAAAAGACAGGGAGACAGAAGGGAGGAAAACAAAATAAAGAAAGAAAAGAAGAAAAAGAAAAAGAAATAAAAGTTATGCCAAAGTATTGAGAGAAGAGAGAGAGATATAACCCAGGCAGGGAGGGAGTCTGGTGAGAGATTTGGTGGAAACTACAGAGGAAAGCAGTAAACCTGATTATAATGATAATGTCCAGGTCATTTAGCAGGGATATCAAGAAAGTCTTGGTAGTAGAAGCAAGGATAAAACAAAACAAAGCAAAGAAACAAAACAAAGCTAAAAACAAGCTAAGCAAGATTAAATTTTTATATAAAAAAAAATTTAGTTAAAAATGTTTTTTAAAAAAATTAAAAAAAAATTATTATAAAGTTTAAAAAAGAACAAATAAATGTCCCTCCTTTCTCTTCTTCCTAAGAATAAAGGAGAGCAAACAAATAAACAAACACACAAAGAACAAAATAACCAAAACCAAAACAAAATAAAACAAAAAAACAGAAGAAAAAAAGATAATCAACCAGGTGAGTTTCTTCTGGGCAGCTAATGTTGTTTGCAATCACTGTTTTGTATGCTAATTTCAGTTCTCCTGACAAGTACTTGTCTATCATCCAATGTGAGGAGCCATCTAGGTTTCGCTCCAGTGTCCTTAGGTAGCTGGTTGACTTTTGGCTCTCCATGGACCACCTCCTCTTGTCAGCTATTTTGCAACTTTATAGTTGCCTGGTCTTACTTCAGAGTCTTTTGTAGAGTCTTTAGGGTGCAGGATGGCTAGTGTAGCTTAGGGTATCACTCCCCTTAGAAGTTTTGCTGTCAGGCACTCACTCTGCAGAAGTTAGTCTCTGCTCCTTGGCAAGCTCCTCAGTCCCTACCTTGTCCCCTGATTCTAGTTCTTCATCCACTGACCTGCTGCAGATTCAGATTGATTTCTGCCTGTTAACTTTTCTGTATGGGCCGTTTCAGCAGCCTGGGTTCAGTGGGTTCATTTAAAAAAACATTCTGGTGAGCCCTTTCCCTGCCCAGCCCCCAGCAGCAGTTTTCAGCATTTCCTCCAGTTCTCAAACAATAGCCCCTGAGAGTCTTATTCTTGTAATGTCTTCCTGTGAGCTGCTTTCCCTTCCCCCTCAGGATTGTGCCCTGCGAGTGTGTCTGGGGTCTCAGTGAGCTGGACCAGCCCCTTTCCTGTTGGGGGTGGTGCTCCCAGGCTGCAGCAGAGGCTGGCTGGCTCTGCTCATCTCTTTCCAGCTCTGGTTGGCTGGTCACATCAGGCCCACCCCTCGAACAGTTTATTGTGCAGACCCTTATCACAGTCTCCACTGGTCTGTCCACCCAGTGCACTCCTGGAAGTTTGGAGCCTGTTCCGAGATCAGACTCACAAAGGCCCAAAGCAACACACAGGCAGAGAGTCTGCCCCGCCACCCACGTGCCAAGGCACCCAGGGGGAAGGGACACAAAGTCAGCTCCACTCAGCTCCCCATACCGCTGGTCCCAGCAAAGCTGGGGCAGCTCCACACACCACCACTGCGCCCCTCAGGGCTGGCCACCAATCCCAGCCTCTTGGCACCATAAGCCCAGGGCATGAGGGCTCCTCCGCTCCCCCAAGCCATGCAGATTCAGTGCTTTCTGGGGCTCAACACAATGCCCTACAGGTAGGCAGAGGGTCTCTGGGTGTGGCTGCTCAGAGCAGTCCTCTTGTCCCTTACCACTCAGGTGCCACACACTTTGGGACAGCCTTTCTTATGGTTGGCACCCTGAGCATTAGAAGCAGGTCGCATCTGCTACTAGAAGTTTTCTTTTGCTAGTAAGGCGCTGTCCGCCATTAGAGGCTTTGTTTCCTAGGAAGAAGTCGTCCCTTCCTCGAGGACTCAACGCTTCCTTGGGTTCCTTTGCCCTCCACGCCAGGTGATCTTTTCCCTCTTGTATGCTCTGGGTGTGAGGTCTCTGCTTTTGGATGCCTGTCCGCACTCCCGATGGAAGGGGCCTTTGCAGCCTCCAAGCCTTGGGGCTCAGAGCCCAGCACAGGTTTCATGGGGGATTCCTCCTTTCTACTCCCCCCTCTCTTACTAGACTCTATGATGTTTCTTCAGTGCTCACTACTCACACTCTGTCCACTCAAGTATGTTTCTCTGTTTTTTCCAAGCTGGCTATGTAGTTTTTTAGGAGTAAATTGAGTCCATGGCTGGGAGCAGGCACTCTGCTGCTTCTCACAGGGCTGCCATCTTCCCCTCCCAATCATGGTTCATTTTTAAATCTTTATGATTTAAAACCATTAAACAAAAAAATTGAAAAATTAAAGCCAAAAGCCTAGAAATTATAATGCCCTATATGTTTCTTTTATTTTTCTTCAGTTGGTTCTTGCAATCATCTTCAATGTTTTCCTCAACAAATTTTATGAAATATTCCCAGCAGATATGTTTTATATTTATAAAGGATATTCATTAAGATTAGAAAAAGTCTCATACATCCACATAAACAAATATTGGAGCTTAAAATGAAAAAGGCAGCTTCAAATATATTGTTATTGACAAGATTTCAATTTATAGTGTTAAATAAAATTTTTAAGTACAGTATGCCATAATTTTCATGAAACTATATAAACATCTATGTTGTACATCATATGCATATATTCATGTATGTATTTAATTCACATGAACTATGTCTGGAAAGATGATCCAAGAAACCACTAATTCTGGTTTTCTCTGCTAACTGAGGCAAGTCTGATTTTTATTTTACATCCTCTCATAACTTTCCTAATTTGTACCTTGTGCATGCATTATTACACCAGATGCTGCTGTTGCCCCATTTTCCGAGCCCCGTCTGGGAACAAATCTGGAGCTAAGCTGACAGTGTTCCACCTCTCTGCTTCTGGTCTTGCAGGTTTGCTCCACAGCATGGAATTTGCTCAGGCTAAGAATACCCAGAATGGCAGCCCAGCTCCAATCCTGTAACCATTACATTTTTAAAAAATTATAAAAACATTACATTTGAGCAAAAACATTTGATATTTAAAGATATAATTAGAACTTAAAAAACATAGGAACTTATTAAAGTATAAGGGTATTGAGGTATAAATTTTAATTATTATTACATAAAACGATTTCAAGAATGTATATTTTTAATGAAAATATTTGTAGATATTCTTTTTCTAGAGAAACCAAAATAAAACAGCATGGAATACCATTTTAAAATGTACCATAATATGCATTTTTAAAGGTCTACAAGATCTCTATGTAATTTGTATTTCAAATAAGTGGTAGTCACTAAAGAATTCATGAACTTTACAAAACATCTGTAACCCATACAAAATGTGTCTTCATTTCAACTTAAAAAAATTAGTTTAAGTAAAGCCAGAAATCTTGTACATATAAATAAATGGCAATATTCTGAAGTTTATAATGCAGTGCTTTCAAAACCAAGTTATTAACTCTGTTTCCTTAACTGATAATGAGTTATCAAGAAGTACATGGAAGGTAAGAAATAAATCCTAATCTTCATGTGACCACAAAAATAGTACTAAATATGAATAAGTAGTTTCTTTAATTTTTAAATATCAACATTTACATTATTGATATATTTCAATTATATACAAATAGTCCAACACTCATCAGTATATCCACTACTTAAGTTAGACTTTTTTTATAATATTAACATCAAAATTATTTTTAAACTTTAAAAATTGTAACAGTTACAAATTTAGGTAAAGCTCTGCCACTTCATTCTTTCTCTCTTCCTTAAAATTGATGTACTAAATTTTAATGCCTTATTACATACTTTACTATATATGAATTATATCTATGTTTTTACTTCATACTTACATAAATGATATTTTATCAAGATATGCTTTTTTACTTAATGTTATTCTGTTGAAATTTATCTGTTAATTAATATAGATATACTTCATTAATTTTAACTGATGTATAATTTTCCATTGTATAAATAGAAGAATCCAATACCGGGTGGGACAAACGTAGGTTTACAGTTGTGAATAAACAAAATAAGAGTTTAGTCTTGTATAATTATTTATTAATTATTATATTATTTCCCATATGAACAACTGTAAACCTACTTTTTCTCCACCCTGTATGTAATTAATGTTAGCCTAATTTTTTGCTGTTTGGTTAAACTTCTTGGTGAAACTAATACCACATCTTAGGCCTCCTTTTTTTTCACAGAGTTTATACTGTATCTATCACTCATAATTGAAGGTGAAATTAAGAGCCTCCCAGACAAAAGAAGGTTAAAGGAGTTCAGTACCACCAACCAGCAATGCAAGAAATGCTAAAAGGACTGAAGAAGAAGAAGAAATAATGAGAGAAAGGTACATTGGTATAAAGGGAAAAATGACATTAAATAAGTATATATCAATAATGATCTTAAAGGTAAATGGCATAAATGTTCCAATCAAAATATACAGGGTAGCTGAATGGATAAGAAAACATGACCCTTATATATGCTGTCTACAAAGACCCAACTGAGAACAAAAGTTTCAAACATTCTGAAAGTGAAGGAATGTGAAAAATATGCCATGCAAATGGAAACAGAAAAAAAGCTGGATTAACAATACTTATTTCTGACCAAAGAGACTTCAAAATAGAGACCATAACAAGAGAGAAAGAAAGTCACTACATGATACTAAAGGGATCAATCCAACAACAGGAAATAACCCTTATAAATATATATGTACCCAATATAGGAGCCCCTAAGTATATAAAACATTTATTGGTGGACTTTGAAGGGATCAACAGCAACACAACCATAGCGGGGGTCTTCAACACCCCACTGTCATCATTGGATAGATCATCAAGACAAAAAAATCAACAGGAAAAGAGAGACCTTAAACGACACCTTAGTTCTAATGGATTTAATTGATATTTACAGAACATTTCATTCCAAAGCAGCAGAATACACATTTTTCTCAAGTGCACATAGAATATTCTCAAAAATAAACCACATGATGGGGCACAAGGCAAGTCTCTACAAGTTCAAGAATACTCAAACCAAATCAAGCATCTTCTCCAACCACAATGGCATGATATTGGAAATAAACTACAATAAAAAAACTAAAAAACATTCTGAAACATGGAGGCTAAATAGCACATTATTAAACAATTAATTGGTTGCCAATGAGATCATGGAAAAAACAAACAAACACTGTTTGGAACTAAATGAAAATGAACAGGTAGCAACCCAACATTTATGGGACACAGCTAAAGCAGTCCTGAGAGGAAAGTTCATAGCATTACAGGAATTCCTCAAAAAACAAGAGAAAGCTCTACTACACCATCTAACATAAGTAAAAGTATTAGAAAGGGAACAGCAAGAAAAGCCTTCAGGAAGTAGAAGGAAAGATATGATAAACATCAAATGGAAAATTAATGACATAAAGACTATCAAAGCAATACAAGAGATAAATTTAACCAACAACAGTTCTTTGAAAAGACAAATAAGATTGATGAACTTTAAGAAGACTCACCAAGAAACAAAGAGAGAACCCAAACATATAAAATCAGAAATGAAAGAGGAGATATAACTGAGCAAAAAGAAATACAAAAGATCATAAGAAAATACTATGTGCCAACTATATACCAACAAAGTGGACAACCTGGGTGAAATGGGCAAATTCTTAGAAACCTACACAATCTTCCAAAGCTGAATCTGGAAGAACCAATAAACTTGAATAGGTAGATAACAACTAATGAAAAGTAATCAAAAAGCTCCTAGACCTGGACCAGATGAATTTACAGGTGCATTTTACCAAACTTTCAAAGAAAAATTAACACCTATTCTTCTCAAACTATTCCAGAAAATTCAATAGAAGTGAAAACTGCCAAGGTCTTTTGATGAGACCAGCAGCATCCTAATCCCAAAACCAGATGAAGACACTACAAAGAAAGAAAATTATAGACCAATATCCCTGATGAACAGAGATGTTAAAATCCTCAACAGAATACTAGCAAACCAGATCCAGCACTACATTAAAAGGATCATACACCATGACAATGTGGGATTTATTCTGGGGATGAGGGACTGGTATAGTATTTGCAAATCAATAAATGTTATACATCACATAAAATGAAGGACAAAAATCATATGATCATATCAATAGATGCAGAAAAAGCATTTGACAAAATCCAGCACCCATTTTTGATAAAAGCTCTCAGCAAAGTGAAAATAGAGGCAACATACCTCAACATAATAAAGGCCATATAGGACAAACACACAGGCAATATTATACCCAACAAGCCAAAACTAAAATTGTTTCCTTTAAGATCAGGGACAAGACAGTATGTCCGCTTTCACCATCCTTATCCAATATAGTACTGGAAGTCCTAGCCACAGTAATCAGACAAAAAGAAAAAAATAAAAGGCATCCAAATTGGAAAGGATGAAAAAAAACCTTCCATTATTCCCAGATGATATATCGTACCTAAAAACCTTAAAGACTCCATCAAAAACATGTTAGATTAAAAAATGAATTCAGCAAATTAACAGTATACAAAATTAACATCAAGAAATTACACCAATAATGAACTCTCAGAAAGAGAAACTAAAAAAAAAATCACATTTACCATCACAACAAAAAATAAATGAGATAACTGGGAATAAACCATGGAGGTAAAATACCTGTACTCAGGCATCTATAGGACATTAAAAAAATAGAGTAAGATACAAACAAGTGGAAGCATATACCGTGTTCATGAATTGGAAGCATTGACATCATTAAGATGTCCATACTACCCAAAGCAATTTACAGATTCAACACAATCCTTGTTAAAATGCCAATGGCATATTTCACAGATCTAGAATGAACATTCCAAAAATATATATGGAATCAAAAAGACCCCAAATAGCTGCAGCAATCTTGATAAAGAACAACAAAGTTGAAGGAATCACAATACTAGATATTAACTACACTACAAAGCCATTGTAATTAAAACAGCCTAGTATTTACATAAGAACAGGCATATAGACAATATATGAACTGAACAGAGATCCAAGAAATCCACCCATGACTTTTTAGTCGATTAACATTTGACAAAGAGGTAAGAGCATACAATCGAATAAAGATAAACACTTCAATAAATGGCCTTGGGAAAATTGGACAGGTACAGGGAAAAAAAAAAAAGAGACTAGACCACCAACTTATACCATACACAAAAGTAAACTCAAAATGAACAAAATAGTTAAATGTAAGTTGTGAAACCTTAAAAATCTTAGTCCAAAATATTGGTAGGAAAACCTCAGACATCTCATGTAGCAGTATTTTTGCTGTTACATCTCTTAGGACAAGAGAAACAAAAGAAAAAGAAACAAACAGGACTCCATCAAACTAAAAAACTTCTTCCCAGAAAAAACACCCCAACAAATTATTAGGGAACCCACTTATGGAAAAACATATTTGCCACTGATACATCTCATAAGGGTTTAATTTTGAAAATATACAAAGAACTCATACCTCTCAACACTAGGAAGACAAACAAACAATACAATTAAAACATGGACAAAGGACCTGAATAGATACTTCTCCAAAGAAGAAATACAGACATATGGCCAATAAATATATGAAAAAATGCTAAATGTCACTAATAACAGAATGATGCAAATTAAAACTACAGTGAGGTATCAACTCACACTTGCCAGAATGGCTTCTATCAATAAATCAACAAAAAACAAGTGATGTAAAAAGTATGCAGAAAAAGGATCCCAAGTATACTGCTGGAGGAAAAACAAACTGGTGCAGTGACTGTGGAAAATAATACTGAAATTCCTCAAAATTTAAAGATGGAACTGCCTTTTGAACCAACCTTCTCACTTCTGGGAATATATCCTAAGAAGCCCAAAACACTAATCATAAATAATATATGTACTTCTCTGTTCATGGCAGTGTTATTTACAATAGCTAAGATCTGGAGAGAGCCCAAGTACCCATCAATACATGAATGGATACAAATGTTGTGGTACATTTACACAATGGAACACTATGTGGCTGCAAACAATGAAGGAGCTTTTACCTTTTGCAATAGCATGGATGGACCTGGAGATTATTATGCTAAGTAAAATAAACCAGTTAGGGAAAGGCAAATATTACATGATCACACTTACGTGTGGAATCTAATGAACAAAATAAACTGATAAAATAGGTCCAGAGGCATAATGCATGGAAGAGTGACAAATCTCAGAAGAGAGGGGCTGCAGTGGATGGAAAGATATTAACCAAAGAATATATATGCATGTATACATAGCCCACAGACACAGACAATGGTGTGGGGAAGGCCTAGGGTGAAGCAGGGGCTGAGTGGAGGGGGGGGAGGGGAGAAAATGGAAGACATCTGTAATAGTGTCATCAATAATATTTTTTTTAAAAAAAAGGAAAGAAAAGCTAAAGAAAAACCCACCCCCAAACCATAATGAGATATCACCTAATAACTGTCAGAATTGCCATAATCACTAAACAAATAAAAAACAAAGGTTTTGAGAATGTTGAGAAATGTGAACCTTTGGGCCCTGTTGGTGGGAATGCAGACTGGTGCAGCCACTATCAAAAGAGTATGAAAAATCCACAAAACATTAAAAAATAAAACTACCTTATGACCCTGTAATTCCACCTCTGTGTATTTAGCTAAAGAAATCCAAACACTAATTTGAAAAGATATATTAATCTCTATGTTCATTTAAACATTATTTACAATTACCAAGATATGGAAGAAGCCTAAATGTACATAAATAAATGATTTGATAGAGATGTTACATATGTATATATATGCATATATATACATATATGTATATATATGTACACATATATATATAATGGAATATTACTTGGCCATAAAAAAGAATAAAATTTGTAACAACATAGATGGACATTATGTTAATTAAAATAAGTCAGAGAAAAATAAAAATAAATATTATATGATTTTACTTTTTTTGTGGAATCTATAGAATGAAACATACAAACAAGAAATACTGAGAAGGACTCATTCACATAGAATAAACTGATGGTTGCCAGGTGGGAAGGATTCTGAGGGACTGGGTGAAAAAGGTGAAGGGATTAAGGAGTACAAATTGGCAGTTACACAATAGTCATAGTAATGTAAAGTACAGCATAAATGTTATTGTCAATATTACTATAACTATGTATTTTTACTGCAGGGTGGGTAATATACTTATCAGAGGTATCACTTTGTAAATTATGTAAATGTTGAACCACTATGCTGTAACCTTGAAAATAATATAAATTTATATTGATTGCCAACTGTGGTTTAAAAATTAATAAAAACTCGCACATAGGCGTATCATACACAGAAAATCAAAAACAAGAAAATAAGTTTTGAAACTTTACCTATAGAGGAGGAAGAATAAAAATTACATTGTAGTTCTCTTCAGTAAACATTCAAGTGAGAAGAGAAAGAGTGAAATATATAGTTTTGAATGAAGGAATAATAAAATAAATAACCAACCAACCTAGAAAGCTATATTTAATAAATTTATCCTTCAAAGGTGAAAGAGAAAAAAGACTTTCCAGAGAAACAAGAATTGAAGTAGTTTGCTTCCAGTAGGCCTGCCTTACATTTAAAGAACTTCAAAAAAATAAAATAGAAATATCTGTAAGTCATATATATATATATATATATATAAGAATATCATTGGAGAAGGAATATATAAATTAAAATAAATTTGTAATTGTTTTTAATCTTACTAGGCCTAACAGATAATAGTTTGCTCAAAATAATGTCAACATGTATTGTGGAGATTATAGCTTATGAATAAGTTCAACGCATGACAGCAAGGAATAGGAGGTAAGAATTGGATACAGGGAGGATGAAGATGGCGGCACTGTGATAAGAAGCAGAAAACCCTTGCTCCCAGCCATGGACTCTATTTACCACTAAAATACTGTGTAACAAGCTTGGAAAAACCAGAGAAATATACCTGAGTGGACATATTTTGAGTAGGGAGCACTGAAGAAACTCATAGTCCGCTAAGAGAGAGGGGCCATAGAAAGGGGGAGTCCCCCATGAAGCCTGTGCTAGGCTCCAAAGCCCTAGGGCTAGAGGCTGCAAAGCTCCGTCCCCTTTGGAGTGTGGACAGACATCTAAAAGCTGGCATCTCAAGCCAAAGAGGAGGAGGGAAGAAGAGCCCCATGAGGAGGGCAGAGGGACCAAGGGGAACCGTGTGCCTGTGAGGAGGGGTCCACACCTTCCTAGTGAAACAAAGCTTCAATTGGTACCAGCAGCAGGTATCTTTCACACAGGGTGCTTTCTGACAATAGAAAAGGCAGTCCCACAGTGTGTGGCCCCTGAATAGAAAGGTGCCAGAGGGCTACAGTGAACAGCCACATACAGGACCCTCTTCCATCCTGTAAGGCATTGTGTAAAACCCCAGAAAGCAATTGATCTGTGTGGTGCTGGGAGAGGAAAGAGAACCCTCCCCCTGCCAGAGACAGACTGGAGCTGCTTGTGGGGAGGATCAGTTCTCCAGCAACCTGAGCTTCTGGAGCAGAGAATCTGGGATTTTTGACCCACCCTGAGGGGTGAGGAGGTAACATTCAAAGAACTGCCCAAGCTTTACTGAAATCAACTTTGCAGAGGAGCTAGGTGGGGTTGACTTTGTGACCCTTCCTGCTTGGTTCCTAGGCATGAGGGTGCAGGGACCTTGCAAGGTGGATTCTATGCTTTTATGTTGCTTTGTGAGTTTTTGAGTTGATCGCCTCACGAGTGTCCACCTTCCTCACTTGCATTGTGGAGACAGACCAGAGAAAGCTGGGATTTATGTCTGCATGGTGGAGAATTTGAAATTAGAACCCCCTGTAATTAGCCAACTAGATCTGAGAAAAAAGGGGGTGAGGAAGTTTACCTCTCCTGCAGGCTAGGAGCAGCACCCCCAACAAGAAAGGGGCAGATTCAGCTCACTAAAGCCTCAGCTATACCCCTCAGGGCATGGTCCTGAGAGGGAAGGGAAAACAGCTCACAGGAGGACATTACAAGAATAAGGCTCTCAAGGACTATTGTTTGGGAACTGGAGGAAAAGCTTAAAACCCCTGCAGGGGGCAGGGCAGGCAAAGTTCTCACAGGAATGTTCTTTAATGAACCCACTGAGCACAGGCTCCTGAAACTGCCCATACATAAAAGGCAACAGGCTCAAGTCAATCTGAAACTACAGCAGGCCATTGTATGGGGAACTAGAACTGGAGGATAGGGCTGAGACTGAGGAGCTGGCTTTGAAGCAGAGACTAACTTCCCCACAGTGAGATCCTCATAGTGAAACCTCTAATTAAAAGGAGAAATATCCCGAGCTACACTTGCCAGCCTGCACCCTAAAGATTCTTCAGAAGACTTGGAGTAAGGCCAGGAAAACACAAGGAGGAGGTCAAATAGCTGACAAGTGATCCACAGAGAACCTCAGAGCAGCCAACTATATAAGGACACCAGAGTCAAATCTACATAGCTCCTGACATTGGTTGATACACAAGTACCTCCCAGGGGAACTGAAATCAACATACAAAAGCGTGAGCCTCAGAAAACCTAAACTGCACAGATAAAACTCACCTGATTGACTTTTTTGCCTTCCGTAAGAGAAAGAGAGAAAAAAAACACCTTTCCATTTTAAACGTTTTAATTAAAAAAATTTTTAAATTAAATTTTTTTATGTAATTGGTTTTGCTTTGCTTGCTTTTTTGTTTTGCTGTGTTTATTTTTGTTGTTGTTTTTTGTTTTATTATCAAGATTTTATTGATATTCTCTGCTTAATTGTTTGGTCATTATGATTATAATCAACAAATTTACTCCTTTTCTCTATCATTTCCCCCATATGTGTTATTGCACTCCCTCTCTGCTCTTACTTTACTCTCCCTCTCTTGTTCCATTAGAATAATTTTTTTCTTTCTTTTCTTTTTCTCCCTTCTGTCTTCTTGTCTTTTTGTTTGTTTCTTTGCTTCTGTTTGTCACTTTATTGTATTTTTAGGTTTTCATTTTCAACTATTTTCCTATTCTTACTCTCTACCATTAATTTTTTGCTCACCTTCCTTTCAGAATCTTTTTTCTGCCTTTTTTCTCTCCAAGAAGCATCTCTATGTTTTACTTTTTATTTTAGCTTATTAATGCTCTTAATATATTTTTCATTACTACTAAGATTATTATACTTTTCTCTCACTATTTTTTTCTCTGATTCTTTTTTCCCCTCCCCCCCTTTTTTTTTTGCTTTATCATTTATGTTTTCACTTCACTTTCCCAATTCTACTATCATTTGGGATGTTTTCATTGTGATTGTCAGGATATTTTGTAAGATACTGCTTTTTTCCTGGTAGTTTGGTTGTGTATTGTATTGCCTTGCCAACACCCACACAACAGCTCACATAACATTGTTGAGGCTGAGACACACAGCAAATCTGAGAAGAGACTCCTATCAAGAATGGGTCAACATCTATCAACATTCAAACACCACAGGAGAGCCTGAAAATATTCAACTCACAAAAGGAACACACAAAGGAGACACACCTAGAGCAAATAGTTCAGAAGTATAAGGAAAACACACCTCTGGGATCCACTGGACATACACTAGTAAATTCCACCCCACAAGACTGGGAGACAGCAAATATATCTAATATACATATACACTCACTAAGAGCCACCAAAATGTGGAGACAAACAAACAACCCCAAACTAAAGAAAATGAAAAATGGCCAGAAAATGAAAAATGGCCAGAGGAGATAGAGTTAAGAAAGTTTTCAAAAATAGAGTTCAGAGTAATGGCTATAAAGATGAGTTGGGAAGTATTAAAAGCAAGCTCAGTGAAGCAGAGGATAGAATAAGTGACAGAAGATAAGGTAGAAAAAACCACTCAATCAGAGCAGAAAAAAGAAAAACCACTTTAAAAACATGAGGACAGTCTAAGGGAGCTTTGAGACACATGAAGAAAAAATTTGCATCATAGGGGTGCCAAAGGGAGAGGAAAGTGAGCAAGGGATAGAGATCTTGGTGGAGGAAATAATAATAGCAAACTTCACTACACTTACGAGGAAGAAAGCCACAGAAGTTCAGAGGATTTCCACAGAGGATTTCCAAACAAGAGGAACCCAAAGAGACCCAGTTCAAGATACATCATAATTAAAATGACAAATGTTAAGGACAAAGAGACAATATTAACAGCTGCAAGAGAGAGACAAGCAGTGACCTACAAGGGAACCCCCATAATGTTGAGGCAGGTTTCACAACAAAAACTGTTCAGGCCAGAAGGGAGTGGCATGAAGTTCTCAATGTAATGGAAAGCAAGAACATACAACCAAGAATGCTTTATGCAGCATTGTCAAGAACCAGCCTGAAAGATGAACAAACCTGAGTTTGAGCGGTGGGAATTAGAGACAAACACAGTTATGGGATCAGGAGGGCTCCCCTCCAATGAGGTGCAGCCTCAAATGGCTTCAACGCCTTTATTATATAGTGAGTAACAAACAACTGGTAAGAAAGTGAGGGTGATACAAAGTAGTTCTTCCCAGGCTGCACAAACACACTTTCAGCGTAAACATCCTGCCTCCTGCATGAGCTCAGACCTTTGTAACTATCTTAATTTCGGCTCCCCACAGGAACCTGTGGGGAGGGTTGAGTCCTTGGCTCCAGAGTCTCAGGCTACATGGACCATGTCCAGACACCTAGCGGGCTCTAAATATCAAGGGTCATTGTGGGGACGGTCGAGTCCCTGACTCCAGACCCTCAGGAGGCGTGGACCATGTCCAGACACGTCACCTGCTCCCAACACAGCATGGCTATCATTTAAAATTGAAGGTGAAATAAAGAGCTTCCCAGACAAAAGAAGGCTAAAAGAGTTCAGTACCACACCAGCAATGCCAGAAATGCTAAAAGGACTGCTTTATGAAAAAGAAGAAATATATAGAGAAATGTACATCAACATAAAGGGGAAAATGCCATTAAATAAGTATATATTAATAGTAATCTTAAATGTAACAGAACAAGTGGTCCAGTCAAAAGACAGAGAGTAGCTGAATGGAAAAGAAAACAGGATCCAAATATATGCTGTCCACAAAAAACCCACCTGAGAGCAAAAGATTCACACAAGCTAAAGTGAAGGGATGGAAAAAAGTATTCCCTGCAAATGGAAATGAAAAAAAGCTGGAGTAACAGTACTTACTTCTGACAAAACAGACTTCAAAATAAAGACCATAACAAGAGACAAAGTTGGTCACTACTTAATACTAAAGGACCAATCCAACAGGGAGAAATAACCCTTATAAATATATACGCACCCAATATAAGAGCACCTAAATATATAAAAATTTTCTTATTGGACTTTATGGAGGAGATTTACAACATCACAATCATAGTGGGGGACTTTAACACCCCACTGTCATCAACGGATAAATAATCAAGACAAAAAACCAACAAGGAAACACCAGACCTCAAATAACATACTAGATCTAGTGGGTTTAATTGACATTTACATCCCAAAGTAGCAGAATACACAGTCTTCTCAAATGCACTTGAAACATTCTCAAAAATAGACCACATGTTAGGGTAAAAGGCAAGTCTCTACAAATTCAAGAAGATTAAAATCATATCAAGCATCTTACTGGATCATAATGCTGTGAAACTAGAAATCAACCACTATAAAAAAAAACTCAAGAATATTCAAACACATAGAGGCTAAAAAGCATGCTATTAAACAATAAATGGGTTACCAATGAAATCAAGGAAGAAATCAAACACTTCCTGGAAAAAAACAAAAATAGACAACAACCCAAAATTTATGGGACACAATAAAAGACATCCTGAGAGGAAAGATCATAGAACTACAGTCATAAATCAAGAAACAAGAAAAAGCTCTCCTAAACCGTCTAACACAACAACTAAAACAATTAGAATGAGAACAGCAAGAAAAGGCCAGAGGAAGTAAAAGGAAGGAAGTAATAAAGATCAGAGCAGAAATTAAGGACATAGAGACTAAAAAAGCCTTAGAAAAAAATCGGTGAAACCAAGAGCTGGTTGTTTGAAAAGATAAATAAGATTGATGCACCATTAGCCAGACTCACCAAGAAATAAAGAGAGAGGATCAAAATTAATAAAATCAGAAATGAAGAAAGCAATATGACAAATGACTCAACAAAAATACCAAGAATCATAAGAAAATACTAGGAACAACTATATGCTAACCAACTGGAGAACATGGGTGAAATGGACAATTTCTTAGAAGTATACAATCTTTCAAAGCTGAATCAGGAAGAGTCAGAAAACCTGAATAGGGTGATATCAACTAATAAAATTGAAGCAGTAATCAAAAATCTCCCGGCAAAAAAAAAAAAAAATCCTGGTCCAGATGGATTTACAGGCAACATTTACCAGACATTCAGATGTTTCTGACAATTGAAAATGGGGAAACTTCCAAACTCTTTTTATGAGGCCAGTATCATCCTAATCCTAAAACCATATAAAGACACTACAAAGAAAGAAAATTACAGGCCAATATCTCTGATTTACATAGATGCTAAAATCCTCAGCAAAATAATAAAAAACTAGATCCAGCAATACATTAGAAAGACTATACACCATGAACAAGTGGGATTTCTTCCCGGGATGCAAGGTTGGTATAATATCTGCAAATTAATAAATGTGTGCCATCACATAAACAAAATGAAGGACAAAAATCATAATCATATCAATATATGCAGAAAAAGCATTCGATAATATTTAACACTCATTTTTAATAAAAACTCTCAGCAAAGTGGGAATAGAGGGAACATGTCACTACATAATAAAGTCGATATCCAGCACAACTACAGCCAACATTATACTTAATAGTCAAAAACTAAAACCAATTCCCTTAAAAACATTAAAAATGCAGAGATGTATGCTTTCACCACTCTTATTCAACATAGTATTGGAAGTCCTTGCTACAGCCATCAGACAGGAAGAAAACATAAACGGTATCCAAATTGGAAAGGAGGAAGTAAAACTGTCATTGTTTGCAAATGACATGATATTGTACGTAGAAAACCCTAAAACTCCATGAAAGTACTACTCAATTTAATAAATGAATTCGACAAGGTTGCTGGATAGAAATTTAACATCCATAAATTGATGGCATTTTTATAGGGACCATAAATTGCTTATAGTAGTATGGACATTTTAATGATGTTAATTCTTCCAATCCATTAACATGGTATATTCTTCCACTTGCTTATATCTTATTCTTTTTTTTTTTTTTTTTTTTTCTTCAGTGTCCTGCAGTTTTCTGAGTATAGGTCTTTCACATCCTTGGTTAAGTTTATTCCTAAGTATCATTGTTTTAGTTGAAATGGTAAATGACATTGTTTTTTAGTTTCTTTTTCTGAGAGTTCATTGTTGGTCCACCAGACCAGAGACACCAGAAATAGACCCACACAATTATGGTCAGTTAATATTTGACAAAGGAGGCAAAAGCATACAATGGAGTGAAGATAGTCTCCAATAAATGGTGCTGGGAAAACTGGACAGGTACATGCAAAAAAATGAAACTAGACCACCAACTTTTGCCATACATAAATATAAACTCAAAATGGACAAAAGATTTAAATGTAAGCTGTGAAACCATAAAAATCCTGGAAGAAAACATAAGCAGTAAAGTCACAGACATTTCAAGTAGAGGAATTTTCACTGATACACCTCCTAGGGCAAGAGAAACAAAAGTAAAAATAAACACATGGGACCCCATCAAACTAAAAAGCTTCTGCACAGTAAAAGAAAACAGCCTCAAAATACAAAGAACATATCTGCCAAAATTGTATCTGATAAGGGGCTAATTTCCAAAGTGTAAAAGAACTTATAGTACTCCACAAGAGGAAGACAAACAATCTAATTAAAAAATGGGCAAGGGACCAGAATAGACACTTCTCCAAAGAGGACATTCAGATGGTCAAGAGACATTTAAAAAGGTGCTTAATATCTCTAATCTTCAGAGAGATGCAAGTTAAAACCACAGTGAGGTATCACTTGACACCTGCCAGAATGGCTACCAACAGCAAATCAACAAACGACATGTGGTGGCAAGGATGTGGAGAAAGGGAACCTTGGTACACTGCTGGTGGGAATGCAGACTGGTGCAGCCACTATGGAAAACTTTGTGGAGGTTCCTCAAAAATTAAAAATGGTATTGCCTTTTGACCCAGTGGTATCACATCTAGGAATATATTCTTAGAATCAAAACACACTAATCAGAAAGAATTTATGCACCCCTATGTTTATAACAGCGCAGTTTACAATAGCTAAGATTTGCAAACAGTCCAAGTGCTCATCAGTAGATCAGTGGATAAAAAAGCTGTGGGTCATTTACACCATGGAATACTATGCAGTTTTAAAAAAGAATGATCTTTTACCCTTTGGGACAGTATGGATGGACCTGGAGAATATTATGCTAAACAAAATAAGCCAGGCATAGAAAGCCAAACATTACACAATTTCACTTATACTTGGAATCCAAAGAATTTAATAATCTGATGAAAAGAATAAAGCCAGTGACATGGAGGCATGGAATAGACTGATGGATCTCAGAGGGAAGGAGGGAAGTCAGTGGGTGAATGGGAGATATTAACCAATGAATTTATATGCATATATGTATAACCCATGGACACAAACAGGAGTGTGGTGAGGGACTGTGAAGTAGGGTAGGGAGTGTTGGAAGGGGTCAATGGGGAGCAGAAAGGTATCTGTAATATTTTGAACAATAAAAAAAAAGAATTGGGTATATTCTCCTATAGGTTATTTGCATTACCCATGAAGTGTTATACTTTTATTCAAAATAGGATTTGGATAGTTGCAAATATATATTGTAAGCTCAAGGGCAAGTACTCAAAAAATACTTAATGAAGTATATGTGACATAGTAACAGAGGGGAGGGAATTGAATCAAACTCTTATTAAACACACAATGAAAACTAAAGAAAGCAGAGAAAGAGAAGACAAAAAAGGAGAAATACTTAAGAACTAGCAAGAAGATACACAAAACCATAACAAATATCACTGATTTCTCTATTAAATATATCCAACTATATCAATAATCATTTTAAACATCAATAGTTTAAATGCATCAATTTTTAAAAAAAGGATACTGTGTAATTAAATAAAAGAATATTTAAGTACTATAATTTTTAATAGAAAGCCAACTTATATATATAAACATATATAGACTGAAAATAAAGAAACGGATAAAAGATTATATATCCCCTTATGTTAATTGTAGCATTATTTACAATAACCAGATATGGAAATAATCTAAGTGTCCATGCACAGACAGCTAGATAAAAATGTGACACATATATAGAGATGTGGTAATATATGGAATCTTACTTGGCCATTAAACAAATAAAATTTTATCATTTGCAATACCATGCATGAACTTAGGATGTATTATGCTAAGTGAAATAAGTCATACAGAAAAAGACAAATATCATATTTTTTCTCTTATATGTGGAACCTAAAAAACAAAGTAAATGAACAAACAAAACAGACTCTGATATTGACAATAAACTGATGGTTTCCAGGTAAGATGGGGATTGGAAGGCTGGGTGAAAAAGTTGAAGGGGTTAAGATGCACAAATTGACAGTTACTAAACAGTCATGAGGATGTAAATTACAACATAAGGAATATAGTCAATATAGTTAGACTTATTGAGAAGATCATTTTGTAAATTATATAAATGTGTAATCACTACGCTGTACACTAGGAACCAATATAATATTGATCTGTATTAAATAATAAAAATTTAAAGAATGATTTAAGCTTTTCTTGAATTTGTAAAAAAAAATCAATCTTGATAGGTTACATTAATTTCTATCTTATCTATATCAATAATGCAAAGATTATATAGAGATAACAGATTAGAAATTCTTTATTCCTATATCTTTTGAAAACAAGGAGGCACTTGGAGCTTCTCCAGCTGAGGATATTAAGCATATGTATGTATTTTCAATCTCCCTTGTAGTATTATAATAAAGAATATTTTTTAAAGATAAAACTCAATAGGAGGGGTTATTAGAAGTGCAGAAAACAGTAACAAAGTTATGGAAACAGGAATACTGGCTTATTTATTAATTTACTTTTTTAAATAGATATGCAAAATCTAAATCTTGTAGAGAAGTCAGGAAAAATTTAAGCAAACTCAAATTGACTAGAGAATCCTTAAAGTCTTAGAAGTTAACAATTGCAGAATCATTCAAAACTGGACATAATATTGGGTAAAAGTTAAATATAAATGTTTCAATAATGATTGATAAGAGTTAGCTTCCTAGATCTCAGTTCCATACAGTATCATTTAGATAGCACTTCCCATACCTAGGATGGGGCACCGAGTGGAGTGAGGGGCATCACTCTGCACTGAATTCTGTGGCTGCTGCCTTTTGACTCAAATGAGCTTCCAGGAAGCCAGCAGGTAGGCCTTTATCCCTCCAGGCATTAATATCAGGAGAAAGGTGAGAGAAAATATCACATGAATAAAACAAAAATAGAATTTTTAAATTCTCACCCAAGGATATGTTTATTGGTTTTAAAGAGAGACAGAAGGTGAGAGAGAGAGAAACATCAATGTGAGAGAGAACAGCAATTGATTGCCTCACGTATGTGTCCTGAATGGGGGATCATACCCGCAATCCAAGTGTCCTGATCAGGAATCAAACCTGCAACCTATTGGTGTATGGGGTGATACTCCAACCAACTGAGCCACTAGACTATGGCTAAAATAGAATTTTATTTTTTAAAAAAAGGAAAAAAAGTCTTAGCAACTTATTTGGTCAATTAAGTGGAAACCACATAGCAAAATTTAAAAAATTGTAAAAGATTTTAAAGTTCTGGGAAATATCTCAGAAAGTAAAGCAAAAATGTAACAATAGAATAAATTGTAGAAAATGTTTAAGAAAATATAAGGCTTATGAAGATTCCAGGATAGCTGCACAGTAGGTGGAAGCTTTGTCTACTTGCCCCCAGCCCCAAATTGGTTTTACAGCTAAATTACAGATCAATCAACTTGAAAAACTACTTAAAGCATAGCTGATCAGAAATATTATAATCGATGAGCACAGAAGAAGCCTATAAGAGACTGGTAAGAGGGGTGGAGATGTGGAAATGGTGTGCTCCTTCACACAGTAGAGATGGTTGAGAAGCTGGAGGGATATCTCTGGTTATAAAACTTCCTCTCTCTAGGAGCATGGAGTCTCAACCCCATACAGGGATGAGAAGAAGAGCCTGCATAACATCAGGCAGTGGGAATCAGTGGGAATTCTTTCTGCGTGGGAGACTTGGACTGCATCATCCCAGGGAAGAATTCCTATTGTTCCAACACCAGCCTGGAGGGTTTGCTCCAGTCTCCAACTGCTGGAGAGGCCATGCTTCTGGAATCAGGCCCTGAAGAGGAGTCTGCTCACTATACCAAACAGTGACTTTGAAGGGCCCTATATTCTATGGTGAATATTTGGGCAGAGACCCAGTCAGTGACTAAACTGTGTAGCTTGAGGAAGAGGATAGTACTTGCCCGCCTTGAGTGCATGGTTGGCCATCCTACCTCACCTGCTGCACTGCTTGGTCTGCAATATCCGGCTAGGATTGATGGCACAGGGGAAAGGTACATGGTGAAATTTTGGCCTCTACTCAGTTTGATGGCATGGGGGGGGTCAGTCTTTCAGCCAATCCTTCTGGTATCTGAGCTTCAGTGGAGCTGAAGATTTCAGCCCTCCCTGCTGAGATTATCACATGTAGAGATCAGAGTACTATGCGGGGCTGATTTTTGGCCACTTCCTACTTGGTTGGGTGGTGTGGAGGTGTTGAGGAAGCACAAAGAACTGGTTTTCTGGACTGTGTTTTCAGGAAGTTTTTTTGTCAGGAAGTACGACAAGAGAGTGTGGGGTTTTGTGGCTGCATTGTGGGGAGGTAGATCTGAACACCCCTGAGAGTTCAGATTGGCTACCCTTCAAAGGAAAGGAAGTACCAACTCCCCCTCATACAGGTTGCAGGCACCATCCCCAATGGAAGACAGCTGTAATCAGCTCTGCCAAGTCCCAGATACCCTCACTGAGTGCAGTTTCATGGGGGGAGAAAGAGAAGCTCAGAACAGGGACATGGAAAGTGTGAAACCCTCAGAGGCTATTATCTGGGACCAGAGATGATTAACCCCCTCTTGTGGGCTGGGCCTGCATCATCCTCCATATGAGACTCTTGATCTATGATCCTGAGCCCAGGGTGACTAAACTTGCTCCTGCAGAAGAGATGGTTAGCTGTACCCAAACTCAACCTGCAGCAAACCCTGCGAGGGGGAATTAGAGTTGGAGACTCTGGCAGAGAGTGTGAGGGGGTTGGCTTTGAGTCAGGAAATAATTTTTCCTCATCAAGTGCCTGACTATGTGATCCACAAGTAGGGGGTACACTAACCTTATCTTGGGTAGGTTGAGTTCATTATACACTTTCTTTGAAATGCTCTGGAGGAAGACTAGAACACCTTAGGGGAGACTCAAAGTAGCTTAAATGTGAAGGTGGACCTCAGGAAACCTCAGTCCTTTTACAGATCTTCTCCCAGTTCTAAGCTATATGAAGCCTACCCTCTTACACAGATTGGCACCTTTCATGCACACTTGGGTCCAGTAGACAGACACAAACAGTGAACAGTATGGTAATGACACACAGGAAGCCAAGGCCAGTTACACACAATGTCTGACAACTGTATCTGAAACACACCCCAGTTGAGCCAGAACCAACACAACCAGTGGTAGACCAGAACACATAAGAGCTCAACTCAACTAGCCATACAGACGGCACACTTAAAGGGAGATTCTGGCAGGCACCGGATCCTGATGAAAACAACCTTGACTGGGGGACAGACCCTGCAAAGCATCTCACAAAACATGATATAGGTTTGCCCCTATATTCCTCCAGCCAGAAAGGTTACGTGAACTCACAGCAATCAGGCCTCAAGAACAACAAATGATGCACACAATCCACAAGAGACATTCCTGGAGAATGGAGCTCAGATGATTTGAAAGATTATACCACTGAGACCAACAGGATACCTTGAGACTGCACCTGTACAGCAGCTTGTACCCTATGGTTGGGGTTGAGCCTCATAGTCAGCCATCCTTATGGTCGACCTCACTTATGAATGGACCAACAGTAAAAAAACTCAACTACAACAGGAGGGTCCACAAAACTCACACAAGGGACAATACTATAACATCTAGCTCAGGAGATCAAGGAGACTGCACCATTGGGTCCCACAGAACAATTACTAACGAGACCATCCTACAAAGAATGGGAGTCATAGAAGTTCTATTTAATACATAGAAACAAAGAGACAACCAAAATATAGAGACAAAGAAACAGGCCTCAAATGAAAGAAACAATGAATCTTCAGAAAAAGAGTTAAATGAAATGGAGTTAATAAGTTTATCAGATGTAGACCTCCAAGTAATGGTTATAAGGATGCTCAAATAACTACAACAGCATGAAAAAGAGCATAGAAACCATAAAAATAACCAGTCAGAAATGAAGAATGACATCAAGAATATGTTGGAAGAAATAAAATGTAGGTCAGATGAAGCAGAGGATCAAATCAGTGATATGGATGAAAAGCAGGAAAAGCCACCCAATCAGAGCAGCAAAAAGATTAAAGAATTAAAAAGCACGAAGATAGCTTAAGGGAATTTTGGATAATATCAAATGTAATAACATCCACATCATATGGGCACAAGAAGAAGAAGAAAATGAGCAAGTGATAGAGAACCTGTTTGAAGAAATAATGACAGAAAACATCCATAAACTGATGAAAAAATAAAAGTCACATCAGTTCAGGAAGCACAGAGAGTTCCAATCATGATGAACTCAGAGACCCACACCAAAAACCATCATAAGTAAAATGGCAAAAGTTAAAGGAAAAAGAGAATCTTAAAGGTGACAAGAAAGGGACAGTTACCTATAAGGGCATTTCATAAGCCTGTCAGCTGATTTCTCAACAGAAACAGGTCAGGCCAGAAGGAATTGGCATGAAACTTCAAAGCAACGAAAAGCAAGGGCATGAATCCAACACTACTGTATCTAGCAAAGTTATCATTTATAATTGAAGGTGAAATAAAAGCTTCCAGAAAGAAAAAAAATAAAAAGCTAAAGGAGTCATTACAACCAAACCAACATTACAAGAAAGGGTCTGCTCTAAGGAGAAGAAAAAATAGAAAGGGTCTGCTCTAAGGAGAAGAAAAAATAGAAAGAGAAAAATAGGTATAAAAAAAAAAAATAGCACAAATAAGTACCTATCGATAATAACCTTAATTAAATGGATTAAATGCTCCAATCAAAACACATATGGTAGCTAAATGGATAGGATAAGAAAACATACCCATATGCACGCGGTCTACAAGAGTCCCACTCCAGAACAAAAGATTCACAGATGGTGAACATGAAGGGATGGAAAAAAAAAATTCCATGCAAATGAAAACAAAAGCAAGCTGGGGTATCCACGCTTATATGTGACAAAATAGACTTCAAAACAATGGCCATAATAAGAGAAAAAGAAGGTCACTACATAATACTTAAGAAATCAATCCAACAAGAGGAAATAACACTTGTAAACATATATGCACCCAATATTGGAACACCAAAATAAAAAACTCTTGACAGATTTTAAGGGAGAGGTCAACACCAATAAAGTTATAGTAGAGGAATTTAACACTTCACTATCATCACTGGATTAATCTTACAAACAAAAATCAATAAAGACAGAGTAAACCTAAATGACACACTAGATCAGATGGCTTTAACTAATATTTACAGAGCATTTCATCCCAAAGCAGCAGAATATACATTCTCCTGAAGTGCACAAAAAACATTCTCAAAGATAGACTACATATTAGGACACAAAATAAGTCTTAACAAGTTCAAGAAGAATGAAATCACATCAAGCATGTTCTAAATTCACAGTGGCATAAAACTAGAAATCAACCAAAATAAAAAACTGAAAAACATTCAAACACATGGGGTCTAAATAGCATCTCATTCAGCAATAAATGTATTATCAATGAGATCAAGGAAGAAATAAAAAATGAACTAGAAACAAATGAAAATGGATTGTAAGAAAATACTATAAACAACTATATGCCAACAAATTGTCCAAAATGGGCTAAAAGGAAAAACTCCTAGAAACAGACAATCTTGAAAAATTGAATCAGGAAGAATCACAAAACCTGAATGGACCAAATAACAACTAACAAAATTGAAGCAGTAATAATTAAATAACTCATCAGGAAACAGAAGTCTTAGGACCAATGGCTTCATAGGCAAATTTTAACTAAATATTCAAAGAAGAACTAACACCTATACTCCCCATAGCATTCCAAAAAGTTCACTAGAAGGGTAGACTTTCATGCTTTTCCTTTTTTACCAGGCCAGGATTATACCCATTCCAAAACCAGATAAAGACACTACAAAGAATAGCAATGATAGCTCAATATGCCTGATGAGCATAAATGCTAAAATCCTCAGTGAAATATTAGAGAATTTGATCTAGCAATACATTAAAAATCATACACCATGATGAAATGGGATTTATTCCATGGATGCAAGGTTGGCAAAATATTCACAAATCAATAAGTATGATATATCACATAAACAAAACAAAAAATAAAAATCACTTGATTATATCAATATATGCATTAAAAAGCATTCAATAATATACAAGACCCATTCATGATAAAAACTAGCAGCAAAATGGAAATAGAGGAAACATAACTCAACATAATAAAGATCATATATGAAAAACCTATAGCCAACAGCATACTTCAAGGGCAAAAACTAACAGCATTTCCTGAAGATCAAAAGCAAAGTGGGATGTCCACTGCCACCACTCTTATTTAACACAGGACTGGATGTCCTAGCCAAAGTGATCAGAGAAGAAGAAATAAAAGGTATCCAAATTGGAAAGGAGGAAGTAAATCTGTCATTATTCACAGATGACATGATATTGTACATAGAAAACCCTAAAGACTCCATGAAAAAGCTACTGGATCTAATAAATGAATTTGCCTAAGTAGCAGGGCACAAAATTAATATCCAAAAAATCAGTGGCAGTTTTATACAGCATAAATGAACTCTAAGAAAGAGGAGCTGAAAAAAAATCCCATTTACTATTGCAACAAAAAACAAAATGGTAATTAGGAATAGATTTAACCAAGGAGGGAAAAGACCTGTACTCAGAAAACTACAGGACATGTAAGAAAAAAATTGAGGAAGATACAAATAAGTGGAAACATATACTGTGTTTATGGACTGGAAGAATTAATATCATTAAAATGTCCATATTACCAAAAGCAAACTATACATTCAACAGACTTTCTATTAAAATACCAATGGCATATTTCACAGATGTAAAAAGAATATTCCAAAAATTATTTTGCCCATGAAGTAGCCGGTGCCTTTCAGTTGGTTGAGCATCATCCAATGCATCAGGAGTCGCTGGTTCAATTCCCAGTCAGGGCACATGCCTGGGTTGTGGGCTCAATCTCTAGTAGGGGACATGCAGGAGGCAGCTTGATGGTGTTTCTCTGTCATCGATGTTTCTATCACTCTCTCCTTCTCCCTTCCTCTCTCTCTACAATTGATAAAAAACATTTAAAAAATAAGACCCCCAAAAGCCTCAGCAATCTTGAAAAAAAGTTGGTGGTATCAATATGCAGAATATCAAACTTTACTACAAGGCCATTGTAATAAAAAAAGGCCTGGTACTAGCATAAGAACAGGCATATAGATCAATTGAACAAAACAGAAAGCCCAGAAATCAACCCATGTCTCTATGGTCAATTAATATTTGACAAAGGAGGCAAAAGAATTCAATGGAGTAAAGACACTCTGTTCAATAAATGATGTTGGGAAAACTGGACAAGAACATGCAAAAAAATGAAACCAACTAACACAATACACAAGAATAAACTCAAATAGATAAAAGACAAGTTGTGAAACCATAAAAATTCTAGAACACATGGATAGTAAAATCTCAGACATCTCTCATAGCAATATTTTGCCAGTATATCTCCTAAGGCAAGGAAACAAAGGAAAAAATAAACAAATGGAAGTATATGAATTTGAAAAGCTTCTGTACAGCAAAGGAAACCATCAACAAAATGAAAAGGGAACCCACTGTATGAGAGGATATATTCGCCAATGATACATCTAATAAGGCATTAGTATCCAAAATATATAAAGAACTTGTACAACTCAACACCAGGAAGATAAACAATCCAATTCAAAAATGGGCAAAGGACCTGAATAGACAATTCTCCCAAGAAGACATGCAGACAGCCAATAGGCATATGAAAAAATGCTCAACTTCTCTAATCATGAGAGATGCAAATTAAAATCACAATAAGATATTACCTCACACCTATTAGAGTGGCTCCCATCAATAAATTAACAAAAAACAAGTGCTGGCAAGGATGTGGAGAAAAGGGAACCCTTGTGCACTATTGGTGGGAATGCAGACTGCGCATTGACTGTGGAAAACAGTGTGGCATTTCTTTTAAAAATTAAAAATTGAACTACCTTTTGACACAGTGATCCCACCACTTTGGAAAATATATACTAACACTCCTGAAACTCCAATTCAAAAAAATATATGCACAACTCTGTTCATAGAAACATTATTTACAATAGCTAAGATCTAGGAACAGCCTAAGTTCCCATCAGTAGATAAGTGGATAAAAAAGAAGTAATACATTTACACGATGAAATACTATGTGGCTATAAAAAAGAAGTAACTATTTTTTTGCAACAACATGGATGGTGCTGACATTATTATGCTAAGAGAAGTAAACCAGACAAAGATTAATGTCAATAAGATCTCACTTGTATGTGAAATGTAATGAACAAAATAAACTGACTAAAAAATAGAATCAGAGGCCTTAATATATGGAACAGACTGACAGAGGTCATATGGGGTGGAGGGGATAAACAGCATGAAAGAAAGTGAAGAAATTTGCCAAAGAACATATATGCATAGCCCATGGACACAGGCAACAGTGTGGAGATGGTCAAAGGAATGTAGGCAGGGGCTGGATGAAGGTGGGTAAATGGGGAGGTGGGGCAGGGCAATGGTGAACATCTGTAATAGTGTCAACAATAATTTTTTTTAAAAAAGAGAGAAAATATAGAGCTTATCTAGGTGTCCAACATCTGTATAAAAAATTTCTTGAAAAAGAGAAAAGATAAATGGAGGGGAAGAAATCAACACCAAGAAGGATAATCAACTGAGGCTTCAAATTATGTTTCAAGAAAGTCATATTGGGAGCTGTTGTCACAAGTTGTCCCTAGTCCGTGTGCCATGTGTAAGCGGGGAACATTAGTTTTGAAATTGTGTGATAAAGTTTGTGTCCTTATATTCCCTAGCACCTTGATCAGCTAAAAATATTCATTTAACCCCAGAAAATATTTATTTTGACCTCTCCTAAGATCTGGTGTATGTCAACTTAAAATAAAAACATTCACCCTTGACTACTATGTCTAAACTTATTAGGGCAGAGCAGCCAACATTTAGCTGGCTGGCACTACAGCCCTGACAAATGTTTTTACTGTGATGAAGCATATGTTTCACAAAACTCCTCTATGACATTAACCATTAACCTTCTCAGAAGGGGCTTTTATAAATTCTCAGGGAAGGTAAAGGCAGACAGTGGCTAAATACTCATATGGGTGTGGTAATTTGTTCCTTTCTTACAAAGTTAAAGTTGTGATTGTTCCTCAGATTTTCACAACTAAACAGTGTGTTTTGCTGATATAACTACATTGGCTATATTCCAAAGAAAAGCAAAGATATTATTAACATTGGATTACTTATTGCCTCTGGGCACAGGAGAGAGATGTAATTAGGGAAAAACACAGATGCTTTTAAGGAACTGGTTACATTTTAATTTTTGACTTGGTTAGCAGGTCCATGTACACATTAATTAAACAGTGCTTATAAATTTACACACTGTATATATAAATTATTTAAAATAATAGATTTTTTTAAAAAGGAACACAAATTTTCTGTTTTTATTAAAGTCAAAGAAGGTAAATTAGGCTGTTAAAGTATGTCACTTTTTAGATTCTAAAAAGTATTTTAGAATCAAGTATTTTAAAAAGTTTGTAAAAAATTACAAGTAAGTACTAGATCATACACTTACCAAAACATTGATGATAAAAGTTAATTTATTTAATATATATGTTTTCTTCCATTAATTTTATCACATGTGTACATGTAGATTTTGTTTTGTTTTGTTTTCAGATACTTATTATATATGAAGGGTAGTAGAAGAAGGTGGTGAACACTCTGAAGACGGAAGAGAGTAGCAAGTAGAACCATGGACAATAGAATTCAATAGTTACAATTTTCTAAATAGTAAGTTTACCTTTTTGTCAAAAAATTAATTTCCGCTCTATATTTTAGGATGGAAATTATCTATATTCTGCACTAAAAATCTCTATATTATTTTTCCAATTATCTTTTAAAATTATGTGAAAGTGTACAATTAACCATTGCTATAGACTTAATATGTCACAATTGGGTAAATAGGTATAAACTTAATCATTCTGACCTCTGCATAAACACATAATTATCTAATTAAAAAGAGCAACAGTTCATTAAGCAATGCAAAACTCCATGTCTTTCTACTTTATTAAAAATCTGTTTTATTTTTACAGAGTTGATTCAAATGCCATCACAAAATGTTTTAAAGTAGTTAGAAAAGATACTGTCATTTTAAAACAAATACAGAAGAAAATTTATTTGTCATTGATAATTTAACATGTTAAAATCATGAGATATTTGTCAAAAGTTATCTGGTAGGAAATATGAAAATATACTTGTATCTATGGTGCCAATTGTTGACTAAGGTTGGAGGAAAAAGGAAATATCCAAGTATTAGTTTTTAAGGGGAGGAAAAAATAATTATACTTTGTATACTAAGAGTAATTTAAATCAGAAAAGCTTGGAATAGTCTCTTACAAGAAATAATTATTTTCTTATTCTACTTGTGAAGAAAAATAGATGGGGCAAAATGATATTTAACTGATGATGTAAATGAGGAAAAATTAACTGAATGGCTAGGGCTAACGTAAGATGGGCTATACCAATTTGGGTTTGGTCAGGAGAAGAAACTACCTTAGATAATATCAGCAGGAAACAGTCTTACTTTATCACTAGAAAGAAAATGGGAAATTAAAGTTGCTGGTTTTAAAAATGCAAGAGAGAAGGGAATGGCAGGAGAAAATTGCCATTCATCTCAGCTTTGGGTCAAAGGATGATGCTGGAAGCTACTGGCAATTTGTCACCTCACCAAAGACCTGTAATGGTTTCTCTTTATTTGACTTCCAAAATTCATGTAACTCACATTGATAGAATTTAAATGGGACTCTGTTGGCAAGGGATATATAATAAATTTTAAGATGTTGAATATATAATGATAAGTTATAACTCACCACAAAAATGAACTAAGTAGTATAATTAAAGCTAGTAATCCATCAATTATCAAATGTTGCAGTGAATAATTATGTAATACATCATCTGTATATTACATTGTGTGCCCAACACCCAAAAGCATATATCTCTCTGTCAACATATATTTGACCTCTTTCATCCTTTACTACATTTCTCCAACCCCCTTCCCCTCTGGTAATCACCACACTGTTGTCTGTGTCTACGAGTTTTTGTTTGTTTGTCTTTTATGGTCATGTTTTCTTTCAGTTTTATATCCCACATATGAGTGAATTCATATGGATCTTGACTTTTTTCTGTCTGATTTATTTTGCTTAGCATGATATGGCCAAGATCCATCCATGTAGTCACAAATGCCAGTATTTTATCTTTTCTTATGGCTGAGTAGTATTCCACTGTATATATGTACCACATCTTTTGTAATCATCTATTGAAGGATACTTCAATTGCTTCCAAATTTTGGCTACCAAGAATAATGCTGCATTGAACATAAAGATGCATTATTTTTATGAATAAATGTTTTCAATTTTGGGGGAAGTTACATAAAAAAGAATTGTTGGGTCATATAACTCTATTCTTAGTTTTTTGAGAAAACTCCATACTGTTTCCTATAGTGTCTGTACCAATTTACATTCTGAACAGCAGTGTATAAGGGTTCATTATTGTCCACAATCTCTCCAATATTTGAAATTACCTGCCTTGGTGATAATAGCCATTCTAACAGGTGTGAGGTGGTATCTCATTGTGGTTTTGATTTGCGTTTCCCCAATAGCTATTGAAGTTATAATCTTTTCATATATTTGTTGGCCATTTGTATGTCTTCATGGCTGTGTCGGGTCAGGTCCTCTGCCAGTTTTTCAGTTGGATTGCTTTTTTGTTGTTGTTGTTGCGTTGTATGAGTTATTTATATATTTTGGATATTATTAGCCCCTTATTAGGGGAATTGTTTGCAAATATGTTCTTCCATTTGGTTGGCTGCTTTTTAGTTTTGTCAATAATTTATTTTGCTGTGTGTAAGCTTTTTAGTTTGATATAGTCTTGAAATTTTATTTTATAAATTGCCTTTGAGATCAAATTCATAAAATACTCTCTAAGATCCAGCTCCATAAATTGGCATTTATGTTTTATTCTATGTATTTTAGTTTCAGGTATTATATTTAGGTCTTTGATTCATTTAATTATTATATATGCTGACAAATAGCAGTCAAGTTCATTTTTTGCATGTGACTTTCCAATTTTCTCAGTACCATTTACTCAAGAGACTTTCTTTTCTTCATTGTATGTTTTTGGCTCCTTTCTCAAAAAATTGTTTGTCCATATATTTGTGGGTTTAGTTCTGGGCTCTCAATTCTGTTCCATTGGTCTGTGTTATTGTTGTCTGTTTATTATCATACTGTTTATTATTGTCTCTTTGGGGTATAACTGAAACTCAGGAAGTATGACAAGTATGCTATATCAAGTTTTTTTGTTGTTTTGTTTTGTTTTATGATTGCTTTTGCTATTCAGAGTCTTTTGTGATTCCATACAAAAATGATGATTTTTTTGTTCTATTTTTAAAAATGCCATTAGGATTTTGATGAAGACTGCATTAAATATATATAATGATTTGAGTTATGTGGCCATTTAAACTATATTAATTCTTCCAATTCATAAACACGGAATATCTTTCCTTTTCTGTATGTCTTCCTCAATTGCTTTTAATAATCTCTTGTAATTTTTAGTGCATACATCCTTCACATTCTTTGTTAGTAGTAGTAGTTTATTCTTTTTGCCACAGTTGCAAAAGGAACTGTTTTTTTTCCTTCATTTGTTTTTTAGAATTTCATTGTTAGTACATAGAAATACAATGGATTTTGCACATTCATTTATTCACAGAATAAATCCCACTTGATCATGGTGTTTGATTTCTTTATGCATTGCCTGCTCCAGTTTGCTAATATTTTATTGAGGATTCTGACATCTATGTTCATCAGAAATATTGACCTATAATGTATTCTTTTTTTGTATTGTGGTTATCTGGTTTTAGATTTAGGATAATGCTGGCTTCCTAAAATGAATCTGGAAGTTTTCCCTTCTCTTGAATTTTTGGAAGTTTGAAAAGAACATTCTTTGAATGTTTTGCAAAATTCACCTGTGAAGCCATCTGTTCCAGGACTTTTGTTTGCTGAAGTTTTTGTTGTTGTTTGTTTTCTTTTTTATTACTGATTTGATTTTATTAATTGTAATTGATCTATTTAAATATTTTGTTTCTTCCTGATTGAATTTGGAAGATTGTATGTTTCTAGGAATTCATCCTTTTTGTCCAGGTTGTCCAATTTTCTGGCATATATTTGTTCATAATATTTTCTGAAAATCCTTTGTATTTCTGTGATGTCAGTTCTCTTTTATTTCTGATTTTATTTAGTTGGGTCTTCTCTATTTTCTGATGAATCTGGTTTAAGATATTTTTAAAATTTACATTTATTGTTGAAACTATTACAGATATCCCCTTTTTCCCGCCATTGATCTCCTCCACCTTACATCCAGAGCCCCTCCCCCCCCGCAAAGTCTTCACCAAACTATTTTCTGTGTCCTTGGGTTATGCATATGTGCATATAAGTTCTTTGATTAATCTCTCCCCACCCTCTTACCCACCCACCCCTTTCTCACTGAAACTCATCAGTCTGTTCCATGCTTCCATGTCTCTGGATCTATTTTTCCCTCAGTCTATTCTGTTTATTAAATTCCACATATGAGTCAAGTCATGTCAAACTGAATCAGGAAGAATCAGAAGACCTAAATAGGCCAATAACAATGGATGAAATAAAAACAATAATAAAAAAGCTCCCATCAAACAAAAGCCTTGATCTGGATGGCTTCACAAGGGAGCTTCCTAATTCTTTAAGTTGTAGGGTTAGATAGTTCACTAAAAAATTTTCTTTATTTTTGAGGTAAGCCGGTAATGCAATGAACTAACCTCTTAAGACTGCTTCCACTGTGTCCTATAGAATTTGGGCTTCCGTGTGTTCATTTTCATTTGTTTCCAGGAATTTTTTGATTTCTTTCTTGATCTTGTTGGTAACTCCTTTATTGTTTAATAACATGCTATTTAGCCTTCATGTGTTTGAATGTTTTTGAGTGTTTTTATTGTAGTTGATTTCTAATTTCATGCCATAGTGATTTGAGATGCTAGAAATGATTTAATCTTCTCAAACTTGTAGAGACTAGTTTTGTGTCCTAACATATGGTCTATCTTTGAGAATGACCCATGTGCACTTGAGAGGAATGTATATTCTGCAGCTTTGGGGTGAAATGTTTTGTAAATTTCAATTGAATCCATCTGATCTAGTGTGCCATTTAGGGTCACTGTTTCTGTGTTGACTCTTTGTCTGGAAGATCTATCCAGTGAAGTCGGTGGGATGTTAAAGTTCACAACTATGACTGTATTGCTGTTGATCTCTCCCTTAAAGTCCTTAAGGTTATTATTGATATGTCCTTATTTATTGCCATTTTAATTCTTTATGTCTATGTTTTTAGTGCAGACCTCATAGCAAGTGGTAGGAAGTGTGGAGGTGATAGAGGGCTGGTTGAACTCCCACAGGCAGCAGCTGAATGTACAGAGGGATATCTCAGGTGAGGGGGGTTCACACTGAGAAATCGGGCCTAAAAACCAACCTGGGCTCTGGCAGAATGAAGCCAGGTTGGTCTAAAGTGGTATGAGAAGAATTTGGGGTTTAGGGCCCTGGAGATAGAGTTCAGAAGGTAGCCATCTGGATTCCTGTGCTGAGTCATTCCCCCATGCTGCAAAGGACATATTTCTCAGGCAGACTTTGCAAGCCAGGCAGCTTTTGCCTGGGGGGAAAGCAATTGCACCACTCACTGGAAAACCTGTTCCCCCACCCTGTGGAGTTTATGCCTTGTTGTGGTGTACAACCTGAGGCTCATTAAGAGACTAAGATCAATCAGCCTGCAGGCAGAGGTGGACCTCTGGGAGCTTTGAGTCTGCCTGATCTGCTTCTGGAGCTTGGAAAAGCAGACTTCTGTGTGCATCTTGGTCCTGTCCAAATGCACACAGCCCCAGAAGAGGGGAAAAGGAGCAAACCCAGCACAGGGAACCACAAGCTGGGGGTTGTTGATAGCTCTAAACAAGGTACTCAAGGCCAGTCACAAACAGTCTGACACTGGCCTGCATCAGAGGCCTCCAAAAAGACTGAGATTCCTAACAGATCCACCTAATACATAAAAACAAACCTAAATAGACAGCCAAAATGGAGAAACAAAAAAGGCCACAAATGAAAGAACAAAAGAAGTCTCCAGAAAAAGAGCTAAATGAAATGAAGATAAGCAATCTCTCAGATATACAGTTCAGAATACTAACTGCAAGGATGCTCAACAGCATGAGAAAAGGTATAGAAACAATGAAAAATGACAAGTCAGAAATGAAGAATGACAGAGCAGAAATAAAGAATACATTGGAAGGAATAACAGCAGATTAGAGGAAGCTGAGGATCAGATCAGCGAATTAGAAGACAGCGTAGAAAAAAATCACTCAATCAGATATCCAAAAACAAAAACAAAAAGGATCACAGCCTAAGGGAGCTGTGGGACAACATGCAGTGCAATAATATTCACGTTATAGGAGTACCAGAAGTAGAAGAGAATAAGCAAGAGATAGAGAATTTGTTTGAAGAAATAATGGCAGAAAACTTTCCTAACCTGGTCAAGGAAAAAGTCACAGAAGTTCAGGAGGCACAGAGAGTCCCAAATAAGAAGAATCCTAAGAGGCCTATTCCAAGACACATCATATTTAAAATTCCAAAATTCAAGACAAAGAGAGAATATTAAAAGTAGTAAGAGAAAAATCAATCTGTTACCTACAAAGGAGCTCCTAAAAGGCTGTCAGCTGATTTCTCATCAGAAACTCTACGATCCTGAAGGGAATGGCATGAAGTATTCAAGATAATGCAAAACAAGGGCCTAAATTCAAGAATACTCTATCCAGTACGGCTATCATTCAAAATAGATGGTGAAATAAAGAGCTTGCCAAACAAAAAAAAGGCTAAAGGAGTTTTTCACCACCAAACAGCATTGCAAGAAATGTTAAAGTCACTGCTGTAATAATAAGAAAAAATGGAGAAACATAGGCATAAATAATTAAAATGACAATAAATAAGGACCTATCAATAATAACCTTAAGGACTTTAAGGGAGAGATCAACAGCAATAGTCATAGTAGGAGAATTTAACAGCCCACTGACTTCACTGGATAGATCTTCCAGACAAAAAGTCAAAACAAAAACAATGACTCTAAATGGCATAATAGATGAAATGGATTTAGTTGACATTTATAGAACATTTCATCCCAAAGTTGCAGAATACACATTCTTTTCAAGTACACATGGGACAATCTCTAAGGTAGACCACATTCTAGGACACAAAACAAGTCTCTACAAGTTCAAGAAGATTACAATTATATCAAGCATCTGAGATCTCAATGGCATGAGATTAGAAAACTACAGTAAAACCACTGAAGAACATTCAAACACATGGAGGCTAAATAGTATGTTATTAAACAATGAATGGGTTACCAATAAGATCAAGTAAGAATAAAAATATTCCTAGAAACAAATGAAAATGATCACACAATAACCCAAAATCTATGGGACACAATGAAAGCAGTCCTGAGAGGGAAGTTCAAAGCACTAGAGGCCTACCTCAAAAAGCAAGAAAAACATTAATAAACTACTTAACCCTATAACTTAAAGAATTGGAAGGCTCCTCTCTGGAGCCATCCAGACCAGGGCTTTTGTTTGCTGGGAATTTTTTTTTTTTATTATTACTGCTTGGATTTTATCAGTTGTTATTAGCCTATTCAGGTTTTCTGATTCTTCCTGATTCAGTTTTTCATGATCTCACAAAACAAAATAGACTGAGGAGCAAAATAGATCCAATAAACAAAATAGACTGAGGAGCAAAATAGATCCAGAGACATAGAAACATGGAACAAACTCATGAATCTTAGTGGGAAGGCATGGGTAGGGGAGTGGGTGAGGAGAGATTAATCAAAGAAGTTTTATGCATATATGCATAACCCATGGACACAGACAATAGTGTGGTTAAGGTCTGGGGGGGGCGGGGTAGAGTGGGTCAATAGGGAAAAAAACGGATATTTGTAATAGTTTCAACAATAAAGATAAAGTTTTTAAAAAGTACATATTTTGTATCTATACATACATGTTCGTATAAAGGAAATCAGTCATTTCTTCCACATGACAGGTTCTTAAATTTTGTTTTTATTTTTTGGTGGTTTGTTTTCTTTTGGCCTAACTGGGCAAACTGATGCCCTCATTTCCAACTAATCTAATCATCTGTTTCTCAGATAAAAATAAGCCTGCATCTTATTTATTATCTTCTGTATATGTATTTTTTGTTTCAATATTCTCCTTAAAAAATAATTATCCAAAGTGAGCTCAATACTATGTTATTATATCAATAATTCTAGAATTTTTATTTCCTTACTTGGAAAAAAATAATCCCCATTAGATAGTTGCATGTTTTAATCTATTTTAATATTTTAAATCTAATTTCTGATACCAAACTTTTTAACTCCTCTCCAGATTGAGAAATTTCATTAGCATTACTTCTATTTTCATCCAGGTAATAATAAAAATGATCAATATATGGTCAAGAACAGGGGATTTTGGAATTCTAGTGTAAAATAAAATAAATGTCTCTAGGGAAATGTTTACTGACTATCTGCTGCTGAATGACCAGCTCTAATTTGGGAAAATGCCTACTATAGAGGTCCCCAAGATTCTAATCAAGACTGAGATATTAATCAAATTGGAATCTACTTTGCACATATTTTTGATTTCTGTCATATTCTGTACTATATCTAGTCTCCCTTTGTTTTCCAGTTTGTTTTTAAATATACTTCCATTATGTTTCAACCCTATTGATAGTGTGGTTCACCTGGCCTACCCTTACTTTGGTCACTTCATCTTCTGAAGCTTTTCATTCTTATCTATGTATTAAAAGTACCTCCTCTTTGCCAGGAGATCAACTTTGGATTTCATGTTCTTAAGTCTAGTGCACTTATGTGTGAATAATCCTGACTTCTCAGTCCCTTCATGGTCATTTCCCCAAGTACTACAAATGGCAAATGGTAATACTTTTATTTAAGATGTAATGAGTGTTTGATATGTGACACACACCCTTTTAAATCTCATAGCATTTTCATGAACTCTTTTTTTTTGTTTGTTTCTTTATCTTTATTGTTGAAAATATTGCAGATATCCCCTTTTTGCCCCCATTGATCCCCTTCACCCCACATCCATCCCACCCCCAGGTTTTCCCCAGACACGTGTCAGTGTCCATGGGCTATGCTCATAAACATAAAAGTTCTTTGATTAATCACTCCCCACTCACTCCCCATTCTTCACCTTCCCTCTGAGATCCCTCAGTTTGTTGCATGCTTCCATGTCTCTGGATCCATTTTCTTCATCAGTTTATTTTGTTTATTATATTCCACATATAAGTGTGATCATGTGGTACTTGTCTTTCTCTGACTGGCTTATTTCACTTACATAATACTTTTTAGTTCCCTCCATGCTGTCCCAAAGGATAAAAGATCCTTTTTTACAGCTGCATAGTATTCCATGGTGTGAATGTCCCACAGCTTTTATATCCACTCATCTACTGATGGGCACTTTGGCAGTTTCCAGATCTTAGCTATTGTAAATTGTGCTGCTATGAACATAAGGGTGCATAAATTCTTTGTGATTAGGTGTTTCAGGTTTCTTAGGATATATTCCTGGAAGTGGGATCACAGGGTCAAATGGCAGATCAATTTTTAATCTTTTGCGGAAACTTCATACTGCTTTCCATAGTGGCTGCACCAGTCTGCATTCCCACCAGAAATGTACTAGGGGTTCCTTTTCTCCACACACTTGCCAGCACTTGTTGTTCATTGATTTGTTGATGGTAGCCATTCTGACAAGTGTGAAGTGATACTTCATTGTGGTTTTAATTTGCATCCGATGATTAGTGACATTGAGCCATTTTTCATATGTCCCTTAGCCATCTGTATGTCCTCTTTGGAGAAGTGTCTATTTAGGTACTTTGCCCATGTTTTCATCGGATTGTCTTCCTTTTGTCAAGTTGTATGAGTTCCTTATATATTTTGGATATTAACCATTTATCAGATATGTTATTGGCAAATATGTCCTCCCATACAATGGGCCCCCTTTTTGTTTTGTTGAGAGTACATTATTGCTGTATAAAAATGCCATCAAATTCTCAGTGTTAATTTTGTGTCTTGCTACCTTGCTGAATTCATTTATTAAATCTAGCAGTTTCTTGGTGAAGTCTTTAGGGTGTTCTGTGTACAATATCATGTGATCTACAAATAATGACAGTGTTGATTCCCATTTTCCAATTTGGATGCACTTTATGTTTTTTTCTTATCTGATATCTGTGGCTAGGACTTCTAGTACTATGTTGAATAAAAGTGGTGAAAGTGGACAACCCTGTCTTGTTCTTGTTCTTAGGAGAAATGGTTTTAGTTTTTGCACATTGAGTATGATGTTGGCTGTAGGTGTGTCATATATGGCCTTTTTTATGTTTAGGTATGATCCCTCTATTCCCACTTTGCTGAGAGTTTTTATCAAAAATGGGTGTTGGATTTTGTCCAATGCCTTTTCTGCCTCTATTGATTTGATCATGTGATTTTTGTCTTTCAGTTTGTTTATGTGATGTATCATGTTTATTGACTTGTGAATATTTTACCAGTCTTGCATCCCTGGAATAAATCCCATTTGGTCATGGTTTATGATTTTTTTAATATATTGCTGGATCTGATTTGCTAATATTTTATTGAGGATTTTAGCATCTATGTTCTATTGGGATATTGGCCTGTAATTCTCTTTCTTTGTAGTTTTTTTTTATCTGGTTTTGGAATTAGGCTAATGCTGGCCTCATAAAAAGAGCTTGGAAGTGTTCCTTCCTCTTGTATTTTTAAAAATTGTTTGAGGAGGATAAGTGTTAATTCTTCTTTGAATGTTTGGTAAAATTTCCCTGTGAAGGCCAGGGTTTTGTGTGTTGGGAGCCCTTTGATTACTGCTTCAACTTCATCAGCAGTTATTGACCTATTCAGGCTTTCTTACTCTTCTTGATTGAGTTTTGGAAGGTTGTAATTTTCTAGGAATTTATCCATTTTGTTCAGGTTGTCCAGCTTGGTGGCAAATAATTGTTCATAGTATTTTCTTACAATCCTTTGTATTTCTGTTGGGTCAGTTGTTATTTCATCTCTTTCATTTCTGATTTTGTTTATTTGGGTCTTCTCTCTTTGTTTCTTGATGAATCTGGCTAAAGGTTCATCAATCTTGTTTATATTTTCAAAGAACCAGCTCTTGGTTTCATTGATCTTTTGTATTGTTTTTTTAGTCTCAATGTCATTAATTTCTGCTCTGATCTTTATTATTTCTTTCCTTCTACTTACTCTGGGCTTATCTATTGTTCTCTTTCTAAGTTTTTAAGTTGTAGGGTTCAAGAGTCTATTAGAAGTTTTTCTTGTTTTTTGAGGTAAGCTTGTAGTGCTATAAACTTCCCTCTAAGGATTGCTTTTATTGTGTCCTACTGGGATCCAGCCCCAGCAGTCCAGGGGTCCCCAAAGGTGTGGATGGCGTTGGCGAAGAATGAAGGACACAGAGACAGCATTCAAAGCATCAGGACAATCAGCTTCTCTTTTATTGCCTTATTACAACTGTATTTATACTATTTGATTTTATTGCTGGTTAAACAACATGACACCATGCTTTGTTCTGGTTTCTGTTTTGGCCTTTCACAGTTAATGAATATACCTTCTTATCTGACCTTTGCTAAAGAATTTACATCTGTTTAGGTATGTTTATTTTTAGTCTTACCTATTGTTTATATTTCTATAGGCTATTCTACAGGTTAACATCTAGTTTGTTATTTGTATTCTGAAGTTACTATTTTATTGCTCTACCACATAGCTAAAAGGAGAATAATTAAGCCAGCTTTTCTTATGTTAAGGTTATGCGAGTTCTAAGTAAGTGTTATGCAGCTTGCGTGTGATTGTTTTTAGCTATGGTGATTGACACTTGCAGCAGTCCATCCTTTTAGTAATATTCTGTGTATGATAAGGGTTCAGGTGTAGATTGAAATAATCTCTCTATCCTAGACTGCTCTTTGCTTGTGGGAATTCCCAGAGTTTTCCATTAATATAAACATCCCCCAGTAATACATTCCTTAGTGGGAACTCACTGGTATACTCCCTGTGGATTGCCCTGTGCCAGTGAATTAGCAGGGGCCCGGACCCAGGCCTTTTCCCCATTAGGGAACTTCCTGTGGTAGTGGGCCTAACAAGTCCTCAACTTTCTGCTGACAGTCTGAGTTCCTCATAAGGGGCACAAGATTTTCCTGTGGGGCTTTTCTGAATCATTGTCTTTCCCAGTTGTATCCGACTCCTCTGCTAGGGAAAAGTTTCCAGCTAGGGCAAAAACCCTTTTCTGGTGAAATTGAGGCAGGAACTGCCACCATTTTAGGAAGATTCCCCATTTCAGGTATCAGGTTACCTGCCTGAATGTATATGTAACCTTATCTAACCTCTGTAACCCCGCCCACTATTTTCGCGCCACAAGCAGGCCCGACCCACGACCCTATAAAGCTGACCCAAGCCCTTTGTTCGGGGCCCAGAATTTGGAGACTGCCTCCTCTGGGACCACATGCGTTAATAAAGGTCTCCTTTCGCCTCCTCTGGTGTACGGCCTGAGTCTTTTCCGCTACAAAATGACACAGGTAAGGACACAAAGTGTTAGAAAGGGGAGCAAGCATAAGAAGAGGGATATGCCACACACCAAGTCCCATGGAGCACTGGCCGTGCAAATGTCTCTTCCTTAAAGGACTGTGTCAAACAGCAAGGATGGAACAGCTTCCAGCAGTGTCCCATAGATTTGGAGTTGTGTGTTCATGTTAATTTGTTTCCAGGAAGTTTTTGATTTTTTTCTTGATCTCTTTGGTAACCCATTCATTGTTTAAAAACATGCTTTTTAGCCTCCAAGTGTTTGAATGTTTTTTAGAGTTTTTATTGTAGTTGATTTCTAATTTCATGCCACTGTGGTCCGAGAAGATGTTTGATACGATTTCAGTCTTCTTGAACTTGTAGAGACTTGTTTTGTGTCCTAACATGTGGTCTATCTTTGAGAATGTCCCGCATGCCCTTGAGAAGAATGTATATTCTGCAGCTTTGGGGTAGAATGTTCTGTAAATGTCAATTAAATCCATCTGATTTGGTGTGTCATTTAGGGTCACTGTTTATTGATTTTTTGTCTGGAAGATCTATCCAATGAAGTCAGTGGGGTGTTAAAGTCCCCTAGTATGATTATATTGCTGTCTATCTCTCCCTTAAAGTACCCTGGAAGTTCTTTTTATAAATTTAGGTGTTAAAGTCCCCTAGTATGATTATATTGCTGTCTATCTCTCCCTTAAAGTACCCTGGAAGTTCTTTTTATAAATTTAGGTGTTCCTATGTTGGGTGAATATATGTTTATCAGGGTTATATCCTCTTATTGGATTGATCCCTTTAGTATTATATAATGACCTCTGTTGTCTCTCATTATGGTCTTCATTTTGAAGTCTATTTTGTCCAATATGAGTATTGCTACCTCACCTTTCGTTTTCATTTCCATTGGCATGGAAAACTTTTTTCTACCCCTTCACTCTCATCCTGTGTGACTCTTTTGTTCTGAGGTGGGTCTCCTGTAGACAGCATATATTTGGGTCTTGTTTCCTTATCCATTCAGTCACACTATATCTTTTCATTGGGGGTTTAATCCATTTATATTTAAGACTATTGTTGAAAGATACTTATCTACTGCCATTTTATTTCTTTATACCTATGCTTCTCATTCTATTTCTACTTCTAATTATATCAGTCTCTTTAACATTTCCTGTATTGCTGGTTTTGTAGTAATAAACTCCTTTAGCCCTTTTTGTCTGATAAGCTCTTTATTTCACCATCTATTTTGAATGATAATCTTGCTGGATAGAGTAGTCTTGGTTTCAGATTCTTGTTTTGCATTACCTTGAATACTTCATGACATTCCCTTCTGGCCACTAGAGGTTCTGATGAGAAGTCAGAGGACAGCCTTATGGGGGCTCCTTTGTAGGTAACAGATTGTTTTTCTCTAGCTTCCTTTAAGATACTCTCTTTGTCTTGAATTCTTGGCATTTTAATTATGATGTGTCTGGGTGTGGGCCTGTTTGGATTCTTTTTGCATGAGACTCTCTGTGCCTCCTGAACTTGTGTGACTTTTTCCTCGACCAGGTAAGGGAAGTTTTCTGCCATTATTTCATCAAACAGGTTCTCTAATCCTTGCTTACTTTCAACCTGCTCTGGCACTCTTATAATATGAATGTTGTTACATTTCATGCTGTCCCACAGCTCCCTTAGACTGTCCTCTTGTTTTTAAATTGTTTTTTCTTTTTGGATATCTGATTGAGTAATTTTTTTCCTACCTTATCTTCTAATTCACTGATCCAATCCTTAGCTTCCTCTAATCTGCTGTTTATTCCTTCCAATGTACTCTTTATTTCTGCTATGTCATTCTTCATTTCTGATTGATCATTTTTTATAATTTCTGTATCTTTTTCATGGTGTTGAGCATCCTTACAATCAATATTCTGAACTCTATATCTGAGAGATTGCTTATCTCCATTTCATTTAGCTCTTTTTCTAGAGACTTCTCTCATTCTTTTGCTTGAGGCTTGTTTTTTGGTCTCCCCATTTTGGTTACTCTTTTGGGCTTGTTTCTAAGTATTAGGTCTGGTAGGTCTCTCAGTCTTTTTGGAGGGTCTCTGTTATAGGCCAATGTCAGACGCAGTTTGTGTCTGGCCCTGAGTACCCTGTTTAGAGCTACCAACAACCATAGACTTGAGGTCTCCTCTGCTGAGTTTGGGTGGGTTTGGACAGGACCAAGATATACACCAGTCTGCTTTTCTAAGGCCTGAGTCCCAAAGCAGATCAAGTAAAGACTCAAAGCACCTTGAAGTCTGCCTCTGCCTGCAGACTGATTAATCTGATTCTCTTAATGAGCCTCAGGCTCTAGAAGCTCCACAGGGTGTGGAATCTGGTTGTTATCAATCTCTTAACAAGTCTCAGGCTGTAGAAACTCATCTAGGTGAGGTGAGAGACTTTCCAGCAGGGTGAGGCAATTTCTTCCTCCCTCAGGCAAAAACCAAATATTGGCCACCTGAGAAAGATATCCTCCACAGTCTGGGGGAATTACTAAACACAGGGATCCAGACCGCCACATCCTGATCTCACTCTCCAGAGCCCACAACCCCAGGCTTTCCCCATACACCTCCAATCCACTCCACTCCCCCTCTGCCAGATCCTAAGGTGAGTGGCTGCACAGGAACTTTGTGCATTGGCTCTTTAAAAGGGTGCCTGCTGTTCTAGCTGCCTCTCCCTGGCAGTTAGAAACCCAGCTGCCTTTCACAGCCAGATGTAAATGGGCACCTTTCTCAGTTCTGGTCCTCTTGGTTGGGAGGCCCAGCCTGGGGTTTAGGCCCCAGAGTCCTCATTAGGAACTGCCCATAGCTGAGATATCTGTCCAGACTTTCAGCTGCTGCTGGTTGGAGCCCAGCCAGCCCTCTCATGTACGTCCTACCAGTATCTATGTGATCTCCCCTTTTCCTCTTTGATTATTAGGGTGCTCTCCAATCAGTCTTTAGTTGCTTTTTAGAATGATTTTTCTATGTTTTAGCTGTAAATCCAGATTGGTCCCAGGAGAGTTTCAGTGTCGCTTCCACTCAGTGTGCTGCCATCTTGGATCTCCTTCCTTTACGCTTTATAACAAACCTATAGGTGGAACCATTATAAGACGATTTCACAAAAAAGAAAACTGAGACATGTGTTACTTGCCCAAGATCATGTAGATAGTATGTAAACTGACAGAATCAAAGGTGATTCTTTCCTTGTAATTCCTGGGATATAATTATTCCACCAGCTATAATTCACCAGATTATTCTAACACTGTCAATAATGATGTTAGAGACTTTAAAAATGCTTTTTACCTAGAAAGTATTATGCTAAGTAAAGTAAGTCAGTCAAAGAAACACAAATACTATGTGATTTCACTTGTATGTGGAATCTGAAGGACAAAATAAGTGAACAATCAAAATAGAAACAGACTCATAGATACAGAGAACAGACTGATGGTTGCTATAAAGGAGGGAACTTGGAGGAGTGGGTGAAACTGGTGAAGGGATTAAGAAGTACTGATTGGTAGTCAGAAAATAGCAATGGGGATTAAAGTACAGCATAGGGAATATAGTCAATAATATTGTAAAAGCTGTATGGTGCCAGGTGAGTGCTAGGACTATCAGGAGAATCACTTTGTAAAGTATATAATTGTCTAACCAATATGTTTTACACCTAAAACTAATAAAAAATAAAATTGAATGTAAATTTAATTTTAAAAGAGAATTTAAATTAAAAAAATAAAATTACTATTTCAAATCAATACCTTTACTATCTACACAGGAATCACTAAATTTAAAAATACTAAATAAAACAAACACTGGTAAAAATGTGGCAAAGCAGGAACTCTCCTATATTGTCAGTTGGAATGTAGCATAGTAATTCTCTTTCGCTTTAGAAAAGGGGCCTAATTACATATATAAAGTCATGTATTTAAATATATATATTATATTTAAATATAATATATTTAAATGTCTAGGTTTTTACACAAGAAAATTAATATATAGATATGTTTGTAATGGGACTATTTATAGCAGTGTTATTTTGTGTAAAAAAAAAAGCTATCAAAAGAAAATGAATAAATAAACTGTGATGTATTCATACAATGAAATACTACTCAGTAAGAAAAAGAAATGAGCTCCTGATATGTGTAAAAACAAGAGTGAATCACAGAAACATTATGCTTGGGTAAAAAGGCCTTTCACAGAAGTTAATGTATACTGAGGTAATGACATTCTCTCATTTTACTGAGCAAATGTATATTATACTTCATACCTTGGTTTGTTCTTAATGAATATGAACTAGAACACAGTGCTTGTTTCATTTTTTTTATATATACAGCTCTGAAACAACCTAAATAGATCACATCAAGGTCTCATACATGTCATTTACCTCTTTTTAAAAATTGAATTATTTCCTTGCATCCTAATCACCTATCTCATTCACCGTGGTTTGCAATGATTGCCAATCCTGGTCCTGGATTTTTTTATTTTTTTTTTACTCTGGTAATTGTTCTGCCCTAGAGATGTTCTGATCTGGAAGTGCTGGAGTTGTGTTCTATCTTCCTACCTGTTCATTGGGATATAAACATAATGCTATGTTCCTTCATTTCAGTAAAACAAATCCCCCTTATGAATAGGACAAAAGCAAAACAGCAGTTAAGTTGTTCTGCTAAAATTATACCATCTGTTCCAAGGAATGAAATTCTTCCTTATTCCTCTTCCTGTTTTAAACCAAGTAGATTTTTTTTTTTTATTTATAGCATATTTTTCAAGGCTCAGATTTTATTAGCCTTCATGTTAAAGTTTCATGCAATTCTTACATTTCTATTTAGGTTTGAGCACCTTCTCCTTTGCTTTTCATCTTTCTAAATATACAATCAACAAAGACTCTTCCAAAGTAACAGAGATTTCTTTAAATACTATCACAATTCCTTTTCTTGAGACATTGGAATTTCCCACCATTCCTATAAGATTGTGATTTTTCCCTAAAATTAAAAAAATAAACTATGTTTGTGGACTTGAATGAGGTATGTCCAGTCAGAAACCAATTAATGGTGGAAGACTTTCATAATGTACCCCTCATCACTCTTCTCTGCTACAACTAGTAATGTAATATTTTATCTATAAAGCAAGTTCTTATTCTGTTACTCTATGATTTTTTTCTGACAATAACTAAATAATTTTCATAGAGATATAAGCGTAGACCCCTCTGAGAATGAATTGGGCCTATAGAGTGTCCTCAAAAAGAAAATTTATTATTTTTAAATATATTTTTAAGCAAAAAATGAGTATAGTGCCTGGCAGGGCATGGTTCAGTGGCTGAGCATCTTCCTAGGATCCAGGAGATCGAGGTTTGATTCCTGGTCAGGGCACATGCCTGGGTTCCAAGCTCTATCCCCAGTCAGGGGTGTGCAGGAGGCAGCCAACCAGTGATGATGCTCTCAGCATTGATGTTTCTCTCTCTCTCTCTCTTTCTCTTCCTCTCTAAAATCAATGAAAAATATATTTAAAAAAAATGAGTATAGTGATGTAAATTCCTGTTTATTCACCTTAAGATGATAATTGTTCAAAATACCCTCTACCAGTTATGGCATTATTGTCAGTAACATGAGCCACATGATTTTCAAGATTCAATAATAGTATTGAAGATATTTTTCAGAATTATGTCAAATGAAAAAGTAAAAGATGAAGTAATAGGTAGTTCAGGGCAAGGGTATATATGAGAGTCTTCTCCACTTATGCTAAACAGAAAAATCAGGATTTGTAGGTAGGACTTGAACTTTTACCTACCAATAAAATAGTGATGTGGATTAGAACAGGTATTTTTATTAAAGTTCAAATGAAAGTCCCCCACAATTATATATTCAATTACAAGTTTCTCAAATATGTCATCAGGGTCCCCTTATAGATAATTTAGATGACTAAAATAGCCTCCTAAATGTTGCTCCATTATCAAGGTCTGTTCCTCTACACTTCTTTAGAGAATAAACATAATCTAAATTACCAAGCAGGCATTCAGGGTTCTTTATGATCTGGTTCTAGTCCATCTTTTCAGTCTTTAAACAATTTCCCATTTTTTTAAAAAAATATATATCTTTATTGACTTCAGAGAGAAGAAAGGAGAAGGAGAGAAAGAGATAGAAACATCAATGATGAGAGAGTCATCGATCGAGCCCGCAACCTGGGCATGTGCCCTGACCGGGAATCAAACCCCTATTGCCTGGATCCTACGTCGATGCTCAACCGCTGTGCCACGCCCAGCCAGGCTCCCATCATTTTAAACAATTCCATTCCATACAGCCTGCTCTCTAGCCACTCCAAACTCCTTTAAACATAGTTATAGATAATTAATCATATCCAGCATACATAGGTAAACATTGTTATATCTTCTCACATTCAGCAGGGGCAGGGAGTTAATCATGGAGTAAGTAAAAACAAATCCATATTGTAGTTTGGAAGGATAAAATACCTATTACATAGACTTCTGAAATTTTCATTATTTTGAGTGACTTCATTAATATTATGAATATAAATGCTTTGGCCCCTCTCCAATCTTCCTCTTATCGTCAGAGTTGGACTGAGAATTTGGGAGGAGAAACTATGGAAGTATAGCCATGCTCCATTTATTCTGATCATTCATGGAGGCCTGAGTTTACTGCAAGGAATGCACTCCCTGCTTCTTTCCTTTAAGCTATATATTTGCAAAGATGGGTCCTCACCTAAGGAAGCCTCTGGTGGCCCAATATACCAATTATTTTGTAAAAGGGCTATATATTTTTTGTGATTCAATATTAGGAAGTCCACTTGCCTTCAAATAAAGAAAATATTCACCAATAATACTTACATAGTAATAAAAATGACAGTTTATTCATGCTGCTTATATTTTAGTCTTATTTACTAATTGGTTCAGAATTTAAGTAAAAATTAGCCAAAGAAAATATATACATAACCCATAGACACAGACAACAATGTGGTTTTGGCCAGAGGGAAGGGGATATGAAGGCAGGCTGGAAGAGAGGAAAGGGGAGAGTATGGGGACATCTTTAATGGTGTAAACAATAAAAAAGAAAAAGTATCATTAATAGTTTCTACATCATTCTCCATAATATTTCTTAACCATTTTCCATAAAAATTGAGGTAAGTATATACATTCTTTTACAATTTGTCATATGTTCTGATGTATTGTTTTGATTACAGTGATCTTAATATTTTCTTGCATCAACTAACTCTTCCCTTCACAAACAATTTCTCTGTAGCATGTGATGCTGTTTGATGGCATTAAAAAAAATTTATTGTTGACACTATTACAAATTTCCCCCATTACCCCCTTTACCCACCTCCACCTAGCCCCCACTTCCATTCACTTTGGCCATCACCACCCTGTTGTCTGTGTCCATGGGCTATGCATATGTATTCTTTTACTAATCTCTTTACCTTTTTTCATTCAGTTGCCACCTCCCACTGCTCTCTAACTTCTGTCAGTCTGTTCCATGTATCCATGCTTCTGGTTCTGTTTTGCTCTTCAGTTAATTTTGTCCATTAGATTCCACATATAAGTGAGATCACATGGTATTTGTCTTTCTCTCTCTGGCTTATTTCATTAGAATGAAAATATCCAGTCACATCCAGACTGTCACAAAAGGTAAGAGTTTCTGCTTTTGCATAGTATTCCAGTGTTTTAAAATACCAGTTTTTGTTTTTTTTTACTCCTCTACTGGTGGGCACTTGGGGTGTTTCCAGATCTTAGCTATTGTAAATAACACTGCTATGAACATAAGGGTACATATATTCTTTCTGATTGGTGTTTTGGGATTCTAAAGATATATTCCTCAAGGTGGTATGGTTAAGTCAAAAGGCAGTTCCATTTTTAATTTTTTGAGGACACTCCATATTGTTTTCCACAGTGGCTCTACCAGACTGCATTCTGACCAACAGTGCAAAAGAGATCCCTTTCCTCCACATCCACACAAGCACTTGTTTGTTGATTTATTGATGGTAGCCATTCTGACAGGTGTGAGGCCACATCTCATTTGTGTTTTAGTTTGCATCTCTCTCATGTTTAGTGACACTGAGCACTTTTTATATGTATAATGGTCATCTGCATGTCCTCTTTGGGGAACTGTCTATTCAGGTCCTTTGCCCATTTTTAAATTTGATTGTCTTCCTGGTGTTGAGTTCTTTATATATTTTGTAAATTAACCTCTTATCACATATATCATTGTAAAATATGTTCTCCCATACCTGTTGATAGTGTTCTTTGCTATGCAAATGATTTTTGGTTTGATGTAGTCCCATTTGTTTATTTTTTATCTTCTTTCCCTTGGCCTAGGAGATATAGTCTCAAAAATATTGCTATGAGAGATGTCTGAGATTTCACTGCCTTTGTTTTCTTCTAGGATTTTTATGGTTTTATGACTTACATTTAAGTCTTTTGTCCATTTTGAGTTTTTTCTTGTGGTGGAAGTTGGTGTTCTACCTTAATTTTTTTGCATGTATCTGTCCAATTTTCCCAACACTATTTATTTAAGAGACTGTATTTACTCCATTGTATGCTCTTGCTTTTTTTGTCAAATATTAATTGACCATAGAGATGTGGGCTGATTTATGGGCACTCTGTTCTGTTCCATTGATCTATACGCCTGCTCTTATGCTAGTACCAGGCTTTTTAAAATTAAAATGGAGCTGCAGTATAGTTTGATATCTGATTTTGTGACACCTCCAACAGTGTTCTTCTTTCTAAAGATTGCTGAGACTATTGGGGTCTTTTTTGGTTCCATATAAATTTTTGGACTATTTCTTACACATCTGTGAAATATGCCATTGGTATCTTAAAAGAAATTGCTTTGAATCCAAAGGTTGCTTTGAGTTGTATAGACATTTTAATGATGTTCATTCTTCCAATCCATGAACACTGTATATGCTTCCATTTATTTGTCTTTTCAATTTCTTTCTTCAAAATCTTATAGGATTTTTTCTTTTTTTGGTAAAGGTATTTTATTGTCTTGGTTAAATTTATTCTTAGGCACCTTATTTTTTTGTTTAAAAGGTAAATGTGATTTTTTTTCCAGTTTCTTTTTATTATAATTAATTATTGGTGTTTGAAAATGCCACCAATTTCTAAATATTAATTTTGTAATCTGCAACTTTGCTGAATTTATTTATTAGATCTATTGTTTTTTTGGTGGAGTCTTTATGGTTTTCTATGTACAATATAATGTAATATCATCTGCAAATAATGACAGTTTTACTTCCTCCTTTCAAATTTGGATGCCTTTTATTTATTTTTATTTCTGATCAACGTGACTAGGACTTCCAGTACTATTTAGAATAAGAGTGGTGAAAGTGGACAACCCTATCTTATTCTGGATCTTAAGAAAAACACTGTTTGTTTTTCCTCACTATGATGTTAGCTGTAGGTTTTTCATATATGGTCATTATTATATTGAGGTATGGTCCCTTTAGTCCCACTTCCCTGAGAATTTTTATCATAAGTGTGTGCTGGATATTATTTAACACTTTTAATGCATGTATTGATATACTCATGTAATTTTTATTTTTCTGTTTTTATGTGCTGTAACATGTTTATTGATTTGCAGATATTTTACCAACCTTGTATCCCTGGAATAAATCCCACTTGATCATGGTATATGAGCTTTATAATGTATTGCTGGATTTTACTTGCTAATATTTAGTTGAGGATTTTAGCATTAGTTATATTGGCCCATAATTTCAATTTTGTGTAGTGTCTTTATCTGGTTTTGGTATTAGGATAATGCTATCCTCATAAAAAGAGCTTGGATGTCTTTATTACACTTGTATTTTATGGAATAGTTTGAGGATAATAGGTGTTAGTTCTTCTTTAAATGTTTAGTAATATTAGCCTGTGATGCCATCTGGCTCGGGACTGTTGTTTGCTGGTAGTTTTATTATTATTATTATTATTATTATTATTATTATTATTATTATTGCTTTAATTTCATTAGTTGTTATCAGTCTATTCAGGCTTTCTGATTCTTCCTGATTCAGCTTTGGAAGATTTTATGTGTCTAAGAATTTGTCCATTTCACCCAGTTTGTCTAATTTGTTGGCATATAGTTGTTCACAATATTTTCTTACAATCCTTACTATTTCCATGGAGCCAGTTGTTACTTCTCTTCTTTCATTTCTGATTTTATTTTGGTCCTCTCTTTCTTTCTTGATGAGTTATGATAAAAGTTTATCAATCTTGTTTGTCTTTTGAAAGAACCAGCTCTTGGTTTCATTAATCTTTTGTATTTTTTTTTCTTCAGTTTCTGTGTAATTTGTTTCCACTCTGATTATTTCCTTCCTTCTACTTACTCTGGGCTTTGTTTGTTTGTTTTTGTTTTTTCTAGTTTTTATAGGTGTAGGGTTAGATTATTTATTTGAGATTTTTCTTGTTTCTTGAGGTAGGCCTGTAACACTAAGAAATTCCCTCTCAGGGTTGCTTTTGCTATGTCCCATAAATTTTGGGGTTTTGTGAGTTCATTTTTATTCATTTCCAGGTAATTTTTTGTTTCTTCTCATTGTTACCTCATTCATTGTTTATTAACATGGTATTTATCCTCCATGCATTTGAATGTTTTATAGGTCTTTTTAAAAATTGTAACTGATTTCCAGTTTCATGCCTTTGTCATCCAAGAGGATACTTGATATCAATTCAATCTTCTTGAATTTGTTGAAACTTATTTTGTGTCCTAATATGTGGCCTGTCTTTGAGAATGTTCCATGTGCACTTGAAGAGAAGGTATATTCTCCTGTTTTGCGATTAAATGCTCTGTAAATAGCAATTATATTCATCTGATCTAGTGCGTCATTTAGGGTCACTGTGTTCTTGTAGATTTTTTGTCTGGAAGGTCTATCCAGTGAAATCAGTGAGGCGTTGAAGTTCCCTACTATGCCTATGTTGCTGTTGATCTGTCCCTTAACACCCACAAATATTTTTTGTAATATATTTAGGTGCTCCTACTTTGGGTACATATCTACTTAAAGGGTTATTTCCTCCATTTGGATTGATTAATTTAGTATTATGTAGTGTCTTGCTTTGCTCTTTTATGGCCTTTGTTTTGAAGTCTATTCTGTCAGATATAAGTATTGCTACTCCAGCTTTTTTTTCATTTCCATTTGCATGGAATATATATTTTTCCATTTCTTAACTTTCAGCCTTTGTAACATGTTGTTCTGAGGTTGGTCTGTTGTAGGCAGCTTATATATGGGTCATGTTTTCTTATACATCAGCTACCCTATATCTTTTTATTATAGCATTTAACCCATTTACATTTAAGGTTATTATTGGTAGGTACTTATATATTGCCATTTTTTTTCATTTTACCTATGTTCCTCTCTCTATATATTTCTTCTTAAATCAGACTCTTTAACATTCCTTATAATACTGGTTTATTGTTAATGAACTCCTTTAGCTTTTTTCTGCATGAAAAACTCTTTATTTCACCTTCAGTTTTAAATTATGGCCATACTGGATAGAGTAGTCTTGGATGCAGGCCATTGCTTTTCTTTACTTTGAATACTTCATGCCAATCCCCTCTGGCCTGGGTGTTTCTGTTGAGAAATCAGCTGACAGTCTTATGGGAGCTTCCTTATAGGTAACTAACTGTCTCTCTCTTGTTTCTTTTAAGGTTGTCTCATTGTCTTTAACCTTTGCCAAATTAATTATGATGTGTCTTGGTGTGGGTTTTTCTGTCCATCTTTATTGAGACTCTCTGTGCATCCTAAAATTGTGTGACTTGTTTCTTCACCAGGTTAGGACATTTTCTGTCATGATTTTTTTCAGTCTTCCTAACCCTTACTCACTGTCTTCTCCTTGTTTCATCCCTATGATGTGGATGTTTTTACATTTCCTGTTTTTCCAGTGTTCCCATAAACTTTCCTCATTCTTTCTAATTCTTTTTGCTGCTCTAATTAGGTGTTTTTTCTACCTTGTCTGTGAAATCACTGATTCAATTCTCTACTTCATCCAACTAACATTTTCCCCCTTCCAATGTATTCTTAATGTTATTCTTCTTTACTGACGGGTTATTTTTCATGGTTTCTATGTCCATTTTCATGTTATTGTAATTCACTAAGTTTCTTAAGCAACCTTATAACCATTACTTTGAACTTTATGTCTGATAAATTTCATACCTCTATTTTATTTTCCTTTTTCTTTGAAGATTCATTCTCTTCTTTTGGTTGGTGCCTGTCTCTATTTCTTTCCATTTTGCCTCTCTATTTGTGTTTGTTTCCATATATTAGATAGAAGTGCTATAATTCCAAATCTTCATGAGTTTTCCTTATGTAGTATGTGTCCTGTGGCACCCAGTGGTGCAGTCTCCTTGATCTTCTAAGCTGGGTGCTCTAGGAATGTCTCTTGTGTGATTTATATGGGCCCTCCTGTTGTAATTAGGTCTTGATCTTGGTTTATTCATGTGTAGGATTGACCTTCAGGATGTCTGTGTATTAGGCTCAACCCCACCATGGCATACAAACAGCTGTCCAGGTGCAGACATAATATAACATAACAAAACAAAACAAAAAACAAGCATCAAAAACAAAAAGAATAAAGAAAGAAATAATAGAATAAGAAAAAGAAGACAATAAGAGAGGGAAAATTAAAAAGGCATTAAGAGAATAAATAAGAAAAAAAAAAAAGAAGAATGTAAGAAATAAAAAATAGTAAACCATAAGAAAAGAAAAACATAAATTAAAAAAAGAAGTGAATTTGTATAAAAGCAAAAATAAGAAAATAGAATAAGTAAATAAAGAAGAAAAAAGATATATAAAAGGATAAAGAAACACATACAATATAAAAGAAAAAGAAAGAATAAAGAAGAAAAATGTGAAGTTTACCTCAGCAGAGTTTAGTGCCTGCTGCAATTTCCCTTTGATTTGCTGTTTGTGATGCTTGTTGGATCCTGCTCTGATGTTGCCTAGAGCTAGCCACCTAGTAGAAACTCAGGTGTAAGCCAGTTTCTGATGCTGTTTATACCTGGCCCTTGGCACCCTGTTTGAATCTACAAATGAACCACGGTTTATGGCTTACCCTGCTGGGCTTGGTTGTGCATGCGGAGGCTTTTTGATAGCATTTTATGCACCACAGAACCTCTTTCAATATTGCAGTCAATTTTTTTAAACCTGCTGCTGCTTATCAACTAAGTTTATGTAACATTCTAAGTTCTTCATTGCCATTTTAATGGTCTTCACAACATCTTCACCAGGAATAGTTTCCATCTCAAGAAATCACTTTTATTTCTCTTTCATGAGAAACATCTCCTTATCCATTAAAGTTTTATCATGGGATTGCAGCAATTCAGTCACATCTTCATGCTCTACTTCTATTTCTAGTTCTCTTGATATTTCCACCAAATCTGCAGTTACTTCCTCCACTGAAATCTTGAACCCCACAAAGTGATCCATTAAAGTTGGAATAAACATCTTCCAAACTTCTGTTAATGTTGATACTTTGACCTCATCCCATGAATAACAAATGTTCTTCATGTCATCTAAAATGGTGAATCATTTCGAGATGGTTTTCAATTTACTTTGCTTTAAGCCAGCAGAGGAAACACCATCTTTGTTAGTTATAGCCTTATGAAATATCCGTGGGGTTCCTGGAATTAAATTTGATTTTCTCCTGTTAATTTATCTCATGTTAATTTGATTATCATAACAGCAAAAGAACCTTTGTAGTGTAGAGGAAAATCCTTACTTTCCAGTACATGAATAATTGAGTAAGATAATTTGGATTATATTTGTGCATCTGAAGAAAGGTGAAGTAGAGGCAATCATTTATTTTCAACTTTTTCTCACATTTAGAAAACTGATCTCTGTATTACAGCCATAGGCCTTATTTACAAATATCTTTATCTATTTTAAAAACCTAACATTATTTCCTTTTTAATTGATGTGAATGGAGTTCTTGTTTTGCAAAACCATCCCTTTTGTGATTTATATACCTTGGTCTGGAGTAACTGTTGCTTTTCCCCTTAGTTACTCATAGTTCATTCGCTGCTTCTTTTTAGTCAATGAGCAAATGTTAAAAATCTGTGGACAGGCACTGTGCTGCTTTCAGGGGATATAAATGAAAATAAAATCATTTGTGCATTTGTCTTTTCACTGAATTGCATTTACTACACTCCTCTCAATTTTCTAATCCACTGCCAAATCTTTGTTCAAGTTTGATAGATATATTTGCCATCTCTTTTTAATAAGAACTGCATCTCAAACAATTTCCTGGGAAATCACCTTGAACAACAAACTAAAGCACCATTGAGATTATTCCATTCTTCTGTTTAAAAACTTTCAAAGACTCTATCCTCCCTAGTGATGCAGAATGATACAGGAGAAAATAAACCATTTTTGAGTCAGATAAATTTTAGTTTAATTTTGATTCTTGCAGAATGACTCTAGAAAAGCATTAGGTCCCTTATTTTTAAATAACCATTAATAATATATTTTTAGCAGATATTATATATTTGAAGAGTTAGAGACAATGTCTAGCATATATACTCTCTGGTAAATGGTAGCTATTATTAAAGAATAAACATGCTACAAGTCTTAGTTTATTATAAAATCTTGCTTGACCAGGTTTGTACCTCCAACAGGTCCTTATACTCAGCTTCCCGAGTTAGAGATAATATGGAGTGTTCTATACTAGAAGCAAAACTATTGCACTACAGTCAGTGTGTTGCATTGGCTATTAGGGATCCCAAGGATCTATGTATGAGAGAGGCAGAAGTAGTAGTCATGCATGCAAAACACACTTCAAGAAATGAGCTTTCTCTCTCTTTTTTATTAAAATATATCTTATTGATTTCAGAGAGAGGAAGGGAGATGGAGAGAGAGAAATAAAAACATCAATAATAAAAGTCATTGATCAGCTGCCTCCTGCATGCCCCCAACTTGGGATCGAGCCCACAACCTGGGCATGTGCCCTGACCAGGAATCTAATCTCGATCTCCTGGATCCTAGGTTGATGCTCAACTATTGAGCCATGCTTGGCCAGGCTCTTTCTCTCCTGAGGTTTTGATTTTCTGCCTTTCTCATGGTAGAGGATTTAATTCACATTTAAAGTAAAGTTTGGTTTTGTGAAGAAACAGAACTTTAGTATTACAGAAATATTGTCATATTTTTCTTGTAATGCAAAGACAGATGTTTTAGACTTAAAAGATAATTTTGTATTTGCTAAAGTAAACCAGTGTGTGTGTGTTAGCCTCTGTTCTATTTTTACTGACTTTGTTGTTTCTTGATGAAATATATTTAATTGGCTGGAATACAATGTGTCTTTATTGAAGGAGTGTGTGTGTGTGTGTGTGTGTGTGTGTGTGTTTGTGTGTGTTTTGAAAGTATATTTGAAAAAATTAGGGACAAAGTGATTGGAAATGAGAAATTGAGAATGAGACAATTAGAGCTGGCACAAATAAATACAAGTAAATATTAATCTCCCACTAGACGAGAGACAGCTTTCAAGGAAAATCACTCTCATCTTTTACCTAGTTTTAAGATGCATCCTTATACCAGTATCATTAAATCAGCATTCAAACTCATATATTAATAAATTTGGATTATTTCATTTTCAATAAATTGCTCAATAACGCAAAAGGCACTAAATATGGTTACTTTCCTTATGGTAATTATGTTGCTGGGATCATTGATTAGAAAATAGAGTTTATCCTGAAAAGTGAACATCCTCTCTATCATTCACCCGGAGAAGAGTTTCTTCCTAAGAGAGTCAGTAATTAGAGATGATAATTGGATTAAAGAAAGGAATATAATTTAGTATCATGCTAAACCTTTTAAGAGTAATGTTCTGAAATCAAAGGTAGAAGCAAAGTAGCATTCATGCCTATTTGTGAGATACATTCCTGTTTCTAATATGAATGTTTCTAATAGAAATGTATCTAAAAGGAATACATTCCTGTTTCTACCCTTGTAAGATAAGCCTGGACTCAGTATCTATGTTATATTTATTTTTCCTTACCTCTAAAGTTTCACTCTGTTTCCTTTCTCCCTAACATGTCCCCTCTGGCCCTTAGTAATGAGTAATTGCTTTATGACTTAAGATTAGTCGATTTTTCTGTAGAAAATAAGAGAACAAAAAAATAATGATGTTAAATAAAATTAAATATAGAAACAGGTTGTCTGTGAATCATAGACAGAATTCATGAGACATTATGATAACTATAGATAAATAAATCAGTAAATTATGTGCCAGATTAGGCATATATAACATAATGTATGCATATGTTAAACATAGAGATACAAAGATCAAGTCGCACTTAATATTCTTAAAATACTAATTATATCCAAGGCATATAATATTCCTGATGCACAAAATATGCATGAGGCTTATAAAAGCACTAAATGTTTATGAGTTCTTAAATTGACCAACCATTGGTGACTCTCTTTCTGGCACTACCTGTCATTTCCCAAGAAACATAAATAAAATGTACAGCTGTTCATCAAGCTAAATGAAGAACTATACATTGATCAGGCATACTTGCAACTGTATCTTTCTGATAGAACACATCTCAAAATTCAGATAGTATGTTCTTCTCTCCTCCTTATACTTTAACCTAAGTAACTAGTCCTATACATATTCTCTAGTTGGCTCCCATTGTGTGCTTTTAATTGATTTACTATTCTGTATTATTAAAAATATCTTGATTTGGTCAAGATATTTCTGTTTTTTGAACTCTGGTATAAGTTTCTTAATGGTATAATTAGGGGTCAACAATGAATGTAAAGTAAATCTCCAAATGAGAGCCAACATTCTTATTATATCATAAGCAACATGGACATCTTCAAAATAACAATTGGGAGAGATTAATCAAAGAACTTATATGCATATATGTTGGACCTATGGACACAGACATAGTGTGGAGAAGGCCTGGAAGGGGTGGGGTGGAGGTGGGTGCTGGGTGGAAGGGATCAATGGGGGAAAAATATTATAGTACTTGAAAGTACTGTAATACTTTCAACAATAAAGATAAATTTTCAAAAAATAACATTTGGGGATTTACAATGGTATCTGTGAGTTCCTGCATTTATCTGATAGGTGAGAAGAATATAAAGAAAAGTTTGCCAGAGAAGTCCATCTGTCTAACTTTGCTTTAGTTGGACAGAGCTCAGCTTAGGTGTATCTGACTGGACCCAGATATAATGAAGGTTTCAATGCACCAGATATTACTTCAGCTTATATTTCTACTTGGTTTTATTTCTCCTTAGACTTGGTTTTTATTTATCGCAACATATAGCTATCTAAATCTTTAACATATAACAAGTTTGTGAATATTTTTCTGTACTTCATTGGCTACCTTGCTCTTCCCTAGTACAGCTGGACTAACTTGCCAGCAGACCTGGGCAGAGATGACTCAAGGAAGTAACTGCAGAATCAAAGAAAATATAAATCATACACACATAGGATTTTATCTGATCAATTTACTTTTGTTAGATATGTTTTGTTTCCCCCTGCCATAATTTTAACATTTCAAATGACAATAATTCTACTTAATGGCATTTGTTCTACTTAATTGATAGCAAGATTCTAAAGACATATAGTAGATTAATTTTTTCCCTTTTTTACTCACTGTTTTTATTTTTATTGATTTTATTGATTTCTAGAGAGAGGAAGGGAGACACACGTGCATGTGAAAACACACACACACACACATACACATACAGAGGGAGAGAGAGAGAGAGAGATCAGTCACCTCCTGTACAGGCCCCTTCCTGAGATCAAACAAACAACCTGGGTTTGTGCCCTGACCAAGAATTGGACCCACTGAAAGGGATGACGCTCCAACCAACTGAACCACACCAGCCAGGGATTTAATCAATATTTTCATTTTAATTTATTTTTAATTTATCTTTATTGTTTAAAATATTACTACTCATCTCCCATTTTTCCCCCATTGACCCCACCACCTGGCTTCTACCCCACCCCAGGCCTTCACATCACTATTGTTTATGTTTATGGGTTATTTATAAATGCATATAAGTTCTTTGGTTAATCTCTTCAACTCTTCCCCATTTCCCACTGAGATTTGTCACTCTAGTCAGTCTATTCCATGCTTCTGTTAATGTAAGAAGCATTCAAACCTGTGAAGAATTTTTGTGAGTTTATTTGAGCCAAACTGTTAATCCTGGGAAGCAGAATCTCTAGGGATTGGAAAAATGCTCTAGAGAATAGCAATTTTGCACCTTGTTTTATACATTACAATAAAAAAGGGAGATATAAGTGGGTTATATAAAATCCATTGGTGATAGATTAGGAAGGCAGTAGAAAGCAAAGTGGAGGAAACCACTAGGATTGGGTAAAAAGTAAAAGGATAGACACACACTTCTTTTACTTAGGTGGGTGCAGGATAGTTAATAGTCAGCAATTAACATGATGACAATGATAATAAGGAGATTTGTGATCTACAAAGAGCAGTGCCTGGGCTTTGAGGGGTGCCAAAAATGGAAAACTGTTTTTGCAAAGATATGTTAATCAGGTATGTTAAGCTAGATTCAAACAGACAAACAGGCTTAATTAAAGTAAAGATTAACCTTTGTTAGGAAAAAAATACTGTGTTAGGACATGACTACCCATTATAAACTGCTTTTAGTTAAATCTTTTAATTTCAGACCATCTATTGTGGTTACTTTAGGTCTCTATGCTCTTTCCTCCCTTGTAAAATATTGACCATACTTGAGTTGATCTGTGGGTTCTCTGTTCTATTCTATTGATCTGTATGCCTGTTCTTGTGCCAGTACCCAGCTGTTTTGATTACAATGTCTTTGCAGTATAATTTAATATCAGGTACTGAGATCCCTCCTACTTTGTTCTTCTTTCTCAATATTGCTGTGGCTATTCAGGGTATTTTTTGGTTCCCTATAAATTTTTGGAGTATTTGTTCTAGATCTTTAAAATATGCCATTGGTATTTTAATAAGGACTGAGTTGAGTCTATAGATTGCTTTGGGTACTATGGACATTTTAATGATGTTAATTCTTCCAGTCCGTGAACATGGTATATTCTTACATTTATCTGTATCTTCATCTATTTCTTTTTTCAGTGCCTGTAGTTTTTTGAGTACAGATGTTTTACCTGCTTGGTTAAGTTTATTCCAAGTTATATTATCTTTTGTTGTTGCAATGTTAAATGGGATTTTTTTTTTTTTTTAGTTTCTCTTTTTGAGAGTTATTTATTGGTGTATAAAAATGCCATAAATTTCTAGATGTTAATATTATATTCTGCTACTTTGACAAATTCATTTATTAAATCTAGCAGTTATTTCATGGAATCTTGAGAGTTTTCTATGTATAATATCAATGTCACCTGCGGATAATGACAGTTTCACTTCTTCCTTTCTAAATTAGAGGCTTTTTATGTTTTTCTCCTTGTCTGATCACTGTGGCTAAATCTTCCAATACTAAGTTGAATAAGGGTGGTGAAAGTGGACATCCTTGTCTTGTTCTTGTTCTTAAGGGAAACACATTTAGTTTTTGGCCATTGAGTATAATGTTGACTATAAGTTTGCCATATATGGTCTTTATTATGTTGAGGATCCTTCTATTTCACTTTGCTGAAAGTTTTTGTCAAAAATGGTGCTGGATTTGGTGAAATGCTTTTTCTGCATCTATTGATATAATCTCATGGTTTTTATGTTTTATTTTGTTTAAGTGATATATCACATTTCCCATTTGCAAATATTGTACCAGCCTTGCACCCCTGGGATAAATATCACTTGGTCATGGTGGATAATTTTTTAAATATATTGTTGGTTCTGATTTGCTTATATTTTTTGAGAATTTTAGCATCTATGTTCATCAGGGATATTGGCCTCTAATTATCTTTTTTTTGTAGGGTCTTTATCTGGTTTTGGAATTAGAATAAGGCTGGCATCATTAAAAGAGCTTAGAATTCTTCTCTCCTCTTTACTTTTTTTGAATAGTTTGAGGAGAATAGATGTTAGTTCTTCTTTAAATGTTTGGTAAAACTCCCCCCTGAATCTGTCCAGTCCAAGAATTTTGTTTGCTGGGAGTTTTTTGATTACTTCTTCTATTTCATTAGTTGTTCATCTATTCAGATTTTCTGATTCTTCCTCATTCTATTTTGGAAGACTGTATGTGTCTAGAAATTTGTCCATTTCACCCAGGTTGTCCAATTTGTTGTCATATAGTTGTTCATAGTATTTTCTTACAATCCTTTGTATTTCTCTGGTGACAGATGTTACTCTCATTTCTGATTTTATTTATTTGGTTCCTCTCTTTTGTTTCTTTAAGAGTCTAGATAATGTTCATGAATCTGTTTATCTTTTCAAAGAACCAGCTCATGGTTTCATTGATCTTTTGTACTACTATTATTATTTTTTAAATCTTTAAAAAACTTTTCATTTCAGAGAGAGGAAAGGAGAGGGAGAGAGAGACGGAAACATCAATGATAGAGAGAATCATAGATCGACTGCCTCCGGCACATTGTTGTCTGTTCGTTTTCATTTGTTTCCAGGAAGTTTTTAATTTCTTCCTTGAGATCATTGGTAATCAATTCATTGTTTATTATCATGACATGTCTTTGAATGTTTATTGTAATTTATTTCTAGTATCCTGCCATTGTGATTTGATAAGCTGCTTGATATGATTTCAATCTTTTTGAACTTGTAGAGACTTAGTTTTTACCCCAACATGTGGCCTATCTTTGAGAAAGACCTATCTGCACTTGAGAAATATTTCTATTTTGTAATGTTGAGGTGCAATGTTCTGTAAATGTCAACTAAATCCATCTGATATAGTGTGTCATTTAAGGTTGCTATTTTCTTGTTGATTTTTTGTCCAGAATATCTTTCAAGTAAAGTCAGTAGGGTGTTGAAGTCCCCTACATTGATTGTATTGCTGTCGATCTCTCCCATAAAGTCCTCCAAGGGTTCTTTGATATATTTAGGTCCTCCTATATTAGTTGCAAATATGTTTACCACAGTTATATCTTCATGTTGGATCAATTCCTTTAGTATTATGTTGTGACATTCTTTGTATCATTTATGGCCTTTGCTTAAATTCTATTTTGCAGATATAAATATTGCTAGTGATGATTTTTTTATTTGAATTTGCATAGAAAATTTTTTCCTCATTTCACTTTCATCCTGTGTATTTTGTTTTAATTTATCTTTAGACTTGAAAGTATCACAGATGTACGCTTTTTCCCCCATTGACCTTGTCCTATCTGCATCAGTACCCCAGCCCATCACTGCACTATTGTCTGTGTCCATGTTTTATGCATATATGGATATAATTATTTTGTTAATCTTTTGCTGCCACCCTCTTCCCTTTGAAATTCTTCAGTTTGTTGCATGCTTCCATGTGTCTGGATTTAGTTTGTCAGTTTATTTTGTTCATTAGATTCCACACGTAAGCGAGACCATGTGATATAGGCCTTTCTCTGGATTATTTTGCTCAGCATAATACTTTACATGTCCCTCCAAGTTGTCTCAAAGGGTAATAGATCCTTATATTTTACAGCTACATAGTATTCCATTGTGTAAATGCACCACAGCATTTTAATGTCTGCATCTACTGATGGGAACTTGTGTTGTTTACAGATATAAGCTACTGAAAATAATGCTGCTATGAACATAGTGATGCATATATTCTTTCTAATTGGTGATTTGGAATTCTTAGGTATATTCCTAGAAGTGGGATCACTGCGTCAAATGACAGTTGTAATTTAAATTTTTTGAGGAATTTCCACAGTTTTCCATAGTGGTTGTACCTCTCTGCATTCCCACCAGCAGTATATTAGGGTTCTTTTTTCTCCACATCTGCACAAGCACTTTTTGTTTGTTGATTTATTGATGGTAACCATTCTAGCAGGTGTGAGGTGGTACCTCATTGTTGTTTTAATTTATATCTCTCAGATGATTAGTGACATTGAGTATTTTTTCTTATCTCTCTTGGCCTTTTGCTTGTCCTCTTTGGAGAAGTAGCTGTTTAAGTCCTCTGCCCATTTTTTTTTTCTTTTTTAGGATACGTGTAGGTTTATTATTATTATTGATTTGTGAGAGAGAAAGGAAGGGAGAGAGAGAAACATCAATCTGAGAGAGGAACATGGATCTGTTGCCTTCCGTGGGTGCCCAGACCAGGGATTGAACCCCCAATCTGGGTCTGTGCCCTGACCGGGAATCAAACCTGCCACCTTTTGGTGTACAGAATGACACTCTAACCAACTGATCCACACCATCCAGGTCAGTATGTGCTGATTTTTCATTGGGAAATATATTCCTGAATACAACTGGGCTGTCAGAATCATCCTTTGGAGAAACCCTGACCACATCTGGCTGTTTTAGGCTGTGCCAACCTAAGAGATCTCTTTCATTCCTTATGAAAATTACATGTGTTAATTCTGTAAGAGAGATGCTTTCAGTTAGCTTAGGTGAAAAGAGATCTGAGGATTTTATTCAGTGTTTGGGTGTATGCTAGCCAGTTCCTTTAAGAGTCTGCCTTGTAAATTAATTGCTTCTCCAAATAATTTTTCATAAATTAAATTGACTTCATGCATAGAAGCAGTGATCATTATTTTTAGTAAAAATAGAAAGGAGGTTGTAAAATATAGCGATTAAGAAAACTGGGTATGAAATTAGATCTGGTCCTGATGCTAGAATGGTGACTCCCTATCTGATCTTTTTTTTTTTTTTTTTTTAATTTTTATTTTTGTTTAAAATATTACAGATGTCCCGTTTTCTCCCAATGACCCATTCCACCCTGTCCCATCCATCTCCCTAGTCCCTCTCCGCACCATTGTCCGTGTACTTGGGTTGTGCATATATGCATATAAATTCTTTAGTTACTCTCTTCCCCTCAAGCCCCAGCCCTCCTCCATCCTTCTGACATTCCTCAGTCTCATATATGCTTCCATGTCATTGAAACTATTCTGTTCATCAGTTTATTAAGTTCTTTATATTCCATATATAAGCAAGATCATATGATGTTTGTCTTTCGCTGCCTGGCTTATTTCACTTAGCATAATATTCTCCAGGTCCATCCATACTGTCCCAAAGGGTACGAGATTCTTCTTCTTTACAGCTGTGTAGTATTTCATGGTGTAAATATCCCGCAGCTTTTTATCCACTCATCTACTGATGGGCGCTTGGGCTGTTTCCAGATCTTAGCTAATGTAAACTGTGCTGCTATGAACATCGGGGTACATATATTCTTTCTGATTAATGTTTAAGGATTCTTAGGAAACATTTCTAAGAGTGGAATCCCCGGGTCGAAAGGAAACTCCATTTCTAATTTTTTGAGGAACCTCCATACTGTTTTCATAGTGGTTGCACCAGTCTGCATTCCTACCAGCGGTGTATTAGGGTTCCCCTTTCTCCACACCTGCACCAGCACATGTCATTTGTTGATGGCAGCCATTCTGAAAGGTGTGAAGTGATACCTCATTGTGGTTTTAATTTGCATCTCTCTGATGATTAGTGAAGTTGAGCATTTTCTCATGTGTCTCTTGGCCATCTGTATGGCCTCTTTGGAGAAGTGTCTATTCAAGTCCTTTGCTAATTTCTTAATTGGGTTGTTTGTCTTCCTCTTGCTGAGTGCTATGAGTTCTTTGTACACTTTGGAAATTAGCCCCTTATCAGATACATCCTTGGAAAATATGTTTTCCCAGACCGTGGGGTTCCTTTGTATTTTGAGGCTGTTTTCTTTTGCTGTGCAGAAGCTTTTTAGTTTGATATAGTCCCATATGTTTATTTTTTCTTTTGTTTCTCTTGCCCTAGGAGATGTATCAGTGAAAAGTCCACTACGTGGGATGTCTGTGACTTTGCTGCCTCTGTTTTCTTCCAGGATTTTTATGGTTTCGTGACTTGCATTAAAGTCTTTTATCCATTTTGAGTTTATTTTTGTGCATGGTGAAAGTTGGTGGTCTAGTTTCATTTTTTTGCATGTATCTGTCCAATTTTCACTGCACCACTTATTGAAGAGACTGTCTTTATCCCATTGGATACTCTTGCCTCCTTTGTCAAAGATTAACTGACCATAGTGGCATGGGTCTATTTCTGGTGTCTCTGTTCTGTTCCATTGATCTATATGCCTGTTGTTGTACCAATACCAGGCCGTTTTGATTACAGTGGCTTTGTAATACACTTTGAGGTCTGGTAATGTGATCCCTCCCACTCTGTTCTTTTTTCTCAAGATGGCTGTAGCTATTCGGGGTCTTTTTTGATTCCATATAAATTTTTGAAATGTTTGTTCTAGGTCTGTGAAATATGCTGTTGGTATTTTAATAGGAATTGTATTGAATTTATAAATTGCTTTGGGTAGTATGGACATTTTAATGATATTATTTCTTCCATTCCACAAGCATGGTATATTCTTCCTCTTGTTTAAATTTTCCTCTATTTCTTTTTTCAGTATCACGTAGTTTTCAGAGTACAGGTCTTTTACATCCTTGGTTAAGTTTATTCCTAGGTACCTTATTTTATTAGTAGCAACGGTAAATGGGATTGCTTTTTAGTTTCTCTCTCTGAAAGTTCATTGTTTGTGTATAAGAATGCCATTGATTTCTGGATGTTGATTTTGTATCCAGATACCTTTCCAAATTCCTTTCTCAAATCTAGTAGTGTTTTGATGGAGTCTTTAGGGTTTTCCATGTACAATATCATGTCATCTGCAAATAATGACAGTTTTACTTCCTCCTTTCCAATTTGGATACCTTTTATGTTTTCTTCCTGTCTGATGGCTATAGCGAGGACTTGCTGTACTATGTTGAATAAGAGTGGTGAAAGTGGACATCCCTGTCTTGTTCTGGTTTTTAATGGAAATGGGTTTTGCACATTGAGTATGATGTTGGCTGTAGGTGTGTCATATATAGCCTTTATTATGTTGAGGTATGATCCCTCTATTCCCACTTTGCTGAGAGGTTTTATCAGAAATTGGTGCTGGATTTTGTCGAATGCTTTTTCTGCATCTATTGATATGATATGATCATCATATGATTTTTGTCCTTCATTTTGTTTATGTGATGTATCACATTTATTGGTTTGCGGATGTTGTACCAGCCTTACATCCCTGGAATAAATCCCACTTGGTCATGATGTTTGATCTTTTTAATGTATTGCTGGGCCCAGTTTGCTAGTATTTTAGTGAGGATTTTTCATCTATGTTCATCGGGGATATTGGCCTGTAATTTTGTTTCTTTTTTTTAATATGTATAATTTCTATTTTTCTTTAAAGTATTGCAGATGTCCCTTTTTCTCCCCAATGACCTATTACCCCCCATTCCTTCCCCCTCCCCAGTCATTCTCCCCACCATTGTCTGTGTCCTTGGGTTGTGCATATATGCATATAAATTCTTTGGTTACTCTCTCCCCCTCCACCCCCTCCCTCTGACATTTTGTCAGTCTCAACTATGCTTCCATGTCATTGAATCTATTCTGCTCGTCAGTTTATTAAGTTCTTTAGATTCCACGTATAAGCGAGATCATGTGATATTTTTCTTTCGCTGACTGGCTATTTCACTTAGCATAATATTCTCCAGGACCATCAATACTGTCCCAAAGGGTACGAAATTCTTCTTCTTTATGGTGTAAATGTCCCACAGCTTTTTAATCCACTCATCTACTGATGGGCACTTGGGCTGTTTCCAGATCTTAGCTATTGTAAACTGTGCTGCTATAAATATCGGGGTGCATATATCCTTTCTGATGAATGTTTCAGGATTCTTAGGATACATTCCTAGGAGTGGAATCGCCGGGTCGAAAGGAAACTCCATTTCTAATTTTTTGAGGAACCCCCATACTGTTTTCCATAGTGGTTGCACCAGTCTGCATTCCCACCAGCAGTGTACTCGGGTTCCCCTTTCTCCACATCCTCGCCAACACATGTCATTTGTTGATTTCTTCATGGCAGCCATTCTGACAGGTGTGAAGTGATACCTCATTGTAGTTTTAATTTGCAACTCTCTGATGATTAGCAACGTCGAGCATTTTCTCATGTGTCTCTTGGCCATCTGTATGGCCTCTTTGGAGAACTGTCTATTTAAGTCCTTTGCCCATTTCTTAATTGGGTTGTTTGTCTTCCTCTTGCTGAGTGCTATGAGTTCTTTGTACACTTTGGAAATTAACCCCTTATCAGATTCATCCTTGGAAAATATGTTTCCTTTGTATTTTGAGGCTGTTTTCTTTTGCTGTGCAGAAGCTGTTTAGTTTGATATAGTCCCATATGCTTATTTTTTTTCCTTTGTTTCTCTTGCCCTAGGAGATGTATCAGTGAAAAGTCCACTATATGGGATGTCTGTGACTTTACTGCCTCTGTTTTCTTCCAGGATTTTTATGGCTTCGTGACTTGCATTAAAGTCTTTTATCCATTTTGAGTTTATTTTTATGTATAGTGAAAGTTGGTGGTCTAGTTTCATTTTTTTGCATGTATCTGTCCAATTTTCCCTGCACCACTTATTGAAGAGACTGTCTTTACCCCATTGGATACTCTTGCCTCCTTTGTCAAAGATTAACTGACCTTAATGGCGTGGGTCTATTTCTGGTGTCTCTGTTCTGTTCCATTGATCTATATACCTGTTCTTGTACCAATACCAGGCCGTTTTGATTACAGTGGCTTTGTAATACAGTTTGAAGTCTGGTAATGTGATCCCTCCCACTGTGTTCTTTTTTCTCAAAATGGCTGGAGCAATTAAGGGGTCTTTTATGGTTCCATATAAATTTTTGAAATGTTTGTTCTAGGTCTGTGAAATATGCTGTTGGTATTTTAATAGGGATTGCATTGAATTTATAAATTGCTTTGTGTAGTGTGGACATTTTAATGATATTAATTTTTCCAATCCATGAGCATGGTATATTCTTCCTCTTGTTTAAATCTTCCTCTATTTCTTTTTTCAGTGTTACGCAGTTTTCTGAGTACAGATCTTTTACATCCTTGGTTAAGTTTATTCCTAGGTATCTTATTTTTTTAGTTGCAATGGTAAACGATATTGCTTTTTTAGTTTCTCTCTCTGAAAGTTCATTGTTGGTGTATAAGAATGCCATTGATTTCTGGATGTTGATTTTGTATCCAGCTACCTTGCCAAATTCGTTTATCAAATCTAGTAGTACTTTGATGGAGTCTCTAGGGTTTTCTATGTACAGTATCATGTCATCTGCAAATAATGACAGTTTTACTTCCTCCTTTCCAATTTGGATACCTTTTATGTTTTCTTCCTCTCTGATGGCTACGGCAAGGACTTCCACTACTATGTTGAATAAGAGTGGTGAAAGTGGACATCCCTGTCTTGTTCCAGTTTTTAATGGAAATGGTTTTAGTTTTTGCACATTGAGTATGATGTTGGCTGTAAGTCTGTAGTATATGGCCTTTATTATGTTGAGGTATGGTCCCTCTATTCTCACTTTGCTGAGAGTTTTTATCAGAAATGAGTGCTGGAATTTGTCGAATGCTTTTTCTGCATCTATTGATATGATCATATGATTTTTGTCCTTCATTTTGTTTATGTGGTTTATCACATTTATTGGTTTGCAGATGTTGTACCAGCCTTACATCCTTGGAATAAATCCTATTTGGTCATGATGTTTGATCTTTTTAACTTATTGCTGGATCCAGTTTGCTAGTATCTTAGTGAGGATTTTAATATCTATGTTCGTCAGGGATGTTGGCCTGTAATTTTCTTTCTTTGTAGTATCTTTATCTTGTTTTGGAGTTAGGATGATGCTGGCCTCATAAAAAGAGCTTGGGAGTTTTCCCTCCTCTTGAATTTTCTGGACTAGATTGAATAGAATAGGTGTTAATTCTTTGAATGTTTGGTAGAACTCGCCTGTAAATCTATCTGGTCCAGGACTTTTGTTTGCTGGGAGTTTTTTGATTACTGCTTCGATTTTATTAGTTGTTATTGGCCTATTCAGGTTTTCTGCCTTTTCTTGATTCAGCTTTGGAAGGTTGTATGCTTCTCGGAATTTGTCCATTTCCCCCATGTTGTCCAATTTGTTGGCATATAGTTGCTCATAAGATTTTTGTACAATACTTTGTATTTCTGTTGGGTCTGTTGTTATATTGCCTCTTTTATTTCTGATTTTATTTATTTGGGTCTTCTCTTTTTGTTTCTTAGTGAGTCTGGCTAAAGGTGCATCAATCTTGTTTACCTTTTCAAAGAACCACCTCTTGTTTCATTGATTTTTTGTATTTTTTTTTTTGGTCTCTAGGTCATTAATTTCTGCTCTGATTTTTATTATTTCCTTCCTTCTGCTTCCTTGGGGCTTTTCTTTCTGTTCTCATTCTAGTTCTTTTAGTTGTTGTGTTAGATGGTTCATTAGATCTTTTTCTTGTTTCTTGAGATGGCCTGTAATGCTATGAATTTTCCTCTCAGGACTGCTTTCACTGTGTCCCATAGGTTTTGGGTTGTTGTCTGTTCATTTCCGTTGCTCTCCATGAAGTGTTTGCTTTTTTCCTTCATCTCCTTGGTAACCCATTCATTGTTTAATAACATGCTATTTAGCCTCCATGTGCTTGAATATTTTTGAGTCCTTTTATAGTGGTTGATTTCTAGTTTCATGGCATTGTGATCCGAGAAGATGCTTGACATGATTTCAATCTTCTTATATTTGTAGAGACTTGCCTTGTGCCCTAACATGTGGTCTATTTTTGAGAATTTTCCATGTGCACTAGAGAAGAATCTGTATTGTGCTGCTTTAGTATAAAATATTCTGTAAATGTCAATGAAATCCATTTCATCTAGTACATCATTTAAGGTCTGTGTTTCCCTGTTTGTTTTTTTGTCTTGATGATTTGTCCAATGCTGACAGTGGGGTGTTATAGTCCCCCAGTATGATTGTGTTGCTCTCAATCTCCCCCTTAAAGTTCCCCAAGAAATTTTTTGCATATTTAGTTGGTCCTACAGTGGGTGCATAAATGTTTATAAGGGTTATTTCCTCCTGTTGAATTGAACCCTTTTGTATTATGTACTGACCATCTTTGTCTCTTGTTATGGTCTTTATTTTGACGTCTATTTTTCAGAAATGAGAATTGCTACTCCAGCTTTCTTTTCCTTTCCATTTGCATGGAATATTTTACTCCATCTCTTCACTTTTAGCCTGTATGAGTCTTTTGCTCTCAGGTGGGTCTCTTGTAGACAGCATATGTTTGGGTCCTGTTTCCTTATCCATTCAGTTACCCTATGTCTTTTGATTAGACCATTTATTCCATTTACATTTAAGGTTACTATTGATATCAACTTATTTAATGCCATTTTTCCCCTTTATGCTGATGTACCTTTCTCTCATTATTCTTTCTTTTTCTTAAAGCAGTCCTTTTAGCATTTCTTGCAATGCTGGTTTCGTGGAACTGAACTCCCTTAGCCTTTTTTTTTCTGGGAAGCTTTTTATTTCACCTTCAAATTTAAATGATAGCCTTGCTGGATAAAGCAATCTTGGTTGCATGTTCTTGCTTTTCATTTCTTGCAGAACTTCATGCCACTCCCTTCTGGCCTGAAGAGTGTTGAGAAATCTGCTGTCAGCCTTATGGGGTTTCCCTTGTAGGTCACTGCTTGTCTCTCTCTTGCAGCCCTTAATATTTTCTCTTTGTCCTCGCCATTTGCCATTTTAATTACGATGTGTCTTGGAGTGGGTCTCTTTGGATCCCTCTTGTTTGGAATCCTCTGTGCTTCTTGAATTGGTGTGGCTTTCTCCTTCGCCAGCCTAGGGAAGTTTTCTATCATTATTTCCTCCACCAAGTTCTCCATCCCTTGTTCTCTTTCCTCCCCCTCTGGCACTCCTACAATGCGAATGTTGTTTCACTTAATGTTGTCCTAAAGGTCCTTTAGACTGTCCTCATGTTTTTTAAGTGTTTTTGCTTCTTTGCTGCTCTGATTGTGTGATTTGTTCTACCTTGTCTTCTAAGTCACTTATTCTATCCTCTGCTTCATTGGGCCTGCTTTTAATTCCTTCCAGTGCATTCTTGATATCAGATACAGCATTCTTTATCTCTGTCTGAGTTGTATTTATGGTATGTATCTCTTTTTTCATATTTTCACTAAGGTCCTCGATCTTATCATCTAGTCTTCTTAAGTTCCTTGAACATCTTCATCATCCATACTCTGAACTCCATTTCTGATAACTTGCTTAACTCCATCTCATCAAAGTCTTTTTCTGGCAATTTTTCCTTGTCTGTAATTTAGGGGTTGTTTCTTTGTCTCCCCATTTTGGTAGGTCTTAGTGTTTGTGTCCATATATTAGATATATTTGCTGACCCCCAGTCTTGTGGGATGGGATTTTGTCTTGTGGGTCCAGTGGAGCCCAGAGGTGTGTTTTCCTTATACCTCTGAGCTCTTTGCTCTAGTCATGACCCTCTTCTGAGTCCCCCTTTTGTGGTTTCTTTATGTTCTCCTGTTGTGGTTGGGTCTAGATTGTTGTTGATCATTACTTGGGAGGACCCTTCTCTCAAGTTGGCTAACTGTGTCTCAGCCCCAACCTCGACCTGTAAGCTGTTGTACGGGTGCTGGCAAGGCAGACCAATGCACAACTAAAATTCCAAGAAACAAGAGGTATTTTACAAAATATCTTGACAGTAACAATGAAAATAACTCATGTGAAAATAGAACTGGGAGAGTGAAGGGAGAACACAACACACTCACACACACACACACATACAGAGAAAAAGAAAATGAAAAAAAAAGATGCTAAAAAAACAAACAAAAAAAAAGAGAAAAAGAAAAGTAATGCTTAGAGAGAGATATATGTATATAATTATTGATACTGGTGAAAATTTAGAAACTAATAATAAATTAAAATGTAAAAAATAGAGAAGCTACTGGGAGGTAATAGAAGCAGAGAAAATATTCTGAAAGAAGGGCCAGCAAAGAATTAAGGGAGAGAATAGAAATAGGATAGTAGTTGAAAATGAGAAAACAAAAATACAATAAAGAAAATAGGAGAAACTAACAATCAGACAAGAAGACAGAAGAGAGCATAATGAAAGAAGGAAAGAAAAGTAGAAAAAGAAAAAAGACAAAGAAAAAAAGTGATGGCAATGGATTGAGAGGAGAGAGAGAGATAAAGCCCTGGCAGAGAGGGAGTCCAGTAAGAGATTTGGGGGAAACTATAGAGGGAAGCAGTAAACTTGGATATAATGATAAAGTCCCATTCATTGAGCAGGGATATCAAGAAAGTCTTGATATTACAAGCAAGGATACAAGAAAACAAAGCAACTATGCAAAACAAAACTGAAAAACAGGCAAAGCAAAACAAAATTCTTTTATAAAAAAGGAGAAAAAAAATTAGTTAAAAAAATGTAGAAAAAAAAATTATTGTAAAATTAAAAAAGAAGAAAAAACAAGTTTTCTCCCCTTTCTCTTTTTCCTAAGGAAAAAAGACAAAAAAATAAACAAGCCTATAAACAAAAAACAAACAAAAAAGTCCCCAAAACCAAAAAAACACAAAACCATACAAAAGGAAAAAAAAACAGCAGAAAAAGAAGGTAGTCAATCAGGTGAGTTTTTTCTGGGCAGCTTATATTGTCTGAGGGTCACTGTTTTGTGTGCTGATTTCAGTTCTCCTGGGAGGTGTTTGTGTATCACCCCAATGTGAGGAGCTGTGTAGGTTTGGCTCTGGTGCCCTTAGGTAGATGGTTGATCTGAGGTTCTCCGTGGACCACCTCCTGTTGTCAGCTATTTTGCAACCTTGCTTGGTCTTACTCCAGAGTCTTCTGTAGAGTCTTTAGGGTGCAGGGTGGCTAGTGTTGCTCAGGGTATCACTCCCCCTAGAGGTGTCGCTGTCAGGTGCTCACTCTGCGGGAGTTAGTCTCTGCTCCACCATCAGCTCCTCAGTCCCTACCCTGTCCCCTGATTCTAGTTCCCCAGGCTCTGGTCTGCTGCAGCTTCAGATTGATTTCAGCCTGTTGCCTTTTTCTGTCTGGGCAGTTTCAGCAGCCTGGACTCAGTGGGTCCGATTAAAAACACCTTCTGGTGAGCCCTTTGCCTGCCCAGCCCCCAGCAGGGGTTTTCAGCATTTCCTCCAGTTCCCAAACAGTCTCTGAGAGTTTTATTCTTATAATGTCCTCCTGTGAGCTGCTCTCCCTTCCCCCCTCAGGACTGTGCCCTGGGGGATGTCTGGGGCTTCAGCGTGCTGGACCCGCCTGTTTCCTGTTGGGAGGGGTGCTCCCGACTGTGGGAGAGGCTGGTGGGCTCCACCCCTCCCTGCTCAGCTCTGGTTGGCTGGTCGCAGCAGGCCTGCCCCTCAGACTGTCTCCAGTGCAGACCCCAACCCCAGCCTCCGCTGGTCTGTGTGTGTCCTGCCAGCTGGGAAGGTGGGAACTGGTTCCTCGATCAAACTTGCAAACAATCAAACTTGCAAATGCACAAAGCAACACATAGGCAGAGAGTCCTCTCTGCAGGGTCCTGCTGCCCTCGCTCCAAGACACCCAGTGGGAGGGGACCCAAAGTCAACTCCATGCAGCTCCCTGCGCCACTGGTCTCAGCAAAACTGGAGCGACTTCAGGCACCACGACGGTGCCCCTCATGGCTGGTCGCAGGACCCAGCCTCCCGGCACCTGGAGCTCACCCATACCATGCAGATTCCATGCTTTTGGGGCTCAATGCAATGCCCCTCAGGGAGACAGAGGGTCCCCATGTACGGCTGCTCAGCCCAGTCCTCTGGTCGCTTACTGCTTGAGTGCCACAGCCCTTGGGACAGCCTTCCCTATGGTCAGCACCCCTAGCGCTAGACGCTGGTGGCAGCCACTACTAGAGGCTTTGTTTCCTAGGAAGGTGCTGTCCCCTGCCAGACTCACTGGTCCCCTGGGATCCTCTGCCCTGTGCACGGGGCGCTCCTTCCCCTCGTTGCTCCGGGTGTGGGGTCCCCGCTTTTGGATGCCATCCGCACTCCCGAGGGGAGGGAGCTTTGCAGCCTCCAAGCCTCTGGGCTCGGAGCCCAGCACAGGCTTCAGGGGTCTCCCCCTTCCTATACCCCCCCTTTTACCGGACTCCGTGATGTGTCTTTAGTGTTGCCCACTCGCACTCCGTCCACTCAGGTGTGTCTCTCTGGTGTTTTCAAGCTGGTTATGTAGGATTTTACTAGTAAACCAAGTCCGTGGCTGGGAGCGGGGGCGTTCTGCTGCTTCTCACAGTGCTGCCATCTTCCCTCCCCCCTGAATTATTTTATTTATTTTTTATTCAAAATATTACATATCTCTCTTTTTCTCCCCATTGACACCTTCCAATCAGTCCCACCCCCTTCCCTCACCATTGTCTGTGTCCTTGCATTATGTATACATGCTTATAGATTCTTTGGTTAATCTCTCCCCCTTACCCACCCTTCTTCTCTCTGAGATTCATCAGCCTGATTTATGCTTCCATGTCATTGAATTTATTCTTTTAATCAGTTTATTAAGTGATTTAGATCTCACATATAAGCGAGATCATGTGATGTTTGTCTTTCTCTGCCTGGCTAGTTTCCCTTACCATAATATTCTCCAGGTCCATCCATACTGTCCCAAATGGGATGAGGCCCTTCTTCTTTACAGCCACGTAGTATTCCACAGTTTAATGTCCCACAGCTTTTTAATCTTCTCATCTACTGGGGGCACTTGGGAAGTTTCCAAATCTTAATTATTGTAAATTGTGCTGTTATGAACATAGGGGTGCATATATTCTTTCTGATTAGTGTGCCAGGATTCTTAGGATATATTCCTAAGAGTGGGATCACTGGGTCAAAAGGCAATACCATTTTTAATTCTTTGAGGAACCTCTATACTGTTTTCCATGTTGTCTGCACCAGTCTGCATTCCCACCAACAGTGTGCCAGGGTTCCATTTTCTCCACATCATAGCCAGCACATGTCATTTGTTGATTTCTTGGCGGTAGCCATTCTGACAGGTGAGACGTGATGCCTCATTGTGGTTTTAATTTGCATCTCTTTGATGATTAGCAACGATGAGCATTTTTTGATATGTCCCTTGGCCATCTGAATGTCCTCTTTGGAGAAGTGTCTATTCAGTTACTTTGCCCATTTTTTAATTAGTTTGTTTGGCCTCCTCTTATTGAGTTGTATGAGTTCTTTGTACACTTTGGAAATTAGCCCCTTATCAGATACATCCATGGCAAATATGTTCTCACATACCATGACATTCCTTTTTATTTTGAGGCTGATTTTCTTTGCTGTGCAGAAGCTTTTTTGTTTGATGTAGTCCCATTTGTTTATTTTATCTTGCACTAGGCATGTATCAGTGAAAATTCCACTATGTGAGATGTCTGTGACTTTACTGCCTGTTTTCTTCCAGGATTTTTGTGGTTTTGAGACTTGCATTTATGTCTCTCATCCATTTAGAGTTTATTTTTGTATATTGTGTAAGCTGGAGGTCTAGTTTCATTTTTTTGCATGTACCTGTCCAATTTCCCCAGCATCACTTATTGAAGAGATTGTCTTTACTCCATTGTATGCTCTTGCCTCCTTTGTCAAATATTAACTGACCAAAATAGCTTGAGTCTATTTCTGGGGTCTCTGTTTGTTCCACTGATCTATATGTCTGTTGTAGTACCAATACCAGGCCATTTTGATTACAATGGCTTTGTAGTCCAGTTTGATGTCCAGTAAAGTGATCTCTTCCACTCTATTCTTTTCTCTCAAGATGGTTGAGGTTATATGGGGTCCTTTTTGGTTCTATGTAAATTTTTGGAATATTTGTTCTAGCTGTGTGAAACATGCTGTTGGTATTTTAATAGGAATTGCATTCAATCTATACATTGCTTTGAGAAGTATGGACATTTTAATGATATTAAAGCTTCCAATCCATGAGCATGGTATATTCTTCCACTTGTTTATATCTTCCTCTATTTTTTTCTTCAGGGTTTTGTTGTTTTTCCATGTACGGGCCTTTTACATCCTTGGTTAAGTTTATTCCTAGGTATCTTATTTTTTAGTTGCAATGGTAAGTAAATGGTATTGTTTTTTTTAGTTTCCCTTTCCGAGATTTCATTGTTGGTGTATAAAAATGCTGTTTATTTCCAGATGTTAAATTGCTGTCCAGCTACCTTGCCAAATTCGTTTATCAAATCTAGTAGTCTTTAGGGTTTTTTATGAACAATATCATGTCATCTGAAAATAATGACAGTTGGCTTTTTCCTTTACAATTTGGGCACATTTTATGTATTCTTCCTGTATGATGGCTGTGGCAAGAACTTCCAATACTATGTGGAGTAAGAGTGGTGAAAGTGGACAACCCTGTCTTGTTCCTATTTTTAAGGGAAATAGTTTTTGTTTCTGACCATTGATTATGATGTTGGCTGTAGGTTTGTTGTATATGGCCTTTATTATGATATGTTCCCTCTATTATCACTTTGCTGAAATTTTTTATCAAAAATGTGTGTTGGAGTTTGCCTAGTGCTTTTTCTGCATATATTGATGTGATCATATGTTTTTGTCCTTCATTTTGCTTATGTGATGTATAACATTTATTGATTTGTGGATGTATACCAACCTTGCATCCCAAAATAAATCCCACTTGGTCATGGTGTGTGATCTTTTTAATGTCTTGCTGGACCCAGTTTGCTAGTATTTTGTTGAAGATTTTAGCATCTGTGTTCATCAGGGATATTGGCTTGTAATTTTCTTTCTTTGTAGTGTCTTTAACTGGTTTTGGTATTATGATGGTGCTGGCCTCATAAAAAGAGTTTGGGAGTTTTCCCTCCTCCTGAATTTTCTGGAATAGTTTGAGTACAATAAGTGTTAATCTTCTTTGAATATTTGGTAAAACTTTACTTTAAATCCATCAGGTCCAGGATTTTTGTTTACTGAGAGTTTTTGATTACTGCTTCAACTTCATTAGATTTTATCAGCATATTCAGGTTTTCTTCCTCTTCCTGCTTCAGCTTTGGAAGATTGTATGCTTCTAGGAATTTGTCCACTTCACCCATGGTTTCCAGTTTGTTTCTCATAGTATTTTTTACTATCTTTTGTATTTCTGTTGGATCAGTTTTTACATCACCTCTTTCATTTCTGATTTTATTTATTTCGGTTCTCTCTGTTTCTTGGTGAGTCTGGCTAAAGGTGCATCAATCATATTTATCTTTTCAAAGTATCAGCTCTTGGTTTCATTGAATTTTTGTATATATTTTTATAGTCTCTATGTCATTAATTTCTGCTCTGAACTTATTATTTCCTTCCTTCTACTTCCTCGGGACTTTTCTTGCCATTTTCATTCTAGTTCTTTTAGTTGTTATGTTAGACGGTTTAGTAGAGCTTTTTCTTGTGTCTTGTGGTATGCCTGTAATAGTATGATCTTTCCTCTCAAGACTGCTTTCTCTGTGTCCCATAGAATTTTGGTTGCTCTCTGTTCATTTACATTTTTTTCCATGAAGTTTTTGATTTCTTCCTTGATCTCGTTGGTAATCCATTCATTGTTTAATAACATGTTATTTAGCCTCCATGTGTTTGAATATTTTGGAATTTTTTATAGTGGTTGATTTCTAGTTTCATGGCATTGTGATCTGAGAAGATGCTTGATATGATTTTGATCTTCTTGAATTTGTAGAGACTTGCCTTGTGTCCTAACATGTGGTCTATTTTTGAGAATGTTCTAATATGCATTTGAGAAGACTTTGTCTTCTGCTGCTTTGGGATGAAGTGTTCTATAAATGTCAATTAAACCCATTAGATCTAGTGTGTCATTTAAGGTTTGCATTTCCCTGTTGATATTTTGTCTTTATGATCTTTCCAATGATGACAATGGGGTGTTATAGTATCCCACTATGATTGTGTTGCTGTTGATCTCCCCCTTAAAGTCCACCAAGGATTTTTTTATATATTTAGTTTCTCTTATATTGAGTGCAAATACATTTATAAGGTTTTATTTCATCCTGTAAGAGTAACCCATTTTGTATTATGTAGTGACCTTCTTTGTCTTTTTTTGTGGTCTTATTTTGAAGTCTATTTTGTCAGATATAAGTATTGTTACTCCAGCTTATTTTTTGTTTCCATTTGCATGTAATTTGTTTTTCCATCCCTTCACTTTTACCCTGTGTGAATCTTTAGCTCTCAGGTGGGTTTCTTGTATACAGTATATATTTGGGTCTTGTTTTCTTATTCATTCAGCTACCCTATGTCTTTGGATTGGTGCATTAATTTCATTTATATTTAGAGCTACTACTGATATATACTTATTTAATGACATTTCCCCCCATTTTCCCCTTATGGCTTTCTCTCAATAGTTCTTCTTTTTCTTAAAGCAGTCCTTTTAGCATTTCTTGCAGTGCTGGTTTGGTGGTACTGAACTCCTTTAGATTTCTTTTGTCTGAAAAGCTCTTTATTTCACCTTCAATTTTAAATGATAACCTTGCTGGATAAAGCAGTCTTGGCTGCATTTTGTTGCTTTTCAGTTCTTTGAGAACTTCATGCCACTCCCTTCTGATCTGAAGTATTTCTATTGAGTAATCTGCTGTCAGCCTTATTGAGTTCCCTTGCAGGTCACTGCTTGTCTCTCTCTTGCAGCCCTTAATATTCTCTCTTTGTCCTTAACACATGCCATTTTAATTATGATGTGACTTGGGAGTGGGTCTCTTTGGGTCTCTCTTCTTTGGAATCCTCAGTGCTTCTTGAACTTCTGTGGCTCTCTTTCTTGCCAGCATAGAGAGGTTTTCTGTCATTATTTCCTCCACCAAGTTCTTTATACCTGGTTCTCTTTCCTACCCCTCTGGAATCCTTAATGATGCAAATGTTTTTCTCTTCGTGTTGTCCCAAAGCTCCCTTAGACCGTCCTCGTGCTTTTTAAGTGTTTTTTCCTTTTGCTGCTCTTTTGAGTGTTTTAGCTTGGAGCCCAGCACAGGCTTCAAGGGGGACTCCCCCTTTCTAGGTCCCTCCTCTCTTACCAGACTATGATGTTTCTTCAGTGCTCCCTACTTGAAATATGTCCATTCAGGTATATATTTTTTGTTTTTCCCAAACTGGTTATGCAGTATTTTAGCCCTAATTCAAGTCCAAGGCTGGGAGTAAGGGCACTCTGCTTCTTGTCACAGTGCCACCACCTTCCTGGCCCAAAACCAATGCATAAGCTGCATTTTTAATAGGGGATAAAAAGGTATATCTCAAGTCCTTGAATGGGTTGCTCAATTGGTTGATTATCCCTTATACCAAAACTTTGCAGTTTCAGTTCCTGTTCAGGGTTCATACCTAGGTTGTAGGTTTGATCCCCATTTAGTGTCTATATGGGAGGCAACTGATTAGTGTTTCTCTTTCACATTGATGTTTTTCTCTCTCTCTTTTTCCCTCTCTCTCCCCCCTTTCTTCTCTCTCTAAAAATGAATAAAAATATGTTCTCAGTGAGTATTTTAAAAAAAGTATTTCTCAAAATGTGGAAGGTTTTTATGCCTGCTCGTGTAATATCAGTGGTGGCTTCAACATTTTTCACTTTCTTTTTTTGTTTTTTTTGTTATCTTCACCTGAGGATATTTTTTCCATTGCTTTTCAGAGAGAGTGAAATGGAAGGAGAGGGGGTGACAGACAGATTGATGTGAGAGAGGCACATTGACTAGGTTGCCTCCCATATGCACCTGAACTGGGGGTGAGAAGCAAATCTGCAACCCAGTTACCTGCATTTGAACATGAATAAAACCTGGGACCTTTCAGTGTATGGGCCAACACTCTAACCACTGAGAAAAAACAGCCATGGTTCTCTCTTCTTCTTCTTCTTCTTCTTCTTCTTCTTCTTCTTCTTCTTCTTCTTCTTCTTCTTCTTCTTCTTCTAAATCAATTCTCCTTATGCCAGACTCATTTTGAAATTGTAGAAAACCACAGCTGCCAAACTCAATCTATTTTCAAGAAATTCAACTTTCCTTGTAATATGGTATTACTGGACAAGAGACCTGGCCCAAATCAAGTCTGCCTAGGACCACTGATAGTTTGTGGGTATTTGACTTCATGCAGGAAAAATCTCAATAAGCTTGAGAATACATTTATTAAAGTTGGGACAGTAAAATAAGAAAAGACAGCATAAAAGATGAAATAGGAGAGATCTAGTTTGGGTTCCTTTGGTTCTCTAAAAATGTTATAGAAAAGAAATGAGCCAAGGCAGGGCTGATTTAGCTCACTGGTAAGTCAGAGAAAAGGAGGTCTTGGAGACAGGTTTGAGGGATTAACCTAGAAGAAGCCCCTACTGCCCACTGCTCTACTGGTGGCAAGTCTTATGGGGTCCTTTAGAGTTTAGGAGATGCATGCCTGAGGGAAGACGGGAAAGGAAAACACAGGGGCATGCTCCCAGGTGAGAGGCTTTTGTCTTGGGAACTTTTATCTTTTTCTGGATGATGGAAATCTTTGTGGAGGTCTCAAGGGAGGGTATTAGCAGAATATGCAATAGTTTTCCAGGTGTGCCCTTTCAGGATCATGGTTTCCAATGACTGGTCAGTGCCAACGCAGGGTGTCATTTGTTATTGTAGCTGGTCCTGGAATTTCCCACTTGGTTTTGCTGCTTTTCTGGGCTGGGAGCTGAAATACAACTGAGGCTTAGATGTTATCTCTAGGGAAATGACATTCTGTTTCTGGCTATAAATTGCTCAGCCAGTTTGTTCAGCTATCTGTCTCAGTTTCCTTGTTCTACTTACCAAGGAATTTTCCTAGCTTCTTACTATACAACCTTAATGATTCTCTTCTTTTTGTGAGCATTTCCAGAATCATTAGTGGCATTTGTATGGGTCCTATGGTGTTATTCAAGGTTTACAATATTTTACTAAATGTCAAAGAAGGAAGAATCTAAGAACCATAAAAATCACTTTTTACTGCAATATGCAATTTACTGAAGAGAAAACTGTTCACATGGAGATAACATTACAAAGTGTTTTAAATTTTTAAGTAGACACTGGCAACACTTGACCTTATTTCAATAAGAACAGGAAGTGGATATTATATTAATATGCTAACATAGTATGTACTACAGTTAATTTTATGCAGTTATAATTTAATAGTGTAATTACATTTGACTGCAAATGGTGTCATGTACAGTCCATATTTGTGTGCATAAGTCTGCATAAATTTTAACCTTATATAGATTTGTGTATATATAATAGAAGTAAATAACAAAACAGTAGTATCTACATGCATTTTATGCATATATGACATATCTTATTTCTTAACTTTTTTTCATATTTTTAAACTATGTGGTTTGTATGTGAGTTTTTAAATTGTTGCAAATCTCCAAAAATTTTTCCAAGACATTTATTTATAAAAATCCACATATAAATGGACCCGCATATTTCAAACCTATGTTATTCGATTCAATTATATTTTTATTAAAATATTTTGATCCATACTCTTATAACAGTTTTACATTCTCCATTTTTCATGTTATAATAATGCTTCTGCATACCATTATATTTAATTATGAAAAACTACAATACTGCAATTAACAAATCTCTGTTGTTAGAATTTTAGATTGCTTTATTTTTGTTTATTAATATTTTTTGCTATTAAGAATACAAATTTATACATATATTTGCATAAACTTTCTATGCAAATATTTATTTAATTTTCTTAAAAATATCTTAAATGTTAGAATTTTAAGTTTTATGAGTGTGAGCTGTAAAGACTATGTTTATGCATTTTAAATACTTTTCCCATTGGTTAGACTAATTTTGATTTTGATCAGTAGTGGATAAAATTGACTACCTCACAACTTGGAGAAGCACCTAAGATATTTTAGTCAACTATATAGATATATAAAATGGTGTCTCAGTATTATTTTTATTAAATTTATTTGCTTACTAACCAGGTAGAGAATTTTCCATATATTGAATGATTATCAACTTTAAAACTAGTAATATATCTATTTTTCTTTGAATATGTCTTTGGATATGTGTTACTTTAAGTATGTGGAATTCATTTATTTAGGAGGACTGACTATCTTATTTTATTAATAAAATTTAGAGATTCAATTTTAAAGTGGGTAATAACAAAAATCAGAATATTTTCACATATTTGTGTTATGGAACTGCCTAATAAATCTTGTGTGCAATTATGATCATACTTATTTCCTTTCTTTATTTGTTGAGTTAATCAGGGATATTTTTAGCAGAAAACCTACTTTTTCTCTCAGGCCATCTATATCCTTCTTTTGTTAAATCAGAGGACCACAGGTATTTGTTCACTTATACTTTATATTTACTCGCTTTATTCATCTTTTTAATAGCAAAGTGAAGCAAAATAATTGGAATATCTTATCACTGTACTAGCCTGTTTTAATCAGTTCTTGCCATAGCAAATAATTTTCAACATTGGCCTTACATAATATAATGATACTTGTTCTACACAGGTGATACACTGGCCATTTCAGATTAATGCTGAGCTTTGAGATTTTGGCTTGTTTATTTCACACTTATAAGCTGAATCATTTCTCACAGCATTACCATATTCCAGGTAAATTTATCTGGAGAAGGTTAGCGATTTTATTGCATGCTAGGTGAGGACAAACCTTTTTAGTAGCATTTGTGTTAAACTCAGATCATAAGGCCTCCTTTTTAGTTGTAGGAGGGGCCAAATGCAACTACTTATTTTTTGCCTTAGAAAGACTATCTCACCATGTCCTACCTAGAGCAATGGACCTCGAGAAATTTCGGTGAATTAGAAGACTCCTGAATGTTTGTTGATTTCATTTACCACCCTCTGACACAGAAATGTCTTACCAATAAGTCTAGAGCAGTTTTTACTTCCTGCTCACTAGGTTCAATCAGCATAATGTCATCAATATAATTGTCCAGTATAATATCTTATTGAAAGGAAATGTAATCAAGGTCTCTAAAAACTAAATTATGACAAGGACAGAAGAATTGATATACCCCTGAGATAAGACAGTAAAGATATATTTCTGGCTGTGAGAGCTGAAATAAAACTGATTTTAAAAGAGGAATAGAGAAAAAAGCATATGCCCAATCAATAGCTGTATACAAGGTACTAAGGGATGTGTTAACATAAGCAATATAACCACATATGGTACAGAAGCTTCCATTAGAGTCATCACCTAGTAAATCTTATGATAATCCAATGTCATTCTCCATGATCCATCTTTATTTTATACAGCCTAAGTAGAAAAATTGAGAGGAAAGAAAGATGGTAGCAGATTAGGTGGATGCTACACTGACCTTCCCCCAGGATGAAACTGGATTTGCAACTAAAATATAGAAAAATGATCCTGAATAACCACCTGAAAATTAGCTGGAGAGAAGCCTTATAACTGAGACTGGTAGGAAGTGTGGAAGCGTGAGAGGGCTAGTCAGGCTCCCACAGGCAGTAGCTAAAGTTTCAGAGGGATACGTCAGCTGAGAATCCTGGGGTCTAAACCTCAAACTAGTCTCCTTGAGCCAAGAGCGCTAGAACTGAGAAATGTGCTCACATAACATCGAGCTGTGAAAAGCAGCAGGGTTTCTGCCGACCAGGGAGAGATGGCTAGAAATTCTGGCACACTCTTAAAAGGCCAATGAAAAAACTTTCCTTTTCAGCCACTAGCCTTGGACTCTGGCAGAGGGAGGGCAGAGTGTACTATAGCTGTGTGAAGAGTGTCTTGAGTTAGTGGCTCTGGGGAGAGAGTTGAGAGGAGAGCCACATGGATCCCTATGCTGAGTCATTCCATCATACTGCAAAAGCCATCTTTCTCAGGCAGAACATTCCCATACAGCAGCAGTAGCCTGGGGGAAACAATAGCCCACCCTTTGGAATTCCTCTTGTTTCACTCTGTGGAACAACCTGACTACAGCCAGAGGCTCATAAAGTGACTGAGACTGACAGCCTTCAAGCAAAGGAGGATCCATGGGTGACTGGAGTCTTTGCCTGACCTGTTCCTGGGCCAAGGGCTAGTAAAAACAGACCCTGTTTTTTCCCACACACACCCAAGCCCAGTAGAGGGTGTCACAAGCTGTGGATCACTGGTAGCTTCAAAGAGTTTGCTCAGAGGCAAGGACAAACAGTGTCTGATATTGGCCTGCATCAGAGTCCCCCTAAAGAGGCCCAGAACAAGTACACCAAGTGGCCATCATCAGGCACCAACAGAGCAGGATCCAATAAGCTTCATAAGCAACATATCCATAGGGAGATATTGGCAGAAACCAAATCTTGTTGAGATGTATTCTATTTTCAGTGATCAGCATCTGCACAAGAGCCTGCACACTGTGTGGGGGGTTGACCCTCACTGTCATCCAGCCTGAAGGTTGAGACCATGCATAAAGGGCGAATAACAATTAAGACTCAATTACAAAAGGACGGCTTACACAATGTGCACAGGGGGCATTTTTAGAAGATACAGATTTGGTAATGAGGGGGACAGCACCACCATGTGCCACAGGTCACCTACTACATAAGGCCACATTAATAGGAGTAATTGTAGATCTCCCTAATACATAGAAACAAACACAGTCAGCCAAAATGGGGAGACAAAGAAACAGGGCCCAAATGAAGGAACAAGATAATTTTTCTGAAGGGCAGCTAAATAAAATGGAGGCAAGCAATTTACCAGTTATAGAGTTCAAAGTAATAATTATAAGGATGCTCAACACCATGAAAAAAGATATAGCAACCACAAAAAAGGACCAGTCAGAAATAAAGGATGTCATACCTGAAATAAAGAATTCACTGGAAAGAATAAACAGCAAGCTCAATGAAGCAGAAGATCAAATCAGTGATTTGGAGGACAAGGTAGGAAAAAAACACTCAATCAGAACAGCAAAGAACCCCTAAAAAACAAACAAAAAAACTTAAAAAATGAGGTTAGTTTAAAGCAATATGAAGCACAATGTATCTGTGATAGGGATTCCAGAAGAAGAGAGCTCAAGGTATCAAGAATCTATTTGAAGAAATGTCTTAAAACTTCCCAAACCTAGTATAGAAAAAAAGACGTATAGTCAAGGAAACACAGAGAGTTCCAAGAAAGATGGACCCAAAGAGGCCCACACCAAGACATCATAATTAAAATGCCAAAAGTTAAAAACAAAGATAGTATCTTAAAGCCACGAGAGAAAGGCAGTCAGTTACCTACAAGGGAACTCCCATAAGACTGTCAGCTGATTTCTCAACAGAAACATTTCAGGCCAGAAGGGACTGGCAAGAAATATTCAAAGTGAGGAAAAACAAGGATGTACATCAAGATTACTTTACCAAGCAAGGCTATCATTTAAAATTGAAGAAAAAATAAACAGCTTCCCAGACAAGAAAAAGGAGTTTGTTACCACCAAACCAGCATTATAAGAAATGTTAAAAGGCTTGCTTTAAGAAGTGGAAGAAGAAGAAAAGAAAAAACAACAGAGGAACATAGTTATAAAAATAAAATGGCAGTAAATATGTACCTATTTATAATAATGTTAAATGTAAATGGCTTAAATACTTGAATCAAAAGACATAAGGTAGCTGAATGGATAAAAAAACAAGACCCATGTATATGCTATCTTCAAGAGACCCACCTCAGAACAAAAAATAGAGACTAAAAGTAAAGGGATGGAAAGGAAAAAATGTGGGATCGCAGTACTTATATCTAACAAAATAAATTTTAAAATCAAAGATATAGTAAGAGACAAAGAAGGACACTACATAATAATAAAGGTATCAATTCAACAAGAGGATATATCCCTTTTAAACATTTATGCACCTAATATAGGAGTACCTAAATATATAAAGGAAATTTTTTTAAAAATTTTTTTCTATTAGAAAAATTGTTTTTTTCCAGATATTTTCATTTGCTTATTGTGTGTTTTTTAAAATATATCTTTATTGATTTCAGAGAGAGGGAAGGAGAGTGAGAGAGAGACATAGAAACATCAGTGATGAGTCATTAATCGGCTGCAGCCCACAACCTGGGCATGTGCCCTGACCGGAAACCGAACCCCAATCGCCTGGATCCCAGGTCGATGCTCAACCACTGAGCCATGCCCAGCCAAGCTATAAAGGAAATCTTGATGGACAAGGGAGAGATTGACAGTAATACAGTTATAGTAAGGGATTTTGTCACCCCATTAATATCAATGGATAGATCTTCCAAATAGAAAATCAACAAAAAGATGGCAGCCTTATATAACACACCAGATCCAGTGGATTTAAATTCTTCAGAGAATTACATCCCAAGGCATCAGAATATACATTCTTTTCAAGTGCACATGGTACGTTTCCTAGGACAGACCACATTAGAAGAAAACATAGGCAGTAAAATCTTGGACATTTCTTATAGCAGTATTTTTTCTGCTATGTCTCCTTGAGCAAAGGGAAAAAAGATAAAATAAACAAATAAGACTACATCAAACTAAAACATTTTTGCACAGTAAATGAAACCATCAACAAAATCAAAAGATAATCCACTGAATGGGAGAATATATTCACCAATAATACATTTGATAATGGGTTAATATACAAAATTTATAAAGAACTTTTAAAACTCAACATCAAAAAAAAAAAAAAGAGGGCACAGTACCTGAATAGACACTCCTCCAAAGAGGACATACAGATTGCCAATAGATTAATGGAAGGATATGCAACATCACTAATCATCAGAGAAATGCAAAATAAAACCATAAACCACAATGAGATATTACCTCACATCTTTCAGAATGGCTATCATCAATAAATGAGCAACTAGTGTTGGTGAGGATGTGAAAAAAAAAGAATCCTCATACACTGTTGGTGTGATTGCAGATGGTGCAGCCACTGTGGAAAGTAGTATGAAGGCACCTCATAAAAAAATTTTAATATTTTAAAATATTAAAAATGGAACTGACTTATGACCCAATGATTCCTCTTTTGGGAATTTTTCTGAAGAAACCAAAACACAAATATGAAATATATGTAACCCTATTTTCATTGCAGCATTATTTACAATAGCCAAGATTTGGAAGCAGCCCGAGTGTTTATCAGTAGATGAGTGGGTAAAAAAGCTGTGGTACTTTGGAAAGAACTTCATACTGACATTTTGGCTTCCCACATTATGTCCCATTATTAGCCAACCACTGCAGGGAAGCTCTGGTTTCATTAATTGACCAATGGGCTGAGACATGCCTTGTCCAATTAGAACTATGAAAATTATATCCTCATTTGTAATGAACAATCAAACTTCATGATGTAGACAAGTCAGAACTGTACAATTTGACAAACTCATTTACATGAAATAGATAAAAATGAGAACCATGGACAGGAAAATTATTTATAAAAGGTGGCCTCACCTTTGCCTTGGCAGGACACAATTTAGGTTGCCACTTGTATCTGTGTCATTTGGTCTGCAGCTCTTATTGCTCAAATAAATGTTTTTAATCATTGTTACAACTTAAAATTAATTTTACTTTACAACAATTACCATGGTCAATGGCTGTAGGTCCTTTGGGGGAAGGCTGGGAGAAATATTAACGATATAAATTTTTAACAGTGTACCATGGCACTTCTTAAAGCCTTTCTTTCATTCAAGTGGTTTTATATCTGTAAGCTAGCTCAAATCTAGAATTGATTGAGGAGTCTTGATCCTCTGTTTTTATGTTTCAAGTTAGAGTTTATTCACTTGATTAAAAACTTTTCTGTTTATAAAGTAAATATTTACTAGGCTTTCTATATATTTTACTTCTAAGAATACCATGATCAACTAGCCAACACTATAGGTCTCTGCAAGTTAGGCTATTCTGATTGCATCTTTGATTATTATTATTTATGGTAACCACATACACTATACCTTTGGTAGTTGAATGCCACCGCTTGGCTACTGCCATCTCCAGGATCAATTTATTCCCATTGCACTTATGTTTTCCAATTTGATGATACCAGTTTACACTGTAAAGTTTGGCCTACAGAGATCAATCAGAGAGCTATTTGAAAAAGTCAGGGTTCTCTTGAAAATTTATTTTTCACAGTTATGGTAAAATGTATGTCTTCTGAACCCTTCCAGGGTGGGAGAACAGGCTTTAAATAACAAATCCATTCTAACCAATCTTCCCAAGCTTTTTTTTCTCCCAACTTTAGATATAATTTACATATGACATTGTGTAACTTCGAGATGTACAATGATGTGTTTAATACAGTGATATATTGCAATGTATTTGCCACCCATAGTGTTAGCTAACACCTTCCCCATGTCACATAATTACCATTTATTTTTCACAGTGAGAATATTTAAGATCTACTCTTTTAGCAACTTTCCAGTAGTAGGGAGTTTCCTAAATAATTAAAAATAAAATGACCATGTAATCCAGTAATCCCAACTCTGCACATATATTCAAAAAGTAAAAACTAGGTATTGAAAGGATATCTAAACTCCTTTTTATTGCAGCATTGTTTACAATAATCAAGATACAGAAACAACCTAAATGTCTGTAAACAGATGATGGATAAAGATGTGATATGTAATGTGGAATAGTATTCAGCCATGAGAAGAAATAAAATCCTGCCATTTGAGACAACATGGATGAACCTTGAGGTCATTTTGCTAAATGAGATAAGTCAGAGCAACTAAAAAAGCTATATTTTTATCACTTGTATGTAGAATCTAAAAATTTCCTGAACCTTTGAGTCTATTTCTTGACATCAACCAAGGCAGGTCAAGCATTATTAGTTTGCTCACTGTGGCACAACTTTTGGTCCAAGTTTCAGCCAACCAATGAAAACAGATGATTTTTTTTTTAATTTTGAAAATAATATATTTAATAAAAGATTAATATCTAGACTATATAACCAATTCTTTCAAATCAATATTTAAAAGACAAAAATTCCAATTGAACAATAGGCAAATAATTTGAGTACACATTTTATGAGTAAACTTATGTGAATGTCTCATATGCACATGAAAAGATGCTCAATGTTCTTAGTAATTAGGGAAATGCATTTAAAAAACACATTAAGATACCACTATAAACATGTATTAATGGCTATTATAAAGAGACATAAAACAACAAGTGTTGGTAAGGATGTGGAAGAATAGGTACCCTTATATATTGCTGGTAAGAATAAAACTGGTTCAGCTATTTAAAAAAGATTTGGAAGATTATATATATATATATCATATGACATATTTTCATTCCTAGGTATTTACTCAAGAAATATAAAAGCATATGCCAATGCAAAGATTTGTATATGAATGTTCATATTAACATTATTCATAGCATCCTTACACTGGAAACCACCTAAATGTGTATCACCAGTAAATAGATAAACACAATGTGTTATATATATAGCACATTTTCTATATGCAAAGGACTATATTTGGTATGATTGTATTCATATGAAATGCCTATAAAAGTCAAAGCTATAGAAATCAAAAGCAGGTAACTGGTTGTCTAGGGCTGACAAAAGTTGGGGTTGACTGAAACTGGCAAGAGGAAACTACAAGAATAATGAAAAGTTTTTATTATTGGATTGCAGTGATGGTTAAATTTACCAAAAGTAATTTGATTGTAAACTTGTGTCTGAGTTTATGGTATTTAAATGTTAACTCAGCCCGGCTGAGTGTGGCTCAGTGGTTGAGCTTCAACCTGGGATCCAGGTGATCAGGGTTCGATTCCTGGTCAGGGCACATGCCCAGGTTGCGGGCTTGATCAATGACTCTCTCATCATTGATGTTTCTATCTCTCTCTCTCCCTCTCCTTTCCTCTCTCTGAAATCAATAAAGATATATTTAATAAATAAATAAATAAATAAATAAATAAATATTAACTCAGTTAAGCTATAAAAATTACATATCCTGGCAGAAATTACATCCTGACAGAAAGTGACAGAGATAGTGCCACTCCCATTGAAAGTTGGCCCCATTTATATCACCATCTAATTTACCAGTCTGGCAACTATATTTAGTGTGCTCCAGTCATATTTTCTTTGTGGTCAATGCATATGTTATGGGCAGAATAATGATCCCTCAAAGATGTCTAAGCCAGGCAGAGAAAGAGAAATATCACATGATCTCACTTATATGTGGAATCTAAAGAACTTAATAAACTGATGAACAGAATAGATTAAATGACCTGGAAGCATGGATCAGACTGACGAATCTCAGAGGGATGGAAAAGGGTGGGTGGGTGGAGGGGGAGAGATTAACTAAAGAATTTGTATGCGTATATGCACAACCCAAGGACCCGAACAGTGGGGTGGAGAGGGACTGGGAGGGGGATGTGACAAGGTGGAATGGGTCATTGGGGAGAAAAAGGGACATCTGTAATATTTTAAACAAACAAACAAATAAATAAAAAAATGTCTATGTCCTAATCCCCAGAACCTGTGACATGATAGGTCACATGGCAATGGGAAAGTAAAGTTGCAGATGAAGTTGAAATTGATACTCAGCTAATCTTGAGGTGGGTCATTTATCCTGGATTATCCAGGCAGGTCCAATGTAATCATAGGTTCCTATTAAATGAAAGAGGCAGGAATGTCAGTGTTAGTGAGATGCAGCATGAGAAACACTCTACTGACTTTGGAGATAGAAGAAAACCATAAATCAAAGAATGGGAACAATATTTAGAAGCTGGAGAATTAGAAAGAAAATGAATTCTTCCCTACAGCCTCCAGAACAGAACACAACCCTGGTGACACATTTATATTAGCCCAATGAGACCTATTTCAGACTTTTGACCTCCAGAACTATAAGTAATAAATGTGTGTTGCTTTAAGCCACTAAGTAAGTGGTAATTTTTTAACACAGTGATAGAAAACTACTACAGCTTGCATTCTTCCAGCTGCTAGGAATACAGCCTACTGATGACTCAGATATGTCACTTATTGGGAAATGTCCTCATTTGTAGGGCATAGTCTAGTGACTATAGAGTCTAGTCTATAGTTTTTCTTGCTCCCAGAGTGTTTCAATGATTAGCTGATGCAGGATTACAAAGGTTTTAGCTGAAGAAAATTGCTAGTCAGTTTGTCACTCTGCTGTTTCTTTTGTGTGTTTTTTATTGTTTTTTTTTAAATTTATCTGTATTGTTGAAACTATTACAGATATCCCTTTTTCCCCCATTGATCCCCTCCACTGCACATCCGCCCCCCCCCCCAGACCTTTACCACACTATTGTCTGTCTCCATGGGTTATGCATATATGCATAAAAGTTCTTTGATTAATCTCTCCCCACCCACTCCCCAACCCCTGCCTTCTCACTGAGATTCATCAGTCTGTTCCATGCTTCTATGTATCTTTATCTATTTTGTTCCTTAGTCTATTTTATTTATTAGATCCCATATATAACTGAGATAATGTAAAACTGAATCAGGAAGAATCAGAAAACTTGAATAGGCTAATAACAACTGATGAAACCAAAGCAGTAATAAAAAAAAACACCTCCCAGCAAACAAAAGCTGTGGTCTGGATGGCTTCACAAGGGAGCTTTCTAAATCTTAAGTTGTAAGGTTAGATACTAAAAATTTTTCTTGCTTTTTGAGGTAGGCCTATAGTACTAAGAACTTCCCTCTCAGAACTGCTTTCTATATGTCCCATAGAATTTTGGTTTTATGTGTTCATTTTCATTTGTTTCCAGGAAGTCTGATTTCTTTCTTGAGCTTATTGGTAACCCATTCATTGTTCAATAACATGCTATTTAGCCTCCATGTCTTTGAATGATTTTGAGTGTTTTTACTGTAGTTGATTTCTAATTTCATGCCCTTGTGATTTGAGATGCTTGATATGATTTCAATCTTCTTGAACTTTTAAAGACTGGTTTTGTGTCCTAACATGTAGCCTATCTTTGAGAATGATCCATTTTCACTTGAGAGGAATGATTACTCTGCAGTGGCTATTTGGGGTGTTTTGGGGTTCCATATAAATTTTCAAAATGTTTGTTCTAGATCTGTGAAATATGCTGTTGGTGTTTTAATAGGGATTACAATGAATTTATAGATTACTTTGATTGGTATGGTCATTTTAGTGATGTTAATAACTCCAATCCATGAACAAGATATGTTTCTCCACTTGTTTATATCTTCCTCTATCTCTTTTTGCAATGTCCTCTAGTTTTCCAAGTACAGGTTTTTTACCTCCTTGTTTATTCCTAAGTATCTTAATTTTTTTGTTGCAGTGATAAATTGGATTTTTTTTTTTTTTTTTTAAGTTTTCATTTCTGAGAGTTCATTACTGGTGTGTAAAAATGCCATCAATTTCTGGGTATTAATTTTGTATCTTGCTACCTTGCTAAATTCATTTATTAAATCTAGCAGTTTTTTGGTGGAAGCCTTAGGATTGTCTATGTACAATATCATGTCATCTGAAAAGAATGAGAGTTTGACTTCCCCTTTCCAATTTGGACACCTTTTATGCTTTCTTCTTTTCTGATCACTGTGGCTAAGACTTCCAGTACTATGTTGAATAAGAGTGGTGAAAGTGGACACCTCTGTCTTGTGCCTGTTCTTAGGGGAAATGCTTTTAGTTTTTGCTCATTGAGTATGATTTTGGCTATAGGTTTGTTATATATGGCCTTTATTATGTTGAGGTATGACCCCTCCATTCCCACTTTCCTGATAGTTTCTATCAAAAATGGGTGTTGGATTTTGTCAAATGCTTTTCTGCTATTGATATGATCATGTGATTTTTGTCTTTCAATATGTTTATATGATATATCACATTTATTGATTTGCAAATATTGCACCAGACTTGCATCCCTGGAAAAATCCCACTTGGTCATATTGTGTGATCTTTTTAATGTATTGCTGGATATAATATGCTATTATTTTGTTGAGGATTTTAACATCTATGTTCATCAATTGTCTTTCTTTGTAGTGTCTTTTCTGGTTTTGGAATTAGGCTAATGCTGGCCTCATAAATAGAGCTTGGAAGTTTTGCTTCCTCTTGGATATTTTGAAATACTTTGAGGAGAATAGGTGTTAGTTCTTTCTTGAATGTTTGGTAAAACTTCCCTGTGAAGCCATCTGGACCAGGGTTTTTATGGGCTGGGAGTTTTTTTATTACTGTTTCGTCAATAGTATAGGCCTATTTAGGTTTTCTGACTTTTCCTGATTGAGTTTTTTAAGGTCGTATTTCTCTAGGAATTTGTCCAATTTATCCAGGTTGTCCAGCTTGTTGGTGTATAGTTGTACATAGTATTTTCATATAATCCTTTGTATTTCTCTTGGGCCAGTTGTTACTTCACCTCTTTTCTTTCTGATTTTGTTTTGGTTCCTCTCTCTCTGTTTCTTGGTGACTCTGGCTAAAGGTTCATCAATCTTGTTTATCTTTTCAAAGAACCAGCTCTTTGTTTCATTGATTTTTTGTATTTTTTTTTATTCTCTATGTCATTTATTTCTGCTCTGATCTTTATTATTTGCTTCCTTCTACTTACTCTGGGATTTTTAATTTTGTTATTTGTTTTTTCTAGCTTTTTTTAGGTGTAGTGTTAGATTATTTATTTGAGAATTTTTTTTGTTTTTTGAGATAGGCCTGTAGTTCTATGAATTTCCCTTTCAAGACTGCTTTCATTGTGTTCCATAGATTTGGGGTTGTTGTGTGTTCATTTTCATTTGTTTCCAGGGAGTTTTTGATTTTTTCTTGATCTCTTGGTAACTCTTTCATTGTTTAATAACATGCTATTTAGCCTCCATATGTTTGAATGTTTTTAAGTGTTTTTATTATAGTTTATTTCTAATTTCTTGCCATCATGATCTGAAATTTTCATATGATTTCAATCTTCTTGAAAACTTGTAGAGACTTATTTTGTGTCCTAACATGTGTTCCATCTTTGAGAATGTCCCATGTGCACTTGAGCAGAATATATATTCCGCAGCTTTATTCTGCCACCCCAGTCTTTATCACTGGTGAAAGAATGGTCTCGGAATTGTTTTTCTCAATTGGCCATTTAAATTTAATAGTAAATGACTAGTTAATGATTACAAGGCATTATAAAACCTTCAGAAGGAAAGGAGAATGTTTCATGGATCATTTGTGTGTGTGTGTGTTGCAGTTTTTAAGTTACTAGTTTTTAAAATCAATACTTTTTTATATTATTATTATTTTTTATTTATTTTATTTTTGAAAGTATTGCAGATGTCCCTCATTTTCTCCCCCTTGGAAACTTTTTTGTGTTTCAACATGTGTTTTATCTTTGAAAATATTGCATGTGCACTTGAGACTAATGTATATTCTGCAGCTTTGTGCTTTCCCCCCTCCCCCCTCTTCCCACCTTTCCCCAGTTCTTCCCCTATTTATTGTCTGTGTCTATGGGCTGTGCATATATGCTTATAAGTTCTTTGGTCAATTGCTTCCTGCCCTCCTTCCAGCCTTCTCTCTGAGATCTGTCAATCTGTTTCATGCTTCCATATCTGTGGTCTTATTTTGTTTATCAATCTGAGAAAGACAAATATCACATGATCTCACTTATATGTGTAATCTAAAATCAGTACTTTTTAATGGCAACAACTTGACCAAAAATCTGTCACAGAATTTTGAGACCCATTAAAACAAATTTTAATGAGAAAGGAAAGAAAAAAAGAAATGGTGTCTGCCAGTGTCAGATGGGCTAGGTTAAAGGTGGGGGAAAAAATGTCCCCAGCCAACCTCTGTGACTCTGGATTAAATTCCAACGGATCCCTACTCTCCAGCAGAGGCCCTAAAATTGGTCAACGTATCACCCTCATATAAGACCCAGGTGTTTTTCAAACTATTGTCTCTGCTCTGAGACTTGGAAAGAATGGAAGCTTGGATTCTACAGCCCTTTGGCTCTCCAAGGCATAAGCACCACTGGTTTTCAAAGACAGGTTATGGGAGCTATTCTTCCTGGTACAGGTCCCACAGGCTAAGACTTGGACCCTTCATTCCTTGAAGGGTCCTATGTTTGTGCTAAGCCTCCTCCTTGTAGGTTGCAGGGAGTGGGGGATAGGGTGGGTGCTGACTAGAATAAGTCTCTGACCCTCCTTCCCATCACAATGTAGCTTTTTCTTTATATTTGTAGTGGCAAAAACTATTTTCTGCTAGTCTTCAGGTCGTTCTCAGGTATAGCTGTTCTATACATAGTTTTACTTTTGTTGTCAATGAGAGGAGGTGAACTCAGGATCTTCTTACTACATCATCTTGAACTCATAGTCAGGGTCTTCATTATAGAATGCCAATTTAATTTGTCTGTGAAATGTTGTTTTTTTTGTGGTTGGTACACTGTCCCTACAACAAATGTGTTTTCAGGTCAACAAGTCACTGCCCCCTAAACCTAATAAATGTATTTATAAATGTCAAAGTTATAATTTTTAAAGTGATTTGGATTTTTGGAACATTTTTATAGTTTTGTAACTGGTTAATGAAAAATGTATTTTATGCATTTCAATAAGCCTTCAAATAAAAAATGATTTTTGTGACCCTGTTATTTTCTTCAATCATGTATTCATATCATTTACAAATAGATTTATTTTGGGGGCATCTTTGTTACCACTTTCATGTAAGAAATATTTACTATTTCCTGAATAGTGAGCCGGATGTATTTTTATTATTCTATAGCTTTAACTCATTAAAAAAATCTGCCAGTTTTAGCTAAAGATTAACCATTCTGCTAAAAGGGAGTAAAAACTTCCCATCTGTGGCTAGTGGAGCTGATACTTAAAAGGTACAAAGTTCAACACCATGCAAATACTTTAATAATGATCATAATATAAGATTGCAACATGAGAATTGGAGTACCTTAGAGATGGAAATGGGCTCAGGAAATATATCTAAACAAATCTATCCAAACAACAGATTCTGTTTTCAACATCCCATGAAAGTTCATTCATTTATCAAACTAAATTAATAGCTTCTGTTCAGTTCAAAGATCTTTTTCTTAAATATAGACTAGTAATATATAAACCAAATAATAAAAATTAGAAGTGTATTAAATTATATATATCTATCACATATGACCTCCATTTTAGTGTTCTGCAGAATAATATTCAGCTATGGTAGAATATGTACACAAATTTTTCTGACATTCTTTCTTTGGGATCACTATGCTGCATGGCAACTAGTTACTCCTTATAAATGAATGCTTTTATAGCTCATAAAACTAAGCATCATTTCTACAAAATCAAATCAGGTATTAGTAGACTCACGCATCACTTAATGATTAGATATATTTTGAGAAATGCATTATTAAACAATTTTGTCATACAAACATAGAGCATGCTTACACAAACTTAAATGGTAAAGCCTACTGCACATCTAAGCTATATGGTATGGACTAATGCTCCTAAGCTATAAAACTGTACAGCATGCTCCTATACTGTATATTGTAAGCAGTTGTAGCACAATTGAATTACTTGTGCACCTAAACATTGAAAAGATACAGTAAAAATATGGTATAAAAAGTAAAATATAGTACTTCCTAATATTTTGACTTTGGAAATTTTAAAGAATTCTATTGAGCCAATCTGGCACAAAGGACTCATTCAGGCATTGACTTGATAGAAGAAATAATCTATGATTTATTTATCTATGCTCAAGCCACATCATTACAATCTGAAAAGTATTTCCAAAGTACAGGGAAAAGCTGGCCCCACACTATAACAAAAACTTTTACTAAAGTGGCAGTAGCTCATGATACTTGTTAAGGTAGCTCCTGTGGACCGGTGTCTTTGTACAGGGTCTTATGTCCTCAAAAAGAATTGACAATACTGTAACATGAGAATTTTCAAGCTAAATCTGGGAGAGCTTTAACACTATGAATATGTAGTGCTGGGGGACAGGCTCCTCTGTGCTAAAATAGGTTAGTGGCTGACTAAGCACAGGGATGTAATCTGTGCATACAAATTTGAGATGCTTTGAGAAGGAATCTAGTGTCAATCCTCAGATATATTGCTCCCACAAAGAAAATATTATCCTAAACCACATATTCTTCTATTAGTTATAGGAAATTCAACTCCATTATAATCTTATGGGACCACCACCATATATGTCATCCATAATTGGCCTTAAACATCATTATGCAATGCATTAATATAATTCACTTCTCATTTTATTCATTTTCATGTTTTCATGCGTTTTCATCTTATTTAAAAAATAAAACATATCTGAGAAAGAGCCAGAAGATGGCATTTAAACCATAGCTACATACCAAAAAAAAAAAATGTAAACAGAATTGTCTGATAAAGTTATATTGGAAATAAGACTGAAAGCATAACAAAATAATCAAGTAACAGATATTAATAATTGGTATTTGATCCTCTAGTGAAAGTCAACAACTTATTAATTAGTACATACTAAAACCAAAGCTAACTAGATAATTAAGTAAATGTCTATTGTTGCTATTACACTTTTGCTTTTGCAAATAGAAGAGGGAATGTTGAATTTAGAATTCTGAGGAGAAAATGAAGGTATGCTTGAATAAGAACAAGAATTAAAAAGGATGTTGCTTAAAATATGCTATTTTGCCTCTGTTTAGAGTATATATCTTCAACAAATGTTTTTTACATGACAGAATTCATCAAGAAGTAGTCTCTCCTTTACCAAATTTAGATGCTGCCAAATCATATCCTTTATTTTATTCCATTATGGTACAAAATGTAAATTTATCCAATAAAAACAGGTGATCCATCAATAAAATCACAAATCAAGATACCTCAAAGTGGAATTATAGAATGTCAAAGTGAATACTTTTACATAGTATGAGCTATCATTTAATTTAGTCCCATCCTTTCTTCTGTAATAATAAATTTTAATGTCTTCTTCTTTTCAAGCTTTATTCTTAGTTATTGTAATTCATTAAAAACTTGATAAGCTAAAAAATATAAAAAATAAAAGGAATGTTGCTGAACACAAACTTAGCAAATCTGCATGCAGACATAAGAAAATCTGCAAACTGAGGATTTTGTCATACCATATAATGCACTAAATTAACAACTCCAAATATAAGAGGTCTATGCTGTTATTGTCATAAATTATTTATAATCTGTTACTGTAATCTCAAAATCACTTTCCAAGACCAAATCTCAAATTCTGCATCACCCATGCAAATATTAAAAAATGCACAAGTTTCTGTCTGTGTGTTGTGTATTGTGTATACAATTGAAGTAAATTGAGTAAAGTGTCAATCAGAGAATAAATATTTAAGTAATTTACATTGAATTTATACACTAATTTAAAGATATAAAGTAGCTGCATTATGTTATATACGTTAATCTGAAAAATGTCTAAGATGTTTTAGACAAGAATATTTTGATTAATCCAATAAAAGTGAATTTTGGTTCAAAAATAAACACATAAAATATTCCACAATGTATCTTGCAATAGGGGTATTAAAATGAGTGCTTTATGGTATGATTTCCTTCAAGTTTTAGTTGTAGATGTTTTACTAAGTATTCAGAAAATCAGGTTCAAACAATGTAATCCAGACTTCTCTATTTACATGCATTACTTTAAAATTTGCAAAGTTACAGAGCTGATTAATTACACATAAATTATATTTTTCTTTGTGTGCAACTCCATAGATAATTATACTTCATTGCATTGTAAGAGAATAGGAGTTGCATGTCTGAGAATAAGAGCTCATATTATATAAAATTAAGAATTTAAAAAGGTCTCAAAAATAATTTTTAAAATATTTGACTTTTAAAGATTCCAGATTAGCCATAAAAGTTGCATTGGCTCTATCCATATTTAGTGATCATAAATATATGCTCTTTAATTTGATCTCTTCTGAATATTTTCATGTTAGCACAATAGAATCTGAATGATGTATAGAATTTCATTTTCCCCAGCCATCCCTACCCCAGGAAATAACCCTGTATATATACTGTATATCACTTCTTTATTTTATTTTACTGTAAGTATTAATTTCATTTAGGTCATTCATTATTTATTTCCTAGTATTTTCTAGATCTATAGACAAGTTTTGTTTAGATGTTTTAAACTTGACACTTAAAAGACAATTTTAGAATGAATAAATTTACTTTCTTTCCATTCATGTGAGATAACAGATTAGCTTCTTTGCTCTTGTGACAGAGCTCTGATAAACTGTGAAGTAACTGCTATTTACCTTGAAAGTACTCATCTGAAACTTATCTTTACCTTTAGCTAAAAAGATATATAAGCTAAGTTGTTGATGGAGTAGTGGGGATGATGTCGGTGGGAGGAGGTTTTTCTCTACTTGTAAAAAATTTTTTATGAACACCTAACTATATTTTAGACCATGATTAAACTGTTAATCCTGAATTAGACAGATAAAGAAACCTAATTATACAATAACATTTTCACTCAAATTACCAGTTATTACAACAAATGCATCTTTCCAATTGAAGCTTTTTACATGCAGGGCTGAATAGGGTAATATTTATCCCATGATCCCAACTGTCTTTATAAAATATATACAGCCTGCTACCTAGGAAACTTGAGTGTAGGAGGAGCTGTTCTGAGAGACTGCACATGGCTCCAGTTTCCAAGGAAACCCCTGTGTTTTTTTCCTATAAATGTCCAAAGCAGTTTCTTTATTAGGAATTAGATTAACAGTGTTTTCAAAGGAAAAGCTGAGTGAGGGTATAGTAGGCCCTTTTCATACATATGAACTAAAATGTAAACTGTATTAGCTGTGTTTAATTGTTTTCAGCATGTAAGTTTCAGATATAAAAGTAGTCATACATAATTTAAAATATTAAGAATGCAAAATCTTGCTCTTCAATAAAAATAGACCAAAAAAGTATACAGAAAATGTATTTTTCTTAAAAGTAAATAGCAAATGCTGAAATGTATGATACATAGCTAAATCTATGTGTTGAATGTGCACTTTTAAATTGATGTTACATGAAAATATTTCCCCTTGAATGTTTTCATATGTAATAATTCTAATTACATTTTTATGCTGAACCATTTTTATTTTACATCACTCCATTATTATTGTGCTAAAAATTGCACATTACATCTTTGACTAACATTCTTTTTTTATACTAGGGTAATTAATATACTCCCAAATATAAAATCCTAAATTGACAAATTTCAAGATGGCTGCAGAATAAGTAGAAGCTACACTAACCTGCTTCTAGCCCCAAACCAGATTTACACCTTAATTATAGAATAATCAACCCAAATAACCAACTAAAATCTAATTGAAATATTATAACCACGGATTTACAGAAGAAGCCATAAAGAGACTGGTAAAAAGGGCAGAGATGCAGAAAGGGTTAGCCCCTGCTCTCATGTGCCACAGCTGAGAAGCCAGAGAGATATCTCAGTTGCAAAACTCCCTTCCCCCAGGAACTTGCAGTCTCATCCCTATGCAGGGATCCCCAACCCAGAGCAACAGAAATGGAAAGAAGAGTCCACACAGCATCTGATGGTGAAAATCAGTAGGGATTTAGGTTTCCTGGGAGAAAAAAGAGTTGGCTAGAGACTCAAATGCTACCTTATCAGGATTGAATACTCTAATTGTTGTAGCATCAGCCTGGGAAGTGCACTGCCCAGTTCTCCAGCTATTGGCAAAACCTCCTTGCCAAGCTTTAGTCCTGCATAATGGACGGCACCTGGCAAGGACCTTTGGGGTGCTCTTTTACAGAAGCTCTTGGCAAAAACTAAGACAGTGATTGAACTGTACAGCTTTTGAAAGAGGACCATTTGCCCACCTTGAGCATACAGCCAATGACCACACCACCTGTCAAATAATTTTGGCCTGCCCTATGACTCTGTGGCCCTACCCAGATAAGTACAGTCCTACAGGACACCCAGAGCTGGGACTTTTAAAACACATCTCCCAGGGAAGCTTTTTTCTGGGTTGTGTGATTATATCACCACTCCTATCTCTTCTGCAAACTCAGCATGTGCCATTCTGCCAATGAGAGATTCATTTGACATGTTTTCCTGGCAGCAGGGATCCATCCCTGAAGATCTCAGTCCCTCAAGGGGATCAGAGCTGGGACCTTTTGTGTTCATCTAAGGCTTTTTCCTTAAGAAAAGGAAGAAGTGCCCTCCCTCCCCCACACAGGCTTGCTGGCACCACCACCAGTGGGAGACAGTTTGGATTTGTTGTCCCAAGTCCTGGTGGCCCCTGCAGAGCTCAGCTCCAAGGAGAGAAGAGAGTGCTTCTTTGAGCAGGAATATTCAGACTGTGTTTCCCTAGAAGGCTCTTGTCTGGGACCAGGATGAAGTGCTTGGCCCAGTCCTGTGGGCGTGGCTAACACCACTCCTAATGGGAGACTCTTTTTTTTAAAAAAAAAATATCTTTATTGATTTCAGAGAGAGGAAAGGAGAGGGAGAGAGAGAGATAGAAACATCAATGATGAGAGAGTCATTGATCAGCTGCAGAGTTAAATCAAGATGAACTCAAAGAAGCCCACACCAAAACACATCATAATTAAAATGCCAAAGGTAAAAGATAAAAAGAGAATCTTAAAAGCAGCAAGAGAATGAGAGTTTGTTACTTACAACAGAGCTCCCATAAAACTGTCAGCAGATTTGTCAACAGAAACATTCTGTGAGGAAGTTATTGTTGTAAAATATTCAAAGAAAGGAGAAGCAAGGACCTACAACCAAGACTACTCTATCCAGCAAAGCAGTCGTTTAACCTTGAAGGTGAAATGAAGAGCTTCCCAGACAAAAGAAAAAAATTCTAAAAGTGTTCATTAACACCAAACCAGTATTTCAAAAAATGTTAAAGAGCCAGATTTAACAAGAAGAAAAAACAAAAGAAAGAGAGGAGCATAGATGTAAAAATAAAATGGCAATAAATATCTACCAATAATAACCTTAAACATAAATGGATTAAATGCTCCAATCAAGACATAGGGTAGCTGAATGCATAAGAAAATATGACATATATATATATGCTTTCTATAGAAGACTCACCTCAGAACAAAATACACTCAAACTCAAAGTGAAGGGATGGGGAAAAAAATAATCCATGAAAACTGAAACAAAGGAAAAGCTAGAGCAAAAATACTTATATGAGACAAAATAGACTTCAAAACAGAGGCCATAAAAAAAAAAAAGACATAAAAGATCACTGCATAATACTAAAGGGATCAATCCAACAAAAGGATATGATCCTTGTAAACATATACGCACACAACATAAGAGTGCCTAAATATATAAAGATAATTTTGTTGTACATTTAGGGATAAATCAACAGTAACAAAGTCATAATAGAGGATTTTAACACCCCACTGACATCAATAGATAAATTTTTCAGACAAAAAATTAAGGCAACAGTGACCATAAGTGACATACTGGATTGGATGATTTTAATAGATATTTGCAGAATATTTCTTCCCAAAGCTGCATAATATACATTTTTCTTAAATGCACATGGAACACTCTCAAAGATAAACCACATGTTAGGACAAATGATATGTCTTTATAAATTCAAGAAGATTGAGGTAATATCAAGCATCTTCTCAGATCACAATGGTCTGAAACTAAAAATTAATTATAATAAAAAAATTAAAAAACATTTCAACACTTGGAAACTAAATAACATGTTATTAAACAATGAATGTGTTAACAATGAGATCAAAGAAGAAATCAAAAGGTACCTGAAGACAAATAAAAATGAGAACATAAACCCAAATTTGTGAAACACAAAGAAAACAATCTGAAAAAGAATTTTATAGCATTGCAGGCCTACGTAAAGAAGCAAGAAATTTCTAAGGTAAAAAATCTAACACTAAACTAAAAGAACTAGAAAAAAAACAAGCCCAAAGTGTGTAGAAAGAAAGACATAATAAGAATTAGAGCAGATAAATGAATAAAGACTAAGGAAACAATACAAAGGATCAATGAAATGGAGAGCTGATTCTTTGAAAAGATAAACAAGATTGACAAACTTAACCACACTCATCAAGAAAAAGAGAGGACCCAAATAAATAAAATGAGAAATAAAAGACGAGAAGTAACAACTGACACCACAGAAATACAAGGATTGTAAGAAAATACTATTTGCCAACAAATTAGACAACCTAGGTGAAATGAATAAATTTATAGAAATATGCTCTTCAAAAATTGAATAAGGAAGAATCAGAACATCTGAATTACCAATTACACCTAACAAAATTAAAGAAGTAGCTCTGACAGGTTAGGATCAGTGGTTAGAGTGTCGGCCAGGGGACCAAAGGATTGTGGGTTTGATTCTCAGTCAAGGGCATGTACCTCAGTTGTAGGCTCCATCCCTGTCCTCAGTAAATGCATGTGTGGGAGGCAACCAATCAATATGTCTCTCTCATATTGATGTTTCTCTCTCTCCCTCTTCTCCCTCCCCTCCACTCTCTCAAAAAAAATTGAAGCAGTAATTTAAAAAACTCCCAACAAACAAAGTCCTGGACCACATGGCTTCACAAGCAAAATTTACCAAACATTCAAAGAACTAACACCTATTCTCCTCAAACTATAACAAAATATTCAAGAGGAAGGAAGATTTCCAGCATTATCTTAATTCCCAAACCAGGTAACAACACTATAAAAAAATAAAATTACAGGCCCATATCCCTAATGGACATAGATGCCAAAATCCTCAACAAATACTAACAAACAAGATCCGGCAATACATTAAAAAGATCATACACCATGGTCAAGTGGATTTATTCCAGGTATGCAAGGTTGGTACAAAATTTCCAAATCAATAAATGTAAGACTTCACACAAACAAAATGAAGGATAAAAATCACATGATCATGTCAATAAGTACAGAAAAAACATTTGATAAAAATCCAGCATCCCTTTATGATAAAAACTTCTTCAGCAAAGTGGGGATAGAGGGAACATACCTCAAAGTAACAGAGGTCATACATGACAAACCCATTGCCATCATCATACTCAATGGGCTAAAGACCAAATGTATTTCCCTTAAGATTAGACACAAGACAGTGATTTCCACTTTCACCACTCTTATTCAACTTAGTACTGGAAGTACTAGCCAATGTAATCTGACAAGAAGAAATAAAAGGCATCCAAATTGGAAAGGAGGAAATAAAATTGTCATTATGGCATATGACATGATATTGTATATAGAGCACCTTAAAGAATCCACTAAAAAATACTAGACCGAATACATGAATTCAACAAAGTAACAGGATACAATATTAATATTTAAAAATCTGTGGCATTTTTATAAACCAATAATAAACTGTCAGCAGAACTTAGGAAAACAATCCCATTTACTATTGCAACAACAGTAAAAAAATATGATACCTAGGAATAAATTTAACCAAAGAGGTAAAAGACCTGTATTATGACATACTGAAGAAAGAAATTGAGGAAAACACAAATCAGTGGAAGCATATATTTTGTTCATGGATAGGAAAAATTAACATAATTAAAATGACCATATTCCCCAAAGCAATCTGCAGATTCAATGCAATTCATATTAAAATACCAATGGAATATCTCACAGATCTAGAACAAATATTCCAAAAATTTCTATGGAACCACATAATACCCCAAATAGCCTCAGGAATATTGAGTAAGAATAAAGTTGGAGGTATCATACTACCTGACATCAAACTATACTACAAGACCATAGTAATTCAAAGCAGCATAGTATTGACATAAGAACAAGCATAAGACATCACAGAAATAAACCTATGCCTTTATGGTGAATTAATATTTTACAAATGTGATAAGAACATATAATAAGGTAAAAAAAATGTCTATTTAATAAATAGTTGGGAAAATTGTACAGAAAGTTGCAAAAAATGAAACTAGATCACCAACTTACAACATACACAGGAAAAAACAAATTAGACTTAAATGTAAGTCATGAAACCATATGAATTTTAGATAAAAACATAGGCAGTAAAATTTCAGACATTATTGCAGCAATATTTTTGCCAATATAGGGTGTCCACAAAAATGTATACACACACTTTGAATAATTATAAAGGCAGTGTTTATTAAAATACATTTAATTTTCCAAATTCATCAGTCAGCTATTATAGTGTGTATACATTTTATTGGGACACCCTGTATATCTACCTGGGTAAAAAAAAACAAAGGAAAAAATAAACAAATGCAACATCAAAATAAAAACCCTTTGCACAGCAAAAGAAACCATCAACTAAATGAAGAGGGAACAGACTGCATTGGAGAACATATTTGCCAACATATCTGATAGGGGATTAATTTTCAGTATATATAAAGATCTACAAACTCATCACAAAGAAGACAAACAAACCAAGTAAGAAATGGGGGAAAAAACCTGAATAGACACTTTTCCAATAGTCAATAGTCAATAGACAAGAGAAAATGCTCACCATCACAAATTATCAGAGAGATGCAAATTAAAACCACAATGAGGTATTACCTCACATATCTAAGAAAGACTATCATTAATAAATCAACTAACAACAAGTGCTGGCCAGGATGTGGAGAAAGGAACACTTGTGCACTGTTGGTGAGAATGCAGATTGGTGTAGTCATTGTGGAAAACAGTATGGGTTTCATCAAAATTTAAAAATGGATCTGACTCTTGAGCCAACAATCCCACTTCTGGGAATATATCCTAAGAATCCTGGAACACTAATTCAAAAAAATATATGCACCCCTCCCATTCACTGGAGCATTATTTACAAGAGCCAAGATCTGTAAACAACCCAGTTGCCCATAAGTAAATGAGCGGATAAAAAAAAAAAGCTGTGGTATATTTACACCATGGAATACTATAAGGCTGTAAAAAAAGAAGGAATCAATTTTTTACAACAGCATGAATGGAACTGGAGATTATCATGCTACTGAAATAATCCAGACAGAAAAAGACAAATACCATATTATATCACTTATATGTGTAATCTAATGAACAAAATAAACTAAAGAAGAGAGGCACAGATACAAAAAACAGACTAACATTGGACAGAGGTGAGGTGGGAGAGGGGACTGCATGAAAAAATGTAAAGTAGCTAGAGAACATATATGCATAACCCATATACCCAAACAATAGTGTGGTGTTGGCCATAACAAAGTGGAGGCAAGGGAGGTACACAAAAATGGAAAAAAATGGGAACATCTGTAATAGTGTCAACAATAAAAGTAAAGGTAAAAATTGTCTATTTGGGTTCTTTGCTTATTTTATCATTGAGTTATTTTTTTCCTTTTGTGTTTTAAAAATGTATATTTTTTAATATTAACACCTTATCAAGATTGAAAACATTTTCCCATTCCATAGATCACCTTTACTTTTTACTTATTGTTCCCTTTGCTGTGCTGAAACATTTTAGTTTGATAAAGTCCCAAACTTTATTTTTGCTTTCTTTGCCTGTTTTTGGTGCCAAAACCAAAAAAGTCATTGTTTGTGATATACATGAACTTCTTCATTATTATATTATTACTAAAGTATGTGTTTTATTTCCCTTTATACTGCACTAATTCTCCTAAATCACTGAAGTGTCTTGTCATATATACACCAAAAATATTTATTGAAAAAAATCTAAGAAGAAATTAGAAAAACAGTTCAATAATAAAATGATATAAATACTGAAAGAGAAAAGTAGTTTATTGGCTAACAAATTTTTCTTAAATTAAAAATCATGGGTCTACATGAATAGTGGACATTCAGTGTTTATTTAATTATATCAATATAAAAACAGTATTTTACCTAAATTTTTCTGTCTGCTCTTTTGGAGGTTACTTTGTTTAAGTTGATATTATTTTATAAAAGGTTTTTTTCCCCCCCAAAAAACTGCAGAATATACATTCTTCTCAAGTGCACATGGGACATTCTCAAATATAGACCACATGTTAGGACACAAAAGAAGTCTCTACAAGTTCAAGAAGATTTAAATAATCTTAAGCATCTTCTCAAACCAGAGTGGCATGAAATTAGAAATCAATTACAATAAAAAGAATAAAAACATTCAAACACATGGAGGCTAATTAGCATGTTATTAAACAATAAATTGGATACCAAAGAGATAAAGGAAGAGATCAAAAACTTCCTGGAAACAAATTAAAATGAACACACAACAACCCCAAATCTATGAGACACAATGAAAGAAGTCCTGAGAGGGAAGTTCATAGCACTAAAGGCCTACATGAAAAAACAAGAAATATTTCTAATAAAGTAACCCTACAGCTTAAAGACTTAGGAAAAGAGCAACAACAACAACAAAAGGCACAGTAAGTAGAAGGAAAGAAATAATAAAGATCAGAGGAGAAATAAATGGCATAGAGACTAAAAAAACAGCACAAAAGATCAATGAAACCAAGAGCTGGTTCTTTGAAAATATAAACAAGATTGATGAACCTTTAGCCAGATTCATCAGGAAACAAAGAGAAGGGTCAGAATAAACAAAATCAGAAATGAAAGAGGTGAAGTAAAAACTGACCCAACAGAAATACAAAAGATTGTAAGAAATACTATCAACACAAACAAACTGGAAAACCTAGAAGAAATGGACAAATTCTTAGAAAAATACAACCTTCCTAAACTCAGTCAGGAACAGTCAGAAAACCTGAATAAGCGAAAAACTGCTGATGAAGTTAAAGCATTAATAAAAAAACTCCTAGCCCACAGATGGCTTCACAAGAGAGTTTTACCAAACATTCAAAAAAGAACTAACACCTATTTTCCTCAAACTATTCCAAAATCTCCAAAGGAAGAAAAACTTCCAAACTCTTTTTGTGAGGCCAGCATTAGTCTAATTCCTTAACCAGAAAAGACACTACACAGAAAGAGAATTACAGGCCAGTATCCCAATAGAACAGAGATGCGAAAATCCTCAACATAATATTAGCAAATCGAATCCAGCAATATATTAAAAAGATCATATATCATGACCAAGTGAGCTTTATTCCAAGGATGCAAGGCTGGTACAATACTCACAAATAGAAAATGTGATACATCACATAAACAAATTAAAAGACAAAAATCACATGATCATATCAATAGATGCAGAAAAGCATTTGACAAAATCCAAAACCCATTTTTGATAAAACCTCTTAGCAAAGTGAGAATAGAGGGATCACACCTCAACATAATAAAAGCCATATATGACAAACCTGTAGCCAACATCATATTCAATGGGCAAAACCTAAAAGCATTTAGCCTAAGAACAGGCACAAGACAGGGCTGTCCTCTTTCACCACTCTTATTCAACATAGTACTGGAAGTCTTAGCCACAGTGATCAGAAAAGAAGAAAGCATAAAAAGCATCTAAATTGGGAAGGAGGAAGTAAAACTGTCATTATTTGCAGGTGTCATGATATCATGCACGCAATCCTAAAGACTCCTCCAAAAAACTACTAGATTTAATATATGATTTGGCAATATATCAAGATACAAAATTAACACCCAGCAATTGATGGCATTTTTATACACCAATAATGGACTCTAAGAAAGAGAAACTAAAAATATATCTGATTTACCATTGCAACAAAAAATTAAGATACTTAGGAATAAACTTAACCAAGGGGGTAAAAGATATGTACTCAGAAAACTATAGGACATGGCAAAAAGAGATAGAGGAAGATATAAACAGCTAGAAGAATATACCATGTTCATGAACTGAGAGAATTAACATCATTAAAATGTCCATACTACCCAAAGCAGTGTATAAATACAATGCAAACCTTATTAAAACACTAACAGCATATTTCACAGAGCTAGAACAAACACTTCAAAAATTTATATGGAACCAAAAAAGACCCCGAATAGCCATGGCAGTCTTGATAAAGAAGAACAAAGTTGGAGGGATCACAATACCAGATATCAAGTAATACTACAAAGCCACTGTAATCAAAACAGCCTGGTACTGACACAAGAACAGACACATAGATCAGTGGAACAGAGGAAAGGACCCAGAAATTGACCCAAGCTGTTGTGCCCAATTACTATTTGACAAAGGAGGAAAGAGTATACAATGGAGTAAAGACAATCTCTTCAATAAATGGTGTTGAGAAATCTGGACAGGCAGATGCAAAAAAATGAAATCATACCACCAACTTACACCATACACAAAAATGAACTCGAAATGGACAAAACACCCAAATGTAAGACATGAATCATAAAAATCCTAGAAGAAAATATAGGCAGCAACATCTCAGACATCTCTCGTAGCAATATTTTTGCTGATACATCTCCTAGGGCAAGAGAAACAAAGGAGAATATAAACCAATGGGACTAAATCAAAATAAAAAGCTTCTGCACAGAAAAATAAACCATGAACAAAACAAAATGGAAGTCCACTATATGGGAAAACATATTTTCCAATGACACATCTGATAAAGGATTAATATCCAAAATATATATGGAACTCATACAACTTAACAAAAGGGAGACAAACAATCCAATTTAAAAAAAATAAAAATGAGCAAATGACCTAAATAGACACTTCTCCAATGAGGACATACAGATAGCCAAGAGATATATAAAAAAATACTCAAAGTCACTAATCATCAGAGAGATGTAAATTAAAATGACAATAAGATATCACCTCACACCTGTCAGAATGGCTACCTTCAGCAAATGAACAAATGACAAGTGCTGACAAGGATGTGTAAAAAAGGGAACCCTAGTACTCTACTGGTGGGAATGCAGACTGGTGCACCCACTATCCAAAACAGTATGGAATTTTCTCAAAAATTAAATATGGAACTTCCACTTAATCCAATGATCCTATTTCTAAGAATATATCCTAAGAATCCTGAAACACTGATAAGGAAGAACATATGCACCCTTATGTTCACAGCAGTGCAATTTACAATAGTTGAGATCTGAAAACAGCCCAAGTGTGCTTCAGTAGATGAGTGGATAAAAAAGCTGTGGGACATTTACACCATGGAATACTATGTAGCTGTAAAAAAATAAGGATCTCTTACCCTTTGGGACAGCATGGATAGGATGGGAGAGTATTATGCTAAGTGAAATCAGGCAGTCAGAAAAAGACAAATATCACATGATCTCACACATATGTGGAATATAATGAACAAAATAAACTGATGAACAAAACAGATCCAGAGACATAGAAGCATGGAACAGACTGAGGGATCTCATAGGGTGGGGTGAGTGGGTAGGCAGAGATTAATCAAAGAACTTATATACATATATGTATAGCCCAGGGACACAGACAATAGTATGGGGAAGGCTTGGGGGTGGGGCGGATGCCAGGTGGAGATCAGTGGGGAGTAAAAAAAGGGGACATCTGTAATACTTTCAACAATAAAGATAAATTTTAAAAATAGAAGATTTCTTTTTTTACATACCTATATACACAGATATTTGCTTTCATTTTACAGTTAAACTTTTATGACTAACTTTTATTAATTTGTGGAATAGCAATTCTAATATCCCCCCTGAAAAACCAATTTCACAAATACAGCATGGAGCCCGGCCAGGTGTGGCTCAGCGGTTGAGCGTCGACCTAGGATCCAGGTGATCGGGGTTCAATTCCCGGTCAGGGCACATGCCCAGGTTGCGGGCTTGATCAATGACTCTCTCATCATAGATGTTTCTATTTCTCTCTCTCCCCTCCTATCCTCTCTCTAAAATCAATAAAGATATATTTAAAAAAACAAAAACAAATACAGCATGGAAAACACCTGGTTGAACTACTTTTCTGTTTGTGAATTAGTCTTCTGTAATGATAGACAGATTTATGAGTCCCTCCCACACCTCACCCCAGATTGCCACTCTTCTTGACTGTTGGTGGGGTCTGTGTATGTGATGGAATATAACTTCAGTGACTTGGTTACTAATCAGTTGACTGGAAGTAATCATAATAGAGACCCAATCTTATCTTACTTAATTTTTTTTTTATCCCATTCGAGTTGTTGACAGAACTTTGTTCCCTGCTGTTTCTAGCATAAATGTTTCTGTTTTCTTGGTTAATGCCAATAGAGGGTCAACTTCTAGAGACTGAGGTTTTCACCTTCATGACCCTATCCACAATGTGATTTTTTTTCTTTTTGAGGGTAGAAGAAAAACACTCTGTTGATGCTTCTCAATCTTCATGTCATTTTTCTGATAAATTTTTATGTAAAGGGCTCACTTGATTAAGTCTCTTTTAAAAGCATGCTTTGTGAACTATAGACTTTGAGTATCATTTGGCATGGCCATATGTTGATTTAATTATTAAGTTAGTTAGTTGCCTAAATTTATTTGGCCTATTATGTAACACTTGACCTCATCAAATTTTTATCTATTACGTAAATCCTGTATTCTAGGTTATTATTTTAGGCTCACAAAATGTTGCAAAAGTTTTTCATTGTGTCTCCATGTATCCTAAATCCAGTGTATTTCTAACATAACAATATATAATCACACCAATAATTTATTTTTCTGAGGTATAGTTCTAGAAAAGTAATGATAGAGAGGTGATAGGTACATAAATACATAGATGGATACATAGATTGATAGAGAGGTGAGAGATAAATGATAGATGATAGATAAATAGATGATAGATAGATGATAGGTAGATATATACAGGCCACAAATTACTTCATAACCTTAATGAAAGTTCCTAATATTACCCTTTTATAAGCATATTATCTGCCCAACCTAAAGTTCTGGCAACATCTGATCTATTTTTTATCACTATGATTTTGTTATTTTTGAGATTGATTTATAAATGAAATAATATAGTATATAACATTATGGTATTGTCTTTTGAGGATAGTTTCACTCTTTTAAATTTTTATCCATTCTAATAACCATGTAGTATTAGCTTATCATGACTTTATTATTTTTTGTTACTTTTTTCTTTCTTATTTTATTATGTATGTATTTATGTATGTATGTATGTATTATTTATTTATTGTTGAGAGTATTACAGGCATCCCCCATTCCCTCTCTTACCCCCCTCCACCCATTTCCCACCCCTCCCCAGGGTCCTGCCTATCCATTGTCTGTGTCCATGATCTGTTCGTATATGCTTATAAGTTCTTTGGTTAATCTCTTCCCCCTCTCTCTTTAAGTAACATTTTTCTAATGGATAATGATGATGTATATGTTTTTATATGGTTATTGACATCTCTATATCCTCTTTGGTATCATATCTATTAAAGTCTTTCTACTTTTTTTAAAAAAAATATGCTTTTATTGATTTCAGAGATAGGGAGAGGGAGAGAGAGATAGAAGATCAATGATGAGAGAGAGTCATTGACCAGCTGCCTCCTGCAACCTGGGCATGTGCTCTGATGGGGAATAAAACCGAGATCTCCTGGTTCATGGGATAACACTCAACTACTGAGCAATGTCGACCCACTTTCTTCCTACTGAATTATTTATTTTCTTTCAGATGAGTTCTACTATTTAAATGACATGAACTAATTTTTTAAAATCCACAAACAGAAAAAAACCACCTTCCTCTGGGATGAGATATACAACCAAGACAGTTCTATAACTATAACTATTTATTGAATTTATGTTCAAAATTGAGTTTATGATCAAAGAAATTAACTCCATGTTATAAAATGTTCTGGAAAAAAATAGCTCCAGTTTCATATGTTTTTATGGGTGAATTCTACAAAATCTCTTCCAGAAAAACAGAAAGGTGAAAATACTTCCCAACTCATTTTATGAGGTAAGCTTTACCCCGATATCCAAACCAGACAGTACCCAAAATAGCAACACAAAAGACCCACACAAACATAGAGTAAAAATAATAAATAAATATCTCTCATGAACATAGATACAAAAACCCTCAATAAAATATTAATAGAATATAATAATACATAAAAGAATACTGTACCATGAGGAAATGGCATTTGTTGCCAGACTGAAAAAACAGATCACTCTTGAAAGTCAATTACTGTATTCTACCAAATGTACAGCCTAGCTTGAAAAAAAAAAACACACAATAATTTTATCAATTGATGCAGAAAAGTCATTTGAAAAAAGTCAATACTATTCATGATAAAAATGTGAGAAATTTTGCACATTAAGGTATTATATATTAATAAATATATATAATTAAAATGTCTGTGTTATTTTAAATAGTTTCATGCCTTTAAATAATAACAGAATTAAGAGCATATAATATAGATATATGTACATATATTTATATGCATAATTTCTACATATTTTCAATTTCTAGTTCTTTTCCTCCTTTTCTGTAAATCTTTTGTTCTTTCAAACTAACTTATTCAGTATGTCTGAGAGTGCAAGTCTGCTAGGAGTGAATTCTTCTGGTTTTGTTCATCTGAAATTTTACTTCACCTTCAGTGTTAATATATGTTTTCATTGTTTATATAAGTTGGGGCTGATAGTATGTCTTTTATTATTTTAGCACTTTAAAGGTTATTTTTCATTGTTTTCTGGTCTCCACCTTTCTCTCTGATAACAAAATGCAGTCATTCTTATTGCTATTCTACTACATGTAATGTCTTTTTACTTTGGCTGCTTCATGTTTTTCTATCCTTGGTCATTAGCAATTTAATATGATGAACCTGTTTCTAGTTTTTGCTATATTTATTTTGTTTGACATTTGCATATTTATTCTGCCCGATCATTGCTTTTCTTCTTTAGGTAACTGCAATTGCACATATGTATAAAGAAAAGAATTTCTAACGATAATTTTAAGTTCACTACTCTTTTTTTCTTTAATTCTCAACCTGCAATAAACTCATCCAGTAATTTTTTTAAATATAACTATGTTATGTTTTTAAAATTTCTCATATTTTTGTTTTTCTTTTCCATATTTCCTATCTCTTCATATGTTATCACCATATTTAATTAAGTCCTAATAGCAGCTTTATATTTCATATTTTTTTCTGCTAATTCTCATATCTGAAGTATTTGCTTTATCTTTTGACAGGATGTTACTTATTCATTTTTTTCTTTGCACATTTGGTAATTTTGTATTTTAAGCTAGATACTGAGTATGATAGTTGTAGATCAAATGAATAATGTTAAGTCCCTTAAAGTATGTTGACTTTGTTTTGGCAGATAAATCGCTGGTAGATAGATAAATATGGTCCTGATAGACTTGGATTCATTCGTTGTTGAGGAGTATCTATTTTTCTTTCATTCTTACTTAATACTAAGGTTTGGCTCTTACTCTTGCATGTGGCCTTTAAAAAATGTATGATCTTTCTGGGGTTTCGACTGAAGACCAATGTGTTGAATAATTTCCTTCTACATTAGACAAACTGTCATTTCTCTCACAGGTCAGCTCCACAGTAACCATTCTCTGCTAGGAATCCCAGGCAGATTCCCCAAATCTTCACTTTTTCAGCCTAGCCATTGGAAAAAGGAGAAGTATCCTTCCCATCTCAAATGCCTTGTCCTACAAATTCCAGCTGCCTCAATAGCCTGCAAGTCTAGACTCTGTCTCCTCAGTTAAGCAAAACTTTCACTCAGGTTTGGTTCTTTTTTCCTGCTCTGGGTAAGTAAAGTACTCCTAGACAAAGTTGGGGCAATTGTTGGAATACTAGAGCTCACATTATTTTATTTTATTTTCTCAAGTATTGTCTTGAACTGCCTCTTTTTCAATGTCTGAAAATAGTGACTTCAAATTTCATACAATTTTATAGGAGTTATTGTTAGAATGCCAAGTCCTATACTACCTATTCTTTCAAAGGAGAAATACATTTTAACTGTTGTCAAAATAAGAAAGCTTAAATGAAGGAAAGCTGTTATTTGTTTATTGTGACAAAATAAGTGATAAACAAAAATGAATTTTAACCCAGGTCTTCTGATTTTATATCTAATGTATTTCTATTTCTACTACATTATGGCACTTTGCAAGTGTATAGTACTAGAAAAATATAGATTAGAGTAGGTATTCTAACTCAGTGGTTTGTGAACTTTTCAGTTCATAAAATTGCAGACACTTTATATGAATAACTTAAATTTTGTGACCCTTTTTTTTCTAGATAGTAAATGAATACATAGCAAGAATAACAAGAATGATCATCTACTAGGATTAATATTTCACAAGAAAAAGGTCACATATTCACCAAAGAGGCATAAGATAACATATCTTTCATAATAAAAAAGAGTTCTATAGAATGAATGAATGAATGAATGAATGAATGAATTCATATTCTTTAGAAAAGTCTCACCTTAATGTAGTTTATCTGTTCTTGGCCATGAAGTGTAGTAAACTTCAAAGTGGACCAAAGCCTGTATGAAGACAGGTATTTGAAAATAACTGAGAGTACATCTTATATTTTTTTACATAACGTTTCTGTGTCAGAAAACATTCTCAGTGCTTACAATTATGAATTCATTTAAACACCATAACTACATTATGAACCAAGTCTTGTCACATTTCCTATTTTACAGATGATGAATCTGATGTGTAAAAAATAAAATATTGTGCCCAAGGTTATACAACTAATAAGTAGCAGAGCTAAAACTGCCACTCAGGGAATAAGAATCTTAAACTTTGCTCCTTTTCTTCAGTTGTTCCTTTTGAATTAGAAACCTGAGCAGAAATGTACACATGTGTTATGAAAAACAATTCAAAACTTATTTTTCCAATATATATTTTCCCCATAATGTGCAATTATGTTAAAAGAGAGATTTTTTAATGTTTTAATTTATCTTTATTTTTGAAAGTATTACAGATGTCCCTTCCCCACCCCATTGATCCCTTTCACCCTGCAGCACACCCAGACCTTCACCACACTATTATCTATGTCCATGGGTTATACATATATGTATATAAGTTCTTAGGTTAATCTCTCTCCACCACCCCCTTGCCTTTCCTCTGATATTCATCAGGTTTTTTTCCATGCTTCTATGTCTCTGGATTTATTTTGTTCATCAGTTTATTTTGTTCATTAGATTCCACCTATGAGTAAGATAATGTGATATTTGTATTTCTCTGACAGGCTTATTTTGCTCAGCATAATATTCTCCAGGTCCCACCATGCTGTCTCAAAGGATAAGGGGCCCTACTTTTTAACAGCAGCATAGTATTCCATGGTATAAATGTATGAGAAGATGCTGGATATGATTTCAATCTTCTTCAACTTGTAGAGACTTGTTTTGTTCCCTAATGTGATCTATCTTTGAGAATGTCCCATGTGCACTTGAGGAGAATGTATATTCTGTACTTTGGGGTGAAATGTTCTGTAAATGTCAATTAAATCCATCTGATTTAGTATGTCATTTAGGGTCACTGTTTCCTTGTTGATTTTTTGTCTGGAAGATCTATACAGGAAAGTCAGTGGGGTGTTAAAGTCCGCTACTATGACTGTATTGTTGTTGACCTCTCCCTTAAAGTCCTCCAGAAGTTTTTATTCAGCCTGTGTGAGTCTTTTGTTCTGATGTGGGTCTCTTATAGACAGCATATATTTGTGTCATGTTTTCTTACCCATCAGCTACCCTATGTCTTCTGATTATAGCACTTAATCCATTTACATTTAAGATTATTATTGATTTTAATTCTTAAAATTTTATCTCAGATGAAACAATATTACACTATATAGGAATAGTATATCAGTGAATAAAAAGAACATTGCATGTAATTCAGAAGGTTAAAATTCCAGTTAAGGTTATTATTTAAAATGTAGTCCTTTTAAAAATTTTTATCAAAATAAGTTTATGGTACAAAGAAGCATTTAAAATAGCTCCCTGAAATGAAGGAAGTCATGCATCAAAGAGAACAATGATGTAGTGTTTTAATACAAATAGAAAGTATTGATTAAAGGTAGCAGCTCTGAGTAAAAAGAAAAGAAATAAATGTTACTCTTTCAGGTTTGATTCTATAAGAAAATTAAATGTAATTCTTAATCAAAATGCACTCAGTAGTCATTCAACAATTTATATAACAATTCAAAAATAATTAATCATATGTTACAGTTTATTATTAAAATTATGAACATTAAAAATAGGAGAAAAGAATAATTTGCAAAGACGTATATCAGAAAATTTAAATCACTTATGTTATTTGTACCTTATTTATATTTCTAATGTTGAGGAAGAAAACAGTTAGATAATTTTAATATACTTAAGCAGGTGGAAATGACTGATTTTCTCAGACTTTGTTGGAAAATATTTCATTTATTTGGAATACAAACACATAAAATAATTAGAATATTTTGCTTCACGTTCTTTTATGGTAAAAACAAATAAAAAATTAAGCTTGCAGACATCCAATTTTTTTTTCATTGTCTACTATACATGAACAATTGATAAAATAAAGTGAATATACAAAAAACTATCTTTCAAATATATTTAATAGTGCAATGCTGTCAATATGGCTTTAATAAAAATTCCAAAGCAGAAAGATGTTCTGGTTTAATTTTTGTTCCTAAATAAAACCTGTATTAGAGCTAAACAATGCAACTCTTCTGGGATGCTACCCTTCACCTTCTGTGCTTATCCCTTCAGAACTTAGCCTTGTCTATTTTCTGTTGAATCAGGAATGACACTTAATTGAATCAGTGAAGATACATTTTGATATGTGATTAACTTGATTCACCTGCTCATTCAGATTCTGAAATAAAATCTATCAATCCTAATGCAACATTTTCCCCATAAAATTATCATATACTAAGAATCAAATACTAAGAATACTTTGTATTAATCATCTTCTTCACCCTTACATCCGATTAAACAGTATGCCTTATTCAATGTCCCTGCTCCATCTTCATTACAACATTGAGTCTCATCTACATTTAAACAGGAGCCTTCTAATTGAACTATGTGTTTGTGGATTTAGCCTTCCTACCTCTACCCTCAAATACATTCTAAATAGCACAGGCCCTACCTCTACCCTCAAATACATTCTAAATAGCACAGGCCCTGTGCCTTTGCATAAAGCAAGTCTGATCATTTTACTGCCCATATAAAATTACTCAGGGACATCTCATCATTTTAAGATAAAGCTCCAAACCTATAAAATATACTAGATAGCCTTGCGTAGTATGAAAATCATTGTTTTAGTTAAACTGTTCTATGTAATAATTATCTTTCAAATATGCATCATTTCTTTTCTTTGTCTTCACTTACTGTAATGGAAAAGTTTTAACGTGATATTGAGTAAAAGCAGTAAGAATAGAAGACCTAACTTTGTTTCCCACTCTACGTGGGAAGCGTTAAGTTTTCTGACTTTAAGTATGATGTTAGCTAGAACTTTTATTTTTTGTAGATGATCTTTACCATGTAAGGAATGTTCTCATGTATGTACAGCTTACTGAGAGTTTTTATCATTAATGGATTTTTAATTTTGTCGTCTGTTTTATTTTTGCATTGATCTAGATGATCTTCTGTGTTTTCTTCTTTAACTGATTATTTAGGCAAATTACATTAATTATATTCCAGATTTTGAACTAGCATTGCATTGCCAGAATAAAATCAACTTGGTCATGATGTACTTTTATTTAATTATGTTCCTGGATTAATTTACTCGTGTTATTAAGCACTCTTGCATCTTTGCTCTTGAAGGATATTGCTCTATTGTTTTATTTTCTTGTAATGCCCCTGCTTGGTTTTAACGAAAGGTAAGGCCTCATAAAGTTGGGAAGAAATCACTTTTATTTTATGGGGAAAATTATGTGGAATTGGTATCATTTTTACCTTAAACGTCTGGCAAAATATTCTGATGAAAACATTAAGGTTCAAAGTTTTATTGTTTAATATTTTTAATGAATTCAATTTATTTGATTGATAGCTTCCTATTCAGGTCACCTATTTCTTTCTGAGCAGTTGTGGTACTCAAGTATCTGTTAACTATTTTTGTAGTTTGTGTCACTAATGGTATTGTTACACATCATTTAAGTTGTCAAAGTAGTAGGCATAAAGTTGTTCATTGCATTTTATTATTAACCTTTAATATCTATAGTTTTGACCCCTCTAATGTTCCTTTTTTATTCTGGATATTGGTAATTTGTATCTTCTTGCCATTTTTTATTCATGGTCATGTTTTAAAAGTTTATTAGACTGTTCAAAGAAGAAGTTTTGCTCCATGATTCTAACCATTATTACCGTAGTGTTTTCAACTTCTTTGATTCCTGCTCCTTCTTACTTGCTGTAAGTTTAATTTACTCTTCTATTTCTATTTTCTTAAAGTGGAAGCTTAGGTTGTTATTCTGAGGCTTTTTCTTCTTTTCTAATATGTGTGTGTAGTGTAGTGCTATAATTTTTCTCTAAAACTACTACTTTCCTCACCTACTACTTTATTCTCCATCTATGACTTTCTACTAAATCAGCAGCATTTCACAAAATTTTATATATTGCAATATTTTTATTTAATTCAAAATATTTTCTGATTTTTTTGGATTTTTTTCTTTTGAACATAGGTTACATAGAACTGTGGGTAGTTTTAAAATTTTCAAATATTTAAAAGTCTTCTAGCTTTGGGGAAGGTTAGTTTCTAGTTTAATTCCTTTGTAATTACAGAACATACATTTTATGATTTCTATTATATTAAATTTGATAATATTTGTTTTGTAGACAAAAAAATATAGTATCTTGGAAAGTTGTCTTTGTGCATTTGAAAAAAATGTGTATTCTATTGTTGCTGAAGGAGCACTCTATAAATATTAATTGGATCATGTGGTTGTGAAATATCATTCAGTTATTCTATACCCTTGCTGTATTTTCTATCTACTTTTTCTATCAATAACAAAAAGTAAGCATTAAAGCTTCCAATTGTAATTGTGAATTTGCCTATTATTCCTTTCTGATCCATTACCTTTTATTTTATTTATTCAAAACTCTGTTATTAAGCATATACATATTAGAATTGCTATATCTTCTCTTATTATTATATAATGTACCTCTTTATCTCAAATAGAATTTCTTGCTCTGATAACTGCTTGTTCTGGATCTAGTCTGTCCAGTTGTGTTTTTTTGTTGTTTTTTTTAAATTTATCTTTATTGATTTCAGAGAGAGAAAGGGAGAGGGAGAGAGAGAGGGAGAGAAAGAGTCATCATTGATTGACTTCTTCCTGTACACAACAGGACAGGGGATAGAGCCCACAACCCGAGCATGTCATCTGACCAGGAATCGAACCTCAATTTACTGGATCCTTGGTCGATGTTCAACTGCTGAGCCACACCCGGCCAGGCTGTCCAGTTGTCTTTTGATTAATGTTTGCATGTTATGCCCTTTAGGAGCTATTTATATTATATACAAGGTAGGGCAAAAATAAGTTTACATTTGTTTATGTTGAAAATAATGCAATAATTAATAAATATTAATTCAAGAATAAACTCTGTATTTCTCATACTCACAACTGTATACTTTATTATTTCTGACCCTATATTTATAATTTAATAATTTTATTAAATATGGAAGACAATGTTTTTGAACGGTTTTTAAAAAATCTTGCATTTAATAAAATTATTTATATATTTGAATTTATATATACTATTTTTTTTTAAACCTTGTCTTGTTTCTTAGTTTTTAAAATTTTTCTGTTTCCTCTTTCCTGTCTTCTTTAGCATTATTTGAATATTTTAGTATCCCATTTAACTTTATATATTTGTTTTTTTTTTTAAATCACTTTCCTTTTGTATTATTTTTAGTAGTTGTGTTAAGGTACTATAATATGCATACTTAACTTATTCCAGTCTATTTAGAATTATAATTCTCCTGCATGTAATGTGTTATTTATTTATTCTTTATTTTTGCTGCTGTTAAGATATTAGTGTTGGGAGTATGGTATCTGGGCATGGTTTTCTTTGAGTTCATCACATTTGGTGTTTGCTGAACTTCTAAAGCCTGAAAGTTTTAGTTTTTGACAACTGTAAGAAAATTTTTGTCATTATTTCCTCAAACTTTCTTTCTGACCAGTCTCCATCTCTTTCACTTCTAAGCTTCAGTGAAATAAATATTACACAATTTGATATGGTCTCACAGATCTCTGAGTTTATTCTCTTTCTCTTCTTCAGATTTCATTATTTCTGTTGATCTTTGTTCAAGCTAACTGATTCTTTCTTCTCTTGTTTTTATCCTGCTAAAAACCAAATGAATTTTTGTTTCAAATATTGCTTTTTCATTTCTAGTATGTTTAGTTGATTATTTGTTATAGTTTTTATGTCTATGTTTTAAAATTTTGGAGAGAAGGAAGATGGTTGCACAGTAACGGGAAGTTATGTGCCCTTGTTCCCAACCAGGGATTGAATTTACAGCTAATATACTGCACTATCAACTTGAAAAAGCAAGAGAATTGTAGCTGATTAGACATTATTCCTAAGGAGCACTGAAGAAGAACTGAAGCGTAGGGGAGTCATGGAAAGTGGGAAAACCCTATAGCAGGTGAATGCTTGCAAATCTCCCTCCCTTAGGGAGTGAGGGGTCTCAACCCCATGCAGTGTCCCAAACCCAAAGCAGCAGAGACTATAAGAAGACCAGGCATAACATTGGGCAGAGGGAGCCAGGGGAATTCTATCTGCCTGGGAGACTGGGACTGCATATTTCCATTTAAGGAATGCTCCTATTGTTAGCAGCCTCAGCATGAGAAGTTTGCTCTGGGTTCTGACTACTGGAAAGGCTGTACTGTGGTGTTTGGGTCCAGCAGAGTGGCCCCAGGGCATTACCCAGAAGTGACATTGAGGGACCTTCTACTTTCTTGAAGGCATTGTGCAGAGCCTCAGTTATTGACTAATCTGTTTGGCTTTGGGAAAGGGTAAAATATTCTCTCACCTTGAATGTAGGGTACAAGAATAATTCTCCCCCACCTGTGGAGCCTCTTGGACTGCTCATCATGTGGGTTTAGTAATATAGAGTACCAGGGAAAATTGGGGATTTTTGGCTCAAACTGTGGAGAGTTGAGAACATGAGCGGAGCTGAAAATGTTGGCCCCCACTTTGTTAAGACCAGCCAACTGAAGAAATTTGAGTATTGTGGAGAGCTGATTTTGTAACCCATCCTGTTTAGACCTTTGGTATGAAGGCACTGGTTTAGCAAAGAGCTGGGATTTTTGGACTGTATACCACAGGAAGGCTTCTATCCAGGGAAACAGGTGAGCAAGTTCCAGGCTTTGTGACTACATTGTGGGAAATCTGATCTGAGCTCTCAATGAGTTCAGTCTGCCAGTCCCAGAAAGGAGAAGTCAAGCCTGAATCTCTTTCCTGCAGGCCAGAAACACTACCCCAATATAACAGACTATTTAGTTCAGCTCTGTGAAGTCCTATATACCCACACTGTCTGGGCACAGTCCTGTGGGGAATGGGAAAACAGCTCAGGTCAGAACATTTCAAGTGTGATACCTTCAAAAGCTATTGTTGGTACTGGGAGGAAGTGCTTAGTCTTCTCCTTCAGGCTAAGCCAGCAGCATTCTCAACCAGGGACACTTGGATAAATCCCACTGAAACCAGGGCAGCTGAAACTGCTCCTTCAGAGAAGGCTAAAGGCTGTACTCAACATAAACCATTAGCAGGTGTTAGGGGAAACTAGAGTTGGAGTCTCTGGTAGAAAATGAGGAGTTTTGCTTTGAAGCAAAGACTAATTTCCCCTCATTGAGTGCCTGATGCTGTAACTATGCAGGGGGTCCACTAGCCTGTGCTGGGCTAGCTTGCATCCACCCTAAAAACTCTCTCCAGAAGGCATTGGAAGAAGACTAAGCAACATCAAGGAGGAGTCAGAGAAGCTGACAGGTGGAGGCAGACTTCAAGGAACCTCAGACTGACCATAGATATGCCTCCAGCTCTAAGCTAAAAGAAGTCAACACATTTATACAGATTGGTCTCTCCTATGAACAAACAGGTCTAGCAGACAGACACAAACAGTGAGTACATGGTGATGAAAGTTTACCACTATCGACACCAAGACTCAAGGGTTAATGATTTTGCCACTGAGCCCATCAAGACACTTTGAGACTGCACTTGCACACCATGGTGGAGTTTGAGCCTCATAGTCAATCAGCTTGAGGGTTGATCTCAACCATGAATGGGCCATTAGCAATCAAGACCCAATTACAACAAGAAGGTCTAAACATTCAACACAAGGGACATTCTTAGAGCACCCAGCTCAGGAGATCAAGGACAGTGCACCACTGGGAACCACAGGACACCTACTACAGAAGGTCACCCCATCAAGACTGGGAGTCATAGTAGTACTTACTAAAACATAGAAACACAAAGAGAAAGCTAAAATGAAGTCACAAAGAAACAGGCCCCAAAATGGAAGAACAAGAGGAAACAAGAAAAAGAGCTAAATAAAATGGAAACAAGCAATTTACCAGATAGAGATTTCAAAGTAATGGTTATAAGGATGCTCAAGGAACTTAGAGCAGCAACACCAAGAAGAAGGGTATAGAAACAATGAAAAATAATCAGGCCAAAATGAAAAATGTCATATCTGAAGTACAGAATACACTGAAAGGAATTGCCAGTGAAATGGATGAGGCAGAGGATTAATTCAGTGAAATAGAAGATGAAATAGAAAAAAAAAATCACTTAATGAAAACAGAAAAAACAAAAAATAATGAATAAGCAGGGGGATAGTTTAAGGGAACTTTGAATGAAATGTAACAACATCCACATCATAGGGGATACCAGAAAGAGAAGAAAGGAAGTGATACAGCATCTATTTGAAGAAATAACGATAGAAAACTTCCATAGCCTAATGAAGGAAAATATCACACAAGTTCAGAAAGTGCATAGAGTCCCAAACAAGATAAACGCAAAGGAACCCACACAAAAACACTAAACCAGATGGATTTAATTGGTATCTATAGAATATTTCATCCCCAAACAGTAAAATATACATTGTAATTAAAGTGACCAAGATCAAACACAAAGAGAAATGTTAATGGCAGCAAGAGAGAAAGTCATTACCTATGAGGAATTTCCCCTTAGGTTGTCAGCTGATCTCTCAACAGAAACACTTCAGGCCAGACAGGATTGGCATGAACTATACAAAATAATGAAAGGCAAGAACCTGCACCAAAAGTGCTCTATTCAGCAAAAGCTATCATTTAAATTGAAGGAGAAATAAAGAGTTTTCCAGATAAAAGAAGACTAAAGGAGTTCAGTACCACCAAAACAACATTGCAAGAAATGTTAAAAGACTGCTTTTAGAATAACAAGAAATATATATAGAGAACATAAGCATATAAATGGCAATAAATAATACTTATCTATAATAACTTTAAATGTGAATGGATTATACTCCATCAAAAGATACAGGGTAGCTGAATGGGTGAGGCAGTCTGACTCATATATATGCTGTCTACAAGAGACTAGTCTCAGAACAAAAGATACACACAGGCTGAAAGTGAAGGGATTGAAAAAAATATTCCATGCTGGGATAGCAATACTTACATCTGATAAATAAACTTCAAAACAAAGGCCTTAACAGGAGACAAAGAAGGTCACTACATAATAATAAAGGAATCAATCCAACAAGAAGATATAACTCATAAATGTATATGCACCAAATACAGGAGCACCTAAATATATGAAAAAAATTTTGGTGGGCTTCAAGGGAGAGATTGACAGCAATATAGTCATAGTAGGAGACTGTAACAGCCCCACTGTCAAAGATGGGTAGATATTCCAGACAAAATATCAACAAGGAAACAGCAGCCTTAAATGACACACTAGACCAGGTGAATTTAATTGCTATCTATAGAACATTTCATCCCAAAACAGCAAAATATACATTATTCTCAAGTGTACAGGGAACATTATCAAAGATAGAGCATGTGTTAGGACACCAAATAAGTCTCAATAAGTTTAAGAAGGTTAAAATCATATCAACTATCTTCTACAACCACAATAACATATAACTAGAAGTCAATCACAAAAACAAAATCTCAAAAATATACAAACAAATGGAGGCTAAATATTATGTTATTAAACAATGAATGGGATACCAATGAGATCAAGGAATAAATAAAAGTTACCTGGAAACACAAAAATGAACACACAACCCAAAATCTGTGGGACACAGTGAAAGCATCCTGAGAAGAAATTTCATAGCTTTACAGGTCTACATCAAGAGGCAAGAAAAATCTCTAGAACATAGTCTAACCCTAAACCTAAGAGAATTAGACAAAGAACAGCAGAAAATGCCCTGAGAATTAGAAGGAAGGCAATAATAAAGATCAGAGCAGAAACAAATGACATATAAACTAAAAAATAAATACAAAATATCAGTGAAACCAAAAGCTGATTCTTTGAAAGGATAAACAAAGTCAATGAACCTTTAATCTGATTCATCAAGAAAAAAAGAGAGTGGACACAAATAAATATGATCAGAAATGAAAGAGGGGAGGTAACAACAGACATTACAGAAATGCAAATGATTGTAAGAAAATATCACGAACAACATTTTGTCAACAAAATAGAAAACCTGGGAAAAATGGACAAGTTCTTAGAAATATAGAATCTTAATGGACCAATAACAGCTAATGATATTCAAGCAGTAGCTTAAAAAATCAAACACTTTCAGCACCTAAAAGTCGTGGTTGAGGGGAGGGGGGAAGATGGATGCTGCATAATAGGAGACTGTATGCCCTTGCTCACAGCTACGAACTGGATTTACAGCTAAAATACTGCATGGTCAGCTTGAAAAAAAAAAAATGTAGCTGTTTGGATAATTTTTGTGTAAAGAGCAGTGAAGAAACAATGTAGAAACAGGTAAGAGTGGGGGAGTCATAGAAAGAGGTGCCCCCTGGAACTGGTACTCAGCTGAGAGGCCTGAGTGATATTGGTTGCAAAGCTCCTGCCCATTGGGAGTGTGCCCTCACATCTCCATGCAGGGATCCCAAACCCAGAGAAGCAGAGGATAGAAGGAAAGCCCGTGTAGCAATGGGCAGCAGAATCCAAGAGAACACTGTCTGAGAGGCTGGGTCAGTACCTTCCCAGTGAACGAGCATCCTTATTATTGGCAACCCCAGTGGGATAGGTTCACCCAGGCTCTGACTGCTGGAAAGGCTGTGATGTTGTGTTTGGTTAAAAAAAAAAAAAAAAAGTGGCCTGAGGACTGTACCCAGCATATACTTTGAAGGACTCTATGCTTTCTTGAAATAATTATGTAGAGACCCAGACAGCAACTGAATTCTGTGGCATGGGAAAAGGGGAGAAGACTCTCCACCTCAAGTGCAGGATTGGAATCACTACTCCCACCTGTGGAACTGCACAGATTGCTCCGTCCTATGGAGTTGGCTGCAGGGTAGATTGGGGAATATTGACCCACACTGAGGAGAGTTGGGAGCCTGAGCAGAAATGGGATTCTCAAAGCCAGCTTTACTGAGACCAGCTGTAATTCCTGTGAAGGTCTGAATTTGTTTGTAGTTGTTTTTTAATCCTTACCAGAGGATATTTTTTCCATTGCTTTTCAGAGAGTGGGGGAGGGGGGGTGAGGCAGGAAAACATCAGTGTGAGAGAGACACATCAATTTGTTGCCTCCCACACATGCCCAGACTGGGGCTGGGGATTGAGCCTGCAACCAAGGTATGTTCCCTTGGCTGGAATCAAACTTTGAGTCCCTTCAGTCCAATGCTCTAACCACTGAGAAAAACTGGCTAAGTCTCGGGGTTGAATTTGTAAACACTTCTGCTTGGACCTGTGGTGCAAGGGCACTGGGTCCTCCTAGGGTAGGGTTTTATTGGACAGCATCCACTGGGAAGGTTTATATTAGGGAGAGAGATGAGTGAGAGCTAGGATTTGGGACTGCATTGTGGGAAGGCTGATCTGAGCTTCCTGTGAGTTCAGCCAGCCACTCCTAGGAACATGGGGTGGAGCACATCTCCCCCTCCTACGGGCTGGGAGCACCACTCCCAATAAGAAACAGCTTAGATCAGCTCTATGAAGCTCCAGACAACCATGCTAGACACAGTTTGGTGGCTATCAGGAGAACAACTCAGGCTAGGACATTCCAAGAGCAAGACCTCAGAGGCTATTGTCTGGGACCAGAAGGAAATGCTTAGCTTCTCCTGTGGGCAGGGCTGGAAACATTCTCAACTGGAAACTCTTGATCAATCCCACTGGGCCCAAGTAGCTGAAAATTCTCTGGCAGAAAAGTTGGCAGGATGTATACAACCTGTACCTGCACCAGGTCACCTTAGGGGGAACTCGAGTTGAAATATACATTAGGGACTGAGGAGTTTGGCTTTGAAGTATATCTTTATTTACCCTCATTGAGTGCCAGATGGCATAATCACTAAACAGGAGACCCACTAGCCTTAGCTATGCTATTGCTATCACTATCCAGGCTCCACATTAAAGACACTCTTCAGAAGAGAGAGGAGGAAGACCAGGCAACCTGGTGGGGGTTGGGAAGGCAGAGTAGCTGACAGATGGAGAGAGTACTTAGAGAGTCTAAGACCAAACATAGCTACAATAGGACACTGAGAACCAAACTTGGACAGCTCCTGACTTTGGCAGACAAAAAAGTACTACAGAGATGCCTGAAATAAGCATACAAAACAGTGAGCCTCAGACAATATAATATGCTTAGACAAACTTCACTTGGCTCTTTTGTTGTTGTTGTTTTCAAAACTTTATTTTTTCTTCTTTATTGCTTTGACATTATTATTGTTATTAATAGTTTTGCTCTTTTCTCACCTGTTTCTTCCATATCTCTTATTAGCCTCCTTCCTTTTCTTATGCAAGCTTTCTTTTTCTCTTCCTTTCACTTTACCTTTCTCTTCTTTTTAATTTTGCATAACTGTTTTTCTTTCTCTGCCTTCTTGTCTTTTTTTCTACCATTTTCCTATTCCTACTCTTTACTTTTATTTTTTGCTCTCATTTCTTTCCTTTCAAAATATTTTTTCTTCTCCTTTTCTCTTCCATTATTGTTTTTTATTTATTTATTTTACTATTAGTAATATTATCTTTTTCTCTTTTTCTTTATTGTTTATTATTCTGATCTCTTTTCATTTAAGGTTGTTTCTGCTGTTGTTGATATCTTTTATGTGTTCTTGTTTTTTTCCTGTTTGTTTGGTTTGGTTTAATTTTGCTATGTCAACCACTATAGACCAGTTTGCATGATGTAGTTGTGGCTGAGTCTTACACTTATCCAGCCAAGAGGAGTGATCACCCACAAATGGGACAACAACCAAGACATAGTTACAACAGGAGAGCCTAAATACCCACAAGAGTCACCTCTAGAGCATAGAGCTCAGTAGTACAAGAAGACCACACCACTGGGTACTACAAGACATTTACTATAAAAGTCCCTCCACAAAGACTGGGAGACATAGCATGTATATTTAATATACAGATACAAACACAAAATGACAACTAAAATGGGAAGACAAAGAAACAACCTCCAAATTAAAGAAAAAAACTTAAATGAGATGAAGATGAGCAAGTTATCAAACACTGAGTTCAGAATAATGCATATAGAGATACTCAAGGAAATTAGTGAGAACTACAAGGAACTTAATGGGAATTACAAGAAACTTAGGGGAACTACAAGGAACATAGTGGAAGCTACATTAGCATAAAAAAGACCTAGAAATTATGAATAAGAACCAGGTGAAAATGAAGAATACTAAATCTGTCATAAAGAATATTATGGAAGAAAATAAAAGCAAAATCAATGAAGCAGAGGATTGGAAAATGAATTAGAAGGCAAGGTAGAAAAAATTACTCAATAAAAGCAGCAAAATGAAAAAATAATAAAAAACCATGAGGACAGTTTAAGGGAACTTTGGGACAACTTGAAATGGAACAACATCTCCATCTTAGGGGTGTCAGAGGGAGAGGAAAATGAGCAATGGATGGAGAACCTATTTAAAGGAATAAGGACAGCAAGATAGAGACAGTGACCTAGAAGGGAGCTCCCATAAGCTGTCAGGAGATTTCTCATCAGAAACACTACAAGAGAGAAGGGAATGGCATGAAGTATTTTAAGGAATAAAAAGCAAGTATCTAAAATCAAGACTACTCTATCCAGCCAAGGTATTCAAATATAAAGGTGAAAAAAAGAGCTTACCAGACCAAAAAAAAAAAAGCAAATGGACTTTAGTTTATTGCAACCAAACGTGCAATGCAAATAAAGTTAATGGAACTGCTGTAAGAAGAAGAAGAATAAACAAAGAGAGAGGAACATAGCCATTAAAAAAAGAAGACGAATAAATAATTACCTATCAAAATAAGCCTTAGAGGGGGAAGATGGCGGCACTGTTACAAGAAGCAGAGTGCCCTTGCTCCCAGCCATGGACTCAATTTACAGCTAAATTACCAACTTGGAAAAAATAGAGACATATACCTGAGTACATATTTAGTGTAGGAAGCACTGAAGAAACATTATAGTGTCTGGTAAGGGGGGGGAACATAGAAAAGGTGAGTCCCTCCTGAAACCTGGGCTGGGCTCTGAGACTCTAGGGCTAGAGGCTGCAAAGCTCCCGCTCCTTGGGAATGTGGATTGGCATCCAAAAGCTGGGATATCAATCCCTGAGCAGAGGAGAAGGGAAGTAGATTCCCGCGTGGTAGGCAGAGGGACCTATGGAAACAGTGTGCCTCCGAGGAGGGAACTGTGCTTTCCTAGTGGAACAAAGCTTCTAATGGTGGCCAGGACAGGTGTCTTTCACACAGGGTGCTGACCACAGGAAAGGCAGTCCCACAGTGTCTGTCTCCCAAATAGAAAGGGTCCGGAGGGCTGCACTGAACAGCCACATACAGCGACTCTCTGCCTTCCTCTAAGGCATTGTGCAGAACCCAAGAAAGCATTTAATCTGTGTAGTGGGGGGGGGGAGGGAAGAGAGCCCTCCCACCACCAGAGAGGGACTGGAGCTACCTGTGGGATAGATTTCTTCTCCAGCTGCCTGAGGTGCAGGTGGGGCAATTCTGGGACTTTTCACCCATCTTGTGGGGTACTGGGACAGCATGAATGGAACAGCCCCAGCTTTACTGATATCAGTAAAGTTGTAGGAGAGTTGCATGAAACTGACTTTGTTACCCCTCCTTCTTGGTACCTAGGTGATGGGACCTTGCATGGCAGATTCCCTACTTGTGTGTTGCTTTGGACAAATTTTAGTATTTGATCACTGAAAGGGTGTCTACCTCCTTGGCTAGCATTGGGGAGACAGACCAGGAAAAGTTGAGATTTATGTCTGCATTACAGAGAGTTTGAAATTAGCACACCATATGGGAAAGGAGGGGTAGAGCACACCTACCTTTCCTGCAGACTAGGAACACCACCACCAACAGGAAAGGGGCTAGTTTAGCTCACTGAAGCCCCAGATATCCCCCACAGGGCACAGTCCTGAGGGGGAAGGGAGAACAGCTCACAGGAGTACAGTACAAGAATAAGACTCTCAGGAACAATTGCTTGTGAACTGAAAGAAAAGCTTAAAACCCCTGCTGGGGGCTGGGCAAGCAAAGTGCCCACAGGAATGTTTTTTAATCGAACCTACTGAGCCAGGGTGCTGAAGCTGCCCATACAGAAAAGGCAACATACTGAAGTCAATCTGAAACTGCAGCAGGCTATTGCATGGGGAACTAGAAGAAGAGGATAAGGTAGAGACTGAGGAGCTGGCTTTGAAACAGAGACTAAATTCCCCAGTATGAGCACCTGACAGTGAAACGTCTATTTAAAGGGAGAAATATCCTGAACTACACTAGGTGGCTTGCACCAAAAAGACTCTTCAGAAGACTCTGGAATTAGACCAGGCAGCCACAAGGGGGAGGCAAAATAGTTGACAAGTGGAGATAGTCCACAGAGAGCCTCAAATCAGCCAACTATCTAAGAAAAACAGAGCCAAAACTAGACAGCTCCTGACATTGGTTGATACACAAGTACCTCCCAGGAGAACTGAAATCAGCATACAAAACAATGAATTGCAGACAACATAATCTGTCCAGATGAAACTCACCTGATTAACTTTTTTTCTTAGGAAAAAGAAAGAAGAAAAAAAAGTTTTTAAATTTTAATTTTTTAAAAAAATTTTTTAATAAATGTTTTAAATTTGTTTCACTTTGCTTGTTTTTTGTTTGTTTGTTTTGTTTTCCACTTTGTTTTGTTTTATCTCTTATTCTATGATCAAGATTTTCTTGATAGCCTCTACTTAATTGCTGAGACTTTATCATTATGACCAATAAGTCTACTGCTTTTCTCTATAGTTTCCTCCATTTCTCTTATTGATCTCCCTCCCTGCCTTTATTTTATCTCCCTCTTTCTCTCTGGTTCAATTGGCATAACATTTTCTTTTTTTCCTTTTTTTGATTTTTCTTCCTTCTGTCTTCCTGTCTTTTTGTTTGATTGTTAGTTTCTGTTTGTCTCTTTACTGTATTTTTATTTTTCATTTTCAATTATTATCCTATTCTTATGCTCTCTCCTTAATTCTTTGCTTGCCCTTCTCTCAGAATCTTATCTCTCTCCTTTTTACCTCCCAGTAGCTTCTTCATTCTTTACATTTTATTTTAGTTTTTATTATTTTTTTATGTTTTGTTCCCAGTAACAAAAATTTTTTTTCACTCTATTTTTTTCTTCCTTTCTTTTTTTCTTTTTTTGCTTGAACATTTGTGTCATCACTTCATTCTTCCAGTTCTAGTTCCACTTGGGATGTTTTCATTGTGATGGTCAATATATTTTTAATATACAGCTGTTTTCCTGGCAGTTTGGTTTTGTATTGTCTTGCTTTGCCAGCGCCCATACAACAGCTGACATGATGTGGCTGGGGCTGAGGTATACATTTCCCTAACCGGAGAGAAGAGTCCTCCCAAGAATGATTCAAAAACAATCAAGACCCAATCACAACAGGAGAGCCCAAAGAACCTATAGAAGGAACACCCACAAAAAGGACACACCTAGAGTAAATAGCTCAGAAGTATAAGGAAAACACATCTCTAGGCTTCACTGGACATAAACTACACAATCTTACCCCACAAGATTGGGAGACAGCAAATATATTTAATATACAGTTACAAACACTAAGAGCTGCCAAAATGGGGAGACAAAAAACAACCCACGAACTAAAAGGAAAAATTACCAGAAAAAGACTGATGAGACAGAGTTAAGCAAGTTTTCTGAAATAAAGTGTAGAGTAATGGTTATAAAGATACTCAAGGAAATTAATGGGAACAAAGAGACACTTAATGGAAAGGCTGAGGAACTCTGAAAAGATGAAAAAAGAGCTAAATATTATAAATAAGAATGAGGCAAAAATGAAGAATACTATATCTGATATAAAGAATATGCTGGAAGGGGAAAAAAAGCAGGCTCAATGAAGCAGAGGATAGAATAAGTGACTTAGAAGATAAAGTAAAAAAGACCACTCAATCACAGCAGTAAAAAGAAAAAAAAAAAAACACTTAAAAAGCATGAGGACAGTCTAAAGGAACTTTGGAACAACATGAAGAAAAAACATTCAAATGATAGGGGTGACAGAGGGGGAGGAAAAAGAGCAAAGAATAGAGAATTGGTGGAGGAAATAATGAAAGAAAACTTCCATATACTGGCGAGGGAGAAAGCCACACAAGTTCAGGAAACACAGGTCTCAAACAAGTGAGACTCCAAGACACATCATAATTAAAGGGGCAACTGTTAAGGACAAGGAGAAAATATTAAGGGCTGCAAGTGAGAGACAAACAGTGCCCTACAAGTGAACACACATAGGGCTGAGAGCAGATTTCTGTACAGAAACTATTCAAGCCAGGAGGGAGTGGCATCAAGTTCTTACAGTAATGAAAAGCAAAAACATGCAAGCAAGACTGCTTTATCCAGCAAGGCTATCATTCATTTAAAACTGAACGTGAAATAAAGAGCTCTTCAGACAAAAGAAAGCTAAAGAAGTACAGTACCACCAAACCGACGTTGCAAGAAATGCTAAAAGGACTGCTCTAAGAAAAAGAAGAAATAATGAGAAAACAGTACATCAGCATAAAGAGGAAAACTGACATTAAATAAGTTTATATCAATAGTAACCTTAAATGTAAATGGAATAAATGATCCAATCCAAAGACATAGGGTAGTTTATTGGAAAAGAAAATAAGACCCAAATATATGCTGTCTATAGGAGGCCAACAAAAGCAAAAGATTCACACAGGCTAAAAGTGAAGGGATGGAAAAAAATATTCCATGCAGATAGAAATGAAAAAAAAAAGCTGGAGTAACGATACTTATTTCAGACAAAATAGACTTCAAAATAAAGAATATAACAAGAGACTAAGATGGTCACTACATAATACTGAAGGAATCAATACAACAGAATAAAATAACCCTTAATATATATAATATATATATGCACCCAATATAAGAGCACCTAAATATATAAAAAATTTCTTTGTGGACTTTAAGGGAGAGATTGACAGTAACACAATCATAACGGGTGTCGTTAACACCCCACTGAAAGGACTGGACATATCATCAAGCCAAAAAAAAAAAAAAAAAAACACACAAAACAAAACAGAAACACAGATTTTAAATGAAACACAAGATCTAATGGACTTAATTGACATTTACAGAACATTTCACCCCAAAGCAACAGAATCCACATTTTTCTCAAGTGCACATAGAACATTCTCAAAGTAGACTACATGTTAGGACACAAAGAAAGCCTCAACAAACTCGATTATACTGAAATCATATCAAACATCTTCTCAGATAACAATGCCATGAAACTAGAAATCAACCACTATGAAAAATTCAAAAATATTCAATAGCGTGTTATTAAACAATGAATGGGTTTCCATGGAGATCAAGGAAGAAATCAAACACTTTAAGGAAAAAAAACAAAAATGAACAGACAACAACCCAAAATGTATGGGACACAGCAAAAGCAGTTTTGAGAGGAAAATTCATAGCAGTACAGGCATGCCTCAAGAAGCAAAAAAAAGCCCTACTAAACCTTCTAACACAACAGCTAAAAGAACTAGAATGAAAACAGCAAGAAAGGCCCTGAGGAACTAGGAGGAAGAAAATAATAAAGATCAGAACAGAAATTAATGACATAGAGACTTAAAAAATTTTTTTAAAAACCAATGAAACCAAGAGCTGGTTCTTTGAAAAGATAAATAAGATTAATGCACCTTTAGCCAGACTCACTAAGACACAAACAGTGAGGGCACAGGTAAATAAAATCAGAAATGAAAGAGGCAATATAACAACCAACACAACAGAAATACAAAGGATGTTCAGAAAATGTTATGAGCAATTATATGCCAACAAACTGGACAACATGGGTGAAATGGACAAATTCCTAGAAGTATGCAATCTTACAAAGCTTAATCAGGAAGAAGCAGAAAAACCTGAATAGGCTGTTAACCATTATTGAAATTGAAGCAATAATCAAAAACTTCCCAGTAAACAAAAGTCCTGGATCAGATGGATTTACAGGAGAGTGCTGCCAAACATTCATAGAAGAATTAACACTTATTCTCCTCAAATTATTCCAGCATCATTCTAATTGCAAAACCAGATAAAGATATTACAAAGAAAGAAAATTACAGGTTAATATTTCTGAAGAACATAGATGCTAAAATCCTCAACAAAACACTAGCACACTAGACCCAGGAATACATTAAAAACATCATACATCACAACCAACTAGGATTAATTCTGTGGATGCAAGGCTGCTATAATATTCACAAATCAACAAATGTGAGACATCACAGAAACAAAATAAAGGGAAAAATCATATGATCATATCAATAGATGCAGAAAAAGTATTCAACGAAATCCAGCACCCATTATTGATAAAAACTCTCAGCAAAGTGGGAATAGAGGGAACATACCTCAACATAATAAAGGCCATATATGACAAACCTACAGCCTACATCATTCTCAATGGTGAAAAACAAAAACCACTTTTCTTAAAAACAGGAACAAGACAGGGTTTTGTGCTTTCACCAGTCTTATTCAAATATAGTACTGGTAGACCTTGCCTTAGCCATTAGGCAGGAAGAAAACATAAAAGACATCCAAACTGGAAAGGAGGAAGTAAAACTGTCATTATTTGTAGATGACATGATATTGTACATAGAAAACCCTAAAGACTCTACCAAAGTACTACTAGATTTGACAAATGAATTCAGCAAGATAGCTGGATACAAAAGTAACATCCAAAAATTGATGGCATTTTTACACACAATGAGCTCTCAGAAAGAGAAATTAAAAAAAACAATACCATTTACCATTGCAACTAAAAAAATAAGGTATAAACCTAAACAAGGATGTAAAAGACCTGTACTTGGAAAACCACAGGACACTGAAGAAAAAAAAACTAGAGGAAGATGTAAGCAAGTGGAGGAATATACCATGTTCATGGATTAGAAGTATTAATATTATTAAAATGTCCATACTACCCAAAGTAAACTATAGAATCAATGCAATTCCTATTAAAATACCAGCAGCATATTTGACAGAGCTAGAACAAATATTCCGAAACTTCATATGGAACCAAAGAAGACCACAAATAGCAACAGTGATCATGAAAAAGAAAGACAGAGTTGGAGGGATCACTTTACGGAATATCAAACTATACTACAAATTCTTTGGGATCAAAATAGTCTGGTATTGGTACTACAACAGGCATATTGATCAATGCAACAGACTCGAGACCCCAGAAATGGACCCACACCATTATGGTCAATTAATATTTGACAAAGAGGCAAGAGCATACAATGGATTAAAAAGTTTCTTCAATAAATGTGTTGTGAAAATTGGATAGATACATGCAAAAAATGAAACCATATCAGCAACCTACTCAATACACAAGAATGGATAAAATATATAAATGTAAGTCACAAAACCATAAAAATCCTGGAAGAGAACAGACAGTAGAGTCACAGACAACTCATGTAGTGGAATTTTCACTGATAAGTCTCCTAGGGCAAGAGAAACAAAAGAGAAAATAAACAAATTGGACTACATCAAACTTAATAGCTTCTGCACAGGAAAAGAAATCAGCCTCAAAATACAAAGGGACCCCACAGTGTGGGAGAACATATTGGTCAAGAATGCATCTGATAAGGGACTAATTTCCAAAGTGTACAAGAACTCATACAACTCAACAAGAGGAAGATAAACAATCTGATGAAAAAATGAACAAAGGACGTGAATAGACACTTCTCCTAAGAGGACATACAGATGGCCAAGAGACATATGAAAAAATACGCAATGTTGCTAATCAGAGAGATACAAATTAAAACCACAATGGGATATCACTTCACACCTGTTAGTATGGCTATCATCAACAAATCAACAAATGACTTGCACAGGCAAGGATTTGGAGAAAGCTGAATCTTAGTACACTGCTGGTGGAATGCAGACTGGTGCAACCTCCATGGAAAACAGTATGGAGATTCCTCAAAAAATTAAATATAGAACTTCCATTTGACCCAGTGATCCCACTTCTAGGAATGTATGCTAAGAAACACAAAACACTACTTAGAAAGTACTTATGCACCCCTATGTTCATAGCAGGCCAATTTACAATAGCTAAGATCTGGAAACAGCCCAAGTGCCCATCAGTAGATGAGTGAATAAAGAAGCAGAGGCACATTTACACTATGGGATACTACACAGCTGTAAAAATGAAAGATATCTTACCCTTTGGGACAGTATGGATAGAAATGGAAAGTATTATGCTAAGTAAAATAAGCCAGTCATAGAGCAAGTATTCCATAATCTTACTCATAGGTGGAATCAAAAGAACAAAATAAACTGATGAACCAAATAGATCCAGAGACATAGAAGCAGGGAGCAGTCTGATGGATTTCAGTGGGAAGATTGGGGTGGGGATTTGGTTCAGAGAGTTTACTCAAAGAACTTATATGCATATAAGCATAAGCTATGGACACAGACAGTAGTCTGGAGAGAGCCTGGAGGGGAAGTTTTGGGGTAGATACCAGGTAGAGGAGATCTATGGTTGGGAAAGGGGATATCAGTAATACTTTCAACAATAAAGATAACTTTAAAAAAAATGAATGTAAATACTAATCTTTCCAAAAAAAAAAAAAAAAAGAGAAGACATAGTTGTTCTTTTCCTAGCAGTAAAATAATAATTATTGAAGATAAAGAATGTCAAATCTAGCTTATATTAGTGGAATTATGTTCTTATTTCTTCACACACACACACACACACACACTCACACACACACACACACACACACACACACAGAGAAATGACATATTCATAGAAAGCTAAGAGGCCATGCAGACATGACCAGGGACAGGCATATGCTCAGGAAAGATCTGAATAATCTGTGTGCCCTCATCTTTGCCTGAGCTTGAGATTCTGTGCTTAGAGAAAATGAAAGCTAAGGAAGATATAAACTGCCTGACTGAGTGTTGAAAGGTGCCTCAACACATACATAGAGCCCCCCTGCAAAGACCAAAGTTTTCTGTTTTCAGGCATTTTAAGATATCTTGATTCAATAATTAGTTGTGGAAAAAGCCTTTGGGGTGGAAGTGGGGAGTAGGGTATCAATGAGGTGAAAAAAGGGGACATCTATAATACTTTCAAAAATAAAGATAATTTAAAAAAGAAATAGAACTAAAGGAGCCCTCTCTGGGTGTATCAGTTGGAGGATCATCCCATACACCAAAAAGTTGTGGGTTTGTTTCCCAGTCAAAACTCATACCTAGGTTGTGAGTTCTGTTCTCAGTTGAGCACGTATGGGAGGTAACCAATTGATGTTTCTCTCTCTCTCCCTCCCTACCTCTCTCTATAAAATCAATAAACACATATCCTCAGGTGAGGATTGAAAAAATACTAATGGAAAGTCTGGGGTCAATGTATCAAAATCAAAAATGTAAAGATGAAGAAATTATTTTTAAAAGGAGAAATTAGAAATCCTGAAATTGGAAAATACAATAATTAAAGACAAAAAATTTACTAGAGTCACTCAATAGCATATTTGAGCAGGTCAAAGGAAGAGCCAACAAACTTTAAAATAGATTGATTGAAATAATGCAGTCTAGGAAACAATTTTTAAAAAAAGAAAAATTTAGAAAACTTAAGAGACTTGTAACATCAAGCATACCCACATACACATAATAGGAGTCCCACTGGGAGGGGCCAGAGTTAAAAGGACAAATAGAATATTTGAAGAGATAATGGTTAAAAAACCCCAAATTTCATGGAAATCATACATCTACACATCCAAGAAGCTCAACAAACTCCAATTAAACATGAAGAGATCCACACTAAGAAATATTATAATCAAATTCTCAAAGTCCAAGAATCTTGAATGCAGTAAGTTAGTGATTCATTCCACTGAAGGGCTATTCAGTAAGATTAATAGTTGATTTTCAGTAGAAACCATGGAAGACAGCTAATGGTGGGGTAACATATTCAAATTGCTGAGAGAAAAACAAACTATCAAATAGTTCTGTCTGGTAAAACTATCCTTCAAAAATGAAGAAGAAATTAAGACATACATAGCTAGCACATCTATTCTAAAAAATATTAAAGAAAATATTTTAGGCATAAATGAAAGGACATTAGGAATTTACACAAACAATGAATATATGTATTCAAAAAATATGGGCTTCTATGCATAAGGATGTGAGTGTGGAGGTATATCAATATGTATATGCATGCATTTAGACAGTGCTACAATTTACAGCACTGTAGATTCATCATTCAGAAGAACACTTAAATATAGTATAGTTCAATTTTATGGTTTTTAATATAAAATATGCTGAAATAAAATATGTTGAGTATAACATGTAATTTTGATTTTTTGAGTGAGGAACATACATTAAAGATTGAGTTTTTATAATACATTGTGTGTGTGCCATCATTTCACAACATGTGGAAAATTTGTAATTACTTATATTTGGAACTTTTAATAAGCTATTTAAGATATATGAACTATAACATAAAATATCAATGCTAATATTTTCATGTAAATTAGTGGTTTCTTTTGACTTTAAGGATGATGTTAACATAAGAAACATTCAAACCTGTGAAGAAATTTGTGAATTTATTTGAGCCAAACTGTAGAACTGTACCAGGGAGGAGAATCTCAACAGATTGAGGTAATGCTCAGGAGAATGGCAGTTTTGCACTTTGTTTTATACATTACAATCAAAAGAGATGGAAGTGGGTTACATGAAATCCATTGGTGATAGATGGAAGTGGAAGAAAGCAAAGCAGGGAAACATCTGAGATTGGATAAAAAGTAAAATGATAGACAAACACTTTACTTAGGTGGGTGTAGGATAAACAGTCAACAATTAACTCAATAACAATGAGGGAGTTTGTGGTCTCTGCAGAGCAGTGCTTGTGCTTTGAGGGGCCCAGAAAAAAGAAAATTACTTTGACATTCCAATGATATGTTATTGTAGATGCAAAAAGACAATAGGCAGGCTCGGTAAGATAAACATTGACCTCTGTCAGAGAAGATACCAGCCTAGGACAAGACTACCCACCATAAACTGCTTTTTAGTTAAAAAGTTTTAATTTCAGACCATCCTTGTGATTACTTTAGGTCTCTGAGTTTGCAAGGCTGCCACACAGGCCTTCCCTGAGCTAGTCAGGTTAGCATGTGGTCCCTTTTCCTCCACAGTAGAAATGATATTATACATCATAACTAGTTGTAAGTCTCATTTTAAAGGCATTCCATTCAGGACCACAACATATATAGTCATCCTACCAATTAACCATGTTCATTAGAATTCATGATCTACTATTCTTTCATTATTTTGCTTGAATTCTCAGAAAACTTTTTATTTATATTTATTGTTGAGAGTATTACAGATATCCTGAATTTTTCTCACATTGTCCCCCGCCATCCAGTTCCCACCCCGCTCCAGGCATTCACCACAGTATTGTGTGTGTCCATAGGTTATGCATATATGCATATAAGTTTTTTGGTTAATCTCTTCTCACCCACCTCCCACCTTCACTCTGAGTACCATCAGTATGTGCTATGCTTTCATGTTTCTGGACCTATTTTGTTTCGCAGTTTATTTTGTTCATTAGATTCCACATATAAGTGAGATCATGTGATACTTGTCTTTCTCTGACTGGCATATTTCACTTAGCATAATATTCTCCAGGTCCCTCTGTCTCAAAGGGTAATAAATCCTTCTTTTATACAGCTTCATAGTATTCCATTGGGTAAATTTACCACATCTTTTTCATCCACTCATATACCTATGGGCAGTTGGGCTGTTTCCAGATCTTAGCTATTGTAAATTGTGATGTTATGAACATAGGTGTGCATATATTCTTTCTGATTGATGTTTCAGGATACTTAGCATATATTCTTAAAAGTGGGATCACTGGGCCAAATGGCAGTTCCATTTTTAATTTTTTGATTAAATTCCGTACTGTTTTCCTCAGTGGCTGTAGCACTATGCATTCCCACCAGCAGTGTACTAGGGTTCCCTTTACTCCACATTCTTGCCAACAGTTGTTTTTTGATTTATTGATAGTTACCATTCTGATAGGTGTGAGGTGATTCCTCATTGTGGTTTTAATTTACATGTCTCTAATGATTAGTGACTTTGAATATTTTTTCATGTTTCTTGTCCATTGGTATGTCCTCTTTGGAGAAGTATCTATTCAGGTCCTTTGCCCATTTTTAATTGGATTGTTCTTCTTTTGTTGAGTTGTATGAGTTCTTTATATATATGTGTGTGTGTGTGTGTGTATATATATATATATATATATATATATATATATATATATATATATATGAAATTAATACCTTCTCCAATGTGTCATTGACAAATATGGTCTCCCATACTGTGGTTTCCCTTTTCTTTTCTTTTTTTTTAAAATATATCTTTATTGATTTCAGAGAGAGGAAGGGAGAGGGAGAGAGAGAGGTAGAAACATCAATGATGAGGGAGCCATTGATCAGCTGCAGCCCGCAACCCGGGCATGTGCCCTGACTGGGAATCGAACCCTGATCTCCTGGATCCTAGGTCGGTGCTCAACCACTGAGCCATGCCCGGCTGGGCGATTTCCCTTTTCATTTTGAAGATGGTATCTTTTGCTGTGTAGAGCATTTTAGTTTGGTGTAGCCCACTTTTTTATTTCTTCCTTTATTTCTCTTGGTGTTGGAGATGTATCAGTGAAAATTCTGTTACATGAGATTTCTAAGATTTTGCTGCCTATGTTTTCTTCTAAGATTTTTATGGTTTTATGACTTAGAATTAAATCTTTTATCCATTTTAGGTTTATTCTTCTGTATGGTGTACTGTGGTAGTCTAGTTTAATTTTTTTGCATGTACCTGTATAATTTCCCCAACACCATTTATTGAAAATCTGTCTTTACTTCATTGTGTGCTCTTGTCTTCCTTGTCAAATATTAATTTAGTGTAATGGTTTGGGTAAATTTCTGGGTTCTTTGTTCTCTTCCATTGATCTATATGCTTGTTCCTGTGCCAATACAAAGATGTTTTGAATATAAAGCTTTGTAGTATAATTTGATATCTGGTATTGTGATCCTTCCCAGTTTGTTTTTTCTCAAGATTGCTACAGCTGCCTGGGGTCTTTTTTGATTCCATATAAATTTTTGGATTATTTGTTCCATAATTGTGAAATATGCTTCTGGCATTTTATTCAACATTGTGTTGAATCTATAGATTCTATGGGTAGTATGGACATTTTAATGATATTAATTTTTCAAATCAAATGAACATAGGACATGTTTCCGCTTGTTTGTAACTTCCTCTATCTCTTTTTTTCAATGTCCTACCATTATGCAGTACAGGTCTTTTACCTCCTTGGTCAAGTTTAGTCTTTGGTATCTTATTTTTTTGTTCTTGCAATAGTAAAATGCTATCCTTCTCTGCATTTTAGTTTGTATCCTTTTACTTTGCTGAATTCATGTATTAAATATAGTAGTTTTGGGTGGATTCTGAAAGGTTTTCAATGTACATTATCATGTCATCTGCAAATAATGTGTTTTACTTTGTCTTTTCCAATTTGGATGCCTTTTATTTTTTCTCCTGTCTAATTGCTGTGGCTAGTACTTCCAGGACTATGTTGAATAATAGTGGTGAAAGTGGATATACCTGTCTTGTTCCTGTTCTTAAGTGAAACATTTTTTGTTTTCTTTTCCATTTGAGTATGATGTTGGTTTTAGTTTTGTCATATATGGCGTTTATTATTTTGAAGTATGATACCTTTATTTCCACTTTGCTAAAAGTTTTTATAATTAATGAGTGCTTAATATTGTTGGACATTTTTTTCTGCATCTATTGATAGGATTTAAAACATTTTTATCCTTCATTTTGTTAGTGATCTATCATGTTTATTGACTTGCAAATATTATACCAGCCTCGCATCCCTAAAATAAATCCCATTTGATCATGGTATATGATCTTTTTAATTATTTGCTGGATCCTATTCACTAATATTTTGTTGAGGATTTTGGCATTTATATTCATCAGGAATATTGGTCTGTAATTTTCTTTGTTTTTGGTGTCTTTACCTGGTTTTGGAATTAGGTTAATGCTGGCCTCATAAAAAGAGCTTGGCAGTCTTCCTTCCTCTTGACTTTTTTGGAATAGTTTGAGGAGGGTAGGTGTTAGTTCTTCTTTGAATGTTTGGTAAAACTCCCCTGTGAAACCATCTGTTGCAGGATTTTTGTTTGCTGAGAGTGTTTAATTATTGCTTCAATTTCATTAGTTGTTATTGCTCTATTCAGGTTTTCTGATTCTCCTGATTGAGTTTTGAAAGATTATATGTTTTGAAGAATTTTTCTGTTTCCCCTCGGTTTTTCAGCTTGTTGGAGTATAGTTTTCCATAGTATTTTCTTACAATTCTTTGTATTTCTGTTGTGTCAGTTGTTACTTTGCCTCTTTCATTCCTGATTTTATTTATTTGTTTACCTCTCTTTGTTTCTTGATGAGTCTGGATAAAAGTTCATTATTGTTGTTTATCTTTTCAACAATATTTTGAGAATGTTGAGGACTCACTTCCCAAAATACTTTAGTCCATGGTTTTTAATTTCCCCACTGCCTCTATCATCTCCTTTTCAAGTGCTTTCATTCTCTACTTGTACCTCTTAGGTCCACTTATCATGCCACAACTCTCTAATAAATTTTACCTAGTCAAGTGGGAATTTATTCAGAAAAGCATTAATTATAGTCATCAGAAAAACACTGAAGAAAGAAATGTGTATAATTTTCTGAAGTGAGGATCATGTTTTTCAATAAACTAAAATGTCTTTTATGTATCTAATTGAATATAATATACATGTCAACTCTTGTAATATACATGTCAACAATTGAATGTCAACTTTTCCCACAAAATTGTAAATATACTCCAAGGAATAGTGAGAGATATAAATGTTAAAAGTTAAATTGGTCTCCCTATTATATTTTCAATAGATTAATAAAATTGTACTTAAGATCTTTTAGAACTACCACAGATTTATATTTTTTATTTGTTTTAAAACAGCTGCGTTAATATATTTCTTTACTTTAATTTTTTGACAATGATAATGTGGTAATTTATCCTCCATCCATATTATAGTTCTTTACACTAAGTAATCTGCCTTTCAAAAGGTTACTGCTGTATTTATGATTGTACTAATTCAAATTTTATTTTCTACTCAAAATTTTTCTTATTATTCTCCAATAGAATGACATATTTCTTATTTGCCTATGCAAGAAACAACAGAACTAAAACACATGAATGTGATATAAAGGTGTAACAAAAATGCAGCTTACTTTTAAGTTGGTGACAAAAGTAATAAGTTTTACAAGAAAATAAATTGACAAAGTTTTTTATCATTATATTTTTGGGATCTCGGAAGGAAAGAGGGATAATGAGTGCATACTTTTAAGCAATTAGTGGGAGAATATAATCTCTACAAATATTTTAGAGTTCTCTCACTAAAAGATTACCATATTTTCACAATTTTACCATTCAAATATTCATGTCCTTGGGTTGTGCATATATGCATATAAATTCTCTGGTTAATCTCTCCTCTCTCCACCCACCTGCCCTCCTCCATCCATCTGACATTGTCAGACTGATCTATGCTTTCATGTCATTGAATCTATTCTGTTCATCAGTTTATTAAGTTCTTTAGATTCCACATATAAGCCAGATCATGTGATGTTTGTCTTTCTCTACTTGGCTTATTTCACTTAGCATAATATTCTCCAGGTCCATCCATACTGTTTCAAAGGGTACTAGATCCTTCTTCTTTACAGCTGTGTAGTATTCCATGGTGTATATGTCCCACAGCTTTTTTATCCACTCATCTACTGATGGGCACTTGGGCTCTTCCCAGATCTTAGCTATTGTAAATTGTGCCACTATGAACATAGGGGTGCATATATTCTTTCTGATTAGTGTTTCTGTATTCTTAGGATATATTCCGAGAAGTGGGATCACTGGGTCAAAGGGCAGCTCCATTAATAATTTTTTGAGGAAATTCTGTACTGTTTTCCATAGTGGTTGCACCAGCCTGCATTCCCACCAGCAGTGTACTAGAATTTCCCTTTCTCCACATCGTTGCTAGCAAAGAGTTGTTTGTTGATTTGTTGATGGTAGCCATTCTTACAGGTGTGAAGTGATAACTCACTGTGGTTTTAATTTGTATCTCTCTGATGATTAGCGACATTGAGCATTTTCTCATGTGTCTCTTGGCCATCTGTATGTCCTCTTTGGAGAAGTTTCTATTCAGGTCCTTTAGGCGATTATTTTTAAGTGAACATTTTCAAATACATAATTAATAGAAAGGGCAATTTCCATTCCATTTGGGTGAATTTAGGTAACTGAATCTTTTTTAAAAATATATCTTTATTGATTTCAGAGAGAGGAAAGGAAAGAAAGAGAGAGAGGTAGAAACATCAATGATGAGAGAGTCATTGATTGGCAGCCTCCTGCATGCCCCTGACTGGGGATTGAGCCCACAATCCAGGCATATGACCTGACCAAGAATTGAACCCAGATCACCTGGATCCTAGGTCAATACTCAATCGCTGAGCCATGCCAGGCCGGGCTAAGTACCTGAATCTTGATTGAAGGAAAATATTTATTTTTCTAAAAGCAACTACTTAACAGCAGGCAGGGCAGTATTTTTTATTTATTTATTTATTTATTTATTTATTTATTTATTTATTTATTTATTTTTGTATGTGTAGATTGCAATCCTTAAGAAAAACTCCGAAAGGAGGCATTTGTACATGAACAAGTTGACAGCAAGAAAATTCTCATTAAAGGCAATTGAACAATGTGAAGAGAATTTAGACATGTATTAAAGGGACGTTATGGAATGCAGAAAAAAACTCTGTACTTGATTTTCATAAAGGAACACAACAGTTTAATATATGAATCCAGATCAATGCATATGCCCAAATCATAGGGTGATTTATCCATTCTCATAAGCATTATAATAAAATGAGTCATGATTAAAATGTATGCCCTTTTCCCTTGAAAAGTACTTACTATAATGAGAGATAAAGAAAATAGGTTTTCAACAGTGTTCTATTGACTAATGTAGTAGCTAAAAATTGCATTAAGCTGTTAGTAACAAAGATCAGAAACTAGATTGAATTTATTGTTCTCTTAATTAAATCTAAAGGTGAACGGTCAAAGCTGCTATTGCAACACATGATTATGGCTTTTACTTCCTATCTTGAGAAAATTGCTTTTATTCTAAAGTCATCTTGTAATCCTAGATAGCATTCGAATCTCCAGTCATCCATAGGGAGCAAGAAAATAAGAAGAGGAAACATAGAAAGAGATGTGTCATTTTCCCACCCCCCACTTTTAATGAGATTCTCCAGAAACCTCATTCAACAATTTTTTATTACATTTCACTGGCCAGATGTATTCTCATAACGACATTCAGTTACAAAAAGGCTAGAAAATATGGTCCCTAAGCTGGAATATTTTTTCCCTAATAAAATCAGCATTTTTTTTGCTTGAGAAAAAAAAGACAGATATTGAATGGCCAAACTTTTATTGATAATAACAAACTTCATCCAGCAGTCTCTCCCACAATAAGGATGAAGGTTCCTGCAGTTATTTAATCACTCATTAATCTATCCTTTAAAAAATATTTATTAATTGTTAAATAGCCCTGACTGGTGTGGCTCAGTGATTAGAGCAGTGGCCCATGCACCAAAGTGTTGTGGGTTTGATTCCTGGTCAAGGGCATGTGCCTGGGTTTCAAGTTCAATTCCCATCCCCAGTTGGGGCAAGTGGGAAAGCAACAAATCAATGTGACACATCAATGTCTCTATCTCTTTCTCTCTCTCACCTCCCTCTCTCTTTCTTTTCCTAACTTCTACTGTCTCTGAAAGTAAATGAAAAGCCTGGTGAGGCATGGTTCAGTGGTTGAGCATCGACTTAGGATCCAGGAGATCACCGTTTGATTCTCATCAGGGTACATGCCTGGGTTGTGGGCTTGATTCGAAGTTGGGGGCATGCAGGAAGCTCTTTCAATGACTCTCTCATCATTGATATTTCTATCTCTCTTTTTCCCTCTCCCTTCCTCTCTCTGAAATCAATAAATATATATTAAATAAATAAATAATAAATAAAATAAAAATCAATGGAAAAATTACCCTTGGGTTAGTATTAATAAAAAAATTAAATATATACAAATATGATAAAAAGGAAATATAGAGACAAATTCCTGCAAAGAATGTATAATATAGATAAAAAAGAGAGCTACAATAAAATGCAATCATGTGTGTGATATAGATAAAAACAAGTAGCTAAAATTATTCATTTATTCATTCATTTCATCATGCCAAAATATCTAATAATTGCCCCCAAACAGTGTCCAGTTTACTTTGTGCTGGTAATAGTTTGTAACTAAGATAGAGCCCTTGCTTTTGTGGTTAGTACAAGCTAATGTCAAGGTTTTATTCTTTTTTCTTATTCTTTATTTTGGATCCTGATTAAGTTTCATCTGAAACACAATAGATTGAAATAGACTTTTTTGTTTTTGAAATATATCTTTACTGATTTCAGAAAGAGGAAAGGAGAGGGAGAGAGAGAGAGATAGAAACATCAATGATGAGAGAGTCATTGATCGGCTGCCTCCTGCACGCCCACGCCTGGGGATCGAGCCCGCAACCCAGGCATGTGCCCTGACCGGGAATTGAACCCTGATTGCATGGATCCCAGGTTGATGCTCAACCGCTGAGCCATGCCTGGCTGGGTGAAACAGACTTTCTTAATACAGAACCAGACATACATTTTTTAAAAATTCCCCATGAAATTTCAATTTGCAAACCAAGATTGAGATTAATTTTTTTCTATTGTATTAAATTTCAATCAGGAACAATTTTCTCCCCAGGAACATTTTGCAATAACTGGAGATTTATTTGGATGTCACAATGAGGATGAAAGTATCTAATGCCAGGATATAATAGTTAAAAACCAGGGATACAACTGAACATTCTATAATGCACAGGCTATTTCTCTCCTAAACTATCCCAACTAAGAACAACACAACCCAAAATGTCAATAGGGCTGAAATTGAAAATCACTAATGTAGAGAGTTAAACTAGCAAGTGAACTGGTAGTTAACAAAATATGGATCTATGTTCTAGTATGGAAAATATTAGTTGCTGCTCAGCATTAAGGAGATTCATGACCCCAGCAGGCTGCTTGGAAGACTTGAAATCTAGTTGATAGAAGTTACTCATGCTAAAATATGAAGAGGACAAATTGAGAGAAATAAGTGTTAAAGGTCAGGTACCAGTGTATTTATAGGCCTAAAGGAGAAAGAAATTAGCAAAGTGCAATGCCATAGGAAAGGAGGTTACTTAATTGGACAGAATAGGGGTTAACTTATGGAATGGTGGCTTTGGAGGGCAAGACAACTAGAATTGACAGTGTTGTCATACTTATCTTAAACTTAGGGTTCAAGAGTCCCTTTGATGTTGTTAATTATTGAATTAAAGTGATCCATCAGAATAAAGACATGAATACTTTAGCTTCAATAATTTTTCCTTGGAGTAAAGAAGAAGTTTTCTTTCAACAACTCATCTATGGCGATGTCTTTCTTCTTAAAATTTATATTTTATAGTTCATGGTATCCTGCTTTTTAAATACTCTGTTTTAGAGTTTTCTGCCACTTTGAATATAACTCTAGTAATAATGTTATTAATAATAATAACTGACATCTTTATGTACTTACAATGTGATAAACTCTTCACCTGTATAATGCTATTTAATCTTCACCAAAAATAAATAAGTATACAAAAAGGGAACAATAACAACATCAAAAAACAATAACTTCTAGGAAGTTTAAATAATTTGTCATGTTTATATAGTTGGTAGGTGATAAAGTCTAAATAAGAACTGCCCCTCCAAAGTTTAAACAGTTAGGGCCTGTGTTATATTGTTTTCCATTCCATAAAACATAGAAGCCTAGGGTCATGTAACTATAAAGCAATTAACAATATGTGCTGAGGAATCTACACATCTAGACCCCATTTTATTTAGAGTCAACTCAAGGAATTCATAGTTATAATGCAGAAAGAGATTATATTGTTGCTCTCCTGGTGCTATTTCTCATAACTAAGCCCATGTGATTCTAATAGTTTGCAAGATTTATGTTTCAAAGAACCACATTCAGAGAATCTCTTAGTCTCATCAGAAATATATAAATTGTATTTATTTACCTCCTGCTAAAGTCTATTATATTCTTATTTTCAGCCTAATTTTAAAATTACAAAAGTCATTCTATTCAAATCTAGTGGTTCTCTCAAATCTAGTGGTTATATCAGTCCTAACTTTATGCACTTGGCTTTTATTTAAATATTTTTATAGATGTTGTCAATTTATTTAAATAAATAAAACAATAATTTTATTTAGTTGGCCTATTCAAATTATTTTGACAAGATTAAATTAACAAAAAGCATACCTTGGAAAATTGTAATACATTTCTTTAGTTTATTTGAAATAAATTTTAACAGTTCTAATGCCTTCTTTTCTACTTTTAATGTAATATGAGCATGTGATGGGAAGATTAACCTAAATTTTCTGGATAGGCTAAATGTATTCACAAGGGTCCTTATAAATACAAAAGTAGTGTTAGAATGATGTGATGTAATCAAGTCCAGGTAATTCTGCCTTTGGATATGAAAAAAGGTATGTGCCAAGAAATGGGGCCAGTCCCTGGAATCTTGGAAAGGCAAGAAAATGAATAACTTCTTACATAACTTGTAGAAGAAAACACAGCCAAACCAACATTTTTATGTTAGTCCATTCAGGCCTGTTTTGGACTTCTGACCTCTAGAGTAATAAGGGAATAAATTTGTGTTGTTTAAATTTACTAAGTTTATGGTAATTCTTTACAGCAGCAATAAGAAATAAATATGGTATACACATATATGTCTTTATTTTCACCACTAAGGTGACCTGAAAGCAACCACACTCCACTAATATACCTGATGCAGAGATCTTGGTTTCTAATACCATTCTCCATTAAAAGGAACCATAGCTCTTTGGGGGGGAAAAATAGCTGATACTAGAACTGGGTGAGGAAATATGAAAAATGAACCTGTGTATTTTATAGTGCCAGAAAGTAAAGAAGTGCTCTAACAAGTTAAAAAGACTTCACAAAGTTGGGCATTAAGACAGAGACACAGAAGCAAACTGAAAGAGCTTTCAGTTATCAAAGTAAAACAATTTGAGAAATAAAATAAATAATGAAATATTAGATTATAATGCAAAATATAAAATAAATATTCATAAGTTCATATGTATAAAAATAAATGATCAAATAAAATAAATGGGGAAGAAGAGACAAAATCCCCGGGTAGAAAGATTCCAAATAATTGTCATAGAAACTCTGTACTTAAGGAGGTAGAGCATAGTTCTCCAGTTCTTAAGTGTGGGATGTAGGTAATAACTTTTTCCCAATAGTACACTATGGAAAAGGGTTAGGTGGAAGGGTAATTTTACAATGAAGGAACACTACATTAATATCATCAATGATAAGTCATGTTGATAGTATATACCCTTGATATGATATGATGAAAATTCACTTTACCTATGTATCCTTCCACTTCTAAATTCATAACTTCAGTCTAATCATGGGAAAAACATTATCTAAACCATTATTGAGACACATACTACAAAACATCTGACCAATACACACTGTGAATATCAAAGCCAGAAAAAACAAGGAACCACTAAAGAGCTTAAGAAAATATGATGACTAAGTAGTCATTCTGGGTGGGATCTTCAAAGAAAAGGATATTAAATTAAGACTATGGAAATATGAATATGGCATAATTTTAGCTAATAATAATATATCAGTATTGGTTCATTAATTGTGACAAATCTATCATATGATTTTAACAATAGGGGAAAATAGATGTGAGATATATGGGAACCATCTGAACTATCTTGGTAATTTCTTTGTAAATTTAAAACTTTTGTAAAACAATAAATTTATTTAAGCAGATGTGTAATTAGTAAATTAGAAAGTGAAAGAGAAAATGGACATTTTAGGCAAAGGTGACACTGATCATAATGTGGCCAGAACCTGGTGTATTTAGACAGCACAGTTTTTGTATAAATAGAGTACAGACAGCTTAAAGTTTAGTTTGAGAGGATAAGTCTAGGAAGACAAATTTGTGGCTTGATTTTGAAAAGTGTCACATTTTAGAAAAATGTATTTGATGTCAATGAAAGATGAGCCTAAAAGGAGAAACAGGAAGCACAACAAAGGGAAAAGAATAACTAATCAGGAATATTTCCATTACAGCCTAGAAAAGAAAAAGTGAGAGCTCAAATTAATTAAACAATATAAGGTGAAAGACTAATAGGAACACAGAGACTGGGACTTGAGAAATTATGCATTTTAATATATCTTTCAACATTTGTCAGGCAAATAGAGCTGTGTATGAGAATATTTAAGCTACTAAGTTCATGGTAATTTTTACAGCAACAATAGTACATTAATACATAATATATATATACATATATTATATATTGACTGTTAGAGATGGCCTGAAAGGAATCGCACTCCACTACCATATCTAATGCAGAGATCTTGGTTTCTAATACCATTCTCCATTAGTTTGCAATTTTGGATGTACATCAGCATCACCTGAGTCAATGTTGACATTTCAGAGTTATAAGTTCTATTTAAATGAAATACCATATGGAATGACAGAGGCAGGGGAAAGGATATTTAACATATATTTTAGGTAATTTAGAATGAAAATTTTATGATACAAAGACCTCAGCATGAGAACCATGTATTGTTTGAGTAATTTAAACACACACACATGACAAGAAAAAAATGGTTAAAACAGCACAATCCAATGTAGGCTCTATTTTTAGCTCTTGTTTACTTCAAAAAAATTTAGCTAAACTGGAAATATAATTCAAGAAGATCTAAATTAGTATTATAATATTTAATCTACAAAATAGTCTAATACATTGACAAATAAATTATTTTTAATTTAGTTGATGTAAAATGATAATATGTATATTGAGTGTGTTTATGTAAATTATGTCATATTTCACAACATGAAAATAAAATTAACATGATATAGTCATATTGATTCATATTATAAGCCACAAATCATACACAATTCTTGCTTAAAATAATAAATGTATTTGGATTATGAATATCAATGTGTTTAAAGAGGTTTTTAAAAGATAATGATATGAGATAGTTTACTTGTACTTTGTTAATGTATAATGCTACTGACATCTGCAATTTTCAATGCATTAAACTTGTTGACTATTCCCTACATACACATTCAGTTCTGAAATATAATTAAAGCTCAGTAATGTACTATATGTCTATCTTTTAAAAAAATTACTCTAATGTGAAGGCAGATGCAAATTGTATTTGAATATGACTTCTAACTTTTGAAAGTAGTATTATGTTGTGTTTACAATGGAAGAGAATTTCAAAAGGGAATAACATTTTAAAAAAATCTATGTTTTTAGGTTTTTTATCATTAAAAATTGAGCTATGTAAAAATCTCATTCAAAAGAAGAAAACACAGGGTTCAAAGATGACAACAGAATAAGTGGAAGCTACACTTACCTCCTCTGGGCACCAAACCAGATTTACAGCTAAATTATAAAGTCATTAACAGGAATGACCAACTGAAGGACAGTTGAACAGGAATATTACTTCCAAGGATTTTTAGAAGTTACAGAGACTGGTAAGAAGGACAAAGACAGAGAGAGCTGGCCCCTGCATCCATATGCAGTGGCTGAGAAGCTGGAAAGATCTCTCAGCTGCAAACATCCCCCCTGAAAAGGGTGGCATCTCAGCTCCATGCCAAGACTCCCAAACCAGAACACCAGGGCTGGGAAGAGGAGCCTGCATAGCATCTGGCAGAGAAAATCAGCAGGAACTCTGTCTTCTGGTAAGAGGAGGGAGTCTGCTAGAATCCCAGGTGTTCTCCTAAAAAGTCATTGCATAAGAGCTTGCTCTTGGGCACTTATCTGGGGCTATGGTAGAGGAAAGGTGACTCAGAGAATTTGGGAGTCCTAAAGAGAAGATGGTAGTGGGACTATGGAGAAAGATCTGGGGGGTTGGCTAATAAGGTCCTGGTCCTGAGCCAACATCCCACACCACCCTCAGGGGCCATCTCCCAGGGTGGGGCACTTCTATTCTTACAGCACCAGATATGGGAGTGCACTAACTTGGTCCTCAAAATACTGGTGACACTACCCTGCCAAGCTTGAGTCCAGCAGAAAGGACTGTTGGCTATACACAATAGGAACCCATGGTGTGCACTTTTTCTGGAGAAAATATAGGCAGACTCTCATACAGTCATTGAACAGTGTAACTTTGAACAAGGGCAAATTTTTCACCCTTCTGTGGGTTTGATAGGCACCATCCACAACTGAAGACTTGCTTGTCAGGGCATCTCCACCTTCCAGTGGCTCAACTGGTGCCACCCTTAAAGGAAGGCTTTCTTGATCTGTTTGCCCAAGTCTTGCACAACTTGACCTGCTGAGCTTGCTCCTATAGTAAGGATGGCTGCCTGCACCTAAACTGAACATGCGGTGAACTCCCCCTGCAAGAGCTAGAGACTCTAGCAGAGACCAAGTGGTATGGCTCTGAAATAGGGGCCACATTCTCCCCATTGATTGCCTGACCATACTACCCTCAAGTAGGAAACCTACAAGCCAAATCTCCTGACCTAGTTGCCCTGCCTTACTGAGCTTGATCTACATGGCAGGGTGAGTGGGGCACTGTTAGTTTCAGCCCACTCTACAGCCTTTCTTCATTAGAGTCTGGAGGAAGTCAAGGCAACCTCAGGGATGAGGGGATGAGTAGCTAACAAGTAGATGCTGACCTCACAAGCTTTTGAACATTAACTAATCTTGCTGCAGTCAGAGCTTCAGAAAGCTCTTTCTGGTGGTACACAGCCTGGCTCCTCACACACATATACAGGCCAAGTATATAGAGCCACAAACAATGAATAACATGGTAGTTTAGACAAGTAGCCAAAAGCCAGTTATGCACAATGTTTAACATTGTCATGCCACAGAACCTTGGCCAAGTAGATCCAAAACCAACACCACCAGTGTGGGTTTAAAACTACACAAGAGCTAGACCTAACTAGCAACACAAATGGCACAGCCAAAGGGGGACTCTGGCAGATACCAGACACTGCCAGGAACAATTCTGCCTTGGAAGGCTGTCCCTGAACAGCAACTCATACAGAGTGAATAAGGTCTAACCTTATAGTCCACCTGCCTGAGGGTTAACTCTACCCACATATGGGCCAAAAGGATTCAATACTAAACTACAAAAGGAGAGGGAACATAAACTACACAACAATCATTTCTGGAATACCTAGCTCAGGTGATCTGGAAGATTATGCCACTGATACCCAAAGGCACCTACAATAAAAGGCCTTCATAACAAGCTTGAGAGTCATAGCAGATCTACCTAATATACAGAATTAAAAACAAAAAGGCAAACAAAATGGGGAGACAGAGAAATATTACCAAAATGAAAGAACAAAAGAAATCTTAAGAAAAAGTTATATAAAATAGAAGCAACTGATATACCATATGCAGAGTTTAAAACAATGGTTTACAGAATACTTATGGGCCTTAAGGGAAAATTGGATGATCTCAGTGAGAACTTAAACAAAGAGATGATAAGCATTAAAAAGAACATACAACCATAAAAAAGAATGAGTCAGAAATGAAGAATACAATATCTGAAATAAAAAATACACTAGAAAAAAGCAGATCAAATTAGCTATTTAGAGGACAAGAGAATAGTAAGCACACAAGCAGAACAACAATAAGAAAAGAGAATCAGTTCCTTGATGGGGTCACATCTCCATGACATGGCAACAAGAGCCAACCTGCCTGTCAGGGGCACCTTCCTGACACAGCAACCACGGCTGGCTTGACAGCCACCTTGAGGGGGTCACAGAGCTGACTTTCCTGCCTCCTTGACAGGATAGCATTGCTGGCTTGACTGCTGGCTTGCCTGCCTCCCTGATGAGGTCACAGAGCTGGTCTGCCTGCATCCCTGCCAGTGGCGCCTCCCTGATGTGGTGCACATGACCAACCTGCCTGTCTCCTTGATGGAAGTGCACAGTCAACCTGAATGTCTGCCTGCCTGCCTCCCAGCCAGCAGTGCCTTCATTACAGGGCACACAAGGTCTGCCGGCATGGCCTGCCTTCTTAACAGAGTATAGCAAACCTGCTTGCATGACTACCTGCTGTGCACCTTGACAGGTTGCCCATGGCCTCTGGGCCTGCCTGCCTGCTGCTTCTCCTTGGCAAGACCCTCCAGGCCTGCCTAACTGCCTGCCTGATTCTTTGACACAGTGTGAAAGTCTTACCTGCCTACTTGGCCTACAGCCTTGACACAGTGCACCTGACCTTGACATACTGACACAAACACACAAGCCTGCCATCAGGACCTGTCTGCTGTACCAAGTGCCCTGGGACTACCAAAAATGAGGCCTTATTCATGTTCTGCAGCCTTGGCCTGGTATCCCAGACACCTGGCACAATAAAAAAAGGAGACAAAGAAACAACATCCAAAAGAAAGAAAAGAAAAAATTGCCAAAAAAAAAAAAAATAGATGAAATGGAGGCAAGAAATATATCAGATATAGACTTAAAAAGAATTATTATAAGGATGCTCAAGAAATGTAATAAGAATCAAGTGGAAAAGAGGAATGCCATAGCTAAAATAAAGAATACACGGCAAAGAATCAATAGTAGATTAGAAGAAACTGAAGACTGAATAAGTGAATTAGAAGAGAAGGTAGAAACAAAACACCCAATAAAAGCAGCAGTTAGAAAAAAATATTAAAAAGCAAGAAGAGAGTTTAAGGGAGCTTTGGGACAACATGAAACGTAACAATATCCACATCACAGGGGTTCCAGAAGGAAAAGAATCCAAGGAAGGATTAGAGAACATGTTTGAAGAAATTACAGAAAACTTCCCTAACCCGGTGAAGGAAAAAATCACTCAAGTTGAGGAAACACAGATAGCCCAAATCAAAATGAACTGAAACAAACAAACAAACAAACAAAAAAACCCACCCACACCTAGACACATCAAAATTAAAATGACAAACATTAAAGATAAAGAAAGAATCTGAAAAGCATCAAGAGAGAAACAGAAACTTACATATAAGGGAGCACCCATTAGACTGACAGCTGATTTCTAATAGAAACACTTCAGGCCAAAAGGAAGTGGCATGAAGTATTCAAAGTAATGAAAAATAAAGGACTGAATCCAAAACTACTTTATCCAGCAAAGTTATCACTCAAAATTGAAGGTGAAATAAAGAACTTCACAGACAAAAAATGTCTAAAGGAATTTATTACTACCAAACCAGCATTATAAGAAATGCTAAAGGGGCCAGTGGAAGAAGAAGAAATATAGAGAAAGAGGGGAAAAAAGACATAAAAAAGAATGGCAATAAATAAGTATCTATCAATAATAACCTTAGATGTAAATGGCTTAAATGATCCAATCAAAAAGCATAGGGAAGCTGAATGGATATGAAAACATGACCCATATATATAAGCTGTCTACAAGAGACTCACCTCAGAACAAAGGACTCATACAGAATGAAAGTGAAGGGATGGAAAAAAATTTTTTCCTACTAATGGAAATGAAAAAAAGCTGGGTAGAAATACTCATATCTGACAAAATAAACTTCAAAATGAAAACCATAACAAGAGACAATGTAAGTCATTACGTAACACTAAAGTGATCCATACTGCAAGAGGATATAACCCTGATAAACATATATGCATCCATTGTAGCAGCACCCATATACAAAAACAAACAAACAAACAAAAACTTCTGGAGAACTTTAAAAAACAGATTGACTGCAATACAATCATAGTAAGAGATTTTAATACCCCACTAACGTCACTGGATAGATATTCCGGACAAAAAAATCAATGACATAGAGATCCTTAATGACAAACTATATCAGATAGAATTAATTGACATTTACAGAACATTCCACCCCCAAAATACAAATTATACATTCTTCTCCAGTGCACACAGAACATTCTCAGGCAGACCACATGTTAGGACATAAAACAGGTTTCAACAAGTTCAAGAAGATTAAAATCATATCAACCATATCATATCACAATGGTACAAAATAAGAAATCAACTACAATAAAAACACTAAAGAACATCCAAACACCAGGAGGCTAAAAAACATGTTATTAAAAATGAGTGCGTTACCATAGAGATCAAGGAAGAAATAAAAAACTTCTTGGAAAAAAGTGAAAATGATCACACAACAACCCAAAATCTATGGGATACAATGAAAGCAGCCCTGAGAGGAAAATCCACAGTATTACAGATCTACCTCAGAAAAACAAAAAAAAACTTCTAATAAATTATTTAACCCTACAAATTTAAGACTTATAAAGAGAACAACAAGAAAAACCCAAAGTAAGCAGAAGGAAAGAAACAGTAAAGATCAGAGTGGAACTAAATGACATAGAAACTAAAAAACAATACAGAAAAATCAAAGAAACAAAGAGCTGGTTTTTTGAAAAAATAAACAAGATTGATGAATCTTTCGTCAGACTAATTAAGAAAGAGAAAGGACCCAAATAAACAAAATCAGAAAGAAAAGAGGTGAAGTAACAACTGATCCAACAGAAATACCAAGGACTGTAACAAAATAATATGAACAACTATATGCCATGAAGCTGGACAACCTGGATGAAATGGAAAAATTCCTAGAAAAATACAGTCTTCCAAAACTCAATCAGGAAGAGTCAGAAAATGTGACTAGGCAGATAACTACTGATGAAGTTGAAACAGTAACCAAAAAACCCAGCACACAGAAGCCCTTGGCTGGATGGATTCACACTGGAGTTTTATCAAGCATTCAAAGAAGAACTAACAACTCTACTACTCAAATTATTCCAAAATATTCAAAAGGAAGGAATATTTTCAAATATTAGCCTAATATTTGCCTAATTTCAAAACCAGATAAAGACACTACAAAAAAGGAAATTAGAGGCTAATATCCCTGATGAACATAGATGTTAATATCCTCAACAAAATATTAGCAAATCACATCCAGTAATACATTTTAAAAAATCATACATTGTGACCAAGTAAGATTTATTCCAGGGATGCAAGGCTGGTACAATATTCGGGAATCAATAAATGTGATACACCACATAAACAAATTGAAAGACAAAAATCACATGATCATATCAATAAGTGCAGTAGAAGCATTCAACAAAAATCCCATTTTTGATAAAACCATTTTCTTTAAATTTTTTTTTAATATATCTTTATTGATTTCAGAGAGAGGAAAGGAGAGGGAGAGAGAGATAGAAACATCAATGATGAGAGAGTCATTGATCCAGCCCGCAACCCGGGCATGTGCCCTGACCGAGAATCGAACCCTGATTGCCTGGATCCCAGGTCGACTCTCAACCGCTGAGCCACGCTCGGCCGAGTGATAAAACCATTTTTGATAAACCCATTTTTGATAAAATCTCTCAGGAAAGAGGGAATAGAGAGATGATACCTCAACATAATAAAGGCCAAGTATGACAAACCTATAGCCAACATCATACTCAATAGGCAAAAACTAAAACCATTTCTCCTAAGAACAAAAACAAGACAGGGATGTCCAATTGCACCATAGTATATTCAGTATAGTATTGGAAGTACTTGCCACAGTGGTCAGAAAAGAAGAAACAAGAATTGGCATTCAAAATGGAAAAGAGGAAGTAAAACCCTCATTATTTGCAGATAAAATGATAGTGTACATAGAAAACCCTAAAGACTCCACCAAAAAACTACTAAACTAAATGAATTTGGCAATGTAACAGGATGCAAAATTAACACCCAGAAATCCCTGGCATTTTTATACACCAATAGTGAGCTCCCAAAAAGGGAAACTAAAAAAGCAATCCCTTTTACCATTGTAAGAAAAAAATTAAGATACTTAAGAATAAACTTAACCAAGGAGGTAAAAGACCTATACTCAGAAAAATACAGGACATTGGGAAAAAAATGGTAGAGAAAGATATAAACAACTGGAAGAATATCCTGTGTTCATGGATTGATAGAATTAACATCATTAAAATGTCCATACTACACAAAGCAATCTATAAATTCAGTGTAATCTCTATTAAAGCACCAAGGGCATATTTTACAAATCCAGAACAAACACTCCAATTATTTATATGGAACCAAAAAAGACCACAAATAGCCATGGCAATCTTGAGAAAGAACAAATTCTGCAGGATCACAATACCTAATATTGTTATACTACAAAGCCTCTGTAATCAAAACACCTTGGTACTGGCACAAGAACAGACATATAGATCAGTGGAATAGAACAAAGAACCCAGAAATCAAACCAAAACTTTACACTCAATTAATATTTGACAAAGGAGGGTAGAGCATACAATGGACTAAGGACAGTCTCTTCAACAAATGGAATTGAGAAAATTAAATAAGAACATGCAAAAAAAAAAAAATGAAGCTAGACCACTAACTCACAAAATAAAAAAGAAGAAACCCAAAATGGATAAAATAATTAAATGTAAGTAGTAAAACCATAAAAATCCCAGAAGACACTGTAAGCAGCAATATCTCGGACATCTACTTTAGTAATGTTTTCTGATACATCACCTAGAACAATGAAAAAAAAAAGGAGAAAATAAACAAGTGGGACTACATCAAAACAAAAAGCTTCTGCACAGCAAAAGAAACCATCAACTAATCGAAAAGGGAGCCCAGTGTATGGGAGAAGATATTTGCCAATGATACATCTGATAAATTATTATTTTCCAAAATATACAAAGGACTCATACAACTTAACAAAAAAGAAGACAATACAATTAAAAAATGGGCAAAGGACTTAAATAAACACTTCTCTGAAGTCAAAATACATATGAAGCCAAGAGACATATGAAAAAATGCTCAAAGTCACTAAACATCAGAGAGATGCAAATTAAAACAACAATGAGATATCACATCACAATTGTCAGAATGGCTACCATCGATGAATCATCAGTTGACAAGTACTGGTCAGGATGTAGAGAAAAGGGCACCCTAGTACACTGCTGATGGAAATGAAGACTAGTACAGACAATATGGAAAACTGTATGGAATTTTCTCAAAAAATTAAATATGGAACTTCACTCTGACCCAGTGATCCCAGTACTAGAAATATATCCTATGAAACACAAAACACTAATGGGATAGAACTTATGCACACCATGTTCATAGCACAACAATTTAGAATACCTAAGATCTGGAAACAGCCCAAGTGCCCATCAATAGATGAGGGGATAAAGAAGCTGTGGTACATTTACATCATGGAATACTACACAGCTATAAAAATGAAGGATCTCTTACCCTTTGGGACAGCATGGATCGACCTGGAGAGCATTATACTAAGTGAAATAATACAGTCAGAGAAAGACAAGTACCACATGATCTCATTCATATATGGAATCTAATAAACAAAATAAACTGAGGAACAAGGTAGATTCAGAGATATAGAACCATGGAGCACTGGGGTTGAGGTGTGAGAGGGAGAGATATTATTCAAAGAACTTAGACACATATATACATGACCTATGGACACAGGTTATAATGTGGAGAAAACCTGGGGGTTTGTGGATGGATGCCTGTTGGAAGGGTTCAATGGGTGTAAAAAAGAGGACATCTGTAATACTTACAACAATAAAGAAAAAAATTACATAGAAAAAATTGTTTTCCTGAACAAGCAAAAAAATAAAAATAAAAAAAAAATTAATTAAATTAGGAACTTCTAAGAAACCTCTAAGACTACATCAAGTGCAGCAACATCCACATTATAGGGGTACTAGAAATATAAGAGAGTGATCAAGGGACAGAGAACCTCTTTTAAGAAATCATGGCTGAAAATGTTACTAACCTGGTGAAGAAAAGCGTCGTACAAGTTCAGGAAGCTCATAGAATTCCAATCAAAATAAACCCAAAGAGATCCACACCAAGACACATCCTAATTAAGATAACAAATGTTAAAACCAAAGAGGGGATCTTATAAAAGCAAGGGAGAAGCAGTTAGTTACCTGCAAGGGAGCACCATAAGGCTGTCAGCTGATTTCTCAACAGAAACACATCAGGCCTGAAGGGATTGGCATGCAGTATTTAAAGTGGTAGAAAAGCAAGAAGCTACAACCAAGACTACTCTTTCCACCAAGACTAGCACTTAAAATTGATTGCTACAGAAAGAGCTATCCAGACAAATAGCAAAACAAAAAAAACACATGAACAAAAAACACTAAAGGAGTTAATTACTACCAAACAAGCTTTGCAAGAAATGTTAAATGACCTGCTTTAATAAGAAAAAATACTTTGAAAGCAAGCAAAGAATATATGTATAGAGAATTAAATGGCAATAAATAAGTACCTATACATAATACCTTTATAAATAGATTAAATATTCCAATGAATAGATATAAGGTTACTGAATGGATATGAAAGCACAACCCTTATATATGCTTTATACAAGAGACCTACCTCAGAACAAAAGATGTACATTGATTCACAGTGAAGAGATGGAAAAAAAAAATTTAATGCAAATGGAAACAAAATAAAGCTGAAGTAGCAATACCTACATAAAACAATATAAACTTCAAAACAAAGAGTATATATAGCAAGACACGAAGAAGGGCACTACATAATGTTGAAGGAAGCAAGACAAAAAGAGGATGTAACTCATGTAAACATTCATACACCCAACATAAGAACACTCAAATATGTAAATCAAATCCTGATAAACATAAAAAGAGCAATAATAATACAGCCATAGTAGGGGATTTTAACACCTTATTAACATCAAGCATATCAATCATCTTCTCTGACCATAATGCTATGAAACAAAAAATCTACCACAATTAAAAAAGAAAAACTAAAGAGCACTCAAATACATAGAACCTAAATAACATGTTATTAAACAATGAATGAGTGAATGAGATAAAGGAAGAAATCAATAGCTACCTGGAAAAAAATAAAGTGAACATAAAACAACCCAAAATATATGGGACACAGTGAAAGCAGTCCTGAGAGTAAAATTCAAAGCATTATAGGTCTACCTGAAGAACCAAGAAAAATCTCAAATAAACAATTTCATACTACACCTAAAAGAACTAGAAAAAGACAACAGGCTCAGAGGAAGTAGAAGAAGGGAAATAATAAAGAATACACCAGAAATAAATAGCACAGGGACTAAAAAAAATAAATAAATAAACAATACAAAAGATCAATGGGACCAATAGCTGATTCTTTGAAAAGTTAGACAAGATTGACATACCTATAACTAGACCCATCAGGAATTAAAGAAAGAGAATCCAAAAGAATAAAATCAGAAATGAAGAAAGAAAAGTAACAACTGACACCGCAGAAATGCAAAGTATCAGAAAAAAATAAAAAGAGAAACTAAATGCCAACGAATTGAACTACATTGGTGAAATAAATAAATTCCCAGAAAAACACATTCTTCCAAATTGAATCAGGAAGAATCAGAAATCCTGAATACACAAATTACAATTAATGAAATCAAAGCACTAATAATAAAAAAAAAGCCGCCCAGGAGACAAAAGCCCTGGGTCAAATGGCTTCATAGGTGAATTTTACCAACCATTCAAAAGATTACTAACACCTATCTGTCTCAAACTATTCCAAAAAATTCAAAAGGAGAAAAGACTACTAAGCTCTGTTTATGAGGCCAGCATTACCCTAATTACAAAAACAGATAAAGACAAAACAAAGAAAGAAAATTATAGGCTAATATCCATAATGAACATAGATACTAACAAAATATTAGCAAACCAGATCCAGAAATACTTTTAAAAAATCACACATGTTTATCAAGTGGGGCGTTTTCTAAAGATTCAAAGTTGATATGTCACATAAACAAAACGAAAGATAAAAATCACAGGATCATATCAATAGATGCAGAAAAACATTTGGTAAAATCCAGCAATCACTTATGATAAAAACTCTTAGGAAGCTTGGAAAATATGGGTAATACCTCAAAATAATAAAGGCCATATATGACAAAACTACAGCCAGCATCAGTCAATGGGAAAAACTAAAAGTGTTCCCCTTAATATCAGGAACAAGATGGGTGTGTCTTCTTTCACCACTCTGATTCAACATAGTAGTGCAAGTACTAGTAACATATATCTAACAAGGAGAAATAAAAGGCATCCAAATTGGAAAGGAGGAAGTAAAACTGTCATTATTCCCAGGTGATATGGTATTGTACATAGAAAATCCTAAATATTTCACCAAAAAAACCCCCTACTAGATCTAATCAATATTTTCTGCAAAGTAACATGAGGATACAAAATTAATATTCAAAAATCAGTGGCATTTTTATACATCAATAATAAACTATCAGAAAGAGAAATTAAGAAAACAATCACATTTACTATTATACCAAAAAATAAGATAAGTGGAAATAAATATAAACAAGGAGGAAAAAGACATATAGGATAATGAAGAAAGAAATTGAGAAAGATACAAACAAGTGGAAGCATATACCATATTTTTGGACTGAATGAATTAGCATCATTAAAATGTCAATACTACTCAAAGCAATCTATAGAGTCAATGCAATTCTTATTAAAATACCAATGGCGTGTTTTAAAGATATAGAACAAATGCTCAAAAATTTATATGGATCCTGAATATCCTCATCTATCTTTAGGGGAAAAACAAAGTTGGAAGTACCACACTACTTAATATGAAACTATATGACAAGTCTGTTGAAATCAAAACAGCCTGGTACTGGCATAAGAACAGGAATACAGATCAATGGAACAGAATAGAAAGCCCAGAAATAAACCTATGCCTACATGGAAAACAAATGTTTGACAAAGGAGACAAAAACACACAATAGGAGGACAATCTATTCAATAAATGGTGATGGGAGAATTAGACAGGCACATGCAAAATATGAAACTAGACCACCAACTTACACCTTACACAAAAATACACATAAAATGATTTTAAGACTTAAGTGTATGTTCCAAATCCATAAAAATCCTAGGAGAAAACATAGACAGTAAAATCTCAAACACCTCTTATAGCAATGTTTTTGCTGATACATCTCATTGGGTATGAGAAACAAAGGAAAACATAAACAAATTAGAGCACATAAAACTAAAAAGCTTTTTGCCCAGAAGAAGGTATCATCAACAAGAGGATTCCAAGGTGGTGGCACACTAAGTTCAAGCTATACTGACATTCTCCCAGGACCAAACTGGAATTACAACTAAAATATAGAAAAATAATCCTGAATAACCAACTGAAGACTACCTGGAGAGAACCTTTATAACCAAGGACATAAAGAGGAGGACACATCAAGACTGGTAGGAAGTGCAGAGGCATGAGAGGGCTGGCCACACTCCCACAGGCAGTAGCTGAAGTCTTGTAGGGATATCTTAGCTGCAAAGTGCACCCCCTGAGAAGTTTGGGGTCTAAACCCCAAACCAAGTTCTTCAGCCCAAAGCATGAGAACTGGGAAAGGTGCCCATATAACATTTGGCTGTGAAAACCACTGCAGTTTCTTTCCACGAGGGAATGATGACTGGAAAAGCAAAAAACCTCTTAAAGGGCCAATGCACAAAATTTTGTGTTCAGCTAATAACCTTGGACTCCAGCAAATGTAGGGCAGAGTGGACTAGTTTGTGTGAGGATGATCCTGGATTGGTGGCTCTGGGGAGAAAGCTGAGAGGGCAGATGCCTGGATCCCTGTGCTGAGTCATTCCACCATACTGCAGAGGCCATCATTCTCAGGCAAACCATTACCATCCTGATAGCTTTAGCCTAAAAGGAAGCAAATGTTCCACCCATGGGAAACATTCTCGCCCAACCATTTGGACTTTACACCCTGCATTAGTCTACAGCCTGAGGCTCATAAAGTGAGGCTAACAATGAGCCTGCAGGTATAGGCTGATCTCTGGGTGCTTTAAATCTTTGGCTCATCTGCTTATGAAACCAGGGTTAGTAAAAGTAGACTTTGATGCACAGGTTGGTCTTTTCCAAATGCACTCAGCCCCAGCAGGAGACATAAGCTCTGGATTACTTATACCTCCAAACAGGGTGCTCAGGGTTTGTAACAATCAGCATCTGAAAGTGCCCTGCACCAGACTCTCTGAAGAGGCCCAATATGAATAAACCCAGTGTCCAGCTTCAGACACCAACAGAGCAGGATCCAAAAAGCTTCACAAGCTGTATATACACAGGAAAATATTGGAAAGTTCCAAATCCTGCTGAGGTGAATAATACATGGTGTGGTAAGTACCTGCAGCACAGCATGCATACTGTGTTGGGTGTTGAGCCTCACTGTAAGCTAGCCTGAGGATTGATCCTGTGCATGAATAAGCCAATAGCAATAAAGGCTAAATTACAACAGGGGGGTCCACACAATGTGCACAAGGGACATTATTAGAGCACCAATTTCTGGTGATCAGGGAGACAGGACCAGTAGGTTCCACAGGTCACCTACTACATAAAGCAACCTTACCAAGACTGGGAGTCACAGAAGATAAACTTAATACATAGAAACAAACCCAAACAGGTAGCCAAAATGGGGAAACAATAAAAAAAAGACCCAAATGAAAGAACAAGATACTTCTATAGAAGAAGAGCTAAACAAATTAAGATAAGCAATTTATCAGGTATAGAGATCAGAGTGATGATTATACTGATGCTTAACAGCATGAAAAAGATATAGAAACAATTAAAAACAATTGGTCAGAAATGAAGAATAACATAGCAGAAATAAAAAATACACTGGAATGAATAAACAGCAGATTAAAGGAAGCCAAGGGCCAGATCAACAAATTAGAAGGCAAGGTAGAAAAAAAATCACTCATTCAGAGAATCAAAAAGAAGAAAATTAAACAGCATGAGGAGAGCTTAAAGGATCTGTGGGACAACATAAAATGTAAAATATACTCATCATGAGTTCTAAAAGAAGAAGAAAGTGAGCAAGAAATAGAGAACCTGTTTGAAGAATAATGGCAGAAAAGTTCCCTAACCTGGTGAAAGAAAAAGTCACACAAGTTCAGGAAGCACAAAGAGTCCCAAGCAAGAAGAACCCAAAGAGGACCATGCCAAGACACAGTATAATTAAAATACCCAAAATTAAATGAAACAAAGAGAAAATCTTAAAGGCAGCAAGAGAAAAGCAATCGGTTACCTACAAAGGAGCTTCCATAAGGCTGTCAGTTGATTTCTCAACAGAAATTGCACAGGCCAGAAGGGACTGGTATGAAGTAATAAAGGTAAAAAAAAGCATGGATCTGAAACCAAGACCACTCTATTCAGCAAGGCTATCATTCAAAACAGATGGTGAAATAAAGAGCTTCCTAGACCAAAACCAAACAAACTTACTAACAAAAAAAAAGTTAAGGGAGTTTATACCCACCAAACCAAGACTGCAAGAAATATCAAAAGGACTGCTGTAATAATAAGAAATAGCAAGAGATGAAGATAGGCATAAAGAAAAAAGATAACAATAACTACCTATTAATAAGCTTAAGTGTAAATAAATTAAAGGCTCCAATCAAAAGATATAGGGTAGTTGAATAGATAAGAAAACATGACCCATATATATGCTGTCTACAAGATACCCACCTCAGAAAAAGAAAAAAAAAAAGAGTCACATAAGATGAAAGTGAAGGGAGGAAAAACATTCCATGCAAATGGATGTGAAAAAGAAACTGAGTTAGTAATACTCATATATAAAATTTTGACTTCAAAATGAAGACAATAACAAGAGAAAGTCAGTACATAATACTAAAAAGATCATTCCAACAAGCAGATATAAACCTAGTAAACATATAAGCACCCAATATAAGAGCACCTAAATATATACATACATCTGGAGGACATTAAGAGAGAGATTGATAGCAATACAATTATAGAAAAGGACTTTAACATCCCACTGACATCACTGGCTAGGTCTTCCAGACAAAAAAATCAATAAGGAAACAGTAACCCTGTATGTCACACTAGATCAGATGGGTTTAGGAAACCTGAACAGACCAATAACAACTAATGAAATTGAAGCAATTGAAGCAGTGATCAACAAAAGCCCAGCAAACAAAACCCAGTATGGAACAGCTTCACAAGGGAGTTTTACCAAAAATTAAAATATGAACTAATACAAATACTCCTCAAACTACTCCAAAAAATTCAAGAGAAAGGAGCACTTCCAAGCTTTTTTTACAAGGCCAGCATTATCTTAATTCCAAAATCAGATAAAAACACTACAAAGAAAGAATTACAGGCCAATGTTTCTGATGAACTAAAATCCTTTAAAAAATATTGGCAAGCCAGATCCAGGAATATAGTAAAACACTCATACAACATGACCAAGTGGAATTTATTCCAGAGATGCAAGTTTGGTACATATTCACAAATAAATAAATGTGATACATCATATAAATAAATTGAAAGATTAAAAAAATGATCATATTAATAGATGCAGAAAAAGCATTTGACAAAATCCAAGACCCATTTTCAATAAAAACTCTCAGAGAAGTGGGAATAGAGGAATCATATCTCAACATAAAAGAGGCTATATATAAAAACTGCAGGCAACATCATACTCAAGGGCAAAAACTAAAGACATTTTCCCTAAGAACAGAAACAAGACAGGGATGTTCATTTTCACCATTCTTATTCAACATAGTAGTGGAAGATTAACCACAGCAATCAGACAGGAAGAAAAAATAAAAGGCATCCAAATTAGAAAGGAGGAAACAAAAATGTCATTATTCACAGATGACACAATATTGTACTTAGAAAAACCAAAACCTCCACCAAAAAACTATTAGATTTAATAAATGAACTTTGGCATTACAAAATTAACATCCAGGAATCAATGGTATTTTTATACACCAACAATGAACTCCCAGAAAGAGAAATTTTGAAAAATTCCCATTATTATTCCAACAAAAAATATTAAGATATTTAGGAATAAACTTAACCAAGGAAGTAAAAGACCCAAACTCAGAAAACTACAGGATGTTTAAAAAAAGATAAGAGATATGTAAACAAGTGGGAGAATATACCATGTTTTTCATGAATTAGAAGAATTAACATCAGTGAAATGTCCAAAATACCCAAAGCAATCTATAAATTCAATGCAGTCACTATTAGAATACTAACTGCATATTTCACATATCCAGAACCAAAGTACCAAACATTTATATGGAACCAAAATATCCCGAAGAGCGTTAGCAATCTTGAAAAATAAGAACAAAGTTTGAGGGATCACAATACCAGATATCAAGTTATACCACAAAGTCACTGTAAATTAAACAGCCTTTTACTAGAACAAGAAGAGGCATGGAGATGAATAGAACACAACAGAGAACCCAGAAATTGACCCAAGCCATTATGCACAATTAATATTTGGCAAGGGGGGCAAGAGAACACAATGGTGTGAAGACAGTCTCTTCTATAGATGTTTGGAAAACTGAACAGGTACATGCAAAAAAATGAAAGTAGAGAACTTACACCTTATAAAGTAATAAACTCAGAATAGATAAAAGTCTTAATAGTAAGTAATGAAACCATAAAAATTTTCAAAGAAAACATAGGCAACTAAATCTTAGACATCTCATGTAGCAGAATTTTCACCAATATGTTTCCTAGGGCAAGAGAAACAAAGAAAAAATAAACAATTGCAACTAAATCAAACTAAAAACTTGTGCACAGCAAAAGAAACCAGCATCCAAATGATTAGGGAATATGCTATAATGGAGAACACACTTGCCAATAATACATCTGAAAAGATGTTATTTTCCAAAGATTATAAAGTACTCATAAAAATAAAAAAATGGAAGACAAACAAACCTTTTAAAAAATGGACAGAGGACCTCAATAAACAATTCTCCAAAGAGGACATACAAATGGACAAGAAACATGAAAAAATTCTCAACATCACTAATACCAGAAACATGCAAATGAAAACTGCATTTAGATGCCCTAACTAGTATGTCTCTGTGGTTAGAGCATTGGTCCACATACTAAATGGTCTCAAGTATGTTCTGGTTAAGGGCACATACTTCATTTGCAGGCTCGATCCCTGGTCTGGTTCAGAGCATGTGCAGTAGGCAATCAGTGTGTCTCTCTCACATTGATGTTTCTCTCTCTTTCTCTCTCTCTCCCTCTTCCACTCTCTCTGAAAAGCAATGAAAAAAATATTCTCAAGTGAGTATTAAAAAATAATGATATAAAAATAAAACTACAGTGAGGTACCATCCCATACCTGTCACAATTGATACCATATAATCAACAAAAACTAGTGCTGATGAGGATGTGGAGGAAAAGGAAACCTAGTACACTGCTGGTAGGAATGTAGACTGGTAAACCACTATGAAAAACAGTGTGACATTTCCTCAAAAATTAAAGTGTAGCCTGGCTGGGCATGGCTCAGTGGTTGAGTGTCAATCTAGGATCCAGGTGATCAGGGTTTGATTCCTGGTCAGGGGTGTGCAGGATGCAGCCAATCAATGACTCTCTCATCATTGATCTTTTAATCTCTCTCTCTCTCCCTCTTCTTTTCTCTCCCTGAAATCAATAAAGATATATTTTTTTAAAAAATTAAAGTGTATGTGCCATAAGAACCAGAGATCTCACTTGTAGGTATATAACTTAAGTACCTTAGAACACCAATCATAAAGAATATTTGCACCCCTAGGTTCATAGCAGCAATATTTATAATAGCTAAGGTCTGAAACAGCCCAAATAACCATCAGCAGATAAGTGGATAAAAATGTTGTGGTACATTTACACAGTAAAATATTATGCAGTTGTAAAAATTAAAGTTCTATGACCCTTTGAGACAACATATAGGACCTGAAGAATATTATGCCAAGCAAAATAAGTCACAGAACAACAAATATCACATGATCTCACTTATATGTGGAATCTAATGTACAAAATAAACTGACAAAATAGACGCAGATACATAGAAGCATGCAACAGACTGACGAATATCAGAGGAAAGGGGAAGACAGGAAGAGATTAACCAAAAAACTTATATGCACATATGCATAATGCATGGACACGTATGGACACAGATGATAGTGCAGTGAATGCCTGAGGAGGAAGTGGGATCTTGGAGGAAGGGATTATTGGGGGAGACAAAAGGGACATCTGTAATGTATTAAACAATAAAGATAATTTTTTTAAAAAATAGACTTAGGAAATAAAAAAAAATACACATAGGATTAAAGTGAAGTGAGAGAACAAATTTTCCTTGCAAATGGAAATGAAAGAAAGCTGGGGTAGCATTAATTATATCCTACTAAATAGACTTCAAAGCAAAGCCCATAAAGAAAAAAAAAAAATGTCACCACATAATACTAAAGGGATTGATACAACAAGAGGATATAGCGCTGGTTAACATATATGCACCCAATATAGGAGCAGCTAAATATTTAAAAAAAAACTCTTGGAGGACTTAAAGGGAGAGAATTACAGCAATACAATCATGGTACAGTACTTCAACACCCCAATGACTTCATTCAATAAATATTCTAAACCAAAAAAATCAACAAGGAAAGAGCAACCTTAAATGACACACTAGATCAGATGGACTTAATTGACATTTACAAAGCATTTCATTCCAAAGCTGCAGAATATACATTCTTTTTAAGTGCACATGGAGCATTCTCAAAGATAGACCACATTAGGACATAAACTAAGTCTCTATAAGTTCAAGAAGACTGAAAACATATCAAGCATCTTCTCAGATCATAATGGCATGAAATTAGAAATCAACTACAATAAAAACACTCAGAAACATTCAAACACATGGAGGTTAAATAATGTGTTATTAAACAATGAATCATTTACCAAAATATCAAGGAAGAAACCAAGATCCTCCTGGAAACAAATAAAAATGAACACACAACAACTAAAAATCTATGGGACACAGAGAAAGCAGTGGTGAGAGGGAATTCCATAGAGCTACAGGCAAAACTTCCAAGAAAAAGAAAAATCTTTAATAAATCATCAAAATCTAGAACTAAAAGAATTAGAAAGTGACGTCAAAGCAATAGTAGTGTGAGAGATACCTTTGGCCTCTGTCCCTGAAATTTCAGCAAATTAACCAACTAAAATCAACAAAGAATTCCCTACTCAACAAAGAGGTATGTCTGAGAGACTAGCATGCTGAAACATCTAAAGTTTGGCAAATGGGAATAAGCAGGAGGTGAGAAAGGAGGAGAACTCAGAAGCAGCCCTGCAGCCAGGAGCTCACAGCATGGCTGGAAAAGGGGAGGAAGCCAGTGGTAGAAGTTGCTTCTTTCAGCTGGGAGGAAGAGAGAGCTTCAAGAGCAGCCCAGGAGGGTGATGGCAGAGAACAGTGACTAAGCCAGCAGATGCCTCAAAGAGCATGAGAGGTCTGCCTTGAGGCTCTCCACAGTTAGGCAGGAGTGTTTCTGGTAAAGAAACAGAACCACAGAGCACAGTAGTCCCTTGAACTCCCAAAACTCACCTACCTTTGCCCTTGGTGTCTGGTCAAGGAACATTTTATCTGCAAACCATTAGTGATTACAGTAGAACTTCTGTTTCCCTCTGTGACTGACCCCAGGATTTGGTGCTTGGGGCTAGACCCCATGGAGGATGCAAGGCTGCCATTAAGGTGAGGGCAAAACAAAACACACACCCAAGCAACCTGACTGTAATGTCTTACAGAAGCCCATGGAGGTCAAGTCAGGGAGATCACAGAGGTAAAAAAATCTTATGATTCAGTGCCATCTACAGGAAAATAGTAGATAGACCTCTTCAGAGAGCACTGCTATAGAAGGGACATTTATGCCTAGATGAAGAAGAGAAGCAAATACCATTAACAACCATGGTAATGAGGATAATCAGAAAGAAAATGAAAAATCCCCAGAAAGCAAGCAGGAACACATGGAAATATGTGATATAAATGACAGAGATTTCAAAATTGCAGTTCTGAAAATAATGAGGTGTGAGAAAATCAAACAGACAAATCAGTGCAATCAGAAAACAAATCAATGAAGAAAACAAGTACTTTAAGAAAGAGATTGAAACTTAAAAAAATCAGAAATCTTGGATATAAAGCATAAAATTAAGGAGATTAGGAATGATCTACTAAGGATAGAAAACAGCCAACCAGATGGGGGGAAAAATTAGTGATATTGAAGATATTAATCTACAAATAACACAGAGGGAAGAGAGAGACCTGAAAATAAAGAAAAATGAAAGAGGTCTATGAGAACTATCTGACTCCATCAGAAAAAGCAATGTTAGAATTATTGGCATTCCTGAAGAAGAGAGGGACAAGGGAACAGAGAGTCTATTTAAACAAATAGTGAATGAGAACTTCCCAAACCTATGGAAAGAACTAGATCCTCAAATCCAAGAAGCAAACAGAACACCTCATTACTTCAAAGAGGCCCTCTTCAAGGCACATCAAAAACTAATGACAAAAAAAAAAAAAAAATTCTTAAAGATGCCAGGGAAAAGAAAGAAGTGACCTACAAAGGAAAACCCATCAGAATTAAATCTGTGTTCACAGCAGAAACTACAAGCCAGAAGAGAGGGTAACCAAATATTCAAATGTCTGAAAAAGAGAAATTACCAGCCATGAATAGGATATCCGGCAAAATTATCCTTTACATATGTAGGAGAAATTAAGACATCCCCAGACATACAGAAGCTGAGAGATTTTATCACCAGAACACCTCCTTTACAGGAAATACTCATGGGAGGTGTTCTATTTGAAACAAAGAAAAAAAAGGTCACAACATTATGAGTAAGATCACCAAAAAACTTACAGCATAAATAGGGATAATTTGCGACAACAAAAGCATAAAAGGGCGAGGGGTAAAAGACTAACCTGGCAAAGGGGGATGAACATCAGATGCACTCAAAAGAAAAAAACTATTGTATATATGCAACTTTATTTTTTGTAAAACTAACGGTAATCACACTCAAAAATCCCCAAACCAGGACACATAGCTTAAAAAATGAGTCTACAGAGGAAAAACGTATGAAACACCACCAAACAAAAACAACAGACAGAAGTACAAAGGAAAAGGACCAATGGAAGCACAGAGCTACTAGAAAACAGAAGATAAAATGACTACAGGGAATCCTCATATATCAATAATTACCCTAAATGTAAATGGTCTGAATTCACCAATAAAGAGGCACATAGTAGCAGAGTGGATCAAAAAACAAAATCCAACCATAAGCTGCCTACCAGAGACATATCTAAGCTGCAAAGACAAAGGTAGATTCAAAGTAAAAGGGCAGAAAATGATTCTCCAAGCAAATAACATCAACTGAAAATCAGGGGTAGCCATACTTATATCTGACAAAATAGATTTCAAGACAACAAAGACAACAAGAAACAAAGATGGACACTTTATAATGATAAAGGGGACACTACATCAAGAAAACATAACAGCTCTTAATATATATGCACCCAACCAGGGAGCATCAAAATATATCAAGCAAATACAGAACTAAAGGGAGAAACAAATTAAAACACAATTATAGTTGGGGACCTTAATACTCCATTGATGGTTCTAGACAGATCAGCCAAACAGAAAATAAAGAAATATCAGCCTTAAATGAAACACTAGAACAAATGGATGTAATTGACATTTACAGAACTTTTCATCCGAAAACATCAGATTATACATTCTTCTCCAGTGCACATGGAACATTCTAAAGGATAGATCAGATAAAATCACAGAACTAATATCAACAAATTCTAGAAGATTGAAATAATACCAAGCATATTCTCTGACCACAATACCTTGAAATTATAAATCAACTTAAAAAGGAAGTAAAGAAACCCCCAAATATATGGAGATTTAATATCATACTACTAAAAGATAAGTGGGTCAAAGAAGAAATAAAAGATAAGATCAAAAGATATATAGAGACAAATGAGAATGATGATACAACATTTCAAAACTTCTGGGATGTAGCAAAAGCAGTAATAAGAGGGAAGTTTATATCACTACAGGCCTATCTTGAGAAACAAGAGAAGTTCCAAGTATATGGCCTAACATCACCTCTTAAAGAACTAGAAAAAGAACAAAAGCAACCCAAAGTCAGCAGAAGAAAGGAATCATAAAAATAAGAGCAGAATTGAATAAAATAGAGAACAAAAAGATTATAAAAAAATCAATAAGACAAAGAGCTTGTTCTTCAAAAATATTAATAAAATTGACAAACCACTGGCTAGACTCACTAAAGAAAAAAAGGAAAAGACCCATATAAACAAAATCAGAAATGAGAGAGGAGAAGTCACCACAGACATCACAGATATACAAAGGGTCATACTAGAATATTATGTAAGGCTATATTCTTCAAAATTCAATAACCTAAAAGAAATAGATAAATTCCTAGAAATATAGAACCTTCCTAGACTAAGTCATGAAAAACTGGAAAATCTAAATAGACTAATCAGCAGCAAAAAAATTGAAACAACCCTCCAAATCGTCTAAAAACCAAAAGTCCAGGACCAAATGGCTTCACATGTGAATTCTACCAAACGTTGAAAGATGAGTTAAAACCTATCCTTCTCAAACTCTTCCTAAAAATTGAAGAAGATGCATTACTTCTAACTCACTTTATGTGGCCAATATAACAGTGATACCAAAATCTGTCAAGGATAACATAAAAAAATAAAACTACTGAACAATGTCTCATATTAAAAAATCCTAAACAAAATACTAGCAAATTGAATACAGCAGTACATCCAAAAATAATACATCATGATCAAGTGGGGTTCATTCCAGGGGTGCAAGGATGATTCAGCATATGTAAATCAATCAATGTAATACACCACATTAACTAATGAAATGATTAAAAATCATATGATCTTATCAACAGGTGCTGAAAAAGCATTTGAAAAGCTACAACATTCATTTATGATTAAAAGACTCAATAAAATAGGAATAGAAGAAAAGAATCTCAACATAATAAATGCCATATACCATAATCCCTCTTTCAGTATCACATTCAATGGTGAAAAACTGAAAGCTTTTCCTCTAAGACCAGGAACAAGACAAGGATGTCCACTCTCACCACTCTTATTCAACATAGTTCAGGAAATCTTAGCCAGAGCAATAAGGCAAGAGAAAGAAAGAAATAAAAAACATACAAATAAGGAAGGAAGAAGTAAAACTCTCCCTTTTTGCAGATGACATGATTCTCTATTTAGAAAACCCTAAAGACTCCACCCAAACTATTAGAAACAATAAATAAACAATAAAGTTGCAGGATACAAAATCAATGTACAAAAATCATTGCCTTCCTGTATACTAACAGCAAACTTCAGAAAACGAAATAAAAAAGAAACAAAAAGCAACTCCGTTTGCAATTGCAACCAAAAGAATAAAATACCTAGGAATAAACTTAACAAAGAACATGAAAGACCTATGTACTGAAAATTACAAAGCATTATTAAAAGAGATTGAAAAAGACACAACAAAATGGAAAAATATCCCGTGTTTGTGATGGAATAATCAACATAATTAAAACGGTCATAATACCAAAGCAATATACAGAGTTAATGCAATAACCATCAAAAATACCAATTTTATTTTTTTAAAGAACTAGAACAAGAAATCATCAGATTTGTATGAAACCACAAAGGACCCAGAAGAGCCAAAGCAATCCTGAGAAAAAACAACTAAGCTGGAGATATCACACTACCTGGCTTCAAATTATGCTATAGAGCTATGATAATCAAAACAGCATGGTACTGGCACAGAAACAGACACACAGATCGGTGGAACAGAATAGAGAGCCCAAATATAAAAGCACATGTATATGAGCAGAGAATTTTCAACAAAGGAACCAGAAACACACAATACAGTAAAGATAGTTTCTTCAATAAGTGGTGCTGGGAGAACTAGGAGCCACATGCAAAAGAATAAAACTGAATTACACATTGTCCCCATGTGCAAAAATGAACCCAAAATGAATCAAAGACCTAAATGTGAGACCTGAAATAATAAGTTACATAGAAGAAAACATGGGTACCAAACTTATGGACCTTGGTCACAGAGAATATTTTGTGAACCTGACCCCAAAGGCAAGGTAAGTAAAGGCATAAATAAATGAATGGAACTATATCAAACTAAAAAGCTTCTGCACAGTAAAAGAAACTGACAACAAAACAAAGGGGCAGCAAACAGATGGGAGATGATATTTGCAAATAGTAGCTCTGACAAAGGTTTAGTTTACAAAATATATAAAGAATCATAAAACTCAACACCATACAAACAAACCCATCAAAAAGTGGGCAGAGGACCTGAAGAGACACCTCTCTGAAGAAGACATATGAAGAGCCAAATATGAAAATATATTTAACTCACTAGGAATTGAGGAAATAAAAATCAAAACTACAATGAGATACCACCTCCCACCTTTTAGAATGGCTATTATCAACAATACAAGCAGTAACAAGTGTTGGAAAGGTTGTGGAGAAAAGGGAAGGCCCATTCACCGCTTGTGGAAATGTAGACTGGTACAAGCACTGTAGAAAGCAGTCTGGTGATTCCTCAAAATATTAAGAATAAAACTACCACACTACGAAACAATCCTCCTGTGTATATACCAAAAAAACTCAAAAACATGTATGTGCAAAGATATATGCACCCCTATGCTCTTTGCAGCATTATTTATGGTAGCCAAGATATGGAAACAACCAAAGTGTCCTTTGACAGAGGACTGAATAAAAAAAATGTGGTACATGTACACATGTACTCAGCCATAAGAAAGTATGAAATACTGCCATCTGTAACAACATGGATGAACCTTGAGAATATATGCTAAGTGAAATAATTTAGTTAGAAAAAGCTAAGAACCATATAGTTTCACTCATATGTGGGATTTTAGACTGAAGCTTGTGGACACAAACAGCAGTGGTGGTTGCCACAAGAAAGGAGGTGGGAGTGAGTTGAAGGGGATTTCAATATATGGTGAAGGGAGAAGATATGATTTTGGGTGGTGGGCACACAGAGCAATATACAGATCCTATAACTTAGAAAAAAACGTCTGAAACCTATATATTTATGTTAATCATTGTCACTTCAATAAATTTAATAAAGTATTTTTTTCAATTTATCTTTATTGTTGAAAATATTAGAGATATCTGCCTTTTTCCTCCATTGATCCCCTCCACCCTACATCTACTCCACCCCCCAAGCATTCCCCATACCAATGTCTGAGTTGATCAGTTATTCTTATAAACATGTAAGTTCTATGATTAATCACTCCACCTACACTCCTCAACTCCCATCTTCCCTCTGAGATCTCTCAGTGTGTTCCATGCTTCTACATCTGTGGATCTATTTTGTTCATCAGTTTATTTTGTTTATTACATTCCACATATGAGTGAGATCATGTGGTACTTGTCTTTCTCTTACTGGCTTGTTTCACTTAGCATAATATTGGCCAGTTCCTTCCATGCTGTCCCAAAAAGTAAAAGATCCTTCTTTGTTACAGCTGCACAATGTAAATGCACCACAGCTTTTTTATTCACTCATCTACTGATGTGCACTAGGCAAAAAGTATATTCTGCAGCTTTGGGGTGGAATGTTCTGTAAAAGCCAATGAAATCCAACTGATTGAGTATGTCATTTAGGGTCACTCTTTCCTTGTTGATTTTTTGTTTGGAAGACCTATCCAGTGAAGTCAGTGGGATGTTAAAGTCCCCTAATACGACTGTATTACTGTTGATCTCTCCATTAAAGTCCTCTAAAAGTCTTTTTATAAATTTAGTTGCTCCAATATTGGGTGCATATATGTTTATCAAGGTTATATCTTTTTGTTGGATTGATTCCTTTAGTATTATCTAGTGACCTTCCTTGTCCCTCATTATGTTCTGCATTTTGAAATCTATTTTGTCCAATATGAGTATTGCTACTCCAGCTTTTTTTCATTTCCATTTGCATGGAACATTTTTTTTCATCCCTTCAGTCTCATCTTGTATGAGTCTTTTGTTTTGAGGTGAGTCTCTTGTAGACAGCATATATTTGGGTCATGTTTTCTTATCCATTCAGCCACCCTATGTCTTTTTATTGGAACATTTAATCCATTTACATGTAAGATTATTATTGATAGATATTTAACTATAGCCATTTTAATACTTTATGGTTATGTTCCTCTCCCTCTCTCTAATTCTACTTCTAGCTACAGCAGTTCCTTTAAAATTTCCAGTAATGCTCGTTTGGTGGTGATAAACCTCTTTAGCCTTTTTTTTTTGGTCCAGAAAGCTCTTTAGTTCACCATGTATACTGAATGATAATCTTGCTGGATAGAGTAATCTTGGTTTCAGATCCTTGTTTTGCATTATCTTGAATACATCATGCATGTAGAGTTTCTGATGAGAAGTTCACTGACGGCCTTATGGGAGCTCCTTTGTAGGTATCAGATTGCTTTTCTCTAGCTGCCTTTAAGACTCTCTCTTTGTCTTGAATTCTTGCCTTTTTAATTATAATGTGTCTGGGTGTGGGCCTCTTTGGATTCTTTCTGCTTGGGACTCTCTGTGCCTCCTGAACTTGTGTGGCTTTTTCCTTCATCAGGTTGGGGAAGTTTTCTGCCATTATTTCTTCAAACAGGTTCTCTAACACCTGTTTACTTTCTACTTCTTCTGGTACTCCTATGATGTGAATATTGTTACACTATTGTTGTCCCACAGTTCTTCTGTTTTTTTCATTGTTTTTTCTTTTTGGATCTCTCATTGAGTGATTTTTTTTCTACCATGTCTTCTAACTTGCTGAGCTGATCCTCAGCTTACTTTAATATGCTGTTTACTCCTTCCCATGTATTCTTTATTTCTGCTATGTCATTCTTAATTTGCTTCATAGTTTCCATATCTTTTTTCATGCTGTTGAGCATCCTTACAATCAGTATTCTGAACTCTATATCTGATAGATTGCTTATCTCTATTTCATTTAGTATTTAGTTCTTTTCTGGGGACTTCCCTTGTTCTTTCATTTGAAGCTTTTTTTCCCCCTCCCCATTTTGGCAGCATGTTTGTTTTTGTTTTCTATGTATTAGGTAGATCTGCTAAGACAGACCAATGTCAGACACAGTTTGTGATGCACTGAGTACCCCATTGGAGATATCAACAACCCTCAGCTTGAGGTCTCTTCTGCTGGGGCTGGGTGCAGTTGGACAGAACTAAGATGCATACCAAAGTCTGATTTTCCAAGGCCCCAGTACAGAAGGAGATCAAAGACTCAACGCACTGTGAAGTCTGCCTCTGCTTGCGGACTGATTAATCTGATTATCTTAATGAGCCTCAGGCTGTAGAAAACCCACAGGGTGGGGAAGCTAATTGATATCAGTCTCTTAATTGGCCTAGGCTGTAGAAACTCCATGGGTTAGGGCAAGAGGATTTTCCAGCTCTGTGGGGAATTGCTTCTCCCTCAGGAAAAAGCTGCTTGAAAGGTAAATGTCTGCTTGTGAAAGATGTTCTCTGCAGTTTGGGGGAAACTCTTGGCACAGGAATACAGAGGAGTTCCCTCTGAGCTCTATCTCCAATGCCTACAAGCCTAGATTCTCCTCACACAGTTCCAGTCCACTCTACCTCTGCCAGAGCCCAAAGTGAGTGGATGCACATGAAACTTTGTGTGTTGGCTCTTTAAGAGGCTGCCTGCATTTCAAGCCATCTCTCCCTGGCAGACAGAAACTCTGCTGCTGTTCACAGCCACATGTTATCTGGGCACCTTTCTCAGTTCTGGTGCTCTCTGCTGGGAAGCCCATTCTAGGGCTTAGACCCCAGAGTTCTCAGTGGGAGCCCTGCACAGCTGAGATATCCCTCTGTACATTCAGCTGCTGCCTGTGGGAGCCCAGCCAGCCCTCTCACACCTCTGCATTTTCTACCTGTCTCTATGTGGTCTCCACTTTTCCTCCTTATTTTTGAGGGTGCTCTGCAGCTATTCTTCAGTTGCAGTTGATTATTTAGGATAATTTTTCTATATTTTAATTGTAATTCTACTTTGGTGCCAGGAGAGTGTCACTGTAGCTTCCACTCAGTCTGCTGCCATCTTTAATCTCAATAAAGTATTATTTTTAAAAAATAAAAATTAAGGTAAATAAAAGAATTAGAAAGAGAACAGCAAGGAAAGCCCAGAGTAAGAAGAGTTAAAAAAATAATAATGATCATAGCGGATACAAATGACATAGAGACTAAAAAAATAAATAAAAAAAGATCAATGAAAGCAAGAGCTGGTTACTTGAAAAGATAAACAAGATTGATGAACTTTTAAACAGACTTATCAAGAAACAAAGAGAGAGCCCAAATAAATAAAATCAGAAATGAAAGTGAGGAAGTAAGAACTGACACCATGGAAATAAAAAGGCTCTAATAAAATACTACAAACAACAATAAGGCAACAAATTGGACAACCTGGATAAAATGGACAAATCCTTAGAAATATAAAATATTACAAAACTGAATTGGGAAGAATCAGAAAATTTAAATAGACAACTAACAACTATTGAAATTGAAGCAAAAAACAAAACTTCCAACAAACAAAAGTTCTGCACTGAATAGTTTCAAAGGTGAATTCTACACAACATTCAAAGAACTAACACCTACCCTCCTCAAACTATTCCAAAAAATACAAGAGGAAAGAACACTTTCTAGCTTTTTAAAAGAGGACAGCATTATCTTAATTCCAAAACAAAATAAAGATGCTACAAAGAAAGAAAATCACAGGCCAATATTCCTGATGAACATAGATGCCAAAGTCTTCAATAAAATATTAGCAAACGGATTCTGCAATATATTAAAATTATCTAACTTGACCAAGTGGAATTTGTTCCAGGGATGCAAGGCTGGAACAATATTTGCAAATCAATAAATGTGATACATCACATTAACTAAGTGAAAAATAAAAATCACATGATCATATCAATAGATACAGAAAAGGCATTTGACAAAATCTAACACTCATTTTTTATAAAACTCTCAGCAAAGTTAGAATAGAGGGATAATACCTCAACATAATAAAGTCCATATATGAGAAAACTACAGTCAACATTATATTCAATGAGCAAAATGTAGAAGTATTTCCTTTATAACAGAAACAAGACAGGGTTGTCTTTGATCCATTATATGCTCTTGGCTCCTTTTTCAATTAATAATTGACCATAATGTTTTGGGCTGATTTTTGAGTTCTCTGTTCTGTTGATATATAGGCCTGTTCCTGTGCCAGTACCAGGCTGTTTTAATTACAATGGTTTTGTAGTATAACTTGATATCTGGTATTGTGATCCCTCCAACTTTGTTCACCTTTCTCAAGATTGCTGCAGCCATTCGAGGTCTTTTATGGTTCCATATAAATTTTTGGAGTATTTGTTTTAGATCTGTGAAATAGCCATTGGTATTTTAACAGGGATTGCATTGAATTTATAGATTGTTCTGGGTAGTATGGATATTTTAATCATGTTAATTCTTCCAATCCATGAACACAGAATATTCTTCCATTTTTTAAATTTAATTTAATTTTTAAAATTTTTGTTTAATATATTACAGATGTCCCTTTTTCTCCCCAATGACACATTTCATGCTATCCCAGCCCCCTCCCCAGTCCCTCTCCACACCACTGTCCATGTCCTTGGGTTGTGAATATATGCATATAAATTCTTTGGTTAATCTCTCCCCCTCCATCCACCCGCTCTCCTCCATCCCTCTGAGATTCATCAGTCTGATCCATGCTTCTATGTCATTGAATCTATTTGGTTCATCAGTTTATTAAGTTCTTTAGATTCCATGTATAAGTAAGTGCAATTTACAATAACTAAGATCTGGAACCAGCCCAAGTGCCCATCAGTAGATGAATGGATAAAAAATCTGTGGGACATTAACACCATGGAATACTACACAGCTGTAAAGAAGAAGGACCTCATACCATTTGGGACAGTATGGAAGGGCCTGGAGGATATTATGCTAAGCAAAATAAACCAGGCAGAGAAAGACAAACATCACATGATCTCATATATGTGGAATCATCCATTTGTTTGTATCTTTCTCCCTTTTTTTTTTTTTTTCAGTGCCCTATAATTTTCTGAGTACAAATCTTTACCTCCTTGGTTAGGTTTATTCTGATGTATCTCCCCCCAACCTCCTTTTTTGACTAATTTTCAAGTGTTTGCATGTAGGGTGAGGAGATGTAAAGTTGAGCTATGTCTGACAGGAATTGGATAGGGATCTAAACATGGCTTTCATCTGCCACCTGATTTCTAAAGAGAGTACTCTTTTTACTGCTTAGTTCTGGGCTTCTGAATGGATCAAGTCACAGGATTTAAGGAGTCAAAAGAGAAGAATGAACTAATCTTCATGAGAAAGATTATTGCATAACTACTTGAAAAATCCCAGTCCTAGAAATTGGGAAGTGTCATGGCAGGGGCCAGGTGTTGTTTTAGAAAACTCAGAGGAAGAAGATGGAAGATGGGGTAATGCTCTGATGAATAACACTTCAGGGGAAAAAAGAAATGAAAACATGCCGAGGGAAATTTTTTATGAAGTTTTACTGGATTTTGGCAAAAATAATTTTCTCCACACCCAACCTTCTTTTTACTGATAATTTTTTCTTAGTTTCTCTTTCTGAAAGTTCATTATTGGTGTATAAAAATGGAGAAAGTAAAATTGCTTACATAAAAACTGGCAAACCCTGAAGTAAAACAATGGAAGAATTAGAAAAGCCAATATTCTCATAACATTGGTTCTAAAGCTCTCATTAGAATTGAGCAATTGTTTATTGCATATGTTAGCACAGGTAGCTCGATATTAATAAAGGAAGGGAACAAAGGGAATCAGACATTAAGAAGCCTAATCAACTAGGGAGCTGAATCAAACACTAAGCCTGTTTAAGTCTGGAAGTTTCAGCTTCAGACACCCTAGGGGATCACAGCACTGCCCTGATAAGTAGATTAACACCAATCCTTACTCCATGTAAGGAGGAAAGATTGGCATTCCAATCTCCCCAAGGTACAACTGATCCACTCCTTGGGGCTATGGGAGATAGAAATAAACAATAAATGGGAAATTCCTCCGCTGAGGGCATGCCCATTAGGGGCCAAAGTGGCAGCCATAGAAGCCTGTCTATGTAGCCTGAGAAAAATACCAGATTGGATAAGAGACACAGAACCCCTGAAGATCTAGGAAATGGATTGGTCAGGGAGAAGACCCAGCACAGCCACCAAAGGATTGGGAAACTGATTAGTTAGTTTGAAAGAGTACTTGGTCGGTCCTAAGGTCTAGCTAATAAAATCTAAGCCTAAAATACTCCCTTGCTTGGTAACATGTGTTTGTTCCTGCACTTATGTGTTCACATATTCTCTCTCTGTAGCGTCCATGTGAGCCTAAGCAGCTGCCTGGGGCCTGGCAGCTGTGCAGGCTCTAAGCATGGGCTCCAAGTACAAGCCTGCATACAATAACACAACATGGACTGGAGTGAAGCTGTAAATAAAGACTGTGCTAGCTGGACAGGAACACAGGCTGAATTGGACTAAGCTTTGACATGGACTGAACCAATAGCACATAATTTCTGCACTTTGACCATTTTTCTAGGCTTGATAAAGACAAGCCTAGACTTTTTCCACAGTGGGAGGAATGGAGATTAGATATCAGGAAAGTGGGAGCAGCCTTCTGTTTATATTCCAATAAATCGTACCACTACATCTCATCCTTCCATACATGGGCCTTCAAAAATGCTTTCTTGTGATTCTCTGAAAGAACGCCATTTGCACTGGAAACACATACAGTATGTGCTGGGCCACGCGTTAGGCAAGATGGTAAAAGACTGTCCCAGTCAGTCATATGCTAGAGCCAATAATTGAATATTCAGTTTTGTGAAGCAATTAAAATCTTGGTAACTTGAAATCAGTGATGGTGGTGTACTTACACCAATAAAAGTGGAATATGGCACACATCATTACTCCCTCATTCCAGAACAGGTTTATCAGAACACCACTGACTCAGCCCTCGAAAATCTTAGTCTTATGGATCATCCAACAGACTTGATTTAATTCTATACAACAAGCACTAAAATAAAAGACCCACTAGAGGAGCATAAAAAATGAGGAAAATTAAACTATTTTTTCCATTTTGATATTAATAACTATTTGTGCTTCTTAGTTTGACATTCTTTAAAAATCAAACATTTCTGAAATTTTCTGTTATTCAGTTTTAATCTGTGGTAAACAGCTTTGACATCAAACTAACACAGCAACACTTAGACAAAATAAGATCTAACTCCCTATTTAAAGTTTCTTCTTTTGTAGAACCTGAAAATAGCTTTAGTTCATATATTTTATTTTAAATGGAAGATTATTTGTCATTCTCAATGTTACTCTGAGGTGTTATAATATAACTGGTTGTTAGTATGCATACCTAAACTTACACATTCAAATGAACTTTGTTCTGCTAAGTATGGGTAGCTCTTGAATTTTCCATGTTGTTACTCAAAAATGACTGATAACACTTGCTATCAGTTTGGATGAGCCACCATTCCTCCCATCATCATTTCTTTCACTTTTACTCTCCACAGACAACTTTAGTCATGACTCTTTATTTCTAGTTCCCTCTTTTTGTCTTGTTTTTGGGCTGATTATATTTGTGAAGAAAGGAGATGCCTACAAATAAAAAAATGGTGGCTAAGGAAACAAGACAGAGTATCCATTTCCTCTGCTGCACATTTTTTGTGCAAGTTATCACTTTGCTAGAAACTCTGCTTCACCTTATTAAGTATGTGATGAGAACTGTTTAGCAGGGAAGTTACAGGAAGGAGAATAAAATCTTATTCTGGGCCAGAGTTTCAAGGAAAATTAACAGGATCCTGCTATCTTATATCATGCAGTGGGAAGCAGTGAAGATTCTATCCACCTGGGAGACTTGTACCACACCATCCCTGGAAAGGAAAGCTTCTATTGTTACACCACCAGCCTGGAAAGTTCATTCTAGTCTTTGACTGCTGGAGAGGCCATGCAGTTGTGCTCAGGTACAGGTAGAAGGGTCTGCTCAATATACCAAGCAGTGACTTTGAGGAGCCCTCTATTCCGTGGAAGGACTTTGGGCAGATGGCTGGTCAGTGACTAAGTGGTGAGGTTTGGAAAAGAAGATTAGTCTCACCCCCATGGAATACAAGGGCAATGTCCCTCCTTGTACCCACTGTACTGCTTGGTCTGCTCCATCCTGCTGTATTCTGCAGAACAGGGGAATGGAGAAAGGCTCGTAACTTAGGTCCACCCGCTTGGTTTGGTCTGTTCAAAACCCACACAGAGCTGGGAATTTCAGTCCCACACTGCTGTGGCCAGCTGAGTGGAGAGATCAGAGTGCTGAGTGGGGCTGATTTTTGGCCTCTGATGCTTGGTTTGGTGGCATGAGGGTGCCAGGGAGCCATGCAGAGCTGGGTTTTTGGTTCTGTGTCTTCCAAGGGTATATGTCCTGGAATCATACAAGCAAGTACTGGACTGCGCAGTTGCACTACAAAGAAGCTGATACATGCTCACTTGTGAGTTAAGAATATGCAGCTCCAGGAGGGAGAAAAAGTGCCCACCCCACCCTCCTGCAGGTTATAAGCACCAGTCCCAATGGGAGATTGTTTGAATCACCCTGCCAAATCCTGGATACTCTTGCTGAGTGTAGTTCCTTGGAAGAAAAGAGAACAACTCAGAGCAGGGACATTCAAAGTGCCAGACCCACTGCAGACCCAACCTCTGGGCTCCAGAGGATCCACTCACTGGAGTACTAAAGGCTCCACCCTGCTGAGCTTCAGACAAGTTGCTGAGGGCCAGGTGGGGACAGCATCTGACATTGGCTTGCACCAGAAAACCTGCTGGGGAGCCCAGAAACAACATACTAAGTTGCCAGCTTCAGACAACATTGGAGCAGGATCCAACAAACTTAACAAACAACATATCCAAAGGGTGATTGCAGCAGGCACTCAACTCTTCTGAGGAAAATTCCACTTTTTTCTTTCTATTATTTTCTATTTTTTCTTTTCTTCCCTTTTTTTCTTTCATATTCCTAGTTCCCTCTTACTTTTCCTTATTCTATTTTTTCTTCTTTTTTTTCTTATTATTTCTGTTTTTCCTTTCCTACTCTATTTTTTAAAAATTTTAAATTGTTATTATTTTTTATCTCTTCCTTCTTTCCTTTCATATTCTTTTTTCTTTTATATTTTCTTTTTATTTTTGTCTATTGTCTTTTGTGATTCTTTCTTTCCTTTTCTTATTATTTTTGTTTTTGTTGTTGTCCTTACACTTGTTGTAAGTATTCTTTTGTTTTTGTTTTGTTTTGTTTTGTTTTGTTTTGTTTTTGTTTTGTTTTGTTTTGTTTTGTTTTGTTTTGTTCTGTCAGCCCCTGTACAACAGTTTGCATAACATGGCCAGGGGTGAGTCTCAAAGTCAGCTAGACTGAGGGTCAAGCACACCCACAAATGGACTTACAGCTATCAATACCCAATTATAAAATGGGGATGCACATAACTCACACAAAGGACATTCCTAGAACACCCAGATCAGGAGATCAATGAGACTGCACCACTGGGTCCCACAAGACACCTACTATAAAAGGCCATCCTACCAAGTCTAGGTGTCAAAGCAGTTCTATCTAATACATAGAAACAAACACACAGATAGCCAAAATCAAGAGACAAAAAACAGGCCCCAAATAAAGAAACAGTTGGAAACTCCAAAAAAAAAAACACAAAAAAAAGCTGAATGAAATGGAGGCAAGCAATTTAACAGGAACAGAGTTCAAACTAATGGTTATAAAGATGCTCAACATCATGAAATCAGATATAGAAACCACGAAAAATAACTAGATGGAAATGAAGAATACCATATCTGAAATAAAGAATACTCTGGAAGGAATAAACAGAATGTTGGATAAAGTAGAGGATAAAATCAGCAATTTAGAAAACAAAGAAGATAAAACATCCAATAAGAGCAATAAAAAAATTAAAAAGAATAAAGATAGTTGTCTTGGGACAACCAAAAATGTAACAACATCCAGATTATAGAGGTAGAGGAAGGAGAAGAAACTGAGCAATGGAGAGAAAGCCTGAAGATATAATGACAGGGAGGGAGGCAAGAGGGCTGCAGATTAGCTGGAGGCTGAGTGCACTTGCTCCCAGTCAGGTAATGGATTTACAGCTAAACTACAGTGCAATCAATTTGAAAAACTAAGTGAAGTGTAGCTGATTAGAAATATTATATCTTTAGGGCACTGAAAAAGTCATGCGGAGACTGAAAAGAGGAGCAGAGCTATGGAAAATGAGAACTCCCCTGGAGCAGGTGTGGTTGCTGAGAGGCTGGAGGGACATAGCAGCTGCAAAGTCCCTTCCCTCTGGAAATGTGGGGTCTTGACCTCACACAGGGATCCCAATCACAGAGCAGCAGAGAAGGTAAGAAGAGCCCATGTAGCATTTGGCAGAGAGAACCAGGGGGATTCTGTCTGCCTGGGAGATTTAGACTGCACTTATCCAGTGAAATAGCACTTCAGTTGCTAGCAGCCCCAGCCTAAGATGTTGACTCTAGACTCCAACTGCTGGAGAAACCATGCTGCTGTTTTTGGGTCCAGTGGAAGGGTTGGCAGGCTGCGACCAGCAGTGACTTTGACGGATCCTCTAGTTTCTTTAAAAGCACTGTACAGAGCCCCAGCCAGTGACTAAACTGTTTTGCTTGGGTAAAGGGAAAAGGTGTCTCCCACATTGAGCGCATGGTTGGAAACACTCCCCTCATCTGTGGAGCCACCTGGCTTGCCTCATCCAACTGGGTTGGCAGCATGAAGGAGCACTGCAGGTCTGGGAATTTTTGCCCACAAAGCATAGTTTTAGGCACCAGAATGGGGCTGGGAATTTGGGCCCACATTTTGCTGAGACCAGCCACAAGGGAAATTCTGAGTTGTGTGTGGGGCTGATTTTTTACACCTGCTTGCTTTGATTGGTCACACAATAGCACTGGATCATGCAGAGCTGGGATTTCTGGACTGTATCCCTGGGGGAGGCTTTTGTCAGGGAGATAGATGAATGAGTGCTGAGCTCCCTGACTGCATTGTGGAGAGGTAGATCACAACTTCCTGTGAGTTCTACCAGGCAGCCCAGGGAAGGAGGGGTAGAGTCCACCCTCCAGCTGGCTGCAACCACCACATCCACCAAGAAACTGTTTGTCTCAGCTCTATGAAGTCCCAGATAACCCTGCTGGGTGCATTTCTGTAGGGAAGGGAGAGTTGCTCAGAGTGGGGTATGAGGCCATCAGAAGCTATTGACTGGGACCAAGAGGAAGTTCTTAGCCTCATCCTGCAGGCTGGGCTAGCAATATCCTCAACCTGAGATTCTTTGGATCTTTCTCCCTGCACCCAGAATGGCTGAACCTGCTCCAGCAAAGGAGACTGCTGGCTATACCTAACCTGAACCTGTAGGAATCCCCCTTAAGGGGAATTAGAGCTGTAATCTCTTGTAGAAACTGAGGACTTTGGCTTTGAAGCCAAGATAAATTTCCCCTAATTGAATACCTGACTGTGTAATACTGAAGCAGGGGGCCCAGTAGCCTGATCAAGGCTATCCTGTGTTCATACTACAGACTCTCTTCAGAAGGCTCTGGAAGAAGACCAGGCAACCTCAGGGTGAGAAGGTGGGTAGTGGATTAGCTGAAATGTGGAGGTAGAACTTCGGGAACCTTGGTCTGACAACAGATCTGCTATAAGCTAAAAGAAGCCAACTCATGTACACACAAGTCTAGTAGACCCAAACAATGAACAGAGTGATAACTACACACAGGTAGCCAAAGGCTAATTATACCACAACATCTGACAGAGACCTGCATTTGAATGCCACCAAAAATGGCCCAGAATCAACACAAACAGTGGTGGGCTCAAGACCACACCAGACCTTGACCCAACTAGACACTCAAACAGCACAACCAAAGGTGGATCCTGGCAGGCTCCAGAACCTGCTGGGACAACCCCACCTTGGGGGAACAGCCCCTACACAGTCTCATACAAGATGATAAAGGTTTACCTTTATATACACCAAGCCAGAAGGGTTAACAATTGTGCCACTAAGCCTTTGAGACTACACCTGTATAATAGTTTGCACACCATGGTTGGGGTTGAGCCTCATATTCAGCCACCCTGAGAGTTCATCCACCCATGAAAGGGCCATCAGCAATCAAGACCCAATTACAACAAGGGGGACCAAACAACCCACACATAAAGTTATCCTAGAGCACTTAGCTCAAGAAATCAAGGACACTGTACCACTCAATCCCACAGGACTATTACTACAGAAGGCCACCACACTAGTACTGGGAATCATTGCAGTCCTATCTAGTACATAGAAACAAACACAAAGAGACAGTCAAAATGGGTAAACAAAGAAACAGACCCCAAATGTAAGAACAGGAGGAATTTCCATAAAGAAGAGCTAAATTAAATTATGGCAAGCAATTTATCAGATAAAGATTTCAAAATAATGATTATAAGGATGCTCAAAGAACTTTGTGAGAACACCACCACCATGAAGAAGGATATAGAAACCATTAATAATAACCAGTCAGAAATGACAATGTCTTCTTATCTGAAATACAGAATGTATAGGAAGAAATAAACAGTAAGCTGGATGAAGCAGATGATTGAATCAGTGAATTAGAAGACAAAGTTTTTTTTAAAAAAATCACTCAATTACAGAAGCAAAAAAAAAAAAAAAAGAAAGAAAAAGCAGGAGGATAAAGGGAACTTTGGGACAAGATGAAATGTCACAACACCTGTACCATAAAGAGAAGAATGCGAACAACAGATACAGAACCTGTTTGAAGAAATAACGATGAAAAAACTTCTCTAGCCAGGTCAAGGAAAATATTATGCAAGTTTGGGTAGCACAGAGTCCCAATCAAGATGAACACAAAGAGACCCACACAAAGACACATCATAATTTTAATGGCCAAGATAAAATACAGAAAAAATCCTAATGCCAGCAAGAGAGAAAGAGTCACTTATCAACAAGAGAGTTTCCCTAAAGTTGTCAGCTGATTTCTCAACAGAAACACTTCAGGCCGGAAAGGATTGGCATGCAGTATTCAAATTGATGAAAAGCAAGAAAATGCAACCAAGACTGCTCTATTAAGTAAGGCTATCATTTAAAATCAAAGGTGAAATAAAAAGTTTCCCAGACTAAAAAAAAAAAAAAGCCTAAAGGAGTTAATTACCACCAAACAAGCATTACAAGAAATGCTAAACAGACTGTTTTAAGAAGAAGAAAAAATAGAAAGACAGAGAAACATAGGCATAAATAAATAAAAAACCCCAGCAATATGCAAGTACCTATCAATAATAACCTTAAATGTAAATGTAATAAATGCTCCAATCAAATGTCATATGGTAGCCGGATGGATAAAAAACACAATCCATGTATATGCTCTTTACAAGAGACCCAGCTCAGAACAAAAGATTCACAGAGGCTAAAAGTTAAGGGATGGCAAAAAAATCCATGCAAATGGAAACAAACTGATGAACAAACAAACATAAAGCTTGAGTAGCAATACTGACATCTGACAAAATAGACAAAACAAAGGCCATAAGAAGAGAAAAAGAAGGTCACTATATAACAATAAAGGAATTCACCCAACATGAGGCTATAACTCTTATAAACATATACGCATCAATATAAAAGCACCTAAAAATGTTTTTAAAAAAACAAAAACTCTTGGTGGAGCTTAAGGGAGAAATTGACAGGAATATGCTCATATTAGGGAAATTTAAGACCCCATTATCATCAATGGATAGATCTTCTGGACAAAAAAGTCAATGAGGAAACAGGGACCTTAAAGGACACACTAGTCCAGATGGATTTAAATGATATTTCAGAATGTTTCATCCAAAAACAGAAGAATATACATTCTTCTCAAGTGCACATGGAACATTTTAAAATATAGATCCCATGTTAGGACACAAAATAAGTCTTAACAAATTCAAGATGACTGAAATCATATCAATCATCTCCTTTGATCATGATGGCTTGAAGCTAGAAATCAACTACAATAAAAAACCCTCATAAACATTCAAACACATGTAGGCTAAATAGTATGTTATTAAACAATGAATGAGTTTCCAATTAGATCAAGGAAGTAATCAAAAAAATTTCCTGGAAAAAAATCAAAATGAGCACACAACAACCCTGGGACACTACAAATGCAGTCTTGAGAGATGTTCATAGCATTACAAACCTAACTCAACAAGCAAGAAAAATCTCAAATAAACCATCTAACCCTATACCTAAAATAACTTTAAAAAGTGGAAAGGCAAGATGGCTGCACAGTAGCTGAAGCTGCACAGTAACTGAAGTCTCTGTGCCCTTACTCCCAGCCAAGGACTGGATTTATAGCTAAAATACTGAGGAATCAACCTAAAAAGCCAAGAGAAGTGTAGCTCATTTGATATATTTAAAGTGCACTGAAGAAACAACATAGAGTTTGGTAAGAGGAGGGAAATTGAGTAAAGACAGAGTCCTGTTGGAGTAGTTGTGCAGCTGAGAGGCTGAGTGATATTGGCTGCAACTCTCCCTGCCCTTGGGAGTGTGGGGTCTCAAACCCATGCAGAGATCCCAAACCTAGAGCAGCAGAGTCTGGAAGAATAGCTTGGGTAGCATTGGACAGAGGGAACCAGTGGAATTCTGTCTGCCTGGGAAACTGGGACTTCACATTCTCAGTGCTTTAGTTGGTACTCCAGTTGTTAGCATCCCATGCTGAGACGTTCACTCCAGGCTCTGACTGCTGGAAAGACAGTGCCACAGTGTTTGGGTTCAGCAGAGGGCCTGCAGGCTGCACATAGCAGTGACTTTGTGGGACCATCTTCTTTCTCAAAAGGCATTGTGCAGAGCTCCAGTTAGTGACTAAACTGTTTGGCTTGGGGAAAGAGAAAAGGATTCTTCCACCTTGAGTGTGGTGTTGGAACCCTTCCCCCACCTATGAAGCATCCTTACTGCTTCCATGCTGTGGGGAGAGCAGCGTGGAAGACCAGAGCAGGTAGGGGTTTTTTGGCCCAAACTGCAGAGCTGAGAGCATGAACAGAGCTAGAAATTTTGTCCCCTGCATTGCTCAGACCAGGCACACAAAAATAGTTGAGTTTTTTGGGGTCTGATTTTGTATCCCCTCCTGCTTGGACCTGTGGCCAAAGCTGGGATCTTAGATTGTATCCCATTGGAAAGCTTCTATCAGGGAGACAAACGAGCAAATGCTGGGTTTGTGACTGCACTGTGGGGAAGTGATCTGTGTTCCCTGTGAGTGTAGCCAGGTAGACACGGGGAGAAGAGGTAGAGCCCAGCTATTCCTCCTGCAGGCTGAGAACACTACCAGCAACAAGACTGGTACAGCTTTGTGAAGTCCCAGATACCCCAGCTGAGTGCAGTTCTATGGGGAATGGAGAGCAGCTCAGAGCAGGACATTCAAAGTATGAGGCACTCAGAGGATATTTTCTGGAACCAGGAGGAAGTGCCGAGCCCCTTTCTGTGAGCTAGGCTGGCACATTCACAACTGGAGACTCTGATCAATGCCTCTGAGCCCAAGACAGCCGAAACAGCTCCTTCAGAGAAGACTACAGGCTGTACCCAGCCTGAACCTGCAGAAGGCTACCTTAGGAGGAACTAGAGTTGGAGTCTCTGATAGAAAATTAGGAGTTTTGCTTTGAAGCAGAGACTGATTTCCCCTTATTGAGTGCCTGATGGTGTAACCTCTATGCAGGAGGTCCTTTTGCCTGAGCTAGGTTAGCCTGGATCCACCCTAAAGACTCTCTTTGGAAGGCATTGGGGGAAGGCCAGGGACTTCAGGGGGGTGCAGACTAGCTGACAGGTGGAGGCAGACATCAGGAAGACTGGGTCCAATGACAGATATGCCTCCAGCTCTAATCTAAAGGAAGCTAACTCAAATACACAGAATGGTCCCTCTGATGAAAACACAGGTCTAGCAAATGCAGACACGAACAGTGAATTGAGTAGCAATTGCACGCAGCAACCCAAGGCCAGTCACACACAATGTCTCACAGCAAACTGCATCTGAAACACAACTAAAAGAACCCAAAACCATCACAATGAATAGTAAACCTCAGACTACACCAGAGCATGCATGAACCAACTAGAAACAAATGGCACACCCAAAGGTGGAAGCCAGTAGGCCCCAAAACCTGCTGGGAACAATTTCACTTTGGGGAGCCTCTGCTTATCTCATGCATGGTAATAAAAGTTTATCTCTATAGATACACAGCCTGAAGGGTTAATGAATGTGCCACTGAGGAAATAAAGACACCTCAGGACTGCATCTGCACAGCAGTTTGCACACCATGGTCAGGGTTGAGACTCGTAGTCCATCAGCCTGAGGGTCTATCCCAACCATGAAAGGGCCAGCCACAATCAAGACCAAATTACAGTAGGAGGGTACAAACACCCACACATGAGACCTTCCTAAAACACTCATCTCAGTAGTTTAATGGGACTTCATCACTAGGAACCAGAGAACACCTAGAACAGAAGGTCATCCCACCAAGACTAGGAGTCATAGCAATCCTATCTAGTACATAGAAACAAACACAGAGACAGCCAAAATGGGAAGACAAAGAAACAGGCCCCAAATGAAAGAACAGGAGGAAACTCCAGAAAAAGAGCTAAGTGAAATAGTTAAATGAAATGAAGGCAGGGAATTTATCAGACAGAGATTTTAAAGTAATGGTTATAAGAATGTTCAAGAAAATTAGAACAACACTATGAAGATGGATATAGAAACCATGAAAAGTAATAAGGCAGAAATGAATAAAACCACATCTAAAATATAGAATGTACTGGAAGGAGTTGGCAGTTGAATGACAAGGCAGAGGAGTGAATCAATAGATTAGAAGATAAAATAGAAAAAAAATCAATCAGAACAGAAAATGACTAATTAATGAGTGGGAGGATAGTTTAAGGGAACTATGGGACAACACACAATGTGAAAACATCTGCATCATAAGGGTGCCACAAAGAGAAGAAAGCAAGCAAGGAATACAGAACCTGTTTAAACAAATAATGACAGAAAAATTCCCAAGCCTAGAAAAGAAAAATGTTACACAAGTTCAGAAAGCACACAGAGTCCCAAATAAGATAAAACAAAGAGATCCACACCAAGGCACATCATAATTAAAATGGCCAAAATTAAACAAAACGAGAGAATCTTAAAAACAGCAAGAGAAAAACAGTCAGTTACCTACAAGGGAGTACCCATAAGGCTGTCAGTTGATGTCTCAACAGAAATACTTTAGGCCAGAAGGGATTGGCATGAAGCATTCAAAGTAATAAAATGCAAGAAGCAGCAACCAAGATTTCTCTATCCAGTAAGGCTATCATTTTAATAGAAAGGGAAATAAAAGGCTTCCTAGTAAAAAGAAGACTAAAGGAGTTCATTACTACCAAACCAGCATTGCAAGAAATGGTAAAGGGACTGCTTTAAGAAGAAGAAATATATAGAGAGAAACATAGGCATAAAGAAAAAAATGACAATAAATAAGTACCTGTCAATAATAACATTAAATGTAAATGGGTTGGACATTCCAATAAAAAGGCAGAGTACCCAAATGGATAAGAGAACACCACCCATATATATGATGTCTACAAGAGAACCACCTTAATACAAAAGACATAGAGATGAAAAGTGACGTCATGGAAAAAATATTGCATGCAAATGGAAACAAACAAACAAAAAAGCTGGGATGACAATACTTATATTAGACAAGATAGACTTCCAAACAAGGCAATCAGAGAAAGAGAAATACCTACGAATTCACTTATATCTAGAATCTAATGAACAAAATATAGTGACAAAATAGATCCAGTGGCATTGATACTTGGAACAGACTGACCCATCTCAGTGGGGTGAGAAGTGGGGGAGAACTGGAAAAAATAAGGTTAAAAGACTGGTCAAAGAACATATACGCATAGCCCCATGGGCACAGACAACAGTGTGTTGAAGGCTGGGGATTGGGGGCCAGTGCTGGGTGGACGTAGACAAAGAGAGGGAATGGAGGACATCTGTAATAGTGTCAAGAAAAAATAAATTTAAAAAGCAAGATGTTTGGAAAATAAAGTTTTTTTTGTTATGATATTTTTATGAAAACTAATTAAACCATTTTATTATACCACAAGCAAATTTATTTAATTCAGATAAATGTGTATTTAGTGACAAGGCCTCTTCTAAAGCAAAGAATATCTTTAAAAGCTTATTGAGAAACAAAAAATGCAAGTCACTCATTAACACAGACAGTAGTGTTATAAAGGCCTGGAGTGGGGGTGGGTTCAGGATAGGAGTCAATGGGAAAACAAAAAAGATGAGACATTTGTTATACTTTCAACAATAAAGAAAAAAATTAAATTAAAAAATAAAAAATAATAATTAAATATGTATCTCCTTGTATATTGCTAGATTCCATTGGGTGATATTTTGTAGAGATTAATGTGTCTATTCTCATGAGAGATTTTAGTTGATAATTTTGCTTGTAATATGTGTCCAGGTTTGGCGTCAGGGTTATGTCAGCCTCATAAAATGAGATGGAAAGTGTTCTCTCCTCCACAAATTTCTCAAAGAGTTTGTGTAAAAGGGTATAAATTTATTCCTTAAGTGTTTCATAAAAGTTCAACTGTGTCTGGAGTTTTATTTGTGGGAAGATTTTTTTATTAAATATTCAATTTTTCTAACAGTAGAAAAAAGCAAGTCCTTTGACTTTCAACTATGTTTCTATGACTAAGTTATAACATAAAAATAGCTCAAGCTCTAAAAGTATATTGTATGACATTATGTATGCACAAAATCAGTTTCCTTTGAGCTTCTACAATTATATTTTAAATACAGCACTAACATGAGGAAATTATATTAAAATATTAAGGTAATCATGGCTCAAGAGGGGTATTCTGAGCTTCTAAAAGATTTTGTAAATGTCAATACAATTTTTACTGTATTTCAGTTACATCACAAGAAGACATTATCTGAGAGAAGGGAAGATGGCAACATTCTGACAAGAACTGGTGTGCCCTTGCTCCCAAACACAGACTGAATTTACAGCTAAAATACTGCATAGCCAGCTTGGACATATTTCAAGTAAGGAGCACTGAAGAAACATCATAGACTTCTGTAAGAGAGGGTGGGTGTAAAAAGGGAGAGTCCATCCTAAAGACAGTGCTTGGCTGCAAGGCCCAATGATTAGAGGCTGCAAAGCTCCCTCCCCTTGGGAGTGTGGATTGGCACCTAAAAGCTGGGTTCTCAAAACCAGAGTGGAGGGGAAGGGGAGGGGAGCCCATGCACAGTGAGCAGAGGCAGCCAGGGGTATACAGTGTGCCTAAAAGGAGAAAACCCCTCCTTCCCAGTGAAAAAACACTCCTAATGGCAACAGTGCAGGCAGGAGAAATTCACCCTGGGTGCTGACCATAGGAAAGGCTCTCCCATAGAGCCTCAATATAAAAAGGGGCCAGAGGGTTGTACTCAACAGAGACTTGAAGGGAACCTCTGCTTTCCTGTAAGGCATTGTGCAGAACCCCAGAAAGCATTTGAACTGTGTAGTGTGGGGAAGGGGAAGAGAGCAATCTCACTACAAGAGAGAGGGACCAGAACAGCAAGTGGGACTCCCACCAAAAGAGAGACCATAGCTGCAGGTACAGTGAATTGGGGTTTTTTGACCTGCTCTGAAGAGAGCCAGAATAGTGTACCAGGTCCTGGTCCAGCTTTTCTGAGATAAGCTGTGCAGTAGACCTGCATGGGGCTGACTTTGTAACCTCTCTAGCTTGGGTCTGAGGTGCAAGGGAACCAGATTCTCACAGAGCATATTCTATGCCTGATTGTTGCTTTGTGTGCTTTTGATTGCTGAAAGGGAATCCACCTTCCTGGCTGGCATTGGGGAGACAAACCAGCAAAAGCTGGGATTTGTGACTGCATTGTGGAGAGTTTGAGCTGAGTGCAGCCCTTTGAAGTCAGCCAACCAGATCTAGGAAAGGAGGGGCAGAACATGCCTACCCCTCCCACAGGCTAAGAGCACCACCCCCAACAGGAAAGGGGCTGGTTCAGCTCACTCAAGACCCAGATATCCCCTGCAGGGCACAGTCTTGAGAGGGAAGGTAGAACAGCTCACAGGATGACCATAAAGTATATGACTCTCAGAGACTATTGCTTGGGAACTGGAGGAAAAGCTTAAATTCTCTGCTGGGGGCTGGTCAGGCAACCTGCTCACTAGAGTCTCTTTTGATAAAACCTACTGAGCCAAGGTGGCTAAAACTGCCCATACAGAAAAGGAAACAGCTGAAGTCAATCTGAAGCTGCAGGAGGCAATTGTATGGGGAACTAGAAATGGAGGATTTGGTAGAAACAGGAGTGGGCTTTGAAGCCAAGACTAACTTTTCCACAGTGAGTGCCTGACAGAGAAATCTCTAGGTAAGGGGAGCAATATCCCGAGCTACACTAGCCAGCCTGCACCCTAGACTCGCTTCAGAAGACTATGGAGAAAGATGAGGCAACCACAAGGGGAAAGCAAAATAGTTAACAGGAGGAGGTGGTCTACAGAAAGACACAGACAAACCAGCTACATAAGGACACCAGAACCAAACCTAGACAGCTCCTGACATGGTTGACACACACGTATCTCCCAGGAGACCTGCAATAGCGTACAAAACAGTGAGCTTCAGGCAACATAAACTGCCTAGATGAAATTCACTTGGTTGACTTTTTAAAAATTTTTATTTTATTTTAATTTTTTCTAGAAAAAATTGGAATTTTTCAAAAATTATTTATTTTAATTTTTAATTAATTTTTCTTTATAATTTGTAATGTCTTGCTTTGCTTGTTTGTTTGTTTTTTTTTGTTCTATTATCAAGATTTTCTTCATATTCTCTATTACTGGGATATTATCATTATAATCAATAAGTTTATTGCTTTCTTTATTGTTCCTGCATATCTCTTATTGGCCTCCTTCCCTGCCATTGCACTGCATCTCTGTCTCTTCTTATTTTATTGGCATAGGTTTCTTTTTTTATTTCATTTTCTCCCCATTTTAGCCTGTCTTCCTGTCATTTTGTTTGTTTCTTTGTTTGTGTTTGTCTTTTTAAAAAAATATATATCTTTATTGATTTCAGAGAGAGGAAAGGAGAGGGAGAGAGAGAAGGAGAGATAGAAACATCAATGATGAGAGAGTCATTGATTGGCTGCCTAGCCCGCAACCCAGGCATGTGCCCTGACCGGGAATCGAACCCCGATTGCCTAAGATCCTAGATAGATGCTCAACCGCTGAGCCACACCCGGCTGGGCTGTGTTTGTCTTTGTAAATTTTTTAAATTTTCTAATGATTTCTCTATTTCTACACTCTACCCTTATTTTTTATCCTTGCCCTTCTTTCTTTTCAGAATTTTTTCTCTACCCCTTTAACTCCCAGAAGCTTCTCTATTTTTAAAATTTTTATTTTATTTTACTAGTAACACTAATATCTTTTCTCTCTTTTTTGCTTTAGTATTTGTGTTCTCGCTTTGCTCTCCCAATTCTTTCTCTTGGGAGGTTTTCATTTGATTGTGAGGATATTTTGTAAATTCCTGTTTGTTTCCTAACAGTTTGGTTGTGTTTAGTTTTACCTTGTAAGTACCTGTACAAGAGCTCATGTGATGTGGTTGTTGCTGAGCTTGCAGTTAGCCAACTTGAGAGGTATGTCTTCCCATTAACAGATCTACAACAATCTAGACCCAGTCAAAACAAGAGAGCCAAAAGGACCCCAAAAAAGGACACCCACAAAAAAGACATGCCTAGAGCAAATGGCTCAGAAATATAAGGAAAACACACTGCTGTGTCCCACTGGACATACACCACAAAATTCCACCCCATAAAATTGGGAGACAGCAAATATACCTAATAAACAGATATAAACATCAAGAGTCACTAATATGGGGAAACAAAGAAACAACCCTCAAACTAAATAAAAGGAAAATTCAGCAGGAAAAGACCTTGATGAGATGTAGTAAAGCAAGTTATCAAAAAGAGAGTTCACAGTAATGGTTATAATGATGCACCAGGAAATTAAAGACTACCACAAGACACTTAATGGTAAAGTCCAGGAACTTAGAGAAGGCTTCATCAGCATAAAAAAGATATAGTTATGAGGAATAAAAACCAAGCAGAAATGAAGAATACTATATCTGCTATCAAGAATACTTTGGAAGGGATTAAAGCAGGCTTAATGAAGCAGAGGATAGAATAAGAAAATTAGAAGATAAGGTAGAAAAAAAATCAGAGCAGCAAAAAGAAAAAATGCTTAAAAAGCATGAGTACAGTTTAACAGAGCTTTGGTACAACATGAAGTGAAAGAACATTTGCAACATAGGGGATCCAGAGGGGGAGGAAAGTCAACAAGGGATAGAGAGCTTGGTGGAAGAAATAATGACAGAAAATTTCCCGAACCTGGTAAAGGAGAAAGATATACAACTTCAGGAGCACAGAGGGTTCCAAACAAGAGAAGCCAAGAGAGATCCACTCCAAGTCACATCATAATTAACATGGCATATGTTAAGCACAAAAAGAGAATCTTAAGGGCTGCGAGAGACAAGCAGTGACCTACAAAAAACCCTCCATAAGGCTGACAGCAGATTTCTCAAGAGAAACACTTCAGGCCAGAAGGGATTCGCATGCAATTCTCAAAGTAATGAGAAGCAAGAAACTGAAACCAAGACTGCTTTGTCCAACAAGTCTATCATTTAAAATTGAAGGGAAAATAAAGAGCTTCTCAGACAAAAGAAGGCCAAAGGAGTTCAATACCACCAAACCAGCATTACAAGAAATGCTAAAAGGACTGTTTTAAGAAGCAGAAGAGATATTGAGAGAAACATTGGCATAAAGGAGAAAAATTCCATTAAATAAGTATATATCAATAATCACATTGAATGTAAATGGATTAAATGCTTCGATCAAAATACATAGGTTAACTGAATGGATAAGAAAACATGACATATCTATACTGTCTACAAGAGATCCACCTGAGAGCAAAAGATTCACACAGGCTGAACGTGAATGGATGGAAAAAATATATTTCATGAAAATGGAAACAAAAAAAGCTGGAGTAAAAATAATTATTCCTGACAAAATAAACTTCTAAATAAAGACCATGACAAGAGACAAAGAAGATCACTATATAATACTAAAGTGATCGATCCAATAGGAGGAAATAACTCTTATAAACATATATGCAGCCAAAAGAGGAACACTTAAATATATAAAAAATATTTCTTGGTGGACTTTAAGGGGGAGAGTGAAAACAACACATTCATAGTGTGAAATTTTAACACACCACTGTCATCACTGGACAGATCATCAAGACAAAAAAACAAAAGGGAATCAGAGACCTTAAATGACAACTAGAGATAATAGATTTAATTGGCATTTTACAGAACAATTTATCCCAAAGCAGCAGAATACATATTTTTCTCAAGTACACATTTAAACATTCCCAAAAATAGACCACATGTTTGGGAAAAAAACGAGTCTATATAAATTCAAGAAGATTGAAATTGTATCAAAGATCTTCTCAGATCACAATGGTATCAAACTAGAAATAACCATTATAAAAAAACAAAAAATATTCAAACACATGGAGGCTAAATAGCATGTTATTAGACAATGAATGGATTATCAAATGAGATCAAGGAAGAAATTTTAAAAATTCCTGGAAAAAAAGGAAAATGAACAGACAACAACCCAAAATCTATGGTATACAGCAAAAGCAGTGCTGTGAGGAAAGTTTATAGCATTACAGGTATTCCTCAAGAAACAAGAAAGAGCTATACTAAACCATCCAACACAACAAATAAACGTTTTAGAAAGAGAAAGGCAAGAAAATGTCCAAGGAAGAAGAATGCAGGAAGAAATAAAAAACAGATGGGAAATTAATGACATAGAGACTAAAAAAAAGTACAAATTATCAATGAAACAAAAATTGGTTCTTTGAAAAGATAAATAAGATTGAAGAACCTTTAGCCAGACTCACCAAAAAACAAAGAGAGAGAACCCAAATAAATAAAATTAGAAATAAAAGAGGCGTTATAACAACTGACTCAACAGAAATACAAAGGACCATAAGAAAATACTCTGAGAAACAATATGCCAACAAACTGGACAACCTGGGTGAAATGGAAAAAATCCTAGAAGCATACAATCTTCCAAAGTTGAATCAGGAAGAATCAAAAACCATGAATAGGAAAATCACAACTAATGAAATTGAAGCAGTAATCAAAAAATCCCAACAAAAAAAAGTCCTGGACCAGATAGATTTACAAGGCTGTTTTACCAAACATTCAAAGAAGAATTAACACCTATCCTACTCAACTATTCTGAAAATTCAAGAAGAGGGAAAACTCCCAAGCCCTTAGTATGATGCCAGCATCATCCTAATCCCAAAACCAGGTGAAGATACTATAAAGAAAGAAAATTACAGGCCAATATATCTAATGAATATAGATGCTGAAATCCACAAAAAATACTAGCAAATTGGATCCAGCAATACATTAAAAAGATCATGCACCACTACCATGTGTTATTTATTCTGGGGATTGAATGTGATACAGCACTTAAACAAAATGAACAAAAACCATATGAACATATCAATAGATGCAGAAAAAGTATTCAACAAAATCCAGCACCCAGTTTGTTTTTCTGCATGTGTGTGGGTGGAGGGGGTGTTATTTTTTTATTTTAATTTTTTATATCTTTATTATTGAAAATATTACAGATGCCCCTTTTTACCCCCATTTATACCCTCCACCCTGCATCCACCACATCCCCAGGCCTTACCCAGACCAATGTCTGAGTCCATGGGTTATGCTTATAAACATATAAGTTCTTTGATTAATCTCTCCTACCCACTATCCCAACCTCACATTCCCTCTGACATGCCTCAGTCTGTTCCATACTTCTATATCTCTGAATCTACTTTGTTCATAAGTTTATTTTGTTTATTACATTATACATATAAGTGAGACCATGTGGTACATATCTTTCTCTGACTGGCTCATTTCATTTATCATAATACTTTCTAGTTCCTTCCATGCTGTGCCAAAGGATACGAGATCCTTCTTTTTTACAGCTGTATAGTATCCCATGGTGTAAATGTACCACTGCTTTTTTTAACCACTTATCTACTGATGGGCACTTGGGCTGTTTCCAGACCTTAGCTATTGTAAATTGCACTGCTATGAACATAGGGGTGCATAAGTTCTTTGTGACTGGTGTTTTGGGTTTCTTAGGATATATTCCTTGAAGTGGGATCACTGGGTCAAATGGCAGATGAATTTTTAATTTTTTGAGAAACTTCCATACTGCTTTCCATAGTGACTGCACCAGTCTGAGTTCCCACCAGCAATGTACTAGGGTTCCTTTTTCTCCACACCCTTGTCAGCACTTGTCATTTTTGATTTGTTATTGGTAGCCATGCTGACATGTGTGAAATGATACCTCATTGTAGTGTTAATTTGCATCTCTCTGATGATTAGCAACATTGAGCATTTTTTCATATGTCTTTTAACCATCTATATGTCCTCTTTGGAAAAGTGTCTCTTTAAGTCTTCTGCCCATTTTTTAATTGGATTGTTTGTCTTCCTTTTGTTAACTTGTATGAGTTCCTTATATATTTTGGATATTAACCCTTTATCAGATGTGTTGTTGGCAAATATGTTCTCCCATACAGTTCTCCCTTTTCATTTTGTTGATAGATTCTTTTGCTGTGCAGAAGCTTTTTATTTTGATGCAGTTTTATATGTTTATTTTCTCCTACATTTCTCTTGCTTAGGAGATGTATCAGCAAACAAATTGCTATGAGAGATGTCTGAGATTTTGCTGCCTATGTTTTCCTCTAGGTTTTTTATGGTTTCATGTCTTACACTTCAGTCTTATATCCATTTTGAGATTACTTTTGAGTGTGGTGTAAGTTGGTGGTCTGGTTTCATTTTATTGCATGTACTTGTCCAATTTTCCCAACACCATTTATTGAAGAGACTGTCTTTACTCCATTGTATGCTGTTCCCTCCTTTATCAAATATTAATTGACCATAATGGTGTGGGTCAATTTCTGGGTTCTCTGTTCTGTTCCACTGATCTATATGTCTGTGCATGTGCTAGTACCAGGCTGTTTTGATTATAGTGGCTTTGTAGTATAACTTGACATCTGGTATTGTGATCCCTCCAAATTTGTTTTTTAAACAAAACTCTCAGCAAAGTGAGATAGAGGAAGCATACCTCAACAAAGTAAAAGCCATATACAACAAACTTACAGCCAACATCATCCTCAGTGGTGAAAAACTAAAACCATTTTCCTTAAAAACAAGAAATGGACAAGGTTGTGCAATTTCACCATACTTATTCAACATAGTATTAAAAGTCCTTGCCACAGACATCAGAGAGCACAAAAACATAAAAGGTATCCTAATTGGAAAGTAGGAAGCAAAACTGTCATTATTTAGAGATGACATTATATTGTACATAGAAAACCTGAAGGACTCCATCAAAGTACTACTAGATTATATAAATAAATTCTGCAAGGTAGTTGGATACAAAATTTAAGTCCAAAAATTGACATTTTTATACTTCAACAATGAACTCTCACAGAGAAACAAAGAAACCCCAAAACAACAATATTATTTACCATTGCAACTAAAAAAATAAGATACTGAGGAATAAACTTAACCAAGGAAGTACAAGACCTGTACTCAGAAAACTACAAGATACTGAAAAAAGAAAGAGGAAGATATAAACAAGTAGAAAAATATGCCATGTTCATGGATTGGTAGAATTAATATCATTAAAATATCCATACCATCCTAAGCAATTAATAGATTCAATGCAATTCCTATTAAAATACCAGCAGGATATTTCACAAAGCTAGAACAAATATTCCAAAAATTTTTATGAATACAAAAAAGACCCAGAGTAGCAGCAGCAATACTGAGAAAGAAGAACAAAGTTTTATGGATCACTACCAGATATCAAACTATACTACTAAGCCATTGTAATAAAAAAAGTCTGGTATTGGTACAACAACAGATATATAAATCAATGGAAGAGAACAGAGAGTCCAGAAAAAGACACATTCCATTATGGTCAGTTAACTTTTGACAAAGGAAGCAAGAACATACAATGGAGTAAAGACAGTCTCCTCAATAAATGGTGCTGGGAAAACTGGACAGGTACATGCAAAAAAATGAAACTAGACAACCAACTTACTCCATACACAAGATTAAATCAAAATGGAGAAAAGACTTAAATGTAAGTCATGAAACCATAAATATCCTGTAAGAAAACATAGACAGTAAAGTGACAGACTTCTCGGATAGTGGAATTTTAATCGATACATCTCCTAGGGCAAGAGAAACAAAAGAAAAACAAGTGGGAATACATGAAACTAAGAAGCTTCTGCACAGCAAAAGAAATCAGCCTCAAAATACAAAGGACCCCATGATATGGGAAAACATACTTACTTGCCAAGGATGCATCTGATAAGGGGCTAATTTCCAAAGTGTCAAAGAACTCGTACAACTCAACAAGAGGAAGACAAATAATCCAATTAAAAATGGGCAAAAGACCTGAATAGACACTTCCCCAAAGAGGACTTAAGGATGGCCAAGAGACATATAAAAAAATGCTTAAAGTCATTAATGATCAGAGAGATGCAAATTAAAACTACAATGGGGTTTCACTTCACACCTGTCAGAATGGTTACCATCAACAAACAAGAAAATGACATGCTGGTGAGGATGTGGAGAAAGAAAAAACCTGGTAAAATGCTGCTGGGAATGCAGACTGGTGCAGTCACTATGGAAAACAGTGTGGAAATTCCTCAAAAAATTAAAAATGAAACTGTCTTTTGACCCAGTGATCCCACTTCCAGGAATATATCTTAAGAGTCCTGAAACACTAATCAGAAAGAATATATGCACCCTTATCTTCACAGCAGTGCAATTTACAATAGCTAAGATCTGGAAACAGCCCAAGTGCTCTTCAGTAGATGAGTGGTTTACAAAGCTGCTTTTGACAACCATCAACATGCCTTTCTTCTGAAATATTTTTGGATTGGTGAACATTCATTAATCCATGAATACAGATAATATGCCCTGAGCTTTTACCATGTGCTAGTCACTGTTCTGAAAGATGCAGTTTTGGTGTAAACAAGGTAAGCATATTATAGAATGCAGTGAGGACAACGTTATGAAGATTAGATTTATGTGGGCTTGATATATGAGCAAGGAATAGAATGGTGGAGTTACATATGCTCTTGCATGACCATGCAGAATTGTGTAACCTACATATTCAGTAAATCTGCCTGAGTTGGTAATGCAGCCAATAAAATAAAATTTGATTTTATTTTCTTTTAAATACTGCAGAAAAACATCAGGTTTTATTTTTCATGACTCCCAAATAATCATTAAAGTGTAAATTAGAAAGTAAAAAATTACGTACTTTTATTTTTTTAAATGTGAGTGGTTAAAGAGGCAATGAATGAACTAAAGACTGTGATAAATTTCAGAAAGATAGGAGACTACTATGATATAATTTGGGGATTACAATAGTGGAGAAAGTCACAGCCATAGCATACAGAGAAGTCTTGGAGATTGGAAACATTTTTTGTTATCTTGCCCTTAAATTCAGCTGATGTGAAGAGGGAGAGCTGGGGAAAAGGCAGAAATGGAAGTGATAGAGTGAACTACTATCTGTCATATCCTTTAAACAATCCCCAAATCAGCAAACATTATATATATAAAGTGAGAGTGAGGGGGAGGGGATTTAGCTTTCAGTCTAAATGAAAAAAGTCCTCTATAAAAACAAAGTGATCTTCTGGAAGTAGATAAAATTTTCAAAGTAATGCTTGGTGTCCCAGGATAGGATTCTCCTTGTGGCACTGGTGGTGGTATTGAGGAGCTGTTTGCTGGATTTTCTGCCCTGCCATCATGCTTGGAGTTTGTACTATACATTCTCATTTATGGCAGAGATGACTGGGAGTGGGGGAAAAAGGGGGTTGAATTTAGGCATGGAATCAATGTTTCAATGTTATCAAAGATATGAGAAAAATCCTCAGCATGAAAAAGCATGATCAAGTGTTAGTTAACCAAGACATGGAGCCCTATGTCAAACAAAGATAATTTCAGAAGAAAATAAAACTTTAAAAAATTACAATTAGTACTTTATGACAGATTCAAAATCTCTCACTAACTTGAAAGCAGTTTATATTTAAAAAGAAACAATGTAAGGAATATAAGGACTAGAAATTAGTCACATAATTAAATATCATGGGAAAGTAAGAAGAAAAATTAGAATTATTTTTTCAGAATGCAGTTTACAAAAAAGGCATAAAAACCATTTGAGAGGGGAACAAAAGCCAAAGATAATCAGGCCAAGAGGGACAGCATCTCTCTATTAGTATTTTCTGAAAAAGAGGAGAAAAATTATAGGGAGATTGGTGGGGGTGGGGGGCAGAGAATTCCAAATCTAATAAAAACACCTCTTTAGATTGAATGGAACCATTGAGTACCAAGGGGGAATAATAAAAAGCAGTTCATACATCACGTTACTGGTAAAATTTCAAAATACTTTGCAGAAGACATTGTTATTTACTCAGCTGGCATATAGTCTACTCCTTTTTACTTACAAGAATTTGAATATGTTCAGGTATCTACTGGGAGGTAATATCATAAGAGAAGGTTAAAAGTCTCCCAATCACAAGAGATAAGTCACATACTGCCTACTTGATCGCTGGTTGAGTGCAGATGTTTGCGTTATGGCCAATGAAATAAAAGAGGAAATTGGCTAAAGGGAGCTTTGAAGAAAAAAATATTTTCTGATTAAGAAAAATAGTGGTGGTGGCGAGGAGGATAAAGAAAGAGTATATAGAAAAGGAGGAAGATGAAGAAAGAGGAGGAAAAAGAGGAGAAGGAAAAGGAAGAGAAAAGGAGGGTGAAAACGAGGAGGAGAAGTCCTTCACGCTATCATGCATGCTCAGGAGGCCATGATGCTTATGGTTCTGAAGTTGACTTGCAACCATAAGATACAGCATAGAGGCTCTCACAAAAAGCTAGGTGAAAACCCTCAAATCAGATCCAGAAGCACCTATCTTCATATTTTCTTTTACATGAAAAATATAAACACATTATTATGTTATTTTCTTTCTGTATTTTTTAGCTGCTGCCAAAAATAACCCAATAAACACAAGTAAGACTTAGAAGTTCCAAAAGTTTTGAAGGGGAGAATACCCCCAAAAGAATTAAAATGAAACTTCTAAATACTTGATGACAATAGAATAATATCTTTACTAATTTTATAAAAATAAATTCAATTTTTATAAAATTTATTAAAGATAAAAATTATAATTTTTTTGTTTATTTAAGGCTGAGATTTTATAGCTTGCCAAACCATCAAGTATAAAGGTATTCAAACATTTCTCTTTATATGATATGAAGATGTCAAACCTAAGAAAGACTGAGGACAGGCATGGGAGAAGGAAAGAGAGATTAAAAAATACCTGAATGACAGATATGCATCAGTCAAAAGTTTAGTCTGTCCAAAACTGACCTTTTATCAAGAAGCTCCATAATCTTAAGTAAAGTAATAAAGAAGCATATATTTCTTCTCTTGATGAGATTAAAGTAAGCAACTAAAAATTCCATGCATTACAAAAGTATACCAAAAAATCATGATCCAAGTAGGAAGTAATGAGGTATGATTCCTAATGAGTGATGAATTTTAAGAAAATGGATGACTTTCAATGTTGGTACCTCCAAGTTTCCCCTTTAAACATCACAGAAACTTTAATTGATTCTACTGCATGATATTTTAAAAATTGTCTTTTTTAGTTTTCATTTTTCAGAATAAACCTAGCAGTCCATGGTGTCTCAAATGTAGCACTGCTGACATTTGTGTTAGGTAATTCTTTGCTGTAGGAGGCTGTTCTATTCATTGCAGGATGTTTAGCAGCATCCTTGGCCTTTACCCACTAGATGTCTTTAGCACTCCAGTCATTACAATCTCAAATGTCTCCAGTAATCACCACATGTCTTTTCGCAGGAAAGTGGTAAAGTTGCTCCTGGTTGAGAACCACTTCTCTATACAGAGCATCTGGGAGGTTTTTTTGTTTTTTAATCTAAAAAATTTTAGATTAAATTAATCTAAATTCAAAATTTACATCATTTGTATATATAAATCATTTTATATATATCATTTTATGATTTAAATCATTTATTTATAAATTTATATATAAATGATCTAAATTTTGAATAATTACAGGAGTGTAATTCATTTAAATGACTTACATTTAAATGTAAGAGTGTAAGTGAGAAATTGAGTAATGAGTTGTGGGGAAATAAAGGTAGATAGAAATAGAAAGATAGTGTTTCTTCTTATACAGAGGGAAATTGAGATACTATCTAAAATTCCTCAACCAATAAATAAGTATTAAGGTTATTTTTAAAGACAATAATCAACAGACTAAAACAACATATATATTTTAAAAGACATTGGGAGGAGAAATGACTACATGAGATAGTGTGAGTATTTTTTATAATAGATAATGAATAAACATTGACAAGCAGTTATAAATAAAAAAATAATGGTTTAAATACCTTATTTAGAGTTACTGAATTTACAATTAGGAATATTAAAAATAGTCAAGGAAGTTTTTACTCTAATGAAGAAAAGCTTGACTATTCATTTTATAGCTCTCTATATCTGTGTTTACACACACATACTTTACATTCATTAAAAGTTGAAATATTTTTTGAAACAATAGATTTTATTTACCTTTAAATATCTCTTGGTATCTATGTTACTCAAATAATCTTTGGAGTCATTAGATTACATGGTGAAGGAAGTTCTAATAGCAGTAAAAATAGGAATTTTAGTCAATCTTTACTAATTTTTCCATTTGAAATCTACTTAGCCAAATTTTTCTCATACCAGGTTCTTAAACTATAGAATATTGTAGTTCAATTCCTCACCTCTTTGACTCATCTTGATTTCCTGACATCTATTCTCCAGATGTCAATGAGATAACTAAAGCTTAGGACATTTAAGATCTTTTAGTAAACCACTAATGCTCATTTAGCTCTCAAATTAGGGATCAGCAATTCAGCTTAGAGTGGACAGCATCTGACAGCTCATTGAAATGGATATAACAATAATCCTCAGGGCTTTTCTCAAATCTTTGTTGGCAGAGGCTTTAAAGGTGGCTCAGAGAGTTCATTATGAAAGTGGACTGTCTAGATTTACTAAAACTAAGGCTGAACTGACAGACCTTACACATAAATATCTGCCTGGTATACTCTCCCAAATGCAAGGAGACACCAGGGCAAACCTTCTCTGATTTGGATATATTTATCCTGGACAAAAAAGCTTATGTTGAAGATGAGTCACAGATAACTTAGAAAACTGGACAGAATTAAAAAAGCAATGATTTTTCATTATCATATCTAGTCTTTAATGAGTGCTTGAACATTCTGAAGCTCTGAGATACTGTTTTATTAAGAGATACACATATAGCACAATACACAAACACACACATCTGAACTCGTTGAACACTTAATTCAAATATATACATATGTTTGTGTGAGTATATATATTTGAATTAATATATATGCATATGTATATGTGTTGTATATGTATGTATGATTGTGTGTGTGTTTGTACATGTGCTTGTGTGTGAGAGAGAGAAAGAAACACAGTACCCAGTGGCTGTGTGATGTGGGACAATTTCTTATAGATGATAAATTTCCCAATCATCTTATCATTCCTTATCACAAGCTTCAGTTTCCTTATCATACAAAGAAAGTAATAGAAATGCCATTCTCAAATGGTTGGTCATAATTTTTTGTAAGGCTCACATTAGATGATTTATGTGTGACATTTTTATTTCTTGGATATTCTGATCCAAATTTTTTTAAAAGGATTTATTCCTAAATATATTTTCTTTAAACATTACTTTGAGAGACTTAAAGTGTGACTTGATTAAAAAATATGCAATCATGCTTGGCCGGCATGGCTCAGCAGTTGAGAGTCAACCTATGGTCCAGAACATGGAGGTTTGATTCCCAATCAGGACACATGCCTGGGTTGCAGGCTCGATCCCCAGCAGGGGGTATGCGGGAGGCAGCTGATCAATGACTCTCATCATTGAAGTTTCCATCTCTCTCTCCCTCTTTCTCTCTAATATATATATATATATGTGTGTGTGTGTGTGTGTGTGTGTGTGTGTGTGTGTGTGTGTGTGTGTATGTGTGTACATATATATATGCAATCACTCTACAAATTTTCAGAATTTAATGCTTATGTGAATGAAAGCACATTTAGTTCAGCTATATCATCCACAAAACCTTGCAGTTTTACCACTGTATGTCATTCCACCTCAGGTAGAGCAGTCTTATGTCAAGGTCAATAGTGGTTACTAAAGATCTTACATGTACCAAGAAAGACTTCATGGGACTCTGCAAGATTATCTGTGATGGCTCCACAGTGCATAGTACCTAAACCTGAGAGATGAAGATTAGGATACAAATCAAGTACCAATTAAAATAAGATGATATTGGTTTTTGTTAATTCAAAATGGAAATAAATATTTACCATATAAAATACATATTTATAATAATAGTTGGCTGACATGGTGAAACTTGTGGCATACATTGTTGGTGCTAGTAGAAATTGATAGACATCTGGAAAGTGGTGTCAAGCTATTCAGATTTATACATACATACTCAATCACTTAGAAGTGCATTGACACTTCTAAAATTTTATCTTAGAGAAATAAATTATGTACAAAAGAGCTGTGCGTCAATATTTATCATAATACTATTTTTATGTATATACTCATAATTGCAGAATAAGCTAAAAAAATAAATCTTAGTATGTCCAGTTAATGAAATATATATGTATATGTATAATATATATAATGTGGGGATGTTTTATGGTATAATTTAAGTAAAATTTAAAAATATAGAAATATTAGCTCTCATATTCCCTCAACAGATACACAAATATATGAACACACACAAATGTGTGGGAAGGAGTAGCTACTTTAAATATCACCAGTAGATTAATAGTTGTTTTTATTTTCTTATCATTATTTTTTTCCATGTATTATACAATGTATGTATCACTTTGTAATCAGAAAAGTAACCATTACTTTAGAAAATGACAATTTAAAACTAATATTTTTTCTGTAATATTTATTTGTTTTTCTGTTTGCTTATTTCCAAAATGAAATATTCTTTAAGTGGGATGAAATGGGAAATGTTTGTTTTGAGCCCAGAATGCAGATATTAAAGTAGCTGAAAGCATGCTGTTTTCAAAAGTTATTGACATTATTTCAGCAATTTAATCTATCTTATTCTTTTAACTGTTTTTTTTTAAGAAGACTCAAATTAAATGACCTTTTCTAACTGTACACGTGCAGATGTCGTCACAGGTAATGATGGCATTATGTAAGCCCATTATCTGCAATAAATCTAAAAAAGTACATCCTTCCAACTAGCAATTTTCCCAATCAGCTTCTTATTTTACTGTGCCACCATCCTTTAAAGTCCTAATCATGGAGGTGGTTCTGTAGAAAGAACTGTGTTCCATTTGAACTCAGTGGGTAATAAATGTACAAGGACTCAAAGTGCTTTTTGCTTTCTGTAGCACAGTGTGTTTTCCCTATTTTACTGTCATTTTCTCCAATTGAATACAAATTCTTGTGATTTTCCCCAGAAATAAATGCTATTAAATACCCTATTTCTCTCACATATGTCAAAAATTTTATACCTCACCATTGGCTGTATTTTTTTCAAAATTAAAAAAACTGATGAACAAAATAGATCCAGTTACACAGAAACATGGAAAAGAAGAATCTCAGAGGGAAGGTGGGGGTGAGTGGGAGAGAGATTAACCAAAGAATTTACATATATAAATGCATAACACATGAACACAGACAATAGTGTGGTGAAGGCCTGCGGTGGAGGGGGGTGGGGTGGGGTAGAAGGGGTCAATGGGGAAAAAAAGGAGACATCTGTAATTCTTTCAACAATAAAGATACATTTTTAAAAAAAATCTGCATTGTAAACCAGAAAGACTGACCCCAAATAGCCAAAGTTGTCAGCTAAGAATAAGTGAGACTTCCAGCATGCAGCAGATAATTAGTAATGTCAAGCAGCTATTTCTCTGTGATTGGCATTGTCATCCTTCATCTCTCCTGCTGTATCTGGTTGTTTTAATAGTTTAATAAATTACCACAAAAAACCCTAATGAAAACTAGTATTATGATCACTTCTTAAATTTTAATCCTTTCTGATTTATGATGGCTTCATTCAAATTTTAAAGACATAGAAAACACAGGTTCATTGGTAAAAGACTATTGTTTGCCCATACTGTATTTCAGATTAAATGAAAATTGTACAATAATTGCTGGAACCATTGAAAATGTCTTGGGATTTTTTTTGAGACAGTATGAAGCTATATTAGTCTAGGTGTTAGTTGAATTAATATGTAGAGAATGTCGAAGAAGAGCAGATTGAGAAACTGATCCTAACTTATAAAGAATTATTTTTATTATTATTTTTAAATTTTCATTAACACTCAGTAATTAATGTGACATGTCCCACCTGGGAAAAGATCAAATAGGAATACATGTAAAACATGTGTCCAGGTCTGAAATCACTGTGGTCATTGATCTTTCCAGTATATTACTAACCAAGGAATAGTAGATTGAGGAGTAATCTGGTTAGAAAGTACAATATCCTAAGCAATAAAACTTTGTCCTATAATACCACATTGTTTATACTGCTCATTTCAAAGAATACTAAAATGAAAGAATGAAGAAAGACTATTTAAAAAACATTTGTATATAGTAAATGCTTTGTTAACTTATTTAATTCTCATAACTCTATATTACAGGTAAGGAAACCAAAACAATATTTAAATGTTAAGTTGCCTCACACAGTTAGAAAATTGTGGAACTTGGACTCAAAACCAGAAAACTTAGGTCCAGAGATGATTCCCTTAATCACTACACCATATCACCTCATTTTCACTACCTCATAGTTTCAAGGAGTCCAGCAGTTCCTCCGAAGTGTTCAGAAGCTGACATTTGTGATTCTACCATGGGATATCTACTTTTGTCTGTTTTATACAATCGAGTTCTGTGTGAAATTATATTTAAAAGGAGAGGTGCATACAGCGTATTTTACAAAAATTCCTACATTTTGCTATGTCCCAAAACCTGAGTCAACCTTGCAAGCTATTTGTACCAATAGCTGTTTAGACATACTATTAAATAAAGACCTTTGACTGATGCTAGGAAAGCAGTGGGGATAGAGAGTAGTGGAGGGACTCAAGATGCCTTTTTATTATGCATTCTTTGTCTTTACAATTGTTTTTGCAACTTTTTATAGTGGGATGGCTGAGATATTTAAGGTCAGGCAAACTAAGGGAAGTTGGAAGACAGTTGTATTTGCTAGCTCCAATGTCAGCTGTCAAGCACAAGGTATGGGGCCTGCACTATTTCTCCCAGTTGAAGCTGACACAAATTTCTATAAAGATAAGACAAAGCATGATACTGTATACTACTTCTTTTTAGGTCTGCTCTGTAATTTTCATTTTCACCCTTTGATTTCTTTTAGGTTTTGGCATACTTCACAGGGTTTACATTTTGACTGTATGTAGAGCTTTCTTAATCTATAGCTTATGTGATTTCAAAGAAAATGTATTTAATATTTATGCCATACATTGAAGTATTTAGATACAATCTAGCTCCAGACATTAGTCAGGCCTCCAAGCAAGGTTTTAGCTTAATTTATGACTTTATCTAAGGACCAGACCTGAAAGTCTGTCATTTAATTTGTTACTGTAAATGTAGAGTTGATCACACTACAGATCTGTCTAAATGATAGTGCAGAGAATGACTTAATTTTTCTCAGAAAAAACATGTTGATTTAAAAAGAGCTTATTTTGTAATGGCATATAAACAGAGCTGTAGAATTATATTTTAACAGATGTAATATTTTTTTCCTGTCACTAGAGTTTCTTAAAACACTGCTTTAATATACACCACAACACTAAATTATTACTTTCATTTCATTAATGTTTCTCTTATAATGCCTAATTTATTTCTAAAGGATGAATTGTCAGTTAATTTTTTCTCCTATCAAGTACAATGCACAAGAATGTTTATAATTTTGAATCAGTGTTATTTTGTCCAGATTCGTATTTCTGAAGGAATGCTAGTAAATGAGATCATAACAATTTTTTAGAATATTCCGCCATGTCAGATGATAAAAATATACTGTTCTATAATTACAGGTAATGAACACTTGATAAATCACAAATATGTGAGGAATCAGAATAATATGCAGTCAAAATGTGGTTTATAGACAAGAAAAAAAGGTAATCACAGAAAAGTATGAATTCAATGTGGTGCTTGCAAAATTCGTTTTAATAAGTTATGAAATATCATGTCAGAGCATGCTTAGGAAATGTTGAAAGAAAAGTAGGACATCCTATTTAACTCATAGTAGCAGCATTTCCACCAGGTACAGAGGGCAAGGATAGTGTGAAGCAGCTGCTTAAATATGTAATCTTTAAACAAAGCACAGCTGTAGCAAAAGAAGGTGTGTACCTCTTCTTTTCATATTATTTACTGTCCTTCAGTGAATACAATTCACCACTGTCAAAGAAAGATTAAGAAAGCCACATGTTTGTTAACCTGCAACTATCTGTTAAAAATCTTAAAAAACAGTGATTACAATAATCATCTGATTAGCATCTTTATTTAGAGTATTCTAACCTACATAGCTTATTATGGCAAATGCTACAATTAGAATTGCATTAAGGTAACAGCTATCTATGTGTAGAAACTGTGTAATGATGTCCAAAGTACTGGAAGATGATAACCGTCCTATGGGTGTGACCAAGATAGATCACTACAAGATGATAACCAGATACAACATTCTCGATTTTTTTCTGCATTGTGCATTTAAATGATCAGATAGAGAAGGAGTCAGTTTTCTGGCACCAGGGACAGAGTAAGACTTAACCCCCCAAAACTTTTCCAGATTACCAATGTAAATAATTCTTTAAATCCTGATATTTGTCTGTTAAAAAATTATGTTAATTTTTATTAAAATTTTTCTAAAATACATTTCATCTTTTTATGACTTTTGTTTATTGTTATACTCTCACAGTGCAGTGAGTCCTTTGGAAGATAGTTATTTAGGATAATATAAAACTCAGCCAGATTCTGAGGTCTTTAGTGTATTATCATAATTAAAACAATAACTTTGAATCATAAAAATATTGTTATGTTATATACAGCCATATAAATTATGTCATAAAACATGTAATGCATATTAGAAAGGCAAATGTATCTTCATTAGTCTTTCAGATTTTTTGTCTTTCTTCCATCATTCTCTGCTGGTAGATATTCAGTAATCAGTGTTCACTGTTGACTGAGTACCAGTACCTAATAGTAGTCCCCATCATATCTAATCTTTAGCATCTACACTGCTATGGGTTAGAAAATAACATGATTGAAGTTATTTAATCATCAGTTACCCCAAGTATTTCCTAGTAGGTAAATTATAAAAACCACAGAACATTAACCTTTTCTCTATCTCAGTGGGTTTTTTGTTATTTTTAGGATTTTAGAAATGTTCCAGAAGACTGAGTTGAAAGGAAGTCTGCAACAGCAAGAGTAACAATTATTAATTGGTGTCATGAATTGTTTCCAACTCAGACAGAATGTTATTTATGTAACTGAAGAAGCACAGTACAAGGCAATAAGAATGTATGCTTGAAAATACACCTAGCCTGGCCAGGCATGGCTCAGCGGTCGAGCGGCGACCTAGGATCCAGGCCAACAGTGTTCGATTCCCAGTCAGGGCACATGCTTGGGTTTCGGGCTCGATCCCCAGTCGGGGGTGTGCAGGAGGCAGCCAATCAATGACTCTCTTATCGTTGATGTTTCTGTCTCTCTCTCTCCCTCTCCTTTCCTCTCTCTGAAATCAATAAAAATATATTAAAAGAAAAAAGAAAGAAAATACACCTAAAAACATTGATTCTTATAAACAGAAATATATATATTAGCATGATTATAACTGATTAAGTTACAAAAAGATAAAAATCAAAATATTCTTTAAAAGCTAAGTACTTCAGTAGCCAGATAAACTGTTACAAATCCCTTACATGTCAAAGAGTAAAGAATTCTTTTTTGCAGATGTATCATTGGCAAATATGTTCTCTCATACAGTGGGTGCTCTTTTTATTTTGGTGATGGTTTCTTTTGCTGTGCAGAAGCTTTTTAGTTTGATGTAGTCCCATTTATTTTTTTTTTCTTTGTTTTTCTTGCCTTAGGAGATGTATTGGTGGAAATTCTTCTACGTGAGATGTCTGAGATTTTGCTGTCTATGTTTTCTTCTAGGATTTTTATGGTTTTGCAACTTACATTTAAGTCTTTTATCAATTTCAAGTTTTATCTTATGTATGGTGTAATTTGATGATCTAGATTAATTTTTTGCATGCACCTGTCCAGTTTTCCCAGCACCATTTATTGAAGAGACTGCCTTTACTCCATTGTATGTTCTTGCTTCCTTTGTAAAATATTAAATGAACATAATGGTATGGGTCGATTTCCGGGTTCTCTGTTTTGTTCCATTGATCTATATGCCTGTTTTTGTGCCAGTATCAGGTTGTTTTGACTACAGTGGCTTTGTAGTATAGTTTGATATCCAGTATTGTGATCCCTCCAACTTTGTTCTTCTTTCTCAAGATTACTGTGGCTATTTGGGACTTTTTTTTTGGTTCCATATAAATTTTTGTAATATTTGCTCTAGGTTTGTGAAAGATGCCATTGGCATTTTAAAATGAATTAGTTGAATATATAAATTGCTTTAGGAAGGTAGTATGGACATTTAATAAAGTTAATTCTTCCAATCCATGAACAGAGTATATTTTTACCCTCATTTGTATCTTCTTCTATTTTTTTTTCAAAGCCCTGTAGTTCTCTGCATATAGGTCTTTTACCTCCTTGGTTAAATTTATTCAAAGGCATCTTAATTTTTTTTGTTGTTGCAGTTGTAAATGGGATTTTTTTTTTAGTTAATTTTTCTGAGAGTTCATTGTTGGTGTATAAAAATGCCATTGACTTCTGGATGTTGATTTTGTATCCTGCTACTTGGCCAAATTCATTTATTAAATTTAGTAGTCTTTTGATTAATCTGCTCCCTTCAAAAAACTATGGGTAGAGGGGGACAACCGGGGAGGGGGGGCAGAAGGGGACATTTGTAATACTTTCAACAATGAAGAAAAAATCTATTTTTAAAAAATCTAGTATTTTTTGGTGGAGCCGGTGAATAAAAATTTCACTTCATCTTTTCAAATGTGGATGTCATTTATTTTTTCTTTTTGTCTGATCACTGGCTAGGACTTCCAGTACTATGTTGAATAAGTGGTGAAAGTGTACACCCCTGTCTTGTTCATGTTCTAAGAGAAAATGCTATTAGTTTTTGCTCATTGAGTATAATGTTGGCTGCAGTTTTGTAAATGATGGCCTTTATTATATTGAGATATAATCCTTCTATTCTCATTTTACTGAGAGTTTTTATCAAAAGTGGGTGTTGGATATTGTCCAATACTTTTTCTGTGTCATTGATGTGATCATGTGATTTTTATTTTTCATTTTGTTTATGTGATGTATCACATTTATTGATTTGCAAATATTGTACCAGCCTTGCATCCCCAGAATATATCCCATTTGGTCATGGTGTTTGATCTCTTTAACGTATTGTTGGATTCAATTTGCTAATATTATATTGAGGATCTTAGCATTTATGTTTTTCAAGGACATTGGTTTGTAATTTTCTTTTTGTGTGGTCTTTATCTGGTTTTGGAATTTGGGTAATTCTGGCCTTGTAAAAAAAGCTTGGAAGCGGTTTTCTTTGGCAAGATTGTGGCATTCTAACAAGATGCAGAGTGCCATTGTCCCCATTTACATACTGGATTAACAGCTAAAATACTATGCAGGTAGCTTGGGGTAAAAGGAGAAATATAGTTGTTTGGACAAATTTTGACTAAAGAGCACTGAAGAAACATTGTAGAGACTGCACCTGCACAATAGCTCACATGACATGGTTGTGGTGGAGCCTCACAGTTTAGCCAGCCTGAGAGGACAGACCTTCCATGAATGGGTCCAGACCCAACAGCTATCTAGACCCAATCACAACAGGCGAGCCCAAATAACCACAAAAGTGACACACTTAAAGCATACAGCTCAGAAGTATAAGGAAAACATACATCTGGGTCCCACTGGACATTCACAATGAAAGCCCATCCCACAAGACTGGGAGGCAGCAAATATATCTAATATACAAATACAAACACTAATAGTCACTAAAATGGGAAGAAAAAGAAACACCACCAAAACTAAAGAAAAGGAAAAATCAACAGAAAAAGACCTTAATGAGATGGAAGTAACCTAGGTATCAGAAATGGAGTTCAAAGTAATGATTATAAAGATGCTCAAGGAAATTAGTGAGAATCACAAGACCCTTAATGGAAACATTCAGAAAGTTGGTGGGAAATACAAAGAACTTAGTGAAAGCTACTTCAGCATAAAAAACAACAACACACATATATTATGAACAAGAATCAGGCAGAAATAAAGAATACTATATCTGACACAAAGAATACACTGGAAGGAATTAAAAGCAGGTTCAATGAAGCAGAGGATCTAATAAGTGACTTAGAAGATAAGGTAGGAAAAAAATTGCAGTAAAAAGAAAGAATAATTAAAAAGCATGAGAACAGTTTAAAGGAGCTTTGGGAAACATGAAATAAAACAACATCTACATCATAGGGGTGCCAGAGGGAGAGGAAATTCAGCAAAAGATAGAGAACCTGTTGGAAGAAATAATGACAGGCAACTTCCATAAGCTGGGGAAGAAGAAAGCCACACAAGTTCAGGTAGCACAGAGGGTACCAAACAATAGGAACCCCAAAAGATCCACTGCAAGACACATCATAATAAAAAATGGCAAATGTTAAAGACAAAAGAGAACCTTAACGGCTGCAAGAGAAACAATCAGTGAAATACAAAGGAGCCCCCATAAGGCTGTCAGCAGATTTCTCAACAGAAACACTTCAGGCCAGAAGGGACAGGCATGAAGTTTTCAAAGTAATGAAAAGCAAGAAACTGCAACCAATACTGTTCTATTCAGCTGGGCTATCATTCAAAAGAGATGGTGCTATAAAGAGCTTCACAGACAAAAGAACTTAAGGGGGTTCAGTACCACCAAACCAGCATTACAGGAAATACTAGAGGTACTACTTCAAAAAGAAGAAATATTGAGAGAAAAGTACATCTGCATAAAGAAAAAATGGTTTTAATAAGTATATATCACTAATAACCTTAAATGTAAAGGGAATAAATGCTCCAATAAAGACATAAGGTAGCTGAATGGAAAAGAAAACAAGACCCATACATATGCTGTCTAGAAGAGACTCACCTGAGAGCAAAAGATTCACATAGGCTGAAAATGAAGGGATGGAAAAAATATTCCAAGCAAATGGAAATGGAAAAAAAAAACAAAACAAAAAACGCTGAGGTAGAAATACTTATTTATGACAAAATAGACTTCAAAATAAAGAGCATAATAAGAGACAAATAAGATCATTATATAATACTAAAGGGATCAATAAAACAGAAGGATAAACCCCTTTAAAAATATATTCACCAAACACAGGAGCACATGAATATATAAAAAAATTTCTTGGTGGATGATAAGGGGGAGATCAAGAACAATACAATCACAGTGGAGGAATTTTACACCCCACTGTCATCAATGGATAGATCGTCCAGTCAAAAAATCAACAAGGAAACAGAGACCTTAAATGACACACGAGATCTACTGGATTTAATTGGCATTTACAAAATATTTTATCCCAAAGCAGCAGAATATATATTCTGTTCAAGTGCACATGGAACATTCTCAAAAATATACCATATTTTAGGGCCCAAAGCAAGTCTCTATAAGTTGAAGAAGTCTGAAATCATATCAAGCATCTTCTCGGATCAAAATTGCATGAAACTAAAAATCAATCAATATAAAAAAACTCAAAAATATTTAAACATATAGAGGCTAAATAGCATGTTTTTAAACAATAAGTGGTTACCAAAGAGATCAAGGAAGAAATAAAAAACTTCCTGGAAACAAATGAAAATGAACAAACAATGACCTAAATTTCTTTGGAACACAGTGAAAGCAGTCCTGAAAGGAAAGTTCATAGCATTGCAGGCATACCACAAGAAACAAGAAAAGGCCCTAAAAAACTATCTAACACTACAACTAAAAGAATTAGAAAAAGAACAGCAGCAAAAGCCCAGAGGAAGTAGGAGGAAGGGAATAATAAAGATTAAAGCAGAAATTAATGACATAGAAACAAAAAAACAATACAAGTGACAAACAAAACCAAAAGCTGGTTCCTTAAAAAGATAAATGAGATTGATGCACTTTTAGCCAGACTCACCAAAAAACAAAGAGAGAGGACCCAAGTAAATAAAATCAGAAATGAAAGAGGCAATATAATAACTGACACCACAGAAATACAAAGAATTATAAGAAAATAGTACAAGTAACGATATGCCAACAAACTAGGCAACCAGGGTGAAATGGACAGATTTCTAGAAACATACAATCTTACAAAACTTAATCAGAAAGAATCAGAAAACCTGAATAGGCCAAAAACAACCGAAAAAATTGAAGCAGTAATCATAAAACCACCAGAAAACAAGAGTCTGGGACCAGTTGGATTCACAGGCTAATATCACCAAACACTCAAAAAAGAATTAAATCCCATTCTCAATCTATTACAGAAAATTCACAAGATGGGAAGACTCCCAAACTCTTTTTATGCGGCCAGCATTATCCTAATCCAAAAACCTTATAAAGAAACTACAAAGACACAAAATTACAGACCAATATTTCTGACAAACATATATACTAAAATCCTCAACAAAATATTGGCAAATCGAACCCAGCAAAAAATTACAAAGGTCATACACCATGACCAAGTGGAATTTACTCCAAGGATGCAAGGTTGGTATAATATTTGCAAATCAATAAATGTGATACATCACATAAAGAAAATGAAGGACAAAAATCATATGACCATATCAATAGATGCAGAAAAAGCATTTGACAAAATCCAACACCCATTTTTGATAAAAACTCTCAGTAAAATGGGAATAGAGGCATCATGACTCAACAAAATAGACTATATATAACAAACCTACACCCAACAGCAATCTTAATAGTCAAAAACTAAAATAATTTCCCTTAAAAAGAGGAACAAGACAAGGTTGTCCACTTTCACCACTATTATTCAACATACTGCTGGAAGTCCTTGCCATAGCATTCAGAAAAGAAAAGGAAAAAAATTAAGGCATCCAAATAGTAAGGGAGAAAGTAAAACTCATTATTGGCAGATGTCATGATATTGTACATAGAAAACCTTAAATATTCCACCAAAGTACTACTAGATTTGATAAATGAATTCAGCAAGGTAGTTGGATAAAAAATTACCATCCAAAAATCAATGGTATTTTTTTATACACCAACAATGAACTCTTAGAAAAAAAACCTAAAATATATATATATATACCATTTGCTATTTCAGCTAAAAAAATAAGATACCTAGGAATAAACTTAACCAAGGATGTAGAAGACTGGAACTCAGAAAACTACAAGCCACTGAAAAAAGAAATAGAGAAAGATATAATCAAGTGGAAGAATATACCATGTTCATGCACTGGAAGAATTAATATCATTAAAATGTCTATACTATCCAAAGAAATCTATAGATTCTATGGAATTTTTATTAAAATACCAACAGCACATTTCACAGAGCTGGAACAAATATTCCAAAAATGTATATAGAACCAAAATAGACCCCGAATAGCCACAGTAATCTTGCAAAAGAGGAACAGGGTTGGAGGGATCATTTTACCAGATAACAAACTATACTACTAAGCCATTGTAATAATTAAAAAAAAAAAAAAAAGCCTGGTATTGGTAGAACAACAGACACATAGATCAATGGAATAGAGCAGAGTCCCCAGAAATAGACCCATGTCATTATGGTCAGTTAATATTTGACAAAGAAGGCAAGAGCATACAATAAATACAGTCTCGTTAATAAATGTTGTTTGGTTAATTGGACAGGTACATGCAATAAAATGAAACTATATCACCAATTTACTCCATACACAAGAATAAATTCAAAATGGATAAAAGACTTAAATGCTGGTTGTGAAACCATAAAAATACTGGAAGAAAATATAGGCAGTAAAGTCACAGACATCTCACTTAGTGGAGTTTTCACTAATACATCTCCTAGGGCAAGAGAAACAAAAAAATAAATAAATAAATGGGACTACATCAAACTAAAAAGCTTCTGCACAGCAAAAGAAATCAGCCTCAATATACAAAGGAATCCCATGATGTGAGAGAACATATGTGCCAAAGATACATCTGTTAAGGGACTAATTTCCAAAATATACAAAGAACTCATATAACTCAACAAGAGGAAGACAAACAATCCAATTAAGAAATGGGCAAAGAACCTGAATAGACAGTTCTCCAAAAAGGACATACAGATAGCCAAGTGACATATAAGAAAATATTCAACATCACTAACCATCAGAGAGATGCAAAGGAAAACCACAGTGATGTATCACTTCACACCTGACAGAATGTCTGCCATCAACAAATCAACAAATGACAAGTGCTGGCAGGGATGTAGAGAAAGGGGAACCCTGGTACACTGCTGGTGGGAATGCAGAATGGTGCAGCCACTATGGAAAACAGTACGGATGTTCTTCAAAAAATTAAAAATGGAGCTACATATGACCCAGGGATCCCACTTCCAAGAATATATCATAAGAAACCCAAAACACCAATCACAAAGAACTTATGCACCACTATGTTCATAGCAGTGCAATTTACAATAGCAAAGGTCTGGAAACAGCCCAAGTGCCTATCAGTAGATGAGTGGATAAAAAACAAACAAACAAACAAAAAAACTGTGGACATTTACACCATGGAATACCATGCAGCTGTAAAAAGGAAGGACCTCTTACCCTTTGGGACAGCATTGATATACCTGGAGAATGTTATGCTAAGTTAAATAAGCCAGGCAGAGAAAGATAAACATTACATGATCTCACTTATATGTGGAAACTAAAGAACAAAATAAACTGATGAACAAAATAGATTCAGAGACATAGAAGCATGGATCAGACTGACAAATCTCAGAGGGAAGGCAGGGTTCAGTGCGTGGGTAGGTTGAGATTAATGAAAGAATTTATATGAATAATCCATGTACACAGGCAATAGTGTGGTGAAAGTCTGTGGTGTGGGGATGATTTTAGGGTAGACAGGTTCAATGGTGAAAAAAGGAGACATCTGTAATACTTTCAACAATAATGATAAATTTCAAAAAAACCTTGACAGTGTTCCTTCTTGAATTTTTTGCAATAGTTTGAGGAAGATAGATGTTATTTATTCTTTGAATGTTTGGTAATACTCACCTGTGAAGCCATCTGGTCCAGGACTTTTGTTTGTTGAGAGTTTTTTTATGACAGCTTCAATTTCATTAATCTTTTTCAGCCTAGCTAAAAATTCTTTTGAAAAATTTAATAGAAGCTCCAACTTGCATAAAATACTGTACAATAATTTTCAAAAGTGATAACCTGTAATGAAACATAAATGCAAAGAAATCTATCCATTCTCAGAAGTTTTAACAGCAGCACTTTTACCAGAGATATACACTGAATGGACTCCTCTATTCCTAAGGTACAACCATTGTCTTTCTCCCATCCCTGGCCCCTCAACTCACACAGATCTAAACTTCAATATATACACCACACTTAACCACTTTTTAGTTTATGAAGACCCTACAACTAACCTCAACTACCAAATCCTAAGAGTACTCATTTCTAAAGTTCCCTGTTGAGTCATACTAATACCTCAAGGTTGTGTTCCTCTTGCTTAGTTTTATGAACTCTAGTGTTCCTGATCAACAGTTTTCCCTAATAGCCTCTAGGGTTTTTGACTCTTCATTCATTTATCCATTTACTCCACTCTGTTGAGGTAAATACTGGAAAATAACCAATGGATTTGGCTTTATAGAGTTCATAAATGACATCAACAAGCAATTTCATTGGAGAAGTGGGAAAAATAGTCTATTATGGCCTCAAGAGGCAATGGAAGATGAGGGATTAGGGACAGAGACTATATTTTTTAAAATTGTGGCATAAAATGAAGCAGAAAAATAAAACAGAAGCTGGAGGGGGTGTAATTTAGAGCATGTTAATATGACAACAAGAGCAATTCAAAAAAAGAGAAAATAATAGTGCAGGGGAGTATGGATAGAATTTCAGTATAAAAGAACTTCAGTGGTTCAGAGAAAACAGGGTCAAATGCATAAGAATCTGACCTTATATAGGAGTATGAATTGTTAATAAAATGTATGGCTTCAAATATAAATAGTTTGGTTACTTTGGTGACAAGATGAGAAAATTCTCTTTGAAGTTTTTTTCTGACTTATTAGATTAAAAAAAATATATTTTTAAGTGAGAAAGCAGAATAAAGAGAAAATAGTGGAAAAATTGTGGTCCAAACTGTTTAGATTCAGGAGTCTTCTCTAATATTCAGGGGATGCATGACTACTTCATCTTTTTAAGTTTTTATTTGTCTCTCCAGAAAATGGGAACAATATTACTGTCTATTCTAACAATTTTATCACTAGTACACTACACTGCTTCCTTGTAATTTTTTGTACATCTTGTATTGTACTTACAACTTAGTATTCTAGCTGCGTATTAGCATATCTAACTTTTTTCATAACTAAAAGATTTTTGATTATTTGTGGGTAAACTTTATGTATGAATTATAACCTTTTTCTTAAATTCTAAGCATCAATATATTAGCTCATAGAGGATATCTAATAAAGTTTGATTAATATTAGCAAAACTTATAAAACACTAAGTGTCAGGCACTGTTCAAATCACTTTCTATATATTAATGTATTCCAGCCTCAAAACAAACTTATTAAGTAAGAACTATGAGTATTTTTTCATTTTAGAAATTAGAAAATAAGTACAAAGAGTGTCAGGGCTAGGATTAAAGTGGGGAATCTGATTCCAAAAGCCAAGCTCTTGACCCCTACATCATACTACTTTTTAAAAACTCAATCAATTTATATGTTGTGAATGAAAAAACTCATGCTGTATGACTAGGCTTTTTTGGCAAAATATGAGTGGATCTAACATGGGCTTCAGTATGAATAACATTTGAAATATTGATTTATCCAATAGCTTAAATAATACATGCAAGATAGCATAAAGTCTGTTGTAACCATATAGTAGTAGTTTACGATATCAGCAATCAGTATAGTTCATCAGATCCTCAATATTCTTAGCAGCTGAGAAGCAAGAATTTATAATAATTGATAAAATTTATTCAGAATGCTCTATTTGGCAGGTTCTGAGCTAATTGCTTAACAGATATTATATTATTTAATTCTCACAAAGTCCTAATTGTATTCATTTTTGCCATTTTAGAATGAGGATAGCTAGTTCCTGTTAGTGTATGAATTACAATGCAGGTGTACTGAGTTCAAATCCTATATACTTCATTTCTTTGTTCTATTGAGTGAGGAGATGATCTGAAGCTGACATAGCAAGTACAGGGGAAAGTCTAAAAGACAGAGCAAGTCTGTGGCATATCATTCAGAATTTTCTTTGTCACTCAGTTTCTTATCATTAAAAATAAAAATAATAATAGTTGCTACCTCATCGGGTTATAATGGGATATAAATTAATTGATAAAACTAAAGTTCAAAATAAATATGAGATATTACTCTTGTTGATATTATGTATTAGGATGTGTGTGTATTGTTGTTTTTATGATTATAGTTACTAAGTACTGGTTATTAGAATTCCTGGGAATTTAGTTTAGGAGAATGAGAGAAGTAGCAAAGTAGTGACCAGATCCACTTGTTCCAACTCAGCTGCAAATAATGTAAAAACACCTAACCTAATAATTTTCTCAATCCTATCTGAAGCATGCAATTATATCAAGATTTAAGAATTGAATTATTCATGTTGAAGAACAAGTTCTTAAATTATTGTTTTATTACTATATATTTTTTAATCATTTTTCATTTGCATATATTTATACTCATCTCCGTCTCTCAATTTTGCAAAATAGCCCAAGAATAAATAATAAGAGCATTAAATTCTATAGTTTGTTTCATTTTATAAGAATATCTTATGCTGTTATATTTCAGGCATTTTTGTTCTCATAATGTTTCATACATAAACTATTTCTTATGTTTATTAGCTAAAAAGTATTCCCTAGAAACTACTAATACACTGAAGTTTAAGGTTTGTGACAATATAGTAGAAAATGTAAGACAAGTTGTGAAACTGGATATAACATGGATTTAATTTCAGAACACCAGTGTTCCTTTTTGACAATCTGACAAACCATCAAATTGCCAGTTAAGTACTCTGGTTGTTATCCAGATATATCTTGTAGATATATGTGAGCATGCCACTGATTGGCTTTTCCGTACTGTTTTAACTGATATTCCATTTATTCATAATTTTGAAAAAATAGAGAAAATTATAGTGTTTTCAACTGTAGAATTGAAAGCAGGAAAATATTTTTTTAAATGTATTTAAGTTCACAAAGGTTGGGAGCCTCTCAGGGACCTTGGCTGATGGTGACTCCAATTTGATCCATGATTCCAAGATGAACATTTCAGGAAACATGAAAAATTGTGCACAAACTATTGGTAATATAGTGTGGCCTGTTTACATTTCATTGGTTAAAATGATCAGAACTTGAAAGAAAGTGAGAAAGTGCAAGCCTCTCATGTTCCTGTCTGGAGAAGAGGTAGAATATTTGTGAGTAGCTCTAATGACTACAACACCATTTTTATAACCTGTTCCCCAAGCTAGCAAGCTGGCACTCTGACCCATTTGGATTCCAACACACCTTTTCTTGATGCTGCTGACTCCAGAACACTAAGAAACATGACTGTCTGTGGCTCTGCCCTCATATCAAATAGTTGCTCCATTGAAAAAAATCTTAGAGTATTATTCATGTATTTTTTATAGCTAAAATTTTTTAGTCTGTGTTTTTGGAACTGTGGATTCAGCAATGAATAAGAGTGAATCTGTGTCTTGTGAGCTTGGAATCTGACAGGAAAGACACAGATTTAACAAATATTTAGAATGAAGATTTAAACATTACATAAAATCAGAGCCTGGACTCTTGGCTATCACTCTCCTGCTTTCAGTATCTTTATCCCAACAAATCTCTAGTCCCTTTCTTCTAATTTCTAATTATTCTTAAGCAGCTATATTAGGGAACACCATTAAAAATTTTTTTTTTATATTAAATCTATAGTTCTGGAGACTATGAATAAAAACCTGAGAGCTTTCTCATGCATAAATTAAAACATTCATTTTTTTTCTTATTTCCAAATTTAGAATAGCAATATTTTTAACAAAAGCCTTATAGATAAGAGAAGTATTGCTGTTCTGGTTGAAACTATTTCTATTCTTTTATGATTTATCTGTGGAGAACAAAATTAGATTTGAAGGTTATCTAGTTTGTTTTATGTGAACATCCAGTGGAGTTTTATTGAGTCCTAGGACAAAAATGTTTTGACTTACATTTTCCAACTTTATTTTCTGTACTAAACAAATAAGGCAACCAAGAAATCTCTTTAATTTGTGCTGAATTTTCATGCAGCCAGTACTTCATTTAATTCACCAGTTACTACAGTCAAAGAACACATTTCCATAAAAAGAGATTAAAGCTAGCATTCTGGAGCATTTTTCAGTCATTGCCTGACTGATTTGTCTTCTCAGTTAATGTACTATTTATAGCGAGATGAAATTATTCAGTGTTAGTGGTCTGCATTTCCAAATCAACTTTCTTTTCTGGGTTATAAATTAGTCTTTTTTGTTTGCTCTCTCCCCCCATGACATCCACACGTGGTACATGGTGTAATGTTCTAAGCATGCTAATGTTTTATTTCAGAAAACAAAATAGGCTTTGCCCAAAATTTTAAAAAGGCAAAAGGCATTACAGAGGCTTCACATTTTCATTAAGCAACAGTTAGCAATTCCCAAACTCTCCTGTGTTTATCATATCTAGGCCCCTCCTCCTTGCTTCAGTGACTTCTTAGGTCACACTCAGTGTCTAATATGCCTCTGCACTTTTCTACACCTGCTTAGCCCTTGTCTGTCTGACCACTGGAAAAAAAAATTAAACCATAAAATAAGAGTCTTTGTAAAACAGGTTGTCACAGGCATACAGAGACATTGAGTAAAAATCTAAAAAATAGCACCTCTATCATTCTCATTTCATACAGTATATTTATAAAATAGATCTTGACAACCTTCTCAGTAGCATCACTACTGAATGTTTCTGAGTGACTGCAGAACAATGTCATATTCATGACATTTTAAATATTTTTTAAATGATGATAATGATGAGGAACTAGGAAGAGTAAGGTAGTGGTTGTGAAGAAAACCTGAAAATGTAACAACATTAATACTGACCCTATTTTTTATCGAACTTTGAATGTGAATGGAAATGTCATGGAAGTTTCAGTGTCATGGAAATGAGCACTAGAAGAGCTTGTGCACAAGGGAGTTGACTAGAAAATAGAAAAGTTGAGCTCCCAAGGGGTTCTAGTAGATTGCTAATATAGGGGCTTTGGGGTGGGTGTAGGGCTTAGGAATGAGGATGAGGTCAGTTGTCCCATGATTGTCATCTTGTAGCCCTGTAAAATAAAGCTTGCACAAATATTCCAGTTACCACTTAATTGGCAAAACCGAGACAGGATAGAAAGAAGTTAGAGAAAAGTCCTGACAAGCAGAATGAGGAAATAGTAATGGACATCACACGTCTTATTGGACATCACAGGCCATTAAGCAGATAGGTCCTCTCACCAGAGCCGCTACCTCCATGCATGATCAAAGGGAAACAGTTTATGGCAGAAAATCCCTGTGGTAGTCATAGAAATCAACAAAAACAAGGACTGGCTACAATCAGATCAACCCGAGATAAAGAAAAAAATAACCAGAGAATGACCCTCAAAGCTCATTATACCATTATTATAATGAAAAATGACACCACAAGTAGAAGGGGGGCACAGGGGAATGAACACCATAACACTTCCAAAATGAACCATATTAGGAACATGACTCTCCCCCCAAACAGAAGGTCGAGTCAAAATTTGGTTCCACAAAGTTCAGAAACAACCCACCCTTGAAGAAACATAAAATCCCAAGAACTGACTGACCAGGCACACAACACTCCTGTTTGCCTGCGCTCACTAGAATGTGTACTTTCTCTTCTTTCACAGCAGCAGTCCTAGTGTCTTTGTTTCTACATGAATACAAGTTGTTTTTGCTCTCACTTGGATTGTCATTTGGACTTGTTCTCGAATTCTTTCCTGCATGAGTCAAGAGCCCAGAGGTCCTGGATGGAGTCAGGGCAGGGCCAGCCCACAGCACAAAACCAGTCAGGCCACAAAACAACTATTTTCCAGAACATAATGTTAAGAAAGAATGTTATTGCCATACATTCTTTCCTTTAAGGATGCAATTAGGTTAATTTCAACCACAGAATTTTATTAAAAGCAAGGACTCATAGCCAGGCCTCTAAGATGAAGTTCTTTCAATTAAGATGAAGTCCAGGGTTAGCCCCATACTGTCTAAGACTTACTCTATTTCTTAATTGGACATTCCATAATTCACTTAACAAAACAATTGATGAAAATACTAAGTGCAGGGTGTTCAGTGTATATACCTTAATCTTCTCCTTTGAACTGTCAATAAGCTTTATCATCCTGTAACTGAAAATTACAGGTTCAGCTGCCTGCCACAATGAAAGTCAAACTTGTGAGGCAGGTGGTGGTGCAAAAGGAAAGAGAATTTATTCAGGTTCCACACGACCTGGGAGAATGGTAGAATCTTGTGTCAAAGACCACCCCCCCCTTCCTGCTCATGCCTGCTGTTCTTATAGGGATAGGGAGGGGAAGGCTTTTATTATTATTATTATCCAATTATCTTGCTAGCTTTTGGCACATTGTGGTTGTGTTCATTCAACTCTCTAGCTTTCAGTCACCTTGGGTCCTGTCCATTTATCTGTGTAGCTTTCAGGGCTTTCAGATCTTGTCCATTCGTCCTTCTAGCTTGAAGCACACTGTGCGTATGAACCTACCATCTTTGCAAAGAGGGGACACTCCCCAGAGCTCCCTGACTCTCTACAGTAGTGGGGAAGGAAGGCTGCAAGACTTGCCATCAGGAAACCTGGAGATGTCCCAGTCTCCTGATGCTGGACAGAGAACCTGCACATTCAGGGGAACCAGTTGGAGTTTGTGGGACACCCCTGGATCCTGGATTCCCTTTGTCCTCTGTGCAGTCCCCACCTTGCCTGCCCCTCTGAAGTGGCTAGCCAGGCCTGTGCTCTGACTGATGGCTACCTATGGTAACAATACTAAAGCTATTTACATTACCCCCCAAAAAGTAACTTGCTATTTGCAGTATATTAATGGATTGCAGAAAGTGGAAGAACACCTTCTTTCTCTGCAGAAGAAAATTAATTTTCTTGCCTATTTAAAGCTTTCTTAGAAACAGAGAAATGAACTGAATAATTATTTTGCATAACTACTTTTGTTGTGTGGACAAAAAATGGGTCATATACTAAAACTGAAAAAGCTCAGGGGAGGCATGCATGACAGGTCTTACAAACTCAGAGACTGAAAGTGTATAGAGCAAGAGCAGAGCAGACATTTTGGACACCTTAGACCAGAGATTTTCAACTAGTGTCCTGCAGGAATTTTTAAGATATGCAAGACTTGTCTATTAGTCAGACTCACTGACCTCTTTTCCCTTAGATTGTCAAATAAAAAAAATGACAACAGCCAACACAACAATAGCTGTTTGGTGTGAATGACTCAAAATTATACCTATTTTTTTCATCAATTCAGCAAAAATAATATATTTATAGTGTCTCACAGAATTTTTAGTAATTAGTTGATGTGTGCCATGAGATGAAAAAGGTTGAAAATTGCTGCCTCAGATAATCCAATATGGAGTCACTGTCAGCCATTACAGTTATGTCAAGCGCTATGTCAAGACTGAAGTAATGGGATATAACAAGAATGCCCTTAGGAGGGGCTTGGGACACTCCAAACTACAAGTCTGAACATTTGGATAAGAACTCTATCTGGACACTATATGAGTGGGACCACCACCCCTTGTGGGCTATAAGAACTCAGAGCTCTGGCCACCCAACATGCAAGCTTGGCTGCACCGCACAAGTCACACTTGGAACCTTGCTGGGCTTCCACTACACCAGACACATGCTACCACTGTAGCCACGTGCTTTGAGACCAGCACCTACCTCTCACCTCTCCACCTACAGACACTGCCAGTGACCAGGACTTTACACTGGATTCTTGCTCTGTTAGTTTCTATTGTGCATGCTCCCACTCTCTGTGTTTAACCTGTGTATGACTCCATTGGCTTACTGAGGAAGGTTTTCCTAATAAAACCGACATTGTGGAAAGACACAAATGTGTGTGAGTGACTTCTTTCAGGGATGCTCCCTTGCTCACAATAGAAAGTGACCACAAAAGAATGGTTTGAAAATGAAACTTTCAAACTCCCAAGCAAGTCATGGCAGGTAGCCATGTCTTAGGTCAGTATTTTCCTTGACAAAGATAAATCTTTACCTTAAGTAAGCCTGTCTTTTTGCATCTACAAAAACATACCTTTGGAATGTCAGAGTAATTAATCCCTTTTTTCAGGCCCTTCAGGGCACGATCTCCCACTTCAGCATCAGACCATGGAACCCCTCATTGTCATCTTGTTGTTAAAATATGTGCTGTAAATGTTAATTGTTAACAATCCTATACTCACCAATGTAAAAAAAAAGTATGTGTCTCTCTATTTTACTTTTCTTCCAATCTCAGAGAATTCCCAGGTTTTTTTTCTACCACCAATGAATTTTATGTAATTTTCCTTACATCTCATCCTTTTGTGATGGAAAGCTAGGAAAATTCCATGACAATCGGAATAGGGAAATTGAGGCAGATTGTTAAACAGAAGTTTGTAGCTACCCAGTAAATCCTATCTTCCTTAAACCAAGGACACTTGAGAGTAAATGGTTTGTGTTAGATGGGCCACGTACAAAACCTAGGGTACATAAACTCACCAAGGGAGGAAGCCCCGGATGCCTACAAGAGGTGAAACTTGGAAAATAAGAACTTTGTCCCCAGGGTAATCTATCATTCCCTAACATGTCACTGGTCATGCAGTTTAGACCCCCTGACCATTACTCCCTAAAGATAACATCTAGAACTCAATTGTGTTTCAGCTCCAGACCCAGAAAAGCAGCAAAACCAGACAAGTGACACCATGGCTGCCTCAGGACCAGCTACATTGACTAATAACTTTGGCACCAACCAATCAGTGGAGACTACCACCCTGAAAGAGCACAACTGGAAAGCTGATGAATATTCTATTGAGATAGTCCCCTGAGGTATCCCCTAAGTTTTCCCACTTGTAAGAAAGAGATAAATATGCTCAGAACAAATGACCCAGCTCGCTCTCCCCTCCCCTCAAAGAGGAGCACGCCAGCACCATTTCCTTCTCCCCTCAGAGGGGATCCCATGAGACTTGCAACCAGGGAAGCAATGGGAAGTTGCGACTCATCCTAGGCTTACCCCCTGAACCTGTCTCCAAGGCCCACTCTCAATCTGACTTCTCAGTGAGCCAAAGCAGCCCAACCTAGGCTCTCCTGCTGCTTCTTTTATGCACATTTCTTGTTTCACCATCTTAAGTATATTTTTGCTGAGGCCAATAAATTCTTGCTTGCTTTTCTACACTTTGTCTCTTGATTGAATCTTTCCCTCAAGAAGACAAGAACTGAGGTCTCCTCATCATCTCCCCGCTAACACTTTGACTCTAATGTATAAAATAATCACTGCCATTCTCCAGAGTGTTTTCTTAATCTGTTGAGATTTTGTTTCCTGGCAATTGTCATCAGTCTGGCTTAAATGAACTCATAAAATTCTCTACAGTTTTGGACATTTCTTAAATTGACAGTTGTTATTCTATATTTTAAATCAACCTTCTATTTTGAGATAATTATGGATTCACTTAATGTTTTAAGAAATAATGCACTGGTGATCAATTTATATAGCAAGACAGGGGGTCAGGAAAGTATGAGAAACTCCACTGATTTGCTCCCCAGTAAAAATGAAGACAATTATTTTTAAAACATCCATTTGAAGACTCTGGAAATGGTCCTAAAGGCAAGCAGGAAAAAAAAAATCTCTATTTATATAACCTGTAAAGAATATATATGAAAGGCAATAATATGTGGTATTTGAAAGAAGACCCTGCCTGTCCCACCCTCCCAAAGCAGTGAGGTGTAACTGAGCCAAGAACACAAGGTTCCCTGTGTTCACCTCTTCCAGCTCCCAGGCAGAGGGTTATCTGCTGAGGAAGAAAGGGATTTCAGCAATTCTCACCTTGCCCTCAACTGCCTGTTGCCTTAACTAGTGCAGTTGGAGACTCTGTCCTGTGTGCATAATACTGAGAATACTGGGGTCTAGATTACCATTGCCCCAATTTGTGACTTCTTCCTGTGCCCCCTCAGAGTGAAATGTTTTTTTCTCTCTGATAACCTTCAAGCTAATAGCTCCTGCTATAGATATGCTCATTTACTAAGAAATTCTGCTTGAGTCTTGAGCAACCCCTTTGTCAGTGAAGAGGTGGGAAAACACGTACAAAGTAGTCTCTGTTTTACAAAGATTTATAGGAGTCTCCAGACTGGATTAAGATAAGTGGAGATCGCCTGGCCGGGCATGGCTTAGCGGTTGAGCATCGACCTAGGATCCAGTCGATTGGGGTTCAATTCCTGGTCAGGGCACATGGCCCAGTTGTGGGCTTGATCCCCAGCAGGGGGCGTGGAGAAGGCAGCCAATCAATAACTCTCTCATCATTGATGCTTCTGTCTCTCTCTCTCCCTCTCCTTTCTTCTCTCTGAAATCAATAAAGATATATTTAAAAAACAAACAAACAAAAAAACTTTAAGAAAAAAAAAAGATAAGTGGGGATCAATGGGACAACAGGGAACAAAAATATTTAGAAATTTTCTGTGTTTTTTTGGGGAGATGGCAGGGGGAAATCCATTTTGGGTGCCTGGCTGGCTGCAGTCCCCACCTACCTCTTGCCTCACCCATCCTTCCTTCCCTTGATATATAAGATGCCTGAATTTTGAACTCTCTTAAAATGGATTTGAGAATTACTTTTTCCATCTTCTCCAGCTAGTCCTTCTTGATCAACAAACCTTTCCTCACTCCAAACTCTGATTTATTGAAACCTGGACTTCTTTGTAGTGTTTATTTTTCTTCTTTTTTAAAATTTTTTATTGTTGACAGTATTACAGATGTTGGCCATTTCCCCTCGCCCCTTGTTCCCCCTCACCCAATCCTCATCTTACCCCAGACCTTCACCACGCTATTGTCTGTATCCATGGGCTATGCATATATGCATAGAAGCTCTTTGGTTAATCTCTTCCTGTCTTCACCATGTCTTCCCCTTTGAGATCTGTCAGTCTGTTCAATGCATCCATGACTCTAGACCTACTTTGTTAGTCAGTTTAATTTACTCATTAGATTCCACATATAAGTGAGATCATGATATTTGTCTTTCTCTGACTGATTTATTTCACTTTTCATAATACTCTCCAGGTCCATCTGTTAGAATAGCTAGTTATATATATATGAGCAGGGCAGGAACAGGATATACAGATCATGCTTGAATACAACAGAGGGGTAAGGAGTTATAAACAATCATGACAATTAGATAAAAAACAAGTAGATATAAATACAGTTAAAGAGACTCACAACATCAAAGAAGCAAACCTTACAAGTCCACCAGTTAAGCAGGCAAACAGAATTCTAGCAAACCCACCAGTTAAGGTGGCAAACAGAATTCTTGGAAGCCCACCAGCTAAAGGACAAATACTACAAAAGGATTAAAAGACAGAAAGTAGAAAGGGCAAAAATAAGATAAAAAGCCAGATAACTAGATCCATTCAAAGCAGTCTAACCCCACTTATGATGCCTGTCTGAGTGTCCCTCAGATGTACCCTTGCTTTTAAATAAAACTTTCCTCAAGAGGCAAGAACCTGATCTTGTTGATCCCCAGTGCTGCTGACAGCTTTTGGTGAGCCAGCCAAGAGTGATTCCAGAAGGCCCTCACGCGTTAAACATTGAGTTTCTCTCTCTTTCTCTACACTCTTTTGGGCACAGGCCACCCACTTAAATTCTGGAAGGGTTTGTTCCACTTGAAGACTCCTGTGAAAAGCTAAAGTGGTCCTCAGCCCAGGGTAGTTAACCCACCACCCAGAAGACAAAGGCTGAGAATGTCTCAATACTGCCCCAACCCTTTGGCAATTCCTTTTAGGACATAGTTCTCGAGAGAGAGGAAGAGATTCTTATTTTCACTCTCGCACTTTAACCTGGTCATAGTATTCAGTGAGGCCCAATATCTGAACTTGGGGCAAACATCTCTCCAGGGAAGTCAAATGTCACCTGTAATTAAAATTTGACTCATTTGGGGATGTGGGTATAAGAGTTGGTCACCCAGCACTCAGTCCTCCTGTCCACCTTAAACAGCCAGAGAGAAACCAAGGCACATAGAAGCAATTGGGATGGCAAGGCAGGTAATGGCCCCTTGGAAGCCCTTCCCACAAGTAGCACACTGATGCATGACACATTCCTGGAGGACTTTGCTCATGCTCAATAAATTTATGATTCAATTATGCCTCTTTCCAGATGACTGGCTTCTTCTGCACATACTCTTTCAAGAGCCCCTACATTTCATCTCTTGAATCTTGTTTACCCATCTGATGTTCTTTTGCTTTACATCCCTCACAACTGTGTTTAATCTACAGGCAGGGTTCCCGCTATGTATGTGAAGAGTCAGATCAGCATTTTCCCTCAGGCTTTCTAGTTCCTCAGATGAAGGGAGATGATTCTTCTTTTCCTTGCCTGTTACACCACATAAGGAGAGGACGCTTGCCTAATTCTGTGATGAATTGGCTGGTTATTTATTCCTGGTTTTACAACTGCCCAGGGACTCTATAGAGCTCCATTTATAACCAACCTCTGAAGGACTTTTCTCTCATTTAGTCAGGTTCAGCTACTTCTATCAGCCGGCCCAGCATCTCCCACAGGGAAGCTTTTGTTTATTTGTGGCAGGGTTCTTTTTTAAGTCAGTTTATCAACTGACTCTGCTCCCCTTGAGAGTCAAGAATACCTCCTTTTAAAATATTTAGAATTTTTAGACCTTAACTCCTGAGAGCACCTTTGCTATCTTTGTCACCACCCCTACTGGAATGAGTCAGGTTTCCCAATGACATTCTTTACCAGAAAAGGATTCCCTGGCCAAAAATATTTTATTTGTCCAGGATTAAGCCCTATCGGGATTGAGATATCCCAAAGAAAATCCTACATAGACTCAGATACCTTTAGTAAGTTGGGTCAGATTTTTCAAATATCTTTGTCAATGACAAATCAGAAGACAGAGCAAGCCATTCATGCTTCAAGAGTTAGCAAGAATTTGACTCTTAAAAATGCTATCCTGGTGGTTAGATAGACTACCTAAGAAATGGGACACTTAAGGGAGGGGAAGGGATCAACTAGAGAGATGAAAATATAAGGCTCCCCAAAATCCAAAATCTGGACATTTTGAGTCACTAAGGAAGCTTTAGTAAGGTGTGCTAAGATCAAAGCTTTAGGAAATTTTTAAAGAGTTCTAGAAATACTCTACAGATAGGACATGGCAGAGGGGACATCTGAGCCTGTGCACACTCTCTACTCATTAGAACAAAGTCATTAGGATGGTCTGGCCCATTCACATTCTGCTCTCTAGCCTCACTGCCCATAACTCTCTCTTCTATTTTCCAGATGGGCAACACCATCTTTATACCACCTATACCACAGGATTCACCATTATTATGCATTCTCAGGAACTGGGAAAAATTTGACCCCTAAACCCTCAAAAAGAAATTAATCTTCTTCTATAATATGGCCTGGCCACAATATACATTAAATGACAAGAGGCCTGGCTCCACAATGGAAGCAAAAATTATACTATTCTCCAATTAGACCTGTTTTGTCACCAGCAAGGAAAATGGACTGAGTCCCATACATACAAGCCTCTTTGGCCCTCAGAGAAAATCCCAAGCTCTGCAGCTCTTATAAATTAAATCCAGCTGTCATTTAGGTTATTAGCCAGATCCCCCAGTCTAAAGCAAAGACCACCTTAGATCCTAAGCCCAACAGATGCTGCGAGCCCTGGCTAAGATGCTGAGTACCCTACTCATGATCCTTCCCTCCCTGACATAGGACCTTCAACCTCCCAACTATGCCCGTTATAAGACATTGCCAGATCTACTAGACCTACAGTGGTCCAGGTCCAATTATCCATTCTGGATTATAGGCAGATGAAATCAGACTTTGGAACCTTTACAGATGATCCTGAGATATACTTTGAGAACTTCCTTAAACCAACCTGAACCTTTGATTTTGCTTGGAAAGACATTGCAGGGATTATGGGGCAGACACTTACTAGAACAATAAGCCAAAATAACTGAAGTGGCGCAAAGATTTGGCGATGACACCGACCTTGCTCAGTGTCAAATATATCCCATAGGAGATACTGCAGACCCAAATGCGGCCCCCTGTAAAAAGTAGAGGTCACTTTTTACATTGCTTAATAAAAGGAATAAAAAGAATTAAAAGACATCCATAAATTATAATAAACTATCAGCCACTGATCAAGGGCCCCCAGAAAACCTCTCTGCTCTTTTAGAAAGATTAAAAGCAGCTCTTGTTAAACATACCAACCTAGATCCCAACTCACCTGAGGGACAACTAATTTTAAAAGATTGCTACTTCACTCAAGTGACCCCAAATATCCAATGAAAATTACAAAAACTAGCCTGAAGTCCAGGAACACCAATGACAGAGATCCTAAAGGCATCATCCTCAATTTACTATAATAGAGAAATAGAGGATGAACAGAGAGAAAGAAAGGCACAAAGACAAAAGGCAGGCTCAACTACTTGCTCCACTTCAGGCCCAGCTTTCTCCAAAAGGGAAGAGCCCAAAGGTACCTGTTAGAAACTGTCATCCCTGTGGAAAACCCAGCCATTGGAAACCAGACTGTAAGGTGAAGCCAAAAACACCTTGTCCCAAATGTAAGGAGCATGGTCATTGGGCCTGTAACTGTTCTGAGTCCTGCAGGGGACATGGGCCAGAACCATTCATGACCCTTGACTGAGGAGGCCCTCTGCTCTGGCCAGCTTCCAACAGGACCATCCATTTGAATGGGACCGAGACAAGGGGTCACCCTAGATATGGAAGGTAGGACTGTACTTTCTCTTTTAGATATGAGAGCTGCCTACTCTGTGATAAATTATTTCTCTGGACCTCTAACTTCCAACTCCTGCCAGGTAATTGGGGTTAGTGGACAATCCACTATCAGGAGATTTACTCCTCCTCTTTGCTGCCTTTGGGACCATTCTCTTACCATTAGTTTCAAGTATTGTCAGAATTCCCTACCCTACTTTTACTGAGGGAGAGACATCCTGGAGGTCTGAGCCAACGGAATACAAGGAAGGGCTAGGACAGCAATACCTATAAAAATAAAAATAAAAGAACCCACAAACTTTCCCCATAGGAAACAATATCCTATTAATCCAAAGGCAAGAAAAGGACGTTAAATAATAATTAATAAATTCCTAGAGCATGGACTATTAATTCCTACTAACTTGTCCTGCAATACACCTATCCTCCCTGTTATTTGGACAGGCACTAGCCAAAGAGCTCAGGGATCTGACTCTTGAGGGGGGTGGAAGGCTCCTGCAATATGTAGAGAGTTTACTCATTTGCTCACCCTCCAAGGAAAAAGGAATATAACATGCTGTTAGGACTTTGAACTTTCTTCCAGACAAAGGATACAAAGTTTTTAAGACTAAGGCTTAATTACTTAAACAAAAGTAAACTCATTTTGACACCAGGAGGATGTAGCCTCTTCTAGGAAAGAATCCAAGCAATTGCCCAAATTCCTACCCCGACTACCCAAAAACAACTCCAGGCCTTTCTAGAGTTAACAAGATATTGTGGACTCTGGATTTTAGGATACAGGGGAATTGCAAAGCCCCTATACTCTGCCCCAAGGGGAGAGACAGATACTGATCCCCTGCTCTTGGATCAAGAGCAAAGACAGGATTTTAGGGAGCTAAAACAGTCCCTAACCCAGGCCCCAGCTGTTGGATTCTGAATACTAGATAAGCCATTTCAACTATATGTAACAGAAAAAAAGGAATAGCCTTGGGGGTCCAAACACAGGTTCTTAGCCCAACCAAAAGACCAATAAGTGATCTATCAAAATATTTAAAGTCAGTGGCACAGGGATGACCACACTGTCATAAATTTATTGCAGCCACAACATTACTGGTAGGAGAAGGTTCTAAATTTTTATTGCCTTTTTATTTTATATTTTTAATTTTTATTATTGTTAAAAATATTACAGATGCCCCTTTTTCTCCACATTAACCCCTTCCACCCCACCCTCAACACCCTCAGCACACCATTGTCTGAGTCCTTGGGTTATGCTTATATGCATATAAATTCTTTGGTTACTCTCTCCCCCAAACCTACCCACCTCCCCTCCTTCCCTCTGAGACCCATCAGGCTGATCCATGCCTCCATGTCACTGAATCTATTCTGTTCACCAGTTTATTAACATCTTTAGATTTTACATATAAGTGAGATCATGTGATGTTTGTCTCTCTCTGCCTGGCTTATTTAACTTAGCATAATATTCTCCAGATCCATCCATACTGTCCCAAAGGGTAAGAGATCCTTCTTTATGACTGCATAGTATTCCATGGTGTAAATGTTCCACAGCTTTTTTATCCATTCATCTACTGGTGGGCACTTGGGCTGTTTCCAAATCTTAGCTTGTAAATTGTGCCACTATGAACATAGGGATGCGTAAGTTCTTTCTGATTAGTGCTGCAGGATTCTTAGGATATATAACTAGAAGTGGGATCTCTGGGTCAAAAGGCAGTTCCCTTTTTGATTTTTTTTAAGGAAACTCCATACTGTTTTTTATAGTGGTTACAACAGTCCATATTCTCAACAGCACTGTACCAGGGTTCCCCTTTCTCCATATCCCTGCCAAGACGTCATTTGTTGATTTCTTGATGGTAGCCATTCTTACAGATGTGAAGTGATACCTCATTGTGGTTTTAATTTACATCTCTCTGATGATTAACGACATTAAGCATTTTTTCATATGTCTCTTGGCCATCTGTATGTGCTCTTTGGAGAAGGGTTTATTCAGGTCCTTTGCCTATTTTTTAATTAGATTGTTTATCTTCCTCTTGTTGAGTTGTATCAGTTCTTTGTACACTTTGGAAATTAGCCCCATATTAGATACATCTTTGGTAAATATGTTCTTACATATCATGGATTTATTTTGTATATTGAGGCTGATTTCTTTTGCTGTGTAGAAGCTTTTTAGTTTGAGGTAGCATCATTTGTTTATTTTTTCTTTTCTTTCTCTTGCCTTAGGAGATGTATCAGTGAAAATTCCACCTCATGAGATGTCTGTGACTTTATTGCCCATGTTTTTTTCCAGAATTTTTATGGATTCACAACTTATATTTAAATTTTTTATCCATTTTGAATTTACTCTTGTGTATGGAGTAAGTTGGGGATCTATTTTCACTGATTTGTATGAACCTGTCCAATTTTCCCAGCACCATTTATCGAAAAGATTTTCTTTACTCCACTGTATGCTCCTATCTCCTTTGTCAAATAGTAATTGACCCTAATGGTGTGGGTCTATTTCTGGGGTCTCTGTTATGTTCCTTTGATCTATATGTTTGTTGTGCCAATACAAGGCTGTTTTGATTACAATGGTTTTGTAGTACAGTTTGATACCGGGTAAAGTGATCCCTCCCACTCTGTTTTACTTTCTCAGGATGGTTGCAGCTATTGGTGGTATTTATTGAAAACATATAAATTTCAGGAATATTTGTTATAACTCTGTGAAATATGCTGTTGGTATTTTAAAGGGAATTGCATTGAATCTACAAATTATTTTGGGTAGTATGGGCATTTTAATGACAGTAGTTCTTTCAATCCATGCACATGGTATATTCTTCCACTTTTTTATATTTACCTCCATTTATTTTTTTCAGTGTTCTATAGGTTTCTGAGTATAGGTCTTCTACATCCTTAGTTAAGTGTATTCTTAGGTATCTTTTTTTTTAGTTGCAATGGTAAATGGGATTGTGTCTTTAATTTCTCTTTCTAAGAGTTCGTTGTTGATGTATAAAAATCCTATTGATTTTCTGGTGTTAAGTATGTATCCTGCTACCTTGCCGAATTCATTTATCAAATCTAGCAGTACTTTGGTGGAGTCTATAGTGTTTTCTATGTACAATATTATGTCATCTTCAAATAATGAGTTTTACTTCCTCCTTTCCAATTTGGATACCTTTTATGTTTTCTTCCTGTCTGATGGGTGTGTCAAGGACTAACAATATTATGTTGAATAAGAGTGCTGAAAGCGGATATCCCTGTCTTGTTGCTGTTTTTAAGGGAAATGGTTTTAGTTTTTGACTGTGTGAGTATGATATTGGCAGTAGGTTTGTCGTATATGAACTTTATTATGTTGAGGTATGTTCCTTCTATTCTCGCTTTGATGAAAGTTTTTATCAAAAATGGGTGCTAGATTTTGTTGAATTCTTTTTCTGCATCTATTGATATGATCATATGATTTTTATCTTTCACTTTGTTCATGTGATGTATAACATTTATTAATTTGTGGATATTATATTTGCATCCCAGGAATAAATCCCTCTTGGTTGTGGTGTATGATATTTTTAATGTATTGCTGGATCCAGTTTGTTAGTATTTTGTTGCGGATTTTGGCATCTATGTTCATCAGGGATATTTGTCTGTAATTTTCTTTCTTTGTAGTGTCTTTATCTGTTTTTGGGTTTAGGATGATGCTGGCCTCATAAAAGGAGTTTGGGAGTTTTTCCTCCTCTTGAATTTTCTGGAATAGTTTGAATAGAATAGGTGTTAATAATTCTTTGAATGTTTGGTAAAACTTGCCTGTAAATTCATCAGGTGCAGGACTTTTGTTTGCTAGGAGTTTTTTGATTACTGCTTTAATTTCATTAGTTGTTATTGCCCTATTCAGGTTTATGACTCTTCCTGATTCAACTTTTGAAGATTGTATGATTCTAGGGATTTGTCCATTTCACTCAGGTTGTCCAGTTTGTTGGCATATATTTACTCATAGTATTTTCTTACAATCCTTTTTTATTTCTGTTGGGTCAGCTGTTATATCTCCTCCTTCATTTCTAATTTTATTTATTTGGGTCCTCTCTCTTTGTTTCTTAGTGAGTCTGGCTAAAGGTGCATTAATCTTATTGATCTTTTCAAAGAAACAGCTCTTGGTTTCATTGATTTTTTAAACTCTTTTTTTAGTCTCTATGTCTTTAATTTCTGCTCTGATCTTTATTATTTCCTTCCTTCTACTTCATTGGGGCTTTGCTTGCTGTTCTCATTACAGTTTTGTTGTGTTAGATTATTTAGTAGAGCTTTTTCTTGTTTCTTAAGGTATGCCTGTAATTCTATGAACTTTCCTCTCAGGACTACTTTTGGGTTGTTTTCTGTTCATTTTCATTCTTTTCCAAGAAATGTTTGATTTCTTCCTTGATATCATGTATATTCATTGTTTAATAACATGCTTCCATGTATTCCAATATTTTTGAGTTTTTTTACAGTGGTTGATATCTACTTTCATGGTATTATGATCCAAGGAGATGCTTGATATGATATCAGTCTTCTTGACTTTGTAGAGAATTGCCTTATGTCTTAAGATGTGTTCTGTTTTTGAGAATGTTTCATGTGCGCTTGAGAGGAATGTTTATTATGCTGCTTTGGGATAAAATGTTCTGTAAATGTCAATTAAATCCATTAAAGCTAGTGTGTCATTGAACGCCTCTGTTTCCCAGTTGATTTTTTACTTTGATGATTTTTCCAATATGACAGTGGAGTGTTTGAGTCCCGCACTATCATTGTGTTGCTGTCAATCTCCCCCTTAAAATCCACCAAGAAATGTTTCATATATTTATGTGTTCCTATAATGGGTGCATATATATTTATAAGGGTTACTTCCTCTTGTTGAATTCGTCCCTTTAGTGTCATGTATTGACCATTTTTGTCCCTTGTTATGGTCTTTATTTTGAAGTCTATTTTGTCAGAGATGAGTATTGCTACTCCAGCTTTTTTTTCTTTTCCATGTGCATGGAATATTGTTTTTCACCTCTTCTTTTTCAGCCTATGTTCATATTTTGCTCTCAGGTGAGTCTCCAGTAGACAGCATATATTTGGGTCTTGTTTTCTTATCCTTTCAGCAGCCCTATGTTTTTGTGTGTGTTTTTTTAAATATATCTTTATTGATTTCAGAGAGAGGAAGGGAGAGGGAAAGAAAGAGAGAAACATCAATGATGAGAGAGTCATTTTTCAGCTGCCTCCTGCAGGTCCCTGACTGAGGATGGAGCCTGCAACCTGGGCATGTGCCCTGACTGGGAATCGAATCCTGATCACCTGGATCCTAGGCCTACGCTCAATGGCTGAGCCACGCCTGACAGAGCTGCCCTATGTGTTTTGATTGGAACATTTATTCCGTTTACATTTAAGGTTACCATTGATGTATATTTATTTAATGCCATTTCCCCCCTTTTGCCAATGTACTTTTTTTCTAAATATTTCTTCTTCTTAAAGAAGTTTTTATAGCATTTCTTGCAATGCTGGTTTGGTGGTACTGAACTCCTTTAGCTTTCCTTTGTCTTGGAAGCTCTTTATTTCACCTTCAATTTTAAATGATAGCCTTGCTGGATCAAGCAGTGTTTGTTGGATGTTCTTGCTTTTCATTACCTTGAGAAATTCATGACACTCCCTCTGGCCTGAAGTGTTTATGTTAACAAATCTGCTATCAGCCTTATGAGGGTTCCTTTGTAGGTCTCTGCTTGTTTCTTTCAGAGCCCTTAATATTCTCTCTTTGTCCTTAATATTTGCCATTTTAATTATGATGTATCTTGCAGAGGATCTCTTTGGGTTCTGCTTGCTTGGGACCCTCTGTGCTTCCTCAACTTGTGTGGCTTTCTCCTTTGCCAGCCTGTAAAGGTCTTTTTCTGATGATTTTTCCTTTTCTTTAGTTTGGGGATTGTTTCTTTGTCTCTCTATTTTGGTGGCTCTTTGTAGTTGTATCTGTATATTAAATATATTTGCTGTCTCCCGGTGATGTGGGGTTGGATTTTGTAGTGTATGTCCAGTGGACCCAGAGGTGTGTTTTAATTATACTTCTGAGCTATTTGTTCTAAGCGTGTCCATTTTGTGGGTGTCCCTTTTCTGGGTCCTGTTGTGATTTTGTCTATATTGTTGTTGACTTCTTGGGAGGACTCTCTTCTCAAGTTGTCTAACTGTTTATCTCAGCTCCAGCCATGTTGTGTGAGCTGCTGGATGGGTGCTGGCAAGGCGAGACAATACACAACCAAACTGCCAGGAAAGCAGCAGTATCTTACAAAATACCTTGACAATCACAATGGAAACATCCCAAGTGAAAATACAATTGGGAGAGTTAAGTGAAAACAAATACTAAAGCAAAGGAAAGAAAAGGAATTGAACAAATAGAGCAAAAGAGAGAAAAAGATATTATTGTTAATAGAAAAAATAATAATAAAAAAAATAAAATAGATTAAAAAAGAGAAGCTACTAGGAGATAAAAAAAGGGCAGAGAAAAGGTTCTGAAAGAAGGCCAACCAAAAAATTCACTTCAGAGCATAGGAATAGGAAAATTGTTGAAAAATAAAAAGTAAAAACCCAATGAAGAGATAAACAGAAACAAACAAACAAAAAGACAGGAAGACAATAGGGAGAAAAAGAAAAGAAAGAAGAAAAAAGAAGGCAAAGAAAAAAGAAAAAAAAAGTTAAGCCAATGGAACAAGAAGAAAGAGAGAGATAAAGCAAGGGCAGGGAGAGAGTCCAATAGAGATTTGTGGAAAATAATAGAGAAAATCAGTAAACTTATTGGTTATAATGATATTATCTTAGTAATTAAGCAGACAATATCAAGAAAATATTGATAATAGTACAGAAAACAAAACAAAGGAAAAAATAAGCAAAACAAAATTTAAAAAAAATTAATTTAAAAATTTAAAAATTTAAAAAAAATAAAAATTAAAAAATTTTTCTTTTCTCTTTTTTTCCTAATAAAAGAAAAAAAAAGAAAAAAGTCAACCAGGTGAGTTTCATCTTGGCAGCTTATGTTGCTGAGGCTCACTGTTTTGTACGCTGATTTTGTTTCTCCTGGGATGTACTTGTGTATCAACCAATCTCAGGAGTTGTCTAGGTTTGACTCTGGTATCCTTAGGTAATTGGCTGACCTGAGGCTCTCTGTGGACCACCTCCATTTGTGAGCTATTTTGCCTCCCCCTTGTGGTTGCCTGGTCTTATTCAAGAGTCTTCTGAAGAGTCTTTAGGGTGGAGGCTGGCCTTGTAGCTTGCAATATTGCCCTCCTTACTTAAAGGTTTTGCTATCAGGCACTCACTTTGGGGAAATTAGTCTCTGCTTCAAAGCCAGCTCCTCAGTGTCAATCTTATCTTCCAATTCTACTTCCCCATACAATGGCCTGCTGCAGTTTCAGATTTATTTCAGTCTGACACCTTTTCTGTATGGGCAGTTTCAGCAACTTGGGCTCAGTGGGTTTGATTTAAAAAATTCTGGTGAGCCCTTTGCCTGCCCATCCCCCAGGAGGGGTTTTCAGCTTTTCTTCCAGTTCCCAAACAATAGTCCCTTAGAGTCTTATTCTTGTAATGTCCTCCAGTGAGCTGTTCTCCCTCCCCCCTCAAGACTGTGCCCTGTGGGGGATACCTGGAGTTTTAGTGAGCTGAACCAGCCTTTTTTTTATTGGGGGTGGCTCTCCTCGGCTGTAGGAAAGGTAAGCATGCTCCGCCCCTCCCTTCCCAGATCTGTTTGGCTGGTCACACCAGGCATGGGGCTCCTCAAACACTACTATGCAGACCTAAATCCCAGCTTCTACAGGTCTGTCTGCCCAATGCAGGCCTTGAAGGTGGGAGCCAGTTCAAGGATCAAAAATTAAAAAATGCACAAAGCAACACATAAGTAGAGAGTCCCTCATGCAGGGTCCTGCCGCCTGTGCACCAAGGCACCCATTAGGAGGGGACCCAAAGTCCGCTCCACGCAACTTTCCTGCACCGCTGATCTCAATAAAGCTGAGGTGGCTCTGCGCACCACCACAGTGCTTCTCAGGGCGGGTCACAAATCCCAGAATCTCTCCACTGGGAGCTCAGGGTGGGAGGGCTCTTCTCCTCTCCCCCATGCTACACAGATTAAATGTTTTCTGGGGCTCAACACAATGCCTTACAGGGAGGCAGAGGGCCCCTGTGTGTGGCTGCTCAGTGCAGAGCTCTGGTCCCTTACTTCTCGGGCGCCCCACACTTTGGACTGCCTTGCCTATGGTCAGCACCCTGATCATTAGACACATGTCAAGGCAGTCATCAGAAGTTTTGTTTCCTAAAAAAGCGCCTTGCCCTCCTCACAGGCACACTGCTACCCTAGGTCCCTCTGCCCTCCATGTGGGGCTCTCCTTCCCTTCTCTGCTTGGGGTTTCAGAGCCCTGCTTTTGGATGCCGGTCCACACTCCTGAGGGGAGGTAACTTTGCAGCGTCCAAGCCTCAGGCTTCAGGTGGGAGTCCCCCTTTCTATGTTCCCCTCTCTTACCAGACTCTGATGTTTCTTCAGTGCTCCCTACTCACAATTTGTCCACTCAGGTATGTTTCTCTGATTTGTCCAAGCTGTTTATGTGGTATTTTAAGAGTAAATCAAGTCTCTGGCTGGGAGCAGGGGTGCTCTGCTACTTCTCACAGTGCTGCCATCTTCCTGCCAACACATACAATTTTAATACAAGAGTTTAAAATTCTTTTTATATGGAAAAATATCCTTCTCATAGAGTGTTTATAATTAACTGAAGATATAGTCTAATAGAGTTGATCAGCTTAATTCAGTATAAATGTTGGAGTACACTGAATTGGTCCTTTAAGTAAAATATAAATAAAAAATAGAATTCTGTATCTTGTGTGTGTGTGTGTGACTGAGGGCAGTATTTTCTGTTCCTTGCTGTGTTTTTGGCCATAAGAGGGCTGTATAGTTTGTTGTGGTGTTGGGGCTGGGGTGGTAGTGAGGGTTCCATTTTCCAAGGCAGCGCTATGACTTGCAAGTTAGGAAATAAGGAGTTTGTGAGGTAAAGAGAGGTAGAAGTGTCTTCCGGGCAATGGGGAGACCCTTTGTTAAGGCTGGAGCATGAAGAACAATGTGGACAGACACCTGGGGAAGTGTTGGGAAGGGAGACCAAGGCAGAGAGAGCTGGTATCTATGGGGCACTCACTCTGTGCCAGGCACTGCTGTAAGTACTGTGCACATATTAACTCATTTAATCCACACAACTAACTTGTAAGGTAAGTGCTATTATCCTTACTTTATAGGTAAGAAAATGGAGACAAAAAAATAGTGGTGGGGGGGAGGGGACCTTTGTCCAATGACATACAGCTAGCAAGTGGAAGAATTTAAGCCCCGGAATTTGGTTCAAGAGGTCACAGTCTTGCCCAGCCAGGCGTGGCTCAGCAGTTGAGCATTGACCTAGGATGCAGGCAATCGGGGTTTGATTCCCAGTCAGGACACATGCTGGGGCTGTGGGCTCCATCCCCAGTCGGCAGGAGGTGGCCGACCAATGACTCATCATTGATGTTTCTCTCTCTCTCTCCCTCTCCTTTCCTCTCTCTGAAATCAATAAAGATATATTTTTTAAAAAAAAGAAGTCACAGTCTTAACCCTTGGGGCATACTGAGATTCCATTTTCCAGGTCCTTGAGAACTTCTTTGTATGTGGTTCTCAGGAGAATATATTTAAAAAACGATTAGAATGAATAAGTCAATTTAGCAATATTAATGGTTATAAGCTCAATATATATATATATAATGCGTTGTATTTCTATATAATAGGAAAAAAAACAGTCAAAGATAAAAGTTTAAAAAAATACTATTATCAAGTTCACTAAAGCTGTCTTCTAAAGTCAAGCGGAGGGACAGAGAGCTAAAAAAAATCCTGTTGAGGTACATTGAAAAGTAAATAAATAAATAAAAAATAAGTAAATAAAAATAATAAGCAAATAATAAACAACAGAAATAAAAGTTTTACCAAATAGGAACTTAGAAGTAAAAATTGATCTTGAGACAGACTTTGTTTCTCAACTGTATGTAGAAATAAAAATAATTCACAAATTTAATCTATATATGTCCAATGTTGTTTTTTTAATTGAAGTAAAACTGGTATATAATAGATTTTAGTTTTAGGTGCACATCAGAGTGATTCAATACATACATTAAGAAATTATCACCACAATAAATCTAGTTACCATGTGTCACCATAAAAAGTTTTATATTATTGATTATATTTCCTATGATGCATATTACATTCCCATGATGTATTTATTTTATAACTGGGAGTTTGTACCTCTTAATCCCCTTCACCTATTTTGCCCACCCACTAACCCCTCCCATATCTGGTATCCACTAGATTGTTTCCTGTATCTATGAGTCTATTTCAATTTTGTTTTGTTTATTGACTTGTTTTGTCTTTTAGTTTCCACATATATGTGAAATCATACACTCTTTGTGTTTCCTTGACTGATATTAAACCCAGGATAATACCTTCTAGGTCCACCGGTGTTGTCACAAATGACAAGATTTTATTCTGAGGGAAGTGATGCTGGTGCTGGCATTTGGGCAGTGGCCCATGGGCCAGCTGAGCAGTGCAAGACCATGCACCCAGAAAACCCAGAAGAGAAACTTCAAGAACTTCTCATTCCTAGAGTGGAGGGATTGTGTGCAAACACAGATGCTCTACCTTGAGATTAGTAAGGAGTTTTCATTATAAGGATTCCAAGGTCACTGCAGAGTAGCCAGAAGCTCCATCCATTTGATTTCAACACTGGACCAGATTTGTGACTAAACTGCAGAGCAATCTGCTTGAAAACCTAGTTGATGTGTGCCTTATCTGAATTGTTGAGAGCAGGGATCATGGAGGACAGACAGGAGAAGACACAGAGAGAGTGAGCCAATTCACAAAGCTGGGAAGCTTGAAGGATTTTATGGCAGCAAAGCCCCCAACCCCTAGGAGTGTAGGGTCTCAGCTCAAGCAGGGAAGAGGAGACTGCATAGCATTGGGCAGTGGGAATCAGTGGGGATTTGGTCCAACTGGGAGACTCAGCCCACACCATCCCAGGCGAAGAGAGACTTCTTTGTTAGAACACCATCCTGAGAAGTTCTCTTTGATCTGTATCTGCAGGAGGGGCCACATAGCAGAGCTTGGGCTGGCAAAACGATCTGATCTCTAAACCCAGTAGATACTCTATTATCTGGAAAAACTTTGGGCAGAGAGCTGGGTGGGTGCTGGACAGTGTGACTTTAGAAAGATGATAGGTCTTGCCCAAGTTGAGCACGCAGGTGGCACCCCTCCCCACACCTGGGGAACTGCTGAGTCTGCCATTTCCTATTGTGGCCATGGTGTTGTCACATTAATGAGTTTTTTGTCAAATTAGTTGACTGCCACATGATTCCATTTGCATGGAATATATTTTCCATCCCTTCATTTTCATCCTCTGAGAGTGAGTAGACAACACATATATCACTCAGGTGCAAATTCACTGACTATGAGATGAAGCAAAAAGGAGGAATTCAAAAGATCATGAAATTATCTGAAGATCAACTTTTAGGGTCTTTCTTTAGAAAAAAAATGATTTAAGAAAAGACTTGGAAGATTTTAGCAGAAGCCTATGAATATGTCTCTAACTTTCCTGTCCTCAATTGGTAATGGCAAGTTTATGATCATCAGACATCAGACAGATGCACTCAAAGCTAAGCATTGGGTTTTTTATTATAGTTTGTACAGAAATAATAAAATAATTCTTACTAGAAACAACCCAGCCAAATCGAGCTCTGAAGATTGAACTCACAATCCAATTCTCCTGGTACTTAGGAGAAAAAGAGGGTGTTGGGGATCTTCAGGACATGTAGTATGAGTTACAATCTCAACATGCAAAATTAAAGAGGAGCAGGGAGGATGGTAGTATGCTGGAGAGAGTCACACCTTCTTAGTCAATTTTAAGGAGGCGGGTCATGGTGTTTTTCACATTAATGAGTTTGTTGTCAAATTAGATGACTGCTACATGATTCCATTTGCACGGAATACTTTTTATATCCCTTCACTTTCATCCTCAGAGTCTTTTGTTCTGAGGTTGGTCTCTTGTAGACAGTACATATATAGATCATGTTTTCTTATCCAGTCAGCTACCCTGTATCTTTTGATTGGATCATTTAATCATTTACCTTTAAAGTTATTAGTGATAGGTATTTATTTATTTTTATTGCCTTTTTCTTCTTGTTTATGTTCCTCTCTCTATTTCTTCACCTTCTTACATCAGTCTTTTTAAAATTTTTGCAATGCTGGTTTTAGAGGCATTAAACTCTTTAGCTTTTTTGGGGGGAGAAGTTCTTTATTTCACCATCTATTCTGAATGGCCTCCTTGCTGGATAGATTAGTCTTGGTTTAAATCCTTGCTTTTTATAACTTTGAATACTTCATGCTATTCCCTTCTGGCCTGAAGTGTTTCTGTTGAGGAATCAGCTGATTATGGGAACTCCCTTGTAGGTAACTGACTGCTTCTCTCTCTTTCTTTACACTCTGTCTTTTTAATTATGATGTGTCTTGTTGCGGGTGTCTTTGGTTTATCATGATTTGGTCTCTCTGTGCTTTCTGAACTTGTTTGACTTTTTCCTTCACCATGTAAGGGTAGTTTTCTGTCACTATTTCTTCAAATAGGTTCTCTATCTCTTGCTCACTTTCTTCTACCTCTGGGTCCCCTATAATGTGGATGTTACATTTTATGTCCAAAAGTTCTTTTAAATATCCTCATACTCTTTAATTATTTTTTCTCTTTGCTGCTCTAATTGAGTGATTTTTTTCTATCTTGTCATCTAATTCACTGATTCAGTACTCTGTTTCCTCTAATCTAGTACTTATTCCTTCCAGTGTATTCTTTATTTCAGATACGTCATTTTTCATTTCCAGCTATTTTTTTCTTTTCATGGTTTCCATGAATTTTTTAATGCTGTTGAGTATTCTTAAAAACCATTAATTTATACTTTATTTTTGATAAATTGCATGTCTCCATTTCATTTAGCTCTTTTTTTTTTTTTTTGGAGACTCCTCTTGTACTTTCATTTGGGTCCTGTTTCCCCATTTTTGCTATTTCTTTGTGTTTGTTTCTATGTATTGGATAAGACTGCTGTGACTTCCAGTCTTTGTGTGGTGACCTTCTGTAGTGGGTGTCTTGTGGAACCCAATAGTGTGGTCTTTTAGATTTTCTGAGCTGGGTGCTCTGGAAATGTTCCTTCTGTGGGTTATGTGGGCCCTCCTGTTGTGATTGGGTCATGATTGCTATTGTCTTTTTGGTGAGTGGGCTCAGCCCTTTGGCTGGCTGACTGTTAGGATCAACCCTGGCCATGTCATGCCTACTGTTATACAGGTGATGACAGAAGAAAACAAGACAAAACAAGACTAAAATGAAAACAATACTGAAAAAAACAAAGCAACAACAACAGAAACAATAAAAATAAAAGAACAGAAACAATAATAATAAACAGAAACAATAATAAGAATAAAAAAGAGTATACTACAAGACAAGAGACTAAAAAAATTAGAGATAAAAAAAAGTGAAATGAATAACAGAGCATGAAAGAAATGAAAGGAGAGAATAGAAAAAAAATAAGAATAAAAAGGCCCAGGGTAGGGCAGACGTGGGGTGGAGGGGATTATTGTGGGGGGAGGAAGAGGGCATCTGTAACACTTTCAACAATAAAGACAAATTAAAAACTAAAAATGAAAACAATAGAAAATAATAAATAAAATAATATTTTTTAAAAAGTAATAATAAATAATAAAACAAAATGTTGAATAGGAAAAGAGAAGTGGAAAAATTTAAAAAGAAAAGATAAAGCGAAAAAGTTAAATAAGAGCTGGAAAGAGAGAAATAAGAGACATTAAAGAAAAAAGAGAAGACAGGAAAAAATTTAAAAGGATAAAAATCCAGGTGATCACTAGCATCATCTGTTGACCTTTTGTACCCAGGTTTCACAAACAGAGATTCCAGTTTAATCCATCATAGGTGAAGTCTTGTCTGGAGTGCTTTTTTTTTTTTTCTTCCTTATTTTAAGCTCCCCAACCAAGTGATTCTAAAGTATGGGTAGGGTTGAGATCCATTCTTCTGTATGGAAGTAGTATAGAGAAACAGACAAGCAGAAGCTCTGGAATCAGAAAAACTGCATTGGGCAAAGTGGTTCCACTGTACTTCTGAGTGGCCCTTAACTGTTTCCTAGGTTGTTCAGTCTCAGATGTCTGAATTATCTATAAAGTGGGGGTGGGAGTATTGATTGTACAGGGCTATTCTTAGTTTAAAGTATATAATGTGTGTATATCACATGCAAAGTTTTAAACATTGATAAATACCATTGAGACATTCCAGATGAGAGTATGACCCTGTACTGGGAAAAGGTAAAGAGAAAGGTAATGTAATTCTAGAGGTATGGCTTATATGTCCATAATCTGAAATAAATGAATGCCTTTTTTATAAAGTGATTTTCTTAATATTCTAGAACAGGAACATGACTTTACATAAGTCTGGCTAACTGGATTATTCGGCAAGTCAAAGGAGAAGGAAGTTTATTTTTTCTTTTACTTTTTCTCTAGCCATAAAGATCATTGAGATTAACATTAGTTAGCAAACATTACTGACCATAAGCACATGATTAGATTTTAAGAGTCCCAGATTTTATTACTAACAGGTGGTGTGACTTTAAGACATTCCACCCTTCCTGTGTCTTAGATTTCTCATCATATTTAATAAAAGCTGTAATTTTTTCTCCTAGAACTATATATATATATATTTTATGTATTCAGCGCTTAGTACTGAGGGGGGAAAACAGGATATAATACCATCTGTAAACAAGAAAATTAAAACTAAGAAAATATATGTAGTTATACCATTAGGTAAAATAATAATAATAATAAAATAATAATAATAATAATAATAAAACTACACTCTAGAAAAAACATCAAGTAGATGATAGTTTAAGTATATCACAAGTCCACACTTACTTGCTATTGATAGATTTTCAGTTTCAGCTATTAAAATAAGCTATAATCATTATTTCACATTTTATTGTAATTTCTGAGGTACATGTTTTTCCCCTGTGGAACCTTGCCTTAGCCAGTATTTTGTTCAACAAGTAATTCACTTTAGAGTGTAGAATATTCATTTGTTGTTACCCAATGTACACATTTTCTGATTCACTAAAATTCTGTCCAACCAGCTTTTAGAAGATTCCCATTTTTCTGATTAAGTTCTCCTTATGTATTTCACAAATAAGTAACATTTGAAAAGTGATATGATGTGAAATAATTCAGTCAAGAAATCATCCACAATGCTTAACTTGAACAATGTAATCTTAGGGTCATTTTAACATTCTTCCTTATTAATCATATTTTTACATTGTTCATATTGATATTGTACCTCAGTGTTGAGAGGGTGTTGAAAGGGAAACACTGAAAAAGAGATAAAACATTTAAATCCAGAAGAGATACTTGAATGGAAGGTATACTCATTAGCAACCCTGTCCCATTCATTCTCTTTTACTGTTCTTTGCCCTTTCCAAACAATCAAATGGAAAAAGAAAAACAGTCGTTCTTTCTTAAAAGTGTTAAAGCAAAAATAGGATATCCAAGCTGAGACACAGGCTACTCAGGGGAAACAATGCAATCACTCAGCATCCTGCTTTATTGCAGTCATTAAACCATTAACAATAAAATAATATGATAGGTAAAATCCTATTCCTGCCTATCACAGATGTCACTTTCTCTAGGTTCATAAAATAAACTAATAGTTGATTTATTGCATTTACCCAGAAAAACCTGACAAACACTTTATTCACTTTGGGTATTAAGCCTAATAGAAAACATTAGTAACAGTACACACAAAAAAAAAAAAAAAGAAAAGAAGAAGTCTCATTGAACAGAAACAGAAAAAAAAAAAGTTCTATATTCTACATTAAGAGTCACAAAACAATGTGACTCATAATTCAAGAGAGAATGAAAGGAAAAGCCATGCTTTTTTACGAGTTATAAAAGTGACTCTCACTTGCTCATTTTCTTAAACAAGATAAGGAACTGCAAAGCTTGCAAAAAAAGAAAAAAGAATAAAGAAGAAAAAATATAGTTTTTGAGAAGATATTTTAAGTTTGTTGACTTAAAAGGCTGAGCATGCTTAAGGAAAAAGGAAAGTGAGGAGCTTATTTAAGAGGAAGGGCTTCACCTCTACGAGAGAATTGCAAATATACTATAGTTATTTGGGCAAGAGGGTTTCCCAATAATTCCCAGGAGTATTCAATCCTGAAAATGACAATGACATCACTTCATGAACCATCTTCACTGAGGTATCGAGTAGTATTTTAGCAATCAATCTACTCTTTCTTGGTTCTGCACTATGCTCTATTTCTAGTTCAGTTTTCTGACTGAAAATTTAAAGCCTGAGTAGGTATTCCATTCAATTTAGAACAATTGAATATTCCCTCTCCTTTTCATTTAGAGAAGTTTTGGTAATTATTATATTAACCTTTTTGCCCCCCTCATCACCTTAGTCACTCCATTATTTCCATTACACCCTCTCTCTTTTATTCTTCTCTCTGGATACTTTTTTATATACTTATATAAAGTTCATCTCTCTTCTTTTTCACGTGATATCTGAAGTGATTTAAAGTCTCATGTGATTTATCCTGGCTAAGACCCAGTTCAGAAATAGATTGTGTCATTATTCATTATTTGGTAGACATTTGTTAAAATGTAAATTTAGATTCCAAAAGAAATCTTTATAATTGTCTGGCTTCTTAGGGGGGAAAGAATATATGTTGAAACACCAAGATAAAATACAAATTTGTTTCATTTAGCTGTTTTATACCTTTCATGCTGAAAAGGGCTCATTTAAAGTAAGGAAATAAATCTAGAGCAAAATATTGGAAAGCAGTAAAAGTCTGCAAACTATGTGAGGAAAGCATGGATAGTGTTGTTTTTTTTTTTAACCTGAATAGAACAGAAGTTACTAGATGTGTCCCCTTGAGGATTTCTCATGCACTTATGAATGACTATGCTCATACGAAATCAGATAGATCATAAGTTCTATAAAGTTAATATGACTCTCCTAAAAGTTTTGTAAAAGTAATTTGATAGTGGTAGGGGAAGCATACTGTATTCCTTTCATTTTACTTGTTCTTATTTAAAATAAATTTCTGTGTCTTAGCAACCTCCACATTGCTCTTTTATTAATTATATTTTGTGGTTAAGTATTTCACATCAGTCAGTAACTAACCAACTTAGCCTATTTGTTACTATTTTGCTCACATAAGTCTATCTACTCATAATTTGCCAGATGAGTAAAATTCAGCTTTAAGAATTATATTATCTTGATTCAACAAAAAAATAATATTATTTAAAATTTTTTGACATTGTTTATAAAGGAACACTATTTGAGGTATACACATTTTTGTATACCTGGTTTCCCTGTGAGATAGAACCACTCATAATTTATCCATTTTAGAATAAATCTTAGGACTCTTTCTAGATGATAATTTTTTAAAAATTTAATGATATCTATCACTTTTTTGTGTGCGTACAGAAGTGTGGTGTCAGGACAAAAAAGACTAAATCTAACAAATTTTCTTCACAGCACCATTTATAGGCCTATTGAGTCTATTCTCAAGCCATGCTAATTCCATTGTTTTCTTACAGTGTTAGTTAACTGAAGATATAATTTTTGTTTGCCATTAACATTTTTTCACTTCCAATTTTGAAATAATTGGACAAATAATAATGACATGAACTGAAAACCAGGTATACAAAAATATGTATACTTCAAATAGTGTTCCTTTATAAATAATGTCAAAATTTTTTAAATAAATTATTTATTTGTTGAATCAAGATACCTATAATTCTAAAAGCTGAATTTATTTGCTCTTGACTAGTTTCTTGCCATTTGGGGTATAATTTGTGCTAAATGATTAAACAGTAATCTCCCTTTTACTTTTAGTTTACAGCATTATTTTTAATAGTGTCTATTTGCAAGAACATTTTAACATTTAGTGTGAAAATAGAAAGATTTCATATCTATATTCAATAATTTGACTCATTCATTTTCAATTAGACATTATTTTGCTTGACTCCTTTTTATACATACTAATGTATGTATGCATATAAATGTATAGGGTGTCCTCCAAAAATGTATACACACTTTGAGGGGTTATAAAGTCAGTGTTATTAACATACAGTTCATTTTAAAACTTTAAAAGATCTACAGAAATGAATAATTTTTTTGTCAGCACCTGTTTTTAAACTGATAACAGTCCAGACACTGCTGATAACGTGAAGAAATGGATTTGCAAACATCAAAAATTATTTTGTTTAGTATTTGTATGCCTTCAATTAATCAACTCTTGAAGTTTTGAACCATGAACCTTATCTGCTATGTATCCCCATAAAAAGTCTAGTGAATAAATTTTTTTTTGTTCAAAGCTTAGTCTGGCTTCATTCATTATTTTAAATAAGTTAAATGTGAAAAGGAGTGAAAACTAACTGAGTTATCAGCTGTTAAAATGTGTATAAATTTCTGGGGGAACACTCTATGTCTCAAAAAATGTATATACATTTTGAATAACTATAAAGGCAGTGTTTGTACTTCAACTGTGTTTCCAAACTTCCAGTAGCAATTTTAGGACAAAATGTCTTTGTTCAAAGCTTAGTCTGGATGAAAAGAAAGAAACATCAATTAAGCTGTCAGCTGTTAAAGTGTGTATATGTGTTTTTGGGTCACCCTGTATATACTATTTTTTCAAAGAACCCCTGTGACATCAGAGCAGTGGTGACATGAGAGATACCCTTGGCATCTCCCCCTGAAATTTCAACTAATTAACCAACTATAATTCAACAAAGATTTCCCTACTCAACACAGAGGCATGTCTGAGAGACCCAGTCATCAAAATGTCTAAAGGTGGGAAACAGGGAATAAGTGGAGATATGAGAAGAAAAGAGAGCTCAGACAGCGCTCAGACACAGCCCTGCAACCAGGAGTTCATGGCCTGGCCAGGAAAGGGGAGGGAGCAAGCAGGAGCAGGCACTTCCTTGAGCCTGGAGGAACAGAGAGCTGCTGTTGGAAGCCAGATTAAGAGGATGAGCAAAGTGAATAGTTACTGAGCCAGTAGAGCCTGACAGAACACAGGGTTCTACCATGTGGCTCTCCACTGTCAGGTGGGGGTGTTTCTGACAAATAAATAGAACCACAGAGTACTGTTCTCCCCCTTGAACTCTCAAAACTCACCTCCCATTGCCCTCAGTGTCTCTGTAAAAAAAGAGCTATTGCAGTGGAACCATTTTTCCCTCTAATTGATCCCCAGGTATGGTGCTCAGGGCAGAACCCCATAGAGGTTGGGGCCACCATTATCATGAGGGCAAAACAAACCCCAAGCAGCACAGTTGTAGTGCCTTATGGAAGCCAGGGAGATCAAGTCTGTGTGACCACAGAGTTTAAAAAATCTTGCAATTCAGCACAATCTACAGGAATAGAGTAGAGAGAACTCTTCAGAGAATGCTGCTGTAGAAGATAAATTTATTAGAAAAGGATAGTAGCAAATATCATGAATAACCATGGTAATGAGGATGATCAGAAGGGAAATGAAAAATCCCCAAAAAGCAAGCTGGAACACAGAGAAATATGTAAAATAAATGAGAGATTTCAAGATTGCAGTTCTGAAAATACTCAATGAGATGTAAGAAAATACAGACCGGCAATTCAATACACTCAGAAAACAAATCAATGAATAAAATGAGTACTTTACCAAAGACATCAAAACTTAAAAAAGCAACAATCAGAAATCCTGGAAAAGAAGCATGAAATTAAGGAGATCAGGAATGAGCTACTGAGCATAGAAAACAGATCCAACCAGATGGAGAAAAGAATTAGTGATATTGAAGATAGGAATATAGAAATTACACAGAAGGAAGAAGAGAGAAGCCTGAGCATAAAGGAAAATGAAAGTTCTACAAGAACTATCTGACTCCATCCGAAAAAGCAATAATAGAATAATAGGCATCCTGGAAGAAGAAGAGAGGGATAAGGGAACAGAGAGTTTATTTAAACAAATAGTGGATGAGAACTCCCCAAACCTATGGAAATAACTAGATCCTCAAATCCATGAAGGAAGCAGAACACCTGGTTACTTCAATCCAAAGAGGTCCTCTACAAGGCATATTGTATTAAAACTGTCAAAAGTTAATAACAAAGACGCCCGGCTGGGCGTGGCTCAGAGGTTGAACGTGGACCTAGGATCCAGGTGATTGGGGTTCAATTCCCCAACCTAGGATCCAGGCGATTGGGGTTCGATTCCCAGTCAGGCCACATGTCCTGGTTGCGGGATCAATCCCCAGTCAGGGGCATGCAGGAGGCAGCCGATCAATGACTCTCTCATCATTGATGTTTCTATCTCTCTCTCTCCCTCTCTTTTCCTCTCTCTGAAATCAATAAAGATATATTTTTTAAAAAATTAATAACAAAGAAAAAAATTCTCAAAGTAGCCAGGGAAAAGGAAATAGTGAGATTTAAAACAAAACCCATTAGCATTTCATCCAACTTCTCACCAGAAACTCAACAAGCCAGAAGAAAGTGGAAACAAATATTCAAACATCTGAAAGAGAGAAATTACCAGCAATGAATAGGATATCCAGCAAAATTATCCTTTAAATATGAAGGAGAAATAAAGACGTCCCCAGACGTACAGAAGCTGAGAGATTTTATGACCAGGAAATACACAAGGGTATTATTCTGCCTGAAACAAAGAACATAAGGTCACAGTAGTACAAATAAGATCACCAAAAAATTTACAGCATAAACAGAGATAATTTGTGACAATAGAAACATAAAGGGTGGAGGGCATAAAAATCTGAACTGGAAAAAAAGGATGAACATCAGATGCACTCAAAAGAAAAAAAATATTGTATATATGCAACTTTACCTTTTATAAACTTAATGGTAACCACACAAAAATCCCCAAACCAGAACACATATCTTAAAGAAAAAATGACACAGATGAAAGAAGTATGAAACATCACCAAACTAAAACAACAGACAGAAGTACAAAGGAAAAGAACCAGTGGAGGCACAGAGCTACCAGAAAACAAAAGATAAAATGGCTATAGGAAATCCTCATAAATGGCCTGAATCCTCTAATAAAGAGGCACGGAGTAGCCAAGCGAATCAAAAAACAAAATCCAACCATATGCTGCCTACAAGAGTCACATCTAATCTGCAAAGGCAAGGGTGATTCAAAGTAAATGGGTGGAAAATGATTCCCCAAGCAAATAACATCCACTGAAAAGCAGGTGTAGCCATACTTATATCTGACAAAATAGATTTCAAGACAACAAAGATAACAAGAGGCAAAGATGGACAATTCATAATGATAAAGGGGACACTACATCAAGAAAACATAACATTTGTTAATATATATGCACTCATCCAGGGAGCACCAAAATATATAAAAGCAACTACTCACAGAACTAAAGGGAGAAACAGATCAAAACACAATTATAGTTGGGACCTCTGTGCTTCATTGACAGATCTATGCAGATCAACCGAACAGAAAATAAATAAAGAAATATCTGCCTTAAATGAAACGCTATATCAAATGGACATAATTGACATTTACAGAGCATTTCACTCCAGAATATCAGATTATATATTATTCTCTAGTGCAAATGGGACATTCTCAAGGATAGACCATATGTTGCATCACAGAACTAGCATCAACAAGTTCTAGAAGATTGAAATTATACCAAGCATATTCTCTTATCAGAATGAATTGAAAATTAGAAATCAACTGCAAAGAGGAAGTAAAGAAACCCATCAATGCATGGAGATTAAACAACATACTACTAACAAATGACTGGGTCAAAAAAGAAATAAAAGATGAGATCAAAAGATATAGAGAGGCAAATAAAATGACAATACAACATATCAAAACTTCTGGGGAACATAGAGAGATGCATTCATAGGATAAGAATCAGAGAGAAGTGAATGGAGGATTGCATTGACCATTCCTGACTTTGAAAATCTAAAGAGGCCATAAGCTAAAGAACGGGGCAGAGTATAGAAGCTGGAAATGGAATGGAGTATTGCTGCATAGTATTAAAATGTGTAAATGGGATTCCAAAATGGCAGCACATTATTGGAAGCTATGTAGACACTGTCCCAGGACCAAACTGGAGTTAAAACTAAAATATTTAAAAAAAAAGATCCTGACTTGCCGGAGCCCGCCGGCAGAGTCGAACAGTCTTGAGGAAGGGGTGAGGATGAAGAAAAGACAGACACAAAAAAGGTGGGATCGGGAGGGCTGCAGCTCGTGCCTGTTGCCAGCTGCCAGCCCCGAGTTTATTTTCCCAGCTCAATTTATACAGACACTGTTAATTTTGCTGAATAGCACCCCGCTCTGCATTCCTACCCCTTGAGTAGTTCCTTCAAGGCCGTTGAATGCTATCTCAGAGTAAACACCCTGCCTCTTGCAGGAGCTCTGACGTTGGTGCCTATCTTTGTTTCGGCTTCTAATGGGAACTTTTGGGGAGGATTGAGTCCTTGGCTTGGTATGAGGCTTGACTGTCCTTTAACCCTTCAGGCCGAGACCAACATCCTGATAAGCTTTTCTGGAACTTAAGGCCACAAGCTAAATTAGTATTGCCTTGGTGGTGCCTCAAGGACTGGGTCAGGGAGCAGGAGAGCACATCGGCAGCTCACCCAGGCAGCTCCTCTGTGCCTGGGGCCACAGCAGCTCACCCACATCTCCCTGGGAGCAGGGGAGCACATCAGCAGCTCACCCAGGCAGCTCCTCTGTGCCTGGGGCCACAGCGGCTCCCCATACTGACTAATCAACTGAAGACTAGAAGGAGAGCACACTCATAACCAAGGACATAAAGTGGAGACTGCATAGAGAATGGTAGGAATTGGGGAAGTTCAAGAGGGCTGGCTGAGCTATCACAGGCAGCAGATGAAGGTCAGGAGGGATAACTCAGCTGTGGGATCTTCAAACTGAGAACTTTGGGGCCTAAACTTCAACGCGGGCTTCCCAGCCATAGCACCAGAACTGAAAAAGCTGCCCACATAAGAGCTGGCTGTGAAACATAGTCAGATTTCTGTCTGCCAGAGAGAGGCTACTGGAAATACAGGCACCCACTTAAGGGCCAACAAGCAAAATTTTGAGTGTAGTCACTCACCTTGGGCTCTGGCAGAGGGAGGGCAGGGTAGATTAGAGCTGTGTGAGCAGAAACTAGGTTGCAGGCTCTGAAGATAGAGCTCAGAAAGCAGAGCTGAATCATTCCCCCATACTTCAGAAGACATCTTTACCAGGCAGTCCTTTGACAAGCAGGCAGCTTTTGCCTGGGTGGGGAAAGCAATTGCCCGACCCATTAGAAAAACTCTCACCTGACCCTGTAGAGTTTACATCTTGCTGTGGTCTACAGCCTGAAGCTCATTAAGAGACTCAGATTAATCAGGCTACAGGCAGAGGCAGACCTCTGGGTTCTTTGAGACTTTGCTTGACCTGCTTCCGGACCTGGGCCATGGAAGAGCAGACTTTGGTGTGCATCTTGGTCTTGTTCAAAGTAAGCCAGCCCTGGAAGAAGGAGCCACAAGTTATGGGTGGTTGATAGCTCCAAACAGGATATTCAAGGCCAGTTACAAAGAGGGTCTGACACTGGCTTGCATCGGTGACACTCCAAAAGGACTGAGAGTCTTAGCATATCTACCTAATACATAAATAGGCCCAAATAGGTAGCCAAAATGGAGAGACAAAAAACAAAGAACCAACACCACCACAACAAAAAACAAGCAAAAATGAAAGAACAAGAGAATTCTCCAGAAGAAGAGCTAAATGAAATAGAGATAAGCAATCTATAGATATAGAATTCAAAATATTGTTAGGAGGCTGAGAAAAGATATGGAAACTATAAAGAAAATTAAGAATGACATGGCAGAAATAAAGAATACATTGGAAGGAATAAACAGCAGATTAGAGAATCAGATCAGCAAATAAGTACAGAGGGTAGAAAAAATTAATCAGAGAACTAAAAATAAAAAGTAGTTAAAAAACAGGATGCCGGAGCCCGCCGGCAGAGTCGAACGGTCCTGAGGAAGGGGTGAGGATGAAGAAAAGACAGACACAAAAAAGATGGGATCGGGAGGGCTGCAGCTCATTCCTGTTGCCGGCTGCCAGCCCCGAGTTTATTTTTTCAGCTTAATATATACAGGCACTGTTGATTGTGCTGAATAGCACCCCGCCCCACATTTCTTCCCTTAGCCCGATACTAAGTAATTCCTCCAAGGTCCTACGAATGCCTTTTCAGAGTAAACACCCTGCCTCCTGCAGGAGCTCAGGCCTTGGAAAGTATCCTTCTCTCGGCTTCTAATGGGAACTTTTGGGGAGGATTGATTCCTTGGCTTGGTATGTGGCTTAACTATCCTTTAACCCTTCAGGAGGGGGCCAGCTTCCTAATTAGCCTTTCTAGAATTTAGTATTGCTTTGGTGCCTCAAGGACTGGGTCAGGGAGCAGGAGAGCACCTCTGCAGCTCACCCAGGCAGCTCCTCTGTGCCTGGGGCCACAGCAGCTCATCGACATCTCCCCGGGAGCAGGGGAGCACATCAGCAGCTCACCCAGGCAGCTCCTCTGTGCCTGGGGCCACAGCAGCTCATCGACATCTCCCCGGGAGCAGGGGAGCACATCAGCAGCTCACCCAGGCAGCTCCTCCGTGCCTAGGGCCACAACGGCTCCCCACAACAGAATGGTTTAAGGAAGATTTAGGACAACATGAAATATAACAATATTCACATCATAGGAATGCAAGAAGGGGAAGAGAATAAACAAGGGATAGAGAATTTGTTTGAAAAAATAATGGCAGAAAACTACCCTTACATGGTGAAGGGAAAGGTCACACAATTTCAAGAGGCACAGAGATTCCCAAGCAAGAACCCAGAAGCCCACACCAAGATACATTATAATTAAAATGCCAAAAATTCAAGACAGAGAGAATCTTAAAGGTAGAAAGAGAAAAGAAATCTGTTACCTTCAGAGGAGCTCCCATAAGGATGCCACCTGATTTCTCATCAGAAACTCTATAGGCCAGGAGGGAATGGCATGCAGTATTCAAGGTAATGAAAAGCAAGGATCTGAAACCAAGAATACTTTATCCAGCAGGTTATCAGTCAAAATAGATGGTGAAATAAGAGATTCCAGACAAAAAAATGTTTAAGGAATTTATTGCCAGCAAACCAGAATTGCAAGTAATCTTAAAGCAACTACTGTAATGAGAAATAGAAATATATAGAGAGAGAAACATAGGACTGAAGAATTAAAATGGCAATGGATAAGTACCTATCAATAACAACCTTAAATGTAAATGGATTAAGTGCTCCAATCAAAAGACATATGGTAGCTGAATGGATAAGAAAACAATAACAAAGTATATGCTGTCTATAAGAGACCCACCTCAAAACAATATTTGTGATGAATACAGATAAAAAAATCCTAAAGAAAAACACTAGCAAATCGAATATAATAGTGCATCAAAAAGTAATAAATTACAATCATGTGGGGTTCATTCCAGGGTTACAAGATGGTTCAACATACATAAATCAATCAATGTAATATTCCACAGTAACAAATGAAAGGATAAAAATCATATGATTTTATCAATAAGTGCAGAAAAAGCATTGGATATAACATCCATTTATTATTAAAACATTCAACGAAATAGGAATAGAAAGAAAGTATCTTAACATAATAAAGGCAATATATGATAAACCCTCAGGTAATATCATGCTCAAAGGTGAAAAACGGGAAGCTTTTCCTCTAAGGTCAGGAACATGACAAGGATGTCCACTCTCACCAATCTTATCCAGTATAATTCTGGAAGTCCTAGCCAGAGCAATAAAGCAAGAGAAAGAAAGAAAAGACACTGAATAAAGAAAATGTGGTAGATTTACACAATGGAATACTACTCAGCCATAAGAAAGGATGCATTCCTGCCATTTGTAACGGGTGGACCTTGAGAATATTATGCTAAGTGAAAAAGGTCAGTCAGAAAAAGCTAAGAAACATGATTCAGTCATTTGTGGGATATAAAATTGAAACTCGTGGACACAAACAGCAGTGTGGTGGTTGCCAGAGGGAAGGGGCAGGTAAAGGGGGTCCTAATATATGGTGACAGGAGATATGACTTTGGGTGTTGGGCACACACAGTAATATATAGATTGTTTATAGAAACACACACCTGAAACGTATATGTTCATATTAACCATTGTCACGCCAATAACTGAAATAAAGTGTTAAAAAAATAAAAATTTAAAAAAATAAAATAGCCTTTGAAACTAGTTCTACTACACATGGTTAATAACCCTGAAATAAAATTTGGTACCTTAAATGTCCATGTACATAAATAAAAAGGAAAATTAATCCAATGTAAGATGGATAAATAAGTATGATATGATATAGTTCTATATATTTTGTAAGAAAGTTTTACTTATCAAAATTTTGTGAGATTACCATGCAAGATGCTATTACTTCCTAGTTACAGATGAGAAACCTGATTTATAAAATTGAGCAAACTTTTTGAGACCACATAGGCTTATCATATGTAGTATAAACCAAACTTTGTCTAGGGCTTGGCTTTATAGAAATAAGACCTTGTTTTCTTCATAAATTTATTTTGCAATTATCTAACAGGTATTTATATTCTGTAGAAAATCAACTATTTTCCTGAAATTAAAATATTTCAACAATAAAAAATATTCAAAACATGCTATTTCAGAATTTGTATATAGCATTAAATCTATATTGGGAAGGACACTGAAAGAACAACTCTTTCAGTTATTCACCTGTATATTCCAACCCCTTCCAAACAGAAACAGCAAAAGCCTGCCTTTTAATATATTTAACCAACCTTACATTTTTTTATGAAAGAAAAAGATGCTTCAAAAGAAACAAACAAAAAACATCAATATAACATTTCTCTTTCTAGAGAAACTGAGATGCTTTTTTGCATTCCGCTATATAAAAAATGTATTTCTAAATAAGAAGCATTTCATAGCTGACATTCAGGTTGTGATAAGTCATGGCAGGGGTCATGTTTACAACTATCTTGAATTTGATTCAAAGGACCTCTGAAACAAAAGTGGCACCATTGATCTTAAACCACCATTACATGGTCTAAGAATAATAAAATGAATCAATTCAGTGAAAGGGTAGAATACTTTTATCTATTATATTTTTAAAGAATTCAGGGAGTTAGACTCACTAGACAGGGAAGGAAGGTAGGGAAGGAAAGACATAATTCTAGGATCTAGAGACCAGGTCTTTCCTTCCTTTACTTTCTCCCTTCCTTCTTTCCTCTTTCCTGTTCTCTCTCTCTCTCTCTCTCTCTCTCTTTCTCTCTTTCTCTCTCTCTTCCTTAGAGGCAACTCATAACTGCTATATTTTCTTCCTAATGAAGGACTAGTGCTATCAGAATACCTGAACTAACACCAGAAAAGAGCTGCTTTGGCATTTAATATAGCTTTCAGCACAACTACACCTACCATGTAATTCAATTTAATGTTTCATTTTCATTTTTTGTCTCAATTTATAACTTAGGAAAGAAATAATATAACCCTTCTCACAGTCCTGAAGTAGCTTTCTATATTATACATTTTTGGGATTGAGAATTTTCTTAATGACCTCATTTTGATTAATAAAATATAAAGTAATATTCAGCAAAGTAATATTAAATGACCTTAATCAATGCAGGTCATAGATGCTATAGAGCTCACCAGTTAGAGTCATCAGTTAAAAAAAAAAAAAAAAGACAAAGAAATACAATACAGATGTTGTAATTATTTCTAAGAATATGTGCTTACAATTCGTATTCAATAACATTGTAAATTAGTCTTACATTTTTAAAAAGCATTACATGTTTTTATTTGACTGTTTTTTGATGATTGTTCCCATACATATATGAGATGAAGAAATAAATTTTTCTACTGTTATGTAAATGGATTCTTGAGGCATAAGATAAACTTTCAAGTGATAGAAAAATGAAAAGAGGTTTTCTATAAAACTAGATATCTCAAATAATGGTCTAATGATAACTAGAGAATTTATTTTGAAATTGCAGGTGAAGATTTTGAATTAATATTTTTTGAAATATGGGAACAAAAATGAAAATATTTTTCAAATATTTTTACATTGTATAATACAGTTTTAAATGTATTGACAAGTAAATTAATAAATTAAATATAAGTAGGCATTTTCAATTTTGTCTACATGTTTTATATTCTAATTTAACAAAACAATATTTTTTTCAAATTTACTCTAGTAAAAATAGGGTTTACATTGTATTTAGGACTGCCACATATTTAACATATTTTAAAACTTTCTCAATTGAGTTTGTAGACTGAGAATTATTCCCAACAGATATTGTTATTCTTTCATGAGTAAAAAAATCTTCATATTTAAAGGCAACAAATTAGAATTTTTGAGCTGATATAAGTGGCAGTATTTGAATTCAGCTTTATTGGCTTCAGTGCACATGTAAAATCCATATATATTATGCTGCCTCCTTGACAAATTAAAATCTAATAAAAACATATATGTATGACCCCTGGACACAGACAATAGTATGGGGAAGGCCTGGGGGGGGGTTGTGTGGATGCATGGTGGAGGGACAATGGGAGAAAAAAGGGGGAAACTGTAATACTTTCAACAATATAATTTTAAAAATTAAAAATAAATAAAATCTAATAAAAACCTTTATGTGATAAAACCCTGTATACATAACCAGATGAACTCTGTAAGCACCAAATGAATGTAAATGCTAAGGATATTACATGGATATTCAGAAGCAAAAGAAGTCACTTAGGTTGGAGTTGACAACTAAAACAGTAAGGTGCCCAACTGATTTGCCTAGTACTGAGGAGATTCCAAGGGGGCAGGACTTTCAGTGCTAAAACCAAGAATGTCTTGAGAAAATTCAAATGAACCACTTACTCTACAAAGATGTAAAATCATATAGGGCCATGAGTATTTCAACAAAATAAATTTGAGCTTTTTCAAGGTAAAACAACAGAGAAGTCTTTTCTATGATTGGGATATTAAGAAAAGGCTTTACTTCTTTGATGTTATATATAATTATAAACTAGGAATTTCATTTCTTTGAGATAAAAAATAAATAAAATAAAATAAAAGAGAAGACCCAGGTTCCATTAGAGGAAGCAGGGTTGATATACACACATATTACTAGGCCAGATACCAGGGTTAGCTTTAGCAACAAATTTTGGTGTTTGCTTTTAAGCACTGTGAATTATTAAACTCCATGTCTTTACCATATGTTACAGAGAAACATTTAAGTGTCCCTTTCATACCTAAAACTGATGACACTTTCACTGGTTTTCTTAACTTAAAGATAATATGTGCTTACATAAAAACTATAGTTTTAGGACTGACATTTAACATATTGTTCTTTATAGAAGCTCTTAAAGCAAGTTTCCTGCATTGAAAAGAAGGAATAAAATTGAATACATTTATTGAACTCTTATTTTGTGCTTTCCAAATACTATCACATTATTAAATTGATTTTAGAGAGAGTAAGAGAGAGAGAGAGATGTGAAAGAGAAACATCGATCCATTGCCTCCCACACGAGCTCTGGCCTGGGATACCCACAACCTGGGTATGTGCCCTGAATGGAAAGAAACCTGCCGCTTTTTGGCATACTGGATGATGCTCCAACCAAGGAGCCAAAGTAGCAAGGGCATACCACAACATTTTTAATGCTCATAACAACCATAGGAAGCAAATACTATTATTATGTCCATTTTCCAAATGAAGAACGAGAGTCACAGATTGGTAAATTATTCTTGCCCAAGGTCACTTTGTTAGAAAGGAGTAAAGGCAGGATTTGAATACAGGTATTCTGATTCTAAAGCCCATGATTTTAATTACCATACAAAATTGAGTACTTGAAAAGAAAATGATTTAAAACTTTATATAATGAAAGAGATAAGATACCCAGCTTTCTTACTTCAGAAGACAAATGAATATATGTGTTAAAAGATCAACGTTATTTTTATAAAACTTAAGAACTCAGTGCTCATTCTATGACATAATTTCCCGTGGTTTTGTACTATTTCCTATATAGTAGGAGCTGGCTTTTTCAGCATAGTTGAAAGAATAGACAATCCAGATAATTCAAGATGGAATTTATCTTGAAACTCTGAGTTTCTTGAGTTTGATCTTTTTTTTCTGCTTAAATTCACTGACAATTGCACATCTCTACTTTTTTCTGCACTGAAACATTGTAGGAATTTTATCAAAATAAGCCTTAACTTTCTTGAATATTCCATATTTCTGTTACCATTTTGGGAAACACTTTCACCCTCTGTGAAAAATCAGAAAAGGAATATATTTCTATGCAAAGTAAAAAATAAAGCAACATGTAACACTTATAATAGTAGGTACTGTAAGCATTTTACAATTACTAATTTACATTTAAGTATGAGGATTTCTAAAACAGCTCTATGCAGGAGGTGCTAATATATTTTCCATTTTACAAATAAATTTACTGAGTTAAAAGGGGTAGGTGATATGCCCAAATACATATGACCAGGAAGTGATAGAGCTTGTGCTCAAACCTAGGCACTCTGGCTGGAGAATATGTACCTTGTCCACTGTACTATATTGTCCATTTCACCTACATTTTTTTAATCTTTATATTGAAAGTATTACAGACATCCCCTATTGCCCCCTCTAACAGGCTTCCACCCCTCCCCAAGCCTTCACCACCCTATTGTCTGTGCCCATGGGCAAGTCATATATGCATATACATTCTTTAGTTAACCTTTTCCTGCCCCACCCCCTTCCCTCTGAAATTCTTCAGTCTGTTTCATGTTTCCATGCCTCTGGTTCTATTTTATTCATCAGCTAATTTTGTTCCATAGATTCCACATATAAGTGAGATCATATGATATTTATCTTTCTCTCACTGGCTTATTTCACTTAGCACAATACTCTCCAGGGTGCTCCATGTTGTCTCAAAGGGTAATAGACCCTTCTTTTTCACAGCTGCCTAGTATTCCATTGGGTAAATATACCACAACTTTTTTATCCACTCATCTACTGATGGGCACTTGGGCTGTTTCCAGTTCTTAGCTATTATAAATAACACTGCAATAAACATAGGGGTACATATATTCTTTCTGATTTGTGTCAGGATTCTTAGGACATATTCCTAGAAGGAGCACCTTTGGGTCAAATGGTAATTCCATTTTTAATTTTTTGAGGAAATGCCACAATGTTTTCCATAGTGGCTGTACCAGTTTGCTTTCCCACCAGCAGTGTACTAGAGTTCATGTTTTCTACACCCTCACCAGTACTTGTTTGTTTGTGGTAGCCATTCTGGCAAGTGTGAGGTGGTACCTCATTGTCATTTTAATTTGCATCTCTCTGGTTATTAGTGATATTGAACATTTTTTCATATAACCCTTGGACAATTGTATGTTCTCTTTGGAGAACTGTCTATTCAGGTCCTCTGCCCATAAAAACCTTAGAAGAAAACATAGGCAGCAAAATCTCAGACATTTCACATAGCAGAATTTTCACCAATACATTGTCTAGGGCAAAGAAACAAAGGAAAATATAAACAAATGGGAGTACATCAAACTAAACATCTTTTGCAAAGCAAAAGAAATCATCATCAAAATGAAAAGGGAACCTACTATATGGGAAAACATATTTGCCAATGGTACATCTGATAAGGGGTTAATTTCTGAAATATATAAATTACTCATAGAACTCAACAAAAGGAAGACAAACAATCCAATTAAAAAATGGGCAGAGGACCTGACCATTTTAGAGACTTCTCCAAAGAGGACATACACATGACCATTTCACCCACTTTTAAAAGCCATTTGATGAGTTGGTGTATTATTTTTAAAAAATTTTTATTAAATGTATTGGTGTGACATTGGTTAATAAAATTATATAGGTTTGAAGTATACAACTCTATAGAACATCATCTGTATATTGTATTGTCTCTTTGCCACTCAAAGTCAAATCTACTTCAGTTTTCATTTATCCCTGCTTTTCCCTCTTCTACCTCCACCCACCCCCCTTTTCCTCTGGTAATCACTATACTGTTGTCTGGGTCTATTGAGTTTGTTTGGTTTTTTTCTTAATCCCTTCACCTTTTTCACCCAGCCACCAAGCTTGTTTTCTGTATCTAAGAGTCTGTTTCTGTTTCATTTGTTCACTTACTTTGTTCCTTAAATTCCACTTATAAGTGAAATTATATGGTATTTGCCTTTCTCTGTCTGACTTATTTCACTTAGCACAGTATACTCTATGACCATCCATGCTATCACAAATGGTAAAATTTCATTATTTTTAAGGAACAGTAATATTCCACTGTATACATGTACCACAAATTTTTATCCACTCATCTATTTATGGGCACATGGATTATGACCATATCTTGGCTATTGCAAATAATGCAGCAATAAACATAGAGGTGCATATATCTTTTCAAATTAGTATTCTAGGTATTTTTGAATATATAGCAAAAGTGGATTTGATGGGTCATAAGAATTTCTATTTTTAATTTTTTGAGGAACTTCCATACTGTTTTGCATAGTGGCTGCACCAATCTGCATTCTCACCAAAAGTGCATAAGGGTTGCCTTTTATACAAATCCTCACCAATACCTGTTGTTTGTTGATTCATTGATAATAGCCATTGGGACAGGTGTTAGGTGAAATCTCATTGTGGTTCTAATTTGCATTTCTCTGCTGGTTAGTGACAATGAGCATTTTTCATATGACTACTGGCCATCTGTATGTCCTCTTTAGAGAAGTGTTTATTCTTCAGTTCCTTGGCCCATTTTTTAATTGAATTGTTTGTCTTCCTCTTGTTGAGTTGTATGAGTTCTTTGTATAGTTTGGAAAAAACCCTTTATCATATGCATCATTGGTAAATATGTTCTCCCATACAGTGGTTTCCCTTTTCATTTTGTTAATGGTTTCCTTTGCTGTGCAGAAGCTTTTTATTTTGATGTAGTCTCATTTATTTATTTTTTCCTTTGTTCTCTTGTCCTGGGTGATGTATTGGCAAAAATTCTTCTGAGAGATGTCTGAGATTTTACTACCTATGTTTTCCTCTAGGATTTTTATGTTTTCATGACTTACATTTAAGTCTTTTATCTATTTTGAGTTTATTTCTTATGTATGGTGTAAATTGGTGGTCTAGTTTCATTTTTTTCCCCATGTATATGTCCAATTTTCCCAACACCATTTATTGAAGAGACTGCCTTTACTCCGTTGTATGCTCTTGCATACTTTGCCAAATACAAATTGACCATAATAGCCTGGGTCAATTTCTATGTTTTGTGTTCTGTTCCATTAATCAGAATTCCTGATCTTGTGCCAGTACCAGGCTGTTTTCCCTGAACCACTGAGCCACAGCTGTTGGGCCTCTTTGGATTACAGTGGCTTTGTAGCATAGATTGATATCCAGTATCATGACCCCTCAAACATTGTTCCCCTTTCCCAAGATATCTGCAGCTATTCAGGTTTTTTTTTGGTTCCATATAAATTTTTTGGAATATTTGTTTTCTTATCCATTCAGCTACCCTATGTCTTTTGATTGGAGTAGTTAATCTATTTAAATTAAGGTTATTATTGATATGTACTTATATAATGCCATTTTTTTCTTTTTGCCTATTACCTTTTTCTTTATATTTCTTTTTCTTCTTAAAGCAGTCCTTTTAGCATTTCTTGCAGTGCTGGTTTGGTGGCTGAACTCCTTTAGCCTTCTTTTGTCTGTGAAGCTCTTTATTTTGCCTTCAATTTTAAGTGATACCTTTGTTGGATAGAGCAGTCTTGGTTGTAGGTTCTTTCTTTTCATTACTTTGAATACTTCATGCCTACCCTTTCTGGCCTGAAATGTTTCTGTTGAAAAATCAGCTGACAGCCTTATGGGGGCTCCCTTGTAGATAACTGTCTCTCTTGCTGCCTTTAACATTCCCTCTTTGTTGTTAGCTGTGGCCATTTTAATTATGATGTATCTTGGTGTGGGTCTCTTTGGGTTCATCTTGATTGGGACTCTCTGTGCTTTCTGAACTCGTGTAGTTTTTCTTTTATCAGATTCAGGAAGTTTTCTATGATTATTTCTTCCAACAGGTTCTCTATCCTTTGTTCACTTTCCTCTCCTTCTGGTACCCCTGTCACCCATATGTTGTTATGTTTCATGTCATCTCACAGTTCTCTTAAACTATCCTCATTCTTTTTAATTCCTTTTTCTTTTTGTTGTACTGTTGGGTGTTTTTTCTACCTTGTCTTCCAAATAGATGATTCTATTCTCCACTTCATCCAGCCTACTTTTAATTCCTTCCAGTGTATTCTTGATATCAGATAGGTTATTCTTTCCAACTAGTTCTTATTTAGAGTTTCTATTTCTTTTTTCTCATTTATGTAGTTCCTATTAATTTCATTGTAGTTCATACTAAGATGTTTGAGCATGCTTATAACCATTATTTTGAACTCTGATAAATTGTTTTCTTTCATTTAATTTTGTTCTTTTTCTGGAGATTTTTCCTTTTCTTTCACTTGGGATTGTTTCTTTGATGCTCAATTTTAGCTGTCTCTTTGTGTTTGTTTCTATATGTTAGATAGCACTACTATGACTTCCAGTCTTCATGGGGTGGCCTTATGTAGTAAATGTCCTGTGAAACATATTGTTAAAGTCTCCTTGATCTCCTGAGCTAAATGCTCTAGGAATGTCCCTTCTTTGGGTTATGTGGACCCTCCAATTATAATTGGGAGCTTATTTTTGTTGGCCCATTTGTGGGTGGGATCAATTTTAACCCCCCAGAAATGAGCTTAGCAGAATGGGGCTAGGTGAAAGTGGGAGTGTAAATCCAATCTTCCTTCTGATTGGAGTGATACAGGCTCTCACCTTGAGAGAGGAGGTAGCTGCTTGCCTGCTAGCTCAGTGGTGCCCCTTCAGAAACCCTTAGGTGATGTTCTGAAGGAGTCACACCAGATGACCAAGTTCTGAGTTTTATTTACTCTCCCCTATGAGGCTGAACCAGCAAGGATATGCCAGCAGGGCTTGGAAGAAGAGAACAAGGCTTCTCCCTCCAAGTGGGGAGGGGAGAGAGAGCTTCTTGCCTCCTTCTCTCTCTGAAGTCCACTGCCAGAAGCTCTGTTGGGGTCCTCTGAGTAAGTCAGGTCCAATGTCCAAGCTCTGATTTGTGCTTCCTTCCCACAGTGGATATGAGATTAGCAGGGTGGGGCCAGCAGAACCTGGGAATGTAAATCAAATCCACCCTTTGATTGGAGCCTTAAATCTCAAGGGGGGAGGTAGCTGTTTTCTGTATAGTTCCATGCCGGAGCTGAAGGGAGGCTCCAAAGGGGTCACACCAGATTTTACAGTTCTTAGTTGTGATCCCTTTACCATGCAAGATTGCACCTACATCAAGAAGGTACTGGTGGGGCTTGGGGGAATAGGTTAAGGTTGCCCCATCTACTTAGGGTGGTGTTGGCTCTTGGGAGGCTAGAGAGCTTGTTATCTTCGTCTATCTCTGCAGCTCACTGCCAGAGGCACTGATAGAGTGCTCCAAAGGGGTGGCTCCAAATGACCCAGTTCTGATTTGCACTTTCTTCCCCCTGTGAGACTGTGCTTGGCAGGTGGTGCAAGCAGATTTTGGGAATGCAAATCCAGGCAGCCCATTGTTGGAGGTGGTGCTGACCCTCTGCCCTTGGGAAAGGAGATAGACACTTAGACACTTGCCTTCTAGCTCAGTGATGCCCCACCAGAGCTCTAGAAAGGAAGCTCCAAGTGGGTTGCACAAGATTTCACAGTTCTTAGTTGTGACCTCTTTACCTTGTGAAGGTTCACCAGCAGGGCAATTCAAGTGGGGTGTGGAGTAATAGGCCAACTTTGCCCCTTCTTCATGGGGTGGTGCTAGCTTTTGGGGGGGGAATAGAGAGCTTGTCACCTCCTTCTCTCTCTGCAGCTCACTGACAGAGGCCCTGATGGACTCTGAGGGGTTGGTTCCAAATGTCCATATTCTGCTTTACACTTCCTTCCCACTGTGGGTTCCTTCCCACTTGGCTGGTGGTGCCAACAAGTTTTGAGGATGCAAATCCAGGCAAACCTTTATTTGGTGGTGGTGCAGGTCCTTGGCAGGGTAGTTAGCCACTGGCTTTCTAGCATGGTGGCGCTCCACCAGAGATCCTGAATGGAGGTTTACAAGTGCATGCCTCTCTGTAGCTCTGCAGCTGCCTGGGGGACCTTGCCCAGGGAACCTTCCATTGGAGATGGTACCCCTAGCCAGTGGGAGGAGGGAAGATTAGCTCTTCTTCTCAAGCCACTCAGTTCAATGTTAATCTAAGACTATCTATAGTTTCTCCAAAAAAGAAAGAGCACAGCTCAGGTCTCTTTTGTCCCCCAGAGTGTGGTTTGTCCCCCGTGAATGCCCAATTGGCCACCTCTGTGAAGAGACAGTTTGTTTCTCATGTATGTCATCCCTGCTGTCAGCTGAATAAAGGAAATGTTTCATCCTCCTTCAGTCCCACAGTTTTCCTTCAGACTGTCTGGATCTAGTGTGAACCTCCCTGGCCTTGATCATTTGCACTATAATGTGTGTGTGTGTGTGTGTGTGTAGGATAGTTAATATGCAGTAATGAATATGATAATAATAATAACAATGAGAGGATTTATGGTTTTTGTGTTGGTGTATTGGCTGTGCCCTGAGGGGTCTGGAAAAAGGGGTGTTATTCTGACATTTTCAAGGTATGTACTGGTAGATGTAAAAGACAATAAACAGATTTAGTTAAAGTAAAGACTGACTTTTGTTAGGGAAGATTTTAGTCTATGACATGACTACATGCCATAAACTGTTTTTAGTTAAAAAGCTTTAATTTTAGACCATTCTTTGTGATTATTTTAGGTCTCTGAGTTTGCAAGGCTGCCACACAGGCCTTCCTTGTGCTTGTCAGGTTAGCAGGTGGCCCCTTTTTGTCCGCACATCCCCCTTTGGTTATAAATTAATTCAAAGGATGTATTGATGAGCAAACTTTTGGTTGGATAATGAGGTCCCATGTTGTTAGGAAGGCTTATTTTTAGGAAGTTTTAGTGTTAGTATTTGTTTTGTTGAATAATGGACTATCGAGGAAGGGGCAAGACCATAATCTTCAGTGGAAGTCAAGGCAGAATTTTTTTTCCCAAAGTGACAGGCAAGTTAATGGGAGGTAGTTGGGTTTTATGGGTTTTTATTAAGAAAAATATTTTGGATTATTTTAAATTTGTAAGTTATTGTGATTTAGGTTTTGTTGTTTATATTTTATATTTTGTATTTAGTATACTTATTTATAGTTTGAGGATATGTTTTTTAGTTTTTATAATTTGATTATGAGATGGGTTTTTATTATGGTTTATTGATTTTTTTCTTGGAAATATTTAGGAGTTGTTATTAATGTAATTACTACTATTGTGTAATTGGAAGTTGTAACTTTATGTGATTTTTTTTAAAAATTGAGGTTAAGGCTATAAGAATATAATGTTATAAATTATAATTATTATTTAAATTTCCAGAGGCAAGGTAAGAGTTTTATAAGTAAATTTTTGTCTTAGTAGGAGTTATAGAGGGTTATGATTTATAGTTATTGTAGTTTTTATTGGAATTAATATAGTTAGTGGTCTTTGTTGGGTTAGGGGGTATGTATATTTCTATAATTAGTTTTTAACATTTATATATAAAATTTTAAAAACATTTTAAATTAATTTTTTGTAATAGTGTTTAATTACATTTTAAAAGAGAAACAATAAAAACAGTATTATTGATAGTATAAAAAGTTAATTTGTATATTTATTAATAGCTGGGCTATATATAAGGGTTGAGAAAAGCCTAAAGAATAATTATTATTAATATTAGCAATAATATTAACTTGTAGGTATATATGCCTGTCAGGGTCTTGGGATGGCTATTTATTTCTGATGTTTGAGTTTCCATCTTTGAAAAGTCTGATTTTTACTGTAGATGGAGGCAAGTGTCAGAGACAGAGGTAGATGTTTATTCATGGTTAGGCATTGATAAGGTAAGGTCTCTTTCATCACTGTTGGAGAGAGTTTCTTATTAATGTGTTTTTTTTGTAATGGATAAAAATTTTTTGGTTGTAAGTGTGGTTTTTGAAGTGTGTGTTTTTTGGGAGTATATTGTGAAATGAATGTTATTAATTTATTACTTTCTATAATTTGGTTAATGAGTCATTGATAATGTAGACTGCCTCATTTTGGAAAACAAAAAGATTTAAAAATTAGTGATATTTAAAACAGAATCATAAGGATAATAATTATTTTCAGTTTATTTAGTTTTATGATTATTTTTTATTGTGATTGTCAGTATTTATATAAATTTAGTTAATTTTTAGAATTTTATAAATTTTTATTTAGTTTAAAGATTTGATCTATTTAGAATTTTTTTTTAATTTAGAGGAAGTCAGAGTCCTTTTTATGGATTTTTTAAAGAGTAAAATAATGACTTTATAAGTGACAAAGCAAAGTGGCATGGTTATAGATTTGCTTATAATGAAAGTGATAAAAAAATTTGTTTTTCTGTAAGATATATTTTAAGAATAATTTTTCAGTAAGTAATAATTGTTGTAAAGTGATATAGAGAATAATATAAAGTTTATATATATGTGTATATACTTTTAGATTTAATATATAATTTTTAATATATAAAGAATAAATAATATGTAAGATTTTAAAATATTTTATATGGCTTATTGGAAGGGTGTATTGAATATTGGAAATAATTTATAAATTCCCAATATGTGGATTATAAATACTTGCAGTATTATTGTCAGATGCCCCCATAGGGAATTTTTACTTTTGGCTTATCTGGTGTAATTGGCAGGATATTTGTTATGCCTGGGAGTTCCCTGTTTTAATTTGCTTTTGAATTTTGTCAGCTTTTTTCTGGAGGGGGAGGGTAGGCTGAAATTTCTAGAATATTTATTTTAATATAAATATATGTACATAAATAGAATAGTTATTATTTTTTATTTGGCCAAGATTTTAGGTAATTTTAAGAATATTTAATAGGCCTAATTACTTTAAAACATTTTTTTATAAGGAGAAAGAATAAATTTTTGAGGTATTTTAGGGACCATCGGAATAATTTAAAGTCAGTTTTTGGTTAAAAAAGTCTTAAAATTTAAACTTTGGGAAAGTTGTCAAATAAATTTAACGAAAAGACTATAATATAAATTTTGTAAATTTGGGTAAAATAAACATTTTTATGGTAACAACTTTAAAATCATTAATAAAACTTAAAAATAGTTTTAATATTAAATATTTTGTCTGTACTATAGAATTTTGTTTAATTTATATAAGTATTTAATATTTTTAGGCCAATTAATGATTATATGTAGTAATGTTATTTGGAGGCTGCAAATGTACCATATATATTATGAAGATGAATATATATTATATAAAGACCATATATTTAAAGATTATGTACATAATTTGAATTATTAATATTTGCAGAAAAACGTAAGATATTTTTTGTCTTTGATAATTTTTAAGAAGACTAGAAAAAGGGAGGGAAGGTCTTAATTATCAAGTAGGAAGGGTTGTTGAGGCTTTTAATAACAATCTCAAGAGCTGTGAATGAGTGGTGGCATCAAAGAAAGTTTGGCATTAATTTAATAAATTAACAGGACAGTCAGCTGGGTTTTTACTTTTAATAAATTAAAAAATTTTATAAAATTTTATACTCCTTTTAATTTTTTATAAATTTTAAAATAATTTTGAAACATTTTCTTATTTGTTTAGAAAGAATTATTTTTAGATTAATTCATTTTTTCTTTCAAAAATTAATTTTTATACTCCATGTATATTATTAAAATTATAATTTAAAAATTTTAATTATAATTTTTAACTTTTAGAAATTTTACTTTTCAATGATAAATAAAAAAGTAAGCAATTAATATTCCCTTGATTGATTTTTTTGAATATATTTTATAACCTTTATAAATACTGGTTAAATATATTTTAATAAAGTATTAGACACATATTTTAATTTTATAGCTCCTTTGTGATAAAAGCTAAAAGCAAGTGAATTTAAGACTTGTTAAATAATGTCATAGAAATTTATGAAATTTAAACATATTTAGATATTTAATAATTTTTATTAAATTTATTAATTTAGAAAAGAATAGTTGAATTAAGTTAAATTGATTTATTAAGCTGTGGCTAAGGATAATTTAAATTTTATTTTAATACCTCAGCTGTCATTTAAATGATCATGGCAAACTGAAAAATTTATCTACCCACTTTAGGAATTTTTTTTTTTTTATTTGACTACATTTTTCTAGTATACAGCTTGGAGTTGTCTCTGAGAGTGATAAAGGCTTAGATGTATGGAATATGTTCATTTTCCTTGGGAATGGTAAGTAGGTTTAGTTGTAGTATAAGTTAAACAATTTTTTTTTTCATGTATATAGGTGTCAGCTTTAGAATGTCTTGGTAGTTTGAAAATTGTGAATTATTTAAATTTGTGTATGATATTTAATCATTTTGCAATTATTTTTGATTTTTAAATGGTATCTTTTAGAAAAATTAAGAAGTTTTGTTGTGTTTGTAATATTTTAACATTGTGAGTTATATTAAAGAATAGATATTAGTGTAAATATTGGTTGATTTTTGGCCAACTGTCAAGTGCAAATTAGAACAATGAAGCTTGTTGAGCAGGTTTTATTTGGGTATATAAGACCCTTTAATTATGTCTATTATGGACGTTACTGTATAACTAGTTCAGTAATATTTTTGTTTATTTTATTAAAGATTTATTTTTTAATTAAATTCAGTATTATAAGGATTTTTAAATAAATGATTCCTAGGAATAAGAATTGTAAGTAAAATGCAATTGTGATTTTTTATTTTGTAAAGAGAGTAGTAAAGTTTTTGCATTAAGATTCTTATATTTAGTTTAAGTGTAATTAGGTGTAGAATGCAAGAATCAGTTGGCTGACAGGTGTTGAAAGTGATAAGAATTTAGTGAAGACTGAATAGAGTGAGGGATATAAATAAAGGAGAATTTAAAATTATTTTTGGTTTGTTTGAATAACTGGTTTATAGTATAAAAAGGCTGTTATGAAGGGTGGGAATCCTTTAGTTATTGAGTTTAGTTGTTGATTATAATAGCCTAAAGGTTTAGGATGATTCCTTCCTTCCTCCCTCCCTCCCTCCCTCCCTCCCTCCCTCCCTCCCTCCCTCCCTCCCTCCCTCCCCCTTCCTTCCTTCCTTCCTTCCTTCCTTCCTTCCTTCCTTCCTTCCTTCCTTCCTTCCTTCCTTTTTTTCTTTCTTTCTCCTCTCTCTCTCTCTCTCTCTCTCTCTCTCTCTCTCTCTCTCTCTTTTTCTTTCTTCTTTCTTTCATTCTTTCTTCCTTCCTCCTTTCTCTCTCTCTCTCTCTTCTTTCTTTCTTTCTTTCTTTCTTTCTTTCTTTCTTTCTTTCTTTCTTTCTTTCTTTCTTTCTTTCTTTCTTTTTCTTTCTTTCTTCTTTCTTCCTTCCTCCTTCCTCTCTCTCTCTCTCTCTCTCTCTCTCTCTCCCTCTCTCTCTCTCTCTCTTTCTTTCTTTCTTCTTTCTTTCTTTAGCTTTACTTTTTTAATATTTTTTTTAATGTTACAAATTTAACAGAGGTCACTTTTCTCTCCATAGAGCCCTTTGGCAGTGTCCCCACCTACCTCCCCAGTCCCTTACCACACCATTGCTTGAGTCCTGGATTATGCATATATGCATATAAATTCATTGGTTAATCTCTCACCCACAACCCACCCACATCCGTTACTTACCTCTGAGATTCATCAGTCTGATCCATGCTTTCATGTCATTGAATCCATTCTGTTCATCAGTTTATTATATCCTTTAGATTCCACATATACATGAGATCATATGATGTTTGTTTTTCTCTCCCCTGCCTTATTTTGCTTAGCACAATATTCTCCAGGTCCATCCCTACTGTTCAAAAGGGTATGAGATTCTTCTCCTTTACAGCTGAATAGTATTCCATGGTGTAAATGTCCCACAGCTTTTTTATCCACTCATCTACTGATGGACACATGGGCTGTTTCCAGATCTTAGATATTGTAAACTATGCTGCTATGAACATAGGGGTGCATAGTCTTTCTGAACAGTGTTTCAAAATTCCTAGGATATATTTTTAGAAGTGGGATCACAGAGTCAAAAGGAAGTTCCATTTTTAATTTTTTGAGGAACATCCATACTCTTTTCAATGGTAGCTGCATCAGTCTGCATTCCCACCAGCAGTATACCAGGGTTCCCCTTTCTCATGTGCACATGTCATTGGTTGATTTGTTGATGGTAGCCATTCTGACAGGTATGAAGTGGTATCTCATCGTGGTTTTAATTTGTATCTCTCTGATGATTAGAGATGTTGAGCATTTTTTCATGATTAGAGATGTTGAGCATTTTACATATGTCTCTTGAACATACGTATGTGCCCTTTGGAGAAGTGTTTATGCAGGTCCTTTGCCCATTTTTTAATTGGATTGTCTTCCTCTTGTTGAGTTGTATGATTTTTTTGTACAATTTGGAAGTTAGCCCCATATCAGATACATCTTTGGCAAATAAGTTCTCCAGTACCATGGGTTTCTTTTGTATATTGAGGCTGATATCTTTTGCTGTGCAGAGCTTTTTAGTTTGAATAGTCTCATTTGTTTATTTTTTCTTTTGTTTCTCTTGCCCTAGAAGATGTATCAGTGAAAATTCCACTTCATGAGATGTCTATGACTTTACTGCCTATGTTTTATTCCAGGACTTTTATGGTAGTGTGACTTATATTTAAGTATTTTATCCATTTTGAATTTATTCTTGTGTATGGAGTTAGTTGGTGGTCTAGTTTAATTCTTTTGCATGTATACCTGTCCAATTTTTCAGCACCATTTATGGAAAAGAATGTCTTTAGTACATTGTATCTGTTGCCTCCATTGTGAAATATTAACTCACCATAATCATGAGGGTCTATTTCTGGGGTCTCTGTTCAGTTCTATTGATCTATATGTCTGTTGTTGTACCAGTACCTTGATGTTTTGATTACTATGGCTTTGTAATAGTTTGATACCTGATAAAGTGATACCTCTGACTCTGTTCTTCTTTCTCAAGATGGCTGTGGCTATTTGGGGTCTTTTTTGGTTCCATATAAATTTTTGGAATATTTGTTCCAGACGTGTGAAATACGTTGTTGGTATTTTATTAGGAATGGCATGGAATCTATAAATTGCTTTGGGTAGTACGGACATTTTAATGACATTAATCTTTCCAATCCATGAACATGGTATAACTTCTAATTGTTTATATCTTCCTCTAGTTCTTTTATCAGCGTCCTGTAGTTTAATGAGCACAGCTCTTTTACAACCTTGGTTAAGCTTATTCCTAGGTATCTTACTTTTTTAGTTTTAATGGTAAATGCTATTGTTCTTTTAGTTGCTCTTTCTGAGAGTTTATTGTTGGTGTATAAAACTGCTGTCGATTTCCAGATGATAATTTTGTATTTGGCTACCTTGCCGAATTTATTAATCAAATCTAGTACTACTTTGGTGGAGTCTTTAGGGTTTTCTATGTATAATATCATGTCACCTGCAAATAATGACAGTTTTCCTTCCTCCTTTTGAATTTGGATACCTTTTATGTTTTCTTTCTCTCTGATGGCTGTGGCAATGACTTCAAGAAAATGTTGAATAAGAATGGTGAAAGCGGAATCCCTCTCTTGTTCCTGTTTTTAAGGGAAATGGTTTTAGCTTTTGACCATTGAGTATGATGTTTACTGTAAGTGCTTCATATATGGCCTTTATTATGTTGAGGTATGTTCCCTCTATTCTCATTTTGTTGAGAGTCTTTATCAAAAAAGGGTGCTGGATTTTGTTGAATGCTTTTTCTGAATCTATTGATACAATCATATGATTTTTGTCCTTCATTTTGTTTATGTGATGTATCTCATTTATTGATTTGCAATATTATACCAGCCTTACATTCTCGCAATAAATCACACTTGGTTGTGGTGTATAATCTTTTTAATGTATTGCTGGATACAGTTTCCTAGTATTCTGTTGAGGATTTTAGCATTTATGTTCATCAGGGTTATTGGCCTGTAAGTTTCTTTCCTTTAGTGTCTTTATCTGGTTTTGGGATTAGGATGATTCTAGCCTCATAAAAAGAGTTTGGTAATATTCCCTCCTCTTGAATTTTTTGAAATACTTTGAGGAGAATAGGTGTTAATTATTCTTTAAATATTTAGAAAAACTTGCTTGTGTCCATCTAGTCCAGGACCTTTGTTTGCTGAATGTGTTTTGATTACTGCTTCAATTTCATTAATTGTTATTGGCTTATTCAGGTTTTTGCTTCTTCTTAATTCAGTTTTGGAAGATTATATGCTTCTAGGAATTTGTCCATTTCACCCATGTTGTCCATTGTGTTGGCATATAGTTGCTCACAGTATTTTCTTATGATCCTTTATATTTCTGTTGGGTCAGTTGTTATATCACCTCTCTCATTTCTGATTTTATTTATTTGGGTCCTCTCTCTTTGTTTCTTAGTGAGTCTGGCTAAAAATATATCAATCTTATTTATCTTTTTAAAGAACCAGTTCTTACTTTCATTGATTTTTTGCATTTTTTTTTTTTTAGTCTCTATGTCATTATTTTCTGCTCTGATCTTCATTATTTCATTCCTTCTACTTCCTCAGGGCTTTTCTTGCTGTTCTCATTCTAGTTCTTTTAGTTGTTTTGTTAGATGGTTTATTAGAGCTTTTTTCTTGAGATAGGCCTGTACTGCTATGCACTTTCCTCTCAGGACACTTTCACTGTTGCCCATACATTCTGTGTTGTTGTTTGTTCATTTTTTTTTTTTCCAAGAAGTGTTTGACCTCATCGGTAACAGGTTCATTATTTAATATCATCCTATTTAGCCTTCATGTGTTTGAATAGTTTTGAGTTTTTTTATAGTGGTAGCTTCTACTTTCATGCCATTGTGATCTTAGAAGATGCTTGATATGACTTCAATCTTCTTGAATTTGTAGTGCCTTGCCTTGTGCCCTATCACGTGGTCTATTTTTGAGAATGTCCTATGTGCACTTGAGAAGAATGTGTATTCTGCTGCTTTGGGGTGAAATGTTCTGTAAATGTCTATTAAATCCACCAGATGTAGTGGATCATTTATGGTCTGTGTTTCTCTGTTGATTTTTTTGTCTTGATGAATTGTCCAATGCTGATAATGGGATGTTAAAGCCCCCCACTATGATTATGTTGCTGGCCATCTGCCCCTTAAAGCCCACCAAGAATTTTTTTTATGTACTTAGGTGCTTCTATATATTTAGCACTCCTATATGTTTATAGGGTTTATATCATCCTGTTAGATGGATCTCTTTAGTATTATGTAGTGACCATTTTTGTCTCTTGTTATGGTCTTTATTTTGAAGTCTATTTTGTTAGAAATAAGTATTGCTACTCCAGTTGTGTGTTTTTTTCCATTTACATGGAATATTTTATTTCATCCCTTCACTTTTAGCCTGTTTGAATGTTTTGCTCTCAGGTGGGACTCCTGTTTACAGCATATATATGAGTCCTGTTTTCTTATCCATTCAGCTACTATGTCTTTTGATTGGACCATTGATTCTGTTTACATTTAAGGTTACTATTGATATATACTTATTTAATTACATTTTCCCCCTTTATGCTGATGTACCATTTTCTAAATATTTCTTCTTGTTAATTCAGTCCTTTTAGCATTTCTTGCAATGCCAGTTTGATGGTACTGAACTCCTTTAGCCTTCTTTTGTCTGGGAAACTCTTGATTTCATCTTTAATTTTAAATGATAGCCTTCCTGGACAAAGCAGTCTTGGTTTCAGTTTCTTGCTTTTCATTACTTTGAGAACTTCATGCCATTCCCTTCTGGCCTGGTTTCTGTTGAGAAATCTGCTTTCAGCTTTCTGGGAGTTCCCCTGTAGGTGACTGGTTTTCTTTCTCTTGCAGCCCTTAATATGCTCGCTTTGTCCTTAACATTTGCCATCTTTATTATGATGTGTCTTGGAGTGGGTCTCTTTGGGTTCCACTTGCTTGGGACCCTCTGTGCTTCCTGAACTTGTATGGCTTTCTCCCCCACCAGCATAAGGAAGTTTTCTGCCATTTTTTCCTCCACCAAGTTCTCTATTCCTTACTCACTTTCCTCCCCCTCTGCCACCCTTATGATGCAAATGTTGTTTCACTTTAGGTTGTCCTAAAGATCCCTTAGATTGTCCTCATGGTTTTGAAGTGTGTTTTTCTTTTTGCTGCTCTGATTGATTGTTTTTTTCTACCCTATATTCTACATCATGTATTCTAACCTCTGCTTCTTTGAGCCTGCTTTATTTCCTTCCAGCATATTCTTAGTATCAAATATCATTTTCTTCATTTCTGTCTGGATCTTATTTATCATATATAGCACTTTTTTCATGTTTTCACTAAGTTCCTCAACCTTTCCATTAAGTGTCTTGTTTCATTAATTTTATGAGCATCTTTATAACCATTACTCTGAACTCTATTTCTGATAGTTTGCTTAACTCCATCTCACAAAGGTGTTTTTACTGGAGATTTTTCCTTTTCTTTAGTTTGGGTTTTTTTTTCTTTGTTTCCCCATTAGGTTGGCTCTTAGTGTTTGTATCTGTATATTAGACATTTTGCTGTATTCCAGTCTTGTGGGTTGGGATTTTGTAGTTTATGTCCAGTGGAGCCCATCGGTGTTTTCCTTATACTTCTGAGATATTTGCTCTTGGCATGTCCCTTTTGTGGGTGTCTCTTTTGTGGTTTATATGGTCTCTCCTCTTTTGATTCGATGTAGATTGTTTTTGACCCATTCTTGGGAGGACTCTTCTCTCAGGTTGGCTAACTGTGTGATTCAGCCACAACCACGTTGTGTGAGCTGTTGTATGAGTGCTGGCAAGGCAAGACAGTGCATAACCAAACTGTCAGGAAACAAGCGATATCTTACTAACCTGACAATCGCACTGAATACATCTCAAGTGAAAGTAGATTTGGAAGAGTGAAGGTAGAACACAAGTGCTAAAAAAAAGAAGAAAAAAAACAGGGTGTGAGATGGCAGGAGAAAAAAGATATTATTGTTAATAGTAACAAAAATAAAATAATAACAATAATAAATTAAAATAAAAAGTAAAAAATATAGAGGCTACTGGGAAATAAAAGAGGCAGACAAAAGATTCTGAAAGAAAAGTGACCAAACAATTAAGGGCAGATTGTAGGAATAGGAAATCAGTTGAAAAATAATAATAAAATTGCAATAAAGAGAAAAACAAAAAGACAGGAAGACAATAGGGAGAAAAAGAAAAGAAAGTAAGAAAAAAAGAAAGAAGAAAAAATAGTTATGCCAATGGAAATAGAAGAGAGAGAGGGAGAGATAAAGCAAGCGCAGGGAGGGAGTCCAATAAGAGATTTGGGGAAAACAATAGAGAGAAGCAGTAAACTTATTGGTTACAAGGATACAATATTAGCAATTAAGCTCAAATATCAAGAAAATCTTGATAGAACAAAAAACAGAAAAAAAAACCCACAAAAGAAACCAAAAAACAAGCAAGACAAAATTTTTAAAAAATGAATTAAAATTTTTAAAAATTATAAAGAAATTTAGAAATTTAAAATGAAAAAATTTTTTTTCTTTCTTTTTTCTGAAAAAAAACCAAACCCCTCAGTCAGGTGTGTTTCTTTGGGCCAGCTTATGTTGTCTGAGGCTCACTCTTTTATGTGCTGATTTTGGTTCTCCTGGGGGGTACTTGTTTATCAGGCAATGCCAGGAGTTGTCTAGTTTTGGCTCTGATGTGCTTAGGTAGTTGGCTGATCTGAGGCTCTCTGTGGACCACCTCCAGTTGTCAGTTAATTTACCTCCCCCTTGTGATTGCCTGGTCTTACTCCAGAATCTTCTGAAGAGCCTTTAGGGTGCAGGCCTACTAGTATAGGTCAGGATATTGCTCCTTTTGCTTAGAGATTTTGCTGTCAGGCACTCACTGTGGGGAAGTTAGTCTCTGCTTCAAAACCAACTTCCTTGGTCTCTACTCCATATTCCAATTCTAGTTCCCCTTACAATGACCTACTGCAGTTGCAGATTGACTTCAGTCTGTTGCATTTTCTGTATGGGCAGTTTTAGCAGCCTGGTCTCAGCGTGTTTGATTAAAAAAAAAAAAATTCAGTGAGCACTTTGCCTGCCTTCCCACCAGAAGGGGTATTAAGCTTTTCCTCCAGTTCCTAAACAATAGTCCCTGAGAGTTTTATTCTTATATTATCATCCTGTGAACTGATCTCCCTTTCCCCTCAGGATTGTGCCCTGTGGGAGATATCTGGGGCTTCAGTGAGCTGACTCAGCCCCTTTCCTTTTGGGGGTAATGCTCCTAGCCTGCACTAGAGGTAGGTATGCTCTGCCCCTCCTTTACCAGATCTGGTTGGCTGATCTCACCTGACGCTTATTTCAACCTCTCCACTATGCAGACTCAAATCCCAGCTTTCAATGGTCTGTCTCCCTAATGCAAGCCAGGAAGGTGGACACCCCTTTAGCAATCAAAAACTCAGAAATTCACAAAGCAAGAGAGTCAGAGAATCCACCCTGGGAGGTTCCCTTGCCCCTCTGCCTTGGTACCAAGTAGGAGGTGTCACAAAGTCTGCCCCCTGCAGCCCCCTACACATCTGACCTCAGTACAGGTGGGGCAGTGTCTTGAGCTCTATCCTGGTTCCCCTCAGAGTAGGTAAAAAACCAAGATTTATTGCACCAGCAGCTCTGGCAGCTGGAGTCTCTATCCAGCCTTCTGGTGCCTCTGCACCCTCTCTGGCAGTAGGAGAGCTGTTGTTCCCTTCCCTACACCACACAGATCAAATGGTTTCTGAGGTTCTACACAATGCCTTACAGGAAGGCTGAGTTTCCTTGTATGTGGCTGCTCAATGCAGCCCTTTGGCCCCTTTCTATTCAGGAACCACAAACTATGGGAAGGCCTTTCCCATGGTCAGGACCTGGGGTGAAAGGGTCCTGTCCAGTCTTTGCCATTAGAAGCTCTGTTTCACTGGAAAGTCATGGCCCCCTCCTTGTAGGCACACTGTTCCCCTGGGTCCCTCTGCCCTTGCAGGGGCTCTCCTTCCCTTCTCCTGTGCTCTGGGTTTGAGATCCCAGCTTTTGCATGCCAGTCCACACTCCCAAGGGGAGGGATCTTTGCAGTCTCTAGCCCTAGGGCCTCGGAGCCCAGCACGGGCTTTATGGGGGACTCCTCCTTCCTACAACCCCCCACCAGACTCTATGCGTTTCTTCAGTGCTCTCTACTCAAAATATGTCCACTCAGCTATATTTCTCTGTTTTTTCCAAGCTAGTTACACAGCATTTTAGCGGTAATTCTAGTCCATGGCTGGGAGCAAGGGCACTTTGTGTGTTGTCACAGTGCCACCATCCTCCCAGATCCATGATTTATATTTTTTATAATTAAGTTGTCTTACAGTGAAAGTTTTAGTTAATTTTATAGATATTTTATAGTTGTTTTCATTTTCAGTTTTATTGAATTGGATTAGGTTAAATTGATTTTAATAAGATATATAAAGGCTCAGCCATTAATGAAAATTTAGAATCCAACCGTGATAATATTTAGTCAAACACAGAAATTTTAAAAGTTGTTTGTTTTTTTAATATATCTTTATTGATTTCAGGGAGAAGAAGGGAGAGGCAAAGACAGAGTTGAAACATCAATGATGAGAGAGTCGTCATTGATTGGCTGCCTCCTGCACACCCTTGACTGGGGATCGAGCCAGCAACCCAGGCAAGTTCCCTGCTGGATCCTAGGTCGATGCTCAATTGCTGAGCCACATCTGGCCAGGCTTGTTTGTTTTTGAAAGAGATAAAGATAAGATTTTTTGACTCTTTAGAGTTAATTAGTAGTTTATTTTTAGACTTCAGATAATTTAAGTATTTTATTTGAGGTAAACAGAATTAGAGTTTTTGGATGTTTATGTCCCTTTATGTTAATTGTTTTAATAGGAATATTGTGTGTTTTAATGGAGTCTAGTAATTTTTTAGAGTATAAAACTAAATTATTTATATGTAGGATTAGAGTGGAATATTTAAGAAATTCATTATTTACATTAATTTTTATTATTTAAGACAATAGGTGGGATGTTTTGTATATTTTGGGGTATTATTATTTTAGTAAATTTGTAATTTTTTTAGGTGAATGTAAAGAGGTATTAACTGTTTCTTTTTTATTGGAATGTTGAAAAAGGCATTATATAAATTTATTCTTAAAAAATATTGGCAATTATAGGAATGGTGAAAAATAAGTTATGTAGATTTGGAATCATAGGTGTCTGGGAATAATCAGTTTATAATTTTAAGATTTTGTATAAGTCTACATTTATTAATTTGCTTTTTTATTGGAAGGATGGAAGAATTATAGAGCTTTGTATATGGAATTATAAGTTTTTTAACGGTAATTTTAATTTTTAAAAATTATTAATGAGAAGGGGAAACATCTTTTTGTCATCTTTAGAGTAGTTCTATATTTGTTTTTAAATTTTATTTTAGCTTTTTTAAAAATAATTTTTAAAGTGGACAGACTTTTTATTGATTATTTGTGAATTTTATTTAGTAATTATGTTAGTTTTGTTTTTAGAAATTAGAGGTATATTAATTGGAATAGGTGAGAATAGTCAGGATTATATATTTTAATAGTTACATTTCTTTTTTTGTGAATTTATTAGGGTCCCAGAGAAAATTGGGAATAGTTTTTTCTTTTTTTCTCCTGAGATTAGTTCTTTTGCAAAGATTGTTAGAATATGTATTTTTTATTTTTTAAGTTATTAGGGAGTGGTAGTGGAGGAGATAGAAGGGCAAGAAAGAAGGGAGGAGAAGGGTAAGCCTGGACAATGAACCTTATAGAGCAAAGGATATAGTTAAGGAGTTATAGAAGGGGGAGGAATGGGGTGTATGCATTAATTAGTTTTAGAAGAGCATAGAGAGTCTTTAAATTTTTTAATTAATTTTTAAAAAAATAATTTATTAGTGTTTTTATGAAGCCTTTAATTTTAAATCATAATTTTTATTTAGTTTAATTTTAGAGTTGGTATTTTTTAATTTTTATATGTAAAAATTAATTTAAGTATTTAAAAAACAATTGTATTTTGGCCATTTTAATTTGATATTATTTTTAGTTAACTTTTTTATTTTTGTAAATTATTTTTAAGAAAAGGCTTTTTATTGGGTGTATTAATGAGGGCTGGGTTTTGAGAGTTCTCAGCCTTGGAGCCTTTTTTAACGATAATTTTAGTGTTATTTTTAGATATTTGTAGAGTCTGACAAAGTTTTTTAGGGATGTTATGTAGTAGGTTGAGGTGTGTTCTTTATGGGTTGAGTTTTATGAGGCTTTTATTCCTCGAATTGGATATAATTCTTTTATGTGTCTTGGTAGGGTGGACTTAGGAAATAGGTGTCCTGTGGAATCCAGTGGCACAGTCTCCTTGGTCATCTGAAATGGGTGCTTCAGGGATGTCCCTTGTGGGTTATATGAACCTTTCTGTTGTAACTGAGTCTTGATTGCTATTGGCCCATTCATTAATGGAGTCAGCCCTCTGGCTGGCTGACTGTGAGGATTTACCCCAACCACACTGTATGAGCTGCTGAGCAAGTGCTGACTACATAAAGCAGAATTTGTTGAGCAGGGTCTGGTGCCTGCCATGATCTCCCTTTGGATATACAACTTATGAAGCTAACTGGACCCTGCTCTAATATCTGGAGCTGGTCACTGGGTATGTCTTTTCTGGGGCCTTTTGGGAGACTCTGGTGCAGGCCAGTGTCAAATGCTGACTGGGACTGGCCCTGGGCAATCTGTTTAGAGCTACAAAGTGATCCACACTTTTTGACTGCCTCTAATGGGCCTTGGAGTATGTGGGATGGACTAAGTTGTGTATCAAGGCCAGATTCCACCAGCCCCAAGCCTGGGTGCAGGATAACAGAAGGCCCAAGATACCCAAGATCTAGCTCTACTTGCTTCTGTCTGCCAACTGCCCAAGGCACCTTGAGATCTGCCTTCAACTGCCTCTGTGGGTGGCTACCTGGTAGGCTCAATCACTGAAAGAACCTCTGGCCATACTTAAGTTGCATGAGGTAGGTTTTCAATTAGTTGTCATGTAAGGGCAAGTGGTGTTCACCAGATTTATACAGGTTCAACTTTGGTGCCCTTTTGCTGGACCTGAGGCAACTCAGCAAAATTCCCAGGTTGTACCTAGTCTAGATGCTCCCCACCAGGTGCCCACAGACCTTGTGATGGGGTGAGATCTCTGAAAGTCATCAGGGTGAGGTCAATAGAATTTATCAGACCCAAACAGACCAAAATTTGGCCATATGAAGAGGAAGCTTTGTACTAGTCTGATGTGTGAGGAAAAAAATTATGCCTGTCCTAGAGTCACACAATTCAGTCTATCCCAGATTCTGCTGGAAGCCAAAGCGCAGCAAGGTAGGACCACTGGAATTTTGGAGTGTGGGGCTCGTGGATCTCCCATGAGGCACCAGTTAGTCTTGGGAGATGGTGGAGAGAGTGGCTCCCACCCCAAAGTCATGCAACTCAGTCACTGACACCCTGGCCCATGCAGCTGACTCCTCAGCAGAGCATGAGTTCTGCAGGGTGGGGCAACAAGGAGTTGAGAGGGTGTGGGTATTACATTCCCCTAGGCTAATGCTGTAAGACGGGGAGTGTTCCACCCAAGAAAGATGGCATCTGTGGTGTTGGGAGGGACTCAGCACAGGGATTTGGGCAGCTGTCCCTTCAGCTCTCTCCCCAGAGCGATAAACCCTACTCTCTCTTCAAACAACTCTAATCCACTCTACCCTCCATTAACTGGTGTCTTGAGTAAGTGGCTATGAATGAGATTTTGTGCATTGGCTCTTTATGAGGGTGTCTGTGTCTCTAGCACAGTCCTGTCTCTCCCTGACAGACAGAATCCCTGCTGATTTTCACAGCCAGATATTATGTGGGCATCTCTTACCAGCTCTGATGCTCTGAGTTAGGTTTCTGGTGTGTGGTTGAGACCCTATGCTCCTCATAGAAAACCTCTGAATCTGAGATATCACTCTGGAATCTCAGCTGCTGCCCATGAGAGTGGAGCCAGTCCTTTTCTTGCATCTTTTCCCTTCCTACCAGTCTCAATGTGGCTTCTTCAGTAAGTCCTTGGTTATAAAACTTCTATTCAGCTAGTCTTCAGTTGGTTATTCAGGTTAATTGTTCTATATTTTAGTTGTAATTCTAGTTTGGTGCTGTCAAGCAGCGTGTGTACCTTCCACCTACTCTACTACTCTACTGCCATCTTGAATCAGTTGATATATTATTTTTTTTTAACCTTCACCTGAGAATATTTTCTCCATTGCTTTTCAGAGAGAGTGGAAACGAGAGAGAGAGAAAGAGAAACATTTATGTGAGAGGGATACATCAACTGGGGTTGCCTCCTATACCCACCCAAACTGGGGTCAGGGATTGAGCCTGCAACCAAGGTACACATCCTTGGCCAGAACTGAACCTGGGACCCTTAAGTCCGTGGGCTGATGCTCTAACCACTGAACAAAACAGGCTAGGGCTGTTGATGTATTCTTAATAATTAAGTAACAATTGATGGCTGATCATGCAGAATTAATTGGGTTCCTTTGTAACCCAACTAAGTATAATCCATAACTTAGGAATTATTTTTTGAAATATTATTTGATTTGCCATTGGAAGGTAGATACGAGCAATTCTATTCATTTGACATCTATTTACTTTTTCAGAAATATATGTCTTATAATAAACAGTGAAGACGCAGATAATTCAAGACACAACATTGATCAGGAGCCTGGGCAGTGTGGCTCAGTGGGTGAGCATCAACCTATGATTTGGGAGATCATGGTTTGATTCCTGGTCAGGGCACATGCCTGGGTTGTGGGTTCAATCCCCAGTGGGGGTTGTGTAGGAGGCAGCTGATCAATGACTCTCTCATCATTGATGTTTCTCTCTCTCTCTCTCCCTCTCCCTTCCTCTCTCTGAAATCAATAAAGACATATTTTTAAAAAAATTGATGAGGAAAACTGTTATCTAACCAATAATGTTAAGCTTTTTTTTTTTCTTTTTTAAGAATAACCTGATTTTAAATATTAGGTAAAATACTCCAGCTTAAAATAGTGCCTAGCTAGCATTCCTTTTATAACTTTTCTTAACTTTCCCCAAGTTCATGTCCAAAAAAGAGATTTCATTACAATGTTGATATTATGTAGAGATAAAAAAATTGTTGCTCTATTACTGGGGAATGTGGAAGAATTCCGTTAAATTCAAAGATAATAGAACATGGATTGTAGAGCAAAATTTATTTTGCACCAGTGTTTTCCTTTAAAAATTATGCAAACCTGTCCTCTTGAAATCAGGAAGAAAGCCTTTTAGCCATCTCTTATTATCTCCTTCCTTTTACAAAATTAGTATGCATTATGCACATTAGTATAAGTTTAGTATCGATTAGAAAAGTGGTTTTCTGCAAGTCTACTACTTCTGTTTATTGAAGCAGCCAAATGTTTCTTTCAGGTCCCCCAATGGTACTTATTTCCACACCAGATATAGAAAGAGATTGCAACTTTCAGAAAATAACAAAGTAGGGATTTGTGGAACAGAATAGTTAATAAAGGTGAAGTTATATGCTGTGAAATGTCTCCAGATTGCTTGTAAACAACAGAAGTGATGAGATAAGCAGTGTGTTCTCGGGAGAGAAGTTTGCCAGGACTGGATGTAAAGGAGCAACAAGGCTGGGGGTAGGGTAGTAAACAATTATTCAATTTGGGCTAGCAGAGCCTCATTCACTGATGGATACTGATAATGCTAACAGCATTCAACATTATTGAGCATGTATATGTGTTCATTGCTGTTACAAGCATGTTATAGGTATTAGTTCATCACATCCTCACAATAATGGCTCTCACTAGCTGTACCCATTTAGACATTAAGAACTAATGGGGGAGCAGTTCAACACAGGCTTCCAGCTGTGGTAATTAGTAAATGACCAACTCCTCAGAGGGCAGGGTTAGAGAATAAGACAAATGACATTTTGGGGCTAATTCATAAAAAATTATGACCTTCCAGAAGCAAATTTCTAGTCTTCTCCCTAAAAACATCTGCTCTCTCATCTCTGTCTCAGAGATTATTTACTCAGAGTTATCTAGTTACTCAAACAAAAATTCTCATGGCCATCTTTATTCTTATAACTTGTATGCGAACATTTTGGAAATTCTGATGACTGAGAGTTGGTTCATACCGTATTTCCTGGTTTGATTCCATAGCCACCTTAGTGGTATCCCTGCTTCCAAAGCTGCTTCCCTACATTCTATTCTCAATAAAGAGGCCAGAATAATCCTTTAGAACATAAATCAGATCAGATTACTCCTCTACCTGGAGCACTGCTTCCCTAATTAATTCCCATGGCCAGCTCCCTAACCTTCAAGGTTTTGCTCAGATGAGGTCTATCCTGACAACTTATCTAAAATTATAATTCACTATCACCATCTGACTCATCAGCACTTCTAATCCCCATACCCTATTCTTTTAGTCACTCTCTAACATTGTCTATAATTAATTAATTTAATATGTCTATTAAATGTGTTTGTTTTCCCTGAAGTGTAAGGCCTGCAAGGACATGAACTTACCTGTTTTGTTCACAGATGTATACTAATCCCCTATCACAGTGCTTCAGATGCAATAGAGACTCCATAAATATTTGTTGAATAAATGATGAGACTGGGATTTTAGACATAGGCACCATGATTCTAGAGTTCATAAAATTTATGACTAAAAAATTGCATAAAAATGAAATTATTAAAAAAATACTTGAAAAAAAATTAATCAACATGGGAGAAAAAAGGCTTCAGGAATATTCTAGTTCTAATAGAAATCATGCAGGAAAATGTGGTAGTTTAAAGTATACAAAAATTAAACCTAGTATGATATCATAAGCATGGCAGCCTGAGAAGTTTCCCTGGCCTCTCCTATTAAAGTTACAAGTTTCACAGCTATAATTCAACAAAGGATTTCCTGCCCAGCACACAAATGTGTCTGAGAGATCTGTTCATTGAAATATCCAAAGGTGGGTGAATCCGAGCAAATGGGAGTAATGAAGGAGGAAGAACAGAGACAGATGCCATGGAAGCAGCCTGGAGCTCACAGGGTGTCTTGGGAGAAAGGACTCATAGTGAAAGGGTAGAAAATGATACTCCAAGCAAATGGCATCCAGAGAAGATCTGTGTAACCATACTTGATGTGACAAGATAAATTTCAAGACAAAACAGATAACAAGAGACAAAGATGGGCATTTTTATAATAATAAAGGGACAATACAGGAAGAAGGCTTACTATTTATTAATATATATGCATCCAACCAGGGTGTACCAAAGTAAATAAAAAAACACTAACAGAACTAAAGGGAAAAATGGACAAAAACACAATTATAGAAGGGGACTTATATACACCATTGAGAACTGTAAATAGCTGATCCAAATAGAAGAAAATGTTGGCCTTAAATTACACATTAGACCAAATGGACAAAAATCAACATTGACAGTCTTTTACCTAAGAACACCAGATTATACATTATTTTCCAGTACACATGAAACATTCTTAAGGGTAGACTATATGTTGGGACACAAAATTAGCTTCAACAAATTTAGGAAGATTGAAATCATAACAAGCGTATTCTCCAACCAGTTTGAAATTAGAAATCAACTGAAAAAAGAAAGAGGGACAAATCACAAATATGTAGAGATTAAACAACATGCTATTAAAGGATGACTGGGTCCATAAAAGAAATAAAAGGAAATATCAAAAGATACATAAAGTCAATGAGAATGACAATGTGACATATCAAAACATTTGGGATACAGCAAAAGAATAAGAGGAAAGTTTATATCATCACAGGGTTATTTCAAGAAATAGGAATAATCCCAAATAAATAACCTAACATTAAATCTTAAGGAGCTAGAAAACAGGCTCAGCTGGCCACGGCTCAGTGGTTGAGCATCAACCTATGGTCCAGGAGATTGCAGTTCAATTCCCCATCAGGGCACATGCCCAGGTTGCAGGCTCGATCCTCAGCAGAGGGTATGCAGGAGGCAGCTGATCAATGACTCTCTCTCATCATTGATGTTTCTATCTCTTTCTCTCTCTACCTTCCTCTCTCTGAAATCAATAAAAAAATATTATACATATATATATATATATATATATATATATATATATATATATATATATATATATATATAACTAGAAAGAAGAACAAGTGAAGTTCAAAGTCACCAGAAGAAAGAAAAAAATAAAAATTAGAGAATTAAATAAAGTTGAGAACAAAAAGACCATAGAAAAAATTAATTCAATGAAGAGCTGGTTATTTGAAAAGATTAATAAAATTGACAAGCTTCTGGATAGACTCACTAAGGAAAACGAGGAAAGTCTCAAATCAACAAAATTGGAAATAAAAGAGAAGTTACAACAGACACCATAGAAATACAAAAGACTATACAAGAATACTATGAAAGTCTACATGCCGTCAAATGGATAAGATCCTGGAAACATATAACCATCCCAGACTGAATCATGAGGAATTGAAAACTGTAAATAAACCAATCAACAATATGAAAATTGAAACAATCATCAAAAACTTCCCCAAAAGTAAAAGTCCAGTACTGGATGGCTTCTCTAGTGAATTCTACCAAATATTCAAAGAAGATTTAATACCTATCCTTCTCAAAATCTTCCAAAAAATTGAAGAAGGGGCAATACTTCCTAACTCATTTTATAAGGCCAGCATTATCTTGTTACCAAAATCTGTCAAGGATAACATGCCCCCCCCCCACACACACCCCTACAGACCAATATCTCTGATGAATACAGTTACAAAACTCCTAAACAAAATACTAGCATATCGAATACAGCAATAAATTTTTAAAAATACATCATAATCAAGTGGGGTTCATTCCAGGGCTGCAAGGATGACTCAACATAGGCAAATTGACCAATGTAATATACCAGAGTAACAAAATAAAGAATAAAAATAATATGATCATATCAATAAATGCAGATAAAGCATTTGATCAGATAAAACATCCATTTATGATTAAGAAAAACCCAATAAAATGGATATAAAAGGGAAGTACTTGTACATAATAAATGCAATATATGACATTCCCTCAGCTAATATCTTACTCAGTGGTGAAAAACTGAAAGCTTTTTCTCTAAGATCATGAACAAGACAAGCAAGTGCACACTCACCCTCTTATTCAACATAATACTGGAAGTCCTAGCTAGAGCAATCAGGCAAGAAAATGAAATAAAAGGCATCCAAATTGGGAAGGAGGAAGTAAAAGTGTCACTTTTTGCAGATGACATGATTCTTTACATAAAAAAACCTAAATACTCCACCAAAAAACTATTAGAAACAATAAATGAATACAGGAAAGTTGCAGGATATTAAAACAATGAACAAAAATCCTTTGTATTCCTATATACCAACAATAAAATTTCAGGAAAAGTAGTGGGAAAAAAATTTCTCTTGTAATTACAAGTAAAAGAATAAAACACCTAGGAATAAACTTAATGAAGAATGTGAACAATCTATGCACTGAAAACTAAAGGACACTATTAAAATAAATTGAAGTCCTGGCCTAGTGGCTCGGTTGGAGCAACATCCCATGCTTGATTCCTGTTGGGGCACGTGCCCAGGTTGTGTGTTCAATCCCTAGTTGGGTCCCATGCAGGAAGGATGTTTCTCACATCAATGTTTTTTTCTCTGTCTCTCTCTCACCTGCCCTTCCTCTCTCTTTAAAATCCATTATTAAAAAATCATGTCCTTGGTGAGGATAAAAAAGAAAAAAAAAGATTGCTGAAACTATTAGGGATCTTTTTTAAAAAATGTTTTTATGGATGTTTAGAGAGAGAGGAAGAGAGAGGGATAGAGATATAGAAACATAGATGAGAGAGAAACATCAGTCAGCTGCCTCCAGCACGCGCCCTACTGGGGATCGAGCCTACCTGACCAGGAATCAAATCTGTGACTTCTTGGTTCATGGGTCAACACTGACACTCAACCACTGAGCCAAACCAGCCGGGCTATTCAGGGTCTTAAAAAAGAAAAAAAGAAATTCTGTGTTCATGGATTAGAATAATCAACATAGCTAAAATGGATATATTACCCAAAGCAATATACAGATTCAATGCAATCTCCATAAAAATACCAATGGCATTTTTTAGATAAATAGAAGCAAAAAATCATCAGATTTATAAGGAACCACAAAAGACCCCAAATAGCCAAAGCAATTCTGAGTGGAAAAAAAGCTGAAGATATCACCCTCCCTGACTTCAAATTATACAACAAAGCTACAATAATCAAAACATCGTGGTATTCTAGGAATGTATCCTAAGAATCCTGAAACACTAATCAGAAAGAATATATGTACCCCGATGTTCATAGCAGCACAGTTTACAATGGCTAAGATGTGGAAACAGCCCAAGCGCCCATCAGTAGATGAGTGGATAAAAAAGCTGTGGGATATATACACTGTGGAATACTACGCAGCTGTAAAGAAGAAGAATCTCGTACCCTTTGGGACAGTATGGATGGACCTGGAGAAAATTATGCTAAGTGAAATAAGCCAGGCAGAGAAAGACAAACATCACATGATCTCGCTTATACATGGAATCTAAAGAACTTAATAAACTGATGAACAGAATAGATTCAATGATATGGAAGCATGGATGAGACTGACAAATGTCAGAGGGATGAAGGAGGGTGGGTAGGTGGAGGGGGAGAAAGTAACCAAAGAATTTATATGCATATGTATATAACCCAAGGACACGGACAATGGTGGGGAGAGGGACTGGGGAGGGGGGTGGGACAGGGTGGAACGGGTAATTGGGGAGAAAAAGGGACATTGTAATATTTTAAACAAAAATAAAAATTTTAAATTAAATAAATAATAAATAAATAAATAAATAATAAAACAAAACAAAACAACAGCAACACAGTATGGTATTAGGAGAAAAAGAGACACACAGACCAATAGAACAGAATTGACAGTCCAGAAATAAACTCACATATATGCAGGCAAATAATTTTTGACAAAGGAGCCAAAACATACAATAGATGGTGCTGGGAAAATTGGAAAGCCCCATGCAAAAGAATGAAACTATACTGCTATTTCCTCCCATATACAAAAATTAACTCAAAATGGATTAAAGACCTAAGTATAAGATTGAATCAATAAAATACATAGAAGAAAACATAGTACTAAACTTATGGACCTTGGTCTTAGAGAGAACTTTATGAATTTGACATCAAAGACAAGGGTAGTAAAAGCAAAAATAAATGAATGGGACTATATCAAAATAAAAAGCTTCTGCACAGCAAAAGAAACTATCAACAAAACAAAAAGCAACCAGCTGAATGGGAGAAGACATTTACAAACAGCTCCGACAAAGAGTTAATATCCATAATAAAAACTCATACAACTCATACAATTCAACAGCAAAATACCAAACAATCCAATTAAAAGAATGGGCAGAGGATTTGAACAGACACGTTGCCCAAGGTGACATATAAATGCTCAACAGATATATGAAAAGATTTTCAACTTCATTAGCTTTTAGGGAAATGCAAGTCAAAACCACAATGAGATACCACCTCACACCTGTTAGAATTATTATCAACAAGATAGGTAATAACAAGTGTTAGAGAGGCAGCGGAGAAAAAGGAACCCTCATTCACTGCTGGTGGGAATGTAGACTGGTACAGCTACTGTGGAAAACAGTATGGAAGCTCCTAAAAAAACTAAGGAAAGAATTACCATACGACTCAGCAACTCCTCTTCTGGGTATCTACCCAAAATATTTGAAAACATTTATTCACAAAGATATATTTACCCTTATGTTCACTGTAGCATTATTCATGGTGGTGAAGACATGAAAGCAACTAAATTATCCTTCAAGAGATGATTGGATAAAGAAGATGTGGTACATATATACAATGGAATACAATTCAGCTATAAGAAAAGAAATACTGCCATTTGAGACAACATGGATGGATCTTGAAAATATGCTACATGGAGTCAGTCAAAGGGTAAAGTCAAGAACGATATGATTTCACTCATATGTGGGATATAAACTAAAAGCAACAAATGAACAAAGAAGACAAACAAACAAAAACTCATAGACACAGATAAGAGTGTGGTAGTAGCCAGAGAGAAGTGGGGTGAGGGAAGGTAGACAAGGTTAAAGCAGATCAAATATATGTTTGCAGAAGGATATTTGACTTTGGGTAGTGAACACACAATGCAATATAAAGATGATATATTACAAAATTGTATACAGTACTTAAAACCTATATAATTTTATTAACCAATGTCATCCCAATAAACTTAATCTTAAAACAGAATTAAACCTTTTTAAAAACAAATAATATCATCTAAAATTTTAACAGTAAATAAAATGAGCAATATCTGCTATAAATATGGTGAGAATTAATGTTCTTAATATTAAGACATATTATGAATCAAATGGGGGAAAAAGGCACCAAAACCCCTATAAGTATTGGAAAGGTATATATAACTCACAAAAAAGTAAACTAGCAAAGCATAAAATATAATATTTCAAATTTTTTCTTTTTTTTATTGCTGATACTATTACAGATGTCCTCCATTTTCCCCCTTTGTCCACCTCCACACCCCCCCACTCCCCTGGCCTTAACCATGCTATTGCCTGTGTCCAGGCTATGCATATACGTTCTTTGACTAATCTTGCTACCTTCTTTTATCCAGTGACCCCCACTCCCCTCCCCTCTGAGATCTGTCAGTCTGTTCCATGTATCAGTGTACCTGGTTCTATTTTGTTTGTCAGTTTATTTTGTTCAGTAGATTCCACATATAAGTAAGATGATATGGTATTTGTCTTTCTCTGACTGGCTTATCTCATTTAGCATAATAATTGCCAGGTTCAACCATACTGTCACAAAGGGCAATACAACTTATTACATTGAGATGACAGTTTTTTAAAATAAGAAGTTAGAAAAAATATAAAAAAGAAAAGGGAAAAGAAAACTATGTATATCCCATGTTATAAGGGCTCGGTAAAATATGTATAATATATCATGAGTTTTAAATCAGTCTCTCATTTTGATGCAGTAGCTCTATTTCTAAGAATCTATTCTGAGTACATATATTTTAGTAAAGACTAGTGTGTACAAAGGCTCTCAAGAAAATCTAACCATATGAAATAATATTATAAAAACTAATCACATTTGCAAGATGAGAAATATTTAAGTATTTCATAGAAACATATAGTGATTTATTTAAATGTTTTTAAAGAAAACTTGGTAACTTTGAAAATATTAAATTTTTTACAAAGTCAGGCCAAAAACTTTGTTGGTGGCATGATCCATGCAAATTAGATCAAATAGTCACAACTGATGGCAAATCAGGCATGCAAAAATCTGGAGCAAGGGCTGCTGTCTGCAGGGGAAGCTGAGCAGGGCCTAGCCCTTCAGTAAGGGAGGGACCATCAGTGAGCCCTTGTTTAGAATAAGGGAAAGTTCTGGTCAATAAGTAGAACATAGGTCACATGGGTCTCAAAGACAATGCTAACCTATTTCCCAAATTTACCTAAGATAAGAAAAAGTCATTATCATGTATTTGGTGATGGCAACATCACATATAGAGTATTTCTGTCACATAAAATGCTAATAGTGATACATGTGCAAAATTTAATTTTCTCAATATCTTTATCTTTGATTGTCTCTAAGTCAGGAAGTACTCCACATACTACCTATCAGCTTCTAAGTGAAAGTAATATTTAGAAATAGGTTGAAAGCTGAGTTCCTAAAACAGCAGTAATTTCAGTTTCATGATATATTTTAGCCATGAATAAGCATTAGAGAGAATGATCTTACTGCTACCATTTCTTGGGTTACTTGACTCTTGCTAATTTCAAAACAAGAGTGTTTTTTTGTTTTTCTGATTAAGGTGCTGAAGAAATTTCCACTCAGCATATAGCATTTTACTGTACATTACTTTGACTTTAGTGAATTGCATTTTAAGTGGAATGCAGATTTGTGAAATAATATCAAATTTGTATTTAAAAATTATAAACAAAAACAAGCCTTCTTCCTTCTACTGCTAATGGCAGTAGTATATGCAGTTCACTGTGTTTTAAAATATATTTCAAATAACTTTCTTGAAATTGCTAATCACTTTAGTAGGTGGCACGAGGTTAGCAATCAATAATTACACAAAACTTTTGAAAATGCACCTCACTGTTCAATAGAACATTCTTCTTCCCATGGAAACATAGCTTACTCAGAGGGTTACCCTCACTGTTCCTTTCCATTTTGTATTTATTATAGATTCACAGGCATATTTGTTATGGGGAAAATAACAAATTAGGGAAATAGGCAAAAATGCCTCTCACCAATATCATGACAGAGATGGCATTTATTATAAAGAACATATCCTCAAAGAGGCAGGAAGGCATATATAATTTGGTACAGATGCTAAGGTTGCAAAAAGTAAAGTTCTTAATCTCTAATCAATGGGTATGTTTTGTCACTGTTGCACTGTCTTCTGAATGTATTTTAAAATGTATTATAAAGACATATAAGGATCTCAGTATGTGAAATTTTATTAGAGGCTTATTTTTAAAGACACACTCAGAATATGTAGAATATTGTTTATCAGAGTGAGACAAAACATTACATCAATAAATGTTAGCCTCACTTTTGTTTCTTAGGCATTAAAACATTTCAATTACTGATGATTAATGGGAATATTATTTAATGAAAAAATACAAAAATATAGTTGCATTGCATACAATAGATTTTCATATATATTGTCCCTCCACCCTTGTTAGAAAGTTGACTTACATGTGTTATAAAGTTCATTACTATGTCTACAGATAGGTGTGTTCTTGCATATTTTATAAAAGCCATTGTTTAACATTAAGAAAATTTAAAAACTGTTTAGAGATGTTAATGTACTTTTGTGGTGAAGAGTAAAAAGAGATTCGGTGAAAGAAAGGAAAACTTGTTTTTCTCTTTTTGGTTGTTTTATGGAGAGATATTATAGGAACCAGTTTTGCTTCAGTGTTCTTCAGTATTTTGGATAAGATGATCTAGAGGTAGTGCTCTTGGAAATTTAGAACCCAGGTCAAAGCTGGGCTTGAGATAAACCCATGAGAAAAGCTGTCTGCTAGAGGGAAAGAGAAATTTAGAAAGTAAGGAAAGTGATTTAAGAGGGGGAAAAAAGCAGCATGCACATCACACCAGTATTCTCTAATGATACCCTCTTTATTCATGTAAATATTAAAAAAACAAACAAACCCTTGACTCATGTGAACTAAGGAGAGGGAAAAAAGATAACCAAGAAAGAAATCCATTAATAGAAGTTGTATGTGGGTGCAGCTTGCACCTCCCTTGACTCCCTTGGGGTAATATTCTTTGGGAAGAAATTTGTCCTCCTTGGACCCAGCTCCTGACTCCCAGAAGGTGTAACGACACTTGGCTGACAGGAGCAGAAAGGGTTGCCACTAATCTGTTGCACAAGCAGGAACCTGGAGCAGGCATATGCTCAGATGCCATTGGCAACTAACAGCACCCCATGGCTTTAGGAAAATAAAATCAAGTAGAAACCAAAAGTTCTTTAACGGGATATTTGCTAGCTCAGATTACACATGGCCACCATCCTCGATTTTACAATGGTCTTTCAAGCCATAGGATCTACACCAACCAAGCCTCTGTGAGAGACAAGCTGGGAATCACAGCATTGCAGTTACAGCAAGTAAATTAGTGCCAGCTTTCCTATTATATAGCTTTACTTCTCTGAGCTTGAATCTTGTTTTAATGTGTGAATACCAGAGATTGGCCAGGAGATCACTTTTATCCTGAAATTTCAGTAGCTATTGGAGCAGCACACACACACACACACACACACACACACACACACACACTTGAAGACACTGAACCTCGTATTCATAGGCTGGTATTTTAATAATTTAATATTCGGAAACTTACTGATTTCCTGTGCCTGTTGAAAAGACCAAGCTGGGTGGGGGTGGGAGGAACACTGTGCCTCATTTGTTCATTGCGACTGTCTCCATTGTTGACTCTAGTGGCAAGCTAAATAATCCTTCTCTTGCAGGGGAAGTCTGACACCTTGAGGAATGGGGGAGGGTGCAGAGCCCAGAGGAGCCAGGGTGGGAGAAGCTTTGAGTTGCCAGTGGGGGTGAGCTTACTTTTTCAAGTCGGGAGGCCTGCCTCCCGGATGCTTGTTTACTGGGGTGGGAGCAGGGCTACAGAAGCTGAGTTCAGGCAGGAGCTGAAGTCCGACATCTAAGCAGAGGTTGCCTAAACCTGGGGGTGTGGCTTGCTTCCGGGAAAACTGGATGAGTTCTGGCCACCAACTTGCCTTGATGAAGACTGGCCTGTGGTGAGCTCGCCTGCCAAACTGGCTGATGCCCCTGGACTATTCCGGAGCAGCAGACTGGGAACCAAGCGTCAGCTTTTGCCAGTGCGCTGGTGTCCTCCACTGCCACGCAGTGCCGTGCGTGGGACGCGCATCTTCAGAGGTTGTTCCTTCTGAGACGAGTCTGCGAGGACACGGAGTCAGCCTGCCAGCCGGCACCGAGGGCGGGGTTCCTTCCTCTGCTCATCTGTTGTCATCTGTGGGAAAGCTAACTTTGTCCTGAGGGATCCGTGGGGGCGGGGGTGGGCGAGTTCTCCTCCCTTGGTGCTCACCTCCCCCTCCAGAGCCACCCCTCCCCCGCCTCCCAAGGCGTAGCTCTGGGAGCATCCTCTCTTCGCCCAGATTGGTGCCAGCTGCGTGGGCTCCAGCTTCATGCGTCTTCCTTGGAATGCTTTGAAACTCCGCAGAGACTAAGGAAATTCCATTAGAATTTGCCGTGGCGCCAGCCCTTGGACCGATCCATCTTCAGCCAGAAGATTGCAACTTTACAGGTAAATAGGGTGTCGCCTCACACAGTCCCGTTTGACCAGAGCTGCACCTCGCCTCCTTTCTAGGATCTCGGTTAAATTTCTCAAGCTGCCTGGGAAGCCGGATCCCTCCTGGGAGGCGGACTGACATCCTTGGGGGATTAGGAGTTCAAAAGGCTCCCGGATGCATGGTTTCTCTTTAAGGCTCCACCGGATTTGTGAAGCTTTCTGTGGTTGACTCGTGGTGAGCTGGAGTTAGGGGATGCTTCTCAGCCTCTCACCACACCCGGCTTTAAAGCAGGAGAGAGGGCTAGGAATGAACCCCCGGTGTGACTTATAAGGTAAACAAAGCAGCTGTAGCCACACCGCGGTGCTGGGGAGGAAAGCTGTTTTTTTAGCCTGTTATGCATTGGGAGAAATGAGAGATTTTGGTGGCCACTGGGAATATATATATAAGTGAGCCCTATCTAGCCACTCTGGGTACCTAAACTGGGGAAATGAAGAAAGGATAGTTCTCAATATCCTGTCGATCGATCAGTTACACTCGGAATCATTTTTATTCTGTCAAGAAACAGAAACACTTTATGCCTGTTGCTGGACCCAGGCTAGGGATTCCTAGGAAGCTTGGCAACTGAAATCCCAATGACTGTTTACTACTTGGGTAAATCACTGGGATTCACAGCACAACTTGTTTCAGCTGTGAACTCAGCTGCCTTTTGTTACTAGAGAATACTGAAAGGGAATAGAGAATTTGAGAGTGAGAAAGGGAGCTCTTATCTTGTCTGTACCCACTACATTGTATCCACTATGTTGTATCCCTGTTCACAGGGTTTCTTAGGGGACCTTACCCAATTATAAAGTGAGTGAGAGGAGGCAAAAGCAAGATTTAATTGTTTTATTAAAAATAAATTTAGAGCACTTGTAAAACTAAAAAAAAAAAAAATTCAGGTCTATCTTTTTTAACTTTCCTATCATATTACAAATTACAAATTGCTTAAGAAAAAGGTTAACTAGAATTAAATTTTTTTTTAAAGTTTCTTTATCTTTATTGTTGAAAATATTACAGATGTCCCCTTTTTATCCCCATTGAATGGATCCCCTCCACCCTGCATCCATCCCACCCCCAGGCTTTCCCCACACCAATGTTTGTGTCCATGGGTTATGTAGATTTTTTTTTAAAAAAGTAAACCTTTGAATTAGACAGTGAGAGTATGAGTGCGTGGATATTTTAAAACATTCCAATTGTCATCATAGTAGTATGGTTTTATTTAATCTTATGTTTGTAATATTTGTAATACCTAGTTCTATTTACCTGGACAGTAGATGAGGAAACACTTCCTGCCTCCCTTAAGTATTTAAGGGAAAAATCAATAAGATATAGGGATAACTAGTACTTCAGATATTAGAGTCAAATTTTAATAAGATGGTAAAGAAACACTTAAAAACTATATGAATTAAAGCAGTTAATGCAAATCATCGCATCAGTAGACATTCAATGGACTTTATCAAAGTAATGTATGAAAATGTCTTCAATTAATAAAGTATGGTACAGATGAAAAGAGAGAGAGAGAAGGAGAGAGGGAGAGAGAAAGCTCCTCTCTGCTAAGCTTGTGGTAGTTGGAGTGAAGAGTTCACAGATTTATGCCAAGAAAGTGATACACAAAGAAAAATACTAACAGGTCGAAGAGATTGATCCATAAGAGGTGCTTAATAGTCATTGAATGAATAAATATATATGTTTAAATAGTTAAAATAAGGCATAGTGAGGAGATGTGTAATTGCAAATATAGAAAATTTCTTCTTCTTAAGTAAAAACTTGAACATGGGCATTCGTCAAAGTGTAAAGTATATAAGCTCCACAAATACAAGAAACTTGTTTCTTTAGTAAAACCGTCAAACATTAACAATGTTTCTAAAAAATCTTTGATCTTGAAAAGTAAGATAACTTTAAATTTACTTGCTTAATGGTCATTCTCAAAAGTTTGTAAGGGGTGGAACACATTTCCGTTATGTATAACCTTCAAAATTTTGCCATTTTCATGTTGTTTATTTCTCTGTTGAAGTTATTCTTGGAAGTCAAGACAAAAATGCACAGAGAAAACTGTGAGAAAATTAAAGTCCTCTAAGAATTTTATGTCCATTTTGGTTATTAAAATAGTAAGAGACCAAATAATTTTCCATATAAGATAACCTTAATTAATTCATACTTTATATAAATAAGAAACACCAGAAACATTGCTTTTATTCTTTCTGATTAGGAGAAATTTGAATATCTTGTTTAATACATATGTTTTAAACTTTTAAACCCTGTTATTAAAATTATTAAGTGTTTATCAAAGTATAATGATAGCCCTTAGGATGTTTAGTGATGAACCCTACAGAATTAAAAAATACTTTACAAATATATCATTAAAAGTATTGTCATATCTTTATAACTGTAGTTTAACTGCCAGGATAAGTGGTTGCAATTCAGATTATCAACATTACATTTAGCAGCTGAAAACTGAAATAATCTGCCTTTTCTAATTCACTCATATCTTGGAACAAAAGGATATGCACACATTTGTTCAGTACTTAATAATGTAAATATCAGTGCATTGAGACCTCAATATTTGAAGAGATTTGGGAATATTTTGATCAGGGATATAATATCATGAATATATCTTTTTAATCTGCATAAATATAGTCCTGGTCTCTGAGAACATTAGTACTGCTAAGTAACTCTATGATGAAAATGAATTTAGGGAAATATGTCATTCATCTGTGAAAATTAAAATTGAAGACATGCATTGAAAATATATCAATTTAAAACTACATTATTCTAGGAATGGTTTGGTAAATTATCTATTTAAATTTTTAAAATATCTAATGATCCTTCTGAAAGTTCAGTTTTACTTAAGTAGGATATGAAAGATAATAGTTTCAGTACTTGATCTGCTTTTTAAATTAAACCGTAAATTATATCCCATTAATATTAGTGTATGTTTTGTCTCCTTTAAAAACAACATTATATTTGAAGTACAGCAGCGTCATAGAATCATTGAGAGGTAACAGATGACACATGAACATGATTTTACATTTAAAATCAGAAATGTTAATTAAAACATTAATTTAAAAATATGCCTTGATAGCTTTATCTAGCACACTGCATTCTTTTTTGAGAAATGGCAGGTACAATGAAATGAATCAGATATGCATTTATTATATTTTGCTTGTAGTTTGCTATTATATTTTTGATATATGTTGAAAAAATCAACATAAATAATTTGCTTGAACAAATGCCATTAAGAGTTAAAATTTATTTAAGACAGGAAAACAGGAGCTATTATGAAAGAAAGAAAAGAATAAAATGAAGGAATCAATATTTGTGGGTACTTAATGTATGCCAGGCGGTATGCTAGAAACTTAAAATTTTTTTTTCATGTTTATCTTCACATCTATCTTAAAACTGAAGTATTTTTACCACCTTTTAAATAATCTGAAAATATTAAATTTCTAAAAATTTTCAAAACTGTTTTGTAGGAGAGTCAGGATTTGAACCCATGTCCACTTCTCTCTAAATCCAATACACTTTGTACTTAAGCCTTAATAGTTTCAAAGAGAAAATTAGCATACTTTTAATAAGATTCTTAAATTCATTGAATTCTTCAAGCTATAAATTTCTTTGATTTTTGAAATAATGTAACATGGGGACATAAACCCATTATGAGTCTACAGTTTAGAACAGTAAACTCTTAACTAAAGCTCCACAAGAATTGAAACAGAGCAGGAGATATAACACTCAATCTTAAGAAGGTTGTTCTCAAAATTATTTCCTTTATTATTCTTGAATATAAATGTAATATATGTGGAAAGGGAAAAAAGGGTTTATTTTTTTTCCAGGTAAAATTTTATTTTTATTTTTTAAATTTCTCTTTGTTGAAAGTATTACAGATGTCCCCTTTTCCCCTGCATTGATCCCCTCGACCTTGTACCCCTCCCCCCAGGCATTCACCACACTATTGTCAGTGTCCATGTGTTATGCATATATGCATATAAGTTTTTAGGTTAATCTCTCCTTACCTACCTGCCTTCCATCTGAGATTCGTCAGTCTGTTCCATGTTTCTGTGTCTCTGGATCTATTCTGTTCATCAGTTTACTAAGTTCTTTCAGTTCTACATATAAGTGAGATCATGTGATGTTTGTCTTTGTCTGCCTGGCTTATTTAATTTAGCACAATATTCTCCAGGTTCATCCCTACTGACCCAAAGAGTACGAGATCCTTTTTCTTTACAGCTGCTAGTATTCCACGGAGTAAATGTCCCACAGAATTTTTATCCACTCATCTATTGATGGGCACTTGGCCTGTTTCCAGGTATTAGCTATTGTAAATTGTGCTGTTATGAACATAGGGGTGCATATATTCTTTCTGATTAGTGCTGCAGGATTCTTAGGATATATCCCTAGAAGTGGGGTCACTGGGTCAGAAGGAAGTTCCCTTTTTAATTTTTTGAGGAACCTCCATACTATTTTCCATAGTGGCTGCAGCAGTCTGCATTCCCACCAGCAGTGTGCCAGGGTTCCCCTTTCTCCATAACCTCGCCAGCATATGTCATTGGTGGATTTGTTGATGGCAGCCATTCTGACAGGTGTGAGGTGGTACCTCATTGTGGTTTGAAGTTGCATCTCTCTGATGATTAGCCATGTATGAGATTAGCCATTTCTCATATATCTCTTGGCCATCTATATGTCCTCTTTGGAGAAGTGTCTATTCAGGTCCTTTGCCCATTTTTTAATTGGATTGTTTGTCTTCCTATTTTTTTAATTTAATTTTATTTTTGTTTACAATATTACAGATGTCCCTTTTTCTCCCCAATGACCCATTCCACCCCATCCTATCCCCATCCCTAGTCCATCTCCCCACCATTTTCCGTGTCCCTGGGTTGTGCATATATGCATATAAATTCTTTGGTTAATCTCTCCTCCTCCACCTACCCACCTTCCTGCATCCCTCTGACATTTATCAGTCTGATCTATGCTTCCATGTCATTGAATCTATTCTGTTCATCAGTTTATTAAGTTCTTTAGATTCCACATATAAGCAAGAACATGTGATGTTTGTCTTTCTCTACCTGGCTTATTTCACTTAGCATAATTTCTCTGAGTCCATCCATACTGTCCCAAAGGGTACAAGATTCTTCTTCTTTACATCTGTGTAGTATTCCATGGTGTATATGTCCCACAGCTTTTTTATCCACTCATCTACTGATGAGCACTTGAGCTGTTTCCAGATCTTAGCTATTGTAAACTGTACTGCTATGAACATAGGGCTGCATATATTCTTTCTGATTAGTGTATTAGGATTCGAAGAATATATTCCTAGAAGTGGGATCACTGGGTAAAAGGCAGCTCCATTTTTAATTTTTTGAGGAACCTCCATACTGTTTTTCATAGTGGTTGCACCAGTCTGCATTCCCACCAGCAGTGTACTAGGGTTCCTCTGTCTCCACATCCTTGCCAGCAGGAGTCGTTTGTTGATGTTGGCCATTCTTATAGGTGTGAAATGATACCTCATTGTGGTTTTAATTTGTATATTTCTGATAATTAGCAAAGTTGAGCATTTTCTCATGTGTCTCTTGGCCATGTGTATGTCCTCTTTGGAGAAGTGTGTATTTCTTTTTTTTTCTTTTTTTAAAATATATCTTTATTGATTTCAGAGAGAGGAAAGGAGAGGGAGAGAGAGAGACAGAAACATCAATGATGAGAGAGTCATTGATCAAGCCCTCAACCGGGCATGTGCCCTGACCGGGAATCGAACCCCAATCACCTGGATCCTAGGTCGATGCTCAACTGTTGAGCCAAGCCCAACCGGGCAGAAGTGTCTATTTCTTAATTGGGTTGTTTGTCTTCCTCTTGCTGAATAGTATGAGTTTTTTGTATACTTTGGAAATTAGCCGCTTATCAAATACATCCTTGGCAAATATGTTTTCCCAGACCGTGGGGTTCCTTTGTATTTTTAGGCTGTTTTCTTTTGTTGTGCAGAAGCTTTTTAGTTTGATGTAGTCTGATATGTTTATTTTTCCTTTTGTTTCTCTTGCCCTAGGAGATGTGTCAGTGAAAATTCCACTACATGAGATGTCTGTGACTTTACTGCCTATGTTTCTTCCAGGATTTTTATGATTTTATGACTTACATTTAAGGCTTTTATCTATTTTGAGTTTATTTTTGTGCATGGTGTAAGTTGGTGGTCTAGTTTCATTTTTCTGCATGTACCTGTCCAATTTTCCCAGCACCACTTCTTGAAGAGATTGTCTTTACTCCATTGGATGCTCTTGCCTACTTTGTCAAATATTAATTGACCATAATGGCATGGGTTTATTTCTGGTGTCTCTGTTCTGTTCCATTGATCTGTATGCCTATTGCTGTACCAATACCTGGCCCTTTTTATTACAATGGCTTTGTAGTATAGTTTGAAGTCTGGTAATATGGCTGATTTTGTATCCAGCTATCTTGCCAAATTCGTTTATCAAGTCTGGTAGTACTTTGATGCAGTCTTTAGGGTTTTCTATGTACAATATCATGTCATCTGCAAATTATGACAGTTTTACTCCCTCCATTCCAGTTTGGATACCATTCATGTTTTTTTCCTGTCTGATGGCTGTGGCAAGGATTTCCAGTACTATGTTGAATAAGAGTGGTGAAAGTGGTCATCCCTTTCTTGTTCCTATTTTTAGGGGAAATGGTTTTAGTTTTTGCCCATTGAGTATGATGTTGACTATAGGTTTGTCATATATGGCCTTATTATATTGAGGTATGATCCCTCTATACCCACTTTGCTGAGAGTTTTTATCAGAAATGGGTGCTGGATTATGTAGAATGCTTTTCTACATCTATTGATATGATCATATGATTTTTGTCCTTCATTTTGTTTATGCGATGTATCACCTTTATTGATTTGCAGATGTTGTACCAGCCTTGCATCCCCAGAATAAATCCCACTTGGTTGTGGTGTATGATCTTTTAACCCTTTGCGGTCGTTTGTCTACTCTCAGCCACCAAAGCTTTTTTACCGTTCCGGTCGTATGTCTGCTCTCAGCCACCACAGCAAGGAACCGTACGAATCTTAACTCTTATTCATTCCTGTATCAGTTCATAAACCTTGTTTATCCTTCATAATCTTGCATGTTATGTATCACTGCTCTTTCAATGGAAATTAATTCCGACCAGTACGACACCCATGTCCAAATTTAATACGACCGCAAAGGGTTAAATGCATTGCTGGATCTGGCATTGCTGGATTTTAGTGAGGATTTTAGCATCTATGTTCATGAGGGATATTGGCCTGTATTTTTCTATTTTTGTAGTGTCTTTATCTTGTTTTGGGATTAGGATGATGCTGGCCTCATAAGAGTTTGGGAGTTTTCCCTCCTCTTGAATTTTCTGGAATTGTTTGAGTAGAATAGCTGTTAATTCTTCTTTGAATGTTTGGTAAAACTCTTGTAAATCCGTCTTGTTCAGGACTTTTGTTTGCTGGGAGTTTTTTGATTACTGCTTCAATTTCATTAGTTGTTATCGGCCTATTCAGGTTTTCTGCCTCTTCTTGATTCAACTTTGGAAGGTTGTATGCTTCTAGGAATTTGTCCATTTCCCCCATGTTGTCCAATTTGTTGCAGATAGTTGCTTATAGTATTTTCTTACAATCTTTTGTATTTCTGTTGGTTCCTTTGTTATATCGCCTCTTTCATTTCTGATTTTATTTATTTGGGCCTCTCTTTTTGTTTCTTAGTGAGTCTGGCTAAAGGTGCATCAATCTTATGTACCTTTTCAAAGAACCAGCTCTTGGTTTCATTGATTTTTTGTATTTTTTTTTAGTTTCTCTGTCAGTAATTTCTGCTCTGATCTTTATTATTTCCTTCCTTCTACTTCCTCAGAGTGTTCCTTGCTGTTCTCATTCTAATTCTTTAAGTTGTTGTGTTAGATGGTTCATTAGATCTTTTTCTTGTTTCTTGAGATAAACCTGTAATGCTATGAATTTTCCTCTCAGGACTGCATTCTCTGTGTCCCGTAAATTTTGGGTTGTTGTCCATTTTTTTTTCTTTCCATGAAGTGTTTGATTTTTTCCTTAATCTCATTGGTAACCCATTCATTGTTTAATAACATGCTATTTAGCCTCCATGTGCTTGAATATATTTGAGTTTTTTTATAGTGGTTGATTTCTAGTTTCATGGCATTGTGATCTGAGAAGATGCTTGATATGATATCACTCTTCTTGTATTTGTAGAGACTTGCCTTATGCCCTAACATGTGGTCTGCTTTTCAGAAAGTTCCATGTGCACTTGAGAAGAATGTTGATTTCTACTTTCTTTTTTCAAATGTACTTTTAAAAAAAATATACCTTTATTGATTTCAGAGAGAGGAAAGGAGAGGGACAGAGAGAGATAGAAACATCAATGATGAGAGAGTCATTGATCGAGCCCACAACCTGGTTATATTCCCTGACCGGGAATCGAACCCTGATCTCCTGGATCCTAGGTCGACGCTCAACCACTGAGCCATGCCTGACCGGGCAATTTCTAGTTTCATGGCATTATATTATGCTTCTTTGGGATGAAATGTTCTGTAAATATCAATTAAATCCATTAGGTCTAGTGAGTCATTTAATGTCTGTTTCCCTGTTGATTTTTTTTGTCTTGATGATCTGTCCAATGCTGCCAGTGGGGTGTTAAAGTCCCCCATATGATTGTGTTGCTGTCAATGTCCCCATTAAAGTTCACCAAGAAATTTTTTATATATTTAGGTGCTTCTATATTGGGTGCATAAATGTTTATATGAGGGTTCTTTCCTCTTGTTGGATTGATCCCTTCAGTATTATGTAGTGACCATCTTTGTCTCTTGTTATGGTCTATTTTGAAGTCTGTTTTGTCAGAAATAAGAACTGCTACTCCAGCTTTCTTTTCCTTTCCATTTACATGGAATATTTCATTCCATCCCTTCACTTTCTGCCTGAGTGAGTCTTTTGCTCTCAGGTGGGTCTCTGGTAGACAGCATATATTTGGGTCCTGTTTTCTTATCCATTCAGCTACTCTGTGTCTCTTGTTTAAACCATTTATTCTGTTTACATTTAAGAATTCTATTGCTGGCTGGGTGTGGCTTAGTGGTTGAGCATCGACCTAGGATCCAGGCAATCGGGGTTCGATTCCAAGTCAGGGGACATGTCCGGGTTGTGGGCTGCAGCCGATCAATGACTCTCTCATCATTGATGTTTCTATCTCTCTCTCTCCCTCTCCTTTGCTCTCTCTGAAATCAATAAAGATATATTTAAAAAAAAGATTACTATTCATATAAACTCAATTAATGCCATTTTTTTCTCTTTATGCTGATATACCTTTCTCTATTCCTTCTTTTTCTTAGAGTAGTCCTTTGAGCATTTCTTGCAGTGCTGGTTTGTTGGTACTGAACAACTTTAGCCTTTTTTGTCTAAGAAGCTCTTTATTTAACCTTCAATTTTAAATGATAGCCTTGCTGGATAAAGCAATCTTGTCTGCATTTTCTTGCTTTTCATTACTTTGAGAACTTCATGCCATTCCCTTCTGGCCTGAAGAGTTTCTGTTGAGAAATCAGCTATTAGTTTTATCGGGGTTCCCTTATAGGTCACTGCTTGTCTCTCTCTTGCAGCCCTTAACATTTTCTCTTTGTCCTTGCCATTTGCCATTTTTATTATGATGTGTATTGGAGTGGGTCTCTTGTTTTGACCCTCTGTCCTTTCTGAACTTGTGTGGCTTTCTGCCTTGCTAGCATAGAGAAGTTTTCTGTCATTATTTCTTCCACCAAATTCTCTATGCTTTGCTCTCTTACGTCCCCCTCTGGTGCTCCTATAATGCGAATGTTGTTCCATGTCATACTGTCCCAAAGCTCTCTTAGACCGTCCTCATGCTTTTTAAGTGTTTTTTTTTTTTTTTGCTGCTCTGATTGAGTGATTTTTTTTTTCTACCTGGCCTTCTAAGTCACTTATTCTATCCTCTGCTTCATTGAGCCTGCTTTTACTTCCTTCCAGTGTATTCTTGATGTCAGATACAACATTCTTTATTTCTGTGTGATTTATGTTCCTGTTATGTATCTCTTTTTTCATGTTTTCACTAAGGTCCTCAATATTATCCTCTAGTGCCTTGTTTTTCTCATTAAGTTCCTTGAACTTCTTTATAGTCAATACTCTGAACTCTGTTTCTGATAGCTTGCTTAACTCCATCTCATCAAAGACATTTTCTGGTGGTGTTTCCTTTTCTTTAGTTTAGGGGTTGTTTCTTTGTCACCCCATTTTGGTAGGTCATAGTGTTTGTACCTATATATTAGATATATTTGCTGTCTCCCAGTCTTGTGGGGTGGGATTTTGTCTTGTGAGTCCAGTGGAGCCCAGAGGTGTGCATTCCTTATACTTCTGAGCTCTTTGCTCTTGGTGTGTTCCTTTTGTGGGTGTCCCTTTTGTGGGTTCTCCTTTTGTGGTTGAGTCTGGATTGTTGCTGAGTAGTGCTTATGAGGACTCTCCTCTCAGGTTGGCTACCTGTGTGTCTCAGCCCCAACCTCGTCATGTAAGCTGTTGTACGGGTGCTGGCAAGGCAGGACAATACACAACTAAACTTCCAGGAAACAAGGGTATCTTACATAATATCTTGACATTCACAATGAAAACAACCTAAGTGAAAATAGAACTGGGAGAGTGAAGGGAGAATACACACACACACACACACACACACACACACACACACACAAAGCCTAAAAAAGGAGAGAAAGAAAAGTAAAGCTTAGAGAGAGAGAAGTATAATGTTAATAGTGATGAAAATTTAGAAATTAATAATAAACTAAAATGTAAAAAATACAGGAGCTACCTGGAGATAATAGAGGCAGAGAAAAGATTCTGAAAGAAGAGCCAGCAAAAAATTAAGGGAGAGAATAGGAATAGGATAATAGTTGAAAATGAAAAAATAAAAATACAATAAATTGAATAAGAGAAACTAACAATCAAACAAAAAGACAGGAAGACAGAAGGGAGGAAAACAAAAAAAAAGAAAATAAGGAAAAAAGGTTATGCAGATGGATTGAGAGGAGAGAGAGAGATAAAGCCCATGCAGGGAGGGAGTCCAATAAGAGATTTGGGGGAAACTATAGAGGAAAGCAGTAAACTTGTTGGTTATAATGATAAAGTCCCAGCAATTAAGCAGGGAATATTAAGAAAGTCTTGATAGTAGAAGCAAAGATAAAACACAACAAAGCAAATAAAACAAAACAGAGAAACAGAACAGAAAACAACCTAAGCTAAACTAAATTCTTTTATATAAAAAAAAGGAAAAAAAATATATTTTTAAAAATTAAAAAATATATATTATTATAAAATTTAAAAAGAAGATAAATAATTGTTTCCCTTTTCTCTTTTTCCTAAGGGAAAGAGAAAAAGCAAACACACAAACAAAAAACCAAACCAAACAAAACAAAAAACCCCCAAAACAAAAAAACAAACAAACAAACAAAAAAAAGTCAATCAGGTGACTTTCTTCTGGGCAGCTTATGTTGTCTGCGGCTCACTATTTTGTATGCTGATTTCCGTTCTCCTGGGAGGTACTTGTGTATCAGCCGTGTGAGGAGCTGTCTAGGTTTGGCTCTGGTGTCCTTAGGTAGATGGTTGATCTGAGGTTCTCAGTGGACCACCTCCTCTTGTCAGCTATTTTGCAACTTTGTAGTTGCCTTATCTTACACCAGAGTCTTTTGTAGAGTCTTTAGAGTGCAGGATGTCTAGTGTAGCTCAGGGTATCATTCCCCTTACTATAGGTTTTCCTGTCAGGCCGTTACTGTGAGGGAGTTAGTTTCTGCTCCACAACCAGCTCCTCAGTCTCCACCCTATCCTCCAATTCTAGTTCCCCATGCTCTGACCTGCTGCAGGTTCAGCATGATTTCAGCCTGTTGCCTTTTCTATATGGGGCATTTAAGCAGCCTGGGCTCAGTGGATTTGATTAAAAATCATTTTGGTGAGCCTTTTGCCTGCCCTGCCCCCAGCAGGGGTTTTCAGCTTTTCGTCCAGTTCCCAAACAACAGTCCCTTAGAGTCTTATTCTTGTAATGTCCTCCTGTGAGCTGTTTTCCCTTCCCCTCAGAACAATGCCCGGTGGGTGTGTCTGGGGCCTCAGTGAGCTACAGCAGCCCCTTTCCTGTTAAAGGTGGTGCTCCCAGGCTGCAGGAGAGGGAAATGTGCTCCACCTCATACTTCCCAGATCTGATTGGTTGGTCTCACCAGGCCCGCCCCTCAAACAGTCTACTGTGCAGACAGCAATCCCAACTTAACGCTGGTCTGTTCACCCAGTGCACTCCGTGAAGGTGGGAGCCAGTTCAGCAATCAGAACTCAAAAATGCAGGAAGCAACACAAAAGCAGAGTCTGCCCTGCAAGGTCCAGCCGCCCACACACCAAGGCACACAGTGGGAGGGGACACAAAGTCAACTCCATGCATCTCTCCGTACTGCTGATCTCAGTAAAGCTGGGGCGGCTCCATGTGCCACCAGGGTACCACTCAGGGCTGGTTGAAAGTCCCAGACTCTCCCCACCAGGAACTTATTGCAGGAGGGCTCTCCTCTCCTTCCCTGAGCCACACAGATTCAATGCTTTTGGGGGCTCAAGCCAATGCCTTACAGGAAGCAGAGGGTCCCTGTGTGCCGCTGCTCAGTGCAGTCCTCTGGTCCCTTACTACTCGGATACCACATGCTCTGGGACGGTCTTTCCTATGGTCAGTGCTCTGAGCATTAGAAGCAGGTTGTGGCCACCATTAGAAGCTTTGTTTCTCTAGGAAGGTGCAGTCCCCTTCTTGTAGACTTACTGCACCCCTGGGTCCCTCTGTCCTCCGTACCGGTAACTTTTTCCCTTCTCCTCTGCTCCTGGTGTGAGATCCCCGCTTTTGGATGCCATCTGCACTCCCTAGGGGAGGGAGCTTTGCAGCCTCCAAACCCCAGGGCTGAGAGCCCAGCACAGGCTTCAGGGGGGAACCCCCCCTTTCTACACCTCCTCTCTTATCAGACTCTATGGTGTTTCTTCATTGCTCCCTACGTGCACTATGTCCACTCAGGTATTTTCTCTGGTTTTTCCAAGCTGGTTACATAGTATTTTAGGAGTAAATCGAGTCTGTGGCTGGGAGCAGGGGTGCTCTGAGTTGTATAAGTTCTTTGTACACTTTGCAAATTAGCCCCTTATCAAATACTTCCTCAGCAAATATGTTCTCCCATACCACGGGGTTTCTTTGCATTTTGCGGCTGATTCTTTTGCTCTGCAGAAGCTTTTTAGTTTGATGTAGTCCCATTTTTTTATTTTTTATTTTATTTCTCTTGCCCTAGGAGATGTATCTGTGAAAATTCCACTACATGAGATGTCTGTGACTTTTCTGCCCATTTTTTCCCCAGGATTTTTACTGTTTCATGAATTACATTTAAGTGTTTAACCGTTTTGAGTTTATTTTTGTACATGGTGTAACTTGGTGGTATAGTTTCATTTTTCTGCATGTACCTGTCCAATTTTCCCAGCAACATTTATTGAAGAGGATGTCTTTACTCCATTTTATGCTCTTGCCTTCTTTTTCAAGTATTAACTGACCATAATTGTGTGGGTCAATTTCAGTGATCTCTGTTCTGTTTCAGTGACCTATATTTCTGTTGTTGTACCAATACAGGGCTGTTTTGAATACAGTGGCTTTGTAGTACATTTTGATATCAGGAAAAGTTATCCCTCCCACTCTGTTCTTCTTTCTCAAGATGGCTGTGGCTATTCAGTGTTTTTATTCGTTCCATATAAATTTTTGGAATATTTATTATAGCTCTGTGAAATAAGTTGTTGGTATTTTAATATGAACTGCATTGAATCCATGAATTGTTTTGGGTAGTATGAACATATTAATGATATTAATTCTTCCAATCAATGAACACTGTATATTCTTCCACTTGTTTATATTACTTTTTTCTCTATTTCTTGTATCAATGTTCTGTAGTTTTTTGAGTCGAGGTCTTTTACATACTTGTTTAAGTTTATTCCTAGGTATCTTATTTTTTTAGTTGCAATGGTAAATGGGATTGTTGTATTCAGTTTCTCTTTCTAAGAGTTAATTGTTGTTGTATAAAAGTGCCATTGATTTCCAGATGTTAATTTTGTATCCAGCTACCTTGATGAACTCACTTATCAAATTAAGTAGTACTTTGGTGGAAACTTGAGGGTTTTCTATGTATAAATATCATCTGGAAATAATGACAGTTTTACTTCCTCCTTTCCAATTTGGATACCTTTTATGTTTTCTTTTAGTCTGATGTCTTTGTCAAAGACTTCCAATATTATGTTGAATAAGAATGGTGAAAGCGGATATTCCTGTGTTGTTCCTGTTTTTAACTGAAATGGTTTTAGTTTTTGACCATTGCGTATGATGTTGGCTGTAGGTCTGTCATATATTGCATTTATTATGCTGAGGTATGATCCTTCTATTCCCACTTTTCTGAGAGTTTTTATCAGAAATGGGTACTGGATTTTGTCGAATGCTTTTTCTGCATCTATCGATATGATCATATGATTTTTGTCCTTCATTTTTTGTGTGACGTATCACATTTATTGATTTGCAGATATTATACCAGCCTTGCATCCACAGAATAAATCCCACTTGGTCATGTTGTATATTTTAATTTATTGCTGGATCCAGTTTGCTAGTATTTTGTTGAGGATTTTAGCACCTATCTTCATCAGGGATATTGGCCTGTAATTTTCTTTCTTTGTAGTTTCTTTATCTGATTTTGGGATTAGGATGATGCTGGCCTTATAAAATGAGCTTTGGCGTTTTCCCTCCTCTTGAATTTTCTGGAATACTTTGAATAGAATAGCTGTTAATTCTTCTTTGAATGTTTGGTAAAACTCGCCTGTAAATCCATCTGGTCCAGGACTGTTGTTTGCTAGGAGGTTTTTTTAATATTTTATTTTATTTTATTTTATTTTATTTTATTTATTTTTTTAATTTTTTATTTTTGTTTAAAGTATTACAGATGTCTCTTTTTCTCCCCAATGCCCCATTTCCCCCTGTTTCTTCCCCCTCGCCAGTCACTCTCCCCACCACTGTCCATGTCCTTGGGTTGTGCATATATACATATAAATTCTTAGGTTACTCTCTCCCCCTCCACCCCCCCACCCCTCTCCATCCCTCCGACATTTCGTCAGTCTCAACTATGTTTCCATGTCATTGAATCTATTCTGCTCATCAGTTTATTAAGTTCTTTAGATTCCACGTATAAACGCGATCATGTGATATTTTTCTTTCGCTGCCTGGCTTATTTCACTTAGCATAATTTTCTTCAGGACCATCCATACTGTTCCAAAGGGTATGAGATTCTTCTTCTTTACAGCTGCATAGTGTTCCATGGTGTAAATGTCCCACAGCTTTTTTATCCACTCATCTACTGATAAGCACTTGGGCTGTTTCCAGATCTTAGCTATTGTAAACTGTGCTGCTATGAACATTGGGGTACATATATCCTTTCTGATGAATGTTTCAGGATTCTTAGGATACATTCCTAGGAGTGGAATCACTGGGTCAAATGGCAGCTCCATTTTTAATTTTTTGAGGAACCTCCATACTGTTTTCCATAGTGGTTGCACCAGTCTGCATTCCCACCAGCAGTGTACCAGGGTTCCCCTTGCTCCACACCCTCGCCAGCACACGACACTTGTGGATTTGTTGATGGCAGCCATCCTGAAAGGTGTGAAGTGATACCTCATTGTGGTTTTAATTTGCATCTCTCTGATGATTAGGGACGTCCAGCATTTTCTCATGTGTCTCTTGGCTATCCCTGTGTCCTCTTTGGAGAACTGTCTATTTAGGTCCTTTGCCCATTTCTTAATTGGGTTGTTTGTCTTCCTCTTGCTGAGTGCTATGAGTTCTTTGTACACTTTGGAAATTAACCCCTTATCAGATTCATCCTTGGCAAATATGTTTTCCCAGACCATGGGGATCCTTTGTATTTTGAGGCTGTTTTCTTTTGCGTGCAGAAGCTTTTTAGTTTGATGTAGTCCCATATGTTTATTTTTTCCTTTGTTTCTCTTGCCATAGGAGTTGTATCAGTGAAAAGTCCACTACGTGGGATGTCTGTGACTTTACTGCCTATATTTTCTTCCAGGATTTTTATGGTTTCATGACATACATTTAAATCTTTTATCCATTTTGAGTTTATTTTTGTGTATGGTGAAAGTTGCTGGTCTAGTTTCATTCTTTTGCATGTATCTGTCCAATTTTCCCAGCACCACTTATTGAAGAGACTGTCCTTACTCCATTGGATACTCTTGCCTCCTTTGTCAAATATTAACTGACCTTAATGGCGTGGGTCTATTTCTGGGGTCTCTGTTCTGTTCCATTGATCTATATGCCTGTTGTTGTACCAATACCATGCTGTTTTGATTACAGTGGCTTTGTAATACAGTTTGAAGTCTGGTAATATGATCCCTCCCACTCTGTTCTTTTTTCTCAAGATGGCTGCAGCTATTCGGGGTCTTTTTTGGTTCCATATAAATTTTTGAAATGTTTGTTCTAGGTCTGTGAAATATGCTGTTGGCATTTTAATAGGAATTGCATTAAATTTATAAATTGCTTTGGGTATTATAGACATTTTAATGATATTAATTCTTTCAATCCATGAGCATGGTATCTTCTTCCACTTGTTTAAATCTTCCTCTATTTCTTTTTCAGTGTCACATAGTTTTCTGAGTACAGGTCTTTAAATCCTTGGTTAAGTTTATTCCTAGGTATCTTATTTTTTTAGTTGCAATGGTAAATGGTATTGCTTTTTTAGTTTCTCTCTCTGAAAGTTCATTGTTGGTGTATAAGAATGCCATTGATTTCCGGATGTTGATTTTGTATCCAGCTACCTTGCCAAATTTGTTTATCAAATCTAGTAGAACTTTGATGGAGTCTCTAGGGTTTTCGATGTACAGTATCATGTCATCTGCAAATGATGACAGTTTTACTTCCTCCTTTCCAGTTTGGATACATTTTATGTTTTCTTCCTGTCTGATGGCTATGGCAAGGACTTCCAGTACTGTGTTGAATAAAAGTGGTGAAAGTGGACATCCCTCTCTTGTTCCGGTTTTTAATGGAAATGGTTTTAGTTTTTGCCCATTGAGTATGATGTTGACTGTAGGTCTGTCATATATGGCCTTTATTATGTTGAGGTATGGTCCCTCTATTCCGACTTTGCTGAGAGTTTTTATCAGAAATGGGTGCTGGATTTTATTGAATGCTTTTTCTGTGTCTATTGATATGATCATATGATTTTTGTCCTTCATTTTGTTTATGTGGTGTATCACATTTTTTTGATTTGCGGATGTTGTACCAGCCTTGCATCCCTGGAATAAATCCCACTTGGTCATGATGTATGATCTTTTTAATGTATTGCTGGATCCGGTTTGCTAGTATCTTAGTGAGGATTTTAGTATCTATGTTCATCAGGAATATTGGCCTATAATTTTCCTTCTTTGTAGTATCTTTATCTGGTTTTGGGATTAGGATGATGCTGGCCTCATAAAAAGAGTTTGGGAGTTTTCCCACCTCTTGAATTTTCTGCAATAGTTTGAATAGAATAGATGTTAATTCTTCTTTGAATGTTTGGTAGAACTCGCCAGTAAATCCATCTGGTCCAGGACTTTTGTTTGCTGTGAGTTTTTTGATTACTGCTTCGATTTCATTAGTTGTTATTGGCCTATTCAGTCTTTCTGCCTCATCGTGATTCAGCTTTGGAAGGTTGTATGCTTCTACGAATTTGTTCATTTCCCCCATGTTGTCCAATTTGTTGGCGTATAGTTGCTCATAATATTTTCTTACAATCATTTGTATTTCTGTTGGGTCAGTTGTTATATCGCCTCTTTCATTTCTGATTTTATTTATTTGGGTCTTCTCTTTTTGTTTCTTAGTGAGTCTGGCTAAAGGTGCATCAATCTTATTTACCTTTTCAAAGAACCAGCTCTTGGTTTCATTGATTTTTTTGTATTGTTTTTTTAGTCTCTATGTCATTAATTTCTGCTCTGATTTTTATTATTTTCTTCCTTCTACTTCCTTGGGGCTTTTCTTGCTGTTCTCGTTCTAGTTCTTTTAGTTGTGTTAGATGGTTCATTAGATCTTTTTCTTGTTTTTTGATATGGGACTGTAATGCTATGAATTTTCCTCTCAGGACTGCTTTCGCTGTGTCCCATAGGTTTTGGGTTGTTGTCTGTTCATTTTTGTTGCTTTCCATGAAGTGTTTGCTTTTTTCCTTCATCTCCTTGGTAACCCATTCATTGTTTAATAACATGCTATTTAGCCTCCATGTGCTTGAATATTTTTGAGTCCTTTTATAGTGGTTGATTTCTAGTTTCATGGCATTGTGATCCGAGAAGATGCTTGACATGATTTCAATCTTCTTATATTTGTAGAGACTTGCCTTGTGCCCTAACATGTGGTCTGCTTTTCAGAAAGTTCCATGTGCACTTGAGAAGAATGTGTATTCTGGTGCTTTCGGGTGAAATGTTCTGTAAATGTCAATTAAATGCATTAGGTCTAGTGATTCATTTAAGGTCTGCGTTTTCTGTTGATTTTTTGTCTTGATGATCTGTCCAGTGCTGACAGTGGGGTGTTAAAGTCTCCCACTATGATTGTGTTGCTGTCAATATCTGCCCTTTAAAGTCCCCCAAGAAATTTTTTATATATTTAGGTGCTCCTGTATTGGGTGCATAAATGTTTATAAGGGTTATTTCCTCCTGATGGATTGATCCCTTTAGTAATATGTAGTGACCATCTTTGTCTCTCCTTGTGGTCTTTATTTTGAAGTCTGTTTTGTCTTAAATAAGAATTGCTACTCCAGCTTTCCTTTCCTTTCCATTTGCATGGAATATTTTACTCCATCCCTTCACTTTTAGCCTGTGTGAGTCTTTTGCTCTCAGGTGGGTCTCTTGTAGACAGCATATATTTGGGTCCTGTTTTCTTATCCATTCAGCTACCCTATGTCTTTTGATTGGACTGTTTATTCCGTTTACATTTAAGGTTACTATTGATATCAACTTATTTAATGCCATTTTCCCCCTTTGTGCTGATGTACCTTTCTCTCATTATCCTTTCTTTTTCTTAAAGCAGTCCTTTTAGCATTTCTTGCAATGCTGGTTTCATGGAACTGAACTCCTTTAGCCTTTTTTTGTCTGGGAAGCTTTTTATTTCACCTTCAAATTTAAATGATAGCCTTGCTGGGTAAAGCAAACTTGGTTGCATGTTCTTGCTTTTCATTTCTTGCAGAACTTCATGCCACTCCCTTCTGGCCTGAAGAGTCTCTGTTGAGAAATCCGCTGTCAGCCTTATAGGGGTTCCCTTGTAGGTCACTGCTTGTCTCTCTCTTGCAGCCCTTAATATTTTCTCTTTGTCCTTGACAATTGCCATTTTAATTACGATGTGTCTTGGAGTGGGTCTCTTTGGGTCCCTCTTGTTTGGAACCCTCTGTGCTTCCTGAATTGGTGTGGCTTTCTCCTTCGCCAGCCTAGGGAAGTTTTCTATCATTATTTCCTCCACCAAGTTCTCCATCCCTTGTTCTCTTTCCTCCCCCTCTGGCACTCCTATAATGCGAATGTTGTTTCACTTAATGTTGTCCCAAAGGTCCTTTAGACTGTCCTCATGTTTTTTAAGTGTTTTTGCTTTTTGCTGCTCTGGTTGTGTGATTTGTTCTACCTTGTCTTCTAAGTCACTTATTCTATCCTCTGCTTCATTGAGCCTACTTTTAATTCCTTCCAGTGCATTCTTGATATCAGATACAGCATTCTTTATCTCTGTCTGAGTTTTATTTATGGTATGTATCTCCTTTTTCATATTTTCACTAAGGTCCTCGATCTTATCATCTAAAGTCTTCTTAAGTTCCTTGAACATCTTCATCATCCATACTCTGAACTCCATTTCAGATAGCTTGCTTAACTCCATCTCATCAAAGTCCTTTTGTGGCGATGTTTCCTTGTCTTTTCTGGGGTTGTTTCTTTGTCTCCCCATTTTGGTAGGTCTTAGTGTTTGTATCTATATATTAGACATATTTGCTGGCCCCCAGTCTCATGGGATGGGATTTTGTCTTGTGGGTCCAGTGGAGCCCAGAGGTGTGTTTTCCTTATTCCTCTGAGCTCTTTTCTCTAATCGTCACCTCTTGTGTGTGCCCCTTTTGTGGTTTCTTTATATTCTCCTCTTGTGGTTGGGTCTAGATTGTTGTTGATCAGTCCTTGGGAGGACCCTTCTCTCAAGTTGGCTAACTGTGTCTCAGCCCCAACCTCAACATGTCAGCTGTTGTACAGGTGCTGGCAAGGCAGGCCAATGTACAATTAAAATTCCAGGAAACAAGAGGTATTTTACAAAATATCTTGATAGTAACAATGAAAACAACTTATGTGAAAGTAGAACTGGGATACTGAAGGGAGAACACAACACATCCATACACACACACACACACACACACACATACAGAGAGAAAACAAAAAAGATGCTTAACAAAAACAAAAAAAAAAAAAGAGAAAAAGAAAAGTAATGCTTAGAGAGAGAGAGATGTATATAGTTGTTGATACTGGTGAAAGTTTAGAAACTATTAATCAACTAAAATGTAAAAAATAGAGAAGCTACTGGGAGGTAACAGAAGCAGAGAAAAATTGTGAAAGAAGGGCCAGCAAAGAATTAATGGAGAGAATAGAAATAGGATAGTTGTTGAAAATGAGAAAACAAAAATACAATGAAAAGAGTAGGAGAAACTAACAATCAGACAAGAAGACAGAAGGGAGCATAATGAAAGAATGAAAGAAAAGTAGAAAAAGAAATAATGTTATGTTGATGGATTGAGAGGAGAGAGAGAGATAAAGCCCTGGCAGAGAGGGAGTCCAGTAAGAGATTTGGGGGAAACTATAGAGGGAAGGAGTAAACTTGGATATATCGTTGAGCAGGGATATCAAGGAAGTCTTGATATTAGAAGCAAGAATACAAGAAAACAAAGCAACTATCCAAAACAAAACTGAAAAACAAGCAAAGCAAAACAAAATTCTTTTATAAAAAGAAGGAAAAAAAAATTTAGTAAAAAAAAAAAAAAAATGTAGAAAAAGAAATTATTATAAAATTTAAAAAAGAAGAAAAAACAAGTTTTCTCTCCTTACTCTTCTTCCTAAGGAAAAAAGAGAAAAAATAAACAAGCCCACAAACAAAAAACAAACAAAATAAATGCCCAAAACCAAAAAAAACACAAAACCATACAAAAGAAAAAAAACAGCAGAAAATAAAAGGTAGTCGAGCAGGTGAGTTTTTTCTGGGCAACTTATGTTGTCTGAGGGTCACTGTTTTGTGTGCTGATTTCAGTTCTCCTGGGAGGTGTTTGTGTATCACCCCAATGTGAGGAGCCGTCTAGGTTTAGCTCTGGTGCCCTTAGGTAGATGGTTGATCTGAGGCTCTTCTCCGTGGACCACCTCCTGTTGTCAGCTATTTTGCAACCTTGTAGTTGCCTGGTCTTGCTCCAGAGTCTTCTTTAGAGTCTTTAGGGTGCAGGGTGGCTAGTGTAGCTCAGGGTATCACTCCCCCTAGAGGTGTGGCTGTCAGGTGCTCACTCTGCGGGGGTTAGTCTCTACTGTACCGCCAGCGCCTCAGCCCCTACCCTGTCCTCTGAATCTAGTTCCCCAGGCTCTGGCCTGCTGCAGTTTCAGATTGATTTCAGCCTGTTGCCTTTTCTGTCTGGGCCGTTTCAGCAGCCTGGGCTCAGTGGGTCCAACTAAAAACACCTTCTGGTGAGCCCTTTGCCTTCCCAGCCCCCTGCAGGGGTTTTCAGCGTTTCCTCCAGTTCCCAAACAGTCCCTGAGAGTCTTATTCTTATAAAGTCCTCCTGTGAGCTGCTCTCCCTTCCCCCTCAGGACTGTGCCCTGGGGGATGTCTGGACCATCAGTGAGCAGGACCAGCCCCTTTCCTGTTGGGAGGGGTGCTCCCAGCTGCAGGAGAAGACAGTGGGCTCTGCCCCTCCGTGCTCAGCTCTGGGTGGCTGGTTGCACCAGTCCGGCCTCTCAGACCGTCTCCAGTGCAGACCCCAACCCTAGCCTCCACTGGTCTGACCGAGCCTTGCCAGCCAGGAAGGTGGAAACCGGTTCCACAATCAAACTTGCAAATGATCAAACTTGCAAACTCACAAAGCAACACACAGGCAGAGAGTCTGCTCTGCAGGGTCCCACCGCCCTCGCTCCGAGGCACCCAGCGGGAGGGGACCCAAAGTCAGCTCCAAGCAGCTCCCTGTGCTGGTGGTCTCAGCAAAGCTGGAGCGACTTCAAGCGCCACCATGGCGCCCCTCAGGGCTGGTCACAGGTCCCAGCCTCCCAGCACCTGGTGCTCAGGGCGGGGAGGGCTCCTCCCCTCCCCCACACCACACAGATTCCGCACTTTTGGTGCTCAACCCAATGCCCCTCAGGGAGGCAGAGGTTCCCCATTTGTGGCTGCTCAGCGCATTCCTCTGGTCCCTTACCACTTGGGTGCCATAGCCCTTGGTACAGCCTTCGCTGTGGTCAGCCCCCCAAGCACCAGATGCTGGTCGCAGCTGCTACTAGAGGCTTTGTTTCCTGGGAAGGTGTGATTCCCTCCGGGACTCACCGCTCCCCTGGGATCCTCTGCCCTGTGCGCGGGGTGCTCCTTCCCCTCGTCGCTCTGGGTGTGGGGTCCCCGCTTTTTCTGCTAGGAGGTTTTTGATTACTGTTCAATTTCATTAGTTTTTATTGGCCTATTTAGGATTTCTGCCTCTTCCTGATTCAGCTTTGGAAGATTGTATGCTTCTAGAAAATTATCCACTTCACCCAGGTTGTGCAGTATGTTGGCATATAGTTGCTCATAGTATTTTCTTACAATCCTTTGTATTTCTGTTGTTTCTATTGTTATATTGCCTCCTTCATTTCAGATTTTATTTATTTGGGCCCTCTCTCTTTGTTTCTTGGAGAGTCTTGCTAAAGGTGCATCAATCTTATGTATCTTTTCAAAGAACCAGCTCTTGGTTTCATTGATTTTTTTGTAGCATTTTTTTAGTCTCCATGTCATTAATTTCTGCTCTGACATTTATTATTTCCTTCCTTCTACTTCCTCATGGTTTTTCTTGCTGTTTTTGTTCCAGTTCTTTTAGTTGTTGTGTTAGATGATTTAATAGAGCTTTTTCTTGTTTCTTAAGGTATGCCTGTACTGCTATGAACTTTCTTCTCAGAACTGCTTTTGCTGTGTCTCATAGATTTTGGGTTGTTTTCTGTTCATTTTTTCCCCCCAGGAAGTGTTTGATTTCTTTCTTGATCTTATTGGTAACACATTCATTGTTTAATAACATGTTTTTTAACCTCCATGAGTTTAAATATTTTTGTGTGTCTTTACAGTGGTCGATTTCTAGTTTCATGGCATTGTGATCTGAGAAGATGCTCTATATGATTTCAGTCTTCTTGAATTTGTTGAGACTTGCCTTGTGCCCTAACATGTGGTCTGTTTTTGAGAATGTTCCATGTGCACTTGAAAAAAATGTGTATTATGCTGCTTTGGGATGAAATGTTCTGTAAATATCAATTAAATTCATTAGATCTAGTGTGTCAGTCAATGTCTCTGTTTCCCTGTTGATTTTTTACCTTGGTGATCTGTCCAATGATGACAGTGGGGTGTAAAAGTCCCCATTATGGTAGTGTTGCTGTTGACCTCCCTCTTAAAGTCCACCAAGAATTTTTTTTGTATATTCTATATTGGTTGCATACATATTGATAAGTTATTTTCTCCTGTTGGATGGATCCCTTTAATATTATGTAGTCTCTTGTTATGGTCTTTATTTTGAATTCTATTTCATCACAAATAATTATTGCTATCCCAGCTTTTATTCATTTCCATTTGCATGGTATTTTTTTTCCATTTCTTCACTTTCAGCCTGTGTGAATCTTTTGCATTCCGGTAGGTCTGCTGTAGTCAGCATATATTTTGGTCCTGTTTTCTTATCCACTCAGCTACCCTGTGTCTTTTGATTGGAGCATTTATTCTCTTTACATTTAAGGTTACTATTTATATATACTTGTTTAATGCCATTTTTGCCCTGTATGCTGATGTACCTTTCCTTCAATATTTCATCTTCTTAAAGCAGTCCTTTTTGCATTTCTTGCAATGCTCGTTTGGTGGTACTGAACTGCTTTATCTTCCTTTGTCTGGAAAGCTCTTTATTTCATCTTCAATTTAAATGATAGCCTTGCTGGATCAAGCAGTGTTTGTTGGATGTTCTTGCTTTTCGTTACTTTGAGAACTTTATGCCACTCCTTTCTGGCCTGAAGTGTTTCTGTTGAGAAATCTGGTGTCAGCATTATGGGATTCCCTTGTAGGTCACTGCTTGTGTCTCTCTTCAGCCCTTAATGTTCTCTCTTTTGCCATTTTAACTATAATGTGTCTTGGAGTGGGTATCTTTGGATCCCTCTTGTTTGGAACACTGTGTCCTACCTGCAATGTTGTGGCTTTTTCCCTCGCCAGCCTAGGGAAGTTTTCTGTCATTATTTACTCCAGAAAGTTATCTATCCCTTGCTTGCTTTTCTCCCCCTCTGACATCCCTATGATGTAATTGTTGTTTTGCTTCATGTTGTCCCTAAGCTCCCTTCGATTGTCCTTGTGCTTTTTAAGTGTATTTTCTCCTTGCTGCTTTGAATGAGTGGATTTTTCTGTTTTATCTTTTAAGTCACTTAATCTATCCTCTGCCTCATTGAGCCTGCTTTTAATTCCTTCCAGTGTATTCTTGGTATCAGATATCTTATTCTTTCTTTCTACTTGGTTACTTTTTATATTCAGCTCTTTTTTCATGTTTTCACTAAGGTGCTTGATCTTTCCATTAAGTGTATTGTTATTTTCATTAATTACCTTGAGCTTCTTTATAACCATTTGTCTGAACTCCATTTCTGATAACTTGTTTAACTCCATGTTGTCATGGTCTTTTCCTGGAGATTTTTCCTTTTCTTATTTTGTGATTTTTTTTCTTTGCCTCCACATTTTTGTGGCTCTTAGTGTCTGTATCTGTATATTAGATATATTTTTTGCTGTCTCCCAGTTTTTTGGGGTGGGATTTTGTAGTGTATGTCCAGTAGAGCCCAGAGGTGTTTTCTTTATACTTCTGAGGTTTTTGCTCTGGCGTGTCCCTTTTTGGGTATCCCTTTTGTAGGTTCTTTGGGCTCTCCTGTTGTGATTTGGTCTAGATTGTTGTTGACCCATTCTTGGGAGGACTCTCCTCTCAGGTTGGCTAACTGTGTGGCTCAGCCCCAACCACATTGTATGAGCTTTTATATGGATGCTGGCAAGGCAAGACAATACCCAACTAAACTGCCAGGAAACAAACAGTATCTTACTAACTATTCTGAAAATCACAATGAAAAAGTCCCAAATGAAAGTAGATTTGGGAGAGTGAGGCAAGAGCACAAGTGCTAAAGCAAAAAAAAAAAAAAAAAGAAAGAATAGGGTGAGAGAGAGAGAGAAAAGGATATTATTTCTAATAGTAACAAAAAATAAAAAGTAATAATAAGAAAATAAAATTAAATATATAGAAGCTACTGGGTAGATAAAAGGGACAGAGAATAGGTTCTGAAAGACAGGTGAGTGAAAAATTAAGGGTAGAGCATAGGAATAGGAAAATAGTTGAAAAATAAGGATTATAAAACAATAAGGAGACAAAGAGAAACCAAAAGACAGGAAGACAGAAGGGAGAAAAAAAAGAAAAAGAAAAAAAAAATTTATGCCAGTGGAACAAGAAGAGAAAGAGAGATAAAGCAAGGGCAGGGAGGGAGTCCAATAAGAGGTATGGGGGAAACAATACAGAAAATCAGTAAACTTATTAGTTATAATGATAATGCCCCAGGAATTCAGCAGAGACTATCAACAAAATCTTGATAATAGAACAAAAGACAAAACAAAGCAAAGCAAAAAAAGAGAGAGAAAAAAACCACAAACAAAAACCACTAAAAAAACAGCTAAGCTAAACAATTTTAAATTTTAAAAAGTTAATTAAAAAATTTAAAAAGAAAAATTATTTTCTCTCTTTTTCTAAAAAAAACACACAACTCAATCAGCTGATTTTCATCTGGGCAGCTTATATTGTCTGAGGCTCACTGTTTTGTGTGCTGATTTCAGTTCTCCTGGGAAGTACTTGTGTATCAGCCAGTGTCAGGAGCTGTCTAGCTTTGGCTCTGGTGTCCTTTGGTAGTTGGCTGATCTGAGGCTCTCTGTACGCCACCTCCATTTGTCAGCCATTTTACCTCCCCCTGTGGTTGCCTGGTCTTACACCATAGTCTTCTGAAGAGCCTTTAGGGTTCAGACTGGCCTGTGTAACTCGCAAGATTTCTCCCTTATTAGAGGTTTCATTGTCAGGCACTCACTGTGGGGAAGTTAGTCTCTGCTTCAAAGCCATCTCCTCAGTTTCAACCCTATCCTCCAATTCTAATCCCCCATGCTATGGCCAGCTGGTTTCAGATTGACTTCAGTCTGTTGCCTTTTCTGTATGGGCTGTTTCAGCAGCCTGGGCTTTGTGGTTACGATTAAAAAAAAAAAACTTCTGGTGAGCACTTTGCCTGCCCAGCCCCCAGAAGGGGTTTTAAACTTTTCCTCCAGTTCACAAACAATTGTTCCTGAGAGACTTATTCTTGTATTGTCCTGTGAGGGGTTTCTCTCTCCCTGCTCAGGACTGTGCCCTGCAGAGGATATCTGGGTCTTCAGTGAGCTGAATCAGCCCCTTTCCTTTGGGGGTGATGCTCCTAGCTTGCAGGAGACATAGACGTGCTCTTCCCCTCCTGCCCCAGATCTGGTTGGCTGGTCATACATGGGGCTTACTTCAAATTCTCCACTATGCAGACACAAATCCCAGCTTTTGCTGGCCTGTCTTCTCAATGCAAGCCAGGAAGGTGGACATCCATTCACCAATCACAAATTCAAAAGCTCACAAAGCAACACAGAGGCAGAAAATCTGCCCTGGGAAGACCCCTTGTCCCTGCACCTTGGTACCGAGCAGGAGGTGTGACACAGTCAGCCCCATGCAGCTCCCCTGCACAGCTGATCTCAGTAAAGCTTGGGCAGCTACTTGTACTCTATCCAGCTCCCCACAGAGTGGGTAAAAAAAACCCAGCAGCTCTGGCAGCTGGAGTCCTGATCAACCCTTCTGCTGGCTCCAGACCCTCTCTGGCAGCAGAAGAGCTCTTGTTTCCTTTCCAGGCCACACAGATCAAATGCTTTCTGGTGTTATACACAATGCCTTACAGTAAGGCAGATTGTTCCTGTATGTGGCTGCCTAGTGCAGCCCTCTTGTCCCTTTTTATTCAGGAGCCACACACAGTGGGACAGCCTTTCCTATGCTCAGCACCCAGTATGAAAAGTGCCTTTGGGTCTCCTTGCAGGCACACTGTTTCCCCTGGGTCCCTCTGCCCTCTGCACATGGGCTCCCCTTCTCTTCTCTGCGGCAGGTTTGAGATCCCAGCTTTTGGATGCCAGTCTACACTCCAAATGGGAGGGAACTTTGCTGCCTCTAACCATTCAGGCTCAGAGCCCAGCACAGGCTTCAGGGTGAACTCCCCCTTTCTTCATGCCCCCCCTCTCTTACCAGACTCTATATTTCTTCATTGCTCCCTACTCAAAATATGTCCTCGCAGATATATTTCTCCGGTTTTTCCAAGCTAGTTTCTCAGTATTTTAGCAGTAAATCAAGTCCGTGGCTGGGAGTAAGGGCTCTCTTCTTTTTGTCACAGTGCCAGCATCTTCCCATCTCCTTTCATAGCTAATTTTTAAGTTGATACTTATGTGTGGGCTGAGAGTGATGCTATAAATATCTAAATGACCCTTGGCATAAAAAAGTTTCCCTGCCCCTGCTCTAAATGATAGTAAAAAAACAACAGCACAACTATATAAACTAGTACCCTGTGCATACCAGGGGCATAGTTCATAGTGTATTGCATTGTAGTTTTTATTTTCACAGAATTAGTATAATTATTGTTCAATATGTGCTTTTTGAATAGATGAATAGAATGAATGCATGGATAATTGATCTGCTGTCAGCTGTTGTGTTCAAGCCCTGTATCTTAACATGCTGTTCTTTTAAGTAACTGGGCATACATCAATAGCAATCCCCTAAAACATGATGAGAGGGTAGGCATAATGCATAGTGTACATTGTGTGAAGAGTGGAGAATTTGTCATGCTTTATATATAATCATTCTCACTGTGACAGCACAGATCACTTATGTTAAGATCTTTCTCATGTTAAATGGAGTGAAACTGCATACCCTGAAGATCACATAGAAAGTTAAACTTTAAATGAATACTCTTCTCTGGTAGTTGTAGTTTGGTAAGCACAGTTGGGCCTTGTTGGATTTCATTTAGAGTCATATACATATATACAAATATTGCTATGTCAGTAATAAAGAATATTAAAGAGCGGAAGACTGTTCCTGGGTGATAAGCTCTTAATAAATGCCTACAGATCAATATCAGTGATGGTGAGATACAAATTGTTATCGAAGAGTGTAGGGTAGCCCATAAAAGACAATAGAAGTTACTTGCCAATAATCATACCTATAGAATGATTGGATGTGTAGTAAATGACTTGGAAGGTGATCTAATTCAAAAGTCTGTTTTTAAGCAACTCAAATTTTACTAAATGATTATTATATACATATATTACATATATATGCACATATAGGATGCCTTATTAAAGGTTTATTTAACAGTCACTATTCTAGATGCTAAGAATACAGAGAGGCACATATTTTTATTTTTATATAAGATTTCAAACAAAGAAGTCTCATAAACCTCTAATTATCACATTTCAGTATCCCATATTATCTTACAGATATTTTACTGTGTTATTGTCTCCTATCTTTTTTCATGGAAATGGTGAACTCATTAAGGAAATAGTATAATGGTATTATAATAAATATGGTGTATACATGGAATTAAAACAAAACAAAACATTGGCTCATGTTGTAAAAAAATTCAAATGCATCCTCCTTACCTCAAATTATTGTTTCCTATAAGAATAGGACTTAGATTTTCCAACTATAAATCTATGTTAAATCTAAATAGCATTACTGATATTATTAATGATGGTGCTTTTGTTTTCTACAGATATTACTAAATTACCATTTAGAGGCAATGCATTTTAGGAGATGTTTTTTTCCCAAAGTCTTGATGGATTTATGGTGATGCATTCACATTTTGCCCAATCCTTCTTGGAACCAATGAAGCAAACCTAAGAGAAGCAGGATAGAAGGGGTTAATGGGGGAAAAGGGGGACATCTGTAATTTTTTCAACAATAAAGATAAATTTTAAAAAACAGTTTTAAAGCCAGGGAAGTAGTGACTTGAATTCTCACCTTCTACACCTTTCTCTTGGGACCTGAAAGATGTTGACTCAAGATATTGTTGGAAGGGTGAATCTATTCTGCAGTCATCTAGGTGTTCTCAGTATCTGCTGTTTGTGTTCTTTAGTAAGCTCTTCTGTATAGAGCTGAGAATCTATTGAAGACTTGAAATAGTCCATCTTTTCATGATATTAAATAATGTGGACAAAAAAGGGACTGAACTAGCTATATTAACCTTTTAAAAATTATTTTTGGGACCTGCATCCCTAGGACTACCCACTCTTTTCCAGAATTTTTGCTTTCTGAGAGTTATTATGTGAAATAATTAGAATGCTTACTTCTAAGCCTCTGAGAACCTTTACAATTGAGAAGAACTATTTCTAAGGAAAACTCAAATTTTAGAGTTATTGTTGCCTCTGTAGGATATTAAATAGCTTTATATCTTTAAAAAAAGATATCCCTCTGCATGTGCTGTATAAGAAGAAAATGTTTTCAGGGGGAAAGACTTATTTGTTTATCTGGTTCATTTTAACCTCACAGGTTAACATTTTGATTTGTAATGAGCAAGCATAGAGGAGCTGAACTGTGTATTTTCTTTTCCTTTTCTTTTTTTAATCTTCCCCCAGGATATTTTTTGTATTGATTTTTTAGAGAGAGTAGAAGGGAAGAGGAAAGACAGACACACAGAGAGAAACATGGATGTAAGAGAGACACATCAATTGGTTGCCTCCCACACATTCCCTGACCAGGGCTGGGGACTGAGCCAGCAATTAACGTATAGTGCCCTTGACTGAAATTGAACCCTTGCCCCATCAGTGTGCAGATCAATGCTCTAACCACTGGGAAAACTGGGTAGGCCTGAACTGTATATTTTCATTTAGCATTTCAGCACGTTCTTGGAACAAAATGAACCGGGAAATGATTTTGCCCTTTCGTGAATAAAAGAAGCTTTAATGAAAAACAATATTTCATTATAATAGTAGTTATAATAAAGAATGCTTCCAACATATAAAACATCAACAACTTTAACTTTAATGCGGGGAATAAAAACTGTTTTGTGTTCTGTTACACTTACCAGTAAACTATTAAAACCTGAACTTAAAGCATAATTTTCAACATGCTTAAATACTTTCTTACCAGTTATTTCATGGCTGTAATTGAAATATTGGATACAATTAAATATTGAAAATTTCCCCTTTCAGAATAATAGTGGTAATAATTTTTGCCAACAAAAATGCAAAGGATCTTTTTTTATGATATATTTTAGCAACTTATTTTTAAAAAATAGATATCTGCATAGTAAAATAGGGGCAAGAAACAAACTTAGAAGATGTAAACAAATAAAATATTTGAAATGACCTATCATTGACTAACCTAGATATAGTTGAAAGATATCTGCTTCATTTTCTATTTTAGTTTACTTTTTCATTTATAATTGCAGATATCACAACTGCTGCTTTTTTTTTTTTTAATATATCTTTATTAATTTCAGAGACAGAAAAGGAAAGGGAGATAGAAACATCAATGATGAGAGAGTCATTGATCAGCTGCCTCCTGCACGCCCCCGACTGGGGATTGAGCCCACAACCTGGGCATGTACCCTGATTGGGAATTGAACCCTGATCGCCTGGATTCTAGGTCAACACTGAACTTCTGAGCCACAAGCAGCCGGGCTTTAAAGTGCTCTGTTCCTTCTCACACAATCACGCTTCTATGGGGAATCAGGAGTTCTCTTTACTATGCTTAGTGTCAGTGAATTTTGTCAGTGGCAATGAACTTTTTAAGTTTTTAATTAAAAATATTTTTACTTTCACCTCACTTTTATTTTTATTATTTTTTAATCATCACCTGAGGATATGGTTTTATTAATTTTATAGAGAGAGGAAGGGAGAGGAGAGGGAGAGAGAGAGAGAGAAAGACTTCTATGTGAGAGAAAAACACTGATCAGTATGTGCCCCAACTGGGCGTAGAACCCACAACCTAGGCATGTGCCCTGACCAGGAATTGAACACACAATCTTTTTGGTGTACAGGAAGTCACTTCAACCAACCTGGCCAGGGCTTCATCTCACTTTTGAAGCTATTTTTATTGGGTAGAATAGTTTATGTTGGACATTATTTTCTTTAGTAAATATGTCATTCAGTTGACATTTACTTTCCATCATTTCTGTAGAGAAGTCAGCCATCAGTCTGATTGTTGGGCCTTTGAGGACAATGTTTTCTTAATTTTGGTTGCTCTTACATTTTATTTTAGTCTTTTGTCTTCAGAAGTTTTATAGTAATATACCTCGGTAATCTCTTTCAATTCCTGCTGCTTGACATTTGGAGCATTTCTTAAATATGGCTTGATATCTTACCAGTTTTAGAAAATTCTTGGTCATTATCTATTCAGAGACAGTTTTGTACTTTCCTTTCTTTCTCCCTTAAACAATTACACCTTTTTACCTTTTTACTTTGTGCCATATTTCTATTATTCTTTTAATTCTTATTTTAATATATTTTCCATTTAGTTTTTCTCTCTGTGCTATGATCTGTATACTTTCCATTCATGAATCCTCTTTTTTTTATTACCATGTTCTATATGCTCTTAAACTTATTTATTAAGTTATTGCTTTTAATTATTGCATTTTTCACTTCAAGTTTTTCAATTTTATCAATTTTCATAGATTTAGATTCCTCATAAAATTTTACATTTTTCTGTCTAAATTCTGAATATCCTTGAAATTTACTTTTAAAGCATGAGGCCAATGCCTGTTATGTGTTGGTCATTTTACTTAATTTTTTTTTAATGTCTCATACTTTTTTATTTAAAGGTAAAAATGGTATATCAAAAACTGTAGAAACTTTGCCATCTCCTATGAGAGAGAAGATACACCCTGTCCTTTTAGTAAGAAGATAGGTTGGAGTGAACATCTTAATCCAATCACAAACTGAGCTAATGAGAGGCAAATTATCAGACTTTGCAAGGCTCTATGAATCCCTGGTTTACCCCATTAATATGTTATAGGTCCCCAGGGTCTGAAACCTAGGCTATTAAATAAGACCAATTCTCCTTGTGTGGTCTTGAACAGTGAATTTTGTCTCAGCATTTTGTGAGATTGATGAATATGTGCTCTGATTTTCAGCAGCTTTATGATAAATGTCTAACATATTTTTCTGCAAAGCTTAAGATTTTAACAAATCTCAAGAGAAGAGCTGCTGAATATGATACTTCTTACTGGACATGGGGACCTTGCATTCTGGTTAACCTAGAAAATGCCTTTAGAGGATACATGGTTTGTAGAAGATCCATTTATCTTTCTGTAGTTTCTTTCTATCTCAGAAATTGGCTTCCTAAGATATAGTTTGCTCTGCAACTCTCTTTAGATAGAAGTTTGTTTATTGGATTGTTTATATTTACCCAGCTTTTCTAAGTGGTATCAAAAGGAATGTTAGTCCTCTGCATGCCATTCTAACATAGTTAGAAACTAAAGCCCTTTTTTATTTCATATTTTGACTTTACTGAAAAATTTAGGCAGAATGTTTTTTAAAGAAATTATACTCATATGATGCAGTATAGGTACATAATTATACCAATAGAGGGATAAATATAGCAACTGCAAGAGAGTTTTGGAATGTTTAAATTTTATTAGCACATAAGTAACATTATTCATGCAAAATTACCAAGTCTTTGACCTTGGAAGCTAAAAAACACTTTAAAGCTATTTTGTATAAAGTAAGAAATTCTAAATAAAACCATCTTAATGTGGCACAAATCAATTGTAATTAACTTTCAACTAATAGCTCTTTCTTATCAAATAGTAAACACACCATTAACTGAACAAAATGTAGAGACATTATAATGTGGTAGCAGTTTGACCTTTGTCATTGAGGTGAGGTTTTTTTTCAGTCCTGCTGTTTTTCTGAGTAATCTTCATTTTTCCCACTTAAAGTACATTATAAAAGGATGGGAAAATGCTATCGCTCACTGCTGTTTGTGTTACACTTATAACTCTTATTGCTAAACTTGCCTAAGGCTTGATAGAATGCATATCCTTAAAGTTGCTCTGCAGATGTGCCTAACACTGTATTACACTAGCTCATATAACTTAAGACATCATCCAAACCTTCCAATGAGAGAGATATCATCTCGGATTTTATCATCTGTATCATTGCAGCATATGATTAATATATCTACTAGTTATTTTATGTAATCCAAATCAGACTTATTTACCCTAATATGTGCATTATCTATCTTTTTAAAACATATACATTGTAGTTTTTTGATCAGTGCAAAAAGGATACAGAAGTGGATGAATGGGATACTATTTTCCTAATACAGACTTGACCAACGCTGCATGTTCTCAGCTCCAGCCTGACAAAATAAGAGTTAGGTTGTCAATGCTGAACCTTCCGGGGCTGGAGAGTCTAAGTTTTTCCCACAGCCCTTTCCAATTTGATACTGGCTTTAAGTACAGTGAGGCCCTTTTGGATGGCCTGGGTGAAATAACATTTAGGTTTACTCACAGCATAGTGAGGAGTTAGATTAAATTCTAGACTCAGTCCTGGTTGGTCATGTCCCAAAAGAGATCCACATTTGTCTTTTGGGCTGACATTCCTAACCTGTATATCTATCCAAAATCTGACGTTATCATGTAACCATGGTTCTCAACACTATATCTGCTACCACGGAAAGGAGTTTGTCTCACGGTCAACAGCAAGTACATCATCTCTGAGCTTCAGAAAAACGTACTCTAAAGTCATACTTCCCTCCAATGGAACATCTTGGCTACCAACCCCGAGATTCATCTAAGTGTTATATGGATTAATATCTTGTTCCTTTTTTATTTCTCAGTACTATTCCATGGTGTAGATGAAGCAGTTTTCGTATCAGCTCAGACAACAACATGAACAAGCTGGAAGGCATAATGATCCACAATCTCACTTAACCCCACCCAGAGTTACCTTTCTATTAAGGACCTGGGCCTTCATAGCTGCACACCCAGTATCCAACCCAGGAAGTTCATACATTTTATCTAATTATGGGAATCTAGGCCTTTGCAATAGGCTGTGATGGGACTTTAGCAAATATCCTGGTATATCTGGATGGAGGTAACCAGGCTTCCCCAAAATTTGTGAGATGCCACCTGGGGAATTTTGGGGAATCCCCAAAGTAGTCCTTGAGAAACGAGCAGATGTTTGGGGTCTCTCAATCCCATCCTAAAGAGTCATATAATTTCTACTCTAAATTCTTTGTCTTTAATTCTTCCTGACTTGAGTATTTTGTTTCTTTTTCACACACCATATAGATTTGCCAGAAAGCCATCATGCCACTTTTCTCTTACTAGTAATAATGACCAAGAACACCTTTTTATAGGCCTCCCTAGTCTGTTTGAAGACATTAATGATTTCAGTAAACTTTCAATCATCATCTAACTGGATCTGTTTTTCCCAAGATGATGAGATGGGGGTGGGGGGGAATGCAATTACCTAAATATTTTTCCACTTTATTGAGATATAATTGACAAATAAAATTGTAAGATGTTTAAGATGTACATTTTGGTAATTTGATATATGTATACATTGTGAAAAGATTACTCCCATCTAATTAATTAACATATCCACCACCATATATATATATATCATTTTTATGAGAACATTTATATTCTACTCTTTTAGCAAATTTCAATTATGCAATATAATTTTATCAACTATATTCAAAATGTTATACAGTTGATCCTCAGACTTTATACATCTATAGCTGGAAGTTGATACTTTTTTACCAACATCTTCCTATTTTCTCCACCCCTACACCTCAGACCCTGGCAACCATTTATATACTTTTTATTTCTATGAGTTTGACCCTTTTAGATTTCACATATACTTCAGACCATATAGTATTTGCCTTTGTCTTTCTCTTTTGGGTTAATTTCACTTAGCATAATGCCCTCATGGTCCATCTGTGTTGTCTCAAATGGCAGAATTTCCTTCTTTCTCATGGCTAATATTCTGGTATCTGTGTGTGTGTGTGTCTGTGTGCATGCACATATGCATACATACACACGTGTGTACCATTTTTATCCATTGATTTATTAACAGATACTTTAGGTAATTTCTATATCTGGGCTCTTGTGAATAATGCTGCAATAAACATGGGAGTACAGATATCTCTTTGATATTCTCTTTTCATTTCCTTTAAATGTATACCCAGAAGTGGGTTTGCTGGATCATATGGTAGTTCCATTGTTAATATTTTTAGGAAATGCCTAAATATTTTGAAATATAGACTTCTGATGCCTTTTTAGAATAATATTTCCATTAAAGATTTCTAATTTTTATTAATCCACTTTATTTGAAGCATTGCATTTCAGACAAAAGCCCATTGTCTGAAACAGCTAAAAAAAAATTTTCCCTATAGTAACAGATACCTGACAACAGTAATAATGAAAAAGTAGAATTAAATAATTAATGTTTTTTTCTAGAATCATTCTCTATTTTGTTGATTTAATTTATATTCCCAGTATCTTCACTGATATAACCTGTTAACAAAGTTGTACAGTGAAACATTAAAACACAAGAAAATACGTATTATTTTCTGCTTGCAAAAATAATGCTTAAGATAAAATTTGTCTGAAAACTAATTATTGATGATCTAATAAAAAGATCATATATCAGACTCAAATGTGATTGTTTTTACACTAAATTACTCTAGGAGTGTGGAATATTTTGGTTGATAGAATATTATGGTTAGCTGCATTGGAGAAAAATGATAGCATGATGATATACTTTCAAAATGTCAGTCATTTGAATTCTGCTAAATCACTCTAGTCATATGGGAAGCAGTGATTAAAAACCTCAGGTTTGGCTCTAGCCAGTTTTGCTCAATGGTTAGAGCATTGGCCTGCACACTGAAGGGTCTCAGGGTCTCAGGTTTGATTCGGGTCCGGGACATGTGCCTGAGTTACAGGCTCCATCTCTAGCTCTGGTCAGGGTTCTGGAGGCAGTCAATAGATGTGTCTCACTCACATCAATGTTTCTCTCTCTCTCCCTTACAATCTCTCTGAAAAGCAATGGAAAAAAATATCCTCAGGTGAGGATTAAAAACAAAAAAGTCTCCGATTTGGAAATTAATCCCTTATTAGATGTATGATTGGCAAATATGTCCTCTCATACACTGGGCTCCCTTTTTATTTTGTTGTTGGTTTCTTTTGCTGTGCAGAAGCTTTTTATTTTGATGTAGTCCCATTTGTTTATTTTTTCCTTTGTTTCTCTTGCCCTAGGCAATGTGTTAGTGAAAATTCTGCTAAGTGAGATGTCTGATATTTTTCTGCCTATGTTTTCTTCTAGGATTTTTATGGTTTCACAACTTATATTTAAGTCTTTTACCTATTTAAAGTTTATTCTTTTCTATGATGTAATTTGGTGATCTAGTTTCATTTTTTTGCATGTAGCTGTCCAACACCATTTATTGAAGAGACTGTCTTTACTCCATTATATGCTCTTGCCTCCTTTGTCAAATATTAATTTAGCATAATGCCTTGGGTCAAGTTCTGGGTTTTCCGTTCTGTACCATTGATCTCTTGCCTATTCTTGTACCAGTACCAGGCTATTTGGATTAAAATGGCTTTGTAATATAGTCTGATATCTGGTATTTTGATCCCTCCCACTTTGTTGTTCTTTCTCAAGATCACTGGGGCTATTTGGGGTCTTTTTTGGTTTCACATAAATTTTTGGAGTATTTGTTCTCAGTCTGTGAAATATGTTGTTGGTATTTTAATAGGGATTGCATTGAATCTATAGATTGTTTTGGTTAGTATGGACATTTTAATAATGTTGATTCTACCAATCTATGAACACAGTATATTCTTCCACTTGTTTATATCTTCCTCTGTCTCTTTCTTCAACATCCTGTAGTTTTCTGAAGATAGGTCTTTTACCTCCTTGGTTAAGTTTATTCCTTAGTATCTTAAATTTTTTTGTTGCAATGGTAAATGGGATTTTTTTTTTTTTTTTTTTTAGTTTCTCTTTCTGAGAGTTCATTATTGATGTATAAAAATGCCATAGATTTCTGGATGTTAATTTTGTATCCTGCTACACTTGCCAACTTCATTTATTAAATCTAGTAGTTTTGCCTGGCCGGTGTAGATCAGCAATTGAGCATTGATCTGTGATTCAGGAGATCACGGTTCAATTTCTGGTCAGGGCACATGCCAGGTTTGTGTGCAGGAAGCAGCTGATCAATGACTCTCTCATCATTGATATTTCTATCTCTCCCTCTCCCTTCCTCTCTGAAATCAATAAAGATATATTTTTAAAAATTTTTTTAAATTAAAAAAATCTAGTCCTTTTTTGGTGGAGTCTTTAGGGTTTTCTATGTACAATATAATGTCATCTGTGAATAATGACAGTTTTACATCCACCTTTCCAATTTTGAGGCCTTTTATTTTTCTTCTTATCTGATTGCTACTTCCATTACTGTGTTGAAAAGGAGTGGTGAAAACAGACATTTGTGTCTTGTTCCTGTTCTTAGGGTAAATGCTTTTAGTTTTGCCCATTGAGTATGATGTTGGCTGTAGATTTGTCATATATGGCCTTTATTATGTTAAGGTATGATCCCTCTATTCCCACTTTGCTGGAGTTTTTATCAAAAATGGGTGCTGGATTTTGTTGAATGCTTTTCTGTGTCCATTGATATGATCATGTGATTTTTATATTTCAATTTGTTTATGTGTTGTACCACATTTATTGATTTGCAAATATTGTAATAGCCTTTTCCATCCCTGGAATAAAGCCCACTTGGTCATGGTGTATGATTGTTCTGATATATTGTTGGATTCTATTTGCTAATATTTTGTTGAGAATTTTAGCATCTATGTTCATTAGGATATTGGCCTGTAATCCAAAATATCTGAAGTACTCATACAACTCAACAAAAGGAAGACAAACAGTCCTATTTTAAAAATGGGTAGAGGATCTTAATAGATTCTTCTTCAAAGAGAACATACAAATGGCCAAGAGACATATGAAAAAATGTTGAACATCAATCATCAGAGAGATGCAAATTAAAACAACAATGAGGTATGTCAGAATGGCTACCATCAATAAATCAACAAACAGCAAGTTCTGGCAAGAATTTGGAGAGAAAGGAACTAGGGTTAGGGTTAGTTTTACACTGCTGGTGGGAATGCATAATGGTATAGCCACAGTGTGGAATGCCCTCAAAAAATTTTTAAAATGGAATTGCCATTTGACCCAGTTGTCCTTCTTCTAGGAATATATCCCAAGAATACCAAAACACCACCAGAAAGAATATATGCATCCCTATGTTCATAGTAACACAGTTACAATAGCTAAGATCTGGAAACAGCCCAAGTGCCCATCAGTAGATGAATGGTTTAAAAAGCTGTGGTACATTTACATAATGGAATACTATGCAGCTATAAGAAAAGAAGGAAATATATTACCCTTTTAGACAGCATGGAGGACCTGGTGATTATTATGCTAAGTAAAATAAGCCAGTCATAGAAAGATAAATATCACATGATCTTACTTTAATGTGGAACCTAATGAACAACATAAACTGACAAATGAAACAAGAGGCATGGAAACATGGAACAGATTGACGAATCTCAGAGGGAAAAGGGGCAGGGGAGTGGGAAGAGATTAACCAAAGAAGTTATATGCATACGTGCATTGCCCATGGACACCAACAATAGGGTGGTAAAGGCCTGGGGTGAGGGGGAACTGGGTAGAAGGGGGCATTGGGGGAAAAAAGAGGGGAACATCTGTAATACTCTAAAAAATAAAGATTTATTAAAAGCCTCAGATTTGATGTTATATAGACTCTAATTTGAATCTTGACCCTCAGATAGCCTTGTATAAATTGCTTTATATTTCTAATCCTCAGGTTTCTCATCTATAAACTGAGAATAAAAATATCTAACCAATAGTACAGTTGGTAAGATATATAATATACTATATCACAGTGTCAGGAACATAATAATTTCCCCCTAAGTGGAAGAATCATAGCTAATAACTTATTACTGAAACTTAATTAAGAAAATTGAGTTACAGTTCACAGGTTATTTCTAAGCTGAATGATTGTAACTGTCATATGGAATCATGCTCTTTCTCCCTAATGGTTAGAGATGTTGGTTAACCCTGGATATGTCTCAACACCTGCAAAATTGTACAACAAGTAATGTCCTGGACTATAACTGTATTATTTAAACTTTAAAGAGAGAGGGAGATGTGATCAAACTACAGTTTTGGAGGTCAAGAACTCATGGCTTCTGCTGTAGTCCTTCCCATCTGATTTGCAGTGAAGCAAGGATTCCTCTGAATTGAGGAAGATGATTAAGAGAGAGCACAAGATAGCTCCAGGAGGGAGGGTGTTGAGCTAAAGACATCCTGTTGATGAGAATCCTTGCAACTTCTTCTTGGATCACAATAACAATATTACCCGTATTTACCATTTATTGAGCACATACTCATTACATTAAAACCTTCCTGCATATTACCTTATTTAATTCTCACACAACCTGTAAGCTCTGTTAAGATCTTAACAGATAGCATTTAAGAGCACAGTATCAACATAGTTTAAATGGCCATATTACCCAAAGCAATATATAGATTTAATGCATTTTAATCCCCATCTAAATCACAATATATTTTTTTTAAAGAAATAGAACAGCCCTGGTCATGTGGCTCAGGCAGTTGGAGCATCACCTTGTACAACAAAAGGTTGTGGATTCAATCCCTGGTAAGGGCACATCCCTAGGTTGCAGGTTCTATTCCCAGCCTGGGTGCATACAGGAGGCAAAGGATCAATGTCTGTTTCTGTCTCTCTCTCTCCCTCTCTTTCCCCCCTTTTTCCTCCCTCCCTCCCTCCCCCCCTCCCTCCCTCCCTCCCTCCCCCCCTCCCTCCCTCCCTCCCTCCCTCCCTCCCTCCCTCCCTCCCTCCCTCCCTCCTTCCATCTTCACTCTCTAAAAACCAATGGAACATATTCTTTAGTGAGTATTTAAGAAAAGGAAGAAATAAAACCAAAATTTTTCAGATTTTTATGAAACCAGAACAGACCTTGAATAGCCAAAGCAATCCTGAGATAAAAGAATGAAGCCAGAGGTATCACACCACCTGACTTCAAATTATAATAGAGAATTACAATAATCAAAACAGCATGTTGTTGGCAGAAAAGCAGAAAAGAGACCAATGGAACAGAATTGAGAGCCCAGAAACAAAACCACATGTATATGGACAAGTAATTTTTGACAAAGAAGCCAAAAACTCACAATGGAGAAAATAAAGCCTCTTCAATAATTGGTTCTCAGGAAATTGGAAAGCTACATACAAAAGAATGAAACTACATTATAGTTTTTCCATGTACATAAAATGGGTCAAATACCTAAATATAAGATCTGAAACAATAAATTCCATGGAGGATAGCATAGGTGCTATACTTATGGACCTGGGTCATATAGAACATTTTATGAATTTGAGCACAAAGGCAAGGAAGTAAAGGCAAAAATAAATGAATGGGACTATATCAAACTAAAAAGCTTCTGCACAGCAAAAGAAACCAACAACAAGGCATCCCACTAAATGGGAGATGATATTTGCAAACAGCAGCTCTGACAATAGGTTATATCCAAAATATATGAAGAACTCATACAACTCAGAACAATCCAGTTAAAAAATGGGCATATATGCACAGTCCATGGACACAGACAACAGACAGGGGAAGAGCTGAGGAGTGTTGGGAGATGGGGTGAGGGTGTAAAGGGAGGAAAATGGGGGACATCTCTAATACTTTCAAAAATAAAATAAATAAATAAAAACAAAAACAAAACACACACACAGACAAAAAAAGGGGGCCAGAGGGCCTGAACACCTCTCCCAAGAAGACATACAAATGGCCAACAGATGTAGGAAAAGATTCTCAACTTCATTAGCTATTAGGGAAATGCAAATAGAAACTACAATGAGATACTATCTCACACCTGTTAGAGTGGTGAATTTCAACAAGAAAAGAAATAACAAGTGTTGGAGAGGTTGTAGAGAAAAGGGAACCCTCATTCACTCTTGGTGGGAATGTAGACCGGTACTGCCACTTTGGACAGTTGGCTGGAGGTTTCTCAAAAATTAAAGAATAGAAATACCATATGACCCAGCAATCCTTCTCCTAGGTATCTACCTGGAAAGTTTAAAACATTTACTTGCAAAGATATATGCACCCCTATGTTCATTGCAGCATTATTCACAAGACATGGAAACAACCAGTGTCCTGTGATAAAGGACTGGATAAAGATGATGTGGTTTATACATACAATGGAATACTACTCAGCCATAAGAAAGGATGAAATACTGCCACTTGCAAAAACATGAATGAAACTTGAGAATATTATGCTCAGTGAAATAAGTCAGTTAGAAAAAGCTAAGAACCATATGATTTCACTCATGTGTGGGATATAAAACTGAAACTCATAGACACAGACAACAGTGTGGTGGGGAGTATAGGGGGCCAAATATTTGGTGATGGATGATTATTTGACTGTTGGTAGTGTGCACAAAAATGCAATATAAAAATTATGTGTCATATAAATGTTCACTTGAAACCTATATGATCTTATTAACCAATGTCACCCCAATAAATTTTAAAAATATATAAAATAAATAGTAAAACCTTTAACAAAAGCTTCATATTATCTGACTTTAATTAAAGTTCCATAAACCTATTGTAAGATAAACAAGTTATATAAACTTTGAAACATAAGTCACTCATCTTCACCATAATACAAACTGTATAGGTTTAAAAACTTTTTTTGAAAGCAAAGAACACTCTAAAAGATAATTTTTTGAGAGCCTGACAACTAATGTATGAACTCCACCTAACTTGAAAGGCTCTTGCAGGTTGTGTTCTCTGAAACAGAGATTATAGAGAACAGAGAAGGTTATATATAGCCTGAAATGGAGGTTATAGTGTGTTAGATATTTATTGAGTGCCTTTGGAATCTACACCTGTGGAAGGAAAAGAAAGGAAGCAGGATTGGCAAGAGCACCAAACCTGTAGTGCAGGTTCAGCGGTAACTTTGACTGATCCCATAGGGTGCTGAAGGGCTAACCTGACTCCAGGTATACCTGACTTTGGGCAGTATAACTGGATTTTCCACTCCTACTTCTATTAATCATTTAATGTGCCCCTGCCACAATAGGTGTGTCATTTGGTGAGGCAGTTCTCTGTAGCTGAGGCAATCCCTGAAGAGGTTGGAAGCTAAAAGCTGTCTCTTATCTACATTATCAACAGCTGAGGAATAAAGCATTCACCTTTTAAAGGGGGATCTGAATGGTTCATTATAGAGCCACAAAAATTTTTCCCCCAAACTCTAGCTACAATTATAATGAGCTCAGAGTTATTTAATTGTTAATGTGGGACATCCCTCTTTTTTTCCTAAGTTGATCATTGCACTAGATATCATTTACCCCACACCGCAAAATTCAAAAAGCAAATACTAATGTAATTTTCTGAGACAGGATTGCCAATGTTTTCATATTCATTTCAATTTCATTAAAAACCTTTTATTTATTTTTTAAATTTATTTTTGAAGTACCATTGACAAACGGTATTATATTAGTTTCAGGTGTGCAACATAGTGATTGGACATTAACATGCCTAGTGGAGTGATCACCTTGTAAATCTGACACCATACATAGTTTTAAATATTATTGACTATATCCCCTATCCTGTATTTTATATGCCTGTTAATATTTGTAAAAACTGCAAATTTGTACTTCTTAATGCTTTTACTATTTCACCCATCCCCCAAACCCTTCTCCCATCTGGCAACTATCAATTTGTTTTCTGTATCTTTGAGTTTGTTTCTGTTTTATATGTTCATTTATTTGTTTTTTTTTTAGATTCCACATATAAGTGAAATCATATACTATTTGTCTTTCACCATCTGACTTATTTTACTTAGCATAACACCCTCCTCCATCTGTGTTGTTGCAAATGGCAAGATTTCACTTTTTATAGCTAATTTTCCATGATAAATTATATATGTGTGTGTGTGTGTGTATACACACACACATACACCACATCTTTTTCTATTCATTTATTGATGGGAAACTTAGGTGGCTATTGTAAATATTGCTGCAATAAACATAGAGGTGTAACTATTTTTTGGAATTGCCTTTTTAGATTTATTAGATAAATACCCAGAAGTACAATTGCTGGGTCATATGGTAGTATTATTTTTAATTTTTGGAAAAACCTCCATACCATTACTCATCTGGCTGCACCGATTTACAAATGTACCAACAGTGCATGAGGGTTCTCTTTTCTCCACATTCTTGCTAACTTGTTTGTTGGTTTTATTGATAATAGCCATTCTGACATGTATGAGGTGATATCTCATTGTGATTTTACTTTGAAATTCCTTGATAGTTAGTGATGTTGAGCATTGTTTCATATGGCTTTGGTCATCTGCATTTCCTCTTTGGAGAAGCATCTATTTTGGTCTTATGCCAATTTTTTAAATTGGATTTTTTGTCTTTTTTATCTTAAGTTATTGATTTCCTTATATATTTTGAAATAACCCCTTATTGAATGCATCATTGGTATCTTCTCTCAATAAATATGTTGTCTTCTTGTTTTGCATAGTTTACTGTGCAAAAACTTTTTTGTTTGATCTAGTCCTATTTGTCTATTTTTTTGTTTGTTTTGCTTGCTTAAGGAGACATATCCAATATAGTGTTGCTAATGGAGATGTCAGAGTTTACTGCCTAGGTTTTCTTCTAGGAGTTTTATGGTTTCAGATTTTGGGTTTTTTTGTTTGTTTGTGGTTATTTTAATATATTTTTATTGATTTCAGAGAGGGGAAGATAGAGGGAGAAAGAGATAGAAACATCAATCATGAGAGAGTCATTGATAGGCTGCTTCCTGCACACCCCCTGCTGGGAATCGAGCCCACACCCAAGCATTGTGCCTGACCTGGAATCTAAACAGGATCTCCTGGATCACAGGTCAATGTTCAACTGCTGAGCCACGCCGTCTGGCTATAGTTTCAGGTTTTACATTTAAATCTTCAATACCATTTTGAGTTTGTTTTTGTATATGGTGTAAGGAAATGATCTAGTTTCTCTTTTTTGTATGTGTTTATCCAGTTTCCTCATCATTTATGGAAGAGTGTCTTTACCCAATTGTATATTCTTGCCTTATTTCTCACAGATTAAATGAGCATATAGGTTTATTTTGGGGCTCACTATCCTGCTCCATTGATCTATGTGTCTGCTTTTATGTTGATACCATGCTATTTTCATTATTATAGCCTTGTAGTATAGTTTGATATTAGGTAGCCTGATACCAACAGCTTTGTTCTTTCTTAAGATGTCTGTGACTATTCAAGGTCTTTTGTAGTTTCATATAAATTTTAGGCTTATTTGTTCTAGCTCCATCAAATACACCATTGGTATTATGATAGGGTGTGCATTGATTCCGCATAGATTGCAACAGGCAGTATGGGCATTTTAATGTTAATTCTTCATATCAGAATGTCCTCCATTTATTTGTATCTTCAATTTCTACCTTTAATGTCTTATATTTTTCTGAGTAAAGGTTTTTTTTACCTCATTGGTTAAATTTATTCCTAGGTATTTTTTTGATGCAATTTGAAATGGGACTGCTTTCTTAATTTCTCTTTCTGATAGTTTGTTATTGGTGTATAAAATTGCAACTGATTTCTGAATATTAATTTTGTATTCTAATACTTTACTGGATTCATTTATTAGTTATAATAGTTTATTGGTGGAATATTTAGGGTTCTATATGTATAATTTCATGCCATCTACAATTAATGACAGTTTTACTTCTTCCTCTCCAATTTGGATGCCTTTTATTTATTATTCTTGACTGATAGCTGTTGCTAAGACTTTCAATACTGTGTTGAATAAAAGTGGTGAAAGTTTCTTGCTCCTGATCTTATAGAAACAACTGTCAACTTCTCATCATTGAGTGTGATGTTAGCTGTGATTTTGTCATATGCGACCTTTATTATTTTGAGATTGATACCTCTCTCTCCACTCTGCTCAGAATTTTTTTAAATCATAGATGAATGCTGGATTTTGTCAAATGCTTTTTTATATCAATTTATATGATCAAATGGTTTTTATCTTTCATTTTTTTAAACATGGTGTACCCCGGCCGGGCATGGCTCAGCGGTTGAGCGTGGACCTAGGATCCAGGCGATCAGGGTTCGATTCCCGGTCAGGGCACAGGCCTGGGTTGCAGGCTAGGCAGCTGACCAATGACTTTCTCATCATTGATGTTTCTATCTCTCTCTCTCTCCCTCTCCTTTCCTCTCTCTTAAATCAATACAGATATGTTAAAATAAAATAAAATAATAAAATAAAATAATAAAATAAAATAAAAATAAAATAAACATGGTGTATCATGTTACTTGTTTTGCGACACCCAGAAATATATCTCACTTGATTATGATGTATGACCTTGTTATTGTATTGCTGAATTAAGTTTGCTAATTATTTTTTGAGGATTTTTGCATCTATGTCTTCAGAGATATTGGCATATATGCATTTTGTAATGTCTTTGTCTGGTTTGGGTATCAGGATAATACTGGCCTCATAAAATGAGCTTGGAAACCTTCCCTCCTCTTGAATTTTTGAAATAGTTTAAGAATTATAGGGATTAATTCTTCTTTGAATGTTTCGTAAATTCTCTTGTGAAACCATCTGGTCCAGGACTTTAGTTTGTTGGGGATGTTTCGATTACTGATTCAATTTCTTTATTAGTTATTGGTCTGTTCAGAATTTTCTGTTTCTTCTTGTTCCAGTGTTGGAATATTGTATGTTTCTAAAAATTTATCAAATTCCTCCATGTTGTTCAGTGTTTTGGCATATAATTGTAGATTTTTTAAAATAATTTTTTGTATTTCTGTGGAGTTGGTTGTCACTTCTCTTTCATTTACAATTTACTTATTTGGGCCCTCTCACATTTTTTCTTGATGAGTGTACATAAAGGCTTCTCAAATTTGTTTATCTTTCAAAAAACCATCATTGATGTTTTCTAATTTTTTTGACTCCATTTTGTTTATTTATGCTCTAATCTTTGTTATTTTCTTCCTTCTACTCACTTCAGACTTTGTTTGTTGTTGTTTTTCTCATTCCTTAAGATGTAAGTTTAGATTGTTTATTTGAGATTTTTCTTGTTTCTTGAAGTAGGCCTGTATTGCTATGAGTTTCCATCTTAAATTTTTTTGCTGTGTGCCATAGATTTTTGGGTTGGTGTTTTCTGATTTTTTAAAAATTTATCTCTATTGCTGAAAGTATTACAAATGTTCCCTGTTATTCCCCCATTGATCCCCTCCACCCCACATCCACATACCCCCAGACCTTCACACTATTGTCTGTGTCCATATATACATGGGTTATGTATATATGCATATAAGTTCTTTGATTAATTTCTCCCTACCCACTCACCCTCCCAAGTAACTTTTGGTTTTCTTTCTCCATCTCATTTTTAAACCATTCATTGTTTAGTAGAATATTATTTAGCCTCCACATTTTTGAGTTTTTCAGGGTTATTTTAATAATTGATTTATAGTTTTATAGCATTGTGATTTAATAAGATGCTTGATATAATTTCAATCTTCTTTAATTTATTGAGATTTGTTTTCTGTCCTATCATAGTCTACCCTAAAAAATCATTCATGTTCACTTGAAAAGAATGGACATTCTGCTACATTTGACTGAAGTATTCTAAAAATATTTCTTAAGTTCATCTGCTCTCATATGTTATTTAAGGCCACTATTTCCTTGATGATTTTATGTCTCAATGATCTATCCATTGATGTCAATGTGGTGCCAATATCTCCTACTATTAATATCTTACTGTCAGCCTCTCCCTTTATGTTAATCAGTGACTGCTTTCTATATGTAGGCACTCCTACTATGGGTACCTAGATGTTTACAGAAGTTATATTTTCCTGTTGGATTTATCCCTTTATCATTATATAATACCACTGTTTATCTCTTGTTACAGTATTTTTTTAAGGTCTATTTTGTCTGATATAATTATTGCTACCCCAGTTTTTCCCATTACATTGCATAAACTATCTTTATCCGTCTGTTTTCATTCTCTGTGTGTCTTTCAATCTGAAGTGGGTATCATGTAGGCAGCATATTTATGGATTTTGTTTTTCAAATCCACTCAGCAACTCTTTTTTTCTTTTTTATAGAAGTATTTACTCCATTAACACTTATTGATAGGTATGTAGTTATTGCCATTTTATTGTTTTATGATTGTTTTTACAGTTATTTACTGTTCATTTTCTATTTTCTTGATCTCTTTTCTTGTATGTTGATCACTTTCTCTGTTGCCTTCTTTGGATTCATAACTTTTGGTATATCTCATAGATTTTTGGTTTCTGGTTACCATGTGCTTCATATATAGCAAGATTTGTTTATACCAGTGTATTTTAAGTTGATGGTCATTTGTGAACACATTCTGAAATACCTACCATTTTTATTCATCCCATCCACATTTATGTTTTTGTCTTCAACCTTTACTTCCTTAGTGTGTATGTGTTTGTATTTTTCCTTAATTAATTGTTATAATTACACATTGCTCTTCTTACCTTTCTTTTTTAATCTTTGTACTCACTTTATAGTTGGTTGATCCACTACTTTTACTAAATTGTTTGTCAGTGAGAATATTTTTTTTCTATAATTTCTTATTCATATTTTTTATATTTGTACTCAAAGAAGTCCCTTTATTTCTCAAAATACTTGTTTAATGGTGATGAATCCTTTTAGCTTTATTATTATTATTATTATTTTCTGGGAAACCCTTTATCTTTCCTTTCATTCTTCACGAGAGCCTTGCTGGGTAATCTTAGTTGTAGATTTTGCCTTTCATCACTGAATATTTAGTGCCATTTCCAACTACCCTGCAAAGTTTCTTCTGAAAAATCAGCTGATAGTCTTATTGGAGCTGCCTTGTTACTGCTTTTCTCTTACTGCTGTTAAGATTCTCTTTTTGTCTTTAACCTTTGCCATTTTAATTATAATGTGTTGTGGTGTGGGCCTCTTTGGGTTCATCTTGTTTGGAACTCTCTGCACCTCCTGGAATGGTATGTCTGTTTCATTTTCCAGCTTAGGGAAGTTTTCAGTCATTATTTCTTCAAATAGGTTTTCATTTCCTTGTTCTCTTTCTTCTCCTCCCATCACCCCTATGATGTGACTGTTGGTACACCTAGTGCTGTTTCAGTGGTCCCTTAAACTATCCTCATTTATTTCTATCCCCCTCCCTTTTTTGCTGTTCTGATTGGGTGTTTTTTCCTTACCTTGTCTTCTGACCACTAATTTGATCCTCTGCTTCATCTTATCTGCTGTTTGTTTTCTCTAATGTATTCTACATTTCAGTTATTGTATTATTTACTTTTGACTGATTATTTTTTATGTTTTCTATATCCTTTTTTATATTACCTATCTATTTGTTGAAGTTTTTCACTGCATTCATCTGTTCTTTCCTTAAGTTTATTAAGCATCCTTATAACTGGTATTTTGAATTCTATATCTGGTAGATTGCTTGTCTCTATTTTGTTTAGTTCTTTTTCTGGAGTTTTGTCCTGTTCTCTCATTTGTGACATGTTTCTTTGTGTTCTTATTTTGGCTGCCTCCCTGTGTTTGTTTCTATGAATTAGGTAGGTTTGCTATGTTTACTGGTTTTGACAGACTGGCCTTATGTAGTATGTGTCCTGTGGGGTCCCATTGTACAGTCTGCCTGGTCACCTGAGCTGGGTGCTCCAGGGGTGTCCCATGTATAGGTTGTGTGTGCTCTCCTGTTGTAGTTGGGTCTTGATTTCAGCTGGCATGTCAGTGGGTCTGCTTTACCCTCACACTGGCTGGCTGTGAGGACTGGAAGTGACTACAGTGGACAAACTGCTGTTTGAGGGCTGACTCTAGGGAACAGGATTACCTTTAATGGGGCTCAGATGCCAGCTGATTCTGTCCTTGAGTGTGCCATTTGTGGAGCTTGTTGGGTGGGGCTCTGGTATATTCTCATGCTGGACAGTGGGTGTGCTGAGTATGGGCTTGTTGGGAGGGGCTCCAGTATTGGCCAAGTTCAGCCACCACTTGTGCCAGGGTTGCAGTCACTTGGTAGACATTACAAAGTGATCTGTACTACAAAGTGAAGTGTAGCCTTTGTTCTGGATTTCAAGTGTCTTCAAAGAGGCTATGCTGCTAAATGAGGCTTTCTGCCACTTGCACCAGGCTTGGAGCTATCTGATTATAGTTACAATACCAGTTTAAATGGGTTTCCACTTGTGATGGGGTTGCAGCTGATTGGCAGGACTACAGTGAGTGTCAAGGTCAGCCTCTGATTGTTTGGAATTGTGTACCTTTGGGAATGTCTGCAGTGCAAATCTAGGAAATCCACCATTTGTATGGTGTTTGCCATCCTTTGAATGAACCTGAAGCATAAGTGGAGTAGCCACTGGAAGAGGCTTAAGCCATGTAAGCAGGTTGGGTGGGGTGGGTTCTCAGGGAATCATCAGGGAGCTGGCATTGTGTTAGTCAGATTAATGGCAAGCATGTATTTATTGCTTGCCTTTTCTGGGCCAGCTAAGTGGGAGGAGGGTTACAACAAGGAAACAAATGGACACTGCCAGTACTTCTATCCCTGGAGAGAGTTAACCCAACCCCTGCGCCTCCAGCCCTTACCTTTAATTTTGTAAATTTATTTCCTCCTCATATGTCCTTACTGTTTTTTGCACTGCTGCCCCTGAGCTGGAACTTAGAGTGACTGACTGAGTTTGTGCAGGGTTTTTAAGAGCAGCATCTCCATCTCTAGCAATTCTTTTTCTTTCTTGGACACAATCCTGCTGGTTTTCACAGCTAGATGTTAAGGGGATTCCTCTTCCTGGCACCATTGCCCCTCATTAAAGACCTTTTGAATAGCCATGGACTTTTGGTGTTTCAGTGAATCTTTTAAACATAACATTGAGATTATAATTTGGTAGCATAATTTTTAATTCAAAGAACTTAATTTCCTTCAGAGTTTTATTTATTTCTTCCTTTGATTTCTGAAGAGAGAAACCAGAATCTTAGAAATGTTCATCTAGCAACCACCACACTGCTGTTTGTGTCCATGAGTTTTAGTTTTTTATCTCACATATGAATGAAGTCATATGGTTCACATGGTGATGGAGAAGATATGACTTTGGATGGTGGGCACACAGAGCAATATACAGATCTTGTAACATAGAAACCCACACCTGAAACCTATATGTACATATTAACCATTGTAACTCCAATAAATTTAATACAATTTTATTTAAAAAATAAGGCAATTATCATGGATTATTCAGGTGGGCCCAATGTAATCACAAAGGTCCTTAAAAAAGAGAAATGTCCGTATAGTAAAAGAAAGAAAGGAGCTAGATATGAGGAGGTCAAGGCTCTTTAGCACCTGTGAGATTGAAAGGGGGGCTATAATCATAGAATTTATGGTACTTTCTATGACCAGAATTGTTTCAGAGTCTTTTTTTTAAATATAAGTAAAATTCACATTTTCAAATCAACAATTTACAAAACTAGATTTATAACATTTAATTGAAGATCTCAAAGTATGACATTTAAAAAGCTTTTTAAGCCTTAGGCTAAGTGTCTCTTTCTACTTTAAAACAATTTGTCATTTATTTCAGAAATAGAATTGATACGAGAGCAATAGTTCTCATAATTCATCACTGAAAGATGAAAATATTTTTTTAAATCTCTATTTCTCCTTGGATATGGCTGTGCAGTGGATATGTATTTGGCCAGTATAAACTGATTAATTTCCTTTATACTGGACTTTATATTTTATAGTGGGCCCAGAACAGAGCCTTTTCCAGAGCAATATGGTTGTGACAGAGGAAGAGGAACCCAGATGTCTTGCCTTCAAGTAGTTTGTAATATTTCACATTTTATATTGCTGACTTATTTTTCTTCAAAAAGATACTAAAATTATTATGACTCAGGTGTAATTAGATGGAGTTCTTGATTTTCAACAAATTAAAACAACATTACTGCTAACATGCTGCTGCTGCTGATGATGATGACAATGAAAATGCTTTTTCTGAAAGAGGCTGAAAAGGGAGTAACACTTAAACATTCACATTTTAAGGGACCGTTTGCTTTTGATTAGTTTCTAATCCAAATGCCCAAATGGAATGTTTGCATAAGGATCAGCAGCTCTTCTGTGCAGATATAGAAGTAGTTATGAGCATCGATGACAATCAGGAATGAAGTGTTTTGAGGACCTTAAGAAATTGTTATAGCACATTGACAAACTCTGAATATAGAGAGAGGAAGAGAAAGAACATGAATGTGTTTGGTTCAGTTTTAATTCTTAAACAAATATGAAGAAAAAGTATGGGAAGAAGTTGGCACATGTAATAACTGTAATAGAGTATCTGAATATAAAAGGTGCCCTAGAAATTTTTTTTTTTTTTATAAATTGATTTATACAATTTTCTTTTGTTTTCTTCATAGATATTACTAAAGCTGAAGTTTTGATTAGACAATTCTTTAGGATTGGCATGACCTGCTGCTCCAGAATCAGTAGAGGCAAGCAGATACAATAAAAGGGCCCAGGGCAAAGAGGCCAGAGCCTGCTGGAGCAGCATGTGAGAGGAAAACACAAGGGGTTTTTGTTTAGACTTGGAACTACTAGAAGCACATACTCCATCCTCCTGCTCCCTCTGATTAATCAGGAAAAATTAGGAAGAAAGCAATGATTATAATTATCTTGCTGACCTCACACTTTGGCTCTGAAGACCACTCAGCCTAAATAAATCTCTTTTTACTCCCAAACAGAAGCTTTCATAGGTTAGGTGCTCTGACTAAAGAGGTTAATAGGGACAAGGGTAAGGATTTTTTTTTAGTTACACAAATGTCATTGCAGTTGTCCAAGGAATTGTTCAGTATTTGTGTTCTAAATGCCCAGCATATACGGTATATCTCAGCTTCTTTGGTATCAAAAAAGGTTTGGTGAAGTACCATTTGATCCATGGAGTATGATAACAAACCTGCCAGATTTTATATTATGGTGTCTTTTGTCTTTAATTACACTCAATAATTACATTGTTTTGTAAAGTAATATCAAGAGGCCATCTTTGGATTTGTACTAAAATTGTAGTTAACATATGGAGATCACACTATGTAAAATATTACTATTGGCAGTTAAAGGATACTCAGGAACTTAGAACTTCAACAAAGAGATAGAAAATATAAAAAGGACATAGAAACCATAAAAAAAGAACCAGTCAGAAATGAAGAGTAAAATATCTGAAATGAATAATACACTAGGAAAAAAATCAACAGAAAAATCAGAGGATGGAATCAGTGGTTTAAAATACAAGGTGGCAGAAAACACCCAATCAAGAGAAGCAAAAAGAAAAAAGAATTCTAAAAAATGAGAATAGTTTAAAGGACATTAAGTTTAACAACATCCACATCATAGTGGTACCAGAAGGAAAAGAAAGAGAACAAGAGATTGAGAACATATTTGAAGAAATAGTCACTGAAAACTTCCCTAACCTGGTGAAGGAAAAGGCACACAAGGCCAGGGAACACAGAGAGTTCTAAACAAGATGAACCCAAAGAATTCCACACCAAGACACATCATAATTAAAACAGCAACGGTTAAAGAGAGAATCTTAAGAGTAACAAGGTAAAAGCAGTTAATTGGCTACAAGAGAGCTTCCATATGACTAACAGCTGATACTTCAACAGAATTTTGGATTGGTACAAAACATTCAGAGTGAGGAAAACAAGGAACTACAAACAGCACCATGTTATCCAGCAAGGCTATTATTGAAAATTGAAGGAGAGATAAAGAGCTTCCCAGGCAAGAAAAAGCTAAAGTAGTTCATCACCACACCTATTATATGAAATGTTCAAGGGATTTCTTTAAGAAAAAGAAAAGACTATATATATATGAATAAATATATATATGAATACAAAATGGCAATAACTATGTATCTATGCATAATCACTTTAAAAGAAAATGGCAAAAATGCTCCAATCAAAATGCATAAAGTAGCTGAGTGGATAAGAAAACAAGACCCGTATATATGCTGTCTATAAGATACCCACTGAAAATCAAACGATGTACATGCTAAAAATAAAGGTATGGGAATAGATATCTTATGTAAAAGAAAAAAAAGCTGAGGTACAATACTTAGACAAAATAGACTTTAAAATCTAGGCTATAATAAGAGAAAAAGAAGGACATTACATAATGATAAAGGTATCAATCCAACAAGAGGATATACATCTTATAAGCATTTATGCACAAAACCTAGGAGCAACTAAATGTGTAAAATAAATACTGATGAACATAAAGGGAAAGACTGATAGTAATACAGTTATAGTAGAGGACTTAACTCCCCATTGATACCAATGGACAGATCTTCCAGACAGAAAATCAACAAGGAAACAGTGGCCTTAAATGACACATTAGACCACATGGATTTAATTGATATTTTAGAACATCTCACCTCAAAGTAGCTGAATATTCACCCTTTTCAAGTGCACATGGAACATTTTCCAGAATGGACTACATGTTAGGCAACAAAACAATATTCAATTTAAGAAGATTGAAATCATATTATGTATCTTCTTTGATCCTAATGTTATAAAACTACAAATCAATCAATCACATTAAAAAAACCCCTGAAAAACACATAAACATATTGAGGCTAAATAACATGGTACTAAACAATGAATGGGTTAACCATGAGATCAAGGAAGAAATCAAAAGATACCTTGAGACAAATGAAATAAAAACACAACAACCCAAAATCTATCGGACACAGTGAAAGCAGTCCTAGAGAGAATTCATAGCAGTACAGGTCGACCTCATGAATCAAGAAAATTCTCAAATAAACAATCTAAAATTACACCTAAGGGAACTAGAAAATGAGCAACAAACAAAGCCAAGAGTGAGTAGAAAGAAAGAAAGAATATAGATCTGAGTGGAAATAAACAAAACAGTCTAAAAAAACAATACCAAAGGTCAATGAAACCAAGAGCTAGTTCTTTGAAAAGATAAACAAGATTGATATCCTTTAACCATACTCATCAAGAAAAAAAAAGAGGACACATGCATAAAATCAGAAATGAAATAGATTGACAACTGACACCACAGAAATTCAAAGGATTATATATAAAAAAAATCTACAATTATATTCCAACAAATTGGACAATCTGGAAGAAATGAATAAATTCCCAGAAACATACACTCTTCAAAGACTGAATAAAAAAGAAACAGAAAATCTGAACAGATCAATTAATCACAACCAAGAAAATTAAATCAGTAATCAAAACACTCCCAACAAAGTCCTGTACGGAATGGCTTCACTGGTGAGTTTTATCAAACACTCAAGGAAGATTTAATACCTGTCCTTCTCAAACTGTTCCAGTAAGTGCAAGATTCCTTTGGAATCTTCCTCCTGGATTGTTAGATGATTCATATATGTAAAAACACTGAAAGAGTAAACAACTATGTGTATATTAGACTCATATCTTCATTGGCATTCACTTGCCTATTATAGCTTTTTTCAAATTATCAAGTACAATCTTACATACTTTCTAAAATACTCAAGCATTTCATTGTTATTATAGATTCACAAAGTGAAATTTGAAGAAATGTAAAAATGCTTTATAACCTATAAAATACAATATAAGTATTTATTAATAAAAATAATTATCAGTCATAATCTCTTTTTATTTTCAGGAGAACTGATATCCACTATTCATTAGTCTTTTCATTTTGTATTGAAAAACAAAAAGAATGCAAGAGTGAAGTGTGTGGAGTCTGGAGCCAAATTGCCTGGGTTCATACCTCATTTCTACCATTTACTAGTTGTGTGATTTTAGGGAAATACCTTAATCTCACAGTGCTTCAGTTTTCTCATCTATAAAGCACTGATAATAATGTTACTTTCTCTTAGAGTTGTGAGAATTGAGATAGTAAATATAAAGCACTTGAAAGAGAGCCAAGAATATACTATCTATCCATTGAATGTCAGCTTTCTTTACTGAGGTCCTCTGGAAGTTTCTAATCTGTTCCTACCTCCTAATACGTAAAGGGTTCCTTAAATATCTGGGCCATCAGGAATTTTACTATCTAGATTTGACATTTCAGACAGTTTTGCACCTGTTAATGATTTTGTGGCCCCTAGAGTAGAGTCTTCAGGAGCCACACTCAATTAGCTAGATCTTGAAGCTCAACATTAACAAGTTGTACATCTTGGTGGCCTTTCTCTATTTGTCATAATTGCACTCATCCATTTTCTGTGAACCTCTTCAAGACTTACACAGAAAAAAAAATGATCTCTCTCTCCTATGTGCTCCTATAATGTACACCTCCCTTAGACACAAAGGCCTTTGTCAAATTAATTTTATAAGAGGAGCCCATATTGGGGTCTAGAATTGATGACAATTTTCTGATAGAGTCTACCTTACACAACTTGAGGAAGATTATTTTGTTTAGATTTTTAAAAAAATATGAGTAAGTATTACTATTTTCATATTTGGAAAAATGACTGCATGAGTTTATTATATAGCTAACAAGCATATTTATATATACAAACATTATAAAACAAAGTATATACTGGTTTATAACATTTAATTACTTTTATCTAAAAACTTGAGGGTAAGCCTCTGATAAATGTAACAAAATTCATTGTTTCTGAGGAAGTGTAGATTCTGCTTGTGACAATCTATTTATCATGTTTTGTTTATTCACCTTATTGTTCCATGCAATTCTGCCTGAAACAGTCTCAGTTTTATCTAGAGGTTTCTAACACAAATGGTATGCATATTAATCTCCATCTGCTCTTATAAATAGCTCACATGCACAATCATCATTAATTCATTTGCTTGACAAAACAAAGCTGATTATTATAGGATAGATTTTGGAAATACAGGGATCAGCAAAGCAGTCCTTGCTATTCAGGAAAATATATTATGGTATGGTGGGAGACAAAAATAGAAAATCAGTGAATACAATGAAGATTTGGAAAGCTCAGAAGCATGAGCCTCTAGCTGCAGGGAATGAAAATGAAACGCTTTTCTGAACCTGTTGTTACTGGGGTGAGCAGGGTCAGGGAATTCTTCCAAGAGGAGGTGCTTGAGTTGTGTCTTAAAATTTAGGTGGAGGTAAATATGTGGAGCAATTGTGTTCTTATAGACCTAGCTACTGAACATAAGTGCACAATGCTGGCACTTCCAATACATTTTCTACAAAATACTGACTTTCTATTTTTTCCAGGTCCACTTTCTGTTGACTGTCCCTTTTTTATGTACAAACATTGTGAATACTCTTTTCCTCTCGACTTTGTTCCAATACTGAGATTTTAACTTTTCCAGGCTTTGTCAGAAGAGAACAATTTCCAACAAGATTCCACCCAGAAAACGGAACTCTATTACACAAAAGTTGTTGACACTGAGAGTCTTTCTATCTTATACACATTAGGTTGTAAGTGTTTACATTATTGATTAATAAATTTGGAAGTGTTATTAAGTACTGCATAACTACTGGATGAGACCTCACAGCAACTGCCTTTTGTAAATGTCCCTAGAACATCACTAACTCACATAAAGATAAATCTTCTGAAGAAGGATCATGCCCTATCTATCTAAAACTTTACTAGCACATCGTCAAATATGTACTTAAGTCTCAATAATATTCCTTGAGTGGATAAATTTCTTATTATTTTACCAAATGACAATTTCATGATATGTTATGACAAATATTACTGGGTTTTGTGCTACACGATACCCAATAATATTGACATGTTATGATTTGGGTTAGGGGTTTTTCTTCATCATTAAACTCAAGCAGGATCACTTCACTTCATTGATTTAAGGAATCTAGCATAAGCTTTACATTTTTTGTTCAACACATTAATTTGTCAATCTCCCTTGGACTGTGAAAACTGAAAAGCAATATGGTGGGAAAGAAACAAGATGGTCATTGGAAAATAACATTTTATTTAGATATTACAAGGCTGAGACACAAAGAACTGTATTCTAATTGATAAATTTGTTTCTCACGGGTATGGTCTTGCAATTCTGAAACTATTTTATGTCTGTGCTAAGGTTCAACAAATAGGTTAATATGTTGCAGATAAATGAGAGCCAGGTTTTGTTATTGTCAGAAAAAGGAGTTACAAACAAGCAAAGGGGAATAATAACATGAGCATCAATGACACTTCAGTAGCAACAGGAATACCTAGTACCCAGATATTAATTTCTAAATACCATGCTCCTATAAATGAACTGAGGCTCCATTGAAAAATGGTTGCTTCTAGGGCTGAGGCAGGAAAAAGTAAGATGAGCCTGGAGCATGTTGTAGTATCAGAAAGTAAGAAAATGCTCAATAAATAAATAAAAAGAATGAGAGCATGTCAAAAGAACACAGATGCCAACCTAAAAAAAAGAGTTCCTAATAACTAATGCTGAAATAGTTTGAACAAAAGAGATAATAATAGAATTATAACTCAAGAATAAAATAAATACCCACAAATCCATGATAATATAAATAAACGATTGAATAAGTAGGGTTAAGACAAAACCAAAAATTTCCTTAAAGTATAATTCCAGGTAATAAATGTAGAAGGGATGAGAAAAATAGAAAATCACCATTAGATCACCACAGTAAAATTGCTGTGGGCAGAATTCACAGATGGATATGCTTAAATAAATTTGTAGACAAAATTTCAAGGAGAAAAAATATTTTTGCATTACCTCAAAGAGTCTCCTCATGGTATTTTTTAATTATTGTGACATATGGTATTTTTTAATTATATTAACATATGTCCCCAAACTCTTCAGTAATCCTCCCTGCAGATGAAGCTTAATCACCCTCATCTTGAACACGAATTGGACTTGTCAATTTGATTTACTTTTATCAAGTACAAGAGTGGAGAAAGCTGGCAGGCATGACTTCATCTAGTGATCAAGGTTAACATCATCTGTAATATTTGTAATAAGTCCTGTTGATATTGTTTAATGATAAATTGAGATGGCCACATTGCTTCTGTGGCATTCTTTACTCAAATACATAACCTTGGTTTGATCACGAGGAAAAGCAGACAGACCTGAAATGAGGGGCATTCATCAAAATACCTGACCAGTAACCTTCAAAAGTGTCAATGTCATAATACTTTCCAGTTCCCTCCATGCTGTCTCAAAGGGTAAGAGATCCTTCTTTTTTATATCTGCTTAGTATTCTATGGTGTAAATGTAGGACACCTTTTTTATCCACTCATCTGATAGGCATTTGGCCTGTTTCCAGATCTTAGCTATTATAAATTGTGCTGCTATGAACATAAGGGTGCATATTCTTTCTAATTGGTGTTTTGAGTTTTTACGATATATTCCTAAAAGTGGGATCACTGAGTCAAATGCCAGTTCCAGATTTAATTTTTTGAGGGAGCTCTATACTGTTTTCCGTAGTGCTAAGTAAAACAAGCCAGTCAGAGAAAGAGAAGTGTCACATGATCTTACTCACATGTGGACTCTAAAGAACAAAATAAACTGATGAACAAAATAGATCCAGAGACATATAGAAGCATGGAACAGACTCAAATCTCAGAAGGAAGGAAGGGGTGGGTGGGAAATTAACCAAAGAACTTATATGCTTATATGCATAACCCATGGACACAGACAATAGTGTGGTGAAAGCCTGGGGTGGGGGTTGAGGGGAAGAAGGGAAAAAAAAGGGGACATCTGTAATGCCTTCAACAATAAAGATAAATTAAAAACAATAAAGATCTGGCAAAAAAAAAAAAATGTGTAATTTGAATCATTCACACCAGACAGCTATTGTTTTGGTTGTTGTCATTTATAAATTTGACAATATAAGGGAAAATAGGTTAGTGCCCTGACTAAATAGTTAGGTATTGCATGTTTTGAAAATTCTTGGGTACACTAGTTACAAATTGTTGCATTAGAGAGAAAAATGGTAAAAAATTTTAATCAAGTCTGTACTTCAGTTAATAGTATTTTACCAGTGTTAATTTCTTATTTTTGAGGAAAAAAAAAAACATGCTTATGTATGAATCTAACAGGGAAAGCTAAGAGAACTCTATACTATCTTTTGCAACTCTTTCTGTAAATCTAAAATTATTTCAAAATAAAAAGTTAAAGAAAATGGTGGAAGTGTTTTAAATCCACCTCCTAGCATAGATTCTGCATTAACAAAGCCTTTTTTTAGATATTTTGGAAATGTTTACTAAAAGTGAGGAGAAATCAAGTGAGACACCAATTTACTTTTAATAAGATTAGTATAAGATTGTCTCCTGTTTTCTTACTACCTTCACCCATCTCCAACCCCTCCCCAGGGCCCCACCTATCCATTGTCTGTGTCTATGGGCTGTTCATATATGCTTATAAGCTGTTTGGTTAATCTCTTCCTGCCCTCTTTCGGACCTTCCCTCTGAGATCTGTCGGTCTGTTCCATGCTTCCATGCCTGTGGTTCTGTCTTGTTCATCAATCTATTCTGTTCCTTAGATTCTACATACAAGTGAGATCATTGTGATACTGAATGGCTTATTTTGCTTAGGTCCATTTTGCATAGACTCTCCAGGCCCACCCAAGCTGTCCCAAAGAGTAAGAGATTCTTCTTTTTTACAGCTGCATAGTATTCCATGGTATAAATGTCTCACAGCTTTTTATCCACTCATCTACTGATGGGCACTTGAGCTGCTTTTTAAATGAATTAATATATTTTATAGTAAAAATTTTACATAGCTATAAAATTATCTTCATTGATTTATAAGTGATCCCAGAACTCCCATCTAGCCAAATAATTTCCTTTGAGTATACATGTCATTTTTTATACTGTTTTTTCACTGTTTCCATCTTTTAGAAATGACCTTCTGCTATTTTCCTACCAGATATATATTTTTTATCTTTCAAAATGCAGTTCAAATATTATCTTTCTGTGAATCTCTCCAAGTATCTACAAATCTTACTATATTTTTTTGTTCTCATGATACAATACCTGATACTTTATATGGTTTTCTCACCATCTAAAAACATGTGCTTCCTAAAAGGAAGAACCATATTTAATTTTTTAATACTCAGTTTAGTGCCCGAAGACAGTAGAGGTTTAATGATGTTTCCATGTATGAATGAGAGAATTAATAACTGATTGTTTTACGTATCTGACATGGTTATTATATTCAATTACGGAATTGGAATAAAAGATTCATGTTGTTTTTATTTATAATTTCTCTTTTATTTTGCTTTCTTAACTTACTAGAACCCATGACTAAGTTTCATTTTATATACCTAAGTGATTACCTTATAAACACAATTCAAACAGCTTATTTAGTACTACATAATTATTGTTCCCAGTTGTAGTTTGAGAACATCTATTATGACCTTTTCATTCATTCTGTTTTGTGAGAAAGTTTCCACTATCTTTCAGGGTATCTTAAATAGATCTCCTGCTAGAGGAGAAAGATGCCCACTTTTTAAAATATTTGCCATTACAGAATTATCTTCCCCATTCAGCAAAAACAACTATAAGAAAAATTTTACATTACACTCCACAGTAACAATAAAATATATTCACATTTTTACATTTAAGGTATATTGCCTTATTTATTGCACAAATGAAATGTGGACTGAACTTTACGCTTAAACAAATGATCTTCCAAATATTTTCTGTCAAAAGAAGAGGTGATGTAATGCTTGGTCAGTTGAAGTTTGGTGAGATCACTCACTCACAAATGTATATATTTTTTATTAGTATTTATGTGTTATTGTGTCCATGAATTAGAAAAGTCAAGCCATTAAATAGAATGCAAATACTCTTGTGAGGCTCTTTACTTGAAATATAGACCATATGAAATTCATATTAATTTAAATCACAAAGTCTAAAGTATGTATATTGTATTATAATTTTATGGTATACATTGATTCATAATATAGCCAATATACTTATTTAATGTCCTGTTCTATTTATATAAGTGATTGATAAAAGTGCATTTCTATACAAATGTATATATTTTATCTTAGTAGTTCTTAAATCTATCATCTATTTATCTATCTATCATCTATCTATCATCTATCTATCATAGATCTATCATCTATCTATCCTTTGTTTTGGAGAATACCTCTAGCATAAGTAATTCATTCATATTTCCATTAATTTTATGAGAAACAGTTATATTTTCCCAGTCTGAGAACTGAAGCTGACAGAGCTAAATATTAAATACATGGGATGGTAGCAGATTATTAGAAATTGTTTCTCTCATAAGCTATGAGCCTAGCTGATTCATATATCCCCAATAGTGTGGAAATTAATTTCATAAATTTAATCTAAATATTTCTTGAATTTAAAAAACAACACTATGTAGTTATTACATTTTTATCACATATATCCTGGGATATGTGGGTCAATTTATAATTGTTTTAATAAAGGAATTTAAGCTTAATTTAAACAAATAACTGGAAGGCCCTCTGTGGGTATTAACTGGATGTGATTTCTGCCCAGTGTTCTGATTGTCAAAGTGTAGAAAATCAATGAAGCACAGTAAAGGGCAGGAGTAACTGATTTTCTTAAGGCAGCAAAATGTGTCCTTATCTCATTAGTGATCCTCATGAATGTATGAATGAGATTGCCACTGTGCCTACCTTCTATCCAGGAAAACCACAGCCAAGGGCACAGGCTTGGTGGAATCAACAGGGAAAGAAGACACTGTTGAGCTTGACTCTAGTCCACATGAAGAGACATGAGAGGTGTAAGAATAAGTGGGAGTACCCTGGTGCCCCAGGTCCCATATGGGGACATGGCAGGATCCTCTAATCCTGCTGGCAAAAATACCACTATTCTTAGCCTTTTTTTACTGATGGGTGGCAGGGTGTGCTGAGTAGAGAAGGACTCTGGCTTCTGGCACCATGTGCTTGCTGCACCCCCCTCTAGTATTAGTGCCAGGTGGGAGTTTAAATGAGGCAGTACACCTGTCAAACAGTAATCAGGTGTCATAACGTGAACTCAGGGAAAACAGAAACCTCCCATGGAGCAGAAGGACAAAAGCTAGCTTGATCTCGATTTTCAGTAGAATATAGACTGTAAAAGAGGGACATCACAATCCTTCTGACCTTTTGGGTTTTAAGCAGGAGGTGTCAGAATAGTTACCACAGGGATAACTGGCTTCTGGAAGGCAAGTGTTCATAGTAACATCTCTTTTGATCCTCCAATATTGGTTCTTTCTATCATTGTAAAGCAAAATTCACCAAGAATTGGATTGTTCACCCACTAAATAAATAAAGAATATTTTTTACAGATTATTTTTTTGAGTTTACATCCTGAAATTTTGCCACTTAGATATAGTGAAACTGAATATGGCCAGCATCAATTGCATACCTATGTATAAGCCACTTTTGTGTATCATATCACATTTGCATAGCAACAACCCTACATGTGAACAGCATCATCTACCTTGACATGTAGAGGGAATATGTCTCCAAGAAGAGAATAACTAACTTGAGGCTAAATTACAGAAGGAGATTTCAATAGCCCAATAGTTTTGGCTCCAAAACAAACACACCTTTCACTGTCTGTTTAGAAGACACACTAGTACAGCTCTAGTGTTTCAAACTTATGATAAGTGTAAAACTACCTGAGATACCTCAGACCAAAACTTACTGGGCTATTAATTTAAGTTATTGGATTACAATGTGCTTGCAGTATATTTAGGGTTAATTCAACTCCTGAACTTTTAAAATTACAGGAAACAAAACATCAGGACTGAAACTGCATAGCATTTATTATATGTATTCTAAGAGTCTAGCATCCTGTTTCACTTACTACATTATCTTGACTCTTTAACACAAAGTTCTGAGATAGTTGTGTTATCCCAATTTTACACATAAGGAAACATAACTTTGAGTTAAATAATTCTGTCCAGACTACAGTGGTTGAAAGCATCAACTTTGTGGAACAAACTAGCTCTGGATGAGTAAAAATCAAGAAGTGGGGTAGGGGGGGACAAAGAGGGTAATGGGAGCCATATAAATGATGAGAGAAGGAGATTAGACTCTGGAGGATAAGTACACAATGCAATATAAGGATGATGTATTATATACATAATCGTATACCTGAAATTTATATAATGTTCTTAACCAATGTTACCCCAATAATGTTCCAGCAGTTCATACAGAAAGTCTACGAGGTTTTTAGTATCATGGCATATTGGGATTTTAATTTTGAAATGAAAGTGGAAAATTCAAAACTAAAATTTGAACTCTTGTCTTCATTTATATGATAATTTTAATAAATCAGCAATTGTTTACAAAGCTAATAAACTGTTTCACCTGAGGTGATGTGGGCTCATATCAATTAGAATTAGAGCTTAATTCCTCAGTTCTCCTAAGGCAAAAGGATCCCTAAGAAACAGAGAAAATTAACAAAAATTTAAGAACTGTTTGTAATAGAGCCAGAGCCAGAATGGAGGATTCCACTCCTCTTGTTGAGTTGTATGAGTTCTTTGTACACTTTGGAAATTAGCCCATTATCAGATACATCCTTGGCAAATATGTTCTCCCAGACAGTGGGGTTTCTTTGTATTTTGAGGCTGATTTCTTTTGCAGTGCAGGAGCTTTTTAGTTTGATGTAGTCCCATTTGTTTATTTTTTCTTTTGTTTCTCTTGCCCTAGGAGATGGTATCAGTGGAAATTCCACTATGTGAGATGCCTGTGACTTTACTGTCTATGTTCCAGGATTTTTATGGTTTCATGACTTACATTTAAGTCTATTATCCATTTTAAATTTATTTTTGTGTATGAAGTAAGGTGCATACTTACTCATTTTTTTGCATGTACCTATCCAATTTTCCCAACACCATTTATTGAAGAGACTGTCTTTCCTCGATTGTATGCTCTTGACTCCTTTGACAAATATTAACTGACCATAATAGCTTGGGTCTATTTCTGGGGTCTCTGTTTTGTTCCATTGATCTATACATCTGTTGTACCAACACCGGGCTATTTGATTACATTGGCTTTGTAGTACAGTTTGTTATCTGGTAAAGTGGTCCCTCCCATTCTGTTCTTCTTTCTCAAGACGGCTGCAGCTATTCATGGTCTTTTTTGATTCTATATACATTTTTGGAATATTTTCTAGCTCTGTGAAATATGCTGTTGGTATTTTAATAGGAATTTCATTGAATCAACAGATTGCTTTGGGTAGTATGAACATTTTAATAATATTAATTCTTCCAATCCATCAACATGGTATATTCTTCCATTTGTTTGTATCTTCCTCTATTTCTTTTTTCAGTGTCCTGTAGTTTTCTGAGTACAGGTCTTTTACATCCTTGGTATCTAATTTTTTAGTTGCAATGGTAAATGGGATTGTGTTTTTAGTTTCTCTTTCTGAGAGTTCATTGTTGGTATATAAAAATGCCATCAATTTCCAGATGTTAATTTTGTATCCAGCTACATTGCCGAATTTATTTATCAAATCAAGTAGTACTTTGTTGGAGTCTTTAGAGTTTTCTGTGTACAGTAGCACATCATGTGCAAATAATGACAAAACTGTCACTACTTTCTTCTTTCCAGTTTGGATACATTTTATATTCCCTTCCTGCCTGATGGCTGTGGCAAGGCCTTCTTCCATTACTATGTTCAATAAGAGTGGTGAAAGCAGACATCACTGTCTTGTTCCTGTTTTTAAGGGAAATGGTTTCAGTTTTTGCACATTGAGTATGATGTTGGCTGTAGGTCTGTCGTATATGGCCTTTATCATGTTGAGGTATGTTCCCTCTGTTCTCACTTTGCCAAGAGTTTTTATCAGAAATGGGTACTGGATTTTGTTAAATGCTTTTTCTGCACCTATTGATATGATCATATTTTTTTGCCCTTCATTTTGTTTATGTGATATATCACATTTATTGATTTGTGAATATTGTACCAACCTTGCATCCCCAGAATAAATTCCACTTGATCGTGGTGTTTGATCTTTTTAATTTATTGCTGGATCCAATTTGCTAGTATTTTTCTTAAGGATATAGGCATCTATGTTCAGCAGGGATATTGGTCTGTAATTTTTTTTCTTTGTAGTGGCTTTATCTGGTTTTGGGATTAGGATGATACTGGCCTCATAAAAAATATTTTGGGAGACTTTTCTTCTCTTGAATTTTCTGGAATAGTTTGAATAGAATAGGTATTAATTCTTCTTTGAATGTTTGGTAAAACTACCCTGTAAATCTATCTGGTCCCAGAGTTTTGTTTGTTGGGAGTTTTTTTATTACTGCTTCAATTTCATTAGTTGTTATTGGCCTATTCAGGTCTTCTGAATCTTCCTAATTCTGCTTTGGAAGATTTTGTTTCTAAGAATTTATCCATTTCATCCAGGTTGTCCAGTTTGTTGAAATATAGTTGCTCATAGTATTTTCTTACAATACTTTGTATTTCTGTTGAGGCAGTTGTTATATCTCCTCTTTCATTTCTGATTTTGTTTATTTGGGTCCTCTCTCATTGTTTCTTGGTGATTCTGCCTAAAGGTTCATCAATCTTATTTATCTTTTCAAAGAACTGGCTCTTGGTTTCATTGATTTTTTTTTTGCATTGTTATTTTAGTTTTATGTCATTAATTTCTGCCCTGATCTTTATTATTTCCTTCCTTCTACTTCCTAAGGGCTTTCTTCCTGTTCCCTTGGTAATACTTTGTTGTTGCGATAGATGGTTTAGTAGAGCTTTTTCTTGTTTCTTGAGGTATGCCTATAATCCTATAAATTTCCCTCCTAGACTGCTTTTGCTGAGTCCCATAGATTTTGGGTTGTTTGTTCATTTTCATTTTTTTTCAGAAACTGTTTGATTTCTTCCTTGGTCTCATTGTTAACCCATTTATTGTTTAATAAATGCTATTTAGCCTCCATGCATTTGAATATTTTTGATTTTTTAGTCATTGATTTCAAGTTTTTGCCATTGTAATCCAAGAAGATACTTGATATGATTTCATTCTTCTTGAACTTCAGAGACTTGCTTTGTGTCCTACAAGTGGTCTGTTTTTGAGAATGTTCCATGTTGACTTGAGAAGAATGTGTATTCTGCTGCTTTGGGATGAATTATTCTGTAAATGTCAATTAAATACTTTAGAGCTAGTGTATCATTTAAGGTCTATGTTTCCCTATTGATATTTTGACTTGATGATCTGTCCAATAATGACAGTGGAGTGTTAAAGTCCCCCACTATAATTGTGTTGCTGTCAGTCTCCCCATTTAAGATCACCAGAAATTTTTTATATATTTAGGTGCTCCTATATTATTGGGTTCATATATATTGATAAGGGTTATTTCCTCCTGTTGGATGGATCCCTTTAGTATTATGTAGTGACCATCTTTGTCTCTTGTAATGATCTTTAATTTGAAGTCTATTTTGTCAGAAATAAATATTGCCACTCCAGAATTTTTTTCATTTCATTTGCATGGAATATTTTTTTCCATCCCTTCACTTTCAGCCCGTGTGAATCTTTTGCTCTCAGGTGAGCCTCTTGTAGACATCATATATTTGGGTCCTGTTTTCTTATCCATTGAACTACCCTATGTCTTTTATTCCATTTACATTTAAGATTACTGTTGATATATACTTTTTTAATGCCATTTCCCCCCCTTTTTGCTGATGTACTTTTCTCTCAATATTTCTTCTTCTTAAAGCAGTCCTTTTAGCATTTCACGAAATGCTGGTTTGGTACTGAACTCCTTTAGCCTTCTTTTAACTGGGAAGCTCTTGATTTCATCTTCAATTTTAAATGATATCCTCATGGGACAAAACAGGCTTCGTTGCAGTTTCTTGCTTTTCATTACTTTGAGAACTTCATGCCATTCCCTTCTGGTCTGAAGAGTTTCTGTTGAGAAATCTGCTGTCAGCCTTATGGGGGTTCCCTTGTAAGTCACTGCTTGTCTCTCTCTTGCAGTCCTCAATATTCTCTTTTTCCTTTACATTTGACATTCTAATTATTATGTTACTTGGAGTGGGTCTCTTTGGGTTCCGCTTGCTTGGGACCCTATGTGCTTCCTGAACTTGTGTGGCTTTCTCCCTCATCAGCATATGGAAGTTTTCTGTCATTTTTTCCTCTGTCAATTTCTCTATTTCTTACTCAGTTTCCTCCCACTCTGGCACCCTTGTGATGCTAATGTTGTTTTGCTTCATGTTGTTCCAAAGCTTCCTTAAACTCTCCTCATGTTTTTTAAGTATTTTCTCTTTTTGCTGCTCTGATTGTGTGGTTTTTCCTACCATATCTTCTTAGTCACTTATTCTAGCCTCTGCTTCATTGAACCTGCTTTTAATTCTTTCTAGAGTATTCTTGATATCAGATATAGTATTCATTATTGCCTGGTTCTTATTTATTGTATCTAGCCTTTTTTCATGTTTCACTTTGTTCCTGAACCTTCCCATTAAGTGTCTTGTGGTTCAAACTTCAACATCTTTATAACCATTACTCTGAACTTTATTTCTGATAACTTTCTTAGCTCCATCTCATCAAGGTCTTTTTCTGGCAATTTTTCCTTTTCTTTAGTTTGGGGGTTGTTTCTTTGTCTCTCCACTTTAGTAACTCTTAGTGTTTGTTTCTGTATATTACATATATTTGTTGTCTCCCAGGCTTGTGGGGTGGGATTTTGTAGTGTATGTCTAGTAGGGTGGAGAGGTGTGTTTTCCTTATACTTCTGAGCTATTTGCTCTAGGTGTGTTCCTTTTGTGGGTGTCCCTTTTGTGGGTTCTTTGGGCTCTCCTGCTGTGATTGGGTGTAGATTATTGTTAACCCATTTATGGAAGGACTCTTCTCATGTTGGCTAAATGTGAGGCTCAGCCACCACAACATTGTGTGAGCTATTGTACAGGAGCTGATAGGGCAAACCAAACTACCAAACTGCCAGGAAACACACAGTAACTTACAAAATATACTGACAATCACAATGAAAACAAGGAAAGAGAAATCAGAATTGGGAGAGTGAAGGTAGAACACAAATGCTAAAGCCCCCCCCCCCAAAAAGAGAGAGAGAGAGAGAAAAGGATATTATTGCTAATAGCAAAATATTAATGATAATAATAATAAATTAGATAAAAAGTAAAAGATAGAGGAGATACTGGGAGATTAAAGGGGCAGAGAAAAGATTCTGAAAGGAAAGGAGGGTGAGCAAAAAACAGAGTAGAGAGTAGGGATGGGAAAATGATTGAAGAATTAAAAATAAAAATAAAATAGAGAGATGAACACAAATAAACAAGAAGACGGGAAGACAGAGACTAAAAGGGCAGAAAAAGAAAAGAAAGAAAAATAGAAATTATTCCAGTGGAACAAGAAGAGAGAGAGATAAGCAAGGGCAGGGAAGGAGTCCAGTAAGAGTTATGGGGGAAACAATACAGAAAATCATTAAACTTATTGGTTATAATAATAATATCCCAGCCATAACACAGAGAATATCAAGAAAATCTTGTTAACAGAACAAAAAAACAAAAGGAAAAAAAAAAGCAATGCAAGCTATATCAAATTTAAAAAATTAAAGAAAAAAATTAAAAACAAAAAATTTAAAAATCAAAGTTTTGTGTGTTTTTTCTCTTTTATCAAAAAAAAAAAAAAAAGTCAATCAGATGAGTTTCATCTGTGCAGCTTCTTCTGTCTGGGGCTTACTGTTTTGTATGCTGATTTCGGGTCTCCTGGGAGGTACTTGTGTTTCATCCAATGTCAGGTTTGGCTCTGGTGTAGTTGGCTGGTTTGAGGCTCTCTATGAGCCACCTCCACCTGTTAGCTATTTTACCACCCCCTTGTGGTTGCCTGGTCTTACCCCAGAGTCTTCTGAAGGGAGTATATAGGGTGCAGGCCTGGTAGTGTAGCTTGGGATATTGCTCCCCTTATTTAGACGTTTTGCTATCAAGCACTCACTGTGGGGAAATTAGTCTCTGCTTCAAAGCCAAGTCCTCCAATTCTAGTTCCCCATACAAGGCCTGCTACAGTTTCAGATTGAATTCAGTCTGTTACCTTTTCTGTATGGGCAATTATAGCTGCCTGGGTTCATTTTGTTTGATTAAAAAAAATATTCTGGTGTGCACATCCCCTCTCCAGCCCCCAGAAGGGGTTTTAAGCTTTTTGTCCAGTTCCCAAATAATAGTCCCTGAGAGTCTTAGTCTTGTATTATAATCCTGTGAGCTGTTTTCCCTCCCCCCTCAGGCCTGTACCGGGCAGGGGATATCTGGGGCTTCAGTGAGCTGAACCAGCCCCTTTCCTGTTGGGTGTGGTGCCCCTAGACTGCAGGAATGGTGAGCGTGCTCCACCCCTCCTTTCCCAGATCTGATTGGCTAATCTCACAGGGCACTCAATTCAAACTCTCCACACTGCAAACACAAATCCCAGCTTCTGCTGGTCTGTTTGCCCAGTGCAAGCCAGGAAGATGGATGCCCATTCAACAATTAAAAGCTCAAAAATGCACCAAGCAACAAACAGGCAGAGAACCCTCCTGCCAGTTCCTGGCACACTCTCACCTCAGAACCAAGCAGGAGGGGTCACAAATTCAGCCCCATGCAGGTCCCCTGCACTGTTGATTTCTGTAAAACGATGTCAGCTCCTTGTCCGCTATTCTAGCTCCCTTCAGAACAGGTCAAAAATCTGATTCACCCCACCAGCTGCTCAGATGCCTGGAGACCCGATCAGCTCAACTGGTGGCTCTGGTCCTCTTTCTGGTGGCAGGAGGGCTCTCTTCCCCTTCCCCATGCCACACACTTTAAATGCTTTCTGGGGTTCTACACAATGATGTACAGGAAAGCTGAGGGTCCCTGTAGGTGGCTGCATGGTGAAGCCGTCTGGCCCCTTTCTATTCAGAAGCCACACACTGCGGGACAGCTTTTCCTGTGGCCAGTACCCAGGGTGAAAGTCTCCTGTCCTGGCTGCTGCCACTAGGTGTGTTTTTTCACTGAGGAGGTGCGGTCCCCTCCTCACAGGGACACTTTTACCCTGGCTCCCTCTGCCAGCCCTGCACAGGCTCTCCGCTTCTCCTCTGCTCTGGGTTTGAGATCCCAGCTTTTGGATGTCATTCCACACTCCTAAGGGGAGGGAAATTTGCAGCCTCTAAACCTTGGGGCTCATGGCCCAGCACTGGCTTCAGAGGAGACTCCGTCTTTCAGCACCCCACTCTCTTATCAGACTCTATGGTGTTTCTTCAGTGCTCCTTACTCAAAATATGTCCACTCAGGTATATTTCTCTTGTTTTTCCAAGCTGGTTATGCAGTATTTTAGTGGTAAATTGAGTTTGTGGCTGGGAGCAAGGGAGCTCTGCTGCTTGTCAGGGCATAACCATCTTTCCCTCTCACTCTTAACTTTTTTATTTTACAAACTGGCACAATTTTATGACCTGAACTTTCAGTTCACTGAGTCATTGGGTTGTCATTCTACCAGTGTCTTCAGTTACTTCTTCTTAATGATTTCTTATTCCTGTTTTTCTTCCCTCCTCTTTTATAATTGTGTACATATTAATATGCATATTTTTATCATCTGATAAATTAACTCTCCTGCTCCTATTATAAGGTATTGAAATTGCTTTTCCAGCCAGTCTTGTATTTTTCTCTTTGCTCCTTTTGCTCTGAAAACATCAACCAAGTGACTAAAGTCACATGCCCTTTTGATGATTTTAGGTAGTAGAGGTGAGAAGCATATTCCAAAGCTGTGAGCTATACATGTTTTGATATACACATTACAGTTGTAATCCTTCATATGGTTAACAAAATCCTGGGGGTAAAGATATGCAGAAAAGAAAAGTAAAAAATGAAAACCATTTGTGCACGCTATTTGATAGCTTAGTAACTGTTGCCTGGATGTTTAGTCATTGCATTCAGTAGGCTGGCAAATGCTAATAATTAAAGGCAGGTAATTAAAGCAATTTGATCCTCCTTATTTTATTATTTTATCTAAAATGGCAGTGGAATAACTATAAAGGCATAGTCATTAATGCATTGATTCATCGACTTTTGGGCACTTACTATTTGGTTAGCACTTTGGATGAAAACCTGTATAAGCCACAATCACCTATATAGTAAGGAATGTTCTAAATTTAAGAGATCCACAGTTTATGGAGATACTTTAAAAAGGCCAATTAACCCTGCCTTAAGAGGAGGAAAAGAAAAATTCTCAGAGACTACGATACTTCACAGAAGGTTTTAAAATATGGCTGGAATTTCTATAGGCTTAAGAGGTGAAAAGTTATTCTGTTTAAAGAACATTATAAGAAAGTGCTGAGAGTTATAGTGGCTAAGTAGTTTGATATACTTATCAGTGTAAAATAAGGGCTTATAAGGCCAGTCTTGGGAAATACTGTAGGTCTAAGAAGGCATTTAGAAGCTGGGTCATAAAAGTTCCTGTATTTTATATTAGGATTGTATTTTCCTGTGAATGATTATCAGTAATTTAAGAATTATAAATGAGAAAGTGATTTGATCAGGTTTACATTTCAGAAAGTTTAGGTATGTGGCATTGTGGAGGCTAAATAGGGAGGATGTAAGAATAATATTAGTGATATTTTTTAGAAGGATACTGCTATAGCTGTGTGATAGGAGATAAAGTCAGCAATATGGAAAGGGAATGCATGGAGCAATTCACATGTGGCCAGTAAGACTTAAAAAATGATTTTTTACATAATTTAATGTTGATTAATTTCTATTTAAGTAGTCACATGTAACTAATGGCTACCAACATGGACAGTGTAGATCTAGCACTTTAGAGAGAGGCATTGTCTGGCAACATGCATTTTAGAGCATATTGAAAACTTAGTATATTTTAAAACATATATGTGGGTTCTATAGAACATTTTAAATAATGAGTAATGGATGAGAATAACTCATGAGAATAACTGATGGAGAAAGGAGCCATGAGTTGCAACTGGTAATAACAACATTTTAGCTTTGCATGGGAGAAAAGGAGTCTGGGTGAACTACTAAGAGGGAGGTAAGAATTAGATAGTGCTAAGAGGAGAATGTCATAGAACTCAAGTCAAGACAAGTTTCATTTCAGAGGGCTCAGTCATTAGAGTCTTCTGAAAAAGTTAAATGTCATAAGGTTCAAAAAGTGCCAAAATGTATCTGGCAACTAGCAGGACATGACTGACCTTAAGAAAAAAATGTATTCTGTGATGGAGATAAACACCATGTTAGAGTAAATGGGAGATAAGCTTAAAGTTATAGAATAAAGAAAATCACAGATAGGAGAGAAAGAATTGCCAAAGATAATTAGGATTTTAAAATAAGTATGTTAAAATTAAGTACATTTATAATTTTAGAAGAGTTCATTTGCAGAAAGAAGTTTAAGGTATGAATCTCAGAGAAGTAGACATGGATGAAAGCTCAAACAGCAGCATTAATAGCTAGAATAGGGAGGGAATCTTTTCCTTTGAAATTGGAGGGAAAAAGAGAAATAGATCAGTGCACTCATTCTAATTCTCAGGGTAGAAATTCAAACTCTGCCTGTTAAATTATTTTCTAAAGCACATTTCCTAACTTCCATGAGATAAAAAAAAAAGAGAGATAAATAAAAAATTTCACTGTGCATATGCCATTCTTCTCAGTATGTGTATTTTTTTAAAAGGAGATATTTAATGTTTAGTTTTAAGTGTGGTGCTTTTTAAATGATATGGGGCTTTAATTTAAAAAAATAATTATAATCCTGACTTCTTTAAAGTCCTAGGATGTCAAAATATTTAATTTATTTATTTACTTATTTATTTATCCTTACCTGAGGATTTTTTAAAAATTAATTTTTAGAGAGAGAGGAAGGGAAAGAGAGAGAAACATCAATGTGGGAGAGAAACATCATTTGGTTGCTTCCTGTACACGCCCCCACCAGGGATCAAACTGCAACCTAGGTATGTGCCCTGACCAGGAACCAAACCTCTTACCTTTTGGCATATAGGACAATGCTTCAACCAACTGTGCCATCAGCCAGGGCTAGGATATCAGAATATTATAGTTTATAATGTGCTTTTTCTTTCACTGAGTAATGTAAGATCATCTTAGAATTCATAGAAATGTCCCTAAAATTTTTGACAGAATTTAGTAGTTCATTGTACTACACAAAATATAACATCAAAACAAGAGGAAAAAATTGGCAGTTAAATGTTGGTCAGGTTGTCACAAAACATTTCAGTCAATATGTGGCATTTCTGGTATAAGACACACAACTACTAAAATGTTCATTTAGTGTCCTTCTTAAGGGAAGTAGAAATGAATCTGGAATTCAGAATAGTAGGAAAAACAGAGTGTTATGCTTTTTTGTGCAGTATATATTATGCCAAATATTATTGAGATAATATACCAATAGAAAGAAAAAGTATCTGAATTGGAGTGTGAATAAATTATCCAGGAAAATTTTATTTCATAACAGATTCCAGAAGAAGTACAAATGCAACTGAAGATGTATAGTGGTAACCTAAGAAAAAATGGGAGTCTTTATTCCTCATTATATCTTGAGAACACACCTGGAAACGTATCTTTTGACAGTGAACTAGGAAATAAAAAGCACATACACACAAAAAAAGATGTTTGGGGAAATTTTATTTTATCTTTAATAATGTATGCTCAAGAGTTGAGGTTTCTGTATAATTATTTTCCTTTGTGATTTTTGGAATTCAAATTCATTGTTTCTACTGCACAATTAAGTTTATCCTTTAGGGAATATGCCTTCTGATCCATATAAATATCTAGAAGTTTTGTGTGTTTTTTGTACAGATGCTCCTCAACTTACAATGGTGTTACATCTCAATGAACGCAATCCTAAGTGGAAAATGCATTTAATACACCTAATCTACTGAACATCATAGTTTAGCCTAGCCTACCTTTAAGTGTGCTCAGAACACTTACCTTAGCCATCTTGAGTTTCTTTCTTCATTAGAAGCAGGAGACACAGATGTGCATTTTGTAGACATGATGGGATGTGACGCATAAAACACAATATCAAAATAACTCTGGCAATGTAGTACATCTAGAGTATTGGTTGATTACTCTCGTGATGGAGTGGCTTATTAGGAGCTGAGACTCACTGCCACTGCCTAGCATCATGAGAGAGTATTATACTAGAGGATTTCTACTGAATGTACTATTGTAAAGTTGGTACATTGAAAAATCTTAAGTCCAATCATTGTAAGTCAGGGAATGTCTGTATGTTAATTAGATAATTGTGGTTCTCATATCTAATGACAATTTTTAAAAATTACTCTTGGGATTGATGTCAAGATTAGCTCTCTCCACAGTTTTGTTTTTTTAAATCTCCAACAAATTTAGGGAAGATAACTTTTAGGTTAATTAAAAATTCACATCTTTTTTTTCTTCTTTTATTTTTTGCCATCACTTCCCATATCTCCTCTGACTCTATGAAATTTAACTTAATGAAGCAGTCACTTCACTTCTGGTATATGTGTTATAAAGGGAACATTGAAATTAAAGGCTTTGTTAAATAATGTAATTTCATAGCAATAAACATCTTTTCCCCTCCAGAAAGTTTATTCTGAAAGTGCAGGACCAGGAGCAGGCTTTTATTTCCACATTTTAGGTCAAGATATTTTCTCAGCTGTGTCCCCTGTTCTTTTACTGTCTTTCTATTCAGTAGCAATTCCATTGTCGCTGATAAATATGACAGTTTAGAAACTCCATCGGCCTCTTCAGCACCTTCCACTCGCTGTTGCATTTGTATATCAGTTTTAAAACGTTAAACTTGATTTTCCCCCACCTATTAGATGTATTGCTACCTCTCAGATAACCCAGGAAGACAAGTCTATGTATTGAAAAATAACCTTCCTTACTCTTTTAAGGTATTTTGCCATCAGTTGCCTTCTCTGTCTTCTCTCTCTCCCTCTGTTTTAATATTACACTGTAAATATTTAAATTTTATTTATTTGATGTATTTAAATTTTAAATATATTTCAAAACCATCTAGTCTTCCCAATATGAGTTCTTATTTTTTTCAAATTTACTGTATTGGAAGTGGTCATTACAGTTAATAAAAGATCCTTCTTAGCATTCTTTGGTTCTCCCCCCATTCTTTTGTGAGTTGTTGTTTACCTCACTTTATGGATGGATAAACAGTATACATATAATTAATGTCTTATGCCCAGTTCACATCTTAACAATGTTGACTAGAAATGCCTTTTTTTCAGTGTATCACTCTTTTAAAAATTTACTTATGTAATTTATTTTTGTGGCAGTTATATGGATTAACTTAAATAGATTTTAACAAGCCTAATTCTCATTATCTGTCCCCTCCCCTCTCCCAAGTTCTCAGTAGCTTCTATGTTGTTCACCAATCCCTTCACTATCACTGACATCCTTCACTTTGAAAAAGAGAAGTCAAATGCTATTTAATATCTAATTCTCTGTTTGACACTGTCTTAATAAAATAATGTAAATGAAATAAAGCAGAATGGAATACATTTACATCCTCTAGGTGACTCCTAGTCTTGATTGAGTCACAATTCACATGAAGTTCTGATTATGTGTGTGTGTGTATGTGTGTGTTCATACTTTCATTTTAACCTATATTTTGGATAAGCTGCATGCAAACAGTAGTCTTACATAAAAACATTACTGGTAGGAAACCTCAAATTCAGCTCTAAAAATGGCATATTCTTATATTTTTCCAAGAGCAATAGGTAAGAACAATGAGAGGTAATGGAGAAGAATATATACTGCTGAAATAGAATATAAATACCAGTTATTATCATTATGAAGCATGTATATTTTAGTCCTGATAAAACTGGAATATGAAAGCTACAACATTGATCTCATACACTCTTCTGGATGTTTCCATGAAGTGGGAAAAGAAGTGTTGGGGAAGTGGGTGATAACTGTCACTTTAAGGCAAATATTTTATCATTACCACTGGTACATAAATGGGGCATTCAGGATCAGAAAATTAGAATGAGATATGTAACATCATAATTATCTTGCTTTATTGAAGTTTTAACTATACTAGAGGAATAATAAATTGTCCTTTTCATCTAATAATATAAATTCTATTTCTATTATTCTACTGAGTTAAAGGACTCCCAAAATAATAAAATTATAATCAAACTTCAAGCATGTAATTTGCATATCTAAATTAATACATTTAAACACCAGCATTACTCTTTATTTTTCTCTAAAAATTATTTTTTATTTCTCTTTAAAATATTGGCATTTAAAAAACTCACAATACCCCGTGTGCAATTGTGAAAATAAATTTATGTCATGCTGTGTAGTTGGTAATATTATACATTTAAAATACAAAGACTAATAAAATATTTGAGAAAAATTTTCAGGATTATTGGATTCCCACTTTTAGCTTAGTCTTTAAAGTCATCTTATAAAATACTCAATTTAATATGCCAGAAAGGAACAAATTATAAAATAACAGTTTTACATATTTGTTCCCAAACCTAGGTATTTGAGAAATCATACTGAGTAATCTGGGCATCAAAGGGTAAAACTTACCTGGCTTGATAACTGAAATTTCTATTAAACTGAGTTAGCATGCAAACAATGCATAATTTTCAAAATGAAAACATTACATTAAATACAATTACACTTGTTAGTGCAATATATATTTAGTCTATAGTTAAAGCATTATTCACATCAAGTTAATTTACTCTAAAATATTTGGTCTAAAAAGATCAATTAAGATTAATATGTTTGCTCAGGTACCTGGAATGCCCCATTCATATTAATTTAATATGGCAAGGGTTTGTAAATAAACATGTGACTTGAATATAAATGACATAGAATAAATAATAAAATAGTTCAGATCATGAGTATGAAATAAAAAACTAACAATAATAAAAATTACATTCAAAATATAATACATTTTTTCTGTAAATTTGTGACACTAAGGTGATACTAAATCAATATAGCTATCAGCAACCTTTTTATTATTACTCTATCTTAAGATGAGCTTTTATTTATTTAAAATAATTTTCTCATCTACAACTATATTTTTACTATCAAGTTCAAATAATAATACATTTTATAATAATTATATTACTACCTTGTGGTTTATTGCTTCATGATCTAAAGGTAATAGAATTAAGAAAATAGCCTGTTCATAATAAATTCTCCATTTAATCCTTTTCTAAATCCTTCCTTTGAACATTGAATTGCCTGAGCTCATTTTGATCATTAATATATTGAGTACACATGCTTTCCTCTTCAGTGAATTTACTTACAAAACAAAAAATAAAATTATGCTCAATATAACATTTTATTGACATTGATATCATTAATTCACTTTAACTTTAATGTCAATACTTACTAACATTTAGAATATACTACATGACAAAAAAATATGTCCAAGATAGTGATATTCGTAATCTCAACAGCATCTCCATGATTAGCAAAATTGATAATGAATGATATATTTGAAGATCTGTAGTCCAATTTTGGAATCTGAAAGATACAGCCTCTGATTTTCAAGATTTTTCTGCTGAAAATTATGTATACTTATGATAAATCTTACAAATTTCCAAAAATCTATAGGCATATCCTTTGACAAATGTCACTAGCAAAGTAATTTTTTAAAATAACTTGCAAATACTAACCTTTTTTTATTCCTCTTAGATTAGGACTTTGTAACTTATGTTTGCAGGTAATTGAATACTTACTAAATCCATTTCCATTGTTTAAGGGAAAAAACTTCACTATTATTACTTAATGATAATAGCATCATTATTGTTATTAACATAATTGTGAGTTAAGTGTAATGCATAATAATTAAAAGTGTACTAACACTAATCTTTGTGTTTTTTGTTTTGTTTTTGTTTGTGCTTTCAGAGACAAAAAGAAATAGCATGGCATAAAACATGGCTCAGTTCTACTACAAAAGAAATGTTAATGCACCCTACAGAGACCGCATCCCTCTAAGGATAGTTCGAGCAGAATCAGAACTCTCTCCATCAGAAAAAGCCTACTTAAATGCTGTGGAAAAGGGAGATTATGCAAGTGTCAAGAAATCCCTAGAGGAAGCTGAAATTTATTTTAAAATCAATATTAATTGCATTGATCCTCTTGGAAGAACTGCTCTCCTAATTGCAATTGAAAATGAGAACTTGGAGCTCATTGAACTACTCTTAAGCTTTAATGTCTATGTTGGCGATGCTCTATTACATGCAATCAGGAAAGAAGTTGTTGGAGCTGTTGAGCTGTTATTGAACCACAAAAAGCCCAGTGGAGAAAAACAGGTATGTGCAAAAATATTGTTTTTAATTCATTTTACTTGCAGAAGGTTTCTATGGGTGTTCACATTCCCTCAAATGTTAATAGAAACATTGAAATCAGAATTATTATGATAGAAAACTGTTAAGCACCCAGTTCATATCCTCCAGCAGTCACTGCCACCACCACTTAACCTGGCAAATCAGACCTTTAGTGAGAACCAAAGCAAAACAAAGTAACCTATGTTGGCTTTCTTTCCATTGGAAACATTTCTATGTAATGCTCAACATATAATGTTGTTTGGGACTTATTGTGCAGGTGTGGGTGTTTTCCCTCTTGCCTTTCATTTTCTAACATTCTACAGTAGCAGGCTGAATTTTTTTTTGTGTTTTTCTGTTTAAGCTGCTTGCCTGTTTTGAGACTGTGAATTGTGTCATCAAATTTTGATATTGTTCTTCAGCAAATTCTAGTGGATTGTCTTAAATTGAGACTTAAACTTTTTAATAGTTTACCAGAAAATAACTAATCTCTGACTATAAACTTAATATCAAATTTATTATTGGCAAAATTTTAAGCTACATCTTAATATCATCAGTAGAAAATAAACTAAAATGACACACAATATGTTTTTCTTTTTCCTTGTTATTTCCCTGTTTTTATCACTAAGGAATAGAGAAATCAGATAGAAATGAATAAAGACTGTATTTGTCTGTCTACCAGGGTGGGGAAGCTTTTTTCTGCCAGGGGCCATTTGGATATTTATAACATCATTTGAGGGCCACACAAAATTATCAGCTTAAAAATTAGGTATGAAAAAAGCTCCTGGGTTTATTGAATTTTGAGTCCTGCCCGTGGTTGCCTTGGCAGGGCCAGACCAAATGATTTCAGGGGCAGTATACAGCCCACTGGACATTCCCCACTCCTGGTCTAGACCCTCCCCTTTGTTATTTCCCTGTATCTGAATTGTCTATTTGATCCTTTTCCTTTCACACTGAACTCTTCACTTCCCTGCATGAAGTCTATTTTACTAATTGAAAAGACATTGAACATACCGCAGTAGCTCAAAATTTGTCTTTTAAAGTAAAATCTTATTAAATGTGTGTGTTATTACATCTCTAGCAATTTCTGCCCACTTTGATAATCCACAAATCTCTATTTCTGCAAATGATAGACTGTTAGGAGACTTGATGTTCTTTTAAAGCATCGATTTTCAACCAGGCTGTGCTGCAAAATTTTTTACAACATGCAGTACTTGACTATTTAGTCAGGGACACTGACCTCTTTTCCTTTAGATTATCAAATTAAAAAAATCACAACAGCCAACACAATAATAGCAGTCTGGTGTGAATGCCCTGTCTTGAATCATAAATATATAGGTCATATATTAGAGTTGCATCATATTGGCCCCCTCCCATAATAAGGTTGCATCTGATTGGTTAATTCTTTCTTTAAAATATGTTTTTATTGATTTTAGTGAGAGGAAGGGAGAGGGAGAGAGAGATAAAAACACCAGTGATGAGAGAGAGTCATTGATTGGCTACCTTCTACATCCCCTTCACTGGGTATTGAGCCTGAAACCCGGGCAATATGCCCTGACCGGGAATCAAACTGCAGTCTCCTGGATCATAAGTCGATGCTCAACCTCTGAGCCATGCCAGCCAGGCTTTGCTCACTCTTTGTTGTCTGTTTCATATTCAGGTGTCTGTGCTTTACCTTTTTAGATTGCTAAATTTTACTGATAGAAAAATTTCCTTGATTCATCTATCCTTTCAAAGTTATATGACACTTGATAGGGATAGACAGGTAATGGTAATATCTAATGACATATGTAATGTTATATCCCACTTTTTCACCAAGAGAGTATAGGATACTTAAGAGTGACTAGGAGTGTATTTTTATCTGTGTAAGTTCAGGTGCTACTTCCTCTGTCACCTTGTGATTTTGAAATTCCTTCCATAATTATATCCCTAAAGTATTTGTATTTTCTAATAATAAAGACCTTAGAGTGCACACCCTCTTATTTTATGCCTATATAGGAAACCATAAGACAGCTGTGACTGTGGTCTAAATCATTTAAATTGCAACAAGTCTATAGAATAAAATTGCTATTAAATGTGTTTTTCACATTTATTATAAAATAGACTTAGTTCTATTCTGTAGAGAACATTGGCTATACATTTCAATGTCTCTTTAGTCAATGACATTTGTGGTGGCTAGAGTTATTTGGTGTCTAGGGAAGATACCTGCTATTATTGGAGTGTTTGTTGGAAGATGTTAAACTTTTGAGCTAAATTCTTATCTCACAAGTAGGTTCTGGCTCCTGATCTAAACTTTGTTAATGAAAGGCAGTAAAGGTTTGAAATCTGCAAAGAGTCTAAAACATCCTAGGCCATGTGTTTTTGGAAGATTCCTCTTGAATCCGTTTTCTGGCCAAAAATTTTCCTCTTCAGTGAAAGCACTGAGAATTTAAAAAAATAAATAAAATTGTATCTTTTTGTTTGAACTTTATAATTTGAAAGAGCAAATCCAAACTACCTACGCTGAGATCTTGGTATGTTGTACAATAAAACGGGTTGTTACAACATGAAATGTATATAGTATACAGCACACAAAAGATGTCTTTGGGGCCTGGAGATGCAGTCAAACGCTATTAAAGCTTGGATGTTTATCTGTGATTTACTTAGGTAATACAGCTCCTAAAGACAGCCAACATCTTCTGGAATAGGTTTCTATAAGTCAGTGTGTTGTATGTAGCAAATATGTTCTAGACTGGAACTTTTTCTTTCACAAATTGTAATTCTTTAGATGAATCTTTAGATTGTTGAAAGTCAATTTTGATATCATAATTTGCCTAAGCCTCAGTCTCATGGATATCCCCCAAATTTGCCATTAATTTTGGTGAGGTCATTGAAGCCAAGTGTTAAAGCCTAAAAACAAAAATAGCCAAGTGGACAAAATAAACATAACTTGTCTTAAAATGAGTCAAGAAACAGAATCTAATACAAAAACCATGCAAATCTGACACATGTCGATTAGACTATATATTCTTTTACAAATTTGTCACATATTATTTTATTTCTCTGGAAAAAAAATTCAGTGTTTGATGGCATCCTGAAATCACAAGGGCTTTGAGATTTCAGATTAGTTTGTGTTTTCATCCAGTACATTCTCCTGAGAAAAATCTGAGGATTCTTATTGTGCTTTGGCTCTGGGGAGGAGACATTGTTCCTGTTTGCCAGAGTCTTAAGGTCTAGTTATGAAGAGAGACAGTAGAAATAACGTGGGAATATGAATAAAGGTGATCACAATGGAAAGGGGGAAAGAAAAACAAGTACTCATGCAATTATGAATTTAAATGAACTGGATTTGGTAAATAAAAAATGTTATTGGGTAGAGAGCATGAGGGAGCAGGAGAAGGGCCTAGATGAGAAAGAGAAAGAAGGTGTAAGGGTTTATAGCTGGAAAAAATTAACTCCTTTAATTGGGATAGGTACTATGAGAAAAGGTTTCAGGGACCTGATTGGATATACTCAGTTTTTTATTTATTGAATTTCAGTAGGAAGTAATTAAACATTTTGGACTTAAGAAAGGATCTGGGATTGCTATATAAATATAGTGAGGACATTGAAGCAAATAGAAACAGTTGTCTTCCTATTATTCTGACATTTTCTCCTCTTGCCCTTATATATTGTTTAAATGTTTGTGATTGTTAATATATTAAAATATTTTTTCAATGGAGTATTTAATGAAGATATTTAGGTTTTGCCTGTTTGGCTTAGATAATTAAATATTTCCTTCCATATTTCATATAGACTTTAATATAGACCTTCATATCAAAGTATTGAGCTCTTAGTGTTTATTTTTATTTTTGTATCAAAAATTAGAAAAATAATTTATTTCATGTAGTAGACAGCATAAAGAACATTTGTTTCACCCAGCTTGTGTAACTCAGTGGTTTAGCATTGACCTATGATCCAGGAGTTAGAGGCTTGATTCCTGGTCAAGGCACATGCCTGGGTTTTGGGCTCGATCCCCTGTAGGGGGCGTGCAGGAGGCAGCCTATAAATGACTCTCTTATCATTGATGTTTCTATCACTGTCCCTCTCCATCTCTATGAAATCAATAAAGACATATTTAAAAAAACACACAAAACATAAAACAACAACATTTGTTTCTTTGCGCTAAACAGGAAAATATGCTCTTTTACTGCTCCCTTGCTAGAATCATTATTACTCTGATATTCTTTGATAATTTTACTGAGCCTTTCTTTAACATTTTCAGTACCTTATTTCTCTACAGGAAATAACTGAGTGACTTTTTAGCCCTGATTCAGTCAATTGATTGGTTACTTGACTTTTAATTATTTCTGGCAGAACTTTCTCTTTGAAGTCTTCTAAAGCCAGATCCAATTTCAGTTTTAGCTGCTTCAGTAAATAATTATCAAAAATAGAACGTTCCTTTCCATTCTTCACTTAGATAGTGGTTCTCAGTCTTCAGTGTCATCAGAATCACTGGAAGGGCTTGTTAAAGCACAGATTGCTCTATCCCATGATGATAGTCTAAACAGCAGGTATGGAATGAGACCTTGGAACTTGTATTTTTAACAAGTACCAGGGTAATACTAATGTTGCTCTGGTCTGTAGACAACCCTTTGAGAACAGCTTCCTTAGAGAATGTTGAAAGTTATAGAATACGTGTATTTGTACAGTGTTGGAACTCAAGGATCAACAAAAGGTAACCACTGTGCTTTCTGGTTCTAGCCACTGCACTAATTTAAATGGGAGTCATTTAAATCATTGGTTAATTATCCTAATTTAGGATTTGAGTTAAATCAGTTCAAAAGAGCCTCTAAATCTACATATTCAGGCTGTATGTCCATCTGGAATATTGTAATGCCATTTATAATTTAGTTGCTCAATAAATACCAAGGAATAGCAATATCATTAGAAGCTGCGAAGTGCTGCAAAAGAGCAGAGTTGAGTCATAGAAATGCTGAATTCTAGCATGTTCACCATTTCCTAACAGGACAAGTCTCTGAATCACACTCAGTGTTGTTTTTTTGGGCAGTTAATTAGGATTATAGTATGAATTTACTTGCTTTTTAAAGTCTGGTGGTGGTCAAATTCTGAAAAAGTGCTTTATAAGGTAATATAATAACAGCCTAATATACTATTATTACTGTATTATGCCATAATCTGTCTTCCTACTGACAAACAAATATACTAATAATATATGCTGAAAAGATAAAGTTAAGCATTGGCAATTTACTCTCTAGAGTTAACAACATTTTTGCATTTAAAAAATGCAATCATTAGAAATAGAAATCCAGTTAAAAGGGAGTAAAGGATAATTTAATTCAGTTTAGTCTTTTTGTTTGTTTGTTTTTTCATCTTAGTGGCCACAAGGAAATCTTTTTTTAAGAAATAGTTTCAATATATTTGCTAATAAAATTTGTGACTGTAGAAACAGTACCTATTAAATGATCAGAATATCAAAGAGTCTGAAATATGAGATTGAGATTAACATGTTAATGCAAATATGCTATCAACTCAAAATATACCCTACTGACTAAAAATAAAGAACACTATCCAATTGATATAGATGCTAATAAATATAGCCCTGGTTACTGACAAATAACTATGTTCTTTAGACAACCTGAAATTTTCAGATAGGATCTAATTACTTTCTGCTTTAAAATTCATAAGGCCCGAAAAAAATTACGTTTAACTCCTGCATTCATTTGGTTTTTCTGATTGGGCTTTGGAAAAGGTAATTTGCCTCTGTAATCTTATGACCTATTGTAGTCCTATGGTGCTATTAAATGACAGTGTATGCCAGGACAGCCTATGTGTTCTAGTCTTTAGAGCTGCCCCTTGCAGAATGAAAACACTTCAACTTTCCTTAGTGGTTAACCAGTTGGGATTATACCTTTCTATTTGTTTTTAGTATATCCTGGATATTTATAGTAAGTGAACATAAATATATGTGTAAATCATTACTATAAAAATTATAAAATATTACTATAAAAATTCAGAGAGCACAAAAGGGAGATCAAGAATGAGAGAGAAAGAGGGAGAATTATAATAAAATATTAAAGATGTTCACCCCCCCAAAATATTTATCCTATTGTGAGACATAACTAGATAAATGATCAGATATACTTTCTTTATGTTTTTATGTAAACTATCAGTAGAAAAGTTGTTTACAATATCATCTAAGTCTACCATTATAATGCAAAAGGTGAAAATTATCCTTAAGTATAAACTTTATAACATAAAATAGTAACCAATTTAAAATATTTTTATCAATAAGTACTTTTTTATTTAAATCTTTATTATTGCGAGTATTACAGATGCCCCTTTTCCCCCCATTGTCTCCCTCCACCTGGATCTTACACAACCCAAGGGCTTCACCACCATATTGTCTGTGTCCATGGGTTATGCATATATGCCTAAATTCTTTGGTTATTCTCTTCCTGTCTCCCTCCTTCCCTCTGAGATTCTTCAGTCTGTTTCATGTTTCCATGCCTCTGGTGCTACTTTATTCATCCATTTATTTTGTTCATTAGATTTCTTGATTATTTTTATTTTTAGATTAAATTATTGATAGATATGTATTTATTTCCATTTTATTGTTCATATTTTTTATCTTTTTCTTCTTTTTAAAGAAAACCCTTTAACATTCCATGTAATACTGGTTTGGTGGTGATGAACTCTGTTAGCTTTTTCTTGTCTGAAAAGCTCTTTATCTGACTTTCAATTCTAAATGATAGCCTTGCTGGGTAGAGTAATCTTGGTTGCAGATCCTCACTTTTTATCACTTTGACTATTTCTTGCCACTCTCTTCTGGCCTGCAAAGTTTCTGTTGAGAAATCAGCTGACAGTTGTATGAGTGCTCCCTTGTAGATAACTAACTGCTTTTCTCTTGCTGCTTTTAATATCCTCTCTTTGTCTTTAACCTTTGGCATTTTAATTATGATATGTATTGGTGTGGGCCTCTTTGGGTTTCTCTTGTTTGTGACTCTATGCACTTCCTGTACTTGTAAGTCTATTTCTTTCACCAGGTTAAGGGAAGTTTTCTGTCATTATTTTTTAAAATAGGTTTTCAGTTCCTTGCTCCTTCTCTTCTACTTCTGACACCTAGCATATGATGCGAATATTGGTATGCTTGAAGATGTCTCAAAGGCTCCTTACACTATATTCATATTTTTGGATTATTTTTTCTTTTTTTCTTTTCTGATTGTGTGTTTTTTGCTTCCTCATATTCCAAATTACTGATTTGTTTTTTGGCATCCCCTGCTCTACTATTGTTTCCCTGTAAATCATTCTTCATTTCAGTTAGTGTATGCTTCATTTCTGACTGGTCCTTTTTGATGTCATTGAGGTTCTCACTAAGTTTCTTGAAATTCTCACTAAGTTTCTTGAAGTTCTCAGTAAGCTCCTTGAGCATCCTTATAACCATTGCTTTGAACTCTGTATCTAGTAGTTTGCTTGCTTCCATTTCATTTAGTTCCTTTTCTGGAGATTTATTCTGTTCTTTCATTTGCGACATTTTTCTTTGTTTCTGCATTTTGGCTGTTTTCCTGTGTTTATTTCTATGTATAAGGTTGAGCTGCTTTGTCTCCTGCAATTGGTAGAGTGGACTTATGTAGTGGTGTCCTATAGGGTTCAGGGGCTCAGCTTCCCCAGTCACCTGAGCTGGGCATTCTAGGTATACCCCTGTGTGGGCTTTGTGCACTGTCCTATTGTAGTTGAGTCTTGAATGCTGTTGGCATCACTGGGAGGGATTGATCCCCAGGCCAGTCAGCTATGTAGAACAGCTGCAACTTCAGTGGAAGAGCTGCTGTACAGAAAATGCCCCTATGGAGCAGGACTTGCTTCAGTGGAACTTTGGTGCTCACCGAGTCTGTGCCTTGAGTGTGTCACCCATGGAGGTGGTAGGGTTGTAATCTGGTGTGATCTGAAGCTGACCACGGGTGCACTGGCCCTGGGGCCTCCTGGCAGATGCAAAGTCAGCTACTTTTTTTCCCCTGACTGGGGCCACTAAGCACGGGCTACAGAGCCATTGCAGATGGCTTCTACTTGTGTTGGGCTTGGAGGTGCCCAGGAAAGGCCAAGCTCTGAACCAAGGCAGACTGCTGTGAGTGCCTGGAGCCCTGGGGCCTCTTATTGAGAGGTGTGGGACAGTGCTGAGGCCAGCTGCAGCAGTTTTGGGGGATTTTAGAAAAGCCTGAAGCATGATCCTGAACAGGCCATTCATATGGAAAGACCACTGCAACAAGCTTGGGTAGGGCTGCAAATTGGGTGGGGCAAGGTCTCAGGGAGTCACCAGGGTGGGGAGAACAGTGTGGGCCCAGTTGATGGAGACTCAGTTATGGCTACTGCCTGCACTGTGGCGGGGAGGTTTCAGCAGAGGAACAATGACCTCTGCCAGCGCTTTTGTCTGGAAGAAAGCTGCCCCCCAGTTTTTGCCCTGATACCAGACAATTTAGTTCCTCCCTGTATGTCCCTGGATCCTTTCAATCTGCTTCCCCAGCACTGGAGCTCAGAGGGAGTGAGTCTGAGTAAGTCCATGTGCTGGCCCTTTAAGAGGATCACCTGGGACTCCAGCAGTCTCTGTGTCACTCAACCACAATTTCTGCTGATTTTTATAGCCCAAAGTTATGAGAATTTCTCTTCCCAGCACTGGAACCCTGGGCTGAGGTGTCTGGTGTGGGGTTGAGACCTCTTGCTCTTCATGTAGACCTCTGAAGCCAAGATATCCCTCCTGAATAAAAAAATGCCACACATGGGTGTCAGCACCTCCGACCTTCCTACCAGTCTTAATGTGGCTTCTTTAATTCTCTAGTTGTAGGACTTCTGTTCAGCCAGATTTCAGGCACAGATTTCAGGCGGTTCTGAATGATGGTGGTTCTGTGGTTTAGTTGTAATTTTAATGTGGTTGTGGGAGGATGGGACTGCCACTTTTACCTATACCACTGTTTTGACCAAAAGTCCTTAATAAGTACATTTAATGTCTCAAATTAAATTGTCCTATTATTTCACAACAGGGAGTTTGAAAGGTATTACAACATAGTATAGATTGTATTTAGTTAGCAGAACAATGGCAATCATAAAATATCTGAATAATTCTGTCCTAAATGAAAGAATTTTTAAAAGATGTAGTATGCTGCACAATTTAAATGTTAGTGGCTTAAGCCAACTGGTCATTCTGACTCATAAAATAATACAGCATTTAACCTCCTTAGTCACTTTGACATTGTATCTCTTGCAGTACATTTGGTCCTGTCCAAAATGTCCCCAGAGACATTTGGTTTGCACCAAAAGGTCCTTAGTATTTGGTGCTGACCAAAACAACCATGATTCACACTGACTTATCTACCTCACCGCATGTGCCATGCCCCATTAGGCTTTGGATGCAAGAAGGGTTATTACTAGTAGTACAGCCATACACAATTATTACCATGATAGTATTTTTATGTATTAATCCTGTAATCCAAAAGTATAAGTTAACTTATAAATAATAGGCTGTGTGAACACAGGGACATTACCTATGCATGGATGTTTTTTGACAGAACTGAATATCAAGGACCATTTGGCTGGACCAAGTATGGTCATAGACATTTTTGTAGGATGCATTTCAAGGACCTTTTGGGGTGGATCAAATGTTTCTGTAGATGTTTGGGACAGAACTGTCTACTAATATTTTATTCTTCTTAAAGACCATCAAATTATAGAAAAATATAATTCCTTCCAATTATATTTTCTCACAGCATACCACACTTATTATTCAATTTTAAAAACACATCATTAAATATGTTTGGAACCCACAAGAGTAAAAGGTTTTTAGCCCCTCCTGAAAATCAAATGGGAAAAAGGACTTCAAGCAATAAGACAATACCTCCAAGCATTTAGTTATTTTCATTCAGCAGTAAGAAAATACATGACAGGGCCCTGTTCTCTGTTTTTGGACAGAGAAACTAAAGCATGTAAGTTTAGATTGAAGGAATGAGATATAATGAAGAAGGATGAAAGAGAGAAATATGTGGGTATAAATCCTGTTTTATAATCTCAGTCTTTGAGCCCTGACTTTCTCATAAATAAGAGGGGGATTATAGTCCCTGCTCACCAGGAAGATTCAAGATTAAATAGTTAACACACTGAAATGCCTAATATTAAGAAAGCTTAGTATATGCCCGGCCGGGCGTGGCTCAGTGGTTAAGCGTCAACCTAGGATCCAGGTGATCAGGGTTTGATTCCTGGTCAGGGCACATGCCCGGGTTGTGGGCTGCAGCAGATCAATGACTCTCTCATCATTGATGTTTCTGTCTCTCTCCCTCTCCTTTCCTCTCTCTGAAATCAATAAAGATATATTTAAAAAAAAAAAGAAAAAGAAAGCTTAGTATATATAGGTCCCTCCACCTTGATCCCATCTGAGCATTTTACATTTATTAATTTTAACTTAATTTAAAATGCATATGTGCTTTGAAGAGGCTAAATATTCCTCAAAACAAGTGAATTGTAATGTGATAGTGCTATTTTGAAAAGTGAGTTTATGTTAAAATAAGAGAGAGTGAAACTAATCTTTCACATATAAACTTTGGTAAAAAGTATTTTGGGGGTCATATATTAAAATCCTCCCAATCCATTATAAAAGTTTTGCTTAAATCTAAAAATAATAACATGATTTCTCAGTAAGCAATATACCAATTTAACTTCCTTAAATATAATACTTAAAATATAATCACTAAGAAATAACTGAGTTTTTTAATAATTGTAATTAATAGTATAGATAAGGTGTTAAAATAATTTGGAATATTAAAAAATACATATTGTAATTAGATTGTCTCATAAACAGAGTGTTGGGGGATGGGGGAAGTTAGAAAAGGGTAAAGTAGGGATAAATGGTGACAGGAGAGTTGACTTTGATGAACACACAATACAGACTATTATAGAAATTGTACAACTGAAACCTATATCATTTTACTAACCAAGGTCATCCCAAAAAAGTCAATATATTTTTAAATGCCTTTTTCTTGCCCATCTGGTGTAGTTCAGTGGTTGAGCATACACCCATGAACCAAGAGGTCACTGGTTCAATTACTGTTCAGGGAACATGCCTGGTTTGCAGGCTCAATCACCAGCAGGGGGCATGCAGGAGGTAGCCAACTGATGTAGATGTTTCTCTCATCCATGTTTCTATTTCTCTCTCCCTCTCCCTTCCTCTCTCTCTAAAGTCAATAAAAATCTTTTTGTTTTAAATGCCTTTTTCTTTTATCCTACTATATTTACTTATTCTCTGGGTTAGAGGCAAAATAAATAGTTTTATTGCTTTAACATCTGAAACACAAGAAAATAAAGACTTATGAAGTATACTACAATTTTGCAACCATTTAGAAAGAGTTCTCCCATTTATTCTTTTTGAATTATTAATAATTTTCTGGATCAGTTAACTTCTAGATATGTCAGTGTTTCAAGCTGCTATTGCTTGAGTCATGTATTAGAAACATTTAACAATTTTGTGACATGCTTCTCTCACAGACAACAGAGAAGTGTTATCAGACAGCCCCCTGAGTCAGAGGGAGAGGGCTGGCCCCAACCTCAATTCTAGATTCTTGTCCTGTTTATAGATTTTTTTTTTTTTTAGTTCCTCTGTTAGATATCCTAGTACAGATTAACTCTGAAGATCTCCCCTTTTCTTTGTTATGGCTTTTCCACAGTTTATGAGAAGCATCTGGCAATTAAATCCTGAGACTGTTGGCTTCTTTTGTTTAAACAGCAGGATGAGATAGACTGCCCTCTTCTTTCCCCCTCCTCCCTGCTGTTTTAAGAGCTTCAGGATGATTTGCACTAAGTAGTCTTTGATTTGTTTGAATTATGGTACCTCCTCCTGTCTTCCCTCCCCTCCTCTCCTTCATACTTTTGTGAGGAGAGGTTTTAACCCTTTGTTCTCAAGATAAGGTCCTGCTATAAGCAGCCTGCAGTTTTTTGGCTTTAATTTTCCTGCCTCAGTTTCCCTAGTCTACTTGCCCAGGAATTTTCCTAGCTTTTTACTGTCCTAAAACAATTCCAAACTGAGTTTTAAGTCTATGTAGAATGTAGCCTTCTGAAAGAATGTTCACATGCACCCAGAAGGAGTGGGTGGCTTTTGAGGGTAAGAGAATATTATAGTTGCCAATTTATCAACTGAATGCATAATGTCTCTTTTTTTTCATTTTTAAATATGTTTTTATTAATTTTTTGAGAGAGAGGAAGGGAGAAGGATAGAGAGATAGAAACATCGATGAGAGAGAAACATCATCAATTAGCTGCCTCCTGCACACCCCACACTGGGGATCCAGTCTGAAATCCAGGCATGTGCCCTCTTGGCAACCTCTTGGTTCATGGGTTGATGCTCAACCACTGAGCTATGCCAGCCAGGCTCATAACCTCTTTTCCCTTAAATGAGATCATAATAGGTGAGTGGAGTGGGTTTAGCTTTGCATTATCCTCACCCCCTCATGTGTGTAATCTAATTGTAACATTTCTTCTTGGTTTCTGGAATATTCTAGGGAAAGTATATAAATTTTTTTGAACTGGAAAAAAGGATGAATTGTTAAGCAACAATAGTACCATCAGATAAAAATGTGAATTTTATTTTAAAAAAATATATCTTTATTGATTTCAGAGAGAGGAAAGGAGAGGGAGAGAGATAGAAAAATCAATGATGAGAGAGTCATTGATTGGCTGCCTCCTGCATGCCCCCGACTGGGGGTCAAGTCCGCAACCGGGACATGTGCCCTGACTGGGAATTGAACCTTGATCTCTTGGATCCTAGGTCTATGCTCAACCACTGAGCCACGCCTGGCCGGGCAAAAATGTAAATTTTAATACAATAATATCATGATAGATAAAATATAAATTAGAAACAATTACTTAGACATTATTTAGACTTCATATTATGTGTATTTTCCACTGTCCAAATTATCAGAAAATCCTCAATTAGCAGTATATTGAATAATTTTTCTCAAAAACAATACATAATTTGAGAAAAACAAGTAGATTGATGTGCATTGTACGTTTTTATTACATTTACCATAATGTGGTTGTAGCTCAAGGAATAATAATTAAAATTGCTAACAATAATTCAGCATTACAATGTACCAATCATTCTCTTAAGACCATTCAACATTATCTCATTTAAACCTCATAACAACCTTTGTGATAACTTCTCTCATGTTAGCTTGTCCAAAGCCACCATCAGTAACTAAGGACTTAACTTGCCTTTCTCCCCTCCAGCAGCCCCCATAGACACTACTAAGGGAATTGCAGAGATCATTCTTGCAACAAAACTTTTCCTTTGATGGCCCAGTGTGTATTTTTACATTTACTTAATTGATTCCTCCCAGTTACTCCTAATACTTACAGATAAGGAAACTAAAGCCATGAAATCAAACAACTTGCCCCAGGGAGAGTTGAACAAGGGCCATTATTTTCATGGCCTTTATTCTTCCTTTGCCAAACTTCCTGTTCCTTTGGCCATCAGATGTCCAGAAATCTCAATCCTTCAAAACATGCTACAAGTTACAAGTAAAATGTGGTCCTGGTGCAACATAGAAAGGTCTCATTATTTCCTTGACTCTACAGGAACATTCTGAAATTCCTTCAGCCAGAGACTCCTGGCTAAATCTTAAATGCTTTAAAATTACTGATTTAACCAAACTAGTTATACAATTTTCTCAATTCCTCTTAGATTGTAGTAGGAAGATATTGGCAGTAAGAAGGACATGCTACTGGTACATTAAGAAATTGTTAAGAAGAGGGAGATGAGTAGAGCACATGAACAATGGTAATGTTACATGTCAAGCAATGCACATTTCAGTGTTATCCTGTGGTTGGGCTTGACACAGTTGGTTGAGACTCAGAGAGAAACTTGGTTTTGAATTTAGACCTGGTGGTGGAGAGTCTGCACAGACAGACCCTGCCTCCCAGATTAAAGGAGGTTATTTTGCAAACAACACAAATCCTTTTCCTCACTTATGTGTAAGATAAATTAGAATCACTGATGGAATTAAATGTCCCTCTTCTTTGCTACCATCATATCCTATATACTTCTTCATACCTCTTGGAATACATGCACATGCATGTGTATCTAACATAGGCATATGTAATATATGTATTTTCATAGGCATAGGCTTGATTTATATTAAAACTTCTAATATACATTCCTTTCCCTATCCTTTCTTTAAAATTTATTCATTGGTATGGTGTTTCCAGACACTGGACATATTTATATCTCATTCTTAGGTTATATACATAGTAGCCCAACTAAGTGTTTTCTTTTATCTTTCAGTATACTAACGTGTGTGTGTGTGTGTGTGTGTGTGTGTGTGTTTAATTTTGGGAGGGGAGAGATGAGAGAGGGGTTTAAGGTACAAGAGCATGGCATACTAGTCATACTAATAATAAAGTCACCAACTGCTGTGGGGGCCTTCTGGGTGTCAGTCAGTGGTCCTATACAGCACCTGTGCTTCATTTGAGGTAACTGGGTAGGCAGTGATCTCTCACTCTCCTTTTGGGGATATCAGATGTAACTCCCAGCCCAACTTCATTTTTCTACAAAAAATCTTCCTCAAACTATGTATCAGTTATTTCCATTGTCTCCATTCTTTGTATTCTTGAGGTAGATCAGAGACCTCTATATGAGTCCAAGAATTTTGAACTGGGAATCTCTTATCTACTGTAATTAGTACTTATAGAAACTTCCATATTAATATCCCATTACCTATATCAAATCATCTCTCAACTCTTGAAAAAATATTAGTTTTCTTTCACATATATATATGTATGTATGCATGTGCATACACACCCAGTAGAGTTCCTAGCGCATATGTGTTCAATAAATGTTGGCCAAATAGTAGCTGATGTCTATTAGTAATTTTTCCCTCCTTATGCTAAGAAATGAATTTTACCAATCCAAACTTATTTTTTCTTTATACCTGCCTTCTTCCTAAATACACATACACATATACATATTTGTGCATGCACACATACCCTTTCATAATAAAAATAATGGAAAATTGAACTACTATTCATGAAATCATAGATAGTTTCTTAGGTTTGATAAAGATTCTAAAGGTTATTTGGTAAAGTCACACATACAGAATCACTATATTATTACTGATTCAGAATCACTACTTCTGCTCCTTTTTTAACTCCACTGTAACAGAGCAGCAAGAACAAGTCAAGATGAAGAGACAGGTAGGAAAGTTAGGGGAATGGTTTGGGTGAACAAAGTTTCAACAAAGAAATCATGTATTTCCTCATTTCTTCTATTTTAATTCTTTTTAAAAATATATCTTTATTGATATAGAGGGTGGAATCGAGAGAGAGAACTAGAGAGAAACATTGATCTGTTGCCTCCTGTACTGGGGATCAAACCTACAACCTGGTCATATGCACTGATTAGGAATCAAACCAGTGACCTTTCAGTGCATGAGATGATGCTCAACCAACTGAAACACACAGGCCAGGTCTACTTTATTATCTTTAAAATTCCTTGACCACCTACTGTGACCAAAAGATTGTTAAAATATGATCACAAAGAAATCCTTGACCTCAAGGAATCTGACCTAGCAATAAATTGCAACTTTAAGACAAATAAAAGTAATAATATATAATGTGCACCTTTGTTTGCTTTGTTTTTTAAACAATAGTGATTTTCCAATTGTATTTACATCTATATTTTTGTTGGAGTGGGTATAGTGCCTAAGGTCTAAGAAATATTCATATTAAATTAAGCAAGACACAAAAATTAAAGAAACCAACATCAATAAAAGAAGAAAGAGACCAGAACTTTGTGTTTCTGTGAAGATGGTAAAAGTGTATAAAAATAGCATTCAAGGATTTGGGGAAAGTATAATATATTTGCATATTAGAAAAATATTTGCATGCACAATAATATATATATTATACTCTTCACTCTAAATGGAATCAATATGAAATATTTTTGCTTTGAACACATATAAGTAAGAGCTCTATCAATGGAATTCTTAAAATAAAATAAAAGTTACTTGATAAATTAAATACATGTTTCTAATTTGTAGCTTTCTTGCAGGTTTTATTCTAGAGTATCAGAGTCCTTTAATCCTTTATCATCTGAGGAGCTTTTGGTTCTTCTGGCCTGATCTGAAATTAGCCACCTTAGGAAAGTATACCTCAAGTGTAGTCAAATTAGTGCTTTTCAGAGTAAATTTAATTCCTGACTTACAGGTAGTATTCATTAAATCCTGTGTTCTAGAAGTATGTTATGGGTGAATTTTACCTCATTAAACCACATTCTGCTTAACCAGTACCTAGTTTGCTGCCTGTCTTGCTCAATTACTCAACTAAGTAGCAAAAAACTGGGTGAAAAATGAAGAGTTTGAGAATCAAAAATTAGTAGTTACAAACTATCAGGAACCAGCCTGAAAAATGAACAAACCTGAGTTCAAGCAGTGGGAATGAAAGAGACAAACAAAGTTATGGGATCAGGAGGACTGCCCTCTAACGAGGAGCAGCACCAAATGGCTTCAATGCCTTTATTATACAGTAAGTAACAAACAATTAGTAATGAGGTGAGCGTGATACAAAGTAGTTCCTTCAAGGCTGCATAAACACTCTTTCAGAGTAAATATCCTGCCTCCTGCATGAGCCCAGACCTAGGTAATTTCTTTATCTCGGCTCCTCATGGGACTTGTGGGGAGGGTCGAGTTCTTGACTCCAGACCCTCAGGTGACATGGACCATATCCAGACACGTCACCGGATCCCAACATCTCCCCCTTCTTTACTTTTTAATTTGAGCTAGTGGACTCCTGTCTGCAGCTCTGAGATGCTCCGCATTCCTGCTTGGACACAGACTGGGAATAAACATAGGAATATTAACACTACAGCCAGCAACATAATACCAGAATAAAATAATGAGGATAAACTATGCCCAGAGATAATATTAGAAAACTTGTCAAAGAGTTCTTTTGCTAAGTCAGCGGGTAAGGTATCTAGAGGAAGAGCAGATTCTATAGCATTTATATCAGCATGTAAGTGGGCAACATCAATAGATACATTATCTTGACTCCATATCCCCATAAGATGATTTTTAACCCTATCCCACCCCCATTCAGAGTTACAATATGGTTTCTTAGTAACACAAACCCATTGAAATTGAGCATGACACTGCAACGACATTCTCACCTTTACACTTTGAATTTGATCTATAAGTAATACAGTTTCTTCTAAGGCATTCAGCTTATCCTCTAGTTTCTTATCAATTCTTTCTTGAGTTCCCAAAGCATCCGATACATTTTTTGCTAACCCATTAACAAAATTCGCTGTATGTATTTCTTGAGTAAGAGCAACTCTAGCAACAACAGCTGTAGCAATAATAGAAACTAAAGCAGCAATACCAGCTATCAACAGTCCCAAGAACCTTTTAGGTCTCTCCAAAAGTTCATTTAACTCTTGCAACACTTCAAGTCCTTCATTAGTATACCAGCGTCCTTGCATCTTAACTGGGAGCATTACAAATGCAGGTTGGTGCAATACCAACAAATCTAGGTTTGCATTAGCACTAGATACACAATTTGTAAGGTTACAATTTACACAATTAATAGTATAATAATCAGCTAATTTCTTAATCAAAACCTTACCTACTAGTAATACATAAGGAGGAGGAACACAAACTAGTCATGGGGTTGTAGGGTAATGCATGGGAATATAGTCAAGAGTGTTGTGATGACTATGTGTGGTGCTAGGAGGGTGCTGGAGCTATGGGTTGGGGGAACACCTTGTGATGTTTGTGATTGTCTGCCCACTGTACTGTACACCTGAAACCAATACAAAATAATGTTGAAGGTAAACTGTAATTGAAATAATTAATTAATTAAATGAAAAGAAAGTAACTGAAAAAATTTAAATTTAAAAAAGCACAAAACAAACAATATAAAAGCAAAGATTCAATGTGTAACTGTGAAATCAGAGAGAATTAAAGAGCATTTTGATATTATCCTCATTGCTTTTCTACCCCCAACACACACTGACTACTGGAACCATCAGCTTACACAGATATGAGGAAAGTAAAGTTTAGAGGAGTTTAGGAAACTTACCAAAGATAACTGACATTATTTTTTCTTGAGTCAGGCTTGGAATTCAAATTTGTCTAAAATCAAGTAGAAATATTTGTCATAAACATCACTTTAATTCCAGCTTTAAGGAAAATATATAAATATAAATAAATGTTTAAGGCTTACTTTCGCATAAAAGGAAATGCTTCCTGGTAGAAAAGGATGAGGTTTGGGGTACTAGTTCCACCCCATACTACTTTTGTGACCCAATGGTGGTCATTTAGCTTGAAACATAAAATGGTAATGGCTACCTTTCACCATTATTATGAGATTTAGAAATGTGAATTATTTCATATAAGGTGCCTAGTGTATTCACATTTCACTTAGTATTGTTATTATTATCATAATTATCATCATTCACTTTAGAACCCAGTATGATAATTTGATCTATGTCTAAAGATCCACATTTGCATTATGCTTCTAAATTGTTATGATTAGGTTTTGCATATGCCAATAAAGAACACAAGAAGCAAACTACTTGAATTCTGGTGATGAAACCTCAGAAGAAAGGCTTCCTAGATATTCACATACTGGTTGGGAAAATTGTGAATCTATGAGAGGTTAGATGGAGCCAGGGAACTTGACCATTATTAATCCAGAGATATCTAAAAGTCAGGAGAGAAGAAAGGGACCAGGCTTATAAGACTACAGTGAAATATAAATAACTATAATCTAAACATGTTCTTAATTATCAAATAAAATATAGTTTCACTCTCAATAAAGAGAAAGAAAGGAAATGTTATGATAAAGAAAAATGATTGAAGACGATCTCATAAAAGAATAAGCACATTCCCTTTGGAGTTATGTTTTCAGACGAGACAGGACATTAAAATTCAACATTGTCAAAATTATTGCAAGATATCAGCTCACCTAAGGCACAGTGTCTCTTTTAATAGATGATGTAAAGCAAATCATTTGTTTTGACCACACTTAAGGAAAAGACTGACACATGATGAATATTTGAGGCTTTTAAAGATTAATGCACTAATTTTAAACATCTGGCATGAACTTCAAAATAATAGTCCTCTACCTTATATTATTTTTATTGATTTTTTTTTTTGTAGATCATAGTTTTTTTCGCTATGCGATATTAGCAGAGTTGTGTTAGGCACCATATAATCCAAGTTTTCTTGGAATTTGTCTATTTTTACATGATTTTATTAATTGATACAAATGTTTTATAGGTTACCTAATGCAGATGAAAAGTTACCAAAAAAAGCAATAAAAATTTATGAACCACCATAATCTATGTTTCTTTGTTTTTCTCCTTTACTTAATTGTATGACAAAATTATTAAAATGGTACTTTAGGAATTACTATAATGTTAACACATTCCATGTATTACAAATATTATCTGAAAGGCAAAGAGCAGGGGGAAATCATTTTTCATTCTGTAATTTGTGCTATAGTTGGAATCATGTTTTGATTTTTCCTGGGGCTTAGCTTCTTCTGTATATTTTATCTGGGGCAGAAAAGAAGGGAAATTAATCTCCAATTTTTTTCTAGTAAAATGTTGCCCCTCCACTTACCCTGCTGTATATATATTTGACACATTAAAATAGAGGTTAAGAAGTATCATCTTAGGTGGATGCTACAGAACTCATAAATTGCTGAAGTCTTTCATTCTTATACCTAAAGATTCAGGTCCACTGATAAAGGAATTAAATGGAAGAAAGGAATGGGGAGATTATTTATCTTTCCATGTGCATTCCTCAGACATCCAGTCAAAAATTGAAGTGATATTTCATTAGCTGTAGCCAGAATAAAGCCACAATTTCATTAGAAGTGGGTGCCCATCACTTTTCTCTTTCCTAGGAAGCCCTGCTACATGGATGACATGATTTACCATGTATCTTTTCTGATTAGCTTCACACTGTCCATTTCTAGAATGTTTTCAAGTGTTATTTCAGTTATTTTTATGCAATCCCAGAGGAGAAATTTCAAAAACAAGTTATTTCAGTAGCAATCCATAGTGTTATATTTTTAATTCTGAAAGACAAAGTTGTTGTGGTCTCACCTTACCTACAAACTTACCAACACAGTAGATCCTGTGATATTGATAGATTGTATTTCCATCCTCATTTACTTTAGTTTGCTAATTGTTTTAAATTAAGTTTTATTCCTTTTAATTTGTTACTTCATGTGATTACTATTATATAAATATAAAAAACTCTTAGCTGTGGATGTAAATTATTTTTCTGTCTGTTGTACTTGTGATGGTAGGTTCACTTTCTTCTTAAGCTTATGAATACCAGTCTGTTCCTCAGGCATGAATTAAATCAAATCAAATCAAATCAAATCTTAGTCTTGTTTTTGTCTACAAAATACTGTGTACATTGTAGGTATTAAGTACATTTGTTGAACAGAAGGTAGATGGGTAAAATGATGGATTAAAAATTCCTACCATCACTCATGAAAATAAAACACAAAAAGAACAATCTGGCATGATAAAATCGAACATCAAAGAGCTTATGATTCTGATTTATATCATCATCAGAATTTAAACAAGATTATTAATACATTTGTTATGAAATTTTCTGGGAATAGGTATATATTTTAAATTGGCTCTATATTTTACCACTATGCTGTGTTGGATTGTAAGTGAAAGATAGTGTTCTGAGGAGCCTCACTACATCTTGAAAATTAAAAGTTCCACCTAAAGTATGCAGACTTCTTTGCAGCAATTACAATGTTTCAAGAGTCTGTAATTATTTAAAAAATATAAAGCACAGTCCAAATTTCCTATATAAAACATACATGTGTACATATACATTTATCCATTACAGTAGATATCTCTGGGTGGTGGAATTTAGGGTGAAATTCTCCTTTTGTACTTTAAAAGATTTTTAAGATTAATTTTTAGAAAAAAAAGAGATAGAGAGCAATGTGAGAGAGAAACATTGATTGGCTTTCTTCAGCACAAGCCCTGACCAAGCCCTGGGTATGTACCCTGACCAGGAATTGAACCAGCCAATTTTGGTGTATGGGACGAAGCTCCAACCAACTGAAATGCATGGGCCAAGCTTCCTGTTGTATATTTTGACATTTAAAACATCTATAGGCAATAATGATATATAGCCTTTTAAATAGGCAAAAGTCAGTGCTTGTATCAAAGATTATAATGCTTATGTATACCACAACAGCAAAAGTCAATTGATTAGAAGGAATTTATTAAATATATGGGCAGATTAGGTTAAATATAAAATTAGAGTTGTTTCTTTAGAAGTCTTTAATAGAACTATTATAGCATTAAATAAAAGGGACATAACATTTAGACATCTTACATGCTCTCAATAAGCTAGTTCTTTTAGTATCCAAAAATGAACTCTAAAATTTTTAGTATTTTTATTTAATTATTACATATTTTTAATTGAATTTATTGGGTGATATTGGTGAATAAAATTAGTACTTTTAAATTTAATTTTTCATTATTAACAGAAAAGTAAAAGCCATAATTATAATAATTATCTGTATCTTCAGTTTCAATATTATGAAGGTAAAGTTTACTTTCTCCTCACATTTATAAATCACCCTATCTCTGTCAAATGTCATTTGATTCTGTGAGAAAACAGGCAGTGCTCTTATCTCTAAAAGTAAAGCTGTTTTTTGTTTTGTTTGTTTTGATTGTTGAAAGTATTACAGATGTTCCTTTTTTCCCCCCATTGACCCCTTATACCCAACATCCACACCCTGCCCCAGACATTCAGCACACTGTTGCCTGCGTCCATGGGTTATGTATATATACATATAAATTATTGGTTAATATCTTCCCACCCACCCGCCCACATGTGCCTTCCCTCTGAGATTCATTAGTCTGTTCCATGCTTCAATGTCTCCGGATCAATTTTGTCGATCAGTTTATTTTGTTCTTTAGCTTCTACGTATAATTGAGATCATATCATATTTGTTTTCCTCTGCCTGGCTTATTTGGCTTGGCATAATATTCTCCAGGTGCATCCATGCTGTCCCAAAGGATAAGAGATTCTTCTTCTTTACAGCTGCATGGTATTCCATGGTGTAAATGCCCCACAGCTTTTTTATTCACTTTTTTACTGATGGGCACTTGGGCTTTTTCCAGATCTTAGGTATTGTAAATTGCGCTGCTATGAACATAGGGGTGCATAAGTTCTTTGTGATTGGTGTTTCAGGTCCCTTAGGATATATTCCTAGAAGTAGGATCACTGGGTCAAATGGCAGTTCCATTTTTCATTTTTTAAGATAATCCATACTATTTTTAATAGTGGCTATTGAAAGATGTGCTGAAGACTACACTGATAGTGGATGGGCCAAGATTGCCTGTCTCCTCAGCTTTATCTTCTGAATCCTTTTTAGGTAACTGATTCAATCACATGTCTAGCTCTAGGCAATTCAGAATAGCCAGACACTGAGACTCTTTACCCTGAACACCTTACTAAACTGCAGTCTTTCCTGTCTTCTTGGCTTCAACTACTAATTCCATATTTTCACTTTGCCTATCTTCATTTTGATATCCTGGAATTTTGGACCAGAATATTTTTCATTAGAACATACTATTAATGTGATTCTGCTGTGTCTCTCACTGTCAAGAAAAGATCCATAAGAAGTTTTTTTTTATCTTACCTGTATTAAGCAGGTTCTGTGACTGAGAAAAGCAGAGTGAATTTTCCAGTGTAACATAGAATTTTTAAAAGAAATTTAAGTATTAATAACAGTATGTAAAAGCATATTGTCAAATTAGAATGGTAAGACCTTGTTGCTATACTTCTACATTAAACATACTTTGAGTATTATTCAATTAAAGTGGATTAGGATGTGAGGATTCATGTCATTTGTCCCTACATTCCTGCCACCCATGCTCCATCCAACATGAAGAACATAATTGCCCTAAGAGTCTCAGGCAACTTGAAAATTACAGCCAAGCTTGATAATATTTCTTTAAATTTAACATAAACTAAGATATATTTTATTCTATACAGTTGTTGGTACCTCAAATCACAGGACTTGGAAATTATATCAAATTTTATTCATTCATTTATATGCAGCACATTTTAAATAAACTAAATAAAGAAAAATAAAGGCAGAAAAAATAAAGATTAATTGGACAGGAGGAAGTAAAACTGTCATTATTAGCAGATGACATAATATTGTACATAGAAAGCCCTAAGGACTCCACCAAAATACTACTAAATTTCTTAAATGAAGTTGCCAAAGTAGCTGGATACAAAATTAACATCCAAAAATCAGTGGGATTTTTATACACCAGCAATGAACTCTCAGAAAGAGAAACTGAAAAAAATAACATTTACCATTGCAACTAAAAAACTAAGATACCTAGGAATAAAATTAACCAAAGATGTAAAAGACCTGTACTCAGAAAACTACAGGACACTGAAAAAAGAAATAGAGGAAGATAAAAACAAGTGGAAGAATGTACCATGTTCACGCATTAGAAGAATTAACATCATTAAAATGTTCATACAACCCAAAGTAATTAATAGATTCAATGCAATTTCTATTAAAATACCAATAGCGTATTTCAAAGAGCTAGAACAAATATTTCAAAAATTTATATGGAACTAAAAGAGACCTCAAATAGCTGCAGCCATCTTGAGAAAGAAGAACAGTGTGAGAGTGATCATTGTACTGGGTATCAAACTACACTATGAAGCCATTGTAATCAAAACAGCTTGGTATTGGTACAACAATAGACATATAGATCAATGGAACAGGACAGAGACCCCTGAGATAGACCCATTCCATTATGTCAGTTAATACGTGACAAATGAGGCAAGAGCATACAATGGAGTAAAGACAGTCTCTTCAATAAATGATGCTGGGAAAATTGGACATGTGCATGCACAGAAATGAAACTGGACCATCAACTTACTCCCTACACAAGAATAAATTCAAAATGGATAAAAAATTTTAAAGTAAGTTATGTAACCATAAAAATCCTGGAATAAAACATATGCAGTAAAGTCACAGACATCTCATGTAGTGGAATTTTAACCAATACATCCCCTACAGCAAGAGAAATAAAAGAAAGAAAAAACAAATGGGGTTACATCAAACTATAAAACTTCTATGCAGCAAAAGAAATCAACATCAAAATACAAAGCAACCCCATATGGGAAAACATATTTTCCAAGGATGCATCTGATAAAAGGGTTGTTTCCAAAGTGTACATAGAACTCATGAAACTCAACATGAGCACAACAAACAATCCAATTAAAAAATGGGCAAAGGACCTGAATAGTTGCTTCTCCAAAGAGCACATACAGATGGCCAAGAGACATATGAAAAAATGCTCAATGTCGCTAATCATCAGAGAGATACAAATTAAAACTAGCATGAGGTATCACCTCACACCTGTCAGAATGGCTGCCATCAACAAATGAACCAATGACATGTGCTGGCAAAGATATGGAGAAAGGGGAACCATGGAATGCAGACTGGTGCAGCCACTATAAAAAGCAGTATGGAAGTTACTCAAAAAATTAAAAATGGAACTTCCTTTTGACCCAGTGATTCCACTTTTAGGAATATATCCCAAGAATCCTGAAACACTAGTCAGAAAGAATATATACACCCCTTTGTGCATAGCAGTGCAATTTATAATAGCTAACATCTGGAAACAGCCCAAGTGCCCATCAGTAGATGAGTGGATAAAAAACCTGTGGGACATTTACACTATGGAATACTATGCAGCTGTAAAGAAGAAGGATCTTATAACTTTTGGGACAGTATGGATGGATTTGGAGAATATTATGTTAAGGGAAATAAGCCAGCCAGAGAAAGACAGACATCACATGATCTCACTCATATGTGGAATCTAAAGAACTTAATAAACTGATGAACAAAATAGATTCAGTGACATAAAAGCATGGAACAGACTGATGAATCTTGGAGGGAAGTTGGGGGTGGGTGGGTGGGACGATTAACCAAAGAACCTATATGCTTATGTGCATGAACAATGTACACAGAAAATAGTGTGATGAAGACCTGGGCAGGTAGTGTATGTGGGTTGGGAAGGGTTAATGGGGAAATAAGGAGACATTTGTAATACTTTCAACCATAAGGATACATTTTTTTTAAAGAAAAAATAAAGATTAACCTTGGTTTGTTTTTTAATCTGTGAAATATTTGATTTATTTCAAGATTATTTCTGTGATAATTTAATAGTATGTATTTATTTGTGTATTGAAAATAAAATCAGAAAATCAAAAGTATATAGGAAAATGAATTTAGCCCTGCCAGCCATGGCTCAGCAGTTGAGCATAGACCTAGGATTCTGGAGATCATGGTTTGATTCTCAGTCAGGGCATATGCCCGGGTTTCAGGCTCAATCCTCAATCAGGGGCATGCAGGAAGCAGCCGAATAATGACGACTCTCTCATCATTGATGTTTCTATCTCTCTCTCTCCCTCTCCCTTCCTCTCTCTGAAATCAATAAAGATATATTTATTAACAAAAAAAAAAAAATGAATTTATAAAACATAACAAAATTAATAAAAGTAATTCTGTTTAATAGTGAATGATAAATACACAAATTATACAGTCTTTTATTATTTTGTATTTCATCAATATCATGAAACTAGCACTCTTAATTTTTGTTGGAACTGAATGCTTTTGGAAAAGTAATTTGGCAATGTTTAGCAAAAAAAAAAAACAAAGAAAAAACAGCATTCCTATTTAATCACTCATACTTTCATGTATTCAAAATCGAGGTGATTATGTAAATTACAGTATCATTTTAATTAAAATATTGTACTATCATCACAATTTTAATTAAAATATTGTACTAAAATCTGTCAAGGGATAAATTAATATCAAATAAATGAATTCCACATGGATTAAATAAATAATATTGCATTTAATTAAAAATATGTGAACCCTAAGTCTCTTTCGAGAGCTAGAAGCTTGCATGTGGACAAGACTTTCTGAGATTAAAAGTAAAGCAGTTATTTAGCCTATTCAAAATATGATATGCATGACATTCATTCCAATAGATGTTGACCTATTTTAATGAATTGGTACTTGGGTTACACTGAGCAATATTTGCTGGAAAAGACCGATAGATTTGATTATTGAGATAAATAAATTAAGGATTCTCTCTGTTATGTTAATTGCTATTTTACCCAACTCTGAAGAGTGACTGCAATAAAATGTTTGCTCCAAAGTATTATTGAATGGCTGGAAGAATAAAAATTAGCACATAGAGATTATGATTAACATAAAGCTAAAAACTAACGTGAATTCTTTATATAGAATGAGAAGAACCCTGGGCTTAAGTTTGATCCCTAGAAAAGAACATTGATCAAGGCAAGAATCAATAGAAGAGGCCCCAGGGAGTGAGACTGAGAAAGAGTAACCAGAGAAAATATTGATGATAATGAAAATGATGATGATAATTATAATAATCAAAATTGGGTGTTTTTTTTTAATGTTTCTTTATCTTTATTGTTGAGACCATTACAGATGCCCCCCTTTTAACCCCACTGATCGCCTCCACCCCACATCCATTCCACCCCCAGGCCCTCCCCACACCAATGTCCACATCCATGGGCCATTCCCATAAACATACAAGTTCCCTGATTAATCTCTCCCTATGCACATCCCCATCCCTGCCTTCCCTCTGAGATCCCTCAGTTTGTCCAAGCTTCTATGTTACTGGATCCACTTTGTTCATGAGTTTATTTTGTTTATTATATTCCACATTTAAGTGAGATTATTTGGTACTTGCCCTTCTCTGACTGGCTTATTTCACTTAGCATAATACTCTCTTGTTCTATCCATGCTGTGCCAAAGGCCAAAAGGTCCTTCCTCTTCATAGCCCCATAGTACTCCATGGTGTAAATGTGCCACAACTTTTTTATCCACTCATCTACTGATGGGCACTTGGGCTGTTGCCAAATCTTAGCTATTGTGAATTGTGCTGCTATGAACATAGAGGTGCATAAGTTCTTTGTGATTGGTGTTTGGGGTTCCTTACGATATATTCCTAGAAGTGGGATCACTGGGTCAAATGGCAGGTCAATTTTTAAACTTATGAGGAAACTCCATACTGCTTTCCATAGTGGCTGCACCAGTCTGCATTCCCACCAGCAGTGGACTAGGGTGCCCTTTTCTCCACACCCTCGCCACAACTAGTAGCTTGTTGACTTGTTGATGGTAGCCATTCTGACAGGTGTGAAGTGATACCTAATTGTGGTTTTAATTTGCATCTCTGATGATTAGTGACATTGAGAATTTTTTCATATGTCTCTTAGCCATTTGTATGTCTTCTTTGGAGAAGTATCTATTTAGGTCCATGGCCCATTTTTAAATTGGATTGTTTGTCTTCCTTTTATTAAGTTGTATAAGTTCCTTATATATTTTGGATATTAACCCTTTATCCGATGAGTCATGTGCAAATATGTTCTCTCTTACAGTGGGCTCCCTTTTTGTTTTGTTGATGGTTTCCTTTGCTGTGCAGAAGCTTTTTATTTTGATGCAGTCCCATTTGTTTATTTTCTCCTTAGTTTCTCTTGCCCTAGGAGATGTATCAGCAAACATATTGCTATGACAGATATCTGAGGTTTTACTGCCTATTTTCTTCTAGGATTTTTATGGTTTCATGCCTTACATTTAAGTCTTTTATCCATTTTGAATTTACTTTTGTGTATGGTGTAAGTTGGTGGTCCAGTTTCATTTTTGTGCATTTATCTGTCCAATTTTTCCAACACCATTTATTGAAAAGACTGTCTTTACTCCATTGTATGTTCTTGCCTCCTTTGTCAAATATGAATTGACCATAATGGCATGGGTCAATTTCTGGGTTCTCTATTCTGTTCTGTTAGTCTATATGTCTGTTGTTGTACCAATACAAGGCTGTTTTGATTACAATGGCTTTGTAATACAGTTTGATATCAGGTAAAATGATCCCTCCCACTGTGGTCTTCTTTCTCAAGGTAGCTGCATCTTTTTGGGGTCTGCTTTGGTTCCATATAAATATTTGGATTTTTTTTTAGGTCTGTGAAATATGCTATTGGTATTTTAATAGGAATTGCATTGAATCTATAAATTGCTTTGGGTAGTATGGACATTTTAATGATATTAATTCTTCCATCCTACGAACATGGTATATTCTTCCACTTTATTTCTTCCTCTATTTCTATTTTCACTGTCCTGTGGTTTTCTAAGTACATGTCTTTTTTACATCCTTGGTTAAGTTTATTCCCAGGTATTTTTTTTTTTTTTTTACTTGCAGTGATAAATGATATTTTTTTCAGTTTCTCTCTGAGAGTTTATTGTTGGTGTATAAAAATGCCATCAATTTCCAGATGTTAATTTTGTATCCAGCTACCTTGCCAAATTCATTTATTAAATCCAGTAGTACTTTGATAGAATCTTTAGGGTTTTCTATGTACAATATCATGTGATCTGAAAATAATGACAGTTTTACTTCCTCTTTTCCAATTTCTATACCTTTTATGTTTCCTTCCTGTCTGATGGCTGTGTCAAGAAGTTCCAATACTATGTTGAATAAGAGTGGTGAAAGTGGACATCCCTGTCTTGTTTCATTTTTTAGGGGAGATGGTTTTAGTTTTGACCATTGAGTATGATGTTGGTTCTAGGTTTGTCATATATGGCTTTTATTATGTTGAGGTATGATCCCTCTATTACCACTTTGATGACAGATTTTATCAAAAATGTGTGTTTGTTTGCCCATTTTTTAATCGGATCATTTGGTTTACTATTGTTGAGTTATATGAGTTCTTTGTTCATTTTGAAAATTAGCACTTTATCAGATGCATCCTTCGCAGAAATGTTCTCCCATACTCTGGGTTCCTTTGTACATTGAGGTTGATTTCTTTTGCTGTGCAGAAGCCTTTTAGTTTGATATAGTACCATTTGTTTATGTTTTCTTTTGTTTCTCTTGCCCTCAGAGATGTACTGGTGAAAATTCCACTACAAGAGATGTTTGTAACTTTACTGCCTATGTTTTCTTCCAGGATTTTTATGGTTTTGTGACTTACATTTCAGTCTTTTATCCATTTTGTATTTATTCTCATGTATGGAGTAAGTTGGTGCTCTCATTTCATTTTTTTGTATGGTCTTGTCCAATTTTTCCAACACCATTTATTGAAGAGACCATTGTGTGCTCTCGCCTCCTTTGTCAAATATTAACTGACCATAATGGTGTGGGTCTATTTCTAGGGTCTCTGTTCTGTTCCATTGTTCTCTGTGTCTGTTGCTGTACCAATACCAGGCTGTATTGATTACAATGCCTTTGTAGTATACATTGATAGTAAATAAATTGATCACTCCAACTCTGTACTTCTTCCTGAAGTTTTCTGCTGCTATTTATGGTCTTCTTTGGTTATATATAAATTTTTGGAATATTTGTTCTAGTTCTGTGAAGTCTGCTGTTGGTATTTGAATAGGAAATGCATTGAATCTAGAGATTCCTTTGGGTAGTATGGACATTTGAATGATATTCGTTAGTCTAATCTATGAACATGTTATATTTTTCCACTTGTTTATATTCTTCTTCTATTTCTTTTTTCAGTGTCCAGTAGTTTTCCATATATAGATCTTTTACATCCTTGGTTACATTTCTAGCAAGGTAGCCTATTTTTTTAGGTAAAACGCAAAATGTTATTTTTTTAAAGTTTCCCTTTCTGAGAGTTCAGTTTTGGTGTATAAAAATGCTGTGAATTTTTGGATGTTAATTTTGTATCTTACTATCCTGCCAAATTCATTTATCAAATTTTAAGAACGTTGGTGGAGTCTTTAGGGTTTTCTTGTTATTTTTTTTTTTTAAAGTTTGTTTATCTTTATTGAAAATATTACAGATGTCCCCTTTTTATCCACATTGATCCCCTCTACCCCGCATCCATCCCACCCCCTGCTTTTCCCATACCAATGTCTGTGTCCATGGGTTCTGCTTGTAAATATATAAGCTCTTTAATTAATCTCCCCTTCCCCCCCCCACCTTTCCTCTGAGATCCCCCAGTCTGTTCCATGCTTCTATGTGTCTGGATCCATTTTGTTCATCAGTTTATTTTGTTTATTATATTCCACCTATAAGAGAGATCATGTGGTATTTGTCTTTCTCTGACTAGCTTATTTCACTTACATAATACTTTCCAGGTCCCTCCATGCTGTGCCAAAGAATAAAAGATCTTTCTTTCTTACAGCTGCATAGTATTCCATTTTGTAAATGTCCCACAGATTTTTTTAGCCATTCATCTATTGATGGGCACTTGGGCTTTTTCCAGATCTTAGGTATTGTAAATTGCACCACTACAAACATAGAGGTGCATAAGTTCTTTGTGATTGGTGTTTCAGGTCCCTTGGGATATATTCCTAAAAGTGGGATCACTGGGTCAAATGGAAGTTCCATTTTTAATCTTTTAAGGAAACTCCATACTGCTTTCCATAGTGGCTGCCCCAGTCTGCATTCCCACCTGCAGTGAAATAGGGTGATCTTTTCTCCACAGCCTCACGGCACTTGTAGTTCATAGATTTGTTGATGGTAGTCATTCTGACAGGTTTGAAGAGATAAATCATTGTGGTATTAATTTGCATATCTTTGACGATTAGCACCATTGAACATTTTTTCATATGCCTCCTAGCCATTTGTATGTCCTCTTTGGAGAAGTGTCTATTTAGGTCCTTTGCCCATAATTGGATTGTCTATGTTACTTCTGGAAGTTGTATGAGTTCCTTATATATTTTGGATATTAATCCTTTATCTGATGTGTCTTTGCCAAATATGTTCTCCCATACAGTGGGTTCCCTTTTCATTTTGTTGATGGCTTCTTTTGCTGTTCAGAAGCTTTTTATTTTGGTGCAGTCCCATTTGTTTTTCTCCTTAGTTTCTCTTGCCCTAGTCAATGTATTAGCAAAGATATTGCTATGAGAGATGTCTGGGATTTTGCTGCCTATGTTTTCCTCTAGGATTTTTATGTTTTCATGTCTTACATTTCAGCCTTTTGTCAATTTCAAATTTAGTTTGTGTATGGTGTAAGTTGGTGGTCTAGTTTCATTTCTTTTGCATGTACTTGTCCAGTTTTCCTAGCACCATTTATTGAACAGACTCTCTTTACTCCATTGTATGTTGTTGCCTCCTTTGTCAAATATTTGTGTGTAATGGATTGGGTTGATTGCTGGGTTCTCTGTTCTGTTCCACTGGTCTATATGTGTGTTCTTGTGCCAGTACCAGGCTGTTTTGATTACAGTGGCTTTGGTTTATAACTTGATATCGGGTATTGTGATTCCCTCCAACTTTGACCTTCATCTCTAGATTATCATGGCTATTCAGGGTGTTTTTGGGTTCCATATAAATTTTTGAAGTGTGTGTTCTAGATCTGTGAAATATGCTGTTGGAATTTTAATAGGGATTGCGTTGAATTTATAGATTGCCTTGGGAAGTATGGACATTTTAATGATGTTAATACTTCCAATCCATAAGCATGGTATATTTTTCCGTTTATATCTTCCTCCATTTATTTTTTCACTGTATGTAGTTTTCTGAATAAAGGTCTTTTACACCTTTGGTTAAATTTATTCCTAGGTATCTTATTTTTTTAGTTGTAATGGTAAATGGGAATGTTTTCTTAGTTTCTCTTTCTGAGAGTTCATTGTTGGTGTATAAAACTGCTATCAATTTCTGGGTGTTAACCCTATATCCTGCTACCTTACTGAATTCATTTATTAAATCTAGTAATTTTTTGGTGGAGTCTTTAGGATTCTCTATGTACAATATCATGTCATCTGCAAATAATGAGTTTTTGTTTTCCCATTCCTGATTTGGATGTCTTTTAAGTTTTCTTTTTGTCTGATAGCTGTGGCTAGGTCTTCCTGTACTATGTTGAATAAGAGTGGTGAAAGTGTACACACTGTCTTGTTTCTGTTCTTAGGGGAAACGGTTTTAGTTTTTGCTTATTGAGTATTATGTTAGCTGTAGGTTTGTCATGTGTGGCCTTTATTATGTTGCAGTATCATTCCTCTATTTTCACTTTGCTGAGAGTTTTTATCAAAAATAGGTGTTGGATTTTATTGATTGCTTTTTCTGCATCTATTTATATGATCATGTGATTTTTGTCTTTTAATTTGTTTATGTGATGTATCATGTTTATTGATTTGCAAACATCGTAACCCCCTTGCATCCTTGGAATAAATCCCACTTGGTCATGGTTTGTGATCTTTTTAATATATTGCTGGATCCAATTTACTAAATTTTGGTGAGGATTTTAGCATCTATATTCATCAGGGATATTGGCCTGTAAGTCTCTTTCTTTGTAGTGTCTTTATCTGGTTTTGGAATTAGGCTAATGCTGATCTTGTAAAAAGAGTTAGGAAGTGTACCTTCCTCTTGGATTTTTTGAAACAGTTTGAGGAGAATAGGTTTTAATTCTTCTTTGAATGTTTGGTTAAACTCCCCTGTGAAGACAACCAGGACAGGGCTTTTCTGTGCTGGGAGTCCTTTGATTACTGCTCCAGCTTCATCAACAATTATTGTTCTATGTAGGCTTTCTGACTATTTCTGATTGAGTTTTGGAAGGTTATGTTTTTCTAGGAATTTATTCATTTCATCCAGGTTGTACAGCTTGGTGACATATAGTTGTTCATAGTATTTTGTTACAATCCTTTGTATTTCTGTTGGGTCAGTTGTTATTTCACCTCTTTTGATTCTCATTTTGTTCATTTGGGTCCTCTCTCTTTGTTTCTTGATGAATCTGGCTAAAAGTTCAAAAATCTTGTTTATCTTTTCAAAGAACCAGCTCTTGGTTTCATTGATCTTTTGTATTGTATTTTTAGTCTCTATGTCATTTATTTCTGCTCTTGTTTTTATTAATTTTTTCCTTCTAGTTACTCTGGGCTTTTCTTGTTGTTCCCTTTCTAAGTTTTTAAGTTGTAGGGTTAGAGAGTTTATTAGAAGTTTTTCTTGTTTCTTGAGGTAGGCTTATAGTGCTATGAACTTCCCTTTCAGGAGTGTTTTCATTGTGTCTCATAGATTTTGAGTACTTGTGTATTCATTTTCATTTGTTTTCAGGAAGTTTTTTATTTCTTTCTTGATCTCTTTTGTAACCCATTCATTGTTTAAAAACATGCTTCTCAGCCTCCATGTTTTAAATGTTTTTCAGTGTTTTTATTGGAGTTGATTTCTAATTTCATGCCACTGTGATCTTAGGTGCTTGATATGATTTCAGTCTTCTTGAAATTGTAGAGACTTGTTTTGTGCCCTAACATATGGTCTGTCTTTGAGAACATCTCGTGTGCACTTGAGAAGTATGTATATTCTGCAGCTTTAGGGTAGAATGTTCTGTAAATGTCAATTAAATCCATCTGATCTAGTGTGTCATTTAGGGTCACTGTTTCCTTATTGATTTTTGTTTGGAAGACCTATCTAGAGAAATCAGTGGGATGTTAAGGGTCCCTAATATGACTGTATTGCTACCAATCTTGCCCTTAAAGTCCTCTAGAAGATTTTTATAAATTTAGGTGCTCCTGTGTTGGGTGCAAATATTTTTATCAGGGTTATAGGTACTTGTTGGATTTATCTCTTAGTATAATGTAATGAACTTTCTTGTCTCTCGCTATCATCTTCATTTTGAAGTCTATTTTGTCCGATATACGTATTCCTATCTCAGCTTTTTTTTCATTTCCATTTACATGGAAAATATTTTTCCATCCCTTCACTCTCATCCTGTGTGGTTCTTTTGTTCTGAGGTGGCTGTCTTGTAGATAGCATATATTTGGGTCATGTTTTCTTATCTATTCAGCCATCCTGCATCTTTTTATTGGGGCATTTAATCCATTTATAATTAAGGTTATTATTTAAAGTCTTTATCTACTGCTATTTTGTTTCATTATGCGTATGTTTCTCATTCTCTTTATTTCTACTTTGAATTATAGCAGTCCCTTTAACATTTCCTATAAAGCTGGTTTTGTAGTGTAACATCTTTGAGCCTTTTTTTTTGTCTGGGAAGCTCTTTATTTCACCATCTATCTTGATTGATAATCTTGCTGGATAGAGCAGTCTTGGTTTCAGATCCTTGTTTTGCATTACCTTGAATACTTCATGCCATTCCCTTCTAGCCTGTAGAATTTCTGATGAGAAGCCAGATGACAGCCTTATGGGACCTCCTTTGTAGGTAACAGATTGCTTTCCCCTAGGTGTCTTTAAAATTCTCTTTCTGTCTTGGATTCTTGGTGTTTTAATTAGGATGTTTCCAGGCAAGGGATTCTTTGGGTTCTTCTTGCTTGGGACTCTCTCTGCCTCCTGAACTTGTGTGACTTTTTCCTTGTCCAGGTTAAGGATGTGTGCTGGTATTATTTCATCAAACATGTTCTCTAACCCCTCCTTACTTTTGACCTACTCTGGCACTCTTATAATAAGAATATTGTGATGTTTCATGCTGTCCCACATCTCCCTAAACTGTCCTCCTGTTTTTTCATTGTTTTTTGTTTTTGGGTCTCTGATTGTGTGATTTTTTTCTATCCTGTCTTCTAATTTACTGATCCAATCCTCAGCTTCCTCTAATCTGTTGTTTATTACTTCCAATGTATTCTTTATTTATGCTATGTCATTCTTCATTTCTGACTGGTCATTTTTCATAGTTTTCATATATTTTTTTATGCTGTAGAGCATCCTTACAATCAATATTCTGAACTCTATATCTGAGAGATTGCTTATCTCCATTTCATTTAGGTCTTTTTCTGGAGACTTCTATTGTTCTTTCATTTGGGTCTTGTTTTTTTGTCTCCCTGTTTTGGCTACATTTTTGTGTTTGTTTTTAATTGTTAGGCAGATCTGCTAGGACTCTCAGTCTTTTTGGAGGATCTCTGGTACAGGCCAATGTCAGACTGAGTTTTTTACTGGCTCTGAGTACCTTGCTTGGGGCTATCAACAACCCTAGTCTTGAGGTCTCCACTGCTGGGGCTGGGTGCATTTGGACAGGACCAAGATGTGCACCAAGGTCTGCTTTCCTAAGGCCTGAGCCCTGAAGCAGATCAGGTAAAGACTCAAAGCACCCTGAGGTCTGCCTCTGCCTGCAGACTGATTAATCTGATTCTCTTAATGAGCCTCATCTTGTAGAAACTCCTCTGGGCAGGGTGAGAGGTTTTCCAGCAGGGTGGGGCAATTGCTTTCCCCCTCAGGCAAAAGCTGAATATTTGCTGCCCAAGAAAGATGTCCTCCACAGTCTAGGGGAATGACCAGGCACAGGAATCTAGATGTGCAACCCCTGATCTCACTCTCCAAAGCCCATAACCCCAGACTCTCCCCACACAGCTCCATTCTACTCCACTCCCCCTCTCCTGGAGCCCAAGGTGAGTGGCTGCACAGGAAATGTTGTGCATTGGCTCTTTAAGAGGGTGCCTGCAGTTCCAGCTGCCTCTCCCTGGCAAAGGGAAACCCAGCTGCTTTTCACAGTCAGATGTTATTTGGGCACCTTTCTCAGTTCTGAGTCTCTTGGCTGGGAAGCCCAACCTGGTGCTTAGGCCCCAGTGTCCTCAGTGGGAACCACCCAACCAGTCTTCTTGAGTCCATATTTCCTACCTGTCTCTGTGCATTCTCCACTTTTCCTCCTTGGTTATGAGTGTGCTCTCCAGCTAGTCTTCAGTTTATTTTCAGGTTGGTTTTTCTATGTTTTAGTTGTAAATCCAGACTGATCCCAGTAGAGTGTCAGTGTAACTTCCACTCAGTCAGTCCACCATCATCTTGGATTTCATCTTGGTTTTCTATGTACACGATCATGTCATTTGCTAATAATCACAGCATTGGCTCCTTCTTTACAATTTGGTTACCTTTTATGTTTTCTTCCTGTCTTATGGCTGTGGCAAGGACTTTCGCTTCTATATTGAATAGAGTGCTGAAAGTGGACAACCCTGTCTTGTTTTTGTGCTTAAGAGAAATATGGTTTTTGTTTTTGACCATTGAGTATGATGTTGGCTGTAGGCCTGTCATATATGGCCGTTATTATTTTGAGGTATGTCCCATCTATTGCCACTTTGCTAGGAGTTTTTATCAAAAATGGGTGATGGATTTTTTCAAATGCTTTTTCTGCACCTATTGAAATGATTAAATGATTTTTGTCCTTCTTTTTGTTTATGTGATATTGATTTGTTAATATTATACCAGCCTTGCATCCCCCTGGATAAATCCCACTTGGTCGTAGTATGATGTTTTTATTGTATTGCTCAATACAGTGTGCTAGTATTTTGTTGAGGATTTTAATATCTATGTTCATCAGGGATATTGGCCTGTAATTTTCTTTCTTTGTAGTGTCTTTATCTGGTTTGGGGATTAGGATTATGCTGGCCTCATAAAAATAGTTTGGGAGTTTTCCCTCCTCTTGAGTTTTCTGGAATAGTTTGAATTGAATAATTGTTAATTCTTTGAATGTTTGCTAAAACTTGCGTATAGATCCATTTGGTCCATGACTTTTCTTTGCTGGGAGTTTTTTGATTACTGCTTCAATTTCATTAGTTGTTATTGGCCTATTCAGGTTTTTTGATTCTTCCTAATTCTACTTTGGACAATTTTATGTTTCTAGGAATTTGTCCATTTCACCCCAGGTTGTCCAGTTTGTTGGTATATTTTCTTACAATACTTTGTATTTCTGTTGGGTCAGTTGTTGTATCACCTCTTTCATTTCTGATTTTACCTATTTGGGTCCTCTCTCTTTGTTTCCTGGTGAGTCTGGCTAAAGGTTCATCAATCTTATTTATTTTTTCAAACAACCATAACTTGGTTTTATTGATCTTTGCATTTTTTTACTGTTGTGTCATTAATTTCTGCTCTGATCTTTATTATTTCCTTCCTTCTACTTCCTCAGGCCTTTTCTTGCTGTTATCCTGCTAATTCTTTTAGTTTATGTGTTAGTTGGTTTAGTAGAGGTTAGTCTTGTTTCTTGAGGTATGCCTATAATGCTATGAAGTTTCCTCTCAGGACTGCTTTCACTATTTTTCATACATTCTGTGGTGTTGTCTGTTTATTTTCTTTTTTTTTCCATGAAGTGCTTGATTTCTTCCTTGATCTCATTGCTAACCCATTCATTGTTTAATAACATGCTATTTAGCCTCCATGTGTTTGAATATTTTTGAGTTTTTTTATAGTGGTTGATTTCTAGTTTCATGGCATTGGTATCTGAGAAGATGCTTGATATGATTTCAGTCTTCTTGAACTTTTTGAGCCTTGTTTTGTTCCCTAACATGTGGTCTGTTTTTGAGAATGTTCCATGTACACTTGAGAAGAATATGTATTCTGCTACTTTGGGATAAAATGTTCTGTAAAATTCAGTTAGATCCATTAGAACTAGTGTGTCATTTAAGGTCTGTTTCCCTGTTGATTTTTTGTCTTTATGATCTGTCCAGTGATGACGGTGGTGTGTTAAAGTCCCCCACTATGATTGTGTTGCTATTGATCTCCCCCTTAAATTGCATCAAGAAATTTTTTATATATTTAGATGCTCCTATATTGGGTGTATATATATTGATAAGGGTTATTTCCTCCTGTTGGCCCTTTAGTATTATGTAGTGACCATCTTTGTCCCTTGTTATGTTCTTTATTTTGAAGTCTATTTTGTCAGGAATAAGTATTGCTACTCCTACATTTTTCTTTTCTATTTGCATGGAATATTTTTTTCCATCCCTTCACTTTCAGCCTGTGTAAATGTTTTGCTGTCGGGTGGGTCTCTTTTAGACATCATATTTATGGATGCTATTTTCTTATCCATTCAGCTACCCTATATCTTTTTATTGGATCATTTATTCTATTTACATTTAAGGTTATTATTTATTTAAGGTATTTTTTATTAATTTTTGTTAATTGAATTTATTAAGATGAACTTGTTTAATAAAATTATATAGGTTTTAGGTATATAATTCTATAATCATCAAATGTATATCATATTGTGGGTTCACCATCCGAATTCTAGTCTTCTTGATCACTATTTATCCCCTCTTCTACCTCCCCCCAGTCCCCTTATTTTTTCACTAAAAATTGTCTATACACTAACTTGCATTCTTTAATGAGGAAAGATAAGGAGCTTAATATTGGTTGCATGTCCATTCTTACTTGCTTAATCTATATAACTGGCAACTTTACTTTCTTAATCATTCTAAATTTTTTTTGTAATTTGGAGTATCACCAAGATGTTTCTAAGTATATACCATTGTTTTTATTATTTCAATCAAAGGATTTCTCTGTCTACAGACCCAACATTTTCTTAGAATAAGAAAAATTTACTTGCTGTTTATGAATCATTTGTGTGCATTTTCACCATCTGTTTTTTATTTTTTTCTTAAATATAATCTATTTACATGGTAAGTCTTCTGCATCTTTCCCCAAATCTCCAGGATTTTCCCTCATGAAGTAAATATCTTTGTGTGTGTTTGTGATGTATTTACTCTCCTTGATGTTTTAGGAAATTTATAATTATAGAACATTTTATCTTTGAATAAAGATGAAAATAGTTTTTAAATTTCAAAAATAATATTTTACATTTATTTTCCAGAAAGTCTTTGTAATTCTATAGTTGTCTCCCCCAAAAACAAGTCTCTTCTTTGTAAGTTCTAGTTAAAATTCTCATATGAGACTTCCAATTCCAATTTAATCAGACTTGAAGAGTTTCTTAGATGCAATAGATAAATCTTAATGATGTCTATGAACTAGGATGAGAAAATTACATCTTATTTTTATAAATTCTAAACTGAATATATAATTTCCTTCAAATATGAACATAGGCTAAAAAAATAGTTTTGTTAGCAATTCTTATGTGTTTGTCAATAGTAGAAATCATAGATGTTTTACTGTCATATCATTGTTTTACCATGTATCTGATTTATTTATATGTTGAACATTACTTTAAAATTAGTCTAATTACCTGCCAGTAGATCTTTTTATTTAATGCACTAATAGAGAAGCATATATGTTTACCACTTCACAATTTTATTTTAAAATATATTTAAATACATTTTTTATTGTAATAGTGTGCATTTATGTTTAAAAATATTCTTTCTAAAGGATCCACAGACTGCTTCAGGTTTCTGAAGGAGTCTGTGGCACATGAAAATTTAAGAACCCCTGATGAGAGTCATATGTATTTAATGATGGCTGGTTGCTTTTGAGCTTTTTTATAATTATTTTCTGGATTAAGGTTTCCTTACATATCAGACCAAACTCTTAGTATCTTTAAAAATTCAGCACTCAGAGCAGTGAAAGGCACAAAAGCCTTTGCTCCTATAGATCAGCTGTGAAAATACTTATACATCATTAGCCCTAAGCTAAGAAGAGAGGCAGTTCCTTTTTCTGCACAAGTAGAATTTTGACTTCAGTTTAGTCATTCCAGGCAATAGTTTGGGCCTAAAATAATAAATTTGAGTTTTCTGGGGTAATATTGTAACCTAACCATTCATTCATCCATTCATTTGTCCATTCATTCATTCATTCATTCATTCATTGACATAGCAACCACTTGGTTTTGTTCATTGTGCCTGTATATGTGTTTGTGTGTGTGAGAGTTTATTTTGAGTTTTAAATAACTGATAAATGTATTTTAAAATATAATTCTAAGTTGAATCTTTCTTATGTTAGTTTGAATTAGGAAGTCAGTCTGATGTATAAGAGAGGTAAATTTGATATTTATAATCCTGAGTTTTTTTTAAATGTAGGTTTTGATACATTAGATAAACAACATTAAAATTAAAAGAAAATGAAATAATTCAATAAATTTTTACTGAAGCACTTGATAAAAGTCTCAAATATTCTATTATTGTGCTATCAAGCAGAGTATAACAAAGATTTTTGAATCATGAAAATTTCATGTTACAGGGATATTCTTTCTCATATAACAGAGATAATAAGAGAGTTAAACAAGGTAATACAGCCAATTAAGGGTAAAACTAGATTATATCATAAACCTAGTTAGTCTTAAAAATTTATGACACACCATATAATATGTAAATAAATTTATTTTACTCAATTTATACAATTCACTCTAATAAATGTTTAATTTAAGAAAGCAAGCACTCTTCAACTGAGTGAATGTTACTCCAGCTGAATTTCTCTCCTAAATTTTTTCTATATTTGGGTAAAATAGCACACTCTAAATTTAAAATATATGCACCAGAATGGTGCTGAGTCACTTCAAGGTAAATAATTTGGATTAATTCTGAGAAAAATAATCAGTCTATGAGTTAATATATTCCTTGTGTATGCCAGTCATTTTTAATGCTATGTGACATGAAAATAATTCAATTATGGTAAGATTGAGAAAAATACATTGAATAAATATTCATTCATACAGTCTGGGCAGAATAAAAGACAGAACAATTTTCCAGTTACACAATATAAAACCAGGAACATTTATTTGGCTTCAGGATCCTATTTTAATTGCCTCTTCTACTTAGTTGTAGTTTACTGAGTGAAATAAATATGTAATTTAATTACTGGAAATTTTTAAAAATAGTTGGGTGTGTGTTGTTTGTTTATTAGTGATGCTAGTGTATATTTTTATGCATATCTGTTTGCCTGGGTGTAAAGTTTTATTTATGTCTGTAGATTTTACTTCTGTTAAAATAAGTATAGTGTGATTTTTATCTACAGAGGGTTATAGTGAAGACATTCTCATCTGTCCTTAAATGTACTAAGTGAAAAATTTGAAAATCAAAATTTTCTATCAAAAGTATTTTTTAATAGTAAGCACCTATTGTAACTTCTTTCTTTCTTTTAATGTTAAAATGTGTTCTTCACTTGTGAGATTGGAGCATCAAAAGGAAAGAGGAAAAGTTGCATATCAAAGATACTGAATAAAGCAAATGAGGGAGATTAAGGTAGGAAATACACTGGTTTTAAAATGAAACATGAAAAGAGGGAGAAAGCTCATTTTCTGGGTTTTCTAAATGTTTCTGAGGTCACATGCCTTTTGTTTTGGACTTACTTGGATTTCTGAATAGATATTAAAGTTGGCAATTGACTGAAAAATTTATCAGCTGCAAGAGCTTAGCAAACAGGACTCCATGAGTTGCAGCATTTTTCTGCCCTCTTAATGGCTTCAATACTGCCCATCTTCCAGGGCATGAGGTGGTTTGAGATGGAACTCTCACCTACAAGTTTAGTAAGAAGTGCCCCTTTATCAACCCTTATTCGTAGCCATCCAAGAAACAGGGAAAGAGGAAGGGTAATTTGCCCTAAATGGATTTGAGACTTATCTGAAAGTATCTTTTTAGTGCTAGAGCTGGCAAATTGCCATTAGAATCTTCTGCAATATAACTTTAGATTTTTTAGTTTTGTTAATGTTCAGATTTTTTCTCCCATACAAGTGGACACTGAACTACAAGACATCCTGGGCATCTGGACTGTACCCTCTCAAATTCTCTGACACTTTTGAATTGAATTATTATACTCCATGCTTCTGCTTTCCCTCTCTCTGTCTGCCTATTTGACAGAGTGTAATCACATTTCCATTGCTACAACTCTACTTCAGACTGCACTAGTTACCAGGAGTCTTTATCTGCCTCCAGCCATTCTAATTTTTAATTCATTTATCAAAATATGGTAGCATAATGCTAATACTTAAGAATTATCTTATTACACTTCCGTCTAAATTCTTCTATGACTCCACCAAAGTCTACAGATAATGCTATTCAAAACTTTCTCTAATCTTTATCTAATCTACATTGAGGTATTTTATAATTATTTACCTTTATATGGCTTATAGATTTTCTATGAATCTATTTTTTTATATTTTCTTCTTGTTGCTGTCATTTTCCTATATCACTTTTGTATATCCCTACTAGTTCCAGCCAAGCTTAAATGTAAACTCTTCCTCAAGTTATTTTCTAATTCTACCTAGAAAATATAATCTCACCTCTCTAAATCAATTTCCCTTTTGCTTTCTTCATACTCTCTCTAGGGAATTCACTAAGTTCTTATGCTAAAGTTCATTTGTATAATATTATACTATGTTGCCTATGTTGTGTATGAGTGTGTGTGTATGTGTGTGTGTGTGTGTGTGTGTGTAAGAGAGAGAGAGAGAGAGAGAGGGCGAGAGAGAGAGAGAGAGAGAGAGATTTTATGCTCCTTGAGGGCAGAAAGCACATTTTTAACACATAGGACATTTTCTTGCATATTGCTGTATCTTGTAATTATTTGTTTATTAAATGAAAGACATTCATGGGACTTGATTTATTATGTTATAAGACTTAGTGAATTTTTTTTCATATTTTGTTTGAGTAGCTGCAAATCTGTAAACCTAAGACATTTACCTGGAATAAACTAAATGTACCAGTCATCTAGGGAGAAAAATGGAGACTTTTTGTCTATATAAGCTCCAAAAATCATTTGCTTATATGTGAAAGATTGTAACATTAGGACTATCTAAAAGGAGAGCCAGAGAAAGCAAATTAAAACAGGGTAGTTGGTGGGGATATGGGAGTGATATTTTAATTTTTCTTGAGAAAGATCAGTTCTTAAGAACAAAAACTGAAGTGTCTATTTATCCTACATTGTTTCACCTTCTTTGAATCTTTTTGCCATCTGAGTTTGATTCAGTTACTAAAAGGACAGCCCAGAACGCTGATTCCATGACTTCACCTTATAGAAATGACAATCACCTGCACATGCAGTAAAAATTAATGGATTATAGTGTGGACCACACACTACCTGCTAAGGACTTTACCTAAGTGGTAAAATAATACCAGCTCAAATATTCTAACATTTCCAAAAGAACTGTTTGTTTTTAATTTATCTTTATTGTTGAAAGTATTACAGATGTCCTCCCTTTTTCCCAATTGACCCCTTCTACCGTGCACTCCTCACTCCCCAGGACTTCACCACACTATTGTTTATATCCGTGAGTTATGCATATATGCATATAAGTTCTTTGGTTAATTTCTTCCCACCTACTCCTGCCTTCTCTCTGAAATCCATCAGTCTGTTCCATGCTCCTATGTCTCCGGATCTGTTTGAATTGGCAGTTTTTTGCTCACAATATTGTTAAAGAATGTAAAATGCTGCAAAATACCAAATTCTTGTTAACACTGAAAAAAGTTATAGTTAGCAAATAATTCTTATGTTATGTGGTCTATAGTAGATTCTTACAGTTAATATTTTATTTTAACTCTACTAATGCATTGTAGGGAGTATAAAGCAGTAAAACTACCCTGAGATTTCAGCAAGTACAGTTTTCCTCCACCTTACTCACAGGGATACCTTGCGAGACCCCCAGTGGATGCCTGAAACAACAGATAGTACAAACCCCATATATATACTATGTTTTTCCCATATATATTTAACCATATATAGGAAAAACATAGCATATATGTTTTCATATATTATAATAAAATTTAATTTATAAATGCAATACCTATGATAATGTTTAATTTATAAATTAGGCATGTAAGAGATTAAAAATAATAACTAATAATAAAATAGAAAAATTATAACAATATACTATAATCAAAGTTATGTGAATGTGATCTCTCTCTGTCAAAATACCTCATTATTATGTTTATACAGTGTGGATATGCTAGACAAAGGAATGATTCACTACCCTGGCAGGAGAGAACAGGATGGCATGAATTTTCACCACACTACTCATGACATCACTTAATTAAAATTTATGAATTTTTTCCCAGGAATTTATTATTTAATATTTTCACACCACACTTGACTGTGGATAACCAAAACTATGAAAAATGAAACTGCAGATAAACAGAAATTACTGTACCTGGAAAATTTTCAGAATGATTAAAATATGTCATATATCAGATATGACATTAAAAAACACTTGTTTTTTTATTTTTCAAACTATTTCACACAGTATCTATTATAGTTTGAATTTATAGTAATTTAGTAAATATTTGAACTAATTTACTGGAGAGATATGGGAAATGTGTGTTTTCTGTCACAATGGCAGTCATCCCTTTGAGGATATAGACTGTTTCATCTTTATTTTTCTCAATTATGAGAGCCTAACACAGTGCCAGACAACAGATTCAATTAATATTTGTTGATTGAAGTTGAACATATTATTGAATTACAAAGATTTTTAAGTCATGGTAGTATTTTAAGAAAATAAGTTTTTTGAAAAAGTAGTGGAGGGAAAGAACTGAAGACATTTTTTTTTTCATTATTTAGAATTGTTTATATTTTATATTAATAACTTTTATAAAACCTAGTGGCCCCTTTTTATTTACTAAGGGTTTCATTCTATTAGCTGCTTAAGCATAAAGCCTTTTATTCCTTTTATTGTGATAAGCAATTAATGGTAAAGACAACATATGATTTATTGTAAGAGCAACAAGAAACACTACAATAATTAAAATTATGTAATTTCAAAAAAATTATTGACCAATAAATTATTATTGAATATATTTGTGGTCCTATATAATATAACTATTTAACAATTATTTTTAAAAATTGAAGTTCTTATAAAAATAAAATTAGAAATGTTTAATTATTAAATATTATAAACTCACAATGATTTATTTAGAATTAAAAATCATAAGCAGAATATTCTTGGTATATTCTCATATTTTAGTCAATTATTTATTTATATCTCTAATATGACACTCACCTTTTCTCTGAAAAATGAATGCTTTTTTAAAAAATTTATTGTTGACATTACAGATATCCTCTATTCTCCCCTTTTACCAACCTCAACCCAGCCCCCACACCTATCTCTCTGTCCATCACCACACTGTTGCCTGTGTTCATATGCTATGCATATATGTTCTTTAGTTGATCTCTTCACTTTCTTTCATCCAGTATCCACTACCACTCTCCCCTCTGACATCTGTCAGTCTGTTCCATGTATCTATGCCGCTGGTTCTATTTTGTTTGCCAGTTTATTTTATTCATTATATTCCACATATAAGTGAGATCATATGGTATTTGTCTTTCTCTGGCTGGCTTATTTCACTCAGAATGATAATCTGTAGCAGGTCCATCCATGCTGTTACAAAAGATAAGAAATCCTTCTTCTTTATAACTGTGTAGTATTCCATTGTGTAAATGTACCATAGCTTTTTATCCATTCCTCTACTGATGGACACTTGGGCTGTTTTCAGATCTTGGCTATTATAAATAATGCTACAATGTACACAGGGTTAGGTATATTCTTTTGATTTAGTGTTTAGAATTTCTTTGGATATATTCCAAGAAATGGAATTGCTGGGTCATAAGGCAGTTCCATTTTTAATTTTTCAAGGAAACTCCATACTGTTTTCCACAGTGGCGTAACCAGTCTGCATTCCCATGAACAGTACACGATGGTTTCTTTTTCTCCACATCATTGCCAACACTTGTTTGTTGGTTTAATAATGGTAGCAATTCTGGCAGGAGTGTGGTGAAATGTCATTGTGGTTTTAATGTACATCTCTCAGATAACTAGTGACATTGAGCATCTATTCATTTGTCTATTGGCCATCTTTATGTCTTCTTTGAAGAAGTGTCTATTCGGGTCCTTGGCCTATTTTTTTTTATTTGAATTGTTATTTTGGTGTTGAATTTTATAAGTTCTTTATATATTTTGGAAATTAACCCCTTATCAGGCATATCATTGGCAAATATATTCTCTCATACAGTCGGTTCCCTTTTTATTTTGTTGCTGGATTCCTTAGCTGTGCAGAAGCTTTTTAGGTTTATAAGCTTTTTAATTTTTTCCTTTGTTTCCCTTGCTCTAGGACATACATTGGCAAAAATATTGCTGTGTCTGAGATTTTACTACATATATTTTCTTCTAGGATTTTTATGGTTTTCTGACTTACATTTAAGTCTTTTATCCATTTTAAGTTTACTTTTATATATGGTGAAATCTGGTGGTCTTGTTTCAGTTTTTTGCAGGTACCTGTTCCATTTTCCAAATACCATTTATTAAAGAGAATGTCTTTACTCCATTGTATGCTCTTAATTCCTTTGTCTAATGTAATTGACCATAAAGATGTGGGTTGATTTCTTGTATCTACATTCTGTTCCTTTGAAGTATTTGCCTGTTCATATGCCAGTATCAGGCTGTTTTGATTACAATGGCCTTGTAGTATTATCTCATCATGTATAATGATACTTCCAACTTTGTTCTTTCTTAAGATTGCTGATGCTATTCGGAGTCTTTTGATTCTATATAAATCGTTTTGGGGGTATTTGTTCTAGTTCTGTGAAATATGACATTGGTATTTTAATAGGAATTGTGTTGAATCTATAAGTTGCTTTGGGTAGTATGAACATTTTAATGATGTTAATTCTTCCAATTCATGAACACAGTATATGCTTCTCCTTACATGTATCTTCCTCAGTTTTTTTCTTCAATGTTATACAATTTTCTGAGTATAGGTCTTTTACCTACTAAGTTAAATTTATTCCTAGGTACCTTAATTTTTGTTGCATTAGTAACTGGGATTGTTTTCTTAGTTTTTTTTTTCTGATAGTTCATTGTTGGTGTATAAAAATTGCCACCAATTTCTGAACATTAATTTTGTATCTTGCTACATTGATGAATTCATTTATTAGATCTAGTGGTTTTTTGATGGAGTCTTTAGAATTTTCTATGTACAATGTCATGTAATCTGTGAATAATGACAGTTTTACTTTCTCCTTTGCAATTTTGATGACCTTTATTTCTTCTTCTTTTCTGAATGCTCTGGCTTGGACTTTCAGTATTATGTTCAATACGAGTGGTAAAAGCAGACATCCATGTCTTGCTCCTGATCTTAAGGGAAATGATTTTAGTTTTTGCCCATTGAGTATGATGTTAGCTGTAAGTTTTTCATATATGACCATTATTATATGGAAGAATGGTCCCTCTATTCAAACTTTTCTGAGAGTTTTTATCATAAATGTGTGCTGGAATTTATTGAATGTTTTTTCTATATCTATTGATAAGAATATGTGATTTTTAAGTTTCATTTTGTTTCTGTGATGTATCACATTTTTTAAATTTGTGAATATAATACCAACCTTGAATCCCTAGAATAAATCCCACTTTAAGCATGATGTAAGATCTTTTTAATATATTGCTAGATCTGATTTGCTAATATTTTATTGAGGATTTTAGCATATATGTTCATTAGGGATATTGGCCTATAATTTTCTTTCTTTGTAATATCTTTGTAATGCTTTTGAAATTAGGATAATCTGGCCTTGTAAAAATGTCTTGGAAGTCTATTTTTCTCTTAAATATTTTGGAACAGTTTGAAGAGAATAAGTGTTCATTTTTCTTTGAATGTTAGGTAAAATTTGCCTGTGAAGCCATCTAGTCCAGGACTTTTGTTTGCTGAAAGCTTTGTGCTTACTGCTTCAATTTCATTAGTTGTTATTGACCTATTCAGGATTTCTGATTCTTCCTGATTGAATTTTGGAAAATTCTGTTTCTAGAAATTTGTCCATTTCACCCAGGTTGTCTAATTTGTTAGCATATAATTGTATCATTTTATTATAATCCTTTGTATTACTGTGGAGTCAGTTGTTACTTCTCCTCTTTCATTTCTCATTTTATTTATTTGGATCCTCTCTCTTTTTTTCTTGATGAGTCTGGTTATAGGTTCATCAATCTTGTTTATCTTTTCAAAGAACCAACTCTTGGTTTCAATGATCTTTTGTATTATATTTTTAGTCTCTAGGTCATTTATTTCCACTCTGATCTTTATTATTTTCTTCCTTCTGCTTACTCTGGGTTTTTCTTGTTCTTTCTCTAGGCATTTTAGGTGAAGGGTTCGATTGAGATTTTTCTTGTTTCTTGGGCTATGCCTGTAATGCTATGAGCTTTCCCTCTCAGAACTGCTTTTGCTGTGTCCTATAGATTTTGGGTTGTTTTGTGTTCAAAATGTATGCTTTTCATTATGGTCATCTTATAAAGTTTTCCATAAAATTTCCTATAAATTTTTCAAAGTTACATTTTATAGTTAATGAATTGTTGACACTTTTAACAACAGAAATCCTGATGAAATTATATTGAATCCAGAAAACCCCATTAAATTACATCTGTCTGTGACTTAAATCTACATTTATTTTAGGTACTTACTTATGGTTTTGTTTTTCCGTAAATGTCTGCCACAGAAAATACTTGGAGAATAGTTAAAAATATTCTCTTATTCAGTTTTGTTTAATGAATTTCTTTCTCTTTGTAGTAGATATATAACAAAATTATTAATTAATATTATCTTTAAAATGAAAGATTACTTAAAAATAATGAGGTATGTATTAACCCTATTTAAATGTAACCTACTATCTCAAAAGGCAGTATGGTTTCCCTAATAAGCACATTTTAAATATCAGGGTTGTTACTATTTTTACAAACTGATTGCATATATTTCAAATAGATAATTTCATCATTTTAACTTTTATATGGTGTTTCTTATAAAACAAATGGATATTCTAAATGGACAGATGAAATAAAAACATGTAGGTTTAATTATTCACATATAAAGCCTACACCTCTACTAAAGAATAATGTAATTGAAGCTTCATATCAGTATTGGTGTTTTCTGCATGGTTGTTTTACTTTTGATACTATTGTGGTTTCCTTTATATTTTAGCAGCATATTTTAATGTGAAATGTGTCATTATTTTTTCTGCCATGCCTGCTTAACTTGCCCTTATGTAGCTTTGATTTTCACAGATGCCAGTATGACTTTTTGCCAGGAGGAAGAAATATTAAACCAAAAATTGTACAGCAGCATGGTGTAATGCAAGACATATAGACTTGAGTGTCAAACAAGTGGACTCAGGTTCAAAGGGCAGGCCTTCCACTTACTTTCTGAGGGATCACATCTATAATATGTGAATAATTAATGGGGAGGTTTAATGTGCCTAGCAGGTGATTACTAAATAGTGCTTATTTCTAGAGTATAACCTAAAAGGAAATTATGCATAGACACACTAGTGACCTGATTTACTAGGAAGCATTTGTTTATTTTTAATAAAAACAATGATATTAACAATGGAGCATCCCTTGTCATCTGGAAAATATACCAAGGAATAGATCAAAACAGAAAGCATGAGGCTAGACCTCTTTTGTTCTGCTGCCACCTTTAATCATTAGTTGGATGTTAGGAATGCAAAAGACAAAACACAAAAACAACAACAAAACTAAAGAATTGAAATACTTCTATTACAGAGGAAATCTTGGTTTTAAAACAAATCATTAACTATTTTTTAATGTAATTCTTGATTATTTAGGGAGTCAACATCTCTGGGAAAGAAAAACAAAGATTGTCAGAAAATAAGTTGGGAGCAAGAAGGGCTATAATCAAATAGAGAGTTTCCATAGTCACTTATTTAAGATTCCTAAAAAAGTGTAATTCAGATTAAAGAAAGAATAACATGTAGGACCATTATTTTTTTCTGTAATTTTCTCTTGCATTTTTGGGAAAAACAACCATATCTCTCCTGCATAAACAGGCAAAAAATTGTGAACCCTGATTAACACTTTATGGCATGCTGTTTGAAATTCACAGGCTTGAACAATAAATATTCATCTTTTTCCTTTTTTTCCTAGGTGCCTCCCATACTCCTTGATAAGCAGTTCTCTGAATTCACTCCGGACATTACACCAATCATTTTGGCAGCCCACACAAATAATTATGAGATAATAAAACTTTTAGTTCAGAAAGGAGTCTCAGTGCCCAGACCTCATGAGGTCCGCTGTAACTGTGTTGAATGCATCTCCAGTTCAGATGTGGATAGCCTCCGCCACTCACGCTCCAGACTCAACATCTATAAGGCCTTGGCAAGCCCCTCTCTCATTGCATTGTCAAGTGAAGATCCTTTTCTCACAGCCTTTCAGTTAAGTTGGGAGCTTCAGGAATTGAGCAAAGTGGAAAATGAATTCAAGTCAGAGTATGAGGAACTGTCACGACAGTGCAAACAATTTGCTAAGGACCTACTGGATCAGACAAGAAGCTCCAGAGAACTAGAAATCATTCTTAATTATCGAGATGACAGTAGTCTCATAGAAGAACAAAGTGGAAATGATCTTGCAAGACTAAAATTGGCCATTAAGTACCGTCAAAAAGAGGTGAGTGTTGCCATACTTTATCCATCAAAATGCCATAAAATTTAATCACAGTGCAGTAAACTGATACTACAAAATTAGGTATGAGCATTTTCATTCTTTCTTTTTATTTTATTTTATTTTTTCCATCACCCTTTATCCCCTCTATGTATGAGCATTTCCTTTTTTTAAAATTTAATTTAATTTAATTTTTTTATCACCATTTATCCCCTCTATGCATGAGCATTTTCTATTTAACTGTAAGTAGATGATGTTTATTGTTTGATTGATATTTATTTGTCAGATTAATAATTATGTAAGACATTGAAGAATGATAAATGATTTCATAATTGATGATGGTTTTGGTATCTCTATTAGAATGGACACATTTACTTCGGCATAATTTTAAAAACCCATAAATTTTAGAATTTTCAGACTGAGAGTTCTGGTTCTCTCATTTACACCTTGTTACTTTAGATAGTCACACAGATCTCCCTGAGCTTCTCTTTTCCCATCTACTTAATGAACTTTAAACGTATAACATTTGATTATATATGTATTTATCTATATAAAGGATGTCCCTCACAGATTTATAGGAAATGTAAAATGTGTGGATATATGTGAAGGCTCTTAGTGAATTATAAGGTATTACATTAATAAAATACATTATTAGAAGTTATTAATAAAGGAAAAGTCTTTGGTCCAACAGTAGATAAAATACTAAAACTTTTCTAAAGTCTGGTTAAGTTTCTTGATTTTTTTAGGAATAAGAAGTTAAGAAAGTTAATAGTAGGAGAGTAATAAATTTCTCATGAAAAATTTCATGGATTTGAATTATAAAATAAGGAAATTCATATCTATTACACTTATTACCCACCATAATTGTGTTTTTGTTTCCATCACTGTTTGAGTTGTGAGTTCTCCAAAACCTGTTTACTTCTATCTTCAGAAAATTGGTTCTCTGTTCAATTTTTAATTACAGTAATTATTTATTCCAGAACAACAATTTGAAAAAAAATCTATATAAGATGAAAAGGAAAGAAAAAGAAAATGAGATTTCTGAATTTTAAAAAAATGTATTTGATTCCTTTTGAACTTAGCTTTGAATTAGCCCTGGCTGCTTTGTCTATTGTTACTTACTAAATATTTATAATTCATGATACCTGAACATGCTTCCTCTAGTTTCTCTTGTAGTTTTTTTAGTCATTTGTCAGGGGAACCTGAACTTAGTTGAAAGGAGCTTTGCCTAACAAGGAAAGAAGCAACTTCTTTTGTGTGCATTGCATGTGATTCTAAAAACACATACGCTACTTTGAACTGTTTCAAAAATATTAATTCATTTTCATAGGTTCATGTGTTTAGGTCTCAGGGATCTGATCATTTAAAGGGGTTAGAATCATTTGAATATACAACTATAAGAAACTGATGACAAACTTCATTTGATTAAAGATTTTAAAGTTTAAAAAATATGAAAGTTAAAAGTAATCCCATGCATTAGAACTGATAAAATGAGGTAAAATATTGATGTGGCCTCAGAATTTGGGCCAGGCCTTCTTAAATATATATTATTAACACAATATTATGTTTTACTTTATTTAGTTTTGGGGGAGAATGGGAATTTAAGGATTGACACAATGATTACAGAGGTCTTCTCTTATGATATATCTATTCAGTTTTGATATTATCCTATAAGTGATGAGTGTAATAAAATTCCCAGAATGCTCTATCCATGAAATAAAACAAAGAATACAGTAGCAGCCAGCTGTGCCCAGTTGTTTCACTTTTGTTCTCACTGATAACTACAGTGATTTTGATCCTGATATCATAACTGATTTAACATTATCTTTGGCCAATATGACTTTTGTGAAGGCACTGAAAAAACCACTCTGATTCTTTTACCATACCCTCATAATGAAATACTACAGTGATATTTAATCAACTGAAGCTGCCAAATTCTTGTCAAGAGTTGTCCAAAACAAAACATTTAATATGAATTTCTTACATATAACATGTTAATATTTTTATCAAATATGTTTACATTATTATTGAAAAGTTACTTTTATACATTTCATTCATTTATTTCCTCTTTCACTAACTCTTTGAACATTTATTTTACAAAACACATTCCAGGCAACATGCAAGGCACTAAGGACTCAATGGTGGCATGGCTCTGCCCATGTACAGCTTTTAGTCTATTATGAAGAGGCAATTAAATATTAAATATATACTGTTCTCTGTTTTGTTTCTGAACAACTAAAAAGATCATTCTTACTAACCAGGTATGTGATATTAAAGAAATTATCCTTTGAGTTTATACTTTCTCTTCTTTATTTTTAATTATTTATGTTTTTCTAGAAGTATTTATTTATTTATTTTTATTTGTTGTTTATGTTTGTTTAAAATATTACAATGTCCCTTTTTCTCCCCAATGACCCATTTTACCCCATGCTATCCCCCGTCCCAGTCCCTCTCCCCACCATTGTCTGTTACCTTGGGTTGTACATATATGCATATAAATACTTTGGTTAATCTCTCCACCTCCAACCAGCATCCCTCCTCCATCCCTCTGACATTCGTCAGTCTGATCTATGCTTCCATGTCATTGAGTCTATTCTGTTTAACAGTTTATTAAGTTCTTTAGATTCCACATATAAGCGAGATCATATGATGTTTGTCTTTTTCTGCCTGGCTTATTTCACTTAGCATAATATTCTCCAGGTCCATCTATACTGTCCCAAAAAGTACAAGATCCTTCTTCTTACAGCTGCATAGTATTCCATGGTTTATATGTCCCACAGCTTTTTTATCCACTTATCTACTGATGGGCACTTGGGCTGTTTCCAGATCTTAGCTATTGTAAATTATGCTGCTATGAATATAGGGCTGCATATATTCTTTCTGATTAGTATTTCAGGATTCTTAGGATATGTTCCTAGAAGTGGGATCACTGGGTCAAAGGGCAGGTCAATTGTTAATGTTTTGAGGAACCTCCATACTGTTTTCCATAGTGGTTGCACCAGTCTGCATTCCCACCAGCAGTGTACTAGGGTTCCCCTTTCTCCACATCCTCACCAGCACATGTCATATGTTGATCTGTTGATGGTAGACATTCTTACAGATGTGAGGTGATACCTCATTGTGGTTTCAATTTGCATCTCTCTGATGATTAGTGACTGTGAGCATTTTCTCATATGTCTCTTGGCCATCTGTATGTCCTCTTTGGAGAAGTGTCTATTCAGGTCCTTTGCCCAATTTTTAATTGGAGTTTTTGTCTTCCTCTTGCTGAGTAGTATGAGTCCTTTGTATACTTTGGAAATTAGCCCCTTATCAGATACATCATTGGGAAATATGTTTTCCCAGACCAAGAGGTTCCTTTGTATTTTGTGGCTGTTTTCTTTGGCTGTGCAGAAGCTTTTTAGTTTGTTGTAGTCCCATATGTTTATTTTTTCTTTCATTTCTTTTGCCCTAGGACATATATCAGTGAAAATTCCACTACATGGGATGTCTGTGACTTTATTGCCTGTTTTCTTCCAGAATTTTTATGGTTTTGTGACTTACATTAATTTTTGTGTATGGTGAAAGTTGGTGGTCTAGTTTCATTTTTTTGCATGTAACTGTCCAGTTTTCCCAGCACCACTTATTGAAGAGACTGTATTTACTCCATTGTATGCTCTTGCCTCCTTTTTCAAATATTAACCTAGCATAATGATGTAGGTCTATTTCTGGGTCTATGTTCTGTTCCATTAATCTATATGTCTGTTGTTGTACCAATGCCAGGCTATTTTGATAACAATGGCTTTGTAGTATAGTTTGATATCTGGTAAAGTGACTCCACCCACTTTGTTCTTTTTTCTCTTGATGGCTGCAGCTCTTTTGGGTATATTTTGGTTCTGTATAATTTTTTGAAATGTTTGTTTTAGATCTGTGAATTATGCTGTTGGTATTTTAGTAGGAATTTCATTGAATTTATAAATTGATTTGGGTAGTATGGACATTTTAATGATATTAATTCTTCCAATTCATGAGCATGGTGTATTCTTCCACTTGTTCATATCTTCCTCTATTTCTTTTTTTAGTGTCCCGTAGTTTTCTGGGTACAGGTATTTTACATCGTTGGTTAAGTTTATACCTAGGTATCTTATTTTTTTAGTAGCAATGGTAAATAGAATTGTTTTTTTAGTTTCTCTCTCTGAAAGTTTGTTGTTAGTGTTTAAGGATGCCATTGATTTCCAGATGTTGATTTTGCATCTGGTCCCCTTCCCAAATTCGTTTATCAAATCTAGTAGTACTTTGGTGGAGTCTTTAGGGTTTTCTATGTACAATATCATGTCATCTGCAACTAATGACAGTTTTACTTCCTCCCTTCCAGTTTGGATACCTTTTATGTTTCCTTCCTTGCTGATGGCTGTGGCAAGGACTTCCAGTACTATGTTGAATAAGAGTGGTGAAAGTGATCATCCCTTTCTTGTTCCTGATTTAGGGGAAATGGTTTTAGTTTTTGACCATTGAGTACGATGTTGACTGTAGGTTTGTCATATATAGCCTTTATTATATTGAGGTATGATCCCTCTAGTCCCACTTTACTGAGAGTTTTTATCAGAAATGGGTACTGGCTTTTGTCTAATGCTTTTTCTGCATCTATTGATATGGTCATGAATTTTGTCCTTCATTTTGTTTATATGATTTGTCACATTTATAGATTTGCAGAGGTTATACCAGCCTTGCATCCCCAGAATAAATCCCACTTGGTCGTTGTGTATGATCTTTTTAATGTATTGCTGGATCCAGTCTCCTAGTATTTTAGTGAGGATTTTAGCATCTTTGTTCATCAGGGATGTTCGCCTGTAATTTTCTTTCTCTGTAGTGTCTTTATCTGGCTTGGGGGTTAGGATGATTCTGGCCTCATAAAGAGTTTGGGAATTTTCCCTCCTCTTGAATTTTCTGGAATTGTTTGAATAGAATAGCTGTTAATTCTTCTTTGAATGTTTGGTAAAACTCTCTTGTAAACCTGTCTTGTTCAGGACTTTTGTTTGCTGCGAGTTTATTGATTACTGCTTCAATTTCATTAGTTGTTATTGGCCTATTCAGGTTTTCTCCCTCTTCCTGATTCAGCTTTGGAAGGTTGTATGCTTCTAGGAATTTGTCCATTTCACCCATGTCATCCAACTTGTTGGCAGGTAGTTCCTCATAGTATTTTCTTACAGTCATTTGTATTTCTGTTGGGTCAGTTGTTATATCCCCTCTTTCTTTTCTGATTGTATTTATTTGTGTTCTCTCTCTTTGTTTCTTGGTGAGTCTGGCTAAAGGTGCATCAATCTTATTTATCTTTTCAAAGAACCAGCTCTTGGTTTCATTGATTTTTTTTGTATTGTTTTTTTAGTCTCTATGTCATTAATTTCTGCTCTGATATTTATTATTTCCTTCATTCTCCATCCTTGGGGCTTTTCTTGCTGTTCTCATTCTACTTCTTTTAGTTATTGTTTCAGATGGTTCATTAGATCTTTTTCTTGTTTCTTGACATAAGTCTGTAATGCTATGAATTTTCCTCTGAGGACTGCTTTCGCTGTGGCCCATAGATTTTGGGTTTTTGTCTGTTCATTTTCATTTATTTCCATGAATTGTTTGATTTCTTCCCTGATCTCTTTGGTAACCCATTTGTTGTTTAATTGCATGCTATTCAGCTTCCATGTGTTTGAATATTTTTTAGTTTTTTTTTTATAGTGGTTGCTTTCTAGTTATATGGCATTGGGATCCAAGAAGATGCTTCATATGATTTCAGTCTTCTTGTATTTGTAGAGACTTGCCTTGTGCCCTAGTGTGTGATCTGTTTTAGGGAATGTTCCATGTTGACTTGAGAGGAATGTGTATTCTGCTGTTTTGGAATGAAATATTCTGTAAATGTCAATTAAATCCATTAGGTCTAATGAATCATTTTAGGTCTGTGTTTTCTGTTGATTTTTTTTCTTGGTGGTCTGTCTAGTGCTGACAGTGGGGTGTTAAAGTCTTCCACTATGATTGTCTTGCTGTCAATCTCCCCCTATGAGTCAACCAAGAAATTTTTATATATTTAGGTGTTCCTATATTAGGTGAAAAAAATGTTTATTAGGATTATTTCCTCCAGTTGGATTGATCCCTTTAGTATTATGTAGTAACTGTCTTTGTCCCTTGTTATAGTCTTCATTTTGAAGCCTATTTTGTCAGAAATAAGAATTGCTACTCAGGTTTCTTTTCCTACATTTATTTGCATGGAATATTTATTCCATCCCTTCACTTTTAGCCTTTGTGGAACTTTTGCTCTCAGGTGGATCTCTTGTAGACAGCCGATATATGGGTCCTGTTTTCTTATCCATTCACATATTCTATATCTCTTGATTAGACCATTTATTCCATTTACATTTAAGCTTGCTATTGGTATGAACTTATTTAATGCCATTTTTAATCTTTATGCTGATGTACCTTTCACTATTTCTTCTTTTTCTTAGAGCAGTCCTTTTAGCATTTCTTGCAATGCTAGTTTGGTGGTACTGAACCCCTTTAGCTTTTTTTTTTTTTTTTGTCTGAAAAGCTCTTTATTTCATCTTCAATTTTAAAGGATAGCCTTACTGGATAAAGCAATGTTGGTTGCATGTTCTTGGTTTTCATTACTTTGGGAACTTCATGCCACTCCCTTCTGGACTGAAGAGTTTCTCTTGAGAAAGCGGCTGTCAGCCTTTTGGGGATTCCCTTGTAGGTCACTGCTTGTCTCTCTCTTGCAGACCTTAATATTTTCTCTTTGTCCTTGACATTTGCCATTTTAATTATGATGTGTCTTGGAGTGGGTCTCTTTGGGTCCCTGTTGTTTGGAGACCTCTGTGCTTCTGCTTCCTGCACTTGTGTGGCTTTCTCCCTTGCCAGCATAAGCAAGTTTTCTGTCAATATTTTCTCCACCAAGTTCTCTATCCCTTGGTCTCTTTCCTCCCCCTTTGGTACTCCTATAATGTGAATATTTTTTTGCTTCATTTTTGTCCAAAGCTCCTTTAGACTTTCCTTATGCTTTTTAAGTGTTATTTCTGCTGCTATGATTGAGTGATATTTTTCTACCTTGTCTTCTAAGTCACTTATTCTATTGTCTGCTTCATTGAGCCTGCTTTTAATTGTTTCCAGTGTGTTTTTGTTATCACATACAGCATCCTTTATCTCTGTCTGATTTTTGTTTATGTTATATATATATTTTTTTATGTTTTCACTGAGGTCTTCGATCTTATCATCTAGTGTCTTATTAAGTTCCTTGAACATAAAAGTTTTTTTTTAAAATCAATACTCTGAACTCTGTTTCTGATAACTTGCTTAACGCCATATCATCAAAGTCTTTTTCTGGCAATTTTTCCTTTTCTTTAATTTGGGAGTTTCTTTGTTCCCCATTTTGGTAGGTCTTAGTGTTTGTATCTATATATTAGATATGTTTGTTGTCTCTCAGTCTTGTGGGTTGGGATTTTGTATTGTGAGACCAGTGGAACACAGAGGTGTGTTTTCCTTATACTTCTGAGCTCTTTGCTCTGGGCATGCTCCTTGTGAGCATGTCCCTTTTGTGGGTTTTTTTGGTTTTCCTGATGTGGTTGGGTCTAGAGTATTGTTCACCAGTCCTTCGGACTCTCCTCTCAGGTTGACTAACTGTGTGACTCTGCTCTGACCTCGTTGTGTATGCTGTTGTATGGGTGCTGGCAGGTCAGGACAATACCCAATTAAACTTCCAGGAAACAAGGAGTATCTTACAAAGTATCTTGACAGTCACAGTGAAAACAACCCAAGTCAAAATAGAACTGTGAGAGTGAAGGGAGAACACAAATTTTAGAGAAAAAATTAAACAAAACAAAAAAACCAAAACGATGCTCAATAAAAGGAAGGAAAAAGGAAAGCTTAGAGAGAAAGAAGTATGTTGTTATTAATAGTGATGAAAATTTAGAAAATAATAATAATAAACTAAAATATAAAAAATAGAGAAGCCTCTGGGAGATTATAACACAGAGAAAAGATTCTGAAAGAATGGCCAGCAAACAATTAAGTGAGAGAATGTGAATAGAATAATAGTTGAAAATGATTAATTAAAAATTCAGTAAAGAGAATAAGAGAAACTAACATCATAGAGTCTGGTAAGAGAGGGGGGTGTAGAAAAAGGGAGGCCCTCTGAAGCCCGTGCTGGGCTTGATTTCCCGCTACTCACAAAATGTAAATTCAGGTATGTTTCTCTGGTTTTTCCAAGCTGGCTACATAGAATTTTGGGATTAAATCGAGTCTGTGACTGGGTCGGGGGCACTCTTCTGCTTCTCGCAGTATCACCATCTTCCCTCCTCTGCTTTCTCTTCTTTAAAATGGACTGACAGGGATGTCTACTTTCACCACTCTCATTCAACATTGTATTGGAAGTCCTCGCCACAGCCAGTAGACAGGAAGAAAACATAAAAGGTATCCAAATTGGAAGGGAGGAAGTAAAACTGTATTATTTGCAGATGACATGATATTGTACATAGAAAACCCTAAAGACTCCACCAAAGTACTACTAGATTTGATAAATGCATTTGGCAAGGTAGCTGAATACAAAATCAACATATGGAAATCAGTGGCATTCTTTTACATCAACAATCAACTTTCAGAAAGAGAAACTAAAAAAACAATACCATTTACCATTGCAACTAAAAAATAAGATTCTTAGGAATACAATTAACCTAGGATGTAAAACACCTGTACGTGTAAAAGCATGGGACACTGAAAAAAGTAATAGAAGAAGATACAAACAACTTGAAGAACATACCATGCTCATGGCTTGGAAGAATTAATATCATTAAAATGTCCATAATACCCAAAGCACTCTATAGATTCAGGGCAATTCCTATTAAATTACCAACAGCATATTTCACAGATCTAGAACAAACATTTTGAAAATTTATATGGAACCAAAAAAGACCCCAAATAGCTGCAGCCCTCTTGAGAAAACAGGAGAGAGTGGGAAGGATCACTTTCCCAGATACCAAAATTTACTATAAAGCCATTGTAATCAAAAGAGCCTGGTATTGCTATAACACCAGACATATAGATCAGTGGAACAGAATAGAGACCCCAGAAATAAACCCAAACCATTATGGCCAGTTAATATTTCACAAAGGAGGCAAGAACATTCAATGGCGAAAAGACAGCCTCTTCAATAAATGGTGCTGGAAAAATTGGACAGCTACATGCAAAAAAAATGAAATTAGACCACCAACTTTCACCATACACAAAAATTAACTCAAAATGGATAAAAGACTTAAATGTAAGTTGTGAAATTATAAAAATCCTGGAAGAAAACAGGCAGTAAAGTCACAGACATCTCACATAGTGGAATTTTCACTGATACATCTAGTGCAAGAGAAACAAAAGAAAAAATAAACTTATGGGACTACAGCAATCTAAAAAGCTGCTGCACATCAAACGAAAGCACCCTCAAAATACGAAGAAACCCCACAGCCTGGGAAAACATATTTGCTAAAGATGTATATGATAAGAGGCTAATTTCCGAAGTGTACAAAGAACTCATACTACTCAGCATGAGGAAGATAAACAATCTAATTAAAAAATGGGCAAAGGACCTAAATAGACACTTCTCCAAAGAGGACATACGGATTGCCAAGAGACATATGAGAAAATGCTCAAAGTGGTTAATCATCAGAGAGATACAAATTGAAATGACAATGTGATATCACTTCACACCTGTCAGAATGGCTACCATCAACAAATCAACATATGACATGTGCTGGCAAGGATGTGGAGAAAGGGGATCCAGGTACACTACTGTTAAGAATGCAGACTGGTGCAGCCACTATGGAAAACAGTATAAAGTTTCCTCAAAAAATTAAAAATGGAACTGTCTTTTGACCTAGTGATCCCACTTCTAGGAATATACCATAAGAATCCTGAACCACTAATCAGAAAGAATATATGCACCCCTATGGTTATAGCAGCACAATTTACAATTGCTAAGATCTGGAATCAGCCCAAGTGCCCATCAGTAGATGAGTGGATAAAAAAGCTGTGGGATATATACACCATAGAATACCATGCAGCTCTAAAGAGGAAGGATCTCATATTTTTTGGGATAGTATGGATGGACCTGGAGAATATTATGCTAAATGAAATAAGCCAGGCAGAGAAAGACAAACATCACATGATCTTACTTATATGTGGAGTCTAAAGAACTTAATAAACTGATGAACAGAATAGATTCAATGACATGGAAGCATAGATGAGACTGACGAATGTCAGAGGGATGGAGGAGGGCTGGAGGGTGGAGGGGGAGAGAGTAACCAAAGAATTTATGTGCATATATACACAACCCAAGGACATGGACAGTGGTGGGGAGAGGGACTGGGGAGGGGGAAGGAACGGGGTGGAACAGGTCATTGGGGAGAAAAAGGGACATCTGTAATATTTTAAACAATAATAAAATTTTTAAAAAACCAACAATAAAGGAAAACAATTATAACAATATATTGTAATGAAAGTTATGTGGATGTGTGTTCTTTCTATATATATAGGTATATAGATATCTCTATATATCTGTCCCAAAGGGTACGAGATCCTTCTTCTTTACAACTGAATGGAATTACATGGCATAAATGTCCACAGCTTTTTTATCCACTCATCTACTGATGTTCACTTGATCTGTTTTCAGATCTTAGCTATTGTAAATTGTGCTGCTATGAACATAGGGATGCATATATTCTTTCTGAATAGTGTTTGAGGATTATTAGGATACATTCCTAGAAGTGGGATCACTAGGTCAAATGGCAGTTCCATTTTTAATTTTTTGAGGAACCTCCATTCCCTCCATTCCTGCTCCAGCCTACATTCCCACCAGCAGTGTACCAGTGTTCCCCTTTCTCCACATCCTTGCCAGCACATGTCATTGGTTGACTTATTGATTGTAGCCATTCTGACAGGTGTGAAGTGATAACTCACTGTTATTTGAATTTGTATCTCTCTGATGATTAGTGATGTTGAGCATTTTTAAATATGTCTCTTGGCCATCTGTCATATTTGAAGAAGTGTCTATTCAGGTCCTTCACCCATTTTTTAATTGGATTATCTTCCTTAGGTTGAACTGTATGATTTCTTTGTACACTTTGGAAATTATCTCCTTATCAGATTCATCCTTAGCAAATATGTTCTCCCATACTGTGGGTTCCTTTGTATTTTGAGGCTGATTTCTTTTGCTGTGCAGAAGCTTTTTAGCTTGAATGTAGTCCCATTTGTTTATGTTTTCTTATGTTTCCCTTGCTCTAGGAGATGTATTGGTGAAAAATCCACTACGTGAGATGTCTGTGACTTTACTGCTTATGTTTTCTTTCAGGATTTTTATGGTTTCATGACTTACATTTAAGTCTTTTATCTATTTTGAATTTGTTCTTGTATATGGTGTAGGTTGTTGATCTAATTTCAGTTTTTTGCATTTACCTGTCCAATTTTCCCACCACCATTTATTGAAGAGACTGTCTTTACTCCATTGTATGTGCTTGCTTCCTTTTCAAATATTAACTGACCATAATGGTTAGGTCTACTTCTGGAGTCTCTGTTCTGTTCCATTTATCTATATGTCTGTTGTTGCACCAATACCAGGCTGTTTAGATTACAATGGCTTTGTAGTATACTTTGATACTCAGAAATCAATAATTACAACTCTGTTCTTCTTTCTCAAGATTTCTGCCACTATTTGGGGTCGTCTTTCATTCTATTTAAATTTTTGGAATATTTTTTCTAGGTCTGTGAAATATGCTGTTGGTATTTGAATAGGAATTCCATTGTATCTATAGATTACAGTGTCCTGTAGTTTTCCATGTACAGTTCTTTTACATCCTTGGTTAATTTTATTCCATGGCATCTTTTTTGTTGTTGTTGCAATGGTAAGTGGTATTTTTATTTTAGTTTCTTTTTCTGAGCATTCATTGTTGGGGGATAAAAATGCTGTCAATTTTTAGATGATAATTTTGTATCCTTCTACCTTGCCAAATTCATTGATCATATCTAGTAGTACTTTGGTGGAGTTTTTAGGGTTTTCTATGTATAATACCCTGTCATCAGCAAAAAATGACAGTTTTACTTCCTCCTTTCCAGTTTGGATATCATTTATGTTTTCTTTCTGACTGATGGCTGCGGCAAGGACTTCCAATATAATGTTGAATAGGAGTGGTGAAAGTGGACAATCCTGTCCTCTTTCTGTTTGTAAGGGAAATGGCTTTAGTTTTTTACCATTGAGTATAATGTTGGCTGTAGGTTGGTCATATATAGCCTTAATTATGTTGAAGTATGTTTCCTCTATTCCCACTTTGCTGAGTGTTTTTATCAGAAATGGGTGCTGGATTTTGTCAAATGCTTTTTCTGCATCTATTGATATGATCATATGATTGTTTTCCTTCATTTTGTTTATGTGATGTATCAGATTTATTGATTTGCATTTTATACCAGCCTTGCATCCCCAGAATAAATCCCACTTTGTTGTGGTGTATGATCTTTTTAATGTATTGCTGGACTGAGTTTGCTAGTATTTGTTGAGGATTTTAGCATCTATTTTCATCAGGGACATTGGATTGTAGTTTTCTTTCTTTGTAGTGTCTTTACCTGATTTTGGGTTTAGGATGATGCTGGCCTCATAAAAAGAGCTTCAAAGTTTTCCTCTCGAATATTCTGGAATAATTTGAGTAGAATAGGTGTTAATTCTTCTTTGAATGTCTGGTAAAACTCTCCTGGAAATCCATCTGGTGCAGGACTTTTGTTTACTGGGAGGTTTTTTTTTGTTACTGCTTCAATTTCTTTAGTTATTTTTGGCCTATTCAGGTTTTCTGATTTTTCCTGATTCAGCTTTGGAAGATTGTATGTCTCTAGGAATTCATCCATTTTACCCAGGTTGTCCCGTTTGTTGGCATATAGTTGCTCATAGTATGTTCTTTGAATCCTTTGTATTGCTGTTGGGGTAGTTGTTATGTCACCAATTACATTTCTTATTTTATTTATTTGGGTCCTCTCTCTTTGTTTCTTGGTGAGTCTAGCTAAATGTTTATCAGTCTTTTTTATCTTTTCAAAGAACCAGATCTTGGTTTCATTGATATTTGCATTGTTTTTTAGTTTCTATGTCATGAATTTCTGCTCTTATATTTTTTATTTCCTCCCTTCTACTTCCTTGGGGCTTTTTTTGCTGTTCTCTTTCTAATTCTTTAGTTGTGTTAGATGGTTTAGTAGAGCTTTTTCTTGTTTTTTGAGATATGCCTGTAATTCTATGAAGTTTCCTCTCATTACTGCTTTCAATGTTTCTAATAGATTTGGGGTTGTTGTCTGTTCATTTTTGTCTTTTTCCAGGAAGTGTTTGATTTTTTCCTTGATCTCATTGGTAACCTATTCATTAATAACATACTATTTAGCCTCCATGTGTTTAAATATTTTTTTGTTTTTTTATTGCGGTTGATTTCTAGTTTCATGGCATTGCAATCCGAGATGATACTTTATATGATTTCAAACTTCTTGAACTTGTAGAGACTTGCTTTGTGCCATAACATGTGGTATATTTTTGAAAATGTTCCATGTGCACTTGAGAAGAATGTGTATTCTGCTGCTTTGAGATGAAATGATCCCTAAAAGTCTATTAAATCCATTAGATCCATTGTATCATTTAAAGTCTTCATTTTCCTGTTGATTTTTTGTCTTGATGATCTGTCCAGTGATGACAGTGGGATGTTAAAATTCCCCACTATGATTGTTTTGCTGTTGATGTCCCCCTTAAAGTCCAACAAAAATATTTTATATGTTAAGGTGCTCCTGTATTGGGTGCATATATATTGATAAGGGTTACTTCCTCCTGTTGGATCAATTCCTTTAATGTAGTGACCATCTTTGTCTCCTGTTATGGTGTTTATTTTGAAGTCTACATTCTCAGAAATAAGTATTGCTACAACACCTTTTTTTCTTTTCTATTTGCATGGAATATTTTTTCCATCCTTTCACTCTCAGCCTGTGTGAATCTTTTGCTCTGAGGTGGGTTTCTTGTACACAGTAAATATATGCGCCCTGTTTTCTTATCCATTCAGTTATCCTGTGTTTTTTGATTGGAGAAGTTAGTCCATTTACATTTAACGTTATTATTGATATATTCTTATTTAATGCCATTTTTCCCTTTATGGCTATGTACTTTTCAATATTTCTTCCTCTTAATGCAGTCCATTTAGCATTTCTTGCAATACTGGTTTGGTGGTGAACTCCTTTAGCCTTCTTTTGTCTGGGAAGCTCTTGATTTTACCTTTACTTTTAAATGATATCCTTTCTGGATAAAGCAGTCTTGGTTGTAGGTTCTTCCTTTTCATTACTTTGAGAACTTCATGCCATTCCTTTCTGGCCTAAAGTGTTTCTGTTGAGTAATCTGCTGTCAGCCTTATGTGGGTTCCCTTTTAGGTCACTGCTTGTCTCCCTCTTGCAGCCCTTAATATTCTCTCTTTGTCTTTTACATTTGTCTTGTGGTGGGTGTCTTTGGTTTCCTCTTTTTTGGCCCTCTCTGTGCTCCCTGAACTTGTGTGGATTTCTACTTCACCAGCTTACAGAAGTTTTCTGTCAGTATTTTCTTTACCAGCTTCTCTATTCCTTGCTCACTTTTCTCTACCTCTTGTCCCCCTATTATGTGAATGTTGTTTCTTTTCATGTTGTCACAAAACTCCCTTAGACTCTCCTCATGCTTTTTAAGTGTTTTTTTTCTGCTCTAAGTGGTCTTTTCTACCTTATCTTCTTCATCACTTATTCTACCCTCTGCTTCATTGAACCTGCTTTTTTTTCCTTCCAGACTATTCTTGATATCAGATATAGTATTATTCATTTCTGCCTGGTTCTTATTTATCATATCTAGCTCTTTTTTCATGCTTTCACTAAATTCCTGGACCTTACCATTAAGAGTCTTGTGGTTCTCAATCATTTCCTTGAGCATCTTTATAACCATTACTCTGAACTCTATTTCAGATAATTTTCTTAACTCCATCTCCTTAAGATCTTTTTCTTGCAATTTTTTCTTTTCTTTAGTTTGGGTGGTTTCTTTGTCTCCCCGTTTTAGTGACTCTTAGTGTTTGTTTCTGTACATTAGATATATTTGCTTTCTCCCAGTCTAGTGGGATGAGATTTTGTAGTGTATGTCCAGTGGAACCCAGAGGTGTGTTTTTGTTATATACTTCTGAGCTATTTGCTCTAGGCATGTCCCTTTTGTGTGTTCTTTGGGCTCTCCTTTTGTGATTGAGTCTAGATTATTGTAGAGCCATTCTAGGGAGTACTCTCCTCTCTCGTTGGCTGTTTGTCTGAGCCACAACATTCTGTAAGCTGTTGTACAGGTACTGACAAGGCAAAACAAAACACAACCAAACTGTGAGGAAACAAACAGCAACTTACAAAATAGCCTATCACAATGAAAACAACCAAAGAGAAAGCAGCATTGGGAGAGTGAACTGAGAACAGAAATGCTAAATCAAAAAAAAGAACAAAGAGAAAGAAAGAGAAAGGATATTATTGCTAATATTTAAAAAAGTAAAATAATAATAATAAAATGTAAAACATACTGAAGCAATTAGGTGATAAAGGGGGCAGATAAAAGGTTCTGAAAATAAAAAAGGGAGAGCCAAAAAAATAAGGGTACAGAGTAGGAATAGGAAAATGTGTGAAAAACAGCCAAACACAAACAAACAAAAAGATGGGAAAACAGAGAATAAAAGCAGATAAAAAGAAAAGAAGAAAAATAAAGTTATGCCAGTAGGTCGAGAAGAGAGAGAGAGGTAAAGCAAGGGCAGGGAAGGAGACCAATAAGAAATATGGGGCAAATAATAGAGAAAAGCAATAAATGTATTGGTTATAATGATAATATCCCAACAATAAAGCAGAGAATGTCAAGAAAATCTTGATAATAGAACCAAAAACAAAACAAAGCAAAAAAACAAGAATGCAAGACAAAACAAAATTTTAAATAATTAATTTAAAAATTAAAAACAATTAAAATTTTTAAAAAAATTTTTCTTTTCCTTTTTTCAAAAAAAAAGAAAGTCTATCATATGAGTTTATTCTTGGCTTCTTATGTTGTCTGAGGCTCACTGTTTTTTATGCTGATTTTGTGTCTCCTGGAAGGTACTTGTATGTCAACCAATGTCAAGAGATGCCTAGGTTTGGCTCCGCTGTCCTTAGGTAGTTGGCTGGTCTGAAACTCTCTGTGGACCACCTCCACCTGTCAGCTATTTTGTTTCCCCTTTATGGTTGCCTGGTCATACCCCAGAGTCTTCTGAAGGGAGTCTTTAGAGTGTAGGTCAGTTAGTGTTGCTCGGGATATTGTTCCCCTTTCTTAGAGGTTTCACTGTCAGGCACTCATTGTGTCTCTGCTTCAAAGCCAAGCCCTCAGTCTCTACCATATCCTTCAATTCTACTTCCCCATACAATGGCCTGCTGTAGGCTTTGATTGAATTCAAGTGTTGTCTTTTATGGATGGGCACTTTCAGTGTTCTGGGCACAGTGGGTTTGATTAAAAAAGACTTTGGTGAGCATGTTGACTGCCCAGCCCCCAGAAGAGGTTTAAAATTTTTGTCCAGTTCCTAAACAATAGTCCTTGAAAGTCTTATTCTTATATTGTTGTCCTGTGAACTGTTCTCCCTTCCCCCTCAGGCCTGTGCCCTGCAGGGGATATCTGGGGCTTCAGGGCTCTGAACCAGCCCCTCTCCTGTTGGGTGTGGTGCTCTTAGCCTGATGGAGAGATAGGAGAACTCCTCTCCTACTTTCCCAGATCTGGTTGGCTGATCTCACAGGGCACTCAGTTGGAAGCTCTCCACAAGGCAGACACAAATACCAGCTTCTGCTGGTATGTCTCCCCAATGCAAGCCAGGAAGTTGGATGCAGTTCAGCAATCAAAAATACACAAAACAAAAAACAGGCAGAGAACCTGCCTTGTGAGGTCCTGGTGCCCCCATGCCTCAGAACAAAGCAGAAGGGGTCTAAAGTCAGCCACACACAGGTATCCTGCACAGTTGATCTCAGTAAACCTGGGTCAGCTCCTTGTGTGCTATCCCAGCTCCCCTCGGAGCTGGTCAAAAATTTGTGATTTACCCCACCAGCAGCTCCTGCAGCTGCTGATCTGCTCCACTGGTGGCTCCAGTCCCTCTGGTTGCAGGAGGGCTCTCTTTCCCTTCCTTATGCCACACAGTTCAAATGCTCTCTGGGGTTCTACACAATGCCTTACAGGAAAGCAGCAGGTCCCTCTAGGTCTCTGTTGAGTGCAGAGCTCTGGCTCCTTTCTATTTGGAAACCACACCCTGCAAGACAGCCTTTCCTGTGGTCAGCACCCAGGGTGAAAGCCTCCTGCCCTCACTGCTGCCATTTGGTACATTGTTTCACTGGGAAGTCGCTGTCCCCTCCGCACATTCACACTGTTCCCCTGGTTTCCTCTGCTCTCTGTGCACGGGCTCTCCTTCCCTTCTCCTCTGATCTGGGTTTGAGACCCCAGCTTTTGGATGTCAGTCTACACTCTCAAAGGGAGGGAGCTTTGCAGCCTCTAACCCTTGGGCCTCGCAGCTCAGCACAGGCTTCAGTGGGGACTCTCTCTTTCTATGCCCCTTCTCTCTTATCAGACTCTATGATATTTCTTCAGTGCTCTTTACTTTAAATTTGTCCACTCAAATATATTTATCTTGTTTTTTCAAGCTAGTTATGCAGTATTTTAGCTGTAAATCTAGTCAGTGGCTGGAAGCCAGGGAGCTCTGTTTCTTGTCAGAGTGCCACCATCTTCACCTAGCCTACAAAAGGAACTTCCATTATTGATAAAAGACACTTGATTTTAATTTTCCCTTCCTACCTGCATTTTAAATGTATTTGAGACATTGATTATGTCTGCCCTTTGAACCTGAGTGCAACAACACCTCAGAATCAGGAACTTATATCACAACAGTGCTCATAAAAAGTGTTAGGCATATGGTAGAATTTTAATGCATGAGGCTACCCTGAGTGATGTAAATATTTATGAAACTTGTAAAGGAGATAACAGGCAGCATTCCTATATCTCAGTTTTCTCCCCTGCAGTCTTCGGGAGTATACTTGCTCACTGCTCAATTTCTGAGCCCACTTCTCTGTCCTATTTGTGTGTGTGCCCTCACCTGCTGTCACTAGGCAAAGATAACATAGATTACTGGCTCCCAAATAGCCCAACCTCTTCCTAGGGATCAAATATTTCAGTACCTCCCACTATATGAAGCAAATGGTTTTTCAGAATTTGTCAGCCTGGGTGACAGAACTTTGATACATCATTAAGTATTTAATTTAACCTAGGTTATTAGAGTGTGGGATCTAATTCCCATGAGTTTCTTTACAACTAATTAAATAACATATAACTACTTTTTCCTAATTCATACCTGACAGTGAATTTTTTTCTTCCACGATTAAATATGAAATTTTATGCCCCAAACATTATATAAATATATCATTTTAAGTTGCATGATTATAAAGTGATAAATTTATCTTATAAAACACAAAATAGCAAACCTTAACTTTAAACTAGACATAAATATAGTTTTTGTTTGATACTGCTTTAAATAAATACAAAAAGGAAAATATTAAACAATTTCTTTTTAGAGGCATGTTCTTCTATTCATGTGACAAAATGTACATCTGCAGTATAAGCAATCCTTTCCATTGTAGCTTTTGCCCTACATAAACACATTATGCTGATATCTTTAAAAAATAAATTACTGTATATAAACAACTTTTCTTGGTTCTCAAATGAATTACTTTTTTTACTTAAAACTTCCATTTCTGACTCCATGAAGACTGATAAAATCTGCTAATTTCCATTATTCAGATGCAATAATTTAGGTTGTCAGTGAAGAAGAACCATTTATTTTGTATCTTTCACACAAATGCTTACATTTAAATTTGAGAGTTATCTTTTCTTGGGTTATTATTTAATGGACCATATTTTCTCTGTCACTCATCACTAAACAAAATTGAGAATTACTAGTTTTTGAAATTTTGGGTTTAACATTTTATTCCAACTCACATATTCTTGAAAAAATAAAAAAATGTTAGGATGTCTTTTCTGATAAATCTCCTCAAGCAAGGGAAACAAAAGAAAAAATAAACAAATGTGACTACATCAAATTAAAAAGTTTTTTCACAGCAAAGGGAACCATCAACAAAATGAAAAGACAACCCATTGAATGGGAGAACATATTTGCCAATAAATCTGATAAAGGGTTAATATCCAAAATTTATAAGGAACTTATAAAACTCAACACCAAAAAAACTCCCAACAATCCAATTAAAAATGGGCAGAAGGCCCAGCTGGGCATGGATCTGCAGTTGAGCATCAACCTAGGATCCAGGAGCTTGCAGTTCAATTCCAGGTCAGGGCACATGCTTGCATTGCGAGCTCAATCCCTAGATGGGGGATGTGCAAGAGTCAGCCAATCAATAATTCTCTCTCATCATTGATGTTTCTGTCTCTCTCTCTTTCCCTCTCCCTTCCTCTCTCTGAAATCAGTAAAGATATTTAAAAAAAAAAAGGGGGCAAAGGACCTGAGTAGACACTTCCTCGAAGAGGACATATCGGTGGCCAATAAACATATGAAAAGATGCTCAATGTCACTAATCATCATAGAATTGCAAATTAATGAGATAATACCTTACACTTGTCAGAATGGTTATCATCAATAAGTCAACAAACAGGTGTTGGAAAGGATGTGGAGTAAAGGGAACCCTTATGCACTCTTGGTGGGAATGCAGACTGGTGCAGCCACTGTGGAAGGAAGTGTGGAGTTACCCCCCAAAATTAAAAATGAAACTTCCTTATGACCCAGCAATTCCACTTTTTGGATTATATCAAAAGAATCTTGATACACTAATTTGAAAGAATATACCCACCCCTGTGTTCATTGTAGTGGCATTTATAGTAGTCAAGATTAAGAAGCAGCCTGTGTCCATCAGTAGGTGAATGGATAAAATAGCTATGATACATTTACACAATGGAATACTACTGGGCTGTAAAAAGGAAGAAAATTTTACCCTTTGCAACAGCCTGGATGGATCTGGAGAACAGTATGTTAAGTGAAATAAGCCAATCAGAGAAAGACAAATACCATATGATTTCATTCATATGTAGAATTTAATGAACAAACTGAACTAACAAGCAAAATAGTGACAGACTCATAGATAGCAAGCAGGCAGATAGCTCTGGTGGGGGTTGGGGGGGTAGGTACAGGGCTTGAGCAAAAAAGAAAAAAAGAGAAAGAACTAATGGACATGGACAACAGTGTAGTGACTGTGTGGTGGAGTGAGGGGGTGTGGAGGTGGAAGAGGGAATGGGGAGATAAATGGTAATGGGGAAAAAATTAAAATAATAAAATATAAAATAAAATAATAAAATAAAATAAAATAAAATAAAAAATAAAATAAAATAAAATAAAATAATAAAATAAAATAAAAAAATAATAAAATAAAATAAAATAATAAAATAAAATAAAATAAAGAAAAAAATAATAGGTTATCTTTTGGAAATTTATGAAACAGAAACATTGTTGTTCTTGAGAGATAATATAGCCTGCTTTTTGTGTTTTCTAATAGTATATACAGGATGGGGCAAAAATAGGTTTACAGTTGTGAATACAAGAAATAGAGTTTATTCTTGTTATATTATTTATTAATTATTGTATTATTTTCCATACAAACAACTGAAGATCTACTTTTACCCCACCCTGTATATGATAGAAAACTTTTGAACTTATCCCCACCCCCATTTTTTTACCCTGTGAGGCATATTCACAGTTTTTCTTAGTAGAAGTCAGTTGTCTTCTATTTGAATTCTTGAAAACAAAAACATATTGTAAAAGTCTCTAGGACTGATAATGTCTGTTCTATAGTTTGATGATTTGTAATTCTGAAGCTGAATTCTGAGAAGCTGTCTATTTATAGTACTTTGTTACAGCACCCTGAACTAAGACATCCACAAAATTGTGAAATATCACAAATTGTTATCTTGAGCCAGTAAGTTCTGAAACATATATAATTAATTGTCCACCATTAAAGCCTGGCAACCGTATTTCCAATTATCGTTCTTAATATTTCCTAAATATTTTTCTTCACTTCCAGCCTTACCCTTTCTGCTCTGTTAGAGGTAGTCTTAGGCTAATGTGCCTCAACCAGTTTTCCTGCATTCATGACTCCAATCGTTTCTCATCCAAATTTATACTACACTCCAGAATATATAATAAGTAAACATTCCTCATATTAAAATTATTCTATTAAAATATAATCAACATTATTATATTACTTTTTATTGTGGCAAAAGTAACATTAAATGTGCCATCTTAACCATTTTTCAGTATACAGTTCAGTGACATTAAGTATATTCATATTGTTGTGTAACCATCACCATTATCCATCTTCAAAACTTTTTCATCGTCCTAAACTAAAACTTCATACCCTTTAAGCAATAACTTCCCCTTCCCTCATCTTCCAGTTCCTGGAAACCACTTTCTACTTTTTGTTTCTATAAGTTGACTATTCTAGGTGCCTTATATAAGCGGAATCATATCATATCTGTTCTTTTGTATTTGCTTTATATCTCTTAGCATATTGTCTTCAAGGTTTACCCATTTTATAACATATTAAAATTTCATTTCTATTTTTTAAAATTTAACCCTGTTCTCTATTGCTTACTTTATAGATTCTATAAAGTAAAACCCAAGCTCCTTAACAAGATATGTTATACCTGAATCCTGAATTTCTGCCTAGCTTCATCTCTGACCACTTACTGACTTCCATTCTGTGCTCAGCAATTCCAGTTTGCTAGTATTTTTTCTCCTAAGCTGTGCTCTGTGAATGTTACCTCTACATTTTTTTTGTTATTTTATTACCTTGAAATATAACCATTACCTCAGGCTAAATTGTACTCACTCTAAGACATTAAGACTCAGGCTTCAGAAAGGTTCCTATATTTTCTCTCTCAGGCTATGTTTGCATTCCACCTTTTATGTCTTGAACATGTACATTCACCACATTATATTATAATTAATTGTGTATATGTCTCTCCCCTTCATGAAACTGAGTCCCTTGAAGCCAAGAACCATGATTTTTATTTTGCCATATTTAGTATTTGGGATGGCAGTAGCACATGGTATGAGTTCAACAAATGTGTGTGGAACTAATACTATTTCTCTTCAAGTCAAAATTCCATTTTGTAATAACCCGATGGTAGCCTTTCTAAAGGATTATATGTTCCAGAATAACATGATCATTGGTGAGGAGAAAATAGCAAAGACTTGTCTAAAATTTTTGTTAACTGACCCCTATGTGTGTAACACTGGTAAATGCTATGGGGAGAGATAAACAATATGTAGCTCCCTTAGGGATGTGTGAAGGGAAGTACAACATAAATAATATTTAGGCAAACATAAAAATACAATTTTTGTATGACTTTTCTTTTAATTATTTTTATTAAAGAATTTATTTTTAACATAAAATAAAATGTATTTAATAATATTTCCATCTTTATCATTTATACAGTTTGAATTTTATCTGTTTAAACAAATGTTGCTGTAAATATTGTTCACATAGTATCGATCATGTTCATGTCATTACAGTTTAGGTACCAAGAAGCTGTAATAGTTATTAAAATATAACTGAAATTTTGTATTGAGGCATTTTATTTTTGTCCTTTCAATGTACTTTATTTTTATTCCCGTTTCACTAATTGCTTGTTATTTCTTTATGAGCTACTAGTTGCTGATACAACTCTGGATGGGACTTTGGCTCTCAAGGCTGAGGTTTTAAATTTTGCAGTTTTCTCTGTTGAGGAAAAATAACTGTCACAGAACATATAAGCAACATTACTGACCTTTGAGATATTGCAAGTAATGTATCTTCTATGTGGTGCCTGTGTAGGCAAGACAATTGTTTTTTACTTTATTTTTATTGTTGACATTATTACAGGTGTCCCTATTCACACCCCCCCCCCCCGAGACTCCTCCTCTCACTTTGCCCACCTCCACCCAGACCCCGGCCCCTTCCTTCAGGCCATGATACCTCACTGGTGTCTGTGTCTATGGGTTATGCATATATATTCCTTGGTTAATCATATCACCTTCAAATCTTTTATCCAAGGATATTCAAGAAGAAATATATCTAAAAATAATACTGATGATATTCCAAATAGTTGAAATTTAAATGGCATTTTCCCCCTTATAATGTATTCATATTGCATGATATTCATTGCCTGAAAAGCTAACATATTGCCTCATTTTTAAATAAAATGCACAGAACATAATTAACCTTTTAAAATAATATAAACTTTTTAATAAACCTCAGCTATTGTACTGTGTTGTCTAGGTTTAAGTTTAGGATTTTTAAAAGCACTGATATTAATAGCTATTTTTGCCTATATGGAATTTTAGCAGAAATCTCACCTCAATTTTGAAATCTCTCTATCAGACTTCTTTCAGGTTTTATAAAAAATATATTTTTTAGTGATTTGAGAGAGAGGGGAACATTGATTGGTTGCCTTCTGTATGCACCCTGACCAGGGATTGAAACTTCAACCTAGGTATGGGTTCAAATCAATAAATTTTTGGTGAATAGGATGATGCTCCAAACAACTGAGCCACCTGGCCAGGGCTCAGCTGCTCTATTATATTTATATTTATATTATTTATATTTATATATTTATATTATTTATTTTTATTGTATTGTATTGTATTTTTCAGGGTAACACAACATACTGCTTTACATCAAACTTTATTTTTAATTATCTTTATTGTTGAAAGTATTACAGATGTCACCATCTTATCCCCCATTAACCCCCTTCCTCCCCACTCCCACACCCTCCACAGGCCTTTACCACATTATTGTCTGTGTCCGTAGGTTATGCATATATAAATATCAGTTCTTTGGTTAATCTATTCCTACCCCCCCACCCCACTTCCCTCTGAGAATCCTCAGTCTGTTACATGCTTCCATATCTCTGGATCTATTTATTTTGTCAGTTTATTTTGTTCATTAGATTCCACATATAAGTGAGATCATGTGATATTTGTCTTTCTCTGACTGGCTTATTTTCCTTAGCATAGTACTCTCCAGGTGCCTCCATGATGTCTCAAAAGGTAAGATATCCTTTTGTACAGCTGTGTAGTATTCCATGGTGTAAATGTACCACATCTTTTTTATCCACTCATCTACTGACAGGCACTTGGGCTGTTTCCAGATCTTAGCTATTATAAATAGTGCTGCTATAAATATAGGGGTACGTATATTTTTTCTGATTGGTACTCAGGCTTCTTAGTACATATTCATAGAAGTGGAATCACTGAGTCAAATGGCAGTTCCATTTTTAATTTCTTGAGGAAACTCCACACTGTTTCCACAGTGGTTGTACCACTCTGCCTAACCAGCAGCAGTGTACTAAGGTTCCTTTTTCTCTACATCCTCACCAGCACTTGTTTTTTGTTGATTTATTGATGGTAGCCATTCTGGGAGGTGTGAGGTGATACATAATTGTGGTTTTAATTTGCATCTCTCTGATGATTAGTGACATTGAGCATTTTTTTACATGTCCCTTTGCCATCTATATGTCTTTTTTGGATAAGTGTGTATTTAGTGTCCTCTTCCCACTTTTTAATTGGATTATTTGTCTTCCTCTTTTTTGAGTTTATGAGTACTTTATATATTTTGGAATTAATCCCTTATCAGATGTATCATTGGCAAATATGTTCTCCCATACAATGGGTTCCCTTTTTATTTTGATGCTGGTTTATTTTGCTGTGTTGAAGCTTTTTATTTTGATGTAGTCCCATTGTTTATTTTTTTCTTTGTTTCTCTTGCCTTAGGCCATGTGTCATTGAAAATTCTGCTATATGAGATGTCTGATATTTTGCTGCCTGTTTTCTTCTAGGATTTTTATATTTTCACAACTTACATTTAAGTCTCTTATCCATTTTGAGTTTATTCTTTTCTATGATGTAAGTTGGTAGTCTAGTTTCTTTCTTTTTTATTTTCTTTATGTACCTTTCCAATTTGCCCAACACCATTTATTGAAGAGGCTGTCTTTATTTCATTGTATGCTCTTGCCTCCTTTGTCAAAAATTAATTGAGCATAACGGCTTGCATTGATTTCTGGGTTCTCTGTCCTGTTCCATTGATCTAAATGACTATTCTTGTGCCAGTCCCAGGCTGTTTTGGTTACAGTGGTTCTGTAGTATACCTCAATATCCAGTATTGTTATCCCTCCCACTTTGTTTTTCTTTCTCAAGATTGCTACAGTTATTTGGGGTCTTTTTTTACTCCACATAAATTTTTGGAGTGTTTTTTCTAGATCGGTGAAATATAATATTGGTATTTTAATAGGGATTGGATTGAAACTATAGATTGCTTTGGGTGGTATGGACATTTTAATGCTGTTAATTCTACTAATTCCATGGACAAGGTATATAAAATGCCATCAATTTTTGGATGTTACATCAATTTTCAGATGTAGTTATATCCTGCTACATTGCAGAATTCATTTATTAAATCTAGTAGTTTTTTAGTGGGGTCTTTAGGGTTTTCTATGTACAATATCACATCATCTGTGTATAATGACAGTTTTACTTTGTCCATTACAGATTGAATGCCTTTTTTATTTTTTATTCTCTGAATGCTGTGGCTACAACCTCCAGTATTATGTTGAATAAAAGTAGAGAAAGCAGACATCCCTGTGTGATTCCTGTTCTTAGGGGAAATGCTTTTAGTTTTTGCCCCTTAAGTATGATGTTGAATGTAGGTTTGTCATATATGGGCTTTATTATGTTGAGGTGTGATCACTCTATTCTACTTCCTGGGAGTGTTTATCAAAAATGATTGTTGGATTTTGTCAGATGTTTTTTCTGCATCTATTGATATGATCATGTGATTTCTGTCTTTCAATTTGTTTATGTGATATATCGTGTTATTGATTTGTGAATATTATACCAGCCTTGCATCCCTGGAATAAATCCCACTTGGTCATGGTATATGATCTTTTTAATATATTGCTGGATCTGATTTGCTAATATTTTGTTGAGGATTTTAGCATCTATGTTCATCAGGGATATTGGCCAGTAATTTTCTTTGTAGTGTCTTTATCTTGTTTTGGAATTAGGGTAATGCTGATCTCATCAAAAGAACTTGGGAATGTTCCTACATATTGGATTTTTTTGCAATAGTTTGAGGAGGTTCAGTGTTAATTTTTTGAATGTTTGGTAAAACTACTTTGTGCAGCCACCTGAGCCAGGGCTTTTGTTTGCTGGGAGTTTTTTTTATTAGTGCTTCAATATTATCAGTTCAGGTGAGCCTATTCAGGTTTTCTGAATCTTCTTGATTCAGATATAGAAGACTGTAATTATCTAGGAATTTGTCCATTTTATCCAGATTGTCCAGCTTTTTGGCGTTTAATTGTTCATAGTATTTTCTTGCAATCCTTTGTTTTTTTGTGGGGTCAGTTGTTACTTCAGTTCTTTCATTTCTGATTTTATTTATTTGGGTCCTCTCTCTTTCTGCTTTATGAGTCTCGCTGAAGGTTAATCAATCTTGTTTATCTTTTCAAAGAACTAGATCTTGGTTTCATTAAACTTTTGTATTGTTTTCTAAGTATGTAACTTAGCTCCCCTCTGACCTTTATTATTTCATTCCATTTACTTACACTGGACTTTTCTTGTTGTTCTCTTTCTAATTCCTTAAGTCTTAATTATATAGTTTATTAAAAGTTTTTTGGAGTAGGCCTGTAATGCAATGAACTTCCCTCTCAGGACTGCTTTTGCTGTGTTCCATAGATTTGGGGGTTTTGTGTGTTCATTTTCATTTGTTTCCAGGAATTTTTTATTTCTTCCATGACCTCTTTGATAACCCATTCGTTGTTTAATAAAATGCTATTTAGTCTACATGTTGTGAATGTTTTGAGTGTTTTCATTGTAGTTGATTTCTAATTTCATGCCATTGTGAATCCATGAAGATGCTTGATATGATTTCAACCTGCTTAAACTTCTAGTCTTGTTTTGTGTCCTAACATGTTGTCTCTCTTTGAGAATGACCCATCTGTACTTGAGAAGAATGTATATTCTGCAGTTTTGGGGTGGAATGTTCTGTAAATGTCAATTCGATCTGATCTAGTGTGTCATTTAGGGTAACTGTTTCCTTGTTGTTTTCTGTTTAGAAGATCTATCCAGTGATGTCAGTGGGGTATAAAAGTCCCCTAGTATGATTGTATTGCTATCTACCTTTCCCTTAGTGTCCTTAAGAATTTTTTAATATATTTGACTGTTCCTATATTCGGTGCATATATGTTTACTAGGTTTAAATTCTCTTGTTGTATCAATCCCTTTGGTATGATGTAGTGACCTTCATTGACTCTTGTTATGGCCTTAACTTTGAAGACTATTTTTTCAGATATGAGTATTGCTACCACAGCTTTTTTCCATTTCCATTTGCATCAAAAAATTTTTTCCATCCCTTTACTTTATTTCTGTGAGTCTTTTTTCTGAGATGGGCCTTTTGTAGACAGCATATATTTGGGTCATGCTTTCTTTTCGATCAGCTACTGTGTGTCTTTTGATTGAAACATTTAAGCCATTTACATTTAAGTTTTCTGTTATTGATAGGTACTTGTTTATTGCCATTTTTATTCTGTATACCAGTGTTCCTTTCTTTCTCAATATTTCTTCTTCTTACACCAGTCCTTTTAGCATTTCTTGCAATGCTGGTTTGGTGGTATTAAACTCCTTTAGATATTTTGTTTTGTCTGCAAAGCTCCTAATTTCACCTTCAATTTTGAATGATAGCCTTGCTGGATACAGTAGTCTTGGATTTAGTCCCTTTCTCTCCAATACTTTGTATACTTCATGCCACTCCCTTCTGTCCCAAAGGGTTTCTATTGAGAAATCAGCTGACAGTCTAGTGATAGCTCCCTTATAAGTAACTTTCTGTCTCTCTCTTGCTACCTTTAAGATTCTGTCTCTGTCTTTAATATCTGCCATTTCAATTCTGATGTGTCTAGGTGTGGATTTTTTGGGGTTCATCTTGATTGGGACTCTTTGTATTTCCTGACCTAAATTAACTTCCTTCACCAGGTTAGGGAAGTTTTCTGTCATTATTTCTTCAAACAGGTTTTCTAGTCCTTGCTCAGATTTTTTTCCTTCTAGTATCCTTATGATGTGGATATTGTTACATGTCATGTTGTCCTGAATCTCCCTTTAACTATGCTGCTTTTCCTTTTTTTCTAATTGGGGCATTATAGGCTTTTGTTTTTTTCTACCTTGTCTTCTAATTCACTGATTCAGTCCTCAGCTTCTTTTAATCTATTTTTGATTTCTTCCAGGGCATTATTTATTTTAGCTGTTATTCCTCATTTCCTATTGACTCCTTCCTATTCATGGTTTTTATATCTGTTTTCATGGAGTTCTTCAGTTGATACAGTTTCCATGAAGTTCTTCATAATTCATATTAAGTTACTTGTAGTTCTCACTAAGTTATTTAAGCATCTTTATAACCATCACTTTGATCTCTATATCGGATAAATTGCTTGCCTCCATTTCATTTAGCTCTTTTTCTGGAGATTCCTCCTGTTCTTTCACTTGGGCCCTGTTTCATAGCTTCCCCATTTTTTTCTGTTTCTTTGTGTTTGTTTCTGTATGTCAGAGAAGACTGCTGTTCCAACCAAGCTTGGTGGGGTGGCCTTCTTGTGGGACCCAGTGCTGTAGTCTCCTTGATCTTTTGAGCTGGTTGCTCTAAGAATGGCCCTTGTATGGGTTATGTGGGTTCTCCTGTTGAATTTGGGTCTTGGATGCTGTTCAGTTGGCGGTTAGGCTCAGGTCTCAGGCTTATTATCTGTGAATCTTGACCCTGCCCACATCATGTCAACTGTTATACAGGTGCTGACAAATAAAACACGACAAAGCCAGATCAAGCCACAAAGAACACAAAGAAAAAAAGAAAAGCAAAAAAACACACAAAGAAAAACAAACCACAAAAAAACAAACACTAACCATAATAAAAACTACAGTCCCAACAAAGAGGTTCATATACAAACAAACGTACAAAGAAAAAGAAGAATACTAAAATACATGAGACCAGAAGAATTAGGGGAGGAAAAAAAATCAAAAAAATAAATAAAAGAGAATAGGAAAGCAAAGAAAGAAGAGAGTAGAAATAGGGTAAGTATAAAAAATAAAATACAGAAAATAATGAACAAAATAATCATAATTTTTAAAAGTAATAATACTGCATTAAATGAAATATAAAGTAGGAAAGGAAAAATGGGAAGAGAAAATAGAAAAGAAGAAAAAATTGAATTAAAAATAAGAATTAACAAAAAGTGAAGAGAATGAGAAAGAAAAAAAAATTAAACTAAAATAAAGGATAGCAATTAGAGATTATGGGGGAAAAAGAAGAGTCAGAAAACCCAAACCAAAGAAAAACAAACAAACCAAAAAAAAAAAAGAGAGAGAGAAAGAGAAGAAAAGAAAAAAGGAAAGGGGAAAGTAGAAAGGAGAGGGGAGGGAAGGGGAGGGAAGGAGAAAGAGAGGAGAGAAGGGGAGGGGAGAGGAAGGGAGGGGAGGGAAGAGAAGAAGAGAAGAGAAAAATAAAACCCAAAAAACCTTTAGATATGCTATTTGTGGAGTTCACTGGGTTGTGCTGCAGTTCTGGTGTATCTGGTCCCTTTGTCTGTGGGTCCCAAGTCTTCCAGGCAGTTCTTTGGTGAGTCACTGTCTTTGCCTGGCTCTGGGCAGCCTGGCTGAAGCCCTGCAGGGTGTATTCCCAAGTAGTCCAGTGGGGAGGGCCTCCCTAGCCCAGAGGCTGGGTCTGTTTTGCCGCTCACCCCTTGAGTGTACTTGTTCTAGGCTGCTTTCCCTTTCCCCACAGAATTGGACTCTGTGGAATATCTAGTCACAGTCAGGTTGGTTTCAACAGATTTGCATTGGGGGTAGTGCCTGTAACTTGTAGGAGGGGCAGGCTGGTGTTTCCTCTCCTTCCAATGCCTTAGCTCTGCCTGGGTCACTGGCATCCCCTTGTTGCCACTTCTAGTAGTCAGGGATTACAAAAATAAAAAGGAAGAATGGGAAACAGCCCCATTTGGCTCTCTAATCTTTCATCACGGCAGTTCTTTCTGCTTGAGGTGGGGAAGATGACATCTCTTCCTCAGGACACTCTACCTGACCCCAGTCCTGCTCTCTGCTGAAAGTTCTTTCCGGAATAATCAACCCCTCAGATTCGCTGCTGGGTGGTCCCCTCAGACCCTTCTGTTCAGTGGGGAGTTCTGCTAAGTGGCCTCTCCCACAGACACCATCTAGGTGAGTTTCTCAGGCTGGTGTTATAAACAAGCATTTGCTTTTTGGCTTGAATAAGGCAGTTTGAGTACCGCTGGTGGACTAAATTATTACTGATTCCCACTGTCCAGTGCTACACCACTCCCCTCCCCTTCTCTGTTGCTGTGGTTTGGGAATCTCTGGGTGTGGCTGAGACCCCAGGGCCCAGGATTTGCACTGCCCAGCTGCCACACTTGGCTCACCCACTCTGTCTTCTGTCCTCTCTCCACACTCCCCACTGACAGTATTTCTGATCAGCTTTTTTCAACAGATTTTTCAAGTCTGAATGTTCTGCCAAATAACCACAAGTCCCGTCTGAGCAGGCAGATGGCACTTCTTAGAGTGCAGCCATCTTTTGTCTTTACTTATTTTAATCAGTTTCAGATTAAGCAACGTAATAACTATATCAAGGTATTAAAAAACTGGAATGTCTGACTTGAAGAGAAACAGTATTAGATCACCAAACATTTATTGAAGTCAGAAGGGTTGGACAGGCAGAAGGGTTGGACAACAGAGGCAAAAAAAGTCTGAATGAAGAACTACTTTGCAAATATAATGCATAAGAATAAATGTCTGAATGCTATGACATTTATTCAACTTGTCTGAGACCTTTTTTTTTTTTCTTTCTTAGATTTCAGATGAATCAAGATTGTCTAACACCTTGTATTTGAAATGAATTTGTGTGTGTATGTGTATAGAAATGAATATGATATCATGATATGAAAATGTTTAAGCCTTTTGAAAATTTAATTGTAATTAAACTAAGGAATGAAGAGCTATTTCTATAGGCTTCAAAGGAAGGATGTATGCATAAATTTTAATTAATTTAACCAAGCATTTATTATATAGGACATTATCAACATGGGAATAAAGGGGGTAATGCTGCTAACATTTAGAGAATAATTTAATCATAAGCCAAATACAGCAAGTTTTTTTTAGCTGATTATATTAAATAAATTTAATTAGTTATGTAAATCAAATCACCTAGTTTCATAGTGATGCTTATTTTTGCTCTGATAGTTCATGAAATGATTCACAAAGTTTTCATGCAAAATATGCAACTTTGCTGTGTTTTGAACTGTTTATAGTAGGCAATAAATTGTTAGAAAGATCTCCATGAGCAAACATTTCAGGGATATTCTGAGAGAGGTAGTGAGGGTTGTAGGCAACAATATTTAGCATATGATATAATATTCTTTATGGTAATGACAGTTTCAAGCTTTGCTAAAGAATTTGAACTTTTTTTTTTTTCAGCAGTGGAAAACTCAATCAAAGAAGTAACAATGATAATCTGTAAGAATATTAACTCTAGTGGTATCAATAATATTTTAATATTTAACATGTTACCATGTTATATAAGTCGTCTCACTTTGATCATTTATACAGTGAAGGTATGGGTGACCCTATCTCCACAATCCTATTATTTTAATATTATACAGAAACCAATTTTAACAGCGTCTACTGATTTTTTAGAAAAAGACAAAATCTAAGTCAAAGACAAAATCCAACACTCATTCATGATAAAAATTTTTAGTAAACTAGGAATACATGGGAGCATCCTTGAGTTAATAAAGAATATCTGCAAAAAACTTGCAGCTAACATTATATTTAATGTTTGGAAGCTTGAAGCTTTCCCACTAAGGTCAAATTAAAGGCAAGAATGTTCTTTCTCACAGCTTTTTTTCAACACTTGCTGGGAATTATAGCTAATGAATTAAGACAAAGTAAGGAAATGAAACATGTACAAACTAGAAGGATTAAACTAAACTGTCTTTGTTTGCAGATGACATGATCATCTATGTAGAAAATCTGAAAAAAATCCCCATAAAAATGTTCTGAAACTAAGTGATTTTGGCAATGATGCAAGATACAAAATTAATATAAAGTCAATTGCTTTTCTTTATATTAACAATGCACAAATGAAATTTGAATTTAAAATCACAATATAATTTACATTAGTACCCCCCAAAATAAAATACTGAGATATAAATCTAAGGAAATATGTGTAAGATCTATTTGAAATACACACACAAAACTATAAAATTCTGGTGAATGAAGTAAAAAACGAGCTAAATAGATAGAGATGTTCATAAATAGGAAGAGTTGATTGTCAAGGTATTAGTTCTACCCAATTTGATCTATAGATAGATTCAATATAATACAAATCAAAATCTCAGGAGTTATTTTGTATATATTGAAAAACTAATTCTTAAGTTTATATGGAGAGGCAAAAGACTCCAGATAGCAATATAATATGAAGGAGAATAACAAAATTGGAGGCTGATACTTTTTAATGTCAAGACTTACTGTACACCTAGAGTAATCAAGACAAGTGTTGGTAAATGAATGAACAAATAGATCAATGAAACAGAATAGAGAGCATATAAATAGACACCCATAAATACAGTCAGGTGATCTTTGACAAACAAGGAAGAAAGGCAAGTCAATGGAGCAAATATAATCTTTTCAACAAATGGTGCTGGAGCAACTGAATCCACACCAAACACACAAACAAAAACCCCCAAAATGAATCCAGACACAGACCTTATACCTTTTACAAAATTTAACTCAAAATGTTTCATAGAACTAAATGTAAAATGAAAAACTATAAAACTCCTAAATTATAATATAGAAGTAAAGTGAGTTGGTCTTGTGTATAGCAACTTTTTAAATACAACAAAAGGATGACCTATGAAAGCAAAAATTGACAAGCTGAACCTCATTAAAATTAATTTACTGTGAAAGATAATGCCAACAGAATGAGAAAACAAGGTACTGAGTATGAGAAAACATTTTCAAAACACACATCTGATAAGGAACTATTATCTAAAATATATAAAGAACTCTTAAAAGTCAACATCTTTTCTATGAGAACACTGTAGAAAATTAGGTATGTGGTAGTTCTAAAAAATTATTTTATATATAAAAATGCATTCTTCTCATATGGTATTAAAGAAATTGATATATTTAACAACTCTTCGGTTTAGTGGACCTACCAAATATGTCATTGGGAGTATTTACCAGTACTTGAACCAGAGGTCACAGCAAAATTAAATCTTCTGATTTCATCCAATTTGACCTAATCAAACCTTTTTCCCCTGTCAATTATTGATTCAATCTAGTCATTGGTAGAAGGCTATTAGAAAAACTTTTGTATGTCATTGATTTAACTCCAATACTTCAATCCACTAATCCCCAAGGCTGACTCAGCTGATGTGGCTAGATAGGCAAGAGTGTAGTATAGTAAGAAAAATCCTAACAGATCAAGATTCATAAGAGAGAATACTAAACCACTTCTCTGACAGTTAGTGCTGTATAACTTTGGATAATTACTTAACCTTTCTGAATCTCAAGTTCCTCATCTGTAAAACAGATATTATAATACCTATCCTGTAAGGTTATTGGAAAGATAATGAACAACATCTAAACTCTGTGGGGTGTAGCAGGGGCTCAGTAAATGGTATATTTTATTATTGCTTTTTACATATCTCCCTGTGCACCTCTAAAATTGTTACATTAAATTGGATGAACCATAACCTTCAACCATAATATCTGAATAGGTGTTAATATAATAATAGTATTCTTGAATATAACTTTTTACCTGAAAAGTCATGAATTAAAGTAGCCTACAAATTATATTGTTCTTACAATAGAAGATTGAAATATGAGATGAGGAAATTAAAATTTATTCAAATAAAATTATTTGGAAAATATTTCTTCTAACTTATTTATAAATGAGTCATTTGAAAATGAAAAGTTGAACAATATTTGCACATTTGGTTCCATTTTCAAATGTAAAATTGGATGGTTTTCAATGTTCAGCCAAATCTACCTATTTGATTGGCTAGTCACTCTGGGCTACTTTATAATATTCATTGGTACAAGGAGGGCCAAGCACAATGGATAAAAATAGCACATATAAACACCAAAGCTCCCCCTTGGAAAGCCCCAGATTATAACAATCATATCTAAATATATATTTTGAATGACACTTCACAACATTCCCAGGTACATTTTGATTAACAGTCTTTTGCCTCCAAATAACTTACTGTACAAGTCTAATTTTTTAAAAAATATAGGTAGTTAGACAAAAACAACAACCTGAGTTTATGAATGCATTTGCTAAACTTTTATTTTAGACCCTGGCTGGGTATCTCAGTTGGTTAGAGCATCATCCCTATACACCAAGATTGCAGGTTCAATCCCAGTTCAGGGCATATACAAGAATCAACCAATGAATGTATAAATAAGTAGAATAATACATTGATGTTTCTCTCTCTCTGTGTCTCTCTCCCTCTTCCTCCAGTTTATAAAAATAAACTTTTATTTTAAAAACATTATCAGAGGAAAAGCCACATAGAAACAAGAGGCTTTATTACCAGGTTTCTTTAGCAGTGAACAAATAGTTTCTATAAGAGCAGTTATGAAAAATGAAAAGATGCAGGCTGTAAATGAAGTTCTTCTTTAGTAGAAATATTTCTACTCTGGCTTTTGGGAACCTTTGTGTTTAGACTCTGAGGTTAGAAAGAAGGAGTTCTTTTCTGGCTTTCTACTCTGGCTTTTGGGAACCTTTGTGTTTAGACTCTGAGGTTAGGAAGAAGGAGTTCTTTTAAGGGGACGTATCTCCTAATGGTCCTTTTACCAAATTCTTCCAAGTACTCATAATAAATATTTTGCCAAGCACTGACAAATGTTTTTACATTAGGTGATGAGTTTGCTGTGTAAATCATTGACAAATCAATATGTTTAAAGATTAGACTCCACCACTTGTTGAGTTGCATAAAATTCCTAAGCTTTGTCTTTGCATATTATTAAATATACATTCCTAAAGAATTGAAAATGAAGTATATTCAGAATGGACACGAGCAAAATTTTCATTAACAGTATGGGAAATAGGTGCTCAGGTGGAAAATGGAAAAATTAATCCACTACTAAATACAATTGCATAATATTACAAGTTCAATGAATTAATTTTTCAACATGTATTTGTATCCACGTTTATCCGGGGTTTAAAATAGTATTTGTTTGTAAAACTCTCAAATACTGATCATTCCTCTTTTTTTTAAAAAAAGTATCTTTATTCTTGAAGTATTACAGATGTCCTCTTTTTTCCCCCATTGATTCCTCCCACCCCACCTCACCCCCACCCTACCCCCAAACTTTACCCATACTAATGTCTGTGTCCATAGGTTATGCATATAAGCATATAAATTCTGTGATTAATGTCTCCTGACCACTCCCCTAGCCCCACCTTCCCTCTGATATCCCTCAGTCTGCTCCAAGCTTCTATGTCTCTGGATCTATTTTGTTCATCAGTTTATTTTGTTTATTATATTCTACATATGAGTGATATCATATGGTACTTGTCTTTCTCTGCTTGACTTAATTCGCTTAGCATAATACTCTCCAGTTCCATCCATACTGTCCCAAAGGGTAAGAGATCCTTGTTTTTACAGCTGCATAGTATTTCATGGTAAAATGTACCACAGCATTTTAATCCATTTGTCTACTGATGGTGACTTGGGCTGTTTCCAGATCTTAGCTATTGTAAATTGTGCTTCTATTAACATAGGGGTGCGTAAGTTTTTTCTGATTGGTGTTTTGCATTTCTTAGGATATATTCCCAGAAGTGAGATCAATGGGTCAAATGGCAGTTCAATTTTTAATTTTTGAGGCAACTCCTTACTGTTTTCCATAATGGTGGCACCAGTCTGCATTCCCACCAGCAGTGTACAAAGGACCCCCTTTCTCCACATCCTCACCAGCACTTATCATTTGTTGATTTGTTGATGGTAGTCATTCTGACAGGTGTGAAGTGACACCTCATTGAGGTTTTAATTTGACTTTGAGCATTTTTTCATGTCTCTTGGCCATCTATATGTGCTCTTTGGAGAAGTGTCTATTTAGGTCCTTTGTCCATTTTTTAACTGGATTGTTTGGCTGCCTTTTGTTAAGTTGTATGAGTTCCTTATATATTTTAGATATTAACACCTTATCAGATGTGTTGGCAAATATGTTCTCCCATATAGTAGGCTCCCTTCTCATTTTGTTGATGGTTTCTTTTGCTGGGCAGAAGCTTTTTATTTTGATGTAGTCCCATTTGTTTATTTTCTCCTTTGTTTCTTTTACCCTAGGAGATGTATTGACAAACATGTTGCTATGAGAGATGTCTGAAATCTTGCTGCCTATGTTTTCTTCCAGGATTTTATGACTTCATGTCTTACATTTAAGTTTTTTGTCCATTTTGAGTTTATTTTTGTGTATGGTGTAAGTTGATGATCTAGTTTAATTTTTTTGCATGTAACTGTCCAATTTTCCTAACACCATTTATTGAAGAGACTGTCTTTACTCCTTTATATGTTTTGCCTCCTTTGTCAAGTATTATTTGAGCATAATGGCTTGAGTTGATTTCTGGGTTCTCTATTCTGTTGCACTGATCTATATGTCTGTTCTTGTGCCAGTAATCAGGCTGTTTTGATTACAGGGGCTTTCTAGTATAACTTGATATCTGGTATTGTGATCCCACCAACTTTGTCCTTCCTTCTCAAGATTGCCTTGGATATTCTGTGTCTTTTTTGGTTCCATATAAATTTTTGAAGTGTTTGTTCTAGATCTGTGAAATATGCTGTTTGTATTTTAATAGAGTTTATGTTGAATTTATAGATTGCTTTGAATAGTATGGACATTTTAATAATGTTGATTCTTCCAATCCATGAATATGGTATATTCTTCCACTTGTTTATATTGTCCTCTATCTCTTTTTGCAAAGTCCTGTAGTTTTCCAAATAGAAGTCTTTTACCTCCTTGGTCAAGTTTATTCCTAAGTGTCTTAATTCTTTTTGTTGCAATGGTAAAGGGGATTTTTTGTTTGTTTTTTAAGTTTCTCTTTCTGAGAGTACATTATTAGTGTATAAAAATATCATGGATTTCTGGGTGTTAATTTTCTATCCAGCTACCTTGTGAAATTCATTTATTAAATCTAGTAGTTTTTTAGTGGAGTCTTGAGAATTTTCTATGTACAATATCATGTCATCTGCAGATAATGACAGTTTTACTTCCTCCTTTCAAATCTGCATGCCTTTTATATTTTCTTCTTGTCTGATCACTGTGGCTAGGACTTCCAGTACTATGTTGAATAAGAGTGGTGAAAGTGGATACCCCTGTCTTGTACCTGTTCTTAGGGGAAATGCTTTTCGTTTTTGCCGATTGAGTATAATGTTGGCTATAGGTTTGTCATATATGGCCTTTATTATGTTGAGGTATGATACCTCTTTTCTCACTTTGCTGGGAGTTTTTATCAGAAACGGTTGTTGGATTTTGTCAAATGCTTTTTCTGCATCTATTGATATGATCATGTGATTTTTGTATTTCACTTTGTTTATGTGATGTATCATGTTTACTGATTTGTGAATATTGTACTACCCTTGCATCCCTGAAATAAATCCCACTTGGTCATGATATATGATCTTTATAATATATTGCTGGATCTGATTTGCTAATATTTTGTTGAGGATTTTAGCATGTATGTTCATCAGGGATATCAGCCTGTATTTCTCTTTCTTTGTACTGTCTTTATCTGTTTTTGAAATTAGGCTAATGCTGGCCTCATAAAACGAGTTTGGAAGTGTTCCTTCCTCTTGGGTTTTTTGAAATAGTTTGAGGAGGGTAGGTGTTAGTTCTTTTTGAATGTTTGGTAAAACTCCCCTTTGAAGCCATCCAGACCAGGGCTTTTGTGTGCTGGGTGATCATTCCTTTTTTATTTTTTATTTTTATTAAATGTATTGTGGTGACATTTGTTAATAAGATCATATAAATTTCAGGTGTACATTTCTATGATACATGATCTGCATGTTGCATTGTGTGCACACAACCCACAGTCAGATCATCTTCAATCACCATATATTTTGCCCCTTTTACATTGTACTACCTACCACCTCTTCCCTCTGATAACCACCATACAGTTGTCTGTGCCTGAGTTTCAGTTTTATATCCTATATATGAGTGAAATCATATGGTTCTTAGCTTTTCCTGACTGACTTATTTCACTTAGCATAATATTCTCAAGTTTCTTCCATGTTGTCTCAAATTGCAGTATTTCATCTTTTCTTATGGATGAGTAGTATTCCAATGTGTATATGTACCCCATCTTCTTTATCCAGTCCTCTATCAAAGGACACAGCCTGTCTCCATGTCTTGATACCCAAAGAAGGGTTGATGGGTCATATGGTAACTCTATTTTTAATTTTTTGAGGAACCACCAAACTGTTTTCCATAGTGGCTGTACCAGTTTACATTCCCACCAGCAATGAATGAGGGTTCCTTTTTCTCAACAACTTCTTCAATACTTATTACTTGTCTTGTTTATAATAGCCATTCTAATAGATGTGAGGTGGTATATAATTGTAGTTTTGATTTTCATTTCCTGAATAGCTAGTGAATTTCAAAATCGTTTTGTATATTTGTTGGCCATGTGTGTGTCTTATTGGCAGAGGTGTCTGTTCAGGTCCTATGCCCCATTTTTTTAATTGGATTTTGTGTGTGTGTGTGTGTTTAGTTGTATGAATTATTTATATATTTTGAATATTAACCCCTTGTTGTAGCTGCTGTTTGCAAATGTCATATTCCATTTAGTTGGTTGCCTTTTTGATTTGTGGTTGGTTTCTTTTGCTATGCTGAAGCTTTTTAGTTTGATATAGTCTTATTCATTTACTTTTCCTTTACTTCCCTTGCCTTTGGGGTCAAATTCATAAAATGTTCTCTACAATCAAGGCCCGTAAGTACTTATCTCTTCTTCTGTGTAATTTACTGTTTCAGATCTTATATTTAGGTCTTTGATTCATTTTGATTTAATTTTTATACATGGGGACAAACTGTAATTTAGTGTCATATTCTTGAATGTGGCTTTCCCATTTTCCTAGCACCATTTATTGTAGAGGCTTGATTTTCTCCATTGTGTGTTTTTGGTTCCTTTATCAAAAATTATTTGTCCATATACATGTGGTTATATTTCTGGGCTCCTGATTCTGTTTAATTGATTTCTGTGTCTGTTTCTCTGCAAATACCACGCTGTTTTGATTATCATAGATCTGCAATACAATTTGAGGTCAGATTATGTGATAACTTCAGCTTCATTTTTTTTTCTCAGGATTGCTTTTGCTATTCAGGGTCTTTTGTGGTTCTGTACAAATCTCATGATTTTTGTTCTAATTCTTTAATAAATGACATTAGGCTCCTGGCCATTTGACTCACTGGTTAGAACATAGGCCTGCAGACCAAAGTGTCCCAGGTTCTGTTTTCGCCAAGGGCACATACCTCAGTTGTAGGCTTGATCCCTTGCCCCAATCAGGGAGAGTGCAGGTGGCAGCAAATTGATGTCCCTCTCTCACATTGATGTTTTTCTCTCTCTTTCCCTTCTACTCTTTCTGAAAAGCATTGGAAAAAATACCTTCTGGTGAGGATTAAAAAAAAAAAAAGACATTGGGATTTTGATGAGGATTGCATTAAATCTGTATATTTCTTTGGGCAATATGGCCATTTACACACTGTTGATCCTTCCAATGCATTAACATAAAATATTTTCCCATTTCATTGTATCTTTTCAATCTCTTTTATTAATGCTTTGTAGTTTTTAGTATATAGGCCGTTAACATCCTTTGTTAAATTTATTTGTAGGTATTTTATTCTTTTTATTGCAATTGCAAAGGGATTTTTTTGGTTTTTTTTTCTGAAGTTCCATTGTTAGCATATAGGAAAACTGGATTTTTGTATATTGATTTTTTATCCTTCAAATTTACTGTATTTGTTAATTGTTTCTAATAGTTTTTGGTGCAATATTTAGGGTTTTCTATGTGCAGAATCATGTCATCTGCAAAGAGTGGCACTTTTACTTTTTCCTTCCCAATTTGGATGCCTTTTATTTCTTTCTCTTCCCTGATTGCTCTAGCTAGGACTGCCAGAACTATGTTTAATAGTATAGAGAGTGGACATTCTTGTCTTGTTCCTGAATTTTAGAGGAAAAGCTTTCAGTTTTTCACCATAGAGTATGATATCACCTGAGGTTTGTTATATATGGCCTTTATTATGTTCAAGTACTTTTCTTCTATACCCATTTTATTTAGTGTTTTAATCATAAATGGATGTTGTATCTTATCAAATGCTATTTCTGCATCTATTAAGATTCATGGGATTTTTATCTTCTGTTTTGTTAATGTGATGTATTACATTGATCAATTTGCATATGTTAAACCATCCTAGTGCCCCTGAAATGAATCCCACTTGATCATAATGTATTATTTTTTTAATATATTGTTGCATTTGAATTGCTAGTATTTTGTTTAAGATTTTTGCATCTGTATTCATCAGAGATATTGGTCTGTAGGTTTATTTTTCTGTGTTATTCTTGCCAGGTTTTGGTATCTGAGTTATGTTGGCCTCATAAAATATGTTAGGAAGTATTGCCATTTCTTCAATTTTTTGGAGGAGTTTGAAAAGGATAGCTATCAAATCTTCTTTGAACGTTCTTTAGATCTCACTAGTGAAACCATCTGATCCTGGATTTTAATTTTTTGGCAGGTTTTTGATGGTTGTTCCAATTTCATCACTGTCGATAGGTCTATTTAGATTTTCCAGTTCTTCATGATTAAATCTAGGAAGGTTATATGTCTAGGAACTTGTCCATTTCTTCTAGGTTAATGAATTTGATGGAATATAACCTTTCACAGTATTGTAGTATGATTCTTTGTATATCTGTGATGTCTTTGGTAACTTCTTTTTAGTTTCTGATTTTATTTATGTGAGTCTTTTCTCTTTTTTTCTTAGTGAGTCCAGCCAGGGGTTTATCAATTTTATTAATCTTTCCAAAGAACCAGCTTTTGTATTAATACTTTGTAGTCTTTTGTTCTTTATTTTATTCAGTTCTGCTCTAATGTTTATTATTTCCTGTCTTCTGCTGACTTTAGGTTGCTTTTGTTCTTTTTCTAGTTCTTTAAGATGTAACACTGAACAATGTTTACTTGAAATTTCTCTTGTTTCTTGAGATAGCCCTATAATTATATAAACTTCCTTCTCTTGCCCGGCTGGGCATGGCTCAGAAGTTGAGCGTCAACCTAGGATCCAGGCGATCGGGGTTCAATTCCCGGTCAGGGCACATGCCCAGGTTGCGGGCTTGATCAATGTCTCTCTCATCATTGATGTTTCTATCTCTCTCTCCCTCTCCTTTCCTCTCTCTGAAATAAATAAAGATATATTTAAAAAGCAAAACAAAACAACAAAAAAAACTCCCTTCTCTTTACTGCTTTTGCTGCATCACAGAAGTTTTGATATGCTGTGTTCTCACTTGCCTGTATATCTTTTGTTTACCTCTTATTTCTTTGACCAGTCATTTTTTAGTACTATGTCGTTTAATCTCCCCATATTTGTGGTTTTACTTCCTTTTTGCAGTTGATTTCTAATTTCAAGTGATTGTGGTCAGAGACTATGCCTTGTGTGCTTTCAATCTTCTTTAATTTATTTGAGGCTAGTTTTGTGACCCAACATATGGTCTATCCTTGAGAATGTTCCACATGCACTGGACACAAATGTATAATCTGATGTTCTGGGATAAAAAGGCTTTTAAATTATTAATTATGTCCGTTTGGTCTAATGTGTCATTTAAAGCCAATATTTCTTTATTAATTTTATGTTTGGATGATCTATCTAGAGATTTCAATGGAGTATTAAGGTCCACACTATTATTGTCCATTTCCCCCTTTAGTTCTGTGAGTAGTTGCTTTATATATTTTCATGCTCCATGATTGGGTGCAGTGTGAAGTGTTATGTCTTCTTGTAAAGTCCCCTTTGTCATTATAAAATGTCCATCTTTATCTCTTGTTATCTTTAAATCAATTTTGTCAGATATATGTATAGCTACACTTCTTTTCTGTGGATGCTATTTGCTTGGAGAATCATTTTCTACACTTTCATTTTGAGTCTAACTTTGTCTTTGCAGCTTAGATGTGTTCCCTTTAGGTAGCGTATGGTTGGGTTTTGTTTTTTTGATCCAATCTGTTACCGTGTGCCTCTTTATTGATGAATTTAGCCCATTTACATTTAGGGTAGTTATTAATGTATGAGGATTTCCTATAGCCATTTTATGTTTTGTTTTCTGGTAACTCTGTGCCTCTACTTGTTCTTTTCCTTTGTATTTCTCTTCGTTGTTTATGATTGGTAGTATTCCATACATCTTTTCTCTGTTTCCCTTTTTTAAGCTATGTGTCTCAGTTTGGGGCTTTTTTTATGTAGTTACCATTAGGTTTATGAAAAAGAATGTGTCATATATATAGTAGTCATTTTTCTTTTGAAAGTATCTGATCCCTACCATCCTTTCCAAATTTAGACCTTTACCTTTCCTGCTTTTATGTTTTTTTTGGGGGGGGGGTTTGGTCACTAGTTATCCTATTTATGCTGTAAGTTTGTTGGTGACGTTACTCATAGTTTTGTGACCTTTTGTTTGTTTCAGGTAGAATTACTCCCTTGAGTATTTCCTGCAATGAAGGTCTAAATTTTGTAAGTTTCTGTATGTCTAGAAAAGTCTTTATTTATACTTCATATTGAATGGGTAACTTTGCTGTATATATTATGCTTGACTGGTCATTTCTCTCTTTCAGTAGTTTGAATATTTGGTCAACTCTCTTCTGACTTGTAGAATTTCACTGAGAAGTCCAATGATAACCTAATGGTCTTTCCTTTGTAGGTTACTTTCTACTACTTTTCCCTGGCTGCCTTGAGAATTCTTTCTTTGTCATTAATTTATGAGTTTCATACAATGTGCTTTGGAGAAAGCCATTTTAGAATGAGGTAACTAGGTGTTCTTTTTGCTTCTTGGATTCAAGAATCTAGCTCTTTCCTTAGGTTTGGGAAGTTCTCATCAGCTGTTTGAATGGGCTCTTCATTCCTTCTCCCCCTCACCTGCTTCTGATATGCTTATCATTCTTATATTGTTTTTTTCTGATGGAATCAGATAGTTCTCATAGATTTCTTTCTTTTATGCTTATGTCTCTCCTTTCTTTTGCATCATTTCTAGATTTCTACCTTTGATATCATAAATTCTTTCCTCAGCCTGGTCAGCTGTACAACCTGTGCTCACTAGTTTATTTTTAATATCTTTTACTTAGTTCTTCATGTCCAGAACCTCTGTTTGTTTTTTAAGGTTTTATCTTTTTGGTAATGTACTCATTTTGTTCATTGATTTCCTTGCATGTCATTGTGGTTTTTGGGTTTTTTTAGAACTGCAATCTTGAATTCTCTGGCAGTTATTTCACATATTTTCATGATTTTAAGGTTTTTTTTCTGGAGATTTTTTTTCTTTCTTTCTTTCTGAGCTGCCTTTCTACCTTTCTTATTCATGGTATTTGATGTATTCCTTTTCTGTCTAGTCATCTATGTATAAGTGGCATTTCTCTAGCAGATTAATATAAAGATGTCTTTCTTTCTTTCTTTTTTCTTTTTTCCCCTAGTATGAAGTGCAGAATCACAAGTTTTTAACTTTTTTGTACTTCTCTGGCTTTTCAGTTCCTGGACTCTGGGACCATCACAGAGTCCACCTTTTGCTCAGGGTAAAAAGTGATTCTGAAGTACCGGTTCTTGGGTTTGCAGATACTGTGCTCTACCACCTTACATCAAGGGCGAAGGGAAGAATACTCTTATAGGTTCTAGCACAGCCAGGCTCTGTGGCTTTGTTTCTGTGTCTGGAATTCCAACCATCTGACAACTGTGGCCTCACCTGTTTCTTTTCTTTCCCAGTTTTCTGAGCTTAGCCACAGATTGTAATATCTACTCCTGTAGGAATATTCACTGAATATTTTTGCTCCTCCCATCTGAAGGGAGTGCCAGCCACAAGCTGATTCCTTCCCTCTTTGGGCTGAGACTTACCATAAGCTCCTGGCTATAGGGCTGCATCTCTGGATTGCCTCAGATTTTCTCCCTTCTTGCCTCTTCAGTTCATTCCCACTTGTCCACTTTTAGATGTTTCAATGCACAAATTTCCTATGCATGTCTGTGCATTAAGCAAGGAATGCTTTGTTGAGTTATAGCTGTTCAGATTGTTGAAACTTCAAGGTAAGAGACAAGGGGATATCTCATGCTGCCATTTCTCTGATGTCACTCTCTCCTATTTCTTTTAACCTATAAAATTTTTACCACTAGGTTAAATTTCTGTATAAAATATCTGATACCAAGATAAAATAAAATATCATTTTCAACCAGTTTTTATTATATACTTAGAAAACTAGTATCAATGTAAAAAATAGTAATCCTAGGAGAAAGCATTAGAAAATGAGAGGCATTGCTCTGCTTCTCAAGCACAAACAAAGGACAGGCTCTAGCTTCTCTCTAACAAGAATGGCACTTATCTGGCATCCTCTTTCCTCCTAGGATGCATGGTAGATATCTATATCATTTTACATTGTGCTTTAGTCGTTACTTTAAGAATCACCTCATACACCTTTATTAGTTTTCTCTTGCTACTAATAACAAATGATCACATAATGGCTCAAAAGAACAAAATTGTATTATCAGAGTTCTTATGTCAGAAATCTGAAATTGGTCTCACTGGTATAATATTGAGACATCAGGACTATATTCCTCCTGGAATCTCCAGGGAAGATTCTGTGTCATTGATTTTTCCAACTTTAAAGACTTCTCATACTCCTTGGCCATGGCATTCTTTTTGCTTCTTCACAGCCAGCAATTGCAGGTTTAGGCCTTCCCATTAGCATCAATCTGGCCTCCTCTTCTGCCTCCTTTTTCCTTCTTTCCATCTTTCTGAATACCCTTCTGAATACATTGGGCACACCTAAATAATCCAGTATAATTTCCCTATTTTAAGGTAATTTCATTAGCAACCTAATTTCTTCTGTAAACTTAATTACCCCTTGCCTTTTAACATAAAGTATTCACAAGTTCTCAGGTTTAGAATGTTGACATATTTGGGTGGCCATTATTCTGTCTAAAGACATCCTTAATTTTTCACAATGTATTTAGAGTATTTATTGTACAACTTCACTTAAAATATAGAATGGTTAGCACAGAACAGGTTCATTTACCATACACCACTGTCCTTCATGCTCTGATTGACATACACTCAATACATTATAAACCTCATGACAATATATAATTTATGCTTTAAATATTAATATACATATTTTTAAATAGTAGGAAGATAATTTTGTTTTTATCTGATATTTTATTTTTCTTATGTGTTTTATTCCTTCTAAGTAATCTGAATTTTCCTCTGGTATCATTTCATTTTGAATGGAAGAATTGTCTTTAGCATATTTAGTAACACATTTCTTAGTTTTCTTAAATCTGAAAATGTCTTTTTGTACACTTTCATTCTTGAAGAGTGTTTTTGTTGGGTTTAGAATTCTAGGTTGACAGTTTCTGCTTTTCGTTTTTACCCTTTTAAGATATTTGCCCACTTTCTTCTGGTCTTTATAATTTCTGATAAAAAAAGCAGCAATAATTTTAATTGCAATTTTCCTGTATATAATGTGCTATTTATCTTAGGCTATTTTTAAGATTTTTTTCTTTATACTTTGATTTTCAGATGTTGACAATTATGTGCCTTAACACTGTGTTTTCTTTATTTTTATTCTGTTTGAGATTTAATGAGGTTCTTGAATATATAAATTTATTTTCTTCAACAATTTGGGAAAAATTTAGACTATTACTTTTTTTATTATTGACACTATTACATATGTCCCTGATTCCACCCCCCACTTTTCTCTTCTCCACCCAGCCCCCGACCCTCACCTTCTGATCATAACCACATTGTTGTCTATGTCCATAGGCTACTCATATATGTTCTTTGGCTAATCTCTTCATTTTGCTTCATCCTGTCTCCCCTATCCCCCTGTCCCCTCTGTCAGTCTGTTCAATGTCTCTGGTTCTATTTTGTTCATCAGTTTATTTTGTTTATTAGATTTCACATATAAGTGAGAGCATATGGTATTTGTCTTTCTCTGTCTCACTTATTTTACTTAGAATAATATCTCCATGTCAATCAATGCTTTCACTAAAGGTAAGAGTTCCTTCTTTTATATAACTGCATATTATACCATTGTATAAATGTACCATAGCTTTTTTTTAACCATTTATGTAAGGATGGGCACTTGAGCTGCTTTCAAATCTTGGCTATTGTAAGCAATGCTGCAATGAACACAGGGAGTATAAATTCTTTCAAACTAGTGTTTTAGTTTCTTTGTATAAATTCTTAAAAGTGGAATCACTGAGTGAGATGGCATTTCCATTTTTAATTTTTTGAGGAAACTCTATGCTGTTTTCCACAGTAGTTATACCAGTCTGCATTGTGCCAGGGTTCCCTTTTATCCACATCCTCACCAGCATATTTTGCTTGTTGATTTATTAATGGTAGCCATTCTGACAGGTGTGAAGTGACATCTCATTGTGGTTTAAATTTACATCTCTCTGATGATTAGTGAAGTTAAGCATTTTTCCATATATTTCTTGGCCATCTGGTTGTCCTCTTTGGAGAAGTGTCTATTCAGGTCTTTTGCCCATATTTTAATTGGCTTGATTCTCTTCCTTGTGTTGATTTGTATAACTTCTTTATATATTTTAAAAATTAACCCCTTGTTAGATGTATCATAGGCAAATATGATTCCCCACACAGAGGGTTTTATTTCATTTTGTTGATGGTTTTCTTAGCTGTGCAGAAGCTTTTTAGTTTAATGTATTTCCATTTGTTTATTATATTATTTGTTTCCCTTGCCCTAAGAGAAATCTTTGTAAAAATATTGCAAAAAGAGATTCTGAGATTTTACTACCTATTTTCTTCTGGCTTTTTTATTGTTTTGCAACTAACATATAAGTCTTTAATTCATTTTGAGTACATTCTTATGTATGGTGTAGGTTGGTAGCCTAGTTTACTTTTTTGCATATACCTGTCGAATTTTTCCAGCACCATTTATTGAAGAAACTTTCTTTACTTCATTGCACACTCTTGCCACCTTTATCAAATATTTGTTGACCATGGCAGGTGGTGATTTCCGGCACCCTGTTCTTTTCCATTAATCTATAAAACTGTTCTTAAGCCACTACCATGCTGTTTTGAATACAGTGGCCTTGCAGTATAGTTTGATAGCTGGTATTGTAATACCTCCAACTTTGCTCTTCTTTCTCAAAATTGGTAAGGCTATTTTGGGGTCTTTTTTGGTTCCATATAAATTTTGGGAATATTTGTTCTACATCTGTGTAGCATGCCTTTGGTATTTTAATAAAAATTATATTGAATCTATAGATTACTTTTGGTATTGAGGAAATTTTAATGATGTAATTCTTCCAATCCATAAACATGGTATATGTTCTCACTTATTTGTATACATCTCAGTTTTCTTCTTCAGTGCCTTATTGGTTTCCAAGTACTGGTGTTTTACCTCCTGGTTAAATTTATTCCTATGTGCCTTATTTTTTTGTTGCAATACTAAATGCGATTATTTTGTTAGTTTCTCTTTCTGATAGTTCATTATTGGTGTATAAAAATGCCAGCAGTTTCTGAACCTTAATTTTGTATTCTGCTACTTTACCAAATTGATTTATTAGATCTAGTAGTTTTTTGGTGGAGTCTTTAGGGTTTAACATGTACAGTAGTATGTCTTCTGTGAATAATGATAGTTTAATTTACTCTTTTCCAATTTAGATGACTTTTATTTCTTCTTGTCTGACCATTGTTGCTAGGGATTTCAGCACTATAAGAGTGGATAAAGTGGCATCCCTATGTTCTGAATCTTAAGGGAAATGCTGTTAACTTTTGTACATTGAATATGATGTTGGCTGTAAGGTTTTCATATATGGCTTTCACTATGTTGAAGTATGATCCCTCTATTTCCACTTTGCTAAGAATTTTTATCATAAACAGTTGCTGGATGTTTGTCTGCATCCACTATTATGATCATGTAATATTTTTTTGAAATATTTTTCTTGATTTCAGATAGAGAAAGGGAGAGGGAGAAAGAGATAGAAACATCAATGATGAGAGAGAGTCATTGATCAGCTGCCTCCTGTACACCCCCTGCTAGGGATCAAGCCCAAAACCCAGACATGTGCCCTGACTGGGAATCGAACTGTGATCTCCTGAATCATAGGTCAACGCTCAACTGCTGAGCCATGCCGGCTCATTACATTTATTGATTTGCAAATATTGTAACAACCTTGCATATCTGGTGTAAATCCCACTTTATCATGCTGTATGATCTTTTTAATGTATTTGTGGATCCGATTTGCTAATATTTTGTTTAGAATTTTACCATCTGTGTTCATCACGGTTATTGGCCTATAATTTTCTTTCTTTGTAGTGTCTATATCTGCTTTTGAAATTAATATAATGCTGGCTTCATAAAAAGAGCTCGAAATTCTGTCCTCTTCTTGAATTTTTTAGAATAGTTTGAGGAGAATAGGTGTAAGTTCTTTGATTGTATGGTAAAATTCACCTGTGAAGACTTTTATTTGCTGGGAGTTTTTAGGATTACTGTTTCAATTTCATTAGTTGTTACCAGCCTACTCAGGTTTTCTGATTCTTCATGATTGAAATTTGGTAGATTGTATGTTTCTAGGAATTCGTCCGTATCACCCAGGTTGTCCAATTTGTTGACGTGTAGTTGTTCATAATATTTTCTAACAATCCTTTATATTTCTGAGGTGTCAGTTTTAATTTCTCCTCTTTCATTTCTGATTTTATTTATTTGGGACCTCTCTATTTTTTTCCTATTAAATCTGGTTTAAGATTCATCAATCTTTTTATCTTTTCAAAGAACCAGCTCTTGGTTTCACTGATTTTTTTGTATTGTTTTTTCAGTGTCTCTGTCACTTTTGTCCACTCTGGGCTTTATTATATCCTTCTTTTTGTGTACTCTGATCTTTGTTTGTTGTTCTTTTTCTAATATTTATGTGTAGGGTTGGATCATTTATTTGATTTTTTTTTTCTTCTCGAGGTAGGCCTATAATGCCCCACCCCTCTCAGAACTGCTTTCACTGTGTATCACAGATATTGGGTTTTTGTCTGTTCATTTTCATTTGTTTTCAGGTAATTTTTATTTTTTTCTTCATCTCATTGGTGACACATTCATTCTTTAAAAACATGCTATTTAGTCTCCTTGTGTTTGAGTATTTTAGATTATTTCATTGTAGTTTATTTCTAATTTCATGTCATTGTCTTCTGAGATGCTTGCTATGATTTCAATTTTCTTGTATTTGATAACACTTATTCTGTGTCCTAACATGTGGCTTATCTTTGAGAATATTCTACGTGCAGTTTAGAAGAATATGTATACTGATGCTTTGGGATAAGATGTCCTGTAAATATCAATTAAATTCTTTTGATCTAATGTATCATTTAAGGTCACTGTTTCCTTGTTGATTTTTTATCTGGAATATCTATCCAGTGATGTCAGTGGGGTGTTACAGTCCCCTATTATGATTATATTGCTTTTGACTCTTTCTTAAAGCTCACCAAGTTTTCTGTATATATTTAAGTGCTTCTATTTTGGATGTATATATGTTTCCCACTGTTATATCATCTTGTTGAAATCACCCCTTTAGTATTCTATAGTGACCTTTTTTTCTCTCTTGCTATGGATTTTGTTTTAAAGTCTATTTTGTCAGATATGTTTGCTACTCCAGCTTTTTGTGGTTTCCATTTTTATGAAGTGGTTTTTTATCCTTTCACTTTCAGCCTTTGTGAATCTTTTGTTCTGAGGTTGGTCTCTTGTAGACAGCATATATATAGGTCATGATTTCTTATCCATCTGGCTACCCTATGGATAGTTGATTGGATAAGAAACTAGAACTATAGTCTACATATTTAAATCCAAGAGTCACTGCTTATAAACAATGCTCCTTTGATTGGAACATTTAATCCATTTACATTTAAGGTCATTATTGATAATTATTTATATATTGCCATTTTGTTCTTTGTACCTGTGTTTCTCTCTATATATATTTCTTCTTCTTAGAGTACACTCTTTAACATTTCTTGCAATGCTGCTGGTTTGGTGGTACAGTAAACCCCTGATTTTGCAGACCTTGATTTAATGGACTTTGGATTTAATGGACAAAATTTTCAGTATATCATATGGGAAACTTAATACCCTGTTAATTTTAAAATGCTTTAAAGCAAGATTTGCTTATAATTAAATTAACAGGTTATTTTTGTTATTAATTCACTCTTATTTTTAGCAAATTTTAGTGAATAGGCCCATGTGTTGGAAAAAACACTGTAGTAATTTTGCCAACATAAGTAAATATTACACATCTACAACTATAGTCTACGTATTTAAATCCAAGAGTTACTGCTTGTAAACAATATTCTGTGATAGATGAGTACATGATTACAGTTCATCTCATGCTGTAATTGGTTCTGTTGTTGCACGGTGTGACTTTCTACAACAGTTTTAGCATGTGCTGGCCAAGCCACACCCCAGCTGTATGCATTTGTTTACTCACAGTGACTGGTGAATGCACATATTTACTAGATCTATTCAATATAAATTTAAAAGTACAGTAATACATATACAAAACTTTTCTGTGAATTAAACTTTTCATACATACTTAATTTTAATTACACAAACTTGTTTACATAACTAAAAACAGGTAAACTAACTAATTTGTCAATATTTTAACATATGCATTCAGAAAACCTACTTTATTATATAACAGGTTTTTAGTTTTGATGGACACTCCCTTACATGAATAATCTTTTACATTGATCTTTTACTGTAATGAGCTCTTCTCGCCTTTTTTTTGTCTAGGAAGCTCTCTATTTTGCCTTCAATTTTAAATCATAGCCTTGCTCAACAGACTGGTATTCAATTCATGTCCTTGTTTTTCATTACTTTATATACTTCATGCCAATTCCTTCTGGTCTGAAGTCTTTCTGTTGAGAAATCAGCTGATAACTGTCTCTCTCTTGCCGCCTTTAAGATTATCTTTGTCTTTAGCCTTTACCATTTTAATTATTTTGTGTCTTGGTGTGGGTCTCTTTTGAGTTCATATTGATTGCAATTCTCTATGCTACCTGAACTTGTGTGACTTTTTCCTTCACCAGGGTAGGGTAGTTTTCCAGCACTATTTTTTCATAGAGTCTCTCTATTTCCTGCTAACTTTCTTCTCCTTCTGGCACTCCTATGATGCGGATGTTGTCTCAATGTTTCCTTAAACTATCTTCATGCTTTTTTATTTTCCTTTTTTTTTTTGCCGCTGTTATTGGGTGTTTTTTTCTACTGTATCTTCCAAATCCCTAACTAAATATTCTGCTTCATCTAACTGACTTTTTATTCCCTCCAGTTTATTCTTGATGTCATTCTTCATTTCCTATTAGTCATTTTTCCTGGTTTCTTAAGTCCTTTTTCATGCTGTTGTAGTTCTCACTAAGTGCCTGAGCATTCTTATAACCATTACTTTGAACTGTATATCTAATAATTTGGTTGCCTCCATTTCATTTAGCTCTTTTTCTTTTCTTTTCTTTTCTGTAGTTTCCTCCTGTTCTTTAATTTTGGACTTAGTTTTTTGTCTCCCCACTTTAACTTTTTGTGTTTGTTTCTATGTATTAGATAGAACTGCTATGACTCCCAGTCTTTATGGGTGGTTATATGTATTAAGTGTCCTGTGGCAACCAGTGGTGCAGTCTCTTTGATTTTCTGATCTTGGTGCTCTAGAAATGTCCCTTCTGTGGGTTATGTGTGCCCTCCTCTTGAAATTGGGTCTTGATTGCTGTTGGCTGGCTCATCGGTAGGATAAACCTTCAGGCTGTCTTACTCTGAAGCTCAACCCCAACAACAGTGTGTAAGCAGCTGTGCAGGTACTATCTTGTGGTGTTTTGGGGGGGCTCATTGGCACATTCTTCCAACTCATTTGAATCCCATGTTTCAGGAATGTCTCTTGTGGGTTATGTCCACCCTCATTGTAGTTGAGGTTTAATTGCTGTTGGGCCTTTCATGGGTGTAGTTAACCCTTCAAGTTGAGTGATTATATGGGTAAACCTCTGTCACCTTGCATGAGAAGCTGTGCCATGGCTGCTCCCTAAGGAGGGGTTGTTTTCAGAAGTGTCTGGTGCCTGCTGGAATCCCCCTTTGGTTGTGTTGCTAGTGTGGCTAGTTAGGTTAAGTTCTGGTGTGGTCTGAAAACTACCACTGGTTTTGTTTGTTTTTGGTCCACTGGGATGTGTTGCAGGTTCAGGCATTGTATGTAACTATCTTTTGGCTACCTGTCTGTAGACACCACACTGTTCACGGTTTGTGTCTGTGCCTACTAGACCTGCGTGTGTGTTTGAGGGTCAATCTGCACAAAAGGGTCAGCTTCTTCCAGAATAGAGCTGGAGGCAGTTCTGGGCTAGGACTGAGGCTCCCTGAGGTCTACCTCCACCTGTCAGCTACTCCACCTCCCCCCAGAGGTTTCTTGGTCTAATTCTAGATCCTTCTGAAGAGATACTGTAGGATGAACCCAGGCTAGCCAAGATAGGCCCTCTATTTTGGAATCACACAGTTGTCCATGAGGAAAAATTAGCCCCTGCTTCAAAGCTAAACCCCTCAGTTTCTACCAGAGTATCTAAATCTAGTTCCCCCTAGCAGGGCTCCCTGGAGGTTCATGTTGGGAACAGCTAGCCGTGTAGCCAGCTATCTCATCAGCAGGAGCAAGTTCAGCCATCCTGGGCTCGGGGGCATAGATTGAATTCTCCCATTGAGGGCAATGTTGGCCTAGCCTGCAGGAGGGGTCTAAGCTCCTCCTACTGGTTCCAAACAATAGCTTTTGAGGTTCTTACACTTTGAATATCCCCACTCTGAGCCTCTCTCCCTTCCCCCATGGAACTATGCCCAGTCAGGTATCTGAGACTTGGCAGGGCTGATTCAAACAATCTCCCATTTGGGGTGGTGCCAGCAACCTATAGTGGAGGCAGGCACTTTCTTATTTCATAGGGCAGCATGACCTGACCTCTCAGTGGAGCTCAGATCTGCCTCCCCACAATGCAGCTGCAGAGCTGTGAACTCATCCATCTGACAGCTAGACACAGTCCAAAAAATCCACCTCTGCACAATTCCCCAACACCTCCCCTCCCATGTGCCTTCAAACCAGGCAGGAGGGTGCTGAGAATCAGCCTTGCATGGCACTGTGATCTTTTGTGTGGCAGTCTCAGCAGGGTGGGACTGTAATTCCCAGCTTTGCTCAAGCTCTGATCCCAGCAGGATGGGCTGAAAGACTGGCTCATGTGTGTCATCAAACCAAGCAGAATGAGCCAAAAATCATCACCCTGTGCCTTTCTCCTGTGCCACCAAACCTAGTAAGATGCAGCAGACCAAGCTGTTCAGCAGGTGGGGGCAGGGGCATAAACTGTGCACTTGACATGGCTGGCTCTCTGCCCAAAGCCTTTTCAGAGAATAGAGGGCCCCTCAAAGTCACTGCTGGGTGCAGTGAGCAGGCCCCTCTTCATGGCCTAATTATAGTAGCATGGCTTCTCCAGCATTCAGACACTAGAGCGAACTCTCCGGGCTGGTTCTGTAGCAATTAGGAGCACTCCTTCCCTGGAATGATGGGGTCTGAGTCTCCCAGACAAATAGAATCTCCAGTGATTCCTACCACCTGGTGATACATGGGCTCCTCTTCCTCTCTCTGGTGCTATGGGCTGGGGATCCCTGCATGGGATTGAGACCCCATGGCTGTTTGGAGAGGGAGATTTTGCAGCCCTGATATCCCTCACGCTTCTCAGCTGCCACCCTTGCATGAGGGGACTCACCCTTTCCATATCTCTGCCAGTCTCTTCTTGGCTTCTTCTGTGCTTCTTAAATATATTTCAGATCATCTATGCTTCAATTGTTTTTTCAAGTTGATTGCTCTGTAATTTAACTGTAAGATAGGTTTGGGCCTGGGAACAAGTTGGTGGGGCTTTAAGCTACTCTGCAGCCATTGTGGAATCTAGGCTATTATTTTTCTCAAAATATTTTTTTGACTCAGTCTTTTTCTCTCATTCTTCTGAGACTTCAGTTATATCTTTTGATTATGTTTTACAGATGTTTGACGTCCCATTAAATTTTTTAGATTTAAAAAAAATTTTTTTCTTCAGATAGAATATTTTTTATTGACCTATCTTCAAGTTGGCTTACTCTTTTTCTTTTTTCTCTATTATACTTTAAAGTTCATTCAGTATTTTTTTCAATCAACAAATGCTTATTGAATACCTTTGCTCTTTCTCATACTAGTATTTTTAAATTTTAGCTATTTTATTTTCACTTTTAGACTTTCCATTTGGCTTTTTTTCTATAGTTTCTATTTCTTTGCTAAGATTTCTAATGTTTTTTTAATTTATTATGACCATAATTTTCTTTGTCTTCTTGAGCATAGTTATAATAGCTGTTCTAAAGTCCGTGTCTGCTAAATTTATAATCTGAATCATCTAGGGGTCAGCTTTCATTGATTGTCTTTTCTCTTAAGAATGGGTCATATTTCTCTGGTTCTTTCTGTATGGAGAAAGTTTGCATTATAGCCTGGATATTGTAAAAGTTATGTTGTGGAGACTCTAGATTCCGCTACGATCATCTCAAGTATTTTCTTTTTTTAAATATGAAGCCAATTTACTTAAAATCTCAGTTCAGTTCTCCCTTATACCCCAGTGAGCTAGGCAGTCTGCCATACAATTGCCTGGTTCAGGGTTCTACATAGAATTTGGGATTCCTAATCTCTGGCTCTTCCCTTCTGGAATTCTCTCTTCACTTTCCATCAGCTTTGGTAGCCCTAAATGCTATCATCTATTTCTGCAGACCAGAATTATTTTGATTTTTCAGAGTCTTTGCCACTCCACATTACAATATAGTAGTGATAGACTGATAGATTAGATAGATAGATAAAGAAACTTACTCTCCTGGTCTTTTCTTCCAGGTTTCTGCTCTTTTCCAGAATCTGCCTATAATTTTTTTAAAAATACGTTTTTATTGATTTCAGAGAGAGAAAGGGAGAGGGAGAGAGAAATGGAAATATCAGTGGTGAGAGAGAATCATCAGTCGGCTGCTTCCTGCATGCCCCGTACTGGGGATCAAGCCACAAGCTGGGCATGTGCCCTGACTGGGAATTGAACTGTGAACTCTTGGTTCATGGATCGATGCTACATTTTTTTTTTTTTTTTAGAATTGCATAGTACTTTTTATTTTATATAAAGTTATAGTTGTTATTTTCAAGAGGGTTGGTCTATTTACTAGTCTGGCTAGTGTTGCCATAACAAAGTACCAGAGTGTGTAAAAACATAAATTTAATCTCCCTCAATGCTGTAGGCTAGAAGTCTGAGAGTAAAGTGTGAACAGGATTGTTCTTTTTCTGAAACCACTCTCCTCAGCTTGTCGATGACTGTCATCTTCCTCTGTCTTCACATGGCTTTTTCTCTATGCCAAATTTAACTTTATTACCACTTTAAAAACCTTATCTACAAACACAGTCACATTTTGAAATAGTAGGGATTTAGTAGTTTATAACATATGAATCTTGAGAGAACACAATCTAGTCCATAACAGAATATAAGGAAATTTTAAGCCATACTAGACTAAAACTCAGCCACGAAAATTAGAGACATTGGACAGGATAAATTTTTCCTCTGAATTCTAATTTAGTCTCAGACTCCTCTTCAGTGTATGTTCCCAGCAGCTATTACTAATAAACTCATGTTGGCATGTAAGATAAAACATATTTTCCATCCCTTTTCCTGTAATTTCAAGTATAGCGTTAATTTCAAAAATTAAGTCTACATTGCTGCCTAAATGCAATCTACCATCAGTAAATATCAATATCACAAGTATGAACATACTCTCTCCATTATGCCTCATGTCCAATGACCAACTTCTGTTGAATTTATCTTCACAATATGGCTTGCGTCTACTCCAGCTTGTGAACTGAAACACAGAACATATAATGTCATTGCTCACTGTTCTCGTACCTAACTTCCCAGCAACTCTGTTTCACTCTGGTTAGAGCCAAAGTCCTTATAGTGCTCTTCAAATTTGTAAACATGTTACACTATTTTATTAACTATATCAAATATTCATGTATTATGTGTTGTTTTATTTTATTTTGTTGCCTGTCACCCCCAAATGGAAAGTAAACTACACCAACACAGGTGTTTTCTGTTCATTGCATAATCGGAGAATCTAGAATGCAACAGAGAACCTGATAGATGGTTAAACATATTTGTTGAATTAATCTAAATGAGCACATTATTTTGCTTTCCCATTGTTCTCTTATTGAAACAATATTATTGGAAAACAATAATTAAAAAAAAAACTAACAAATTTTTTAAAGAGTACTAATCATATGTTTAGAAACCGTTTTTAAAGCATTTATGAGTCTTTATATTAGTGACACTGCTTTAAATTTCATGATTATGGGCAACGTTTTAACTCTGAACTATTTTAGCATCTTTTAATAGAATAATAATGAACCAACAGTATTTAAAATGTGCATTTAAATACTTTAAGTGTGTAAACTAGATGCAGTACTCTGTTCTAAAACTATTTTCTAAAGTCTTCATCTATTAGCTATTATTTTTTTGTAAAAAAAACTCCAGTATAAACCATCTTAAATTTCTAAATTATGATAATTCATTTATGACAATTAAATTCTGTTATCAATCTGGAAAATTGTATTTGAGCCTATTTCTTCCTCTTACAGCTGCCTGTAATATGTTGTGAATATAAACTATTGCCATGGAAATAAGCTGTTATCTCCTGGGCAACCTCAGTTCTTATGTTTTAGTTTTCTACCCACATTTATTATTACACCATCACCGTAAGTCTCCACATCAAAGGGTTAAACAGTGCACATGTGTGCATATAAATATATACTCATTCTATGATACTTTACCATTCTCTCTCACTGTCTTCTATACAAATTTATTTAAAAACTCACAAAATCCAAGAGAAGCAGCTATGAGGAAAATAAACTCACAGAGAACAGTTTAAAAATAATTTTTTCCAGCTTCCTAGTTTAAAAATGTCATGCTTGTTGAGACTTGCAATGATTAAAAATAGACTTTAAGTAAAGAGATTGTTTTTTTAAGATCCGTTTATCTGAGATTTTATGTCAAAAATATTTAAGAATCTAAGTTTATATTTCATTTGTAATGTCTTACGAGTCCACAGAGTAAACCACCCCCAATTTTACCCCCCACAGTATTAACCACTTCCTGAATAAGCTTTGTAAGTTTAGAGTTCAATTTTATTTTGAAACAGAATAACTCAGTTTAGAAGTTTTTCTGTAAAACACTTGGCAAGAAACTCAAATCCAGTGTTCTCTTCCTGAACTATCCCTTCTTGTTGAATGCATGGTAAAGAAATTTTGCTCATGAAATCTTGATATAAAATAGAGATGAAAATTTAAATGAATGGTTTTAAAGTTAATTAATTTGTTAACTTTATGATTCAAAATTTCATTTAAAATTTAATTTAAATTTGGTAATTAGAGGCTTCACTAGGAATTTTTAACAGTAAGGTAAAGATGTATTGCAACACTCCTTCTTAGGAAGGCCCATACTTAATCAAATACATTCACCAATTTAAATGTTGCTTAGCCTGGCCAGGCGTGGCTCAGCGGTTGAGCGTCGACCTAGGATCCAGGTAATACAGGTTGGATTCCCGGTCAGGGCACATGCCCGGGTTGCAGGCTCGATCAATGACTCTCTCATCATTGATGTTTCTATCTCTCTCTCCCTCTCCTTTCCTCTCTCTAAAATCAACAAAGATATATTTAAAAAAAAAAAAAATGTTGGTTAGTTATTTTTCTTCTTTACCAGGAAGTACCCATTCTGTAATGAACTTGTTCAACACTCCTACATGAGTTTTTAAATATGTAAAATCTTCTTAAACCTTAGGGCTAAAGTATAAACCAAATCATTACTCTATCTAAGAAACTATGCAGGAAGTCACAGCAACTACAGAGGTACTTTATCTTATGGGGAAAAAATATATATAAATAATAGTTGTTCTGTGCTTTTGATTTGCAGCTGAAAAAGAAAACTGTTATCATGCTCCTCTTAGTCTTTAAAATACACACAAAAACAGCTGGGCCGGGCATGGCTCAGCAGTTGAGCATCGGTCTAGGATCCAGGCGATCGGGGTTCGGTTCCCGGTCAGGGCACATGCCCGGGCTGTGGGCTCGATCAATGACTCTCTCATCATTGATATTTCTATCTCTCTCTCTCCCTCTCCTTTCCTCTCTCTGAGAAATCAATAAAGATATATTAAAAAATAAAATAAAAAAATAAAATAAAATACACACAAAAACAATATAATTATAGCAAAGGTTTATCAAGTTAAGAGTTTCATAAGGACGTGACAAAAGTTTATATGTAAAAAAATTAATCAGGAGACTAAGGTATGCCCTTGGTTACTGAGAAGGAGGGGAGCACTGAGGCACATTCCCTCAGCTTGTCTTAGTCACTTTGCTGTATCTCTCATAAATTGGCAGTGATAATTCCTAGCCAGCAACTCACTTCTGGCCACAGTCAAACCTCCACATACAGTTATAGGGAAGAAAGATAGACACCGTTTTTCATATTTGCAACTGGATGATTACCAAGATCACATTGCAACTGCAATAGGCAGATTTCCCGTGTCTTTTGTAAAAAACTGCCTATAAAGTTATGATCCAGTGAATAATTATTTCTTATAAAGTCATATGCAGTACCTGGAGTAAGTAACACATGACTGCGTTCAGTAAACCTGCTTCTCATTATAGAGTTGCAGGTAAATATAGACAGATTTGCAAACTGCTTTGAACTGCTGAATGCCTCAGTGGAGATATGTACATTGGGAAGAGAGGGTGAGAGAAAAGAAAGAACTAATGATATTTTTGCACCTGGTATTATGGTAAGCATTTATTTTTTGAATGTTACTGATTTTACTGAAGGTAAAGTCATTGCCTTATTGCCTCCCTCCACCCTGCCCCTGTTCAAAGCTTTTTTACTTTACCTGGCTTCTCAGATTTTGTACTCCCATAGCCAGCCGTCATTTAACACTTTTTATTTATTTATTTTAATTGCCAAGATCTTTTTAAAATTTCTTTTAATTTTTTTATTAGTTTACATTCAGTATTATTTTGTAAAAGTTTGAAGTGTACAGCATAATGGTTAGACAATCATATACTTTACAAAGTATTTCCACTGATATCTCCAGTACCCAAGTGGCACCATACATAGTTATTACAATATTATTGACTCTATTCTATATGTTGTACTTTACATTCCCATGCTATTTTGTAACTACCGATCTGTACATCTCAGTCCCTTCATCATTTTCATCCAGTTCCTCAACAGCTCTCCCCACTGGCAACCATCAGTCTGATCAGTCTGTTCTCTGTATCTATTAGTCTGTTTTTATTTTATTTGTTCATTTACATTGTTCTTTAGCTTCCACATATAAATAAAAGCATATGGTATATGACTTTCTCTGACTGACTTATTTCACTTAGAATAATACCCTCTTAGTCCATCCATGCTTTTGCAAATGGTAAGATTTCATTTCTTTTTATGGCTGAACCATATTCCATTGTGTATATGTACTACAGGTTCTTTATCCAATCATTTATTGATGGGCATCTGGGTTGATTCCATAGACTGGCTTTTGTAAATATGCTACAATGAACATAGAAGTGCATATATTCCTTGGAATTAGTATTTTGGTTTTCATTGGATATATGGCCAAGCCTGGAAATGCTTAGTCATAAGGCATTTTCATTTAAAAAAATTTTTAAATTATTTATTTATTTATGTATTTATTTTTAATTTATCTTTATTGTTGAAAGTATTACAGATGCCCCTTTTTTCCCACTGACCCATTCTACCCCACGCCTGTCCCCTGCCCTAGGTCTTCACCGCACTATTGTCTGTGTCCATGGGTTATGCCTATATGCACATAAGTTCTTCGGTTAATCTCTTCCCACCCACCTGCCCACCCCCACCTTCCCTCTGAGATTCCTCAGTCTGTTCCATGCTACTATGTCTCTGGATCTATTTTGTTCATCACTTTATTTTGTTCTTTAGATTCCACATATGAGTGAGATCATGCTTTTAATTTTTGAGGAACTGCCACATTGTTTTTTATAGTTGCTGTATCAATTTACATTTCCACCAGCAGTGAATGAGGGTTCCTTTTTCTTCACAACTTATCCAATACTTGTTATTACTTGTCTTGTTGATAATAGCCATTCTAGCAGGTGTGAGGTGGTATCTCAATGTAGTTTGGATTTGCATTTCTCTAATAGCTAGTAAAGTTGAGAATCTTTTCATATATCTGTTGGCCCTTTGCATGCCTTTTGGGGAGAATTATCCGTTCAGCTCCTCTGCCCATTTTATAATTGGATGGTTTGTTTGGTGTTTAGTTGTATGAGTTATTTATATGTTTTGGATATTAAGCCCTTTTTGGAGCTGTTCTTTGTAAGTATATTATCCCATTCAGTTGCTTGAATTTTTGTTTTGTTGTTGGTTTCTTTTGCTGTGCCAAAGCTTTTGATTTATTCATTAATTTTTGCCTCCACTTCACTTGCCTTTGGGGTCAAATTCATGAAATCTTCTCCAAGACCAAAATTCATAAATTTAGTACCTATATTTTCTTCTATGGAATTCATTGTTTTAAATCTTCTAATTAGATCTTTGATACGTTTTTTAAAAAATTATCTTTATTTTTGAGAGTATTATAAATGTCTCATTTTTCCCCCCACTGACCCCCTACACCCTGACCCATCACCCCCAGGCCTCCACTGCACTATTATCTGCATCCATGGGTTACACATATATGCATATATGTTCTTTGGTTAATCTCTTCCCACCCCACACCACCCTCCTTTCTTCTGAGATTCGTCAGTCTGTTACATGTTTCACATCTCTGGATAGTGTTTGTTCATCAGTTTATTTTGTTCATTATATTCCACATATGAGTGAGATCATGTGATACTTGTCATTCTATGACAGGCTTATTTTGCTTAGCATAATACTCTCCATGCCCCTCCATGCTGTTTCAAAGTGTAAGAGATCCTTCTTTTTTAGAGCTGCATAGTATTCCATTGTGTAAATGTTCCACATCTTTTTATCGACTCATTTACTGATGGGCACTTGAGCTGTTTCTAGATCTTAGCTCTTGTAAATTGCGCTGCTATGAACACAGGAGTGCATATATTCTTTCTGATTGGTGTTTTGGTATTCTTAGAATATATCCCCAGAAGTGAGATTATAAGTCAAATGGCAGTTCAATTTTTAATTTTTTGAGGAAACCCCATATTGTTTTCCATAGTAGCTGTACCAGTCTGCATTCCCACCAGCAGTGTACTAGGATACCATTTTCTCCACGTCCTCTCCAGCACATGTTGTTTATTGATTTGCTGATGATAGCTGTTCTGAAAAGTGTGAGATGATATCTCATTGTGGTTCTAATTTGCATTCTGATGATTATTGACTTTTACCTTTTTTTTCATGTCTTTTGGCCAACTGTATGTGCTCGTTGGAGAAGTGTCTATTTAGGTCCTTTGCCTATTTTATTTTATATTTTAGAGTGAAAAGGAGGGAGGGAGGAGGGGGAGAGAGAGAAACATTGATATGAGAGAGACACATCCATGTGAGAGAGACACATCTATTGGTTGACTCCCCCACACACCCCAGCCTGGGCTGGGGATCGAGCCTGCAGCCCAGGTATGTGATGTTGAGTGGCAATCAAACCCTTTGGTCAGTGGTCTGTCACTCTAACCCAGGGGTGGGGAACGTCCAGCCTGCTGACCATATTCGGCACAAGAAATCATTTGTTCTGGCCCTGCCAAGGCAACCATGGGCAGGACCAGAAATTAAATAAATTTAATTAAATGTTTGACCAAATATAGCAGGCAAATTTTTAAGTTGATAATTTTGTATGCTCCTAGAATGATGTTATAAATATCCAAATGGCCCTTGGAAGAAAAACAGTTCCCAACCCCTGCTAACCACTGAGCCATACCAGCCAGGGATGCCCATTTTTTAATTGAATTTCTTGTATTACTTTGGTTAAGTTGTATGAGTTCTTAATATATTTTGGAAATTAATTTTTTATCAGGCGTAACATTGGCAAAAATTAGATTTTTTTTTTTATTTTTAGTTTCTCTTTCTGAGAGTTCATTATTGGTGTATAAAAATGCCATCAATTTTTGGGTGTTAATTTTATATTCTTCTACATTGCAGAATTCATTTATTAAATCTAGTCATTTTTTGGTGGAGTCTTTAGAGTTTTCTAGGTACAAGATCATGTCAAGTTTGAATAATTACAGTTTTACTTCTTCCTTTCCAATTTGATGACCTTTATGTTTTCTTCTTGTTTGATCGCTGTGGCTAGGACTTCCAATACTATGTTGAATAAAAGTAGTGAAAGCAGATATCCCTGTCTTATGGCTGTTCTTAGGGAAAATGCTTTTAGTTTTTTCCTATTGAGTATGATGTTGGCTGTCGGTTTGTTATAGATGACTTTATTATGTTGAGGTGTGATACCTCTATTCTCACTTTGCTGAGAAGTTTTATCAAAAATGAGTGCTGGATGTTGTCCAATGATTTTTTGGCATCTATTGATATGATCATGTGATTTTTGTCTCACAATTTGTTTATGCGATGTATCATGTTTATTGATTTGCGAATATTGTATCAGCCTTGCGTACCTGGGATAAATCCCACTTGGTCATGATGTATGATCTTTATAATATATTACTGGATCTGATTTGCTATATTTTGTTGAGGATTTTAGCATCGATGTTCACCAAGGATATTGTCCTGTAATTTTTTTATTTGTAGTGTATTTTTTCTGGTTTGAGGATTAGGATAATGCTGGCCTCATAAAAAGAAATTGGAAGTATTCTTTGTCTTGGATTTTTTGGAATAAAGTTGGATACACATTAGTTTTTTTAAAAATGTTTGGTAAAACTCTTTTGTGCTGCCATCAGGACCAGGGCTTTTGTAAGCTAGGAGTATGGTGTTTCTTTATTACTGCTTCATTTCATTAGTTGCTATCATCCTATTCAGGTTTTCTGCATCTGTTGATAGGATCATGTAATTTTTGTCTTTCAGTTTGTTTATGTGATGTATCACGTTTATTGATTGCAGATATTGTACCAGCCATGCATTTCTGGAATAAATCCTACTTGGTCATGGTGTATGATCTTTTTAATATATTGCTTAATCCGATTTGCTAATATTTTGTCGACGATTTTAGCACCTATGTTCATCAGGGATATTGGCCTGTAGTTCTCTTTTTTTCTAGTGTTTTAATCTGTTTTTGGAATTAGGGTAATGCTGGCCTCATAAAAAGTGCTTGGAAGTTTTCCTTCCTCTTTGATTTTTTGGAATAGTTTAATAGGTGTTTGTTCTCCTTTGAATGCTTGGTAAACTCCCCTATGAAGCCATCTGGGCCAGGGCTTTTATTTGCTGGGAGTTTTCTATTACTGCTTCAATTTAATGAGCTGGTTTGGGCCCATTCTTGCTCTCTTATTCTTCCCAACTCAACTTTGGAAGATTGTATTTTCCTGGGAATTTGTCCATTTCGTCCACATTGCCCAGCTTCTTGGTATATAGATGTCATAATATTTTCTTACCATCCTTTGGTGTCAGTTGTTACTTCACCTCTTTCATTTCTAATTTTACTTATTTGGGTCCTCTCTCTTTGTTTCTTGATGAAACTGGCAAAAGGTTCATCAATCTTGTGTGTCTTTTCAAAGAACCAGCTCTCGGTTTCATGGATCTTTTGTTTTTTTAGTCTCTATGTCATTTATTTCCACTTTGATCTTTATTATTTCCTTCCTCCTACTTCCTCTGGGCTTTTCTTGCTGTTCTCTTTCTAATTCTTTTAGTTGTAGTGTTAAATATCTTATTAGATCTTTTTCTTATTTTTTTGAGGTAGGCCTGTTATGCTATGAACTTTCCTCTCAGGACTGCTTTTGCTGTGTCCCAGAGATTTTCAGTTGTTGTGTGTTCATTTTCATTTGTTTCCAGGAATTTTTTTATATCATTTTATATTTAATTGGTAACCCATTCATTGTTTAATAACATACTTTTTAGCCTCCATGCATTTGAATGTTTTTGAGTGTTTTTATTGTAGCTGATTTCTAGTTTCATGCCATTGTGACATTGTGATCAGAGAAGATGCTTGCTATGATTTCGATCCTCTTGAACTTTGTGTTCTAATATATGGTCTTTCTTTGAGAATGTCCAGTGTGCACTTGAGAATATATTCTGCAGCTTTGGCATGGAATGTTCTGTAAATGTCAATTAAATCCATTAGATCTAGTGTGTCATTTAAAGTCTGTTTCCTCATTTATTGTTTGTCTGAAAATTCTATCCAATTAAGTCAGTGTGTTGTTAAAGTCCCCTACTATGATTGTATTGCTGTTCATCTCTCCCTTAAATTCCTCCAGAAGATTTTTTTATATATTTAGCTGCTCCTATATTGGGTGAATAGATAGTTACCATTGTTAATTCACTTCTTTGCATGATCCCTTTAGTATTATTTAGTGACTTTCTTTGTTTCTTGTTATGGCCTTCATTTTGTCAGATATAACTATTGCTATACCTTTTCATTTCCATTGAAAATTTTTTTCCACCCCTTCACTTTCATCTTCTGTGGGTCTTTTGTTTGAGGTGGGTCTCTTGTAGATACCATGTATGTGGGTCATGTTTTCTTTTCCATTTAGCTACCCTATGTCATTTTATTGAAGTATTTAAGCCATTTACATTTACGATTATTATTAATTGGTACGTATTTATTGTTATTTTTATTCTTTATGCCTAAGTTTCTCTGTATATCTGTTTTTTATTATCGTAGCAGCACCTTTAACTTTACATGCAATGCTGTTTGGTGATAATAAATTCCTTTAGCCTTTTTTGTTTGGGAAGTTCTTTATTTCACCATCTATTTTGAATGATAGCTGGATACAGTAGTCTTGGATTCAGATCCCTGCTTTTTATTACCTTGAATACTTCATGCCATTCCCTTCTGGCCCATAGAGTTTCTGTTGAGAAAGCAGCTCACAGCCTTATGGGAGCTCTCTAGTAGGTCGCTGACTGTCTCTCTCATATGGCCCATAAGATTCTGTCTTTGCCTGGCCAGAGTTGCTCAGTAGTTGAGCATCGACCTATGATCCAGGAGATCTTGGTTTGATTCCGGGTTAGGGCACATGCCTGAGTTGCAGGCTTGATCCCCAGTGGGGGTCATACAGGAGGCAGCCAATCAGTGAATCTCTCTCATCATTGATGTTTCTCTCTGTCTCCCTTCCTCCCTCTGAAATCAATAAATACATATTAAAAAATATAAAAAAGATTATGTCTTTGTCCTGGACTTTTGCCATTTTAATTATGATGTGTCTTGGAATGGGTCTCTTTGTGTTCATCTTGATTGGTATCCATGTGACTTTTTTCATCACCATGTTAGGTAAATATTCTGTCAATATTTCTTCCAACGGTTTCTCTATTCTTTCCTCACTTTCTTATCTCTATTGTACCCTTATGATGTGGATGTTGTTCGACTTTATATTGTCTCAAAGTTCACTTCAACTATTCTCATGCTCTTTAAGTATTTTTTTTTTCTTTTGATGCTCTCATTGTTTTTTTCTACCTTATCTTCTAATTTACTTATTCAAGCCTCTGCTTCATTGATCCTGCTTTTAATTTATTCCTGAGTATTCTTGATGTCAGGCATAGTGTTCTTCATTTCTGCCTGGTTCTTATTCATATTTTCTATATTTTTTCATGACAATATAGCTTCCACTGTGTTTCTTGTAGTAACCACTAAGTTCCTGGTAGTTCCCATTATGTTTCTTATAGTTCTCACTAATTTTCTTGAACATCTTTATAACCATTACTCTAAAGTCTATGTCTGATAACTTGCTTTCTTCCATCTCATCTAGGTCTTTTTTTGGTGATTCCTCCTATTCTTTAATTTGGCGGTTGTTTCTTTGTCTCCCCATTTTACTTGTCTCTTTGTGTTTGTATCTATGTATTAGATATACTTACTTTGACTCCCAGTCCTTGTGGGGTGGGGTTTTGTAGTAAATGTCCTGTGTGACCCAGTGGTGTATTTTCCTTGTACTACTGAGCTGATGCTTTAGTGTGAATCTTTTGTGGGTTATCTCGGCTCTCCTGTTGTAACAGGGTCTTGATCATTGTCCTATTCATGGGAGGACTCTCCTCTCAGGGTAGCTGTGAGGCTCAGCCACTGCCACGTTGTTTAAGCTGTTGTACTGGTGCTGACATGGCAAAACAAAATAAAACAAAACAGACAGGAAACAAACAGGAACATACAAGATGTCTTGACAATGACAATGACAACATCACAAGAGAAATTAGAATTAGTGAAGAGAGAGCACTCATACTAAGGTGCCGAGGCCCGCCGGCAGAGTCGAACGGTCCTGAGGAAGGGGTGAGGATGAAGAAAAGACAGACACAAAAAAGATGGGACTGGGAGGGCTGCAGCTCGTGCCTGCTGCCAGCTGCCAGCCCCGAGTTTATTTTCCAAGCTCTTTTTACACCGGTGCTGTTGTTTTTGCTGAACAGCACCCGGGCCTGTTTTTCTCCCCCTTGCCCAATACTAAGTAATTCCTTTAAGACCCTACGACTGCTCTTTCTGAGTAAACATCCTGCCTCTTGCAGGAGCTCAGACCTTGGTAACTAACCTTGTCTCGGCTTCTAATAGGAACTTTTGGCGGGGATTAAGTCCTTGGCTTGGTATGTGGCTTGACTGTCCCTTAACCCTTCAGGCCGGGGCCAACTTCCTAATAAGCCTTTCTAGAATCTAAGGCTGCAAGCTAAATTAGTATCACCTTGGTGCCTCAAGGTCTGAGTCAGGGAGCAGGGGAGCACATCTGCAGCTCACCTGTGCCTGGGGCCACAGCAGCTCACCCACATCTCCCAGGGAGCAGGGGAGCACATCTGCAGCTCACCCAGGCAGCTCCTCCGTGCCTGGGGCCACAACGGCTCCCCACACTAAGGCAAAAAAGAAAGAGATAAAAGGATAATATTTCTAATAGTAAAATAAAAAACAAAGAGGGCACTGAAAGATTAAAGGGGCAGAAAAAAGATTCTGAAAGGAATGATGGAAGAGCAAACAATAACAGTAGAGTGTGGATAAAGGACAATGGTAAAAAAAAACACAAGACAGACAAAAAAATTATGCAAATGTAACAAGAAGAAAGGGGTAAATCAAAAGAAAGGATGGAAAAGAAAAATGGGAAAAAAGGAAGATAGAGTAAGTAAAGGAAGGAGGCCAATAAGAGATATGAAATAAACAATAGAGAAAAATGCAAAATCTTGACAATATTAATAATATCAAACCAATAAAGCAGAAACAATTAAGAAAACACTGACAAAAGGAAAAAAACAAGCAAAGAAAACAAAACAAAACAAATTTTTTAAAGTCAGCCAAGTGAAGTTTGTCTGGACAGCTTATATTTTCTGAGGCTCATTGTATGCTGATTTTAGACACACTTTTGTGTCTGCCAATGTCAGGAGCTGTCCAAGTTTGGCTCTCCATGTCTTGTTGTAGCTGGCTTGTCTGTGGCTCTCTGAGGACTGCCTCAACCTGTCAGCTACTACTCCTCCTTCTCCCTGAGGTTGCCTGGTATTTATCCACTGTCTTGTGAAGAAATTCTTTATGGTGGAGGCAGGCTAGCATAGCTAGGGCTAGTGGGCCCCTTTCTTAGAGATTTTGCAGTCAAGCACACACTGAGGGGAAATTAATCTCTTCTTCAAAGTCATATTCCTCAGTCTCTGCCAGATCCTCCAACTCTAGCTCCCCCTAAAATTGCCTGATGCAGGTTCAGATTGGATACTGGGATACAGTCTGCTGCCTTTACTGTATGGGGAGTTTCAGTTGTCCTGGGTTTAGTGGGATTGATCAAAAGTGTCTCTGGTGAGCATGTTGTCTGCCAGCCCCCAGGAGAGGGACTAAGCATTTCCTTCTGGTCCCAAACAATAGCTTGACAGGGTCTTACTCTTGGAATATCCTTCTCTGAGCTGTTCTCCCTACCCCCACAAAAGTGCACCACGTGGGGATATGCGGGGCTTCAGAGAGCTGATCCAAGGCCTTTCTTGTTGGGGTAGGTGCTCCCAGCCTGTAGGAGAGAGAGATATACTGCACCCCTCCTTTCCCAGTACTGGCTGGCTGAACTCAATGGGTGTTCAGATCAGAGTCTCCACAATGCAATCACAAAGTCCAGCTCTTGCTTGTCTATCTCCCCAATATAAGCCTTCCTAGTGGATGCTGTTCAAAAATAAAAACAAAAAAAATTTGCTTTGTTAGGACCCAGGGCCCTTGTGCCTCAGGTCCAAGCAGAAGGGGTTGCAAGATCAGCCCCATGCAGGACTCCTGTATCTCCACATTGCTGATCTCAATAAAGTGGGACGAAGAATCCCAGTTTTGCTTGTGATTCCAACTCTTCTCAGTGAGGGTCAAATATCCCTTATCTGCCTTGCTGCCAGCTCCAAACCCTCTCTGGTGGCAGGACAGTCCTCTTCCCCTTCCCCATGCCACAGAGTTTAGACACTATCTGGGGCTCTGTACAATGCCTTTCATGAAAGCAGGTGGTCCCTTTAAGTCACTGCTGGGTGCAGTCCACAAGCCCATTTCTATCTGGAGCCACACTGCGGAGCAGTCTTTCCAGCAGTCAGAGCCTAGGGCGAGTCTCTCCTGCTAGGAAATTTAGGCACACTCTTTCACTGGGAAGGTACAGACCTAGCCTCCCAGGCAGTTTCCCCTGGATCCCTTTGCCCTATGCTACACAGGCTCTCCTTGTACTCTCAGCTGTTCAGTGTTTGGGATCCCTGTGCATAGGTGCTAGGCCACACTCCCAAGTGGAGGGAGCTTTGTAGCCACTATTACTCGGGCCCCTCTGCTGAGCACCAGCTCCAGGAGGGTTCCCCCTTTTATATGACTTCCCCTCTCTTACCAGTCTCTATGTTGTTTCTTCAGTGTTCCTTAGACAAAATATATCCAATCAACTACACTTCTCTTGTTTTTTTCAAACTGACCCATGCAGTATTTTAGCTATAAATTCAGTCGATGGCTGAGAGCAAGGACACTCAGCCTCTTGTTAGAGCACAGCCATATTAAGTCCCCTTGGTGTATTATCTTTTTAATGTATTGCTGGATTTGGTTTGGTAATATTTGTTGAGAATTTCAGCATTGATGTTCATCAGTGATATTGGCCTACAATTTTCTTTCTTTGTGGTGCCTTTATCTGGTTTTGAAATTAGATAATGCTGGCCTCATAAAATAAGTCTGGAAGTCTTTCCTTCTCTTGAATTTGTTGGAATAGTTTGAGAAGGATAGGTGTTACTTCTTTGAATGGTAAAATTTGCCTGTGAGGCAATCCGGTCCAAGACTGGTTTTGGGAGTTTTTTTAAAAAACTACTTTGATTTCATTAGCTGTAATTGGTCTATTCAGATTTTCTGATTCTTCCTGATTCAGTTTTGAAAGGAGGCCCATTACTAGGAATGTGTCTACTTCTTTCAAATTGTCTTATTTGTTACTGTGTAGTTGTTCATAATATTTTCTTATGATTCTTTGTAATTCTCTAGTGTCAGTTGTTAGTTCTCTTTCATTTCTGATTTTATTTATTTGATCCTCTATCTTTTTTTTCTTGATGAATCTAAAGTTTTTTCAATCTTGTTTATCTTTTTATTTATTTTGTTTTTTAAATATATACTGATTTCAGAGAGAAAAAAGGAGAGGGAGAGAGAGATAGAAACATCAATGATGAGAGAGTCATTGATTGGCTGCCTCCTCCTGCACGCCCCTGACTGGGGATCGAGCCTGCAACCTGAGCGTGTGCCCTGACCAGGAATCGAACCTCGATTGCTTGGATCCTAGGTCAACTCTCAACTGCTGAGCCACACCTGGCCGGGCCTGTTTATCTTTTTAAAAACCAGCTCTTGGTTTAATTGATCTTTTGTATTTGTTTTAGACTTTTTTGTTTATTTCTGCTCTGGTCTTTATTATTTTCTTTCTTCTGTTCACATTGGGCTTTGTTTGTTGTTCTTTGTCTACTTCCTTTATGATTAGATTGCTTACTTGATATTTTTCCTGTTTGTTGAAGTAAGCTTTTAATGCTATGAATTTCCCTTTTAATACTGCTTTTGCTATATCTCATAAATTTTGTGGTTGTGTTCTCATTTTCATGAATTTCCCTCTCAGGCCTGCTGTTACTGTGTCCCATAGGTTTGGGGCTTTTATATTCTCATTTTCATTGGTTTCAACATATCTTTTGATTTCTTTCTTGACCTCATTGTTAACCCATTCACTGTTTAGTAACATTATTTAGCCTCATGTAATTGTGTGTTTTTCAGTTTTTTCCCCTTATTATTGATTTCTAGTGTCATACTAAAGTCAGAGTAGATGCTTGGTATGATTTCAACATTCTTAAATTTATTGAGACTTGTTCTGTGTCCTAACATTTGGTCTATCTTAGAAAATGTTCTATAAGCATTCAACATTTTATATTCTGCTGCTTTGGGTGAAATGTTCTAGAGATAACAATTAAATCCATCTGATCTAATGTGTCATTTAAGGCAGCTCTTTTCTTGTTTATTTTCTATCTGAAGATCTAACTTTTTTTTTTTCAATGAGATATTAAAGACCTGTTCTTTCACTGTATTACTGTTGATCTCTTCCCTTATGTCCATCAAAATTTGCTTTATATATTTAAGTGCTCCTGTGTTGGGTGTATAAATGTTTATAAGGGTTATATCCTCTTGTTTGTATTGGTCCCTTTATTATTATGTAGTGTCCTTCTTTGTCTCTTATTATAGCCTTTGTTTTAAAGATTATTTTGTCTGATATAAATATTGCTACTGAGCTTGTTTTAAAAAATTTTTTTGCATGAAATATATTTTTTCATTCCTTGAATTTTAGTTTCTGTGTGTCTTTCATTCTGATGTGGCTCCCTTGTAGATAGCATATGCAGGGTGTGATAAAAGTAGATTTACACTTGAGAGTTTGCAAAATACAGTTTTTTCTTGTATTATTGTATTATTTTCCATATAAAAAACTGTAAGTGTTCTTTTGCTCTACCCTTTATATGGGTTCTAGTTTTCTGGTCCATCCAGCTACCCTATGTCTTTTGATTGGAACATTTAAGTTATTTACATTTAAAGTGTTTATTGATAGGTATTTATTTATTGCCTTTTTAGTCTTTATAACTAGGTTTCTCTTTCTTTTTTTCTTTATAAATAAGACCTTTTAACATTTTTTGAAATCTTGGTTTGGTGGTAATGATCTGCTTTAGCTTCTTCTTGTCTGCAAAGTGCTTTGTTTCTCCTTCAACTTTAAATGATAGCTTTGCTGCCTAATCTAGTCTTCATTGTATGTTCTTGCCTTTCATCATTTTGAATGTTTCCTACCAATCTCTTCTAGACTAAGTGTTTCACTGAGAAAAAGCTGACAGTCATATAGAAGCTTGTTTGTAGGTAACTAACTATCTTTCTTTTGCTGCCTTTAAGATTCTCTCTTTGCCTTTAACCTTTGCCATTTTAATTATGATGTATCTTGGTGTGGGACTCTTTGGGATTATCTTGCTTGGGACTCTCTGCACTTTTTGGTGTTGTGTGTCTTTTTTCTTCACCAGGTTAGTGATGTTTTCAGTCATTATTTCTTCAAATATGTTCTTAATCCCTTGGCCTCTTGGTTCTCCTTCTGGTAACCCTATGATGCAGATGTTGTTATGCTTCATGTTGCCCCAAAGGCCCCTTGAATTATCCTTATTCTTTAAATTCTTTTTTGCTTTTTGCTGCTCTGATTGAATGTTTTCTGCTACCTTGTCTTCCAAATCACTAATTTGACTCTCTGCTTTATCTATCCTATTGTTTATTTTTTTCTGGTGTATTCTTCATTTCAAATACACAGGGTGTCCTAAAAGAATATACACACTTAACAGCTGAAAGCTCGATTGATGTTTGTTTCTTTTCAGGTATAACCCATTGGAATTAATAATTATTCAAAGTGTGTATACATTTTTGGGAGACAACCTATAGTACTCTTCATTTCTGACTGGTTCCTTAATGGTTTCTATATAACTTTTCATGCTGTTGAAGTTCTCACTAAGTTTCTTTAGCATTTTTATAAACATTTTTTGAACCCTACATCTAGTATATTTCTTGTCTCCCTTTCATTTACCTCTTTTTCTGGTTATTTCTCCTGTTCTTTCATTTGGGGCATGTTTCTTGTCTTTCCATTTGTCTGCCTCTTTGAGTTTTTTTCTCTGTATTAGGTAGATGTGCTATGTCTTCCGGTCTTGTAGGGTGGCCTAATGTAGTAGGTGTCCTGTGGGATCCAGAGGTACTGTCTCCTTGATCACCTGAGTTGGTGCTCCAGCAATCTACTTGGGTGGGCTATGTGAACCCTTCTGTTGTAATTGAGTCTTGATTGCTATTGGCCCATTTATGCATGGGGTCAACCCTCAGGCTGGCTGTCTCTTAGAATTGACCATGACCATAGTGTATGAGCTGATCACATAAAGCAGAATTTACCTCAGTAGGGTATGGTGCATGCAGAGATCTTCCTTTAGATATGCCTCTTGTGAAACTAATTGGATCTTGCTCTAATGTTGTCCAAAGCTACCCACCTGGTGTGTTGGTTTTGGGCCTCTTTAACAGGTCATTGTCAGAGGCTGCCTGTAACTGGTCTTGGGCAACCTGCAACCTGTGGAGCTACAATATGATCCACAGTGTGCAGGTGCATCTGCTGGGCCTGGGTAAGGACTAAACTGCACACCAAGGCCTGTTTCCATGAGCCCTGAGCCTGGGGGCAGGTCAGCAAAAGGCCCAATGTGCCTTGAGACCCATCTCTACCTGCCTGCACCTGCCAGCTCCCTGATAGGGTCAGTCACTGAAAGAGTCTCTGGTGGTACTTGAGTTGTATGAGGTAGGTTCTCAGTTAGTCACCAAGAAGGGTCAAATGGTTTTTACCAGATTGATATAGGTTCAAACTCAGTGCCAGTGCTTTGTCTGAGGTGACTCAGCAAAAATCTCAGGGTACACCAAAGTTAGCTGCCACCCACTGGGTACCCACAGACCATGTGAAGGAAAGGCTCTGCACAGATCCAGTGTATGAGGGAAAAATGACACCCCTCCTAGAATCATACAACTCAGTCTGTTCCTGATTCTGCTTGAACATTCTGGAGAGCCTGAGCTATTCAGGGTAAGCCCCTGGAAATTTGTAGTGTGGCTAGTTGATCTCCAATAAGGGGGAGGTGCCAGACAGGCTCATATGATGGTGTGGGGAATAGCCCTTGCTCCACAGCCACACAACTCTGTCACTGACACCCCCTTCTGGGGTGGACTTCTACACCCCAGAGCTAGGCAGCAGACTTCTCTACAAGGCACTGAGTTCCTCAGTGTGGGGTGACAGGGAATCAGGAGGATGGGGCTATTACATTCCTCAGGTAATTGTGTTATGGAGGGAAGTGCTTCAACTAAGAAAAATGGCATCTGTGGTGTGGGAAAGGGAGTCAGCACAGAGATCCTGGCTGCTGTTCTTTCAGCTATCCTTTGAAGTAAAAAATCCCTGAGGACTGAAATTGGCTTCACCCTCCCTCCACCAGAGTCCAGGGTGAGTGGTAGGAACAAGATTTTGTGCACTGGCCCTTTAAAAGGGTGCCTTGGTTTCTAGCAGACTCCTGTCTTTCCCTGGGGAAAAAAAATCCTTGCTGATTTTCATAGCCAAATGGTATATGGGCTCCTCTTCCCACCTATGGTGCTCTGGGCTGGGGAGCTTGGTGTATGGTTGAGACCCCACACTCCTCAGGGGTAATCTTTGCAGCTGAGATATCTCTCCAGATTCTCAGCTGCCACCTATAGGAGCTGGGCCTGCCCTTTTTGCACCTCTACCCTTCCTACCAGTCTCAATGTGGCTGCTTCTGTAAATCCTTGGTTATAAGACTTCAGTTAATGTTCAGTTGGTTATTCAGGTTGATTGTTCTATAATTTACTTGTAATTCCACTTTCATCCTGGGAGGAGGTGAGTGTAATTTTTACCTATTCCTCCATCATCCTAGATCCACCCAGTACTTCTTATACTTTGTATCATTTTATTCTTCAAAAGAAAAGGGCAGCTATTTTTATAATTCTCTTTTTTTTTTTCATTGCTTTTCAGAGAGAGTGGAAGAGAGATAGATAAAAACATTGATGTGAAAGAGACACATCGATTGGTTGCCTCCAGCAAGTGTCCTGGACTGTGATCAAGCCTGCAACTGAGGGACGTGCCCTTTACCAGAATCAAAACTGAGACCCTTTAGTCTGTGGGCTGATGCTCTAACCACTTAGAAAGACCTTCTAGGGTTATAATCCTTATTTTAAAGACAGGTCTTCCTGGGTCTGGAGCCTATACACTTCATATCATACCACATTATTTTATCTGTGAATCTGAAGATTCTTATACTTATTTGCTATTATTCAATTTATGGTAAAAAATAGTTACCTTGTTAGCTATCTTATAGTTCTATATATTGGCACAGGTGATATGCATGTGTAGCCTGCAAATGATATGTCTCTCAGCTTTGGCAACATCAGGTGGTCCAGCTATATTCCAGTTAAAATTCCTGGAAAACAGTGGAGAAGTCTAGAAGTTAAACAAAAACTTCCAGGTTCAGACGATGAGAATCTCACAAATTCTTTGGGACATGAAGAAGTATTTTAGTAGAGGAGAGATGAGAATCAGGGTTTTTGGGGTGTTTTTTCTTGTATTCATTTATTTATGCAAGCATACACATGTTTACTTATTAATTAAACAAATATTATTTGCTTACCCACATGTGCCAGACAGTGTTAGTACTGGAGATGCAGAGTTGGATATGAAAAGCATAGTTCCTGCCCTTATGTAACTAGTTCAATGGGAGAGAATAATGTTACAAATCATTACTAAAATAAGTGTATTAGTGCAGTCTTTGAAAAGTATAGTGAAGGAGAATGCAGTAATCTATGTAACAATGTGAGCAGGCAATCTAAACTACTCTAGATGTTACAGGCAGACTGACCAAAGTATAGGGCTTAAAGAATTAAAGGAGTGGTGAGGGGTTTGGTAGCACTGCAGAAAAGGGAGCATCATGTAGGGCAATTCTATGGTGGGGAGGAACTGGTGGGACTAGAGCACAGATAACAACAGGGCAAGTGGTATGAGAAACTCTGGAGAGTGATAGGTAAGAGTCAGATCAGGCGTGTCCTCATTAAGAATTTTTGTTTTTATCGTAAAATCTGCAAGAAACCATCAAAAGGCTTTAAGGTGAAGGGATTAAGAACTACAAATTGGTAATCACAAAATAGTCACACGGATGTAAACTACAACATAGAGAATATAGTCAATAATATTGTAATAACTATGTATGATACCAGTTGGGTACTAGAAATACTGGGGGGAGGAGGGAGGTAACACTTTGTAAAGTATATGACCGTATAAACGTTACCAGATGGGCTGGCCCAGAGCAGGTCTGCCTCAGGCCAGCCTGTAGTGTGTGGATCCTTGACTTTGTGTAGGAAAAATTTTGAAATACAAATCCAGATGGGTTTGAGACTATGTTTATTAAGCTGGTGACATTGAACCAAAGGAAGAAATTAGGGTAGATGAAACAATGGGAGAACCTAGGCGGTGCTCTGCTTTGACTCTCTAGAAATGTTATAGGAAAGAAGTGAGCCAAGGTGGAGGTGCCATTAACTCACTGGGAAGTGAAGGTCACAATGATAGAAGTGAGCCTGAGTGGGCTGCTTTAGCTCGCTGGGAAGACAGAGACAAATGGAGGCTTGGAGATAGGATCAGAGGGTGAGCCCAGGTCAAGCTGCCACTGCTTACTGCTCCCCTGGCTGCAAGTCTGGTGGGGAGCCTTAGAATTTAGGAAGAAATAAAAAGTTCATTCCTGGAAAGGGGAGGGTTTCAGAAGACCATTCTGAAATGCAGCTTTCCAGGTGCATTTTTAATGTGCTGATGCATTACAATGAGTGTATAGGGGAGTTTTGGTAAAGTCTTGCCATTCACAAGCTGGCCACAAGCTGCCCAAACTGTTTTGCCTTTTGAAATTTTCTTGTCTCAGTTTCCCCATTCTACTTGCTTCTTACTATCCTGCTATATAACCACTATGCTGTACACCCGAAACTAGTACCAAGTAATATTGAATGTAAACTATGGTTATTAAATTTGTGTTTTGAAAAGATCACTTTAAGTGCTGTGTTTAGAATAGATTGGGGAAAATAACTGATGAGTTTCAGATAAGAAATTATGGTACCTTGGGCTAGGATGATGATAATAAAGAGTGAGGAATAAAAAAATGCAGGAAAAATTATACTTCCCGTGATGCTTAAATATGTGGAGTGAGGGAAAATGATGAACCCAAATACTTCCTATGTGAGTTGAAATCGAAGTGATAAATACAGATTCCCATTGAATGTGGTCACTGCTTAGTTAAGTGCATCTATCTTCCCACATTCCTGAGCACCTCTCTCTTGTAGAAAGAAAAATTGCTCCATAATCCTTAGCATCAATAAGTGCTATAAATTTTGCCCTGTTTGGAAAGTTCAAGGAAAACTAAACTGCAAAACAAAGCACCCAAATTTTTTTTTTCCTGTCTGGCTTATCTCCCCACTCTCCCCATACGTGTCCAAGCCACTATACCTCATCCGAGGTAAAAACTATACTTCTCCCTCAATCCTTTCAGCTTGAGACTTTCTTTTAATTTCCTTTAGAAAACACCAAGTAAGATTTAAAGGATAAGCAGTGTAAATACTCGTTCTTTTGGGGACAGACTATTTTTTCTTTCAGGGTTGTGAGTTATCTAGATGATGAGAAACAGAGTCTACAATAATCTCAGGGACTCAAAATCAGGAGAAAGAAAAGAAAAGCCCCCTTAACTACAAAGTCAAGGCCTTTGAACTGAATGCTTAGCTTTTATTACTTCTAAATTTTAGAACTCAACTAGTATTATTGATTTTATGTATTTTATTGTCTACATGAAAGGTGTAAAATGATACAAGATGATTTTAGTGATAATGCCACATCCAGAATCTGTAATTACTGAGTTGAAATTATAGCTGTACAACTTTGACTTCATTTGGGGTGTGGCCTTCAGTCCTGAGCTCCTCTTTCTCACCCTGCACACCCTATCATCACCACATCTGCATTTGCTGTTAACTAATTTTATGGTCCTGGAAAGTTCATCTGACCTCCAGGGAACTCAATTTCCTGGTTCTAAAATGGAGAGGTGAGGCTTGATGATTTCTGAAGTACTTTCCATCCCTAACTTTCTAAGGAAGACAAATCTTGTTAAGTCTGACACAAAGTGTCAGATCAAAGTGTGAGCATGTTTTTTTAGTTCATTTTTGTCAATCATGTGCTTATTACAAATGTTAGAAAAAAAACCATAATTTATTTCTTTCCCCTTTGATGATAAAAGCAGATAAACAGAAGCCAGGCATTTGCAATGTTAAGCATTTGAGATGTTTGGTAATATTCAGGCCATATCTTTTAACCTCCTCCCATTCATTTCAGTCTCTCACTCATCTCTACACTCACTCTTCCAGGACAATTAGGTTTTCCAAATCTCCCTTTGGCAGGGAAACCCATTGATGAAGTGCTCCCAAATCAAAGCTGAACAGCTCTCCCATGTTCTTAAGTGTAACCTTAGCAGGAAGAAAAGTAATCTTATTTCCTGTTCAAAAATATTACATACAAAGATGTCACTGACTGGTAGACTGAACGACTCCAATGTTATTTTCACCTTAAAATAGTAACTATTAACACCAGAAGATTGCTTACTGATTGGGTCAAAAGGAAGAAATGTGTGGAAGTAGGTCTTATTGTCTAGACAGGGATATCTGCCTTGAAGGTGCATCCTAAGAACAAAGGTCTGTGACTGCACACTCCATTACTAAAATCTAACAGATCTCCGTCATTTAATCTTTTAGTATTATAAGGAAGGGATGCTATAAAGGGATGAGAGGACTACAAATCCCCTGCACCAAGTGGCACTGGGGTGGGGGTAAGAAGAATTGTGAAAATCATTAAATATAATTAACTATGCTTGACTCCAGTTAAAGAAAAGGGCAGACAGGAAAATAGATACAGTGAGTCACTGAAAAAACAAAATTACTCTTTCTACAATCAGTACTCAGTGACACTCTTAGAGATTCCTTTAGAAATTTCAAAAGGTATCTATTAGTCTATAATTTGAAAAACACTAGAGCTGTGTTGTCAACAGTAGCCACTAGCTACATGAGGCAGTTAAGCAATTGAAATGCAGTTTGTCCAAACTAAGGTATAATATAAGTGTCAAATACATACCAGCTTGGTACAAACTTCAAAGGCTTGGTAAGAATAAAAAAATACCTCGTTAATAAATTTTAAATTGCTTATATCTCAAAATTAGATACTAGATATCTTAGATTAAATGAAGTATTCTATGATAATTAGTTTAACCTTTTTTCATTTTTTAAAATGTTTATTAGTAAATTTTAAATTATACATATGGCTCACATTATATTTCTTGAGGCAGCACTGAATTAAACTGAGGAAAGTAAATGTGTGTAAAAATAAGTAAATGACAAATAAGTCAAGCATCTAAGCTAGAGTCAGGGATTTGTTATTCCCATAACTAATTAATGAATTCAAATTAAGCCAATATGATTGTCACTGCATACCTAACTTTTCAGAGTATTGTTGCTTACATTGTAAATGCTTAGATTATGCCGCAAAGAAGTTCTTCTGCTTGAAATACCTATTCCTATGATCATTCATTTAATATGATATTACAATAATTCATGTAATATATTATCTTTATTTGTGGGTTTTAATAATACAACAAAAATAGTTTTAGAAATTGAACAGCAGTAATAGACCTCTAGTAAAAAGCACATATCTTTTAACAAAAGATGTGTAGTATTGTTTTATCTAAATTGATTCTATGTGATGTTTAGCAAACTGACTTGAGAATTCATAAATTTACAATGGACTTTGATTTATGGTTATTTTGTGAGGAAAACTATTAAATAATATCTTATTGTAAAGTATAAAATCTATCTTTGCTTGGTATAAGAGATAATAGTTAATTACATATTTCAGAGCATTGTATAAGCCCTAGAAATTTACTTCTCAATACATTACCTTGATATAAAAGTCATAGTCTTTCTCTTCAAAAGTTTTTTTTGTTGTTTACTTGCTTTCCTGCTATAGACTAAATGTTTTGTCCAATGCCACCACCCTGAAAATTTATATGTGAAAACACAATGTGATGCTGTTTGGATGTGGAGTCTTTGGGAGGTGATTAGTACATAAGGGTAGAGTCCTCAAGAATGAGATTAGTACCCTTATTAAAAGAGACCCCTTCTGCCATGTGAGGATACAGGGAAAAGATTGCTGTCTGTGAATCAGAAACTAGGGCCTCAAATATGCTAGCCTTGATCTTGGATTTCTCAGTCTCCAGAACTGTAAAAAATAAGTGTTTGTTGCTTATAAGTCATATGGTCTATGGTATTCTGTTCTAACAGCCCAAATGAACTAAGACAGTTCCCTTGCTAACTGAAAATCTATAACACACACTTGAAACTTAAATAATTTTATTAACCAATGTAGCCCAATATGTTCAATTAAAAGTATAAATGAGAAAAATAATTTATAACTAATTAAATCCATAGCCAGATATCTTCAGTCATACAGAGATAAGAGAAATTCAAGACCTGCAAAGAAGGTTAGTCATCAGCTGAAGAATTTTTCTAAAACTGTAGAAAGAATAAATGTGATTAGTAAGTAGTATATGTTAGTCTTATATTTAGCTAGAAAACAATCTGATGTTTATAGTTCTAAGTTGTGTCCTTCTCTTTGATATAAAAACAAGTAATTTTCATACCAAAGCTATGAAATAAATTTTACTATTATTGAAAAATAGTGAATCATTTAATGTCTTTGTTTCCCTGTTGATTTTTTTTCTTTATGGTATGTCCAGTAATGACAATGGGATGTTAAAGTCCCCCACTATGACTGTGTTGCTGTTGATCTGGCTCTTAAGTCCACCAAGAAAATTTTCATATACTTACGTGCATCTTCTATATTGGGTGCATATATACTTATAAGGATTATTTCCTCCTGTTGGATGGATCCCTTTAGTATTATGTAGTGACCTTTGTCTCTTGTTATGGTCTTTATTTTGAAATCCATTTTGTCAGAAATAAGTATTATTACTTCAGCTTTTTTTTTTTCCATTTCCATTTGCATGGAATATTTTATTCCATCCCTTCACTTTTAGCCTGTTTGAATCTTTTGCTCTCAGGTGGGTCTCTTGTTGACAGCATATATTTCAGTCTTCTTTTCTTATCCATTCAGCTACCTTTTGTCTTTTGACTGCAGCATTTATTCTGTTTACATTTAAGGTTACTACTGATAAATACTTATTTAATGTCAATTTTCCCCTTTATGCTGATGTACCTTTCCTTCAATATTTCTTCTTCTTCTTAATGCAATCCTTTTAGCACTTTTTGTAGTGCTTTTTTGGTGGTACTCAACTCCTTTAGCTTTCTTTTGTCTGGGATGTTATTAACTTTACCTTCAATTTTAAATGATAGCTTTGCTGGATAAAGCAGTCTTGGTTGAAGATTCTTGCTCTTCATTACTTTGGGAACTTCATCCCACTCCCTTCTGGCTTGTCTCCCTCTCACAGCCCTTAGTATCCTCTCCTTGTCCTTAACATTTGCCATTTTAATTATGATGTCTTGGAGTGGGTCTCTTTTGGTCCCTCTTGTTTAGAACCCTCTGGGCTTCCTGAACTTGTGTGGCTTTCTCCTTCGCCAACATAGGGAAGTTTTCTGTCATTATTTCCTCAACCAAGTTTTCTGTCCCTTGGTCTCTTTTCTTCCCCTCTGGTACCTCTATGATGTGAATGTTGTTGTGCTTCATGTTGTCCCAAAGTTCCTTTAGACTGTCCTCATGCATTCAAAGTGATTTTTCTTTTTGCTGCTCTGATTGTTTTTTTGCTACCTTATCTTCTGAGTCACTTATTCTATCCTCTGCTTTATTGAGCCGGCTTTTAATTCCTTCCAGTGTATTCTTGATATCAGATACAGTATTCTTCATTTCTGCCTGATTTTTATTTATGATATTTATCTCTTTTTTTATGTTTTGACTAAGTTTCTCAACCTTTCCATTAAGTATCTTGTTTTTCTCATTAATTTCCTTGAACATCTTTATAGCCATTACTCTGAACTCTATTTCTGATAACTTATTTAACTCCATCACATCAAGGTGTTTTTCTTGTGATTTTTCCTTTTCTTTAGTTTGGGTTTTTTTTTTGTCTTTGTCTCCCCATTTTGGTTGCTCTTATTTTTTGTATCTATATATTAGATATATTTGCTGTCTCTCAGTCTTGTAGGGTGGGATTTTGTAATGTATGTCTCTTGGAGCCCAGAAGAGTGTTTTTCTTATACTTCTGGGATTTTTGCTTTAAGTTTTCCCTTTTGTGTGTGTCCCTTTTGTGTGTTCTTTGGGCTCTCCTGTTGTGATTTTGTCTAGATTGTTGTTTACCTGTTCTCTGGAGGACTCTCCTCTCATGTTGGCTACCTGTGTCTCAGCCTCAACCAGGTCATGTGAGCTCTTGTACAAGTGCTGGCAAGGCAAGACAATACACAACCAACCTGCCAGGAAACAAGCAATATCTTAGGAAATATCTTGACAATCACAATGAAAACATCCCAAGTGAAAATAGAATTGGGAGAGTGAATTGGGAACACAAATGCTAAAGCAAAAGAAAAAAAAGAAAAAAAAGAGGGAGAAAAAATAGAGAAAAGGATACTATTGATATAGTAACAAAAATTTTTAAAAATAATAATAGACTAAAATAAAAAGAGAAGCCACTGGGAGATAAAAGGGGCAGAGAAAAGATCCTAAAAGAAAGGTGAGCAAAAAATTAAGAATAGAGCATAGGAATAGGAAAAAAGTTGAAAATGGAAAAATAAAAATACAATAAAAGGACAAACAGAAACTAACAATCAAACAAAAAGACAGGAAAACAAACAGGAGAAAAATAAAAGAAAGGAAAAAAAGTTATGCCAATGGATCAAGAAGAGAGAGATCAAGCAGGGGCAGGGAGGGAGTCCAATAAGACATATGGGGGAGGCGATACAAAAAAGCAGTTAACTTATTGGTTATAATAATAATGTCCCAGAAATTAAGCAGAGAATATCAAGAAAATCTTGATAATATAACAAAAGACAAAACAAAATAAATTTTAAAAAAGCCAAAGCAAAACAAATTTTAAAAAATACTAGTAACTTAAATATTTTTAAATTAAATTTCTTTTTTAATTTTAAAGGGAATTTCTTTTTCTTTTCTCTCTTTTCCCTAAGGAAAAAAATAATCAGGTTAATTTCATCTGGGCTGCTTATGCTGTCTGAGACTCACAGTTTTGTATGCTGATTTCAGTTTTTCCAGGAGGTACTTGTGTATCAGCCAATGTCAGGAGTTGTCTAGCTTTGGCTCTGGTGTTTTCAGGTAGTTGGCTGATCTGAGGCTCTCTGTGGACCATCTTCACTTGTCAGCTATTTTGTCTCCACCTTGTGGTTGCCTGGTATTACTCCAGAGTCTTCTGAAGAGTCTTTAGGATACAGGATGACTAGTGTAGCTTGGGATATCGCTCTCCTTACTTAGAAGTTTTACTGTCAGGCACTCACTGTGGGGAAGGTAGTCTCTGCTTCAAAGCCAGCTCCTCAGTCTCTACCTTATCCTCCAATTCTACTTCCCCATACAATGGCCTGCTACAGTTTCAGATTTACTTCACTTTGGTGCCTTTTCTGTATGTTTCAGCAGCCTGGGCTCAGTGGTTTTGATTAAAAAATAAATTCCAATGAGCACTTTGCCTACCTAGCCCCCAGAAGGGGTTTTAAGCTTTTCCTCCAGTTCCCAAACAATAGTCCCTGAGAGTCTTATTTTTGTAATGTCCTCCTGTGAGCTGTTCACCCTACCTCCTCGGGACTGCCTTGTGGAGGATATCTGGGGCTTCAGAGAGCTGAACCAACCTCTTTCCTATTCAGGTGGTGCTCCTAGACTGCAAGAGAGGTAAGTGTGCTCTGACCCTCCTATCCCAGATCCACTTGGTTATTTGCATGGGGTTGTGCTAATTTCAAACTCTCCACAATGCATACATAAATCCCAGATTCTGCTAGTCTGTCTGCCCAATGCAAGCCAGGAAGTTGGGTGCCCATTCAGAGATCAAAAACTCAAAAATGCACAAAGCAACACACAGGCAGAAAATCTGCCCTGCAAGGTGTCATCGCCCTCATGCCTAGGCACCAAGCAGTAGGGGTCAAGAAGTCAGTCCCACCCAGCTCCCCTGAACAGCTGATCTCAGTAAAGCAGAGGCAGCTCCTTGTGAGCTATCCAGGCACCCTTCAGGGTGAGTCAAAAATCACAGATTTGCCCCTCTAGGAGCTCAGATGGCTGGAGACCCATTCCGCCCCATAGGCAGCTCCAGTCCATCTCTGGTGGTGGGAGGGCTTTCTTCTCCTTCCCGATGTCACACAGATAAAATGCTTTCTGGGGTTGTATACATTGCCTTACAAGAAGGCTAAGGGTCCCTATATGTGGCTGTACAGTGCAGCCCTCTGGACCTTTTCTATTTAAGAGTCACACACTGTGGGACTACTTTTCCTATGATCAGCACCGTACTTGAAAGACGCCTGTTGTGGCCACCATTGGAAGTTTTGTTTCACTAGGAAGGCATGGTCCCCTCCTTACAGGCACATTGTTCCCCTGGCTCCCTCTGCCCTCCATGCGGGGCTCTCCTTCCCTTCTCTTCAGGGACTGAGATCCCAGCTTTTGGATTCCAGTCCACACCCCCAAGGGGAGGGAGCTTTGCAGCCTCTAGCCCTGGGCCTCAGAGCCCAGCACAAGCTTCAAGGGGGACTCTCTCCCTTTCTACGGGCCCCCTTACCAGACTCTATGTTGTTTCTTCTGTGCTCCATACTCAAAATATGTCCACGCAGGTATATTTCTCTTGTTTTCCCAAGCTGGTTACACAGTATTTTAGCGGTAAATCAAGTCCATGGCTGGGAGCAAGGAGGCTCTGCTTCTTCTCACAGTGCTGTCATCTTCCCCCCAATTATTATTATTTTTATTTTATTTTATTTTATTATTTTATTTTATATTTTATTTTATTATTTTATTTTAATTTAATTTAATTTTATTTTATTTAAAAAAATTTTTAGACCAGTTAATGTTTACCCCCCAACAATTTTAAATGTATTAAATAAAATGTGTATTTATGATGTTGCTACTCATATATTTATTCTTTCTAAAAATATTTTCAACAATCTTCTTTGTACCAGAAACTATACAAAGCATTGTAGATGCACAGGTAAATAATATCAGATTAGTATGGACATATACAAAGATAAATGTATCAATAAAGAGTTAACTATGTTATATGTTATAATTGATGCTGACATATGTTCATATATAGAAAACCTACCATTGTAAAAGTTGTTTCTTTCTCATAATGAAAGCTGGCCAGAGAGGAACATGGCATGATGACTGTAGTTATTAAATGAGGAGGAGGCAGTGTTTGGGACAGAGGACTACTGTAGTTTAAGATGTGTACATGAAGGGAGGAAAAGTGAAATGATGAATTTCTCATTTTCTAGTTGCTTCACATACAAAGTTGTGCCTTCCTCTCTTAGAAATTCTACAGTGGTTATTGATTAATAATAATGTTGTTTTAAATGTTGTTTTAAATGTTGTTTTAAATGTTTGTTCTGTGAAGAACAAAGCTACCTGTATTTTATACTGATTTGACATCTCTCCAATGTAATTCAGAGATCCTTATGATATTTTTGTATTCTCTTCAAGTACGGGGAATTGCGTAGCATGAGGTTAACAACATTTATACCAAAAAAGGTATTATCACCTCTTAGATAATGAGTGAATGAATGTTTCAAGTTCTCAACTTAATATTCTCAATCTTTAAACATTTAGCCACATTTTGAGGTCAATACTGCAATGAAACTGTGAAACCCTATCTCAAAAGAAACTCCCCATATTTCCCTGCCTTCACAATATCCTGGGGAAGGAAATTTTGGCTTGGATTTAGCTCCAATTAGAAGAGGATATTTCCTACCCTGTGGAGATTTGTGATTTCTACAGACATGACAGAAGATTATTATGGTAAAAATGAAATAGAGAAAATATGTCAATCCCAAGAAATTTTAATATAAAGACTTCTCCAGCCATTTGCTAAATGAGCTATTTTCAGCATGTTGAGAAAGTAAAGATTATTTGGTTGACATTTATTTATATGGAGAAAGAAAATGAAGTTTGCCACTGTTCTGGCCTTTGGCTTTTTCATTTTCAGCCAGCTAAGTAAATGATATCAAGTACTGCAAATTAATACTTTCTATTTAAATATTATATGTTTTTGTAACCTTATTAGTCTTTAAATTCTGGAAATATGAAAATATCTCATTTTTTGAATTTCTATTGTGATTTTTGAATTCCTTTGGATTTAGGGAATGAGGTACCTATGTCAGTGTCCAAAATATTATCATGGTATTACTGAATTTAGAAAAAGGAAAAAAAAATTAAACTGTCTTCAGCTTTCAACAATGTTTTAGGTAAAGTGAAATTATCCTGACTAAAATATAAGTAAATATATTGACTATATTTTTCACATATATGATGTACCAAAAATTGCATTATTAATGTTTGGAGATGGTTAAATAACTGTTCAAAGTTGGCCATAATATGTCTAGATGATATGAAGCAGATAGGTTCTACTTGTTATCAAAATGGACTTTCCACCACTAGAGAAGAATTTAGTACGAAATTCTTGAGTATTTATAAATGTCCTCATAGCTTTCATTTATTTCTACTGAAAGTCTAGGTACTAAAAAAAAAAAAAGGCATCCTGTGTAATTATCATTATCCTTATTATGCTAAGATTGTACTTTTGTTTACTATCAGTATGGAAGCCTCCTGCCTGAACCAAAAAATTGAATCCCTATTTTAGGGATTCAATCCCTGCATTGAAGGTTGAGAACATGATAACTGCTTGCTGTTCCTACTCTCTGAACAGTAAAAATCAAGAACTCAGACCAAACATGAGAGTAATGGCATAGTGGGAAGAACCCCAGATGGAAAGGCATATTTCCTTGAGCTCTGGCACCTGAATCTCTGTCATTCACTATCTTTTATCATTTCTTTTTTTTCCCCTTTTTCTTTTTTTTAAAAATATTACAGATATCCCTTTTTCTCCCCAATGACCCATTCCACCCTGTCCCACCCCCTCCCCCAGTCCCTCTCCACACCATTGTTTGTGTCCTTGGGTTGTGCATATATGCATATAAATTCTTTGGTTAATCTCTCTCCCTCCACCCACCCACCCTTCTCCATCCCTCTGAGATTTATCATTCTGATCCATGCTTCCATGTCATTGAATCTATTCTGTTCATCAGTTTATTAACTTCTTTAGATTCCACATTTCTTAAATAAATAATGAAAGATTAAGGTGTATACAATTAGCTGTAATTTTGTAGGAATTATTTTCATCTAATAATCAAACTATTCCTAAATATAAGCAGCTCTAGAGGGACAGTCTTGGTTCTGCTGCTAGGAAAGCAGATATACAATTTTTACCCAGGAGAGCAGGAGGATTAAGAGTTGGTTTACTGTCCACAGGACTGCCTGAATCATGCTGTGGTAGCTTTGGTGGTGGGAGGGAGAGGCGGGGTAGAAATGGTTACTGGTAATGGCATAGGAAACAATATAAATTGAACTCTTTCTACATACTAGGCTTATTGTAGAATTTACCTTGGAATTTGTAATCAGATTATATATGCACAACTAACTCCTAAGCTTTATGTTCATATATTATAATACTTAAATATAACTACTGAAAAAAATTTTAGAGACAATCCCTAATCTATAGAAGTTTATAATTTGGTGAAATGCAGTTTGGGTATGTATTTATCCTTTGGAGCAGAGTGATACTGTTACAGGCACGTCTCACAGACACCAGAGAGCTGTTATCAGACACCCCCTCCCCCTCCCCCTCGCCCGAGTCCAAAGGAGAGGGCTGTTCCCTCCTTAATTCTTCTCTTCTCCTATGAATGAATTCAAAGGAGTGACTCCAGATGATTGCTTTGTGATAAAGCAAATTTATTAAAAAATTAAAGCAAATTTATTTAAAAAGCAAGGGAAACAAATCTACTAAATTATATCTGAGCTGGGGCTCAGGTGGGCTTTCCCAACTAGTTTGGAAAAAGCGAGTTTGGTGGGGGTTCAAGGGGCCATATATCCTTTTGTCTATAAGTTTTAAAATTCTTCCTCTAGATATCCTGGTACATATTAACTCTCAGGGTCTCTCCTTTTATTTTGTTATGGCTTTCCTATAATTTATGAGAAGCATCTGACAATTTTATCTAGACAAGCCCCAAGAATGATAGCTTCTCTGTTTAGAGAATGAAATAAAACTGCCTCCCTTTTTTTCTTTCCCAAAATACTGACTTCTTTGTTTAGTTTTAGTGAGACAGGCTCTTTCTTTTTTCCTGCCCCACCCCCCTCCCCCATGCCTTAGCAGGTCCAGGGTGATTTATGCTATGTATACTCTGGTTGGGAAAAAGAGGCATTAAAACTCCCTTTCTCTCCCTCTTCCCTTCCCTCTTCTTTCCTTCATTCTTTTTGTTAGTGAGGAGGGGTATTTAGACATTTGATCTCAAGTGCCCTTCTTTGGTTGGGGAAGACAATGACCTGTTATTTACAAGCTGGCTGTAAGCCCCCAAACTGTTTGGACTCATTTAATTTTCTTATCTCACTTACCCTATTCCTCTTGTTTAGGAATTCTCCTAGTTTCTCACTATCCTGTAACAATACTAAATATTGAGAATTCAAATCAAAATGTACAAGTTGCTTTAGCCTATCAATATATGTTGTTGGGTATATACCACCTGTTCATAATAACATGAGAGAACAAAACTTTGAATCTGCTTTTAAAGTAATTCAGTTTTATATGAGTAGTGAATAATACTTATCCTCTGTATAAAGATGAAAAGTGATTTAGAAAGATTAATATTTCATATGTATGTATTTTAACATCAGTGTTTTCTTGCATGAGCCCAACATTGGTATTTTTCCCCAATATTTGGACATCATCAATAGTTTTATATCCAAGGAAACAAGTTCCTTGAGATTGATTTATCTTTTTTTTTTTACATTTTTCATCAGACATACATATCTCTGATTGCACAAAAGAGCAAAGTAGAGGGAAGAATATTATTATGATCTTCATTTAAAACAAAATTAGGAGCATTAAAGATTACTGAAGACCATATTTGCCACTTCCAGGTTTTGGACTACATTTCTCTGTAACAGTTTTCCTTGGCAATTACTTGAAATACTCTACCTCTGTACTCCTTGTAAAGATGTATTTTCCAAGACATACTTGATTGTTAATAGCTTCTAAGCACTGACATCTAACCTGGGCTGAGACAGCCTACTCGACCTACACTCAAAAACACAGTGGAATGCCTAGGAACCTGCCTGGACTATTTCACATTACATTAAGACAGCAATTTTCAACTGGTGTGCCGCAAGAATTTTACAACATGCAAAACCTGACTATTTAGTCAGGGGCCCTGATTTCTTTTTCCTTAGATTGTCAAATAAAAAATGACAACAGTCAACACAACAGCAATCCAATATGAATGATTCAAAATTATACCTTTTTTTTTTGTCAGATAGGTAAAAAAATACAATATGCTTTTGGTGTGTTGCAGAATTTTAGTAAATAGTTTATTTGTGCCCTGAGGTGAAAAAGTTTGAAAATTGTTGCATTAAAAGGAAAGAGAAGCAGATGATTTTGTAATTTCTGGAAATGAGAAGAATGTAAAGTGTCGTTCTTATTATTGAGGTTAATGAGTTCAACTCAGGCTTTTCTATGGCACTTACATGAATTATTAGTACCTGATTAAATGGGCCCATAAGCCTCGAGAATGTTCAACAGTTAATTGAATTGAGTAAACATTCATTGGCATCTCAGTGCCAAGTACTGGTGCTAGGGATTGAGTGGTGAAAAAAGACAGTCCCTTCTAAAATAGCTCACTGTAACCCATAATTAAAATATAGGAGAAAACAAAAATAAGTATAATTATAAATGTATGTTCAAAGTACAACACTAGTACTGAGAAAAAGAACAATTAACTCTAAGAGTAACCAGGAGAGTTAGAAGCTAAGTTGGAGGACCAAAAGGAATTCATTATGAGAAAATGAGAAGTGGATAATTACTGGCAAAATTATCAGCAAATGCAAACCTACAACAGTAAGAAAAGTGCAGATATAGTCAGAAATTCTGAATAGTGTGTATGCCGAAGTGTAGATATGCATGGCTGGGGGAAAGAAGGTCATGGTAAATATCTTAGGGCTTCATAGGCCTTCCATAAACCTAGGCCTTTTTCTTGGAGACTATGAAATACCAGTACAGACTTTTAAATCAGAAAGAGACACAGTAACATTTGCATTTTGCAAGGCCCTTCATCTCAGCATTATGGTGTACAGGTTAGAAAAACTCAGGCTAATAGCTTGGGCAGAAAATAGACCTGTTTTCCTAGTTTAGGCCCGTGATAATGACAGCTGATATTATGATAATACCTCATGTTAATTGAACTAAGAAGTGGTATTACAATGAAATAAGAAGATGAATACAAGAGAGAGGCCAACTTGATAACATTGGTAACAGATTGAGGTAAATCATCATGAATGTGCTTGTAACACCAGCAAAATAAGAACACTTTATTGAAGTACAATTGATATACAATAAACTCTACATACTTAAAGTGAATACTTTGATAACTTTTTATATGTGCAGACCTTGAAAATATCACCACAATTAATATTGTGAACATATCCATCACCCCCACAAGTTTCCTTTGCCCTTTATTACGCTCTCTTTGCACACCCTGCCCTTTCTCAGACAACTACTGGTCTGCTTTCTGTCACTGTAGACCAGTGTGCAGTTTCTAGAGTTTATATAAATGAGATTATGCAACATATGCTCTTTTTACCTCTGGCTTTTTAATTCATAATTATTTTGAGACTCAACCATGTGTGTCTATCAATAGTTCCTTCTTTTTTATCACTGAGTAATTTTTCATAGTTTATCCATTTACTGTTTGATGGGAAATTTGAATTTTTCTTGTTTTCTGCTGTTACTTCAAACCTTATATGACATTTGTATGCAAGTCTTTGAATAGACATATGCTTTCTTTTCTTTGAGACAAATGCCTGGATTGAAACGAGTCCATTTTATGATGAGTATATGTTTAATTTTTAAAATATATACTGCAAATTGTTTACAAAGTTATTGACCATTTACATTTTGATGGGCAATGTATGAGAGTTCCAGTTTCTCCAAACTCCTACCAGTACATATCATGGTTAGTCCTTTTTATTTTAGCCATTCTTATGAGTATGTAGTGGTATCTCATTGTGATTTTAATTTGCATTTCCCTAATGACAAATTATATTGAGTATTTTTCACATGCTTATTCGACATTGGTATATCTTTTGGTGGTATCTGTTCAAATCTTGAGCCCATTTTTTTTTTTTTTAATTTTGGTTGTTTTCTTGTTATTGTGGTTGGATAGTTGAAGTACATATGGTCAGAGAGAATTAGAGTTAAATAACCAACATAGCTTTTTGCTGCCAGGGACAATCTAGATCGTATCTTAGACCATGAGTGGATGAAGAGGAGTTCATATCTAATCTAGGCAGATGTTATACTACTCAGCAATATATACATACAGGTATATAAGCAATGTTATTGTCCAAAATAATTAATTAGGAACTTATTGAGTTATTTGTATCTGTGTGACTTTCAAGTGATAATTTTCTGATAGAAAAAATATATATATATGCTGGCAATTTAAAGAATATGGTCAAACCAGGCAAACCTCTAGGTAGTCAAAGTTTTTCTTATGTTGGAGATTTCTATTATATACCCCATCCCAGATATCTTTTCTCAGATAAGTTTCTTTATATTTACCCGTGTATCTTTAGAGCTCTTCACTAAGAGTATAGAACTGAACTAGGTCAAGTTTTCATGCCTCTCATTTTTCCAGTCACCAAAGTTTTATTTATTTTTTATCTTATCACATGAAACCCCTATTTCAACTAGGTAACAATTGTGTAACACTTAATGTCTTGTTGCCTAAGCAGTTGAATAATTTATGCCAGTTAAACTATGCTTTTTTCCAGAAAGTCCTTATGAAAAAGATTTAATTGCAGTAACAGACCAATATGGGAGATGATTGTATGTATAGGACTTTTTTTTTTTTTTTTTTCAGAAAAATCTTAAACTTGAACCATATTGGTAGCTCACTACCTATGTTTAGAGTCCCCTCATTTCATAATGTTATTGATAATTTGATCTTTATTCCTTCTTACTCATTGTCATTTATCATCAGTCCTTGTGAGAAAATAAGTGAATATAAAAATAGAGTAGGGAGAGGGAGGTAAATTTAACATGGAGTAGAAGGCAGGGTTTTTAAAAATTATTTATAGACTTAAAATATATTTGGAGCATTCAAAATAGCAATATTTATGTAAACTATAGAATAACAACCTATATACTAGGGCACTACTAAAAAATGAATAATTATCAATGTTATGGTTTGAATTCTGTCTCCCAAAATGATACATTAAACTCCTAACCCCCCACACCTTATTGGGAAAAAGTGTCATAACATATAAAATTAGTTAAGATGAGGTCATATTGGTGTAGGATAGACTTGTAATCCAATACAACTGGCGTCCTTACAGGAAGAGAAAAGATAATATAAAATGAAGCACATGGGCAGAATGTCATGCAACAGCAGAGATGAAATAATACAGCTGCAAGCTAAGAAATGTCACTATCCGAAGTTAGGAAGAGGCAAGGAAGCATTCTGAAAGTGAGCATGACATTGTCAACACCTTGATTTTGGACTTCAAACCTCCAGAACTGTGAGATAATATGTTTATTTTGTTTTAAGCCACCTAGTTTGTGGCACTTTGTTATGGTAGCCTTAGGAACCTAATACAATAAGCAAAGGTACTTTATTAAAACCTCAGAGATCATATGGAAATATAGTTTATATACAAAGTCTTTCAATATTCACAAGGATAACAGTACTTTGGTTTAGAAAAAAAATAATGAAGTTTATATTTGCACTCTAATGCTTTGGGTTGAGGTTGAGTTCCCTTGAAGAATTCCTATTGATGGTTGCAGGTCCAATTTTCCACACACAAATTCCTCACATACATAGAATATTCCTTATTTTTAAGTCATCCTTCACACATGCTTCATGATCTGGCCTTTACACATTGAGATGTACATTAATTCAGTGAGTTATCATAAGGTTAAACCGATCAGGATGTGAACAAGCAACACTTGTACTCATGGCAAGTGAAAATCCTGAAATTGATGATGAGAGAGAGGAAGTGATACATCCCTCCTTTTAAAGAACATAACATAGGTCATTTTTAAAAAAAGAGAAAAAGAAGACTATTACTCAATAATCCTTGTGAGAAATTGAGGCAAAAAGGGTGGAGGGAAGGGCCAGCATGGGAGAAACACTGCAAACAATTAGATGAGTGAGGGAGGAAGAAAAAATGAGAAGCAACATCAAAGAATATTGTCTTTTAACAGACACATTTATTCTTATTCTTCTCCACTTTAAGCAAGTGATGTCAAATACTGGCAGGCACATATGAAACTTGTTTTCACCTTTGACTCTATTATGTGTTGTTTATGCTCAGTTCTTCCCTCTGTTGTCATACAAGGTGGAGCAGATAGCACTAGCTGGGTCAGTTACTTTGTGAGCATTGCTGTTTCAAAAACGCATAATTTTTCTCACCCCATCATAGACTAGTTTATTTTGTTCTAACCTCAGTAAACAGATGATGTACAACCGAGTATTACTTTTTTGCTCAGGAAATGTGTTAGCCAAGATAGTCTAAGGGGCTATTGTCAGGAAAGCAAAGAGTTTAGAGAAGAAAATGATATTATTCTTGACCTTGAGGCTAGAGTTAAAAGCTTATCTGTTTATATGATCTAACACATTCAAAACAAATATAACTCTCCACTTAAATTATTTGTGTGTATAAATTGACAGGGTAGAGGAAAGATTCAATTCTGTGAAATTAACTGTTGATCCTGAAAAGAAGGTATAAAGAAGACCCTATCTTATAGGGTCTTGTACAATTTAATATTTTCAGAAATAATTGATCTTGACATTATATGGAAAAGAATAGGGAAGAGAAAAGAAGAGTAACTATATCCTTTCAACTCATAAGTATAGCTGGTATTCGTTCCCATTGTGTCTCTTTTTTCTCTTCTGTATTTTTGTCCTAATGGACAATAGGATTTTAGTCCTCTAAACTAGGAGTTTCTCCAGGAGACTTTAAGAGTGGATGCCCTTTCTGAACATGCCACTCTTATGTGCAGAAACTGTTGGTGGCTCATCAGGGGGCCCAGCACATTGCGGGGGGGGGGGGGGGGAGGAGATGTCAAGATTAGAGCCAAATTTTCTTCATTTTTTTTTTTGTTCATCCTCACCGGAGAATGTTTTTTCCATTGATTTTTGGAGAGAGTAGAAGGGAGAGAGGGAGAAAAAGAGAGAGGAACATCAGTGTGAGAGAGACACATCAATTGGTTGCCTCCTGCACACTCCCCGACCAGGACCAGGGATCAAACCTGCAATCCAAGTATGTATCCTTGACTGGGAATCAAACCCATGACCCTTCAGTGTGCAGGCCAATGCTCTAACCCCTGAGAACACCAGCCAAGGCAAAGTTTCTTCATTTTTCCATGTACCATTCTCACCTATATTCACTTATAGCCAGTGGTCAAATGGTGGCACCTTAAAAACTATATAATATTCTGCCTCCACATCTGTCTTCATGTTTAAGAAAGTATCTAGGTAGTCATCTAGAAATGATTGGCAGTTTTTCTTTGATGTTTCATGACAGTTTAAAATAATTCTTCATATATAACCTGAAGAGGGGTATTCATTGGTGAATAGATGTGGAATTTCTACCAACTACTGCCCTTTGTAATTTTCAAAGAATTAACATCTATTGACTATTTTCCCACTGCCTAAACTGGGCCTTGTTTGTTTGCCAAGTTCAGTAGTTTAATGTATGCAGTGCTGGGTTTATTACCTCTCACCTTATTTCCTTAGCTTTTGCATTTTCAACTTTCCATTACTGCCCACTCATTATCCCAGGTCAGTTGCCAAACCAATTTTTAATTTAGGCCTAGAAATGATTTAAGAAATTTAATTCTGACCCCACATCACCAACACTGTCAAATGGAGTTTATTTGTCATCTCCCCTTCTGGATTTGTAGATATCAGAAGTGTGGATCCATAGTAATGTGCCTTGAGGTATTCCTTAAATTCCAGTCTGCAAATCCGAATTTGACATTCATGTCCAAGGAAAATAATCAGGTGATTTGATGACTGGATTGGAGATTCTTTGAACTTGACAGACCCAGGGCAATTGTTGGTCAATGTAGTCTGTGGAAGATAGAATCTAAAGTTTATCCATTCGCCTTCTTGACAAATCTCAAGCTTTTTAACCAATGTGTTCTCAGATACAATTAAATCTTACTTTTTAACCTTTTAATAAGGTTGATGAAAACTTAATTTATTTCATACTTATTTTATTGCTATTCCCTAATGCTTAAATTATCTTTTGAATGTAACTTTCTCACAGAAATCTTTTAAAATTGATCCCCAACTCTGTGACAGTATTTTAATTAAAATTAGGTTATATAATATATAAATATTTATAAATTGGCATGTCTACAATACTCTAATATGCTGAAAGTGGAAAAATATTATATGTTCTGTACTTACACTATTGTGTACTTTAAGTGATTATACATTTATATGGATATATGAGTGTATACATATATCCTTATTAGTATGAATATATCTGTATATGTAACAATGGTAATATCTAGCATTTATTAAACACATACAATGATCTAAGAACTGCTGTATTTTTGTGTATTAATTTATTTGATTTTATAATAATCTTATATGACAATTATTTCTGTAATTTCCGTTTTTCAGGTCAGGAAAAATGCACACTAAAAACTGAGTAGTTTATTAATGTTCACACAATCAGGAAACACTAGATAAAGGATTTAAATCCCAGTGGGAAAAAATAAATAAATCCCACTGGGCTATTCTAAGGCTTATATTCTCTTCATTCTGACAACATCCAAATATATAATATAAGGAGAATATTGTTACTGGGGAGACAGGGAGGTGATGAGACCTCAGGTCTTGTCTTCTTGAAGGAAAGATTTCCATCAAGAGACAAAGTGTAGAAAAGCAAAATAGAATTTATTGCAGCAAAAATATACTTAGGATGGTGAAACAAGGAAGGGCATAGAAGAAGCAACAGGAGAGCCTAGGCTGGGCTGCTTTGGCTCACTGGGAAGTCAGAGAAAAGGGGGGAAAGGGGAACTTGGAGACAGGTTCAGGGTGTTAGCCCAGGATGAGCTGCCTTTGCCCCCTTGCTCCTCTAGTTACAAGTCTCATGGTGTCCGTTAGGGGGAAGGAGAGGAGGGAATGGAATGGGCATGCTCCCTAGAGGAAGAGCGCCTTGGGTCCTTTGTCTTGAGCGTATTTATCTCTTTCTTGCAGGTGGAAATCTTAGGGGAGGTCTCAGGGGAGTGTCTCAATAGAATATCCATCAGCTTTCCAGGTGTGCTCTTTCAGTGTCATGGGCTCCACTGATTGGTCATTAGTCAGTGTAGTTGGCCCTGAGACAGCCACAGTGCCACTTTTCTGGTTTTGCTGCTTTTCTGGGCCTGGAGCTGAAACGCAACTGAGATCTAGATGTTATCTTTACGGAGGAAAAGGTCAGGGGACTCTAAACTGAATGACTAGCTATATGAAAAGTCAGGAGGGTTCCAAACCAAATGACCAGCAATATGTTAGGGGTGGAAAGGTTACTCTGGGGATGAAGTTCTTGTTTTCCAGTTTTGCCCCTTGATAGGCATCCAGGGCTTTCTGCCCTGGTGAGTTTCTGTACCTGGCCCCTTGTAACTTGCTCTGCTCATGTTGGCCTACCTACTTATATAACAATATGATTTGACATTTCACTTTAGGATTATGATGAAGGCATATGGTGATGCATAGTGTAAAGATCTATCAGAAGCCAGGTATGAGAATTTTTTTTCTCCTTTTCTGGCTGAGACTTTTTTTTATTATCTTCTCATATCTCTCATGTTCTCTGTGTTTCAGTTTATTTGATTTAGGTTGCTTCTGGCATTCATACTTATATGGAAAATTAGTCAGTTCTCATCCTCTGACTGCCGTTGCACTGTGTTCAGCTTTTCTACCTGCACTAGAGTTCAGTGACTTAGGGATTACTTTTGATAGTTTTGTATTTACTCCTATAATTAAATATTACACTAATCTGTACCATAGAATATCTGCTATGTGTGTGACTTCTAAGTAGCTCCCTTCAAAGCCATTTTTGCTCAACTAAATTCACCTGCTTAAAACTTCAATAAGAGGACGGACCTTAAATAAAGCAAATATATAGAGATAGAGAGAGAGAAATATAGAAAAATTAGAAAACTTGAAGACTATCCTATATTACTCAAAGTTATTTTCTGTGAGACAGTGGTTCTTAAAAGTTGGTCTTTACACCAGCAACAACATCACCTGGGAACTTGTAGAAATACAGAGTTTAGGACCTCACTTTGACAAAATCAGAAATGCTGGAGGTGTCACTCAGGAACTTGGTTTAACACACCTGAAGGTGATCCTGTTGCTTACTCAACTTGTAGAACCATCACTCCATGGCTAGTCCCTATCACCCAAGTTCTCATAGCACCCACAGTTGGGCTTAGTTTAAAACTCCTGAACACACACACATACACATTTGCTCCCAGGATTTATAAGCATTCGACTATATATTTATATTGAATTAAAACTATTTTTTAAGTGTTTATTAGATACAATGGAACTAAATATAACTTCATTAGACATCAAATCCTTTAAACCAGTGTTAATCAAATTTTTAACATTTGTAGAAATCACACTGTTAAATGCAGATTCTTATTCAGCAGAAGTGTGGCCTGAGATTCTGCGTCACTAAGGAATTTTCAGTTAATGCTAATGTTTTTGGCCTTGGCCTTGGCCTGTACTGAGCAGCAAGGACTTAGACTCAGCATTGCCACAATAAACATTTTCATCTGTATCCAAAAATATGGCTGCAATTTCTCTTTTATTTTATCTCTAGTATATCTACCATTTATCGAAACCTTCTAGCACAAGCTTATCTGAACATACTTATCTTCATCTTCAAGTTTTTAACAACATCATTTTTACATTCCAATTAAAATACTTCCATGTACAAAGCTGTGCCTGTCAAAATTTCACCTTTTTTTATGCTTAACTAACAAATTCTTCAGTTTTGTGATTATTTCACGTTAGGTATAATCCCTATACTCTCTACCTCTTTTTTTAACAAATTATATCATGCTCTGTATTAAGCTATGTAGTCCCATAATCAGTCCCCAAGATATTTTATGTTCCGAGAGACATATTTATCTGATTCTTACAGATCTTGCTCCTCTCCCTACTTATCTAACCAGTGTTCTACTCATAAATGATGTGGAAAACTATTGACTTCATTAAATTAGGGAAGACCAGGTGAAAATGATGCTTTAATTAATGACATAGGAGAATCTGAAAAGTTATTTAGTATGAGTGTGCTTCTGAGGACCAGAAGAATTATTTTAATCAGGAACACAACTAGAGCTATGTCTAGGAAGCAAAGAGGCACGGACAATTAAAGGCCATTGGCAGCTATGAAGGGAGTTGTGGCCTGAAGTGAAAGAATGGGTTTTCAGCTATGGACAAAATAATTCCTGAAGTTCTTCTGCCTACAAATAATACTTAAGTCTTGCTATCAGCATTACAAAAGGAATTGTTGGAAAAATATTCCTGGGCAAAGGAAATAAAGTTCCCAAGGATATAGATTATTTGTGAATTACTAAAAAATAAATAGTAAAACCCAGAGAAACTGGCTGCATATGAATCTATGATCCTTGCTAAGTAAAGGAATCAGATTCCTCTTATGCTAATCACTATAATACATTTAACCCCAAATATAAAGAGAGTTTCAACTCTCTTTATAATCAGTCAGCAGCTAATTGAGACTCCTCTGACTCATTTAAGATGCATAAGGTAGCCAGGTTCATTGTTCCAGAATACAAACTTTGCTTTTCTAGAGATTATGGCCACAGTCAGAACTTTGGATACAAAATTTTAAACAAGAAAAATATACTGAAAAGGCAAAGACAAGAAAATTACCAAATCTGATCCATAGTTATTTTAATTATTAGGTTTCCATTAATTTTTTAATTCTCTTATGCATATGCTGTACACATTCAATTAATATTTTAATTTATCTCCATGTAGTAGTAAAGCTTCTTTGTTTTGTTTTTTGTTTTTTGTTTGTTTTTACTTTTCAACTTTATCCTTTTTCTCATCATTTTTTTTCCTTTCGTGGTTTGGGGTGTTTTAGTGTTTTGAGTAGTTATTTTTAAATCAGTGATACTGGATCTCACTTTCTTCATTTGTAAAAATGAGATTAGATCCAATAATTTGCAGTTTCTTCAATATTTGGAATTGACTCAGATTTTATACATTGTTAGGTCAATGCCAAGAGAAACCAGGCTGAGAAGCACTCTGAGAGGTTTTAGAAAATATTATTGAAGCACTCTCTTTCAGTGGGCTGATACCAACAGTATGGTGTCAGCCCCAAAAGTGGACTTAGGCTTTCTTTTATAGGGACTTAAAATAGGGTGTAATGGGGGGCCAATGTTGCATCTGCTAGCCATGAAGAATTGTCAGAATAACAGGATGTCTTGAAGGATAACAGGATGTTTTGCAGGTGCCGCCTTGGTCCAGCAGAATGGTGAGGTCCTATCTTTTCTTGCAGATGGGCTTGCTTGCATCAGTGGCCCCAAACTATGGACAAAAACATGCTTGGTTGGAAGATGTTAAATAAAGCTTATTGAGTAAAACAGGCCATAGGTAAACCATCCTAATATTCCTTTCTCTTCATATTCTAGGGTTGATGAAGGATGAAGATCTCATCTTCTATAGCTACTTTCTGCTGGGTATGGATGTAGAGATGTCCCTAGAGAGGATGATCTTGAGGGAGGGAGTGATATCACCATTGCTGTAAAAGAAAAAGTTCTCCCATTTGATGGCTAGTTACTGCCTGGATGGTGTTTTGGATGAAACAGATTAGAAGTCTAATGAATCAAGGGGCCAGTAATGCAAATAGGAAAATCATTATTATAAGGGTAAGCAGAGATATGAGGATGGATTTCAGGGGAGAATCTAGATAAGAAAATATTGTGCCTAACCAGGAGTCCTGTGCTGCTGATTGGTTCCTAGTATCCTGTATAATCTGGCTATTTTATTTGGGGATGTTTAAATCTTCTACTACTTGTCCAGTGCTGCTAATGAAAAACAACAACAACAAAAAACAGGTTTAATTTAGCATGGCACCAGTACCTCCCAGTTCTGCTGTCAAAACACCTAAAGCCCACATATTTTGAAGAACTACATCTGCTAAGCTATTTAAGGATTGCTGCTGATTTTCTAAGTCCTTCAAAGTGGCCTCCCAGGAATTTTGTATCATGATAGAGATATTTAGAACAGATCTTTCCAAAATAGGGATACCTGCAAACCAAAAAGTCCTCTCCAGATGGAATGTTTGATCCACAGTTTCTTGAAAATGGTATTATCTGTGGCATGGTAACCAAATTCAGTGGTCCCAATGTGAGAATGATCCCTCTTTTGCCTCCTGAGTAGAGTATGCTCGAAGAAGGATCCTAGGTTGGCCATTGCACCTGATGAGGCCATCTGAGTGGGGGTCAGGATTTCTGCCTCTGGGAGTACAGAGACTACAGTATAGGTTCCCGACCACCGTCTTGGCAAAACCAGGTATAGGTTAGAGCCACATAATGAATAATACTCCATGCCTAAGAGGGAGATCACCATGGTATGCCCTTCTAGCTGGGCCCAAACATGGGGATTACTGAGAAAGAGATTTTGGAAGTAAACTATCTGATGACTGGAGAAATACTCATCTACTCAGAGTGGGGAGTACTGGGTATCATTAGGGTCATGAGTGTGATTGGGACTTTGACATAAGAGGTTATGAAAGAGAAACTGGAAAATGTTCTGTGAGGAGGTGGTGTTGAAAGGGTCACTTTCAGTTAAATCAGCAGAATTTGAAATGTTGAAGATGGTGTCCATAAAATGCCCAATACCAAAGCGTTTTTTCACTGTCTTTGTACTACTGTATGAGTATATTTGTTCATCTGTTTAGTTATTAGAGGCATTGCAGATCCCGCCTCCCCAGAAAAGAGTGATGGACTGGTGGTAGTAGTCATAACTTTTGTCCCCTTCCACAGGCTCCCATAGGAGGGCAGTGGAGTTGAATTTGAGAGTATGGTTAAAAAAAAGAGTGATTGAGATATCCTAGGTGTGTGGCCCCCAGGTGTAAGGAGTAATGATGGAAACAAAATAGCGGTTTTCCCGTTATCGTCTCCACTTTGCTGATTGGATATGTGGGTTCTGTTTTCTCCTGGTTCTGGACTGGCTCTCTTAATTGGTCCCATGTCCTAAGTTTCACTTCATTAGTATAAATGTTAGTGCCATGTTTGGCTACTGTCTGATTGTCAAAACATACCCCAAATCCATGATATGATGGGCATATGGCCAACAGACTCTCTGCACTAGGATGAAATGTGCAGAGACCAATTGTAGATGTGTTAGTGGTTTTTGGGCAAACCCAACAATTGGTGGTGTCAGTGACTGAGGCTATAGATTGTATGGTGGGGGATACACTGTGTAAGAGAGATATGGTAAATGTTGGTAAGGTAAGACAGGAATGAGCATATGAGTGGCCATGACCTTATTTGTGACAGTGGTTCCACCCAGCAGGCATTAGACAGTGGCACATAAGGAAGTCTAGGACAATGAGTAGTATTCCAAGGGAGAGAATAATCCAGAATAAGGGGTGTGCTAGAACCTCTTGGTCAATCATCAGGATAAGAATTCTCACTAAGCGGTGGCCAAGCAGTGGGCCCTAGGCAAGTTACAATCTGTTGCCAACAATAGTTGAGAAAATCCCCTTGGAGGTGACAGTCCCAGAGGAAAGTTAGGAGTTGGGCTTTGGTGGTAGGTCTGAAGGAGCAAGGGATTTCTGCTAAAAGGAGCAGAATCACAGAGTAAATATCCTCTGATATTCATAAGATACTTATGAATCCATGTCTGCCTTCTCCTCAAGGATCCTGGTGAGGCAGAGTGGTAGGGCCAAGTTGGTGGCTACGAAACTGGGCTGAAGTCTGGCCTCTCAATTTGTGTAGCTCAATAGAGGCTGTGGGGTCTTTCATCAGCCTGGAGGAGTGACACCACCGAGATAATCCTTTTAATTTGGCCACAGTGGGGGTGGTCAATCTGACCTGATATGAACCAGTTCATTTTGGCTTAAGGTTTACTCTGCTGTCCATTTCTTGAAGGTAAGCCCAGTCCCCTGGCTTGAGGGTTATGTTAGTGGGCACCTTGAAGATTGGCTTGGGAAGGACAGAACCAGCGTGTTGTCTGAGGAGGTGCCAGGTAAGGTTTAAAGTTGTGAGATAGTCCCAAAGGGTGCTAGGGGTGCCTGGAAAGTTTCCTAATAGAAAAGGCCTTCCTACAAAGGGGTTCAGAAAAGTAGGGGCCCATGGAGTTGCCCTGATGCAAAGGAGAGCTATTTGTAGGAGCAATACCCAGTCCTAGGCATAATTTAGTGAGATGTTGTTTTAGGATGGAATTGGCTTTTTCCACCTTTCCAGATGAAAGGGGATGATAGGGAATAGGTAGATCCCTTGTGATATGCAAGGATTTAGCTATTCCTTGAGTTATTTTGGATATGAATGCTGGACTGTTGTCTTACTGGATAGATAAGGGATCCTGAATCAGAGAATGATGTTATTAAGACATTGGCAGTTTTTGAGGCCTTTTCAGAGGTAGTGAGGATGGCCTCTATCCAACCCAAATATGTGTCAACCATGGTAATGCATTTATATTTCTTTACTTTTGGCATATGGCTGAAGTCTACCTGCCAGTCCTGCCCTGGAGTATATCCTTGGGCTTGGTGTGTCAGGAAAGAGTGGGGAGGCTTAATGGCTCCTTGCAGTGAGACCTGGGCACAAGTCGGGCAAGACTGAGTGATGGCCTATAGTAGAGTAGCCATCTGGCCACAGCTCCTTATGGGTGAAAGAAACTTGAGGAGGGGTTTAAATCCTATATGGAAGGAGCTATGAATGGCAGTTAAAATCTGTTTAGCCTGCTGTTTAAGTAAAAGAGGTTTCCCTGCAGAAGTGAGCCATGAGCCCTCCCCTATTGCCCCATTTTGTTTTAGAGTGTCTGCTTCTTGTAGGGAATACTCATGAGTGATTTCAGGGAGGGCAACAAATTCTCCAGACACTCTTTCTTGCAGCTTCCTTTGCCACCTAATCAGCCTTGTTATTTCCCTTGGAAATTGGGTCCCCATCTGCCTGATGTCTCTTACCATGTATGACAGTGGCTGCTTTAGGGAGTTTGGTGGCCTATAGCAGCTTAAGGATAAGATGAGAATTGGTGAGGGATGACCCCTGGGTGGTAAGAAAGCTGCTTCCTTCCCATATGGCTGCATGTGAATGTAGAATATGAGATGCATATCGAGAGTCAGTATAAATGTTAACATTTCTGTCCTTCACCCTAACAAGAGCCCTAGTCAGTGCAATAAGTTCAGTTTTCTGATAAGAGGTTCCTAGAGGAAGGGGTTCAGCTTCAAGAACACAAGTATGAGAGACAATAGCATACCTCGCTTCCCTCCTACCTCCAATGATGCTAGAGCTACCGTCTATGAACCAAGTTTCTGATTCATGAGGAATTGGATTGTCTGTTATATGAGAGAAATAAGGAGCTCTGAAATCTATGACCTCTAGGCATGAGTGGGAGATATCAGTGGTAGGGATAGGGAAGAGAGTGACTGGGTTAAGGGTAGCACTTCTAGAGAGTGTGATATGGGGGACTTGTATGAGTGATAGATGAACAGCCTGCAGTCTGGACTGGGATAGAAAATGGGAAGCTTTGTTGGAAGATCAGTTCCTGAATAGAGAGAGGGGAGTAAATGGTCATTGGTTGGGAAAAGGCAATTTCTGGCTTTCTTGAACTAAGAGTGCAGCTGCTCCAAAAGCTCTGAGACAAATTGGTCATCCTTGGACCATCGGGTCCAACTGCCTATAAAAGTAAATGACTAATCTTAGAACTGGTTCTGATTTCTGTCTCAGGAGGCCCAATGCAATTCCCTTTCTTTCATCTGTAAAGAGGATGAAAGGCTTGGAAAGATTGGGAAGGGAAAGGGCTGGCACCGAGATTAAAGCCTGCTTTAGGTTGTTAAATGAGGTCTTAATACTGTGGGTAGGGTCAATTGGCTCATTCAGGGAGCCCTTAGCTACCTCGTACAAAGGATTGGTGATGATGCCACAGCTTGGTATCCACAATCTAAAGTATGCTGCTAGTCCTAAAAAGGAAAGAATTTCTTGCTCGGTTTTAGGTAAGGGCATACGATGCTTATGGTCCAAAGTATCGGCTCATTTTGGGGGACTTAGAAAAAATCCTAAGTAAGTAACCTTGGATATGGAGAGCTGAGCTTTCTGCTCTATAAGAGACACAATATCCCTTCTGGCCAAGAAAATTTAGGAGAACAACAGTATGCTGTTGGGATGGCTCTAGTGATGGACTGCAGAGTAAAAGGTCTTCTATATACTGGAGGAGGGCACTAAGGGTCAGGCCTAAGTTCTGGAGATCAGATGCCAAGGCATGCCCAAAAAGTAAAGGGCTGTCCCTGAAACCCTGAGGTAAGACTGTCCATGTAAGCTGCCGAGAAGAGTTACTATCTGGATTCATCCACATGAAAGCAAATAGGTCCTGCAATTCTGCTGCTAAGGGAATTGTGAAGAAAGCATCTTTGAGGTCCAGGATGTTATAGTGGGTTATGTTGGTGGGGACCAAGGAGAGTAAAGTGTAAGGATTCTGGACAACTGGATGAAGGAGGTTGACTGCCTGGTTTATGGCTTGGAGGTCCTGTACTAATGGGTAAAAGCAGTTGGTTTCCTGACCAGGAGGATGGGAGTGTTATATGGGAAGGTAGGGGGGCGCAGGGGGCCATCTTGTCAGAGTCCAGTGATGGTAGGCTACAGGCCTCTCTGTCCCTCTAGTAGGATGGGATATTGCACCTTACATGGAGAGGGGGAGGAATCCTTTAGGGTTATAACAACTGGTTGATGGTGAGTAGCAACCAAGGGAGTGGAAGTGTCCCAGACTTTAGGGTCTACTACATAGGGGCCTATGGGAGAATTGTGTATGCTGTGTTTCCCAGGCACAGCAAAGAGAAAAAGGAATGCCAAATCTGTTGAGGAGTCTGGATTACCTGGAGATAAGGGAGAAATGGTGAGGGAAGCCAGGAATTTTGAGAGGATATCCCTTCCTAAGAGCTGTGTCGGGCAACTGGGAATAACAAGGAAGGAGTGTGTGAAAGGGGTGTTATAAATAGTGCAATGTAAGGAGGGAGTAGCTAGTGGTTTTGAGATAAGGTCATGGATCCCCATAATAGAGACAGAGGATGGGACAAAAGCCCCATTAAATTCTGGAAGCAGAGAAAAGGAGATTGGCTTACCTGCTACTGCCATAATTACCTCTGGCTCCATCACTGTGATGGTCTTCGAGGGCCCCGGGCACTTTTAGTCTTCCTCGGCCAGGCCAAGAAGGACGGGCAGCTCTAAACCAGACTTGGGAGGACCCCTTTTTGGAGAGGATGCCATTGCACCTTGAGAGACACAGGGGCAGCCCAACTTCCAGTGGCCCTCCTCTATGCACGTTGGACAGAGTCCAGGTGGGGTTCTTGGGTTTGGGCAGGATTTGGGCGCAATACCCTTCTTTCTTGCATTTAAAGCAGGGCCCTGGAGGAGGCATTGCACTCGCCTTCCCCCTAGGATTTGTGGCATGCTTAGTAGAGCCTTGCAGGGCAGTAGCCAGGAGCTGAAAGGTCTCCCACTGTGCCTCAGCCTTAGCCTGATCCCACTTTTGTTTTTCTAATTTTTGCTCCTAGTCTCTTATTGAAAACCTTGAAGGCAGTGTTAAGAAATTCTCTTTGGGGAGGGTCTGTGGGCCTGTGCCTAATTTCTGAAGTTTTCTGTGAATGTCAGGGGCCTATTGGGAAATAAAATGCATGTTAAGCAGGAGAATTCCCTCTGGTGAGGTTGGATTGAGGGTCCTATAAGTTTGTAGGGCATTTGTAAGGTGGGTGAGAAAGAAGGCTGGATTTTCATTGAGACCCTGAGTAACTTCTTTAATTTTATCATAATTGATGTCCTTGTTTCAAACCTTTTTAAGGCTCGCTATAAGGCATTTAATCATATGGTTAAGGGACTGTGTACCTGGGGAGTCTTGTGGAAATTGATAATTCCAGTGGAAGTCTTCTCTGGGAACCACTTCAGTTCCAGTGGATTTTGTATTATCTTGGCGATGGAGCTCGTGCATGGGCATGGGCTTGGGTTGCCAGCTAAACTTGCTCCTTTTCTTCAGGGGTCAAGGAAGAAGTAAGAATTATATAAATGTCATGCCAGGTGAAGTCATAGGACTGGGCGACATATTCAAATTCCATAGCATAAGCTGTTGGGTCGGTAGAGTAAGATCCTAGGCAGCATTCAATCTGAGAGAGGTCAGTGGTAGAAAAGGGAACATGGACCCTCACTATGCCCTCGGCACCCGCCACTTCTTGAAGAGGCAGAAGAGGGGCCAGAGCATGTAGCTGGGAAGGAGGTTGGGTGTGGGGAAGGGAGAGGGGATTGGGATGCCCTGGATCATCTAAGGCTTGAGGCTGGCCTTCATAAGGTGGAGGACCAGGGAGGGGTCCTGGGGGAAGGTGTGGTGGGTCTTGGAGAAGAGTCATCTGCTGGGTGGAAAGGAGTATCATCCGGAAGGGACAGCACTGGCAGGGATTTAGGAGTGTGCTGAGAGGAATGAAGTAGAAAGACTTGATATAGCATGCTAAACTTCCAGAGAGCGGGGCAATTTCAAAGAAGAAGGAAGGCCTCGATATAGGGAACCTCCAGCCACTTCTTGGTGTGGTGACAGTAATTATTCTGATCAGTAAGAATACTGAAATAAAAAGTTCCAGTTTCAGGCCGCAAGGACTCATCATAGAGCTTGTACTGGGGCCAAGTTGTGTTGCAGTAAAAGATGAGTTGCTTGGGTATGATGTCTGGCACAAGGCCAAGATGATCAAGATTTTTTTAGAGGGCAACCTAAGGGGGAGCGCTTAAGCGAGGCAGATTGTTGATTACTCATAATAAGGATGAAAAACAGCCAAATATGAAGAAGTGTCAAGAGAGTAGGAAACTGTTCCTGAAGGTGAGAGGTGTCCCTGTCTTCGTTGAGACCAAACACTGGAAAAGGGAGTGAGTCTGCTGACTCTCCAGGGCGTCCCTCGAGAACTTAAAAGGGAGGAGAGCCAATCAGAGGCTTGGGAAAAATAGAAACCTACTCAGGACAGAATTCGAATGCCAGAGTGGGCAGCCAGGAAGTGGAAAAGTCCCTCAGGTTCCCCTCTGTGTGTCCCGGGTTTCGGCACCAGTATGTTAGGTCAATGCTGAGAGGAACCAGGCAGAGAAGCACTCTGAGAGGTTTTAGAAAATTTTATTGAAGCATTCTCTCACAGTGGGCTGAGTGCATCAGTATGGTGTCAGCAACAAAAGTGGAGTTAGGCTTTCTTTTATAGGGACTTAAGGTAGGGTATAATGCGTGGCCACTGTTGCATCTGCCAGCCGTGAAGAACTGTCAGAATGTCTTTGAGGATAACAGGATGTTTTGCAGGTGCAGCCTTGATCAAGCAGAATGGTCAGGCCCTATCTTTGCTTAGAAGTGGGCTTGCCTGCATCAATGGCCCAAAACTCTAGAGAAAAACATGCTTGGACGGAAGATGTTAAATAAAGCTTATTGGGTAAAACAGGCCATAGGTAAACCATCCTAACATAAATAATTATGAGATCAGGCTTATGAAACTTTTTTAAAGGTTTTCAAAAAAGAGGGATAGGAATTTTTTCTTTGTTTTTTTCAGTAACTTTTATAAATGCAAGGGACAAATGTGAATTTGAAAGTTTACATTTTTTAAATATATATTTTAATGTGATAGTAGGAGTTGTGCTGGACTTGGCCAACAACTTTAGGGAGAGAACTGGCTTTAATACAGTGTGCCTGAAAAGTAACCCCACTCTTCTCAGTCCCGGAATGTTGCAAAAGATGGTAGTTCCTGTGGCTCAAAGATGGAACAGAGGAGGCAGGAGCTATATACCCCCAAGCATGCTGCAGGCAATATGACGGCCCATTTGGAAAGGGATTGCTGGAAAAGATCAGTGGCAGGTGTCAAAGAGAGGGTGATCTTTTTTGCTGAGGGTGTCCTTTAGAAAGAACTAGGGTCAGGCTGATTATACATATAAGTAATCTAAATAAAGCAAGAGACAGGGGTAGGGAGAAAAAAGAAAGGAAAGAGGAGACAAAGAAGAAACAAAATTTAAAAAAAGAAAGCATGGAGGAAAAAGCAACAGAAAGAAGAAACGAAACATAAAATCATTGAAAGTTTTAATCTATTTTAGCAGTTAAAGACTCTGATAAATTCTGTAATATAAAAGTTTATTTTTTTCATCCTTAATGTGGTAATTAATTTAAACAGGAAATCCATTTTTTATGGAAAATCTTTTCAATAATAGAAAAGCTTTGGGGAATGCTGGTGTGGACATGTAGTGAACAGCTTTAGTAGAAAAAAAACAGAAACCATGCGAGAATGTTCAGATTAAGTGATTCTTAGGAATACTTTTTGGGTTATTTCAATTCTATGATTAGAACAAATTTATAGCCCAATATTTACATTTTGGAAAGCTTGTGTATTACACCCACTCCTGTTCTACTTAAATAGTCTTATTTCTATTCTTTACTTATACATGAACATACCATGTCTATGATTAATAAAAAATGTGTATGTGTTCATTTATTAAGCACAGATGTATACTTTCCAGTATATAAAGAAAAAGACCTTTTATGAAAAAGCATTAGTAAAAATTAAAGCCAAACTTGTGCTTGGCAAAGGCGGGTGTTCCGTGAGGATTAAATGATTTGCTTCTTTCTTCTAGGTAACTTAATAGAGTCTATATGTGTGTATTAGGGCAACAGAAATATTTATCCAAGGAAATATTAAGTGCTTCCAGTAACTTTGTTTGCTCAGTTGCCCTGGTGTTCCATGCTCAAACGAAATTATTGCCAAGACGTGCATTTTGTTAGTTCCACAATTCACCCAGACCATGCGGACAAAAGTACATTTTTTTCCACCTTTCCTGTATATATGAAATGTTTTATTCATACTTAGTCCCTTATAGTGTTTCTTCAGTTTGTGAGGATTAAAACGAATATAGCAATTAATCATTATATCTTGCATTTTCCATTAGTTTCAACTCCTTTCTATCAAGTCCTCTCAACTATGCTTAATTCTAATACTACAAAGAATATTTGAAAAATAGAAATAAGATGACAGACTATGATTTGTTCATAACGTGCTGATGAGAGGAGAGAAGGATTGCATATGAGGGGGAGGACCAACTCTTAAATAGATCAGAGAACTTATATGCATAACCAATGGACACAGACAATAGTGTGGAGAAGGCCTGGGGTGAGGGGAGGGATGTCAGGTGGAGATCAATAGGGGGAAATGGGGACATCTGTAATACTTTCAATAATAAAAATTAATTTAAAAAAAATAAAACAGAGCTTGTTAATGTCCTATATCACTCTTAGCCAGTAGTCTGCAGATGTATCAGGAAGAACTCAATTTTCACTTTCAAATACCTGACTTTGAACGGAATAATATGCAAATAGTGTGTTAAGAAAAGTTCTTCTTTGAATTATAAAATTTTGTATCCTGCTACCTTGCTGAATTCATTTATTAAATCTAGTAGCTTTTGTGGAGTCTTTAGGGTTTTCTGTGTACAATATCATGTCATTTGCAAATAATGACAGTTTTACTTCCTCCTTTCCAATTTGGATACCATTTATGTTTTCTTTCTGTCTGATCACTGAGGCTAGGACTTCCAGTGCTGTGTTGAATAAGAGTGGTGAAAGTGGACATCCCTGTCGTGTTCCTGTTCATAGGGGAAATGTTTTTAGATTTTCTCCACTGAGTATGATGTTGGCTGTAGGTCTGTCATATATGGCTTTATTATATTGAGGTGTGTACTCTCTATTCCTACTTTGCTGAGAGTTTTTATCAAAAATGGGTCTTGGATTTTGTCCAATGTTTTTTCTGCATCTATTGATATGATGATGTGATTTTTGTCTTTCAGTTTGTTTATGTGATGTATCACAATTATTGATTTGTGAATATCGTACCAGCCTTGCATCCCTGGAATAAATCCCACTCGGTCATGGTGTACGATCTTTTTAATATATTGTTGGATCTGATTTGCTAATATTTTGTTGAGGATATTAGCATCTATGTTCATCAGGGATATTGGCCTGTAATTCTCTTTTTTATTGTGTCTTCATCTCGTTTTGGAATTAGGGTAATGCTGGCCTCATAAAATCATCTTGGAAGGTTTCCTTACTCTTGGATTTTTTGGAATAGTTTGAGGAGGTTGGGTGTTAGTTCTTCTTTGAATGTTTGGTAAAACTCCCCTGTGACACTGTCCGGACCAGGGCTTTTGTGGTCTGGGAGTGTTTTGATAATCGCTTCAACTTCATCAATAGTTATCAGCCTATATAGGTTTTCTGATTTTTCTTGATTGAGTTTTGGAAGGTTGTATTTTTCTAGGAATTTGTACACCTCATCCAGGTTGTCCAGCTTGGTGGCATATAGTTGTTCATAGTATTTTCTTACAATCCATTGTATTTCTGTTGGGTCAGTTGTTACTTTACCTCTTTTGTTTCTGATGTTGTTTATTTGCGTCCACTCTGTTTCTTGATGAGTCTGGCTAAAGGTTCATCAATCTTGTTTACCTTTTCAAAAAACCAGCTCTTCATTTCATTGATCTTTTCTATTGTTTCTTTCATCTCTGTGTCATTTCATTCCTCTCTGATCCTTATTATTTCCTTCCTTCTACCTATGCTGGGCTTTGCTTGTTGTTCTCTTTGTATGTCTTTAAGTTGAATGGTTAGAGAGTTTATTAGTTTTTCTTGTTCTTTGAGGTACACCTGTAGTGCTAGGAACTTCCCTCTCAGGACTACTATCACTGTGTCCCATAGATTTGTGGTGGTTGTGTGTTCATTTTCATTTGCTTCTCGGAAGTTTTTATTTATTCCTTTATCTTTTTGGCAACCCATTCATTGTATAAAAACATGCTGTTTATCTTGCATGTGTTTGAATGTTTTTTAGTGTTTCTATTGTAGTTGATTTCTAATTTTATGCCATTGAGGTATGTGAAGATGCTTGATATGTTTTCAGTCTACTTGAACTTATAGAGACTTGTTTTGTGTTCATATATGTGGTCTATCTTTGAGAAGGTCCAGTGTGCACTTCAGAAGAATGTTTATTCTGAAGCTTTGGGTTGAAATGTTCTGTAAATGTCAATTAAATCCATCTGATTTAGTATGTCATTTAGGGTGACTATTTCCATGTTGATTTTTTCTGGAAGACCTATCCAGGGAAGTCAGTGGGGCGTTAAAACCCCCTAGTATGACTGTATTACTGTTGATCTCTCCCTTAGAGTCCTCCATAGTTTTTTCATTAAATGTAGGTATTCCTACATTGGGTGCATGTATGTTTATCTGGGTTATATCCTGTTGTTGGATTGATCCTTTTTTTATTATGCATTGATCTTTCTTCTCTCTTATTATGGTCTTCATTTTGAAGTCTATTTTGTCAGATATGAGTATTGCTATCCACCTTTTTTTTTTAAATTTACGTTTGCATGGAAAAATTTTTCCATCCCTTCACTCTCATCCTGTATGAGTCTTTTTTTCTGAGGTGGGTCTCTTGTAGACAACATATATATGGGTCATGTTTTCTTATTCACTCAGCCACCCTATGTCTTTTTAATGGAGCATTTAATCCATTTACATTTCAAGTTATTAATAATAGATACTTATCTATTGCCATTTTAATTCTTTATGCCTATGTTTATTTCTACCTCTAATTACAGCAGTCCCTTTAACATTTCCTGCAATGCAGGTTTGGTGGTAATAATCTCCTTAAGCCTGTATTTTGTCTCGAAAGCTCTTTATTTCACCATCTATTTTGAATGATAGCCTTACTGGATAGATTAGTTTTGGTTTCTGATCCTTGTTTTGCATTACCTTAAATACTTCATGCCATTCCCTTCTGGCCTGTAGAATTTCTGATGAGAAATCATCTGACAGCAGTCTGTTTAACCTTTCCTGTAATGCTAGTTGTGTAGTGATAAAGTCTTTTAGCCATTTTTTGTCTGTGAAGCTCTTTATTTCACCATCTATCTTGATTGACAATCTTGCTGGATAGAGTATTCTTGGTTTGAAATCCTTGTTTTGCATTACCTTGAATGCTTCATGCCATTCCCTTCTAACTGGTAGGGTTTCTGGTGAGAAGTCAGCTAATAGCCTTATGGGAGCTCCTTTGTAGGTAACAAATTGCTGTTCTCTTGCTGCCTTTAAGATGCTCTCTTTGATTTTGATTTTTTGGCATTTTAATTATGATCTGCTTGAGTTGGGCCTCTTTGGATTCTTCTTGCTTGGGACTCTCTATGCCTCCTGAACTTGTGTGACTTTTTCCTTGACCAGGTTAGGGACGTTTTCTGCCATTATTTCATCAAACAAATTCTATCTTGCTTTTTTCTTCCCCTTCTGTAATTCCTATGATGTGAATATTGTTATGTTTCATTTTGTCCCACAGCTCCCTTAGAATGTCCTCTAGTTTTTTAAATGTTTTTGTGTGTGTTTTTTTTGGAACTCTGGTTGAGTGATTTTTTTCTACCCTGTCTTCTAATTCATTAATCCAGTCCTCAGCTTTCTCTAATCTGCTGTTTATTTCTTCCAATGTAGGCTTTATTTCTGCTATGTCATTCTTCATAGTTTCTATATCTTTTTTCATGCTGTTGAGCATCCTTACAATCAGTAATCTGAACTCTATATCTGAGAAATTGCTTATCTCCATTTCATTTAGCTCTTTTTCTGGAGACTTCTCTTGTTCATTCATTTGGGGCTTTATTTTTTCTCCCCTTTTTGGTTGTCTGTCTGGGTTTGTTTCTATGTATTAGGTAAATCTGCTAGGACTCTCAGTCTTTTTGTAGGGTCTCTGGTGCAGGCCAATGATAGGCACTGTTTATGACTGACCTTGAGTAACCTGCTTGGAACGGCCAACAACCTACAGTTTGAGGTCCCCTCTTCTGGTGCTGGGGTTGTTTGGATAGGACCAAGATGCACATCAAAGTCTTCTTTTCCAAGACTCAGCTCCAGAAGCAGATCAGGCAAAGACTCAAAGCACTCTGAGGTCTGCCTCTACCTGCAGGGTGATTAATCTGATTCTCTTAATGAGCCTCAGGCTGTAGAAACTCCACAGGGTAGGTTTTCCAGCAGGATGCTGCAATTGCTCAGGCAAAAGCTGCTTTGAAAGTAAATGTCTGCCTCTGAAAGATGTCCTCTGCATTATGAGGGAATAAGTCAGCACAGGAATCCAAATGGCTGCCCTCTGAGCTTTATCTCCAGAGCCCACAACCCTAGGTTATCCTCACACAACTCCAGTCCACTCTCCCTTCCCTCTGCTGAAAGCCTAAGGTGAGTGACGGCACACGAAAGTTTCTGCCTTGGCTGTTTAAGAGGATACCTGGATTGCCAGCAGTGTCTCCCTGGCAGACAAAAATCTCGCTGTTTTTCACAGCTAGATGTTCTATGGGTGCCTATCTCAGTTCTGGTGCTCTTGGCTGGGAATCCCAGCCTGGGATTTAGATCCTAGAGTCCTCAGAGGGAACCTCCACAGCTGAGCTATCCCTCCAGACCTTAAGCTGCTGCCTTGGGAGCCCAGCCAGCCCTCTTTCACCTCTGAACTTCCTACAGTGTCTATGTGGTCTCCTCTCTTCATCCTTGGTTATGAAGACACTTTCCAGCTAGTCTTCAGTACCAGTTGAATATTCATGATGGATTTTTCTGTATTTTAGTTGTAATTTCAGTTTAGTCCTAGGATAGTGTCAGTATAGATTGCACTCAACCCACTGCCATCTTGATCCTCCCTCTCATTTTGTTTTTTTGTATTCAGAAACTTTTTACTTTCATATGGTCCCATTTTATTTTTTTTCTTTCTTTCTCTTGTCTTAGGACATGTATCAGTGAAAATACTGCTGTGTGAGATGTCTGAGATTTTACTGCCTACATTTTCTTCTAAGATTTTTATGGGTTAGTGATTTACATCTAAGCTTTTAGTCCACTTTGAGTTTATTGTTGTGTATGGTGTAATTTGGTGGTCTAATTTCATTTTTCTGCATGTACCTGTCCAATTTTCCCAATGCCATTTATTGAAGACTGACTTTACTTCCTTATGTCCTCTTGCCTCCCTTGTCAAATATTAATTGACCATAATGGCTTGGGTTGATTTCTGGGATCTCATTTCTGTTCCATTGATCTATATGCCTGTTCTTGTGCAAGTCCCAGGCTGTTTTGATTACAATTGCTTTGTGATATTTGATATTCTGCATTGTGATTTCGTCAACATTGTTCTTCTTTCTCAAGTTTGCTGAGGTTACTCAGTGTGTTTTTTTTCATCCATATAAATTTTTGGAATATTTGTTGTAGATCTGTAATATATGCCATTGGTATTCTAATAAGAATTGCATTGAATCTATAAATTACTTTGGGTAAGATGGGCTTTTTAATGATGTTAATTCTTCCAGTCCATGAACAAGGCTTATGCTTTTACTTATTGTATGTTCCTTAATTTCTTTATTCAATGTCCCATGGTTTTCCAAGTATAGATTTTTATATATATATATATATCTTTATTGATTTCAGAGAGAGGAAAAGAGAGCGAGAGAGAGAGATAGAAACATCAGTGATGACAGAGTTATTGATCGGCTGCCTCCTGCACGCCCCCGACTGAGGATCAAGCCCACAACCTGGGCATGTGCCCTGACCAGTAATCGAACCCTGATCACCTGGATCCTAGGTCGACGCTCAACCACTGAGCCACACCCGGCTGTGCCCAAGTATAGATTTTTTAACTCCTTGGGTAAATTTATTCCTAGGTACTTATTTTTTGTTGCAATAGTAATGTTTTTGTTTTATTAATCCCCCTTTCTGAGAGTTCATTATTGATGTATAAAAGTGGCATCGATTTCTGGATATTGATTTTGTAGCCTGCAAATTTGCCAGATTCATTTATTGGATCTAGTAGCTTTTTGTGTAGTCTCTAGGGTTTTCTATATAAAATATCATGTCATCTGCAAATAATAACAGTTTTACATAATCCTTTCCAAATTGGATGCCTTTATGTTTTCTTCTTGTCTGATTGCTGTGGCAAGGACTTCCAGTACTATTTTGAATAAGAGTGGTGAAAGCAGCATCTCTGTTCTTTTTTTTGATCTTAAGGGAAACATTTTATAATTTGCCCACAGAGTATGATATTGGCTGCAGGTTTTTCATGTAAAGCTTTTATTATGTTGAGGTATGATCCCTTTATTCCTACTGTGTTAAGAGTTTTTATCACAAATGGGTACTGGATTTTGCAGAATGCATTTATTGTGCATCTTTTGATATAATCATGTGATTTTTATCTTTCGTTTTGCTTATGTGATGTATCAAATTTATTTGTGAGTATTGAACAATACTTGCATCCCCAGAATAAATCCCATTTGGTCCTGGTGTATGACCTTTTTAATGTATTGCTGGATCTGATTTGATAATATTGTGTTGAGGATATTAGCATCTATGTTCATCAGAGATATTAGCCTATGATTTTCTTTTTGTTTAGTATCTTTATCTGGTTTTGGAGTTAGGATAATGCTCTCCTTATAAAAAGGGCTTGGAAGTCTTCTTTCCTCTTGAGTTTTTTCATATGGTTTGATGAGGATAGATTTTAGTTCTTTTAATGTTTGGTTAAACTTACCCGGGAAGCCTTCCTCTTGGGAATTTTTTTTGGCTGGGAGTTTTTTTTTTGTTTTGGGGTTTTTTTTTTCTGCTTCAATTTCATTAATTGTTATTGTTTTTTCTGGTTTCTGATTCTTCCTCATTGAGATTTGGAAGGTTGTATGTTTCTATGAATTTATCCATTTCACCTGGGTTGTCCAAAGTGTTTGCATATAGTTGTTCTTAGTTTTTTCTTTAATTCCTCTGTATTTCTGTCAGTCAGTTGTTACTTCACCTCTTTTATTTCTGATTTTATTTATTTGGGTGATCTCTATTTGTTTCTTGATTAGTTTGGTTAAAGGCCCTTCAATCTTGTTTATCTTTTCAAAGAACCAGCTCTTGGTTTCATTGATCTTCTGTATTTTTTTTTTTCTGTATCTATGTCATTTATTTCTGCTATGATCATTATTATTTCCTTCCTTCTACTTACTCTGGGCTTTTCTTATTGTACTTCTTCTAGTTCTTTTAGTTGTATGGCTAGATTGTTTATTTGAGATTTTTCTTGTTTCTTGAGGTAAGGCTGTGAACTTCCCTCTCAGAACTAATTTTTTCAGTATCACATAGATTTTAGGTTGTTGTGTGTTCATTTTCATTTGTTTCCCAGAAGTTTTTGATTTCTTCCTTGATCTCATTGTTAAACCTCTTCACCATTTAATATCATACTGTTTAGCCTCCATGTATGTGACTGTTTCTGAGTTTATTGTAATTGGTTTCTAATTCCATACCACTGTTATCTGAGAATATGTTATATATGATTTCAACCTTTTTGAATTTGTTAAAACTTATTTTGTGTCCATCTTTGAGAATGTTCCATGTGTACTTGAGAAGAATATATATTCTGAAGCTTTGGGATTAAATGTTTTGTAAATATCAATTACATCCATCTGATCTAGTGTGTCATTTAGGGTCACTGTTTCCATGTTGATTTTTTGACTTAAAGATCTATCCAGTGATGTCAGTGGAGTGTTAATGTCACCTACTATGACTTTATTGCTGTCCATCTCACCTTCAAATTCCTCCAAGATTTTTTTTTAAATATATGTTTAGGTGTTACCAATTTGGGTGAATGTTTGTTTACCAGTATTATATCCTCTTGTATTGATCCCTTTAGTATTATGTACTGACCTTCTTTGTCTCTTTTATGGCCTTTGTTTTGTAATCTGTCTTGTCACATATAAGTATTGCTATCCCAGCTTTGTTTTCATTTCCATTTGCATTGAAAAATTTATTTCCATCCCTTCACTTTCATTCCGAGTGAGTCTTTTGTTTTGAGATTGGTCTCTGGTAGACAGGATATGCGTGGATTATGTTGTTTTTGTTGAGTCAGCTACTTTATGTCTTTTAATTGTAGCATTTATCCCATTTACATTTAAGTTTATTATTGATATATATTTATTTATTGCCATCTTTATTCTTTATCCCTATGTTCCTCTCTCTCTCTCCTCCCTCTCTCTCTTTCTCTTCCTCTTCCTCTTCCTCTCTCTCTCCTTCATCTTCTTTTTCCAGAAGTCTCTAACATTTTTGCAATGCTGGTTTGGTGGTTGTAAACCCCTTTAACCTTTTTATGTCTGGGAAGCTCTTTATTTCATCTTCAATTTTGAAAGATAACCCTGTTGCATAGAGGAGTCTTGGCTTCAGATTCTTTATTTTCATTACATGCCAATCCCTTCTGGCCTGTAGTGTTTCTGTTGAGAGACCAGCTGACAACCTTATGGCAACTCCCTTGCAGGTAACTGACTGTCTCTCTCTTGCTGCCCTTAAGGTTCTCTCTTTGACTTTAATCTTTGCCATTTTAATTATGGTGTGTATTGGTTTAGGTCTCTGGGTTTATTTTGATTGGGAATTCTGTGCTTCTTGAATTTGTGTGACTTTTTTCTTCACCACATTAGGGAAGTTTTATGTCATTATTTGTTCAAAGAGGCTCTCTGTCCCTTGCTCAGTATCTTTCTCTCTGGTATCCCTAAGATATTAATGTTGTTACATTTCATGTTGTCCCAAAGTCCTTTAAACTATCTTCATACTTTTTAATGATTTTTTTTTCATTTTGCTTCTCTGATTGACTGATTATTTCTACTTTGTTTTCTCATTTCCTGATCAGATTCTCTGCTTCCTCTAACCTACTATTTATTCCTTCAAGTGTATTCTTTATTTCAGATATGTCATTCTTCATTTTTGACCTTTTTTTTTTCATCACTTATATGTCCTTTTTCATGCTGTTGAGCATATTTGAATCCATCACTTTATACTCTGTTTCTGATAAATTGCTTGCCCCATTTCATTTAGCTCTTTCTCTAAAAATTCTTCCTGTTGTTTCATTTGGGACCTGTTTCTTTGTTTTCCCATTTTTGCTGTTTCTTTGTGTTTGTTTCTATGTATTGGATACAACTGCTATGACTCCCAGTCTTGGTGGGGTGGCCTTCTGTAGTGGGTGTCTTGTGAGACCCAGTGGTATAGTTTCTTTGATCTTCTGAGCTGGGTGGGCATTCAGGAATGTCCTTTGTGTGAGTTATGTGGACCCTCCTGTTGTAAATGGGTCTTGATTGCTCTTGTTCTGTTCGTGGATGGACTCAGCCATAGGTCTGGCTGACTGTGAAGCCCCAACCACATCATGCCAACTTTTACACAGGTACTGACAAAGCAAAACAAGGCCAAATTGAAAACAAAGCCAGAACGACAAAAAGAACAACAAAAAGAATTTTTAAAATAGAATACTCAAAGACAAGAGACCAAAAGAATTAGAGAAGACAAAAGAGGAGCAAAAAAGAGAATATGAAAGAAAAGATGGGAGAAAAAGAAAAAGAATTAAAAAAAAAGAAAAATAATAAATGAAATAATAATAATTAAAAATAATATTAATGAATAAAGTGAAATATAGAATGGAAAAAGAAAATGGAAAGAAAAATAAATCAAAAGAAAAAAGAAAAGAGAAAGAAAAATAGAATAATAAAAGGAAAAAGAAATAAGAGATACAAAAGAAAATAGAGAAGAAATAAAACAATTTTAAAAAGAAAAGGAAAAAAAAGATTTAAAAAATATATAAATACATAAAGTTTGCTTCTGCAGATTTTTATGCCAGCTGTAATTACACTTTGGACCTGCTATTTGTGGAACCTACTAGATTTTGCTCCACTGTGTCCCAGTCTGGCTACTTGGTGTGCCAGTCTCTAAGCCTCCCGGGAGGTTCTCTGGTGCAAGCCAATGCCATTCGCTGTCCCTTGCTGTCCCTCAGCAATCTCACTGAAGCTCAGCTGAGTGGAGTCCCAAGTAGACTGCGAGCAGTCTCCTCCAGAGCTCAAAGGCTGGCTCTGACTTGGGTCTTGTGTGTTGAATGTCCTTGCTCTGAGCTCCTCTCTCCCCCCTCCTGGACTGCAGTTTGCATGGGTATCTGGAACCTGGCCAGGGTGGTTTAAACATACTCACATTGTCAGTGGTGCCCATACCCTGTAGGAGGGTGAGCAGGCACTGCCTCTCCTTCCCAGGGCTGCACCAGCTGAACTCACTGTGAATCTCCTCTCCTTTCCCATAATGCACTGAAGAGCTCAGCATACACCTGTCTGTCTCCCCAGAGAGAAACCCACCCAGGAGACAGAATCCCAATGCCTCAGCTCTGCCTGGCTCCCTGGCACCCCATGGCACTGCCTTTGTGTTCAAGATGGGCAAGACCAATCCTCTTTCCCAAGCCACACTGTCAGCCCCATCCAGATCTTTGTCCAAAGTTCTTTCAGAGAATAAAGGGACCCTTAGAGTCACTGCTGGGTGTACCGGTCAGACCCCCCCACCAGCTTGAATTTTGTCTTGTGGCCCCTCCTGCAGGCACAGATTGGAGCAAACTTCCCAGGCTGGTGTAACAAAGAAATTGTTCTTTGCCTGGGATGGTACAGTCTGAGTCTCCCAGGTGGACTGAATCCCTATTGATTCCTACCGCCTGATGCTACCTGGACTCCCCTTTCCTTCTCTGTTGCTATTGATTGGGGATACTGGCCTGGGGCTGAGACCCCATGCTTCCAGGGGGCAGGTGTTCTGCTGCTGCAATATCCCTCTGGCTTCCCAGCCACACACCTGGGTGAGTTGGTTCACCCTCTCTCCATTTCCTCTTGTCCTTCCTCCATATTCTATGCTCTCAATATTTCTGATCAGCTACATTTCAACTGTTTTTTCAAGGCAATTGCTCTGAAGTTTAGCCATATGGCAGGTCTGGTGTTGGAAGCAAGCAAACAGAGCTTCTAGCTACTCCACAGGCATCTTGGGATCGCTTATTTTTTTTCCTAAGTTCTACATTGGCCGCTGTTTCTGTGCTGCAATCTCTTTTCTTTTAGTTTTTCTTTCTCTTGTTTGTCCAGTAGAGGATATAGAACATAATGCCTGGGAGAATTAGATAATCCTGTTAGACATCAAAAGGACCTTTTTGCCTATCTCCAAATTTTGAAAGTTTTTCTTAACATCTGAATATTAGGAATGATAATGTCTACTTTCTGATTTGTTATAAGGTGTTTAAGAAAGTGTACATGAAAGTGTTTTGCTCTGAAAAGCATAGGGTAGGCTTATTTTTAATGCAAACAGAATTTTCCTAAGGTCCAAACAAAGGACTAAAACTTCTGCTACAGTCAAAACTACCCATGGGCATCCTTTAAACACACTGTACACTTTCTTACCAGGTTATATGATCTCTCTCCCACCTTACCTTTTCTTGAATTGCTTTCCCTTCTCTTCTCTGCTTAACAGATCTACCTAATGGGAAGTGTTCTCAGACGATTCCATCTGGAAGAGAAAACGTCATCTGAATTTATATAATGCTTATATAAAAAGAAGAAATGTCAATCCCAAAAAGAAATGTAGTGTGCAGGAAAAAAATAAAAATCTGGACCAGATAGTCAAACATTTCATCATTTACTAGATATGTAATATTGAATAAATTTACTGACCTCTTATAACTTCCTCTATCCTCATTCTTAAAATAAGTAAAGTCTATGCTACATGTCAAACATAGTGTCATGTTTGTGAAATGTTTTGTATATGACAATTGACTATACTTAGGTAAGGACTTTGCTTTATTTCCATGAAGTTCAGCTATGATGATTTACATACTGGTCATCCTAATATGATTTCATGTATGTTTTTCTTATTGCCTCAATCCAAATAAAAGTATATTTATTTTTTCTAGATGATAAAAGTAGTTAAGTGCTTATTATAGAAAATATTAAAAGTACATGGCAGTAAAAAATGAAATACAAGTATATGTTATACTTGTCACAGAAAATAACCACTAAACCAAGAAATAACCACTATTAACATTTTTATTTTTTGCCATATAAAGGGGTTGGCAAAAGTAGGTTTACAGTTGTTCATATGGAAAAATATATAATACAAGAATAAATAATAATACAAGAATAAACTCTGTGTTTCCTGTACTCACATCTATAAACCTACTTTTTCCCACTCCCGTATATTATAATTCATATATATATATATATATATATATATACACACACACACACACACACACACACACACACACACATACATACATACATATATATGTGTGTATCTTTCTATGCAGCTTGGTTCACTTATGAACATAACTTATAAATTATATTCTTTCCCAGCTCTATTTTGCTTCCTCAAAATAGCTATAGTATTTTGATTTCTCTTGTGTTTGGCAAGCACATAGCACAATGCTTTGAGTATAAAATGTTCAATAAGTGGGCTAATTCTGAGAATGACTTCAAGACTTTGTGATTGTTCAAATATAAAATTATTTAAAACAAAACTTCTGACTTTAAAGATAACTGTGTTCTTTTTAAAAAAAATTATTAAATTTATTGGGTTGACATTGGTTAATAAGATTATTCATTAACTAAAGCCTTTATATGTAACACTGAATCTTCCTTTTCCTTTTCCTTTCCATTTAGTTTGTTGCCCAGCCCAATTGTCAACAACTGCTTGCATCTCGCTGGTATGACGAGTTCCCAGGGTGGAGGAGAAGACACTGGGCAGTGAAGATGGTGACATGTTTCATAATAGGACTTCTTTTTCCTGTCTTCTCCCTGTGCTACCTTATAGCTCCTAAAAGCCCTCTTGGACTGTTCATCAGAAAGCCATTTATCAAGTTTATCTGTCATACAGCATCATATTTGACTTTCTTGTTTCTCCTGTTGCTTGCCTCTCAACACATCGACAGATCAGATTTGAACAGGCAAGGTCCACCACCAACCATCGTCGAGTGGATGATATTACCATGGGTCCTGGGTAAATGTGTTACTATAGAAAATATAAAAATGTGATACTGCAATGAAATTTTGTTGCTCAGAAAAGAATATTAATCAAAGTTTAGGACATAGAATGTTTAAAACAGATTCTCTTCATTGTAGCTCCTAGGGAGGGGTGGGGAATGTCTGGCCCTTGAAATCATTTGGTCTGGCCTTGCCAAGGCCTCACCAAAGAGAAGCAGTTCCAGCCATCACATTAGGGTTGAGCTAATTAAATGTTTGACCAAATATAGCAGGCTAATTTTTAAGTTGATAATTTTGTATAGCCTGAGAATGATTTTATAAATATCCAAATGGCCCTTGGTAGAAAAAAGGTCCCCCACTCCTGTGAGTCTAAGGCCTATTCCCCAAAGTTAAATAATTATTTTACAGCTGGGTTGACCCGCTCTTACATGCAGCCTATAAAATGTAACCTTAGGTTTTAAAATTCTATGTTTTAATGATTTCATGTCCCATGAATGTTTCTCTGAGATTTTGTTTGTATGTTTGTGTTTTAAAGCCTTGCAACATGTGTCATTGGCCATATATAAATAATTATTCTAATTTTCTAATAGATATGCATTCTAAAAGATAAGTACAAATTACTCTGCAGAATTAGTAATTCTGTTAATAAAATAACTGTAAACAGTCTTTAAAATCCGTTTAAGTTTATCTTAGAAATTATATATTAAATCAAAATAATAGTACATTTAACAATAGGGCATTCTTTAATTTCTATCTATTCATTTTATGGAAAGAGAAATGTTTTGGATCTGCAGCAAATTTTGGTAAGGTAGAAAATCTTAAAGTAGCTAGCAAAAACCCTGTTTTCCTTTCCTGTTGTTATTATAGACATGGTTAAGATTTACATTTTAATTATTCTTTCCTTTATCCCACTGTGGTTTTCTAAAAAATTACATTTTCTCAATTTTGCTAATTTTAAACCTCCATATTGTCATTTATTTATTTGTTTGTTTATTTATTTATTTATTTGAAAATGTGTGACAAATTTCATGATTTACAATCTCAGTTCGGTTTGAGTTAACTGTCAAAACTTCTGCCAGGAGTGTAAAATGAAAAAACAGGAAAAATACGACAGGACAGTGTCCGAAACTGAGATTAGATACACTTTTCAATTTTGAAGATTTAAATACTTTAAGTACTGACCATAAGAAAAGTTCATAAGCCCTGGTCAGGTGGCTCACTTGATTGGAGTCATTCTGTACACCAAAAGGTTGCGAGTTCAATTCCTGGTCAGGACACATACCTTGTGGGTTTCAACCCAGCTGGGGTGTGTGTCAGAGGCAACCAATCAGTGTTTCTCTCACATTGGTGTTTCTCTCTCTACTCCCTCCTCTCTCTGTCTCCCTTTCTCTATCTGTAAAAACAAAATTTATATATATATATATATATATATATATATATACACGCACACACACACACACACACACACACATACACACACTCAGGTGAGGATTAAAAAAAGTGCATAGGAACAAAATATGTTTTAACTTACTGGAAAGAAACTTCTTCTTAAGTGAACTTAAAGTAGAGTCTAAAGTATGAACACAAGATCTTTCCTTAAATTAGAAGGACTTTAGATAATTTGTGCCTTTCTGAGTAAAAAAAAATATGCCATTGCAGTTTATATTCAATATAAAATTACCCTGATTGTTTCTATTTCAATCGATTATCTCACATTAGGAATATATCCTGTATGGAGTTTTCTTTACAGAAAATTTATTGAGAACAATTCTTAAAGAGTGTAAGAAATTAAATTTCCCATTATTGAATATCTAAAACTCCTGATATCCCAACTAAAATACAAAATGTTGCATTCTGAAAAATGCTATAGATACAATACATCATAAGCACATATGTTATCCCTAGTATTTTCTATAGGAAATCAGTAAAAATATGTAGAGTATGTAGAGTTCTTATGCAGGACAATAGTGTTATAAAAGTAAAGAGAGAGCCCTAGCCGTTTTAGCTCAGTGGTTAGAATGTTGGACGAAGGACTGAAGGGTTCTGGGTTTGATTCCAGCCAAAGGCACATACCTCCATTGCAGGCTCAATCTCTGGCCCTGGTCAGCGCATGTGACGGAGGCAACCAATCAGTGTGCCTCTCACAGGGATCTCATTCTCTCTCTCTCTCTCTCCCTCTCTCTCCCCCGCTCCCTCCCTCCCTCTCCGTCTCTCTCCCTTCCACTCTCTCTGAAAAGCAATGGAAAGGATATCCTTGAGTGAGGATTAAAATAAATAAATAAATAAATAAATAAATAAATAAATAAATAAATAAATAAATTTATATATATAAAATAAAAAGTAAAGAGAGAAAGGAAAAGAAAACAAAAGAGAGGAAAAGTCCCTTACCCTTATAAAAACTAATTTTTATTGACAAAAGTGGATAATAAATAATAGGATATGTTGTTTAGTGCCAGAAAATGGTAAATAATATTAAAAATAGAAACTTCAAACTTTTAATAATTTGTTTGTCTTCTGCAGAAGTTGTAGCAGAATTTTCCAAAAAAGCTAGCTAGAAAAGTCATATCCAAGCCACAGCTGAATGGTTAAATATTGAATAAATTTAATTGTGAGAATTATAACTCAAGCCAAAAGAAATATCTGCTAAAGACAACATTTTTTAGATATCCTAACTTCAAGGACTTCATTTATCTGGGAATTTTTAGGATGAAAGGAGATTTTCTAAAATAAAAAATAAATAAAACCATATGAATAATTATCTTGCGTAAATAACATGGCATAAAATATCATGTTTAAATATCAGATAGATCTGTCAAAACAGTTTGTTCATCAAGCCTGGTAAATTGCGAGTGCCTCATACCTAAGACTGAGTTCTAACTGGTTTGTTAGACCCATGATTATAAAACGTATTATCTATGTTACTGGGCTCTTGTAGAAAAAGCAACCAATTTGAATACATACTCAGGTTCTACCACCAAGGGATTATTAAATTATGGACAGTAGCAACCTGTCAGAATTTTCAATATCTTTTTTTCTACTTTATCAAATTTATTGGGGTGACAATGGTTAATATGAACATATAGGTTTCAGGTGTGGGGTTCTATGTTACAAGATCTGTATATTGATTGCTTTGTGTGCCCACCACCCAAAGTCATATCTTCTCTGTCACCATATATTAAGACCCTCTTCACCCTCACCCCTTCACCCCTCTGGTAACCTCCACAATGCTGTTTGTGTTCATGAGTTTCAGTTTTATATACCATATATGAGTGAAATAATATAGTTCTTAGCTTTTTCTGATTATTTCACTTAGCATAATATTCTCAAGGTCCATCCATGTTGTTAAAAATGGTAGTATTTCATCCTTTCTTATGGCTGAGTAGTATTCCATTGCGTACATCTGCCACATTTTGTTTATCCAGTCCTCTATCACAGGACATTTTGTTTGATTCTATGTCTTGGCTACCATGAATAATGCTGCAATAAACGTAGGTTTGCATATATATTTGCAAATACATGTCTTTGAGTTTTCAGGTATATAGCCAGGAGAGGGATTGCTGGGTAATATGATAATTGCTGGTCATATGATAGCTCTATTCTTAATTTTTTGAGGAATTGCCAGACTGCTTTCCATAGTGGTTGTACCATTCTACATTCCCACAAGCAGCAAATGAGGGTTCCCTTTTCTCCAACACTTGTTATTGCCTGTCTTGTTGATAACAGCTACTCTAACAGGTGTGAGATGGTATCTCATTGTAGTTTTGATTTGCATTTCCCTAATTGCTAGTGAAGTTTAACATCCTTCTGTATGGCTGTTCATATGTCTTCTTGGGAGAGGGGTCTGTTCAGGTCCTCTGCCCACTTTTTGATTGGGTTGTTTGTTGTTGAGTTTTATGAGTTCTTTATATATTTTGAAAACTAAACCTTTGTCGGAACTACTGTTTGCAAATATCATCTCCCATCTGGTTGGCTGCCTGTTTGTTTTGTTGTCAGTTTCTTTTGCTGTGCAGAAGCTTTTTAGTTTGATATAATGCCATTCATTTATTTTCCCCTTTACTTCCCTTGACTTTGGGCTCAATTTCACAATATCTTTATTAATAAAATTAATAATTTAGCATGATGATTTCTTAAGTCCCATTGAGTGCCATTACTGCTGGGGAGCTATCATCATTAGAGCACAGAAAATTGGCCTATATTTTTATTGGACAAGTTGAAGAGGAAGATTAAAGACAACATGATTTAACCTTTTATCAAAAGTGTGATATAGAAAAAAAGGTATAATATGATTTGATGATTATATTAATGAGTCTTCTATATTTTCTCACTCTTTCCTACCTTTTGGTAAAGTAAGTATTCCCTCCATTGTAAGGATTTAGATATGTAATAGGACTGAACAACTTATGGAGAAGAGTATGGCTTATTAATGTGTCCCTCATCATGATGATATACATGATAGTTTGAAGCTCTGATGACAGACTGAAGCTTTGTGCATGGTTTTCTACAAAGTCTTCTTAAAACAGCTTATCTTTTCAACTCATGACCAAACCATGAGCTACTCATTGGGTAAAGAAATATTTTTTTATTCCTATTAAATTTACTTTCCTGCTACATTCAGAGAATGTTCCTCAGACCTATGATAGCATAATTTATGAAAAATAATTGTTTTTACGGCTTCCATTTTGTTTATCCTGACAAAGACTTTTATTTGTTTTATAAACTTATATTATGAATTTTCACTTTCAACCTGTATTGAAGGTTATGGACACATCTTTTCCCATCTGAGAGCCTTAAGAGTTCTTGCAGATGTTTGCTGTAAGAGTGAAATTTAGCATATAAGCAAAGAAATCTAAAACCCTTATACAGAAATCAAACTTATGATTTAGTCATTTTGAGATGACCAACATAAAAACCCATGGACACAGACAATAATTTGTGAAGTCCTGGGGTGGAGTGGGTGCTGGGTGGAAGAAGGCAGAGCAGATGGTAAATGGGAGACATTTGTAATGCTGTCAACAATAAAAAAATAAAAATGAATTTCAAAAACCATTAGAGATAATTCAGTTATAACTACCTAAATAGATAAGTAGGTAATGGACAGATAGACACAAATATACCTCCTGGCTGTCAAATTACCCATTTAAACTGGAATAATAAGTAAAACAATAGCTTTAACAAGCATGCATATGGACCTGTAACAGAGATATACTTTTAAAGTGTCTAGAAAGAGCCATTAGAAATACTAAATGATGAAATAAAAGGAGCCTGGTGTGAGATTAGAGACCTAGTTACATCTAAGTTCTACTGGACAAAGATTTTGAGGCTTTCAATTTATTTAGGGCTTGATTTTTAACATAAAATACTAAGAGTACAAAATGACTAAAATATTCATATGAGAAAGTCCGTTTTACGTAAAAGTTACATGCAAACTAAATATAGCATGTATATGCATAATATATACTATGAGAATTCATCTATATTATAGTAGCAGTTTTATCTCAAATAAATGTCATTTGTTTTTGGAGATAATGTGGAGTAAAACATGAAAATAAACCTTTTGGATACTAATTTTTTTTTATTGTTGACTCTTTACGGGTGTCCCCTATTCCCCCACCATTTGCCTCCCTCCACCCTGCTCCTACCCCACCTAAGCCCTTACCACAGTATTGTCTGTGTCCATGGGTTATGGATATATGCATACAAATTCTTTGGCTCATCTCTTCCCATCCTCCCCACACTCTTCTCATCTGAGATCTGTCAGTCTGTTCTAGTAATCCATACCTCTGGTCCTATTTTGTTCGTCAGTTTATTTTGTTCTTTAGATTCTACATATAAGTGAGATCATGTGATATTTGTATTTCTCGGACTGGCTAATTTCACTTAGCATAATAATCTCCAGGTCCATCCAATGCTGTCATGAAGGATAAGAGATCTTTATTTTTTTACAGCTGCATAGTATTCCATTGTGTATATGTACCACACAGCTTTTTTTATCCACTCATCTACTTATTGGCACTTGGGCTGTCTCCAGATCTTGGCTATTATAAATAGTGCTGCTACAAACATAGGGGTGCATTTATGCTTTCCAATTAGTGTTTTAGGATTCTTAGGATATACACCCAAAAATGAGGTTGCTGGGTCAAAAGGCAGTTCTATTTTAAATTTTTTGAGGAAACTCCATAACATTTTCCGTACTGGCTGTACTAGACAGCATTCCCACCAATGGTGTCCTATGGTGTCCATTTCTCCACATCCTTTGCAGCACTTGTTTGTTGATTTGTTTATAGTTGCCATTCTGACTAGTGTGAAGTGACATCTTATTGTAGTTTTTATTTACATCTCTCTGATGATTAGTGATCTTGAGCATTTTTTCATATGTCTATTGGCAATCTATATGTCCTTGGAGAAGTGTTGCCCATTTTTTAAAGGACTGTTTGTCTTCCTAGTGTTGAGTCATATAAATTCTTTATGTATTTTGGAGAGTACCCCTTTTCTGATGAATTATTTGTGAATATGTTCTTTCATATGATTTGTTCCCTTTTCATTTTGCTGATGGTTTCTTTTGCTGTTCAGAAGATTTTAAGTCTGATGTAGCCCCATTTGTTTATTTTTTCCTGTGTTTTCCTTTCCCTCAGAGATACATGTGCAAAAATATTGTTTCAAGAGATGTCTGAGATATGACCTATGTTTTCTTCCAAGAATTGTATGGTTTTATGACTTACATTTAAGTCTTTTATCCATTTTGAATTTATTCTTGTGTATGGTGTAAGTTGGTGGTATAGTTGCTTTTTTTAATGTTTCTGTCCAATATTCCAAACATCATTTTTTTTCTTTATTTTTAAAATTTTCTTATGTTTTTATTGATTTCAGACAGAGGAAGGGAGAGGAAGAGAGAGAGAGTAACATCAATGATGAGAGAGAGTCATTAATGGGCTGCCTCCTGCACAACCCTACTGGGGATCAAGCCTGAAGCCCTGGCATGTGCCCTGACTGGGAATCAAACTGTGACCTGCTTCATAGGTAAACACTCAAATACTGAGCCATGCAAGCCATACCCAACATCATTTATTGAAGAGACTGTCTTACTCCATTGTATTCTCTTGTATCCTTTGTCAAATAGTAATTGACCAAAAAGGCATGGGTTGATTTCTGGGCTCTCTGTTCTGTTCCATTGATCCATATGCCTTTTCTTGTCCCAGTACCATGCTGTTTTGATTACCATGGTTTTGTAGTATAGTTCCATATCCAGTGTTGTGATCAATCCAACTTTGTTCTATTTCCTCAAGATTGCTGGGTCTTTCTGGTTTCATATAAGTTTTTGAAATATTTGTTCTGTAAAATATGCCATTAGTATTTTAATAGGAATGTCATTGAATCTATAGATTGCTTTGGGTAGTACAGGCATTTTAATGATGTTGAGCCTTCCAATCCATGAACATGGTATGTTGTATCTTTCTGTTATTTCTTTTTCAGTGACCTATAATTTCCTGAGTATGGAACTTTTACCTCTTTGTTTATGTTTATTCCTGGGCACCTTTTTTTTTTTTTTTTTACAATGGTATCTGGAATTCTTGGTTTCTCTTTCTGCTAGTTCATTATTGGTGTTTAAAAATGCAAATGACTTCTGGATATTAATTTGTATTCTACTACTTCACCAAATTTATTTATTAAATCTTGTAGTTTTTATAGGATTCTTTACAGTTTTCTACATACAATATCATGTCATCTGTGAATAATGACAATTTTACTTCTTCCTTTTCAATCTGGATATCTTTTATTGCTTTGTCTTGTCTGATTTCAGTGAGTAGGACTTGCAGCACTATGTTGAATAAGAGTGATGAAAACAGCATCCCTGTCCCTTTCCTGATCTTAATGGATCAATTTTAAAATTTGCCCATGTTGTATGATGTTAGCTGTAGTATTTACATATTACTTTTATTATGTTGAGGTATGATCCCTTTATTCTCACTTTGTTGAGAGTTTTTATCACAAATAGGTGCTGGATATTGTCTAATGCTGGATAATGTCCATTGATGTGATCATGTAATTTTTGTCTTTCATTTAGTTTATGTGATGTTGCACACTTATTTATTTGCAAATATTGAACAATACTTGCATCCCTGAAATAAGTCTTATTTGGTCCTTGTGTATGATCTCTAACATACTGCTGGATCTGATTTGATAATATTTTGTTGAGGGTATTAGCATCTATGTTTATCAAGGATATTAATAGGCCTATAATTTTTTTTGTGTGTGTAGTATCTTTATCTGGTTTTGGTGTTACAATACTGCTGTCCTTTTTTTAAAAACAACAACAACAAAAAGCTTAGACATCTCCCTCTTTCTTGAAATTTTTGGAATAGTTTGAGGAGGATGGGTGTTAGTTCTTTGAATGTTTGGTTAAATTCACCTACGAAGCCATCCAGTCTAGGACTTTTTTTGCTGGGAGGGTTTTTTTATTACTGCTTCAATTTCATTAGTTGTCATTGGTCTATTCCAGTTATCTGATTCTTCTTGATTATGATTTGGAAGATTGTATGCTCTTTTGAATTTGTGTTTCACCCAGGTTGTCCAAAGTGTTTGCATATAGTTGTTCATAGTATTTTCTTACAGTCCTCTGTATTTCTGTGATGTCAGTGGTTACTTCACCTCTTTCATTTCTGATTTTATTTATTTGGGTCCTCTCTATTTGTTTCATCAATCTTGTGTATCTTTTCAAAGAACCAGCTCTTGATTTCCTTTATTTTTGTATATATTTTTTAGCCTCTATGTCATTTATTTCTGCTATGATCTTCATAATTTTCTTCCTTCTACTTATTCTAGGGTTTTCTTTTTCTTTTTCATGTTATTTTTGTTGTAGTGTTAGATTGTTTATTTGAGATTTTTCTTGTTTCTTGAGAAAGCCCTATAATGCTATGTCCCACCCTTTCAGGACTGCTTTCACTATGTCCCATAAATTTTGGGTTGTTACCTCTTCGTTTTCATTTGTTTCCAAGAAGTTTTTATTTCTTCCTTAACCTTATTGATAACCCATTCACTGTTTAATAACATGCTTTTTAGCTTCCATGTGTTTAAATGTTTTTTGTGTTTTTATTGTTTTTTATTTCTAGTTTCATGCCATCATGATCCGAGAAGATGCTTCATATGATTTCAGTCTTGAATTTGTTAAGACTTACTTGGTATCCTCCAGTGTTGTCTATCTTTGAGAATGTTCCATGTGCACTTGAGAAGAATGTATATTCTGCTGCTTTGGGATGAAATGTTCTGTAAATATCAATTAAATACATCTGATCTAGTGTGTCATTTAGGATCACTGTTTCCTTGTTGATTTTTTGTCTGAAAGATATATCCAGTGATGTCACTGGGGTCCCTACTATGACTGTGTTACTGTTGAGGTTTCATTTAAAATTCTCCAAAAGTGTATTTATATATATATATATTTAGGTGCTCCAATATTGGGTGCAAATATGTATACCAGGGTTATGTACTCTTGTTGGATCAACCCCTTTATTATTATGTAGTGGCCTTCTTTGTCACTTGTTATGCTCTTTGTTTTGAAGTCTGTTTTGTCAGATATAAGTTTTGCTACACCAGCTTTTCTTTCCCTTTCCATTCACATGGAATATTTTTTCCATCCCTTTGCTTTCAATCTGTGTGAATCTTTTGTCTGAGGTGGGTCTGTTTTGCATAGCATATATGTGGGTCATGTTTTCTTACCCATTCAGCTACTCTGTCTTTTGATTATGGCATGTAATTCATTTACATTTAAGTTTATTAGACTTATTTATTGCCAGTTTTTTCTTTATGCTTACATTCATCTCTCTATTTCTTATTACAACAGTCTCTTTAACATTTTTCCAATGCTGGTTTAGAGGTATTAAACTCCTCTAGACTTTCTTCACTGTGAAGCTCTTTATTCCACCTTCAATTTGGAATGATAGCCTTGCTGGATAGCGTAGTCTTGATTACAGATCCTTGGTCTTCATTACTTTGAATACTTCATGCATTCCCTTTTGGCCTATAGTGTTTCTATTCATACATTAGCTGACAGCCTTATGGGAGCTCCTTGTAGGTAACTAATTGATTTTCACTTTCTTCCTTTAAGATTTTCTTTGTCTTTAATTTTTGTCATTTTAGTTATTATGTGTCTTGTTGTGGGCCTTTTTGAGTTCATCTTGATTTGGACTCTGTGCTTCCTGAACTTGTGTGATTTTTTCCTTCATGAAGTTAGGTAAGGTTTCTTTCATTATTTCCTCAACAGCATTCTCAATTACTCACTTTCTTTTTCTTCTGCTACACCAATTATGTGGATGTTCTTATGTTTAATGTTGTCCCAATACTCCCTTAAACTGTATTTCTGGTTTTTATTTTATTTTATTTTATTTATTTATTTATTTATTTATTTATTTATTTATTTATTTATTATTTATTTATTTATTATTTATTTATTTGCTTATTTATTTATGCTCAGATTGAGTGATTTTTATACCTTGTCTTCAAGGTCTCTGATTCAGTCCTTTGCTTCCTTCTGTTTATTTCATCCAGTGTATTTTTTTATATCAGCTATGTCATTCTGCATTTCTGAATTGTTGTTTCTCATGTTTTGTATGTTTTTTTCATGCTGTTGAGTATCCTTATAATCATTACTCTGAACTCTATGTCTGATAAATTGCTTATCACCATGTCATTTATCTCTTCCTCTGGATAATTCTCTTTGTCTTTCATTTGGGGCCTGTTTCTTTGTCTCTCCATTTTGGCAGTCTCTTTGTTCTTGTTTCTATTCATTAGGTATATCTGCTATTACTCCCAGTCCTAGTGTTGTGGCCTTTATAGTGGGTGTCTTGTGGGACCCAATGGTGTAGTCTCCTTGATCTTCTGAGCTGGGTACTCTAGGAATGTCACTTGTGTCAGTTATGTGGTCCCTCCCATTGTCATTGGCTCTCGATTGCTCTTGTCCCAAGTCATGGGTGGGCTCAACCCTCAGACTAGCTGACTATGAGGCTCATCCCCAATTATGTCATGGCGACTGTTATACAGATGCTAACAGAACTAAACAAGACAAAACTGTAAACAACACACACACATGTATACACACACACACACACATACTAAAAACTAATAACAAGAACAAAAACAACACCACCAATAACAAAAAATGTATAAGAAAAGAGAAGTAAAAAAAAAAAAGAATACTATAATACAAGAGACTAAAAGCATTAGAGCAGACAGTGGGAAATGAAAGCAGAGAAGGGAAGAAAAGAAAGTAGAGAAAAATTAAATTTAAAAAAGTGAAAAAATATATATGAAATAATAATTTTAAAAAGTTAATAATAATGAATAAAATAATATATGGAATAGGAAAAGAAAAACAAAAAAAATAAAAATAATAAATAAATATAAATTTAAAAAGCAAAGAGAAAGAAAAAATAGATGAAGACAAGGAAAGAAAAATAAGGGATATGAGAGGAAGAAAAAGAGAACAAAACAAAATATAAAAAAATAAAAGAAAAAAGATTATACACAAAATAATAATAAAGAAATTTTTTAAAAAAGGAAAAGGAAAAAAAAGTTGAGTTCACCTCTACAGATTTCAGTGCCTGCTGTGCTCAAACTTTGGCACTGCTATTTGTGATGTTCACTAGATTTTGCTCTGATGTTTTCATGAATGGCCCCTTGGTGGGCCTTTCACAGACCTACCCGTAGGTTCTTTGATGCGAACAATTTCAGCCACCAGTTTGATGCTCAGCAGGGCAGAGCTCCAAATAGTCTGCTGGGTGGGCCTCTGAAGTCAAAAGACTGGGTCTACATTGGGTCTCACATCCTTGAATGTTCCTGCTCTGAGTTACTATCCCTTCCCCCATGGATCTATGCTCTGCAGAGGTATCCAGGACCTGACCTGGATGGTTTAACATTGGGGGTGGTGCTTGTAATCTATAGGAGTGAAGAACAGCACTTCCTCTTTTTATCTGGGCTGCACTGGCTGCTGGCTATACGCAGTGGGGAGCTCTGATCTATTTCTTTGTAATGCTGCCAAGGGCCCATCACGTGCCTGTCTGTCTTCTGGATAGAAACCCACCCAGGAAACACTGTTGCAACATCTCAGCTCTACTTGGCTTCCTGGCACCCCTTTGCCACACCACACAAGGTAGGAGGGGATCCAAAGGCACTCCAGTCTTTCCCCACAGCCAGCCCTTTTGAGCAGGGCCTCCACCGAGGCTCAAATGGGCTAAATGTCCATGTACCCTGCACTATCAGAATGAGCAGGATGGGCACAGATTTCTTTTTTTTTTCTTTTTTTATTATATATATATTTTTTTTACATTAGGCCCCTTTTAATCCTTATTGATGCCCTCCACCCCACATCCATCCCACCACCAGGCTTTCTCTGTACCAATGTCTGTGTACATGGGTTATGCTTATAAACATATAAGTTCTTTCATTAATCTCTCCCCACCCACTGCCCCCTCCCCACCTTCCCTCTGAGATCCTTCAGTCTGTTCCATGATTCTATGTCTCTGGATCCATTTTCTTCAGCAGTTTATTTTGATTATTACAATACACATATAAGTGAGATCATGTGGTATTTGTCTTTCTCTGACTGGCTTATTTCACTTAGCATAATACTTTCTACTTCCCTACATGCTGTCCCAAAGGATAAAAGATCCTTCTTTTTTACAGCTGCATAGTATTCCATGATGTAAATGTACCACAGCTTTTTTATCCACTCATCTAGTGATGGGCACTTGGGCTGTTTCCAGATCTTAGCTATTGTAAATTGCACAGCTATGGATATAGGGGTGCATAAGCCCTTTGTGATTGGTGTTTCTAGTTCCTGAGGATATATTCCTAGAAGTGGGATCACTGGGTCAAATGGCAGGTCAATTTTTAATCTTTTGAGGAAATCCTATACTGTTTTCCATAGTGGTTGCCCAGTCTGCATTCCCATCAGCAGTGTACTAGGGCTCCCTTTTCTCCACACCCTCGCCAGCACTTGTTGTTGGTTGATTTGTTGATGGTAGCCATTCTGAAAGGGGGGAAGTGATACCTCATTATGGTTTTAATTTGCATCTCTCTGATGCTTAGTGACTTTGAGCATTTTTTCATATGTCTCTTAGACATTTGTATGTCCTCTTTGGAGAAGTGTCTACTTAGGTCCTTTGCTCATTTTTTAATTGGATTTTTTTTCTTCCTTTTGTTAAGTTGTATGGAGTTCCTTATATATTTTGGATATTAACCCTTTATCAGATGTGTCATTGGCAAATGTGTTCTCCCATAGTGGGCTCCCTTTTTGTTTTGTTGGTTTCTTTTGGTGTGCAGAAGCTTTTTATTTTGATGCAGTCCCATTTGTTTATTTTTTTTCTTAGTTTCTCTTGTCCTAGGAGATGTATCAGCAAACATACTGCTAAAAGAGATGTCTGAGATTTTAGTGCCTATGTTTTCCTCTAGAATTTTTATGGTTTCATGTATTACATTTAAGACTTTATCCATTTTGAATTTACTGTGATGTAAGTTGGTGGTCTAGTTTCATTCTTTTGCATGTACCTGTCCAATTTTCCCAACACCATTTATTGAAAATACTGTCTTTACTCCATTGTATATTCTCACCTCCTTTGTAAAATATTAATTGACCATAATGGCTTGAGTCAGTTTCTGGGTTCTCTGTTCTGTTCCACTCATCTATATGTCTGTTTTTGTGCCAGTACTAGGCTGTTTTGATTACAGGTGCTTTGTAGTATAACTTGATATCCGGTATTGTGATCCCTTCAACTTTGTTCATTTTCCTCAAGATTGCCATGGCTATTTGGGGTATTTTTTTGTTCCATATTAATTTTTGAAGTGTTTGTTCTAGATCTGTGAAATATGCTGTTGGTATTTTAATCGGGATTCACTGAATCTGTAGATTGCTTTGGGTAGTATGGACATTTTAATGAGGTTAATTCTTCCAATCTATGAACATGGTATATTTTACCATTTGTTTATATCTTCCTCTATTTCTTTTTTCAGTGCCCTGTAGTTTTCTGAGTAAAGGTCTTTTACATCTTTGGTTAAGCTTATTCCTAGGTATCTTACTTTTTTTGTTGCAATGGTAAATGGAATTCTTTTAGTTTCATTTTCTGAGAGTTCATTATTGGTATATAAAAATGCCATTGATTTCTGGGTGTTTATTTTGTATCCGGCTACCTTGCAGAATTCATTTATTAAATCTATAGTTCTTTGGTGGAGTTTTTAGAATTCTCTATGTACAATATCATGTAATCTGCACATGATGACAGTTTTGTTTCCTCCTTTCCAATTTGGATGACTTTTATGTTTTCTTCTTTTCTGATAGCTGTGGCTAGGACTTCCAGTAATACGTTGAATTAGAGTGGTGAAAGTGAACACCCCTCTCTTGTTCCTGTTCTTAGGGGAAATGGTTTTAGTTTTTTGCCCATTGAATATGATATTGGCTGTAGGATTGTTATATATGACCTTTATTATGTTGAGGTATGATCCCTCTATTCCCACTTTGCTGAGAGTTTTTATCAAAAATGGGCATTGGAATTTATCAAATGCTTTTTCTGCATCTATTGATATGATCATGTGATTATATGATCATGTGTCTTTCAGTTTGTTTATGTGATGTATCACATTTATTCCTCTGTGAATATTGTTCCAGTCTTGCATCCCTGGAATAAATTCCATTTGGTCATGGTGTATGATCTTTTAAATATATTGCTGAGTCCGATTTGCTAATATTTTGTTGAGGATTTTTGCATCTATGTTTACCAGAGATTCTCTTTCTTTGTAGTGTCCTTATCTGGTTTTGGAATTAGGCTAGTGCTGGCCTTATAAAAAGAACTTGGAACTCTTCCTTCCTTTGGATTTTTTGAAATAATTTGAGGAGTATAGGTGTTAATTCTTCTTTGAATGTTTGGTAAAAGTTCCCTGTGAAGAGAACTTTTGGGGCTAGGGCTTTTGTATGCTGGGAAACCTTTGATTGCAGCTTCCACTTCATCAGCAATTATCGGCCTATTTAGGCTTTGTGACTCCCTGATTGAGTTTTGGAAGTTTCTATTTTTCTAGGAGCTTATCCATTTCATGCAGATTGTCCAGCTTGGTGGTATATAGTTGTTCATATTATTTTCTTACAACTCTTTGTATTTCTGTTGGGCGAGTTGTTATTCCACCTCTTTTGATTCTCATTTTGTTTATTTGGGTCCTCTCCCTTTGTTTCTTGATGAGTCTGGCCTAAGGTTAATCAATCTTGTTTATTTTTTCAAAGAGCCAGCTCTTGGTTTCATTGATCTTTGTATTTTTTTTAGTCTCTATGTCATTTATTTCTTCTCTGAGCTTTATTATTTTTTTCCTTCTACTTACTCTGGGGTTTTCTTGTTTTTCTCTTTCTAAGTTTGTAAGTTGTAGGATAGAGAGTCTATTAGAAGTTTTTCTTGTTTTTTGAGGTAGGGTTGTAGGGCTGTGAACTTCCCTCTCAGGACTGCTCTCATTGTGTCTCATAAATTTGGAGTTGTTGTGTGTTCATTTTCATTTGTTTCCAGAAAGTTTTTTATTTTTTTCTTGATCTCTTTGGTAACCCATTCATTGTTCAAACACATGCTTTTCACCCTCCATGTGTTTAAAAGTTTTTTAGTGTTTTTATTGTAGTTAATTCCTAATTTTATGCCACTGTTGTCTGAGAAGATGCTTGATACGATTTCAATCTTCTTGAGCTTGTAGAGACTTACTGTCCTAACATGTGGTCTATCTTTGAGAATGTCCCGTTTGCACTTGAGAAGAATGTATATTCTGCAGCTTTGGAATAGAATGTTTTGTAAATGTCAATTTAATCTATCTGATCTAGTATGTCATTTAGGGTCACTGTTTCCTTGTTGATTTTTTATCTAGAAAACCTATCCAGTGAAGTCAGTGGGGTGTTAAAATCCCCTAGTATGACTGTATTGCTGTTGATCTCTACCTTAAAGTCCTCAAGAGTTGTTGTTTTTTAATAAATTTAGGTGCTCCTATATTGGGTGCATTTATGTTTATCAGGGTTATAGTCTCTTATCGGATTGATCTCTTTAGTGTAATGTCCTTTCTTGTCTCTCGTTATGGTCTTCATTTTGAAGTCTATTTTATCAGATATGACTATTGCTACCCCAGCTTTTTTTTCATTTCCATTTCCCTGGAAAATATTTTACCATACCTTCACTCTCATCCTGTGTGATTCTTTTGTTCTGAGGTTGGTTGGTCTCTTGTAGACAGCATATATTTGAGTCATGTTTTCTTATCCATTCAGTCACCCTGTATTTTTTTATTGCAGCATTTAATCCATTTTACATTTAAAATCATTACTGAAAGATACTTATCGCCCAGCTGAGTGTGGCTCAGTTTTTGAGCATTGACCTAGGATCCAGGAGATGGTGGTTTGGTTCCCAGTCAGGGCACATGCCCAGTTTGTGAGCTTCATCCCCAGTCGGGGGCTTGCAGGAGGTGGCCAGTCAATGACTCTCTCATCATTGATGTTTCTATCTCTCTCTCCCTCTCCCTTCCTCTCTCTGAAATCAATAAAGATATATATTTTTTTAAAAAGAAAGATACTTATCTACTGCCATTTTGTTTCTTTATGCCTACGTTTCTCATTCTCTTTATTTCTACTTCTAATTATAGCAGTCTCTTTAACCTTTCCTGTAATGCTAGTTGTGTAGTGATTAAGTCTTTTAGCCTTTTTTTTGTCTGTGAAGCTCTTTATTTCACCATCTATCTTGATTGATAATCTTGCCGGATAGAGTAGTCTTGGTTTCTGATCCTTGTTTTGCATTACCTTGAATACTTCATGACATTTCTTTCTGGCCTGTAGAGTTTCTGACGAGAAGTCAATTGACAGCTTTATGGGGGCTCGTTTGTAGGTAACAGATTGCTTTTCTCTAGCTTCCTTCTCTCTTTGTCTTGAATTCTTGACTTTTTAATTATGATGTTTCTGCGCATGGGCCTCTTTGGATTCTTCTTGCTTGTGACTCTCTGTGCCTCCTGAACTTGTGTGACTTTTTCCTTGACCAGGTTTGGGATGTTTTCTGCCATTATTTCATCAAACAGGTTCTCTAACCCCTGCTTACTTTTGACCTCCTCTGGCACTCCTATAATAAGAATATTGTTTTGTTTCATGCTGTCCCACAGCTCCCTTAGACTGTCCTGTTTTTTAATTGTTTTTTGTTTGGGGGTCTCTGATTGAATGATTTTTTTCTACCTTGTCTTCTAATTCACTGATCCAATCCTCAGCTTCCTCTAATCTGCTGTTTATTCCTTCCAATGTGTTCTTTATTTCTGCTATTTCATTCTTCATTTCTGACTGGTCATTTTTCATAGTTTCCATATCTTTTTTCATGCTATGGAGCATCCTTACGATCAGTATTCTGAACTCTGTATCTGAGAGATTGCTTATCTCCATTTTATTTAGTTCTTTTTCTAGAGACTTCTCTTGTTCTTTCATTTGGGGCTTATTTTTTGTCTCCCCATTTTGGCTACATTTTTGGGTTTGTTTTTAAGTGTTAAGCAGATCTTCTAGAACTCTCAGTCTTTTTGGAGCACCTCTGGTACAGGCCAATGTCAGGCGCAGTTTGCGACTGGCCCTGAGTACCCTGTTTGGAGCTATCAACAACCCTAGTCTCGAGGCCTCCACTGCTGGGGCTGGGTGCATTTAGACAGGACCAAGATGCACACCAAAGTATGCTTTCCTATGGCCTGGGTCCAGAAGCAGATCAGGCAAAGACTCAAAGCACCCTGAGGTCTTCCTCTGCCTGCAGACTGATGAATTTGATCCTCTTAATGAGCCTCAGGCTGTAGAAACTCCTCTAGGCAGTGTGAGAGGCTTTCCAGCAGGGTGGGACAATTGCTTCCCTCTTCAGGCAAAAGCCGAAAATTTGTTGCCCAAGGAAGATGTCTTCTATAGTCTAGGGGAATGACTAGGTACAGGAATCCAGATGGGCATCTCCTGATCTCACTCTCCAAAGCATACAACCCCAGACTCTCCCCACACAGCTCCAGTCTACTCCACTCCCCCTCCACTGGAGCAAGGTGAGTGGCTGCAGAGGAAATGTTGTGGGTTGTCTCTTTAAGAGGGTGCCTGCAGTTCCAGCTGCCTCTCCTTGGAAGACAGAAACCCAGCTGCTTTTCACAGTCAGATGTTATTTGGGCACCTTTCTCAGTTCTGAGGCTCTTGGCTGGGAAGCTCAGCCTGGGGGTTAGACTCCAGGGTCCTCAGTGGGAACCGCCCACAACTGAGATATCTCTCTGAACCTTCATCTGCTGCCTGTGGGAGCCCAGCCAGCCCTCTTGTGCCTCCACACTGCCTACCAGTCTCTGTGCATTCTCCAGTTTTCCTCCTTGATTTTGAGGGTGCTCTCCAGCTAGTCTTCAGTTGGTTTTTATGAGGGTTTTTCTATGTTTTAGTTGCAAATCCAGATTCATCCCAGGATACTGTCAGTGTAGCTTCCACTGTCTGCCCCCATCTTGGATCTCCCCTTCCCTGGGCACAAATTTCTAATTGTACCCCATTTTCCTTTGGCTTGGATCACCACAGAACTGGGCAGACTTAGCAGTTTCTCAGGTTGGGGGTGAGTTGCTGTCCATGAGCTTGAGGTGGGATCTCTTTTTTTCCCCCAAATCACTCAGACCAGCCAATATCTGGCACTCTACCCAGTGTTCCACCAGGGGATGGAAGACCTCTAAGTCACTGCTGAATGTACTGATCAGCCCTCTCCAAGGCAGAGCTCTGTGATGTGGAGCTTTGCTGCTTGGCCCCTCCCCAGTCCCAGGTCAGAGTGATTTTTCTCTGCCTGGTGCTGCAACAAAGAGATCATCCTTTGCCTGGGGTGTTACAGTTTGAGCTTCCCAGGTAGACTGAATCTCCACTGCTTACCACCACCCAATGCTACATGCATTCCCCTTCCCTTCTCTGTTTTTCTGGATTGGGGATTCTTGCATGGGGCTGAGGTTCCATGCTCCCAGTGGGGCAGGGGCTCTGCTGCCACAATATCCCTCGGCTTCTGGCCCTGTACCTGCTTAAGTTGCTTCACCCTCTCTGTATTTTCTTCTGTCTTTCCTCTACATTCCCTGCTCACAGTACTTCAAATCAAATACAGCTCAGTTGGTTTTTCAAGCCTGTTGCCCTGCAGTTCAGCCACAAATTAGTCTGATGTGAGCAAGTGGTTGGAGGTTCCAGCTACTCTGCAGTCATTTTGAATTCCTACTTGGGTGCTAATTTTTAAGGCCTTTCCCAAAACTGGTTTTTATTTTTTTCCACAGAATTCATTATAACTCAATTATAACAATCAAATTTGTATCATAGCTTATTTCCATCAAAAATATTTTAGTGTGCACATAAAATATCCAGATGTAGACTTATGTTATCACCTTAGTATGAATTATAAAACTGATAACATTTTATATAAATTAAGTAGACTATTAGTGAAGGCTATTATAATAATAAAGCAGGAAGTACTTTGTTCCCAATGGGAGAAATGTAGCTGCTGAAGTAAGTTGATATTTTCTGTGTGCCTAAGAATATACCATAATTATTTAACATATATAAATCTATGCACACTGACCATGATGATGAAAATGGTGAACTGAGGAAAAGATGTATCATAGGAAGACATCTAAGTTTTGTTAAAATAACCTCTAGTGAATTCCTAGGCATAAGCCAACAATTGCTCATAGTATCCAAATTATACATCTTGCCTATAACACATAGTTATTTAACAGGTTCTCTCTAACAAAACGTGCCTCTTATTTCCATGACTTATTTTATATTTTTATCTTTTAAAAGGTTGATATTAACAAACCTGAAAATTTCAACAAGGCCTACCAAGTTGAAAATGTAAAATGAAAAAGGGTGATCATATTCTTATGTAGATAAAGTCTCATCAAGACAAACAATCATATAAATATTCTCCCTTTTTGGTGACAATTTGTTCATCTTTTGTCTAATAGATATTAAGAGCATATGGCTTCGGATACTCATACTGAAAAGTTAAAGGCCGATGGTGGTGCACAGGTAGGCTAAGTAGCCATCTCAGATGGTAGATAAAAAAAAAAAAGAAATTATTTAAGAAAAGGGGATGATAGATAGATATTCAAAGAGAAGAGCTACACAGCACTGAGCCAAAGGGTATTGGGTCAATGATGGCAGCAAAAATATACTTGGGACAGTGAAACAAGAAAGAGCATAGAAAAAGCAACAGGAGAAACTAGGCTGAACTGCTTTGGCTCACTGAGTAGGAGAGAGAGAAGGGGGCCTTGGAGACAGGTTCGGGGACCTTGGAGACAGGTTCAGGGAGTAAGCCTGAGATGAGCTGCTACTGCCCATTGCTCCCCTGGCTGAAAGTCTTGTGGTGTCCCCTCGGATGGATGGAGATGGTGCTGGCATGCTCCCCTGATAGGGAGCCAGTGCTGGGTCCTTTGTCCTGAGCATATTTATCTCTTCCTTTCATATGAGAGGTCTCAGAGGAGTGTCTCAATAGAGTATTCATCATCTTTCCAGGTATTCTCTTTAAGGGTCCTGGTCTCCATTGATGGGTTGATGCCAGGGCAGGGGGCCATTAGTCTCTGTGCCTGGTCTTGAGTCAGCCAGTTTTCTGGTTTTGCTGCTTATCTGTGCCTGGAGCTGAAATACAACTGAGGCCTAGAAGTTATCTTTAGAGAGGAATGCTCAGGGGGTCTAAACTGCATGACCAGCAATAGATTACCCTGGGGACAAAGTTCTGTTTTCCCATTTCTAGGCATCTGGGGCTTCCTGCCCTGGTGAGTTTCTGTACCTGGGTTTCTGTACCTGGCCCATCTAACACATACTTTCAGCCTTACTCCTGAATTATCTATCTTCTCAAACATCCCCAAAAGATATTCTTGCAGTTATAAGAAATAAGAAATAGTTTGTCCCTACTCTCTCATTTGGCAAAGTGCTCTAACTACCTCATCTAGCTAGCTGAAGACACTCAAATGTAGCTGTAGAACATCCTTTTATTAATTTAAAGGGATATTTTAATTTTAAAAATCAGATAATTATTACAGTATGACATATGTACCTCATTTTCCTGTTTTCCTGTTGGTAAAAACATTTTTAAAGTCACTTTTACAGATTTATCAAGATTAAGAAGTTAAAATATCAAACAAAGTATTTATATAGATATAAATTGTTGATTTTGCATATTCTATTGCTGATAAAATGACTTTTTTATTGGAGAGGAAATTAAGTCTTTTATGTCAGGACAATGCAATACAAATCTGATACACTGCAAGTCAAATCTACAGGCTTTGAGAGACTGTTTGGCAACGGGTTCAGATGGTTCAAGGGAAGGGGAAAAGGTAGGAAAAGAAGAGTAGATACAAAATGAGGAAGGGTCTAAGTAAAGGAAGGGAGGGAAATTTAAAGTGGTTTTTATTAGTTAAGAATAACAATAGTAGGTCCTAGCCAGTTTGGCTCAGTGGTTGGAACGTGGGCCTGAGGACTGAAGGGTCTCAGGTTTGATTCCGGTCAAGGGCTTCAGTTGCAGACTCAGTTCCCGGCTCCAGTCAGGGCACATGCAGGAGGCAGTCAACCGATGTGTCTCTCTCACATAGATGTTTCTCTCTCTCCCTCCCTCTCTCTCTTTCTCTCTTTCTCTCTGTGTGTCTCTCTCTCTCCCTTCCACTCGCTCTGAAAAACAATGGAGAAAATATCCTCAGGGGAGGATTATTAAAAAACAAAGAAAAAGAATAACAGTAGTAGTTGTAGTAGTAGTGATAAAAGTAATAATCATAGAAACTAAGAAGTTAGGCACTGTGCTGAGTGATTGAAATGTATGGTCTCATTTGAACTTCACAGTAACTCCATTTCATTTAACTATTAAAAATGGTGCTACTATCTCATTTTACAGAGAAGAAAAAGACTTAGACAAATGAGATCACTTGCCCAGGATCAAAGAGTTAACAAATGGTAGATATTAGATTCAAACTCCAATCAGTGTAACTGCAGAAGTAGAGCCTTCATCCCCTATATATACTGCCCTAGAAATGTGAGAAGTAAAATTCAAGGAAGCAAAAATAGCCCAGGAACTTAAGTCTTCAAACAAAACTTTAGTTCCTATTTTCTCTGCCTCTTTACCAACTTTGATTTTTACCTAGGTTGAATTTGAATGGGCCTTGTTTACAATTCATTAAGGATGTAACACTCTTTAAGATGCACAGTTGATATAATTTGCTATTGAATATCATGTATACTAATATACCAAATTTATCACTACCATCACCATCATATCACCACTAGCTCCATCACCATCTCAGCCACCACCCCTGTCTCCAATCTAAAACACATGCATATGTGGCTCCCTAACACTGAAAAAAGCAATCTATTTCAAGAAAGAAAGAATAAATTCCTTTAGATATTTCCTTTTTGGTTTTCATGATCATTTACTAAGACTTAAAGTTAAATTGCCTTCCTTCCAAGAATATCATTAATTTTTTTAAAATTTTCATTGGTATATGTATGTATAGGTGTGTCCTCAGAATTATGTAGAGATAAATATATTTTCTTTGTATATAATTGTTTTAAAAATAGTCAGAGGTTTGCACTTGGTGAAAAATTGGAATTTTCATAGTGAAAACATTAATAGTCATTAATATTCACTCTTTAAAATATATATATTGTGTAACTACTACCACTCATTGAAAAGTGACTTGAGCAAAGATTTGGAGGAATATGCATTCATTGTTTTCTTATCTATATAAACATCTTATGCCTTAGTTTTCATGGAAACTTTTAAACATAAATTCTATTAAAAAGTATTTTACTGCATTGATAAAAACTTAATTGATTTTTAAGTTACTATATTTTGGTCATAAGCTATCAGATGACCCAGAATTCTAGAGTTCTACATTCTACATCTTAATCCAAAACTATCATGGCATCCTTTCTCACTTTGAAAATACATACTTCCTTAATTGTATATTCCTACTTATTTTCTCTAAGTGTTAATATGATGATGTCAAAACCATAGCAATTTAAGGGCTTATAGATGTCAAACTAAGCATATTTAACTATTTATGTTTCTTGAGGTGGTGTAGGCTGAATAAAATCATAATCATCGTGTATTTTTGTAGAAAATTTAGAATTTGAATTTTCTTCTCTGTTGAATGATTCCTAATTTCCAGAGATCTTTAAACATTAGATTGAGAAACAATTCTGGAAACCAGATTTTATATTCATGTAAAGGCTTTGTTATGGAGTCTCAACTACAATCTTAAACACGAAATGGTTTTACTTCCAATCCCTCTCCCTAACCGCCCTGTACCAAATATCCTTTCCCTGTCTCTTAATTATATGTCTAGAAGATATCATCAATTTTTGAAATTTTGAGTTATTAAGAACTAGTCCCTGATCAGTTTAAAACTTGAATCTCATAATCAGTTTACAGCTCTCCGTTTTCCCCCAAAAGCCCTGATGCCTGGCTTGAAGGACTTGCAATTATCCATCTTTTGTTCATCCTCAATCCAAACACAAGAATGGAAAGAGGAACACAGACTCTTCGTGTTCTCACCTTTCCTTGGCTACTGGGGAGAGGGATGACAGGAAAAATTAAACATCTGCATTATTTGTTGGTTGCTGCATCTCTGACTAAGGCTGAGTAGCCTGTATGATAGGTCTTGACATATTGACTCTCCTAATCACTGTATGGGTGTTCTTTAGAGGGCCCTGTGTGTTTCTACACTGCACAGTTTTCTGAATCAGCTCTGCATGACATCTGGTTCCTCAACTCTTGTAAATAGCTGTTGGCCCCCTTTGGGGGTCCTGTGATCCTAGCAAAAATGGAAAGACAAGATGACTCAAGCTCAGCATCTCCCTGTGATATACACTCACTCCACAACAAATTACAAAACCTTGCCACATTGAATGGCAAGAGGTTAGGTTGCTGCCAGCTGCCCTACTGCCAAGCCCCACTGTTTTTCTGTTTTTCTGTTTTCTCTGATGAAATAGACCCAAGGAGGGGTAGACAATTGCTTGAGCAGATGCCCAACTGGGGATTGAAATGCAAGTTTCTCCTTGTGGAAATCTTCAGTTTTTATGGAGGGTTTTCTTGGCGTCTCCCTCCCTTAACTTAGGGAGGTGGTAGTGCTGGTGAGTAATCAGCCTCATCTTTTTTTCTGGTATGTCCTCTTAGATCAAGGCTCTCTTGTCACCTCTTCCCAGTCTTTTTTTCTGTATAAACCATAGGGTTAGAGTGGTAGGTAGCTGGTAACAGATATGGTCCTCATGCCTCTTTCTGTAAGCTCTTTAGAAAGTGGATACTTGGGGCTCTTTATCTTCGTTTGAATTTTAAGTATAACATTGAGACAGTGGGAGGTGTTCCTTAACTTAGTGCCTCTTATGGTCCAGCACAATGTGTGTCTTTACTGCATATAATAACTATTTAGATTTCTCTTTGAACAGAAGCAGAAATTTGACTAAAGACTACTTTTTTGTTCCCCAATTTGAAACAAACAAACAAACGTCAGCAAGGAGGAATTATTTCTGTTCTTTTTCTCTTCACTGATTTGGAACTGCAGCATGGAACTCGGTGTTCTGTTAAGAAACTCCCATGGTTAGATCCCTCCGCTAGCTTTTAGGTTGCCATAACAGTCCCTTGGAGGTTGCCAAAGGTGAAAAGGTGCCTTGCCCTTTGTTTGGGCAAGTACTGACATCTTTGTGTTACTACTGACATCAAAAAAGGACAAGTCAAGAGGTCTTGTTGCAGTATTACACATTTCTTATGTGAAATCTGAGATGTTAAATGTGACATCTCAGGTCTGCCTACTTCATTTCATCCTCACAGCCAGTTTCATATGACAGAATATAACAGAACACTCAAATAGCCCTGATGAAAACTCTTATGGGAAAGCTGGAAAAAAATATTGTAAAAACTTCCAGGCATCCAGATATGTTTTTAAAAGGAAGTTCTCTGACTCATTTGCACTGTGATCTTTCCTTTGTTGGTCCCCACAGCTTTGACATCAATGCTTGTAATTAGACAACTCTGAGAAACCATGTCATACTTTTATAAACAGCAGAGAGCAATTTTGAAATGTTCCCATTGTGGGAACAGAACAGTTTGTGACAGAGGCTCCCTCCAGCTTTGTTCTCTTCAGCCTTTTTAGTTACCATGAACAGTTTATTATTTGAATGCATTTTTCAGTGAGTTAATGCCACCCTCTAGTTTTTCTAAAGCCTTGTTTCTTCAAAAATTTCAGTGAATGTTGCCAGAATAAAGGGCACTTGGTATTTCAGTAACGTGCTTATAACAAATAGAAATCAATAGTCCTCAAACAGGTATGAGGTGACTAGAGCCACAAGCAGTGATTAATCTGGTGTTTTAAAAACAAAAGATTCCAAACTCCATTAGCTGATTATCACTAATCTACAGTATTATGTACAGCTCAAAGTTTTAAAAAAATGGTGTGAGTTCTCAATTAGATCAGGATCTCTTTTTCCCACAGAATTGTGCCTTACAAAGGTCAGAAGTAAATTATCTTTATGCTGCCAGGAAAGTCAGATTTAAAGTCTCCTCTCTCAACTCCAAAGGAAGTGTTATATATCCAGATTGTGAGTTTTTGTTGTTACTCTCCCTAGGAAACTTCACAGGTCTTCTAGTCCAGACTTCCAACAGAAATCGGAGATGTTAAATGTGACATCTCCTTGAACCCATCTAATAAGAACAGAGTCTATTCAGATATTAAATGTGACATCTCCTTGAACCCATTTAATAAGAACAGAGTCTGTTCAGATGTTAAGGAGACATAGGTTAAAATGTTGCCTTATCATAAGCTTCATAACTCTGGTTGGTTAGTAGGTATTGGAAATATATTTCATTTTAAGATACATGCAAATTTGAAAACAACAAAATAACAGAGTCAGAGTTGGAATGTCCTTTACAGATCAGCCAGGCCAGGTTTCCACTTATTCCTAGAATTTCTATGGAGTATAACTGATGGAAGATATTACAGGCTCTGGACTGGAATCCTGATTCCACAGGGTGATACATTCCAGTTTGGAACAATTTGGATTGCCTTCCTCATATTGAGCAAAAAGGTTCCTTTCTATGATTTTCATACCAAAAATCCAACTTCTGCTTTCTGAGGCAGACCAAAGCAAGTCTGTGTCCTCAGCTACAAAGTCATTTTTAATCTTTCATGGCAGCCATTATGGTGGTTTATTTTAGTAAAATTTTGATAAATAGGAAGCAGCAATATCTGCCTATTTATATCATTGTGGTAGAAGGGTAGTCCTTGTATAGTTCTATATGTAGACCTGACAGTCCAATTCTTATTACTATATATTCTGAGGAAAGTTAGTTTGAAATCCATTTGTTCAATCAATGATTGCATGCGCACATCTTCTAATCTCTGGGAACTAGCAAAGATTCAAGCAAAACAAAATGAATAAAATATATTGTGAAATCTCAAAAATTAGAAAATGTTGTATAAGAGCACTACATTAAGGAGACTGAGCTTCAGTCCTAGTTTCTCCATTTACCAATAGCATAATATTAGTTACGCTGCCTCTTTGTGCCTTAGTTTTCTTTTCTACATTGTGCTTGCATTCTGTATCCTGAGACTGTACCCAGACTCAATAATAAAAAGTACCATAGAAGCACTGAGCATTTTTTTGTGGATAAATAAATTCTAAAATTCACACAAGCTCTACAATGCAGTGCATGCATCATATTTTATTCAGTTCTGATATAGTCATTTCTTCAAAATGGAGGTGGTGGCCATTATAAGTCCCCCAATCTTATGTAAACTCTCAAAAGGGATTTATTTATGAATGAAACCTCAAAGGGGAAGCTAGAATGTAAACACCAAATGTAAAATAAAGGAGGGGCCTACAGCAGACTTTAAAATATAGACAATAATCATTCAACTGAATCAGTCTTTATTTGTGCTATTCATTTAAATGTAACCTAAAATGAATAAATAAAACTTTATTAAAAACATTAAATAGCCATTGTTACTTTCCAACAATTAATGATAGACCGTCATGTCTAATAATCTTTTATTTATTCCAAAGTATGACTGTGAAAATTTTCAAATCTACAGGAAATGCAAAAGACATGTACATTAATGCATATTTTACCTGTCACCAGAATATCACAATTAGTATTTTTCTCTATTCTTAAACTATCCCTATTTCCATTCATCCATCAACATCAATCTCATAAATTTTGCTGCCTTCAAATTAAGTTGTAGTACCATTTTTTTAATATCTGAAATGTTGATAAACACTTAAGAGTCCTGTATCACCAAAATCAAGATACAGGGATTGGCAAACTATGGCCTAGAGTCCAAATCTGGCCCTATGACAGTTATAGTTTCACTGTAACACAGCCATACCCAATTATTAATTGCAAACCCTAAATTATTTATTAATATTATTAAAGTATTAATTTATTTAGAGAATACATATGATGGTAGTTGTAGATTTCAATAGATGTTTGTTATCAAATCAAGAAATTTCTCTTTAATTTATGCTTGTCTTAAAATTTTTATCATGAATACATGTTAAATTTTATCAAATGCATTTTCTGCATTTACTGTGAAGATCTTTCATTTTTCTTTTTTTTAATACATTTTTATTGATTTCAGAGAGAGGAAGGGAGAGGGAAAGATTGAAACATCAATGATAAGAGAGAGTCATTGATTGGCTGCCTGCTGCACAACCCCTGCTGGGGATCAAGCCCATAACTGGGCATGAGCCCTAACCGGGACTCAAACCTTGATCTCCTGGATCATAGGATGGTGCTCAACTGCTGAACCACACTGGTCAGGCTCTTTTCATTTTTTCAATAATCTGCTGATAATATATTGATTGATTCCTTTTTTTTTTTTTTTTGGTGATTTTTTTTATAGCTAATTTCTTTTTTCATTCTTTGTTTTTCATTGTTCAAAATATTACAAATGTCTCCTTTTTTCCCCACTGGCCCTTTCCACCCCACATCAACACCCCTTCCCAGACCTTCACCTCACTATTGTCTGTGTCCATAGGTTACACATATATGCATATAAATTCTTTGGATAATCTCTCCCCACCCACCCACCATGCACTCCCACCTTCCGTCTGATATTCATCACTCTGATTCATCCTTCCATGTTATTGAATCTACTTTATTCATCAGTTTAAGTTCTTTACATTCCACGTATAAGTGAGATCATGTGATGTTTGTCTTTCTCTGCCTGACTTATTTTGCTTAGCATAATATTCTCTGGGTCCATTCATACTCTCCCAAAGGGTATGGGATCCTTCTTCTTAATAGCTGCAAAGTATTCTATGGTGTAAATGTCCACAGCTTTTTTATCCATTCTTTTATGTGGGGCACTTGGGCTGTTTCCAGATCTTAGCTATTGTAAATTGTGCTGCTGTGAACATAGGGTACATATATTCTTTCTGATTAGTGTTTCAGTATTCTTGGGGTATATTCCTAGAAGTGATATCACTGAGTCAAAAGATAGCTCCAGTTTTAATTTTTTGAGGAACCTCCATATTTTTTTCCATAGTGACTGCACCCATCTGCATTCCCACCAGCAGTGTACAGGGTTCTCCTTTCTCCACATCCTCGCCAAAGCATGTCATTTGTTGATTTGTTGATGGTAGCCATTCTGACAGGTTTTATCCATTTTAAATTTATTGTTGTGTATGGAGTAAGTTGGTGATACCTCATTGTGGTTTTAATTTGCATCTCTCATGATTTGTGACCTTGAGTATTTTTTCATATGTCTCTTGGCCATCTGTATGTCTTCTTCGAAGAAGTGTCTATTCATGTCCTTTGCCCATTTTTTAATTGGATTGTCTTCCTCTTGTTGAGTTATATGAGTTCGTTGTACACTTTGGAAGTTAGCCTCTTATCAGATGCATCCTTGACAAATATGTTCTCCCATATAGTCATGTTCCTTTGTATTTTGAGGCTGATTTCTTTTCCTGTGCAGAAGCTTTTTAGTTTGATGTAGTCCCATTTGTTTATTTTTTCTTTTGTTTCTCTTGCCCTAGGAGATGTATTGGTGAAAATTCCACTATGTGAGATGTCTATAACTTTGCTGACTATGTTTCCTTCCAGGATTTTTATGGTTTCATGACTTACATTTAAGTTTTTTATCCATTTTGAATTTATTCTTGTGTATGGAGTAAGTTGCTGATCTAGTTTCATTTTTTTTGCATGTACCTGTCCAATTTTCCCAACACCATTTATTGAAGAAACTGTCTTTACTCTATTGTATGCTCTTGCCTGTTTTGTCAAATATTAATGGGCCATAATGGCATGGGTCTATTTCTGGGGTATTTGTTCTGTTCCATTGATCTGTATGTCTGTTGTACCTATACCAGGATGTTTTGATTACAATGGCTTTGTAGTATAGTTTGACATCTGGTAAAGTGATCCCTCCAACTCTGTTCTTCTTTCTCAGGATTGCTGCAGCTCTTCGGGGTCTGTTTTGGTCCCAAATAAATTTTTGAAATATTTGTTCTAGCTCTGTTAAATATGATGTTAGTGTTTGAATTGTATTGAATCTATAGATTGCTTTGGGTAGTATGGACATTTTAATAATATTAATTCTTCCAATCCATGAACATTGTATATCCTTCCACTTGTTTATATCTTCCTCTACTTCTTTTTTCAGTGTCCTGTAGTTTTCCAGGTACAGGTCTTTTACATCCTTGGTTAAATTTATTCCTACGTATCTTATTTTTTTAGTTTCAGTGGTAAATGGTATTTTTTTTTTAAGTTTCTCTTTCTGAGAGTTCATTATTGGTGTATAAAAATGCCACTGATTTCTGGGTGTTAATTTTGTATCCAGGTATCTTGATGAATTTATTGATCAAATATAGTAGTACTTTGGTGGAGTGTTTGGGTTTTCTTTATACAATATCATGTCATCTGCAAATAATGATAGTTTTACATCCTCCATTCCAACTTGGATACCTTTTATGTTTTCTTCCTGTCTGATGGCTGTGGCAAGGACTTCCAGTACTATGTTGAATAAGAGTGGTGAAAGCAGTCAATCCTGGATTGCTCCTGTTTTTAAGGGAGATTGATTCTTAAATGTTGAAACCACCTTGCATTCATGACTTGGTCATGATTTATTATTAATGTATGTATTACTGTATTTAATGTACTAATACTTTTGAGCATTTCTTGTGCATATTCATAAGGTTTATGAGTGTGTACTTCAGTTTTCTTTGTGTTATTTTTGTCTGAATTTTATCATAATAATACTTGCTTCTTAAATGTTACTTTCCGTCATATTTTTGTGTTTGATTCAAACTTGTATTATTTCTTCCTTAAATATATGGTAGAATTCATCAGGAAACAACTGTACCTAAAACTTTGTTAGAAGATTTTTAACAATAAGTTCACTTTCTTAAATAAATATAGGACAATTCAGGTTACTCTGTGTTGTCTTGAATCACTTTAGAAGTTTGTCTCTTTCAGGGAAAATGTCCAATTCATTGAATTTGTGAAATTTATGAGTACCAAGTTTTTCATTTTATTTACTTGTTATATTTATAAAATCTGTATAATCTGTATTGATGGCCTTTCTTTCATTTCTGATATTGATTATGTATATCTTCTCTGTTTCTTGACCATCATTCTAGCTAGAGTTTTATCACGTTTTATTATTTCAAATATCTATATTCAGTTTTCATTGATTTTTTTCTCAAGTTCTATATTTTAAAATTCATTGATTACTGCTACTATCATTTTTATTTTCTTTCTTCTGCTTGCTTTGGGCTTAAATACTTCTTTTTTTTATAGCATCATAGTTAAAGCTGAGGACACTAATTTGAGACATTTATTCTTTTTTATAAAGCATTTAGACCTATAAATTTCACTCTAAGTATGACGTTGGCTGCATCACAGGTTTTTATTGTAATTTTATTTTCAATGAATTCAAAATATTTTCTTTTTAATTTATTTTTTTAATTTTTACTATCACCATTTATCTACTCTATGCCCTCTTCCACCTCCACCAATTTCTCTTTGACCAAGAGTTACTAGAAGTTCATTGTTTACTTGCAAACTACTTGGGCATTTTCCAGATACATTTCCTTATTGATTTGTTGTTTATTATGTTGTATGATTTCAACCTGTATAAGTATTTGAGGTTTGTTTCATAGTCCATAACATAGCTTATCATTGTAAATGTTCCCCACGTAGTCAAAAAAATATGTTTATTCTGCTGTTGTCAGGTTGTTATATAGTGTTATTCAGGACTTTCATATCCTTACTAAATTTCTGCCTACTGTTTTCATTGGTTACAGAGATAATAAATAAAGTTTCTAACTGTAACTGTACCTTCATTTTTTATTTTGGTTCTGATAATTATGGTATCTTGCATTATAAGATTATTTGGTTAGTTGTATACATATTTAGTATTGTTCTGTCTTCTCAGTGAGTTGACCTTTTTATCCTTACATTGTATCCCTTTACATACCTACTAACATTTCTTCTGATATATATCCATTCATTGATATAGCCCCTTGATATAGTTGTGATTTGGATTTTTATCTTGTACTGCTATCTGTCTTTTAATAATTGTTTTAGAACATATATTTCATTAAATGTAATTGTTGATGAAGGTGGATTTAAAATCTACTCCATTACTATCATTTTTCTTATTTGCTCTATCTGTTATTTGTTGTATTAAATATTTCTTTTTCTGCCTGCTTATGGATTGAGTATTTTTTATAACTCCATGTTTATTTACATTTATTGCTCTTTATTAATACATTTAAAATATTTAAAGAGAATTTCCTAGGATTTTGAAATTTTAATTGATCACAGTCTAAATTCAAATAATATTATTTTGTTTTGCATGTAATATAAGAACCTTCTGATAGTATGTTATAAATTTTGCTTTCTCATCTTCAGTGCTAATGTTGTTATACAGTTTAATTTTACATATGCCACAAGTGTTATAAACCATAATAAATTTCTACTAGTTTTTCTTTAGGCAGTGGATTACATGTTAGAACAATTCAAAGTTTTTAAAAATATCTTTAGATTTATTTTTACTTTAGCCATATCTGGATATAGAGTCTGATTTTTTTTTTTAAACTCAGGTTTCTGTTTATTATCATATACCTTTTGCCCAAAAAATATCCACTTAGCATTTCTCGTAGCATGGGTCATATGGCAATAAACTCTGAGTTTTTCATTGTCTAAAAAGTATCTTTTGTTCACCTTCACTTATTAGCACTATTCATTCTGTGTATAGAATTCTGGGTTGGCATTTTTCTTTTAGCACTTTAGTGATGTCACTCTGTCTTACATAGTTTCAGACAAGTTTTATATCAGTCTTATATCATTCCTTTGTGTGCAGTGTGACTTTTATTTCCATGCCATCCCACCCTGATGCCTTCAGTACTTTTTCTTATTTTTTTAAAAACAGTGTGGACATTATGGATCATGCTGTATATGTGTGTTTGTGTTTTGAGTGTATTGAGTCTACCTGTGCAGAAGACTAGATAGAAGTAATTAGCATTTATGTACTTTATGAAAATAGAAACACATCTTCTGCTAGAACATTAGGAATTGAGGCAATATAGTCAGGAGCTGAGGTGAGCTGGGTTTGGGTTTCCTTATTGCTACAGTTTCAATACACCATATACTTCTGCCTAGGGTGATGTTATGGACTGTAAGTCTGTGTCCCCCTCAAATTCATATGTTGAAATCCTGACTTCCAATGTGCATGTATTTGGAGGTAGGGCCTTTGGGAGGCAATTAGGTTATGAGAGTGGAGCCCTCATGAATAGGATTTGTGCTCTTATAAGAAGAGGTCAGAGAGCTGGCTCACTCTTTTTCTGCTATGTGAAGACACAAAGAAGAGTCAGTGGTCTGCAACATTGAAGAGGGCTCTCACCAGCTGGGCCAGGTTGATACCCTGATCTTAGACTTGCAGCCTCCAGAACTATGATAAATAAATTTCTGCTTTATAAGACCACCCATTCAATGATACTTTGTTATAGCAGTCTGAAATGACTAAGACAAATGGGGAAGAATGATATTAGAATTCCAGTTCCACCCACAGCTTTTGGCTACTGTGGTGCACCTATTCCTCAGGGGTGGAGGTGTCTCTATCCATGCTCTTGTCACTCCTCCAGTGGTTGTCAGCTTCTGGATGTTACCTGGTATCGGCCTGGTGATGGGGGGAGGGGAGGGAGCGAAGATTTTCTGTTGTCCCAGTCTAGGGTTAGACTTAGGTAAGCCTATGCCTGGTCATTGGGGAATTGAGTTTCTCAATGATCCACACCTTTCTTCTCATGACAGTAAATCTTTGCTGGCCATGTGCAGAAGTGGGTTTCTTGACCTTCCCCCTTTGGTAGGAATCTTTAATAATATTTGTGTAAACTCTAGACCTAGAACTGTTTCCTGCTTTTCCAATAGGGTTAAAATGTTTTGTTCCTTAGGGGTCAGGAGCCTGGGTAGGGCTTTATGCCCTTCCCCTGGAATCAGCCTCTTGAGTAGTGGGTGGAATCTATGGAAAAGATCATGCACGTGGGTGCAAATTCCCCTTGTGTCTGTGTCCCAGGAGTTCTGTCCTACCATGAGAGCTCACATTCACATCTTTCTGAAACCTTCTTACTCCTTTGTATAATGCCAACATCTCTTATCCCTGCACTCTGCCACAGGTGACCTAATGCTCACATTGTAGCTCTCTTTGGTGAAACCTGCTTTTCCTTCAAGTATAGGCTCCTTGGTGTCTCATCTCTTTAATGGGTTCATGAAAAGTCATGATTTTATAGTTAATGTGGCTTTTACTTGCTTTTAGTGTTGAAAAGATGTAAAGATCTGTGCTACACATTTGACTTTCCAGGCTATCATTTTTCTTAAAAGAATCTTATTGTTTGCTTGTATTAATGTACTTATAAAATCATATTTATTCTTTTAATATTTCCTGATTCTAGATACTTTGATATATCCTCCTCATAATTATGCTCTAAAAGCAGAATTATAAAATCTTAATAAGATGATGAAAATAGAATAATGATATACAGTGATATTTTACTTCCTAGAATTAAAAAGAAAAATCCAACACAAAACATTTTCTATTAAAAATATGACCGTAATAAATAAAAAGGGTTTTTATTTTTTCTGGTTGTACCTTTAATGTTATTGATAAATATTTAATGAAGTACTATGAATATTATAATTGCCTTTGGTCTACACCTGATGTCAGATCTTAGAGGTGCTAATTGCTTACAAAAGCACAACAAAGTGCTCTGTTTAATGGTATTAAGCCAGATATTTTTACTAGATACACTGTTTTTTACTTGGGATGAAGAATGTCTTAAAGTATTTGTTTACAAATAAATGTTATGCTATTTTCCATGAAAAAAATATATAATTAAAGAGAAATTACAGTTTGATTTAAAAATTCCACATTCTTATGAATTTTTCAAATACTATGTAAAAGAAAGTGAAGCTGCTCTAATAACATTCTCTACAATTAGTTGAGAGTCCTGAAATTTCTAAAATCTGTCTGGGACTCAATGTTATTACCTCTAGTAATAGATACTGCATCTAGTATAACTATATGGTCTCATAGCTCCAAGAGTCTATAATTCTTAAATTGTAAATCTGTTTTTAGTAATTTGATTGAAAATTACACTGACAATAACCCTTTCTATAATTGCAGGTTTTATATGGGGAGAAATAAAACAAATGTGGGATGGTGGACTTCAAGATTATATCCATGATTGGTGGAATCTAATGGATTTTGTGATGAACTCCTTATATTTAGCAACAATCTCCTTGAAAATTGTTGCATTTGTAAAGGTAACTATTGTTTATGTTGTTGGTAATGCATGAATTCTGATAAATATTGATATACTTTCAAATGTTATCGATTTTATTAATATTGTTAGAGTATTATTTATCTATATGTGATATTCACCAGGTCATTACCTTGTTGATAGATAGGTATAAAATACATAGATAATACATAATTTATAATCATAGAAAAAGTTTAATGAACAATTAGAAGTTGTCAGCCAATTTTCTTGTATCTAAATTGAAAGATGCCTCAAAATTATTCAAAATAATTTCTCTTGTTTCTAATTCTTTCAATTTCAAATGAAATTCTACCTCAAATACTTTAAGATTGGGCCCCCCAAATTTATTTTTATCAATTATAACTAACTGATGAAATTACATAGACAGATCAAAATATTACTCTTTCAAAGCACTAAAATTATTATTTCACTTTAAACTAATATAGTTTGATATTATTAGGACAGAATATAATTTTTTTTACCTCATCCTATTCAACATGACAGTGCCTGAAATCTCACACACCCATTACCCCTCCCCGAAATCTGTACTACAGCAATATTATCCCAAATTACATAATTTATGTTCAACAGTTTTGTTCTACAATAACAATTGGGATTATTTTGTACTTTGGGGGATGTTTTTCCAGCCATAATATTATCACCTTCTCTTTCTTGCATTTCTTTTTCCCTCTTTTTCTCTCTCTTTGTTTTTAAAATTTTAATTTATTGTTCACAGTATTAAAAATTCCCCCAATTTCCCCCACCCTTTACCACCTCCTCCCAGTCCCCTGCCCAACCCCAGGCCTTCACCACACTACTGTGTATGTTCATTGATTATGCATATATGTATATGAGTCATTCAGTTAAATTCTTCCCATCTTCGCCCTCTCCTCTGAGATATGTCAGTCTGTTCCATGCCTCCATGTCTCTGGACCTATTTTATCAGTTTATTATGTTCATTAGATTCCACTTATAGGTGTGATTATGTGCTATTTGTCTTTCTCTGACTGGCTTATTTCACTCAGCATTATACTCTCCAGGTCCATCCATTCAGTCACAAAAGGTAAGACATCCTGTTTTTACAGCTGCACAGTATTACATTGTATAAATGCACCACTGTGGAAACCCTCTTAAAGAGCCAACACACAAATTTTTGTGTGCAACCACTTTCCTTGGGCTCTGGCAAAGGGAGGGTGGAGTGGACTGGAGCTGTGTGGGGAGAATCCTGGGTTGTGGGCTTGGAAACTGAGATCAAAGGGCATCCACATGGATTCCTGTGCCTAGTCATTCCCCCAGACTGCAGAGGACACATTTCTCAGACAGACAATTTTCAGGTTTTGCCTGAAGGGGAAAGCAGTTGCCCCACCCTGCCAGAAGCCTCTTGTCCTACCCAGAGGCATTTCTACAGCCTGAGGCTTGTTAAGAGACTAATAACAACCAGCAGCTCAACCGTGTGGAGCTTCTACAGCCTGAGGCTGATTAAGAGAATCAGATTAAACAGCTTGCAGGCAGAGGCAGACCTCAAAGTGCTTTGAGTCTTTGCTTGATCTGCTTCTGGACCCAAGCCTTGGAAAAGCAGACTTTGGTGTGCATCTTCTTCCTGTCCAAATGCACCCTGCCCCAGAAGAGGAGACCTCAAGCTGAGGATTGTTGATAGCTCCAGAGGAGGTCTAAAGTAAGCAAGGGTTAGAGAACCTGTTTGAAGAAATAATTGCAGAAAACTCCCCTAACCTGGTCAAGGTAAAAGTCACAAAAGTTTAGGAGGCACAGAGTCTCAAGCAAGAAAAGAACAAAGAGGCTCATGCCCAGACACATCATAATTAAAATGCCAAGAATTCACGACAAAGAATTTTAAAGGCAGCTAGAGAAAAATAATCTGTTACCTACAAAGGTGCCCCATAATGCTGTCCGCTGACTTCTCATCAGAAACTCTACAGGCCAGAAGGGAATGGCATGAAGTATTCAAGGTAATGCAAAACAAGAATCTGAAACCAAGACTATTCTATCCAGCAACATTATCATTCAAGATAGATGGTAAAATAAGGAGCTTCCCAGACAAAAAAAAAAGGCAAAAGGAGTTTATCACCACCAAAACAGCATTACACGAAATGTTAAAGGAACTGCTGTAATTAGAAGTAGAAATAGACAGAGAGAGAAACATAGGTACAAAGAATTAATATAATAAATAAGTATCAATAATAACCAAAATGTAAATGACTAAATGCCCCAATAAAAAATATAGGGTGGTTGAATAGATAAGGAAACATGACCCAAATATATGCTGTCTACAAGAGACCAACCTCAGAAAAAAAGACTCACACAGGATGAGAATGAAGCAATGGAAAAAAATTTTTTCCATGCAAATAGAAATGAAAAAAAAAGTTGGGGTAGCAATACTCATATCTGACAAAATAGACTTCAAAATGATGACCATAACAAGAGACAAGAAAGGTCATTACATAATACTAAAGGGATCAATCCAGCAAGATAAACATATATGCACCCAATATAGAAGCACCTAAATTTATTAAAAAAACTTCTAGAGGACTTTAAGGAAGAGATAAACAGCAATACAGTCATACTCGGGGACTTTAACACCCCCTTGACTTCACCGGATAGGTCTTCCAGACAAAAAATCAACAAGGAAACAGTGATCATAAATGACACACTAGATCAGATAGATTTAATTGACATTTACAGAACATTCCACCCCAAAGCTGAAGAATATACATCCTTCTCAGGTGCACACAGGACCTTCTCAAAGATAGACCACATGTTAGGACATAAAACATGTCTCTACAAATTCAAGAAGATTGAAATCATATCAAGCATCTTCTAGGACCATAATCGCATGAAATTAGAAATCGACTACAATAAAAACACTAAAAAAATTCAAACACATGAAAGTTAAATAGCATGTTTTTAAACAATGAATGGGTTACCAAAGATATCAAGAAAGAAAGAAAAAACTTCCTGGGAACAAATGAAAATGAACATATAACAACTCCAAATTTATGGGACACAATGAAAGCAGTCTTGAGAGGGAAGTTCTTAACACTAAAAGCCTACCCCAAAAAACAAGGAAATCCTTTTTTTAAAAAAAATAAATATATCTTTATTGATTCCAGAGAGAGGAAAGGAGAGGGAGAGAGAGAGATAGAAACATCAATGATGAGAGAGTCATTGATCAAGCCCACAACTGGGCATGTGCCCTGACCAGGAATCGAACCCTGATCGCCTATATCCTAGGTCAATGCTCAACCGCTGAGCCACACCTGTCCGGGCAAGAAAATCTAATAGACTCTCTAATCCTGCAATTTACAAACTTAGAAAGAGAACAAGAAAAGCCTAGATTAAGTAAAAGGAAGGAAATAATAAAGATCAGAGAAGAAATAAATGACATAGAGTCTAAAAAAACAATACAAAAGATCAATAAAACCAAGAACTGGTTCTTTGAAAAGATAAACAAAATTGATGAAGCTTTAGCCAGACTCATCAAGAAACAAAGAGAGAGGACTCAAATAAACAAAATGATAATTGAAAGAGGCGAAATAACAGCTGACCCAACAGAAACACAAAGGATTATAAGAAAATACTATGAAAACTCTACCCCACCGAACTGGACAACCTGGATGAAATGGACAAATTCCTAGGAAAATATAATCTTTCAAAACTCAATCAGGAAGAGTCAGAAAGCCTAAATAGGCCAATAACTGCTGATGAAATTGAAGCAGTAATCAAAGGGCTCCCAGCACACAAAAGCCTTGGCCTGGATGGATTCACAGGGGAGTTTTACCAATAATTAAAACAAGAACCTACCCTCCTGAAACTATTACAAAAATTCAAGAGGAAGGAAGAGTTCCAAGCTCTTTTTATGAGACCAGCATTAGCCTAATTCCAAAACCAGATAAAGACACTACAAAGAAAGAGAATCTCTGATGAACATAGATGCTAAAATCCTCAACAAAATATTAGTAAATCAGATCCAGCAATATATTAAAAAAGATCATACAGCATGACCAAGTGGGATTTATTTCAGGAAAGAAAGGCTGATACAATATTTACAAATCAATAAATGTGATACGTCACATAAACAAATTAGAAGACATAAATCACATAATCATATCAATAGATGCAGAAAAAGCATTTGATAAATTCCAAAACCGATTTTTGATAAAAATTCTCAGCAAAGTGGGAATGGAGGGATCATACCTCAACATAATAAAGGCCACATATGATGAACCTACAGCCAGCATCATACTCAGTGGGCAAACACTACAACCATTTCCCCTAAGAACAGGAACAAGACAACAATGTCCACTTTCACCATTCTTATTCAACATAGATTGGAAATTCTAGCCACAGCAATTAGACAAGAAGAAAACATAAAAGGCATCCATACTGGAAAGGAGGAAATAAAACTGTCATTATTTGCAGATGACATGATATTGTACATAGAAAATCCTGAAGACTCCACCAAAAAACTACTAGATTTAATAAATGAATTCAGCAAGGTAGAAGGAAACAAAATTAACACCCAGATATCAATAGCATTTTCAGACACCAATAATGAACTCTCAGAAAGAGAAACTAAAAAAACAATCCCATTTACCATTGCAACTTAAAAAATAAGATACTTAGGAATAAACTTAACCAAAGATGTAAAAAACCTGTACTTGGAAAACTACAGGACATTGAGAAAAGAAATATAGGAAGATATAAATGAGTGGAAGAATATACCATGTTCATGGATTGGAAGAATTAACATCATTAAAATGCCCATACTGCCCAAAGCAATCTATAAATTCAATGCAATCCTGATTAAAATACCAACAGCATATTTCACAGATCTAGAACAAATATCTTAAAAATTCATTTGGAACCAAAAAAGACCCTGAATAGCCACAACAATCTTGAGAAAGTAAAACAAAGTTGGATGGATCACAATACCAGATATCAAGTTATACTACAAAGCACCTGTAATCAAAACAGCCTGGTACTGGCACAAGAACAGACATAGATTAGTGGAACAGAACAGAGAACAGAGAAATCAACCCAAGCCAGTATGGTCACTTAATTTTTGACAAAGGAGGCAGGAACATACAATGGAGTAAAGACAGTCCTTTCAATAAATGGTGTTGGGAAAATTGGACAGGCACCTGCAAAAAAATGAAACTAGACCACCAACGTACAACATGCACAAAAATAAACTCAAAATGGACAAAATACTTAATTGTAAGATGTGAAACCATAAAAATCCTAGAAGAAAGCATAAGCATTAAAACCTAACATCTCTCTTAGCAAAATTTTGCCAGTACGTTTCCTAGGGCAAGAGAAACAAAGGAGAAAATAAACAAACGGGACTGCATCAAAATAAAAAGCTTCTGCACAGCAAAAGAAACCATGAACAAAACAAAAAGGGAGCCCACTTTATGGGAGACCATATTTGTCAATGACACATCTGACAAGGGTTAATATCCAAAATATATAAGGAACTCGTACAACTTAACAAAAGGAAGAAAAAAATCCAATTAAAAAATGGGCAAAGGTCCTAAATAAACACTTCTCCAAAGAGGACATGCAGATGGCCAAGACACTTATGAAAAAAATATTTGCATCAGAGAGATGCAAATTAAAACCACAATGAGATATCAGTTCACACTTGTCAGAATGGCTACCATCAACAAATCAACAAACAAGAGATAGTGAGGGTGTGGAGAAAAGGGAACCCTAGTACACTGCTGGTGGGAATGCAGACTGGTATAGCCACTGTGGAGAGCAGTTGTAATATCCTCAAAAAATTACAAATTTTCTTGCCATTTGATGCAGTGATCCCACTTCTAGGAATATATCCTAAGAAACCCAAAACCACAATGAGAAAGAACTTATGCACCCCTGTGTTCATAACAACACAGTTTATAATAGCTAAGATCTGGACACTGTCCAGGTTCACATAAGTAGATGAGTGGATAAAAAGTTGTGGTACATTTACGCCATGAAATACTATGCAGTTGTAAAGAAGATGGGCCTTTTATCCTTTGGGACAGCATGAAAGGAACTGGAGAGTATTATGCTAAGTGAAATAAGCCAGTCAGGGACAGACAAGTACCACATGACCTCACTTACATGTGTATTGTAATAAACAAAATAAATTGATGAACAAAACGGATCAAGAGGCATAGATGCATGGAACACTGAGGGATCTCAGAGGGAAGGTGGGGATGGGGGATGGATTGGAAGAGATTAATCAAAGAATTGGTCTGGGGAAGGCCTGAGGGTAGGGTGGATGCAGGGTGGAGGGGATCAATGGGGGTAGAGAGGGGACATCTGTCATATTTTCAACAACAAAGATAAAATAAAATTTAAAAGATAAGATGATCTAACATATATTTTCCTGTATTCAAGGAATTTATGCCCCAACGTTATGATTCAATATATCTTCCTCTCTTAACACTTCTGTTAAAGTCTTCATGTCCTTGCTCCAACTTCCTCTCAGATTAATCTCACTGTTTTCCCTTCAATTTTCCAGTTATATTAAGATCCTCAGATTTTCACAAACCTTGCTTTTGAATATGTCTTATGATTTTCTCCCTCAAATGTTTTTGAAATTCTACCATATAAGTCCGGCACATGACATTGCTAGACAAAGCTCCCTGCGTGGAAAACTGACAAATAATCTAAGGGTGAATAATCTTTACAGGTCTGCAAAGGGACAGGTCTTTTAAAGAATCTGAATAGAAATAAAGGCTTAGGGCAAAACAAGACCATGTCAGGATTAAACTAGAAAGCAAATACTTGAGAGAAAGAAGAAAGCAGGAATTGATGGTCCTAGATAGGCTATGGGTGTTTCGGGTAGCTCTTGATTTCACACTGTCAAGGTTATTCTACAGCATAGAGTGGACTAGCTCTGGTCAGCAGAATACTAGTGTCCAGTCATCTGCAGTCAAAGAGTACCTATCAAAGGAAAAATTAGAGTTACTTATCTGATATCTGTCTTCTTCAGTATATCATAAACCCATGTGGCATGAACTGTATATTGTTTGATAAAGATGATGAACCCTGAAGATAGTGTCTGATACAGAGTACATATATTTGATGAATGAATAACAGTTGAAAAATGAAAATAATTAGAATTTAAATCCATTCTAGACAAAGGGCCCTGTAATAATAGAAAAGCATTTTGGTGAGAATGTGAGGGTAATTTGGGAAATTACCAGTGATAAATGTTTGAATCACAGCATTAGGTGTCTAACTGGGAACAGGCAGGTCAATCTTAAGAGGAAGACAGGACTCAGGTTCCACAGTCTTTATGTGACATTTTGGGAAATTGGAATTTCATCTTGAGGATAATGCAGAGTCACTGAAGAACATTAAGCAATATGTGAGATGATCTCATTTGCCCTTTTAACAGATGATTTTAGAGAAAATAGATGACTGTAGAGATAATGTTCAAATCAGGGAGAGCAATTAAGAGCTATAATAATAATTTCTATGGGAAATAGAAAATCTTTTTAAGACAGTGAGGATACTAATGAAGAGGAATAAGCAACATACATAAGATACAGGTTTAGAGGCTGGGAATTTGGAAAGGAAGACTCAAGGATAAACCTCAACTCCTGCCTTGGGTAATTTTCTGCCGTTCACTAAAATCAGAAAGCAAAAATGGAGAAAGAATTTGAGGATGAAAAGATGATGAGTTCCAATACTGGCCTCTGAGCTTGAGATGCCTATGAGATGCCCAAGTGGAAAAGTCAACAAGACATTAAAATATAAAATATGAATGTAGGTGAGGAGTCTGGGCTGGAGATGTGAAACTGAGAGTCATCAGCACATAACTGACAGTTGAAATTATAGAAAACATCCAGGGAGCGTTGACTGAATGAGAAGAGAAGAGAAAGAGAGAAGAGAAGAGAAAAGAGAAGAGAAGAGAAGAGAAGAGAAGAGAAGAGAAGAGAAGAGAAGAGAAGAGAAGAGAAGAGAAGAGAAGAGAAGAGAAGAGAAGAGAAGAGAAGAGAAGAGAAGAGAGAAGGAGGGGAGGGGAAGGGAGGGGAGGGGAGGGGAGGGGAGGGGAGGGGAGGCTTGCAAAGTAAACTCAACATTTAAAGGGGAAGTGAGAAAGAGAAACCTGCAAAGCATACTGAGAAGAGGCATCACAAATGGCTGAATACAAACATACAAACATAAAAAAATGAATATAGATTTTGTGAATATTTTTTAGAAAATATAGGCAAAAATATTAAATTCAAGTTAATCTTTTAATTTCTAATATGTGTAAAAATTTCATTTATTAACTGAAGAATCACAATTTTCTCTAAAAATACAAAGTACATCAGGGTTTGCAAAATGTTTTTAAAGCGCTTTATAAAACAGTGGCTATATTTAAAAACATAGGCTATATATATGTGTAAATAACAGGAGAAAAATTAAAAAGCAAAATTTAAAAGAATGAAAACAGATAATTAATAATGTTTCTATCTCTACTTACAGTAGTCTCCTTTATCTGCGGTTTTACTTTCCATGGTTTTAGTTACCCGCTGTCAACCACGATCTGAAAATATTAAATGTATAATTCCAAAAATAAACAACTTATGTTATAAATTGTGCTGTTCTGAGTAGCAGGATGAAAGTTCTGTCCTGCCCAGATGTGAATTACCCCTTTGTACAGGATCTCCACATTTTGTGTGCTCCGCACCCATTAGTCGCTTATGTTATCTCAGTTATCAGATCTACTATCATGGTATCACAGTGCTTGTGTTCAAGTAACCCTTATTTTACTTAATAATGGCCCCAAAGTCATTCACATAGCTTTTATTACAGTATACTGTTATAATTTGTAATTGTCGTTAATCTTCTATTGTGCCTAATTTATAAATTAAGCTTTATCATAGGTTTGTGTGTAGAGGAAAAAGCATAGTATATATAGGGTTTGGTACTTTCTGCTGTTTCTGGTATCTACTAGTTATCTTGGAATGTCTCCACAATGGATAAGGGGGAACTACTGTATTCCTGACAGGAAACAAGTTTTTTGGGTCAGGGAACAAACAAATTACTTACATGACAATCTTAGAATTGGTCCCCCATACTTCATTGTCCCACAGGGTAATGGATGTACCAGATATACCCTTCGCATACAAGAGTTTGTGCCACACACAAGAGGAACTAGAAAATTATGAATCTCATATTGTAGCTGTGCCAGCTGCTCATCTTCTTCATGGAGAAGGAGAAAGACCTTAACTTCAAAACTAAACAAATTCACTGTGGAGAGGCAAAGGTCCCTAAGTTTATTATCCTTAGAATGTAAGCAGATGGTTCCAGGGAAAAGGTTTCCAAATCTCTCAGGAGGTCTCTATTTTTAATTTACAAGACTGTTTGTCAACCAAACATTCTTTAACCCTGGACCAGAAATGTTTTGCTCAGGAAACTCTAACCATGCATAAATACGAACATATTTATGTAACATTGTTTCCCAACAATTACCAGAAGTGCTAGACTCTGAAGGGGATTTATGCAAATATACTGGCACAGAATCCAGCATTTCATGATTTGTGAAGTAGAAAACCTTTCTCTTATAATTTTGCAAATCCCAGTTGAGATGGTCATTCACCATGTGATGATGCATTTCACATCGAACTGCTTTGACCTGGCTGTAAAACTTAGAAAAAGGACCAGCATCTCTACTGGACTTGACAATTGGAGGATCCTCAAACAGTGAACAACATATAATCTCTGTTCAGCCCCAGGCTGAATTACCAATTTCAATTCTGTTTTCCAACAGCACTTTATGTTAATCTCTTAGGTCATTTTTATTTCAGTTAGTTGTGCCAGTCATCCACACAGGTATGTGAATACTTGATGGGAGAAAATGTTTCTTGAGCAGCTATTACATGCAGTGTCACTGTATTAAATGTGAGAAATTCCCAGAAAACGATCATATAAGAATGCTCACTGTTTGTTTTATTTTTTGTACATTTTGAGATGTAGTCATAAGCCATGTTAGTGAGAGAGAGAGAAGGAGAGACACAGAACAGAGAGACAAAGTAAGAAAGAAATATAAAATTAGCCAACAACAAAGGGGGACGATGTTCTCAACTTAAAAATGTGTGTCTTTCCAGAAAAGTGAAAAAAGGAGGCAATTGTGATCGTAGTCTTTGGAGGAAAAGATGACATAATATGTGGAGGTCATTTGGTATTGTTTGATACCACAAATCCTTACTCTGATACTTGTTATAATGAATTTTTTAAATCTTAAATTTTAATTTTTTTCCCGTCTTCAGTCATTAGCTGTTTTATGTTAAAGTTATATAGTGGGAATGTTTAATAATAGATATCGGTTGTTTGTTGATATGTTGATGATAGCCATTCTGGCAGGTGGGAGGAGATACCTCATTGTCATTTAAATTTGCAACTCTCTAATAATTAGTGACTGAGCATTTTTCATGTGTCTCTTGGCCATCTGTGTGTCCTCTTTGGAGAACTGTCTATTTAGGTTTTTTTCCCATTTTTAATTGGATTGCTTGTCTTCCTTGTATTGTTGTATAGATTTTTATGTATTTTGGGAATTGACCCCTTATCAGATGTATCACAGCAAATATGTTGTCCCATACAATGGGATCTCTTTTCATTTTATCGATGGTTTCTTTTGCTGTGCAGAAGCTTTTCATTTTGATGTAGTCCCAATTGTTTTTTCTTTCTTCTTCCCCCTTCCTTCCTTCCTTTCCTCTTTCCTTTCCTTTCCCCTTTCCTCTTTCCTTTCCTTTCCCCTTTCCTCTTTCCTTTCCTTTCCTTTCCTTTCCTTTTTCCTTTCCTTTCCTTTCCTTTCCTTTCCTTTCCTTTCCTTTCCTTTCCTTTCCTTTCCTTTCCTTTTTCCTTTCCTTTCCTTTCCTTTTTCCTTTCCTTTCCTTTCCTTTCCTTTCCTTTCCTTTCCTTTCCTTTCCTTTCCTTTCCTTTCCTTTCCCCTTCCCTTCCCTTCCCTTCCCTTCCCTTCCCTTCCCTTCCCTTCCCTTCCCTTCCCTTCCCTTCCCTTCCCTTCCCTTTGCCCTAGGAGATGTATAGGCAAACATGTTGCTATGAGAGATGTCTGAAATTTTGCTACCTATGGTTTCATCTAGGATTGCTATGGTTTCATGAATTACATTTATATATTTTATCCATTTTGAGTTTATTCTTGTGTACAGTGTAAGTTGGTGGTCTAGTTTCATTTTTTTGCATGTACCTGTCCAATTTTCCCAGCACCATTTACTGAAAAGACTCTCTTTACTCCATTGTAAGCTCTTGCCTCCTTTGTCAAACATTAATTGCGTATAATGACTTGGGTTGATTTCTGGGTTCTCTATTCAGTTCCATTGATCTATAAGCCTGTTCTTGTGCCAGTACCAGGCTATTTTGATAAGAATGACTTTGTAGTATAATTTAATATCTGGTATTGTAATCCCTTCTACTTTGTTCTTCTTTTTCAAGATTTCTGAGGCTATTGGGAGCCTTTTCTGGTTCTATATAAATTTTTGGAGTATTTGTTCTAGATCTGTGAAATACTCTATTAGTATTTTAATAGGGATTGCATTAAATCTATAGATTGCTTTGGGTTGTATGGACATTTTAATGATATTCTTTCAATCCATTGTTTGTATCTTCCTCTATTTCTTTTTTCACTGTCCTGTAGTTTTGCAAGCACAGGTCTTTTACATCCTTCATTAAGCCTATTCCAAGGTATCTTATTTTTTTGTTGTTGCAATGGTAAATGGCATTTAAAAAAAATTTTTTTTTTTTAGTTTCTCTTTCTAAGAGTTCATTATTTGTATATATAAATGCCATCAATTTCTGAATGTTAATTTTGTATCCTGCTACTTTGATGAATTCATTTATTAAATCTAGTAGTTTTTTGGTAGAGTCTTGAGAGTTTTCTATGTACAATATCAAGTCATCTGCGAATAATGCCAGTTTACTTCCTCTTTTCCTATTTGGATGTCTTTTATGTTTTCTTCTACCCTGATCACAATGACTAGAGCTTCCAGTACTATGTTGAATAAGAGTGGTGAGAGCAGACATTCTTGTCTTGTTCCTGTTCTTAGGGGAAATGGTTTTAGTTTTTGCCCATTGAGTATGATGTTGGCTGTAGGTTTGTCATATATGGCTTTTATCATGTTGACGTATGATCCTTCTATTCCCACTTTGCTGAGAGTTTTTATCAAAAACAGGTGCTGGGTTTTGTTGAATGCTTTTTCTGCATCTATTAATAGATCATATGATTTTTTATCTTTCATTTTGTTTATGTGATGTATCACATTTATTGATTTGTGAATATTGGACCAGCCTTGCATCCCTGGGATAAATCTCACTTGGTCATGGTGAATAATCTTATTAATATATTGCTGGATCTGATTTGCTAATATGTTTTGAGGATTTTGGCATCTATGTTCATCAAGGATATTGGCCTGTAATTTTCATTATTTGTAATGTCTTTATCTGATTTTGGAATAAGGATAATGCTGGCCTCATAAAAAGAGCATGGAAGTCTTTCTTTCTCTTGAATTTCTTGGAATAGTTTATGGAGGATAGGTGTTAGTTCTTATTTGACTGTATGTTATGACCCATTCTGAAGCCATCCAGTCAAGGACTCTTGTTTGCAGGGATTTTTATACTACTGCTTCAGTTTCATGACTTGTTATTTGTCTGTTCAGATTTTCTAATTTTTCGTGATTCAGTTTTAGAAGATTGCATGTTTTTGAGAATTTGTCCATTTCGCCTAGGTTGTCCACCTGGTTGGCATATAGTTTTTCATAGCATTTTCTTGCAATTAGTGGTTATTTCATGTCTTTCATTTCTGATTTTGATAATTTGGTTCTCTCTCTTTGTTTCTTGCTGAGTCTAGCTAGTGGTTCAGCAATATTTTTATTTTTTTGTTTTTTTTTGTTTTTTTATCTCTATGTTATTTATTTCCACTTTGATTTTTATTATTCCCTTACTTCTACTTACTCTGTGCCTCTCTTGTTCTTTCTAATTCTTTTAGTTCTAGGGTTATATAATGCATTAGAAATGTTTCTTGTTTTTGAGGTAGGCCTGGAATGCTATGAACTTCCCTCTCAGGACTGCTTTCATTGTGTCCCATAGGTTTTGGGTATTTGTGTGTTCATTTTCATTTGTTTCCAGGAAGTTTTTTATTTCTTCCTTGATTTGATTGGTAACCCATTCATTTTTTAATAACATGCTATTTAGCCTTCATGTGTTTGAATGTTTAGGGATGTTTATTGTAGTTGATCTCTGGTATCATGCCATTATGATCTGAGAAGATGCTTGAAATGATTTGAATGTTTTTGAACTTGTAGAGACTTGTGTTGTGTCTTAACATGTGTTCTATCTTTGAGAATGTTCTATGTGCACTTGAGAGTAATGTGTATTCTGCAGCTTTGGAGTTGAATATTCTATAAAGGTGAATTAAACCCATCTGATCTGGTATGTCATTGAGAGTCACTGTTTCTTGTTGACTTTAGTCTGGAAGATCTATCCAATGAAGTCAGTAGGGTTTTGAAATCCCCTACTGTGATTGTACTGCTATTTATCTCTCCCTAAAAGTCCTGAAAGAGAATTTTTATATATTTAGATGCTCCTATATTGTATGCATATAAGTTTACCAGGGTTATATACTTTTATTGGAGTGATCCCTGTAGTATTATGTAGTGACCTTCTTTGTCCCTTATGGCCTTTGCTTTGAAGTCTGTTTTGTCATATACAGTGGTACCTCGGTTTTCAAATGTCTCTGTTGACGAACATTTTGGTGCAGGCCAATATCAAGCGTTGTCTTTGGCCCTGAGTACCTTGTTTAGAGCTATCAGTGATCCACAGCTTGTGGCTTCCTCTTCTGAGGCTGGGTGTGCATGCAAGGGACCAAACTGCACACCAAGGTCTGCTTTTCCTAGCCCAGGCCCAGAAGCAGTTTAAGCAAAGACTCTAAGCATCCAGAGGTCCGCCTCTGCCTGCATGCCTCTGTTAGTCTCATTCACTTAATGAACCTCAGGCCTTAGTCCTCAGCAAGGTATAAACTCTGCAGGGTGCAGTGAGCGGGTTTCCAATGGATGGGGCAATTGGTTCCTGCCAAGCTAAAGCTGCATTGATGGGAAAGCTCTACCTGAGAAGGATGGCTTCTGTAGTATGGGGGAATGGCTCAGCACAGAGATCCTGGTTGCTGTACTCTCCAACCCCAGACTTTCCTCATGCAGCTGTAGTCCACTCTGCTGTCTGTCTGCCAGCACCCAAGGTGGGTTGCTGCAAATGAAATTTAGTGTGTTGGCCCTGTGTTTCTAGCTGCCAGACAGACATGTCCCCGCCCCTGTGCTTTTCACAGCCAGATGTTATGTGGGCCACTTTCCTGGTTCTGTTACTCTGGGCTGGGGAGCCCAGCTTGGGGTTTAGACTACAGATTTCTTGGGGAAAACCCTATGGCAGCTGAGATATCCCTCCAGAACTTTAGCTTCTGCCTTTAGGAGCCCAGCCATCCCTCTCATGCCTCTGCACTTCATACCAGTCTCGATGAAGCCTCCTCTTTACATCGTTGTTTACACTGGTTCTCTCCAGCTGCTCTACAGTTGGTTATTCAGAATGATTTTTCCACATTTTAGTTGTAATTCCAGTTTGGTCCTGGGAGAATGTCAGAGTTGTTTCTAATAAATCCATTTCCATCTCTGAGAGATATATTTATTTTTTTATTGAATTTATTGGAGTTACATTGGTTAATAAAATTATACAGGATTCAGGTGAACAATTCTATAATATATCCTCTGTACATTGTATTGTGTTTTTACCACTTCAAGTTAAGTCTCCTCCATCATCATTTATCTCTCCTTTACCCTCTTCTACCTCCCTCCATCCCCCTTTCCCTCTGGTAATCATCATAATGTTGTCTGTGTCTATAAGGTTTGTTTGTTTTTTCTTAATCCCTTCACCAGCCCCCACAACTGAAACCAGACCCCAAAATGAAGTCCATCACTGCCTGTCACTACTGAGTCATTAAGTAGAGACAAGGTTGAATCATTTATGTACATTTATTTCATATTGCAAGCAATATGGAGTAAGCAGCAGGTATGATTCCCTGGGTGGGGAAATAAACCGCTCCCTGACATTTCATTTTAAACAAACTCTTATATAAGGTTAGTAGTGGGGAAAAATATATAAATTTAGGGAGTTCCCAGGGTCTGCCTTTTTCCATTGTCTTTGAAAATATTAACCCCAGAACACTGCAAAGATTAGCATGAAATGCTGTCTCCCTTCAGATAGGTTCTATTTGTCTGTGACCTGGGCTCTGGTCTGCCTTATCTCCAGGGCCTATTCTCCTTGTAACATATCCTTCAGTTTCCCAAGGTCTGTAAGAAAATCTCTTCTTAATAGTGAGTAGCTATTAAACAACTGTGATTCTATTTCTATTATGTGCTTCTCCCCTATAATTCCCCCTGTTAATTTTAAACCTTATATCTATGCGATTAGTTTCATATAGAAAGCACCTTGCTGCTGAAGGGAGTGAGGTGAAGGAGTCCTGCCTATCCCAAGGTATTACAGCTTTGTTTACAGATGGTCTTCATTATATTTTCCACAAGGTAGGAGGGGGAGTTGGAGCATGGGATGGGGCCATGCTACCCTAATATTATACATACTACCCCAATATGGGTTTTTTTTCTTTCCATTCCCATACGATATGCCTGTAATATTTTCCATTTGTATTCTGGAGAGGGAGGAGGATAGATGAGACATTGCATTTATATTTTATAGCAATAATATAACATACAGTAAAGGAATAACAGACATACATATTAGTATCAGAATATGTAAAGCAGTTTTCCAGTTCCAATAAAACATTTCGAATCATGTTGAGATTGGACTATTCTGTCAGCTTGATTGGATTTGTTCTCCAAGGCAGCCCAGCAGTGACAGAGAAGGCATCTTCAAACATACCCGTCTGAAACATTGGACTGGAGAGCCATTTTATCAGCCCATCTTGTAAAGCTGTTAGCCTGCACTCAACTAAGGAAAATAAGACAAATGTTTAGTAGTCACCAACAGAGGCAAATCAGTACCAGTGGGTAGAATACAGCCTGTTGCTCTGTCCTGTGTAAGAATAGTGGCTTATTCAGATGGTATTCCTGGCCTTCTGTACTACACCTTTTGACTGGTGATGTCCCCTCCAGCCTAGAATACTAGCTGTGAGAGAGGGAATATGAATCTACCATATGGAATAGTAGTTGGCTGTTTACTAATTATGATAGATTTAATGAGCAAACCCTGGGCAAGATCCTCCCACAAGGGGCTAGTACAGTACACTAGTAGGTACCACTTGAGCTTCCAAGGGCCAAGTTAACATACTAACTCTAGGGGATATATATCCTAAGGTGCTGGCAACAACAGGTTATTTTCCACTCCCCAACAAGGTCTTATCTTAGTTGCATTCTCAGTGGGGATGCCCACATCTACTGCTGCATCTGGCCAGAGCTTTACTTTCATGGTTAGTAGTAAGTCAGAGAGTCTTGTGGTCCATCCTTGTAATGACCCTCCCTGTTTTCAAGGCATTTTTCAACAGTCCATTATAACATTCTATCAGTCCAGCTCTAGTTGGATTATAACCTAGGTGTCATCACCGCTTGGTGTTGTGGCTCTCAGCCCAGTCTTGCACATAATGTCCTTTAATTGCTGGTCAGGGACACACATTGCTGTTCCACACATACAGACCACTGTTGACAAGCTGTGATGATATCAGTCATTTTTGGTTGGAGGCCCCAGGCTTTAGTTGTTGCTTACCAGATGTTCTGCCCTGTATGTTTCATTTTCCTGTGTAGCCAGGTCTTCTGCTGGGGCCTCTTCTAGCCATTGAATGCAAGCAAGCACATTTACTTCATCATTCCCTGGACATTGAAATCGCTGATGTCCTATGACATGATATAGGGTCATTTCCTTAGTCTGTACAACTGTCCATATGCCAACCTACATGGTTTATCCCCATAGGGATGTGTTGTTAATAGTCCAGTCCTAAAAATGATATTTAGAGGGATGTCCTTTGCATGGGCCATCAGTATACCATGTTTCAGGTGGTACTGGAACTGTTCCTACTTTCATTGGCAAATGGCCAATAGGCTTTTCCTTGAGTGCCTTTTCAGCATCTTCTTCTGACACAAAGGTGACTGGCCCCAATGGTGTCTGCAATTCCTGGCTAAGAGGGGATGTTGAATGGACATGTCTCTGCTGCAGGTAAACACTCCATCTCATAGTTTGTGTCTGTGCTGCACCAGATTTGAGGGTGTGAGACATGCCATGCTGCATGCAGCTACCCTGTGATGGGATAGGTGGTCTTCGCTGTTAGAATGGAGCTTCCAGTTGTAGGCTCTGTTGTTTGCCAGACATGGTATGTGGCATAAAGCTGTTTCTCTATTAGGTTTTATTTTTCTTCAACCCCTTTCCATACATAGGATCAAAACCCTTTTGGGATGCAGAGTCTCCCTTATTGCTGCCAGAGACCCCCATGACATCCCTTCCTTGGTTACATGTACATTCAATTCTCCAGGTAGGACCGGATGATAGATACTAAGTGCCTGTACCTGTTTAATTGCTCTTTTGCCTCCTCATAAGCCTGTTGGTATTTTCATGCCAATACTGCTGTTGTCCCTTTCTTATAAGAGCATACAAAAGTTTTAGGTGCACAGTTCTACAACACATCATCTGTATACTGCTTTGTGTGTTCACCACCCCAAGTCAAGTCACCTTATATTACCATTTATCACCCCCATATCCTTTCTTACTCCTTCCATCCTTTTCCCTCTAGTGATCACCATACTGTTGTTTGTGAGTTTTTCATTTACAATAGTCAAGATTTGGAGTCAGTCAAAGTCAATCTTAATTCCTTAAAGTTTTCTGGTGACATTCAGAGTCTATGCATGCCTCTTTCAAACACGACAGGCCACTCAAAGTCTTGGTAAATAAAATCAGTTTTCAATTATGTCCTGTTACAAAGAGAACAGGTTCTCATTGAATTCATGCAAACAACCATATTGCCTTGGAAATTAAATAATACTTGCTCATTAAGAGTTTTCAAATTCTAGAGGGATAAGGTAGGGAAGAAAATCTAAGTGCTTTAATATTGTTTACTAAGGTATAACTTACTAAACTTCTTTAAAATTTAAGTTTCCTTATGTATGAAAAACAAAAGGATTTAAAAAATCAGCAATCCTTTCAATAAAAAAGTTACAAAAACTACAATCATCTTCAGTTTATTCAGTTAAATTTTTGTTTCTCCTGATCATTCACCAGTACCTCAATAAATTAGATAATCCCCAGAGTTCTAGTAATCTTCATCCAATTCAAGGGGATGATCTGAAAATTTATTCTCAGAGGTATGCCATTCAAAATAAGTCAGAGTCCTTTCCATATATTTCTCAGAAGATGTAACATTTTTGAAAATGTATTATAATCAAATAGTGACTGTCTCTAAGTAACAAAAAAACTTAAAATAACATGGTTATGGATTTGATTATAATGTGATTCACATGGAACCCTGCCCTTTTTGCAAGACACAACATTTCAGAATAACAATCAAAGTTATAAATAAGAGCATATCAGAATTTTGTAGGCCCTTAGAAATTTTTATACAATCTCTAGAATATCTATTTTAATATAGTTATTTATTTGACAAATCTTTCCATGTACCTTCAGTATAAAATTTTCCCTCATAAGGAGACAAAAATCTTTGAGGCATTCCAGGGGCACATTGGAATGATCCAAAGTTAATTCTAGGTCAACGAAGTCTCTTCAGATCCAATCCCTGGGAACATTGTCAAACATATTGGACCAAAAATCATATATCATTATGAAATAATATTAAATATTCCTCCAAAGTGACAACAAAAGGTGTTAAACACAAACACAGGCTAGCAAAACTTCAGTTCCTATGATTAAGAAGATGGTTTTTTTAAGTAATCAAATACTTGATTATCATAACATATCATATAACTATTTCAATAATGTATAGACCCTTTGCTTTCTAGGCAGATACAAGAAAAATGTTTCCCTTTTCTATTACCTTCTTGAGTATTCCTTTTCACCTTTTTTTCCTCTCTCAATTTTTAGAAAACTTAATTTTTAGTGAAAACTAAAAGCAAGCAATCAGCATTCTTTAGTTTGGTAAATTTATGAAAACATTTCATAACTTTCAGAAACAGGCTTTTTTCCATTGGAAAATAAATTTACATTTTTAAGAGGCATAACAGAGATAACATAACCTTGACAACCCTTAGGAAGCTGGATGAAAAGCAGTTGGGGAAGGGAGATATCAGGCCTTATGGCTTTTTACCAGGACTGCAGCAATTCCTGGGCCTCCAGGGGCTTTAGCGTAAAAGTATCATTTTTTTCCTTTACAAGTGGGGAGTTCCTCCTCACCCCCAGCTTGTGCAGCCTGTGTAAGGACACCTCTGCAGCTCTGGACCTCCAGGAGAAGAACTTGGTGTGTTTATAAGATTTGCTTTCCCATATTTTTCTTTCTGAGTGAAATTATTATGATGAAACAACATGAAAACTTGTACATAAGAGATCTTATCCCATTTCAAAACAAACAAAAACAACATCTAAAACAAACAAACAAGTACTCTCAAAAGGAGGAACTGGGACACTAGCCTTAGAATCTTATTTCACACCAACTGGTACAGCAAATAACCTTCACAGGGTCTAAATGTCACAAAGCCCAAATGACTGAGACAGGGAATTCCCTTTGTTCATAAAACAGAAAAGAGCAAACCAAGTCCCCAAAAGATAAGAAAGCAAGTAAAGAATATCTGTAATCAAAGTTTCACTTGACAGATAAGAGCTCTCAGAGAGCTCTTAGACTAAACAGAACACAACATACAAATAAGAGTTCTCGGACTGAGAGTGACTTCCTCTTGTGGAAGAACTGGGATTAACATCACAGAGTTTTATCCCCTGCCAAAACAGTACCACAGATTACTTACTGTCAAGTCTCAGATGGCTAAAAAGCCCAGATGGAAGTGATAGAGAACTCCCAGCATACACACCAGTTTGACTTACCCAGTCAAACTTGGAGTCTGTCGGCTCCCCAGAGACTTGTTTCCTTTCACCGGCTAAGTGTTTCAGGCAATGGATGCCTTGATATGGAGAGCAGGGAGAGTCCCCAGACAACTCTCAGCAGCTGTTGGGAAGTTCCTGTAATCGCTGACACAGGTGAGCCTGCCACAAGCAGCTGGTGCCCCAAGCTAAGTGGGATATGCCCCCATCTTTAAACAAATCAAGCAACAAAGAGGCGCAAAACAATAATCTATAGAGAAACTCATATAGAATATTTACAAGTGTGCACAACAGACAGAAAAGGGCTTTATGGCTTACCGTACCCTCTTATCTGGATAGCCACAGAATCAGAATGCCCTGTGTTAGGAAACCAACTGATTAACAGAGTAATATCTCAACCCAGAACCGGTCAGGTTCAGAGACTGAGCAAGGACTGTGGGAGTTTCTCTTGCACCCTGGAGCTGATCAGGCTCAACCCAGACAGGAGGCAACAGATACTTCCCATATCCGCACAAAGAAACACTCAATTCAATTTAAGTGAAACAATGGGAATTGCTGGAACTGAAAGTGGAACTCAACAGGAAAATCCCTGGCAGCACTGCAAGTAAGAAAAAGAGCCCTGATTTCAGCCCTGTGAGCCCACAGTCCAGGCAGTCAGCAGGATCTCTGTAATACCCAGGGAAAGGTCCAGCTTTTCAGTCCTGCCATGGACACAGAATTTGAAACTGAACCCCAAAATCAAGTCCATCACTGCCTGTCACTACTGAGCCAATAAACAAACACAAGATTGGATAATTTATAAACATTTATTTCATATTGCCAACAATATGGAGTGAGCAGCAGGGATAATTCCCGGGAGGGGGAGACCTACTCCTTGGCATTTCATTTTAAACAAACTCTTATATAGAGTTAGTGGGTGGGGGGAAAAATCTAAAGTTAGTTAGTTCTTAGAACCTGCCTTTTTCCATTGTTCTTGCAAAGATTAGCATGGAATGCTGTCTCCCTTCAGATAGGTTCTGTCCATGACTTGGGCTCTGACTGCCTTATCTCCAGGGCCTATTCTTCTTGTAACACAGTTTTCCAGAATCTGTAAGAAAATCTCTCTGTACCATGAGTAGCTATTAAACAACTATGATTCTATTTCTATTACATACCCTTCCCCTATCACAACCACGCTCACCTCTGATAGCTGCCAGTCTATTCACTGTATCTATGAGTCTGTTTCTATTTTGTTAGTTTATTTTTTTTCATTTGATTCCACATATAAGTGAAATCATGTGGTACTTGTCTTTCTCTGACTGGCTTATTTCACTTAGCATTATACTCTCCAAATCCATCCACACTGTCACAAATGGTAAGAGTTCCTTCTTTTCTATGGCCAAGGGGGGAATAATATTTCATTGTTTAAATGTACTGCAGCTTTTTTATCCATTCATCTATTGATGGGCATTTGGACTGCTTCCAAATCTTGGCTCTTGTAAATAATGTTGCATTGAACCTATAGATGCATATATGCTTTTTAATCAGTGTTTGGGTTTTTTTTGTATATTTTCCCACAAGTGGAATCACTAGGTCATAAGGCAGTTCCAATTTTAATTTTTTGAGGAAACTACTATCATCAATAAATGAACAAACAACCAGTGTTGGTGAGGATATAGACAAAAGGGAACCCTCGTGCACTGTTGATGGGAATGCAAATTGGTACAGCTTCTGTGGCAAACTCAATTGTTTTAAACTGTCACCCAAGCAAAAGTCTGCTTGTTGAACAAAATCAGTCACTTGTGATGTATTTTTCCCCCAGGGAGACTAAAAAATACTATCTGTTATTTTCAAGAGAATTAACGTTTGTAAAGTCACTGGTATGAAATACAATAAAAAGAGAAAAATATTCTGATGGAACTCATACAGAAGTAAAAAGTTTATTTTGACAGGAAAAATATGCAATTGCCTAGCCATATTTATTAGTGACATGTATGAAGAAGAAAATTCAATTTATTGTTCACTTCTTATACAGATATAATTATAGGTTTTCATAATGCAATATTTCAAAGAGCATATTTGACTTTTTTTAAAGGGAATAAATTTCTTTGATACTATAAGGAATACATTTTATTGTGCTCTTATATAGCTCAATATCAAGATAATTCAAAGCTGACATTTAACACTTTTAAAATAATTGTTGGTCAAACTTTAATGTAGCAAATATTTTTCCTCAAATCACATGTTATATAGTTAAGACATGTTCTGATAAATATCACATTATCTACACATTAAATATAAAAAATTAGCCATTCATTGACACCCAGGATGATTTCCAAGTTAGGTTTTATCTACATTTATTTATTTATTTTTCTGTTTCAATTTTTTTTTAAATTTATCTTTATTGTTGAAAGTATTACAGGTATCCCATTTTTCCCCCCATTGACCTCCTCCACCTCGCTCTCACCCCCTCTCCAGGCCTTCCCCCCTTCCCCAGGCCTTCACCCCATTATTGTCTGTGTCCATGGGTTATGCATATACGCATATAACTTCTTTGCTTAATCTCTTCCCACCCTCCACCTCCCTTCCTTCTTCCCTCTGAGACATGACCGTCTGTTGCATGCTTCCATGTCTTTGGATCTATTTAGTTTGTCAGATTCTGTTGTTCATTAGCTTCTTCTTAAAGAAGACCCTTCAACATTTCATGTAATAATGGTTTGGTGGTGATAAACTACATTTAAAATATAACAGATACAAAGTACTAACTGTTATGCCTATATTGGTAGTTACAAGGCAACAGAACACTACTTTCACTATTTATATATAATTTGTATCATGTGTGCATTCCTCTAGAATAACCAAGTATGTCAAATGTGGTAAGTAGTCATTGATTATTTTGTTAAAAATTTAGCGTGTTTCATTTATAATGTATTTTTCTTTGTTATAATAATATTGCTATATTTTCTGAATATAAAGTCAGATTTTTCCTCCCTATGTAACACTTCTTTTTTTGAAATTCCTTTGGAAAGGCAAAAGCAGACATAATTAACATATTAACAAATACTACAAATGTCAAGGACAAATGAGAAAGGCACTTTGAAGTTTATAATTATAAATTGACAATTTTTTTTTAATTTTTTGCAGATTAGTATTGCTGCCATTGTTGTGAAGTACATTAGCTTCCTGAGGATAGGTCATTGTGCTAGACCTACCTGAAAAAGCATCCTGGCCTGAACTTGGCATATTCATATGTTTGTGTTTGTTTTACTTTCCCTTTGTTTCTTTCTTTTCTTCAGTACAGTGCTCTTAATCCTCGAGAATCTTGGGACATGTGGCATCCTACTCTGGTGGCTGAAGCTTTATTTGCGATTGCAAACATCTTCAGTTCCTTACGCCTGATCTCACTCTTTACTGCAAATTCTCACCTGGGGCCTCTGCAGATATCTCTGGGAAGAATGCTCCTGGACATTTTGAAGTTTCTATTCATATACTGCCTTGTGTTGTTAGCATTTGCTAATGGCCTAAATCAATTGTATTTCTACTACGAAGAAACAAAAGGGTTAAACTGCAAAGGCATACGATGTGAAAAGCAGAATAATGCATTTTCAACGTAAGTCCAAACATTTCTATCAGGAATTTTGTGCAAAATTTAGAATGTAATACATTATGAATTTGAAAAATCTGACAAGTGGTTGCAAAAAAAATTATGCTTAATGCAGAGAACAGAATTAGCATGTCTTTGTATATAAGCCTCCTTCAGTTTTAAAAAATTACATTTTATTTATTTATTATTTATTTATTTATTTATTTATTTATTTATTTATTTATTCATTGATTCATTCGTTCATTTTGCTTTTTGCGGTGCTTTATATAAACGAAGTCATATAGTATGTGAAAGAAAAATAATAAAATTATCATTTATTCTTTGGTTATCTTCATGGTATTCATACTAAATAGTCCTTTTTTTCTAACTTTATTTTTATTGTTAACATTATTACAGATGTCCCCATTCCCCTGCCCTTTGCACACCCCACCCAGCCCCTGCTCCCTCTTCCCTCTGGCCATCACCACATTGTTGTCTGTGTCTATGGGCTGTGCATATAGGTTCTTTAGCTAAGTTTTCGTAAAATGAACTTTTTTTTCAAAATGACCTCACAAAAAGATACCTATATATACTGTTTGTTATTATTAAGTGTATTGGAGTGACATTGGTTAATAAGATTACAAAGGTTTCAAGTATACATTTCAATGATATATGATCTGTATATTGCATTGTGTGCCCACAACCCACAGTCAGATCGTCTTCTGTTTCTATATATTTGTCCCCCTTTACCCATTACTACCCCTACAACTCCTTTCCCTCTGATAACCACCTTACTATTGTCTGTGTCTATGAATTTTAGTTGTATATCTCACATATGTGTGAAATCATGTGGTTCTTAGCTTTTTCTGACCAACTTATTTCATTTAGTATGATATTCTCAAGATCCATATGTACTTTTTAAAAATGTGGAATAAATGGAAATCTGTGTACTATTGACAGCTTACATACACATTAAAAGATAGAATGTATACATGTAAAAGCAATCGTAAGAAAATCCAAGAGCTTTTCAGTCCTTTTTCAGTGTTTTCCAGAAGTTAACAGTCCCTTCACATGTCCCTTTGATTCTCTAGTTTTCCACACAAAAAATCTAAGCTTGTAGAAATAATCCAAACCTAGTCCATTGTTATTATACAGACAAAACTTTCTGTGCCCTTACGCCTGAAAAACAATAGGCCTTGTCTAGTATCACCATCTATATCTTACAATAAGACTGTTTGATGCTCACACAGTTCTCATGGAATATACCTCTACATATCTCTCTCCATCTCCTTCCCACTCTGATAAACAGTTAGCAGATTAATGAAGAAGTTAGGCAATTTTCATCTACACAGTAACCATATGTGAATACATGGCCATATTGTAGATGACTTTTAAAAGTCAGACCCTATTCATGGGCCATTATAGAAATTTATGTAATATAAGAGAGTACAGTAATTTCTCAAGTAGAAGGAAATTAATAACCTCACATGAACTAAATCACTTATGGCTAAAAAAATTGTTGATTAAATTCTGTGTCTATTTTATCTTTGATCCCATTTTAATTAATCAAGATCTGAGTATTTGCACATGAAATTTTAATTGCTGCCTTAGCTGCCTCAAATCTTTTCAGAAATAGATTCGCTACAAATAACAAATCATAAAGAAAACAAAAAGTCATTCCAGCTTCCCCTTGCAGTGTAATCCCTTACTCCCAGACTCTTTGTTCTTCTGGGCTTAAAGAGCATTTCTTCACCTGATGACCTTACCTAGCTTTGTTGTCTTCCGTATCTTCTTTTCTGACTCTGGACAGGGCAGGTTGAATGAATCCCTTGCAACAACATCCTTGTGACTAGCATGCTCTTGGGCTGCTATCTCAGTTTTGATACCTGAACCTATCTTTCCCCACTCATTTGTGATCCATGTCTTGGTATTTGCCTCTAGCATCTAAGGGTTTACAATGGTCAGATCCTACCACTTCCCCTTAGAATTCCACCTCCAGCAAGCTTCCTGGATATTGTCTGTCTGCTTACTGGACTCACAGATTTCTGATGGAGAGCCCTTATGCATGCTCTGTCTTGCACAGCTTCTTTGTTACTTTGGACTGCATACCGTGATGCAAACTGCTTGCCAATACCACGCCATCTACGTTTGTTGCCATATTCTTCTGATTCCATGCTTTGTATTCCAGAAAGAATGTAGAAATGAGTACCCTCCCATGTCTTCTTTAAATTCAGGGAAGAGCTCTGGTTCCAAGATCCCAACCTCATCTCAGAAATCTGATTCATCTGCAACTAACAAGGTTATACTTAATCTCATCCTAATTTATGATCCCTAAAACTCCCAGGAATCCCCTTGCCCTATTAGTAACTTCATGGTAAATGATTAATTATTAACTAATTTAAATCTCCATCCAAGTAGAGTATGACTAGAGAAGTCTGGTGTAAAATATCTAATATAAATTGTACTTTAAGAGCAAGTATTGTTGTAACCATTTATCAAAGCATAGAAGAATTCTGTTGTCTTTTTATGGCATATTAAGGCGTTACAATGGTCCTCTTGAAACAATTCTTCATTAAGTTCAGACAGTCTCCATTTTTTGCAGTAAATGAAAGAAACTTAACTTTCAATGAAATCACCAAATTCATTCTTTGATAAGAATAAGTAAAATGTTTCCTGAAATAAAAAAAGAGCAAATTTTATTATCTCAGCATTTTTAGACACTATGCCATCTTACAGCATTCACTTTGTGCAATTTTAATTGCCAATGTGGAAATCGATATTGATAACTTTATTTTTAATCCTCCTACAACTAAAAGCAAAATCAGGTAAAAAATTACATTTTTCAAAGAGTAGGCTTGAGGCTCTATTATTTGTTAACTATTACTAATTGCTCTAAGATGGGATAAACTTTCTATGAAAAAGACACATAGTAAATATTTTAGGCTTTTGTGGGCCATATGTTCTCTGCTGCAGCTACTCATCTCTGCCTTTGTAACACAAAATAAACCATAGGCAATGCATAAATAAATGAGTGTGGTGTGTTTCAATAAAACTTTATTTATGGACATTGAATTGTGAATTCATATAATTTCACATGTCACAAAATACCACTCTTCCTTCTGTTTTTCCCAACCATTTGCAAAAGCAAAAATCATTCTCAACTCAGGTGTCATACAAAAACAGGTTGTGGGTCAGATTTTTCAACTCTGACTTAGAAAACTAAATGTAGCTTTCAAAACTCTTAGGAAAATCAAGTACACCATTTATTCTTTTTATTAAGTTTAATTTTATAATTACATTAAAATTTTATTTTACTATTGACATGTATTTTTCCTTTTTTCATTCATTCATTTATTTATTTTTCTTTTTAATTTTATTAGAGTGAAATTTGTTAATAAAATTATATAAAATTTCAAATGTACATTTCTGTGAAACATAATCTGTATATTGCATTGTGTGCCCACCACCCAAAGTCAAATCTTCTTCCATCACCATATATTTGACCCCATTTACCCTTTACTATCCCCTCACCTTCCTTCCCTCTGGTAACCACCATACTGTTGTCTGTGTCTATGAGTTATTTTTGTTTGTGTTTCTTGTTTGTTCATTTGTTTCTTTCAGTTTTATATCACATGGTTCTTCACATTTTCTACCTGACTTATTTCATTTAGCATGATATTCTGAGGATCCATCCATGTTGTTGCAAATGGAAGTATTTCATTTTTTCTTATGGCTGAGTAGTATTCCATATTATATATGTATCACATCTTCTTTATCCAATCATCTATCAAATGATCCTTCAGTTGTTTCTGTGCCTTAGCCACCGTAAATAGTGCTGCAATGAACACAAGGGTACATATATCTTTGAAAATAAGTGTTTTCAAATTTTGAGGGTAGATACCCAAAAGAGTACATATATTTTTAAATTAATGATATATACATAACAGCATTCAAATTTTACTCTTATATCTTCTTGTATACTGGTTTTATTAATATAGCTATTAGTGTCATTTTATCTTTATTCCAGGTTATTTGAGACACTCCAGTCCCTGTTTTGGTCAATATTTGGGCTCATCAATTTATATGTGACCAATGTTAAAGCACAGCATGAATTCACTGAGTTTGTTGGTGCTACCATGTTTGGGACCTACAATGTCATCTCTCTGGTTGTCCTACTCAACATGTTAATAGCTATGATGAATAATTCTTACCAACTTATTGCTGTAAGTTGAATAATTTTATTTTAATTCAATATCTCCCCTTAGAGTGCATTGTTCCTAGCTATACTCCATCCTGTTATCATTGGAAATAAGGTTTCTAATTGGCTAGTGATAAGACAGAATTATAATATAAATGGTTACTTTGAAGTTTCTAAGAAGTATTTACCTGTGTACTAATTTAGTGTTATCATATTACACATGATTATAAAATAAACTAGGTTTATCTTTCCAGGCTGTCATTGGCTATGGTTGTAATTAAGTGCCCTTTGGACTTTGCATTGTCTCTGTCCATTTAACCTACAATCTTGATATAAGCAAACTCAGGCTATCTTGGCAAGATACAAAAGATAGTTCAGAGTGGAGTCTGAGGGAAAATGTCAGAGGATTTTCAGTTTCTTAAAACCTAGCAAAAACAATATAGGTGTAACCCTGAATTCTGTAGCAGAACATAGAATATTATATGTGTTTATTTGAATCTGGACTCCAAACTCTTAGTTTAACTTATTTATTCATTCATCCTACAAATTCTTATTGAATATTTACTCTGCTGCCAGGTACTGTTCTAGGAACTAGAAATACAGCAATGAACAAGGGTGATAAAGCCTTTAAACCCCATGAACTTACATGTTAATGATATATGTCTATGGCCAATAACAATAGTAATAAAATACATCATACTGGAATGAGATATGTTTTTTAAGTCTTTAATATTTATGCCTTAGACAAGTATCATTTTATAAGGATAATTATAGGCTGCTTATTTTCTCCATAAATAACTACAATTATATTGCATCTTGGAATCTATTGCTAAAACTCTCGAGTATTATTGTTATTTTGAAAAGCAACATTCTGAATTTTACTTAAACCTCTCACAAGTGAAAAACTGCATAAATATAAGAATAAAAGATTTTCATTTACTGATTCACAATCTAACATAATCCCACACAGGTATACCTAGGTCCTAGGATTTACATGTGAATAGCTAAATTTGTGGAACTTCATTTAAGCATCTTACAAATCTGAAATGGTTTAGATAATCCCTATATATTTGCTTGAAAACTTCTGTATTCCTCTAGTCAACACATTTCCCTAATGTGAATTCTATTTTCCAGACTAACCATTCAAAAACATTAGGAAGCCTTTAATTATAAAGATATAGACAAAGAAGCTGTATATACAATTTGGATTCTATAAAACATTAAATGTATGGATTTTATCAATAGAACACTATTCAAGAATAGTATGACATTTTCTTTTTGCCTCTTTGTGGAGTGTTACTTCTTAAAGAGATGAGAATGAGCTTCAAATCTCTATTTTTGTTTAGCCCAAACACTAAAACTACTTGAGAGGACACCAGACACTCAAAAACTGAACCAGGTGTCCTTCCCAGCATCCTGCACATGATGCCTCCTTGGAATGTGAACATGCCAAGTATTTTATTTCCCCCTGTCCTAAAATATCAGAATTTACCCTGAGGGCTTTCTCTTTTGTCTTACTAGTCCTAACTCGGAGTTTTAGGGTAAAGCATAAAAAAAGAGTAAAGTTTAATAGTTAAAAGGCAAAAGCAATAAGGCAAGCCATATCTAAAGCTTGCTTCTCACTCATTCACTTGTTCTTTGAGCAAATATTTATTGTGCAACTAATATATGCCAAGCATAAGCTTCCCTTTAGGGATACACAGAATAATGAAGTCTCTGCCCTCAAGAAAAATGTAAAGTAGTGTGGGGACAAAATATATAATTTTAATATTGAGAAAAGGGATTTGAGAATGTGATGAAAGTACAGAAGAGAGGACCATGCATACTAGGGTGGGAGGCAGTTGAGGCTAATGGCAATTGGGGCAAGCTTCCTATGAGAGGAAATACCTAAGTGAAGTTTTAAATATTGACTAAATTAGAAGATGGGTAGCAAAAGGTGGTTTTTAGTCATCACCAACCTAGTTTAGTTCATTTTTTAAATCATTTTTTATTTTCAATTACAGTTGACATACATCATTAAATCAGTTTCAGGTGTACACCCCAGTGACCAGACATTACATAACTTAATAAGTGATTACCCCAATAAATCTTGTAGCCATCCAGCACTACACATAGCTATTAAAATATTATTGACTATGTTCCCTATGCTGTACTTTACATCCCCATGACTATTCTATAACAACCAATTTGTACTTCTTGATCTCTTCACCCACTCCCTACCTCCTCCCATCTGGCCACCAACAAAAAATTCTATGCATCTATGCGTCTGTTTCTGTTCTGCTTGTTCACTTTGTTTGTAGATTCAATTGTTGATAGATATGTATTTATTGCCACTGGCACTTCAAGCATACCAACATTCCCATTATAGGGAAGCCAGAGGAGAAGAGAGAGAGCAAGAAATTTAAAACCTATTTGAAAAAATAATGATAGAAAATTTCCCTAACTTGGTGAAGGAAACAGACATATAAGTCCAGGAAGCACAGAGAGTCCTAAACAAAATGAACACAAAGAGGCCCACAATAAGACACATTGTAGTTAAAATGCAAAAGGTTTAAGAGAAAGAGAATCTTAACAGTAGCAAGAGAAAAGCAATTAGCTACCTACAAGGCAGCTCCCATAAGACTGTCAACTGATTTGTCAAAAGAAACTTTGCAAGCCAGAAGGAAGTGGCGTGAAATATTCAAAGTGATGAAAAGCAAGGATCTCTCTATCCTTGATTACTCTGTCCTGCAAAGCCATCATTTAGAATGGATGGATATATAAATAATTTCCCAGACAAGAAAAAGCAAACGGAGTTCATCAGCACCAAACCAGTATTGTATGAAATACTGAAGAGTATTCTTGAAGAAGAAGATCAAAAGTATGAACAATAAAATGGAAATAAATGCATATCTATCAACAGTCCCAGTTTTTCTAACCACTGTAGACTTTGTTTATACTCTCTCAGAATCCCAAACCAGGAACAAAGGGAGAATCTGCTTTGTGTTAATAGTAAAAGCACATAATAGGATCAAGATAACACTTACTTTGTGACTCCCTGAGAATCAGGAGGAGCAGAAGTTACTCACAGGCCAATACTTTACCTAAGTGACTACCTCTTTATTACCTTAAGCCGATTCTGCTGAGTCCCATTTTCCATAACTATAGCAAATAAATATATTTTTCTTCATTAAGTTAGAATCTGTAAGCTTGTTTAGAAAGAAAGAAAAAAAGAGGAAACTAGAGAGGAACAGGAGAGAAAATGGAAGGAAAACTAACTTCTGTGCTTCCATCTATTGATAGATCCCTCCAATCACACATTTGCTAAGCAATAATGTAGGCCATGCATTTTCTAGATATAGTGATTCCTATTGAAAGTACAATTTGCCCAGTGCCTAGACTAAAATCTATATTTTTCATAGTAGAAACGTATATACAACATATGCATTCATTAGCACACAGCAATTTAGGAATATTAGAATGATGCATAATCTAATACGTTACTCTAAAGTCTGAGTTCTTTTTTATAATAGCAATGCAATAAAATGAATTATTTTGAATTCTTTAACTATATGTATGCTTAGTTTCTAGCACTTCCTACTTCCCAAATTTTCTGCTTAATTCAGTTTATGGCTAATTTAAGAGAAGACTGGCTGCTATCTAACTAAATGTCACAAATGTTCCTAAATTTTTCCAGGAGATAAATAAAGTAAAATGATTAACAAATGATGATGAAGGATAATCTCGGGCTTGTGGGCAACCACCAGTCTCCTGTTTGGTGCAATTTGGCCAGGGTTATGTCAAGGTTCAGTGTTGTGTCAGAGTCTATAGTCTACACTTATTAGAGGACTTCTTTCTGACTTTATGCCTGTTGCCTAAAGGTGAATACTAATTATTCACATGGAAATGTATCAAGTAAGATTTTTCCTGGAAATACCAGGAGACTAAACCATGAGCACCCATGAGGGTGACATTCACATAGGCAAGGGTTCAAAGGCTTGGATAAGACATAAAGCCCTATTTGTGGCCAAAATCTAATGAAACTGAGCCTAATGTAAGCCTACAATGCAGGAAATTAAGATTCATCTTCAAGGTATAACTAATCACTGAAGTCTCTATAACATGGAATTATTTTAGATGCCTGTTTCAGGGAAGAGGAAAGGATGAAAACTGACAAGAAAGCTGTGACTCCTTACCAGGTTAAGCCATCCTCTGAAATGTTTAGATGACTATCTCCAGGATTCAGCAGTGTTTTCATGAGTAATTTAATTAATGTTCCAAGAGCCACACAAGGCAGGTTACAGGCTCTCTGTGAGGTTTATCTAACCTTAATAATTAAGAAACTTAGCAGCAGCTGTCATATTTTTCTCTTCAGGACCATGCAGATATAGAATGGAAATTTGCTCGAACAAAGCTTTGGATGAGTTATTTTGAAGAAGGAGGTACCCTGCCTACTCCCTTCAATGTCATCCCGAGTCCCAAGTCTCTTTGGTACCTGATCAAATGGATATGGACACACCTGTGCAAGAAAAAGATGAGAAGAAAGCCAGAAAGTTTTGGAACAATAGGGGTAAGACCACAGCATGTTAGTATTCCTCTTTCTTTTGTGTATTTAAATATATTTGTATTTTGTATTGAATATTTTTTCATTATTCTTAGTGCCTAACATAGGCTTCTTCTAGAGCATATTATGATTCATAAAATTTTCTCAAATGATTAGATAATTGTTATAACTAGAAAATGCTGTGTCATATTCAGGCACAGTGATTTCAGAATATGTTTAATTGTCCAACATTTTGCTTCTACTCTCAATCATACTAAATGCCAAGAAGTTGTGTTTGTAAAAAATATCAGGACTGCTCAGAACTACACTCCTCTTATACTGGAAGATTTTACATACTTTGAAGGATCTCTTACCCTTTGGGGCAGCATGGATGGGACTGGAGAGTATTGTGCTCAGAGAAATAAGCCAGTCAGAGAAAGACAAGTACCACATGATCTCACTCATATGTGGAATATAATAAACAAAATAAACTGATGAACAAAATAGATCCAGACACATAGAAGCATGAAACAGACTGAGGAATCTCAGAGGAAAGGTGAGGTTGGGGGAGTGGGTAGGAAGATATTAATCAAGGAACTTATATGCTTATATGCATAACCTGTGGACACAGACATTGGTATGGGGAAGGCTTGGGGGTGGGGTGGATGCGGGGTGGAGAGGGTCAATGGGGGAAAAAGGGATATCTGTAATACTTTCAACAATGAAGATAAATTAATAAAAAACAAGAAAACAAACAAAAAAAAGGAAATTTCTTCTGGAAACCAAGAGTTCAAGCAATTAAAGCAGAAAATATATAGACTTAGGTATTTGCTTTCATCAAACCACTGACATGGGACAAGTCATTCCTCATTTATTTCTCACTTCGAATCCTAATTTTCAAAGTTCTCATAGTGATGCTTTGGAAATTAATACCCTAATATTCATTAGTCACTTTGACCTTCTAAGAGAAATTGTTTTGGGGAGTATTCTAATATGCCCTTATATTAAAATCAGTTATTTAATTTAAAAATTATAATTGGTTTTTAATTTTATTTAATATAGTTTATGACAGCTAGTTATGACCTAAGTGGTCCTTCTCACTTCTTAACTTAATTGCCCAAGGCATTGTTATCAGCATAAAATGGGGTTTTCTCTACTGAAAGTGGCCTTGATATTTCTATAATCTCAGTAACAATTCTAATTCTAAAGAGAAATTGACTGGCAAGAGAGTATAGCAAAGAGAGAGGTGGTTAGGAAGGGCAGATATATTCTTCCTTCTAAGCTGTTACTTCATAAACTTGGAAGACTTAAATTTGGGCATATACCTGATCTTCGAAACAGATTATGATTTGTCCTTACAATGAAATCTGTATACTAATTTATAGACTACCTCACTGATTTTAGAACAGATAAATTATTTTACTCCAAACATTTAATTTCTCTGTTAAAAAATAAGTTCAAATTATTAAAAAATACCCTATAGTTGAAAAATAAATGTAATGATTTAAGTTCAATAGGCAACTATTGCATGTGTCCCACATGCTAGTAACTGAGCTAGGAATTGGGGTGGGGATGAGCTAGGAATTTGTGGTGGTATTCATGTTTCTAATATGGGAGATACAGATATGAGAACATATTGCTATAATTTTATATAAAATATTTGACATTATAATATAATCACATGCAAAATGCAATTTAAACAGTGCAAGAAATAATGCTTTCCTTAAGATAAATAGGGAAAGGTTTCAAAGAAGCCAATCTCTGGCTTATACCTTTTCACATCAAAATATACATGCCTTTTTTCCTATCTTTTTCTTAAATTTATAAGAAATTTATATAATCCTTAAGAAGCTATTAGTGAATAATACTATCTTATGCTACCTGTCATAGGAGTATTTTGATTTAATTTGAGTTTCTGGGTCCAAAAATAAAGGCCACACACAAAAGAAATTTGTCTTTAATATTTTAATTTTAGGCCATATTAATTGGAATTTGGGGTTTTAAGATACCACAAAGCTTTTAAGAAGATATGAGGCTCTGCTCTACTGTTTTAAGAACTCCATGTGTGCAGCCACCAGAATCATGGAGAACCACTCTAAAAAATTGATTTCCAACTCTCCCATCCCCACCACACTGTTGATGCATTGCTAGGAATATGTTACCATCATTTCTTAGATGCAAAAAGGAGCTTAATACTGACTTGGGCTTTCCTATTAAAGCAATGATTCACTCCTTTCAGAGGGAGAAGGTAAAGTTTAAAAGCTTCTTTTCTATACATTAAAAAATATTTATTCTTATGTCTCTATCTCTAAATTTAAGTATTTTTATCCAAGGTGATGCACAGAAAGATAATTGACAATTGTGATGTCAAACCATTCCTTTTTCCTTAGCCATGTTAATTTTACTAACCTTTGGATAGTTTTATGCTTTGGGAATTTATGACAAACTAAATAAATATTGTGAATGTTGTCTCTCTTCTCCAGCCTCATCCCACTCTCAAGCCTGCCTCTTCTCTGCCAAGCTAAGGTTTTGGGAAAGCACCAGCCTAATCAAACTCAATGAACGCTAAAAATTTACCCTCTACTTAGACTGCATTTCCAGAATGAAAAGATTATAATATTTTGGTTTGCATACTCTTAGTTGAGTTTTATGCATTTATATTTTAGATGGAAATAAATAGTATATATCATTTGTAAGAAAAATATAAGATAAACAAAAAGTAAATTAAGAAGATTCTAATATTAATAGAGGAGTTAAATGAGAAAATAATGTCAAAAATGCATTGTTTTTGCTGTGAATTCCTTTCAGTTTGGATAATCTTCCTAATAGTTATTTGTATAAACATGAAGATTAGGGTATATATACATAGCCATTAATAAAAAGGTGGCAGTCACTTTGGATAACCAAGACATGGCTTAGAATCACGCATTACACTTCAAAGGGATATTAGAAATCATTTAATTCAACTATTTCCTTTAAAAGAGAACTTGTTTATGTTGCCCAGTGTTTCAGGGTCCCCTTTCTGTTGGCAGAGCTGGGAAAAAACCTGGGTCTTTGTTTCCCAGTTCAATGTGTTTTTCACTGCCTTTTCTTGTTTCCCTGAAAAGTCTGATGACCATTCAACAATACATCCTATGTTGTGTATTCATCTTTCAGGTTTTCTCAACAGCTTTTGCTGTTTTCCAGTTGCCTCTTAGGTTTCTGTATCTCAAAGTTCTTGTTTAACAGGATAAGTTACCTTCTGCTCTCATCCCAACTTGCTTATATTTATTCCATATTTTTGAAACAGAAAATTGAAACTAAACTCTAGGTAGAGTTTATGCATTCTTTGAGGTATTTTTGTGATTCATTTACTGACTCTTGTCACCCAACAGCTGCCTGAATGTCACACTGATGCTCATTCTCTTAACTTCCCTTTAGGTTTGCCACCATTGGCCCTCTCTAGGATTCCATCACTGGCAATTTTATCTTGCTATTTATGATTACTGGGTAATACTAATACAACTAGCCCTGAAGAATTAAATGATTCTTAAATGTATTTTTATTTACTTCAGAGAGAGGAAGAGAGATGGGGAGAGACAGAAACATCAATGATGAGAGAGTCATTGATTGGCTGCCTCCTGCACACCCCCAATTGGGGATCGAGCCCTCAATCGGGGAATCAAGCCCCCATTCTGGGCATGTGCCCTGACTGGGAATCAAACCTTTACCACCTGGTCCATAGGTCAACCCTCAACCCCTGAGCATGCTGGCCAGGCTTAAATAACTCTAAAAAAAAAAAAAACTTTGGACTTTCTTCTATGGATAATTAGGTGTTCCAGGTACATTAACTTTGTATTTGGAATGTTTTATGGGGGAGAGCATAAATGAAGCAGAAATGCTTTATTGATCAAAACCTTTATTGTAGGGAGAAAACTCATTGAGAAATCGCTTCTCTCTGGGAAATCATAAAAATCCTACCAAAGGGACAACTTATTGAGAGTGCGATAATAAAATTTGAAACATATTGTAGCTTTTTTGGTTTTTTATATTACCCACTGAATTTTTTGCTTAATCTCATTTTATCAGCAAAACCTTTCTCAGTATTAAAACACTGGTTCTCAAACTTTAATGTTATTGGAATCATCAGGAATCTCCATTTTAACAGCACTTATAGCTTGTACCTTTAATTAGAAACTCCTGTTTAAAAAAAAGGAAAAAAAAAAAAAAAAAAAAGGACTGGTGTCTAGATCAGGCTTTTATCCTAAAACAAAACCAATGTTTCTACCTGTGGCCTGAGAGGTTTAGATCACTTAATTAAAGTAAAAAGCAATTAATGCAATACTTCACCAGTGTTTAATTAATATGAAACATTTATTTAGATATATATATATTTTAAATTTTGATTACAGTTTACAGTCAATATTATTCTGTATTAGTTTCAGGTATACAGCAAAGTTGTTAGAAAATCATGTATTTTACAGAATGTTCCCCCCACTGCTTCAAGTACCCACCTGGCCCCAAACATAGTCATCACGATATGATTGACTATATTCCCTGTGCTATAATCTACACCTCTGTGAACATTCTGCAACTAACAATTTTTACTGCTTAATCTCTTCACTTTTTTCACCCAGCCCCCAACATCCCTCCCCTCTGACAACTATCAGTCTGTTCTCTGTATGTATGAGTCTGTTTCTATTTTATTTGTTGGTTTATTTTGTTCATTAGATTCCAAATGTAAGGGAAATCATTTGGTCCTTGTCTTTGTATGCCTTATTTCACTAACAGTAATACTCTCTTGGTCTTATACTGTCACAAAGGGTAAGATTTCAATCTTTTTTTATGGTTGAGTAGTATTACATTTTGTATATGTACCATAGCTTTTTTATTCACTCATCTATTGAGGGGCACTTGGGTTCCTTCCATATCTTGGCTATTGTAAATAATGTTTCAGTGAACATAAGGATGCATTTTTTTTTTTTTTTTTGAGTTAGTGTTTGGGTTTATTTGGATATAGTCTCAGAAGTGGAATCCCTGGATCATAACAAATTCCATTTTTAATTTTTTAAAAACCTCCACAGTTTTTCATAGTGGCTGCACCAATCTGCATTCCCACCTGCAATGCACTAGGGTTCCCTTTTCTCCACATCCTCACCAACACTTGTTGTTTGTTGATTTACTGATGATGATGACCATTCTGACAGGAGTAAGGTGGTATCTCATTGGGGTTTTGATTTGCATTTCTCTGATGATTAGTGATTTTGAGCAACTTTTCAAATGTCTATTGGCCATCTGTATGTCTTCCTTGGAAAAGCATCTTTTCATGTCTTCTGCCCACTTAGGTTTGTTTTTCTGGTGTTAACTTGTCTGAGTTCTTTATAAATTTTGGATATTCACCCCTTATCCATTTATCATTGAAGAATATGCTCTCTCATTCAGTAGGTTGTCTTTTTGTTTTGTTGATGGTTTCCTTTGTTGTGCAAAATCATTTTAGTTTGATGTAGTTCCATTTGTTTACTTTTTTATTTCCCTTGCCCTAAGAGATATATAGAAAAAAATATTGCTAAGAGAAATGTCAGATTTACTGCCTATCTTTTCTTCTAGAATTTTTATGGTTTTAAATCATACATTTAAGTCTTTAATCCATTTTTACTTCATTCTTGTGTATGGTGTAAGAAGATCTAGTTCATTTTTTGCATGTATCTGTCCAATTTTTCCAGCACCACTTTTTGAATAGGCTATCTTTATTCCATCGTATGTTCTTGCCTCCTTATTCAAATATTAATTGACCATATAGGCATAAGTTTATTTTTGGGCTTCCTATTCTGTTCCATTGATCTATATGTCATTTTTATGCCAGTACCATGCTGTTTTGATTACTATAGCCTTATAGTATAGTTTGATATCAAGTAGTTTGATACCTCCTACTTAGTTTTATTTTCTCAAGATTGCTGAAGCTATTTGGGGGTCGTTGGTGGATCCATATAACTTTTTGGATTATTTGCTCTAGCTCTGTAAAAAACGCCATTGGTATTTTGATAGGAATTTCATTGAATCTATAGATTGCTTTGAGTAGTATGGGCATTTTAATGATGTTAATTCTTCCTGTCCATGAACACGGTATATGCTTCCACTTATTTGTATCTTCGCTTTCTTTCTTCAGTATATTATGATTTTTCAAGTACAAGTCTTTTATCTCCTTGGCTAAATTTATTCTTAGGTACCTTATTATATATGCAATTGTAAATAGGATTGTCTTTAGTTTCTTTTTCTTTCTTTCTTTTTTTTCTTTGTTGATTCTATTACAGATGTCCCCCATTTTCTCCTACTTTGCCTCCCTACATCCTGCTCCTGCCCCCCTAGGCCTTCCCCACATTCTTGTCTGTGTCCATGGACTATGCATATATGCATATAAGTTACTTCATTGATCTCTTCCTGCCCTCCCTACCTTCCCACCAGCCTTCCCACCAGCAGTGTACTAGGGTTCCTTTTTCTCTACATCCTCACCAGCACTTGTTTGATTTGTTGCTGGTAGTCATTCTGGCAGGTGTAGGGTGGTACCTCTTTGTTGTTTTAATTTGCATCTCTCTGATGATTAGTAATCTTGAGCAGTTTTATATGTCTATTGGCCATCTCTATGTCCTTTTTTTGAGGAGTGTCTATTCAGGTCCTTTTCCCATTTTTTACAGGATTATTTGTCTTCCTGGTGTTGAGATGTATAAGTTCTTTATATATTTTGGAGATTAACCCCTTATCTGATGAATCATTTGCAAACATGATCTCCCATAGAGTGGGTTCCCTTTTTGTCTTGTTGATGGTTGCTTTTGCTGTGCATTAGTTTCTTTATCTGATAATTCATCATTGGTGTATAAAAATGCAACTAATTTCTGAATATTAATTTGGTATTCTGCTACTTTACTGAATTTATTTATCAGTTCCTGTAGTTGTTTGAACAGAGTCTTTGAGTTTCTCTATATACAGTATCATGTCATCTGCAAATTATAAGTTTTACTTCTTCTTTTCCAGTTGGGATACACTTTATTTCTTCTTCTTATCTGATTGTTGTGGCTAGGACTTCCAGTATTATGTTAAATAGGAGTGGTGAAAGTGAACATTCCTGTCTTGCACCTGATCTTAAGGGAAACACTTTTAGTTTTAGTCCATTGAGTATGATGTTGACTGTAGTTTTGTTATGCGGCACCTTTATCATATTGAAGTATGATCCCTCTGTTCCCACTTACTGAGATTTTTTTATCTTAAATGCATGATGGATTTTGTCAAATGCTTTTTCCTCATCTATTGATGTGGTCATATGTTTTTTATTTTTCATTTTGTTTATATGGTGTATCACGTTAATTGATTTGTGGATATCGTACCAACCTTGCATCCCAGTTATAAGTTCTCTTTGATCATAGCTATGAGCTTTTTATTTATGATTTTATTTTTTATTGTTCAAAATATTACAGATGTCTGTTTTCTCCCCATTGACCCCTTCCACTCCGCCCCCACCCCCTTATGAGTTTTTTAATGTATTGCTGAATTCAGTTTGCTAATATTTTGCTGAGAATTTTTGCATCTGTATTCATCAGAGATATGTGCCTATATTTTCTTTCTTTGTAGTGTCTTTATATGGTTTTGTAAATAAGATAATGCCTGCCTCATACAATGAGCTTGTGATTCTTCCCTCTTCTTGAATTTTTTGGAATAGTTTTCAAAGGATAGATGTCAATTTTTCTTTGAATTTTTGGTAAAATTCTCTTATTAAGTCATCTGGTTCAGGATTCTATTGCCTGGGAGTCTTTTGACTACTGTCTTGATTCATTAATTGTAATCTGTTCAGATTTTCTGATTTTCTGTTTCTTCATGATTCTGTTTGGGATAATTATGTGTTTCTAGGAATTTATCCATTTCTTCTAGATTGTCCGATTTATTGGCATACAGTTGTTCACAATGTTTCTTAAAATTGTTTGTATTTCTTTGTTGTCAGTCATTACTTCTCCTCTTTCTTTTCTGATTTATGTATTATATTCTCTCCTTTTTTCTTGATGAGTCTAGTTAAAGGTTTATCAGTCTTGTTAATTTTTTCAGAGGACCAGCTCTTGGTTTCATGTATCTTTTGTATTTTTTAGACTCTTTTTCATTTATTTCTATTCTAATCTTTATTATTTGCTTTCTTATACTCACTTTGGGCTTTGTTTCGTGTTCTCTTTTTAGTTCCTTTAGATGTAAGGTTAGATTATTTATTTGAGATTTTTCTTGCTTTTTTTTTTTTTTTAATATGTCTTTACTGATTTCAGAGAGGAAAGGAGAGGGAGGGAGAGAGATAGAAACATCAGTGATGAGAGAGTCATTGATGGGCTGCCTCCTGCTCGCCCCTGACTGGGGATTGAGCCCGCACCCCGGGCACGTGCCCTGACGGAGAATCAAACAGAGATCTCCTGATTTTAGGTCGATTCTCAACTGCTGAGCCACGCCCGGCCGGGCCAGATGAGGTTTTTCTTGCTTTTTGAGGTAGGCTTGTATTTCACCTTAACAGTTGTTTTAGATTTTTGTTCTTGTATGTTCATTTTCTTTTGTCTCAAGGTAACTTTTGATTTCTTCCTTGATCTCATTGTTAACTCGTTAATGTAACATGTTATTTAGCCTTCATATGTTTGTGTGTTTTTTGTTTTTTTTCTTATACTTGATTTCTGGTTTCATACCATTGTGGTTAGAAAAGATTCTGATATGATTTTTATCTTCTTGAATTTAACGAGACTTGTTTTGTGTTCTAACATTTTGGTCTGTCCTAGAGACTGTTCTATGTGCACTCGAAAAAAATGTATGTTCTGCTGCTTTGCAACCAAATGATCTGAAAATATCAATTAAATCCATCTGTTATAGAGTGTCATTGAATTTTTTTGTCTGAAAGTTCTAACCACGGATGTCAATGGGGTGGTAAAATCCACTGCTATACCTGTATTACTGTTGATCACTCACTTTTATGTCTACCAAGATTTTCTTTATATATTGAGGTGCTCCTTTATATATTGGGTGCATATATAACAAGAGTTATATTTTCTTGTTTTATCAATCCCTTTAGTATTATGTAATGTCTTTCTTTTTCTCTTGTTATGGCCTTTGTTTAAGTCTATTTTGTCTGATATAAATATTGCTAACCCATCTTTTTATGTTTCCATTTGCTTGAAATATCACTTGCCATCCATTTACTTTTAGTATCTGTGTGTATTTTGTTCTGGGGTGGGTCTATTGTAGACAACATATATATAGGTCTTGTTTTCTTCTCCATTCAGCTACCCTATTTCTTTTCATTAGAGCATTTAGTCCATTTACATTTAAAAGAAACAATGATAGGTACATATTTATGGCCACTTTATTCCTTATGTCTAAGTCCCTCTATGCTTTTTTTTCTTTCTTCTTTTTATAGAAGACCTTATAACATTTCTGGTCAAACTGGCTTTGTGTTAATTAACTCCCTTAGCTTTTTCTTTTCTTAGCAGCTCTTTATTTCTCCTATTATTTTAAAAGATACTCTTGCCGTGTAGAGTAGTCTTCTTCTTAGGTCATTGCTTTTCATCACTTTAAATATTCCATGCCAATCCCTTCTGGCCTGAAGTGTTTCTTTTGAGAAATCAGCTAACAGCCTTATGGGAGTGCCCTTGTAGATAACTAAATGTCTTTCTTTTGCTCCTCTTAAGATTATCTGTTTGTCTTTAACATTTGTCATTTTAATTATAGTGTGTCAGGGTGTAGGCCTCTTTGGGTTCATCTTGACTGGGACTCTCTGTGCTTCCTGAACAGGTGTGTCCTTTTCCTTTCACCAGGTTAGGGAAATTTTCAGCCATTATTTCTTCAAATAGGTTTCGATCCCTTGCTCTCTTCTCCCTCTGTTACCCCTATGATGTGGATGGTGTTACACATGCTGCTGCCCCAGATGTCTCTTAGACTTTGCTCATTAATTTTTTTTTTTAATTTTATTGCTCTGATTAGGTATTTTCTGCTATCTTGCCCTCTAATTTTCTGATTCAATCCTCTGCTTCATCTTATCTGCTGTTGATTCCTTCTACTGTATTCTTCATTTCAAATATTGTATTCTACATTTCTAACTGATGATCTTTTTTGGTTTCTATGTTCTTTTAATGCTTGCTATCTTTTTAAGTTCACACTGAGATCATCCATTTTTCCTCTAAGTACCTTGTGCATCCTATAACCATTGCTTTGAACTATGCATTGGTTGGCTTGGTTGCTTCCATTTTATTTGTTTTTTCTGGAGATTTCTCTTATTCTTTCATTTGGGCCATTTTTTTTGTCTCCCCATTTTGTCTGCATTTTTGCATTTGCCTATTGTGGTCTTATATAGTAGGCTTCTTCTGAGGCTCAGTGGTGCAATCTTTCTGATCACCTGAGCTAGATGCTCCAGGAACATCTCTTGTGTGTGTTATATGAGCTGATGCTCCAGGAATGTCTCTTGTGTGAGTTGTTAGCCTTCCTTTTGCAGTTGAGTCTTGAATGCTATTGGCCTGTCTGTGAGTGGTGTTATCCCTCAGTCTGGCTGACTGTGAGAATCAAACTGAACCACAGTTTATGAGCCGCTGTGCAGGAGCTGCCCTCCTAAGTGGAATTTGGCCCAGGAAGATCTTGATGCCTGCTGGGATTTCCCTTTGGTTGTGCCACTTTTGTGGCTAGCTGGGTCATGCTCTGGTGTGGTTTGAAGCCAACCACTGGTTGAGTTGTTCTGTGATGACTTGGGAGGGACTTCAGTGCAGGTCCATGTTAGACCCTCGCTGTAAGTTGCTTTGGGCTAGTTGTCTGGAGCTACCAAGCAATCCACGTTTTATGCCTACCTGTACTGGGCCTGAGTGTGCTTGGGAGGTTCCAAGTTGTGTACACTGTGAGCTTCCACCAGCTCTTAGCGAGGACAGCAGATAAATAAAAGGCCCGGTGAATCCCAAGATCTGTTCCACCTGACTGCTGCTTAACCACCCCCTGAGGCTGCCTGGACTTCTTCAAAACCTTCTCAAGAAAGTCTTTAGAGTGGCCACAGGCTGGCCTCCACCCATAGTCCCTTCCAAAAGGTGCAAGGTTGAGATACTGGGGTCAGGAGAAGGGACCTAAAGGATCTCTTGTTTAGAAGCATGCAGTCACTCACTCAGTGGGGATAAAGTGGTTCCTACTCCAGAGCCATACCACTTTGTCTCTGAGTCTCCACCAGAGCTCCCCTCAAAAGAGCACAACATAGGTTCTGTCTGGGTGCAACCAGCCAAGCCTTCTGCAGGACAGGAATTCAGCAGGGTGAGGCTACCTGGGAATCAGGACAAGACAAGTGAGTGTCTCACTGGGGAACTGGCACTGGTGGCACACAGTGTGGGGAAATGGCCACTGCTCTGTAGCCACTCAAGTAAAGTGTTTGTCTGAGTCCCCAACTAGGACTCCGCAAAAAGAAAAGTACGCCAAAAATCTCAGTTGGGTGCAGCCAGCCAACCCCTCTGGAGGACTTGAACTCAATAGGGAGGGCCACCAGGAATTGGAAGGACAGGACAGATGGGTCTCCTGTTAAGGGATGGGTGCTGGCAGCACAAAGAGGGGAACAAATGTTCACTGCTCTGGAGCCACACAACTCAGTGACAGTTCAAGTCTCTGACAAGAGCATTCCAAGAAGAAAAGCACTCCAAAAGTTTCGGTTGCATGCAGCCAGCAAACATTCTGCAGAAAGTGAGCTCAGAAGAATGGTGCTGTTGGTACTAGAGGACTGGGCTAGTGCACTCCTCAGGCTGGTGCTATAGGGATAGGAGTGATTGAACCAGGGAAGGCGGTGTCTGTGGATGGTGTTGGAGAAAGACTCAGCACAAAGATCTCTGTGTCTGACCCTCCAGATTTTTTCTTGGGACCATGCAACCCACGTCTTCTCTGTATGACTCTAGTTTGTCCTGAGTTACCATCCCTCCACCAGAGAACCCAGGTTCACAGTACACTGTACACTGACCCTTTAAGAAAGCACCTGGATTTCTAGAAGACTCCCATTGCTCCCTGGCAGAAAGAATCCCCACTGATTTTTATAGCCTGCTGTTAAGCAGACTCCTCTTCCTAACTCTGGTGCTCTGGGTGGGGAGTCTCAACATTGGGTTGAAATCCCTCGCTTCTAAGTGAGGACCTTTGCAGGCAAGATATCCTTCTGGATTCTCAACTGCTGCATGTGGATGTGGGGCCAGCCCTTTCTTTGTCTCTGCCCTTCTTACTAGTCTCTATGTGGCTCCTTCTGTAGATTCTTGGTTATGATATTTTAGTTCAGCTAGTCTTCTGTTGGTTATTCAGATTGATTTATCTATAATTCAGTTGTTAATTCAGTTAGGTGCTGGGAAGAAGTGAGTGTAGTTTCCACCTACTCCACAGGCATCTTGGGTCCTCAATAAAACATGTTTAATGCCATAGACTAAGTTTCCAAATGGAATGCTTAAGTGAACAGGTCATTATGCTGAAACAAAAAATATTAAGATTTCTCAAAATATCATTAAAAATGATTTTTACTTCTTTAATTTAATGTTTTCCACTTTCTAGTTTTCTCAGGAGTACATAGGGTAATTTACCACCCCTCAGTTCTAGAACTACAGGTGGAAATTTCACACATGAGAAGTTGCCACAAAAATGCTAAGTTATGTCACTGCAAGAAAATTAGCAACTGTGAATGGGTTAGCACCACCTATAATCACTAAAGGAAAAAAATGCTTATACTTTCAGACTTTATTTTGGTGAAAATTTATCAAATTGTATTGTTTCTTAATCTTTATTTTTTTTATTGTTCAAAATATTACAGATGTCCCATTCTCTCCACATTGACCCTTCCCACCCGCTAGTAAACCCCCTCCCCAGTCCATCACCACACTATTGTCAGTGTCCTTGGGTTATGCATACATGCATATAAATTGTTTGGTTAATCTCATCCCCCCACCCAACCCACCTTCCCTCTGAGATTCGTCAGTCTGACCCCTGCTTTCATGAAGAACCTATTTTGTTCTTCAGCTTAGTAAGTTCTTTCAATTCCACATATAAGTGAGATCATGTTATGTTTGTACTTCTCTGCCTGGCTTATTTCTCTTAGCATAAATTCTCCAGATCCATCCATACTGTCCCAAACAGGTATGAAATCCTTCTTCTTTACAGCTGCATAGTATTCCATGGTGTAAATGTCCCACAGCATATTTTGTTCAAAATATTTCACATGCCCCGTTTTCTCCCCAGTGACCCATTCCACCCCATCCCACCCCTCTCCCCAGTCGCTCTCCACACCCTTGTCCATGTCCTTGGGTTGTGCATATATGCATATAAGTTCTTTGGCTAATCTCTCCCCCTACACCCACCGCCCTCCTCCATCCCTCTGAGATTCATCAGTCTGATCCATGCTTCCATGTCATTGAATCATTTCTGTTGATCAGTTTATTTAGTTCTTTAGATTCCACATATAAGCTGGATCATGTGATGTTTGTCTTTCTCTCCATGGCTTATTTAGCTTAATGTAATATTCCCCAGGTCCTTTCACATTGTCCCAAAGGGTACAAGATCCTTCTTCTTTACATCTGCATAGTATTCCATGGTGTAAATGTCCCATAGCATTTTTATTCACTTATCTACTGATGCGCACTTGGGCTATTTCCAGATCTTAGCTATTGTAAATTGTGCTGCTATGAACATAGGGGTGCATATATTATTTCTGATTAGTGTATCAGGATTCTTAGGATATATCCCTAGAAGTGGGATCAATGGGTAAAAAGGCAGTTCCATTTCTAATTTTCTGAGGAACCTCCATACTGTTTTCTATAGTGGCTGCACCAGTTTGCATTCCCACGAGCAGTATACCACGGTTTCCCTTCTTCTAATCCTCATGAGGACATGTCATTGGTTAATTTGTTAATGGTAGCCATTCTGATAGGTGTGAAGTGATACCTCATTGTGGTATTAATTTGCATCTCTCTGATGATTTGCAACGTTGAGCATTTTTTCATATGTCTCTTGGCCACCTGTATGTCCTCTTTGGAGAAGTGTCTATTCAGACCCTTTGCCTATTTTTAAATTGGATTGTTTGTCTTCCTCTTGTTGAGTTGTATGAGTTCTTTGTACACTTTGGAAATTAGCCCCTTATCAGATATATCCTTGGCAAATATGTTCTCCCATACCGTGGGATTCCTTTGTATTTTGAGGTTGCTTTCTTTTGCTGTGCAGAAGCTTTTTAATTTGATGCAGTCCCATATGTTTATTTTTTCCTTTGTTTCTCTTGCCCTAGGAGATGTATCAGTGAAAATTCCACTACGTGAGATGTCTGTGCCTTTACTGCCTAAGTTTTCTTCCAGGATTTTTATGGTTTTTAACATTTAAGTCTTTTATCTATTTTGAATTTATTCTTGTGTATGGAGTAAGTTGGTGATATAGTTTCATTTTTTTGCATGTACCTATCCAATTTTCCCAGCACCATTTATTTAAGTGTCTGTCTTTACTTCATTGTACACTTTTGCCTCCTTTGTCAAATATTACCTGACCATAATGACGTGGTCTATTTGTGGGGTCTCTGTTCTGTTCCATTGACCTATATCTATTGTTATATTAATACCAGGCTGTTTTGATTACAATGGCTTTGTTGTACAGTTTGATATCTGTTAAAGTGATCTTTCCCACTCTGTTCTTATTCTCAAGATTACTGCAGCTATTTGGGGTCTTTTTGGGTTCCATAGAAATTTTTGAAATTTTTGTTCTAGCTCTGTGAAATATGCTGTTGGTATTTTTAATATTAATTGCATTGAATCTATAGAGTGCTTTGGGTAGTATGGACATTTTAATGATATTAATTCGTCCAATACATGAACATGGTATATATTCTTCCACTTGTTTATATCTTCCTCTATTTCTTTTTTCAGTGTCCTGTAGTTTTCTGAATACAGGTCTTTTACATCCTTAGTTAAGTTTATTCCTAGGTATCTTATTTTTTTTAATTGCAGTGGTAAATGGTATTTTTTTTTTAGTTTCTCTTTCTGAGAGTTCATTGTTGGTGTATAAAAATGCCATCAATTTCTGAATGTTAATTTTGTATCCAGCTATTTTGCCAAATTCATTTATCAAATCTAGTAGTACATTGGTGGATTCTTTAGGTTTTCTATGTACAATATCATGTCGTCTGCAAATAATGTCAGTTTTACTTCCTCCCTGCAATTTGGATACCTTTTATGTCTTCTTCCTGTTTGATGTCTATAGCATGGACTTCCAGTACTTTGTTGAATAAGAGTGGTGAAAGTGGACATCCCTGTCTTGTTCTTGTTTTTAAGGGAAATGGTCTCAGTTTTTGCCCATTGAGTATGATGTTGGTTGTAGGTTTGTTGCATATGGCCTTTATTATGTTGAGGCATGTTTCCTCTATTCCTACTTTGCTGAGAGTTTTTATCAACAATGGGTGCTTGATTTTATCCAATGCTTTTTCTGTATCTATTAATATGATCACATGATTCTATCCTCTGCTTCACTGAGCCTGCTTTTAATTCCTTCCAGCATATTCTTGATATCAAATATAGTAGTCCTCATTTTTGCCTTGTTCTTATTTATCATAACTAGCTCTTTTTTCCTGTTTTCACTAAGTTCTTGGACATTTCCATTACGTGTCCTATTGTTCTCATTAATTTCTTTAAGCATATTGATAACCATTACTCTGAACTCTATTTCTGATAACTTTCTTAATTCCATCTCATCAAGGTCTTTTTCTGACAATATTTCCTTTTTTTTTTTTTTAGTTTGGAGGTTGTTTCTTTGTCTCCCCATTTTGGTGACTTAGTGTTTGTGTCTGTATATTAGAAATATTTCCTGTCTCCCTGTCTTGTGGGGTGGAATTTTATAGAATATGTCCAGTGGAGCCCAGAGGTGTGTTTTCCTTATACTTCTGATCTATTTGCTCAGGGCTTGTGCTTTCTGTGGGTGTCCCTTTTGTGTGTTCTTTGTGCTCTCTTGTTGTGATTGGTTCTAGATTTTTTTGACCCGCCCTTAGGAGGACTCTCCTCTCAGGTTGGCTAACTCTGTGGCTCAGTTCCAACTATGTCATGTGAGCTGTTGTACAGGTGCTGGCCAGGCAAAACAAAACACAACCAAACTGCCAGTAAACAAGAAGTACCTTACAAAACATCCTGACAATCATAATGAAAACATCACATGAGAAAGTGGAATAGGGAGAGCAAAGGAAGTACACAAATAATAAAGCAAAAAAATAAAATAAAATAAAAAGCAAACAAAAGAGAGGGAGAGAAAAAAGGATATTATTGCCAATAGTAAAAAAAAATACAAAATAATAACAAAATGAAAAGTAACAAATAGAAGAGCTAGTGGGAGATAAAAGGGGCAGAGAAAAGATTCTGAAAGAAGGGTGAACAAAATTTAAGGGTAGAGCATAAGAATAGGAAAATATTTGAGAAAGAAAAACTAAAAATAAAGAGACAAAGGGAAACAAACTTACAAACAAAAAGAGAAGGCAGAGAATAAAAGGGGAGAAAACACAAAGAGAAAAGCAGTAAATTTTTTGGTAATAATGATAATATCCCAGCAATTAAGCAGGGAATATCAAGAAAATCTTGATAATAGAACAAAAAACAGAACAAAATAAAGCAAAACAAATTAGAAATTAATTTTTTTCTTTTCCTTCTTTATTCTAAACAAAAGCCAGGTGAATTTCATCTGGGCAGCTTATGAGGCTCACTGTTTTGTATGCTAATTTAGGTTCTCCTGGGAGTTACTTGTGTATCAGCCAATGTCAGGAGCTTTCTAGGACTGGCTCTGGTGTCCTTAGGTAGCTGGCTGATCTGAGTCTCTCTGTGGACCACCTCCACTTGTCAGCTATTTTGCCTCTCACTTGTGGTTGCCTGATCTTAGACTCCAGAATCTTCTGAAGAGTCTTTTGGGTGTAGGCTGGCTATTGTAGCTAGGGATATTGCTCCCCTTACTTAGAGGCTTCACTGTCAATCCATCACTATGGGGAAGTTAGTCTCTGCTTCAAAACCAGCTCCTTAGTCTCTACCCTGTCCTCCAATTCTAGTTGACCACATAGTGGTCTACTGCAGTTTCAGGTTGATTTTAGTCTGTTGCTTTTTCTATATGGGCAGTTTCAGCAGCCTGGGCTCAGTGGGTTTGATTAAAAAAAACTTCTGGTGAGCCCTTTGCCTGCCCAGCCCCCAGCAGGGGTTTTAAGCTTTTCCTCCAGTTCCCAAATAATAGTCCCTAAGAGTCTTAGTCTGGTATTGTCATCCTATGAGCTGTTCTCCCCTCCCTCTCAGGACTGTGCCATGTGGGGGATATCTGGAGCTTCAGTGAGATGAACCAGCTCCTTTCCTGTTGGGAGTGGTACTCCTAGCCTGCAGGAGAGTTAGGTGTGCTCTGTCCCTGCTTTCCCAGATACGATTGGCTGATCTCACAGGGTGCTCAGTTCAAACTCCCCACAATGCAGAAATACCAGCTTTTGCTGGTCTGTCTCCTCAGTGCAAGCCAGAAAGATGGACACCCATTCAGCAATTAAAAACTCAAAAATGCACAAAGCAACACACAGGTAGAGAACCTACTCTGCGGGGTCCCTTTGCCCCCAGGCCTCAGAACCAAGCAGGAGAACTCACAAAGTCAGCCCAATGCAGGTCCCCTGTACAGCTAATTTCAGTAAAGCTGGGGTAGCTTCTTGCACACCCTCCAGGCTACCCTCAGAGTGGGTCAAAAATCCCCAATTTGCTGCTCCAGCAGCTCCGGTGGCTGGAGACCCGATCTGCCCCACTGATGGCTCCAGTCCCTCTCTGCCAGTGGGAGGGCTCTCTTCCCCTTCCCCATGTCACACAGTTCAGATGCTTTCTGGGGTTCTACACAATGCCTTACAGGAAAACAGAGGGTCCCTTTATGTGGCTGCTCAGTGCAACCCTCATGCTCCTTTCTGTTTAGAAGCCACACACTGTGGGACAGCCTTTCCCATGGTCAGCACCCAGGGTGAAAGGCTCCTGTCCCATCTGCTGCCATTAGATGCATTGTTTCACTGGGGAGTCGTGATTCCCTCCTCACAGGCATACTGTTCCCCTGGCTCCCTCTGCCTGCCCTGTACAGGCTCTCCTTCCCCTCTCCTCTGCTCTGGTTTTGAGATCCCAGCTTTTGGATGCTATACTCCCAAGGGGAGGGAACATTGCAGCCTCTAGCCTTCTGGCCTCCGAGCCCAGCACAGGTTTCAAGAGGGACTCCCCCTTTCTATACCACCCACCCCCCCAACCAGACTCTATGATGTTTCTTCAGTGCTCCCTACTTGAAATATGTACACTCAGGTATATTTCTCTTGTTTTTCCAAGCTGGTTACACAGTATTTTAATGATAAATTGAGTCCATGCCTGGGAGCAAGGGCGCTCTGCTTCTTGTCACAGTGCAGCCATCTTCTCTCCTCCTGGTTTTATTCTGCATCTTCCTCTTAATTTTAACGTGAACCATAAATTGCTCTAAAAAAATGTCTTAATAAAATAAAATTCACTGCCTACAGTAATGTGTTAAATCTATCCATATTTACTGGAACCATACCCTCACCCTATTACTTAAATACAAATTTCTTACTTCCAAACCTCTTCTGCCTAGGCTGATAGCTTCCAGCTCCATAACTAATGAAAATGCTCTCCTCAAGTATGAAATGCCATGCTAATCACACGGAGAGAACCCTGGCCGGTATGGCTAAGAGATAATTACATTTAAGTATATCCTTTTACTTCCTCAGAAGTAATCCTGATATATGTCAAACTATCCACAATTTTCTTGGTTCAAGAATATTTTTTAAAAACTATTAAATCATCTTACTAATCAGGAATAAAATGAAAGATGATGGGAAATAACTTGAGTCACTAAATCCCATATTAAATTCAGAATTTCTATTTATTTAAATCATGGAACATGGGTTTCCTGTAAATATTTATAGTGAGAGTGTTAAAGAAGTTGGTGTACAGCTGGCTTTATAAACTGTGTTCACTTCAAGTAAATTTAAGGAGATCTGAAAGGCTTGTTTTCTTATAGAAGTACTTTTTTGTCTTGGATTTTAGTGAGCTATGTCTCAGTTACATAACTCCATCTGGTGGCTCAGTCATAAAATTTTTTTACTAATAATTAGGAAAGACAAATCCATTCTTATGGCTACCAAAAATGCCATTTTCTCCTATTCCCTAAAGAGAGAGAGAAAATAAAAGTTACTTTTGTCTTTTGAATTGTTTATTTTTTCTAATACCATTTTCACAGTGATGTATGCATAACTCTTTCCAAATTCAATTTTATCAGCCTATGGTTAAGTATTTAGTAAGCAACAAGATCAAAAAAGACTTATTTAAAACTAAGATATGTTAGTTTTTTTTTGCTTTCTCACAATTTACCAGATTCATTCTTTTATTTCAGAAATACTTTTATTTTAGATTATTTTGGCCAGTTTCCTTCTTTAAGAATCAATACTGGTATTTATTTAACATACATAAAACTGGGATAATGATAGCTTTTTCCCTCTAGAATCTTTAGAATAGTTGTGAAATCTTCAAATGCGTAATTTTAGTATTATTATTTAATTCAATTTATAATAGATTTCTTTAAATCATTAAACATCTTTTCTCTCCATTCTTCACTCCAGAATCACTGTTCTGTGCTAACCCTAGTTGTGCTTGCAAACCATTTTTATCTCTTCAAAATGATATCTGAGATTCATATTTATTTTAAAAATAAGTGTAAAATAATTAACTCTATGTTTGAACAGAATCTTTTATTTTATTTTATTGTTAAATCCAAACACATAATTAAAATAGCAATTTTCTCTTAATGTACTTCTGATTGAAATTAGTGTTGGAGTGTTTACTGTGTAACCATGTTTCTTATTACATGTTAAATGTCACGGTTAAATACTTAATCTTGCTATGTTGATATTTATGAAAACCTTTATGTTATTATAATAGCTTTTATTCTATTGAATTTTTGTTTTTATTTGATATTTGCTCTATATTTTATTTGATATGGTCCACCTATTTCTCTTAGTATCATTTCAAGTGATTTGGGTTATGTGTCAATTATAATTACCTAATTCCCCATCACCTTATATTAGAAAAGCAATATTTCCATTATTTTTAACTTATTTTATATATCAAATGCCATACAGATTATAACCTTGCACTTGCTGTTTTGATTCACTCCTTGTTTTGATCCACGTGAAGCACTCTCTGGCAATTGTCCATTGTCTAGTTAAATACCCACTTTGAAGAAATGAGGGAAAAATATTCTTGATTAAAAGAACAAATGAATTATTTTCTAGAATGGTAATATATCAATATAACTGAAAAGTAAATATCATTTTCCTTTTTAGAGGCGAGCTGCTGATAATTTGAGACGACACCACCAGTATCAAGTAAGTTATATTATATCTTGAAATTTGCATTAAAATACAGTCCCCTCTTCAACCCTGGCTGATATGGCTCAGTTGGTTGAGAACCATCCCATGCACCAAATGGTCACTGGTTCCATTCTCAGTCAGGGCACATGCCCAGGTTTCAGGTTCGATCCCCATTAGGGGGTGTGCAGAAGGTAGTCAATCAATGTTTCTCTTTCACACTGAAGTTTCTCTCTCTTCCTTTCATTCCTCTCTCTCTAAAACCAATAAAAACTTTAAAAAAATAAAATAAAATGCAGTCCCCTTTTCAGAACTGACTAAAGAAGGAAATCATATTTATACATGAATATAAATTGTGTTATTTTAAAATACCTCAGGAAGTTATGAGGAACCTGGTGAAGCGATATGTTGCTGCAATGATTAGAGATGCCAAAACTGAAGAAGGCCTGACTGAAGAGAACTTTAAGGTAATTATTTTTATTTTCATAATGAAATCACCAAGAGGTGCACTCACAGCACATTGAAAATCAGAACAGGAAATGCAGCCATGTGTTCCAGCAAGATTGTGTGTCTTCTGATTTTTAAATTAAAGCACTATTGAATTATCAAAAAAAGTGATGGCATTTCTTCTCAAAATGCATTGTTTTCAAACATACTTAATCTGACATGTCAAGATGACTTATTTGGAGGAGGAGAAATCCTAGAGCCTGTGGCATTCTGACTTGCCTATCCCAAAAACACTCTACTGAGTGAGCTTTAGTTTTTGAAATTTCAGTCTGATTTCTAATCCTGAAACATTTAGTAGTGAACATATTAAAAACAACAACAAAAACCTTCTTTGTGCTTTGCACAGCTTTGGTTAAAGAAAATTTTAACTTAGAAACTTAGAAAATTGTAACTTAGAAACTTAGCTTTTCTCCCTGAGTTTTCTTTTTATTGTGACCAGAGGAGATAGATAGAATACATGAAATACTTAAATAAATATAAATATATGCATATATATATGCTCATATCATGTGTATAAAATACCTCTATTATTCTGCCTGAGTTTTTCAATATTTTGGAAGAATGTTTAAAGTCAATAAGATCTTATAGGAAAAACAAACAAACAAAAAAGCATACTACAGGAGACTTCTAACAGAGAAAAGCAGCAAGTTTGACAGAGAACAAATATAAGCAGCCAATTAGCTAAGAAGATAAATTGCAAAACTAAAAGCACATTGAAAGTTGGCTAGGATCCAATATGTTCTTTATAGACACAATATTCAAATTTTAGAATTAAGTGTTTCTTGGTACTTTGGGAGATAGGATAGAGACAAGGGCCTAACCCAAAGGTCACCATCAGGTTAGAACTGAGAATTCAGATGTCCAAAAAGAGAAGAAAAAGGATGAATTTCAGAAATGTTGTCTAATTGAATGAAGCAATTTGCAAGATTTAGTGGCTAACCCAGGTGTTGAGGTAAAATCAACTTTAAGGTAATAAACAATGGAAAGTTACTGCCAACGCTAGAAAGGGCAGGCTTCATTTTCATTGTTTTGTTATATATGTCTGTTTGGACAGCAAAATATGTCTATATTAAAAATCTTTACAAAATGTATCCTTGAAAGAGTGTGAGGTGATTTAAAAGCAGAAGGATATTTGAAGAGGATGTATTTGAAAGTGTAGTCCCAAAAAAACCAATATATTAGACTACACAGTGGTGAAAAAGAAAACTCTTCCTGTTTCTTTTTACATGAGCCTTAAGAAATCTCCTTATTACTACAGAACTTGAATAAGAAAATTAATAGACATCACAATGACATAAGTACCTGGAAGAAAACTGGAAATGCTAGATAGAACCACAGCAGAGTAGAATCCTAGCTCTTAAAAATGCCTGAAAACACATCAGACCCATATGTGAAATGAGCAAATAATGTTTCCTAATGTTTATTTAAGTCACAAACTAAATTCATCATTTTAAATTTCATTTAGGAGCTAAAGCAAGACATTTCTAGTTTTCGCTTTGAAGTCCTGGGGTTACTAAGAGGAAGTAAACTGTCTGCCCTACAGTCTGCTCAGGCCACGAAGGACTCTTCTAATTCAGCAGGGTCTGATGAAAAGAGTGATAACGAAGGTACCAGCAAAGACAAGAAGAAGAACTTTAGTCTTTTCGATTTAACCACCCTGATCCACCCTCGATCAGCAGCAATTGCTGCAGAAAGACACAACATAAGCAATGGCTCCCCTCCAGTGGTGCAGGAGCGCCCGCGGGAAAAGCAGAGAAAAATGAATTTTGTGACCGATATCAAAAACTTCGGGCTATTTTATAGACGATCAAAACAAAATGCTGCAGAGCAAAATGCAAACCAAATCTTCTCTGTTTCAGAAGAGGTTGCTTGTCAACAGGCTGAAGCATCACTGGAGAGAAATAGCCAACTGGAATCTCGAGGATTAGCTTCAAGGGGTGACCTGAGCATCCCTGGTCTCAGTGAACAATGCATATTAGTAGACCACCGGGAAAGGAATGCGGACAGTCTGGGTTTACAGGTTGGCAAGATAATGTGTTCCTTCAAATCAGAGAAGGCAGTGGTGGAGGACACTGTCCCAATAATACCAAAGGAGAAGCATGCAAGGGAAGAGGACTCCAATACAGACTATGATGCAGCCCTCATAAACACAGTCACCCATGAAGATTATGTGACCACAAGACTGTGATACTTGAAGGAGGAAGAGTTTATCATGCATATATTTTGTTTCCATAGTGCACTGAGTTGGGGGGATATGTTTAAAAGTAAATTATCAAATGCTAACTTACACTCTATAGCATTTATCAGCTGTGGCATAATGATGTGTAACATATTTAAATAAGGCGAAAGCTATCAAAAACCTTTGTTTTGTAGTCCACTTTTGCTTTCAGAATTTGTTTTACATTTTTTTGTTGTTAATAAATAAACTCACCTTGTATCTTGCACTGTCACAATAACACAGGAAATTTTTAACTATCTTTTTCAATTAAAACAAATTCAACTTCATGTGGTAGTTGACTCCTATAATAGATATTTTATATCCAAAAATTAATGTAGCTGAAATATTAGAGCTTCTCATAAAATTTTAAGGTCTCTAGATATGGGTACTTATCAAGGACTTTTCACTCAGCCTTACAGTTTAGCTTTAAAACATAAATATTAGCAAATTATTTCTTAAGGACAAATAAGTAATTATAGTACACAATTAAACCAAGGAACACTTTTCATGGGGTCATGATCAAACTCTTTCTTTAAAATGAAAATTCTCAGTTGGTTGGAGTGTCATCCTGTACACAGAAAGTTGGCAGGTTTAATTCCCATCAGGGCACATACTCAGGTTGTGAGGGTTCTATGTTTCTTTCGCTCTTTCTCTCTCTCCCTCTCCCCTCCTTTCTCTCTAAAATCAATAAATGTATCCTCAGTTTGAAGACTGAAGAAAAAAAAGAAAAGAAAGCTGGTATACTTCATAGAGTTTTAGTTTGCCCAGTTTTTTCTTTCAGAAAGTCAAGAAATGTTTGTCCTAATAAATTTGGATGACTGAACATTTTGCCAGAAAAAAAGTTTTACTTTATTTTGAAGTGGCCTTTTTCAGGTTCAGCTACTAATCAGTATAAAAATGAGGCTTTATGAATAGACCTAAATTTCAAAAAGGTGACAAAAGTTCTCAGTGCCAGAAAAGAATTACAATCAATAAGAATAATTTAAGCACCTTAAACAGAACATGATTGATTGCATGCTCATAATATCCAGATGAAAATTAATTCTAACAATCATGAAACAAAACTAAATTCTATCTTCAATCAGCACAATATTATTGTCAATTCTAAAGACATTCAAAAACCTAGCAGTTTCCTCTTTTTTCCTCCAGTGACAGTTACAAATTCAGGGGTAATTAAAATTACCCAAAATAATTATTAATTTTAGCAGTAGATATAGAAATATAGTTTTCCCTATAAGGACATTATTTATTTATTTTTTATTTTTTATTTATTTATTTTTATTTATTTATCTTTATTGTTGAAAGAATTACAGATGTCCCCTTTTTCCCCCCATTGACCCCTTCTACCCCACACCCACACCTTGCCCCAGGCGTTCACCTCACTATTGTCTGTGTCAATGGGTTGTGCGTTTATGCATAAAAATTCTTTGGTTAATCTCTGCCCACCTACCCACTCCCGCCTTCCCTCTGAGATTCATCAGTCTGTTCTATGCTTCTGTGTCACTGGATGTATTTTGTTCATCAGTTTATTTTGCTTTTTAGATTTCACATATAAGTGAGATCATGTGTCTTTGTCTGCCTAGCTTGTTTTGCTTAGCATACTATTCTGTAGGTCCATCCATGCTTATTTATTTATTTATTTATTTATTTATTTATTTATTTATTTATTTATATCTTTACCTGAGGATATTTTTTCAATTGCTTTTCAGAGAGAGTGTAAGGGAGAAAGAGAGAGAGAGAGAAAGATCAATGTGACAGAGACACATCAATTGATGGCCAGGGATCAAGCCTGCAACCAATGTACATATCCTTGGGACAACATTCTTAACTGCTTATTTCTTCTATTGTTTTCAAAGCAATTTAGCAATATTTCACTCCCTCACTTAACTACTAAAGGGTAAGTGTACTGAGGTACTGGAAACTTTTTAAAGTTTAAATTGTATAACTTGTGTCTATTTAAGTCACCATGGAAATGCAAGTTTTCTGACCACATGCAATTAACATTTATTTCAAATCAATAGAAAAATGCTGAGTTCATTTTACTTCAAAGATTACCTCCATGGGCTAGACAAACTGTATGTGATATAGCATTAACCAAAAACTGCATTGTGTTGCAAAACTCAGTTTCTGATTACAATACATAAAAATAAGGAATAACAGCAATAACATTGCCAGTCAGTTTTATGTGCTATGCATGTATTAACACATATGCACTGCTCCTAACAACACTCTGAGATAGCCACTATTCTTATCCCCACTTTATAGATTAAGAAAATGAGGCAAGTACTAACTAGGCTGGGTTCATACTAAGCGATAGGCCAAGCAAAAACATGTGCACATAATAATGCTGTGATTTAAATGAGTGAATGATTGTCCAGTCCCATGACTTTTTGATTTATTATTGCCACTTCTGAAATGCTATGTTTTGAGAGTAAATGAGTAAACTCCATAAATCTGTAACCTTTGTTATAAAGCAAGAGGAATGCCCAAAATTAATGATGTAAAATATGTGATTCTTTAGGCTCAATTATATTACAGACTTTTAAAAACACATTTGGTATGGAATATCAGAATTCAACTTGAAATATAAGATTTTAGTTTTCAGAAAAACCATGGGCACTGATACACTGCTCATTCCTAAATCTGGTTTTGTCCTATGGATTTAAGAATGGGCCCAGTAGGTTTAGAGAAAACAACAATGCTAATGAATGTTCTCTTGCTTCAAGCACACCTTTATCTCAAGTATGTTAGGACTCAAATAAGCACTGGGGATAGTGAAATACCCAAATTATTCTAAATCAGGCAGACAGTAGTAGGGAATTGTAAACTTATTCTCAATACTTAGGGTATTTTCCAACAGTTTCTTTTTTGCTGCTGATTTTTTTTTGTTTTGTTCCCCAAAGTAAAGATCATATACATCACCATCTATATGCACTATAAGAATGTAACTTCAATTTTTTCTGTTCCTTCAAATGACACCAACAACGAGGACAAAAAAAATTTTTTCCCCAGTAGCTAATTTATATTCATGGTTAGGGAGATGATATTTTACAGGTAAACACAGAGATCATAGATGAATTTATTTGGAGCCAGTAATATCTTACTTTTCAATGTTCCAGAAAAGATGGTTTCTAACAACTCCCAGATGTCACCAACAGATACATTTATGAATTTAAACAAAGTGTTTGATGTTGTTAGTATCAGAAGTTCTAGAATTAAATATTTTTCTAAATATGTACTGATATTAATTAACATTAAGGAAGATGATCAGTGGGGGGGGGGAGAAGAAAACATAAAACAATGGTAGGATTGCAAGTTAAGGGATGATGTTTTTGAGGTCTTTAAATGAGTGATTTGGGGTTTCTTTTCATTTCTACTCAGATTCCTATCAACAGAAAGTCTTAAACACCAAAGAGAAGTTTGCCATCGTACCTTCATTTGTATAATGTTTTTTCTGTTTCACACCCTCTTGATCACGCAATTGCTCAGATTTATTTATTTATTTATTTATTTATTTATTTATTTATTTATTTAATTTATTTATTATTGCCAGGATTGGGTGAAAGTGTCTAGACAATTTAGTTTAATTTTAATAAAATTAAGTTAAATTCAAAGCCCTTCACTTATCATTGATATATTTTGAAAAATAAGAAAGAATGTTATAAAGATGTACGCCACTGTTTGTGGTAGATGTACCTGAAAATATCCATGTAAATAAATGTATATTAACTTTAGTAGAGAAATGGTCTATGTAAAAGAAAGAAAAGAAAACGATAAAAGAAAAGGTAGTGAATTACTTTTCAAAGTGATGATTTTCCTCAAAATTATAATTGTTTTATAAGTTGGACATTTGTATATCAAATTTTCATAAATTAGGTATTTTATGTAAGGTTAGAAAAAGGCCTCTCCTTTTCTTTGCAGTGGCCTTCCCTAGTTTATGAGAAGCACCTGGTAATTAAACCCCAAGATTTTTGGATCCTCTGATTCAAACAGCTCCTTTGTTCAAACTTTGGGAAAAGATAAACCACTCTCAAGTCTACATTCTTGCATCCCCCTCCTTGTTTTCATGACTCATGGATAATTCACACCAAGGAGTCTCTAGTTGGTGCAAAGTTCCCTTCTCCCTTCCCCTTCTAACAAGCCTCTTTTAAACGCTTCATAACATTTGTTCTAAGCTTGTTTCACAGGCTTGGGAGAAATGCTGATAAGACACCTCCGTAGGATATCTACCAGACTGTTTCCTGGAATGCAAACTAATTTTTCAAGACACACTGATATCTGCTCAGTTTCAACACAAATCCCCCTCCCTTCCTTGTCACTTAGCAACAGCCCCTGCTCAAAAGAGCAGGCCACCTTTTGTCCCATGCCCTGTTGACTACTAATACACCCACCCTCTTGAAAAGTAAAATAAACTTCCTCTCTGCATCTCTTCTTTTAGTTGTGAATTCTTTCACAGCCCACGTCACAGGCCATACCCTAACATTTTATTTGGTAATTAAAATACACCAAAAGAATTCTCACTTTTTTCCCCTTGACCCAGATAGCAACTTGACACTCTTAAACAAACACACAACCCCAAATGATGAAATTTCTTGGGATGAAATTTCTCTTGGGATGTAAAGAAACAAAAATGAGGAAAAGTTAAGAGTAGTAAACATCATATTATTCCCAAAAAAGCAGTCAAATTTTCAGCCAAAGTGGTATAAAAATTCACTCTTCTAATATTCAATTATCCTTAATAATCCTGAGATTTAGTTCAATGAATTATTGTCCATTTCCACGACTTTGTGTTGAAGAGCCAATATCAAATTCTGAAATCTGTACATTCTTAGTTACTGTGCATTGTGTTTGAGCAGAATCTTCTACAGTTTACACAGCTGCCAGTTTAAACAGTTAAGATAGGACCCCTAAAAATCAGCCTACCAATACTATCCATGTCTCTCTAAATATGTTTATAATGACTCAAACTTTTAGCAAATTTTTTTTTAATATATCTTTATTGATTTCAGAAAGAGGAAAGGAGATAGAGAGAGAGAGATAGAAACATCAATGATGAGTCATTGATCGGCTGCCTAGCCCGCAACCGGGGCATGTGCCCTGACCTGGAATCGAACCCCAATCGCCTGGATCCTAGGTTGATGCTCAACAGCTGAGGCACACCCAGCCGGGCATGACTCAAACTTTTTAAATTTTTTAAAAAGCCAAATTTATGAACATATTTCACCATTTTGTAAAGACTTTCTTTAGTTGATCTTCATTGTATCTTTTTTCTTGTTTTGTATTCTCTAAAGTTCAAACCTTCCAGTAATCATAGAATTTAGAAATTTAATATCTCTGGCAATCTTAAATTCAACCTCAAAAATGTTATTTCACAATATATTATAATGCATTTTGTTTATATTGCATGACTTTTAAAAAATTAGAACTGTTTTAAATAAATTCTCCATAAATAACTGGAGAAACTAATACTGAGGGTATTTATGGCAGTTACACAAATATATTCAGCTACCGAATTGCTGAACTGTAATTATAGTAAAAACTATTCATATAGATATTCGGATGAGACATTAGGTCATAAATGTTTTGGCTAATGAATTTTTAATTTTCTAGAATTTTGTCCTCCCCTTTAGTAGGAAATATTTATACTTGTTTTAACTTTCCATAGTTAAAATTCAGAATTAGTCTCATAATACCCTTTTCCCCCCTATACTGTGTTCATAGATTTTTTTTAAAAGTTGGTTTCTTATTCTTTTCTAAAAAACACTGTTTTTTTGTTTTCACTTCAACTGTAGGTTTTGTGATAATTCTTTATTCACACTGGTAATAATAAAATGTATTAAATAATATTAAAGCTTTCTGACTGAAAAATAATAGGTCTGGAAAATATGAAGCTGAACCAAGATTGAGACCATGGGACCAGCCAGATATGGCCAAGCTGACAAACAGTGAAACTGCCTTTGCCAGTAAAATTCACCAGTAACAAAACATTTGGTATTTCCTAGAGCTGCATTGTCCAATATGGTAGCTACTATCCACATATGGCTACAAAGCACTTGAAATGTAGCTCTTAGTGTAAAACACAGACTGTATTTCAAATACTAAGTATGAAAACAATGTAAAATACTTCATATCTTATAGAGAGTGCATGTTCAAATGATAATATTTTGGATGCACTGGGTCAAAATATACTAATTAGTTTTATATTTGTTTTAACTTTATAATGTAGCTACTAGGAAATTAAATATATATATATATGGCTTGCATTTGTAATTTGCAGTACATTTCTATTGGACAGTGGTGCTCTGAAGCATATCTATTTGTTTCACTTAATTCCTGTCTACCCATCATTTTAATTTCATAGGTTAAACTTACATATTTGACTACTCAAAAAATATTAATCTGGCTTAACTAAAATTTGCCATTGCTCCTTGATTCCTAATCTCCTAATGAAATGACTGTTAACAATTTGCTGTTTTTCATATTTTCCCTTGCCTTTGCAAATGTAAATACGGTGCAAATTTAGGTTATAGACTTGTTATTGTTTTTATCAAGAATAGGATTATACTATACCTATAAATTAGTTACTTGTTTTTCATATAACAAAGTACTACAGCTTTTTCTAGAGCAATTTAATACAGCAGAACCATTTGAACCCATTCAAAGAAATTTCTTTATTAGTTGTTTTACCTATTAAAATATATTCATATCTATTTAAATATATATGTATATATATATATATATATTTATTGATTTCAGAAAAAAAGAAGGGAGAGGGAGAGATAGAAACATCAATGATGAGAGAGGCATTGATCCGCTGCCTCCTGCACTTCCCCTACTGGAGATCTAGCACAAAACCAGGGCATGTGTCTTGACTGGAAATTGAACCACGATCTCCTGGATCATAGGTCAATGCTCAACCGCTGAACCACACTGGCGTGGCTTCATATCTATTTCTAAAACCACTGTGGAAGAGCTACTTATTAGAAAAGACATGAGGGTTTGAGGAATAGTTGAGAAACAACAATGTGTTTTTGAAAGGCAAATATGTTAATTTCTCTCTTCGGTTAACAATCGCAAAACTTTCTATTTGCTTTGTGATTAAGTGCATATTTTATATCATGACCTTCAAAAAGTAGTCCCAATTTTTGGTATTGTTACTGAAACAGAGGTTCAGTTGCCTGCCCCAAAGAAGACCCAACTTGTGAGACAGGTGCTGGTTTAAAAGGAAAAAGGTTTATTCAGGTGCTGCAACCTTAGGAAAATGGTGGACTCCTCTCTCAAAGACCATCTCCCCCTTCCTGCTCAAGCCTAGGAATCTGGAAGGGAGGACTTTTTTTCAATCCAATTATCTTGCAAGCTTTTAGCACACTGGATCCCTGTCCAACAGCTTTTGAGCTTTTGGCATGCGCAGTGTAAGAACCAGCCCCTGCAACATCTTGGTCAATGGGAGAAACTCCCATGTGCTCCCTGACTGTCTGTGGTATCGGGTCAGTGAGGAGGGGTGCTGCAGGACCCACCGTCAAGAAGCCTAGAGATGCTTCAGCCCTCAGCCCATCTCCTGACACTGGACATTGTGCCCACACATCTGGAGGAGTTGGTTGGAGTCTGCATGGCACCCCTGAATCCCAGAGCTCCCACATCTTTTACACAATCCCCGCACAGCCAGCCCCTCCAGACCAGTGATGACACTGCACTCAGCTGCCCCTACTCCAATTGACTGTCTACTTTAACAATTCTCCCTTTCAAAACTCTGGACCCTTGTAACCTTACAGGGGTAAATGGATGAAGGTCTCATGTTTTGCAGTATTTTCCTGCTGTTAATGGGTATAGTATTACCTATCCCTGGGTCCAGAGATTGTTGCTTTCTACTAAAGGATGAAGGGAGTCAAGAATGGAGGGAAGCCTTTATGTGAGAGAGAAGGATTGCTGTCTTCAAAAGGCATATGTGGTGTCTAAAGGATGGCACTGCTGAACAAGAGAAACCGGTTAACTGCTTCATATTACAAGAGGTAGTGTTGTTGATGGGCTTCCAAAGTGAGATATGTTGTGTAGACAAACAATCAAGTATTTAGTGAGGGATATGCCTAGTAGCACAGGGGGAATTGTAGTGAAATAAGAAACTGGAGAGACTAAAGGATCCTGATGATCTAATCTTGAGCAGAACTTTGGGTGGCATAGCCAACAGCCACATACGTTTGCTGAGGAAACCAGTCTTGGAAATGGATAAAGGAGTTAACATCCAAACATGGGCATAAAGTATAGCAATTCTCAAAAAATAATAATAAAATAAAAGGTAACATTGTCACTTAGTTTTGGGAGATACTATCCCTTTCCAAAAAATGAATTTTAAAACTCCTTTGAGAGTGCAGGTCCAGCTTTCCTTTGCAGTATCAACAGCAGCAGCAAGATCCAAGTCCTCCTCAGGCAGCACCCATTTTATCCATGTGTCGTAGATCCAAGGATTGATTCCAATGAGATTTAGGAAAGAGTGTGTTGTCAGCAGAACATCATAGGGACTGGTCCATTGTTTGGCTAACTGCTGTTCAGAACCTTGAATCTTCCAGGTCTTTAGTAAGACTCGGTCTCCCAGCTGGAATGAATATAAGGGCTTGTCAAATGGGTAGGTAGACCTGCAATGAGCACACTTGTGCAAAGTTTTTCGAGTTGACCCTAAATGTACAAATTGTTTGATTTTTTTATTCATGTTCCAAATCTAAAGGGGTATTCCTAAAACAGAAACTTGGATCTCCATAAAGTAATTGAAAAGGGCCTAATTTAAGCCTGCTTCCAGGTGCTACCCTAGTCCAGAGCAAGGCAACAGGAAGTGCCTGGCCCCATTTCAAATGTGTTTTCTGGAATATTTTTGCCAGTGTCTTCTTTATTGTGTGGTTCATTTTCACAGTCTTCCCCATAGGTTGGGGTCTTTAGATGCATATAGTTTCCATTGAGTCTATAGTGTGTGTCCTATCTTCTTGGTGATTTCTGAGGTAAATGATGGTTCATTTTGAATGCTGTAAAGATGTCCAAACCTAGAGATTATTTCTTTGAGTAGAAGCTTTGCTACCTCAGGTGCCTTCTCAGTTCTAGTGGGGTATGCCTCTACTTATCCAGAAAAAGTGTCTACAAAAACTAATAAAAATTTAAAGTTTCCTATGGTTTTAGGCATCTGTGTAGTCAACTTACTGATCACCAAATGGGCGTATCCTTTTATATTGTACTCCCTTTCCTGTTGGGGCATGTTCTGTTTTAGGATTGTTTTTGGCACATATCTGATAGGATTGGATAATTTTCTGAATGTTCCCTTCTAAATGAGGACCCTTCAAATGTGGTCTAATGAGGTCCATTAAAGCATCCTTTCCATAATGCATTTATTCATGTAGGTGTTTTGGGATGGGATATACTAGAGCTTTAGGGAGTAAGATCATACTATGAGTGTTGATCTTCCATATAAAATTAGGGTATTAGAAGATCCCCATTCACAGACCCATTCTTCATCTCATTCTATATAATAGGTTTTAAATTCTGACAAGTCCAGGTGGGGAATTAAATCCCCTAAAAGTGGTGACCTTGAGATAACTTGTCTTGCTGCTTTATTGGCAGTTTGGTTTCCCTCACGTGTTTGGGAACCATTCTTCTGGTGTTCTAGGCAATGCATTATGGCAATCTGCTTCAGTAGATTTACTGCTCCTAGCAACTTTAGAATCTCTTTTACATGTTTGATATTTTTATTCCCTGAGGTTAAGAGCCCCCTTTTTTGTATATTACCCCATTGGCTTGGACTACCATGAGGCATATTTAGAGTCAGTGTAGACTGTAAGGTAATGTTCTTTCCCTGGGATAATTCAAAGGGTCTGGTGAGGGCTATCAGTTCAGCTATTTGTGCTGAGATTCTTACAGAAAGGGGCTGGCCTTCTATTACCTTGTCTATGGTGACAACCTTTTACCTGGCTTGTCATTGGTTGACCATTCTTCATGAAGCTGCTCCCATCTGTATATAATTTCTAGTCAGATTTTGTCAGTCGCTGGTCAAATAGATCTGTTCTGCTGGAATAAGCTTTTTCAATGCTTTCTAAGCAATCATGTTGGAGATCTGAGTTTCTCTCTGAGTCCAAGAACAAGATGGCCAGGTTTAAGGTAGTAGTCATTTGTAAGGTAACATTTGGGTTGTCAAAAAAATGGCCTGATATTTTCCCATGTACCTTGCAGTCAGCCAGTTCCCTGGTTTCATAGAAATATCACAGTACTTTGCCACAGATTAAATTCCTCTGCTTCCTGTAAGATGTCACAGGTAGCTGCTATTGCCTGGAGGCATTGCAGCCATCCTTTTGTCTTGAGATCTAGTTTGTTTGAGAGATAGGCTGTGGGTTGAGGGGTATTTAACAGGCTCTCAGTTAGTACCCAAGTCCAATTCCTTACCTTTCATGAATATATAATTTGAAAGGTTTCTGTAAATTGGGCAATCTTAGTGTGGGGGCCAAAAATAGTTTTCCTTCAAGGTGTCAAATGCCACCTGTCTCTCATCCATTCTAGGGGTTGAGTCTAGTATTTTCAAAAAATTATAAATGGTTTTGCTATAAGTCTAAAAACTTTGCCATTTTAACTATGATGTGTCTTTGTGTGGGTCTGTTTGGATTCATCTTGATTGGGACCTTCTGTGCTTCCTGAATTAGTGTGATATTTTTTCACCAGGTTAGGGAAGTTTTCTGTCATTGTTTTTTCAAACAGGTTTTCTATCCTTTGCTCACTTTCTTCTCCCTTTGGCACCGTTATGATGCAGATGTTGAAACATTTCATGTTCTCCCAAAGTCCCCTTAAATTAACCTCATTGTTTTATTTATTTATTTTAAAATATATCTTTATTGATTTCTGAGAGAGTAAGGGAGAGGGAAAGAGGGAGAGAGAGAAAGAGAGAGAAACTTCAATAATGAGAGAGTCATCATTGATCAGCTGCCTCCTGTATGCCCCCGACTGGGGATCGAGCCCACAACCCGGGCATGTGCCCTGACTCGGAATTGAACAGTGACCTCCTGGATCCTACGTTGATGCTCAACAGCTGAGCCACACCCCGCTGGGCTAACCTCATTCTTTTACTTTTTTTTTTTTCTGCTTTGATTGGGTGATTTCTTCTACCTTGTTTTCAATTATATTATTTGACCCTCTGCTTTGTCAAGCCTGCTTTTTTCCCCTTCCAATATATTCTTTATATCTGCTATTGTATTCTCCATTTCCACCTGATTATTTCCTATACTTTCTATGTCTTTTTTCATGATGTTGAGCATCCTTGTAACCATTACTTTGAACTCTGTTTCTAATGAATAGCTTACTTCCATTTTATTTAACTCTTTATCTGGAAATTCCTCCTGTTCTTTCATTTTAAGTCTGTTTCTTTGTTTCCCCATTTAGGCTGTCTCTTTGTGTTTGTTTCTGTGTTTTAGATAAAACTGGTATGACTCCAAGTCTTAGTAGATTGGCCTTCTGTAGTAGACGTCTTGTGGCACCACAGGCATCCTGTGGTCCATGTTCCTTGATCTGTATTGGGTGCTCTGAGAATGTCTGTTGTGTAGTTTATTTGAGCCCTCATTTTGTAATTGGGACTTGATTGCTGTTGGCCCATTTATTGGTGAGATCAACCCTCAGGCTGGCTGACTGGAGCTCACTCCTAACCATGGTGTGTGGGCTGTAGTGTAGATGCAGTCTTGAGGTGTTTTGATGGGCTCATTGTCACATTCTTTAGATCAAGTGTACTCCATGCTCCAGGAATGTTTCTTGTTATTATGTGCACCCCATGTTGTAGATGCATCTTGATGAATGCTGTTGGCCCTTTGATCGATGCAGTTAACCTTTCAGCTTGGGTGATTATAAGGGTAATCCTCTATCACCTTATGTGAGATGTTATACAGCAGCTGCTTGCCAAGGTGAGGTTGCTCCCACCTTGGTGTCTGGTGCCAGAATCTTCCTTTGGGGTATCACTTGTGTGGCTGGTTGGGTTGAGCTCTGGTTTGGACTGAAGTCCACCACTGGTTGTGTTGGTTCTGGGTCCACTTGGGTGTTGTTCAGGTACAGATCTCTGTTACACATTGTGTGTAACTTAATTTGGCTACCTGTCTTGAGCTACCATGGTATTCACTGTTTGTGCCTGCCTTTTCTGGATCTGAGTATATATGGGAGAGGCTTGTCTGTGTAGATGAGTTGACTTCCTGGAGCTCTGAGCTGGGGTCAGATGAATAAAAGACAAAGGTTCCCAGGTATTGGTGTCTACCTGCTGGTTACTCTGCTCCCCCTACAGGCTGCTTGATCTTTCTCCTGAGTCTTATACAAAAACTGTGTAGAGAGGGTCCAATCTGGCCACATCCCACTGACCGTTCCAAAGAGCTCAAGCTTGGTAAGTCATAGTGACAAGGTTGGACAGACTGGGTTAGTGGTTCTCCTAGTTTGGGGCAGTGTGGTCTGGCACTCAATAGGGAGAATGTGGCCCTATTCCAAAACCATACCATTTAGTCTCTGCCAGAATCTCCAACTCTAGGAGGAGTGCACCACAGATTCAAGTTGTGTGTAGCCAGCTGTCCTCACTGAAGGAGCATACTCAGCAGGACAAGACTGGGTCACTGGGACTTGGGAAACAGAGATAACCTTCTTTGGAGGATGTCACTAACTGTGCTGTGACAGAGGGGGAAAGCTGCACTCCTCCTTTTAGTTTTGTAGCCCCACCTCCTCTAGCCCTGGACTATGGCCTCTGAGTTAGATGCACTCTAAATGTCCCCGGCTCTGAGCAGAGCCTTCCTTCAAAACTGAGCCTAGTAGGTTGGGACCAGGGGAGCTTATAAAAACAAATCAAGGCTGTCTTCCATTGGTGGTGGTGCTGGTCCACTTAAGGGGAGAAAGTTGCTTGTCTCTTCCCCTTAGCTCCACAGCCACACCTTCAGAGACCTTGACTGAGCTGCATTCCAAAACTCCTGGCTCCTAGCTATGCTCCATGCTTCCTTTCCCCCTGCTGGACTTTGAAGAACATATCAAGGCAGCCCTCCACTGGGTGTGGTCCTGGCCCTTGACCCTTGGGAGAGAAGCAAGCTGCTAACCTCTTAGCTCAACAGCAGTGCACCTTCAGAGACCCTAAAGGGAAGATTGTGTCAAATATCACTGTTCTGAGTTGTGTCCCATGCCAGGCTGCATAAGCAGAACAGTGCTGGTGGGGTCTGGAGGAACAAATCAAAGCCACCATCCACTGGATGTGGTGTTGGGCCTTGGGAGGGGTGAGAGCTACTTACCTCCCCTTAGCCCCACACCAGGATGCCAGAGACCCTGATAGAGGGATCTGAGAGAGTCGTGTCAGATGTCCCAGCTTTGAGTTGCAACCCCTATCCCCTGAAAAACTGTACTTGACAAGTGAGTGCCAGTAGAATTTGGGAATGCAAATCAAGGCTGCCCTCTGTTGGGAGTGGCACAAGACTGCAGGAGTTGTGCAAGTGTACTCCTTCCCTTAGCTCACAGCTGCCTGCTGTCTGAGTTCCTGATAAGGTTTCTTCTGTTAGGGTTGTTGCTTGCCTAGCCCATGAGAGGGGGGAAATATTGGCCCTTGTTCCAAAGCCACTTAGTTCAATGATCATCTGAGAGTCTGTCTAAAGTTTCTCTAGAAAAAGAGTGCACCTCAGGTTCCTGTTGAGTGCAGCTAATAGTACTTTATGCCTGCCTTGAGTTTGGCAGGGTGGTGTCACCAGTATATAGAGGACAGGGTTATTGTGTTTTCTCCAGCTGGTGTTGTAAGAATAAAAGTGTGCCATCTAGGGTAACGCACTTCTATTCTTACAGCTGCAGCACCTGGGTGCAGGGGCCAGCCCTCTCCTTGTCCCTACCTTCTTACCAGTTTCAGGGTAGCTCCTTTTTTCAATCTTTGGATATAATACTCTTGTTCAGGTGTCCTTCAGTTGTTTATTCAGGTTAATTGCTTTAAATTTAAGCTGTAAATACGATTTGGCACCAGGAGGAGATGTGTGTTGCTTTCACCTATTCTGCAACCATCTTTGAACACCTGTGAGTTATCTTCTCACTGATTTAGTGGTGTCTTGTGAAGCACAAAATGCTTTTAATTTTGATGAAGACTAGTTTATATATTTTTCATTTGTTGTTTATGCTTTTGGTGTCATGTCTAAAACCATTTGCCAATATTATAAATATGTACCAAAATGTTTTCTTGTGAAAGTTTCACAGTTTAATAGTTTTAGCTCTTACATTTAGGCCTTTGATCCATTTTGAGTTAATTTTTGAATATACAGTTCAGTAGGGTCCAACTTCATTCTTTTAAATGTTGCTATCCAGTTGCCTCTGTATGGTTTGTTGAACAGACTATTCTTTACCCATCAAAAGGTCCTTGGCATCTTTATAAAAATTTGTTGACCATAGATATTTGCCTGGAGTTATTTCTGAACTCTCAATTCTATGTCTTTGAGATATATGTCGATTCTTGTACTAGTACCACATTGTCTTGATTGCTATTGCTTTGTACTAGTTTTGAAATCAGGAAGTGTGAGTCTTCTTATTTTATTCTTCTTTTTCAACATTATTTTAGCTATTATGGGTCCCTACAATTCTATATGAATTTTAAAAAGCAGTTTCTAAATTTTTACAAAGAAATTAGCTAAGGTTTTCTTAGATATTTTGTTGAAGGCATAGGACAGTTTGAGGAACATTTAACTTGTTAAGAGTGTTAACTCTTTGGATCCATGAACATAGGATATTTTCCCATTTATTTAGATCTACTTTAATTTCTTTCATCAATGTTATGAAGTTTTTCAGAATAGAAATTTTGTCCTTTTTTGTTAAATTTCATTCTTTTTCTTTATAGTTGAAAGTATTACAGAAGTCCCTCCCTCCCCCCCCCCCATTGAACCCCTCCAACAGGCATCTACTGCCACTTCCTTCAGGTCTTCTCCACAATATCATCTGTGTCCATATGTCATGTATATATGACTTTAGGTTCTTTGATTAATCTCTCTCCCTCCCTACCTTCCCTCTGAAATCCATCCAACTGCTCCATGGTGTCTATCTTGTTAATCTATTTATTTTGCTCATTAGATTCCACATATGAGTGAGATCATGCTGCACTTGCTGTCCTCTGATTGGCTTATTTCACTTAGCATAATCCTCTCCAGATCCATCCATGCTGTCACAAAGGGTAAGAGATTCTTCTTTTTTACAGCTGCATAGTATTCCATGGTGAAAATGTCCCACATCTTTTTAATCCACTCATCTAATGGAGGGCACTTGGATTGTTTCCAGATCTTAGCTATTGTAAATTGTGCTGCTATGAACATAGGGGTGAATATGTTCTTTATAGTAGGATGTTAACGTGTCCTACTATAATTGTATTGCTGTCAATCTCTCCCTTAAAGTCCTCCAGAAGTTTCTTTTTAATGTACTTGGGTGCTCCTATATTGAGTGCATATGTTTACCAGAGTTATATCCTCTTGTTGGATCGATCCCTTTAGTATTATGTAGTGACCTTCATTGTCTCTTGTTATGGCTTTTATTTTGAAGTCTATTTTGTCAGATATAAGTATTGCTATCCCAGCTATTTTTCTTTTCCATTTGCATAGAAAATTTTTTCCCATCTCTTCATTTTCATCCTGTGTGAGTCCTTTGTTCTCAGGTGGGTCTCTTGTAGACAGCATACATATAGGTCATCTTTTCTTATTCATTTAGCTACCCTATGTCTTTCGAATAGAGCATTTAAGCCATTTACATTTAAAGTTATTATTGTTAGCTACTTATTTATTGCCATTCTTTCTCTATGTCTGTGTTCCTCTCTTCCTCTACATTTCTTCTTCTTCCACCAGCCCCTTTAGCATTTCCTTTAGTGCTGATTTGGTAGTAATAAACTGCTTAGCCTTTTTTAATCTATTAAGCACTTTATTTCACCTTCAATTTTGAATGATAGTCCCTGGATTCAGTCCCTTATTTTTTATTACTTTGAATACTTCATGCCACTCCCGTCTGGCCTAAAGTGGTTCTATTGAGAAATCAGCTGTCAGTCTAATGGATGCTCCCTTGTAGGTAAATTCCTGTCTCTCTCTTGCTGCTTTTAAGATGCTTTCTTTATCTTTAATGTTTGCCATTTTAATTACGATGTGTCTAGGTGTGGGTCTTTTGGGGTTCATTTTGATTGGGCCTCTCTGTTCCTGAACTTGAGTGACTTTTTCCTTCACCAGATTAGAGAAGTTTTCTGTCATTATTTCTTCAAACATGTTTTCTAACCCTTGCTTGTATTCTTCTCCTTCCGGCCCTTCTATGATATGGACATTTTTGCATTTCATGTTTTTCCAATGCTCCTTTACACTGTCTTTCAGTTTTTAATTTTTTTTTTTTAATTGCTGCTTCGATTGGGTGTTTGTTTGTTTGTTTTTACCTTGCCTTCTAATTTGCTGATTTGGTCCTCAGCTTCTTCTAATCTACTGTTGATTCCTTCCAGTGTGTTCTTTATTTCAGCTATGTCATTCTTCATTTCAAACTGATTCTTATTAAGCTGCTTGAGCATCTTTATAACCATTATTTTGAACTTTATTTCTGATATCTCCATTTCATCTAGTTCTTTATCTGGCGATTTCTCCTTTTCTTTCATTTGGGTGTTGTTTCTTTGTGTCCCTATTTTATTGTGCCAGTTGTCTGGAGGTACTAGGTCAAGGCTGCAGGGCCTGAACTGGGCCTCATTTCCAGTAGTCCCAAGGCACCACATCTGGAAACCAGGTCCTGATAGCAGGCCTGTGTGTTTGGGAGGCATTGGGTCATGATGGCAGGGCCAGATGCACCACATCAAGATTGTGGGACTGGTAGACAGACCTGTCACACTGCATCAAGGAGTCAGAGAGGCAGGCAGGAAAGCCTGGCAGGATCTTTTTGAGGAAGTGCAGCAGACAGGCAGGTAGGAAGGCTGTATGCACCCTGTCAAGGTGGTATAGCAGGCAAGCAGAAAAGCAAGCAAGCAGTAAGTGCTCCATCAAGAGGGCTGGCCAGGTTGGCAGGTAGGCAAGCCTCACACCACCTCAAGGAGGCACAGCAGGCAGGCAAGTAGGTCAGCTGTGGACCCCAGCAGTTTGGAGGTGTGTGCTGTGTCAGGGAGGCACTGATGACAGGAAAGCAGGCAGACCAACTGTGTGACTTTGTCAGGCAGGCAGGCAGGCCAGCCAGTTCAGCCATGTGACCACTTCAAGAAGACCAGAAGGCAGGCAGTTAAGGTTGCCATGCATCCTCATCAAGGAGGCAGGCAGGCAGGTCAGTTGAGTGACCATATCAAGGAGGCAGGCAAGCAGGCATGCCATGCAACCTCATCAAGGAAGTAGGCACAACCTCATCAAGGAGGCACTGTTGGCAGGGAGGTTGGCTGTGGATGCTGGGTCAGGGAGGCATGACCCCTTCAAGAAGGCAGTCAGGCCAGCTGTGGATGTGGGTTTTGTGTATGTATATAGCTTGGTAATGCTACTATACAGTAATTAACCATTATAGGAGACCGCATTTACAAATATCTAATTATAATCTTACTGATCAATTAGGAGTGAGGAATATGAAGGTGGATTAAAAGTTATTATTTTTCATATTTCCAATTTTACTATACTTCATTTTCAACCAATATAAAAAGTATGTTCAGCCTGGCCGGGCATGACTCAGCGGTTGAGCGTCGACCTAGGATCCAGGCAATCGGGGTTCGATTCCTGGTCAGGGCACGTGCCCGGGTTGTGGGCTGCAGCTGATCAATGACTCTCTCATCATTGATGTTTCTATCTCTCAATCTCCCTCTCCTTTCCTCTCTCTGAAATCAATAAAGATATAAAAAAAAAAAAAGTATGTTCACACATTTTACCAATTTTTAAAATAAATACATTCCATTAACCTTTTGTACAGGACAGGAAAAAGGATAAATTTTGCTCCTTTGGAAAATCAGTGCTGAAATTACTTCCTTAAACAAGGCTGTGACTAGACTAATTTGTTGCATTAGCTGAAAAAGTGAGATGAAAATTAAAAGATGAATGGGCTGTATTGGAAAACTAGGTCTATGTATCTGAAATCACACTATGGATGAGGGGGGAAAAATGAAAAGAAGATGTCAATAGCATAAGTTTATGTCTACAACTCTTAGTAGAAAAAGGGTTATGATTGATTGACAAAGCCTTCCTTACTCATTTGCTCTCTCTATTCCTACAAGGACAATTTAAAGAGCAATAAAAATGTGTTGAGGAAATAAGGCAGGCCAATCGTGAATACATATATACTGACTTTATTTCCACATGACACTAAATTGAATAGAAATTTGGTTGTAGTTATGTTCAATAAATGAAAATAGAGCTGCACCCACCCCAAATTTGTTGACTAGAATCCTCTGCTTGAATATTAGACTTGAAAGCTGGAAGCTCAGGTTCCAGCTTTATCTTATTTTTTATTGGCTCATTTGTAAAATGACAAAGTGACAATTTACTACTCTCAACCAAGAAGCTCAATTATCATGATTTTTAAAAATTAGAAAGAAATAAAAAACATTTTGTCAAGTATAACAAACTATATGTACACTATTTTCTTTTTTATTACACATACATAACAATAACACATAACAAATAATTTAGAGTTAGGTGGTATGAGAGATGAGACCTTCAAAGACCAAAGTTATTCAACACCAAAAAAGAAAAAAGATCACATATATTATCCACTTTTCTGTATATCTGATTCAGAAATTTACAGAAATAAAATAAAGTGCATATGCTAATAAAACCTCTACATACTCTAATGTTTGATTTTAAGGACCAACTTAAGCTGGTAGTGAGAAAGATGGGAACTCAAGAAGTAAGCTCACATCTCTGACATGGGTAGATCAAAAGATTAAGGGATGGGCAGAATGAAAAAAAATGATTTAACAACCAGAAAGATAGTGGGAAATCAGGAGATGTAAGAAAAAAAGAGCATTTTTAGGAGAAAATGTCTTACATTGACAAGAGCTTCAAGATGTCAAATATTGTGAAGATAAAATTTCTCTAGGAACAACAAAAATGAAGAATAACAGAGTAGGTTAGAGCAACTTAACATAAGAATTACATGGTAGAGGAGCAATATTCTGAAAGGTGCATTGAAAATAGAAAAAGTTTCAGACTTCTAACTTCCTGCTGTCAAGATACAAGGATACTGGTCCTGAAGTCCACTAAATATTATAGTGCATTTTAGCCTAACTCATTACCTGTATGAAGTTATAAAAGTAGCCATATGACTAGACATTATGTCATTTGTATTAAACCTAGATTTATTTCTGAGTATGTGGTCAATGCTATTGTGAAAAAATGTTTTACCTTTTAACTTTGTCAGTTTGTAATGAGAGGATTTTCTTTTACCCTTTGTAGCTCAGAGGGCACCTGATGTATCATCTCAAACACAGCAAACATGGTTCTAAAGGTAAAATGCATATATTTTATATATACAAAATAAAACTATATGTATATATGATATATGATATTTCATATATATATTTATATATGTGTGTGATATATCATAAATATACATGAAATATATATTTCCACTCTGTCATGGAAATGTGCTTCATTTTTAAGCACATTTCCATGACAGAGTGACATGTGGAGATTGTTTCCTCAGGTGAAACCCAAGGATTCAGACATAAAAAATTCGTGCAAATTATTTTTAAAATGAAGGGTGATTATTTAAAACTCATTTTTTATGATGAAATAAGTAAAGAAATAGTTGTTCCAGAGTTTAAAATAGAGGGTTTTGTGGGCCAAATTACAGCAGAAAAATACAGGACAGGGAGGATAACTTTAAGTATCCTTAACTATATAATACAAATGCAAAAAAAGGTGGTTCTGGTATGTTGCAAGATTGCCTAAAATAGTTAATTTTCCAAGTTCCTGATGGATTTGGGAAGAGAATGGGACCATTAATCATAATTTATTTTCTGGTAATAATAAACCTCGTCCTTGATTAATTGTCTCTAAAAGGACCTTAGCCTAGCAGGCACCTTATGAGTTCAATAGAGAATAAGGGTCTAAGTAAGAGTCTGAAATAGTTGTATATTGATTCATTTGAATAAACTGAATGAAAGCAGTAAATGAAATCCACACTTTTTGTACCTTGAGAATTGTTGCTGAAAAACGAGGAAAGAAAAAAAAAAAGTTGGTTTAGCCAGTGACCTAAGCTTATTCAAAGAGATTAAAGGATGTAGTGATTTTTTAATAGAAGGTTGGATAAGTTAATTTGCAGCTCTAAATTTTGACAGTTTTCAAAAATTACCATACTATCTAAAATATTTTCTATCCAGAAACATGTTTATTCATTTCTTTGTATTTTCCACCTATTCATCACTAAAATACAAATCCATAAAGGCAGGGACTTTATCTATCTTGTTCACTCATATTTCTGGTGCCTAGAATAGTGTGTGGGATATTAGGTTACACTTAATGCAGAATTTTGAATAAGGTTTTCAAATATTCCTTCATACTATCAGGTTCACTTGTTACTCCAATTTCCTCTATCAGTTAAGCCAAAGAAATTGAAAGAGTGAAATGTATGTATATAAATTCAATGGTGTTCTAAGATTGAAATTTTTACCAAAAAAAATTAACAAAGAAATAAAGGAAGGAAAAGAAATATATTTTTGAAGACTTACTAGGAAACTTTCACACATATTTTATTTAATAAAACTCAAAAATGTCATTAAATAAGTTTTGTAGGTAAGAAAAATAATTGAAAATGTTTAATATTTTGCCCTATTTTTAAATGGCATGTTTATGGAATAAGATTGATTTTAACATATGCACCTCACTTCAAAAAGACAGGAAAGGAAGAAAAAGAAAGAGCAGGAGGAAGAGTAAAGGAGAGGGAAAGAAGAGAAGAGAAAAGTTAGACACACAAAAATTAATTCTTCTTGGGATAAGCATTTACTTCATAATTTTCACAAGAGTTAGATAAGATAAACACCATTGATGATCATAGCATTTTTAGCATTTTTCCAACTGATTCATAGCTAAAAGGTGGTGGAGCTAAGATTTGAACAAGGGTACTTTTAATCCAAAAGCCTATATTCTTGAGATTAGATCACAATTTTTGTCAGTAAGAGGAAAATAATGGCAGAATATATTCAGTTTTATTTAGAACCCAAGTTGATTTTTCAGAATATTTGTGCTGGTTCTTAAAATCATGGTAAATTTAGGGATATGTTTCTTCTTTTTTTTTCACAAGTCCCCATGTTTTAGATAACAGAGCTACATTGTTTGTATTCACATATTAATGTTATACTAAAAAATAAAATTGAGGCAATTTTTATTAATGTTATTTTTCCTTACATATAAAATTATCATCATGGGTAATTGCTTCCTGTCACATTGGAGACTCCGTCAGAGAAACATTGTATAAACAGATACAAAAATTCTTTGTTTCTTTGCTTTTTTTTTTTTTTATAGAATATATACTTGTAGAGTCTCAGTATGAGTTTAAAGAAATCCAACCTAAGAGAGACGTCAGAGCAATGGTGGCATGAGACATACCTTTGGCTTCTACCTTTGAAATTTCAACAAATTAACCAATTAAAATTCAACAAAGAATTCTCTATTTAACACAGAGGCATGCCTGGGAGACCCACACACCTAAACATCTAAAGGTTGGTAACAGGGAATAAAGCAGGGAGGTGAGAAGGGAGGAAAGCCCAGAGGGCCCATAGAGGCAGCCCTGCAACCCAGAACTTGGGACTTGGCTAGGAAAGAGAGAAAGCTGATGATAGCAGGCTCTTCCTTCAGCCAGCACAGAGGAATAGAGAGCTCCTCAGGGCATCCCAGCAGGGTGAGCAGAGTGAACAATGACTGAGCCAGCAAATGCCCAACAGAGCTTGGCGTTCTGCCTTGTGGTTATCCTACTGTCTGGCTGGGGTGTTTCTGACAAAGAAACAGAACCACAGAGCCCTGCTCTCCCTTAAGCTCCCAAAACTCACCTCCTGTTGCCCTCGGTGTCCAGTTGAGGAACATTTTATCTGTAAACCAAGAGTAATTACACTAGAACCACTATTTCCCTCTATGACTGATCCTTGGGTTCGGTGCTTGGGGTGTGACCCCCAAGGAAGACAGAGCAGCCATTATAGTAAGGGCAAAACAAACCCCACCCTCCCAAGCAGCACTAATTTACTGTCCTGCAGAATCACTAGAAGCCCTTGAAGGTCACAGAGATAAAAAACTTGTGATTCAGCACCATCTACTGGAAAATAATAAAAAGACCTCTTAAGAGAACACTGCTAAAGAAGGGACATTTATGCCTAGACTAAGGAGAGGAACAAATACCATGAATAACCACGGTATACAGGGATGATCAGAAAGAAAATGAAAAGTCCCCAGAAACCAAGCTGGAAAGCAGGGAAATATGTGATATAAATGACAAAGATTTCAAGATTGCAGTTCTGAAAATAATCAATGAGATGCCCGAAAATACAGATAAGCAATTCACTGCACTCAGAAAACAAATCAATGAAAAAAACAAGTACTTTACCAAAGAAATTGCAACTTTAAAAAAGAACCAATCAGAAATCCTGGAAACGAAGCATGCAATTAAGGAGATCAGTAATGAGCTACTGAGCATAGAAAACAGAGCGAACCAGGTGGAGGGAAGAATTAGTGATATTGAAGATAGAAATTTAGAAATGATGCAGAAGGAAGAAGAGAGAGACCTGAGCATAAAGAAAAATGAAAGAGCTCTACAAGAACTATCTGACCCCATCAGAAAAATGCAATATTAGAATTATAGGCATTCCTGAAGGAGAGAGGGACAAGGGAACAGAGAGTCTATTCAAACAAATAGTGAATGAGAACTTAAACCTACGGAAAGAGCTAGAACACATAGTTACTTCAATCCAAAGAGGGCCTCTCCAAGGCACATTACATTAAAACTATCAAAAATTAATGAAAAAGGGAGACCTGAAGATGATGGCACTGTGAGAAGCTACAGAGTGCCTCCGCTCCCAGCCACGGACTCGATTTACTCCTAAAATCCTACATAACCAGCTTGAAATAAACAGAGAAACACACTTGAGTGGACAGAGTGCAAGTGGGGAGCACTGAAGACACATCACGGAGTCCGGTAAGAGGGGGGGGTGTAGGAAGGGAGAGACCCCCTGAAGCCTGTGCTGGGCTCCGAGCCCAGAGGCTTGGAGGCTGCAAAGCTCCCTCCCCTCGGGAGTGTGGACGGCATCCAAAAGCGGGAACTCCACACCCGGAGCAACGAGGGGAAGGTGAGCCCCTCGCACAGGGCAGAGGATCCCAGGGAAGCGGTGAGTCCAGGAGGGGACAGCACCTTCCTAGGAAACAAAGCCTCTAGTGGCGGCTGCGACCAGCATCTGGTGTTCGGGGTGCCAACCATAAGGAAGGCTGTCCCAAAGGCTGTGGCACCCAAGTGGTAAGGGACCAGAGGACTGCGCTGAGAAGTATCACATGGGGACCCTCTGCCTCCCTGAGGAGCATTGTGTTGAGCCCCAAAAGCACAGAATCTGCGTGGTGTGGGGGAGGGGAGGAGCCCTCCCCGCCCTGAGCGCCAGGTGCTGGGAGGCTGGGACCTGCGACCAGCCCTGAGGGGCGCCCTGGTGGCGCATGAAGCTGCTCCAGCTTTGCTGAGACCAGCGGTGCGGGGAGCTGCATGGAGCTGACTTTGGGTCCCCTCCAGCTGGGTGCCTTGGAGCAAGGGAAGAGGGACCCTGCAGGACGGACTCTCTGCCTGTGTGTTGCTTTGTGCATTTGCAAGTTTGATCGCAGAACCAGTTCCCACCTTCCCGGCTGGCACGGCAGGGACAGGTCAGTGGGGGCTAGGGTTGGGGTCTGCACTAGAGATGGTCTGAGGGGCGGGACTGGTGTGACCAGCCAACCAGAGCTGAGCAGGGAGGGGCAGAGCCCACCGGTCTCTCCTACAGTGGGGAACACCCCCCTCCAACAGGAAAGGGGTGGATCCCACTCAATGAAGGCCCAGACATCCCCCAGGGCACAGTCCTGAGGGGGAAGGGAGAGCAGCTCACAGGAGGACATTATAAGAATAAGACTCTCAGGGACTGTTGTTTGGGAACTGGAGGAAACCCTGAAAACCCTTGCTGGAGGCTGGGCAGGCAAAGGGCTCACCAGAAGGTGTTTTTAATCCGACCCACTGAGCCCAGGCTGCTGAAACAGCCCAGACAGAAAAGGCAACAGGCTGAAATCAATCTGAAGCTGCAGCAGGCCAGAACATGGCGAACTAGAATCAGAGGACAGGGTAGGGACTGAGGAGCTGATGGTGGAGCAGAGACTAACCCCCGAAGAGTGAGCACCTGACAGCCACACCTCTAGGGGGAGTGATACCCTGAGCTACACTAGCCACCCTGCACCCTAAAGACTCTACAGAAGACTCTGGAGTAAGACCAAGCAACTACAAGGTTGCAAAATAGCTGACAAGAGGAGGCGGCCCATGGAGAGCCTCAGATCAACCATCTACCTAAGGGCACCAGAGCCAAACCTAGATGGCTCCTCACATTGGGGTGATACACAAACACCTCCCAGGAGAACTGAAATCAGCACACAAAACAGTGACCCTCAGACAACATAAATTGCCCAGAAAAAACTCACCTGATCGACTAGCTTTTTTTTTCTGCTGTTTTTTTCCTTTTGTATTGTTTTGTGTTTTTTTGGGTTTGGGGATTTTTTTGTTTGTTTTTTGTTTGTGGGCTTGTTTATTTTTTCTCTTTTTCCTTAGGAAGAAGAGAAAGGGAAGAAAAGATTTTTCTTCTTTTTTAATTTTATAATAATTTTTTTTTCTACATTTTTTTAACTAAATTTTTTTCTCCTTTTTATAAAAGAATTTTGTTTTGCTTTGCTTCTGTTTTAGTTTTGTTTTGGATAGTTGCATTGTTTTCTGGTAGCCTTGCTTCTAATACCAAGACTTCCTTGATATCCCTGCTCAACGACTGAGACTTTATCATTATATCCAAGTTTACTGCTTCCCTCTATAGTTTCCCCCAAATCACTTACTGGACTCCCTCCCTGCCGGGGCTTTATCTCTCTCTCTCCTCTCAATCCATTGGCATAACGTTTTTCTTCTGTTTCTTTTTTCTTTTTCTACTTTTCTTTCATTCTTTCATTATGCTCCCTTCTGTCTTCCTGTCTGATTGTTTGTTTCTCCTATTCTCTTTATTGTATTTTTGTTTTCTCATTTTCAACTACTATCCTATTTCTATTCTCTCCCTTAATTCTTTGATGGCCCTTCTCTCAGAATCTTTTCTCTGCTTCTGTTACCTCCCAGTAGCTTCTCTATTTTTTACATTTTAGTTTATTATTAGTTTCTAAATTTTCACCAGTATTAACAACTATATACATCTCTCTCTCTAAGCATTACTTTTCTTTTCACTTTCTGTTTGTTTGTTTTTGTAAATCATTTTTTTTCTTTTTTTTCTCTGTATGTGTGTGTGGGTGTGGGTGTGCTGTGTTCTCCCTTCACTCTCTCAGTTCTATTTTCACATGAGTTGTTTTCATTGTTACTGTCAAGATATTTTGTAAGATACCTCTTGTTTCCTGGAATTTTAGTTGTGCATTGGGCTGCCTTGCCAGCACTCATACAACAGCTTACACTTCGAGGTTGGGGCTGCGACACAGTTAGCCAACCTGAGAGAAGGGTTCTCCCAAGGACTGATCAACAACAATGTAGACCCAACCACAACAGGAGAACATAAAAAAACCACAAAAGAGGCACCCAAAAGAGGGACACAGCTAGAGCAAAGAACTCAGAGGTATAAGGAAATCACACCTCTGGGCTCCACTGGACCCACAAGACAAAATCCCATCCCACAAGACTGGGGGACAACAAATATATCTAATATATAGATACAAACACTAAGACCTACCAAAATGGGGAGACAAAGAAACAACCCCCAAATTAAAGACAAGGGAACATCACCAGAAAAAGACTTTGATGAGATGGAGTTAAGCAAGCTATCAGAAATGGAGTTCAGAGTATAGATGATGAAGATGTTCAAGGAACTTAAGAAGACTTTAGATGATAAGATCAAGGACCTTAGTGAAAACATGAAAAAAGAGATACATGCCATAAATAAAACTCAGACAGAGATAAAGAATGCTGTATCTGATATCAAGAATGCACTGGAAGGAATTAAAAGTAGGCTCAATGAAGCAGAGGATAGAATAAGTGACTTAGAAGACAAGGTAGAACAAATCACACAATCAGAGCAGCAAAAAGCAAAAACAGTTAAAAAACATGAGGACAATCTAACAGAGCTTTGGGACAACATTAAGCGAAACAACATTTGCATTATAAGAGTGCCAGAGGGGGAGGAAAGAGAGCAAGGGATAGAGAACTTGGTGGAGGAAATAATTATAGAAAACTTCCCTAGGCTGGTGAAGGAGAAAGCTACACCAGTTCAGGAAGCACAGAGGGTTCCAAACAAGAGGGACCCAAAGAGACCCACTCCAAGACACATCGTAATTAAAATGGCAAATGTCAAGGACAAAGAGAAAATATTAAGGGCTGCAAGAGAGAGACAAGCAGTGGCCTACAAGGGAACCCCCATAAGGCTGACAGCTGATTTCTCAACAGAGACTCTTCAGGCCAGAAGAGAATGGCATGAAGCTCTGCAAGTAATGAAAAGCAAGAACATGCAACCAAGATTGCTTCATCCAGCAAGGCTATCATTTAAATTTGAAGGTGAAATAAAAAGCTTCCCAGACAAAAAAAAGGCTAAAGGAGTTCAGTTCCACTAAACCAGCATTGCAAGAAATGCTAAAAGGACTGCTTTAAGAAAAAGAAAGAATAATGAGAGAAAGGTACATCAGCATAAAGGGGGAAAATGGCATTAAATAAATTGATATCAATAGTAACCTTAAATGTAAACGGAATAAACTGTCCAATCAAAAGACAAAGGCTAGCGGAATGGATAAGAAAACAGGACCCAAATATATGCTGTCTACAAGAGACCCACCTGAGAGCAAAAGACTCACCACACAGGCTAAAAGTGAAGGGATGGAGTAAAATATTCCATGCAAATGGAAAGGAAAGGAAAGCTGGAGTAGCAATTATTATTTCAGACAAAACAGACTTCAAAATAAAGACTATAACAAGAGACAAAATTGGTCACTACATATTACTAAAGGGATCAATCCAACAGGAGGAAATAAGCCTTATAAACATTTATGCACCCAATATAGGAGCACCTAAATATATAAAAAATTTCTTGGAGGACTTTAAAGGGATATTGACAGCAACACAATCATAGTGGGGGACTTTAACACCTCACTGTCAGCATTGGACAGATCATCAAGACAAAAAATCAACAGGGAAACAGACCTTAAATGAATCACTAGACCCAATAGATTTAATTGACATTTACAGAACATTTCACCGCAAAGCACCAGAATACACATTCTTCTCAAGTGCACATGGAACATTCTCAAAAACAGACCACATGTTAGGGCACAAGGCAAGTCTCTACAAATATAAGAAGACTGAAATCACATCAAGAATCTTCTCGGATCACAATGCCATGAAACTAGAAATCAACCACTATAAAAATACTCAAAAATATTCAAGCACATGGAGGCTAAATAGCATGTTATTAAACAGTGAATGGGTTACCAAGGAGATCAAGGAAGAAATCAAACACTTCATAGAAAGCAATGAAAATGAACAGACAACAACCCAAAACCTATGGAACACAGTGAAAGGAGTCCTGAGAGGAAAGTTCATAGCATTACAGGCCCATCTCAAGAAACAAGAAAAAGATCTAATGAACCATCTAACACAACAACTAAAAGAACTAGAACGAGAACAGCAAGAAAAGCCCCAAGGAAGTAGAAGGAAGGAAATAATAAAAATCAGAGCAGAAATTAATGACATAGAGACTAAAAAAACAATACAAAAAAATCAATGAAACCAAGAGCTGGTTCTTTGAAAAGGTAAATAAGATTGATGCACCTTTAGCCAGACTCACTAAGAAACAAAAAGAGAAGACCCAAATAAATAAAATCAGAAATGAAAGAGGCGATATAACAACTGACCCAACAGAAATACAAAGGATTGTAAGAAAATATTATGAACAACTATATGCCAACAAACTGGACAACATGGGGGAAATGAACAAATTCCTAGAAGCATACAACCTTCCAAAGCTGAATCAAGACGAGGCAGAAAACCTGAATAGGCCAATAACAACTAATAAAACCGAAGCAGTAATAAAAAAACTCCCAGCAAACAAAAGTCTTGGACCAAATGGATTTACAGGCAAGTTCTACCAAACATTCAAAGAAGAATTAACACCTATTCTATTCAAACTATTGCAGAAAATTCAAGAGGAGAGAAAACTCCCAAACTCTTTCTATGAGGCCAGCATCATCCTAATCCCAAAACCAGATAAAGATACTACAAAGAAAGAAAATTACAGGCCAATATCCCTGATGAACATAGATACTAAAATCCTCACTAAGATACTAGCAAACCGGATCCAGCAATACATTAAAAAGATCATACATCATGACCAAGTGGGATTTATTCCAGGGATGCAAGGCTGGTACAACATCCGCAAATCAATAAATGTGATACACCACATAAACAAAATGAAGGACAAAAATCGTATGATCATATCAATAGATGCAGAAAAAGCATTCAACAAAATCCAGCACCCATTTCTGATAAAAACTCTCAGCAAAGTGGGAATAGAGGGATCAGACCTCAACATAATAAAGGCCATATATGACAGACCTACAGCCAACATCAAACTCAATGGGCAAAAACTAAAACCATTTCCATTAAAAACCGGAACAAGACAGGGATGTCCGCTTTCACCACTCTTATTCAACATAGTACTGGAAGTCCTTGCCATAGCCATCAGACAGGAAGAAAACATAAAATGTATCCAAACTGGAAAGAAGGAAGTAAAACTGTCATTATTTGCAGGTGACATGATACTGCACATAGAAAACCCTAGAGACTCCATCAAAGTACTACCAGATTTGATAAACGAATTTGGCAAGGTAGCTGGATACAAAATCAACATCTAGAAATCAATGGCATTCTTATACACCAACAATGAACTTTCAGAGAGGGAAACGAAAAAAGCAATACCATTTACCATTGCAACTAAAAAAATAAGATACCTAGGAATAAAATTAACCAAGGATGTAAAAGACCTGTACTCAGAAAACTACATAACACTGAAAAAAGAAATAGAGGAAGATTTACACAAGTGGAAGAAGATACCATGCTCATGGATTGGAAGAATTAATATCATTAAAATGTCTATACTACCCAAACCAATTTATAAATTTAATGCAATTCCTATTAAAATGCCAACAGCATATTTCACAGACCTAGAACAAACATTTCAAAAATTTATATGGAACCAAAAAAGACCCGGAATAGCTGCAGCCATCTTCAGATAAAAACAGAGTGGGAGGGATCACATTACCAGACTTCAAACTGTATTACAAAGCACTGTAATCAAAACGGCCTGGTATTGGTACAACAACAGGCATATAGCTCAATGGAACAGAACAGAGACCCCAGAAATAGACCCACACCATTATGGTCAGTTAATATTTGACAAAGGAGGCAAGAGTATCCAATGTAGTAAGGACAGCCTCTTCAACAAGTGGTGCTCGGAAAATTGGACAGATACATGCAAAGAAATGAAACTAGACCACCAATTTTCACCATACACAAAAATAAACTCAAAATGGATAAAAGACTTAAATGTAAGTCACAAAACCATAAAAATCCTGGAAGAAAACAGAGGCAGTAAAGTCACAGACATCCCATGTAGTGGACTTTTCACTGATACAACTCCTAGGGTAAGAGAAACAAAGGAAAAAATAAACATATGGGACTACATCAAAGTAAAAAGCTTCTGCACAGCAAAAGAAAATAGCCTCAAAATACAAAGGAACCCTACGGTCTGGGAAAACATATTTGCCAAGGATGAACCTGATAAGGGGTTAATTTCTAAAGTGTACAAAGAACTCATAGGACTCAGCAAGAGGAAGACAAACAACCCAATGTAGAAATGGGCAAAGGACTTAAATAGACAGTTCTCCAAAGAGGACAAAGGGATGGCCAAGAGACACATGAGAAAATGCTGGACGTCCCTAATCATCAGAGAGATGCAAATTAAAACCACAATGAGGTATCACTTCACACCTGTCAGAATGGCTGCCATCAACAAATCAACAAACGATATGTGCTGGTGAGGCTGTGGAGAAAGGGGAACCCTAGTACACTGCTGGTGGGAATGCAGACTGGTGCAACCACTATGGAAAACAGTATGGAGGTTCCTCACAAAATTAAAAATGGAGCTGCAGTTCAGCCCAGTGATTGCACTCCTAGGAATGTATCCTAAGAATCCTGAAACATTCATCAGAAAGGATATAAGTACCCCAATGCTCATAGCAGCACACTTTACAATAGCTAAGATCTGGAAAGAAGAACAAGTGCCCATCAGTAGATAAGTGGATAAAAAAGCTGTGGGACATTTATACCATGGAATACTACACAGCTGTAAAGAAGAAGAATCTCATACCCTTTGGGACAGTATGGATGGTGCTGGAGAATATTATGCTAAGTGAAATAAGCCAGGCAGAGAAAGAAAAATATCACATGATCTCGGTTATACGTGGAATCTAAAGAACTTAAGAAACTGACGAGCAGAATAGATTCAATGACATAGAAGCATAGTTGAGACTTACAAATGTCAGAGGGATGGAGGGGGGTGGGGGGGTGGAGGGGGAGAGAGTAACCAAAGAATTTATATGCATATATGCACAACCCAAGGACATGGACAATGGTGGGGAGAGGGACTGGGGAGGGGGAAGGAACGGAGGGGAACGGGTCATTGGGGAAAAAAAGGGACATCTGTGATACTTTATACAAAAATTAAAATTAAAAAAAAATTAATGACAAAGAAAAAATTCTCAAAGCAGCCAGGGAAAAGAAAGAAGTGACCTGCAAAGGAATACACATCAGAATTTCATTCAACTTCTCAGCAGAAACTGTACAAGCCAGAAGAGTGTGAAAGCAAATATTCAAATGTCTAAAAGAGAGAAATTACCAGCCAATAATAGGATATACAGCAAAATTATCCTTTAAATATGGAGAAATAAAGATGTTCCCAGACATACAGAAGCTGAGAGAATTTATGACCAGAAAACCTCCACTGCAGGAAATACTCAAGGAAGTTATTCACCTGAAACAAAGAACAAAACCACAAGTAAGATCATAAAAATTTTACAGCATAAACAGAAATAATTTGTGACAACAAAAACATAAAAGAGCAGGGAGTAAAGGTCTGAACTGGCAAAGAAGGATGAACATCAGATGTACTCGGAAAAAAAAATATTGTATATCTGCAACTTTATTTTATATAAACCTAATGGTAACCACACTCAAAAATCCCCAAACCAGGATACATAGATTATAAAAAGATGACACACAGAAAGAACTATGAAACAACACCAAACAAAAAGAATAGACAGAACTACAAAGGAAAAGAACCAATGGAGGCACAGAGCTACCAAAAAACAAAAGATTAAATAGCTATAGAAAATCCTCACACATAATTACCCTAAATGTAAGTGGCCTGAATTCAACAATAAAGAGGCACAGAGTAGCAGAGTGGATCAAAAAACAAAAACCCAAGCATATGCTGCCTATAAGAGACATATCTAAGTTGCAAAGACAAAGTTGGACTCAAAGTAAAAGGGTGGAAAATGATTCTCCAAGCAAATAATATCCACCAAAAAGCAGGTGTAGCCATACTTATATTTGACAAAATAGATTTCCAGATAAGAAAGATAACAAGAGACAAAGATGGACACTTTATAATGAAAAAGGGGAGTTGAGGACCTTAATACTCCATTGACAGCTCCAGGCAGATCAACCAAACAGAAAATCAATAAAAAATCAGCCTTAAATGCAACACTAGACCAAATGGACATGACATTTACAGAACTTTTCATCCAAGAACATCAGGTTATACATTCTTCTCCAGTGCACATGGAACATTCTCAAGGATAGAGCATATGTTGGGTCACAGAACTAGCATCAACAAATTCAAGAAGATTGAAATTATACCAAGCATATTCTCTGACCACGATGCCTTGAAATCAGAAATCAACTGCAAAAAGGAAGTAAAGAAACCCACAAATACATGGAGATTAAACAACATACTACTAAAAAATGACTGAGTCAAAGAAGAAATGAAAGATGAGACCAACAGATATATAGAGGCAAATGAGAATGACAATACAGCATATCAAAACTTCTGGGATGCAGCAAAAGCTACAGTAATAAGAAGGAAATATCAAAATTTTGGGATCCAGCGAAAGCAGTAATAAGAAGGAAGTTTATGTCATTACAGGCTTATCTCAAGAAACAAGAGAAATCCCAAGTAAATAACTTAACATCACCTCTTAAAGAACTAGAAAAAGAACAAAAGCAACCCAAAGCAGCAGAAGAAAGCAAATCATAAAAATTAGAACAGAATAGAATGAAATAGAGAACAAAAAGTCAACACAAAATATTAATAAAACAAAAAGCTTGTTCTTTAAAAATATTAATAAAATTGACAAACCCCTGGCTAGACTCACTAAGGAAAAAAGAGAAAAGACACACATAAAATCAGAAATGAGAGAAGTCACCACAGACTTCACACAGGTATACAAAAGATTATACTAGAATATTATGAAAGACTATATGCCACCAAATTCAATAACCTCGAAGAAATGGATAAGCTTCAAGAAGTAAATAACCTTCCTAGAATAAATCATAAAGAATTAGAAAATTTAAATAGACTCATTAGCAGCAAGGAAATTGAAATAACCATCAAAAACCTACCAAAAAACTAAAGTCCAGGACCAGATGGCTTCACCAGTAAATTCTACCAAACATTCAAAGAAGAGTTAAAACCTACAGTCCTCAAACCCTCCCAAAAAATTGAAGAAGAGGCAATTCTTAAACACATTTTATGAGGCCAATACAACCCTGACACCAAAACCTGGCAAGGATAACAAAAAAGAAAACAACAAAAAAAAAGAAAACTGCAGACCAATATCACAGATGAATATAGATACAAAAATCCTAAGCAAAACACTAGTAAATCAAATACAGCAGTACATCAAAAAAATAATGCATCACAATCAAGTGGGATTCATTCAGAAGCACAAGGATGGTTCAACATATATAGTAAATCAATGTAATACATCACATTAACAAAAGAAAGGATAAAAATCATATGTCTTATCAATAGATGCAGAAAAAAGCATTTGATAAGATACAACATCCATTTATGATTAAAACACTCAATAAAATAGGAATAGAAGGAAAGTATCTTAACTTAGTAAAGGCCATATATGATAAACCCTCAGCTAATATCATACTCAATGGTGAATAACTGAAAGCTTTTTCTCTAAGATCAGGAACAAGACAAGGATGTTCACTCTCATCACTCTTATTCAACATAATTCTGGAAGTCTTAGCCAGAGCAATAAGGCAAGAGAAAGAAATAAAAGCATCCAAATATAGAAGGAATAAGTAAAACTGTCACTTTTGCAGTTGACATGATCCTGTATTTAGAAAACCCTAAAGATTCCACCAAAAAACTTAGAAACAATAAACAAATACAGTAAACTTGCAGGAAACAAAATCAATGTACAAAAACCCATTACTTTCCTGTATACTAACAACAAAACTTCAGAAAACAAAATGGGGGAAAACCAAACAACCACAATTCTTTTTGTAATTGCATCCAAAAGAATAAAATACCTAGTAATATACTTAACAAAGAACGTTAAAGGCCTATATACTGAAAATTATAAAGCATTATTAAAAGAGTTTGAAAAAGACATCAAAATGGAAAAATATCCATTTTCATGGATTGGAATAATCAACATAGTTAAAATGTCCATATTACCCAAAGCAATATACAGATTTAATGCAATCCTCCATCAAAATACCAATGTCATTTTTTAAAGAAATAGAACAAGAAATCATCAGATTTGTATGGAACCACAAGAGACCCCAAATAGCCAAAGCAAAAAAAAAAAAAGCTGAAGGTGTCACACTAACTTCAAATTATACTACAGAGCTACAATAATCAAAAGAGCATGGTATTGGCACAGACACACAGATCAGTGGAGCAGAATAGAGTCCAGATATAAAACCACATGTATATGGACAGATAATTTTTGACAAAGGGGCCAGAAACACATAATGGAGTAAAGACAGCCTCTTCAATAGGTGGTGCTGGGAAAACTGGAAAGCCACATGCAAAAGAATGAAACTTGATTACAGTTTGTCCCCATGTACAAAAATGAACTCAAAATGGATCAAAAACCTAAATGCGAGGCCTGAAACAATAAGTTACGTAGAAGAAAACATAGATACCACACTTAAGGACCTTGGTCGTAGAGAACATTTTGTGAACTTGACCCCAAAGGCAAGGGAAGTAAAGGCAAAAATAAATGAGTGGGACTGTATCAAACTAAAAATCTTCTGCACAGCAAAGGGTTATGGTTATAGGGTAGGGTTTGGGAGAGGGTTAGGGTTAGGGTTATCGGGATAGATTTAGGGTTTGAGTTAATGTTCAGGTTATCGCTTTAGGGTTAAGGTTAAGATTATAAGGAATGGGTTAAGGATAGTGTTATAGGGTTTAAGATTATGGTAAAGATTAATGTTAGGGTTATGGTTAGGGTTATTTGGTTAGTGTCAGGGTTAGGGTTATAGGAGTAGGCTTAGGGTTCGGCTTTGGGTTATAAAGTTATAGTTAGGGTTAGGGTTAGATTTATAGTGTTAGAATTATGGTTAGATTTAGGGTTAGGGTTATAAGGTTAGGTTTAGGGTTATGGGGTGTTAGGGATAGGGTAATATGGTTAGGATTATGGTTAGGTTTAAGGTTAGGCTTATGGTTAGGGTTATTTGTTTAGTCTTAGGTTTACAGCTACTGTTATAGTTTAAGGTTTAGTGTAATGCTTAGGGTTATAAAGTTAGGGTTAGAGTTAGGGTTTTACAGTTAGAATTAGGGTTAGATATACGGTTGGGGTTTTGGGTAAGGGTTAGTGTTAGGGATAGGGTTAGGTTTAGTATTATAGGGTTAGAATTAGGATTAAGGTTAGGGTTAGGATTACACGGTAACAGTTAGGGTTAGGATTATAGATTAAGGGTTAGGAATAGGGTCAGTGTTAGGATTATAGAGTAAGGATTATCATTAGGGTTAAGGTTAGGATTATGATTAGTGTTTTTTTGTTTATGGTTACGGTTTTTTTGTTAAGGTTAGGTTTAGGTTTATAGGTTTATATTTAGGGTTAGGGTTATTTTTATTGTTAGGGTTAGGGTTATAAGGTTAGGGTAATAGGGTAAGGGTTAGAGTTACATTTATAGTGTTAACATTAGTGGATTTCAGGTTCTTCAGGAACACATCTGACAGACTGACAAGCCACCATCTGTTCTTCCCCACTGTGTAAGTAATAAAGGCTGTCTTTTTTGCCTAGTCTTTGGCATGGTGTTTCAGAGTAGCAAAAAACAATGTTGTGCTCCCTGGGTTGCCATTCCTACAGTACAATTAATTCCATTTGTCTTGGCTTATTGAACCTGTTTCACTTTCACCAGTGACATCACAAGGTTTGGGCCTGGACTGGGTTACTATATGAAGATATCTGGAACTATGTCGCTAACGCATGCTATCTACATAAATGCTGCCTCCAAAGTCATTGTGAATGCCTCTTCCCAGCCCTTTGTGCCTGCCTCCATTTCCGGCACTTTTTTCACCACAGTAAACAATTTCCTCCCCAAACCCAACCCCCATTAGAATCCTAGGAGGTTGCATAGTAGTTGGCAGCAAGCACGGGAGAAGCAGAAATTCTGCACCCAACCGTAGGGACCAAGCCAACATGGAATGGTTGGGGAAAATTTGCATGAAAGTTTCCTCCATACTTTCATTTTTGGCCTTAAGGATAAGAAAGTTTTGTACAGTTTTCTTACCTGTGGAGCTCAGAAGCAAAACTTGAGAGGTTTTCATCAGGGCTTGAACACTTCCCCTCTACTTCTTCCTCCATCAGTGTCCAGGTAATTGACCAAGGAAAACAAGAGAAGTGATTATGAGGGACACCGATGACTTCTTTTTTTCCTTTATATTTTGTGAACATTCTGGGGTCGATAAAAGAGTCTCAACTCTCTGTTTCTACACTTGTCTATTTCAGGTTCTTGGGCTTAGTTAGAGCTTCAGCAGAATACCTTCCTGTCTATGGGTCAGAGGATCATTCTCTCCTGAAATGGAAACATTTACAACTTTGGAACACATAAGGTGAGCTTGTACTAACAGGTGTTACATGTTTCTCACCAAAATATAATCATTGGAAGTTCTCATCCCACTGGTATATCAGGTTGGTCTTCTGACTCCATGTCCAGCAAAATGGCCCATCTGAACACTGTAGGCCATTTTCCTGAGGAGATAAAGGCCTTAACTATGACTAAGTGTGCTCTCATCCAGTGGGAGGGCTGCACCAACACACCTGACTCAGAACACAAAGGCAGTTTAGCCTTGCAGGCCTTGAGAAAGGAGGTTGGTACAGTACACCCTATAGTAGACCCTATTCTATTTGTCCTATTTAACCTGTCTCATTCTCACCAGTGGCCTACAAGTGCAGAGTCCGGATTGGAGCTGCTGCAGGATGATATCTGAGAGTAAGTGTGCGGGTTAGGGTTAGGGTTAAGGTTATAAGGTTAGGCTTGTAGGGTTAGGTTATGGTTAGGGTTAGGGTTTGGGGTTAGTTTTACTATTTTAGGGATCAGGTTATGTTTGGGATATAGGATTAGTGTTAGTTTTAGGGTTAGATTTATTGTTATAGGGTGAAGGTGAAGATTATGTTTAGGCATAGGGTTATATGGATTAGTGTTAGGGTTAATGTTGGTGTTCAGGTTAGGCTTAGAGTGTTAGGGTTAGGATTAGGGTTATGGTTGTAGGGTAAGTGTTAGGGTTATTGTTAGGGTTATATGGTTAGAGTTAGTGTTAGGGATAGGGTTATGATTAGTGTTTGGGTAAGAAGGTTAGAGTTAGTGTTAGGATTAGGGTCAGGGTTACAATGTTAGGGTTAGGTTAAGGGTTAGAGTTAGGATTATTGCCTTAGCGTTAGGATTAGCATTATGTTTATAGTGTTAACGTTAGCTTAGAGTTAAGGTTATAAGGCTATGGTTAGGATTAGGGTTAAGGTTAGGTTTTTTGGGATAAGGTTAGGGTTACAGTCTTAGTGTTATAGTTAGGTTTAGGATTATGTTTAGAGTTAAGGTTATACAGTTAGTGTTAGGGTAAGGGTTAGAGTTAGGGTTATAGGGTTAGGGATAGCTTTATGGTTATGGTTAGGGTTATAGAGTTAGGGTTAGGGCTATGGTTAGGCTTAGGATGAGAGTTATAGGCTTAGGGTTAGGGTCAGGGTTAGTGTTATAGTGTTAGTATAGTGTTAGTGTTAGGGTTAGGGTTATAGGGTTAGGGTTAGTGTATGGGTTAAGGCTTGGCCCTGGCCTGTCACAGAAACGTGTCTCACTGACTGACCTGCCACCATCCGGTCTTCCCCCTTGTGTAAATAATAAAGGCCATATCTTTTTTGCCTGGTTCCTGTCATGGTGTTATCAGAAGCAAAGAACAATGTGGTGCTACCTTGGTTGGATCTCCTTCTTTCAATCTATTCCATTTGTCCCGGCCTACTGAACTTATCAAACTCTCACCAGCGACCTCACAAGGAAAGAGTCTGGACTGGCATTTGTTCAAGATGATATCTGGGACTGTGATGCTAACTCACACTGTCTACAACATTGCTGCTTTCAGAGTCAGTTTGGATACTCATTTCCAGCTTGTTGTTCCTTCCTACATTTCCTGTACTTTTTTCAACACATGAACCATGCCTTCTCCCCACAGCCCCATCAGATCCTCAGTGGTTGCACAGTATTTGGCAGCAAGCATTGGAAAAGCAGGTACACTGTACCCAACTTTATGGTCCAAGCCAACATAGAAAGGTTTGGGAAAATTTGCATGAAGTTTTTCTCCATAATTTCCTTTAAGGGAGAAGACAAAGCATTTTTGTGCAGTTCCCTCACCTGTGGATCTTAGAAACAAAGCATGGGAAGTTTTCATCATGGCTTGAACACCTCTCCTTCACTTCTTCCTCCATCACTGCCCAGGTAAAACAAGAGAAGTAATTATAAGGGACACCGTGGCCACTTTTTTACCCCTTATATTTTGTGAACATTCTGTGGCCAATAAACAGAGTCTCAACTCTGTGTCTATACTTGTCTGTTTCAGTTTCCTGGGCTTTGTCTGAGCTAGGGCAGCAAACCTTCTAGTCTGTGGGTCAGAGGATCACTCTCTCCTGAATGGAAATAGTAACAACTTTGGAATACATAAGGTGAGCTTGTACAAATAGGTTTTTCATGTTTCTCACCAAAATAAAATCATTGGAAGTTCTCATCCTACTTGTATCTGAGCTTGGTTTTCTGACTCCATGTCCAGCAAAATGGCCCATCTGAACACTGCAGGCCTTTCTCCTGAGACAAAGGCCTTAACTCTAAGTGTGCTCTCATGGGATGTGAGGTATTCACCTACACACCTGACTCAGAACACAAGGACAATTTAGCCTTACAGACCTTGAGAAAGGTGTTCCATAGAGTAGGCTTATTGGTGCACCCTATTTCATTTGTTCTGGGTTATTGAATCTGTCTCACTCTCACCAGTGACCTCACAAGTGTAGGGTCTGGAAAGGAGCTGCTGCAGGATGATAGCTGAGGGTGAGGGTGAAGGTGAGGGTGAGGGCATGGAGGAGTGTGAGGGTTAGGGTTATGGTTATAATGTTAGGCTTATAGGGTTAGGGTTAGAGTGTGAGGGATAGGTTTATAGGGTTAGGGTTAGGGTTATAATGTTAGGCTTATAGGGTTAATGTTAGATTGTTCAGGTTAGGTTTACAGGGTTAGGGTAAGGGTTAGTGTTATAGTATTAAGATTTGTGTTAAGGTGAAAAATATAGTGTTAGGATTAGGTTTAGGGATAGAGTTAGGGTTATGGTTATATGGTTAGGGTTAGGATTAAGGTTAAGGTTAGGGTTATAGGGTTAGTGTTAAGGTTCAGGTTAGGGTTGGGATTGGGGTTATATAGTTATGGTAAATGTTATGTTTATGTTTAGGGTTATAAGGTTAGGATTATAGGGTTTTAGGGTTATAAGGTTAGGGTTAGTTTTAGGTTTAGGATTATGTTTTTTAATTGTTAGGGTTAGGGATATGGTTAGAGTTAGGTTTAGGGTTATATGTTTAGGGTTGTGATTAGGTTTATGGTAAGGTTGGGGTTAGGGTTAAATTTATAGGGTTGGGGTTAGGTTTTCGGTTAGGGTTAGGATCTGGACTATATGCCTAAGGTGATTGTTAGTGTTAAGTTTAGGGATACAGTGTTAGGGTTAGTGTTCAGGTTAAGATTAAGGTTAAGGCTAGGATTATGCTTCTGGTTAGGGTTATTATTATAGGGTTAGGTTTAGGTGGATGGTTAGTGTTAGGGTTGTAGTGTTAGGGTTAAGGTTAGTGTTAGTATTAGGCTTATAGTGTTTATGTTTAAGGTTATGGTTAGGGTAGCAGGATAAGGGTTAGGGTTATTATTGTTAGGGTTAGGGTTATGCTTATAAGGTTAGGGTTAAGTTTATTGGGTTAGTGTTAAGGTTAGGGTTAGGGTTATAGTGTTAGTGTTATGGTTAGCTTTAGTGTTAGGTGAGAGTTTCAGTTATAGGGTTAGTATTTGTTTTAGGGTTGGGGTTAGGGTTATAGTGTTAGGGTTAGGGTTATGTTTAGAGTTATAGTATTAGTGTTAGTGTTAAGGTTAAGCTAAGGTTGTAGGGTTAGGGCTACAGTATGGGTTAAGCCTCAAGCCTGACCTGTCACAGAAACACATCTGACTGATTGGCCACTTTCCACTCTTACAGACTATGTAAGGCTCTCATTTGCCTGGTCCCTGGCATTGTGTTTGCAGAAGCAAAGAACAATGTGGGGCTCCCTTGGTTTTAGCTCCAGCAGTACAATCTATTCTGTTTGTCCTGACTCATTGAACTTATCTCACTCTCACCAGTGACGTCACAAAGATGGAGTCTGGACCGGGGCTGCTGCAGGATGATATCTGGGACTATGATGCTAACTCACACTGTCTACAACATTGCTGCTTCCAGAAACTGTGTGAATGCTCCTTTTCAGCCTGTTGTTCCTTTCTTCATTTCCTGCACTTTTTCATCACAGGAACCATGCTTCCTCTTCACATCCCCATCAGAATCCTAGGATGTTGCACCTTAGTTGGCAGCAAGCATGGGAGAAGGAGAAACACTGTCCCCAACTGTAGGCCCAAGCCAACGTGGAATGGTTCAGGAAAATTTCCATGAGGATTTCCTCTATAATTTCCTTTTAGGGAGAAAATAAAACAGTTTTTGTTTAGTTCCCTTTCCTGTGAAACTCAGAACTTGGAGTTTTTCACCAGGGCTTGAGCACCTTCCCTCCCCTTCTTCCTCCATCACTGCACAGTTTACTAGGGAAAACAAGAGAAGTGATGGTGAGGGACGTCTGTGGCCACTTTTATCCCCCTTTTTTTTTTTTGAACATTACATGGTCAATAAGTAGAGTCTCAACTTTCTGTGTATATGCTTGTCTATTTCTTGGGCTTAGTCTGAGCTGTGACAGCAAGAACTTTCCAGTCTCTGAGTCAGAAGATCACTCTCTCATGAAGAGGAAACAGTAACAACTTTGGAACACATAAGCTTGTAACAACAGGTTTTTCATGTTTCTCACCAAAATATAATCATTGGAATTTCTCATCCCAATGGTACCTCATGATGGTTTTCTGACTCCAAGTCCAGAAAAATGGCCCATTTGAACACTGAAGGCCTTTCTCCTGAGGAGACAAAGGACTTAACTCTGACTAAGTGTGTTCTCATTGGGTGGAAGGGCTGCACCTACATGCCAGACACAGAACACAAAGACAGTTTAGTCTTGTAGGCTTTGAGAAAGGAGGTCGGTACAATGCACCCTTCAGTACACCCTATTCCATATTTCGTGGCTCACTTAACCTGTTTCCCTCTCACAAGTGACCTTGCAAGTGTAGAGTCTGGTCTGGAGTTGCTGCAGGATGATATCTGAGAATGAATGTGAGGGCAACATTGTGGTGAGGGTGAGTATGAGGGCTAGGCTTATAGGTTTATGGTTAAATTTTCAGATTAGGTTTACAGGGTTAGGGTTAGGGTCAGTGGGTTAGAATTATTGGTAGGGTTAGAGTTAGGTTTATGGTTAGGATTATTGAGTTATGGTAATATTTAGGTATAGGGTTATAGAGTTATGATTATAGTTAGTGTTAGGGTTAAGGTTATGGTTAGGGTTATTTAGTTCAGGTTGGGGTATGTTTTAGGGTTAAGGTTAAGATTAAGGTTAGGGTTAGTTTCAAGGTTAGGGTTATAGGGTTATGGTTATAAAGTTAACATTATGGTTAGGGTTTTGGTTAGGTTTATGGTTAGGGTTATTTAGTTAGAGGTAGGACTATTGTTGAGTTTAGGGTTAGGATTAGGGTTAAGGTTATATGTTTAGGGTTAGGGTTAGGGATTGGGTTAATCTTAGGGTTATTTCATTAGGGTTAGGATCAAGATAAGGGTTAAAGTGGGTTAAGTTTAGGGTTAGGTTTATATGATTAGGGTTAAGGTTAGGTTTAGGGTTAAGATTATTTGATTAGTGTTAGGGTTAGGATTAGGGTTTTAGGGTTAGGGTTAGTGTTAGAGAAGTGTCACAGTTAGGGTTAGGGATATGTTTAGGGTTATAATGTTAATGTTAGGGTTACTGTTGGGTTTATGGTTAGGGTTATAGGGTTAGGTTTAGGGTTTTGGTTTGGTTTAGGGTTAGCTTTAGGGTTAGTGTCATATAGTTAGGTTTAAGATTAGGGTTATATTTAGGGTTAGGGTTGTTATAAGTTTAGGGTTAAGGTTAGGGTTATAGCATTAGGGTTAGTGTTAGAGTTAGGGTTAGGCTTAGGTTGTTAGGGTTGGTGTTATGGTTAGGGTTATAGGGTAATGGATAGGATTACATTTAGGGTTAGGGTTAGGGATAAGGTTAGGATTATTATGTGAGTTTTAGTGTTAAGGTTATAATGTTAGGGTTAGGGTTAAAGTGTTAGGGTTAACTTTAGAGTTAGGGTTAGATTTAGGGTTAGTGTTATTGGGTTAGGTTTAGGGTTAGGGTTAGGTTTATAGTGTTAATATTAGGGCTAGTTTTTTATTAGGATTAGAGTTAGGGTTTTAAGGTTAGGCTTATGTTTGAAGTGTTATTGTGATGGTTAGGGTTAGGGTTTGGGTTAGCGTTATAGGGTTAGGGATAGGGTTAGGGTTATGATTATTGTTAGGTTTAGTGTTATAAGCTTAAGGTTAGTGTTAGGGTTAGGGTTAGGGTATGGGTTTTGGCTCGACCCTGACCTATCACAGAAAGATGTCTTACTGAGTAACCATCCCCCTTCTGTCTTCCCTACTGTGTAAGTAATAAAGGGTATGTCTATTTTGCCTGGTCTCTGTCATGGTGTTTTCAGAATCAAAGAACAATGTGGTGCTCCTTTGGTTGAAGCTCCTACAGTGCAAACTATTCCATATGTCCTTACTTATTGAACTTATCTCACTCTCACCAGTGACATCACAAGGATGGAGTCTGGATTGGGGCTGTTGCAGAATGATATCTGGGACTATGATGCTGACTCACTCTGTCTACAGCATTGCTGCTTCCAGGATGCTCCTATCCAGCCTGTTGTTCCTTCCTTCATTTCCTACAATTTTTTTTACCACATGAACCATGCCTCATCCCCACATCCCCATCAGAATCCTAGGAGGTTGCACAGTAGTTGGCAGCAAGCATGAGAGACACAGAAATGCTGCACCAGACTATAGGATCCAAGCCAACATGGAATGATTCAAAAAATTTTGCCTGAAGGTTTCCTCCATATTTTCCTTTTAGGCTGAATATAAAACAGTTTTTGTGCAGTTCCCTCTTCTGTGGAGCTCAAAAGAATGCTTGGGAGGCTTTCAGCAAGACTTGAACACCTTTACTCCCTTTTTTCCTCCATCACCGTCCAGGTAATTGACTAGGGGGAAAAAGAGAAGTGATTTAGAGGGACATCTGTGGCCACTTTTTCCCCCTTATACTTTTTGAACATTTTTTGGCCAATAAGCAGAATTTCAACTTTCTTTGTCTACACTTGTCTGTTTCAGGTTCCCAGGAGTAGTCTGAACTGTGACAGCGCTTCCAGTCTGTGGTTCAGAGGATCACTCTCTCCTAAACAGGAAACAGTAACAACTTTGGAATATGTTAGGTGAGCTTGTATCAACAGGTTTTTCATGTTTCTCACTAAAATATATTCATTGGAAGTTCCTGTCCTACAGGATCTCAGATTGGTTTTCTGACACCAATCCAGCAAAATGGCCCATCTGAACACTGCAGGCCTTTGTCCTGAAGAGACAAAGGCCTTAACTATGACTAAGTGTGCTCTCATTGGGTGTGAGTGCTGCACCTTTACACCTGACTCAGAACACAAAGTTAGGTTTGAAGGCCTTGAGAAAGGAGGTTAGTCCAGTACACCCTATTCCATTTGTCCTGTCTTATTGAACCTCTCTCATTCTCACCAATGAGCTCACAAGTGGAGAGTCCAGACTGGAGCTGCTGCAGGATATGAGGGTGAGTGTTAGGGCAAGCTTGGTGGTAAATCTGTGTTTGAGGGTAAGGGTTAGTGTTATGGTTATATGGTTAGGGTTAAGATTAGGGTTTCTTTTAGGGTTAGGATTAGGGTTAGTCTTAAGGTTAGGTTTAGGTTTAGTGTTTGTGTTATGGTTAAGGTTATTGTTAAAGTTATAATATTAGTGTTAGGGTTTGGGTTGGGCTTAGGATTGGGGTTATATGAATAAGGACATGGTTAGGGTAGGTTTAGGGGTATAGTGTGAAGGTTGGAATTAATATTACAATCAGGGTTAGGGCTTGGTTTAGAAGTATATTCTTAGGATTTGTGTTAGGGTTAGTGTTAAGATTAGAGTTAGGACTGGGGTTAGGTTTAGGATTAGTGTTATAGGTTTATGTTGATGGTTAGTGCTAGGGTTATAGCATTAGGGTTGAGGTTGTAGGGTAAGGGTTATGGTTAGGTTTAGGGTTGGGTTAGAGTTACAGGGTTAGGGTTAGGGTTAGTGTTAGGTTTGTTATTGGGTGTTCAAGTTATGGTTATAGAGTTAGTGTTAGGGTTATGAGGTTAGAAGTTATGGTTATGGTTAGATTTATGGTTATAGAGTTAGGGTTAGGTTTATAGATATAGGCTTAGGGTTAGGTTTCAGGTTAGGGTTAGGTTTAGGGTTATAGGGTCAGGGTTAGATTTAGGGTTATAGTTTTAACATTAGGGTTAGACTTAGGCTCATGCTTATAGAGTTTGTGGTAGATTTCAGTTTAGGGTTAGAATTGTATGGTAAGGGTTAGAGTCCTGGTTATGTTTAGACGGTTAGAATTATGGGTACGGGTAGGGTTAGTTTTATTTTTAGGGTTATTGTGTTAGGGTAAGAGTTAGGGTTAGGATTATGATTGTGGTCAGGGTTAGTGTTAGGGTTATTTGTTTAGGGTTAGGGTTAGGGTTAGCGTTAGGGTTATATGTTTAGGGTAAGGGTTAAGATTAGGGTTAGGGTTAAGGTTAGGGTTATTTGACTACGGTTAGGACTAGGACTAGGGTTATACTGTTAGTGTTTGGGTTAGGTTTAGGGTTAGAGTTATTTGATTATCATTAGGGTTAGGATTAGGGTTATAGGTTTAGGTTAGTGTTAGGATTATGATTAGGGTTAGGGTTAGGTTTAGGATCATAATGTTAGGGTTAGGTTTAGGGTTTGGTTTAGGGTTAGAGTTATAGGGTTAGAGTTATGGTTAGTGTTAGGGTTAGTGTTATATAGTTAGGTTTATGGTTTGGGTTTGGATTAGGTTTTAGGTAAGTGTTGTAAATTTAGGGTTAGGTTGAGCATTAGGGTTAGTGTTAGAGTTAGGGTTATGACTTGAACCTTAGAGTTAGAGTTAGCCTTGTAGAGTAAAGGGTAGGATTAAGTTTAGGGTTAATGTTAGGGTTTGGGTTAGGGATAGGATTAGTATTATTCCATGAGGTTTACTGTTAAGGTTATAGTGTTAGTGTTACCTTTAGGGTTAGTGTTAGGGTTAGGGTTAGTTTTACAGTGTTAGGGTTAAGTCTAGGATTAGTGTATTATGGTTAGTGTTAGTTTTAGGTTTAGTTTTATTTGGTTAGGGTTAGGATTAGGTTTATAATGCTGGTGTTAAGGTTAGTTTTAGGGTTATGTTTGGAGTTTGGGTTATAGGGTTAGGGTTATGATTATGGTTATGGTTAGGGTTAGGGTTAGGATTCTAGTGTTAGCAGTAGGGCTATGATTATGATTATTGTTAAGGTTAGGGTTATAGGCTTAGGGTTAGGGTGAGGGTTAGTGTTATGATTAGGGTTAGAGTTAGGTTTAAGGTTATAAGGTTAGTGTTATTGTGTTAGGGGTTGGTTTAGGGTTATTGTGTTAGGTTTAGACATAGAGTTATAGGGTTAGGTTAGGGTTATAGTTCAGGATTAAGGTTATAGGGATATGGTGATGGTTAGAGTATTAGAATTATGGTTAGTTATTAGGTTAGCATAAGGGTTAGGGTTATAGGGTTAGGATTATGGTTATTGTTAGGGATATTGTTCTGGTTTGGTGTGTTGGTTTAGGGTAGAGTTCTGGTTAGGGTTAGCTTTAGAGTCAATGTTAGGGTTAGAGTTAGGTCTATAAATTTAGATTATGGTTATAGGGGTAGATTTAGTATTAGGTTTAGTGCTCTGGTTAGGGTTATGGTATTATGATTAGGGTTAATTTTAGGGTTAGGGTTAGTTTAGGGTTAGGGATAGGGGTAGTGTTTGGGTTAAGGTCATGGTTACTGTTATGGTTAAGGTCAGGGTTATATGGTTAGGTTTATTTTTTTGGATAGAATTACTGTTAGTGTTAAGGTATTTTTATGGTTATAGTATTAATGTTAGTTTTAGGTTTAGAGTTAGGGCTAATGTTATGGTTAGAGTTATAGAGTTATGGCTGGGGTTAGGGTTAGGGTTTTATGCTTAAAGTTAGAATTAGAGTTAATGTTAGGGTTACTTGATCAAGGTTAGGATTAGGATTAGGTTTATAGTGTTAGTATTTGGGTAAAGTTTAGGTTTAGGGTTATACAGTTAGGTTTAATGTTAGTGTTATTGTTAGTGTTAGGTTTAGGGTTTGGATTAGGATTAAGGTTATAGTGTTGGTGTTCTGGATCTGGTTCGGGTTAGTTTTAGACTTAGGGTTTTGATGTTAGTGTTAGGGTTAATTTTAGTGTTAGGATTTTAGTGTTTGGTTTAGGATTAGGGTTATAAGGTTAGAGTTAATGTTTAGTGTTAGTGTTAAGATTAAGGTTAGGGTTGAATTTAGGTTTATCATTAGTGTTAGTGTTAGGATTAGGTTTAGTGTTCATGTTAGGGTTAGTGTTAGAGTTAAAGTTAGTATTTGGGTTAGGTTTAGGATTGGGGTTATAAGGACAAGTTCAGTGTTAAGTTTAGGGTTAGGGACATATGGTTATTGTTAGATTTAGGTTTGGGTTTAGGGTTAGGCTTATAGTTATAGTGCTAGTGTTAGTGTTAGGGTTAGGTTTAGGTGTTAAGGTTATAGGATTAGGGTTAAAGTTTGGGTTAGAGGTATATGGTTAGATTTAGCATTAGGGTTATGTTTTGGGTTAGGGTTAGAGTTATAATCATAGGGTTAGTTTTATGGTTAAGTTTATGGGTATAGTTAGGGTTTAGTTTAGGGTTATAGAGTTAGGGTTATAAGGTTAGGGTTACTGTTAGTGTTGGGCTTAGAGTTATTGGGTTAGGGATAGAGTTATTATAAGGATAGGGTTAGGGTTAGTTTTATAGAATTAGGAGTTATGGTTATGGCTATAATTAGGGTTAAGTTTAGGGTTAGGTTTAGTTTTATAAGCTTATGATAGGGTTTGGGGTAGGGTTAGGTTTAAAGTTAAGGTTAGAGGGTTATGGTTATAGGGTTAGGGTTAGTGTTATAATGTTAATGTTAAGGTTAGTGTTAGGTTTAGGTTATAAGATTAGGTTAAGGTATAGTTTAAGGCTCGACCCTGGCCTGTCACAGAAACATGTCTGACTGACTGACTGGCCCTTTTACTCTCTTCTCTACTGTGGAGGTAATAAAAGCTATCTCTCTTTGGCTGGTCCTTGGCATGTTTTTTTCAGAATCAAAGAACAATGTGGTGCTTCCTTGGTTTCAGCTCCTGCAGTACAATCTATTCCTTTGTCTTGTCTTATTGAATATACCACTCCCACCAGTGACCTCACAAGGATGGAGTCTAGGCTGGGAATGCTGCAGGATGATATCTGTTACTATGATGGTAACTCATGCTTTCTACAGCATTGTTGCTTCCAGGGTCAGTGTAGATACTCTTTTCTAGCCTGTTGTTCCTTCCTACATTTCCTGCACTTTTTCACCACATGAACCATGCCTCCTCCCCACATTCCCATCAGAATCCCAGGAGGTTATACAATATTTGGAAGCAAGCATGTAAGAAGCAGAAATGCTGCCCCCCACTGTAAGGTCCAAGCAAACATGGAATGGTTCAGAAAAATTTGCATGAAGGTTTCCTCCATACTTTTCTTTTAGGAAGAAGGTAAAAGTTTTTGTGCAGTTCCCTCTCCTGTAGAGATCAGAAGACTCATGGGAGTTTTTCACCAGGGCTTGAATACCTCCCCTCCACTTCTTCCTCCATCACTGCCCAGGTAATTGACTAGGGAAAACAAGAGAAGTGATTATGAGGGACACCTGTGGCTACTCCCCCCCCCCATTGTATTTTGTGAACATTCAATGAAAACCTTCCAGTCCGTGGGTCAGAGGACAACTCTCTCCTCAGCTGGAAACAGTGACAACTTTGGAATACATAAGCTTGTACCAATAGGTTTTTCATGTTTCTCACCAAATAAAATCATTAGAAGTTCTTGTCCCACTGGTATCTCAGGATTGTTTTCTGCCTCCAAATCCATCAAAATGGCCTATCTGAACACTGAAAGATGTTCTCTTGAGACAAAGGCCTTAACTCTAAGTGTGCTCTCATTGGGTCGAGGGCTGCACCTACGCATCTGACTCAGAACACAAAGGCCTTGAAGGTTTTGAGAAATGACATCGGTCCAGTACTCCTTACAGTACAGCATATTCCATATTTCTTGGCTTATTGAACCTGTCTCCCTCTCACCAGTGACCTCACAAGTGTAGTGTTCTGTCTGGAGCTGCTGCAAGATGATATCTGAGGGGGAGTGTGAGGGTAATGATGGTGAGGGGGAGTGTATGGGTTGAGGTTCTGGTTAGACTTAAAGGTTTAGGGTTAAGGTTTACAGGATTCGTGTTAGAGTGAGGGTTAACATCAGTGGGTTAGAATTATGGGTAGGATCAGAGTTATGTTATGTTTAGGGTTATTGAGTTATGGTAAGGTTTAGGTATAGGGTTATAGGGTTAGGATGATGGTTAGTGTTAGTGTTAGGGTTATGGTAAGGTTTGTTTAGTTCTTGTGGGGGTTAGTGTTAGGGTTAGGATTTATGTTAAAGTTAGGGTAAGTTTTAGGGTTAGGGTTATAATGTTAAGATTATGGCTAGGGTATGGTTAAATTTATGATTAGGGTTATTTGTTTAGAAGTAGGGTTAGGTTTCGGTTTAGGATTAGGATTAGAATTATGGTTATAGTGTTAGGGGTAGGGATGGAGTTAATTTTAGGATTATTTGTTTATGGTTAGGATCAGGATAAGGGTTATAGTGTTAGTGTTTGTGTTAGGTTTAGGGTTAAGTTTATAGGGTTAGCTTTAGGGTTATTTGATTAGTTTTAGGTTTGAATTAGGGTTATAGTGTTAAGGTTAGCGTTAGGGTTGGAGTCATGGTTATGGTTAAGGATAGGTTTAGGGTTATAATATTAATATTAAGGATAAGGTTAAGGTTTGGTTTAGGGTTAAGTTATAGGGATAAGGTTAGGGTTATGGTTAAGGTTAAGGTTAGCTTTAGGGTGAGTGTTATATGGTTAGGCTTATTATTAGGTTTAGGGTCAGTGTTCTAACTTTAGGGTTATGTTGAGCGTTAAGGTTAGGGTTATAGCATTAGTAACAGCATTAGAGTTAAGGTTAGGCTTAGGGTGTTAGGGGTAGTGTTAGGGTTAGGGTTGTAGGGTGAGGGATAGGATTAGGTTTAGGCTTAGAGTTAGGGATAGGGTTAGGATTATTATGTGAGGTTAGTGTTAGGGTTATAGTGTTGATGTTAGTGTTAGAGTTAGAGTTATAGTGCTAGGGTTAATTTTTGGGTTTGGTTTATAGGGTTAGGGTCAGTTTTAGGGTTAGTGTTATTGGATTAGTGCTAGGGTTAGTGTTAGGCTTATAGTGTTTGTGTTAGGGATAGTTTTAGGGTTAAGTTTAGAGGTAGGATTATAGGGTTAGGGTTAGTTTTATGGTTCATGTTTTGTTTGAAGGGTTAGGATTATTGTTATGGTTAGTGTTAACGTTACAGGGTTAGGGGTATTGTTAGGGTTATGAGTACTTTTAGGGTTAGAATTATACTCTTAGGGTTAGGGTTAAGTTTATAGTGTTAGGGTTATAGTGTTAGAGTTAAGGTTAGTGTTATTGGGTTAGATTTAGAGTTAGGGTTATAGAATTAGGTTTGGGTGTTGGTTCAATTTAGGGTTATAAGGTTATGGTTATGGTTTTACAGTTACGGTTAGCTTTAGGGTTAGGGTTATGGTTAGGGTTAGGAATATAGGGTTAGAGATAGGGTTAATGTTAAGGTTAAGGTTAGAGTTTTAGTATTAGGGTTAGAGTTAGGCTTAAGGTTCTAGGGTTACAGTTAGAAAATGGGTTAAGATTTGACCCTGGCCTATCACAGAAATACATCTTACTGACTCACCAGCCATCTTCTGCTCTTTCTTGCTGTATAGATAGTAAAGTGTATGCCTATTTTGCCTGGTCCTTGGCATGGTGTTTTCAGAATCAAAGAACAATGTGGTGCTCCCTTGGCTGAGGCTCCTACAGACAAACTACTCCATTTGTCCTGGCTCATTGAACCTATCTCACTCTCACCAGTGACATCACAAGGATGAAGTCTAGACTGGTCCTGCTGCAGGATGACATCTGGGACTATGATGCTAACTCACACTGTCTATAGCATTGTTTTTTCCAAGAACAGTGTGGATGCTCCTATCTAGCCTGTTGTTCCTTCATCCATTTTCATTTTTCCCCCCATAGGAACCATGCCTCCTTCCCACAGGCCCATCAGAATCCTAGGAGGTTGCAGAGTAGTTGGCAGCAAGAATGGAAGAAACAAAACCATTGCACCTAACTGTAGGGTCCAAGCCATCATGAATGCTTCAAAAATTTTTGCATGAAGGTTTCCTCCATACTTTCCTATTGGGGAGAATATTAAACAGTTTTTGTATAGTTCCCTCACCTGTGGAGCTCAGAAAAAATGATTGGGATGTTTTCATCAGGGATTGAAAACCTTTCCTCCCTTCTTCTTCCATCACTGTCCAAGTAATTTACTAGAGAAAATAAGAGGTGTGATTAAGAGGGACACCTGTGGCTACTTTTTTCTCCTTATATATTTTGTACATTATGTGGCCAATAAACAGAATCTCAACTTTCTGTGTCTACATTTGTCTGTTCCAGGTCCCTGGAATTAGTCTAACTATGACAGCAAATCTTCTAGTCTATGAGTCAGAGGACAACTCTCTCCTCAACTGGAAACAGTAACAACTTTGGAACACATAAACTTGTACAAACAGGTTTTTCATGTTTCTCACCAACATAAAATCATTGGAAGTTCTTGTTCCACTGTTATATCAGTTTGGTTTTCTGCCTCCGAGTCCAGCAAAATGGACCATCTGAACACTGCATGCCTTTGTCCTGTGGAGACAAAGGCCTTAATTCTGATTAAGTGTGCTCTCATCGTGTGCAAGGGCTGCACCTACATACCTGAGAACACAAGGACAGGTTAGCCTTGCAGGCCTTGAGAAAGGAAGTCAGTACAGTATACTTTACATTACACCCTATTCCATTTGTCCTGTCTTATTGAACTTGTCTCACTCTCACCAATGACCTCACAAGTGGAGAGTCTGGACTGGAGCTGCTACTGCAGGATGAAATCTGAGGGGGAGTGTGAGGGTAAGGTTGGTGGTGAGGGTGAAGGTGAGGGTGAGGTTTAGGGTTATGGTTAGGGTTAGTTATATGGTTAGGGTTAGGGTTAGGGTTAGTGTTAAGATTAGGTTTTGGGTTAGGGTTACAATCAGGGTTAGTGTTAAGGTTAGGTTTAGTTTTCATGTTTGGGTTATTGTTATGATTGTAAGGTTAAGGTTAGGGTTAGGGATCTGGTTTGGGTTTGGATTGGGGTTATATGAATAAGGACAAGGTTAGGGTTAGGGTTAGGGGTGTAGGTTTAGGTTTAGAATTTCAGTTAGGTTTTAGATTTAGGATTAGGTTTAGAATTATATTGTTAGTATTAGTGTTAAGGTTAGGGTTAAGATTAAGATTAGGGCTAGGGTTAGGTTTAGGGTTAGGGTTACTGTTATAGGTTTAGGTTGATGGTTAGTGTTAGGATTATAGTGTTAGCGTTGAGGTTGCAGGGTAAGGGTTATGGTTAGATTTAGGGTTAGGATTAGGGTTATAGGGTTAGCATTAATGTTAGGGTTATGGTTTGGTTAAGAGTTATGGTGTTACATTAGAGTTAGGGTTATAGTGTTAGGTGTTATGGTTATGATTATGGTTATGGTTTGATTTATGATTCTAGGGTTAGGGTTAGGTTTACTGTTATAGGCTTAGGGTTAGGTTTCAGGTTAGGGCTAGGTTTAGGGGTATGGTTATTGGGTTATCTTTATAGGGCTAAGGTTAGTTTTAGGGTTATAGGTTTAGTGTTAGGGTTAGACTTAGGCTCTGGCTTATAAGGTTTGTGATAGTTTTAGGTTTAGGGCTGGGGTTATAGGGGAAGGGTTAGGGTTCTGGTTATGTGTAGATGGTTAGAATTATTGTTAAGGTTAGAGTTAGGTTTATGGTTAGGGTTATTGGGTTTTGGTAAGGGTTAGGATTATAGGATTAGGATTATGGTTATGATTAGGGTTACTGTTATGGTTAGGGTTATTTGTTTAGGGTTAGGGTTACGTTTAGTGTTTTGGATACAGTTAGGGTTAGGTTTAGGGTTAGAGTTATAGGGTTAGGGTAAGGGTAAGGGTTAAGGTTAGGGTTAGGGTTTGTGTTTGTGTTAAGGTTAGGTTTAGTGTTAGGTTTAGGGTTAAGGTTAGGGTTATAGTGTTAGGGTTAGGGTTGTTTTTATATTGTTATGGTGGAATTAGTTTTAGGTTTAGGGTTATAAGGTTAGGGTTAGGGTTAGAGTTATAGAGTTAGGGTTATGGTTAGCATAAAAGTTAGTGTTATATGGTTATTGTTATGGTTATAGTTATGATTAAGGTTAATGTTAGGTTTAGGGTTAGAGTTATAGGGTTAGGCTTAGTTTTGAAGGTTAGGTTTAGGGTTATATCGTTAGGGTTGGTGTTATGTTAAGGTTAGGCTAGAGTGCTAATGTTGTAGGGTAAGTGATAGGGTTAGGTTTAGTATTAGGGTGTAGGGTTATAGGATTAGGCTTAGTGTTAGGGTTATGATTAGGGTTAGGTTTAGAGGGTTAGGATTAGTGTTAGGGGTAGGGGTAGGTTTATCATTATAGGGTTAGAGTTAGGATTATTGGGTTAGGGTTAGGGTTAGGGTTAGAGTTATGCGATTAGGGTTAGGGATCAGTTTTAGGTTCGCTGTGGGTTATTGGGTCAGGTTTAGCATTAGATTTTAGGGTTAGAGTTAGGTTTAGATTTAGGATTATATAGTTTGGTTTAAGGCTAGTATTAGGTTTAGGTTCATAAGGGTTAGGGTTATTGGGTTAGAGTTAGGTTAGGGTTATTTCTAGGTTTAGGTTTAGGATTAGGTTTAGGATTAGGCTTTTAATGGTACTATTAGGCTTAGGGTTAGGGTTAGGATTAGGGTTAGGTTTTTTGTTTAGAGTTGTAGAGTTAGGGTTAGGGTTTGCATTAGGTGTAGTGCTTCTGTTGAAGGTTAGGGTTAGGGTTAAGGTTAGAGTTATATATAGGGTTAGGTTTAGGGTTAGAATTTAGTTTAGGGTTAAGGATAGGGTTATATGATTAGGGTTAGGGTTGGGATTAGGGTTAGATTTGGGGTTAGTGTTATATGGATAGAGTCAAGGTTAGGGTAGGTTCAGGGATATAGAGTGTTAGACTTAAGGTTATGATTAGGGCTAAGGTTAGGGTAAAATTTAAGTTTAGAGTGTTAGTGATAAGATTAGGGTTAGGGTTAGTGTTATAAATTTAGGATGAGGTTTAAGTTTAGGGTTATGGTCATAGGGTTGTGTTTAGGGTTTGGGTTAGGGTTAGCATTAGGTTTCGTGTTAAGGTTGTGTTAGGCTTAGGGTAAGGGTGAGTGATAGGATTATTGCATTAAGGTTACCATTAGGTTTAGGGTGAGCATTAGGGTTAGTGTTAGGATTAGGGTTAGGTTTCAGGTTAGGGTTAGGGTTAGAGTTATGAATTTAGGGTTAGGTTTACTGTTAGGGTTAGGGTTTTAGGGTTTGGGTTCAGGTTAAAGGGTTGCATTTAGGGTTAGGTTTAGGGTTAGGATAATTGGGCTAGAGTTAGTGTTTGGGTTAGGGTTATAGCGTTACTCTCAGGATTAGGTTTGGGGTTAGGTTTGGAGTTTGGTTTATAGGGTTTAGGGTTAGGTTTACAGTTAGAGTTAGGGTTAGAGGATTATGGTTATGATTATTTTGAGTTAGGGTTAGGCTTATAGGGTTAGGGTTAGTGTTAGGTTTATGGTTAGGGTTGTGGTTAGAGTAATAGGGTTAAGGTTAGTAAATAGGGTTTGAGTTAGCTGTGGGTTATTGGGTTAGAGTTAGTGTTAGGCTTAAATTTAGGGTTTATAATTTGGTTTAGGGTTAGTATTATTGTTAGGTTTAGGTTTATAAAGTTAGGGTTAGGGTTGTAGGGTTAGAGTTAGGTTTAGGTTTATGGTTAGGGTTAGGTTTTTCAGTTAGAGTTATAGGGTTAGTGTTAGCATTAGGGTTAGCATTAAGGTTAGGTTTTATGTTGGAAATTGTGGTTAGGGTTAGGTTTAGGGTTAGGGTTACAGGGTTAGTGTTATGTTTCGCATTAGGGTTAGGGTTTAGTTTAGGGTTAAGGTTAGGTTGATGTTTAGGGTTAGGGTTCTGGTTAGGTATACATGGATAGGGTCAAGGTTAGGATATGGATAAGGATAAGATAGGATATAGGGTTAGTTTTATTCTTCGGGTTAGGCATACTATTAGGGTTAGGGTTATAGTGTTAGTGTTAAGATTAGGGTTAGGGTTAGTTTGGGGTTAGGGTTATAGGGTTAGGGTTATAGCCTTAAGCTTAGGGTTAGTGTTAGGGCTATGTTTAGCATTTTAGGTTTAGGATTAGGGTTATGGTTGTACTGTTAAGCTTAGGGTTACAGCTTTAGAGTTGTGATTGTTGGGTAAGTGTTAAGGTTAAGGTTAGTGCTAAGGTTATAGGGATTAGGATTAATTCATTATGGTAAGGGTTATGGGTAGGTTTATATATTTAGTGTTAGTGTTAAGGTTTGGGTTAGGATTAATGTTATAAAATTATGGTTAGGGTTAGTTTTCTGTTTAGGGTTATAGTGTTAGGGTTTTGATTAAGGTTAGAGGATTAGTGTTAGGGTTAGGGTTAAGGTTATAAGGTTAGGATTAGGTTTCAGGTTAGGTTTAGTGTTAAATTTATAAATTTGGGGTTAGGGTTAGAGTTAGGGTTAGGGTTATAGGGTTAATGTTAGGGTTAGGGATAGAGGGTTAGGGTTAGATTTAGTGTCAGTATTTGAGTTAGGGTTAGGATTACGGTTATAGGGCTAAGGTTAAGGTTAAGGTTATAGGTTTAGTTTGGGGTTTGGGTTATATTGTTAGGGTTAGGGTTAGGATTTGGGTTAGGTTTAGGTTTACATTTAGGGTTAGAATTATAGGGTTATGTTTAGTGTTCAGGTAAGGTTTACTCTCAGGGTTAGGCTTTGCTTTAGGGTTATATATTTAGGTCTAGAGTTAGTGTTAGAGTTAGACCTAGGCTTATAGGGTTAGTTTTAGGTTCAGGGTTAGAATTATGGTTAGTGTTGGGTTTAAGGTTAGGGTTAGGATTAGGTTGATGTTTAGTGTTAGTGTTATAGCGTTAGTGTTAGTGTTTTAGTGTTACCGTTAGTGTTAGAGTTAAGCATAAAATGTTAGGTTTAAGTTTAGGGTTAGGGTTGTAGGGTAAGTGTTAAGATTAGTGTAAGGGCTAGCCTTTTAGTGTTAGGGTTAGGGTTACTGCTACATTTAGGATTAGGGTTATAGTGTTAAGGTTAGGGTTAGGGTTAGGGCTATAAGGTTAGGGTTAGGATTAGGATTAGGATTAGAATTAAGATAAGGTTAAGGTTAGGGTTAGTTTTAGTGTTAAAGTTAGGGTTAAGGTAAGGGTTAGGGTTACAGAATTAGGTTGTGTTTCAGGTTAGCTTTAGGATTGGGGTTACAGGGTTAAGGTTATGGTTATGGTTAGGGTTTAGGGATAAGTTTATGCTTAGGTTTAGGATTATATACATATTTTTTAGGGTTAGTTTAAAGTTAGACTTATGCTCATAGGCTTATATTAAGTTTAATGTTAAGTTTAAGGTTATAGGGTAAGGCTTAAGGTTAGGGTTAATGTTAGGGTTAAGGTTTTAGTTAGGGTTAGGTTTAGGGTTAGGGTTGCAATGAAAGATAGAGTTAGGGCTATGGTTTTTAGGATTATGGTTAGGTTTAGGTTTAGGGTTAGTGTTATGGTTAGTGTTGTTTAGGGTTAGTGTGAGGGTGAGGGTTATAAAGGTAGTGTTAGGTTTAGGGTTAGATCCAGGGTTAGGGTAAGGTTTAGGATTAGTGTTAGGATTTGGTTTATGGTTAGGGTTAGGGTAAAGTTTAGGGTTAGGTTTATAGGGTTAATGTTATAGGGTTAAGGTTAGGGTTAGGGTTAGGGTTAGGTTCATAGGGTTTAGTTTAGGGTTAGGTTTAGGTTTAGGGTTAGGGTTAAGTTTAGAATTTCTTTATTAGGTTTAGGATTACAATTAGTGTTATAGTGTTAGTATTTGTGTAAGGTATAAGGTTTGGGTTCTAGGGTTTGGATTATATGGTTAGCGTTAGTATTAGTGTTTAGTGTTAGTGTTAGTTCTGGTGTTGGTGTTAGGATTAGGTCTAGGGTTATAGGGTCAGGATAAGTGTTCAGAGTAGGGTTAGGTTTAGACTTAGGGTCATAAGGTTCGGGTTAAGGTTAGGTTTAGTGTTATTGTTAGGGTTAGTATTTGCTTTATAAGTTTAGGGTTAGGGTTTATAGTTATGATTAGGATTAGGGTTAGGGTTTTAGAACTAGTATTAAATTTAGAGTTAGAGTTAGGGTTATAGGGTCAAGTTTAGGGATTTGTTAAGTGTTAGGTTTAGGGTTATGTTTAGTGTTAGTGTTAGGTTTAGATTTAATGTCTGAGTTAGGTTTAAGTTTAGCGTTAGGGTTATAGGGTTAGGTTTGGTGTTTGGGTTAGGATTTGAGTTGGGGTTAGACCGATAAAGTCAGGGTTAGGATTAGGTTTAGGGATATAGGGTTAGTTTTTGGGTTAGTGTTAGGATTAGAGTTAAGGTTAAGGTTGGGCTTATAGTGTCAGTGTTAAGGGTAGAGTTAGGTTTAAGGTTAGGGTTATAGGGTTAGGGTTAGCATTATGTTTAGGGTTAGAGTTATAGCATTAGTTTTAGGGTATGGGTTAAGGCTTGACCCTGGCCTGTTACAGAAACATATCTGACTGACTGTCTGTCTCTACTCTTCTCTATTGTGTAAGAAATAAAAGCTATGTCTTTTTTGCCTGGCCATAGCATGGTGTTTTCAGAAGCAAAGAACATTGTGGTGTTTCCTTGGTTGGAGCTCCTACAGTACAATGTATTCCATTTGTCCTGTCTTATTGAACCTAACTTACTCTCACCAGTGACATTACAATTTTGGAGTCTGGACTGAGGATGCTGTAGGATGATATCTGGGACTATGATGCTAACTCACACTGTCTACAGCATTGCTGCTTTCATGGTCAGTATGGCTGCTCCTTTCCAGCCTGTTTTCCTTTCTCCATTTCCTGCAATTTTTTCAACACAGGAACCATGCCTCCTCCCCACGTCCCCATTAGAATCTTAGGAGATTTCACAGTAGTTGGAAACAAGCATGAGAGAAGCAGATATGCTGCACCTAACTGTAATGTCAAACCCAACATAGAATGTTTGGGGTAAATTTGCACGAATGTGTCCTCAATACTTTCCTTTAGGGGGGAAGATAAACAGTTTTTGTGCAGTTCTCTCACTTGTGGATCTCAGAAGACAGCCTGGGAGGTTTTCTCTAGGGCTTTAATACCTCCCCTCTACTTTTTTATCCATCACTGCCCAGGTAATTGACTAGGAAAAACAAGAGAAGTGATTATGGGGGACACTTGTGGATACTTTTCCCCCCTTATATTTTGTGAACATTCAGTGGCCAATAAGCAGAGTCTTAACTCTCTGTGTCTACACTTGTCTGTTTCAGGTTCCAGGGCTTACTCTGAGTTGTGACATCAAACCTTCCAGTCTGTGTTCAGAGGATCACTCTCTCCTGAACAGAAAACAGTAACAACTTTTGCACACATAAGGTGAACATGTACCAACAAGTTTTTCATGTTTCTCACCAAAATAAAATCATTGGAAGTTTTCATTTCTCTTGTATCTAAGGTTGTTTTTCTGACTCCAAGTATAGCAAAATGGCCCCTCTGAACACTGGAGGCCTTTCTCCTGAGGGGACAAAAAAGCCTTAACTCTGACTAAGCATGCTCTCTTAGTGTGGGAATGCTGCACCAACTCACTGACTCAGAACACAAACACAGTTTAGTTTTGCAGGCTTTGAGAAAGGAGTGCAGTACAGTACACCCTACAGTACACCTTTTTTTATTTGTCCTGGCTCATTGAACCTGTCTCCCTCTCACCAGTGACCTCACAAGTGTAGAGTCTGGATGGGAATTCCTGAAGGATGATATCTGAGGGTGATTTTGAGAGCAAAGTAGGTGATGAGGGTCAGTGTGAGGGTTAGGGTTAGGATTATATGGTTAGGCTTATAGGGTTAGGGTTAGAGTTTTTGCATTAGGTTTTTAGAGTTAGGTTTATGGTTAAGGTTATTGACTTAGAGTAAGGGTTAGGCTTAGGGTTATAAGATTAGGATTATGGTAAGGGTTAGGGTTAAGATTAAGGTTGTTTATTTCATGTTGGGTTTAGTATTAGGGTGAGGGATATGGTTAGGGTTATAGGGTTAGACTTATGGTTATGGTTATGATTATGGTTATGGTTATCATTATGGTTAGGATAAGCATTATGGTTATGGTTAGGTTTAGAGTTATAGGCTTAGAGTTAGGGTTAGTGTTATTGTAAAGGTTAGGATTAGGGTTAAATTTAGAATTATAGGGTTAGCATTATGGTTAGGGTTAGAGTTAGGGTTAGGGTTATGATTAGGGTTTTAAGTTTATAGGCTTAGGGTTAAAGTTAACATTAAGGTTAAGGGTAAGTTTATAGGGTTAGGGTCATAGGCTTAGGGTTAGGGTTAAGTTTAGGGTTAGAATTATATCACTAGGATTAGGGTTAGGGTTAGCATAAAGATTAGGCTTAAGATTAGGGTTAGGGTTGGATTAGGTTCAGTGTTAGGTTTATTGTTATAGGATTAGTTTTAAATTGATTGTTAGCGTTAGGTTATAGTGTTAGGGTTAATGTTTGTTTAGGCTTAAAGTATTTAGGTTTATGGTTAGGGTATTAGGGTAAGGGTTATGGTTAGTGGTAGTGGTAGGGTCATAGGATTCAGGTCAGAATTAGGGTTAGGGTTAAGTTAAAGTTATAGCATTAGTGTGGTTGCAAGATAAAGGTTAGGATTAGGGTTAGCATTAGTGTTATAGGGTTAGGGTTAATGTTAAGGTTCTTGTTAGGGTTATTGGGTTAGGGTTAGAGTTATGGTTATAAGGTTAGGGTCAAGGTTAGGGTTACAGGGTTAGGAGTTATGGTTATGAATATGGTTAGGGTTAGGGTTAGGTTTAGGATTATAGGCTTAGGGTTAAGGTTAGTGTTAGGGTTAGGTTTTAGGTTAAGGTTATAGGGTTATGTTTATAGGGCTAGGGTTAGGGATTGGGTTCAGGTTTGAGTTATAGTGTTAGGGTTAAGGTTACAGTTAGTCTTAGATTTATAGGGTTTGAGTTAGGGTATGTGTTAAGGCTGGACCCTGGCCTGTAACAGAAACACCTCTGACTGCCTGACTGGCTGCTTTCTGATCTTCCCTACTATGTAAGTAATAAAGGCTATGTATTTTTTTGCCTAGTCCTTGGCATGGTGTTTTCAGAAGCAAAATACAATGTGGTTTTCCCTTGATTGTAGCTTCCACAATACAAACTAATCCCTTTGTTCTGGCTTATCTAAATTATCTCACTTTCACCACTGCCCTCACAAGGATTGAGTTTGGACTAAGGCTGCTGCAGGATGATATCTGGGACTATGGTGCTAACTCATGCTGTCTACAGCACTGCTGCTTTCAGGGTCAGTGTGGATGCTCCTATCCAGCCTATCATTCTTTCCTTCGTTTCCTTCACTTTTTTCAACACAGAAATCATGCCTCCTCCCCTAGCCCCATTCAGAATCCTAGGACGTTGCACAGTAATAGGCAGCAAACATGGGAGAAGCAGAACCATTGCACCCAACTGTAGGGTCCAAGCCATCATGAATGATTCAAAAATTTTGACATGAAGGTTTCCTCCATACTTTCCTTTTTGGGATAATATAAAACAGTTTTTGTGCAGTTTCCTCTCCTGTGGAGCTCAGAAGAATGCTTGGGAAGTTTTCACCAGGGCTTGAATACCTCTCCTCCCCTTCTTCCTCCATCACTGCCCAGGTAATTTACTAGGGAAAATAAGAGATGTGATTAAGAGGGACACCTGTGGCTACTTTTTTCCACTTATATTTTTTGTACATTATGTGACCAATAAGCAGAATCTCAACTTTCTGTGTCTACACTTGTCTGTTTCAGGTTCTTGGGATTAGTCTGAGCTCTGACAGCAAACCTTCCAATCTGTGGTTCTGAGGATCACTCTCTCCTGAACTGTAAACTGTAACTTTGGAACACATACGGTGAGCTTGTACCAACAGGTTTTTCATGTTTCTCACCAAAATATAATCATTGGAAGATCTTGTCCTATTGGTATCTCAGGTTGGTTTTCGGACTCCAGGTTTAGCAAAATGACCCATCTAAACACTGCAGGCCTTTCTCCTGAAGAAACAAAGGCCTTACCTCTAACTAAGTGTGCTCTCATGAGGTGCAAGTATTGCACCTACACACCTGACTCAGACCACATAAACAGTTTAACCTTGCAGGCCTTGATAAAGGAGTTCGGTACAGTACACCCTATTCCATTTGTCTTGGCTTATTGAACCTGTCTCATTCTCACCAGTGACTTTACAAGTGTAGAGTCTGGACTGGAGCTGCTGCAAGATGACATTTGTGGTTGAATGTGAAGGTGAGAGTTGGGGTGAGGGCAAGCATGAAAGTAAGGATGAGGGTTAGGGATATAACATTAGACATATAAGGTTAGGGTTTCAGATTATAGTTACAGGGTTCGGGTTAAGGTTAGGGTTATAGGTTAGAATTGTGAGTAGTGTTAGACTTAGGTTTATGGTTAGGGTTATTGAGTTATGGTAAGGTTTAGGTTTAGGGTTATAGGGTTAGTATTAGGGTTAACATTAGTGTTAACTTTATAGGGTTACTTTTAAGCTAAGAGTTGGAGTTAGAGTTTTAGTTTTAGGGCTTGAGTTATGGTTATAGGGTTAAGGTTAGTGTTAGGGTTATAGGGTTATGAGTTATGGCTATGGTTATCTTTAGTGTAAGAGTTAATATTGTGATTAGGGTTAGATTTAGGTTATAAGATTAGGGTTAGGGTAAGGTTTAGGGTTAAGGTTATAGGGTCATGGTTATAGGCTTAGGGTTAGGATTAGGGCTAGTTTCAGGTTAGGGTAATAGCATTAGAGTTGGGGTTGTAGTGTAAGGGTTAGTGTTAGAGTTAGGGTTAGGGTTAGGGTTAGGCTTATATGGTTAGGGTCAATTTTAAGATTAGGTTTAGGGTTAGGTTAAGGGTTAAGGTTAGGGTTAGGGTTGGGGTTAGTGTTATGGTGAGGGTAAAGGTTAAATTTATAGGTTTAGTGTTAGTGTTGGGGATAGGGTAAGTTTAGACTTAGGGATATAAGGTTATAGTTACAGTTTGGTTTAGGGTTAGTGTTAGGGTCAGAATTAGGGTTATAGGGTTAGAGTCAGTGTTTAGGGATAGGGTTAGGATTGGGCTTAAGGTTATAGGTTTAGTGATATGTTTAAGGTTAGCCTTAGGTTTATAGGGTTAGAGTTAGGAATTTGTTTAGCAGTAAGGTTAGGGTTAAGTTTATATGTTTAAGGTTAAGTTTAGGATTATGGTTAAGGTTAGAGTTAGGGTTAGTGTTAGGGTTAGGTTTAGGGTTAGTGTTCCAGTTATAGTTATGGTTATGGTTAGTGTCATATGACCCTGGTTCTGGTTCTGGTTAGGGTTAGGATTGGAGTTATTTGTAGAAGGTCATGGTTAGGTTTAAGTTTAGGTGTATAGGGTTAGGGTTAGGGTTAGGTTAGAGTCAAGGTTACTGTTATAAGATTAGTTTTAGGTTGATAGTGTTAGGGTTCTAGCATTTAGTTTAGGGTTAATATTAGTATTAGGCTTGGAGAGTTTATGTTTAGGGTTATTGTTAGGGTAGTAGGGTAAGGGTTAGGGTTAAAGTTAGTGTTAGTGTTAGTGTTTCAGAGTTAGGGTTAGGATTAAGGTTAGAGTTAGGATTAGGTGACGATAAGAGCATTAAGGTTGTGGTTGTACAGTAAGGGTTAGGTTTAGAGTTATAGGGTTAGTGTTAGTGTTAAGGTTATGGTTAGTGTTAGGGTTAGCATTACAGAATTAGGGTTAAGGTTAGAGTTATTGGTATAGGGTGAGAGTTATGCTTATAGGGTGAGGGTTAAGTTTAGGGTTCTAGGCTTAGGATTTATGCTTATGGTTATGGTTAGGTTTAGGGTTATGGTTAGGGTTTGGTTTATCTTTATAGGCTTAGGATGAGGGTTAGGGTTTGGTTTAAGATTAGGGTTCTAAGTTTAAGGTTAAGGTTAGGGTTTGGTTAGCTTTAGGGTTAATGTTATATGATTAGGGTTAGCATTAGGGTTAGGTTTAGGATTAGGGTTAAGGTTAGTGTTAGGGCTAGGGTTATATGGTTAGTGGTAAGGTTAAGGTTAGGGTTTGGTTTAAGCTTAGGATTATAAGTTTAGGGTTAGGGTTATGGTTAGGTTAACTTTAGGGTTAATGTTATTTAGTTAGGGTTAGCATTAGAGTTAACATTAGGGTTAGGTTTAGGATTAGGGTTATGGTTAGGCTTAGTGTTATAAGTTTAGGCTTAGGTTGATGGTTAGGGGTAGGGTTACAGCGCTATCATCGGTGTTAGAGTTAAGGTTAGCATTAAAGTTTTTGAGTTAGGGTTAGTGTTAAGGTTCTAGGGAAAGGGATTTATTAGGGTTAAGCTTGTGGTTAAAGTTATATTGTTAGTGTTAAGGTTAGCTTTAGGGTTAGGTTTAGATTTAGGGTATAAGGTTAAGGTTATGGATAGGGTTAGAGTTAGGATTGAAGATTTATGGTTATGGTTATGCTTTCATTAGGGATAGAGTTATAGGGTTGGGGTTATTGTTAGGGTAAGTTTATGGTTATGGTTATGGTTATGGTTATGGCTATAGGGTTTTTGGACTTGGGTTATACTGTTAAGATTAAATTTGGGTTTATTGGGTTAGGTTTATAGTTAGGTTTATAGTGTTAGTGTTAGGGTTATACTTAGGTTTATAGGGTTATGGTTATAGTTATGGTTATTGTTATGGTTAGGGTGGGGTTAGGATTAACGTTAGGATTAGGTTAAGGTTATAGGGTTAGGGTTATAGGGTTTGGGTTATAGGCTTAAGGTTAGTGTTAATTTAGGGTTTTAGTGTTAGGTTTAGGGTTAGGTTTAGGTTTAGGGTTATAGGATAAGGGTTAGGGTATGGGTTAAGATTCAACCCTGGCCTGTGGCAAAAAAAAAATCTGACTGAATAACGAGATGCCCTCCACTCTTCCTTACTGTGTAAGTATTAAAAAGCTATGTCTTTTTGCCTGGTCTTTCACTTGGTGTTTTCAGAAGCAAAGAACAATATGGTGCGCCATTGTTTGAAGCTCCTACAGTACAATCTATTCCATTTTTCCAGTCTTATTGAACCTATTTCACTTTCACCAGTTATCTCACAAGTATGTAGTCTGGACTGGGGCTGCTGCAGGATGGTATCTGGGACTATGATGTTAACTCACACTGTCTATAGCATTGCTGCTTCCAGGAACAGTGCGGATTCTCCTTTCAAGACTGTTGTTCCTTCCTCCATTTTCTGCAATTTTTTTAATACAGGAACCATGGTTTCTCCCCACAGCCCCATCAGAATCCTAGGAGGTTGCACAATAATTGGCAGCAAGCATGCAAGAAGCAGAAACGTTGCACCCAACACTAGTGTCCAAGGCAACATGAAATGGTTGGGGTAAATTTGCATGAAGGTTTCCTCTGTACTTTCCTTTCAGGGAGAAGATAAAACAGTTTTTGTGCAGTTCCCTCACCTGTGGAGCTCAGAAGAAAGCATGGGAGGTTTTCACCAGGCTTGAAAACCTTCCCTCCACTTCTTCTTCCATCACTGCCCAGGTAATTGACTAGGAAAAACAAGAGAAGTGATTATGAGGACCATCTGTGGCTATTTTCCCCCCACCCTTATATTTTGTGAACATTCTGTGGCTAATTAGCAGAGTCTCAACTCTCTGTGTCTACACTTTTCTGTTTCAGGTCCCTGGACTAAGTCTGAGCTGTGACAGCAAATCTTCCAGTCTGTGGGTCAGAAGATCACTCTCTCCTGAACTGGAAACAGTAACAACTTCAGAGCACATAAGGTGAGCTTGTACTAACGGGTTTTTCATGTTTCTCACCTAAACATAATCTTTGGAAATTCTCGTCCCACTGGTATCTCAGAATGGTTTTCTAACTCCAAGTACAACAAAATGGCCCATCTGAACACTGCTGGCCTTTTTCCTGAGGATACAAAAGACTTAATTCTAACTAAGTGTGCTCTCATGAGGTAGGAGTGTTGCTCCAACACACCTGACTCAGAATACAAAGACAGTTTAACCTTGCAGGCCTTGAGAAAGAAGTTCTGTACACCCTATTTGATTTGTCCTGGCTTATTGAACCTGTCTCACTCACCAGTCACCTCACAGGTGGAGAGTCTGGACTGGAGCTGTTGCAGGATGATATCTGAGGGAGACTGTGAGGGTGAAGGTGAAAGTGAGAGTGAGTGTGAGGGGGAAGGAAGGGGTGAGTGTGAGTGTGAAGGTTAGGGTTATAAGTTTAGCCTTCGAGGGTTAAGGTTAGGGCTTTCTGGTTAGGTATACACAGGTTAAGGGTGAGTGTTAGGGTTATAGGGTTAGGTTTAGTGTTAGGGTAATGGGGTTATAGTTTAGGGGTAGGTTTATGGTTATGGTTAAGGTTATAGGTTTAAGGATAGAATTAAAGTTAGGCTTCAGATTATAGGTTTAGTGATAGATTTAGGTTTAGGGTTATAGTGTAAGTTTTAGTGTTAAAGTTATGGTTAGGGTTAGAGGATTAGAATTATGGTGAAGGTTAGAGTTAGGTTTATGTTTAAGGTTATTGGGTTATCATAAGGGATAGGGTTGTGGTTTTAGGATTAGGGTTATTGTTATGGTTTTAGTTATGGTTATGATTAGGTTCATTTGGTTATGGTTAGGGTTAGGTTCAAAGTTAGGTTTATAGTGTTAGGTTTATGTTTAGGTTTAGAGTTAAGATTAGGGTTTGTTTTATATGGTTAGAGTTAGGGTTAGTATTAAGTTTAGGGTTAAGGGTTAATATTAGGGTTAATATTAGTGTTAGGGTTATAGCTAGGGTTAGTGTTATAGTGTGGGTTAAGGTTAGGGTTATAGGTTTAGGGTTAGGGTTAGGTTCAGAATTATGTATAATAGGTTATAGTTAGGGTTTGTTTTAGGGTTAGGGTTAGTACTAACGTTAGAATTCTGGTTAGGGTAAGTGTTATAGTATTAGTGTTATGTTTAGGGTTAGGGTTAGGTTTATAGGGTTAGTGTTAGGGATTTGTTTAAAGGTAGGGTTAGGGTAGCTGTTAGGGTTATATGGTTAGAGATAGGGTTAGGATTAGTGTTAGGGTTATGGTTAAGGTTAGTTAAGGGTTAGGGTTTAGGGTAGCTTTAGTTCTCTGGTTATGGTTATGGTTATGGTTAGTGTTATAAGGTTAGGTTTAGGGTTCTCACTAGGTTTAGGATTGGGGATATTCGAGAAGGTCAGGGTTATCATTAAGTTTGGGGTTATAAAGTTAAGGTTAGTGGTAGGGTTAGGGTAAGGATTATCATTAATAAGGTTTGGATTAGGTTGATGGTTAGTGTTAAAGTTATAGCATTTAGGTTTGTGTTAGTGTTAATGTTAGGCTTGGGGTGTTTTGGTTTAGGGTTAGCATTAGAGTAGAAGGATAAGGGTTAGAGTTAGGGTTAGGGTTAGGGATAAAGTAAATGTTAGGTTAGGGTTAGATTAGGGTTATAAGGTTAGTATAAGTGTTAGGGTTAATCTTACAATTATTGTTATAGGTTTAGGATTAAGGTTAGTTTTAGGACTAATGTTGTTGGGTTAGGGTTTGAATTAAGGTTATAGGATTAGTGTTTGTGTTAGGGTTATAGAGTTATGGGTTATGATTATGGTTATGGTTAGGATTATGGTTTTGGTTAGGTTTAGGGTTAGCGTTAGGGTTAGGTTTAGGGTTAAGTTTACTTGGTTATGGATATACAGTCAGGGTAGGGGTAAATTTAGTGTTAGGCTTATAGTGTTAGGGTTAAGGTAATGGATAGGTTTGGTTATAGGGTTAGTGTTAGGGTACAGTTGGATTAGGATAGTGTTATAGTGTTAAGGTTGGGTTGTTGGGTAACGGTTAGGGTTAGAGTTATAGGGTTAGAGTTACTGTTAGGGTTATGGTTAGGTGTAGCATTATAGGGTTAGGTTTAGGGTTAGGGTTGGGGTTACATTTATTGGGTTAGGGTTAGAGTTATGTTTTTTAAGGTTAGGTTTAATTTTAAGTTAATAGGGTTAGGAGTTATGTTTTTATGGTTATGGTTATGGTTAGGATTATGGCTAGCTTTAGATTAAGGGATTTAGCTATGGTTAGGATTAGCTTTAGGGTTGGGTTTAGTGTTAAAGTTATAGGGTTATAGTTATAGAATCAGTGTTAGTGTTAGTGTTTTGGTTATAGTGTTAGTGTTAGGGTTAGTGATTTATGTTTACGGTTAAGGTTAGTTTTAAGTTAGGGTTATATAGTGAGGGTTGGAGTTGTTGAGTTAGGGTTAGGGTAATGGTTAGTGTTAGGGTTTTATAAATAGGTTTTGTATTAGGGTTAGCATTAGTCTTAGCATTATATGGTTAGTTTTAGGATAAGTGTTGGGGTTAGGGTTATTGTGTTTGGGTTAGAGTTATGGTTATAAAGTTAGTGTTAGAGTAATAAGGTTAAGAGTTATGGTTATAGTTATTGTTATCGTTATGTTTAGGGTTAGTTTTATTGTTAGGGTTAGGCTTAGGGTTAGGGTTTGTGTTATAAGGTTAATGTTAGTATTAGGGTTATGATTAGGGTTAGCATTTTAAGGTTAGGGTTAAGGTTAGGGTTGGGATTAGGGTTATTGAGTTAGGGTTAGAATTATGATTATAGGGCTACTGTTAGGTTTAGGGTTAGATTTAGGTTTATAGAGTTAGGGTTATGTAATTGTTTAGGGGTAGGAGTGGGGTTAGGCTTATATGATTAGGGTTAGAGTTAGGCTTAGGGTTAGGGTTATAAGATTAGGGTTAGGGATCAGGTTAGGGTTAGGATTGGGGTTTATGGATACGGTCAGGGTTAGGGTTATGTTTAGGGGTATAGGTTTAGGGTTAGAGTTGGCGTTATGGTTACTGTTAAGGTTAAGGTTAGGCTTATTGTGTTAGTGTTATGATTAGGAATAGGGTTAAATTTATCTTAGAATTATATTCTTAGGATAAGGACTAGGGTTAATAATAGTGTTAGGGTTAAGATTAGTTTTAAGGCTATTGTTAGTTTTAAGGTTAATGTTAGTGTTATAGTGTTTGGTTTAGATTGATGGTTAGTGTTAGGGCTATTCTTAGAATGTTTAGAGTTAAGGTAGTAAGTTAAGAGTTATGGTTAGAGTTATGGTTATGGTTAGGGTTAAGGTTAGTTATAAGGTTAGGTTTAGGGTTATTGGGTTTGGGTAAGAGTTATAGTTATAGGGTGTGGGTTATGTTTATGGTTAAGGTTATGGATAGAATTATGGTTAGGGTTAAGTTTATGCTTATAGTTTTAGGGTTAAGGTTAGTGTTAGGTTTAGGGTTAAGGTTTTAAGGTTGTGGTTCTAGGGATAAGGTTAGAATTAGGTCTACGGTTATAATGTTAGGGTAAGTGCTAGGGTTAGGCTTAGATTATAGTGTTAGGGGTAGGGTATAGTATAAGTCTTGAACCTGGCCTGTCACAGAAACACGTGTGGCTGACTGAGCAGTTGCTTTCCCCTCTTCCTTACTGTGTAAGTAATAAGGGCTTTGTCTTTTTTGCCTGGTCCCTGGAATGGTGTTTTCAGAAGCAAAGAACAATGTGGTTGCCCCTTGGTTGGAGCTCCTACAGTACAATCTATTTCATTTGTCCTATCTTATTGAACCTATCTCACTCTCACCAGTGACCTAGCAAGGATGTAGTCTGGACTGGGGCTGCTGCAGGGTAATATCTGGGACTATGTTGCTAACTCACTGTCTACAACATTGTTGCTCCCAGGGTCAGTGTAGATGCTCTTATCTAACCTGTTGTTCTTTCCTCTATTTCCTGCAATTTTTTCCAACACAGAAACTATGCCTCCTTCCCACAGTCATATCAGATATCTAGGAGGTTGCACAGTATTTAGCAACAAGCATGGTAGAAGCAGAAACATTCCAGCAAACTGTAGGGTCCAAGCCAACATGGAATGGTTGGAAAATTTGCGTGGAAGTTTCCTCCATACTTTGCTTTAGGGGATAATATAAAACAGTTTTTGTGCAGTTCCCTCTCCTGTGGAGCTCAGAAGAAAGTGTGGGAAGTTTTCACCAAAGCTTGAACACCTCTCCTTCACTTCTTCATCCATTATTGCCCAGGTAGTTAACTAGAGAAAACAAGAGAAGTGATTAAAAGGGACATCTGTGGATACTTTTTTCCCCTTATATTTTGTGAACATTCTGTGGTCAATAAGCAGAGCCTCAACTTTCTGTGTCTCCAACTTGTGTTATAGTTTCCTGAACTTAGCCTCAGCTGTGACAGCAAACCTTCCAGTCTGTGGGCCAAAGGATCTCTCTCTCCTGAACAGAAAACAGTAACAAATTTGGAGCACATAAGGTGAGCTTGTACCAACAGGTTTTTCATGTTTCTCACCAAAATATAATCATTGGAAGATCTTGTCCTACGGGTATCTCAGGTTGGTTTTCTGACTCCAGGTTCAGCAAAATGGCCCATCTAAACACTGCAGGCCTTTCTCCTGAAGAGACAAAAGCCTTACCTCTAACTAAGTGTGCTCTCATGAGGTGCAAGTACTGCACCTACACACCTGACTCAGACCACATAGACAGTTTAACCTTGCATGCCTTGAGAAAGGAGTACAGTACAGTACACCTTATTCCATTTGTTCTGGCTTTTTAAAACTGTCTCATTCTCATGAGTGACCTCACAAGTGGAGAGTCTGGACTACAGCTGCTGCAGGATGATATCTGAGGGAGAGTGCGAGGGCGAGGGTGGAAGTGAGGGTGAGTGTGAAGGTGAGACTGTGTGTGAGGGTTAGCATTAAGGTTATAAGGTTAGGCTTTGAGGGTCAGGGTTAGGGTTTTCTGGTTAGGTTTACAGAGTAAGGGTTAGGGTTAGTGTTAGGGTTATAAAATTAGGTTTAGGGTTAGAGTAATAGGGTTGGTTATAGGTTCAAGGTGTGTTTAGGGTTAGGGTTAGGTTTATAGTTTTAGAGTTTGAATTAATGTTAGGCCTAGAGGTTTAGTGTTCAGTTTGGGGTTAGGTTTAGTGTTATAGTGTAAGGTTTAGCATTAGTGTTAGTGTTAGGGTTAGTGTTAGGGTTAGTGTTAGGATTAGGATTAGGGAAATAGTGTTAATGTTTTTGTAAGCTTTAGGGTTAAGGTTATAGTGTTAGTGTTATAGGTTTAGGGTTATGGTTAGTTTTAGTGTTAAGATTATGGTTAGGGGAAAAAAAGATTATGGTTAGGGTTCAGAATAGGGTTAGTGTTATAAAGTTAGGGTTAGGGTTAGAATTTGGGTTGGCTTTATAAAGTTAGGTTTTGTGTTAAGCTTAGGTTTAGGTTTATTGAGTTGGGGTTAGGTTTTGTATTAGCATTATAGTGTTAGTGTTATGTTTAGGGTTAGGTTTACAGTTAATGTTGTAGGGTTAGGGGTAAGATTAGCTTTAGGGTTGATTAGAGTTATAGGTTTAAGGTTATTAGTGTTAGGGTTAGTGTTAGGGTTAGGGTTTTAGTGTTATGGCTAGGGTTAATTTTAGGGTTAAGGTTAGGTTTATGGTTAAGGTTATAGCGTTAGAGTTAGGGTATGGGTTAAGGCTTGACTCTGGCTTGTCAGAGAAACATGTCTGACTGACTTATTGTCCACCATCTTGTCTTCCCCCTTTTAATGAATACAGTCTTTGTCTTTTTTGCCTTGTCCCCAGCATGGTGTTTTCATAAGCAAAGAATAATATGGTGCTCCCTTGGTTGGAGCTCTTACAGTACAAATTATTCCATTTGTCCTGGCTTATTGAACTTATCTCACTCTCACCAGTGACCTCACAAGAATGGAGTGTGGACTGTGGCTACTGAAAGATGATTTCTGAGACTATGATGCTATCTCACACTTTCTACAGCATTTCTGCTTTCAGGGTCAATGTGGATGTTCCTTTTCAGTGTGTTGTTCTTTCCTCCGTTTCCTGCAATTTTTATACCACAGAAACCATGCCTCCTCCTCACAGGCCCATAAGAATTCTCAGAGGATGCACAGTAGTTGGCAGCAAGCATGGGAGAAGCAGAAACACTACAACAAACTGTAGGGTCCAAGTCAACATGGAATGGTTGGAGAAAATTTGCATGAAAGTTTCCTCCATACTTTCCTTTATGAGAGAAGACAAAATGGTTTTTGTGCAGTTCCCTCACATTTGGAGATCAGAAAAAGCATGGGAGGTGACTAGGGAAAACAGGAGAAGTTATTATGAGGACTACATTTTTCCCCCTTTTATTTTGTGAACATTTTGTGGTAAATAAGCAGAATCTCAACTCTGTGTCTACACTTAACTATTTCTGGCCCCCGGGCTAAGGCAGCAAACCTTCTAGTCTGTAGGACAGAGGATCACTCTCTCCTGAACTGGAAACAGTAACTACTTTGGTATACATAAGGTGAGCTTGTACCAACAGGTTTTTAATGTTTCTCACCAAAATATAATCAATGGAAGTTCTTGTTCCACGGGTATCTCAGGTTGGTTTTCTGATTCCAAGACCAGCAAAATGACCCATCTGAACACTCCAAGCCTTTCTACAGAGGAGAAAAAGGCCTTACCTCTGACTAAGTGTGCTCTCACCTGGTGAGAAAGCTGCACTTAAACTCATGATTCAGGACACAAAGACATTTCAGCCTGGCAAGCCTTGAGAAAGAAGATCTGTACAGTATTCTCTATTCCATTTGTCCTGGCTTATTGAACCTGTCTCACTCTCACCAGTCACTTAACATGTGTAGAGTCTAGACTGGAGCTGCCACACGATGATATTTGAAGGCGAGGTTGAGGGTGAGATTGGTGGTTAGGTTTTAGGGGTTATAAGTTTAGTCTTATAAGGTTAGGGTTAAGATTATTGTTAAGGATATAGGGTTAGGTGCAAGGTTAGGGTTAGGGTTATAAGGTTTGAGTTAAAGTTAGGTTTAGGTTTAGGGTTATAGAGTTAGCATTTGGGTTAAGGGTAGTGTAAGGGTTATAGTGTTAGGGTTAGGTTTAGTGTGAGGCTTAGGCTTATATAAGGCTAGGGTTACAGTTAGGGTTAGGGTTCTTGGATAAGGGTTACAGGAAGGGTTAGTGTCAGGGTTAGAGTTTTAGATTATGGTTAGAGTTAAATTAAGGTTTATGTTTAGGGTTACTTTGTTAGGGTTATTGGGTTTGTGTTAGGGATAAGGTTAGGTTTAACCTTAGGGTTATAAGAGTTCGGTAATGGTTAGGGTGAGCATTAGAGTTAGGGTTATAGGCTTAGGTTTAGTTTTAGGTTAAGTTTAGGGTTAAGGTTAAGGTTATTGCATTAGGGTTAGTGTTAGGGTTATAGTGTTAGGGTGAATGTTAGGGTTAGGGTTAGGGTTAGAGTTAGGGTTAGGCTTCAGTTTAAGGTTATAGGTTTATAATTAATGTTAGGGTTAAGTTAAGGATTATAGAATTAAAGTCAGGTATGGGTTAAAGCTCAACCCTGGCCTGTCACAGAAACATGTCTGACTGGCCACCATCTGTTCTTCCCCACTGTGTAAGTAATAAAAGCTATCTCTTTTTTGCCTCATCCCTGGCATGGTGTTTTCAGACTAGCAAAAAACACTGTGATTCTCCCTTGGATTTAGATACTACAGATACTACAGGGCACTCTATTTTATTTGTCCTGGCTTACTAAATCTGTCTCACTCTCACCAGTGACCTTACAAGGGCGCAGTCTTCACTGAAGTTTCTGCAGGATGATATCTGTGACTATGTTGCTAACTGACACTGTACAGCATTGCTCCTTCCAGGGTCAGTATGGCTGCTTCTTTCCAGCCTCTTGTCCCAGCCTCCATTTCCTTTACATTCTTCACCATGAGGACCATGCCTCCTCTCCACAACTCCTTCAGAATCCTAGGAGGTTGCAAAGAATTAGGCAACAAGCCTGAAAGAAGCAGGAACTACGTACCCAACTGTAGGGACCAGGCCCACGTGGAATGCTTGGAGAAATTTTGCATGAAAATGTCCTCCATATTTTCCATGAGGGAAGAAAATAAGAGTTTTGGTGCAGTTCTCTCACTTGTGGAGTTCAGAACCAAAGCTTCGGAGCTTTTCTCCATGGCCTGGGAACCTCCTCTCCTTTTTGTCCTCCACAAATACCCAAGTTGTTGACTAGGGAAAACAACAAAAGTGATTATGAGGGACACCTGGGGAAAAACTTTTTTCCTTATATTTTGTGAACATTATGTTGCCAAAAAGCAGGGTCTCAATTCTCTGTCTCTACAATCATTTGTTTTTAGTGCCTGGGCTTAGTCTGTACTGGAGCAGCAAACCTCAGAGTCTGTTGGTCAGCAGTTCACTTTCCGCTGAAATGGAAATAGTTACAACTTTCGAACATGTTACATGAGCTTGTACCAAAATTTTTTTCATGTTTCTCACTAAATTATTATCATTGGAATTATCCTCCTTTTGGAAGGTAAATTTGTTTTTTTCACTCCAAGTCCAGAAAAAGGTACAGCTTAATCCTGGATGTGGCAAAGACTTATGCAAATACAAAATATACTAAATGATAAGATAAATATATAATAAAAGTTAGTTGGAACCTGTTCTCCCAGTAAATAACATTAATTAGAATACTTTACAAAGGATATGAGCATTCTACCCAATAAATCACCTGTGTATTATTTAAAGATTGAAATATACTCCAAATAGATGAAGTGCATGTATTAGTCTATGAAATAATTTAAAATCAATACATTTGTAAGTGCTAATTGCAAACTCTATTGAGAAATGTCTAGTTTTAGTGTTTGAATGAGTTTTGCATTGTTTAAAACTCTAGTAATGTTTATCTACATCCTTAGAATGTTGTATGCATAGAATATTTGGAAACACTGATTTTAGTATGCTATATCTAATACATGAGAATCCAAACTATATAATAAGTGTTGAAACATGCTCTTTCAGTAAATAGCTTTACATGATAGTACTAAACAGAAGATATGGGCATTTTACAGAATAATTCACCTGTGTATTAGCAAAGATGTATTTGAATATATTCCAGATAGCTAATGCAGAATGAGTCTATGGCATAAGATGAATTCAATAGATTTGTACATGCTGATAGCAAAGACTGTTTAGAAAAGTGTAGTTTAGTGTTTCAATTCACCTAGAATTGTTTAAAACTGGAAGGAAGTTTCTGAACGCACCTAGGAACATGTACACAATACAGAGGTGAAACACTGTTTTTAGCACAATTATTATTATTAAATGAAACATCTACTAAGTGTGTCAACAATGTAGTAGCATGCAACTTCTGTGAATATCATTACACAATAAGACATCACAGAAGATGTGAATACTTTACACAGGACTTCAATTGTGTATTTCTTCAATATTGAAACATATTCCAAATAATGTGTGAATTTTTCTAAGACATGACATACAATTAATACATTTTTAATTGGAAATAACAAATCAATATTGGAACAGTGTAGATTTCAGGTTTCAATTAGAAGCTTATTGTGTGAAACTTGATTGGCCATTGTAACATTAATTTGTAAAAAGCAGAATTTTGGCAAAATTTTAAGTAAACACCAAATGTACTAAATGAAAAACTAGCTATATAAGGAATGTTCAAACATGATCACCAAGTAAATGCCATTATAATAAAATACTTCACACAAGATAAAAGCATCTACAGAGTAATTCACCATTGTATTATTTCAAAGATGGAAACATACTCCACGAGATGGAATATGTGTAGTAGTCAATGAAATAACTGAAAAATCAATACATGTGTATATGCTACTTGCAAAGTCTATTGAGGAAATCTAGTTTTAGTATTTGAATGAGATTTAGATTGTTTAAACTTCTAGCAAATATTATGTATACTATTATGTTGTAAGCATAAAGTATTTGGAAACAGCGATTTAGCACAACCTATATCCACTCCATGAAAATCCATACTATGTAATAAGAGTTCAAACATGATTTTTTAGTAAATGGCTTTACATGATAATACTAAAAAGATAAAATGGACATTTTACAGAATAATTCACCTGTGTATTATCAAAGATTTATTTGAATATGATCCAGATAGTTAATGCATGAATTAGTTTATGACATAAAATGCATTCAATACATTTGTACATGTGAATAGCAAAGACTGTTTAGAAGATTGTAGTTTTACTATTTCAGTTTCCTAAAATTGTTAAACATGGAGAGGTTTCTGAACACACCTATGAAGATGTACACAATACAGATGGGAAACACTGTTTTTTAAACAATTATGAATAACAAATGAAACACCTACTAAGTATGTCAACAATGAAGTAGCATGCACCTTCTGTAAATATCACTATATAATAAGACTTCACAGAAAAAGTGAACTCTCTACACTGGATTTCAATTGTGTATTTCTTCAAAGATTGAAATATATTCCAAATAATGGGTGTATTTTCTAAGACATGAGCTACAAATAATATATTTATAATGGAAATAGAAAACCAATATTGGAACAGTGTAGTTTTAAGGTTTCAATTAGGAGCTATTGTGTAAAACTTGATTGACCATTGTAACATTAATTCATACAAAACGGTATTTGGGCAAAGTTTTAAGCAAACACAAAAATAACTAAATGAGAAACTACATAAGCAATGCTCGAATATGATCCACAAGTAATAGCCATTATATTAAAACACTTCACAAGAGATGTGAGCATTCTACACAGTAATTAACCTGTTTATTACTGCAAAGTATGAAACTTAATCCAAAGATGGAATATGTGCAGTAGTCTATGAAAAAACAAAAATCAACAGATTTGTACATGCTACTTGCAAAGACAATTGAAAAAAGTCTAGTTTTATTGTTTGAAAGAGATTTGCATTTCTTAAACATCCAGCAAAGATTATGTAAAGTCTTAAAATGTTGTATGCATAATTTGGAAACACTGATTTACCACAAATTATATCAACTCCACAAAAATCCAAACTATGTAAAAAGTGTTCAAACATGCTCTTTCAGTGAATGGCTTCAGATGAGAGTACTAAACAAAACTTGGGAGAAACTTACAGAGTAATTCACCTGTGTGCTATCAGAGATTTATTTTAATATGTTCCATAGAGTTGAAGCATGAGTTGGTCTCAAACATGAAATGAATCCCATTCGTTTGTACACACTCATGGCAAAGGCTGTGTGGAAGCGTGCAGTGTTAGGGTTTCCAACTGTCTTGAGCACTGTAAACCAAAACTGAGGTTTTGGAACACACCCAGACGGCTACCCACAGTTCAGATGGGAAACACCGTTTTAGCACAATCATAAGTAAATAATGAAACACTCCCTAACTATGAAAATCATGCAGTAACCTGCAGCTTCTGTGACTATCATGACATCATAATGATTCATGGAAGATAAGAACAATGGGCACAGGACATCTCCTGTGTGTTTCTTGAAAGACTGAAATATATTCGAAATTGTGCGAGTATTTTCAAGAGATACCATGGAACCAACAGACACATCAATGGTAAAAGAAAGCATATTTGGAAGAGTGTTGTTTTAAGATTTCAGTTATCAGCAACACTGACTTTTCTTTCTGGGTTCCAATAATCATTCCCTTCAAGTATAAGATGTTAAGAGCTTACTGCTGTTCATAATTCTGATTTGTTTCATCCCCCACAAGTTATTTTTTAGTCAATACTACACCTTTGTATATTGTTCTTTTATTAAACTCCACATAATTACACTATTTGAGTGTTCCATCTCTCCTGCTGAGAAATATATGGAGCAAATGAATGAATTTCCAATATTAACTTCTTAATCTCATCTTTTAGCTATTAAAGAAATTAAAATGTCTTTGCAGCAATTGAAATGTTTCTGCTGGCTCATAGATTATAGAAAACTTCATGGATTAGGTATTTAATGATACCTAATGGCTGGTATTTAATGATAATTTAATGTTTAATTTAAAGTTTAAAGTTTAATATTTTCCTAATGGGAGTAGAAATGTGTTTTACAACTTGGTAAATTATTATACCTAAAGAAGAAAAATCAGGCAATTTTTAAAGGGAACTTCAATCAGAAAATTATGAGAGTCTCTTGTGTGTTTTTGATGGAGCTTATTCCCTAGTTTTAACACTTTAAATAATTTTACTTCTCAATTTACTTAAATTTTAAACATGTTATTTACCCATCACATGGTCTTTTAAACAAAGGCAATATTGAATATTGATATCAAGGAGATCCAAGATGGTGGAGGATTGAGTGGAAGCTACACTGACACTCTCTCAGGACCAAACTGGAATTACAACTAAAATATAGAAAAACAATCCTGAATAAACTGAAACTGAAGACTAATTGAAGAGCACCTTCATAAATAAGGAGGAAAAGTGGAGACTGCATAGAGACTGGTAGGAAGTGTAAATACATGAGAGGGCTGGCTAGGCTCCCACAGGTAGCAGCTGAAGGTCCAAAAGGAGATCTCAGCTGTGGTAGGTTATCTTTGAGAACTCTGGGGACTAAACTCCAAGCTGGGTTTCCCAACCAAGAGCACCAGAACTAAGAAAGGTGCCCACAAAACATCTGGCTGAGAAAAGCAGTGGGGGTTTCTGTCTGCCAGGGAGAGATGCCTCGAAAGGCAGGCACCCTCTTAAGGGGCCAAAGCACTAAGATTTGTGTGCAGCCACTCACCTCAGGCTCCAGCAGCATGAGGGCAGAGTGGACTAGAACTGTGTGAGGAGAGTCTGGAGGTGGTGGTGGCTGGGGAATAGATCTGAGAGGGCACCCATCTGGACCCTGTGCTGAGTCATTTCCCACACAGCAGATGATATCTTTCTCAGGCAGGTATTTACCTTCCAAGCAGCTTTCCCCTGGGGGGGAGAGGGGAAGCAATTGCCTCAGCCTGCTGGAAAACCTCTGGCTCCACTCTGTGGAGTTTCTGTAGCCTGAGGCTCCTTAAAAGGCTGATAATAATCAGCTGCTCAACCCTGTGGAGTTTCTACAGCCTGAGGCTCATTAAGAGACTAAATAACAGCCTCTGGGTGCTTTGAGCCTTTGCCTGATTTGCTTCTGGACCCAGGTCTTAGACAGGAAGACCTTGATGCACATCTTACTCCTGTCCAAACATACCCAGGCCCAACAGAGAAAACCAGAAGCTATGAAGTGTGGAAAACTTCAAAACTGGGTATTCAAGACCAGTCACAAACAGTGTCTGACATTGGCCTGCACCAGAGAACATCCAAAAGACTGGGAGTCCTAACAGATCTACCTACTACATAGAAATAAATTTAAAAAGACAGCCAAAATAAGGAGATGAAAAAAGCCCCAAATGAAGGAACAAAAGAATTCTCCAGTAGAAGATCTAAATGAAATGGAGATAAGCAATCTATCAGATAGAGAGTTTAGAATACTGATCATAAGGATGTTCAACAGCGTGAGAAAAGAAACAGAAACTATGAAGGAAATGGAGAACGACATAGTTAAAATAAAATAACATTGGAAGGAATGAACAGCAGATTAGGGGAAGCTGAGGATGGGATCAGAGAATTAGAAGACAGAGTAGGAAAAATCACTCAATCAGAGAACCAAAAAGAAAAAACAGTTGAAAAAACAGGAGGACAGCTTCAGAAAGCTGTGGGACAACATGAAATGTGACAATATTTGCATCATAAGCGTACAAGAAGACCTAAAAAATAAGCAAGAGTTAGAGAATCTGTTTGAAGAAATAAAGGCAGAAAACTTGCCTAACCTGCTCAAGGAAAAAGTCACACAAGTTCAGGAGGCACAGAGAGTTCCAACAAGAAGAACCCAAAGAGGCCCACACCCAGACACATCATAATTAAAATGCCAAATATCCAAGATAAAGAGAGAATCTTAAAAGCAGCAAGAGAAAAGTAAGCTGTTACTTACAAAAGAGCTCCCATAAGGCTGTCTGCTGGTTTCTCACCAGACACTCTTACAGGCCAGAAGTGAATGGCATGAAGCATTCAAAATAATGCAAATAAAGGATCTGAAACCATGAATACTCTATCCAGCAAGGCTATCATTAAAAATCCATGGTGAAATACAGAGCTTCCCAGACAAAAAAAACTTAAAGGAATTTATCACCACCAAACCAGCATTGCAAGAAATGTTAAAGGGACTGCTGTAGTAAGAAGATAAAATAGAGAGAATGAGAAACATAGGCATAAAGAAACAAAATGTCAGTTTATAAGTATCTATCAATAATAACCTTAAATATAAATGGATTAAATGCTCCAATCAAAAGACTTAGTGTAGCTGAATGGATAAATAAACAAGACCGAAATATATGCTGTCCACAAGAGACCCACCTCAGAACAAAAGACTCACACAGGCTGGGAGAAACAAAAGAAAACAAAACAAAAAACTTCTGGAGGACTTTAAAGGAGAGATCAACAGCAATAAAGCCATAGTAGGGGACTTTAACATCGCATTGACTTTACTGCATAGATCTTCCAGATAAAAAATCAAAAAGGAAGTAGTGACTCTAAATGGCACACTATATCAGAAAGTTTTAATTGACATTTACAGAATATTCCACTCCAAAGCTTCAAAGTAAGCATTCTACTCTAGTGCACATGGGACATTCTCAAAGATAGACCACATGTTAGGAAACAAAACAAGTCCAAGAAGATTAAAATCATATCAAGCATCTTCTTGGACATTTACACAATGGAATACTATGCAGCTATAAAAACAAGTGATCCCTTTCCCTTTGAGACAGCATGGTCAGACCTGGGGACTATTCTGCTAAGTAAAATAAGCCAGTCAGAGAAAGACAAGTGTCAAATGACCTTACTCATGTGGAATCTAATGAACAAATTAAACTGATGAGCAAAATAGATTCAGAGACATAGAAACATGGAACAGAGTGATGAATCTCAGAAGGCAGGGGTGAGTGGGTGGTTGGGTAGGGAGAAAGATTAACATAAGAATTCATAAGCATATATGCATAAGCATTGGACACAGACAATAAAGGAATGAAGGCCTGGGGGGAGGGGAACAGGGGAGAGGGGGTCAATGGGGGAAAAATGGGGACACATGTAATACTTTTAAAATTTTTTTATTTTATACCTTAAATGTACTCAAGTTCTTGCTTTGTTATTTATTAGACTTTGATCAAACCATCTTATATCACCATCACAATTACTTAATATATCCATTGCCCTGGAAACAGTAGAAATAATAATTATTTAGTGGTCAATTATCTATCTTGAATCTTTGGACAAGAGTGTAATTGCTTAACACTTTCACTAGAAGACAGGAAGAGGGAGGAAAATTTAATAAAATTTGAGTTCATTACCTTAATGTAATTGGGTATTTGAATGTCTAAAACTTCTCTTTTAAATAATTTAGTCCTTTTTTTTAAATTAATTTGTTTGTTTGTTTAAAACATTACAGATGTCCCTTTTTCTCCCCAATGACCCATTCCACCCTGTCCCATCCCCCTCCCCGGTCCTTCTCCCCACCATAAAACTTCTCTTTTGAAGAGCACCTACTTCACTGGGAAAATTTTAGTGTTTATTTTGTTATTTTGTTACATTCTTTTAATGCATCCAGGCTGAAGATTTTGCATAGTACAAAAATAAAACAGTGAGGTAGTGAAAAAAGCAATGGGCAAGTAATTAAGAGGGCCTGGCTCTGCATCTTGCTTCTGCCACTGATTTTCTGTGTGATCTTAAACAATTTACAGGGCCCATCTCATTTTCTCATTTTCATCTCTTATAGACAGCAGTAATAAGACCTTGCCTATCCACTAAGTTTCTTGTGATTAAATTACGTAATGAAGGAGAAAGCACTTAGAAAATGTTATAAAAGTATTCTTACTGTTAATTATAGATTTTGCATTGCTTATCTCAGATAGTTAACCTAAGCATGGAAAGGTTCTTTTATAAGAAATGTTCCTCCCTCAGAACAGATACTGGACTCTGCCTGACTACTCTTTATTTTAATAACTTTCTTAGAGATTAAAAAGCTGTATTCATAGAATATCATTTATTTTTGTGTACATCTTTTATTTTATTTTATTTATTTTATTTTTAAAGTTTCTTTATCTTTATTGTTGAAAATATTACATATGTCCCCTTTGTACCCCCTTGATTCCCTCCACCCCACATCCACCCCACCCTCAGGCCTTCCCTAGACCAATGTCTGTGTCCATGGGTTATGCTTATAAACATATAAGTTCTTTGAGTAATCTCTTCCCACCCACTCCTTAATAATAAAGAGAAATTTAAATAAATAAATAAATAAATAAATAAATAAATAAATAAATATTGATATCAATATGTTAATGTTCAGATAAGCATCTAATAGTAAGCTTTGATTTTAAGACCTACAGCAGGAAAACCCCAAACCCAATCAATATCTCCAAACTCAAGGTATGACAGGAATGTTCATCTTCAGTCTATCAAAGAGTTGATATTTCACATGTTTCAACTACTCAGTATTCTTTTTCCCACACTGATATATAATTGCTGAGTCAATCAAGGTAAAAACCGGTAATCTAGGATTATTGGGTGATGGTTCTGAATCCCTTTGTTCCCTCATCATAGTTTAGTTGTATCATTAAAGTACTGGTTAAAGAATTCTTTATGCTCAGCTCAGAGCCTGTAACTTTAAGAGCTGGGAAGCTTATCGAACTGAGATTAGTAAGTTGTGAACATACATTTTTTTTATGTCCCTTTTCCCAGCTCCTTTTATCTAATATACACAACTTCAGGAACACACTTTACTTGTTGAACTCTACTATGATATTTTTATTTATTTGGCCAAAGGGCAAAGATAATGGTTCTCTATTAAATTTAATATGAAAATTAAAAAGCTAACTCATCAAATCTCAACTCTTGTTAAGTGCTATATTCATAACACATTCAGAATGCACTTTGATTGAGTATACTTGAAACGCTAGGTGGCCAAGTCAAGATAAAGAAAGAAAAAGTGAGACTGAGATCATTGATAGGAAACATAACCAAGTTAAAAATTTTTCCTAGGACCAGTTTTATCTGAGGAGATAAAAGCCTTAGAAGCGCACTCCATGGAAAGCCTTTGTCACTGCAATTAGTCTCAAAATTGGAGTCCCAGAAGATGCAAAAACAAAGGAACAAATTCACATTTTCCCTCAACATTCTGTCTAGCATCTCTGAAACCAAACAGCAAATGGGTCCGGGCTGCCTATCACTACTTGAGCCAATTAAGCAGAGACAGGGTTGAATTGTATATGAGTGTTTTTATTTTCCAGCATTGCCTGCAGTATGGGAGAGCATCAAGTCATCTACAAAATATGCTCTAACCCCCTAGAATTCCTCACAAGCATGGTTTTCCAGAGCCCGCTGGCAGAGTCGAACGGTCCTGAGAGTGGGGGTGAGGATGGAGAAAAGACAGACAAAAAAGATGGGATCGGGAGGACAGCAGCTCGTGACGGCTGCAGCCCCCAGTTTATTTTCCAAGCTCAATTTATACCGGCGCTGTTGCTTTTGCTGAATAGCACCCTGCCCCGCATTCCTTCCCCTTGCCCAATACAAAGTAGTTCTCTCCAGGCTGCACAAACACACCTTCAGCGTAAACATCCTGCCTCCTGCAGGAGCTCAGACCTTGGTAACTATCTTTGTCTCAGCTTCTAATGGGAACTTGTTGGGAAGGATTGAGTCCTTGGCTCGGTATGTAGCTTGACTGTCCCTTAACCCTTCAGGCCAGGGCCAGCTTCCTAATAAGCCTTTCTAGAATTTAAGGCCGCAAACTAAATTAGTATCGCCTTGGTGCCTCAAGGTCTGGGTCAGGGAGCAGGAGAGCACTTCTGCAGCTCACCCAGGCAGCTCCTCTGTGCCTGGGGCCACAGCAGCTCACCCACATCTCCCTGGGAGCAGGAGAGCACATCTGCAGCTCACCCAGGCACTGTGCCTGGGGCCACAGCAGCTCACCCACATCTCCCAGGGAGCAGGGGAGCACATCTGCAGCTCACCCAGGCAGCTCCTCCATACCTGGGGCCACAACTGCTCCCCACAATGGTTATGCCACAACAACAAATAATCTATTGCTTGATTCTCCAGAATTGCCTCACAGACATGCCTCAGCTCTTTATCCCATGTATAGCCCTGGAAGTGGCATTCAGGGCTTTTACCCTGCTGCAAGCCAGCCAGGTCACTTCTACATTAAGTGAGACTACCATTACAAGCATAACAAAAATGGTTAAAGCAGTATATTCTGCAGGACTCTACAGGTGGAGATTGTCATTGCAGTCTGGTGCCATGGCCCTAGGAAGGTATCTTTTGGTTTGGGCCCTGTGATGCTTCTGGGGCATAATGATGGTCAGTTATCCTAAGGAACAAGGCCCTCCAGTGCTGTTGGCACTGACATATAAATAAACAGTTACCCCACATATCAGAAACCAACCAGCCAGCAGCTTAGTATGTCCATTACTATAAGGGAGGGTGAAATTATCAAAACAATTCACACTGTAGTTATTAGATACTGAGAGACAATAATTAGAACACCCAGTAAAAGTCAGACATTCGCTACAGGAAGTTATTGCATTAACCTTTAGAGAAAATATCCCTGCATTCTTTTCCTGGACAGTGGGTCCCAATGCATAAAGATCCCCATATGTGACTTCATTCCTAAAATGAACAGAATGAGAATAATTCTGTATATTAGCAATAGGTGTCACGACTTCTACTAGGCAAGATGGAAAGTTCTGTTCTACATAGGTTCCTCCTGAAAGGCAAAAGTCAGAGATATTAAGAACATTTTCTGCTAAACACACTCAAATATTTTCATTTCTTCTGAATGGAATTAGTTCTTAAGCCAGACCAGCAGTGGTCAAGAGTGTGATTATGACCTGGCTGGCATGGCTCAGTGGTTGAGTGTCAACCCATAAACTAGGAAGTCACAGTTCAATTACTGGTCAGGGCACATGCCTGGGTTGTGGCTTGATCCCCAGTGGGAGGCATGTAGGAAGCAGCCAATCAGTGACTCTCTCTCATCATTGATGTTTGTATCTCTTTCTCCCTCTCCCTTCCCCTCTCTGAAATCAATAGGAAAAGGGGGTTGCAATTATGAAAATGCTGCCTTCAAAAGACAACCTTGAGGTGTTCCTTGGATTCAGTCACCCATTCTTCCCCTTCTTGTGCCCTTTTCACTCTGGTGTGATGGATCCAGGGCTTTACCCCTGCCATCTTCAGAGCAGTTGGAGTGGTGAGAAGCACATCCCAGGGTCCCATCCATTTTTCCTCCAGTTGATCTTCTGGTGGTCTGGTTTTCCATGTTTTGAGTAGAACTCTGTGTTATGCTTGGAAGGGGTGTAGCAGACCTGTGACAGGCAATTCCTAGCATATGCCAAATCATTAATTACAGTCAGTGTTTGATTAAGATGCTGCATAAAATTCATAATTTTAACATCATAATCTCCATATACACCTCCTGTTCCTATAGCAGCCTTAAAGGGTTGTTCATATATTACTTTTTAGGGAATCAAACGAATCCAAGTTCAGGGAGCTACTCTAATCCTTAGTAGGGCAATTGACAACACCAAATCCCAATGAAGATAAGTCTCCTGACATAGTTTAGCTATAGTCTTCTTTAGGATGTGGTTAATTTTCTCAATCTTTTCTGAGGTATGTGGTTTCCAGGCTGTATATAGCTTCCAGGTTATGCTGAGGAACTTGCTGACCTTCTGAGTAATCTTAGAAACAAAAGCCAGTCCATTATCAATCTGTAAACCATTAGGGAGTCCAAATGAAGAGATTATGTTCTTTAAAGGGGCCTTGACTAGTTTGGACCCCCTCTCAGTTTGGGTGGGATATGCCTCTACCCAGCCTGAAAACGAATCAACAAAAACAAGTAAATATATCCAGCCCCTAAACTCTGGCTTTTGGGTGAAGTCAATCTACCAATCTTTGATAGGGATTTGGCCCTGGTACTGCTTCCCCTCCTTCCTCTGATCAGGATGTGTCTTAGAATTGTTCTGACATATGGGGCATTTGACTGTTACCTGACAGATCACCTGAGAAATTATGGGGCCTGTCAACCAGGGTTGGATATAGGCAGACATAGAGTCCCATCCATAGTGAGTTGCTTCATGAATGTGATTTAAAATGGGTCTTAACAGTGGCTCAGGAAGGAGGACAATTCCATGTTTATTTATTTTCCAGTCATTTTTGGTCTCTTTAAACTCCCATTTCTCTGCCTTTCCATGGTCTGAAAGGGAGTAATCTGGGTAAAACTGGGTCAGGTCTAAGACAGGTATTAACGGTTAAAAATGTACACCTTAGCTGCTTCCTTACCATTTGGTCAGCCATCTGGTTTCCTTTTGCTAGCTCTGTGTCTTCCTTTTGATGCTCAGGGCAATGAATTACAGCCACCTGGGTAGGGCTTAGGACAGCTTGTAATAAATTCAGAATTTCTGTTGCATGCTTGTTGTCCTTTTTGTTGGCAGTCAATTGCCCTCTCTCTTTCCATATGGCCCCATGTGCATATAAGACTAAGAAGGAATATTTGGAGCCCTTATCAATGTTTGCTCACTTTCCTTTTGGTAATTCTAATGCTCTGGTAAGAGCAATTAATTCAGCCTTCTATGCTGAAGTCCCTGGAGCAAACACCTTAGCCTTGATAGTTTCATCCAATGTGACTATCATGTACCCTGCTTTCCTCTTTCCCTATTCTACATAACTGCTCTCATCTACATATAAAGTCCAATAAGCTCCTTCCAATGGGTAGTCCTGAAGATCCAACCAGTTGGAATACACTTTGTCTATGACTTCAACACAATCATGAGACAGGGAAGTGCTGTCAGGTTCAGGAAGCAGTGTAGCTGTGTTAAGACTACTTACAGTTTTGAGGGTCACATTGGGATTGTCCAAGAGTACTGCCTGGTATCTTCCCATCCATCCTGCAGTCAGCCAGAGGTTTCCTTATTGTTCCAGTAGGCCCAGGACTTGATGAGGTGCTGAAATAATGATTACTTGACCAAGAGAGAATTTCTTTGCTTCTTGTATAAGCTCAGAGGTAGCTACCACTGTTTTTAGGTATGCTGGGCAACCCTGAACTGTATGGTCTAATTTCACAGACAAGTAGGCAATAGGCAGTGGGTGCACCACCACCCAGAGTCTGAGTGAGAACCCCAAGTCCAATTCCTTTCCTCTCGTGCACATTCAAATGGAAAGAGTTCTGCAGGTTTGGAAGACCCAAAGCAGGTGCTGTTGCCAGGCAGGCCTTTAAGGTCTCAAAGTCCTATTCACATTCCTTATCCCAGTCCAGGGGACTCTCCTCTGGCCTTTTTAGAGCCCCATACAGGGATCTTGCTATGAGTCTAGAGTTAAGGATCCAAATGTTGCAGTACTGAGCCATTCCCCAAAATCTCCTCAACTGCCTCTTGGTCTTCAGGTGCGGCATCTGAATAATCATGTCCTTATGGTCTCCTGTTAAACTCCTTTGGCCAGGCTCCAGGAGAAACCCCAGGAATTTGATGTCCTGCTTGCAAATCTGAGATTTTTGGGTGAGATCTTATAACCACAGCTTACTAGGTGATTGAGGATGTCAATAGTTTTTTCAAACAGTCATCACATGTGGGCCCTCTGATCAGGAGATCATCCACATATTGTAGCAGGACACCCTTCTGAAACTGTAGCTCTTCCAGGTCTTTGCTTAGTGTCTCCCCCAAAATGGTAGGGTAGTTCTTGAACCCCTGGGGAAGGACTGCCCAATAGTGCTGAGTCTTAACCAGAAAGGTGAAAAGTGGTTGCAAAGCTGGGTCAACCGGGACGTGCTTTCCCATACATCTCCTCTTTTCCCCAATTAAGAGGGTATTTAAGAGTGTCTTGCTTGGCAGGCATGGATCAACAGTTGAGAATTGACCTATGATTCAGGAGATTGAGGTTCGATTCCCAGTCACGGCACATAGCTGGGTTGCAGACTTGATCCCTAGTAGGGGGCACTCAGGAGGCAGTGACTGATTAATGACTCTCATTATTAATGTTTCTCTCTCTCTCCCTCTCCCTTCCTCTCTCTGAAATCAATAAAGGTATATTTAAAGAAAAAGAAAAAAAAGAGTGCCTATATATTGGTCTGGTTGGGGTTATGAGTGGCTAATATGGAAGCAATCAAATCTGTAATCTTAGCAGGACAATTCCAGTAGAAGAGATTGGAATTTTTCTGATTTAGCAAATCCAAGGTGGAGAACAGAGTATGGGTCCAATAATATCTTGCTTGGTGCCCATTCTGAGTGGCTCCCACTAATATACAGCAAAGAGGGAATTGCCCTGTTCTGGAAGTTGCTCTACCCCTCCAAATTTAGTTCCCTGCCTTGTTCTAGAAGAAGAGGGGATGACTGTCTCAGGATCATTTTCAGTGCCCAGCAGTCCAGGATAAGGAAGAAGCTCCTCAGCTTCTGGAGCACTTGGAGAATGTCTCCTAACTACAGACTGCAAGGCAACCTCTTCCTCTTCCTGTTCCTCCCTCTTCTTCTCCCCCTGCTTTTACCTTTTTGTATTATAGGTACAACAACCTTTCTCTGAACCATCAACTTAACCTCTTCCTTATTTTCTTTCGAGTCAGAATTATGCAAAGGCATAAAGGCTCAAACATACAGCACTTTCCCACATTTCCCCAACCTCTGACAAAACAATCCTAACTGCAATACTATATAATAGTTTAAAGACCCACTTAATGGCCACCTTTCCCCCAAATCTAGAGCATATATAGGCCAAGCAGTATTACAGTAAAACACCATTTTCCTTTTTATCATTGGTGGATAAGCATAACTAGTCCAATCCCCCAAGGTCTTTCCTAATGTAGTATCTTTTAAGATTGAACCACCAGCACCCATCTTTAAACAATTTAAGCAAGATTACAAAGTTACACAAAGCAAAACCACCTTAATATACAATATTTACAAGTATGTACAACAGACCTACAACTGTTTGTGACTTACTATGCACAGCCAGACAAAATACCACACAGAATGCCCTGTGCCATGCAGGGCCATGTCTTGAACCTAAGTTGATCAGGCTCAGGTGCTGAGATCAGGCAATGACACTGAGAGGCCACTTGCAACCAGGAGCTGATGAAGCACAGAGTGAGGAGCTAGCTTTAAAATAGGCAGCTGAGGGACATGGAATCAAGGAGGAACAAAGGGGAAGTAAGTTACATGACATCTGGCAGGCAGCTCAGGGCAGGTAACTTGCAAAAGAGGATGTTCTGCATCAGCACACCACAAGGGAAAACAGCAATATCCCACAGTTAACCTTGAAGGCTGGAAACAAAGGTGGGAGCATGGGGATTTGAAGTGACTGGATGTTTCCAGGGGCAGGATGCAGAGGTGGTGACAAAGGTTTAAAGTAATTGGATGTTGCCAGAGCAGAATCTTTCAAAATAGCCAATAGAACGACACACAGGTAGATATAACCCTTAGACAAAGAAACTCCCACAGCTATCCATTCGGGACCATTCTTGCTGCTCTGAAATCTTTTGTCTCTCCTTCAATAAAACTTTGCCTTTCCTTACCTCTTGAACCTTCCGTGAACTCATTTTCAACTGTATGAGACACGAACCCGGCTGACCAGAAAACTCTGTAACAGCAGTAGATGGGAGACAACAGATGATGGATGCCCTTATTTACAGTTACAGAACTCTATATTAAATTTAGATCTTAGGTGAGATGATGGGGATTGCTGAGGCTGAAGCTAGGGCTCAGAACAGGAAAATTCCTTGTAGTGCTGTGAATAAGAGTCCAAGCCTCAGCAAGCAGAATCCATGGTACTCACCCCAGAAGAGTCCGGTTTGTAGTCCCATCTGGGTCACCTGAAAATGAAACTGGACAATAAATAGGTCTGGGCTGCCTATCACTACTTAAGCCAATTAAGTAAAGACAAGGTTGACTCATATATGAGCATTTTTACTTTCCAATATTGCTGACAATATGGGAGAGCAGCAACTCCCACCCCATAAGCCAGCTGCTTATATTGGGTAGAAGGACAAAAGTTACATGGGGAAGTATAGGTAACAGGGAATGCAGGCTGGGGGTTGCAAAGGGCAGGTGCCTTGGGGTCTCCATTGTTTAGCAACAAGGTTGTTAATCTTTCCATGATGCTAGGCAGTTCTCAGATAAGAAGAATGGACGGAATTTCAAGGTTAACTCCCAGGTCCCGGGGCATACTACTCCCAACCAGGTCATAATGTGCATTGTTTAATCAGAATAAAACAATCATAGTTAACAGAGCATGATTAATATTTCTTGTAATTGTAGCTAGTCACTACTATTCTATTTCTGCCCCTAACATATCTACCTTAATCTCTCCCAAGGTGGGGAATTAAAAAGTGGGTTAGAAATAGGAATTTAGTATCATGGATGCTGCTATAACATAGACTTCTGAAGCAGTGTGCAGGCTCCAAAAATCCACACTTTCAGCAAAGGTTCTCATATTCAGTTTGCTCACATCCTATTATTTCAAATGGCACATGAGAAAGTTATTGACCAAGTTGTCCAGAAAACTTATAACACTAGTTAAATTAATGCAAACCATTACATGAATTTGGTGGCTGGTTATTTTGTTAGTGTAGCACTCACATTAGCAGACTCCAAACGACAATGGGTATTCCAAAATTTGATTTATATATTGTGGTTTTTGTTGTTGTTGCTATTATCAGAAGGAAATGCTTATTACAAAAAATTAAAATAATAATTCCCTTTCTAGGCCAACCAGCAAAAATTTTAGCAAGTTAAAAAGGAAATATTTTTATAATACTGGGAATTAAACTGAAGTATAGTGCCCCCATTTCAACCTTTACAATTGCTACTTTGAAGATAAGCAAGAGCAATAAAATTTGGTAAACAATGACTTCTTCCCCTTCTCCTGGCTCTTTGTAAACTTTGTAAAAGGTTTCCTGGGTAAAAATTCCAGGGAGTAAATTCCAGGAAATAGTTAACCAAGAAAGTTAATTAACGCTTATTTTAGCTTCTGTCTGCCGCTTCGCTAGTCCCCCACCCACCCTCTTAGCCAAACAATGTGGTTTTTGCCTTTATATTCTCCCTGCAAAGACTGTTCGGGGCTGTGAGTCTAGTTAGGGCATGAGCCCCTCACAGCCACCAGCATAATAAATCTCCAAACGATTAATTCAGTCTCTGTGAATTAATCTTGTGAAAACTGGGTATAACAAAACCAAGTAGAATATTAACTAGATTGAATTACCTCCAATATGATGCTTGAACATGTGTGGGTGCTAATTTTTATCCTTCAGTCATTGATTCATTCAGCTGACATTTATTGAGCACCTCCAATGCAAAGAACACACACCAAGGATTTCAGAAACAGAGGAGATCCTTGATGGTCTCATTCACTGATAAGGTAATAGACTGGTTGTAAGACTAAGGTGCAAATTCTCCTGAGTTCTAATCTTAATATACTTTGAATACAATTGCAGTCAGGTTTACATAAATACTACAAATCCTGGTGCTCTGAATCCTGCCACATGATACCAAGAACTCAGATCCTCTCTCTGGGAGTCTTAAGATGATATATCTTCTATTCATCCATCCCCCTATCTACATCTTCACTCCTGAAACTGGATCCAAATCATATGGCTATATTTTCTACTGTTTCCCCTGATTTCTTCTTCAAGTGTTTATGGACTATGTTGCCACCACTATCCTGTCTTGAAGAGCCAAGGCAAAAATGAGTTTCTATTCCCTCATTGTATGACAGGTACCAGGCCAGCTCCATGGAGGCATGAATAGTACAGACACATAGGGATGTACTTTCAAAAGGGCCTCTCTGTGCTTGGAATTTAGTGCTCTGTGTCCACCATCTTGAAATGTTTAGTAACTTTATCTTTAAACTTGTTTTAAAATGAAACCCAATGGCACAGTGAAGCATGCACCAGGACTTAGAGTTTGAGCCCTCACATGTCCCCACCCCCTGCCATCTCCCCAACTCCATGGGAAGAGTTCTGAGCAGCTACTACCACTATTTGATACCCTGGGTCCTGTTTTCACTTCACTCAGGAAGTCCTGTTTTGAAGTCCTCCTTACTTCACTTCCTGACCTCTGCCACCTTCCATTCAGGGCAGCAACATGGCCATATTCATGGGAAAAGCCTACATTCCTCTTGTTCACCTTCACTTATATTGGTGTCCTAGGCAAAGGTCCTGAGGAAGGTTAGAGTCACTTATCTGTACCCTGTGGTGTCTAGAGGAGACACATGGTGATGGTCATCCCATCCCTGGGTTGACAGTGCCACAGCATGTTTGATGGGACCAAGCCTCTCTTGTACACCTGATCTAGGTACAGACTGTGTATCAACTTAGAGTTTCCTTTGGGGGTCATCAGGTCAGTTGTGGGTGTGACTTCCCTGTCCCTACTGGGGTCCTGCATTTTTTATTTGCACTGGGACCCCAAATTACATAGCTGATCCTAATAGGTATGTAATACTACTGGATGACATACTGAACAGAAGGAGAATAACTTATTCTATTGTTCCCTTTAATAAGACAGAGCACAATGGAAGAGCAAGACTTTAACAATGCTAGAATAACAACATCAGAGGAGCTACTCCTTGGGATATTGCCTTCCTTGGCCTGAAGAAACCTCCATAATGCAGTAGTTGAGGCCGAAGAGATGGCTCACATGATTAGAAAATTGGTTGTAAAGCCCTAGCTGGTTTGGCTCAGTTGTTAGAGCATCGGTCTGTGAACTGAAGGGTCCCAAGTTCGATTCTGCCAAGGGCACATAGCTCAGTTGCAGGGTCTATCCCAGGCCCCTTTCATGGCACATGCAGAGGCAACCAATCAATGTGTCTCTTTCTCTCTCTCTCTCCACCCCCCCTTCTACTCTCTCTGAAAAAAGCAATGGAAAAAATATTCTCAGATGAGAATTAAAAAATAAAATAGAAATAAAAAAGAGAATTGGTTATAAAAAGGCATATGAAAACTAAATGACTTTATCAAGAATTATGAGAGCCTGATTTCTTAGTGCATGAGAAAATACAAATATAGAAATTGTAAAGCTAAGAATAAATCCTGAAGTGTTGGGTTGGAATTGTAAACTAAAGGTTTTTAATATATATATAGCTAGATGGGTACAGAAAAATATGTAAGTCTAACCGGGCATTTACATAGCATGTGTATATACATATTTATAGTTCTGCCTGCTGTCAAGTTTTGAAAGTTTTGCAGTCAACACCTAGCATCACAATGTTGGTTTCTAACTACTGTTCTCTTCTAAACAAAGCCAGTAATCTTTGGGAAAATGGGTTGTTCCAGAGCAAAAAAAATTATAAAGTGAAAGTAGAATTCTGAATAATAGCAAAAAGAAAAGAAGAAATAAAAAATTATTTGGACACGCCAATAGAGCAATGAATCATCCTGAAAGGCCTCTTACTCTCCAAATTCAGGACAATTTGAAAAGCAAAATAAATAATAATAATAATAATAATAATAATAAATTATAACCCATTGAGTAAAATAAAAATGTGTGAGTGTAGGCTGAGATAAATATATAAATGAATGTGAATAAGTCAATGAAAAAATTGTAAAAAGTTTTCTCTACATTACAGTAAAATGACAACCAATAAATGTAGAAAAATGATGAATTTAGAATATCACCTTTTGGCAACCACTACAGTAAATATTGATTCAGAAAAGAATAAACAATGATGTTTTTAAAAATGAATACAAATTTGATGAGATATGGAATATTTACCTGGTCTCAAAGTAGCTCTCATAAACTTTTAAAAAAAAATTTGATATATTTTAAAATTAAAATAATAAGCACATATTGACATAAACAATATTTTAATTAAAATATTTTTTCAGAAATTAGTGAGAAAAGCCTTAGCCAGTGTGACTCAGTTGGTTGGAGTGTTGTCCTGTACACCAAAAGGTGGCAGTTTTGATTCCAGATCAGGGACCATACCCAGGTTGTGGGTTTGATTCCTGGTCAGAGTGTTTGTAGGAGGCAACCAATTGATGCTTCTCTCTCACATTGATGTTTTTCTCTTTCTCCCTCTCTCTCTCTCTCTCTCCCCTTTCTCTCTCTAAAATCAATTAAAAAATTAGTGAGAAGAGTACCATTGCTTAATTTTTGGCAAATCACATTAATATTGGGATTAATAGAAGACAGATGGTTTCTCATATCTGCTTCTGCATTTACTCTGATATGATGTTGATTTTGGTTGAACTACATAAAGAATATTGCCTCAAACTGATATGTAGTTGAAAAGTATAAGGATATTTTAACAGCTTTCTCAGATAACAATGGTTATTCTTTGATGCTATAGCAAAATTTAACAAATATTAGGTTCTTAAATTTTATTTAAAAGACTTTTATGGGATAAAAAATTATATTATGTTAAGTTCCATTTGTTTATATTTTTAGGTTAATCGACTTTACTCTTTACAGTTTTATATTTATAAAAAATTTGAGCTCTTATATTCCCCTAATTTAAGCACATAGTTTCCCCTATTATTAAAATCTTGCATGATTGTGGTACGTCTATTAACAACTAATGTGCCAGTTTGATATATTATTAACTAAAGTCCATAGTTTACATTAAGATTTACTTTTTGTGTTGTAAAGTTCTATGGATTTTAATAAATGTATAATGACATGTATCCACCATTACAGTGTCAAACCAAGTAATTTTACTGCCCAAAACATCTATGCTTCACATATTTACCTCTCCCACCAACCCTACTCCCTAGGATCCCTGGAAACTATAGAACTTTTAATGTTTCTTTAGTTCCCTCTTTTTTTCAGAATGTTATATGAACAATCATATGGTAATTAGACTTTTAAGCCAATTTGCTTGCAAGGTTTCTCTATTTCTTTTCATGGCTTGATAGCTCATTTCTTTTATTAATCACTGAATAACATTTCATATTAGCACAGTTTGCTTATCCATTCGTGTATCAAAGGACATCTTGGTTGTGGCAAATTTTGGCAATTAGAAATAAAGTTGGTATAAATATATATGTACAGGTTTTTATGTGAACATAAGTTTTCAACTCAACGGGGTAAATATCTAGGAACTCAATTGCTGGATAGTTGACTAAAACTGTTTAGCTTTGTCAAAAATGGCCAAACTGTCTCCCAAGGTACATTTTGCATTGCCACCAGTAACAGAGTTTTTTTCTGTTGCTCCACATTCTCTACAGTATTTGGTATTGTCAGGTTTGTTTGTTTGTTTGTTTGTTTTAGTCATTTTAATAGTCATGTAGTTGTACCTCATTGCTGTTTTAATATGCAGTTCAGTTTCTTAATGAAAAATTATGTTCAACATCTTTTTAATTAATATATATTTTTTGACCCTCACCCACGAATATGTTTATTTATTTTAGGGAAGGAGAAAAAGAGACAGAGAAACATCAGTGTGAGAGGAAAACATCGATAAGTTGACTCCTGTACTTGCCCTGACTGGGAACTGAACCTACAACCTGAGTATGTGCCCTAACCTGGAATCAAACCCTCAGTGTATTTGATGCATGGGACAACACTCCCATCAACTGACCCCCCCCCCAGCTGGGGATGAACATCTTTTCATGTGGTTATTTGCCATCTGCATATCTTCTTTAATAAAATATTTGTTTAGATCTTTTGTCCTTTTTTTTTTTCCTCATCTGAAGATATTTTTTTCATTGCTTCAGAGAGAGTAGAAGGAGAAGAAAGAAAGACAGAAACATCGATGTGAAGAGACACTTTGATTGATTGCTTTCCCCATTTGCCCCAATCAGGGCCAGGGATGGAGCCTGCAACCTAAGTAAGTGCCCTTGACTGGAACCGAACCCAGGACCCTTCAGCCACAGGACAACACTCTAACCATTGAGACAAAATTGCTAAGGTTCTTTTGTTCATTTTTAATTGGGTTTTCTTTTATTTTCTTATTGTTAAGTTTTAAGAGTTCTTTGTATATTTTGGATACAAGCTTTTATTAGATATATGTTTTACAAATATTTTTTTCCAGTATATGACTTGTCTTTTCATTCTCTTAACAATGTCTTTTGCCTAGCAGAAAAGTTCTATTTAAAACAGTCCAATTTATCAAATTTTTCTTTCAAGGATTATCCTTTTGTTGCTGTATCTAAAAACTCATCATAAAACCCAGTTCATCTAAATTTTATCTTATGCTATTTTCCAGAAGTTTTATATTTTACATTGGGATCTTTGATCTATTTTGATTCTTTTTTTTTTCCTGTAAAAGATGTAAGACCTGTGTCTAGAGATTTGTTTTTCCCCTCCAGAATCACTTGTTGCAAAAACTAATCGTTCTCCACTGAATTGCCTTTGCTCCTTTCTCAAAATCAAATGACTATATTTCTGGCATTTCTGAAATCTACATTCTTTCACACTCACTTATATTTCTATTCTCTGGCCAATATCATGATCTCTTATTTACTGTCACATTATAGAAAATCTTGAAGTCAGATAGTTCTTAGTTCTTCTGCAGTATTGCATTACCTATGCTGAGTCTTTTACCATTCCAAGTAAACTTTGCAATTATTTTGTCAATATCCCAAAAATAACTTCCTGGAATGTTGATCACATTGAATCTATAGATATAGTGGGGAAGAATTGGCCTCTTGACAATACTGAGTCATTTTACCCATGAACATGAAATAAATATCTCGCTGTTTATGGCTTGATTGATTACTATCATCAGAATTTTATAGATTTCCACTCTTACATCTTGTATATATGGCATTAGATTTATACATAAGTATTTCATTATTTGGGGAATAACGTATTGTGTTTTAATTTTAAATATTTATTGCTGCTAGACAGGAAAGTTATTGAATTTTGTATATTACTCTGGTATTATACAACCTTGCTATGACTGTTTATCCATTTCAGGACTTTTAGTTGGTTATTTGGTATTTTCTACATAGGCAATTGTCAAAGTAAGAAACATTCAAACTTAAAAAGAATTTTTGTGAGTTTATTTGAACCAAACTGTCAACAATGGCAGGGAAACAAAATCTCAAAGCATTGAGATAATGTTCCAGAGAATGACAGTTTTGCACCTTATTTTATACATTACAATTTAAAGAGAAAATTAAGTGAGTTACATAAAATTCATTGGTGATAGATTATGGAGGCTGGAGAAAGCAAAGCAGGGAAACCCCTAGAATTGGATAAAAAGTAAAAAAATATAAAATTATGCATCTTTTACATAGATGGGTGCAGGATAGTTAATAGTCAACAATTAACATGACAAAGGTAACAATGAACAGAAAAATAAACTCAAAATGGATAAAAGACTTATATGTAAAACATGAAACCATAAAGATCCTAGAAGGAAACATAGGCAGCAAAATCTCAGACATCTCTCATAGCAACAAGTTTGTCAATACATCTCCTAAGGAAAGAGAAACAAAGGAGAATATAAACAAATGGGACTATATAAAAATAAAAAGCTTCTGCACAGCAAAAGAAGCGATCAACAAAACAAAAAGAGGGCCTACTGTATGGAAGAACATATTTGCCATTGACATCTGATAAAGGCTTAATATCCAAAATATATAAGGAACTCATATGACTTAACAAAAGGAAGGCAAATAATACAATTTAAAAATGGGTAAAGGACCTAAATAGACACTACTCCAAAGAGGATAGACAGATGGCCAAGAGACATATGAAAAAATGCTCAAAGTCACTAAGCATCAGGAGATGCAAAGTAAAATCACAATAAGGTATCATTTCACACCTGTCAGAATGGCTACCATCAATAAATCAACAAACAACAAGTGCCAGACAGGATTTGGAAAAAAGGGGACCCAAGGACACCACTGGTTGTAATGCAGATTGGTGCAGTCACTATGACTAAAAGTATGGAGGTTCCTCAAAAAATTAAAAATTGAACTGCCTTTTGACCCAGTGACCCCACTTCTAGGAATACATCCTAAGAAACCCAAAACCCCAATCACAAAGAACTTATGCACCCCTATGTTCATAGCAGCACATTGTACAATAGCTAAGATCTGGGAACAGCCCAAGTGCCATCAGTAGGTGAATGGATAAAAAAAGCTGTGGTACATTTACACCATGGAATATTATGCAACTGTAAAAAAGAAGGATCTCTTACCATTTGGGACAGCATAGATGAAACTGGAGAGTATTAAGCTAAGCTAAATAAGCCAGTCAGAGAAAGACAAGTACCACATGATCTCACTCATATGTGGAATATAATAAACAAAATAAATGGATGAATAAAATAGATCCAGAGACATAGAAGCATGGAACAAGCTGAGAGATCTCAGGGGGAAGGTGGGGGTGGAAGAGTGGGTAGGGAGAGATTAATAAAAGAACTTATGTGCTTCTATGCATAACCTATGGACACAGACATTGGTATGCGGAAGGCCTGGGAGTGGGGTGGATGCAGGGTGGAGGAGATCAATGGGAGAAAAAAAGGAACATCTGTAATACTTTCAAAAATAGAGATAAATTTAAAAAAATAACAATGAGAGGACTTGTAGTCTCTGCTCTGGTGTGTTGGTTGTGCCCTGAGGGGTCTGGAAAAAATGGAAGTTACCCTGACATTCTAAAGATATGTTATTGTAGATGCAAAAAAAACAATAAACAGGCTTAGTTAAGGTAAAGATTGACTTTTGTCAGGAAAAATCGTAGTCTAGAATATGACTACCAGCCATAAACTGCTTTTAATTAAAAAGTTTTAATTTTAGACCCTCTTTTATGGTTACTTTAGGTCTCCGAGTTTTCAAGGCCACCATGTAGGCCTTTCCTGACCTTATCCAGTTAGAAAGTGACCCCTTTTTGTCCACACATTCATGTCATCTGAAAACAAAAATAATTTTATTTTGTTTTTTCCAATATGTATGCCTTTCCTCTTTTCTTTTTTCTCTCTTCTCTTCTCTTCGCTTTGCTTCTCTTTTCTTTTCTTTTTGTTGTACTCGACTTTTGCAAAACTAATTCACACCGAAACCAAATTGACCATTTGGATATTTATTAGCTGGTGACTGTGAGGGGGCTCATGCACTTAACAGACTTGCAGCCCCAAACAGCCTCAACAGATCAAATATAAAGGCAAAACCTATGTCCTGGTTGGCATGGAGAGGGGCAGGAACCTAGCAAAGCAATGTGCAGAAGCCAAAGTAAGCACTGTTTAACCATTACGGTTGGCTATTTCCTGGCACTAGCTTATAACTTTTTGTTCAGTGTTATAGAACTGGGTTGGCAGTTAGATTAAAAATGAGGGTTACGTGCTTCATTTCCTACTCCTGTTTGTAAACTATGATGAGAATTAAATCTTTTTTATTCTTCTTCAGAGGGTAAAGAATTATACTCATTTCTAAGAACCATAAATTTTACAGAGTTGATTCTATCTCTAATGAAAGAGGTCAAGTGGTTAAGGAGGCAGGGACCTATGATAAGGGTGAGTATGAAGAGGAGTAGGGGTCCAGTTATTGCAGATAAGAGAGTTGTGAGCCAAGGGGACCAGCTAAATATATGGTGGTACCAAGACTACGAGCTCTCGAGCTGCCTTCTGCATTCCTCAATATTTTTCCATACAAGGGATAGAGATTCCTGGATAATACCAGTATTATTTGCATAGAAGCAACAGGTTTCCCCTAAGGCAGCACAGAGGCCACCTTGCTGTAGGAAGAGAAGGTCTAGCCCCTGTGATTTTTGGAGGACTACTTCTGCCAGGGAATCTACCTGTTCATTAAGGGCAGATATTGAGGCCTTTAGGTGGCTAAGATCTATATTAACCTGTTCAGTGAGTTTGCGGATTTGGAGATCAGAGGTGACTAGGGCAGTGGAACTTATAGCTGCGGATCCAGCTATGCCGAGTCCAGCTAAAACAGGGAGGAGGAGGGGGGTTGCTCATTTCCAATGAGTTAAACCTTCAGGGGGAAAAATAAGGGTGTCTTCTTCCAACCCACTATAGATAGAGACCTGTGGTGGGACATATATAAGGAGACGGAAAACAGGATTACGGGGGTCTTATAGTTCCTCAGAACTGAGACAGCAAGTTAGGCCCATGGTGTAAACCATGTATTGTTTGGGGTTGGAAAATACTGTACAGAGGAGGGGAAAGAGGAGTTAAAATATAAAGTCATGTTACAGAAGTCTGAGTACGGGTTGGGGGTACTGGAACTGTTTTTAGTGCAGAGGCATAATCCTGGGCCTTGCATATCTCCTAGTGTGAGGTGGTGGGATCCTTGATGGCAATTGGACTGGTCTGAGGTCGGGGTAAGGGTAAAAGATACTCCGATGCCTGAGTAGTACAGAAGTTCAGAGGCCAGGCATAGCCAACAGTCGGACGCTAGGTCAGGGTGGGTTGAATTGATTAGGTGGTGTATGGCAGTTAAGAGGGAGAGTAGGGGTGCTTCAGTGGGTGCTGAGTTAGTGACTTTAGGTGGCTTCCCTAAGGAGGTAGAGGTAGAAGGTTTGGGTGGCACTATAAGAATGGGGAGCTTTAGCTCAGCTATGGGTCCTGTGGGTCGCTTTGACCGAGGGTTTGGTCTCTCCTGAATCATAAGGAGAGTCCCAATATCATAACCATATAGATAGAGTCCGATTCCCCAAGTTTGGCCTGTGAGCCACGATGAGTGTTCCCTATTCTGGGGTTGGAGAACAAGTGGGTTACATTGCCCTACTGTGGAGGTAGTGGGCCTTGCTGTTCTCCAGATTTTAAGGAGAGGGTCTCCATCCCTTCCCCAGGTGGCGAGGGTCTCACAACCCTATCTGGGGAAGAAATAATGTGAGGCATAGAAACATTAGGGATTGGCAGGGGCTGTTCCTGGGCATAAGTAAAAACCAGTGGACTGTAGACTACACTCTGGATTGGTACTCCTGCACCCTGGGAAACAGGGAGGTGGTTTTTTTTGTAGGCTATCCTTAAAAAGGGAGCATAAGTTGACCTTGATAGTGTACCCATTTAAATTCCAACTGTACCCTGGGTCTGTGTAGTTTGCTAGATCTGCCCCTGAGATTCGGTTTCACACTGCTCAACAGTAGGATGCCCCAGGGACAGATATGGGTGACCAGACAAGCTATATAAGAGGGAGAAGTATTATGAAGGGGATCCCCTTTAGTCTTATCTTGAGTGGGTCATTCATCAGCTGAGACCTCCATCTGGAATCTATTGCTTTCAAGCAGGAATGATGGATCCAGGTGGAGAGATGGTTGACCTTAGCTGCTGATGACATGGTTAAGATGGCAAGGTAGGGCTCTTTCCAGGTGGGTTGTAGCCCATCTTTTAGATGAGTTTTAACCCATACTGAGTCCTTAGGTTGGAACGAGTGTACAAGTTTCGAAGAAGGCAGAGGGAGGGCCTGGTGAACTTGACGATGTACTTTAGTCTGCGTATCCTGTAGGGTTTGGAGAAACCTAAGTAGAGAGGTGTTATGGATTTCTGCTAATGGCTCTGCCTGTAGTAGAGGGAGAAGATGGGGCAGTTTCCCAAACATAATTTTGAAGGGGGTGAAGCCCACTTTGTAGGGAGTACATCTGACTCATAGGAGAGCTAGGGATAAAAGATTGGTCCAATTTTCACTGGTTTCTACAATAACCTTATTAGGGTCTCCTTCAGAGTCCTATTCATGAGTTCAACCTGCCCTGAGCTCTGAGATTGGTAAGAGCAGTGGAGTTTCCAATTAATGTGTAAGGTCTTTGTTATGAGTTGGGATATTTGGGCCATGAAGGCCAGTCCATTGTCTGACCTGAGGGAAAAGGGTAAACCAAATGTAGAAATTATTTCGGATAAGAGTTTCCGGACTACTGTGAGGGTGGTTTTATTTTGGGTGGGGAAAGCCTCAACCCAGCCCAAAAAGGTATCTACGAGTACTAGGAGGTACTTATTCCTGGCTGACAGGGGTTTGACTTAGGTGAAGTCAAGCTCCCAGTGTTCTCCTGGTGTGGATCTTCATGCCCGTATTCCTAACTGGTGAAGCTTTTCTTGTCTAGCATTGACTTAACTGCAGGCTAAGCACATAGAAGTGGTAGACTCAATTATGAACTTCTGGTTAGTAAAGAAATATCTATCTCTGAGGAGCTCTGATAACTTGGACTGCCCTAGGTGAGAGCTCTGGTGTAATTGGGATACAAGTGTTGTTCCTAGAGTTTCTGATAGAAATACCTGGCTTGACGGTAAGTGACACTATCCTTTTCTATCTTTAGTTGCCCACTTAGTTGTAGCTAATTTTACTTCCTCTGGAGAATAATGGGGAGATTCCGGTAGGAATGGGTCTGGCAAGGTTAGAAGGATGTCTAGTGACTGGGTGGGGAGTTTTGCAGCTTCTTTTGCTGCCAGGTCAGCAGCTCTATTTCCCCTTGCTTCTTTGGGTTGTCCTTGCTGATGCCCCTGGCAGTGTATTAAGGCTAATCTTTTAGGGAGCCATATAGCTTCTAGGAGGACTAGAATTTCAGCCTTGTTTTTAATTTTCTTTCCCCCTGAAGTTAATAGTCCTCTTTCCTTGTAAATATTAGCATGGATGTGGGCTATAGCAAAGGCATACCCACTGTCTGTGTATATATTGACAGTTTTGTCCTTTGCCCACCTGAGTGCCTGCATTAGGGCAATTGATTTGGCTTTTTGGGCCGAGGTGCTATGAGGTAGGGCCTGGGCCCAGATGGTTTCTTCCTGTGTGACTACAGAGGCCCCGGCATACCAAATTCCCTTTTCTATAAAACTGCTTCCATCTGTATACAATTCTATGTCAGGATGGGTGAATAGTATATCTGTAAGATCTGACCTGGCTGGCTGAGTCAGATCTAGGAGCTCCTCGCAGTTATGTATCAGGAGTGCTGGATCATCATCAGGCATCAGGGTCTCTGGGTTCAGGGCCTGCGTCTTACTAAAGGTGATGCTTGGCCGATCAAGGAGGAGAGTCTGGTACTGGGTTACCCGCGAGTTGGATAACCATTTTTCGGGGTTTCCTCTTAGAAGAGTTTCAACTGCATATGGGGCAGTAAGGGTGAGTTGTTGTCCAAGAGTCAGTTTATCAGCCTCCTTAACTAGAATAGCTGTAACCGCTATTGCCCTTAAACAAACCATCCATCCTGATGCTACAGGATTGAGTCTCTTTGACAAGTAAGCAATAGGCCTTCTCCATGGTCCTAGAGTTTGTGTTAGGACCGCTTTAGCAATTCCTTTTGACTCATGAATGAACAAGTGGAATGGCTTCGATAAATCTGGTAGGGCTAAGGCCAGTGCTGATACAAGGGTCTGCTTTAGGTTTTTGAAAGCCTTTTGTTCAGTCTCAGTCTAGTCTAGGGGCTTTCCCTCTCCAGTTAGGGTATAAAAGGGTTTTGCTAACCCTGCAAACCCAGGAATCCAGAGTCAGCAATATCCAACAGCTCCTAAGAATTCCTGTACCTGTTGTTTGGTGGTAGGGGTAGGAATTCGGAGGATGGCTTGCTTTCAGCTGTCCAAAAGAGTTTGCTTACCCCATTAGCCAGAGGGGCTTCCCTTAAGGGGAGGACAGTGCTGGAGGAAGAAGGTGCCTCCCGCATGGCCCTTAATGTGGAGCTACAGGTCTGGGGAGGCAAAAAAGGTGATGGTGGTGCAGAGGGGTCAGTTGAGGAGGAAGGTAGAGGCTGGAGGGAGGGGTGCTGCAGGTTATAGGATGGAGGGTCTTTTGGCTCAGGGTTTTGGAGAATAAGGGGAGACTTTTCTTTCTTTAATTTTGTCTTTTGAAAAGGAGTTTGTGTGACTAGAATTTTAATACCCATGTCCTTGGCACACTTTCTGAACCAAGGAGGTGGGTTCTGGGTTAGATATAACCATATGTCAATATACAGAAACTGTTCTGGTGGCCTGGGTGACCTGTCACGACATTTCAAACTTGTTTTGTCATTGTAGGGTCAAAGGAGCCAATGTAAGGCCACTCTACTCCAAAGGTTGGCCATTCCAACTCACAGAGTGTTTTGAGAACACCTTTTGAGAGGGGCTCCCCATTTCCTCCAATGCCAAATCTGGCTTCCTCCCAATGATTTAACATGCATTGGAGAGGAGTGTGAGTCTTTGAGCCCCTTCCACCCATGTCAAAACTGAGTGAAACAGTTAGTGCGGCTAAGGGAAAGAGAATGAGAAGGATTCTTGATGTCATCCAGAAGGAGGCAAAGGCCGAGTCTCGTCATCCTGTGAATGGGAGAACAGATTAGGAGGGAGGGAGTGTAAGACAAAGGATTAGAAGGAAGGTAAAGAATTGAGTCTCAAACTGAGAGTAGAAACAGAGGCTGCCCTGGAATACTAAGTCCATGATCCAGGAGAAGATAGGTTCAACAGAGAGTGAAGTAGGACTAAACCAAAAAATATCCTCTAATATATCTGAGACAAAGGACACAAAACAAAACAGAATATCCTGAAATGGGAAATGATACATTCAGACCAAGTATAGTAATGGGGCCAGAATAAATTTTATCCCTTCCATGTGTTTCTGTGCTCGGTGTCGGAGACAGACAAAGAAGAAGGGGGGTCCGTGAAGGGACCTTTTCAGATGCCCGTCCATCCGCCGCCTCATGGTGACTTAGTTCATCCTTGACTAAGGTGCACCTGTATAAGCCCCAGGCCTGGTCAGCTAAAGCTGAGTCACCGATATGTCACAGCCCACTCAAATCCCATAGTGAAAGCCGTGGGACTACAGACACATTCACACGACACTCATTCAGAGATTATGACATTCCCACCCTGACAAAACCTGACTGGGCTCTCGATAGGTCTGGGGGAAGTGATCAGTCTCCCCTTTGAACATATTTTCAGAACCAGGTAAATTCCTCTGTCTGCGTCCCAACTCAAGGAGGGATCCTGCACAACTGGACCGGCCAGGCCTGGCCCAATTGGTGAGAACTCAGAGACTAGTCTAGCCAGGAAATAATTTAAAATTATTTCTTACCTCTGGATGTGTCCTGAGGGACTCCAAAAGGATAGATGGCCATCGAGCATCAGCTCTCGACCCACAGGGGAGAAGTCTTCATCTTGGGGCCCTGGCACTTCTTCAAGGGGTATCTCCCCTGCAACGGGAAGTTCCCTGGGGGAGGGGGGACAGTTGCAGAGGCCCAGCAGCCTGGAGAAATTTAGAATTAGATCTTGTACCCGACTTTCACGAGACTAATTCACATCGAGATCAAATTGACCGTTTGGGGATTTATTTAGCTGGCGACCATGAGAGGGCTCATGCCCTTAACAGACTCACAGCCCTGAGCAGTCTCAACAGATCAAATATAAAGGCAAAGACTATATCCTGGTTGGCATGGAGAGGGGTGGGAACCTAGCGAAGCAATGTACAGAAGCCAAAGTAAGCATTGTTTAACTGTAACGGTTGGCTATTTCCTGGCACTAGCTTGTAACTTTTGTTCAGTGTTATAGAACAGGGTTGGCAGTTAGATTAAAAATGAGGGTTACATGCTTCATGATTAAAAATGAGGGTGACATGCTTAGTTTTCTCCCTTCCCTTCCCTTCCCTTCCCTTCCCTTCCCTTCCCTTCCCTTCCCTTCCCTTCCCTTCCCTTCCCTTCCCTTCCCTTCCCTTCCCTTCCCTTCCCTTCCCTTCCCTTCCCTTCCCTTCCCTTCCCTTCCTTCTTCTCTTCTTCTCCTCTTCTCTTTTCTTCTTTCTTTTATTTTATCACATTAGTAGGACTTCCACTATTATGTCATTAATGTAAGAAATCCTTCAAGCCTGTGAAGAATTTTTGAGAGTTTATTTGAGCCAAGCTGTCAACTGTTCTGGGGTGACCCATGACAGATGACCACCAGAGTTTGTGTTTGGATTTTTGGAGCCTTTATTAGCTGTCCAGTGGCTACAGTTGCAGTGTCTCACCCATGTAAGAGCTGAACTGTGGCCCTGACCCTCAGTTATTCCCTCATTTTATACTCAGTAACTACAAAGGCACTGTGGTAAAGGGTTTCCAAGAATTTGTTAGGTTTTCCGCTTTTGTTACAGGAAACAAGGGGGGACCTTTAGCAACATGAAAGGGATGATTTAAACACAATGTTTTACAATGAGTAATGGTGTTATGCTTGGCCAGAGCGTGACTGGTTTGTTTTTTCTATAGGAACTCATGGGAAGTGGTAATTATTGGGCTATCTTGTTGGGCCTTGTCCTGTACAATGGGGATCTTGTTCTGCCTTTACTGTTAGTTCATTAGGTATATTCTTCTGGCCATGGTGGCCAGAACATTCCCCACTGGTCTTTTTGGGGGATCAAATCCTTGAATCCTCTTCTTCTGAGCCTACAATGGGCTGGTACTGGGTATGGAGAACCATGAATTTTACTGCCTTAATCCTTTCCTGCACAAAATTGAGTAGGCATCTAGTGATTTTTTGATTTTTTGGCAGTGCCCTCCTTGCAATGAAGACTGGGATAAAGGTTTGTGGGAACAGACCAGCACCCCATTTGTCTGGGGCACAGCCAACTACTGTGGCAAGAACAGCCCTGCAAGCAACATATGTTATAGAACATAAGAGTAACCTAGCTTCAGGCATGCACGTTCCCAAGTCTCTGCCGTATGTTCTGCCATGGAAAAACAATGGAAATGCACAGTAACTGGATATCTCATCAAATGAGTGAACCTAGAAGACTCTTGCTTCTTCCTGCTACCAGTGGGTTCTTCATTTGGGCTACCAGTGGCCCAAAAATCAAGAATAATATAAGGAGTACTAAAGGACCAGCGACTGCCAAAAGGAAAGTAGTTAACCATGAGGACCAGTTGAACAAATTCTCAAACCAGTTTTCTCCGTCCCTACACCTTTCCTCCTGATCTAGGAGTCACGTCCTTAGCTGGCTTAAACTCTACTTTATGACACCAGAGTGACTGGTGTAGAAACAGCAGGTCTCACCCAGCGCTAGACAGAGCCCTCTCTGTTTGAGGAATAGGCGATCCAGACCCCTTCTATTCTGTAACTCAACTTCTGCTAGCGAGCCTACAGACTCCTCAAGTTGAGTTACTGACCTTTCTAGGGTGGCAAGGTCTTGGTCAATCTGACATCCTAGCTCACAGTAGTTTTGTTGTCCAGTTACTAGTGTAGCTGTACCTACCGCTGTAGATCTAGCTAGGCCAAGAAACATGGGAGTACCGGCACAAGGATAGGGGCTCTCTTAATCCTCCTTGGCTCTAATCTAAGGTGCTTCAGCCCTCCCTCTCCAGAGTAATAATACACCTGAGGTAAAATATGGGTTAGGATGCATATGCCAAGATGGTATATAGACTGTAGGGCAGGAGGGAAAACACAGGGGGTCAAACCATTACTACATGCCCACCAAGTACCTTCTGGGGCAACTAGGTAAACAAGGGTCCTGTCACCATCAGTAAAGTTAACAGGAAAGGTAATGGTCTGGGCACAGGACTGGGCATAGGGCAAAGAATGAAGGGGGAAATTCTCCGCATATATACAAGTCCCTGCTCCTTGGAGGTCCTCTAAGGTAAGTTGAGGCTTATATCCCCAGGTACACAACCCTGGGGGTAGAGTGCTCATTACAGAGTAGTTACAAATTTGTGAGCTCTCCTGTCCTATGGAGATATTAGCCCCAATGCCAATATAGTAGGGAGGTACAGGGTTTAGACATAACCAACAATCCCGGGTATATATTTGGGGAAGTCTTATTAAAAAACATAAACATAGCCTCTAGAGTCCTCATGAGTTGACTGTGTGGGAGCTCCAGTGGCAGCAGTGGGATGTCCTCTGGAGTTCTCGGTGACACATCCCTTCTGGCATTGGGGGTCACTGTGTGATTCCTTAGTCCTGGTGTAGAGGCATTCCCTGGAGATGGTGAGGTCGTGGGTCTCCTAGGTTCCTCTGGTTGGAGGACAGGTCGTAGGGGACCAGTGAGGTTAAGGACCCTAGGCACTGTCCACCGCTGGATGGTGAATGGGACCCCTGGATCCTGTCTGGACACATAGAAGAGTAGCCCCCAAGTCTTACCTCCTTTCCAGTAACTTTCTCTTCAGTTCAGGGGGGTCAGAATGATTGGATTACAGTCCCCCTGAGTACAGTTGACATTTGGGGCTCCTCCCCAGATTTACGCTGACTAGACGGAGGGTTGGGTCTATGGTTTTCCATGGGGCTAGGGTCTCACAGACCCAGGCAGCACAATAAAAATCTTCCTCTCCACCACATCCAAGGGGGCCTTCCCTAGGACATATGTAATGCTGAGTGTGCCGTAGCTGTGCCTTGAACCCCTGAGTCCCACACCCATAAGTTCAAGCCCCAGTCTGCCAGGCATGACCCCCAGAGGTGTATCCTGTCAGTTCGGTTCTTGTCCGGGCAGTTCCCCAGTTTTCTCCAACCAACTTATGAAGGTCTGAGGTCAGTGTCGGAGCCCCAGCAGTAGTAACCTTAGCAACTGAGGCCCCATCAAGGGTGCGGGTTACCTCCCATTCATAGACTGGGGCATAATGGGGACTTCAGGGGCTCCCAGTAACTTGGGTGTATATAAGGGCTACTAGACATTTTAGGAAGAGGGGGGTCCCGAACTAATCTGACCTTTAGGGGATCCTGAGTAAGTTTTATGGTCCATTTTCCCTCAGGCTCGTTAGCCTTTTTAATCTGAGCTCGGTGGATCCAGTGCTTCTTTCCGTCTACCTTGATGGTAATCGGTGTGCTCAGGATAACCTGGAAGGGACCCTCCCACCTGGGCTCTAACGACCCGGGTTCATGCCTCTTTACCCAGACCAGGTATCCAGGGGAGCAGGCAGATACGGGGCTTGTGTTCAAAGGGAGGCCCTCTTGGTGTATGCCTTGAACGATGCGCCTCGTGGCTGCAAAGCTAATCTGGAGTGCCTGTAGGGATCTGAGGAGATGTTGGTTAGAGAACTTTGTCATTTACTCTTCCTTCAACCAAGGAAGGAGTGGCAGCAGCCGGCCGAACATAGTCTCAAAAGGAGTTAGCCCCTTAACATATGGACACCGAGCCCTGAGAAGGGCAAGGAGGAGGAGATTCACCCAGTTTTCGCCAGTCTCTAACTTTAGTTTAGCCAGTGTTTCCTTTAGAGTCTGATTCATCCTTTCTACCTGCACTGACCTTTGTGATCTGTAAACACAATGTAATTTCCACTTAATCCCAAGAGCCTTTGCTAACAATTGGGTAATCTTGGTGATGAACATCGGGCCATTGTCGGACCCTGTGTACAACAGTAGGCCAAAGCGGGGGAGAATTTCAGAGAGGAGTTTCCTAGTTACTATTTGTGCCATTTCAGTTTTGGTCGGATATGCTTCTGGCCAGCCCGAGAAGGTGTCTACAAATACTAAGAGGTAACGGTAGCCCCTATCCCTCCAGGGATCTCTGTGAAATCTAGTTCCCAGTGTTCTCCCGGTTTGGTACCCTGAAACTGGATCCCAGGAGGGGCCGACACTGGGGCCCCTGGATTTATTTGAGCACAAGTCTGGCAGTGTCTGGCGATGTCTTTGGCCATCTTTTTGTAGTCCCAGAATGTAGTATTCTCTCCCTAAGAGCTCTACCATCTTTGTTCCTCCTAGATGGGTGCTCCGATGGGTTTGCTGGAGTATAGTTCGCCCAACAGCTGCTGGAACTAGCAGTCTCCCATGTGGCAGTTGTAGCCACCCTCCTTCCATCCTCCTCGTGTCAAGCTGGGTGGCTACTTTCTGCTCTTCCGGGGAATATGTGGGGCCTGACTCCAAAGTTTGTGCTGGCACAGTCACCAAAATTTCTAGAGACCCCACTGGTCTTTTTGCCACCTCAGGCCCTCTGGTCCATGAACCGGTTACCCCTCGTGGTGGGGGAGTCGTCTTTCTGGTGTCCTCTGCAGTGCATTACAGCTACTTCCGTGGGGCCCCAAATGGCTGACAAGAGGCTTAGGATTTCTGGGCCATTCTTTATATTCTTCCCCTCTGAGGTTAAAAGTCCTCTTTCCTTATAGAGAGCTCCATGGATGTGAACAGTGGCAAAAGCATACCTGCTGTCTGTGTAAATGTTAACCATCTTGTTTCTTCCCCACCTCAGGGCCTGGGTGAGGGCTATAAGTTCAGCCTTCTGTGCTGACATCCCCCAGGCAAGTTCCTGAGCCCAGAGTACCTCCTTCTGGGTGACCAATGCTGCCCCTGCATACTGGACACCTTGTTCAATGAAACTGCTACCATCCATAAACAGAGTTTCATCTGGGCTGGCAAGGGGCTGGTCAGTCAGATATGCCTGCAGCAAAGTCAGGGCTGTCAAGGTTTTCTCACAATCATGCAACAGCTCCATTCCCCCAGTCACGTTCTCAGAAAGGAGAGGGGCAGGGTTTAGGGCCACCGTCCTCAGAAAAGTCACTCTAGGGGGGTCTAACAGTTAGTTGCACTTGGTACTGGGTAATGCACGCGTTGGACATCCAGTGCTCCAGGGGGCTGTGTAGCAGGCTCTCAATGTTATGGGGAGCTATTACTTGGAGAAGTTTTTTTCTGAAAGTCAACTTGGAAACCTCCTTGACTAAGATCACGGTGGTGGCGATGGCCTTCAGGCAGCCAGGCCACCCTGCCGCTAGTGGGTCTAGCTTTTGGACAAATAGGCTACTGTCCTCTTCCAGGGTCCCCAAGTTTGAGTTAAGAACCCTTTTGCTACTCCTTTGGTTTCTGCCACATGTAGTTAAAATAGTTTATCTAGATCAGGCAGAGCCAGGGCAGGGGAGCTTGTGAGAGCTCGCTTGAGAGTCTGGAAAGCCTCTTCCTCAACCTCTGTCCAAATTAAGTCAGACCCTGGGCCTCCTGTAGCTGCATAAAGAGGTTTGGCAATCCCAGCAAACCCCAATATCCAGAGCCTGCAGTACCCTACTGCACCAAGGAACTCTCTCACTTGCCTCTTTGTCTTGGGGGTAGGTATGGACAGGATGGCCTGGATCCTTTCAGCTGAGAGAGTCCATTTTCCTTCCTTTATTCGATACCCTAGGTATGTTACCTCAGTGGAGCAAAGCTGGGCCTTTTTCTCAGAGACCCGATATTCCAGCTGGTCTAGGGTCATGAGCAGGTCTTGTGTCGCTTGTTTATAACCCCTGTCGGTCCTTTGTGGTGAGTAGGAGGTCATCAACATACTGGAATAGGGTAACCGCAGGGTGTTGGAGCCAGAATTCCCTAAGATCCTGATTTAGGGCCTCGTCAAACAGAGTAGGGGAGTTCTTAAACCCCTGGGGTAACTGAGTCCATATCAGCTGTCCTGATTCCCCTTTCTCTGGGCCTGTCCACTCAAAGGCAAAAATTGGTTGGCTCTGGGCCACCAGGGGAAGGGAGAAGAACACGTCTTTTAAGTCTAAGATGTGTAGTAGCAGAGCTCAGGTCCAAGTCAACTCAGTAGAGTATAAGGGTTAAGGACTGTTGGATGTATCATTTCTACTCTTTTGTTTACTTCTCTTAAGTCCTGGACTGGCCTGAAGTCCTTGGTTCTGAACAGGGAGAAGGGGGGTATTCCAAGCCGATTGGCAGGGGACTAGAATTCCTGCCTCCTGGAGTCTCTGGGTGTGCTTGGCAATCCCAACCTTTGCCTTTTGACTCATCGGGTATTGTCTGATGCGGACAGGGACTGCCACACTAGTTAGTTGGACGATCATGGGAGGCCTGTGGGCTGCTAGCCCAGGAGGGTTCCCTTCCACCCATGCTCCCGGGATCTCCTGCCTCAACTGCTGCAGAAACGGGTTGGGGGCAGAGGAAGCTGGGGGTGTCTCATGCAAACGGTATTCTTCCTTGAGCAGACATGTTAGGAGGAGAATTGGGGCAACATAGGCCGTCGGTCCCCCAAAATGTCACTTGTGGTTCCCCTTCCACAAAAGTGATGGTGGCCTGCAGTTTACTAAGGAGGTCCATACCACGGAGGGCATATGGGCATTCTGGCATGACGAGGAAGGAATGGGTAACAGTCTTAGTTCCCAGGTTAGAAATACGGGCTTGGGTCCAGGGATAGGATTTTACACATCCTGTAGCTCCCTGAATCAGGACTTTCCCTTTCAACACCAGCCCTACCAGTTGCTGTAAAACTGAAAAAGTGGAGCCTGTATTTATCAGGAAGTCTATAGGTTTGCCTCCTATCTCTAATGTTACCCGGGGCCCCTGGGGGCCATCAGAGCCCTGACATCCTCAGTCCATCTCTTCTACCAGTACAAAGATGGGTCTGCCTATCTTCCTCTTGGGGCATTCATGCTTCCAGTGTCCTTCCTCCTTGCAATATGCACATTGGTTTTTGCCCAGCCTCGGTTTCATTTCTCTCCTATTTTTGTTCCCCTTCTTCCTGCCTGACCTGTCTCAGGATCCTCTGTTCTCTTGCATCGCCAATAGGACCTTCGCCATTAGGGCGTTCAGGTTGGCGGCTTGATCCTCCTGATTATTAAAAACCTTCTGGGCTATTTCAACCAGTTCTGAGAGCGGCTTACCCTCAAAGCCTTCTAACTTCTGTAATTTCTTTCTAATGTCCGGGGCCGACTGGAACACAAAAGCTATGTTGACTGCTCGGCAGTTATTTGTGGCCTCGGGGTCTATGGGGGTGTAGACCCGATATGCCTCATATAATCTTTCAAGAAATGCCACCGGGCTTTCATTTGGTCCTTGGACCATGTTGGTGACTTTTAAGAGGTTTGTGGGCTTCCTGGCTGCAGCCCAGAGGCCCCTCAAGAGAGTCTGGTGAAACCTGTCAAGAGCCTCTTTCCCTGTTCAGAATTTGGATCCCAAGTGGGCTGGCCACTGGAAAACACAGCCTCTAGTCCAGCGGGATCAGTGGTCGGCTGACCATCTGGCCCTCCACCCTTATCCTCTCCCTCTCCTCTGAAGTAAAAAGGGTTTGCAAGAGTTGTTGGCAATCATCCCAAGCCAGCTGGTGTGTGAAAAAGAACAACTCAAGGAGGCAGATCAGGCCCTGGGGGTCCTGAGAAAAAGAGAGATTCTGCTGTTGCCAGGTATAGAGGTCGCTGGTGGAAAAAGGGACATAAACCATAAAGGGCCTCCCAGCAGGGCCACCTACCCCTGTAGGCCCAGCCTGTCATAGGGGGAAAATCGAGCCCACCTGATCTAAATTATCTCCCTCCGTTACTGGGACTCCAGGTCCATAGGAAGAACCCTGCCTAGTGTGGGGAGGGCTCAAGGGGGCTCTAGGTGTAGGGGCTGAGGGTCCCATGGAGGCCGCTAGGGGCCAGCGGCTGGTGGGGGAGGAACATAGGGAGGTGGCCGGACAAGGGGAAAGTCATCTCCTCCCCTGTCCTGTAGAATGGGAGGTCTCTTTTCTTTCTCTCTGCCCTTTGGACCCACTAATAGGACCGTCTGTCCCTGTCCCATTTTCTTTTTGGAATTCTGGCACTTTTTTAGCCAATGGGGTCTGTCAGTGAGAATATCAACCCATAACTGAATGTAGGGAATTTGGTCTGGATGGCCAGGATTCCCATAGACCTTATTGTGTACTTTATAGGCGATGCCCAGATCAAAGGTTCCACTCGGTGGCCACCCCACCCCAAATTTTGACCATTCACAGTCACAGAATTTCTCAAGATCAAAGGCATTTGCTTCAAATCCATAACCGGCTGCCTGCTTTTGGAAATCTTTAAAATTATTGAGAAAACATTGTAACGGTGCACACAGAGATGACTGTCCCTGACCCATTTTGAAAAACACAATCACAATGAAAAAGAGACAGACAAGACAGATGCCCCCATAAGGCGGTAGGCACCAGAGACCCTGGGCACCATTGTGGCCAAGGGTCTAGACCTGTAGGTTCCTCTGCGTCCAGCCTTCCAATGGTCCTACCGAGGAATGTTCTGAACAGAAGACAGATAGCATGTGTTTACCTCCCCGTGGAGGGGTCCAGATGGCTCTCACAGTCAGATCACAAATTTAGGAGGAGATACTCTGCCTCCCTGGAACCCAGGATGGAGACTAGAGTATCCTCACCTGAGGTGTCTGCCGGCCCGTGGCCAGAGTGATCTCGCTGGGGCCTCCAAATGTTCTGGGGTGACCCATGACGGACAACCACCAGAGTTTGTGTTTGAATTTTTGGAGCCTTTATTAGCTGTCCAGTGGCTACAGTTGTAGCATCTCACCCATGTAAGAGCTGAACTGCAGCCCTGACCCTCAGTTCTTTCCTCATTTTATACTCAGTAACTACAAAGGCACTGTGGTAAAGGGTTTCCAAGAATTTGTTAGGTTGTCAGCTTTTGTTACAGGAAACAAGTGGGGACCTTTAGCAACATGAAAGGGATGATTTAAACACAATGTTTTACAATGAGTAATGGTATTATGCTTGGCCAGAGCGTGACTGGTTTGTTTTTTCTATAGGCACTCATGGGGAGCGGTAATTATTGGGCTATCTTGTTGGGCCTTGTCCTGTACAATGGGGATCTTGTTCTGCCTTTACTGTTAGTTCATTAGGTATATTCTTCTGGCCATGGTGGCCAGAACACAACAATTGCCAGAAACCCAAAACCTCAATGGACTGAGATAATGCTCTGGAGAATGGCAGTTTTGCACCTATTTTTGTAGATCACAATCAAAGGGGAAGACGTAAGTGTGTTACATGAAATCCATTGGTGATAGATTAGGTAGGTGGGAGAAAGTAAAGTGGGGAAACCTCTGGGACTGGGTAAAAAGTAAAAGGATACAGACACATATTTCTTTTACACAGGATAGTTAAAATAATTAACTCAATAACAATGAGGGTATTTGTGGTCTCCCCAAAGCCTGTGCTTTGAGAGGTCCCAAAAAAGGAAAATCACTTTGATATTCCAAAGATATGTTATTATAGATGCAAAAATGTTAGGGGTGGGAGGGAGAAATAGAATAGCAAGGACTAGTAATAGTTATTTGAAATATTAATCATGCTCTATTTACTGTGATTGTTTTGTTCTAATTAAAGAAAGTACATTCTGACCTGGCTGGGAGTTGTTCTCCCTGGAACTTGGAAGTTAACCTTGAAATGTGGTCCATTGTTCTTATCTGAGAACTCCCTAACATCACAGAAAGATTACCAACCTTGTTGCAAAAATAAGGAAGTCCCCAAGATGCCCACCCTTAGCAAACCCCCGCCCATATTGCCTCTAATCGCTAACCATTTTACCTATCTTTACTTCTCTTGCATACCCATTTTTATTACCTTTGCCTATATCTTCATGTAATCTTTGTCCTTATACCCAATATAAAACAGCTGGCTTATGGGGGAACTAGTGGAGAGAGCATGACCTGCTGCTCTCCCATACTGCCAGCATTATTGGAAAATAAAAATGCTCATATAAGATTCAACCCTGTCTTTGATTAATTGGCTCAAGTAGTGAGAGGCAGCCCAAACCCATTCATTGTCTGGTTTCAAAAAATTAATAGACAGTCCTCGTTAAGGTAAAGATTAACCTTTGTCAGGTAAGATGCCAGCCTAGGACATGACTACCTACCATAAACTACTTTTAGTTAAATAGTTTTAATTTAGACCATCATTTGTGGTTACTTTAGGTCTCTTGAGTTTGTAAGGATACCACCCAAGACTACTCTGAGCTTGTCAGGTTAGCATGTGGCCCCTTTTGATCCACATATCTTTGCCTTGCTCCCAATTTGAGGTGTAAAGCATTCATCTATCACCATTAAGTATGATCTTAGCTGTGGATTTTAGTAAATTATTTTTTATAATTTTTAGGAAGTTTTCCTGCATCCTTTAGTTTTCTAAGAGTTTTTCTGAAAACATATATAGTGAATACGGGTTGGATTTTTTCAAACAATTTTTTTTTACATCGATTGACATGATTTTTCTTTTTTAGACTATTGTGGACAGCTATTTTAATTGATTTCAAATGTTGAACTAGCTTTTACTGTCTTGCATAAATCCCACTTGGTTGTAGTATATCATTCTTTTCATACATCGTTTAGGTCTGTTGTGGGCTGCAGGGAATGGCAACAGGTATTAGTACCATGTGGTCATACCAGACCTGGGTTCAGCAACCTTGGTACTTGAATTCTGGATAAGAAAGAACACAGAGCGAAGACTCAGATTATAAGAGAATATTTATTTGGAAAATCATAGAAGTAGAAGAATTCATAGATGAAATGAGCTTAAGAAATAAGTTATACAGGTAAAAAAAAGGGCCCTTGGAGCTTGGGAGTGAGAAAGGTATTGGTAACTCACCTTGGGGGGAGAGGGGAAGGTGCAGGCATTCTCCCAGGAGGAAAAGCACATAGGGCCCTCTGTCCTAAGGGCTTTAAGGGTGGAGATTTTAGGGGCAGTCCTGGGGGAAGATCTCAACAGAATGTTCAGCAGCTTTCCAGGTGTGTGCTTTCAAGGTCTAGGTCTCTATGGATTAATTGGTCAGCACCAAGGCAGGGGATCATTATCCAATGTAGTTGGTCCTGAGGTCAGTCATGGGTCACTTGTTTGGTTTTGCTCCTTTTCTGGGCCTGGAGATGAAATACAACTGAGGCCTAGATGTTAACCTCTAGGGAGGAAAGGTCAAACTACATGATAAACGCTATGCTAAAGGAGGAAAGGCACCCTTGGGGAAAGGTCACACCCTACAATAGTCCTTTGCTAAGTGTCCAAGGCTTTCCACCTTGGTGACCTTCTGTACCTGGCCTATCATCTTTGCTCTGTTCATGTCTGTGTAACTGCTAATCACAGGTTGGTCATCCAGTGTCCTGAGCCTTTCAGGTTGTTTTAGAGAGCTGGGAGAGAAACCAAGACATGTAAAAAGGAGCATATTATCAGAGAAGAGTCAATCCTTAGAAGCCTCTCATACAAGCAGCACACTTTGACCCACTACATAAAATCCTGAGCTTTTCTGCTTCTGGAGCATGACTGGGAGAAAAATAAGTTTAAATCGTCAACCAGTTGTCAGTAGGCTGCAACTCTCTGACCCATGTATATTCTGGCAGCTCTAATCACATCACTATTCCTCTTGTGGGAAATGAAGACTGAGAGATTTTTGTGTCTGTGGGGTAGCAAGGGAAAGAATCAACTGGGGACCCCTCACATTTCAAAATATTATCCAAAAAACCCAGAGGAAGATTCTCCCTTAGGCTGCCTTTTCAAACATCGTCAACTGCAACTGTTGTTGTTATATAAATGAAGGCTTAGGTGAGACACCCTGGTTAAACAAATTGAGGCTAAGATCTTAAAGCTGTTTTGCCAAGCTGTTTAAGGGTTCTTTATTCGACCCCATTAATTAGGGGACTGGGTCAGTGTCAATTGTAGAATAAATGAAATAAAGTGACATTCTTCACCAATATACTCCCAGCCCTGATGCTTAACTTTGAGACCCACAAACAATTTGTCACAGATCTTGAAAAGCCTGACAGGTGCATCAGGGAATATTTTCTTGCCCTGTTGAGCCTTACCAAAACTTAGGGGATAACAGTAAATTACCTTTTTGGATATGGACAAAGGAAGGATTGCCCATGCTATTCAGGCATCTGTTATGCATGGCTATGTAGGATTAATGAGACCAGGGGAGTAGACAGAAATGACAGGTTCACTGGAGTAGACACTCCAGTGAACAGATATATTGGATAGTAAATTTGTTCGAAGGAATGAGAATATTGCAAAAACCTAGAAGGGTTCCACTAGTGGGACTAGAAATACTGTAATTCTTAGTCCAGCAGGACCTTTGGCAGGAAAAATGGGTCAATAATTAATGGCATTATCACCTAAATAAAATAGAAGTGCACCTGAAAGGCATGAGAACTCTCCCTGTACCACAGGGAAGGTGGGGTTACATTCAAAGGAGGTTTTAAATCAAATGAGAATAGAGATGTCAGGGGGGCTCAGGATACTGGTGTGTAGTTGAGTCCCCTGCCAAAGTGGCATTAAATACATTCCCAGGATATCCTGGTCATTGGTAAGGCCACCTCCAGGGCTCATGGTAGACACATCCATGGATAACTGCAGCCAGAAATTTGGTTTACACAGTAATACTAGTTAATTCTGGAAACCCAGGCCTGAGAAGGGATACCTTCTCCAAAAGGTGCTAACCTAGGAGAAGAAATAGGGACACCCATTCTCTAATATTATCTCCTCTCTTCTCTTTCAAATGGGAGACCAAAATTCAATACCACAAGATTCACCTCTGGGATACATACATACATACATACATAAAAATAACCTCGGAAAAATTTGACCCTCAGACCTTAAAAAGAAAACAAAAATTTTCTTTTGTAATACAACTTAGCCCTAATATCAACTCAGAGACAGGGAAGTCTGGCCTGTAAATGAATATCTGGAGTTTAACACCATTTTCCAATTAGATTTATTTGGCATGAATAAAGGCAAATGGAATGAAATACCTTACGTTTAAATGCTTATAGCTATTTACCAAGATAGGGATTTAAGAAAAACTTATAGAATGTATATTGCCACAATGTCCAATAAATTAAAGATACCTGCCTCACAGTTCCAGCAAGATGCAGGCCTCTCCCAAAGGCTAAACAGCCTATTGCTCAGTTCTTTCCCCCTCCCAGAGAGCAGCTGCCACTGTTTAACACTTCCTTTGTTGCAAAACTTCAGGCACTTGTTTGCAGAACTGCAGACAACTACTTAACAGTCCTGCCACTGATACTGTAAATTCTTATTGAGTCAGGATTTGATGTCTTGCAAAGCTGAAGAATGATTTTCACTGACAAAAAGGTAAGGCAGAGCAAAGTTTATTGAACACAGAAAAGTTCCCTGCAACAGTGAAGGGTTGCCAATGGATTGCCACTGAGGCTCACTAGTCTAGGGGATTATATTCTCACTACTCAGGTTCTATTGGCTAATTCAAAAAATCTGCCTTAGTAACATCCAATCCCTTTAAATTCTGAGTTTCCCGCTCTCCTTTCCCGTGGTCCAGGTTCATCCATAGGGCAAGTGGGGTTTTTTCTTTCTGTGTTCATGGGTGACTGCATGTGTTTACATTCTTGTTCCTGACCTGAGTCATGTTAGTTCAAGGCAGTCTTATCTGTACAGAGATTCCATCCCTCAAGGTTTCCATCTTCCTTCAGTCCTCTTAACCCTAGATTGCCTGGCCATTTCAGACTCCTCATGTTCCCCCTCTGATGAGTTACTGTTAACTGCGGTTAGGGAAATGGGGCTATGACCACTCTGGCTACTTCTAGCTGGTGAGGGATGTTCTTGGAATAGCAGTCATTAGGGTCCCGTTGGAGGTGGACGATCTCAGGGATGGAGGAAGGTGGGATTGTACATTCAAGGTTCCATTTTTATGACCATTTATAACTTGATTGATTCTAGGTGAGAGAGTATATACTGAATCAAGTGATTGAGAATGCAGGGTCCAAATAGAAACAATATAAGCAGGATAGCTACAGGTCCCAGCAAAGGTATCAGCCATGAGGTTAGGGAGGGTTGCATATTGTCAATCTGGGTGTAGAGGTATGTAAAAGAAGCCATCTTTAAGATCTAATATCATGGCCCGGCAGGGTGTGGCTCAGCGGTTGAGCGTCGACCTGGGATCCAGGCGATCAGGGTTCGATTCCCTGTCAGGACACAGGCCCGGGTTGCGGGCTAGGCAGCCGATCAATGACTCTCTCATCATTGATGTTTCTATCTCTCTCTCTCCCTCTCCTTTCATCTCTGAGATCAATAAAGATATATTTTAAAAAAAAAAGATCTAATATCATGAATCATTCAGTGTCTTCCAGATTTAAGATAACAGGGTGTAGGGATTGGGGAATACTGGGTAAATGGGGAATACTGCCTCATTTATCAAGTGGAGGTCTTGCACAAGTCTCCACTTTCTATTAGGTTTTTGTACTCCGAAAATGGGGGTGTTATATGGACTGCTGCAAGGTCTTAGAAAGCCTTGTGATTTGAAGTTATCTATTATCACCTGTAATTCCTTTTTTGCTTCAGGCTTGAGGGGGTATTATTTTTGTTGAGGGAAGGAGTGGGGTCCTTAGACATATTTGGACAGGAGTGGCTCCAATGGCTTGACCTATCTTTCCTTGTGTGGCCCAAATCTCAGGGTAAAATTCAGTTTCTATTGGGGAAGGCAGAGCATCTTCCCTGTCACCATACATAGTGTGGTGCCTAAGTGGGCCAAAATATCTCTTTCTAGGAGGGGAGTTAAACCTTCTGCCATGACCAGGAAGCCATGTGAGAAAAGAAGATTGTCCCAATTACAGCTTAAAGGCTGGAAAAATTGTCTGGTTACTGACTTTCCAGACATGTCTTATACGGTCACACTATGGGAGGAGGGGAGGCAAGGATTGGTGAGGAGTACAGAAAAAGGTGTCTCCAGTGTCTAGGAGGAAGTTAACTTCCTTTCCTTCAATGGTCAAGATCACCCCGGGCTCCTGTATGGAGATGACAGTCCAAGTTGAAAGCAATGAAGGATGCCTTGGGACCCTTCAGTCCGGTTCCTGGACCACCTGGAATGGGAGATCAGTCCTCAGGAACCTTCATCCCTTAGGGCAGTCCAACTTCCAGTGATCTCCTTTGCAAGTTGGACAAGGCCAAGGTGGCCTCCTCTGCTTCCGAGGATAGTCCTTAAAACATCCCAACTGCCCACAGCTGTAACAAGCCATAGTGGGGTTATTACAGTTCCGGAGGCCTTGACCTTTGACATTAGCCTCCTGCAAAGTGGTGGCCAAGGCTGCAGCCTTTCTTTTGTCCCTTTCCTCTCTTTCTTCAGCTTCCTCCTGATCCTGATTGTAAATGACTGAACTGGCAACCTTCAGGAGGTTATCTAAGGTGCTCTCAGGGCGGATTGCCAATTTTTGATGTTTTCTCCTGATGTCTGGGGCTGATTGAGTAACAAATTTGTCCTTTAAAATGAATTAGCCCTCACCAATTCAGCCGGTGTGGCTAAGCAGTTGATCACTGACCTATGATCCAGGAGGTTGCAGTTCAATTCCCGGTCTGGCACATGCATGGGTTGCTGGCTTGATCCCCATTGTGGGACATGCAGGAGGCAGCTGATCCGTGATTCATTTTCATCATTGATGTTTTCTATCTCTCTCTCCCTCTCCCTCAAAGGAGCTTGGGGACATGAAAGTATATTTTGTCAATGCCTCCCTGAGTAGTTCCATGAAGGCTGAAGGATTCTCTTCCCTCTCCTGGGTCATAGATGGCTTAGAATAATTTAGTGGCTTGGTGTGGGTCCTATGGAAGCCCTCAAGGATGCAGGTCCAAAAATGTTTGTGTCTCCAATTCCATAAGGGACAGTCCAGATCCCATCTTGGATCCTCTAGAGGGACTGCCTGCTTTCCCATTAGGAGTGTTCCTTCTCCTCTTCACTAGCATCCTCTTTCCAATTTACCAAATACCAGTTGTTGCCAAAGTCTTGTGCAGCCCCTAGGGCATTTTGTTTTTCTGTTCCAGAAAGAGTCTTGTCCAAGAGTAACATTATATCCTTCCAGGACAGGTTTAAAGACTCAGTCAGTCCCTAGAAGACATCTATATACTTATCAGGGTCATCTGAGAATTTTCCTAAGACAGTTTTGATCTGTTTTAAGTTCTGTAGGGTGAAGGAGACCTGAACTTCAGTAGATCCAAATTTGCCTCCAGCCACAGTCTTGAGGGAGTAAAGGGAAGTGGAACTCTGGCCCCTGCGTTCCCATATTTTGCCTACATGTGTTTCCCAGGTTGGGGGCCCAGGATAAGGTGGACTTGAGGATTCAAGCAGTGTCTGAGGAGAGCCTTTTCCTTCCTCAGGAGCAGGTGCCTCTTGGGGACTTACACCAGTTAATGCCGCTAAAAGAGCCAAATCAAGTTTACATTTCTGACATAACTTTTGATTATCTCATAGGGAAAACAAGACCTGTACTTAGGGCACTTCTGACCACTTTCCCTCCCTCCTGCAAAATAAATCTTATTGTAGGATAGTGGTGTAATTTATACTTCCCTCTGGGGACCATTTTTCTCCAGCCACAAACTTGTATTCTGGCCAAGCTCAGATACAAAAGGAGATTAGATACTTCTCAGAATGCAATCTAGGGGAGTGCTGACCTTGTTTGTAGATGAAGAGTATCTTATCTGAAAATAGAAAGAGAAGGATGTCCAGGATCCAGTAACCTGGGTCCTCCCAAGGCATCCCCCAAGAAGAACAATTCAGAAAGTCCTCTATAAAAATCTCTTATGAAAAATTCTCTATTAGTGCATGACCACTAACAGAGCTGACCAGCTGGAGTAGTCACATCAGCCTAGCTTCTAATCCTACACTACATATGTAGGACCATGTGTGGGTGGGTCTGCTGGAGTATTAGTGCTTACCAGCAAGACTTCCTGGGTCAAATGTGCCCTGGTTTCTTAAGTGGAGAGCAGTGAATCCTTGTCTGAAGAAGAGAGTGCCCTAAATAACTGTAAAATTTTGTAGTGCATATTGAACTTCCCAGAAGGTAGTAGTTATAAGGGCCTGGATACAAAGGGTCACTAGGGTGGGGCATCTCCTCAGATGGTCATGTGGGAGGGAGACCCCCTGTCCAGAGGGTAGGTTTACTATCCATTTCAACATTGATGAGGTGCATTTTGACAAAGGATTACTCTGCTGATGTCAGGTTTCCCTCACACCAAGAGCAAGAGAGGATAGTGAAAACAACACCAGATCCCATCAGAGTCAAATAATGTCACCATAGAGAAATCAGGTCAGGGACTGAGGACTGGAGCCTGAGTGGAGTTTTTCTCTATAAACCTAAAACTTTCACAAACTTCTACAACTTTTACAATCTTTTCAAATCTTTCTAGGACTTCCACAAACCTTCCTTCCCATGCAGAAATAATCATTTTTAGAACAATTCACTTAATTTTTTCCTTCAAAATCTATCTCCACGCCTCATGCCTTCTTTTACCAAAACCATACAATTTCTTTTGAACTTAATTTGAACTTTTAACTTTTAGAAATCTCAATTTCCTATAATAACCAAAAAGGTAAACACCAGAATTCCTTAGATTGATGTTTATGAACACACTTTAAACATACTCTGTCACATGAAACACACCTAAGACAAAGCACAAGATATTACATCAACAATTCCAAATCTAGTTTACTGACTTTCTGCAATAAAAAGCCAAAATCAGGTGAACCCAAGACTTGTCTAGCAATCAGTGTTTCAGCATTTGAGGTTATTTTAAAATATCTAGATGTTTAATAACTTTTCTCATTTAACCTAGCAATGTTCTGAACTTTTTAAGTTACCTTGGAGATAAGGCAGGGGAAGGAGGGAGCAGGCCCTGCAGCTTGTTCTCAGTGCTGTAGCTCCCAGGCCTCTAGCCACTTGGATTTCAAACCTGCCACATTCTTTCATTTACAAGGGGAGGGGCAGCATTCCTCTCTCCTTGAAGATTCTAAAGGCTGCAGTTGTGTATGGGGGGGAGGGGAGAAGCTTTGAAGATTACCATCCTCCAGTGATCAAACAGGTTTTGGAAGAAAAAGGATCCTGGTGAGTAAGTCAGAGCAAATTGTCCCTGGAGTCACACTTCTGGCCCTGTTGAAAACTTAATTTGTAAAATAACGACGGTTGTGTGTTTTTTAATATCTCAACGAGTGGGTTGCCACCTTGTTATACCCAGTTTTTGTAAGATTAATTCATACAGAGACCAAATTGATTATTTGGAGTTTATTAGCTGGTGGCTATGAGTGGGCTCCTACCCTAAACAGACTCTCGGCCTAGAACAGTCTTTGCAGGGAGAATATAAAGGCAAAAACCACATTCTTGGTTGGGAGGAGGTATGCAAGTGTGAGCTAGCAAAGCAGTATACAGAAGCTAAGATAATTGTTAGTCAACCTTCTTTGGTTAGCTATTCCCTGGAATTTTGTGGGCAGAATTCTTTCACAAAGAGCCACGAGAAGGGGACAGGTCATTGTTTCTACACAATAAATTTTGTTGTTCTTGCTTATCTTCAAAGTAGCGGTTGTCAAGGCTGAAATGGGAGTGCTATACTTCAACCCAAATGTTGGCAAGAGGCTGACAAAATTATTCTCTTGTTTTTAGAATTTTTTTTCCATTTTGGATACATTTTTTCTAGTTTACAGATAGCACATAGCTTAGGGTAGCCTCTGAGAGCCATAAAGGCTTAGATATATGGAACTTCTGTCCATTTACCTTGGGAACAGCATAACACGTCTTAGCTGCAAGATAGTATTATCCTATAACATTTCATAGCTGGAAGGGAACAGGACTCTAAAGGAGAAGGCAACTTAAGTTGGGTGTGGTTAGGAACAGATAAAATAGTTTTAATATCTTTAATGGCCTTGGTGGCTTTCCTTCTTATGATAACTTTACCTTTGCCAAAACTGTCGACAAGGGGAAACACCTTTGGAGCAACTCTATGCTTGCTTCGGGTTTATTTTCTCTTTTCTAAGTCCAATTTTAGTTTTCTGCACCCCTTTTTAAGGTGACCTGGCTTTCTATAATAACACTCTACAGTTTTCCAGCAGACATCATTAAGCAATTTTGTTGTCTTGTTCCCAGAAATCAGTAGATATTAATTGGGATAGCCAGCACTATATTCTTTAACAGTAAGTAAAATTTATTTGCAAACCTATCGGTGTCCCGGAGAAAGGGAATGTATACAATTGCTGGTCCCCTCTTGCCTCAAACCGGACTTTCTGGTTTTCTATGTCCCATTCATTCGGTTTTAATTCTAAAGCCACTTTTTCTAATTTGTATGCAAAAAAAATTAATTTAGGTATAAAAAGAGCTATATTTTGGCCATTTAATTTCTAATTAAGTCTTCCTATTTCTGTGTGTCTGGAGTGTTAGTGGAGACTGGAAGTTTCTGGCCTTGGAGGCACAATTTCCTACATTGTTTTTAGTTTTATATTGAGATCTGCAGAGTCTGAAACAAACCTCCAGATATACTGTGTACTGGATTAAATCATGCTGTTTGTGAGCTGAGCTCCAAGTCACCTCAAACTTTTCCACTTGTCTCAGCCTTCCCTTCCCCTTCCACAAAGATTCTCAGTTGCCTAAGAATGCCTGAGATTCCAGCCAGAGGGCTAAGCAACTTCAACTGAAAAGCCAAGGTGAAAAATTAGCCATCCATTTTTCTCTTCCTGTTCTGCCATAACCTGAATTTTTCACAACCTTAACCTTTAACTCTACCTAACAGATTAAAAAACAAACAAACAAGAGAATAAAGAAATTCAGCTTCTAGCCTTATAACAAAAGGAGGGGTCCAGAATTCCAAGGAAACTCACCCAAGTTCATCAGATACAAATCCAGGAGCCAGCTGGGCATAATGGGCCCTGCTGATAAGCTAGCATGAGTCCCTGTGTTTTTATAGAGACAGAGTTTTCTAAAAGGAGCATAAAACTTCTGGAGATAAAGATGCTGAGTGATAAACTCCATTTCACTTACCCCTCTCATTATCCCAGATGAGTGCCCAAAGATGATAACAGAATTTCTTGTTGGGTCCAGATGCATTGTCTCACAAAGCCAAAGAATGTGCTTCACTGACAAAAAGGCAAGGCAAAGCAAAGTTTATTGAATACAGAAAAGCTCCCTGCAACAGGGAGGGGTCCCAAATGGATTGCCACTGAGGCTCACTAGTCCAGGTGATTATATCCTCACTACTCAGGTTGTATTGGCTAATTCAAAAGTTCTGCCTTAGTAACAACATCCAATCCTTTCAAATTCTGAGTTTCCTGCTCTCTTTCCCACCATCCAGGTTCATTCATAGGGCAAGTGGGGTTTTTTCTTTGTGTGTTCATGGGTGACTTCACGTGTTTACCTTCACGTTCCTGACCTGAGTCATGTTAGTTCAAGGCAGTCTTATCTGTACAGAGATTCCATCCCTCAAAGCTTCTTTCTTTCTTCAGTCCCCTTAACCCTAAACTGCCTGGCTATTTCTGATTCCTCACCTCTACCAAGAGTGGTACTGGAAACTCATTTCCACCCAAACCCTAACATCTTACCTCTGACAAAAATAGCAAATGGAGAGCCTAGTTGTTACCAGGAAACCCTCGTGGGGTTCAATTCAACAGAGGCAAGGTTGAATCACATAAGGCATTTATTGAGAAGGCCAGCCAACCTAGAAGACCAAGAGCATATGAGCATCCAAAACCTGTCTTATAGCATGGTGCAAAGGATGATATTATAAAGGGGAATAGGATAAGTTGAGGCTGGGAATATAACTGTGTAGCCCTGGAGATGTGCAGATGTCAGCTATTGTTCTTGACAGAACAGTATCTGAGTCTTGGGGTCAGCACATGTCTCTGACTGTTCTGTGCCTCTAGACCGATGTCTTTGTTCTTATCACCCTGTGGCTTTGCATCCAACCCTAAATGGTTTGCTGAATTCAAAAGGAACACGAAGGGTCTGGAAAGGACAAACTTGCGACAATGTATCATACATCACACCATAAAATAAACATAACTAGTTATACAATCAAACTATAAATCATAATATTGAGACTATTGCACCTTATCATTTCCCCCCTCTGATTATGTAAATGATCTGATATCTATCAGTCTCACTAATCTCTATATCTTGTTCTTAAATCAGTTATATCGTGTAGTGCCAATAGTTTTGCTTCTGCCATATAGCGATTACCTCTTTTAGGTCTTATGAACTGACATGTACTAGAAAAGAGAGGCATACACTGAACACAACAAGATATTAGACAAATCACAATAAGGAACAAAAAAATGAGGCAGGCTTTCTTTATGTGAGCCCAGCTGAGTAGCCAAGTAGTAAAATCAGCAAATTCCTTCATAAAGAACCCTTCCCTTTGTATGACTTTGGAGACTGTCTCTTGCTTTTTGTAGTTTGTGCTCAATGAGTTCTGAATTGCCTGTTAAATTTAAGCAGCACATGCCTTTGAAGTTTTCATACCCATGATTATGTCTCAATAATAAATAATCTATGGCAGCACAGTTCTCTAATATGGCCTCCCATACTTGCCCTAATTCCTGACTTATGGCTGCTATAGCTTGAGAAGTGGAGTTTAAGGCTTTTACCATAGTAGAAGCAAGGTTGGTTACTTCAGCATTTAGCAATTCTGTTACTGGGGTGACAAATATGGTTATAGAAATATATTCAGTTTGGCTAAAAAATGTACTTTACCATCAGAGTTTTCATTTAATACAAGCTCATGGCACACTCACTGAAGATTAGGTTTCTGTGGAAACATTGCAGTTAAGAGTCCAATTATGTAAGGGCCTTTAGCACTATTCATAGGTACATAAGAATATGCTGTTAAATTGCAGAGCAAGAATCAACCAGGGGAAGGCGAACATGCCCATTTCCATAAGATATAGAGACATTTTCTTGTGAACATTTAAATTGCTATTGATTTTCAAAGACAGTTTCCTGAACATCCCGTAAAATATACACACTCTCATATGGAAGATTCTTTAGTAGAAAACATAGCACAGTCTCTTTCAACAGCAACAAGACCAAAGTTATATATCATCTTAAGTAATTCTTTTCAGTATATTCTGAAACAGCGTATAATTCCTTAAAGTCTCTGGAGGTGTTCCGACCCTTACTAGGTACCTGGGGCTTTCTACCCTGATGACCTTCTGTACCTGTCCCCTTGTTTTTGCTCTGCATCCCCCTCAAGAATCTTGGCTCTGAATTATTTCAGAGAAAAGGGACACAGGGTCTCTTCTTATAGCTACTTCCTGCTGAAAGGGGGTGATTTTTTTTTTCAGAGCCAAGAGATCTTTGTTATCAGAGAGACAATGAGGCCTGGGCAGAAAAGAAGGGGGCAGTAGTCTCTAGAGATGGTTTTCCCTGAGTATGAGCAGAGCTTGTAACCTGGTGGAGACAAGCTGTTATAAATTTTAGTATTATTGGGGCAAAGCTAGAACAACAAGAATTATGAAGGAAAAACAAAACAAAACAAAACATCAGTTTTAATATTTCTCTATTGAAATAATTTTCTCCCTAAAACCACCCCTCATTTTATTAAAGAACCAAATTAAAACCAATCTCTTTGCTCTATTCAGTTTCACTTTGGCCTGATTTTTTTTTGTATGACTCCAATAAGAATAGCCCTTGACTATATAGACTTTTAAAATCCACTTTGCTGGAATCTCATGATTGAGCTTTAATTAGCCCCTCAGGACAAAGAAGCCAAGCTACCTAGTCGCCATCAGGCTTACCTGCAATACCTGTAAACTTGGGTGAATTCCTCAAGTTTTTGAGGTCTCCAAAATGTCTTGAGGTTCTTTCCTTGCTCTCTCCTAGGAAAGCAACCTTCATCCCTTACCTGTAAAGACTGCAATGAATCATATGCCTGAGCAAGGTACTAGGCTATTTCTCCAACAAACTCTTATTGGCTTCAAATTTAGTCTTTATTTTCATGAGACTTTCTGGTGACATCCAGAGCCCAGGCATGTCTCTCTCAGACATGACATTCCAGTCATTAATAAAACCACAATTGAAAATTAGTCTTATTGAATTCATGCAAAGAAACGTATTGCTATGACTCACTCATTAAGAATTGCCAAATTCTGGAGGGATCAAGTAGGGAGAAAAATATAATTTACCTAATTGCTTTAAGAAAAGAAACAAGTTTTCTTATGTCTGAAACACAGAAAGATTAGAAATCAGAAATATATTTTTAAAAAGTTACAAAACCTATAATAATAATTATTATTATTTAATATCTTTATTGATTTTGGAGAGTGGAAGGGAGAGGGAGAGAGAGAGAAACATCAATAATGAGAGAGTCATTCATCAGCTGCCTCATGCACATCCCCCACTGGAGATCTAGCCCGCAACCCAGGCATGTGCCCTGACCTGGAAACCAACCGTGATCTCCTGGATCATAGGTTGATGCTTAACTGCTGAGCCATGCCCAGCTGGTCAAAAAACTACAATTATTTTCAGTTCATTGAGTCCCATTATCAATTTTTCTTTCTCCTGATTTTTCCCCCCCATACTTCTATAAATATAGGCACTCTACAGAATTCTAATGCTTCTCATCCAGTGCGAAGGGGATGTCTGAAAATTTATTCTTAGAGATATGTAATTTAAAATAAGTCAGGGTCCTTTCCATAGATCTCTCAGAAGATGTGACATTTCTGCAAATTGTATTACAACAAAGCAGTGACTGTCTCTATATAACAAGAAGAAATTTAAAATGACGTGGTATGGATTTGATTATAATGCAATTGACAATGGAATCCTGCCATTTCTGCAAAACACAATATTCCAGAATAACGATTAGAGTTATAAGTAAAAGTATATCAGAATTTATAGACTCCTGGAGATTTTTACATCTATTTGGATAACATGCATATAAATAGGTTATAGTTATTTCTTTACTTGACAAAGCTTCCTATGTACCTTAACCATAAGCTTTTCCTTCTTTGAGGCATTCTAAGGCTTATACAAATGTCCTAAAGCTAATTATATGTAAAGAAAAAGTTTCCTAAAATTCAAACCCTGAGAATGTTATCAAACTTATTTGACAAAAGACCATATATCATTATTATTATGAAACAGCATTTATTCATTCAAAGTGACAACAAAAGATATTAAACACAGCCATAGGCTAGCAAAACTTCAGTTCCCATGATTAAGATGATGGCTTTTTTAAGTAATCAAGTACCTGATTAATATAATATAATGTACAACCATTTCAATAATTTAGAAAACGTTTGCATCCTAGGCAAATACAGGAAAAACTTTTTCCCTTTTAACAGACTAGAAAAAGACTAAACAAATTCTGTATTAGCTTACTTTAGATTCATTTACCTAATTAAATTTATTATTCATATCATCTATAATTTCTTTTAAGATTTCTCTTCACAACCCTTCTACAACTTTCACAAACCTTCTTATCCATTCAGAAATAGAGCAACTCACTTTTTTCTTCAAAATATATCTCTATACTTCATGCCTTCTTTTACTAAAACTATATAATTTCTTTCTAATTAATTAGGATTCTTAACTCTTAGAAACCTTAATTTGTAGGTGACAAGTAATTAACATCCCTTAGGTTAGCAATACATTCACATTAAAAAAAAAAAAAAGATATATTTCAAATAAGATGCAAGACATATTCATTAACAGATTCAAATCCATTCTCTAGATTCTCTGTAATAAGATGCCAAAAGTAGGCAACTCAGATTAACATTTCAGTATCTTGTTATTTCAAAATACCTAGATATTTAATAATTTTTATTATTTAACTTTGGAAAACTGCATATGCATATATATATTTAATACTGAAAAATCTATTAAAACCCTTCATTTTAGTTATATCTATCTAATTTTTATGTCTTAAAAACCTTATGAGATTTTAAAGTTAAATATTACCCAAGGCATTTTCTTGGCAAATTTTGTAACAGGGTTAACAAGACCTTGACAAGTTTTAGGAAGCTAGAGAAAAGGTGGGGGGGGAGAAGAGAGACAACAGGCACCTCAGTTTGTTCCCAGGATGGCAGCAACTCCCAAAACTCCAGCAGCTTTAGTGTAAAAGTACCTTTTTTTTTTTTCCCCCAAAGGGTGTGCCCCTCCCTCAGCCTGAGGGCATTTTGGCAGCTCTGGCCCTTCTGGGAGAAAAAAATTGGGGGGGTTAAAAGATTTATTTCCTTTTTTTTTTTCTGAGTACAACTATGCAGAGACAAAGGCTTGAATATACAACACCTCCCCCCATTTCTCCAACCTCTGACAAAACATTTCTAACTATAATACAGTTTGGCCACCTTTCCCCAGAATCTACAGCATACATTGGCAAAGAAGTATTACAATAAAACACCATTTCCCTTTTTGTCATTGTCAGATAAACGTAAGTCTTAATGGAATGTATTTTGGGATCGAGCCAACAGCACCTGACCTTAAACAAATTAAGCAAGATTACAGGCAAGGTTACACAAGGCAAGTCTACCCTAATGTACAATATTTACAAATGGACATAACAGACAGACAACAGAAAACAGATGACAGACAACAGATGCCCTTCCTTACAGGGTTACAGAATGTTTGGCCACCATTCACCGATTCTAAAACATACATGAGCCAAACAGTATTGCCATAAAAGATCATTTTCTTTTTAGTCATAGAATTATAAGCATAAGTCAACCAATCAGCCAGAATGTGGCCCAGTAGGCTGCGAGGTAGAGTTGCCAGTGCATTTCCCATGCTTTCGAGTTTTCAACACCCACAAATACCAGAAACAGAAGGTACCTTAAATATGCCACTCCTGGTTTATAGTGCCTGGTTCTTTCTGACCAGAACAGACATGTAACCAGAATGCTGTTTAAACCAACAGCAAAGCCAACTGGGAAAGTTCGTGAGCACTAGGGAAAGTCCCTGAGTTAAATAACTTGGCAGCTGCTAGGGAGTTTCCACAAGCACTTTCACAGAGGTCCTCACATCTGGACAGCCACTCAGAGTCCTTTGGCACTTCCCAAAGGAACTTAACCTTAGGGCTCAGAGGGGAATCACCAAATTTATGTCACCAGGAGACCCAGGTGGGGCTCAGGATGCCCATCACTGTGTCCAATTCAACAGAGGTAGGGTTGAATAATATAAGGCATTTATTGAGAAGGCCAGCCAACCAAGAAGACCAAGAGCATATGAGCATCCAAAATCTGTTTTACAGCATGGTACAAGGGATGGTATTATAAAGGGGAATGGGATTAGTCAAGGCTGGGAATGGAATGCAGCTATGTGCAGCCCTGGAGGTCTGCAGATGTCAGCTACTGTTCTTGACTAATCTGGCGATTCACAGACAAAGTAGTATCTAAGTCTTGTGGTCAGCACATGCCTGTGCCTCTAGATTTATTAATTTGTTCTTATCACCCTGTGGGGTTGTGTCCAACCATAACCAGTTTGCTGAATTCAAAGGGAACACAAAGGATCTGGAAAGGACAAACTTGTGACAATATATCATACATCATACTATGAAATAAGCACAACTAGTTATACAATAAAACTATAAATCATATTATTCAGGCTATCACATCCCATCATAGTGAAGAAATTGTTTGGGTAAATGTTCTTTTTTTATGTCTGACATAGATCTTTACAAAGAAAAACTATGTTGCTTTCCTGAGGATCCTAGCAAATTCACAAAGGGGTTTAACCACTTGACACTACCTTATACTTAATTTCTCTTGAGGGCTGAGCACTTTGGAGATGCATTTTATTCAACAGACAGCCCCAGACATCAGGAGAATGTTACAAAAATTAGCATTGGGACCACAGATACCGCCCCCCAGCAACTGGTAGAAATAAACTTCAGTGTTTTTAACAACCAAGGCAAGGCAAAAAAAAAGCAAAAAGTCCATCCAAATAAGTAAAACACCACATGGGAACTGCTTGCTGTGTTCTGACTCACTCACCAGGGCTTCTTTCTTCCAAAAACTAGTTAATCACTGGGGTAAATAGGCGTAATCAACACTACCATTTCACTCAACCCCTAGGCTGAAGCCTCAGAAATACCACTTTTAATCACATATTTCTTATAAATCCAGGATGTCCCATTGTTATTGGGGAGACAATGAGGAGATCTCAGTTTTTCTCATTGAAGCAGGAAATATTTTAAGGTCAACAAAAATGAGAGTAAAGCAAAGTGAGATTTATTGAAAGTACACTCCAAGTGAAGATTGAGCCAACAGAGAGAAAATGGCAGCAAAATCCTGGGTTATGTGGTTTAAATGAGGGACTTTCTGGGGAGAGACTTTCATTTGCATTCAGGGATAATTGACAGAAAAGGGTTATATGGCTATGCATGCCCTTTCCCATAATGCATACATAAAAACCCATGGGGTGGGGTGGGGGTGTCAAAACCACAATGAAAATTGTAATATAATTAGTTGCATTGAGGTCATACCAGTTTCCTCTGAGCTTGTGCCAAGAACCGGCTGGCTCCGAACCCGGTTGCTGGCTGCTGGGCCACCCATAGAGGGGCAGTCTGAATGCAATGTTGGTCTGACCCCTGTTCAGGACCCAGGGCAGGCTCCACCCTAGCCACTTATGTCTAACTCCCTACTTAACACCATTACCTTGTTAGAGAGGAGTACCTTACTTAGTCTAAGCTTCTGGGTAATGAAAAATATAAATAAGGCTAAGACAATTAAAGAAAAATTTGTAAAAGTAAATCTTTTAAACACTCTAAGTCCTTCTGCTGGAGAGTCGGAGCAGCAACAGTGCCCTCATGCCTACTTCATAAGCTGCAAGGAGGGGGGGGCACTCTTTCCCTCCTTGAAAAGAAAAGAATGTGATACTTTTATATTCAAACCACTGGAGGCCCAAGAACTGCTGCAGTCCCAGGAATAAGCCCAGGACTGATATCTCTCCCTACTTCTTCTCCAGGGCCATGTTATCCCTGTTACAAAATTTGCAAAGAATATGCCTTGGGTAATAATTGGATTTAAAATCTCATGGAAATTTTTAAGGAATAATAAATATAACTAAAATGAAAGGTTTTTAATAAAGTTTTTCAGTATTAATTATATATAACAAGGCACAGTTTTCCAAGGTCTTTGGTGACTTGGAACTTTGGCATTTTACTGGGCCAAATAATAAAAATTGTTAAATATCTGAATATTTTTAAATGACAGAGGCTAAAATGTTAATTACTCTGAGTTTCCCAACTTTTTTAAAAAAATATATCTTTTATTGATTTCAGAGAGGAAGGGGGAGAGAGAGAGAGAGAGAGAGAAACATCAATGATGAGAGACTTGTCACTGATCAACTGCCTCCTGCACACCCCTGACTGGGGATTGAGCCCACAACCCAGACATGTGCCTTGACTGGGAATAGAACCTCAATCTCCTGGATCCTAGGTCAATGCTCAACCACTGAGCCATGCCTGGCCAAGCTGAGTGTTCTTACTTTTGACTTTTTAGTTTATTTTAAATGTCTTTATTGATTTCAGAGAGAGGAAGGAAGAGGGGGAGAGAGAGAGAGAGAGATAAAAACATCAATGATGAGACAGTCATTAATCGGCTGCCTCCTGCATACCCCTGACGGAATTGAGCCCAAAACCCGGGCATTATCCCTGACCGTGAATTAAACAGCAATCTTCTGGATCATAGGTCAATGCTCCAGCCAGGCTACTTTTGGCTTCTTAATGCAGAGAAGCTGGAGGGTGGATTTGGATCTATTAATTAATATATCTAATATTTTATTTGAAATATGTCTCTTGAAAATGTGAGTTTATTTGCCAATCTGAAGAATGTTAATTACTTACTTGTCACTAAAAAAATAAGGTTTCTAAGAGTTAAGAATCCTAATTAAGTCAGGGAAAAATTGTATGGTTTGGGGAATCTAGAATTAAAAGTAGGTTGTTCTGCCCTGCTTGCATGCCTTAGTGGTTGAGCATTGACCTATGAACCAGGAGGAAGGTCCTGGTGAAGTGGGAATGTGGTCACCAGAGCTCTCTGCCTTATCTGGGCTGCAGTAGACAGTTGCTTGTTCATTTTTTCTTTAGCCATGTTGTAATTCTCTTTTATGAGCTCTCCCCTTCCAGAGCCAGCAGGTGGGTGCTATATCTGAGTCTCCACCAACCTGGCTAACACTATTTGCCTTACCCTGGTGATTCCTTGAAATCCTGTCCTACCAGCTTGCAGACTCACCTAAGCCATTTCCACTGGCTTTTCCATATAAACTGCCTGTCTTCCTTACGCTTCAAACTTTTCTAAAATCTCTCAAACATACAGCATCTTGCCTCAGTGTACCTTGTACCTCTTCCTAACCAGCCCCAGGCTTAGCACTAGCTTCTGCTGGCATTGGTTTGCAGTTTAACCTCCTCCTGGGATCCTCCAAGCCCAGCACAAGTAGTAGCCATCTGTGTTGTATCTCATGCCAGGAGGCTCTGGGTAGGACACAAGTAGTGGTTCCTCCACTACTTGGCCTGCTCCTCCAGGGAGGCCTCAAAGAGAGCACACCCAGTGGACAGCTTCAGACCACAGTGAAGAACCACCAACTGCCTCCACAAGTGACACACTCAAAGGAAAGACTAAGCAGGCACCAAAGTTCTGCTGAAGTAAGCCCTGCTCCATGGGATCAGCCCCTGCACAGCCAATCCTCCACAGTGGTCACAGCCAGTTCTTGCAGCTGTTCAGCCTGGGAGTAAATCCCTCCCATAAGGCACCAATAGCAATCAAGGTTAAACTACAACTAGAAGGTGTACACAGTCGACACAGGTGGGGCATCACTGGAGTGACCAGCTCAGGTGATCATAAAGGCTATGCCACTGGACCTTACAAGGAACCTACTATATAAGGTCACTCAAGCCAGGAGGTAATAGAACCTCTATCTAATACATAGAAACAAATACAGGGAGGCAGCCAAATGAAGAGACAAAGAAATATGTCCCAAATGAAAGAACAAAGATCCAGACACAAACAAAAAAACTAAACAAGCTAGAAACAAGCAATGAATGCACAACTCAAAACACTGGTTATAAGGATGTTCAGTGAATATAGGGGAAGAGCAGGTTAACTTAGTAAGAACTTAAAAAGATAAGAAACATAAAAATAGAACTAGAAAACATATAAAAAATACAGTCAGGAATGCATAATATATTAACTGAAATAAAGATTAGGTTACAGGGAATAAACAGTAAAGTAGATGAAGCAGAGGATCAAACCAGCAGTTTGGAAAATAAGGAAGTGGAAAACATTATCAAAAGAGCAAAAAGAAAAAAAAACACAAAAAAAGTGAGAATAGTACCAGGAGCCTCTGGAACAACTTCAAGCATATAAACGTTCACATTCTGGTGGTTCCAGAAGAGAGAGAACAAGGAATTGGTAAAACCTATGTGAAAATAATGATAGACAACTTCCCTAATGTGGTGAATGGCATAGACACACAGGTCCAGAAGCACAGATAGTTCAAAACAAGATGAACCCAAGAGGCCCACACCAAGACACATTATAATTAAAATGCCAAAGATTAAAAAGACAAATAGAGAATTTTATTTTATTTTATTTTTATTATTTTTTAATTTTATTTTTGTTTAAAATATTACAGATGTCCCTTTTTCTCCCCAATGACCTGTTCCACCCCGTCACATCCCCTTCCCCAGTCCCTCTCCCCACCATTGTCCCTGTCCTTGGGTTGTACATATATGCATATAAATTCTTTGGTTACTCTCTCCCCATCTACCCACCCTCCCTCCTCCATCCCTCTAACATTCCTCAGTCTCATCTATGCTTTCATGTCATTGAATCTATTCTGTTCATCAGTTTATTAAGTTCTTTAGATTCCACTTATAAGCGAGATCATGTGATATTTTTCTTTCGCTGCCTGGTTTATTTCACTTAGCATAATATTCTCCAGGTCCATCCATACTGTCCCAAAGGGTACGAGATTCTTCTTCTTTACAGCTGCGTAGTATTCCATGGTGTAAATGTCCCACAGCTTTTTTATCCACTCATCTACTGATGGGCACTTGGTCTTCTTTCCAGATCTTAGCTATTGTAAACTGTGCTGCTATGAACATCGGGGGACATATATTCTTCCTGATTAATGTTTTAGGATTCTAAGGATACATTCCCAGGAGTGGAATCACTGGGTCAAACGGCAGTTCCATTTTTAATTTTTTGAGGAACCTCCATACTGTTCTCCATAGTGGTTGCACCAGTCTGCATTCCCACCAGCAGTATACTAGGGTTCCCCTTTCTCCACAGCCTCACCAGCACATGTCGTTTGTTGATTTGTTGATGGCAGCCATTCTGACAGGTGTGAAGTGATACCTCATTGTGGTTTTAATTTGCATCTCTCTGATGATTATTGACATTGAGCATTTACTCATGTGTCTCTTGGCCATCTGTATGTCCTCTTTGGAGAAGTGTCTATTTAAGTCCTTTGCCCATTTCTTAATTGGGTTGTTTGTCTTCCTCTTGCTGAGTGCTATGAGTTCTTTGTACACTTTGGAAATTAGCCCCTTATCAGATTCATCTTTGGAAAATATGTTTTCCCAGACCGTGGGATTCTTTTGTATTTTGAGGCTGTTTTCTTTTGCTGTGCAGAAGCTTTTTAGTTTGATGTAGTCCCATATGTTTATTTTTTCTTTTGTTTCTCTTGCCCTAGGAGATGTATCAGTGAAAAGTCCACTACGTGGGATGTCTGTGACTTTACTGCCTGTTTTCTTCCAGAATTTTTATGGTTTTGTGACTTACATTTAAGTCTTTTATCCATTTTGAGTTTATTTTTATGTATGGTGAAAGTTGGTGGTCTAGTTTCATTCTTTGGCATGTATCTGTGCAATTTTCCCAGCACCACTTATTGAAGAGACTGTCTTTACTGCATTAGATACTCTTTCCTCCTTTGTCAAATATTAACTGACCATAATGGCGTGGGTCTATTTCTGGGGTCTCTGTTCTGTTCCACTGATCTATATGCCTGTTGTTGTACCAGTACCAGGCCATTTTGATTACAGTGGCTTTGTAATAGTTTGAAGTCTGGTAAAGTGATCCCTCCCACTCTGTTCTTTCTTCTCAAGATGGCTGCAGCTATTTGGGGTCTTTTTTGGTTCCATATAAATTTTTGAAATGTTTGTTCTAGGTCTGTGAAATATGCTGTTGGTATTTTCATAGGAATTGCATTAAATTTATAAATTGCTTTGGGTAGTATGGACATTTTAATGATATTAATTCTTCCAATCCATGATCATGGTATATTCTTCCACTTGTTTAAATCTTCCTCTATTTCTTTTTTCTATGTCACGTAGTTTTCCTAGTACAGGTCTTTTACATCCTTGGATAAGTTTATTCCTAGGTATCTTATTTTTTTAGTTGCAATGGTAACTGGTACTGCTTTTTTAGTTTCTCTCTCAGAAAGTTCATTGTTGGTGTATAAGAATGCCATTGATTTCTAGATGTTGATTTTGTATCCAGCTACCTTGCCAAATTCCTTTATCAAATCAAGTAGTACTTTGATGGAGTCTTTAGGGTTTTCAATGTACAATATCATGTCATCTGCAAATAATGACAGTTTTATTTTCTCCTTTCCAATTTGGATACCTTTTATGTTTTCTTCCTGTCTGATGCATATGGCAAGGACTTCCAGTACTATGTTGAATAAGAGTGGTGAAAGTGGACATCCCTGCCTTGTTCCGGTTTTTAATGGAAATGGTTTCAGTTTTTGCCCATTGAGTATGATGTTGGCTGTAGGTCTGTCATATATGGCCTTTATTATGTTGAGGTATGATCTCTCTATTCCCACTTTGCTGAGAGTTTTTATCAGAAATGGGTGCTGGATTTTGTCAAATGCTTTTTCTGCATCTATTGATATGATCATATGATTTTTGTCCTTCATTTTTTTTATGTGATGTATCACATTTATTGATTTGGGGATGTTGTACCAGCCTTGCATCCTTGGAATAAATCCCACTTGGTCATGATGTATGATCTTTTTAAAGTATTGCTGCATCTGGTTTGCTATTATCTTAGTGAGGATTTTAGTATCTATGTTCATCAGGGATATTGGCCTGTAATTTTCTTTCTTTGTAGTATCTTTATCTGGTTTTGGGATTAGGATGATGCTGGCCTCATACAAAGAGTTTGGGAGGTTTCCCTCCTCTTGGATTTTCTGGAATAGTTTGAATAGAATAGGTGTTAATTCTTCTTTGAATGTTTGGTAAAACTCACCTGTAAATCCATCTGGTCCAGGACTTTTTTTGCTGGGAGTTTTTTGATTATTGCTTCAATTTCACTAGTTGTTATTGGCCTATTCAGGTTTTCTGCCTCCTCTTGATTCAACTTTGGAAGGTTGTATTATTCTAGGAATTTCCCCCATGTTGTCCAATTTGTTGGCATATAGTTGCTCATAATTTTTTTTTACATTTCTTTGTATTTCTGTTGGGTCAGTTGTTATATCGCCTCTTTCATTTCTGATTTTATTTATTTGGGTCCTCCCTCTTTGTTTCTTAGTGAGTCTGGCTAATGGTGCATCAATCTTATTTGTCTTTTCAAAGAAACAGCTTTTGGTTTCATTGATTTTTTGTATTGATTTTATAGTTTCTATGTCATTAATTTCTGCTCTGATCTTTATTATGTCCTTCCTTCTACTTCCTCAGGGCTTTTCTTGCTGTTCTTGTTCTAGTTCATTTAGTTGTTGTGTTAGATGGTTCATTAGATCTTTTTATTCTTTCTTGAGATAGGCCTGTAATGCTATGAATTTTCCCCTCAGGACTGCTTTCGCCATTTCCCATTGGTTTTGGGTTGTTGTCTGTTCATTTTCATTACTTTCCACGAAGTGTTTGATTTCTTTCTTGATCTCCTTGATAACCCGTTCATTGTTTAATAACATGCTATTTCGCCTCCATGTGCTTGAGTTTTTTTATAGTGGTTGATTTCTAGTTTCATGGCATTGTGATCTGAGAAGATGCTTGATATGATTTCAATCTTCTTATACTTGTAGAGACTTGCCTTGTGCCCTAACATGTTGTCTATTTTTGAGAATGTTCTATGAGCACCTGAGAAGAATGTGTATTCTGCTGCTTTGGGGTGAAATGTTCTATAAATGTCAATTAAATCCATTAGGTCCAGTGATTCATCTAAGATCTGCATTTCCCTGTTGATTTTTTGTCTTGATGATCTGTCCAATGTTGACAGTGGGGTGTTAAAGTCCCCACTATAATTGTGTTGCTGTCAATCTCCCCTTTAAAGTCCTCCAAGAAATTTTTTATATATTTAGGTGCTCCTATATTGGGTGCATAAATGTTTATAAGGCTTCTTTCCTCCTGTTGGATAGATCTCTTTAGTAATATATAGTGACCAATTTTGTCTCTTGTTATGGTCTTTATTTTGAAGTCTGTTTTGTCAGAAATAAGAATTGCTACTCCAGCTCTCTTTTCCTTTCCATTTGCATGGAATATTTTACTCCATCCCTTCACTTTTAGCCTGTGTGGTGAGTCTTTTGCTCTCAGGTGGGTCTCTTGTAGACAGCATATATTTGGGTCCTGTTTTCTTATCCATTCCGCTAGCCTTTGTCTTTTGATAGGACCATTTATTCCATTTACATTTAAGGTTACTATTGATATAAACTTATTTAATGCCATTTTTCCCCTTTATGCTGAGGTACCTTTCTCTCACTATTCCTTCTTTTTCTTAAAGCAGTTCGTTTAGCATTTTTTCAATGCTGGTTTAGTGGTACTGAACTCCTTTAGCCTTTTTTTTTTCTGTGAAGCTCTTTATTTCACCTTCAAATTTAAATGATAGCCTTGCTGGATAAAGCAATCTTGGTTGCATGTTCTTGCTTTTCATTACTTGCAGAACTTCATGCCACTCCCTTCTGGCCTGAAGAGTCTCTGTTAAGAAGTCAGCTGTCAACTTTATGAGGGTTCCTTTTTAGGTCACTGCTTGTCTCTCTCTCGCAGCCCTGAATATTTTCTCTTGGACCTTGACATTTGCCATTTTAATTATGATGTGTCTTGGAGTGTGTCTCTTTGGGTCCCTCTTGTTTGGAACCCTCTGTCCTTCCTGAACTTGTGTGGCTTTCTCCTTCTCCAGCTTAAGGAAGTTTTCTATAATTATTTCCCCCACAAAGTTTTCTATCCCTTGCTCTCTTTTCTCCCCCTCTGGCACTCCTATAATGCAAATGTTGTTCGCTTAATGTTGTCCCAAAGCTCCTTTAGACTGTCCTCATGCTTTTTAAGTATTTTTTCTTTTTGCTGCTCTGATTAAGTGATTTTTTTCTACCTTGTCTTCTAAGTCACTTATTCTATCTTCTGCTTCATTGAGCTTGCTTTTAATTCCTTCCAGTGCATTCTTGATATCAGATACAGCATTCTTTATCTCTGAGTTTTATTTATGGTATGTATCTCTTTTGTCATGTTTTCATCAATATCCTTGATCTTATCATCTAGAGTCTTCTTAAGTTCCTTGAACATCTTCATCATCCATACTCTGAACTTCATATCTGATAACTTGCTTAACTCCTTCTCATCAAAGTCTTTTTCTGGAGATGTTCCCTTGTCTTTAATTTGGGGGTTTCTTTGTCTCCCTATTTTGGTAGGTCTTAGTGTTTGTGTATATATATTAGATATATTTGCTGTCCCCCAGTCTTGTGGGATGGGATTTTATCTTATGGCTCCAGTGTATCCCAGAGGTGTGTTTTTCTTATACCTCTGAGCTCTTTGCTCTAGTCATGTCCCTCTTGTGGGTGCCTCTTTTGTGATTTCTTTATGTTCTCCTGTTGTGGTTGGGTCTAGATTGTTATTGATCAGTCCTAAGGAGGACCCTCCTCTCAAGTTGGCTAACTGTTTCTCAGCCCCAACGTTGATGTGTAAGATGTTATATGGGTGCTGGCCAGGCAGGACAATACACAATTAAACTTGCAGGAAACAAGAGGTATCTTACAAAATATCTTGACAGTAACAATGGAAACAACCCATGTGAAAATAGAACTGGGAGTGTTAAGGGAGAACACACACACACACACACGAAGAAAAAAATGTTTAAAAAAAAAAAGAGAGAAACAAAAGTAATGATTAGAGAGAGAGAGATGTATATTGTTGTTAATACTGGTAAAAACTTAGAAAATAATAATAATCTAAAATGTAAAAAATAGATAAGCTACTGGGAGATAAAAGAAGCAGAAAAAGATCCTGAAAGAAGGTCCTGCAAAAAATTAAGGGATAAAGTAAGAATAGGATAATAGTTGAAAATGAGACAATGAAAATACAATAAAGAGAATAAGAGAAACTAACAATTGGAAAGGAAGACAGAATGGAGCATAATGAAAGAATGAAAGAAAAGTAGAAAAAGAAGAAAAAAGTTATGCCATGGATTGAGAGAAGAGAAAAAGATATAGCCCAGGCAGGGAGGGAGTCCGGTAAGAGATTTGGTGGAAACTATAGAGGAAAGCAGTAAACTTGGTTATAATGATAAAGTCCCAGTTGTTAAGCAGGGATATAAGAAAGTCTTGATATTAGAAGCAAGGATAAAGCAAAACAAAGCAAACAACCAAAACAAAACTAAAAACAAGCTAAGCAAGATAAAATCCTTTTATAAAAAGGAGAAAAAAAATTTAATTTAAAAAATTTAAAAATAAAAAAAAAAAATTTTTAATTATTATAAAATTTAAAAAAGAAGAAAAAACAAATTTTCTCCCCTTTCTCTTCTTCCTAAAGAAAAAAGGGAAAAAATAAACAATCCCACAAACAAAAAACAAACAAAAAAACCCAAAACCAGAACCAAAACAAAATAAAAACACAGCAGAAAAAAAGGGTAGTCAATCAAGTGAGTTTTTTCTGGGCAACTTATGTTGTCTCAGGTTCACTGTTTTGTGTGATGATTTCAGTTCTCCTGGGAGATGTTTGTGTATCAGCCAATGTGAGGAGCCGCCTAGGTTTGGCTCTGGTGTCCTTATGTAGATGGTTGATCTGAGGCTCTTCATGAACCACCACCTCTTGTCAGCTATTTTGCAACCTTATAGTTGCCTGCTCTTACTCCAGAGTCTTCTGTAGAGTTTTTCGGGTGCAGGGTGGCTTGTGTAGCCCAGGGTATCACTCCCCTTAGAGGTTTCACTGTCAGGCGCTCACTCTGCAGAAATAGTCTCTGCTGCACTGCCAGCCCCTGAGTCCCTATCCTGTCCTCTGATTCTAGTTCCCCAGGCTCTGGCCTGCTGCAGCTTCAGATTGATTTCAGCCTGTTCCCTTTTCTGTATGGGCTGTTTCAGCAGCCTGGGCTCAGTGGGTTTGATTAAAAACACATTCTGGTGAGCCTTTTGCCTGCCCAGCCCCCAGCAGGGGTTTTCAGCATTTAATCCAGTTCCCAAACAACAGTCCCTGAGTCTTATTCTGGTACAGTCCTCCTGTGAGTTGCTCTCCTTTCCCTCTCAGGACTGTGCCCTGCGGGTGTGTCTGGGGTTTCAGTGAGCGGGACCTGCCCCTTTCCTGTTGGGGGCAGTGTTCTCTGCTATAGGAGAGGTGGGCAGGGTCCGCCCCTCCCTGCTCAGCTCTGGTTGGCTGGTCGCACCAGGCCCGCCCCTCAGACAGTCTACTGTGTAGACCCCAATCCCAGCCTCCGCTGGTCTGTCTGCAGTGCACACCGGGAAGGTGGGAACCAGTTCCATGATCAAACTCACAAATGCACAAAGCAACACACAGGCCGAAAGTCTGCCCTGCAATGTTCCAGTGGGAGAGGACCCAAAGTCAGCTCCACGCAGCTCCCCGCACGGCTGGTCTCAGCAAAGCTGGAGCGGCTTCACATGCCACCACAGCATTCCTCAGGGCTGGTCACAGATCCCAGCCTCTCGGCACCAGGAGCTCAGGGTCGGGACGGCTCCTCCCCTCCTCTGCCCCACACAGATTCAGCGCTTTCTGGGGCTCAACACAATGCTCTCAGGGAGGCAGAGGGTCCCCGTGTTCATCTGCTCAGTGCAGTCCTCTGGTCCCTTACCACTTGGGTGCCACATACTTTGGGACAGCCTTTCCTATGGTTGGCACCCCGAGCACCAGACCCCGGTCGAAGCCGCCACTAGTGGCTTTGTTTCCTAGGAAGGTGCCATCTCCTCCAGGATTCCCCTCTCCCTTGGGTCCCTCTGCCCTGTGCACGGGGAGCTCCTTCCCCTCTCGTCACTCCTAGTGTGGGATCCCCACTTTTGGATGCCGTCCACACTCCCAAGGAGAGGGAGCTTTGCAGCTTCCAGGCCTCTGGGCTCGGAGCGCAGCATAGGCTTTAGGGGTGACTCCCCCTTTCTACGCCCCCCCTCTCTTACTGGACTCCATGATGTTTCTTCAGTGCTCCCCACTCGCACTCCATCCACTCAGGTAAGTTTCTCTGGTTTTTTCAAGCTGGTTACGTAGGTTTTTAGGAGTAAATCAAGTCCATGGCTGGGAGCGGGGTTGCTCTGCTGCTTCTCACAGTGCCGCCATCTTCCAAGCCTGAGAATTTTAAGAGCAGCAAAAGAAAAGCAGTTAGCTACCTATATATATATATGGGACATCCCATAAGACTGTCAGCTGATTTCTCAACAGAAATTTTATAGGCCGGAAATGATTGGCACAAAATACTCAAAGTAATGAAAAGTAATGAAATATAACCAAAATTATTCTGCCCAGCAAAGCTATCATTTAGAATTGAACAACAGATAAAAAGCTTTTCAGACAAAAAAAAAGTAAAGGAGTTCACCACGACAGAATCAGTATTACCAAAAATGTTAAAGGGTCTTCTTTAAGAGGAAGGGAATAAAAAAGAACCAAAATATGAATGATAAAATGGCAATAAATACACATCTATCAACAATTACTTTAAATGCTAATGAATTAAATGCTCCAAACAAAAGATTTATGGAGGCTAAATGGATAATAAAACACACCCTTACATATGCTGTCTATAAGAGACTCACCTCAGATTAAAAAAAATGCACAGAGACTGAAAATAAAGGGTTGGAAAAATATATTTTCTGAAAATGGAAACAAATAAAAATTGGGGTAACAATACTCATACCAGACAACATAGACTTTAAAACAAATGCTATGTAACAAGAGACAAAGAATGAATCAATGATTCCACTTCTGGATATTTATCCAAAGAAACTCAAAATGCTAAATCCAAAAGACATATACATCCATATATTTATTGCAGCATTATTTACAATTGCCAAGATATAGAGGCAACCTAATGTCCATCAGTAGCTGAATAGATAAAGAAGAAGTGGTGCATACAGGGTGGGGCAAAAGTAGGTTTATAGTTGTTCATATGAAAAATTATGCAATAATTTATAAATAATAATGCAAGAATACGCCCTGTGTTTTGCATACTCACAACTGTAAATCTAGTTTTGTCCCACCCTGTATATACAGTGGAATATAGCTCAGCCATAAAAAAAGAATAAAATCTTGCTAGTTGCAACAATCTGGATGGACCTGGAGGGTATTGTGCTGAGAGAAAAAAGTCAGAGGAAGATGGATGCTATATAATTTTACTTACATGTGGAATCTAAAAAACAAAATAAACAAACAAGCAGAAACAAAGTCATAGATACTGAGAACATTTTGACAGTTCCAGATATGAGGGGGTTGGAAGGATTGGTGAAAACATGGAAGGGATTAAGAAATTCAAACTGGTAATTACAAAACATTCATGAGATATAAATAAAGCATAGGGAATATAGTCAATAATATTTTTAAAACTATATAAGGTGTCAGATGGGTACTAGATTTATTGGAGCAATCAGTTAGTAATACAATGTGTAATCACTAGGTTGTATACCTAAAATTAATATAATATTGCATGTCAACTATAATTAAAAAATAATTATTTATTTAAAGTAAAAAAATATCAGCCTAAAGTAGTACAAAGAAATTAGCAGAGGAGTTACACAGTCAGTTACTAAGGTGCATTAAAGTGCTTCAATAAAACGAATAGTCCAAATAGATTGAAAGAAGTTATGAAACTGGAAATAAGAGAAAAACCTAATTGAGCAGGGGTGTGAATAAGATAAACACATATTTATTATATCTTTCATAAAAGAAATCCAGATTTAGACAGTTTAGAGCTGGCAAGGCAGCTCCATGGTATCACCAAAAACTGAGGCTTTCCACCTAGACACTGTCATTGTGTAGTTTCCCTTCTAAGTGTAGCTTCTATTCTCAATGATATGTTTTAATCCAGGACATTTTCTGGAACACCATCCATCATTTTCACACAGGTCAGAAGACAAAAAGATAAAGGAGTGCAAAGCCTCTTCATTCAGTGGTTCCCTTTAATCAGCCTTTGCAGGTCACCACACAATATTTTGCTTACATCTCATTGGCCAGAACATAGTCATATCATCACACTTTGTTGCAAGGAGGGCTAGAGAGTACAGAGTTTCATTTATGTGGCAATTTGCCTAGAAAAATATTAGAACTCTTTTTCTATGGAAGAAGCAGAGAATAGATATTGGGCTAGACAACTCTCAGCTTTTGACATATGAAAGGAAGAGAGCATACAATAAATTTGGCATTTTTATTAATAAGAAAATTATGGCTATTTTTCCAAAATAGTGATGGAAAAATTAACTGTTTCAAAAAATATTAAATTTAATCTTTATAGTATACACAAAATAAATTCTATTATTTTATTTATTTTCAAATCATACAGAGATATGTTAAAGTTCTATAGTTAAAACTTTTTATGATTTAAAATAAAATGTCACTTAAAAAAAAAATAGTAATGTAAAGGTAGGCCAAGATTGTTATAATATCCTTATCAGAGATCAAATGGCTACATTTTGCATATATTTATTTAAATGAATGTAACATCTATGCAATATATATGTATATATTTAATGTGTGCATAATATTTATATGTGTTTATATCTGTGTGTGATGTATACATATGCACACTTCACACACATTTATATTATATGCCTCAAGGTGCATTGGCCAAAAACATCACATCATAAACTGTATATAGCACATTAAAAGGTAATATATTGAAAAAGTAGCTCACCAAACATTTGAAAAACCTATAAAGAGAAAAGAAAAACATGAAATATATGTTTTAGGCAGAAGTCAGGTTACTACAAACCATCAAGCCCTAGTTACATTTTGCAAAAGAAACAGAAATATCCTTATATATTTCCAGAGATGTAATCAGTTATATTATCCACAGGACCATAAGATTTAAACAAACTTTTCCCTATAATAAGATAGGTTCTTCAACATAACAAGCTATGCAGTATAATATGTAGCAATTTCATCATTAAAACAACAAATAGAAAGTTGCTTTTTTTAAAAAAAAAACTCATTTCAGAGAGAGTGGGAGAGAGAGAGAAACATTGATGTGAGGGAGACACATAAATTGGTTGCCTCCCTTGAAGGAGAGGGGGCAGGGATGAAGCCTGAAATCCAGGTATGTGCCCTTGGCCAGAATCAAACCCAGGACTCTTCAGTCCATGGGCCGATGCTCTAACCACTGAGCAAAACCAGCAAAGGCAAAAGCAGTTTCTTATCTCTCAACATAAACCAACATAATCTTGGCAATTATAATAATCCAATTAAAGTAATCCAATTAAAGGTGCTCAGGAGGACTCCAGAACATTTTTGTCCAACTCTGTAGAAGCCTGTTATTCTGGGCAATTCAATGAGAGATTTTCAGAATCACTATAGCATTGGTTTTAAAAAGGTGTTCCAGTGAAGATCTCAGGTTCCAGGTTAGAAGAAATTCACTGTTAATTATTGTTGTCCTGCATAAGAGTTTGCTTGAAAACAAACATTTACCATTAAATAAATGATAAGTTTTTAAAAACCTTATTTTAAAAGAATTAATAGCCTGGTTGTTCTTTAGTCTTCCATAGTCTTCATTTTCTTAGCTGAGTTTTTGGTATTAAATGGTAACATGTTGAACATTAAATACCATAAGAATTGCCTCAAATAAAACTATTCTAGCCTGGCTGGTATTGCTCAGTGGTTGAGTATTGACCCATGAACCAAGAAGTCACTGGTTTGATTCTTGATCAGGGCACATGTTCGCTGTTTTTGTTCGATCCCCAGTTAGGGGGTGTGCAGGAAGCCAACAGTTAATGTTTCTCATCGATGTTTCTATCTCCCTATCCCTCTCCCTTCCTCTCTCTCTAAAAATCAATAAAAATATATTTTTAAAAAATATTCTAAATTGCTGAGTAAGCATATAATAGCATGATTGAACAGTCAGACAAACTGGGTATACCATTTACAGCAGCATGAAAGATTTAACATCCAAATGAGGGAAGAGTTAAGCTTAAGCTTTAAAAAATAAGATTAAACTCAAGAAAAAGAAATAAAAATTAAAGTCATTTTATTATTCAATTAACATTGTATGCTGCTGCAATATTCATCTAGCAGTAAAAATTATAGCCAGGTTTTTCCCTGGTTAACCCAATGTTTCTTCTGGTCACTCTATGGTCTCTTAGTGGGGAAATAAAATAATTTTTAAAAAGAATTTATATGCATATATGCATAACCCATGGACACAGACAATAGTATGGTGAAGGCCTGGGGAGGGGAGTGGGTGCAGGTGGAAAGGGTCAATGGGGAAAAAGGGACAACAATAAAGATAAATTAAAAACAAAACAAAAAATGCCCTGAGAGAGTCCTTATGCAATACTATTTTAGAGAAACTCAAACAAAATCTGGACAAATGACCTCCTTTGTCTATTCATAGTTCAAAGCCTAAAGGATAGTCCATTTGATTTACAAAAGCACACCAAACAGCACCAGATAGATAAGTAGATGGATGGATAAATAGATGTATTAAATTATTACAAGTATATTTATAATTCCCCTTCTAAGATTTTACTCTTAGATAATATATCCCAATCAGCCTACATCTTAGAATTTAAATGAGCTTTCTTTCATCTTTCCAGTAAAATAAGGCAAGCAGAAAGAAAAATAGTTTGAGATTATATGGAGAAGATTATTTCTAGGATTTCCTTTCCTAATTACCAAAATTCCCTTGGGTGTTTTGTGCACATATGGCTAACTAATAATATGGCTACTTTACTCAAAGGAGATCAGTGAACTATAATATCAGAGAAGTGCTACTGACAACTTTTTGTCACTGCTTTCTCTGTCTTCTATGTATCTTTTTGGAACCAATAAGATACAGTCATCACCTTCAAACCTTTATGAATACCTATTATTTCACATGTAAGATCATCCAAAGTGTCAAGCCAATATAGTAAACTAAGAAGTCATCCCCATTCTAATTCTTGTGTTGTATGTAGTATGTTCTTTTACACAATTCAGCTAAGTTTACCAAACATAATTTACAATGACCACTAAATCTGAACTGAAATGATAAAACCTCTAGAAAAAAAAAAAAAAACATAGGGAAAAAAGCTCCTTGATATTGGTTTTGGAAATAATTTTTACTTTTTTGAACAACATCAAAAGCACAAGCAACAAAAAGCAGAAATAAGTGTGAGACTACATCAAAGTAAAAAGCTTTTGCACAGCAAAACATACAAGAAAATGAAAAAACAACCTATGGAATAGGAGAAAATATTTGCAAACCATCTATCTAATAAGAGGTTAATATTAAAAATATATAAGGAATTAATACAACTCAATAACAAAAACATTTTTTAAAAATCTGGTTACAAAATGGGCAGAGGACTTGAATAGGCATTTTTCCAAAGAAGACTATAAATGGCCAACAAGTACACGAAAAGATGCTCAACATCTGATTTCTGGTAAAATGTTAAATCAGAACTAGAATGAGATATACAGATGATGTATCGTAAAATTGTGCACTTGAAATCTATATAATCTTATTAACCAATGTCACCCCAATAAATATTAAACACTGTGATATCACCTCTAACCTATTGGAATGGCTATTTTTAAAATTCAAGAATAACTAGTCCAGGCCAGTGTGGCTCACTTTGTTGAAGCATCATCCTGTACACCAAAAGGTCATGGGCTTGATTCTCCATTAAGGCACATACTTAAGTTTCAGGTTTGATCCCAGGTAGGAGAGCACTCAGGAAGGCAGGCAACTGATCGCTCTCTCTCCCCCTCCCCCTCCCCCTCTTTCTAAAAGCAATAAGTATGTCTTTCGGTGAAGATTAAAAAAAAAATAACAAGTCCTCGAGAGAGTGTGAAGAATAGAAAATCTTTGTGTACTGTTGAGAGGAATGTAAGTTGGCGCAGCCACTATGGAAACGGTACAGAGGTGCCTCAGAAATAAAAAATAGAACTACCATATGAGCAAGAAACCTCACTCCTGGATATATATTTAAAAAAAAATTAAAACAGTTTCTTAAAGATATACCTACACCCAATGTTCATTGCAGCAATGTTCATAATAGCAAGAAATGGGTATAATTTAAGTGTCCATCTACAGATGAGTGAATAAAGAAAAGTTTATATACAGGGTGTCCCCCAAAATGTGTATACACTTTAACAACTGATAGCTCAATTGACGATTCTTCTTTTCAGATTTAACCCATTGGAATTAATAATTGTTCTACGTGTGTATACATTTTTTCCCATATATCTATGGAAATGAAAGAAAAAGCTGAAATTATAGAAACAGAACTAGAATGATGTTTAACAGAGTTTTGGGAGGGATGGAGAAAAAAATGGGAAGTTTTGGTGAAAGGATACACACTTAAATAAGTTCTGGTGATCTAATGTAGAGCATGATGAGTATAGGTAACAATATGTATTATATGCTTCAAAGTTGCTAAGGGAGTAAATCTTAAACGTTATCACTATAAAATAAAAATGGGAATTATATAAAGTGATGAAGGTGTTAACTAACCCTCTTGCTGTAATTATTTTGCAGTATGTATGTGTATTAAATCAACATGTTGTATTTCTTAAACTTACACAATGTTATATCTCAAAGAAGCTGGAAAAAATAAGCTAAGTGTAAATAAATACACACAGTACAATTTCACGGGTGAAACTTTACTATAAAATAATACAAAATAATCAATCAAGGACCAGCATGCATGGTTTAAACAAAAAGCACTTTTCAAAAAAGAGAAACAAATTGAGAAGTTTAGATGCTGTTAATATTATTCTCTGACCATAAAAGAAATTCCAATTTTAAAAATGTCTATAAATTAAAGTTTAGTCAGACAAAAATTTGCGTTAACTTATGGATTGCATTATAACTATATTGTTGTTTTAGTTCTCTTCCTCATCAAGTTGAATATGTGAATGAAATTGAAATATACAGAGAATATAAAATATTTACTATAAACATAATTTAAGGAAAACTTACAAGAGACTAATTTAAAAATCTTATTAATCTGAAAAAGAGAATAAAAATGTATTTTCCCAGGACAGTAAGAGTCTTTGATAGAAATATGTTAAAATTATTTAACATTCTGGCAAAAAAAGAAAAAAAGAAGAAAAAGAGTATTCTAATGAATCAAACATTCAAGAAAGAAGCTGACACAGACATCTATAAGGCAACACAGCCTGGCCTTCTAAGACATTTTCAATCTAAGAGTAATGGTAAGATGAATTACATCTTAAAGGCTTCAGGAAGCATTGGTTTTATACCTTAATGTGAAGATTCTAAGCCAAATATTTTTAAATCCTCTCACAGATTTTCAAATTGCTCTCTGTGGAATATAGTATTTTAGTGAAACCTGGGAACTATTACAACTACTTTGAAAACACTTTTTAAAATAAATCAAAGAGAGAGAAAACAAGATGATGGCATAGGTAACAGCTGTACTGGCAGCCTCCCACAACCACATCAAAATTACAACTAAAATGCAGAACAACCATCACTTAGAACCTCCTGAAATCTAGCTGAACAGAAGCCCTACAAACAGGGGACTGAAAAAGCATCAAGAATAGTAGAAAAGCCTGGCTGGGAGTGGCTCAGCGGTTGAGCGTCAACCTAGGACCCAGGCAATTGGGGTTCGATTCCCGATCAGGGCACATGCCTGGGTTGTGGGCTCGATCAATGACTCTCTCATCATTGACGTTTCTAACTTTCTCCCTCTCCCTTCCTCTCTCTGAAATCAATAAAGATATATTTTTTTTTAAAAAAAAAAGAATGGTAAAAGGGGCAGAGACGTGGGTGGATGGGGCTGGATCATGGAGACGTGGCCATTGGCCCTCACCCAGTGCTGTGGTTTAAACCCAGGAAGGATAGATATCTCAAAGGTGGAGGTTTCCTGGAGGAGTAAAGTGTCCCAGCCCCACATCAGGCCCCCCAGCCCAGGGCTCCAAGGCTGGGAATAGAAATCCCCACAACTTCAGGCTGTGAAAACCAGTGGGAACTGTCACTGAGGGTTGCAGAGGGTACAGGAGTTTCAGGCAGCTCCTTTTAAAGGGCACACGTATGGACTCAGATGTGCTCACTCTGAGCCCCAGTGCCAGGCAGCAGCTTAAAGGTAACCTGGGACACTTGAGGCAGAACTAACCTGCCTGAAATTGGGGTGAGAGGTGGAAGGGCAGCTTTCTCCCAAGCAGAAGAGCTGGCAGAAGCCATTGCTCCTTTGGTGAGTCCTCCCCCTACACAGCTGACAGGCAGGCGCCATATTTGAATCTCCAGCACCTGACTCACACCTTTGGCCATGCTCTGGTGATTCCCAAAGGACCCAACCCTACCTACCTGCAAGCTCATCCAAGCCATTTCCAGTGGCTTTTCTGTGAAAGTGGCCTCTTGAGCCTTATGCTCAGGACTTTTCTAAAATCTCTCAAACAAGCAGCACCATGCCCCATACAGCATGATAAGTGGCCCCAGGCCTGGGACTAGTGGCAGCCTGCATTGGTTCATAGCTTGGCCTTTCCTGGACATCACCAAGTGTAGCACAACTAGCAGCCAACTATGATTTGCTGTGTAGCTCATGCTGGGTGGCCCTGGGCAAGGCATTGGCAGAAGTTGACTTTGCAACTCCCGAGAGTCCACAGAGACAGTGCACCTGGTGGTAAGACTCGACCACGCTGGATTACAACCCTACCACACCCACAAGTGACACACTCAAGGGACCCACTTGGTGAACACCAAAGCTCCACTGAAATAAATCCTGCTCCATAAGGATGTCTCCAGCACAGCAGCTCTTTGGCTGTAGTTTCAGCTGGTCCTCACAGCTGATTGGCTGGGGGGTCAATTCCTCCCAGTGATGCCAACAACAACAAAGACTCAACTACAACAGGGTAGTGCACGCACATAGCCCACACATGGGAGCACCTAGAAGGCCCAGCTCAGGTGATTGGGGAGGCTGAGCCACTGGACCCTATAGGACACCAACTACACAAAGCCACTCTACAAATTCCAGAAGACATAGCAGTTCTACCTAATACATAGAAATAAACACCTGGAAGCAGCCAAAATGTGGAGGCAAAGAAACATGTCACAAAGGAAACAAAAAATCTCTAGAAGAGGAACTAAATGAAATAGATCCAAGCAAGCTAACAGATACAGAGTTCAGAATTTTGTTTATAAGGATACTCAAGCATATTATTACAAAAACAACTCAGAAAATTGGTGACATAATAAATTACCAATTTGAAATGAAGGCTACATGAACTGAAATGAAGAATAATTTAAAGGGAATCAACAGTAGAGTAGAGGACGCTGAGAATCAAATCAGCAATTTGGAACATGAGGAAACAAAAAACACTCAACCAGAAGAGCAAAAAGAAAAAATAATCCAGAAATATGAAGATAGCATAAGGAGCCTATGGGACAACTTCAAGAGGCCCAACATTTGTATTATTGGGGTGCCAGAAGGAGGCAAATGAGAGCAAGAAATTAAAAACTTATTTGAAAAAATAATTACAGAAAACTTCCCCTACCTGGAGAAAGAAATAGACTTACAAGTCCAGGAAACACAGAGAGTCCTAAACAAGAGGAACCCAAAGAGGCTCACAGCAAGACACATCATAATTAAAATGCAAAAGGTTAAAGACAAACAGAGAATCTTAAAAGCAGCAAGAGAAAGGCAGTTAACTACCTATAAGGGAGCACCTATAAGACTGTCAGCTGATTTCTCAACAGGAACTTTGCAGGCCAGAAGGGAGTGGCAAAAAATATTCAAAGTGATGAAAAACATGGAACTACAACCAAGATTGCTCTACTCAGCAAAGCTATCATTTAGAACTGAAGGTCAGATAAAGAACTTCACAGATAAGAAAAAACTAAAGGAATTCATCACCACCAACCAGCACTGCAGGAAATGTTGAAGGGACTTCTTTAAGAAAAAGCTAATGAGCAAAAGAATCTGACAAACTAAATAGAGCCAGAGACATTGATGCATGCAACAGATGATCATATTTCAGAGGAAAGAGGGAAGGGGGGGTGGAGGGTGGGAAGAGATTAACCAAAGAAGTTATATGCATAGTATGCATAAACCATGGACACAATAACAAGGTGAAGGTCTGGGGAGGGGGTAGAAGTGAAGTGGAGGAGGGTTAATTGGGGGGTGAACATGGGACATGTGTAATACTTTCAACAATAAAGATAAATTTAAATCAATCAATAAATCAATAAATCAAAGATATTGAAAGTGTACTACCTATATTATTTATATTTCTATGTATTTATATTTCCAGTTAGGGGGAAATAATGTGATTTCTATATTTCTTCTGTATCTGTGCATATCTAGGAACTGAATATCACAAGCTCAGACCTATTATGCCTCTCTCTTTATGTAAAAGCAAAAATGGCAAATTTCTCTTCCATGATTGTGGAACTTCCAAGAAATGTTCCAGAGGATGAGCTTTTACTGCAGTGAAAGTTGCAGAAGTCATTTTGATCAATTATCTGTAAATCATATAGTGTGTGTTTATACATGTATTATACATCGCTCATGATTTTTTTTTTTATCATTTCTGTACTGGTTAATTTTGCAATGTGAGGATATGGTAACATTTTGCATTTCAGTCTTTATGTAAATCAAATTTCTTTGCTGCTCTGTGAACTTAAGTACTTACAGCTTTTGTGTTTGGCTGTTATATATTGTTCATAAAATTTAATATGCTTCAACTGCTTTTTCATTTTAGAATAGTAATATTTAGGATTGTTAATTCAGCATGTGTCATTAACCTTTGTATATCTTGGAACTGGAACCCTGTTTATTAAGTATGAAGGTTCACACAGGATAGAGAACAAAGAAAATGAATCTAAACTTATCAGTAGCTTTAATTATTAAAGGCATTAATGCCATCTGGTAGGAGAAGAAATTTAGAGAAATACAAAGCACATTGTCCCCACTGATCACAGAAGGATGCTGTGAAAAGACAAAGGCTGGTAGGGAAAGCAGAGATAAAATGTCATTTCTTAACTATCAACAGTCAGTTTGTTGGTGAGGACAAGGTCATAAGAGAAGAGTTAAATATTTGCTACAGGAGCGTTACAAACCATGCTGTCATAAAATTTCAACTGGAGAAATTATTTGATTCTTTTTAATTTCTGTGCCTTGTTTCATTAATTTATTTGCTTTTATTCATTCCTTCATCCATTCATTTAATAATTACCTTCAAGGCACTGTTCTAAGCTAGAAGACAACCTTGACATCATGAAACTTACATTCTGGTGGAAGGACATGGACTACAAACAAATATTTTAAGGGGTATATTAAATGCCTCAGAGAAAATATTAAGCAGGGCAGGACTTCTGGGAATGCTAGATGGAGGAAGGGTTGGGAGGAAGTGCTCCAATATTCAGAAGAGTGTCTAAATATCCTTAAGTTTTGCCAATGTGCAAAAGAAGGATTTACAGTTACACTGTGGTTAATGGATCTTTTGTAATGTCTTATTCCTGAAGGTATTTTTTAAGACAGAAGCAATTGGGGTCTTGAATGACAGGTATATTCACCAATGATCAATATAATGTACCTACATCATCTCTATAGAATAACAGTAGGCTAACCATGATATCTAATTTATAAGCCTATAAAAGTGATTTACTATACCTGCATTTTTTTACCTTGTTGTTTTTCTTATACTAAAATAGTATAGATTTCTTTCTTCTTTATTCATTCATTTATTTATTTTTTAATCCCCACCTGAGGATGTGTGTACTGGTTTTAGAGAGAAGAAGAAGAAGAAGAAGAAGAGAGAGAGGGAGAGAGAGAGAGAGATGTAATAGAGAAAAACATCAATTTGTTCCCTCTCACCCAAGCCCCAGCCAGGGACAGAACAGGCAACCCAGGTATGTACCCTGATTGGGAATCAAACCCCTGACATTTTGGTGTATGGGCTGACACTCCAACCAACTGAACCACACTGGCCAAGGCTAGATATCTTTCTTGATGCTTTATCCTGACATCGACAAAAATCCCCAAGAAGGAATATACTAGTAAATTGCCTGATCTTTAAATGTATAATTTTTATGTCTGGTATGTAAAGGAGAAATTTACTTTTGTGTTTTCACCTTACAAATCTAAATAGGAATGTAACTAAATATTTTTAAAAATTATTAATAAAGACACTAAATAGCAAAACAAAAGACAAGTTATGAATAAGTTTAGCATGTTATCACATTCATAAAGAACATTATTATCTAATTATGTTAGAATTTGTTTATCATAATTATTTTATTTGTAACTATATCCATTTTTTGACAGAAATCAGAATAAAATAAATAAACATTGAATATTTGAGGGGGTTAGTTTCACTGTGTGTTTGTTCATTGCTTGTGTTGGTCTTGCATTTTAAGGTATACCATGTAGAAAGCATCGCATTAGGAACCAGACATCTGAAGTGAATTCCAGCGTTGCCCATAGTTATGACATTGTCACGGGAAACTCTTCAACTCTTGTACCTATCTTTGCATCCAGAAGTGACAGTAAAATTCTATATTGCTTAATGGTGAGGGCATGGGTCCAGGAGTTAGAAAAACTTGGCTTCTAATCCCAGCTGTGCCACATACCAGCTGTGTAATATTGGGAATATACTCTGTCTATGCTGTAATTTCCCCATTTTCAAAGTAATAATATATAATATATAGTAACATAATAATAATAGCAATGATAATAATAATTTAAATATCAGAGAATAATGAAATTTGAATTAAATATCTAATATAAAATTCTTAGCAAATATTTGAATAGATTGTAATAAATTAAGTTTAATTCTTTTTTTGGCATACATTGTGGTTGAAAGAGATAGTGCATAGGTACTTATAAATAATACAGAAAAATTTTAATTTAGCATTGATATGGCTATAATAATGCACTGACAATATCACATATATACCCACAACATTTCCTCTATATTCCCTAATCACCAAGATAAAGCTAAAAATATATTTCTAAGGAAATGCAGTGGAGAATTAGTTCTTCAAATAGAAACATCCTAATTCATTACTTAAAAAATAAAACAGAAGCACAAGAGAGTTTATAATAATTTTAAGTAGGGCAACCTCTGTCAAGTTCTCCTAAAATAAGTGGGAAGGCTGCCCACATATTTACAGTAGAGAGAGAGTATGTTTCTCTTGACTGAGAAGAAATTTTACCATGTACACCTTCCCACTCAGAGAAGCCCTGCTGTTGGTCACCATAAATGACCAATTGTTTAAAAATTAGGAACTTAGAAAATGATTGGTCACATTATCATCATAATCATAGCCATCTTCCAATTACCAATCACAATTCACCTTCTTTATAGGTTTGATTAACTAATTGGTAATGTTAAAACCACATTACTCGGGGTGTTTCCTCTGTACCCAGATTACTGTCCTTTCTTCACTGCCCACCACTACATGCTGTCTGACTCATGATCTTTTATATATCTTTACAATTTTACTTGAACTTTTAACTCCTCCAGGATGCCTCCCTTTACCTCAGGTAAATTAAGAATTTTACTTTTTCTAAGATGGCAGTGGATTGAGGGGAAGCTACCCTGATACTCTCCCAGGACAAAACTGGAATTACAACTAAAATATAGAAAAACCATCCTGAATAAACAACTGCAACTGAAGATGAGCTGGAGAGCACCCTCACAACCAAGAACAAAAAGTGGATACTGCACACAGACTGATAGAAAGTGTGGAGGCATGAGAGGTCTGGCTGGGCTCCCTCAAGCAGCAGCTGAAGGCCTGGAGGGATACCTCAGCTGTGGGGGATTCCCTTTGAGAATTCTGGGGTCTTAACCCCAAGCTAGGCTTTCCAACCCACACCACCAGAACGGAGAAAGGTGCCCACATAACATCTGCCTGTGAAAAGCAGCCAGGTATCTGTCTTCCAGGGAGAGATGGCTGGAAATGCAAGGAACCTCTTAAAGCAACAAAGCACAAAGTTTTGTGTGCAGCCACTCACCTTGGGCTTCAGCAGAGGGAGAGCATAGTGGACTAGAACTGTGGGAGGAGAGTCTGGGGGTCTGGCTGGGGAAATAGATTTCAGAGGGAACCCATATGGACCCCGTGCTGAGTCATTTCCCCACACAACAGAGGACAGCTTTCTCAGGCAGACATTTTCCTTCAAACAGCTTTTGCCTTGTGGGGGAAGCAATTACGTCAACCTTATGGAAAAGTTCTGGTCCCCCAGTGGAGTTTCTGTAGCCTGATGCTCCTTAAGAGTGTGATAACAATCAACTGCCCCTCCCTGTGGAGTTTCTACAGCCTGAGACTCATTAAGAAACTGAATAACAGCCTCTGGATGCTTTGAGTCTTTCCCTGACTTGCTTCTGGCCCAAAGTCTTGGAAAAGAAGACTTTGGTGCACATCTTGGTCCTATCCAAACACACCCAGCCCAAGCAGTGGGAACTAGAAGCTGTGGAGTGCAGAAAACTTCAAACAGGGTATTCAAGCCAGTCACAAAGAGTGTCTGATATTGGCCTGCACCAGAGACCATCCAAAAGCCTGGGAATAGTAGCAGATCTACCTAATACATAGAAAGAAATCCAAACAGGCAACCAAAAAGGGGAGATGAAAAAACAAGCTCCAAATGAAGAAACAAAAGAATTCCTGATAAGAAGCATTAAATGAAATGGAGATAAGCAATCTATCAGATATAGAGTTCAGAATACTGATCATAAGGATGATCAACAGCATGAGAAATCAAATGGAAACTGTAAAGAAAATTAAGAATGACACAGTAGAAATAAAAAATACACTGGAAGAAATAAACAGCAGATTAGCAGAAGCTAAGGATCAGATCAGCAAATTGTAAGACAGGGTAGAAACAATCAATCAGAGAACCAAAAAGAAAAAACAATGAAAAAACGGGAGGACAGTTTAAGGGAGCTACGGGACAACATGAAATGTAATAATATTCACACATCATAGGAATGCCAGAAGAGGTTGAAAGCATGCAAGGTTTAGAGAACCTGTTTGAAAAAATAATGGCAGAAAAATTTCCTATCCTGGTGAAGGAAAGTCACAGAAGTTCAGGAGGCACAGAGAGTCCTAAGCAAGAAGAACCCAAAGAGGGCAAGGCCCAGAAACATCATAATTAAAGTGCCAAAAATTCAAGAATGAGAATCTTAAAGGCAGCAAGAGAAAAGCAATCTGTTACCTACAAAGGAGATCCCATAAGGCTGTCAGCTGATTCCTCATTAGAAATTCAACAGGCCAGAACAGAATTGCATGCATGAAGTATTCAAGGTAATGCAAAACAAGAATCTGAAACCAGAAATACTCTATCCAGCAAGGCTATTATTCAAAAGAGATGGTGAAGTAAAGAGCTTCCCAGACAAAAAAAGGCTAAAGGAATTTATCACCACCAAACCATCATTGCAAAAAATGTTAAAATGACTACTGTAATAAAAAGTTGAAATAGGGTGAATGAGAAACCTGGACATAAAGAAATAAAATGGTAACATATAAGTACTTATCAATATTAACTTTAAATATAAATGAATTAAATGTTCCAATCAAAAGACATAAGGTAGCTGAATGGATAAGAAAACAAAACCCAAATATATGCTGTACACAGGAGACCCATCTCAGAACAAAACGCACACAGGCTGGAAAAAAAACAAAAACCCACAAAAAAGACATCTGGAAGATTTTAAAGGAGAGATCAATGGCAGTACAGTCATAGTAGGGGGACTTTGATGCCTCAATGACTTTACTGCATAGCTCTTCCAGACAAAAAAATCAACAAGGAAACAGTGACTATAAATGACACACTAGATCAGATGGATTTAGTTGACATTTACAGAACATTCCACTCCAAAGCTGCAGAATATTCATTCTTCTGAAGTGCACATGAGGCATTCTCTAAGATACACCACATGTTAGGACACAAAACATGTCTCTACAAGTTCAAGAAGATTGAAATCATATCAAACATCTTCTTGGATATTTGTACCATGGAATACTATGTAGCTGTAAAAAGGAAGAATCCCTTGCCTTATGAGAGAGCATGGTGGGACATGGAGATTATTATGCTAAGTGAAATAAGCCAGTCAGGGAAAAACAAGTGTCACACGATCTTACTCATATGTTGAATCTAATGAACAAAATAAACTGATAAATAAAATAGATCCAGAGACAGAAGCATGGAACAGACTGGCAAATCTCAGAGGGAAGGCAGGTTTGGGTGTGTTGGTGTGGAGAGATTAATCTAAGAACTTATATGCATATATGCATAACCCATTAACACAGACAATTGTGGGGTGAAGGGCTGAAGGGAGGGGTGAAGGGTGGAGGGAATTAATGGGGGAAAAGTGGAACATTTGTAATACTTTCAACAATAAAGATTTTTCAAAATTACAAAGAATTTCCTCTGTCTTTAATGTAACTCAAATATATTTCTTTTTAAATTTTGATTTTTTGTGTGTGCAGATTTTTACTTTCTTATCAGACTATAACCTTGGGAATTAGAGACTACTGATTATTCATTTTTTAAAATGAAGTTTTTGAACAGTTTGTAATGTAGTAGGCACAATTTTTGTAAAATAAAAGTCAAAATAAAGAGAAGATTCTAAGATGTTAGGTAAGAAGTGTATTTTCCCATTTCTGACAAAAAAAATATTTCCTGTAAAAAGTGGTCTTAAATTCAGGATATACAGATAATGTGCCATAAAATTGTACACTTGACACATATAATTTTATAAACCAATAAATTTATTTAAAAAATTTCAGGGGGATAAATTTGGATATTTTAAAATTTTTTATACATTGTGAAGTAAGTGAATTATTTCATCAATATTATTAAAGCTGAATTTTCTCCCATAGATTTTTTAAAATATATTTTTATTGATTTCAGAGAGAGGAAGGGAGAGGGAGAGAGAGAGAAACATCAAAGATGAGAAAAAGTCATCAGTCAGCTTCCTCCTGCACATCTTCTGCTGGGGATCGAGCCCAAAACTGGGGCATGTGCCCTGACTAGGAATTGAACCACGATCTCCTGGATCATAGGTTGATGCTCATCTGTCAAGCCATGCTGGCTAGGCTCCCATAGATATTTTTTTATTTTATTTTAAAATCATTTTTATATTTCAATTACAATGCACATACATCATGATATTAGTCTCAGGAGTACATCCCAATGATTAGACTTTCCCGGACAGGCTATATTCTCTATCCTATATTTACATCTACATGACTATTCTGTAATAACAAATTTGTGCTGTTTAATCTCTAACTTTTTCACCCATCCCCTCAGTGTCCCTCCCATCTGACAACTGTCAAAAGGTTCAAAATGTTTTCTGTATCTATGAGAGTGTATTTGTTCTGCTTGTTTGTTTATGTTGGTATTTTAGATTCAGTTGTTGATAGATATGCTTTTTTTTTTTGCCATTTTATTGTTCTCATTTTTTATCTTTTTTTTTCCTTCTTCTTAATGAAGACTCTATCATTTCACGTAATACCAGTTTGACGGTGATGAACTCCTTTAGCTTTTTACTGTCTGGAAAGCACTTTATATGTCCAATTTTAAATAATAGCTCTGCTGGGTAGAGTAATCTTGGCTGTAGTTTCTTGCTTTTCATCACTTTGAATATTTCTTGCCACTCCCTTCTAGCCTGCAAAGTTTCTGTTGTGAAATCAGCTGACAGTCTTACGGGAGCTCCTTTGTGGTAACTAACTGCTTTTCTCTTGCTGACTTTAAGATTATCTCTTTGTCTTTAACATTTGGCATTTTAATTATGATGTATCTTAGTATGGGCCTTTATGGGTTCACCTTGCTTAGGACTCTCTGTGCTTCCTGAACTTGTATGTCTATTTCCTTCACAAGTTACAGAATTTTTCTGTCATTAGTGTTTCAAATAGGTTTGCAATTCCTTGCTCTCTTTATTTTCCTCCAGGCATCCCCATAATGTGAAATTTGGTATGCTTGAATTTGTCCTAGAGGCTCCTTACATTGTCCTCACTTTTTTTTGGATTTTTTTTTTCTTTCTGCTGTTCTCTTGGGTGTTCTTTGCTTCCTTATCTTCCAAATTACTGATATGATTCTCAGCTTCATCTACTCTACTGTTTATTTCCTGTAAATTATTCATTTCAGTTAGTGTATTCTTCATGTCTCACTGGTCCTTTTTGTATGCTGTTGCAGGTTTTACTAAATTTATTGAACATCCTTATAAGCAGTATTTTGAACTCTACATCTAGTAGATTGCTTGTCTCCATTTTGTTTAGTGTTGGTTTTTTCCCCTAAAGTTTTGTTCTATTCTTTCATATGGAACAAATTTCTTTTCTCCTCATTTTGGCAGGATCCCTGTGTTTTTTTCTATGTATTGGGTGGAGCTTCTATATTTCCCAGGCTTTGTAGAGCGGCCTAATGTTGTAGGTGTTCTGTAGAGTCCAGTGGCACAAGCTCTGTGCTCAACTAAGCTTGGCAAACAAGGTGCAGCCCACCCCCCTTGTGGGCTGTGTACATCCTCATGCTGCAGTAGAGTTTTGATTGCTGTTGGCACATCAATGGGAGAATTTAACCCCAGGCTGATTAGTTTGAAGTATTGTCTGCAACCACTGACCTTCAACAACCATTGAGGATCAGCTGTGTAGGGGCCCATCACACAAGAGAGGACTTATTCAACAGGGCTCTGGTGCCTGCTGAGTCTTCTCCCTGAGTGTGTCACTTATAGAGGTGGTTGAGTGGTGATGCTTTGACATGGTCTGAAGTTGTCTACTGGGTGCACTTGCTCTGGAGTGCCAAGAAGGTGCAAGCCAAGGTCAGCTCCCACCTGGCATAAGCTAAATAGCAATCTGCTGATGGCTGGTATTTATTCTGGGCTTGGAGGTGAACAGGTGAGGCAAAGCTGCAAAACAAAACTAGTGCCAAGTGTGGGCCACTTAGAGAGAGGGACAGGGCATGCTAAGGCCAGATTCAGCTTGTTTGAGAGATTTTCCGAAAATCTGAAGCATGAGACAAGACAGGCCTTTGGTATAGAAAAGACAGTAGAAACAGCTTGGGTGGGCCGGAAAGCTGGGTGAGGTGGGGTTTCAGGGAATCACCAGAACAAAAAACAGCATGAGGCAGCTTGATGTAAACTCAGATATGGCTCCTGTCTCCCAGGTCCGTGGCATGAGGGCTCAGAAAAGGAATAATGGTCTCTTCCAGCACTTCTATCTGGAAGAAAACTGTTTCTACAGCTCTCACCCTGATGCCAGATTATTCAGTTCTTCCTCTGGTGCCTTTCCAGCTTCTGCCCCAACACTGGAGATCCTAGGGAGGAATTCAGAGTAAGTCTGTGGACAGGCCTTTTAAAGGTATTGCCTTGAACTCCAGCAGGCCTCCTTTCTCTCTGACTCAATCCCCTCTGATTTTTACAGCTAGAAGTTATGAGAACTTCTCTTCCTGGCACTGGAACACTGGGATGAGGGACCTCGTGTGGTGATGGAACCACTCACTCCCCGGGAGGGGGGGGGCGAGGGTGCTCCAGAGCTGAGATATCCCACCTAATTTTCATCTTCCACATATGAGTTTGTAAACAGCCCATTAGACATCTCCGCCCTTCCTACTAGTCTTTATGTGGCCTTTTTTTTTTTTAACTTCCTAGTTGTAGCACATCCATTCAGCCAGATTTTAAGCTGTTCTGAATGATTGTTCTGTAGTTTAGCTGTAATTTTGATGTGGTCTAGAATTTTAATATAAAAAAAGCCTAAATAAAAAATACAAATGACAAAATATCTAATTATTTTTCCTTTCCATTAGGTTTAAATAGATATAATTGCAATTTTTCTACATACAAAAAAAAAATAACACAAAGAATAAGTTATTCAGTGACACTTTAAAAACTGGAATCTGAAGTGGGGTTTTCCTGAAACATTCTATGTGCAGTTTTGCTGTCAATTAGGAGCACTTGTTTCCACCTTCAAAGTAAACCCCTTTCTCCTGTAGGAATATTGAAAGGTGTAACAACTTCCTGCTTTCCAAGCCATTATTTATCATCTTCAAACATGTCTTAGGTGAGCGCTACTTGGAGACTCCACTCTTCAAAGGAACCAGAAGCACAGAGAGGCTTAAAATATCACTCAACAGAAACCTAACGACGCTTTGGCAAGGTTGTGCCATATGATCATTATTTCTTTCATAATGCCACTAAGTACCTCTTTGGCCAAGTGTCAGGTTTAGCAAGCAATGTGTAATTCAGATCTCCACTCTGATTGGGCAAGAATTTGCACTCACTAATTAAGATAGCGGCAGAATAAGAAAGCAAGATACTTTGTCTTGGCCTTCCATTCTATCTGCTTATAAGTAACAACACAACATGGGTGGGGTTCATTCCAACCATTGCAGCCTGAATATCCAGTATCTGAAAATAAGGAAGTAACCCATCGAGGGTTACTAATGCCATAATTATCAATGGTCTTTATTACTAGAAAATTTATCAAGTTTAATAAAAATCCGAACAAAAGTTAAAAATTAGCTGCTGCCTTTTTTGGAAGATGGCAGAACTGTGAGGAAAAGCAGAGAGTCCTTGCTCCCAGCCAAAGACTTGATTTACTCCTAAAATATTGTGTAACCAGCACGTTTCCAGAGAAAAATACCTGAGTAAAAATGTTTCAAATAGAGAGCACTGAAGAAACATCATAGGGTCTGGTAAGAGAGATAGGTCATAGAAAGGGGAAATGCCTACTAAAGCCTATGCTGGGCTCTGAGTCTTGAGGATTAGAGGCTACAAAACTCCCTCCTCTTGGGAGTGTGAACTGGCATCCAAAAGCTGGAATCTCAAAACCTGGGCTGAGGAGAAAGAAAGGAGTGCCCTGCACATAGGGCAGAGGGGCCCAGGAGAACAGCGTGCCTGAGAGGAAGGTACCATGCCTTCCTAGTAAAACAAAGCTTCTAATGGCAGATGAAACAGGTGTCTTATGCACAGGCGCTCACCATAGGAAAGGCAGACCCAAACTGTGTGGCACTCGAGTAAAAAGGGACCAGACATCTGCACTGAGAAGCCACATACAAGGACCCTCTGCCTTCCTATAAGGCATTGTGTTGAGCCCCAAAAAGCATTTAATCTGTGTGGCATGGGGAAGGGGAAGAGAGCCATCCCACCACAAGAGACAGAATAGAGCTATGTGTGGGAAGGAGTTTTCCTTCAGCTTTGTGAGCTCCTGTTGGGAGGATTCTGGGATTTTTGACCAGCCCTGAGAGGTACTGTGGTGGATCTCATGAAGGCACCCCAGCTTTACTGAGATCATCAGTGCAGGGGAGCTGTGTGGGGCTGACTTTGTGTTCTCATCTGCTTGATAAGTAAGTGCAGGGGTGGTGGGACCTTCCAGGGCAGATTCTCTGCTTGTGTGTTGCTTTGTGCATTTTTGAGTTTTGGATTGCTGAACAAACATCCACCTTCCTGGCTTGCACTGGGGAGACAGCCCAGCAAAACCTGGAATTTGTGTCTGCACAGTGGAGTGTTTGAAATAGGCACTCCCTGTGACCAGCCAATCAGATCTGGGGAAGGACGGGCAGAGCATGACTACCTCTATTTCAGGCTGGGGGTTCCACCCCAACAGGAAAGGGTCTGGTTCAGCTTACTGAAACCTTAGATATATCCTGCAAGGCACAGTCTGGAGGAGGGAAGGAAAAAGCTCACAGGACAACAAGAGAAGAATAAGACTATTAGGGACTGTTGTTTGGGAACTGGAGAAAAAGCTCAAAACCCCTGCTAAGGGCTGGGCAGGCACCTTGGTCACCAGGATCTCTTTTGATCAAACCAACTGAACCCAGGCTGCTGAAATAGCTCATACAAAAAGGCAACAGACTGAAGTCAATCTGAAACTGAAGCAGGCCACTGTATAGGGAACTAGAATTAGAAGACAGAGACTGAGGAGCTGGCTATGAAGCAGAGACTGACTCCCTCACAGTGAGTGCTTGACAGTGAAACCTCTAACTAAGGGGAGTTATGTCCTGAGCTACACTAGCCATCCTGTACCCTAAAGACTCTACAGAGAACTCTGGAGTAAGAACAGGCACTACAAGGTTGCAAAATAGTTGACAAGTGGAGGTGGTTCACAGAGAGCCTCACATCAGCCAACTACCTAAGGACACCAGAGCCAAACCTAAACAGCTCTTGAAATTGGCTGATACACAAGTACCTCCCAGGAAATCTGAAATCAGCATACAAAACAGTGAGTCGCAGAAAACAAGATGCCCAGATGAAACTCATCTGATTGACTTTTTTTCCTTAGAATAAAAAAAGAAGAAAAAATTTCTTTTTAAATTTTATAAAAACTTTAAATTAATTTTAAAAAAAAGAATTTTGTTTTGCTTAGCTTGATTTTTGTTTAGTTTTTTTTTTTTTAGCTTTGTTTTGTATTATCTTTTGTTCTACTATCAAGATTTTCTTGATATTCTCTGCTTAATTGCTGGGACATTATCATTATAACCAATAAGTTTACTGCTTTTCTCTATATTTTCCCCCATATCTCTTATTGGACTCCCTCCCTGCCCTTGCTAATTTCTCTCGCCTCTTGATCCATTGGCATAACTTTTTTTTCCCTTTCATTCTTTTCTTTTTCTCCCTTCTGTCTTCCTGCCTTTTTGTTCAATTCTTAGTTTCTGTTTGTCTCTTTATTGTATTTTCATTTTTCATATTCAACTATTATCCTATTCTTACTCTCTCCCTTAATTTCTTCCTCCTCCTTCTTTCAGAATCTTTTCTTTGCCTTTTATTTTTCAAAAGCTTTTCTATTTTTTACATTTTATTTTATTATTTTTAAAACATTTTTGTTATTATTAGCAATAATATACTTTTCTCTCTCTAGCTTTATTTATTATTTATTTATTTATATAATAATTTTTAAAAATTATATCTTTATTGATTTCAGAGAGAGGAAAGGAGAGGGAAAGAGAGAGATAGAAGCATCAATGATGAGAAAGTCATTGATCAAGCCCACAACCCAGACATGTGCGCTGACCTGGAATTGAACCCTGATCGCCTGGATCTTAGGTCGACACTCAAACACTGAGCCATGCCCAGCCAGGCTCTAGCTTTATTTTTCTCTTTTTCTTCCTCCCCCCACCCATTTTAGCTTTAGCATTTGTATTCTCCCTTCAATCTCCCAGTTGTATTTTCACTTCCATGGTTTTCATTGTAATTGTCAAGATGTTTTGGAAGATACCTCTTGTTTCCTGGTAGTTTAGTTGTGTATTCCCCAGCCTTGCCAGCACCTGTACAACAGCTTACATGACATGGGTGGGGTTGTGACACAGAGTTAGCCAACCTGAAGGGAGAATACTCCAAGGACAGTTCAATAACAACTAGACTGAATCACAACAAGAGAGCTCAAAGATCCCACAAAAAGGACACCAACAAAAGGGACATACTTAGAGCAAGCAGCTCAGAAGTATAAGGAAAACACACCTCTGGGCTCCACCGGACTCACACTACAAAAACCCACCCCAAAAAACTGGAAGACTGCAAATATATCTAATATATAGATACAAACACTAAGATCCACCAAAATAGGGAGACAAAGAAACAATCCCCAAATTAAAAAAAAGGAAAAATTGCCTGAAAAAGACCTTGATGAGATGGAGTTCAGCAAGTTTTCAGGAATAGAGTTTAGAGTAATAGTTATAAAGATGTTCAAGGTAATGGATGAAAACAATAAGATACTTAATGGTAAAGTTGAGGCCAATAACAACTAATGAAATTGAAGCAGTAATCAAAAAATCCCAGCAAACAAGAATATTGGACCAGATGGAGTTACAAGAAAGTTTTACCAAACATTAAAAGAAGAATTAACTTATCTTCTATTCAAACATTTCCAGAAAATTCAAGAGGAAGAAAAATTCCCAAACTCTTTATATGAGGCCAACATCATTATAATAACAAAACCAGATAGACACTACAAAGAAAGAAAATTACAGGCCAATATCCCTGAAGAATACTGATTCTAAAATCCTCACTAAAATACTAGCAAACCAGATCCAGTAATACACCATGACCAAACGGAATTTATTTCAGGGATGCAAGGCTGGTACAACATTCACAAATCAATACATGTGATACATCACATAAATAAAATGAAGGACAAAAATAATATAATCATATCAATAGATGCAGAAAAAGCATTTAAAAAACGAGCACCCATTTCTGATAAAAACTCACAGCAAAGTGGGAGTAAAGAGATCATACCTCAATATAATAAAGGCCTTATATGACAGACGTACAGCCAACATCATACTCAATGGGCAAAAACTAAAACCATTTCTGTTAAAAACCAGAAGAAGACAGGGATGTCCGCTTTCACTACTTTTATTCAACATAGTATGGGAAGTCCTAGCCACAGCCATCAAACAGGAAGAAAACATAAAAGGTATCCAAATTGGAAGTGAGGAAGTAAAATGGTCATTATTTGCAGATGACATGATATTGTACATAGAAAACCCTAAAGACTCCACCAAAGTACTACTGGATTTGATAAATGAATTTGGCAATGTAGCTGGATACAAAATCAACATCCGGAAATCAATGGCATTCTTATACACAAACAATAAACTTTCAGAAAGAGAACCTAAAAAAACAATTACATTTACCATAAAAACTAAAAAAATAAGATACCTAGGAATAAACGTAACCAAGGATGTAAAAGACCTGTATTCAGAAAACCACGAGAAACTGAAAAAAAAAAAATAAATGGAAGAAGATTTAAACAACTGGAAGAATATACCATATTCATAGATTGGAAGAATCAACATCACTAAAATGTCCACACTACCAAAAGCACTATATAGATTCAATGCAATTCCAATTAAATTATTAAGAGCATATGTCACAGAACAAATACAAAGATAAAAAATACTATATGCAACCAAAAAAATACCCTGAATAACTTCAGCCATCTTGAGAAAAAAGAACAGAGTATTAGGGATCAAATTACCAAATTTCAAACTGTACTACAAAGACATTGTAATCAAAATGTCCTTGTATTGGAACAACAAGCATATGGATCAATGGAACAGAACAGAGATCCCAGAAACAGACCCACGCCACTATAGTCAGTTAATATTTGACAAAGGAGGCAAGAGCATACAATGGAGTAAAGATAGTCTCTTCAATAAGTGGTGCTGGGAAAATTCGACAGATACATGCAAAGAAATGAAACTACAGCACCAACTTTCACCACACACAGAAATAAACTCCAAATGGATAAAACACTTAAATGCAAGTCATAAAAACCATAAAAATCCTGGAAGAAAACAGGCAGTAAAGTCACATACATCCCACGTAGTGGACTTTTCACTGATATATCTCCTAGGGCAAGAGAAACAAAAGAAAAAATAAACATATGGGACTACATCAAACTAAAAAGCTTCTGCCCAACAAAAGATAACAGCCTCAATATACAAAGGAACCCCACAGTCTGGGAAAACATATTTGCCAAGGATGTACCTGATAAGGGGCTAATTTCCAAAGTGTACAAAGAGCTCATACTACTCAGCAAGAGGAAGACAAAAAGCCCAATTAAAAAATGGGCAAAGGACTTGAATAAACACTTCTACAAAAAGGACATACACGTGGCCTAGAGACATGAGAAAATGCTCAATGGCTCTAATCATCAGGGAAATGCAAATTAAAACCACAATAAGGTATCACTTCACACCTGTAAGAATGGCTACCATCAACAAATCAACAAATGACGTCTGCTGGAGAGGATGTGGAGAAAGGGGAACCCTAGTACATTGCTGGTGGAAATGAAGAGTGGTGCAACCACTATGGAAAAAAGTATGGAGGTTCCTCAAAAAATTAAAAAAGGAGCTGCTTTTTGACTCAGTGATACCACTTCTAGGGATATATTCTGAGAATCCTGAAACACTAATCAGAAAGAATATATGCACCCCTATGTTCATAGCAGCACAGTTTACAGTAGCAACGATCTGGAAACAGCCCAAGTGCCCATCAGTAGATGAGTGGATAAAGAGGTTGTTGGACATATACACCATGGAATACTACTCAGCTGTAAAGATGGATCTTGTACCCTTTGGGACAGTATGGATGGTCCTGGAGAATATTATGCTAAGTGAAATAAGCCAGGCAGAGAATGACAGACATCACAAGATATCACTTATATGTGGAATCTAAAGAACATGATAAACTGATGAACAGAACAGATTCAGTGATATGGAAGCATAGATCAGACTGAGAAATGTCAGAGGGATGGAGGAGGGCGGGTGGGTGGAGGGGGAGAGAGTAACCAAAGAATTTATATGCACATATGCACAACTCAAGGACATAGACAATGTTGGGGAGAGGGTGTGGGAGAGGGATGGAACAGGGTGGATTTGGTCATTGATCAGAAAAATGGACATCTGTAATATTTTATATAAGAACAACAAAAAATGTAAGGTCGAGGAACTTAGCAAAATCGTGAAAAAAGAGATATTTATCATGAATAAGAATCAGGAAGAAATGAAGAGAATTACTATAGCTGATATTAAGAATATACTAGAAAAAATTAAATCAGACTTAATGAAGTAGAATATAGACTAAGTGACTTCGAAGATGAGGTAGAAAAAAATAATCAGAGAAGAAAAAGAAAAAAGTAAAAAGCACGAGAACAATGTAAGACAGTTTTGAACAACATGAAGCAAAACAACATTCACATTATAGGAGACCCAGAAGGGGAGGAAAGAGAGCAAGGGATAGAGTACTTGTGGAGGAAATAATAACAAAAAACTTCCCTACAGTGGTGACGGAGAAAGCCACAGAAATTCAGGAATCACAGAGAGTCCCAAACAAGAGGCAAAAACAAACAAACGAAAAAACCAGAGATGTCCACCTTCACCATTCTTATTCAACATAGTATTGGAAGTCCTTGCATCAGCCATCAAACAGGAAAAAAAATAAAACACATCAAAATTGGAAAAGAGGAAATAAACTGTCATTACTTGCAGATGACATAACATTGTACATAGAAAACCCTAAAGACTACATCAAAATACTACTAGATTTCATAAATGAATTCAGCAAGGCAGATGGATACAAATTTTTTTTTTTAATTTTTAAATTTTATTTTTGTCTAAAATATTACAGATGTCCCTTTTTCTCCCCAATGACCTGTTCCACCCCGTCACATCCCCTTCCCCAGTCCCTCTTCCCACCATTGTCCCTGTCTTTGGGTTGTGCATATATGCATATAAATTTTTTGGTTACTCTCTCCCCATCCCCCCCCGCCCTCCCCCATCCCTCTGGCATTCATCAGTCTGATCTATACTTCCATGTCATTGAATCTGTTCTGTTCATCAGTTTATTAAGTTTTTTAGATTCCACGTATAAACGAGATCATGTGATGTTTGTCTTTCTCTGCCTCACTTATTTCACTTAACATAATTTTCTCCACGTCCATCCATACTGTCCAAAAGGGTACGAGATTCTTCTTCTTTACAGCTGCATAGTATTTCACGGTGTAAATGTCCCACAGCTTTTTCATCCACTCATCCACTGATGGGCACTTGGGCTGTTTCCAGATCTTAGCTATTGTAGACTGCACTGCTATGAACACAGGGGTACATATGTTCTTTCTGATAAGTGCTTCAGGATTCTTAGGATACATTACTAGGAGTGGAATCACATGGTCAAAAGGAGGCTCCATTTTTAATTTTTTGAGGAACCTCTATACTGTTCTCCATAGTGGTTGCACCAGTCTGCATTCCCACCAGCAGTGTACTAGGGTTCCCATTTCTCTACACCCTCGCCATCACATGTAATTTGTTGATTTGTTGATGGCAGCCATTCTTACAGGTGTGAAGTGGTACCTCATTCTGGTTTGAAGTTGCATCTCTCTGATGATTAGTGATGTTGAGCATTTTCTCATGTGTCTCTTGGCCATCTGTATGTCCTCTTTCCAGAAGTGTCTATTCAGGTCCTTTGCCCATTTCTTAATTGAGTTGTTTGTCTTCCTCTTGCTGAATAGTATGAGTTCTTTTTACACTTTGGAAATTAGCCCCTTATCAGATACACCCTTGACAAATACGTTTTCCCAAACTGTGGGGTTCCTTTGTATATTGAGGCTGTTATTTTTTGCTGGGCAGAAGCTTTTTAGTTTGATGTAGTCCCATATGTTTATTTTTTCTTTTGTTTCTCTTGCCCTAGGAGATGAATCAGTAAAAATTTCAATACGTGGGATGTCTGTGACTTTACTGCCTGTTTTCTTCCAGGATTTTTATGGTTTTTTGACTTACATTTTTTAAGTCTTTTATCCATTTGGAGTCTATTTTTGTGTATGGTGAAAGTTGGTGGTCAAGTTTCATTTGCTTACCTGTATTTGTCGAATTTTCCCAGCACCACTTATTGAAGAGGCTGTCTTTACTCCATTGTATGCTCTTGCCTGCTTTGTCAAATATTAACTGATCATAATGTGGTGGGTCTATTTCTTGGGTCTCTGTTCTGTTCCATTGATCTATGCCTGTTGTAGTACCAATACCAGGCCATTTTGATTACACTGGCTTATAATACAGTTTGAAATCTGGTAATGTGATCCCTAACACTCTGTTCTTTTTTCTCAAGATGCCTGCAGCTATTTGGGGTCTTTCTTGGTTCCACATACATTTTTGAAATGTTTCTTGCTAGGTCTGTGAAGTATGCTGTTGGTATTTTCATAGAAATTGCACTGAATTTATAAATTGCTTTGGGTAGTATGGACATTGTAATGGTATTAATTCTTCTAATCCAAGAGCATGGTATATTCTTCCCGTTGTTTAAATCTTCCTCTATTTCTTTTTTCCGTGTCATGTAATTTTCTGAGTACAGGTCTTTTACATCCTTGGTTAAGTTTATTTTTATTCCTAGGTATCTTATTTTTTTAGTTGCAATGGTAAATGGTATTGTTTTTTTAGTTTCTCTCTCTGAAAGTTCATTTTTGGTGTATAAGAATTCCATTGATTTCCAGATGTTGATTTTGTATCCAGCTACCTTGCCAAATTTGTTTATCAAATCTAGTAGTACTTTGATGAAGTCTTTATGGTTTTCTATGTGCAATATCATGTTATCTGCAAATAATGACCATTTTACTTCCTCATGTCCAATTTGGATACCTTCTTTGTTTTCTTCCTGTCTGATGTCTGTGGCAAGGACTTCCAGTACTATGTTGAAAAAGAGTAGTGAAAGTGGACATCCCTGTCTTGTTCCTGTTTTTAACGGAAATGGTTTTAGTTTTTGCCCATTGAGTATGATGTTGGCTGTAGGTCTGTCATATATGGCCTTTATTATGTTGAGGTATGATCCCTCTATTCCGACTTTGCTGAGAACTTTTATCAGAAATGGGTGCTAGATTTTTTTCGAATGCTTTTTCTGTATCTATTGATATGATCATATGATTTTTGTCCTTCATTTTGTTTATGTGATATATCAAATTTATTGATTTGTGAATGTTGCACCAGACTTGCATACCTGGAATAAATCCCACTTGGTCATTATGCATGATCTTTTTAATGTATTGCTGGATCCAGTTTGCTAGTATTTTAGTGAGGATTTTAACATCAATGTTCTTCTGAGATATTGGCCTGTAATTTTCTTTCTTTGTAGTGTCTTTATCTGGTTTTGGGATTAGGATGATGCTGGCCTCATAAAAAGAGTTTGGGAGCTTTCCCTCCTCTTGAATTTTCTGGAATAGTTTGAATAAAACTCACCTATAAATTCATCTTGTCCAGGACTTTTGTTTGCTGAGAGTTTTTTGATCACTGCTTCAATTTCCTTGGTTGTTATCCTATTCAGGTTTTCTGCCTCTTCATGGTTTAGCTTTTGAAGATTATATGCTTCCAGGAACTTGTCCATTTCCCCCATGTTGTACAATTTGTTGGCATAAAGTTGCTCATAGTATTTTCTTACAATCCTTTGTATTTGTTAGGTCAGTTGTTCTATCGCCTCTTTCATTTCTGAATTTGTTTATTTGGGTCCTTTCTCTTTGTTTCTTAGTAAGTGTGGCTAAAGGTGCATCAATTTTATTTGTCTTTTCAAAGAACTAGCTCTTGGTTTCATTGATTTTTTGTATTTTTTTTTCAGTCTCTATGTCATTAATTTCTGCTCTGATCTTTATTATTTCCTTCCTTCTACTTCCTTGGGGCTTTTCTTCCTATTCTCTTCCTCATTCTTTTAGTGGTTGTGTAAGATGGTCCATTAGATCTTTTTCTTGTTTCTTGAGATAGGCCTGTAATGCCATGAATTATCCTCTCAGGACTGCTTTCGCTGTGTCCCATAGATTTGGGGTTGTTGTCTGTTCATTTTCATTACTTCCCATGAAGTGTTTGATTTCTTCCTTGATCTCATTGGTAACCCATTTATTGTTTAATAACATGCTATTTAGCCTTCATGTGTTTGAATATTTTTGAGTTTTTTATAGTGGTTGATTTCTAGTTTCATGGCATAGAGATTCAAGAAGATGCTTGATATGATTTCAATCTTTTTGTATTTGCAGAGACTTGCCTTGTGCCCTAACATGTGGTATTTTTTTAAGAATGTTCCATGTGCACTTGAGAGGAATGTGTATTCTGCTGCTTCGTGGTGAAATGTTCTATAAATGTCAATTAAATCCATTAGGTCCAGTGATTCATTTAAGGTCTGCGTTTCCCTGTTGATTTTTTGTCTTGATGATCTGTCCAATGCTGACAGTGGGTGTTAAAGTCCCCCACTATGATTGTGTTGCTGTCAATCTTCCCCTTAAAGTCCCCCAAACAATTTTTTATATATTTAGGTTCTCCTATATTGGGTACATAAATGTTTATAAGGGTATTCCCCCCTGTTGGTTGATCCCTTTAGTATTATGTAGCAACCATCTTTGTCTCTTGTTATGGTCTTTATTTTGAAATCTTTTGTCAGAAATAAGAGTTGCTACTCCAGCTTTCTTTTCCTTTTCATTTGCATGGAATATTTTCCTCCATTCCTTCACTTTTAGCCTGTGTGAGTCTTTTGATCTCAGGTGGGTCTCTTGTAGACAGAATATATTTGGGTCCTGTTTTCTCATCCATTTAGCTACCCTATGTCTTTTGATTGGATCATTTATTCCATTTACATTTAAGGTTACTATTGAAATCAACTTATTTAATGCCATTTTTCCTCTTTATGCTGATGTACCTTTCTTTCACTATTCCTTCTTTTTCTTAAAGCAGTCCCTTTAGCATTTTTTCAATGCAGGTTTTGTAGAACTGAACTCCTTTAGCCTTTTTTTGTCTGGGAAGCTCTTTATTTCACCTTCAATTTTAAACGATAGCCTTGCTGGATAAAGCAATCTTGGTTGCACGTTCTTGCTTTTCATTACTTGTAGAACTTCATGCCACTCCCTTCTGGCCTGAAGAGTCTCTGTTGAGAAATCAGCTGTCAACTTTATGGGCGTTCCCTTTGTAGGTCACTGCTTGTCTCTCTCTTGCAACCCTTACTATTTTCTCTTTGTCCTTGACATTTGCCATTTTAATTATGATGTGTCTTGGAGTGGGTCTCTTTGGGTTCCTCTTGTTGGGAACCCTGTGTGCTTCCTGAACTTGTGTGGCTTTCTCCTTCACCTGCCTAGGGAAGTTTTCTATAATTATTTCCTCCACCAAGTTTTCTATCCCTTGCTCTCTTTCCTCCCCCTCTGGCACTCCTATATTGTGAATGTTGTTTCACTGCATGAAATCCCAAACTCCCTTAGACTGTCCTCATGCTTTTTAAGTGTTTTTTCCTTTTGCTGCTCTGATTGAGTAATTTTTTTCTACCTTGTCTTCTAAGTCACTTATGCTATCCTCTGCTTCACTGAGCCTGCTTTTAATTCTCTTCAGTGTATTATAGATATCAGATACAGCATTCTTTATTTCTGCCTGATTTTTGTTTATGTTATGTATCTCTTTTTTCATGTTTTCTTTAAAGTCCTTAATCTTATCCTCTATTGCCTTGTTTTTCCCCATAAGTTCCATGAGAGTCTTCATCATCAATACTCTGAACTGTTTTTCTGATAACTTGCTTATTTCCATCTCATCAAAGACCTCTTCTGGTGATGTTTCCTTTTCTTTAATTTGGGAGTTGTTTCTTTTTCTCCCCATTTTGGTAGGTCTTAGTGTTTGTTTCTATATATTAGATTTATTTGCTGTCTCCCAGTTTTGTGGGATGGGATTTTGTCTTGTGGGTCCACTGGAGCCCAGAGGTGTGTTTTCCTTAAACTTCTGAGCTCTTTGCTCTAGGTGTGTCCCTCTTGTGGATGTCCCTTTTGTGGTTTCTTTTTGTTCTCCCATTGTAGTTTTGTCTAGATTGTTGTTAATCAGTCCTTGGGAGGACCCTCCTCTCAGGTTGGCTAACTAAGTCTGAGCCCCAATCTCATCATGTAAGCTGTTGTACAAGTTTTAGCAAGGCAGGACAGAACACAACTAAACTTGCAGGAAACAAGAGGTATCTTACAAAATATCTTGACAGTCACAATGAAAACCACCCACATGAAAATAGAACTGGGAGGGTGAAGGGAGATCACACACAAGAAGAAAAGCTTAAAAAAAAGAAAGGGAGAAAGAAAAGTAACACTTAGAGAGATGTATATTGATTTTAATAGTGGTGAAAATTTAGAAAATAATAATAAACTAAAATGTAAAAAATAGAGAAGCTACTGGAAGATAACAGAAGCAGAGAAAAGATTCTGAAAAAAAGGCCAGCAAAAAATTAAGGGAGGCAATAGGAATAAGATAATAGTTTAAAATGAGAAAAAAAATATAATAAAGAGAATAAGATAAACTAACAATCAAACAAAAAGACAGGTAGATAGAAGGGAACATAACAAAAGAATGAAAAAAGAAGAAAAAGAAAAAAAATTACGAGAATGGATTGAGAGGATAGAGAGAGATATAACCCAGGCAGGATTGGATTCTGGTAAGAAATTTTTTGGAAACTATAGAGGAAAGCAGTAAACTTGGTTATAATGATAAAGTCCCTGTCGTTAAGCAGAGATATCAAGAAATTCTTGATAGTAGAAGCAAGGATAAAATAAAACAAAGCAAATAAATGAAACAAAACTAAGAACAAGCTAACAAGACAAAATTCTTTTATAAAAAAGAGAAAAAAATTTAGTTAAAAATGTTTTTTTAAAAAAAGTTATTATAAAATTAAAAAACAAAAAAAAACAAATATTCTCCCCTTTCTCTTATTCCTAAGGAAAAAATAGAAAAAACAAACAAACACACAAACAGAAAAACAAAAACAAAACAAAACAAAAAAAACAGAAGAATAAAAGACAGTCAATCAGGTGATTTTCTTCTGGGAAGCTTATGTTGTCTGCGGGTCACTGTTTTGTGTGCTGATTTAAGTTGTTCTGAGAGGTACTTGTTTATCACCCAATGTGAGGAGAGGTGTAGCTTTGGCTCTGGTGTCCTTAGGTAGATGGTTGAGCTGAGGCTCTTCGTGGACCACCTCCCTTTGTCAGCTATTTTGCAACCTTATAGTTGCCTGGTCTTGTTCCAGAGTCTTCTGTAGAGTCTTTAGGGTGCAGGATGGCTAGTGTAGCTCAGGGTATCACTCCCCTTACTTAGAGGTTTCCCTGTCAGGCGCTCACTGTGCGGGAGTTAGTCTCTGCTTCACAGCCAGCGCCTCAGTCCCTACCTTGTCCTCTGATCCTAGTTCCCCATGCACTGGCCTGATTCAGGTTCAGATTGATTTCGGCCTGTTGCCTTTTCTGTATGGTCCATTTCAGCAGTGGGCTTAGTGGGTTTGACTAAAAAACAGTCCAGTGAGCCCTTTGTCTGCCCAGCACCCAGGAGGGGTTTTCAGCATTTCCTCCAGCTTCCAAACAACAGTCTCTGAGAGTCTTATTCTTCTATAGTCCTCCTGTGAGGTGTTCTCCCTTCCCCCTCAGGACTGTGCCCTGCAGGTGTGTATGGGACCTCAGTGAACCGTACCAGCCCCTTTCCTGTTAGGGTGGTGCTGTTGGCTGCAGGAGAGGCAGGTGGGCTCTGCCCCTCCCTGCTCAGCTCTGGTTTGCTGGTCACACCAGGGCCGCCCCTCAGACAGTCTACTGCGCAGACCCTAATCCCAGCCTCCACTGGTCTGTCTGCCCAGTGCATGCTGGGAAGGTGGGAGCCAGTTCCATGATCAGACTCAGAAATGCACAAAGCAACACACAGGCAGAGACTCTGCCCTGCAAGGTTCCCCTGCCCACACGCCAAGGCACCCATCAGGAGTGGACCCAAAGTCAGCTCCACGCAGCTCCCCACACTGCTGGTCTCAGCAAAGCTGGGGCAGCTTCACACGTGACCATGGCACCCCTCAAGTGTGATCACCTATCCCAGCCTCTCGGCACCAGAGGCTCAGGGCAGGAGTACACCCTCAGGGCTGGTCACAGACCCCAGCCTCTTCACACCAGAAACTGAGGTTGGGAGGACTCCTCCCCTCCCCCACGCATTGCAGATTCATTGCTTTCTGGGGCTCAACACAATGTCTTACAGTGAGGCAGAGGGTCCTAATGTGCGGCTGCTCAGCACAGCCTTCTGGTCCCTTACCACTTGCGCGCCACACATTTTGGGACAGCCTTTCCTATGATTGGCACCCCGAGCACTAGACGCTGGTCACAGCCACCACTAGAAGCTTTGTTTCCCTAGGAAGGCGCAGTCCGCTACTAGAGGCTTTGTTTCCTAGGAAGAAGCCGTCCCGTCCTCAGGGACTCACTGCTTCCCTGGGCCCCTCTGCCCCCCACATAGGGTGCTCCTTCCCCTCTCATCCACTCCGGGTGTGAGATCCCTGCTTTTAGATGCTGGTCTGCACTCCCAGAGGGAGGGAGCTTTGCAGCTTCCAAGCCTCCGGGCTTGGAGCCCAGCACAGGTTTCAGGGGGCACTCCCTCTTCCTAGGCCCCCACTCTCTTATCAGACTCCATGATGTTTCTTCATTGCTCCCTACTCACACTTCATCGACTCAGGTATGTTTCTCTGGTTTTTCCAAGCAGGCTACATAGGATTTTAGGAGTAAATTGAGTTCCATGGCTGGGAACAGGGGTGCTCTGCTGCTTCTCACAGTGCCACCTTCTTCCCTCCTCTGGATACAAATTTAACATCAAGAAATCAATCGCATTCTTATATAACAACAATATACTCTTGGAAAGAGAAAGTAAAAAAAAAAAACAATCCCATTTACCACTGCAACTAATAAAATAAGGTATCTTGGAATCATCTTGACCAAGGCAATGAAAAATAAAATAGAGGAAGATATAAACAAGTGGAAGAATATACCATGCTCATGGATTGAAAGAATTAATGTCATTAAAATGTCCATACAACTCAAAGCAATTTATAGATTCAATGCAATTCCTATTAAAATATGAACAACATATTTCACTGAGCTAAAACAAATATTCCAAAAATTTATATGGAAGGAAAAAAGACCCTGAATAGCCACAGTAATCTTAAAAAAGAAGAACAGAGTGGGAGGGATCACTTTACTATGTATAAAAATGTACATTAAAGTCATTGTAATCAAAACAGCCTGGCATTGGTACAACACCAGATATATAGATCAATGGAACAGAACAGAGATCCTAGAAACAGACCCACGCCATTAAGGTAAGTTAAAATTTGACAAAGGAGGCAAAAGCATACAATGGAGTAAAAATAGTCTCCTTAATAAATGGTGGGGAAATTGGATAGATACATGCAAAAAAATAAAAGTAGACCACCACCTTTCATCATACACAAAAAAACTCTCAAAATGAATAAAAGACTAAATGTAAATCAAGAAACCATAAAAATTCTGGAAGATCCCATAGGTAGTAAAGTCACAGACATCTCTCATGGATCGGACTGATGAATCTCAGAGGGATGAACTGTGGCCTGTGGGTGGAGGTGGAGTGATTATTCAAAGAACTTATATGCATATATGCATAATCCTAGGACATGGACAATAGTGCGGTAAGGGACTGGGGAGTGGGGTGGGGCAGAATGGCATGGGTCAATGGGGAGAAAAAGGGACATCTGTAATATTTTTGAAAAAAAAATTAAAAATAATTAATTAATTAAATGAATTTATCTTTATTGTTGAAAGTATTACAAATGTCCCTCTTTCCCCCAATTAATATCCTCCACTTTGTATCCCTTCCCACAGGACTTCACCATGCTATTTGTCTGTGTCCATGGGATATGCACATATGTATGTAAGTTTTAGGTTAATGTCTCCCCACCCACCAACTCACCTCTGCCTTCCCTCTGAGATTTGACACTCTCTTCCTTGCTTCTATATCTCTAGATCTATTTTGTTAATCAGATTCCAAATATGAATAGGATCATGTGATACTTGGCTTTCTCTGACTGCCTTTTTTTGCTTAGCACAATACTCTCCAGGTTCCATCATGCTGTATCATAGGGAAAGGGATCTTTCCTTTTTACAGCTGTATAGTATTCCATGATGTGAATGTCCGAGAAGAAACTTGATATGAATTCAATCTTCTTGAACTTGTATAGACGTGTTTTGTGTCCTAACATGTGGACTATCATGTTTTTCATTATAGTATTTCTTTTTTTTCTTTTTTTCTTTTTTATTGTTCAAAATATTACAGTTGTATCTTTTCTTCCTATTTACTCTTTCCACTTCATCCAACACCCTCCCTAGTCCATCACCACACCATTATCTGTGTCCTTGAGTTATTCATATATGCATATAAATTCTTTGGTAATTCTACCCCTTCCACCCACCCATCCTCCTCCTTCCCAGTGAGATTCGTCAGTCTGATCCATGCTTCCATGTCATTGTATCTACTCTGTTCATCAGTTTATTAAGTTCTTTATATTCCACTTATAAGTGAGATCATGTGATCTTTGTTTTTCTCTGCCTGGCTTATTTTGCTTAGCATAATATTCTCCAGGTCCATCCATACTGTCCCAAATAATATGACATCCTTCTTCTTTACAACAGGGTAGTATTCCATGGGATAAATGTCCCACAGCTTTCTTATCCATTCATCTATTGATGGGCAATCGGGCTATTTACAGATCTTAGCTATTGTAAATTGTCCTGATGTCAACCTAGGGGTGTATATATTTTTTCTGATTAGTGTTTCAAGAGTCTTAGGATATATTCCTAGAGGAAGAATCACTGGGTCAAAATGCAGTTCAATTCTAATTTTTTGAGGAACTTCAATACTGATTTTCATAGTGGCTCACCAGTGTGCATTCACACCAGCAGTATACCAGAGTTCCCCTTTCTCCACATACTTTCCAGCACATGCATTGTTGATTTGCTGATGGTAGACATTCTGACAGGTGTGAAGTGCTACCTCATTGTGGACTTAATTTACATCTCTCTGATGATTGAAAATGTGAAGAATTTTTTCATATGTCTCTTGGCCATCTGTATGTCCTCCTTGGAGAAGTGTCTATTCAGGTCCTTTGCCCATTTTTAAATTGGATTGTCTTCCTCTTGTTGAGTTGTATGAATTCTTTGTGAACTTTGGAAATTAGCCCCTTATCAGATACATCCTTGGCAAATATGTTCTCCCAAACTGTGGAATTCTTTTGTATTTTGAGGATGTTTTCTTTTGCTGTGTAGAAATGTTTTAGTTTGATTTAGTCTCATATGTTTATTTTTTCTTTTGTTTCTCTTGCCATAGGAGATGTATCAGTGAAAATTCCACTATGAGGGACGTCTGTGATTTTACTGCCTATGTTTTTTCCAAGATTTTTATGGTTTCATGACTTACATTTAAGTCTTTTATTCATTTGGAATTTATTTTTGTGTATGGTGAAAGGTGGTGGTCTTGTTTCATTTTTTTGCATGCACCTGTCCAATTTTCCCAGCATCATTTATTTAAAAGACTTTCTTTGCTTCATTGTATGCTTTTGACCCCTTTGTCAAATATTAACTGACCATAATGGATTAGGTCTATTTCTGGAGTCTTTGATCTGTTCCATTGATTTATACATTCGTTGTTGTAGAAATACATGGCTGTTTTGATTAAATAGCTTTGTAGTACATTTTGAGATCTGGTAAAGTGATCCCTCCCAATCTCTTCTTTTTTCTCCAGATGGTTGCAGTTGTTCTGTCTCTATTTTGGTTCCACATAAATTTTTGGAATATTTGTTTTAGCTCAGTGAAATATGCTGTTCATATACTAATAAGAATTGCATTGGGTCTATAAATTTATTTGGGTAGTATGGAAATTTTAATGATACAAATTCTTCCATTCCATGAGCATGGTATATTTTTCCACTTGTTTATATCTTCTCCTATTTATTTTTTCAGTGTCTTGTAGTTTTGGAGGGTAGGTATTTTACATCCTTGTTTAAGTTAATTCCAAAGTTTCTTATTTTATAAGTTGCGGAGGTAAATGATATTCGTTTTTTAGTTTCTCTTTCTGAGAGTTCATTGTTACTGTAGAAGCATGCCATCAATTTCAGGATGTTAATTTTGTATCCGGTTAACTTCTGAATTCATTTATAAAATTTAGTAGTACTTTGGTGGAATCTTGTCTTTTCTATGTATAATATCATGTCATCTGCAAATAATGACAGGTTTACTTCCTCCTTTCCAATTTGGATACCTTTTATATTTTCTTCCTCTCTGATGGGTGTGTCAAGGACTTTCAATACTATGTTGAATAAGATTGGTGAAAGCAGACATTCCTTTCTTGTTCCTGTTTTTAAGGAAAATGATTTTAGTTTTTACCATTGAGTATGATATTGCCTGTTGGTGTGTCATATATATCCTTCATTATATTGAGGTTTGATCCCTCTATTCTGACTTTGCTGAGTTTTTATGAGAAATGGGTGCTGAATTTTGTTGAATGCTTTTTCTGCATCTATTGATATGATCATATAATTTTTGTACTTCATTTTGGTTTTGTGATGTGTCTCTTTTATTGATTTGTGGATGTTATACCAGCCCTACATCCCTTGAGTAAATCCCACTTTGTTGTGGTGTATGATCTATTTAATGTATTGCTGTATCTGGTTTGCTACTATTTTGTTGAGCATTTTAGTATTTAGGTTCTTCAGGGATATTGGTCTGTAATTTTCTTTCTTTGTAGTGTCTTTATCTGGTTTTGGTATTAGTATGATACTGGCCTCATATAAAGAGTTTTGAGTTTTCCCTTCTCTTAAAGTTTTTTGAATAGTTTGAGTAGAATAGGAGTTAATTATTCTTTGAAAGTTTTGTAAAACACACCTGTATATCAATCTGGTCCAGGAGTTTTTCCTGGGATTTTTTTGATCACTGCTTCAATTTCATTAGTTGTTTTTGGCCTATTCATGTTTTCTGACTCTTCCCGATAAAGCTTTGGAAGATTGTATGCTCCTAGGAATTCATCCATTTCGCCCAGTTATTCTGTTGGTATATAGTTACTTATGCCATTTTCCTATGATCCATTGTTTTCTTGTTGGGTACGCTGTTATATAATCTCTTTATTTTCTGATTTAATTTATTTGGGTCTTCTCTCTTTTTTCTTGGTGAGTCTGACTAAAGGTGTATCAATCTTATTTATCTCTTCAAAGAACCAGCTTTTGGTTTCATTGATCTTTTGTATTTTTTTTAGTCTCTATGCCACTAATTTTTGCTATGATCTTTATTATCTCCTTCCTTCTACTTCTTTGGGGCTATTCTTGCTATTCTTGTTCAAGTTCTTTTAGTTGCTGTGTTAGATGGTTTAGTAGAGTTTTTTCTTGTTTCTCGAGGTATGCTTGTACTGCTATGAACTTTCCTCTCAGGGCTGCTTTCATAGTGTTCCATAGATTTTTGGTAGTTGTCTGTTCATTTTTGTTTTATTCCAAGAAGTGTTTGATTTTTTCCTTGATCTCATTGGTAACCCATTTATTGTTTAATCACATGCTATTTAATCTCCATGTGTTTGAATATTTTTGAGTGTTTTATAGTGGTTGATTTCTAGTTTCATGGCATAGAGATTCAAGAAGATGCTTGATATGATTTCAATCTTCTTGTATTTGTAGAGACTTGCCTTATGCCTTAACATGTGATCTATTTTTAAGAATGTTCTATGTGCACTTGAGAAGAATGTGTATTCTGCTGCTTTGGGATGAATTGTTCTGTAATGTCAATTAAATCCATTAGTTCTAGTGTGTCATTTAAGGTCTGTGTTTCCCTGTGTTTTTTTATCTTGATATTCTGTCCAATGCTGACAGTGGGTGTTAAAGTCTTCCACTATGATTATGCTGTTGTCGAACTTCTTAATGTCCACCAAGAATTTTTTTATATATTTAGGTGTTCCTATAATGGGTGCACATATATTTATAAAGGTTATTTTCTTCTGTTGTATTGATCCCTTTAGTATTAGTTAGTGAGCTTCTCTGTCTCTTGTTAAGGTCTTAATTTTGAAGTCTATTTTGTCAGAAATAAATATTGTTACTTCAGTTTTTTTTTTTTGGTTTATTTTTCTGTTTCCATTTCCATGGAATATTTTATTCCATCCATTCACTTTAGCTTGTGTGAATCTTTTGCTCCCAGGTGTGTCTCTTGTAGACAGCATATATTTGTGTTCTGTTTTCTTATCCATTCAGCTACCCTATGTCTTTTGATTAGATCATTTATTCCATTTAAATTTAAGTTTACAATTGATATATACTTATTTAATGCCAGTTTTTTCATTTATGCTGATGTACCTTTCTCTCACTATTCTTCTTTTCTCAGAACAGGCCTTTTAGCATTTCATGCAATGCCTGGTTACTGGTACTGAACTCTTTAGCTTTTCTTTTTTTGGGAAGCTCTTTATTTCACCTTCAATTTTAAATGATAGCCTTGCTAGATAAAGCAATCTTGGTTGCATGTTCTTGCTTTTCATTACTTTGAGAACTTCATTACACTCCCTTTGGGCTGAAGATTTTCTGTTGAGACATCTGATGTCAACCTTATAGGGGTTCCTTTGTAGGTCACTGCTTGTCTCTCTCTTGTAGCCCTTATTATTATTCTCTCTTTGTCCTTAACATTTGTCATTTTAATTATGATGTGTCTTGGAGTGGGTCTTTTTGCATCCTTCTTGCTTGGAACCCTCTCTGCTTCCTGAACTTGTGTGGCTTTCTCCCTCTCCAGCATAGGGAAGTTTTCTTTCATTATTTCCTCCACCAAGTTCTCTATTCCTTGCTCTCTTTCCTCCCCATCTGGTAGCCCTATGATGTGTATGTTATTTCTCTTAATGTTGTCCCAAGCTCCTTAGACTGTTCTCGTGATTTTTAAGTGTTTTCTCTTTTTCCTGCTCTCATTTAGGATTTTTTTCTATCTTCTACATCACTTATTCTATCTTCTTATTTGAATACTTATGCTCCATATGATAAGTATTGGTGCTTGTAAGCTGGTTAGTTAATATATTTTATGGGTCAACAGCAATCTCGATGCAATCACAACAAGAGAGCCCAAAGAAACTACAAAATGAACACCAACAAAAAGGACAAGCCTACTGCAAATAGCTCAGGAGTATAAGAAAGTCACACCTGTGGGCTCCACTGGACACACACTACAAAACCACACCCCACAAGACTGGGAGACTGCAAATATATATAATATATAGATACAAACACTAAGAGCCACCAAAATGGGGAGACAAAGAAACAATCCTCAAACTAAAAAAAAAAAAAAAGGAAAAATTGTCAGAAAAAGACCTTGTTGAGATGGAGTAAAGCAATTTCTCGAAAAAAATTAGAATAATAGTTATAAATAACCTCAAGGAAATTAATGAGAACAAGACACTTAATGGTAAGGTAGAGGAACTTACTGAAAACATGAAAAAAGTGATAAACATAGAAATTTCAAAATTTGTTTTGAACTAATTTATGTCTATGTATACTTGATATAGCCTTGAATACTTATGCTCCATATGAACTTATTTGGTAATGTTGCCTTTTGATCCATAGCCACAGAGGCATTGCTGACAAGTTCCTAAAGGGTTGGGTACAAGAATGTATATGTAATCTTCTCCTAATCAGGACTGGTGGTACATTGATTCTGGCAAGCTGGATGCATACTTCAGGAGTTTAAAATCTCTTGTGACATTTTATCAGAATTCCCTTTCTCTTTTGCAGAGGGCATTCTTGAAATTTTGCTTTTCTCTTCCTGTCACCCCCTTCTCCCTTTTCTTATTTGCATTTTGCTGAATAGGATGGCTTCCCATACTATAGTTGAGTCTTCAATCTGTGGTAAAATTAACAAGTCTGGGGGTATTAACTGAACTGTTTTGAGTTCTTAAATCACAATATATTTAGTTTTATAAAATTCACAAACAATCACAGTTCTCCTCAAACTTCCGAAAAACTGAAGAAGAGGCAATACTTCCTAATACATCTTATGAGTCCAACATAACCCTGATACTAAAACCCGGAAAGATAACACACAAAAAACAAAACCATAGACCAATATATCTGATAAATACATATTAAAAAATCCTAAAAAATACTAACAAACAAATACAACAATACATTAAAAAATACATCAAGGTCAAGTGGGGTTTATTTCAGGGGCACAAGGATGATTCAATATATGCAAATTTATCAATGTAATACAGCACATTAACAAAATAAAGGATAAAAATCATATCATCTTATCAATAGATGCAGAAAAAGCATTGAATAACATACAAAATTCATTTTTTATTAAAACACTCAATAAAATAGGTATAGAAGGAAAGTACTTCAATATAATAAAGTCTGTATCTGACAAACCCTCGTCTAATATCATACTCAATGGTGAAAAATTGAAAGCTTTTCCACTTAGATCAAGAACAAAACAAGGACGCCCACTCTCACCACTCTTATTCAGCATTGTACTGGAAGTTCAAACAGAACAATAAGAAAAGAAAAAGAAATCAAAGGCATCCAAATTGGAAATGAAGAAATATAGAAAACTTTGTGTAGATGACATGACTGTATATAGAAAACCCTAAAGACTCCACCCAAAAACTATTAGAAACAATAAAAAAACCCCAAAAGAACAGATTATTGCAGTATACAAAATCAATGTAAAAAACTCCACTCTATTTTTATATGCTATCAATAAAATTTTAGAAAAAGAAATTTAAAAACATTCATTTTGCAATTGTCACCAAAAGAACAAATACCTAGGAATAAATTTAACATAGGATGTGAAGGGTCTATGTTGAAACTTATTAAAAGAGGTTGAAAGCAATATTCAAAGAGATTGAAAAAGACACAGTAAAATTGAATGATATTTTGTGTTCATGAATTAGAAGAATCAAAATAGTTAAAATGTCCATGTTAGCCAAGGCAAAATACAGATTTAATGCAATTCCCATCAAAATCCCAATGATGAAGGAGCTCCAACACAGCTGCAGGGTAAGTGGAGCCTTCACCTCTTGCTCCGAACACCAGATAGATCTGCAGCTGAACTTCCAGGCAATTGGTGTGAAAACCCTGTTGAAGTGAAACTGATCTGAAATACTGTGAACAGGGAACACACAGAAAAGACAGGAGATGAAAAGAAGTTGAGCCAACTGGCACAGGTGCATGATTGGGAAGCTGGAGAGATATTGTAGCAGTGGATCCCCCTCCCCTTTAGGAAAGCAGTATCTCATCCTCATGCAGGAATCCCCAATTCAGAAAACAGAGAAAGAAGGGGAACCTGTGTAGCACCAGGTGGTGGCAATCAGTGGAGATGTGGTCCCCTTGGAAGCTCAAACCACAACATATGAGGCAAAGAGAAATCCCTTTGTTGCAGCACCAGGGACAATCACTTTGATCTAGGACTCAGGAGGGGCCATGCAGCAAAGTGCCACACTGCAGAGCTCAGCTGCAGAGAGGGCTGATCAGTACACCCAACAGTGACTCTGAAAGGGCCACCATTGGCTGGTAGAACATTATGCAGAGAGCTAGACAGGGAAAAAAAAAATGAAATTGGACTTCCCTACTTGACTTTCACCTCAAGTGAACTGACAGCGCTCTGCCCCCAACTTGCAAATCTGCTAGATCTGCCCCCATTCTGCTGTGATGTGAGCCAAAGAAAACAGCACAAGGATAGAAATCTGCCCAACAGTGCAATATGGACATTTGGCCAGCTGGAGCCTGACACAAGCCTGGCAAGGGCCATGGGCTCCACAGAAAGATTGAAGTGCCAAGTGAGGCCATTTTGTTTTTGTTATTTTATTTGTTTCTGATATCCTTCTACTTTGAGTGGCAGCAAGGAAATGCCAGGGAGCCAGGCAGAGCTGAGGTGTTGGAACAGTGTCTCTTGGGTAGGTTTCTGTCTAGGCGACAGAGGGGTGTGTGCTGACCCTCCTGCAGCATTACAGTGATGTAGATCTGAGCTCCCCAGTGAGTACAGCCAGCACAACATTGTGAAAATGAGGAAGTGCCCAACCCCACACCTACAGACTACCAGCACACCCTCAACAAAGTCTGTTTAAACCTCCCTGGCTAGGTCCCCAATACCTCCACAAAGTGAAGATCTGTGAGGGAAGGGAGAGCAGGGTCATTCAATATGCAAGACCCAAGGCAGGCCCAGTCTCTGGCCTTCAGAGGACTTGCCCACCAAATTGTTTGGGGCTCTGCCTTGCCAAGTCAGACTGATGGCCAAATGCCAGGCAAGTATAGCAACTGACATTGATTGCACCAGAGAAACTACCAGGAGGCTTTTCTTGGACAACATCTGAACAAAATCCAGCAAGTGCCACAAATAGCAGATCCAAAGTATGAATGATGTAGGCACCAAATTCTGCAGATCTGTACTCCACTTTTTTTGTTTTTATTTACTTATTATTATTTTGTATATAATCTTCTCTTTAATCTTTTTTTAGATTTTACTTTGTTTCTGCTTTTTTTTCACATATCCCATATTTCTCTTTTTACTTTGCTCCACCTATTTTTCTTTCTCTTTGCTTTTTTCTTTTTCGTTTTTCCTGTTTATCTCCTCCTATTCCATATATTATTTTATTCATTATTATTACCTTTATAATTATTATTATTTCATATATATTTCTATTCTTATATTTTTTATTTCTTTTCAGCACCTTCTTTTCTTTCACATTCTCCTCTTTCATTTCCTTCTTTTTTCCTTAACTCTTTTGGTCTCTTGTATTATAGTATTTTTTTCCCCATTTATATTTTTGTTGTTGGTAGGTTTGTTTTTGTCCTTGTTATTAGTTTTTATAGTGTGTGTTGTTTTAGTTTGATATTGTTTTGTCTTGTTTTATTCTTTCAGCACCTGTATAACAGCTGCCAAGATGTGGTTGCAGTTGAGCCTCATAGTCAGTCAACCCAAGGAATAAATCCACTCATGAAAGGGATGACAGAAACTTAGAGCCAATTACAATAGGGACAGCATAACCCACACAAGGGACATTTCTAGAGAACCCAGCTAAGGAGGTTAAGGATACTGGACCATTGTGTCCCACAAGACACCCACTACAGAAGGCCACTCCACCAGGACTGGGAGTCATAGCAGATCTACGTAATAAATAGAAACAAGTACAAAGAGTCAGCCAAAATGGGGAAACAAAGAAACAGGACCCAAATGAAAGAACAAGAGAATTCACTAGAAGAAGAGCTAAATGAAATGAAAATATGCAATTTATTAGATATATAGCTCATAATAATGATTATAAAGGATGCTCAACAGCATGAAAAAAGGCATAGGAACTGAAAAGCAACCAGTCAGAAATAAAGAATGACATAGCAAAAATAAAGGACACACTGGAAGGAATAGTAGATTAGAGAAAACTGAGGATAATATCAACAAATTAAAAGAAAAGGTAGAAAAAAATCACTCAATAAGAATTCCATAAAGAAAAAATAATTAAAAAGCAGGACAGCTTAAGGGAGCTTTAGGACAACATGAAATATAACATCTGCATCATAGGAGCACAAAAAGGAGAAGAAAGTGAGCAAGGGATAGAGAATTTGTTTGACAAAATAAAGACAGAAAACTTCTGTAACTTGATGAAGGAAAAAGTCACACAACTGCATGAAGCACAGAGACTCCCAAGCAGTATAAACACATAGAGGCCCATGTGAAGACACATCATAATTAAAAAGTCAACAATTAATGACAAAGAGAGATAATCTTAAAGGCAGCAAGAGAAAAGCAATTCTTTACCTACAAAAGGGTCCTTGAAAAAAGTTTTGGTTGCATTAGATGTATGCATTTATCAACAAAGCAAATGTATACTTAAGATCTTTTATAAATTAAAAATTTTGGTGGATCAAAAATTTCAATTATTTTTATTACAAATTAATACTGATTAACATAATTAATTATCAATACTTTTCAGTCCATAATAGGGTTCCAGTGGATAACTTCTACAAATTAATTTTATAGATATCATTAATTGGTATTTTATAAGTTATTGGTACTAACAAATGGTTTAACTTATGGAAATGAGAAAAATTCTGAAAGAGAATCCAGAATAATTCTATTTTCGTACTAGCAGCCAAATAACCAAATTTAAAAGTGAAGGGTCCAAAAGAATTGTTTTCTTCACTTACTGGAATTCAGTCAGGAAGTTTTGTTTTGCTTTGTTTTTCCCTAGTGAATTGCAATATTCAATAATCAAATAGTGCTTTTTAAAATTACTGGTCATACTATTTTTTTTCTGTCCTATAAATAAAATTTTTTTAGTCCAGTTGATCTAAACATTCAGCTAGCTATGAAAGTGCTAATACATTTCAATATGTACAAATGTCAAATAATACAATGATACAATAATTATTTAGCATTTTTATCTCTAATATAGATTATATAATAAGCTATACTTATTATATACTTTAGTTCCATCTACTAACCATACGTTAATATAAACTCTCATTCTTTTATCCAACAGACTTTCACTGAGTGCCTAAGTGTGCCAAGCACTTCCTGAGTGTTGTAAGTAGAAATTTAACTTCCTACTCTCAGAAAGCTAACAGTTTTTTACCAAAGTACAAGTACTATGATTTTTTTTTTTTTTTAAGTGAAAGCAAAAGTTTATTGAAGGACAGGAGAGACAAAAGCTCTGGAGCAGTGAGAGGGGTCCTGAACATGTAGCCAAGGGAGTTTCTTTGTCTAGGTGTTATATCTACCTGAGTGTCCTTCTATTGGCTATTTTGAAAGATTCTGCTCTGGCAACATTCAATTACTTTAACGCTTTGCTCTCTACCTTAGTCTCCTGCTCTCCAAGTTCAACTTTTTTCTTTTTTTCTCTGCGGTTGTGCCAGCTTAAACTGCCTGCCAGATGTCACTGGCCTATTCCCATTCATGCTTCTCTTTGTTCTTCCCTGACCCCATGTCCCTCAGCTGCTTATATTAAATCAAGCTCCTCATTCCCCCCTCTGGTTAGGAGACACTAACTGCTGTTAAGAAAAGGGACAGTGGCCACTCTAGCTGCTTTGTGCTGGTGAGGGGCATTGTTAAGGGGCAGCAGTCAGGGTCCCTTTAGAAGAGGGTGACCTAGGGGTCCTCGGAAGATTGGGTTTTCCATGCAGGCTTCCATCTCCATGACCATTTGTAATTTGATGTATTCCAGGTGAGAGAGAATAAATTGTGTGGTGATTGAAAATACAGGGCCCAAACATTAGTACCAAAAAGAGGCAGGTCAGCAGCCCTAAAAGGGGTAAAAGCCATAAGGTAAACAAAGGGAGCATGCCCTTAATCTGATTCCAAATTTCAGGAGCAAGTGATTTAGTTATGATTTCAATTTGTGGATAATACTTTGCAGCACAGAAAAGTGGTTTTTAACTTAGCCTGGGAAAGTCAGGGAAATCTTCACAAATACTGTAATGCTCATAAAGAATCTTGAGGGATGAATACATTTATCAAATGGCTAATGTTAAAAAAATAAACCATTCTTAGCACAATTAAAGGAAAATGTAAAGACAAAGCTGTGAAAGCATTGTATATTCAAGGAAGAATAATTCACTATTCTTGTACCATAAAAGCGTAAGTAGGATGGAGAGATGATAAACTTAAAGAGACAAGAAGAGATTAGGAAGCCCTTATGCAAGCTAATGAATTTTGGATCTGCACCAGCAGGAAAACATTGAAGAATTTTAAGCGTGCAGTTGCTATAAGCAGAAGTGTTTATTGACCCTTAATAATTATGGACTCAATTCATTTCCCTGGCCATGCAATGCTAGTTTTAGAGTCCTATCTCCAATTATTGAATTTAAGCTCTGGCACCATGAAAATCATATTATATACTAGACATTCTGATCAATTTAACTCATCCTTATGATGCACCTGGCTTCTCCTATTGCCTTGATGTATGTAAGAAGCCCATGATTTTGCTTTGTGAAAATTGTAGTGGTAGAAGAATGCTAACAAAGGTATATGTTATGTTCCCAGCATGTGAAGCAGTACAGCATAACTATTAATAGTATTGAGGTAGGAACCGCCACCATTTTAGGAAGATTCCCCATTTCAGGTATCAGATTACTGGCCTGAATGTATATGTAACCTTATCTAACCTCTGTAACCCCGCCCACTATTTTTGCGCCAAAAGCAGGCCCCACATATGACCCTATAAAGCTGACCCAAGCCCTTTGTTCGGGACCCAGAATTTGGAGACTGCCTCCTCTGGGACCGCATGCATTAATAAAGGTCTCCTTTCGCCTCCTCCAGTGTAGGGCCTGAGTCTTTTCTGCTACAGTATGGGTTTTGAGCTCAGATCTGCAGTGTTCCAAATCTGGTTGAGTGCATTGGGCAAGTTAACTAATGTTCCCTTATCTGTAAATAACTTTTAGTAGTTTAAAGCCTAAATACTAAACAGAATCCTAAAAATGTGATGTCTTAAACAAGTTAGAAGCTTATTTCTCTTGAGTAACAGTTCAGAGTTAACAAACAGGACAGGTGACTCTGCCTTATTCAATATATAGTTTTCATCTCTGGGTTCAAGGGGGCTGTTCCACTTCTTACCAAGGTCAAGGAAGTACACACACAGCCCATTTTTTAAAACATGACCTAGAAGTCACTCAAATCACTTCTGTTCATATTTCATGTTCTAACAATAATAAGGATTCCTCTCCAAAAATATTATTTATTAAAATCTTTTCAATACTTAAATGTTATTTAATTTATCTTGGATGGTCTGATATATATATATTTTTCTATTTCAATTTTCCAATGGGGCTGTAAAGCTTGGAAATGCATTCTGGCTGCAGAGTCATATGTCTAGCTAAAACTCAGGCATGCTGTCATTTAAGAGGGAAGTATATTGATAGATAGCAACAAACTTTACCTCAATGATAATTGTGAAAAGCTGCCTTGCGGATCTGTTGTATCTCATATAGTAATGTTTAATGTTTAATATGGTAACTGGCACACAACAAGCAATAAACAGTTTTAGCTTGCATTTATAATGCTTACTATTATCAACAGTTTGTGTGTGCATGAATCCAAAGGAAGACTTGTGCTATCCAACTGGTATCCAGGCTCAGAAGAAACTGTGTTGTCAGCTGAAAACCAGTTCTAGCAATAAGAATCCTTCTCCCAAAATATTATTTATTAAAATCTTTTCCAATACTTAAATGTTATTTCACTTATCTTAGGTGGACTGATTTTTTTTTTCTATTTCAGTTCAAGATTCTAAGAATACTTATATTACATTCAGAGATTCTTAGCAGGATGAAGTTCTGTTTCCATGATTAGCTCTAATGGATTGTTCTAATGAAACAAGTGTATTATGTATATTTTGCAACAGGTTTGCTAACTGGAAAGAAGAATTATTTTTTTTTGCATTTACTTCTTAAAATCATTCCCTTAAGATAAATGAGGTAGTTTTATTACTTTCAAGGTTTAATGTCAAAAGATAAATCAAAATGAAAAATAAACACATAAAAACTGAAAAAAGAATATAAAAATTATTATGAGAAAAAGCTAAAAATAGAATTGTCATATGACCCAAAAATTTCAGTTCTGGTTATATACTCAAAGAATTAAAAATAAGAACTAAACATGTTGCTATACCCATGTTCATAGCAGCATTATTCACAATAGCCAAAAGGTGGAAACAACCCAAGCATTCATTGTTGGATGAATAAACAAAATATGTTGTATGCATATGCTAATATATTATTCAGTTTTAAGAAAAAAATAAATTCTGACATGTGCAATAACATGTATGAATCTTGAGGACATTATGCTAAGTGGAGGAAAAAAAACAGTCACGAAAGGGCAAATTCTATATGATTCCACTTATATAAGGTATGTAGAGTAGTTAAATTTATAGAGACAGAAAGTAGAATTGTGGTTGCCAAGGGCTGTAGGAGAGAAGAGTGATGTGTTAGTGTTTAATGGGGACAGAGCTCTAGTTCTGGAAGATAAAAACAGTCTGAAGATTGATGGTTGCGCAATAGCGTGAATATACTTAATTTCATGAATTGTAAACTTAAAATGGTTAAAATGGAAATGTGATGTTATATATATTTTACCACAATTTTAAAAAATAAAATAAACGATTGTGAGAGGAATGTATGTTTTAACACCATTGAGTTCCTTTTCCATAAAATCTGTCACCCCAGTGGTCCTGTTACTATCATTAAGGGTTAGCAGTGTATCAGAGGCAATGAAATGTTAATGTAGATATAGTAGGCATGTTAAGGGAGTTGTTTAGTAAGCTCATGAATGGTTTTCTAAAAGAAAGAATATTAATACTGCTTTCTCTAATAAATAAAAACACTTAAAAAACAAAAACAATCCAATAATTCAGAAAAGAGATAGGAGGAGAACAAAGAGTGTAAAGGGGGTGAAGCACATGGTGACTGAAGGAAACCAGGCTTCAGGGGGTGGGCACACAAATAAAGTGTGCAGATGTTGTATTTTAAAGTTGTACCCTTAAAATTTATACAATATTATTAACTAATGTCACTCCAATAATTAAAAAATAATAAAATAGGGATTCATTCATCCATTTGTTTATTTTTTATTCACCTACTAATAAATATCTGCTGTAGTTTCAATCATTATACTTTTTCTTTTTCAGACTTTCTTTGCATTGTAAAGTAAAGTAATTGAATCTTAGGGCTGGAAGGAGATTGAGAGATTGAGGCAGAGATATGAGCCTTGGAGTTCATGCCTGTGGCTGAGGACTTAAGAGTTATATGGAAATGTAAAGGGCGTGAGGAGCTAGGAAAATTTCAGGGCAAGTAGAATAGGGAACCTGAGACAGGAAAGTTAAAACAAGGCCAAACAGTATGGAAAATTTGCCACCAGCTTGTAAATAACACGCAATCATTTCCCCCAGCCAAGGACACTTCAGAGCAAATGGTTAAAAGCCTCCCAAGGAGAGAATGCCGAAAAGGAGGGGGAAAGGGGAAAAAAGGGCAATTTTACTCCCTAAGCAGAGAAGTCAGCTGTCTCAAGGCTTGGCAAGATAAAATTGCCAGGTGTTTCTCATGAATTCTGGGAAGACCACAACACAGTAAAAAGGGACCTTGAGAACTAATCTGTACCAAAATATTCAGCAGATCAAATTTGAAACCTATAGACAGGAGGGTATATAACACCTCGAATCCACCCAACTCACTTTTCAGATTAGCTGAGAGTCTGTCTGCACTTCATAAGCCAGATTGCTTGCTTCTTTAATAAAGGTGCATCCTTTAATTGCTTTAATAATATTGGCTTTATCACAATGCAATCATCTGGAGTTTTCTGATTTAAATTCATTTATGTGAGAAGACAAGAATTGAGGTTGGGGACAGCCTTCACCCTCTGATTCAGGGGGCTATCTGATCACATCTCTCTGGTGTCTATGAGCAGTGCCTCTAACAGAAATGTTCACTGTCAAACAGCATATGCACATCTTTGGGAATTTCTGTGTTTGTTTGTTTATGAATTTTGAGATAAAACATCAGTCCTTTATTTGCAAAAAGACACCTAATTCAAACCAGCTTAATGACTAAAGAGCATTGTATTGCCCAGAAGAGCCCTGCCTTAAGGGGTGACTGGACCAAGGATGGCAGCATTCTCTCCCTTTCATTCTTTGTGTATGCTGGCTTCATTGTCTCCTACTGTTCTAATGTTGACTACTCTACTCCTTATTTACTCTTCTGTCTCTGCCTTGCTATTCCCTTCTTATTTTAGAACATTTTAATCATGATCCTACTTAAGTGAAACTGGATAACAAATGGGGCTGGGCTGCCTGTCACTACTTGAGCCAATTAAGCAGAGACAAGGTTGAATCCTATATGAGTGTTTATTCCAATAATGGAAGAGAGCAGAATCCATCCACATAAAATCTGCTCTACTGCCTCCCATAAGCCAGCTGCTTATATTGGGTAGGACAAAGATTACATGGGAAAGTAGGAATTACACGCATGGTGAAGTAAGCAAGGTATAATGCTAACAGATTACAGGCAATGTGGGTTGGCATTTGCAAAGGGTGGCACCTTGAGGACTCCATTGTTTCAGGAACAAGTCTGTTAATCTTCCCATGATGATAGGCAGTTCTCTGAAAAGGAGAGTGGACCACATTCCAAAGTTAACTCCCACATCCCAGGGTGTACATCTCTCAGCCAGGTTAGAATGTGCTTTCTTTAATCAGAACAGAACAATCATGGTTAACAAAGCATAATTAACATTTCTTATAACTACAGCTAGTCCCCATTATTCTATTTCTGCCCCTAACAAGAGGATTTTATATACTATTTTTCTCCTTGAGCATTCTCTCCACAGGATTTCATGTGGCTCACTCTCTATTTCTTTCAGGGCAAATCCACCTGGTCAAAAATGTCTTCCCTTACTACATAATTTAAAATTACACACACATACGTACATACAGGCTCACCACATCTCTATCAATCTCAAACAGCAAACTAGGTCCCACAGCTAAATATGCTCCATTTGTTTTTAGTCGCTTATGAGCTAAAGAAAGTTTTTACATTTTCAGATGGTTGAAAGAACCAAAATAAGAATAATATATTTTGATACCTGAAAATAAGTGAAATTCAAATTTCCATATCCATTAATAAAGTATTATTGAATACAATCACACTCATTTATTTATTTGTCTATAGCTGCTTTCACCCTACTATGACAGAGTTGGGCAATTAGGACAGGGACCATATGTGGTCTGTAAAGCCTAGACTCTACACAAAAATTTGCTGTCCTCTGGCCTAGAACAATACTTGCACATACAAGTTGATGAAATAAATTAATTGAGTGAATGTGCTTCTGCTCTCTCAATAATATACCTCTTTCAGAGATATAAAAACTATATGCAGGTTTTGTCCAATCATTGCTTCCTCTGATAAAAGGATTTAACTTTTACTAATGATAAAGTACTTGGCACAGGATCTAAAAAATATAATATGAGAAAGACAAAAATAGAATAAAACCAAATAACAATATTACAGTTTAAAACATAAAAGTCATGACAACCATATCTCAAAGAACTTAAACTTAATAATATACTTATATTCATAAGTTACATTATCACAGAATTCATTCCTTCATTCTCTTTCTTCTGCTATAAAATAACCCAAGTCATTTTCTGATACACCCTGTTTTTCAACTAAACTAAACATGACTCTCAGTTCCCAAACATACAGATATTCCTTACTTCAGTACACTGCACATCCTCTGCCCTCTTCCTCGGATACTTTTCTTTTACTCACCTGATGGATGGTTGCTTATTTTTCAAAATATGAGAGCTGAAATGCCACCAATGCCTCAACACCCCAGTATGACAACTTCCATACCCAATTGCACATAACTACATTCATTCATTTATTCATCCAAAAATATTTGTTGGACAACTACTATTTATCACAGAAATTCTTCTAGATATTGGGCTATCGAAGTTATGTTACATAGCAAGACAAAACAAAACCAAATTTATTTATTTATTTATTTTGGTAAAGTTCTAAGATCTTAAGAATTTTTTAAATTTTATTTTTAATATTTTAAATGACCCAATGACCCACTCTGCCCCATCCCACACCCCTCCCCAGTCCCTCTCCCCACCATTGTCGATGTCCTTAGGTTGTGCATCTATGCATATAAATTCTTTGGTTACTCTCTCCCCCTCCACCCACCTGCCCTCCTCCATCCCACTGACATTCGTCAGCCTGATCTATACTTCCATGTCATTGAATCTATTCTGTTCATTAGTTTAAGTTCTTTAGATTCCACATATAAGCGAGATCATGTGATGTTTGTTTTTCTCTGCCTCATTTATTTCGCTTAGCATAATATTCTCCAGGTCCATTCATACTGTCCCAAAGGGTATGAGATCTTTCTTCTTTACAGTTGTCCACATAATTTCAATTTGCACTATTTTTTAAGTGTTTTTTCTTTCTGCTGCTATGATTGAATGATTTTTTCTACCTTGTCTTCTAAGTCACTTATTCTATCATCTGCTTCATTGAGCCTGCTTTTAATTCTTTCCAGTGTATTCTTGATATTAAATACAACATTCTTTATTTCTGTTTGATTTATGTTCATGTTATATATCTCTTTTTGCATGTTTTCACTAAGGTCCTCGATCTTATCCTGTAGTGCCTTGTTTTTCTCATTAAGTTCCTTAAACTTCTTCATCATCAATACTCTGAACTCTGTTTCTGATAGCTTGCTTAACTTTATCTCATCAGAGAATTTTTATTTTTTTTTGCCGATTTTTCCTTTTCTTTAATTTTGGGAATATTTCTTTGTCACCCAATTTTGGTAGGTCTTAGTGTTTTTACCTATATATTAGATATATTTGCTGTCTCCCAGTCTTGCAGGGTGGGATTTTGTCTTGTGAGTCCAGTGGAGCCCAGAGGTGCATTTTTCTTACACTTCTGAGCTCTTTCCTCTAGGCATGTCCCTTTTGTGGGTGTCCCTTTTGTGGGTTCTTTGGGTTCTCCTGTTGCAGTTGGGTCTAGAGTGTTGTTGACCAGTCCTTGGGAGGACTCTCCTCTCAGGTTGGCTGTGAGTCTCAGCCCCAACCTCGTCATGTAAGCTGTTATACGGGTGCTGGCAAGGCAGGACAATACACAGCTAAACTCCCAGGAAACAAGGGGTATCTTACAAAATATCTTGACTGTCACAATGAAAACCACCCAAGTGAAAATAGAACTGGGAGAGTGAAGGGAGAACACACACAAAAATAAAGCTTAAAAAAAGTAAGAGAGAAGTATATTGTTGTTAATAGTGATGAAAATTTAGAATTTAGAAAATAATAATAAACTAAAATATAAAAAATAGAGAAGCTACTGGTAGATATAGAGGCAGAGAAAAAATTCTGAAAGAAGAGCCAGCAAAAAAATTAATGGAGAAAAAAAGGAATAGGATAATAGTTGAAAATGAGAAAGTAAAAATACAATAAAGAGAATAAGAGAAACTAACAATTGAACAAAAAGATAGGAAGACAGAAAGGAGGATAACAATAGAAAGAAAGAAAAGAAGAAGAAGAAAAAAGAAAAAAAAGTTATGCCAATGGATGGGGAGGAGAGAGCAAGAGAGAAAGCCCAGGCAAGGAGGAAGTCTGATAAGAGATATGGGGTAAACTATAGAGGAAAGCAATAAACTTGGTTATAATGACAAAGTCCCAGTCATTAAGCAGGGATATCAAGAAAGTCTTGATAGTAGAAACAAGGATAAAACAAAACAAAAAAATAAACAAAACAAGAGAAACAAAACAAAAACCAAGCTAAGCAAAACAAAATTATTTTATACAAAAAAAAAAAAATTAGTTAAAAAAGTTTTTTAAAAATTGAAAAAAGCCCGGCCGGCCATGGCTCAGCGGTTGAGCATTGACCTGGGATCCAGGCGATCGGGGTTCGATTCCCGGTCGGGGCAGATGCCCGGGTTGTGGCCTCGATCAATGACTCTCTCATTGATGTTTCTATCTCTGTCTCTCCCTCTCTTTTCCTCTCTCTGAAATCAATAAAGACATATTTAAATTAAAAAAATAATAAAATAAAAAATAAAAAATTGAAAAAAAATAATTATAAAATTTAAAAAGAAGAAAAAACAAATAATTTTTCCCCTCTATTCATAAGGGAAAAAAAGAAAAAATAAACAAACAAAGAAACACACAAACAAAATCAAAACAAAACAAAAACAGGAAAAAAAAAGATAATCAGGTGAGTTTCTTCTGGGCAGCTTATGTTGTTTGCAGCTCTTTGTTTTTTATGCTGATTTCCGTTCTCCTGGGAGTACTTGTGTATCAGCCAATGTGAGGAGCTGTCTAGGTTTGGCTCTGGTGTCCTTAGGTAGATGGTTGTTTTGAAGCTCTCCATGGACCACCTCCTATTTTCAGCTATTTTGCAACTTTGTAGTTTTCTGGTCTTACTCCAAAGTGTTCTGTAGAGTGTTTAGGGTGCAGCATGGCTAGTGTAGCTCAGGGTATCACTCCCCTTACTTAGAGGTTTCACTGTCAAGCACTCACTATGAGAGAGTTAGTCTCTGCTCCATTGCCAGCTCCTCTGTCTCTACCCTATCCTTTGATTCTAGTTTCCCATGCACTGGCCTGATGCAGTTTCAGATTGATTTCATTCTGTTGCCTTTTCTGTATGGGCTATTTCAGCAGCCTGACCTCAGTGGGTTCGATTAAAAAATATTCCAATGATCCCTTTGTCTGCCCAGCCCCCAGCAGGGGTTTTCAGCTTTTCCTCCAGTTCCCAAACAATAGTGTCTGAGAGTCCTATTCTTGTCCTCCTGTGAGCTATTCTCCCTTCCCCCTCAGAACTGTGCCCAGTGGGTGTGTCTTGGGCCTCAGTGAGCTGGAGCAGCCCCTTTCCTTTTGGGGGTGGGCTTCCAGGCTGCAGGAGAGGCAGGCATGCTCCACCACTCCCTTCCCAGGTCTGGTTGGCTGGTCCCACCAGGCCTGTCCTGCAAACAATCTGCTATGCAGACACCAAGCCCAGCTTCTGCTGCTCCATCCACCCAGTGCATGCCAGGAAGGTGGGAGCCAGTTCCGCAATCAGAACTCAAAAATGCACAAAACAACACACAAGCAGAATCTGCCCTGCAAGGTCCCACCACCCATGTACCAAGGTGCCCTGCATGAGGGGACCCAAAGTCAGCTCTATGCAGCTCCTTGCACCACTGATCTCGGCAAAGCTGTGACAGCTCCATGCACCACCACAGTGCCCTTCTGAGCTGGCCACAAATCCCAGACTCTTCACACTGGGAGCTCAGGGTGGGAGGGCTCTCCTCCCTTTGTCCGCATCACACAGATTCAGTATTTTCTGGGGCTCAATGCAATGCCTTATAGGGAGGCAGAGGGTCCCTGTGTGCAGCTTCTCAGTGCAGACCTCTGGTCTCTTACTACTCAGGTGTCACACACTTTGGGGCAGCCTTTCCTATTTCAGTGCCTTGAGCATTAGACACCGGTTGCATCTGCCATTAGAAGCTTTGTTTCACTAGAATGGTGCAGTCCCTTCCTTGTGGACTCACTGTTCCCCTGGGTCCCCCTGCCCTCAGCGCAGGGCACTCCTTCCCTTCTCTTGAGCTCCAGGTGTGAGATCCCTGCTTTTGGATGCCAGTCTGCACTCCCAAGGGGAGGGTGCTTTGCAGCCTCCAAGCCTTGGGGCTCGGAGCCCAGTACAGGCTTCGGGGGGACTCCCCTTTTCTATGCCCCCCCTCTCTTACCAGACTCTATGATGTTTCTTCAGTGCTCCCTACTAGCACTCTGTCCACTCAGGTATGTTTCTCTGTTTTTTCCAAGCTGGCTACATAGTATTTTAGGAGTAAATAGAGTCTGTGGCTGGGAGCAGGGGCACTCTGCTGCTTCTCACAGTGCTGCCACCTTCCTTCAATAAAAAATAAATATAAATGTGGTGATAATCTTGTGCTGCAAAATACATTATCCATATATTTTTACCATTTATAAGTAGCATTATATGTGACTGCGTTTATATTTTTCTTCCAGAAAGAAACTGTCTCTTGTAATTCCTTGCTGCAAAATACATTATTCATTTATTTTTTACCACTTACAAATAGTATTATGTGTTTACATTAGGCTTCCAGAAAGGATCAGTCTCATTTTTTTTTTTTTTTAATCTCTAGTTTATAGCTGTGCATGGCACATCATCAGTATTGGATGGACAGTGTGTGTGTGTGGGGGGGGAGATGTTGAATGGGTGGATAATAAATATTGTTAGTAGCATGATCTCTCTATGTAGGAAGTGGCACAAAAAACATAACTGTGAGCATTTTGAGAAATTAGAAAACTGTGCACCAAATTTAAAATTACGGTGTTTGTGAAAGAAATTAATGACAGAAATAAAAATTATTGATATTTGAAGAGCCATTTTTAAAGGGAGCATAAAAGAAAACAGGGGAGCCCTAGCCAGTGTGACTAGGTTGAGTATGGTCCTGTACACCAAAAGGTCAACAACTCAATTCCCAGTCAGGGCACATGCCCAGGTTGCAGGCTCAAGCCCCCATCAGGGTGCTTGCAGGAGGCAGCTGATTGATGTTTCTTTCTCTCTCTCTCTCCTTCTCTCATCCTCTCTCTAAAATCAATAAAACTTTTTTTTTGAAAAAGGGGCAAAAATAGTGCAGATTGAAATTATGTGAGTAGGACTAATTTCTGTTGTTCAAACTGAATTAGATAGTGCTCTTAATAAATTGGTAAATTGCTTTGCAATTCATTTATGTAATTGGAATCTGGAAGTATTCGTTTCACATAATATTAAAATAGCCCTTATTTTTAAGTTGGACTGACCACTTTTTAAAAGATTTCATTTATCTCCATTGATTTCCTGCTATGAGAATAAGTGACATAAGGCACTGTCTCAAGGTATTTCCATGTCTAATAAAAACTAAACTGACATAAGACTCCACAAATAATAATATTCTGAATTTGTTTTAACATTGTTTATTATTTTTTATTATTGACAGTATTACAGATGTCCCATTTCTACCCCCTTTGGTCCCCTTTACCCAGCTCCTGCCCCACCCCAGGCCTTCATCACATTAGTGTCTGTGTTCCTGGATAATGCATATATGCATATATGTTCTTTGGTTAAACTCTTCCTGTCCTCCCCACACCACTCCCCTTTGCCATCTGTCATCATAGTTTCCTTTAATCACCATGTACTTGGCCCTCTTTACACTCTTTATTCTCCTCCTATCCCTTTTCTGAATTATTGAACCTATTTTGTTCATCAGTTTATTTTGTTCATTAGATTCCATATATAAGTGAAATAATGTGATATTTGTCTTTCTTGACTTGCTTATTTCACTTAGCATAATAATCTCAAAGTCCATCCATGCTCTCACAAAGGGTAAAAGATCCTTGTTTACAGATGCATAGTATTACATTGTGTTAGTATCATAGCCTTTTTACCCATTAATCTACTGATGGACACTTGGGCTGTTTCCAGGTCTTAGTTATTGTAAATAATGCTGCTATGAACATAGGGGTGCTTATATTCTTTCTGATTGGTGTTCTGAGATTCTTAGGACATATTCCCAGAAGTGGGATGTCTGGATCAAAAAAGAGTTACATTTTTTATTTTTTGAGAAAAATCCATACTCTTTTCCACAATGGCTACACCAGTCTGTATTCTCACCAGCAGTGTACTAAGATTCCCTTTTCTCCACACCCTTGCCAGCTCTTATTGTTTGTTGATTTATTAATGGTAGCTATTCTGGCAGGTGTGATGTGAGACCTTATTGTAGTTTATATTTGCATCTCTGTGATGATTAATCACATTGAGCATTTTTGTCCATCAGTATGTCCTCTTTGGAGAAGTGTTTATTCAGGAACTTTGCCCATTTTTTATAGGATTGTTTGTCTTTCTGGGGTTGAGTTATATAAGTTCTTCATATATATTGAAAATTAAACCCTTATTAAATGTATCACTAGTAAATATGTTCTCTTATACAGTGGATTTCCATTTCATTTTGTTGATGGTTTATTTGGCTGTGTAGTAGCTTTTTTATTTTGATTTAGTCCCATTTGTTTATTTTTTGTTTGTTTCCCTTGCCCTAGAAATGTTTCGGTGAAAATACCGCTACATGAGATGCCTGAGATTTTACTGCTTATGGTTTCTTCTAGGATTTCTTTGGTTTCATGACTTACATTTAAGACTTTTATCCATTTTGAGTTTATTTTTGTATATGGTGTAAGTTGATGGTCTAGTTGCAAATTTTTGCATGTTGCTGTCCAGTTTTCTCAACACTATTCATTTTATTTATTTATTTATTTTTTATATATATATATTTTTAATATATCTTTATTGATTTCAGAGAGAGGGCAACAGAGGGAGAGAGAGATAGAAACACCAATGATGAGAGAGTCATTGGGGATTGAGCCCGCAACCTGGGCATGTGCCCTGACCAGGAATCGAACCCTGATTGCCTGGATCCTAGGTCAATGCTCAACCGCTGAGCCATGCCCGGCCGGGCAACACTATTTATTGAAAAGACTGGCTTTATTCCATTGTATGCTCTTGCCTCCTTTGTCAAATATTAATTGACCATAATAGAGTGGGTTGATTTCTGGGGTCTCTGTTCTGTTCTTATGCAAGTACAGCCTATTTTGATGACAATGGCTTTATAGTATAGTTTGATATCTGGTATTGTGAACTGTCCAATTTTGTTCTTCTTTCTCAAGATTTCTAAGGCTATTCAAAGTTTATTGGTTGCATACAAATTTTGGAATATTTGTTTCAGTTTTGCAGAATATGCCTTTTGTATTTTAGTAGGGATTGTATTGAGTCTATAGCTTTAATGATGCTAATTCTTCCAATCCAAGAGCACAGTATATGCTTCTACTTGTTTGTATCTTCATCTGTTTCATTTTTTAATATCCTATAATTTTCTGAGTAACAGGTCTTTTATCTCTTTGGTTAAATTTACGCATAGGTACCATATTTTATTTGTTGCAAAGGTAATTAGGATTTTTGTTTTGTTTCATTTTTGTTGTGTGTTTTTTTAGTTTCTTTTTCTGAGAGTTCATTATTAGTGTATAGAAATGTCATCAATTTCTCGATATAATTTTTGTATCCTATTATTGGCCAAATTCATTTATTAAATATAGTAATTGGTGGTGTAGTGTCTATGCACAATATTATGTCATCTGCAAATAATGACAATTTTATTTCCTTTTCATTTTTCAATTTGGATGCCTTTTAATTTTTCTTCTTGTTCTGGTTGCCATGGCTAGGACTTAAAGTACTATTGTGAATAAGAGTGGCGAAAGTGGACATCTCTGTCTTATTCCTGATTTTAAAGAAAACGCTTTTAGTTTTGGCACATTGAGTATGATGTTGGCTGTAGCCTTTTCATATATGGCCTTTATTATGTTGAAGTATGATCCTTCCATTCCCATCTTCTTGAGTTTTAATCATAAATAGGTGCTGGATTTCCTCAAATGATTTTAATGCATTTATTGATATGATCATGTAATTTTTATTCTTCATTTTGTTTATGTGATGTGTCACAATTGTTGATTTGTATTGTACCAGCCTTGCATCCCCAGAATAAATCTCCCTTAAACATGGTTTAAAACCTTATTAATGCATTTCTGGATCCAATTTGGTAATACTTTAATGAAGAATTTAGCATCTATGTTATCAAGGATACTTGCAATGATTTTATTTCTTCATAGTGTCTTTATATGGTTTTGAAATTAGAATAATGTTGGTGTTGTAAAAAGAGCTTGAAAGTCTTTCTTCCTCTTTTGTTTTTTGAAATAGCTTGTGGAGGAGAGGTGTTTCTACTTTTTTGAATATTTAGTAAAATTTCCTGTGAAGCTATCCAGTCCAGCATTTTCTTTGCTTGGAATTTTTAAATTTTATTACTGCTTCATTTTCATTAGTTTTTATGGACCTATTCAGGTTTTCTGATTCATCAATCTTTGTCTTTTCAAAGAACTAGATCTTGGTTTCATTGACCTTTTGTATTTTTTTTTTTATTTTTAAAATTTAATTATTCAATTTTTATGTCATTTATTTCCTCTCTGGTCTTTATTACTTCCTTTCTTCTACTTAATCCAGGATTTTCTCATTATTTTTCTAGTTTTTCTAGGTGTAGGGTTAGATTGTTTATTTGAAATTTTTCTTTTTTCTTGAGAGGCCTCTATGTTTTGAATCTCTCTCAGAACTCCTTTTGCTGTGTCCCATATACTTTGGGTTGTTTGTTTATTTTTATTTGTTCCCAGGAAGTTTTTATATCTTCCTTGATTTCATTGGTAACCCATTTGTTGTTTAATAACATGCTCTTTTTCCTCCATGTGTTTGAGTGTTTCTGAGTTTTTTAAATTTTAGTTTATTTATAGTTTTATATGATTGTGACCTGAAAAGATGCTTGGTATGATTTCAATCTTATTGAATTTGTTAAGACCACACATGTGGTCTGTTTTTGAGAATGTCCCATGTGCACTTGAGAAGAATGTATATTCTGCAGCTTTGGGGTGAAATCTTCTGTAAATATTATTTAAATCCATTAGATCTAGTGGGACTTTTAAGGTCATTTGCTTGTTGATTTTTTTGTCTGAATATCTTTTCAGTGATGTCAGTGTAGTGTTAAAGTTTCCTACTATGACTGTATTTATTGCTATCTCTCCCTTAATGTCCTCCAAGAGTTTGTCTTTTAAAAAATATATGTTTAGATACTTCTATATTGGGTGCATATATGTTTATCAGGGTTATAGCCTCTTGTTGGGTAAATCCCTTTCTTGTGACCTTTGTCTCTTTTATGGCCTTTGTTTTTAAGTTTATGTAGTCAAATAAAGTATTGTTACTCAGGTTTTTTTTGTTGTTGTTTTTTTCCATTTGCATGGAATATTTTTTTCCATCCATTCACTTTCACCCTGTTTAAGTCTTCTGTTCAGATTTGGGTCTCTTGTAGACAATATATATATGTTTTGTGTTTCCTTATTCATTCAGCTATCATATGTCTTTGATTGGAGCACTTAATCTATTTACATTTGAGGTTATTATTCATAGATGCTTAGTTATTGCAATTTTTATTCTTTATGCCTATGTTTTTCTCTCTTCTTCTTACAGCAGTCCCTATAACATTTCTTCTAATACTGGTTTGTGGTAATAAACTCCTTTAGCCATTTTTTTTGGTTTGGGATGCTCTTTATTTTACCTTTAATTTTGAATGATATCCTTGCTGGGTAGTCTTTGTTTCAGATCCTTCCTTTTTATTACTTTGAATACTTCACATCATTCCCTTGTGGCGTGTAGGTTTCTGTTGAGAAATCAGCTGACAGCTTATGGCACTTCCTTGTAGGTAACTGAGTATCTCCCTTTTGCTGCCCTTTAGGTTCTCCTCTTTGTCTTTAACCTTTGCTGTTTAAATTATGTTGTGTCTTGGCGTGGGTCTCTGGGTTCATCTTAATTGGGACTCTGTACTTCCTGCACTTGTGTGACTTTTTTTTTCACCAGGTTAGTAAAGGTTGTGTCATTATTTCTTCAAACAGTTTCTCTATTCCCTTGTTCACTTTTTTCTTCCTCTGGTACCCCATGATACTTATGTTGTTATGCTTAATGTTGTCCCAAAGTTCCCTTAAACTATCTTCATGCCTTTTCATTTTTTTTCTTTTCTTTCTCTGATTAATTTTTTTTACCTTATCTTCTAGTTCTCTAATCCTATACTCTTCCACTTTTAAGCTCCTGTTTATTCCTTCCAGTGTATTCTTTATTTCAGATTCATTCTTCATTTCTTAATGTTTGTTTTTCATGGCGTTTGTAGCCTTTCTCATGCTGTTGAGCAGTCTTAAAACAATTACTTTATACTGTGTTTCTGATAAAATGCTTGCCTCTATTTTCTTTTGCTTTTTTTCCCTGAAGATTCCTCCTGTTCTTTCATTGGGGACCTGTTTCTTTGTTTTCCCATTTTTCTTATTTATGTGTCTATTTCTATGTATTTGATAGGACTGCTATGACTCCCAGTCTTTGTGTGGTGGCCTTCCATAGTGGGTTTCTTGTGGTACCCAGTTGTATGGTTTCCTTGATCTTCTGAGTGGGTGCTCTAAGAATATTCCTTATGTGGATTATATAGGTCCGCCTGTTGTAAATCATTTTGATTGCAATTCTCCCATTCATGGGTGGAGTCAGGTGTGACAGAACAAAACAAGACAAAACAAGAGCAAACCGAAAACAACATGAAAAAGCAACATCAAAAACAACAACAAAAAAGAATAAAGATACTAAATAAAAGACAAGAGACCAAAAGAATATGAGAAGAAAAAGAAGAGAATATGAAAGAAAATAAGGAAGAGAAAATACAAACAAGAATAAAAAAAGAAAAAATGAGATAATAATACTTTTTAAAAAGTCATAATGCATAAAATAAAATATAAAAGAGGAAAAGAAAAATAGAAAAATAATAAAAACAGAAAAGAGAAAAATAGGAAAAGCAAAGGACAGTGAGAAATAAGAGATAGGAAAGAAAAAGGAGGAGAAAAAAATAATAAAGAAAATATAAAAGAAAAAGTTAAGAAAAGATTTTTTTAAATGGAAGTTGCCTCTGTAGATTTTTGTGCCTGCTACAGTCAACCTTTGGATCTGCTATTTTTGGAGGACCTTGGATTTTGCTCAGATGTTCAAATCTCATCTCTTGGTGTTCCTCTCTCAGGCCTCTTGGGAGGTTCTCTGGTGCAAGCCAATATCAGTCATTGACCTTGCCTGGCCTTCTGCAGCCTGAGTAAAGCTTGGCAAGGCATATCCCAAAACAGTCCAGCAACCTAGGCCTCCATAACCCAGAGGATGTGTCTGCCTTGGGTTTCACACCTTGAATATCTCTGCTCTGAGCTGCTCTCCCTTCCCCCATGGAGCTGCACTCTGTGTGGGTATCCAGGGCCTGGCCTGGGTTGTTTAAACAGATTTATGTTGGGGGTGGTGCCCATAGCTTATAGGAGGAGTGGATACTTCCTCTCCTTTCTAGAGCTGTGCTAACTGAACTCACTGGGGACCTCAGCTCTGGTTCCCTGTAATGCAGTCAAAGGGCCCGGCATGCACTTGTCTGTCTCAGGAACATAAGCCCATCTTGGAGATAGTCAAAATACCTCAGCTCTACCTGCCTCCCTGGCACACCCTCACTGCCATATGAAGTAGGAGAGGATAAATTTAAAAAACCAAAAAAATCAACCTTGCTTGCCTTAGTCGGTTTGACTCAGTGGTTAAAGCCTCAGCCCATGGACTGAAGGGTCTTGAGTTTGATTTCGGTCAAAGGCACATAACTCAATTGCAGGCTTGATCCCTGGCCCTAGTTGGGATGCGTGCATGAGACAGTCAATAGATGTGTCCCTTTCACATATTTATCTCTCTCTCTTCTCTCTCTCTGTCTCTCTCTCCATTCCACTGTTTCTGAAAAGCAATGGAAAATATATCTTTGGGTGAGGATTAAAAAAAAATCAGTCTTGTTTGGCACTCTAATCCTTTCACATGGTCAACCCCTGTTGGGTGGGGCCTCCACCCAGGCTCTGACCATATCAAATGTTTGAATCCTCCATGCCATTAGACTGAGCAGTATGTGGTACAGATTTCCAGCCCCATGCTGTTCTGCTTTGCCTCAGTTTAAAGCAAGATGGAGCACACTTAGCAGTTCCATAGGTGAGGGTAGGGGTGCTACCCATGTGATTGAGGTGGGCCACACTGATACTCTTTCCCAAGCCACATTGTCCAATCACCATCCAGCTCTCTGCCCAAAGTCCTTCAAGATAATAGAAAGCCGCTCAGAGTCACAGCCTCAGGTACTTATCAGATCCCTTTGCCATCCCCAAGCTTTGTCTTGTGTCCCCTCACACAGATATAGATTGGAGCAAACTTCCCAGGCTGGTGGTATAATGAGGATATTGCTCTTTGCCTGGGATGGTGCAGGCTGAATTTCCCAGGTGGACTGAATCCCCACTGATTCCCACCACCAGATGCTACGTGGGTTCCCCTTTCTTTCTCTGTTGCACTGGATTGGGGATACCTGTGTGAAGCAGAGGCCCCATGCCAGAAGCCATTCCATCCTTGCTGCTTGACACAGTCCTTCAAGGAGGAGACATCTGCACAGCAAATGCTCCATGGGACTTGGTTTACGGCATAACCCTCTTCCCATGCTTGTTGCCCTTTCTAACGCTCTGTGTCCTTACCTGAGTCACTTCACCAGAAAAGGGTTTTTGCCCTAGCTGGAAACTTTTCCCTAGCAGGGGAGTTGGATAGAACTGGAAAAGACAATGATTCAGTAAAAGCCCCAAGTATTACAAAGATATCATGTGGTGCCTATAAGGAACTTAGACTCAGACTTCAGCAGAAGAGTTAAGACTTGTTTGGCCCACTACCTAGGCACCTTCCCACCAGGGAAGAGGCCTGGGTTGGGGCCCCTGCTGATTCCCTAGCACAGGACAATCCACAGGGGGTCCACCAGTAGGTTCCCACTAAGGAATGTATTACTGGGGGATGTTTATATTAATGGAAAACTCTGGGAATCCCCACAAGGAAAGAGCAGTCTAGGAAAGAGATTCTTTCAACCTACACCTGAACCCTTATCATACACAGAATATTACTATGAGGACAGACTGCTGCAGGAAATGTAAATGAAGAGACTAAGGCTAGGTGCCAGACAGGCGGTCAATCACCGTAGCTAACAACAATCACAAACAAGCTACAGAACCCTTACTTAGGACTTTCATAACCTTTACATAAGAAAAACTGGCTTAGTTATTCTCCTTTTAGATATATGGTAGAGCAATGAAATAGTAATTTCAGAATATAAATAACAAACTAAAGATTAACCTGTAGAATAGCCCATAGAAATATAAACAATAGGTAAGACTAAAATTAACATACTAAACAGATGTAAATTCTTTAGCAAAGGTCAGATAAGAAGGTACAATCATTAACTGTGAAAGGCCAATACAGAAACCAGAACAAAGACTAATGTCATGTTGTTTAACCAGCAATAAAATCAAATAGTATAAATACAGTTGTAACAAGGCAATAAAAAAAGAAGCTGATTGTCCTGATGCTCTGAACACTGTCTCCATGTCCTTTCTCATTCTTTGCCGATGCCGTCCATACCTTTGGGGACCCCTGGACCACTGGGGCTGGACCCCGGCAGCCCCATGCTTCCAAGGTGTGAGGTCTCTGCTGCCACAAAATCCCTCTGGCTTCCCAGCTACATGAGTTAGCTCACCCTCTTTACATTTACTACTGTCCTTCTTCCATGTTTCCTGTTGTGAATATTTCAGATCAGCTATACTTCAACTGGTTTTTCAATCTGATTGCTCTCAGTTTATCTGTAAGTCTGGTCTGTTACTGGAAGCAAGCTTATGGAGTTTCTGGCTACTCTGCAGCCATTTTGCAATCTCCTAAATTTTTAGTTTAAATTAAAAAAAATAGGTAAATCCCATACTCATTGTGATTTTATTTTAGTTTACTTTTTCAAAAGAGTCAAACAAGGTCAAGATTATTTATTAATGCCATATTCTCAGAACTTTTTTAAGGTATTTAGAGAAGTTCAGGGAGACAGCTCTTTGAAATATGGTTTCAAGAAATATTAATTTATACTAAAAACACTGTGTGTGGAGGTGTGGGTGGGCACAAGCTATGTGTGTCAAAAAGAGAATGTCTATTTGTGTATTATTGTACAGAGCACAAAGAAAACAATCATTTGGCATTGTTTATGAAAGAGACTTACTTCCATGATAAAAATAGAGATTACATTATATTTGCTGTTGACATATCAGTCCTAATTATAGAGGCATTCACTAAGGTATTTCAAATAATCTTGACTTTATTTTACCCTTTTAAAAAAAGTAAACTAAAAAAAATGACAAGGCTTATTTAATTCCCATCATTTGAATAAATTTGAATATATCAAATGTGAAATTACAGAAAATGAATATGGCATTTAATTATTTTTAAAATTTTAAAGTTAAATTTTGGACACTCAAACACACTCTCATGGAAAAGAAACACAATTGCTCAAGTGTGTCATATATTAATGAGTGAGGACAGAAAGAAATAGAGTGTGGAGATCCTGGCTCTAAAATTGACTTTCTACTACAAGAGAATCCCTATTTCTTGGCCTTTAGGACAATGTGCAAAAAGAGTATCTTTTGTCTCAATTTTGAGAATTAGCAGAAAAATTCAATTAAATTGCATGGAATAATGGAATAACATTTTCTCCTGTTCATCTGTCTAACTAATAGTTTTCCTACTAATTTTTGAGTGTATAAAGGATATATTACAGGATGTTTCTGAATATCAGTTCCTTAAATCTTCAAGGAGAAAGTACATAACTATATAAAATAAGTAAAGTGATTAGTACAATTTTGTGACCATCTGCTCAATATTAAAAATAAGGGATGCCTGACAATCATCTGTTTGGGTTAAACCGGCTTTTGATTCATAGAAATATTTAGAGGATACATCTGAAATAATCATAATGCATTTGATTCTTATTGATTTGATTATATGAAAACATGTTATTTGTTAGTCAAAGAGCAACCCAATATTTATTCAGTTAGTAAAAGGGGTTTTTAAAAAATGTGTGCTTGGAGTATTGTCCATCTTGACATTGCAGTCATCTGAAAGTTCATTTATCAAATATCAGTAACAATCTTTGTGACCAAGCCACAATGGGCCAACACTGAACCCACTCAAGAGTGTCATTATTATACCTATTATGCCCAAAGATAACAAAGCAAAATCAGTGAACAGAGAGCAAATCTGGCTATTGCTTAAGATACAACTCAAACAATCTGGATTTAACATAAATTAAAGATCTGTGCTGCTGATAATATAAACACCTAAAAGATGAGAAGAACTAGTTTTACAAGATACTACTCTAAACAACTGAAAAATGTCTTAGTACAATGTAAATTTGCTTAGTGTCAGTAATAATTCCTTCCTTGGGATATTTAATATTTGCAAAGCATTGACAATGTGCTTACCTCTGTTCAAGCTCAGAGAACACAGCTTCTGGGTGGCACATAGTTTCCTTTTCCACTCATAAAGACTGTTAGTCCTGCTTGGCTTCTTTCCCTCAATCAACCTTTTCTTTTTCCTCCCACAAACCACTCCAGTATATACCTATCTCATGATGACACATTAAAAAGAAATAAATAATACTCCACCCACATGATGCTTGATTTGTTTCTTTTGGAGATCAGAGCCTGACTCTTGATATTGAGTTACTCCTTATAAGAGGAGAGTTTCCAATGTATGAACTTAGTCATATTCATATCTGTAATAAATTCTCATTTTATTTATTTATTTATTATTTATTTATTTAGTTAGTTAGTTAGTTAGTTACAAAAAAACCAGTTTATTAAAAAAGTTAGGTTTTATGGAAGACTATAGGTCACATAGCAGTCTCACTGATAATGTGACCACATACATCTTCAATCAGAATTTTCAAAAATAAAAAATTATATATATATATATAAATGTATAATAAAAATATATTTTTTTATATTTTAATTTCCAATGCATGCTCATTCACATTTGACTGATAGTATATAAACATTCTTTTATGATAGGCCAGGACATCTGTTATCTTGATTATATAAAAACAGATGCAAAATAATGTTAAGACTTTCTTGCCTGAAATTTCAAAACTAAGAGTGTGTGCATATATTACTTAAATCCCTTTTTTCCCACTCCATCCTTCTGACTGAAATTTATTCATATCTGCCCTTCTTATACTCCCCTTTCTTGTGAAAGGCTTCACTATCTAGTTACTCAGGCCAAATCTTTTCTTTCACCATACCCCACCTCTAGTTACCAAGTGCTAACAAGACATCTTCCTAAATTTCTCTGAATTGATTTCTTTTCCACTAGCATTCCCTTTAGCAAGTCTATTTCTTAATAAGTCTGACATGTGAGATTTTAATGGCTGTACTTCAGTTTTCTCTTCTTTGGTCAGTAGTGACAACTCCAGATCTGTTTGCTTTTGCAGTTCTTGTATCATGGTCATAGTCTTATTGAAAGTGGCACAAATACAGCTCTTAGTCTCTTTCTGCTCTTCAGCAATTGGCTTAAAGCGTGCAATCAAAGTTTGATATCAAGACTTTATTGCTGACAATTCCTGTAAGAGCGTAACTGGATTTTTCTTGCCTGCTGAATCAGGATGATTAGTCTTGATTTCATATTCCAGCCTGTATTGAATGTAATCCAGATCAGAGTCAGCTTTCTGGAACATCAATTCCAGCTTATCGACCTCCTTTTCCATGTTGAATAATTGTCTCATTTATTTTACCTATTTATTTAACAGAAATGTGCTGATCTTTTAAATGTGCTATGACCTGAAAATTTAAAACCAAATGGCAAGTTCAAGATATTACATGTAGTTCCATATGGCTAGAGAGATGGTTTAGTTTGAATAGAAGAGAAATGGGCACATGAGAATGAAGAGCATGAATGTTAAGCTAAGTGATTTTCAACTTTAAAACCTAAAAGCTTAAAATATTACAGATGTCCCTTTTTCTCCCAATTAAAAAATAATAATTAATTATTTTTAAAAAAGAGAAAATTCATTTTTGGAAGATATGAATGTTATTTAATAGCTTTAAAGATATTTTGACAATTATAAAAAAATGTATCATAAAGTTTTTAACAGAATTAAAATATTTATGTCTCATAAAAAAAACAAAAAAACCTAAAAGCTAAAAGGAGCCATTGATGTCATATTAAGGAGTTGCTACAGACATCACCACATTGATGTCAAAAGATCATCATTGAAGTTGCATGGAGGAGGCCCTGTTTGGAGACAAGGAAAAAAGACAGAAAGAGGCAGAAATCTAGGGAAGAAATGATTACAGCCTGAATTCAAACAACAGAAATAAAAATGAAGTAAAAAAAGAAGGATTTAGACATATTAAGGAGGTTGAATCTAAAGGACTTAGAAAATGAATGGATGTAGTCAAAGTGGAAGTGAGGGATTAGTGAGTGGAAGAATCTAAGATGTATTTTAAGTTTCTAGCTTAGGTGACTAAGTTTATGATGGCAACTGTAAGTGGAGCAGATTTAAAGATAATCTTTAATAAATATATTTAAAACGGTGATTTAAAAAAAGCTTTATTGAGATATAATGTGCACACTATACAATTCGACCATTTAAAATGTATAATTCAGTGGCTTTCACTGTGTTAAGAGTTGTGCAACTATCACCACAATCAAATTTAGAACACTCTTATTAACCCAAAAAGAAATAGCATACTTCCTAGTTGTTACCCTCAACATATATCTCCATCTCCTCCAAGCCTAAGCAACCATTAATCTACTTTCTGTCTCTATAGATTTGTCTATTTAGAACATTTCATATGAGTAAGATTAAATAATATGTGCTCCTTGGTGACTGGCTTCTTTCATTTAGCATAATGTTTTCAAGATACATAGCATGAGTCAATATTTTATTACATTATACAGACATACCACCCTTTATTTATATATTTATCATTTGATGGGCATTTGAATAGTTTTCATTTTTGGCTATTATGAATAATGCTCCTAAGAACACTTAGGTATAAGTATTTGTGTGGACTTGTTTTTATTTCTCCTGGGTATATACCGAGAAGGAGTATTACAATCACATTATGTAACTTTATGTTTATCTTTTGTAAAATTGCCAAACTCTTTTCTAAAACATTTGCATATATTACACTCCCACCAATAGTGTAGGAAAACTCCAATATCTCCACATCCTCAGTCACCAATACTAGTTATTCTGTTTTTTATTATAGCCCTTCTAATGAATGGGTATCTCATTGAGATTTTGATTTGCATTTGAATGTTGAGCATCTTTCCATGTGGTTATTAGCCATTTGTATATCTTCTCTGGGCAAATGTTTATTGTGTTATTTCTATTTTTATTACCCAATTGAGTTCTTTATACTTTCTAGATAAAAGTCCCTTATCAGATATATGATTTGCAAATATTTCTCCCATTTTGTAGATTGTCTTTTCAGTTTCTTGATGATGTGACATGAATCACAAAAGATTTTTAATGATGATATCCAGTTTCCTTTTTTATTGTCTTGTACTTTGGGTGTCATATCTAAGAAATCATTACCTACTCCAAGGTTACAGACATTTATACCTATATTTTTCTAAGAGTTGTATAGTTCTTTAAATTTATTTTTAAATGTATTAGGATGACATTGGTTAATAAGATAATATGGATTTCAAGTGTACATTTCTATGATACATGCAGCTCTGTGGTATAATTTGAAGTCAGGTAGTGTGATACCTGTGGCTTTGATCTTTTTTCTCAGGACTGCTTTGGCTATTGGGGTCTTATGTGGTTCCATACAAATCTGATGACTTCTTAGTCTGTTTCCTTAAAATATGACATTGGAATTTTGATTGGGATTGCATTTAATCTGTATTTTGCTTTGGGTAATATGATCATTTTAGCTATGGATTCTTTTCATTCATGAACACAAAATATTTTTCCATTCTACATTTCAATCTGTTAATAATGTTTTGTACTTTTCAGTATATAGGTCTTTATGTCCTTTAAGTTTATTTCTAGGTATTTTATTATTTTTGTTGCAACTGCAAAAGGAATTTTTTAAAAATTTATTTTTCTGATGTTTCATTGTTAGTATACAGGGAAGCTGTGGATTTTTGCACATTGATTTTGTATCCTGCAATATTATTGTATTTTTAAATTGTTTCTAATTGGCTTTTTTTTTGGTGGAGTATTTAAGGTTTTCTATATACGGAATCATTTCATCTACAAAATGTAACACTTTTACTTCTTTCTTCTTAATTTGGATGACTTTTATTTTTTTCTCTTTCCTGGTTGCCCTGGCTAGAACTTCCTGTACTGTGTTGAATAAGAGTGGTGAGAGTGGGCATCCTTGTCTTTTTCCTGAATTTAGAGAAAAAGCTTTCAGTTTTTCACCATTGAGTGTGATATTGGCTGAGTGTTTTCAATTGTATTAATCTTTTCAAAGAACCAGCTTTTTGTTGTATTAATTTTTTTGTACAGCATTTTCCTTCTCTATTTCATTTAGTTTAGTCTCATTTTTATAATTTTCTTTCTTCTGCCAACTTTGGGTTGTTTCTGTTCTTCTATTGCTAGTTCTTTAATATGTAATGTTAAGTTGTTTACTTGAGATTTTTCTTGTTTCTTGAGATAGGCTTATATATAAACTTCCTTGTTCTTACTGCTTTTGCTGCTTCCCAAAAGTTTTGATATGTTGTATTGTTGTTCTCTTTTGATCTCTCCTTATATTTCTTCTTTGACTCAGTCATTTTTTCTTAGTATGTTTTTTAATCTCCACATATTTGTGGGGGATTTTTGTTCTCTTTTTGCAGTTGACTTCTAATTTCAAAGCACTGTGGTCAGAGAATATGCTGGGTATAATTTCAATCTTCTTTATTTGTTGAGGTTAGTTTTGTGACCCAATATACCCTCTATCCTTAATAATGTTCCATAATCTGTTCTGTAGTGAAAAGCTCTATGAATGTCAATTATGTCCATTTGGTCTAATGTGTCATTTAAGGCCGATAATTTTTCATTGATTTTCTGTTTGGATGATCTGTGTAGAGCTGTCAATAGAGTACTTAGTTCCCCAACTATGATTGTGTTTTTGTCAGTTTCTACCTTTAATTCTGTTATTAGTTGCTTCCTAATTGAGTGCATGTGTATTAAGAACTGTCATGTCTTCTTGATGTAGTGTCCCCTTTATCGTTATAAAATGCACATGTTTGTCTCTTCTTACCTTTGTTATCTTGAGATCTATTTTGTCAGATAATAGTATGGCTACACACACCTGCATTTCTATGATGGTTATTCGGTTGGAGAATCACTTTCCACCCTTTTAGTTTGAGTCTAACTTTGTTTCTGCAGCTTAGATGTGTATCCTGAAAGCAGCATATGGTGGGGTTTGGTTTTTTGACCTAATCTGCTATTCTTTGCCTTTTTATTGGTGAATTACATCCATTTATATTTAGGGCAATTATTGATGTATGAGGATTTCCAATAGCCATTTTATCTTTTGCTTTCTGGTAAATTTATGACTCCATTGGTTCTTTTCTTTCATGTTTCTGTCTGTTATATTTGTTTGGTGGTATTCCATACTTCTTTCCTCTGCTTCCTCTCTTTTTAAACCATTTGTCTCAGTTTGGGTTTTTTTGAGTGTGGTTGCTATTAGAATTATGAAAAAGAAAGTTTCATATATATAGTAGTCCTTTTCTTCTGAATGCATCTGATCTGTATCTTTCTCTGCCAATTCAAACCTCTTCTTTTATGTTTTAGTTGTCACAAATTATCCCTGTTTATGCTGTAAGTTTGTTGGTGATCTTACTCATTGTTTTGTGATCTTGTGTTCTTTGTTTCAGGTAGAATAACCCCCTAGACTATTTCCTGCAATGGAAGTCTTCTTGTGATAAATTTCCTCAGTTTCTGCATGTCTGGAAAAGACTTTATTTCTCTTGTATATTTAAAGGATAACTTTGCTAGGCATATTTTCATGGCTGGTAATTTCTATCTTTTAGTAAGTGAATATTTGGTTCCACTCCCTTCTGGCTTTTACAATTTCTACTGAGAATTACAGTGATAACCTAATGGGCTTTTCTTTATGGGTATCACTTTCTTCTTTTCCCTGACTACTTTGGGAATTCTTTCTTTGTCATTAATTTTTGACAGTTTTAAAATGATGTGCCATGGAGAAGGCCTCTTTGGATTGAGGTAATTAGGTGTTCCATTTGTTTTTTGTATTCTAGGATCTAGCTCTTTCCACAGGTTAGGGAATTTCTCATTGACTCTTTGTTTAAATAGGCTCTCCCTTTCCTTCTCCCTCTCTTCTTCTCCTGTTTTGCTTATTATTTCTATATTGCTCTTTCTGATGAAGTCAGAAAGTTCTTATAGAGTTCTTTTTTTTTAATGCTCAAATCTCTCTTTTTCCCCTCTGCATCATTTCTAGATTTCTATGTTTGATACCACTATTTCTTTCCTCTGTCTAGCCAGTTTTATTTTGAATGCTTGCTAGTTCATTTTTTATCATTTTTATTGAGTTCTTCTCCAGAATTTTGTGTTTGTTTTTTTTAAGTTTCAATCTCTTTGGTAAAGTACTTGTATTGTTTGTTAATTTGTTTACTGAGCTCATTAAATTGCCTGTCTTTATTTTTGCACATTTTGTTGAGTATGTTCAGAACTGCAATCTTGAATTCTCTGCCATTCATATTCTCTGTCATTTGTATGCATATTTCCATGTGTTTAAGTTTGCTTTCTGGAGAATTTTAATTTTCTTTCTCAGCTGCCTCAGTACCTTGGTTATTCATGGTATTTTATGGATTATTTCTCTGTTTGGCCTTCTATGTATGAGTGGCACATCTCTAGCAGGTTATTACAAAGGGGCTTTGCTATTATTTTCCAGTGGAAAAATAATGCATTTTACCATTGTGAAATCCCAGTGCTGAACCCACAGTCTCTGACTGTTGTCAGTGTAGCTGTGATGCATGGGGCTTGGGTTTACTAGGGTAACTTGGCTGCCTTATTTTGCCCTTTCAGTAATGGTAACCTCAGACCTCTGTGGGATCTCCCATACCCTAACCTGAGACCAGTCATAGAGTATACCCTTTTGCTCAGAGAAAATAGCAATTCTGTATTACCAGTTTTGGTGTTTTGGGATAATATGTTCCACAACCCAACAATAAGGAAGAAAGGGAGGCAAGCTCTGGGAAGGCCTCTATAGCTTTGCTCCCAGTCCCCATCGCTGTGTCCTTACCAAGATCTCTGGGCTCCACCATGGCTTGTACTACTCACTTTTGAAAGGATGCCCACCAAGTCTCTTTGCTTCTCCTGGCTGAAGGGAGCACCCTCCACAACTGGCTTCTTCCTCTCTGGGCTGAGTCCTGCCATAAGCTCTCAGCTGCAGGGCTGCATCTGTGGCTTGTCTTAGCCCTTCTTCATAGTTGCCTTCCCTGTTCTCAGTTGTCCACCTTTAAGATGCTTCAATTAGTGGATCTCTCAGGCATGCCTATATGTCGATCAGGGAAATTTTTGTCAAAATATAGCTGTTCTTTATAAATTTCAAGGGGAGACGCCAAGGAAATCTCTCATGTCCACATTCTCCTGATGTCACTTTCTGGTTCTTTTGAAAAAAATATTCTCTGACAAATAAAATAAAATACATCTTTGTGAAAAAATATGTAAATATGTGTCCTTCGGGTAGAAATACATTTATTTATTTATTGTTTACTCCTTAGATCATCACTCACAATGGAGCACAATTTACTTGAGAATCTTAATTACAACATAATTAGTGATTTTGCTAAAATTTCATAAAAAATAAATTTTGTAAAATAAATGATTATAAATGTTGTATATTTTTACTTTATTATCCATCTAAACCTCACTAGCCCACCAACAGATCTTCCAGATATAAAATAATAAATAAACATATTTCTGATATTTTGCTAATTTTTGGTCATATAAAAATACATATTTACATGCCTTATTTAGTATTGTATTTCCTAAAGCAGAAAGGTAGAGCACATTTTTATCTAAGAGCTTGTAATTGTTATTTATAATTTTTAAATATTTAGACAAATCAGTTGTAGGTCTCCATTTCTACTCTGACCCAAGCCCTGCAAATATTAGGAAGCAGAATTTGCTACTTCTATGTGTATTCTATATGATTTATTCATCACCATAAAGTAATAAAGTTGAGATTATTACCCTATTTATTAGAATCCAGAACTATATGACTCCAAAATTCATGTTACTAAAAACTATAGTTTATTGCCTTCTACCCATTTTAAATATTTTAAAAATTAGCCAAGTAAAAGGTTTTAGACTATATCTAATTATGAAATTCAAGTCAAGAATGTGTGCATTTTCCAAACACTACTAAAGTGAAAAGAACTCCAAATTGATTTTGAATTTATTCTATTCAAATGTTGATCATTACATGTTGTACTACAAATATTATCACACATATTATTTCTGAGCCACACAATATCACAATATCAAAATCAAAGTGAAAGTATCTGCTTTCAAAGCCATGGAGATGCTTGAAAAGAGTGAGAATAAATGAGAAAAAATGGAAGACAGAAATTTAAAGCAGAAATAAACCAGAAAATGGGAATGTGTTGGCTTTTGGTGGGTTTTGAGTGACAAAGAGAAAGAGTAGGACTTGTGATGAGAAGTTATTTGTGAGGCATATTGCACTTATTCTTTCTTTCATGCTCGAATCAGTTTATGTTCTTCTTAACTTGTACCCAAATATGCTAAATACTTGGCACTCAGCTCAAGCCACCCCTAGGTGGTATGCTATTGTCCCTGGAACTTCAGATGTCTGATAACTGCCTCCTTGTTTTTAATTTTTTAGGTTGCTCTGAATCACTTCATATGGGGGAAATGATCAGCATATTAAAATAAGAAACCTGTCATATTATACTTTATTCTCACATATAAAATATAAAGGCTTTGCATCAATGGAGTGAAATACAAGGTTATTTCCGGCAAAGATCAAATAAAGGCATATAAACTGCAAAGGCCATAAACACCATAAATAACACTGAGCTGAAATCAAGGATCAACAGTGTAATAGATAGATGTTTTTCTTATTTATAATGCTATCTGAACTCTGCAGTGAAGTTGATAAAAGCTGCAGATGGCACTAAGTTATTTTGGTAAGAAAATTCAAGTGATGACTAATCTTCCTCTTATTACCACTTTAAATGAAATCACCACTTTGAGTCACTAAGGATTTAGAATTTTCCTTTCACACAATTTTGGAGAAGTTCTGTAACAGAAGCAGTATTTTCATGTTTGCTTCCTAGGAAGATAATGTGTTCCATTAGTACATCAAAGGCAAGTTTCCTGTTATGACCGATGATGTCTTACTATATCCTTCAGATAAAATTGAAACATCATTTCTAGAAAAGGGCCATGCCTGATTCCACAATCTAAATTTGATTATATAATTTTGTATTCTCATACATTCATGTGTTTCCTTTATAGTAATTGTTACAATTGTCATTTATTTATGCCATTAGGTGTTTAATGTCTACTCACTAAAAGTTTTACAACTACAAGGACCATCTTTGTTTGGTTCATTATAATATCACCAACACCAAAAATACCTTATACTATTGCTGGCAAACACATTTTTTGGGAAATGTTTTGAAAATATAAAATTTATTTAGCTCATTATCAGAGACCATTTATACACTCTGAAGTTCATGATGTAGAAAGGATAAAAAGTGCAAAGGGAGGGAGATAATGGCATGATAAAGACCCAGGGATTGCTAATGCTTAAAATTCCAGATGGTCAGAGCAAGAAAAAAAATGAAAAAGTTGAAAATTTCATTTTAAGATGGACAAAAGTAAGAAGCTCAATAAGGTGAACTTGGGTTTAGGTCTCAACTTTTGAAGTAATGCTGAACAATAAGATTGGATTTTTTTAGTGATTTGCCCCCAATCACTGAGCTACTTTTTTGTACAGTATTACTTTTTATTTTGGTTAGATACAGAAAAATGTGTTCAGATTTTCATATACTGTTGACTTCTTTGTTCCCATTGCCATAATTTAAATTTGATAATAATATGACTGAATTTCTTCTATATTTATAATATTTTATCTATTTTTAATTGAATTTATTGGGAGGGGGCATTGGTTGATGAAAGCATACAGGTTTCCTTGTTTAAGAATGGTATGACAAGCAAATAATGAAAGGAAAAATCCTGTTCAAACTGTTTTCAAAAATGGACAGCATTAACATCAACCCCTATAACCCTGAGCATATTTATGTCAGTTTAGGTTGATCATTTACTAGACTTATGGTGGGTACCCTAAGGGAAAACAGATTTTCAGACACTGAAAGATTTAACCATGTTCTCATAGATAAAATAATTTAAGTGTTTAAAAAGTTCCATTGATCCATTTCTTGTCCTTTCAGTTGGGTTCTGTACTCACTGGGAATATATGATGGACTTAACTTTGACTCAACATGAAAACAAAAATTAGATAATGCCTATAACCCACCTCCTTTGCAAACTAAATGTAAGTTTTATGTCTTATTTACCTTAATGCTCTTAAGACCTAAGGCAGCCCAGCCGGGCATGGCTCAGAGGTTGAGCATCGGCCTAGGATCCAGGCGATCAGGGTTCGATTCCCGGTCAGGGCACATGCCCTGGTTGGGGCTGCAGCAGATCAATGACTCTCTCATCATTGATGTTTCTATCTCTCTCTCTCCCTCTCTCTTCCTCTCTCTGAAATCAATAAAGATATATTTAAAAAAAAAAAAAAAAAAAAAAAAGACCTAAGGCAGTGACTTGCATAGCAGATGCTCAAGAAATATTTATTTTTAAAATAGATCTTCATTGATATCAGAGAGAGGAAGGGAGAAGGAGAGAGAGATAGAAACATCAATAATGAGAGAGTTGTCATTGATCGGCTGCCTCCTGCATGCCCCCAACTAGGGATCGAGCCTGCAACCCAGGCATGTACCCTGACTGGGAATCCAACTCTGATCTCCTGGATCTTAGGTCAATACTCAACTGCTGAGTCATGCCCGGCTGGGCCAAAGCAATATTTCTTGAATTAAAAAAATAACATGCAAAAGTGTTTCATCTATACCTCATCTTTTCCCCACATCTCATTTCTAACTTCACCCTTAATCTTATTAGATTGAAGAATCCAAATATGTAGAATGTACTTGGAGTTAAAGGAACATCACCATGCAAAGAATTAGCAGAAAGTTGGTAAGTATTTAGAGAAACTCCTCTACACCAAAACATGCAGATAGTAGATCAGTGTCAGAAAAGGTCTAGCCGGGAGAAAGCAAATTTATCAATGTTTTGTAGTGTATTTGGATGTGTGATGTGAGTGATTTAGGCCAGTAAGCCAGGACAATGGAAAGAGGGAAACTGAGACAGATAGCTGAATAAACTTACAGAGCAATTATAGTAGATACAGGTCACTGTCTCCTCTCTGAAATAACATCTAAGCCTCAGCTGTATTTCAGTTCCAGGACAGAAAAGCAGCAAAATCAAGTGGGTGACACCAAACCTAGCTGCAATAACTGATGACCTCCTTCTTTGGCACTAAAAAATCAGTAGAAACCACGACCTTAAAGGAGCACACTTAGAAAACTAATGAATATTCTGTTGGAACCCTCCCCTGAGACCTCCCCTAAAATTCCTGCTTAAAAAAAGAAATAAAAACCTCAAGACAAAGGACCCAACATGTGCTCTCCTTCTGGGGAGAAGCCCCCCCCTTACACTCCCTTTCACCTCTTTCTGTCCCATGCTTCCTCCATGGTCATGCATCCCCTAAACCCTAAAGGACCCCACAAAACTTGCAACTTAGGGAGAAATGAACAGCGGTAACTAATGCAGGCTAATCTGCTGAACCAGACTCCCAAGGCCTACTTTTTTTGACTTCCCAGAGAAAGAAGGCAGCTCAGCCTAGGCTCTCCTGTTGCTTCTTCTATACTAAGTCCTTTTTTTGTTTTACATCCCCAGCTTTAATAAATATTCCTTCATAATCATCTGGACTTGTGCTGTGAAATCTTTCCTGCACAAAATCAAGAACCTACACACTACGAGCTGGTCGTAAGCAGACCTGCCAAGGGCCAGGTCCCTTTTACAGTAACAGGAGTAGCATTGAGATAGGATAAGTCCAAGACATTCAAGTGAAATGACAGCAGCAAATCAACTGGGGAATAGAACAGGATTTTAGTCTCCCAAGACAGGTTCTGTCCTCAGAAACACAGAGCAGCTTCTGTTTACCAAACAAGATATCAGAAAGATACTGCCTTGTCTAGACAGTGGCTTTTAACCTTTTGCACTTTCATACCCATTAGAGAATAAGATAAATATGTTGGACCCTCTGAAGATTTTTCTTTTTCCTTTGGTGGATGGGAAAGATTACTATCTTATAGTATCATGAGAGAGCCTAGCACTGTCCCTTTCAACATGATATAAGAATATTTTCATATGTGAAAAAAAGTTTTTAAAAATAATAAATTGATAATTCTTTACTAATCCAAGAAAGAAAGAAAGAAAGAAAGAAAGAAAGAAAGAAAGAAAGAAGAAAGAAAGAAAAAAAAGAAGAAAGAAAGAAAGAAGAAAGAAAGAAAGAAAGAAAGAAAGAAAAAAGAAAGAAAGAAAGAAGAAAGAAAGAAAAAAAAGAAGAAAGAAAGAAAGAAGAAAGAAAGAGAAAGAAAGAAAGAAAGAAAGAAAGAAAGAAAGAAAGAAAGAAAGAAAGAAAGAAGAAAGGAAGGAAGGAAGGGAGGGAGAAAGAAAGGAAGAAAGAACAACCAGCATGTAGTGGAACTAATTATAAATAAATTATGCTAGGGCCAAGACTGGCACACAAAATACTTGGTGTGAGAGAAATGCTTTCCTCCCACTCTTTACATCAAAATTCTTAGGAAGGATGCCAAGATAGCAACAGATTAAGTGGAATCTAAACTGACACTCTCCCATGACCAAACTGGAATTGCAACAAAAATATAGAAAAAACATCCTGAGTAATCAACTGAAGACTAGCTGGAGAGCACCCTCATAACCAAGGAGGTAAAATGAAGACTGCATAAAGACTGGTGGAAGTGAGTAGCCATGAGGGTTGGCCAGGCTCACAGAGGTAGCAGCTGAAGGCCTGGAGGGATATATCATTTCTGGGGGGTTCCCATTGACAACTTTGGGGTCTATACCCCAAGCTGTGCTCCCTGAGCCGGAGCACCAGAACTGAGAAAGGTGCCCACATAACACTTGGCTGTGAAAAGCAGGGATACACTGCTGAAAATGCAGGTAATGTCTTAAAGAGAAAACATAAAAAGTTATGTGTGCAGCCACTCACCTTGGGCTCCAGAAAAAGGAGAGCAAAGTGGACTAGAGCAGTGTGAGGAGATCCAGGGTTGCAGGCCCTAGAGATAGAGGTCAGAGAGCAGCCCTTTATAGTCTTCTGTAAAGTCATTGCCCATACTGCAAAGGAGATATTTCTCAGGCAGACCTCTGACAACCAGATAGCTTTTGCTGGAAGAAATAATCAACAGATCAGAGGAAGCAGAGGGTTGGATCAGAGAATTAAAAAACAGGGTAGAAAAAATCACTCAATCATATATCCAAAAAGAAGAAACAATTACAAAACAGGAGGACAGTCTAAGGGAGAAGTGGGACAACATGAAACATAACAATATTTATATCAGAGGAATGACAGAAGGGGAAGAGATTAATCAAGAGATAGAGAATTTGTTTGAAGAAATAATGGCAGGACTCTTCCCTAACCTGGTCAAGGAAAAAGTCACACAAGTTCAAGAGGCACAGAGTGTCCCAAGCAGGAAGAACCAAAAAGGCACATGCCTAGATACATCATAATTAAAATGCCAAAAATTCAAGTCAAGGAGATAATCTTAAAGGCAGCAAGAGAAAATCAATGTGTTACCTACAAAGGAGCACCTGTAAGGCTGTCAGCTGATTTCTCATCAGAAACTCTATAGGTCAGAAAGGAATGGCATGAAGTATTCAAGGTAATGAAAAGCAAGGATCTGTAAACAAGAACACACTACCCAGAAAAGCTATCATTCAAAACAGATGGTGAAATAAAGAGCTTCTCAGACAAAAATAAAAAGCTAAAGGAGTTTATCACCACCAAACCAGTATTGCAAGAAATATTAAAGGGACTCCAGTAATTAAAAGTAGAAATATATAGAGAGAAACATAGGCATAAAAAATTAAAATGGCAATTGATAAGTACTTATCAATAATAACTTTAAATGTAATTGGATTAAATGATCTAATCAAAAGACATAAGGTAGCCATATGGATAACAAAACAAGACCAAAATATATGCTGTATACAAGAGACACACTTTAGAACAAAAGACTCACAAAGGCTGAGAGTGAAGGAATAGAAACAAAATTTTCCATGCAAATAAAAATGAAAAAAACAACACCTGAGGTAGTGATATTTATTTCTGTCAAAATAAACTTCAAAATGAAGGCCATAACGAGAGACAAGAAAGGTCATCACTTGATACTAACAAAACCAATGAAACAAGAGAATATAACCCTGATAACCATTTATGCACCTAATATAGGGGCACCTAAACATTTAAAAAACTTTTGGAGGACTTTAAGGGAGATATCCACAGCAACACAATCATAGCAAGGGACTTTAACACTCCAGTAAGATTTCCAGACAAAAAATCAAAGAGAAAATAGTGACCCTAAATGACACACTAAATTAGATGGATTTAATTCACATTTAGAGAACATTCCACTCCAAATCTGCATAATATCCATTCTTCTCAAGCACATACAGGATGTTCTTAAAGAGTGAGCACATGTTGGGACACAAAACAAGTCTCAACAAGTTCAAGAGAATTAAAATAACATCAAGCATCTTCTTGGATCACAATGGCATGAAATTAGAAATCAACAACAGTAAAACCACTCAAAAACATTAAAGGAGATGAAGGCTAAAGAGCATGTTATTGAACAATGACTGGGTTACTAAAGAGATCAAGAAATAAATCAAAAACTTCCTAGAAACAAATGAACATGAACACACAACAACCCAAGATCTATGGGACAGAGTGAAAGCAGTCCTAAGAGGGAAGTTCATAGCAATAGAGGCCTACCTGAAAACATAAGAAAAACTTTTAATAAACTATCTAACCCTACAACTTAAAGACTTAGAAAGAGAACAAAAAGAAAAGCCCAGAGTAAGTAGGAGGAAGAAAATAATAAAGATCAGAGCAGAAATAAATGATATATAGACTAAAAGAATAATACAAAAGATCAATGAAACCAAGAGTTGGTTCTTTGAAAAGCTAAACTAGATTGATGAACCTTTAGCCAGACTCATCAAGAAACAAAGAGAGAGGGTCCAAATAAGTAGAATCAGAAATAAAAGAGGTGAAATAACAAATGACACCATAGAAATGCAAAGGATTGTAAGAAAATACTGTGAACAACTATATGCCAATGAGCGGGACAATGTGGATGAAATGGACAAATTCTGAGGAAAATACAATCTTCCAAAGTTGAGTAGGGAAGAATCAGAGAACCTGAATGGGCAAATAAAAACTGATGAAACTGAAGAAGTAATAGAAATCTCCCAGCAAAATAAAAAGCCCTGGCCAGGAAGGCTTCACAGGGAGTTTTACCATATATTCAAAAAAGAACTACCATCCTCAACCTATTCCAAAACATCCATGAGGAAGGAACATTTCCAGGCTCTTTTTATGGAGTCAATATCTTAATTCTGAAACCAGATAAAGACACCCAAAAGAGAGGGAATTACAGGACAATAACTCTGATGAACATAGATGCTAAAATCTGGAACAAAATATTATCAAATCCGATATAGCAATATATTAAAAAGATCATACATTATCACCAAGTGGGATTTACTCCAGGAATACAGGACTGGTACAGTATTCCCAAATCAATAAATGTGATATATCACATAAAAAAAATTGAAAGACAAAAATCGCATGATCCTATCAATAGAGACAGAAAAAACGTTTGACAAAATTCAATACCCATTTTCCACAGAAACTCTCAGCAAAGTGGGAATAGGTGGATCTTACCTCAGCATAAAGAAGGCCATATATGACAAACCTACAGACAACATCATACTAAATGGGTGAAAAACAAGAACATTTCCCCTAAGAACAGGAACAGGACAGGAGTGTCCACTTTTACCACTCTTATTCAACATAGTACTGGAAGTCCTAACCAGTGATCATACAAGAAAAAAACATAAAAGGCATCCAAATTAAAAAGGAGGAAGTAAAACTCCCATTGTTCACAGATGGCATGATATTATACATTGAAAACGCTATAGACTCCATCAAAAAACTACCAGATTTAATAAATGAATTTTGAAAGATGGCAGGATACAAAATTAACACCCAGAAATCTATGGCATTTTTATACACCAATGATTAACTCTCAGAAAGAGAAACAAAAAAAACAATCCCATTTAGCATTGCAACACCAAAAAATAAGATACTTGGTTTAACTTAAAGAAGGAGGTAAAAGACCTGTACTTGGAAAACTACAGAACATTGAAAAAATAAAGGAAGATACAAACAAATGGAAGAATTTGCTGTGTTCATGGATTTGAAGAACTAACATCATTAAAAGCAATCTATAGATTTGAAGCAATCTATAGATCCCTATTAAAACACCAATGTCATAGGCAATGTCAATGACCTAGAACAAGAACTCCAAAACTTTATATGGAACCCAAAAATATCCCAATTAGCCACAGCAATCATGAGAAAGGAAACCAAAGTTGGAGGAATCACAATACCAGATATCAAGTTATATTGCAAAGCCACTGTAATCAAAACAAATTTGTACTAGCACAAGAACCGACATACTGATCAGTGGAACAGAACTGAGAACCCATAAATCTACCCAAGCCATTATACTCAATTAAAGTTGACAAAGGAGACAAGAACATACAATGGAGTAAAAATAATCTCTTCAATAAATATTGTTGGGAAAATTGGACAGGTACATGCAAAAAAATAAAACTAGATCACCACCTTACACCAGATACAAAAATAAACTCAAAATGGTAAAAGACTGAAATGTAAACATAAAATCATAAAAATCCAGAAGAAAACCTAGGCAGCAAAATCTCAGACATCTCTCATAGCAATATACATCTCCTAAGGCAAGAAAAACAAAAGAGAAAATAACAAGGTAGGACTACATCAAAATAAAAAGTTTCTGCATTGCAAAAGAAACCAGTAACAAAACAAAAAGGTAACCCAATGTATGGGAGAACATATTTGCCAAGGACACATCTGATAAAGGGTTAATATCCAAAATATATAAGGAACTCATGCAACCTAACCAAAGGAAGGCAAACAATCCAATTACAAAATGGTCAAAGAATCTAAATAGACACTTCTCCAAAGAGGACATACAGATGGCCAAGGGACATATGAAAAAATGTTCAGTCACTAATCATCAGAGAGGTGCATATTAAAACCACAATGAGATATCACCTCACACCTGTCAGAATGGCTGCCATCAACCAATCAACAAGCAACAAGTGTTTTTGAGGATGTGGAAAAAAGGGAACCCCAGTACATTGCTGGTGGGAATGCAGACTGGAGCAGCCAGTATAGAAAATTGTATGGAGATTTCTCAAAAAATTAAATATGGAACTGCCATTTGACCCAGTGATCCCACTTCTTGGAATATATCCAAAGAATCCCAAAACACCAATCGGAAAGTACTTATGTGCCCTTAGGTTCATAGCAGCACAATGTGCAATAGCTAAGATCTGTAAACAGCCCAATATCATTCAGTAGTTGAGTGGCTAAAATAGCTGTGGTCATTTACACCATGGAATACTGTGCAACTGTAAAAAAGAAGGGCCTCCTACCTTTTGAGATAGCATGGATGGAACTGGAGAGTATTATGCTAACTGAAGTAAGCCATTCAGTGAAAGAAAAATACCACATGATCTCATATGTGGAATATAATGAACAAAATAAATTGATGAACAAAATAGATCTCGAGACATATAAGTATGGAACAGACTTCTGAATCTCAGAGGGAAGGTGGAGGTAAGAGAATGGGTTCAGAGAGAGTAATCAAAGAACTTGTATGCATAAATGCATAACCCATGGACACAGACAACAGCATGGTGTAAGGCCTGCTGGTGGGCCAGATGTGGGGTGTAGAGTATCAATGAGGGGGAAAAGGGGACATCTGTAATATTTTCAATAATAAAAATAAATTTAAAAACTTCTTCAGAGAATTACCTGGCATTTCTGTGCTTTTACACCACATTACTCAGTCAGCTCCAAGTGGAATGACTTATCAGATTGATACATTTTGTAAAAATAAATAAACCATGCCTTGCTCTTCTTCTCTGGAACAAACCTAGAAGCAAGATGTCCCCTGGTAAGGAAAGCAGCATTGCTCTTCATTCATGCCTAGGTAGTAATTTGTTCTGAACCTGAATGGGGAAGGAATTATTTATTTGTTCTTTTTAGAGAACTCCACTAGTTGGTAGAATGTGGTGTTCTGTGAATGCCATTGTTTGTGTCATTGATTCCTTAATGTGCACATGTTCTGAAATTAAGCAAGTTTCTTGGATGTCTCAATATAATTCTCAGAAGTAGTTTTGGTGTGATCTATTCTAAAAACTCTTTTAAATTCTGTAAATTATGGCAATTGAGTTGTAAATTTAAACATGATCTTGTATGAAAATTAATAATAAAAGTGATCAGTGGCTTCTTATTTATATAACCTTGATAAAAGAAAGCCACTTTTAAATTTGTTCAGAGCAAGTAACAATTTATTGTATTGGAGAAGTAGCCAAATCTTTAAATTAATGTATGTTTGTTCAGTGGCAATATACTCTACTGTAGTTATCATTGCTGTTTTCTGAACATCTGTTAGATAGGATTTTTCCTACTGTGATGTATTAAAAAAGTAAAGGGTAGTCAGGCAAAACTAATTTTTTTCAGAAGTGTAATTGCTGAAAATAAAAACTCTGGAAATAATATAAAATCTAAAAGTTCAGGCTGTGTAGTATAAATAAGTAGATTACTTTTTTGTAATCATTGAAATTTGTAATAAATTGAAACCTCAGACATAACAACATACTCTCTGCTAAAAGGATTTAAACACTGTTCAAATGAATATCATCAAAAGTACCAGTGGCTAGTGAATAAGAGAACATGCCAATGTGTATCCAGCACATTGGGAGACTGGTGATGTCTGGCTGAACATCTATTCTGAATGGTATGTTACTGAGAACGAGTTAAACAGGTCAGTCCACTTCATATCAATGCATGTTATCAACAAAGACTGATTAAACTTTAACTCCATGTTAGGGGATTTTTGTGACTGAGAACATCAACTGTATATGTAATAAAGGAAATGCATTTTCAGTATAATTACCACTAGGTATTTGGTAAATGTTTCTGCCTAGTTTAACAAGATTGAGTGATAAGACATTTGATATAAACATTGGTTATCTTTATTTTAGAAGAGTTTAAGTGCAACTTCAAATGAATCAAAACCTATACAAAATAAAACTAGCTCTTATTAACTATATAAGTTGCTATTCTAAATATACTACATTCAAAAATTGATTTGAGTATATCGGATTTGGTGGTGGAGAAGCCTTTAATACATACATTGCTATTAAATTGTCATCAACCACAGATAAGTATTTCACATTTGATATGAATGTATTAGTCCCTTGAAATATAAAAAATATCATATAATGTAAAAATTTAACCACACTTTGGTTATTTCCTTAAAGTATCATTAATGAATCTGTTTTATTTCTATTCAAGTCAAAAAATTATTCTGGAACGTATTTCTTTTTTTTTCACTGTTTAAAATTTTATTTTGATTATAACAAAGAGTAAGACATATATTTTACCTTATAGCCTCAATCATAATACATGTGTAAATATATAGGAATATGTAAAATTTTAATTCAATTTATTGGGGTGACATTTGTTAAAAAAATTATACAGATTTCAAGGGTGCAATTCTATAATATCATTTGTATATTGTATTATATATTCACCATCCAAGGTCAGGTCAAGTCTCCTTCTGTCACCATCTATGCTCCCTTTACCTCTTCTACCTGCATCCTCTTCCTTTCCCTCTGGTATTTACCATATTTTTGTCTACATTTAATGAGTTTTTTTTCCTTTTTTGCTTAGTCAGTTCATCTCTTTCAACCAGCCCCCAACCCTCCTCCCCTCTGACAGCTATCAGTCTATTCTTTGTCTGTCTCTATTTTGTTTATTTTGTTCATTAGATTGCACATATAAGTGAAATCATGTGGCATTTGTCTTTGTCTGTGGGGCTTAATTCACTTTGCATAATCCTCTCCAGGCCCATCCATGCTGTCAAAAAAGGTAAGATTATCTTTTTTTTTTTTATGGCCAAGTAGTATTCTATTGTGTAAAAGCACCACAGTCCCCCCCCCCCATCTCCTGATGGGAATGTGGGCTGCATCTAAATCTTGTCTATTGTAAGCTACACTGCAATGAATATATAGGTGCAGATATTCTTTCAAATTTGTTTTGGGGTTTTTTAGATATATTCCAACAAATGGAATTGCTGGGTGATAAGGCAGTCCATTTTTAGTTTTTTGAGGAAACTTCATATTATTTTCTACAGTGTATTCCCACCAACAGTACATGAAGATTCCTTTTTCTTCACATCTTCACCAACAGTTCCTGCTTATTGTTTTATTAATGATTGCTAGCTGATGGAAAGATGGTGGCACGTTGACAAGAAGCAAAGCTTCCTTTCTCCCAGCCAGGGACTTGATTTACTACTAAAATACTGTGTAACCAACCGGCTTGGAAAAACAAGACAAATATTCCTGATTGGACATATTTTGAGTAGGGAACACTGAAAAAACATCTTAGAGTCTGGTAAGAGAGGGAGGGGTGTAGAAATGGGGAGTCCCACCTGATACTTGTGCTGGGCTCTGAAACCTGAGGCCTGGAGCTGCAAAGCTCCTTCCACTTGGGAGTGCTGACTGGAATAAAAAATCTAGGATCTCAAACCCTGAGTGGGAGAAGGGAAGAAGAGTCCCTGCAGGGTGGACAGAGGGAGCCAGGGGCCTGGGAGGAGGGGGCTGCACCTTCTCAGTGAAAAAATGCCTCTAATGGAAGATGAGACAGGAGTCTTTTACCCCAGTGCTAACTTTTGGAAAGGCTGTCTCACAGTATGGGGCTTCTGAATAGAAAGGGGCCAGAGGGCTGCACTGAGTAGCCACCTACAGGGAAACTCTGCCTTCCTATAAGGCATTGTGTAGAACCCCAGAAAGCATTTGACCTGCTTGGCATAGGGATGGGGAAGAGAGCTCTCCCACCTTCAGAGAGGGACCAGAGCCACCAGTGTGGCAGATAGGGTCTCCAGCCACCAGGGATACCAGTGTGCCATATCAGGTCTCCAGCTTCCTGAGCTGACAATGGCACAGATTTGGGATTATTGACCCATTCTGAGGAGAGGTGGGATAGCGCACAAGGAGCTGCCCAAATTTACTGAGATCAGCTGTGCAGGGTAAGTGCATGGGGCAAACATTGTGACCCCCTCCTGTTTGTTTCCAAGGTGAGGGGGTGATGGGACCTCACAGGGTGGGTTCTCTGCCTGCGTGTTGCTTTGTGAGTTTCTGATTGCTGAATGGGTGTCCACCTCCCTGGGTTGTATTGGGGAGACAGACCAGTGAAAGCTGGAATATGTGTCTGCGTTGTGGAGAGTTTGAAGTGAACACCCTCTGAGATAAGCCAATCAGATCTGGGAAAAGAAGTACAGAGCATGCCTATCTCTCCTGCAGGCTAGGGCCACCACCCTCAACAGGAAAAACTGTGGGGCTTTTACACAATAGAATACTACTCGGCCATAAAAAGAAGATAATCTTACCTTTTTTGATAGCATGGATGGGCCTGGAGTTCAGCAAGTTATCAAAATTAGAGTTCAGAGTAATGGTTATAAATATGCTCAAGGAAAATCATAGTTGGCAAAGAAGCAGAGTGCCCCTGCTCCCAGCCACAGACTCTTATTTACTCCTAAAATACTACATAACCAGCTTGGAAAAACCATAGAAACATAACTGAGTGGACAGAGTGTGAGTAGAGAGAGAGCACTGAAGAAACATCATAGAGTCTGGTAAGAAAGGGGAAGTGAAAAAAGGAGGAGTCCCCCCAAAGCCTGTGCTGGGCTCTGAGTCCTGAGGCTTGGAAGCTATGAAATTCCCTCCCCTCAGGAGTGGGGGCCAGCATCCAAAAGGGGGGATCTCAAACCACGAGTGGAGAAGAAGGGAAGGAGTGCCCCGCACATAGGACAGAGGGATCCAAGGGAGTGGTGTGCCCAGGAGGAAGGAATTTTGCCTACCTAAGGAAACAAAGCTTCTAATGGTGGTTGCGACCAATGTCTTATAATTAAGATGCTGACCATAGGGAAGGCTGTCCCAAATGTGTGGCACTTGAGTAGTAAGGCACCAGAAATCTGCACTGAGCAGCCACATACAGGGACCCTCTACTTTCTTGTAAGACATTGTGTTGAGCCCCAGAAAGCATTGAATTGTGTGGCACAGGGAAGGGGAGGAGAGCCCTCCCACCCTGAGGTCCTGGTGGAGAGAGTCTGAGATTTTTGACCAGCCCTGAGGGGTGTTGTTGTGGTGCGTGTGCTTTACTGAGACCAGTGGTACAGGGGAGCTGCATGGGGCTGACTTTGGGTTCCCTCCTGCTGGGTGGCTTGGCACTTGGGCAGCGGGACCTTGCAGGGTGAACTCTCAGCTTGTGTGTTGTTTTGTGTATTTTTGAGTTTTTGATCTCTGAACTGGCTTCCACCTTCCTGGTCTGCATTGGGCAGACAGACCACCGGAAGCTAGGATTTGTGTCTGCATAGTAGAGTGATTGAGGTGTGTCCCTGGTGTGAACAGGCAAACAGATTTGGGAAGGGAGGGGCAGAGCTCGCCTGCCTCTCCTGAAGCCTAGGAGCACCACCCCCAACATGAAAGGTGCTGGTTTACCTCACTGAAACCCCAGATATCCCATATAGGGCACAGTCTTGAGAGGGAAGAGAAAACAAATCACAGGAGGACATTGCAAGAATAAGACTCTAAGGGAACTGGAGGAAAAGCTTAAAACCCCTGCTGGGGGCTGGGCAGGCAAAGGACTCACTGGAATGTGTTTTAATTGAACCCACTGAATCCAGGCTGCTGAAACTGCCCACACAGAAAAAGCAAAAGACTGAAATCAATCTGAAACTGCAGCAGAACAGTGTATGGAGAGCTAGATTGGACAATAGGGTAGAGACAGAGGAGCTGGCTGTGGAGCAGAGACTAACTTCCCCACAGTGAGTGCTTGACAGTGAAACCTCTAAGTAAAGGGAGTGATATCTCAAGCTATGCTAGCCATCTTGCACCCTAAAGATTCTACAGAAGACTCTGTAAGACCAGGCAACTACAAAGTTGCAAAATAACTGAGTAGAGGAGGTGGTCCACAGAGAGCCTCAGATCAACCAACCACCTAAGAACATGAGAGCCAAACCTAGACACCTCCTCACATTGGCTGATACACAAGTACCTCCCAGAAGAATGGAAATCAACATACAAAACAGTGAGCTGCATCAGCAGACAGCATAAGGTGCCCAGAAGAAACTCACCTGATTGACTTTCCCCCCACACCTTAGAAAAAGAGGATAAAAAAAAAAAAATGTTGCTGTTTTTTTTTTATTTTATAATTTTTTAAAAAATTAATTTTGTTTTGCTTACCTTGTTTTTTTTGTTTCTTTGGTTTGTTTTGTTTATAAGTCTACTGCCTTTCTATATAATTTCCCCCATATCACTTATTGGACTCCCTCCCTGTCCTGGCTTTATCTCCCTCTCTCTCCTCTTGATCCATTGGTATAACTTTTTTTTCTTTTTCTTTTCTTTCTTTTGTTTTTCTCCCTTCTGTCTTCCTGTCTTTTTGTTTGATTGTTACATTCTGTTATTCTCCTTATTGTATTTTTATTTTTTCATTTTCAACTATGATCCTATTCCTATTCTCTCCCTTAATTTTTTTTTTGCTGGCCCTTCTTTCAGAATCTTTTCTCTGCCCCTTTTATCTCCCAAAAGCTTCTCTATTTTTTACATTTTAGTTTAGTTTATTATTATTATTTTCTAAATTTTCATCACTATTAACAATATACTTTTCTATCTAGCTTTATTTTTCTCTCTCTTTTCTTTCTTTACCTTTTTTGCTTTAGAATTTGTGTTCTCCCTTCACTCTCACAGTTCTATTTTCATTTGGGTTGTTATCATTGTGATTGTCAAGATATTTTGTGAGATACTCCTTGTTTCCTGGAAGTTTAGTTGTGTATTGTCCTGCCTTGCAAGCACCTGTGCAACAGCTTATACGACGTGGTTGGGGCTGAGAAAGTCAGTCAACCTGAGAAGAGAGTTCTCCCAAGGACTGGTCAACAACAATTTAGACCCAACCACAACAGGAGAGCCCAAAGAACCCACAAATGGGACACCCAAAAAAGGGACAAGCCTAGAGCAAAGAGCTCAGAAGTGTAAGGAAAACACTTCTCTGGGCTCCACTGGACGCACACTACAAAATCCCTCCCCATAAGACTAGGACACTTCAAATGTATCTAATATATAGATACAGGCACTAAGAGCCACCAAAATGGAAAAAAAGAAACAACCTCCAAACTAAAGAAAAGAAAAAATGGCCATAAACTTTGATGAGTTGGAGCTAAGCAACTTATCAAAATTAGAGTTCAGAGTAATGGTTCTAAAGTTGTTCAAGGAAAATGATGAGAACAAGGGACTTGATGGTAAGGTGAAGGAACTTAGTGAAAACATAAAAATAGAGATACATACCATAAACAAGAATCAGGAAGAAATAAAGTATACTATATCTGATATCAAGAATACACTAGAAAGAATTAAAAGCAGGCTCAATGAAACAGAGGATAGAATAAGTGACTTAGAAGATAAGTTAGAAAAAATCACTCAATCAGAGAAGCAAGAAGAAAAAACTCTTAAAAAGAATGAGGACAGTCTATGTAGCTCTAGGACAACATGAAACGAAACAACATTCACATTATAGAAATGCCAGAGGGGGAAAAGAGAGCAAGGCACAGACAACTCGGTGGAGGAAATAATGAAAGAAAACTTCCCAATGCTGGCAAGGGAGAAAGCCACACAAGTTCAGGAAACACAGAGGGCTTCAAACAAGAGGGACCCAAAGAGAACCACTCCAAGACACATCATAATTAAAGTGGCAAATGTCAAAGACAAAGAGAAAATATTAAGAGCTGCAAAAAAGAGATAAGCAGTGACCTACAAGGGAACCCCCATAGGCTGACATCAGATCTCTCAACAGAAACTTTTCAGGCCAGAAAGGAGTGGCAAGTGGCAAGTTCTCAAAGTAATGAAAAGCAAGAACATGCAACTAAGTTTATTTTATCCAGCAAGGTTATCATTTAAAATTGAAGGTGAAATAAAAAGCTTCCAGAACAACAACAAAAAGTTAAAATAGTTCAGTACCACGAAAACAGCATTGCAAGAAATGCTAAAAAGGACTGCTCTAAGAAAAAGAAGGAATAGTGAGAAAAATCCATCAGAATAAAGGGGAAAAAATGCATTGAATAAATATATATCAACAGTAACCTTAAATGTAAAAGGAATAAATGACCCAATCAAAAGACATAGAGTAGCTGAATGGATAAGAAAACAGGACCCAAATATATGCTGTCTACTAGAGACCGGCCTGAGAGCAAAAGACTCACTCAGGCTGAAAGTGAAGGGACGGAACAAAATATTACATGCAAATGGAAAGGAAAAAACAGCTGCAGTAGCAATACTTATTTCTGACAAAACAGACCAAATATTTTTAAAATTTCTTGGTGGACTTTAAGAGGGAGATTGACAGCAACACAATCATAGTGTTGGACTTTAACACCCCACTGTCAGCATTGGACAGGTCATCAAGACAAAAAATCAACAGGGAAACACAGACTTTAACTGACTCACTAAATCTAATGGATTTAATTGACAATTACAGAACATTTCATCCCAAAGCAGCAGAATACCCACTCTTCTCAAGTGCACATGGAATATTCTCCAAAAAAGACCACATGTTAGGTCACAAGGCAAGTTTCTACAAATTCAAGAAGATTGAAATCATATCAAGCACCTTCTCAGATTATGCCAAGAAACTAGAAATCAACCACTATAAAAAAACTCAAAAATGTTCAAACACATGGAGGCTAAATAGCATATTATTAAATAATGAATGGGTTACCAATGAGATCAAAGAAGAAATCAAACACATCAAAAAAATGAAAATGAACAGAAAACAACCCCAAATTTATGGGACACAGCAAAAGTAATCCTGAGAGGAAAGTTCATAACATTACAGGCCTATCTCAAAAAACAAGAAAAAGCTCTAATGAACTATCTAACAAAACAACTAAAAGAACTAGAATGAGAACAGCAAGAAAAGCCCTGAGGAAGTAGAAGGAAGGAAATAATAATGATCAGAGAATAAATTAATGACATAGAGACTAAAAAAATCAATACAAAAAATCAATGAAACCATGAGCTGATTTTTTGGAAAGATAAGTAAGATTGATGCACCTTTAGCCAGACTCACTAAGAAACAAAGACAGAGGACCCAAATAAATCAAGTCAGAAATGAAAGAGGCGATATAACAAGCAACCCAACAGAAATATGAAGGATGGTAAGAAAATACCATGAGCAAACATATGCCAACAGCCTGGACAACATGGGTTAAAATAAATTTCTAGAAGCATAAAATCTTCCAAAGCTGAATCAAGAAGAGGCAGAAAACCTGAATAGGCCTATAACAACTAGTGAAATTGAAGTAGTAAACAAAAAACTCCCAGCAAACAAAAGTCCTGAACCAGGTGGATATATAGGCAAGTTTTATGAAAACATACAAAGAAGAATTTTACTCAAACTACTCCAGAAAATTCAAGAGAAGGGAAAACTCCCAAACTCTTTTATGAGGCCAGCATCATCCTAACCCCAAAACCAGATAAAGACACTACAATGAAAGAAAATTACAGGTCAATATCCCTGATGAACATATATGCTAAAATCCTCACTAAAATACTAACAAACTGGATCCAGCAATACATTAAAAAAGATCATACACCATGACCAAGTGGGATTTATTCCGTGGATTCAATGCTGGTATAAGATCCAAAAATCAATAAATGTGATACATCACATAAACAAAATGAAGCACAAAAATCATATGATCATATCAATAGATGCAGAAAAAGCATTCCATGAAATCCAGCACCCATTTTGGATAAAAACTCTCAGCAAAGTGGGAAAAGAGGGATCATACCCCAACAAAATAAAGACTATATGTGACAAACCTACAGCCAACATCATACTCAATGGGCAAAAACTAAAACCACTTCCCTTAAAAACAGGAACAAGACAGGGATGTCTGCTTTCACCACTCTTTTTCAACATAGTACCGGAAGTCCTAGCCACAGCCATCAGACAGGAAGAAAACATAAAAGGAATCCAAATTGGAAATGAGGAAGTAAAACTGTCATTATTGGCAGATGACATGATATTGTACGTAGAAAACCCTAAAGATTCCATCAAAGTATTACTAGATTTGATAAATGAGTTTGGCAATGTAGCTGGATACAAAATCAACATCCAGAAATCAATGGCATTCTTATACACCAACAATAAAGTTTCAGAGAGAGAAACTAAAAAAAAATAGTTTACCATTGCAACTCAAAAAGTAAGATACATAGTAATAAACTTAACCAAGGGTGTAAAAGACCTGTACTCGCAAAACAACAGGACACCAGAAAAAGAAATAGAGGAAGGTATCAACAAGTGGAGGAATATACCATGCTCATGGATCAGAAGAATTAATATCATTAAAATGTCCATACTACCTAAAGCAATTTATGAATTCAATGCAATTCCTATTAAAATACCAACAGCATATTTCACAGAAGTAGAACAAACATTTCAAAAATTTAAATGGAACCAAAAACCATCCTGAATAGCTGCAGCCATCTTGAGAAAAAAGAACAGAGTGGGAGGGATCACTTTACTGAGCATCAAACTGCACTAGAAAGCCATTGTAATCAAAATGGCTGGTACTGATACAACAAACATATAGATCAATGGAACAGAACAGAGACCCCAGAAATAGACTAAAGCCATTACGGTCGGTTAATATTTGACAAAGGAGATAAGAGCATACACTGGAGTAAAGACAGTCTCTTCAATAATTGGTGCTGGGAAAATTGGATAGATACATGCAAAAAAATGAAACTAGATCACCACCTTTCACCATACACATAAATAAACTCAAAATGGATAAAATTCTTAAATGTAAGTCACAAACCATAAAAATCCTGGAAGAAAACATAGGCAGTAAAATCACAGAAATCCCACGTAGTGGAATTTCCATTGATACATCTCATAGGGCAAGAGAAACAAAAGAAAAAATAAACATACGAGACTACCTGAAACCAAAAAGCATCTGCACAGGAAAAGAAAACAGCATTAAAATACAAAGAAACCCCTTGGTCTGGGAAAACACATTTGCCAAGGATGTATCTGATAAGGGGCTAATTTCAAAAGTGTGAAAGAACTCATACTACTGAGCAAGAGGAAGACAACCAACCCAATTAAGACACTTCTCTAAAGAGGACATACAGATGGCCAAGAGACACATGAGAAAATGCTCAACATCGATAATCATCAAAGAGATGCAAATTAAAACCACAATGAGGTATCATTTCACACCCCTAAGAATGTCTACCATCAACAAATCAACAAACAACTTGTGCTGGCAAGGTTGTGGAGAAAGGGGAACCTTAGTACACTGCTGGTGCGAATGCAGACTGGTGCAAACACTATGGAAAACAGTATGGAGGTTCCTCAAAAATTAAAAATGGAGCTGCCTTTTGACCTAGTGATCCCACTTCTAGGAATATATTCTAGAAATCTTGAAACACTAATCAGAAAGAATATATGCACCCCTATGTTCAGAGTGGTGCAATTTACAATAGCTAAGATCTGGAAACAGCCCAAGTGCCCATCAGTAGATGAGTGGATAAAAAGGCTATGGGACATGTACACCATGGAGTACTACACAGTTGTAAAGAAGAAGGATCTCGTACCCTTTGGGATGGTATGGATGGTGCTGGAGAATATTATATTAAGTGAAATAAGTCAGGCAAAGAAAGACAAACATCACATGATCTCACTTATATGTGGAATCTGAAGAACTTAATAAACTGATGAACAGAATAGATTCAATGACATGGAAGCATGGATCAGACTGACCAATGTCAGAGGGATGGAGGAGGGCAGGTGCGTGGAGGGGGAGAGATTAACCAAAGAATTTATATGCATATATGCACAACCCAAGGACACAAACAATGGTGTGGAGAGAGACTGGGGAAGGGGATGGGACAAGGTGGAATGGGTCATTGGTGAGAAAAATGGATATCTGTAATATTTTAAACAAAAATAAATAAATAATAAATAAATACATAAGTAAAATGAAAATGAAAAAAATAAAAATAAAGTGAGGCCTTAATTGTGTGAGCTAGCAATCAGGTAAATAAAGACATAGGAATACATTTTATTAAAGTAGAAGGAAACAAAACAGGTAGTTAATGTACACTACAAATCATAGACTAGTTGAGAACACTTCCAGCTCTCAGGCTTCTGTTGTAATGAAATCACATAGTGACAATCTAATAGTTTGTCTGCAGTTAGAATATCTCTGGTGGTGCTATCAGGTGCTGATGCCTGTATGGCACACACAGACACAGCCTTAAAAAAAAAAACTTTGAAGACATTTACCAGTACTGGAGTAAAATACTCTTAATTGGACATGGTGATTTCTACTGAAATACAAGTTTTCTCCCTAAAATTACTCTCATTTTTAGAGACTATATTAAGTCCAGTTTTAGTTTTTCCTGCTTATTTGCATAAACATAGCAAGAGTGACATTTGATCAAATTGATCACACAGGCTTTTGCAAAACTGCTTTGATGAAATTTTACACAAAGAATCTTCAGATTGACTTTTAGTAAGCAGTAATCCCCTAAGGGGGGAGAAGGCAAGCCACAGTTGCCATCCAACTTTGCGTTCAATACCTATAGGGTTGGGTCAAGTCCTCAAGTCCTTGAGGTCCCCAAAGATGTCTTGAGGTTTCTTTCTTGATATCTTTCAGGAAAGCAACCTTGAAACCACATGACCAAACAAGGTATTAGGCCATTTCTGCAAGTGGCTTTTGATTGGCTTTTATCAGCTTTGATAATCAATCTCAATTCCTTAAATCTTCCTGGTAATATCCAGAATCCAGGCATGTCTCTTTTAGACATAGCCTTCCTGTAAACGTCTTGGTTAATAGGATCACATAGTTTAAAACTGGTCTTATTGGATTTATGCAAAGAAATGTATTGTCATGACTCATTTATTAAGAATTGCCAGATTCTGGACAGATTAGGTATGAAGAAAAAGCTAAAAGTAAATAAATAGCATTGCCTAGATTGACACACATATTCCATAACTTTTAGAAACATAGGCTTCTTTACTGGCAAATACATTTACACTTCAAGAGACCTACTTCTATGGAGACAGATATACAGGTAAACTCACTGATTTAGTAATCAAACATAAACTGAATTAAATTGATTGAGCTTAGGCTCAGATAAGATCTATTTTTCAGAATCTGCATTCCGACAGATGTCTTAGATAAGATTTCTTGGAGACCAGGTATTAGCATTTCAGAGGAAGATAGTCCTTTCTTTAAAAACCCCAGAATAAAATTCCTTGCCAGAGTAGGTAAGGTACTCTCAAGGAATGGAAACTGTATTACCATTTACTTCCAGGAGAAAAAACAATGAATTTTCCTTTCCATCCTCCTGAGAGGGAGATCTTATAGCTGAGGAAACATGAGCATCCCTAGTTTTTCTTAGCTTTCCTGTTATGTTGTCAGAGCCTGGGATTTGCACATAACTCCCACTGCCAGGCTCTGCATCCAGAGACTCCTGTCTTACCCTTCCTGCACCAGGGGCTGAGACCTTCCAGAAATGGTAATACAACTTTGCTCAGGTGTGGAGTTTTACCAACAGTCAATGTTGATCTAACACTGTTCAGTTGGGTTTATTTTATTCCACATTGGTGATTCTGATGGCCTCTAACCTTACTGGAGGCTTTTACCCTTTACTGCCTTGTGTAGGAAAAGTCTGGCCTTTTAAACTTGCCTCTAATAGTTGGTCTAGAAACCTGTTGCTGTCTCTTATATTTCTCACAGCCTTGGTCCATTAAGTTTTGGCAGTGTGAGGCAGCTTTCCTTAAGAGGGGAAGAAGCATTCCCTGTTTATCTAGCTGGACAGAATTTAATACCCAGGCCCTGGGTGTTAAATTCTGTTTTCAGTCAATTTCCACAATTAGGTAATAAAAGCCTTTCATTTTTTCTGAGCACCTGTACATTTGAGGATTTTTTCTATTAGCTATACCTGTGGGAAAAGCATAATGACAAGCAACAATATTTGTATGAATTAAAACATAAGAATTGTGTTTGCAAAAGAAACATAGTATTAGCAACAAGCATCAGGATAAAAAGATTTGCTGCAGTTCAGTCCCATTGCCTGGTTACAACTTTTGCTCCAAGCAAGGTGGCTGCCAGCGACGGGGATATTCTACCCCTAAGCAGCAGAGCTTTGGAACTCTCTGGCATAGGAGCATTGTGGTCCCTGCCCTGTAGTAACAAGACATTGCTAAGGGGCACTCTCTGCTTAGAGAACAGAGGGCAGGACTTTGGGTCCCTGTAATGTAGCTTTACCAATCCTACCCTATGGTGCCAGCCCCAGGTTGTACAGAGGCAGGCATTCTGCAAGGGTAGAGGCAGAGGGAAGTGAGAGTGTGAGAGCCCACGTGGCATGGCATGACCAACAGGAAGTTGGGCATGGAGCCTTGGGGATGAAGAGGTGGATGAAGCTGTGAAGATCGCACCACAAACTGCTCAGCTGTGAGTCATGCCTTAAGCCCCTGGCTTGGGGGTTGCCAACCCTTCCTGGGCCTAAGCTGGGGGTGGTTGGGGTTTCATGTCCCAAGAGTAAATTTCAAGTCAGTAGCAAGTGTGCACCAGCAACTCATGTATTTGTGTTTCCTGGCATCCTTCTGCACTTTCCCTGCAGGGTGTTCCTGAGTTGCATGAGGTAGGAACAGAGAGAAGACAAACCACAGAGATACAGGCAAGTTGCAGAGAGGTGAGGAGAGACAAATTTGTAAAAGGGGAGGAGAATTTGAGCTCTAGGCACAAATTCCATGGAAACATTGGGTTGCAGGCCCCTCCCAGGGCTTAAAGAAGCTGTGGTATATGTTTTTTCTGTCTGGAGATGCTCTTAAGTCCCCTTTCCCCCACTGGGGCCCACGGTTTAACACCTCCAATATGTGGGCCATGGATCCAGAGACGTAGCCAACCAGCTTTCAGAGTGGAGGCGTGGAGCCTCCAAGTGTGGACAAATCTGTGTGGTAGGGTGCACACAGAGCTTCAGTGCACCATGTCTTTGCAAGGCTTTTGTCATTACAAGTCTTCCTAAGTGTGCAGCAGCTACAAATGGGAAGAAAAGCATTTCCCAAGTCTCCTGCATTAGGCGCAGAACCTATGAAATTGACACCTTACTTTCACCCCATGGGGGACCCCTGGCCCACCCACTGTGGTGGTGGCACTGAGGGATCATGGGCACTGGTCCTACCATTTGCAGGGCCTGGGCAATAACAGGGGCTATGGCTGGGTACCCCACAACCACAAAGATGGTTTTGGAAATAGGTCTGAAACAGCAGCATCCCAAGTGGTGATAGTCAGGGAAAAGGAAGTGAATTGCCCACACAAGAATTAGAATAAGGAAGAGAACAGAGATGAATTATAGACTTCCAAGAATAAGAAAGTTAAATTTCAATTCTCACCAGGGTGCAGGTCAGCTTTATTTCTTCTGTTGTTTTTCCCTCTGAGTGCTGGTGTGGAGGCTGTCAATGGGAAAGAACAGAAGCCAGTTTCCAGGCTTCAGTCTTTCCTGTTCTTGTCCCATCTGGATCACCATTCTGTTATTGGAAAAATTGGGGTGTCCTTGTCCCCACTGGGTGCTGGGGTTGGGGTCCTTATGATATCTAAAAAAAAGACTTTTCTGAGACTCACATGGGAGGATGAGTGAATTGTATTTGCATACAGTTACATCCCTGGGTTTCCAAATTCCCCTTCCAGTCATAGAAAAAGTGTAGCTAGGGTTTCAGTAAAGCTAAAAGCAGAGTTTCCATTTGTGTTGCAGCCAGATCCAGTTCAGAATCAGATTAGTTACAGTCCATTAGTTCAATGTGTGTGGGGTCCACATGGCTGTACGCCATGTGGGCAAATGCAGGCAAGCAGGAACAAAAGAACACCAAGAGGGCATGAGAGCTCCAATAGAGCCCAAGAGCATAAGAGGAACCAAGAGAGTGAATTCCTTTGTTTAGGGGATAAAATATCCCAAATTTTCACCCTTGCAGTGGCCATGCCCATTCTGGCCAATGACCTGACCTGTTCCCAGGTGTGACTAACAGACAAATACCATCCTGACCTCAACCCAACTTTAATGGGCATGTGTCTGTTCTCCTCCCTGTCCAGTCCCATCCCCCAGTGATCTGTGGGTAACAGTTAGGTGGCTCCCTGAGGAGTGTAAAGCTTTTGCTTCCGGGTGAAGCTGCCCAAATGACATGCCTATAATATTTGGCCTTCTGTTTGCTCCTTTCATGTTATTAATAACTAGTTAATTACAATGTTTCCACTCCCACCATCATTTTACAAGCAGAGACAAAGAAGTTATTTGCCCAAGGTTGTGTAAAGCTTATAAATGGAGGCTGGCTTGAAGGACTAGTTATTACCTGTACTATGTGACTCTAATTTAATCTCTGTTCATGTTGCTCCCTGAGCATACACACACAATTAGCCAAACTATTTTAAATTACTTTTATTCAAAAAGCATCTGTAATGACTGAAACTATTAAATACACAGTTTGAGATAAAAATAGTGGAATATTTTTGTCTTGATTTCATGTGACAATTCTATGACTTCATGTGACAATTCTATGACTTGATTTTCCATGTGAACTGTGTTACCTATAATAGTGCTATTTTTTATATATGAAAGTGGTGTCATAAACTCTGTTGGTCACTTTTTTTCAAAAGGCAAGCAACATTTTCCTGAATCTTCTTCACACTCACTTTTATTATGATCCTAATCTGTAGCACATTTGCAAGATAGTTTTTGGTTTTCCTTTATCTTTTCTTCTGAGCTAATTGGCTATTCTAAGCACTAAAAATCAAGGTTTTGACCACTTAATCTTCATTGTTTGTTAAAAATTTTAACAAGAAGCTATGTAACTATTTTGCAGGTTTATGGTGTTTTAATATTGTAGTATGTAGACAAAAAGGAGCCACATACTATATCTTACATGCTCAGGAGAGGCCTGTGTAGTGGCCTTACAAACTCAGAGACCTAAGATAACCACATAAGATGGCCTGAAATTAAAACTTTTTAACTAAAAGTAGTTCATGGCAGCTAATCAGGCAATTATGTCCTAGGCTAGAATCTTCTCTGACAAAAGTCAATCTTTACCTTAATTGAACTTGTCTATTGTCTGTTTGCATCTACAGCAACATAACTTTGGAATATCAAAGTAATTTCTTTTTTCTGGATACCTCAAAACACAGGTTCCACACAAGAGCAAAGACCACTAATATCATTGTTATCATGTTAACTGTTGACTATTAACTATCTTGCACTTACCCAGTAGTTAATATTCCTGTCCATCTCCCCTTGGGGTATACTCATCCTTTACCTTTATATTCTCTCCCCCTAACACAGCCCTTTAAACATCACACATTTTCAAAGTTTGTTGAATAAAATAATGAATAAATTTAGTTTTGAGCAAATAGGAACCCAAGAAGGCCTGTAAACAGTTGTAGCTTTAATACTAGATACAAAAGAAATGTCTATCATTTTACTTTTTATCCTATACCAAAGGTTTTTCTGCTTTGCTTTCTCCCCCTTCCCTAATCTATCACCAATTGATTTTATACAACCCACTTATGTCATATCTTTTCACTGTAATGCATAAATTGTGTGCAAAGATTCCATTTTTCCAGAGCATTTTCTCAATCCATTGAGATATTGCTTCCCAGCAATTGTTGTCAGTTTGGCACAAATAAACTCATAAAAATTCTTTACAGATTTGAACATTTCTTACATTGACAATATATTTTATATAATGAACAAGAGATAAAATACTCAAAGGCATCGAAAGTAGGAAATAGTTTTTCGTTAGGACACTTAACTTTCATATGTCACCTTGAATATTCACAGTTCATAATTGATAATAAACAGGTAGACGCTGCAGGATCAAAATCTCAAAAAAAGGTGCTTTTAAATTTGCATTCCACTACTTAATCATATTCAAATAAATGGTAACATTATATTTATGAGACTGTTCAACCACTTTGAAGCAAATTGAATATTGGAAATATTTTAAGAAAAAAATATCTTTAAGAAGGGACACTAGTATTTTGTGCAGTTAGTCATACCATCCTTTGTTCTAGTAAGTAGCAAAAAAATCCCATTTAACTTCTTTATGGCTATTTTTACTTTTCCTGAATCCTTTATTCATGACTCTAAAGAGATGAAAGGCACTCTTTAAGCAAATTAACTGAGCAAATATAGATGCCTGGGTTTTCTATTACTAAGCTCTAGTGGATGCATAGACCAATTTTAACAGAATGTCTTATGATTTTCCTTAACAATAAACTGCCTAGTGCTGTTTTGTCCTACATGGTAGGCACTAATTAAGGGTGACTATTTAAATTTAAATTTATTTAAAAAAAATTAAAAATTATGTTTATAGGTCACACTAACAACATTTTAAGTGCTCAGTAGTCACATGTAAATATTGGTGACCCATATCAAATTGCTCAGATGTAAAATATTTCCATTATCATAGTAAGTTTATTGGACAATGCTGATCTAGAGGAATGTGTGCACTACAGAACATGAGAACATTAACTTATTCAACTTATGAAGGGATTTTATGTTCTTGACAATAGATGACCCAAAGCCATCCAAAAGCTCTAGACTCTACTGTCAGTATCCAAGATCTTCACAAACAACTGCTCTTGAACTTTTAATAAAAGTTAGATTTCATATTTTTAGATGGATTTATTTATTTAAACTTAACATATTTCATTACTCAAACAGATCCCATGTTATGTGGTGAAATTACATTAAATTATTTTCAACATATGCCTGCCTTCTGATCTTACAAGATGCATCCATATGATACTCTCTTTTCTTCCTTGGATGGAAAAAATTAGAATATAAACACACATATCCTAATAAAGTTAACTAAAAGGAGAATTAATGAGAGAAATATTTTTAAAAAATGTATAATAATAATGGGTGTAGATTACACCTATACATGACATCTGTATTACAGAAAAACTCAAAACATTCAAGAAAAAGGTAACATTTCTAATTTTATTTTGGAGGGAATTATTCTTTGCAATGCTGAATGACAACTTATGCACTGAGTAAACTACATTCTTTAACTCAATTAGAAGTAGGTACTAAACACTATACTGGGCTTTGCACATACATTTGTCTGGGTAAGTTAAATTAACTTTTATCTTCTAAAACTTATAAACATTTATTTATAGAGAATATGTATAAATCCTTCCTTTTTATTTGTAAATATAAATATTTTAAAATACTGATATCCTTCCCTTAATATATCAAATTAACCACTTAATAAGCTAAATTAATATAATCATTAATAGAAAAATAATTTAGATAATTAGAATGAAAGATGTAAGTAGGTATTTTCCCTTTTACACCAAAGTAAAACTTTATTCTATAAACTCCTAGGATATCAACATTTTAAAATATTAAAAAATAGCTGATCATCTGTAAGTGTTGGTGAGCTATACACAGTTTTTGCCCCTGTGAAATATTTAGGTCAATAGTGGAACTGACAAGGTTATGGTAAAAATATATCAAAGTAATACTGGATATAAAAAGAAAATGCAGATAAATATTCCAGGGAAGACTAGCAAATATGTATAAAAAGAGAAGACATTTGAGTCTAGTCTTGAAGAGTAGGTGGGAGTTTCCTAATTAGAAAAGGGCATGCCAATTATAGAAGAGGATGGGAAGCCTACTGAATGCAGTCTGGTAATTTAGAGCACAGAGTTCAGAGAGAATGGCAAGTGAACAGGATGATACATTTTAAAGAGTATATTTTCACATTGAGAAATAAATGTGCTGGAACTAAATAATCTATCAAGAGCTCTTTTATAAAAGTCATACATCCACTTCCTACTTTTATATCAAGCTTATCACAAGAAACTTATCATTTTAAGACATTTTATTTTGGTCAATGTTTATTAATAAAGAGTAAAAATAATAATTAATGTGTTTTTCAATTTAAACAGTTATTTATTCAACAAGTATTTTAAATCATCTGTTCACCTTGGGCTCCAGCAGGGGGAGGACAGAGTGGACTGGAGCTGTGTGAGGAGAATCTAGGGTTGTGAGTTCTGGAGATTGAGATCAGAAGGAACCCATCTGGATTCCTGTGCCGAGTCATTCCCCCATAATGCAGAGGACAGGCCTGTAGTAATACAAGAGGTAAGCAACAGTCTACTTTTAAAGCTCATTAAGAGAATCAGATTAATCAGGCAGATTAAAGATGGAGGCAGACTGAGTGGAAGCTACATTGACACTATCCCAGAAGCAAAGTGGAATTACAACTAAAATATAGAAAACACATCCTGAATAATCAACTGCAACTGAAGAGGAGATGGAGAACACTTTTATAAACATGGAGGAAAAGTGGAGACTGCATAGAGACTGGTAAGAAGTGCAAAGGTGCAAGAGGTCCGGCTGGGCACCCACATGCAGCAGCTGAAGGAATGGAAGGATATATCAGCTGTGGGGGGTTCCCACTGAGGACTCTGGGGCCTAAAACCCAGTCTGGGCTCCCCAGTCAAGAGCACCAGAACTGAGAAAAGTGTCCAAATAACTGATTGCAAAAAACAATAGTTTCTGTCTGCCAGGAAGAGGTGGCTAGAACTGCAGGCACCTTATTAAAGAGCCAACACACAAAGTTTTATGTGCAGCTGCTCACCTTAGGCTCCAGCAGAGGGAGGGCAGAGTGGACTGGAGCTGTGTGAGGAGAATCTAGGGTTGTGAGCTATGGATATTAAGACCAGAAGGCACTCATCTGGATTCCTGTTCTGAGTCATTCCCTCATAATGCAGAGGACATCTTTCTTGGGCAGACAATTGGCTGCTTTTTCCAGAGGGGAAGCAATTGCCACACCCTGTTGGAAAATCTCTTGCCCTACCCAGGGGAGTTTCTATAACATGGGGCTCATTAAGAGACTGATAACAACCAGCCACCCCAACTTGTGGAGTTTCTATAGCCTGAGGCTCATTAAGAGAATCAGATCAGCCTGCAGTCAGAGGCAGACCTCAGAGTGCTTTGAGTCTTTGCCTGATCTGCTTCTGGACCCAGGCCTTGGAAAAGCAGACATTGGTGTGCATCTTGGTCCTGTCCAGCCACACCCAGCCCCAGCAGAGGAGACCTAAAGCTGAGGATTGTTGATAGCTACAAACAGGGTACTCAGGGTCAATCACAAACTGCATCTGACATTGGCCTGCACCAGAGACCCTCGAAAAAGACTGGGAGTCTTAGCAGATCTACCTAATACATAGAAACAAGCCAAAAAAAGCAGCCAAATGAGGAGACAAAAAAAGAAGCCCCAAATGAAAGTACAAGAGAAGTCTCCAGAAAAAGAGCTAAGTGAAATGGAGATAAGCAATCTGTCAGATATAGAGTTTAGAATACTGATCATAAGGATGCTCAACAGCATGAAAAAAGATATGGAAACTATGAAGGAAATTAAGAATGACATTGCAGAAATAAAGAATAAATTGGAAGAAATACACAGCAGATTAGAGGAAGCTGAGGATTGCATCAGCAAATTAGAAGACATGGTAGAAAAAATTACTCAGCCAGAAATCCAAAAAGAAAAAAACAATGAAAAAACAGGAGGACAGTCTAAGGGAGCTGGGGACAACATGAAATGTAACAGTATTAGTATTATAGAAATGCCAGAAGAGGTCAAACATAACCAAGGATTACAAAACTTGTTTGAAGAAATAATGGCAGCAAGCCTCCCTAACCTGATGAAGGAAAAAGTCACACCAGTTCAGGAGCCACAAAGAATCCCAAACAAGTAGAATCCAAAGAGGCCCACACCCAGACACATTATTAAAATGCTAAGAATTCAAGATAAACAGGGAATCTTAAAGGGAGCAAGAAAAAAGCAATCTGTTACATACAAAGGAGCTCCCATAGGGTTGTCAGCTGACTTCTCATCAGTAGCTCTGCAGGCCAGAAGGGAATGGCATGAACTATTTAAGGTAATGCAAAACAAGGATCTGAAACCAAGGCTACTCTATCCAGCAAGGCTATCATTCCAGATGCTGAAATAAAGACCAAAAAGGCTAAAGGAGTTTATCACCACCAAACCAGAATTACAGGAAATGTTAAAGGAACTGCTATAATTAGAAATAGAAATAGAGAGAGAAACACAGGCATAAAGAAAAAAAATGTTAATTGTTAAGTATCTATCAATAATAACCTTAAATGTAAATGGATTAAATGCCCAGTAAAAAGACATAAAATGGCCAAATGGTTAAGAAAACAGACCCAAATATATGCTGTCTATAAGAGACCCACCTCAGAACAAAAGACTCACACAGGATGAGAGTGAAAGGATGAAATTTTTTTTAATGTAAATGGAAAAGAAAAAAAAAAAGCTGGGGTAGCAATACTTATATCAGACAAAATAAACTTTCAAATGAAGACCATAATGAGAGTCAAGAGAGGTCACCACATAATACTAAAGGGATCAATCCAACAAGAGGACATAACCCTGATAAACATATATGCACACAATATAGGAGGACCTAAATTTATAAAAACAACTTCTAGAGGACTTTAAGAGAGAGATCAACAGCAATACAGTCATACTAGGGGATTTCACATCCTACTGACTTCACTGGATAGGGCTTCCAGAAAAAATATCAACAAGGAAACAATGACCATAAATGACACACTAGATCAAATGGATTTAATTGATATTTACAGTATATTCCACTCCAAAACTGCCAATTATACATTCTTCTCAATGCCCACAGGATATTTGCAAAGACAGACAACATGTTAGGACACAAAACAAATCTCTAAAAGTTTAAGAAGATTGAAATCATATCAAGCATCTTCTTGAACCACAATGGCTTGAAATTAGAAATCAAACACAATAAAACACTCAAAAACATTCAAACATATGGAGGCTAAATAATATGACTTTAAACAATGAATGGGTTACCAAAGAGATCAAGAAAGAAATAAAAAATTGCCTGGAAACAAATGAAAATGAACACTAAACAACGGCAAATCAATGGGACACATTGAAAGCAGTCTCGAGAGGGAAGTTTACCTCAAAAAACAAGCTTACCTCAAAAAACAAGCAAAAATGCTAATAGACTCTGTAACCCTACAACTTACAAACTTATAAAGAGATCAACAAGGAAATCCCAGAATAAAGAGAAAGAAAGAAATCATAAAAATCAGAGAAGAAATAAATGACATAGAGAATGAAAAAAAACAAAAAACAATATAAAAGATCAATGAAACCAAGAGCTGGTTCTTTGAAATGATAAACAAGATTGGTGAACCGTTAGCCAGACTCATCAAGAAACAATGAGAGAGGACCCAAATAAACAAAATAAGAATTGAAAGAGGTGAAATAACAACTGACCCAACAGAAATACAAAGGATTTTAGGAAAATACTATGAGCAACTACATGCCACCAAGCTGGACCACCTGGATGAAATGGATAAATTCCTAGAAAAATACAACCTTCCAAAACTCAGTGAGGAAGAGTCAGAAAACCTGAATAGGCAGATAACTGCTGATGAAGTTGAAGCAGTAATCAAAAAACTCCTAGCACACAAAATCCCTGACCTGGAAGGCTTCACAGGGGAGTTTTACCAAACATTCAAACAATTAACCCCTACCATCCACAAACTAGTCCAAAAACTCCAAGAGGAAAGAACACTTCCAAGCTCTTTTTACGAGTCCAGCATTAGCCTAATTAAAAAACCAGATAAAAACACTACAAAGAAAATTACAGGTCAATATCTGTGATGAACAGAGATGCTAAAATTCTCAACAAAATATAAGTTAATTTGATCCAGCAATATAGAAAAAGATCACACACCATAACCACGTGAGATTTATTCCAGAGATGCAAGACTGGTACAATATTCAAAATTTAACAAACATAATACATGACATAAACAAATTGAAAGACAAAAATCACATGATCATTTCAATAGATGCAGAAAAAGCATTCATTAAAATCCGACACCTATTTTTGATAAAAACTCTCAGCAAAGTGAGAATAGTGGGATCATACCTCAACATAATAAAAGCCATATATGAAAAACCTACAGCCAACACCATACTCAATAGGGAAAACCTAAAACCATTTTCCTTAAGATCAGGAATGAGAGAAGGGTGTCCACTTTCACCACTCTTATTCAACATAGTACTGGAAGTCCTAGCCACAGCAATCAGATGATAAGAAAACATGAAAAACATCCAAATTTTAAATGAGGAAATAAAACTCTTATTATTCGCAGATTTCTTGATATTGTACATAGAAAATCTAAAAGACTCCACCAAAAAATGACTAGATTTAATAAATGAATTTTTCAGTGTAGCAGAATACAAAGTTAACACCCAGAAATCGATGGCATTTTTATATACCAATAATGTACTCTCAGAAAGAGAAACTAATAAAACAATCCCATTTACCATTGCAACAAAAAATATATATACTTAGGAATAACCTTGACCCAGAAGTCAAAATACCTGTACTCAAAAAACTATAGGATATTGCAAAAAGTGATAGAGGAGGATATGAAAAGTGGAAGAGCTTGTCTGGGTGTGCCTCAGGGGTTAAGTATCAACCTCGGATCCTAGGAGGTTGTGGTTTGATTCCTGGTCAGAGTACATGAACAGGTGGCAGTCTTGATCCTCAATCAGGGCATGCAGGAAGCAGCCGATCAATGATAACTCTAACCATTGATGTTTCTATCTCTCTCCCTCTCCTTTCATCTATCTGAAATCAATAAAGATATATTTTTAAAAAAAAAAGAAAAGTGGAAAATATACTGTGTTCATGGACCGAAAAAATTAACATCATTAAAATGTCCATACTCCCCAAAGCAATCTATAAATTCAATAAATTCAATGCAATCCTTATTAAAATACCAACAGCATATTTCACATATCTAGAAAAAACACTTCAAAAATTTATATGGAACCAAAAAGACTCCAAATAGCCATGGCAATCTTGAGAGAAAAAAAAAAGTTGGAGGCATCATAATACCAGATTTCAAGTTATACTACAAAGCTACTGTAATCAAAACAGCCTGTAAGAGTCACCAAAATGGGAAGACAAAGAAACAACCCCCAAATTAAAGAAAGTGAAAAATCACCAGAAAAAGACTTTGATTAGATGGAGTTAAGTTATCAGGAACAGGGTTCAGAGTAAGTATTACAAAGATGATTAAAAAAATTAAAAAGAACAACAAGACACTGGATGGTAAGGTCTAGGAACTCAGTGAAAACATAAAAGAAGAGATACATAACATAAACAAAAATTAGACAAAAATAAAGAATGCTGTAAAAGCAGGCTCGATGAAGCAGACAATAGAATAAGTGACTTAGAAGACAAGGTAGAAAAAAATCAATCATGGAAGCAAAAAGAAAAAACACTTAAAAAGCATGAGGACAGTATAAGGGAGCTTTGGAACAACATGTAGAGAAATGACATTCACATTATAAAAATGCCAGAGGGGGAGGAAAGAGAGCAAGACACAGAGAACTTGGTGGAGGAAATTATGACAGAAAACTTCCCTATGCTGGTGAGGGAGAAAGCCACACAAGTTCAGAAAGCACAGAGGGCTTCAAACAAGAGGGACCAAAAGAGACCCACTCCAAGATACATCATAATTAACATGGAAAATGTCAAGGACAAAGAGAGAATATTAAGGGCTGCAAGAGAGACACAAGCAGTGACCTTACAAGGGAACCCCCATAAGGCTAACAGCTGATTTCTCAACAGAAACTCTTCAGACCAGAAGGGAGTGGCATGAAGTTCTCAAAGTAATGAAAAGCAAGAACATGCAACCAAGATTGCTTTATCCAGCAAGGCTATCATTTAAAATTGAAGGTGAAGTAAAGAGCTTCTAGACAAAAAAAAAAAAAAAGGCTAAAGAGTTCAGTACCACAAAACCAGCATTGCAAGAAATGCTAAAAGGTCTGTTCTAAGAAAAAAAAAAGGAAAAATGAGAAAAAGATCCATCAGCATAAAAGAGAAAAATGGCATTAAGTAATATATGTCAACAGTAACCTTAAATGTAAACAGAATAAATGGCCCAATCAAATGACATGGAATAGCTGAATCGACAAGAAAACAGGACCCCAATATCTACTGTCTACAAGAGGTCCACCTGAGATCAAAAGCTTCACACAGGATAAAAGTGAAGGGATGGAGTAAAATATTCCATGCAAATGGAAAGAAAAAAACAGCTGCAGTGGCAATACTTATTTCTGACAAAATAGATTACAAAATAAAGACCATAACAAGAGACAAAGATGGTCACTACATATTACTAAAGAGATCAATCCATCAGGAGGAAATAAGGCTTATAGCATTTATGCACCCAATATAAGAAGACCTAAATATATAAAAAATTTCTTGGTGGACTTTAAGGGGGAGATTGACAGCAACACAATCATAGTGGGAGACTTTAACACCCCATTGTCAGCATTGGACAGATCATCAAAACAAAAATTCAACAGAGAAACACAGACCTTAAATGACTCACTAGAGCTAATGGATTTAATTGACAATTACAGAACATTTCATCCCAAAGCAGCAGAATACCCACTCTTCTCAAGTGCACATGGAACATTCTCCAAAAAAGACCACATGTTAGGGCACAAGGCAAGTTTCTACAAATTCAAGAAGATTGAAATCATATCAAGCATCTTTTCAGAACATAATGCCATGAAACTAGAAATCAACCACCATAAAAAAAACAAACACAAAAATATTCAAACGCATGGAGACTAAATAGCATGTTATTCAATAATGAGTGGATTACCAATGAGATCAAGGAAGAAATCAAACACTTCATAAAAAAATGAAAATGAACAGAAAACAACCCAAAATCTGTGGGACACAGTGAAAGGAGTCCTGAGAGGAAAGTTCATAGCATTACAGGCCTATTACAAGAAAGAAGAAAAAGGCTTAATGAACCATCTAACAGAACAACTAAAAGAACTAGAATGAGAACAGCAAGAAAAACCCTGAGGAAGTAGAAGGAAGGAAATAATAATGATCAGAGAAGCAATTAATGACATAGAGACTAAAAAAGAAAACACATTGAAAATCAATGAAATCAAGAGATGGTTCTTTGAAAAGATAAATAAGATTAATGTACCTTTAGCCAGACTCATGAAGAAACAAAAACAGAGGACACAAATAAATAAAATCAGAAATGAAATAGGCAATATAACAACTGACCCAACAGAAATACAAAGGATTGTAAGAAAATACAATGAGCAAATAAATGCCAACAAACTGGACAACATTGATGAAATGAACAAATTCCTAGAAGCATACAACCTTCCAAAGCTGAATTAAGAAGAGGCAGAAAATCTGAATAGGCCAATAACAACTAATGAAATTGAATCAGTAACCAAAAAACTCCCAGTAAACCAAAGTCCTGGACCAGATGGATTTACAGACGAGTTTTACCAACCCTCAAAGAAGAATTAACACCTATTCTATTCAAACTATTCCAGAAAATTCAAGAGAAGGGAAAACTCCCAAACTCTTTTTATGAGGCCAGCATCTTCCTACTCCCAAAACCAAGTAAAGACACTATAAAGAAAGAAAATTACAGGCCAATATCCCTGGTGAACATAGATGCTAAAATCCTCACTAAAATACTAGCAAACTGGATGCAGCAATACATTAAAAAGATTATACACCACAACAAAGTGGGATTTATTCCAGGGATGCAAGACTGATACAACATCCGCAAATCAATAAATGTGATACATCACATAAACAAAATGAAGCACGAAAAGCATATGATCATATCAATAGATGCAGAAAAAACAACAAAATCCAGCACCCATTTCTGATAAAAACTCTCAGCAAAATGGGAATAGAAAATCATACCTCAACATAATCAAGGCCATGTATGACTAACCTACAGCCAACATTATACTCAATAGGAAAAAACTAAAACCATTTCCATTAAAAACAGGAACAAGACAGGGATGTCCACTTTCACCACTCTTATTCAACATAGTACTGGAAGTCTTAGCCACAACCATCAGGCAGGAAGAAAACATAAAAGGTATCCAAATTGGAAAGGAGGAAGTAAAACTGTCATTATTTGCAGATGACAAGATATTGTACATAGAAAACCCTAAAGACTCCATCAAAATACTACTAGATTTCAGAAACAAATTTAGCAAGGTAGCTGGATACAAAATCAACATCTGAAAATCAATGGCATTGTATACACCAACAATGAACTTTCAGAGAGAGAAACTAAAAAAAAAAATACCATCTACCATTGCAACGAAAAAAATAATATACCTAGAAATAAACTTCACCAAGGATGTAAGAGACCTGTACTCGGAAAACTACAGGACACTGAAAAAAGAAATAACAAAAGATTTAAACAGGTGGAAGATTATGCCATGCTCATGGATTAGAAGAATTAATACCATTAAAATGTTCATACTACCCAAAGCAATTTATAAGTTCAATGCAATTCCTATTAAAATACCAACAGCATGTTTCACAGATCTAGAACAAACATTATGAAAATTTACATGGAACCAAAAAAGACCCCAAATAGCTGCAGCCATCTTGAGAAAAAAGAACAGAGTGTTAGGGATCATATTACCGGACTTCAAACTGTATTACAAAGCCATTGTAATCAAAATGGCCTGGTACTGGTACAACAACAGGCATATAGATCAATGGAATAGAACAGAGACCCCAGAAATAGGCCCACGCCGTTATTGTCAGTTAATATTTGACAAAGGAGGCAAGAGCATACAATGGAATAAAGACAGTCTCTTCAATAAGTGGTGCTGGGAAAATTAGACAGATACATGAAAAAAAATGAAACTAGACCACCAACTTTCATCATACACAAAAATAAACTCAAAATGGATAAAAAATTAAATATAAGTCACAAAACCATAAAAATCCTGGAAGAAAACATAAGCAGTAAAATCACAGACATTCCACAGAGTGAAATTTTCACTGAAACATCTAGGACAAGAGAAACAAAAGAAAAAATAAACTATGGGACTACATCAAACTAAAAAGCTTTTGCACAGCAAAAGAAAACAGCCTCAAAATACAAAGGATCCCCATGGTCTGGGAAAACATATTTGCCAAAGATGTATCTGATAAGGGGCTAATCTCCAAAGTGTACAAAGAACTTACACTACTCAGTAAGAGGAAGACAACCCACCCAATTTAGAAATGGGCAAAGGACCTGAATAGATACTTCTCCGAAGAAGACATACAGATGGCCAAAAGATACATGAGAAAATGCTCAACATTGCTAATCATCAGAGAGATGCAAATTAAAACCACAATGAGGTATCACTTCACACCTGTCAGAATGGCTACCATCAACAAATCAACAAATGACTTGTGCTATCGAGGATGTGGAGAGAGGGGAACCCTAGTACACTGGTGTTGCAAATGCAGACTGGTGCAACTGCTATGGAAAACAGTGTGGAGGTTCCTCAAAAAATTAAAAATGGAGCTGCCTTTTGACCCAGTGATCCCACTTCTAGGAATATATCCTAAGAATCCTAAAACACTAATGAAAATGAATATATGCATCCATATGTTCATAGCAGTGCAGTTTACAGTAGCTAATATCTGGAAACAGCCCAAGTGCCCATTAGTAGATGAATGGATAAAAAAGCTGTGGGACATATACATCATGGAATACTACACAGCTGTAAAGAAGAAGGATCTCATACCCTTTGGGACAATATGGATGGACCTGGAGAAAATTATGCTAAGTGAAATATGCCAGGCAGGGAAAGACAAACATCACATGATCTCGTTTATATGTGGAATCTAAAGAATTTAATAAACTGATGAACAGAATAGATTCAATGACATAGAAGCATAGATCAGACTGATGAATGTCAGAGGGATAGACGAGGGCAACTGGGTGGATGGGGAGAGAGTAACCAAATAATTTATGTGCATATATGCACAACCCAAGGACACAGACAATGGTGTGGAGAGGGACTGGGGAGGGGGAGGGGACGGGGTGGAATGGGTCATTGGGGAGAAAAGTGGCATCTGTAATATTTTAAACAAAAATTAACTAAATAAATAAATAAACAAAAAACAAACAAAAAATCTAGCCTGGTACTAGCGCAAGAACAGATATATAGATCAGTGGAACAGAACAGAAAACCCAGAAGTTGACCCACACCATTATGGTCAACTAATATTTGACAACGGATGGAAGAACATAAAATGGAGTAAAGACTGTCTCTTCAATAAACGGTTTTGGGAAAATTGGAAAAGTATATGCAAAAAAATGAAACTAGACCACCAACTTACACCATACACAAAAATAAACTCCAAATGGATAAAAGACTTAAATGTAAGACATTAAACCATAAAAGTCCTAGACAAAAATGTAGGCAGTAAAATCTGAGACATCTCTCCTAGGAATATATTTGCTGATACATCTCCTAGGGTAAGAGAAACAAAGAAGAAAATAAACAAATGGGACTACATCAAAAAAAAGCTTCTGTACAGCAAAATAAATCACCAACAAAATGAAAAGGGAGCCCACTGTATGGGAGAACATATTTGCCAATGACATTTCTGACAAAAGATTAATATCCAAAATATATAGGGAACTCATATAACTTAACAAAAGGAAGTCAAAGAATCCAATTACAAAATGGGCAAAGGACCTAAGTAGACACTTCTCCAAAGAGGATATATAGATGGCCAAGAGATATAAGAAAAAATGCTTAAAGTCACTAATCATCAGAGAGATGCAATTTAAAACCACAATGAGGTATCACTTCACACTTATCAGAATGGCTAGGATCAACAAAACAATGAATGACAAGTGCCGGTGAAGATGTGGAGAAAAGGGAACCCTGCTACACTGCTGCTAGGAATGCTTACTGGTGCGGCTAAAATCACTGTTTACAGAGAACAAACTGATGGTTGCCAGGTACAAGGGGGTTTGAGGGCTGGGAGAAAAGGTGAAGGGATTAAGACATACATATTGGCAGTTACAAAATACTCCTGCTGATGTAAAGTACAGCACTAGGAATATAGTCAATAACATTTTAATAATTGGATGGTACCAGATGAGTACTATACTTATTTAGGGGGATCACTTTATAAGTTATACAAATGCCTAACTAGTATGCCATAAACATAAAACTAATATAATATTGAATATCAAATGTAATTAAAAATAAAAACTATTTTTTTTATTTCATTTTGTATTTCTTTCAAGTGTACGGCTCAGTGTTTAGACAATCATACTTTACATAGTGTTCCCGTCGATATTTCCAGTATTCAACTAGGACCATACATAGGTATCTTAATATTATTGACTATATTCTCTATATTTTTCTTCACACCCCCATGATTATTTTTTAACTACCAATTTGTACTTTATAATCCCTTCACCTCTTTCTCCCAGTACTCCAAGATCTCACCCCTCTGGCAACCACTTGTCTGCTCTGAGTCTATAAGTCTGTTATAATTTTGCTTGTGCATTTACTTTGTTCCTTAAATTCCACATATAAGTGAAATTATATGGTATTTTTCTTTTTCACTTATTTCAGTGAGCATAATACACTCTAGGTTCATCCATGTTGTTACAAATAGTAAGATATCATTTTTTTGATAGCTAAGGAATATTCCAATGTATACATATATGCCATAGCTTTTTTATCTATTTATCTAGTGATGAGCACTTGGGTTGCTTCCATATCTTGGCTATTGTAAATAATGCTGGAAAGGGGGACATTTGTAATACTTTCAATAATAAAGTTAAATTAAAAAAAAAATGATTAAAGGTTTGCCAGAACGAAAAGTGAGAAGGAAGTATTCTAAGCAGAGGGATAGAAATATGTGATGTTTTCTAGTTATAAAGCTTCCTGGCAAACATTTATCTACCCTAGTTTTATATGTTAATAAAAATATTTTTAATTTAAGAAAATCATATTTTATATACATATGTATCCATTTTATACAAATATATATATAAAATATATATTTTACTAGATCTTATAAGCAGCCAACTGGATATCATATTACTGAAAAAATATGGTTTATGAAATTAACATATTCTTAAAATCAAATATAGTAGATACAGTTTTTATTGTTCCATCATATCTTGTATATACTTCCTCTACTCAGAGAGCTCTTCTTGATATTGCTATTGACAAGAACAAAGCAACATTTAGAGTAAAACAAACTATCATAGGAGACTGAAACTCCATATCACTTTAATCTAAAATTCCTTTCCAGTGTTTCTATAAATTTGGTCCATGGTAAGGTTAGGAATATCTCAATAATACATATTTGAATAAGATTTTCTCTTTTTCAGTTTAAATCTTTCAGGATCACACTCTTTTATAAAGTTTTACTAAGTTGTAATTTAACATAGTGAAATGCATAAATACAAATGTAATGTTTGATGAGTTGTGAAAAAATTTTACATGCATATAATCCAAACAAATCAAATATTTATATCACCCCAGAAAGTTCCTTCTTCTACATATAAAAATTATAATTAATCATCAATGTTTTATTTATATACATTAATTTTATAACATGCAATACCAACTTTACAAGAAATCCAGTCTCTGCTCAAAGAGAATGAGGTTTAAATATATACACAGCGCCCGGCCGCGCGTGGCTTAGCAGTTGAGCGTTGACCTAGGATCCAGGCAATCGGGGTTCGATTCCCGGTCAGGGCACATGCCTGATTGCGGGCTTGATCAATGACTCTCGCGTCATTGATGTTTCTGTCTCTCTCTCTCCCTCTCCTTTCCTCTTTCTGAAATCAATAAAGATATACTTTAAAAAAATTAATTAATTAATTAAATAAATATATACACAGCAATACATAAGATAATCATGTAAATTCTATAATAATAGTTTCCCTGTAAATACAGTGTTAATTTTAGAATGGAACAAGTACTAAAATATCATTATCAATAAGAGCATTTATAAAGAATTTTTATCAGAGAAAGGATACACAACTATATATTAATGAAGCACAAAGCAAAATTAAATTAATACCAAGTAGAAACTCTATATAATAAAACAATGCTATACAGAGTCTTTATAATAAGTATGACATAGAAGAAGTGAGATTTTAACAGAGGGTTAAATAAAGAAGAAAATACAGAAAATTAGGAAAACGTGGAAATATGGAGGAAGAAGCATGTGTATGTGTCACCTGTGTGTGTGTGTGTGTGTGTGTGTGTGTTAAGGTCAAATTAAAGATGGAACAAAGTGTAATTTGTAAAACATGGGCATTATTAATTGTTTAATAAAAAGCATGCTTACATAAATTGTACTAGACTGTAGAATCCATTGTGTAACTACTGAGTAAGAATGTCTTGTATTTCTAAGAAAATCCCTAAAACAGAGATTTCAAATGTGCTGTGGTACAAGTGTTAATGGTTTAGAAGATTTTTGTCCTCACTTTTGTAATATGATTAGCTGAATTGATTGTGGGTAACTATTTTGACATTCTGCCCTTGGAATATTCTCACCACTAATAGATACAATAATGCTTACTCTAGGTACAGAATCCAAGATGGCGGCAGAATAAGTGAACATACACTTACATCCTCCCAGGAAAAGCTGGAATTACAACTAAAATAAAGAAAAATCAATCTAAATAACCAACTGAAGACTAGCTGAACAAATGTCTTATAACCAAGGATTTACAGAAGAAGCCACATCGAGGCTGGTAGGAAGGGCAGAGAAGCAAAAAGGGCTGGCCCCACTCCCAAGGTGGTGACTGAAATTCTGGAAGAATAATTCAGCTGCAAAGGTTCCCATGAGGAGCATGGGGTCTCAATCCCATGCTGGTTTCCTCAGCCCAGAACACCAGAGTCTGCAAAAGGCACCCACATAACATCTGACTGTGAAAAGCAGAGATTCTGTCCATCAGTAGAGATGAGAGTCTGCTAGAAACACAGGCACTCTCTTAAAAAGCCAGCACTCAAAATCTTATTCACAGCCACTCACCTTGGGCTCCAGCAAAGGGAGGGCAAAACTTACTAGAGTTCTGTGAGAAGAGACTGAGATTCATGGATCTGAAAAGAGAGCTGAAGGGACAGCCATCAGGATCCCTGTGCTGAGCCCTTCTCTCCTACCACAGATATCATTTTTCTTGGGCAGATCATTCTCTTCCATATGGCATTAGCTTGGTGGAATGCAATAGTCCCACCCTCTGAACTCTGTCAGCCCACCCTGCAGCGCTTGTGACCTGCTTAGGTGTCAACTGCCTGGAACAAGGTATAGTGGTCTGGTGAGACCAAAGGGGTGTCCATGACTGAGTTGTCTAGCTTTGGGGCAGGGACTTTTTTCTCCACTTTCCAGTGAACTTGACCAGTGGCAACCTCCCTGCATGAGAGATTCACTAACCCCATCCTTTAGGATCCTGGCAGCCTCACCCTCATGACTTTCACAGCCTTGTCTTACTGAGCTTGCTCTCCTAGCAGAAACTGCGGCAGACTGAATTGTATGGCTTTAGAACTGAGGCCATTTCTCCCCTTGTAAACCTGACAAATGCAGAGCCTTCCTTTCACATGGCCAAGTCTTGGTCTGTTTGTGCCTGATAAACTCTGTTGCCCTCACCCAGATGACTCCCTGAAACATGGCACCCCCAAAAACATCTGCATACACCCAACCAGAAGAAAGTAGACTTTGTATACTATTGGATTTTGCTGAGTCAACTGAGACCCAGAACTGGCACCGAGTTTAAACCTGTATTAATCTGGTGAACACCATGTGCCTCTACTTGGTGACTCACTGAGAATCTACCTAAGGCTACTCAAGTACTACCAGAGGGACTTTCAGTGACTAAGCCTAACAGGCAGCTGGAAGGCAGAAAGAGGCACAGCAGAACTTGGGGTGTCTTGGGTCTTTTGCTGACCAGCCTCCTGGAATGCTGCTGGTGTAATATTGCCTTGGTGCACAGCTTAGTCACTTCCACACACCCCAAAGCCTAGCAGAGACAGACATAAACTGTGAATCTCTTTGTAGCTCCAAGCAGCTTGCCCAGGGCCAGTCACAGAGTGTGACATTGACCTAAATCAGAGTTCCTCCCCAAAGGCCCCAGAAGTGATACACCCAGAGGCCAGCTTTAAAAACATTAAAGCAGAATCAAATAGCTTAACAAGCAGCATATCCAAAGGCAGATCATGGCAGTCACCCTACTGAGGCAAAATCTACTTCGTGTAGTCAGTGACTACACGGCAGCTTGTACACTGTGGTTAGTGTTGATCCTCACAATAAACCAACCTGAAGGTCCTCCCCACATACAAACAGGCCAATAAAAATGAAGACTCAATTACAATAGCAGGAATCAAATAAACCACATGAGGGACATTCCTGGAGCACTCAGCTTAAGTGATCAAGGTGACTGTGCCACTATATCCCATGGGACACATAAGGTCACTCTACCAAGACTGAGACACCTAGAGGTTTTATCTAATACATAGAAAGAAACACAAAGAGGTAGCCAAAAATAGAAAAACAAAGAAAGAGGCCCCAAATGAAAGAACAGGAGAAATATCCAAAGAGCTAAATAAAATAGATGCAAGAAATATGCCAGATATAGATTTCAAAACAATGGTTAGACAAATGCTGAAGAAACTTAGTGAGCTCTTCAACAGCATGAAGAAAATAGAAATTTGTTAAAAAAAAAAAAAAGACACAAATTAAGAATTCGACATCTGAGATGAAAAATACACTAGAAAGAATGAACAGTAGGTTAGATGAAGCAAAAGAATGAATCAGAGATTTGGAAGACAAGGTAAAAGAAAACACCCAATAAGAGCAGCAAAATAAAAATAAGTGAAGATATTTTAAGGGACACTTGGGACAACATGAAGAGTTACAACATCCACATCTTAGGGGTACAAGAAGGAGAAGAAAGAGACACGGGATTGAGAACTTATTTGAAGAAAATTTGAAGAAATAATGGCTGAAAACTTTCCTAACCTGGTGAAGGAACAAGACAAACAGGTTCTAGGAAGTGTAGAGAGTCTCAAATAAGGTGAACTCAAGGAGACACATCATAATTAAAATGGCAAAGATCGAAGACAAAAAGAGAACCTAAAATGCAGCAAGAGAAAGATAGCTAGTTACCTACAATAAAGTCCCATAACACTGTTAGCTGATTTCTCAACAGAAACATTTCAGGAGAGAACAGACTAACATGAAATATTCGAAGTGATAAAAAGCAACCACAACCAAGACTACTTTATGCAAAAATGTTTTCAATCAAAACTGAAGGAGAAATAGAGGTTGTCAGACAAGAAAAGGCTAAAGAAGTTCATTAACACCAAACCAGTATTACCAAAAAAAAAAAGTTAATGATCTTCTTTAAAAAGAAGAAAAATAAATAAATAACAGAGGAACATGGTTAGAAAGAATAAAATAACAGTAAATACACACCTACAAATATTAAATTACATTACAATCACTTTAAATGTAAATGGCTTAAATGCTCCAATCAAATAATACAGGGTTGCTGAATGAATAAGAAAACAAGACCCAAATATATGCTGTCAACAAGAGACATACCTCAGAAAAAAAGATACACACAGACTAACAGTAAAGGAATGCAGAAAGATTTTCATGCAAGTGGAAAAGAAAAGAAAAGTTGAAGGAGCATTACTTATATTAGATAAATTAAACTTTAAAACGAAGGCTATCATAAGAGACAAATAAGGACACTAGATAATGATAAAGGGAGCAATACAACAAGAGAAAATAACATTTAAAATCATTTATGCACTCAGCATAGGAGCTTTTAAATATATAAAGCAAATCTTGATGGATATAAAAGGAGATATCGACAATAATATAGTCATAGAAGGGGATTTTAACACCTTAATGACATCAATGGATAATTTTTCCAGACAGAAAATCAACAAGAAAATAGCAGTCTTAAATGACACATAAATCAGATGAATTTAATTGACATCTTCAGAATATTTCACCCCAGAGTAGCAGAAAACTCTTCAAGTGCACATGGAACATTTTCTAGGAGAGACCACATTTTGGACACAAAACAAGTGTCAATAAATTTAAGAAAATTAAAATTATATCAAGCATCTTCTCTGACTATAATGGTGTAAAACTAGAAATAAATCACAAGAAAACAGCTTTTGAAAAACACACAAAGACATGAAAGCTAAATAACATGATATTAGTCAACAAATGGGTTAACAATGAGACCTAGGAAGAAATAAAAAGATACCTTGAAACAAGGAAAAATGAGAACACAACAACCCCAAACCTGTGGAACTCAGAAAAAGCAGTTCTAAGAGGGAAATTCATAGCATTACAGGCCTATCTCAGGTAACAAGAAAGATCTAAAATAAACAATCTAACTTTACACTTAAAAGTACTAGGAAAAAATAATAAAGAAAGCCCAAAGTGAGTAGAAGAAAGGAAATAATAAAGATCACAGCAGAAACAAACAAGATAGTGTCTAAAAATCCAATTCAAGGGATCAATGAAACCAAGAGGTGGTTCTTTGAAAAGGTAGCAACATTGACAAAACTTTAAACAGGCTTATCAAGAAAAAAAGAGAGAGGACCCAAATAAATAAAATCAGAAATGAAAGAGGAGAAATAACAACTCACACCACAGAAATACAAAAGATTGTAAGAAAATATTATATACAATATATGCCAACAAATTGAAGACCCTGGAAAAAATTGATAAATTCCTAGAAACATTATCTTTCAAAATGGAATCAGAAAGAATCAGACAATCCGAATAGACAGATTACAAATACTGAAATTAAAGCAGTAATCAAATAACTCCCAACAAACAAAAGTCCTGGAAAAGATGGCTTCACAGATGAATTTTACCAAACATTGAAAGGAGAACTGACACCTATTTTTCTCACACTATTCCAAAATATTCAAAAGGTGGGAAGAGTCCCCAGCTCATTTTCAAGGCTAGCATTATCTTGATTACAAAACATGATAAAGACACTAAAAAGAAAAAAAGTATATAGGCAATATCACTGATAGATGCTAAAATTCTCAACAAAATATTAGTAAAACAGATCCATCAATACATTATAAATTTCATACACAATGATAAAGCAGGATCTATTCCAGAAATGCAAGCTTGGTACAATATCTGCAAGTCAATAAACGTGAAACACCACATAAACAAAATGAAGGATAAAAATCATATGATAGTATCAATAGATACAGAAAAAGCATTTTATTAAATTTAGCACTGATTTATGACAAAAACTCTCAGCAAAACAGGAATAGGGAGAACATACCTCAGCCCTAGGTCACTTGGCTCAGTGGTTAATGTCAGCCCGCTGACAGAAGGGTCCCAGGTTTGATTTCAGTCAAGGGCATGTACCTTGGTTGCAGGCTCAACCCCCAGCCCCAGTGGGGGTACGTGTGGGAGGAAACCAATCTAAGTGTCTCTCACATCAATGTTTCTTTCTCCCTCTCTCTCTCTACATCTCTCTCTCTCCCACTTCCACTCTCCCTGGAAAGCAATGGAAAAAAATATACTAGTGTGAAGATTAAAAAAAAAATTTAAAGAAAGAACATACCTCAACATAATAAAAGCCATATATGACAAACACAAAATCAATATCATACTCATGGGTGATAATTAAAAGCATTTCTCTTAAGATCAGAAACAAGGCAGGGATGTCCATTTTAACTACCCTTATTAAACATAGTACTAGAACTCCTAGCCACAGCAATCAATCAAGAAGAAAATAAAAGGCACCCAAATTGGAAAGAAAGAAGAAAAACTATCATTATTTGCAGATAATATGACACTGTATGTAGAGAAGCATAATGATTTCACACAAAAAACACTAGAATTGATAAGTGAATTCAGTAAAGTAGCAGGATAGAAAATAAATATCAAGAAATAAGTAGCATTTTTTTTATACACCAATAATGAACTATCAGAAAGGAAAATAAAACCAATCCCATTTACAATTGCATCAACAAAAACACACACACAAAAAAACCCCACCTAGAAATAAATTTAACCAAGGATGTAAAAAACCATGCTCAGAAAATTATAAGACATTGAAAAAAGAAGTGGAAGGATATACTGTGCTCATGGAGAGGGAATTACTTCATTAAAATGTCCATACTACCCAAAGCAATCTATAGATTCAACACAGTTCTTATCAAGATCCTAAAGAAAATATTCCAAAAATATATATGGAACTACAAATGATCCTGAAAAAGAAGAACCAATTTGAAGGAACCATACTATCTGATATCAGACTATACTACAAGGCCATAGTAATCAAAAGAGCATGGTACTGGGATAAAAATATATATATACATCAATGAAAGAGAATAGAGATCTCAGAAGGAAACCCATGCCTTTATGGTGAATTAATATTTGACAAATGGTACAAAAACTTACAGTGGGGTAAAGATAATATATTCAATAAATGGTGTTGGGAAAATTGTACAGATATATGCAAAAAAAAAAAATGAAACTAGAACTTTTTTCACCATACACAAGCATAAACTCAAAATAGATTAAGGACTTAAATGTAAGTCATGAAAACAAAACAACTAGAGGAGAACAGAACAGTAAAATCTCAAACATTTCTCATAGCAATGTTTTTTCTGATATATCTTCTGTTAAGGGAAATAAAAGAAAAATTAAACTAATGGGACTACATCAAACTAAAAAGCTTTTGCACACCAAAAGACACCATCAACAAAATGAAAAGACAAGTCTCTTAATGGAAGAACATATCTGCCAATATTATATCTGATAAGGGTTAATATCTAAAATTTATAAAGAATTTATACTGCTCAACACCAAAAGAAGAAGAATCCGATTAAAAAATGAGCAAAGGACCTGAATAGACAAAGAGGATATACAGATATATTCTCCAAAGAGGAAATACAGATTGCCAATATACATGTGAAGAGATTCTCAACATCACTAATCAGCAGAGGAATGCAAATTAAAACCACAATGAAATTTCATCTCACACCTGTCAAGGCTATCATCAATAAATCAATAAACAGCAAGTGCTGGCAAGGATGTGGAGAAAAAAAGAACACTTGTGCACTATTGGTGAGAATGCAAACTGGTGTAGCCACTGTAGAAAACAGTATGGATTTTCTTCAAAAAATTAGTAATGGGACCTAGCCTGTTTTGCTCAGTGGTTAGAGCATCAACTTTCAGACTGAATGGTTCCAGGTTTGATTCCAGCCAAGGGCATGTACCTTGGTTGTAGGCTCAATCTCCAGCCCCTAGTGGGGCTCATGAGGGAGGCCAACAATCAGTGTGTCTCTCTCACATTGATGTCTCCCTCTCTCTCCCTCCCACTATCTCTGGAAAGCAATGGGAATAAATATCCTTGGGTGAGAATTTTAAAAAATTAATAATAGATCTGCCTTTTGACCCAGCATTTCCTCTTCTGGGAATATTTGCTAAGAAATTGAGATGCTTATTGAAAGAACATATGCACTCCTATGTTCACTGCAGCGTTATTTACAATAGTTAAGATCTGGAAGCAGCCCAAGTATGCATCAGTAGATGAATGGATAAAAAAGCTGTGGTACGTTTACAAAATAGTATACTACTCAACTATAAAAAAGAAAGAACTCTTACCTTTTGCAACAGAATAAATGGATCTGCTAAGTAAATCGGTCAGAGAAAGACAAATACCATATGATTTCACTTATATGTGGAATCTAATGATTAAAATAAGCAAAAAATAGAAACAGACTCATAGATCTAGAGAACTGACTGACACCTATCAAAAGGAAGAGGCATTGGGGGTCTGGGTGAAAAAGTTGAATGAATTAGGCAACAAAATAAAATCTCATAGACACAGACAACACTATGGTGATTACCACAGGAAAAGGTGGTGGGCAAAGTAGAAGAGAATAAAGGTGGGATAAATGGCTATGGAAGACTTGACTTAGGGTGGTGAACACACAATACATTATAAAGATGATGTATTATGGAATTGTACTCTTGAAACTATATTAACCAATATCACCCCAATAAATTCAATAATTTTTAAAGTAATTATGACATATACCTTCCTAGGTTAAGATAAAATGTTTTATAGATGAAAACAAAAAAAATGTCCATTTGCATCACTTGATGATATGCTATTCAACTCTTACCACAGCATTGCAAATGTAACCTTATATTGCCACAAAAAAATATGTACTTGAACTTATTTTCATGTGTCTTTAAATTCACATTAACTCTTGTTTATCTTTCACATTAGTATGATCTGTTTCTCCAGTGAGTCTGCAAATTCCCAAAAGTCTTGAGTCCACTTATATACATTATATTCAATAAAGTTTGAGGACTGAATAATTTTAATCCTCACCTGAGGATATGTTTACTGATTTTTAGAGAGAGGAAGGGAGAGAGAGAGAGAGAAACATCAATGCAAGAGAGAAACATTGATCATTTTCCTCCTGTAAATGCCCTGACCAGGGATCAAACCCACAACCTAGGTAGGTGTCCTGACCACGAATCAAACCTGCAACATTTTTAGTGCACGGGATGACACTCCAACCAACTGACCCACCCAGCCAGGGTGAGGACTGATTAATTTTAGATGGCCATTTAGAATATAAGCTCAAGATGATACCTAGTGTTATGAGGAAACAACAGGCCCACAACAGAATCACTTTTGCTAAGCCCCTCAGCAACCAAGACTTAATACCTAGTCTAACTATAGTCTCAGCTTCTCTCAGTAATGTAACCTTTAACTAGTCAACTTGGAATTACCCTTAAGAAGATGACATTGCCTGAAACAATGCATTCCTTGCTAATAATTTCCTTTTTCTGTCCCCTTTCTGTTATTTAAAACCTGCCATATTATATTATTTTGTTCATTAAAATTACACATGTGAATGAGATCATGTGATACTCTTCTTTTCCTGACTGGCTTATTTTGCTTAGCATAATATTCTCCAGGTCCCTCCATGCTGTCTCAAAGGGTAAGAGATCCTTCGTTTTTAAAGCTGTATAGTATTCTGTTGTGTAAATGTACAACATCTTTTTTTATCCACTCATCTACTGATGAGCACTAGGGCTGTTTCCAGATCTTAGCTATTGTAAATAGTGCTATGAACGTAGAGGTTCATATCTTATTTCTGGTTGGTGTTCCTAGATTCTTAGGATATAGTCTTAAAAGTGGGATCACTGGGTCAAAAGGCAGTTCCATTTTTAATTTTTTTGAGGACACTCCATACTGCTTTCCATAGTGGCTGCACCAGTTTGCAATCCCACCAGCAGTGTATTAGGGTTCCCACTTCTCCACATTCTTGCCAGCACTTGTCATTTGTTGATTTGTTGATGGTAGCCATTCTGGATTCCAGAGACAGGAAAGCATGCTACACACTGATGGATCTCAGAGGGAAGAGGGGAAGGGTGGGAAGAAATTAACCAAAGAGCTTATATGCTTATATGCATAACCCGTGGACACAGACAATAGTTTTGTGAAGGCCTGAGGAAGAGGTGGAGGGGGGCAATGGGGGGAAAAGGCAGACGTGATACTTTCAACAATAAAGATAAATTTAAAAAATAAAAAACTGGCCATTTTGTACAGTCCTTTGGAGCTCTTATTTGCTAGATAGAATGCTTCCTGATTCATTATTTGATCTATAAAGCTAGTTAAATTTTCAAATTTACTTAGTTTAATTTTTGTTTTTTACCGCTACAAACATACAGTGCATACAAGTCTTTCTTCATTACTCTTCAAATATATGCATTAGGCCTTTTATGAAAACATGACATATATTTTATTTATTTGTTATCTTTAGGAATGTATTTACACTCAGTATTGTTTTTTTAAGTTATAAATATCAAGAAGGAATTGACTCTATATTTAATTCCACTTGAAAAGTGCCTAATGAGATATCAGGCTTCAGTAGAGACCTAATAATGTATTCTGAGCTCAGGATCATGCCATTTAGCTTGGATGCAATAATGGTAGGCAGAGTGAGCAAATTTTCAATGACTGTTTTTATTTGGAAAAATTAAGCCTTTCTAAAAATAAACTTGTGTTTTAAAACAACACACTGTAGAACTATAGTAAAGTAAAAGGAACAAAACCACAACAGTATCCTAAAAAGCAAATAAAGGGACAGGGGATTATTAATGGTAAACTGAAGTGTTTCTAGGTGTAATGGTCTTTTAACTTGTCCACTTGGCTAGAGTACAATGTCCAGTTGTTCAAACACTAATCTAGTGGTTGTAAATGTATTTTGTAGATCTGATTAAAGTTCATAATCAGTCACCTTGAGTAAAGGATATTATCCTTAATAATCTGGTTGGCCTTAACAGCAGAGCAGAGGCTTCCATAAAGAAGAAATTCCACCTGTGGACAGCAACTTCAGCTCCAGAGTTCAAGCCTGCCTATCCTGACAGCCTGCTCTATGGACTTCGGACTTGTCTAGCCAGCCATCACAAATGCATAAGCCAATTCCTTTCAACAAATGTTTTTATATTGACCTCTCACTGGTTATGCTTCTTTAATTAAACTTTTTCTGAAACCAGTGATTTATAGCAAATGGTGATATTGATGCTTTTATGCAAAAATTTCTATCTCAGCCCCTCATTTTTAGTGACAAAAAATATGTTATAATTGCATTCTAGAAAATAAATGTCCTGAGACCATGGGAAAGTTGATTCCCCAGAATTCAGATTTAATAATATCATTGAAGATGACATTGGTATATATTCTTATTTTTCTCCTTATAATTTTTGGAATAGTCTAAGGCCTAAGAAACATTCACTTGAGAAAATAATGGGTTAAGGCACAGAACTCTTTTCAAAATGAACTTGGGACCATTGTTAAAATTTATTTGTAATTAAATTTATCGGTGTGATGTTGGTTGATAACATTGTATAGGTTTCAAGTGTACAATCCTATAATATGTCATCTGTATATTGCATTTTGTGCTCACCACCCGTGGTCTAGTCTCCTTTATCATCACATATTTGATCTCTTTTATCCTCTTCATCCTTCCTCACACCCCTTCCCCTATGGTAACCTTCATATTCTTGTCTGTGTTTACCAGTTTGTTCAGTATTTTCTGTTTTATATCCCACATATGAATGAAATCATATGGTTCTTGTCCTTTTCCATCTGACATTTCACTCAGCATGATACTCTCAAGACCCATCCTTGTTCCTTCTAATGTTTTCATAGCATAAAATAATATGTCTGTATACATCTATATTTAGCCAAAAATGTCTGTGCAGCTGGTCTTCTTTATTAAGAACTTCCATTGTCTTCAGGGGTTGAATAGGTATGAATGCAAACCTATCTACTGAATGAGCTGCTGCTGACCTTACTATGTATCTCTGAAGTTGTATCTTTTCTCCCCATAATGCACAAAATTTTATTCTTCCCTCATTCCTATAAAGTACAAAAGTTTTATGCAAGAAAAGTTGGTTGTGGGAAAATTCTATCAAGCAGAAAAATTTAAAGACTAATATCAAAGGTCACTTTCATAAAGATCCTTTCCTGTAATTATTTTCTTTCATGATATATGTCCTTTGGTGTAAAGTAAGGCAAAGTGTTCATTTCTTTTAATCAATATATCTGATTCTGCCAAGGCCAGGAAACTAGGACAATAAGAGTAAAAGGAGCAAAAAGAACATTAAAGGAAGAAAAATGGTAAACATATAACTAGTTAGTTTAATGTAAATCTTAACATGAAAAAACTTCACTACAAAATCCCTATTTGCTATGTTAATCTTTTCATACTTCCCAACTGTCAAAGAATTTTCCTCTTCTGGTATTATAAATTCTGGATTGTTTTTCAAAACTCCATAACCCCCCAAAATGTCTCAAGGTCCTATCTTATTTGTAAAGATTTATGAACATTAAAAATAAGGATATAAATATTAAGCATGGTCTCTCTGCTTATTATGTTGGTATGTATCTTACTTCTCTAAGCATATTTTACATAGTGTTGTTTTATTGGAGTAAACATGCTGGAAATTCCCATGTTTGTTTGTCTGAAACATTAGTTACTGACATCAAAAATAAAAATAAAAAATACATGTACTATATACATGCCCATTTAGAGTAGAATACACAAAATATATTTTAGCAATAATAAAAAGGAGAGGTCATTTTGTCAATTAAGTGACCAGCTAAAATATTAGATACTGAAAGCAGGCAGAGGAACATAGTAAGTTGGAAAGAGTATGGAATAGGAAGAGGTAGAATAATGGATAATATTTAATAAATAATTACTTTGATGCAGTTATAATTGCTTTACATCTATCATCTCATTCAATCCATATAGCCATTCAGCTAAGCAATAATTTAAGCAATGTTTTATTTCTATTTTATAAATGAAGAAACAGACATAAAGAAATAGTTCCCTCAGTGATAACACTAGTACATGGCAAAGGGAGGATTCAGATTCAGGTACTCTGACTCCAACTTTCACAATATCACACTATCCTATAGTGACTCACTAAAATTATTTTCCTTAATTATACACTAATATTCTTACAATCTAAATTGTACCTTAGCAAGATGTCAGGAACTGCCAACATAAAGTTCAGAATAACACCTTAACCAATGTTCCAGTCCCTTACACAAGCTTGACATATCACTAGATAGTGATCCTTCCCAATATTTTTATCTCTTTCTTAGTTATTCCTGCATAATGCTGTAGAAAATCATTCTACACTTTATGCTCTTAAAATACTCTTAAAATTTATTGAGGACTTCAAAGACATGTTGTTTATGTAGATTATATCTTTTTTATATTTTACTTTAAAGGAAGTGTTTAGCCCAGCCAACATAGCTCAGAGGTTGAGCACTGACATATGATCCAGGTGATCTCAGTTTGATTCCCAGTCAGGGCACATGCCTGGTTGTGGGTTTGATCCCCAGCAGGAGGCATGCAGGAGGCAGCCAATCAATGACTCTCTCAGTGATGTTTCTATCTCTCTCTCTCCCCCTCCATTCCTCTCTGATATCAGTAAAGATGTATTTTTTTAAAAAATTGCTAACCCTTTTAAAATAAATAAATAATAAATAAATAGTTTATTAATTTATTTAAAAATAAAATCCCATTAGATGTGAGCATAAGTACATATATTTTTATGAAACCTAACCACATTTTCTAAAACAAAAACACACAGTGTAAAAAATGAGCATGATTTTACATTTCTGGCAAATCTTTCAGTGTCTGTTGTAAAAAAACAGCTGACTCTTGTGTCTACTTCTGCATCGGTAACATTCTTAACTGCACATGTACTGATGGTAAAGAATACAATGGCTACTACCACTGTGTTGATATGTGCTAAAGAACCAAGAGTTTTCCCCACTATTACATTTGCCCACTCAGTGCAAAGGCCAAGAGAGCTAATATTAAAGTCCCGATTATTTAAAAGAAAAAAAAACTAAGCATAACTTTGACCAAATGAATTTTTTGTTCTTATCAACACACCAATAAAACAATAATGGAAGAAATCATTGTTTATTATGCAGTTGTTTTTATCATTTTATTTTAATTCAATTAGGAAAGTTATTGCAAAAGAATGAAAACCTTGATCTGATGCTCAGAGTGAAAAGCAGTATCTTGCTCCTCCTCTTCAAATGGCAGCTGTTTTTTTGTAACCAAGACACATGCTTTGTTTTCTAAAATGATTGTGAGGACTAAGTAATAGCTATAAACATCTTTTGTAAAATTAGAATAGTTGTATTTTTATTTTGTTTGTGAAACTTTACATAAAAAGACATCAAATACTATTTAAAGGAATTGTTTGAAATACAATGAAAAAAGCTCAAAGTGAGCATTATGATGCTTACTTAGGTCTTCTCTTTGATACCTACTGGGTAAAACTCTAGCAGACATATATTTCTAGTTCAAGAGATTGGTGATAGTTATATGAGCAAAATAGTATGACCTGGTATGAAGAACAGATTGTGGTAAAATTTATCAACATCTCTTCTGGCAACAATTAGCACTTTGGTTATGTACAAACAAACAACTAAATTAATCCTTGTTATGGCACTATTGTTAAATGATGCAATAATCAAGTACAGTACATAAAACTAAGTTCTTTATTTGCTATTCCTAGGGACAACTTTAAATGCAGAAAAATTTTTAAAAAGAATGAATTGATTTGGAATGACTAACTAACACTATCCAATGGAAAATATAAACAGAATTCCAACATAGGTGTTCTAAAACTTTCTTAGGCTATGGGGGTAGTTGCCACTCATGTTCTTTGCTTTGCCAATCTCAAAACTAAAATCAGAGTTAAATTGAATGCATCATATATAATTTCTGAACATCAAGAATTTAGCTAAAACAATTTCACCAGATTTAAGACAGCAGATTTTCTATAATAGTCTTAAATAAATATTTATCTCTAATGATTTATTATCTAAGTAATGCTTTCTCTATTTAGTACATTGTATTATTGCACTTACTTGAGTGGTTATAAGTCTGTCTTCCTCTGGTACTGAGATGTTAAGGCTGAGAACTATTCCTCTCTTTGTTCCCAGTGTCTGGCATATAGAAGGAGCAATAGAGGTACATATGTTATATTCCATGAGGGCAAGGATTTTCCATTGCTGCATTCCCAGTACCTAGAACAGCGGCTAGCATGTGGTAACCACTCAGTAGATTTTGTTGACTAAATGGCACAGTTATGATTAGTAACCCACACATTCCCCCATTGAAGGGCAAAAGAAGCCATGTTTCTTTTCTGTTAGTTTATTTTAAATTGTAATTTTCCCTACCATTACATAGATTTGGCCTTTTGTTTATACTGATATGTCCTGGGTAGGCCCTAGATTATAAACTCTTCAAAGACTGATGGCAATTGTTTTACCCATATCTAAACTCTGTACATTTCTTTACAACATTAAACTCTAATAATGTTATTCATGGTGAAATTTCATATCGTACTATTAACTCTTTTATTTTATGTTAAGAAAATATTTAATTTCCTTCATGTCTCATTTTATACATCCATCATTAAAATTAAGAAAATAGAATAAGCCTATTTTAGAAAAATGCAATTAACATAAGTGTAACCAAAACTGTGGTTTCAGCTGCTTGCCTCAAAGAAAGCCAAATTCATGAGACAGGTGCTGGTGCAAAAGGGAAAAGCCTTTATTTTGGTGCCACAACCTGGAAAAATGGTGGACTCCTGTCTCAAAGACCATGCCCCCATCATGTTCAAGCCTGCAGTTCTTATAGGGATAAGGAGGGGAGGGCACTTTTTCTATCCAATTACCTTGCTAGCTTTTGGCATGCTGGGGTCCTATTGGTTCATCTTTCTAGCTTTTGGTGCACTGATGCCCTATACATTCATCTTTCTTGTTTTGGGGGCACTTGGGTCCTGTTCATTCATCTTCCTAGCTTTTGGCATGCTCAGTGTACAAATCTTTCCTTGCATCATTTTGGCCAATGGGGAAGATTCTTTGGTGTCTCATCTGTCTAAAGAAACATAAGCACTTAGTAGAATGTCCATCTGTTTTCCATCTACTCCTGCCGGGTCTGGTCCAAGCTTGCCCTAAAACACAGCCCCTGAGCTCAGGATGAGGGTGTGGCCCAGGAGGCAGGGAGTATACTCTCTAGTTCTTAGGCCTCACAGTGGGCCTTGTGAATAAAAGAGCAAAAATCTTAGTTTTGTTTGATGCCTAATAGGAGAAAGTTTCTGTTAATGCTATACTATGCTTAGGCAACACTAAAGTTTAATTCGAATCTAAATGAAAAATTTAGTTTAATACTAAAGTTACAAATACAATCATACCAAAGTTAAGAAAAAATAATTTATAAAAATGTTCTTTATCATCGCCTTTAAAATATTTCAATGATTAAAATCAGAATTCCTGGAGAGAAGATGAAGGCCAAATAGGCAGACCTTTCTTGCACCTCTTCCCAGGGCAAGACTGGAAATAAAACTAAATTAGGGAACATTTATCCGAATTACGAACTGAGGTCCAGCTGAGGAGACTTATAACAAGGAAGGAGAGAAAACACCTGGAGATTGTTAGGAAGGGCAATGTCTTGAGAGGGGTTGGCCCAGTTTCTAAAAGGTGGCAGGCCAAGAGTGAGAAGAGATCTCTAGGCTGCTGGGGTGGAGGTTTCCCTGAGAGCATTCAGGCCTAGACCCCAGGCTGGGCTCCCCAGACTGGAGCACCAGAGCCAAGAACAATGGCCCACATAACATCTAGCCATGAAAGGTAATAGGGCTTCTGGCCATTGTGGACACCAGAGCCAGTTGGAGATAAAGCCACAGTTTGTTTGTTTTTAAAAACCCACAGCACAGGATTTTTGTTTGCAGCTACTCACCCAGGGCTTTGTTGGAGGAAAGGCAATGTGGAATGGAGGTGCCTGAGTAGAGACTGGGGTTGGAAACATATTGGGGAGACATGGAAAAGCGGCAGCCGGGAGACCTGAACCCAAACTGAAATGGCCATTTTTCCTGAGAGGCGCTGGTCCATCCTAGAAACCACAGCTCAGGAAAAGGGAAAACAACCCACCCAAGGGGATATAGCTCACCCCAACCTCAGTAACCCTTTCTGCCATACCCTTCATCTTGACCCTTGCAGAGGAGACAACATTAGAGGCCAACTCTACAGGTTTGAACAGTCTCAGGGAGCATCAGTCATAAGCATGGGAGAGGGGCCATCCATCTCACTGTCCTGGGAATCTGACTGCTGTTTCCTTCTCACAGGAGAACTGATAGAAACTCCTGGTTTCTAGCTAAAACCAATGGACTAGATACAAGGATCTCCACTCAGCTGAGGACAGGGAAATATTCTGAGACACTCTCAGAAGAGTAGTTCTGGGATGGAGAAGTACACCCACCACTTTCCCTGAAATCTGAATGGCATTGCCAACTCATGGAAGATTCAGAGGAACAGACTTTTCAGTGATTAAGGTTGACAGGAAGGCCCAGAATTGGAAGACTACAGTCAGCCTCAGTCATCATAAGAGCAAGATACAGCCCAGCAGGGCATGGCTCAGCAGTTGAGCATCAACCTCCGATCCAGGAGATTGGGGTTCGATTCCAGGTCAGGGCACATGCCAGGGTTGCAGGCTAGGCAGCTGATCAATGACTCTCTCATCATTATTGTTTCTCTCTCTCCTTTTTTTCCTTTCATATCTCTAATTTTACTCTCCCCTTTTCTTACTCTATTTTTTCTTCCTCTTTTCGTTAATACAATTTTCCTTACCCTATTGTTTATTCTTATTTTCATTCACATCTGCCCTTTCATATTCCTTTGGCTTCCCCTTTTTTCCTCCATTTATTTTTTATTTTCTTCTATTATTCTTATTGTCTTTTCTCTTTCCCAATTTTCTCTTCTTTCATGGTTGCTTTTGTTGTTGTTCTAGGGGGTCTTCTGTATGTTTTTGTTTTGTTTCTTGATTTATTTTGCTGTGGGTTTTTTTAATTTACTTTTTAAAATATATTTTTATTGAGGAAGATGGCGGCCCTGTGAGAAGCAGCAGCGCCCCCACTCCAGCCATGGACTTGATTTACTCCTAAAATCCTACATAATCAGCTTGAAAAAAAACAGAGAAACATACCTGAGTGGACGAAGTGTGAGTGGGGAGCACTGAGGAACCATCACAGAGTCTGATAAGAGAGGGGGCCCTTGGAAGGGGCAGTCCCCCTGAAGCCTGTGCTGGGCTCCAAGCCTGAAGGCTTGGAGGCTGCAAAGACCCACGGACGGCATCCAAAAGCAGGGATCCCACACCCGGAGCAGAGAGGGGAAGGAGCGCCCCGCGCACAGGGCAGAGGGACCCAGGGGAGCGGTGAGTCCGGGAGGAGGCGGCGCCTTCCTAGGAAACAAAGCCTCTAGGGGCGGCTGCAACTGGGCGTCTGGTGCTCGGGTGCCAACCATACGGAAGGCTGTCCCAAGGCCTGTGGCACCCAAGTAGTGAGGGACCAGAGGACTGCGCTGAGCACGGGCACACAGGGACCCTCTGCCTCCCTGTGGGGCACTGTGTTGAGCCCCAGAAAGCACTGAATCTGCTTGGCGTGGGGGAGGGGAGGAGCCCTCCCGCCCTGAGCTCCCGGTGCCCAGAGGCTGGGATCTGTGACCGGCCCTGAGGGGCCCCGTGGTGGCACGTGAAGCTGCTCCAACCTTGCTCAGACCAGCGGTGTGGAGAGCTGCGTGGAGCTGACTTTGGGTCCCCTCCCGCTGGGTGCCTTGGAGCAAGGGTGGCGGGACCTTGCAGGGTGGACTCTCTGCCTGTTGCTTTGTGTGTTTGCGAGTTTGATTGCAGAACTGGTTCCCACATTCCCGGCGTGCACTGCACAGACAGACCAGTGGAGGCTGCCACTGGGGTCTGCACAGTAGACTGTCTGAGGGGCAGGACTGGTGCAACCAGACAACCAGAGCTGAGCAGGGAGGGGCGGAGCTGGCTGGCCTCTCCTGCAGCCGGGAGCACCACCCCCAACAGGAAAGGGGCAGGTCCCACTCACTGAAGCCCCAGACACACCCTCAGGGCACAGTCCTGATGGGGAAGGGAGAGAAGCTCATAGGAGGACTCTGCAAGAATAAGACTCTTGGGGACTGTTGTTTGGGAACTGGAGGAAATGCTGAAAACCCTTGATGAGGGCTGGGCAGGCAAAGGGCTCACCAGAATGTGTTCTGAATCGAACCCACTGGGCCCTGGCTGCTGAAACGGCCCAGACAGAAGAGGCAACAGGCTGAAATCAATCTGAAGCTGCAGCAGGCCAGAGCCTGGGGGACTAGAATCAGAGGACAGGGTAGGGACTGAGGAGCTCGTGTTGGAGCAGAGACTAACTCCTGCAGAGTGAGCACCTGACAGTGACACCTCTAATGGGAGTGATACCCTGGACTACACTAGCCACCCTGTACCCTAAAGACTCTACAGAAGACTCTGGAGCAAGACCAGGCAACTACAAGGTTGCAAAATAGCTGACAAGAGGAGGTGGTCCACGGAGAGCCTCAGATCAACCATCTACCTAAGGACACCAGAGCCAAACCTAGATGGCCCCTCACATTGGGTGATACACAAGTACCTCCCAAGAGAACTGAAATCACAAAAAACAGTGAGCCTCAGACAACATAAGTTGCCCAGAAGAAATGCACCTGATTAACTACCTTTTTCTCTGCTGTTTTTTTGTTTTGTTTTGTTTTGGTTTTGGTTTTTTTGGTTTTGGGGTTTTTCTTTGTTTGTTTTTTGTTTGTGGGATTGTTTATTTTTTCTCTTTTTTCCTTAGGAAGAAGAGAAAGGGGAGAAAATTTGTTTTTTCTTCTTTTTTAAATTTTATAAAAATCTTTTTTTTTCATTTTTCATTTTATTTTCTTTTTAAATTTTTTTTAAACATTTTTTTAAACTAATTTTTCTTTTTTTTTATAAAATAATTTTGTCTTGCTTAGCTTGTTTTTGGCTTTGTTTTCATTATTTGCTTTCTTTTGTTTTATCCTTGCTTCTACTATCAAGACTTTCTTGATATCCCTGCTTAACGACTGGGACTTTATCATTATAACCAAGTTTACTGCTTTCCTCTATAGTTTCCCCCAAATATCTTACCAGACTCCCTGCCTGCCTGGGCTTGATCTCTCTCTCCTCTCAATCCATTGACATAATTTTTTTCTTCTTTTTCTTCTTTCTTTTTCTACTTTTCTTTCATTCTTTCACTTTGCCCCCTTCAGTTGTCCTGTCCGATTCTTAGTTTCTCCTATTCTCTTTATTGTATTTTTGTTTTCTCATTTTCAACTATTATCCTATTCCTATTCTCTTCCATAATTTTGTGCTGGCCCTTCTTTCAGAACCTTTTCTCTGCTTCTGTTATCTCCCAGTAGCTTCTCTATTTTTTACATTTTAGCTTATTATTATTTTCTAAATTTTCACCACTATTAACAACAACATACACCTCTGGGCTCCACTGGACCCACAAGACAAAATCCCACGCCACAAGACTGGGACACAGCAAATATATCTAAAGCAATAAGACCTACCAAAATGGGGAGACAAAGAAACAACCCCCAAATTAAAGAAAAGGAAACATCGCCAGAAAAAGACGTTGATGAGATGGAGTTGAGCAAGTTATCAGAAATGGAGTCCAGAGTATTGATGATGAAGATGTTCAAGGAACATAAGAAGACTATACATGATAAGTTCGAGAACCTTAGTGAAAACATGAAAAAAGAGATACATACCATAAATACAACTCAGACAGAGATAAAGAATGCGGTATCTGATATCAAGAATGCACTGGAGGAATTAAAAGTAGGCTCAATGAAGCAGAGGATAGAATAAGTGACTTAGAAGACAAAGTAGAGAAAAATCACACAATCAGAGCAGCAAAAAGAAAAAACACTTAAAAAGCATGAGGACAGTCTCAGGGAACTTTGGGACAACATTAAGCGAAACAACATTCACATTATAGGAATGCCAGAGGGGGAGGAAAGAGAGCAAGGGATAGAGAACTTGGTGGAAGAAATAATTATAGAAAACTTCCCTAGGCTGGCGAAGGAGAAAGCCACACCAATTCAGGAAGCACAGAGGGTTCCAAACAAGAGAGACCCAAAGAGACCCACTCCAAGACACATCATAATTAAAATGGCGAATGTCAAGGACAAAGAGGAAATATTAGGGGCTGCAAGAGAGAGACAAGCAGTGACCTACAAGGGAACCCCCATAAGGCTGACAGCTGATTTCTGAACAGAGACTCTTCAGGCCAGAAGGCAGTGGCATGAAGTTCTGCAAGTAATGAAGAGCAAGAACATGCAACCAAGATTGCTTTATCCAGCAAGGCAATCATTTACATTTGAAGGTGGAATAAAGAGCTTCCCAGACAAAAAAAGGCTAAAAGAGTTCAGTACCACCAAACCAGCATTGCAAGAAATGCTAAAAGGACTGCTTTAAGAAAAAGAAGGAAGAGTGAGAGAAAGGTACATCAGCATAAAGGGGAAAAATGGCATTAAATAAGTTGATATCAATAGTAACTTTAAATGTAAATGGAATAAATGGGCCAATCAAAAGACAAAGGGTAGCTGAATGGATGAGAAAACAGGACCCAAATATATGCTGTCTACAAGAGACCCACCTGAGAGCAAAAGACTCACCACACAGGCTAAAAGTGAAGGGATGGAGTAAAATATTCCATGCAAATGGAAAGGTAAAGAAAGCTGGAGTAGCAATTCTTATTTCTGACAAAACAGACTTCAAAATAAAGACCATAAGGAGAGACAAAGATAGTCACTACATATTATTAAAGGGATCAATCCAACAGGAGGAAATAACCCTTATGAACATTTATGCACCCAATACAGGAGCACCTAAATATATAAAAAATCTCTTGGGGGACTTCAAATGGGAGATTGACAGCAACACAATCATAGTGGGGGACTTTAACACCCCACTGTCAGCATTGGACAGATCATCAAGACAAAAAATCAACAGGGAAATGCAGACCTTAAATGAATCACTGGACCTAATGGATTTAATTGACATTTATAGAACATTTCACCCCAAAGCAGCAGAATACACATTCTTCTCAAGTGCACATGGAACATTCTCAAAAAGAGACCACATGTTAGGGCACAAGGCAAGTCTCTACAAATATAAGAATATTGAAATCATATCAAGAATCTTCTTGGATCACAATGCCATGAAACTAGAAATCAACCACTATAAAAAACTCAAAAATATTCAAACACATGGAGGCTAAATAGCATGTTATTAAATAATGAATGGGTTACCAAGGAGATCAAGGAAGAAATCAAACACTTCATGGAAAGTAACGAAAATGAACAGACAACAACTCAAAACCTATGGGACACGGAGAAAGCAGTCTTGAGAGGAAAATTCATATCATTACAGGCCTATCTCAAGAAACAAGAAAAAGATCTAATGAATCATCTAACACAACAACTAAAAGAACTAGAACGAGAACAGCAAGAAAAGCCCCAAGGAAGTAGAAGGAAGGAAATAATAAAAATCAGAGCAGAGATTAATGACATAGAGACTAAAGAACAATACAAAAAAAATCAATGAAACCAAGAGCTGGTTCTTTGAAAAGGTAAATAAGATTGATGCACCTTTATCCAGACTTACTAAGAAACAAAGAGAGAGGACCCAAATAAATAAAATCAGAAATGAAAGAGGCGATATAACAACTGATCCAACAGAAATACAAAGGGTTGTAAGAAAATATTATGAGCAACTGTATGCCAATAAATTGGACAACATAGGGGAAATGGACAAATTCCTAGAAGCATACAACCTTCCAAAGCTGAATCAAGAAGAGGCAGAAAACCTGAATAGGCCGATAACAGCTAATGAAATTGAAGCAGTAATTAAAAAACTCCCAGCAAACAAAAGCCCTGGACCAGATGGATTTACAGGAGAGTTTTACCAAACATTCAAAGAAGAATTAACACCTATTCTATTCAAACTATTCCAGAAAATTCAAGAGGAGGGAAAACTCCCAAATTCTTTTTATGAGGCCAGCACCACCCTAATCCCAAAACCAGATAAAGATACTACAAAGAAAGAAAATTATAGCCAATATCCCTGATGAACATAGATGCTAAAATCCTCACTAAAATACTAGCAAACCGGATCCAGGAATACATTAAAAAGATCATACATCATGACCAAGTGGGATTTATTCCAGGGATGCAAGGCTGGTACAACATCCGCAAATCAATAAATGTGATACATCACATAAACAAAATGAAGCACAAAAAGCATATGATCATATCAATAGACACAGAAAAAGCATTTGACAACATCCAGCACCCACTTCTGATAAAAAGTCTCAGCAAAATGGGAATAGAGGGATCATACGTCAACATAATCAAGGCCATGTACAACAAACCTACAGCCAACATCATACTCAATGGGCAAAAACTAAAACCATTTCCATTAAAAACCGGAACAAGACAGGGATGTCCACTTTCACCACTCTTATTCAACTTAGTACTGGAAGTCTTCGCCATAGCCATCAGACAGGAGGAAAACATAAAAGGTATCCAAATTGGAAAGGAGGAAGTAAAACTGTCATTATTTGCAGATGACATGATACTGTACATCGAAAACCCTAAAGACTCCATCAAAGTACTACTAGATTTGATAAACGAATTTGGCAAGGTAGCTGGATACAAAATCAACATCCGGAAATCAATGGCATTCTTATACACCAACAATGAACTTTCAGAGAGAGAAACTAAAAAAGCAATACCATTTACCATTGCAACTAAAAAAATAAGATACCTAGGAATAAACTTATCCAAGGATGTAAAAGACCTGTACTAGGAAAAGTACGTGACACTGAAAAAAGAAATAGAGGAAGATTTAAACAAGTGGAAGAATATACCATGATCATGAATTGGAAGAATTAATATCATTAAAATGTCCATACTACCCAAAGCAATTTATAAATTTAATGCAATTCCTATGAAAATACCAACAGCATATTTCACAGACCTAGAACAAACATTTCAAAAATTTATATGGAACCAAAAAAGACCCCGATTAGTTGCAGCCATCTTGAGAAGAAAGAACAGAGTGGGAGGGATCACTTTACCAGACTTCAAGCTATATTACAAAGCCACTGTAATCAAAACGGCCTGGTATTGGTACAACAACAGGCTTACAGATCAATGGAACAGAACAGAGACCCGAGAAATAGACCCATGCCACAATGGTCAGTTAATATTTGACAAAGGAGGCAAGAGTATCCAGTGGAGTAAGGACAGTCTCTTCAATAAGTGGTGCTGGGAAAATTGGACAGATACATGCAAAAGAATGAAACTAGACCACCAACTTTCACCATGAACAAAAATAAACTCAAAATGGATAAAAGACTTAAATGTAAGTCACAAAACCATAAAAATCCTGGAATAAAACAGAGGCAGTAAAGTCACAGACATCCCACGTAGTGGACTTTTCACTGATACATCTCCTAGGGCAAGAGAAACAAAAGAAAAAATAAACGTATGGGACTACATCAAACTAAAAAGCTTCTGCACAGCAAAAGAAAACAGCCTCAAAATACAAAGGAACCCCACGGTCTGGGAAAACATATTTGCCAAGGATGTATCTGATAAGGGGCTAATTGCCAAAGTGTACAAAGAACTCATAGCACTCAGCAAGAGAAAGACAAACAACCCAATTAAGAAATGGGCAAAGGACTTGAATAGACACTTCTCCAAAGAGGACATACGGATGGCCAAGAGACACATGAGAAAATGCTCGACGTCGCTAATCATCAGAGAGATGCAAATTAAAACCACAATGAGGTATCACTTCACACCTGCCAGAATGGCTGCCATCAATAAATCAACAAACAACATGTGCTGGCGAGGATGTGGAGAAAGGAGATCCCTGGTACACTGCTGGTGGGAATGCAGACTGGTGCAACCACTATGGAAAACAGTATGAAGATTCCTCAAAAAATTAAAAATGGAGCTGCAGTTCAGCCCAGTGATTGCACAACTAGGAATGTGTCCTAAGAATCCTGAAACATTCATCAGAAAGGATATATGTACCCCGATGTTCATAGCAGCACAGTTTACAATAGCTTAGATCTGGAAACAGCCCAAGTGCCCATCAGTAGATGAGTGGATAAAAAAGCTGTGGGACATTTACACCATGGAATACTACGCAGCTGTAAAGAAGAAGAATCTCATACCCTTTGGGACAGTATGGATGGACCTGGAGAATATTATGCTAAGTGAAATAAGCCAGGCAGCTAAAGACAAATATCACATGATCTCGCTTATACGTGGAATCTAAAGAACTTAATAAACTGATGAACAGAATAGATTCAATGACATGGAAGCATAGATGAGACTGATGAATGTCAGAGGGATGGAGGAGAGCAGGTGGGTGGAGGGGGAGAGAGTAACCAAAGAATTTATGTGCATATATACACAACCCAAAGACATGGACAATGGTGGGGAGAGGGACTGGGGAGGGGGAAGGAACGGGGTTGAATGGGTCATTGGGGAGAGAAAGGGACATCTGTAATATTTTAAACAATAATAAAAATTAAAAAATAAAATAAATAAAATAATAAAATAAAATAATAAAATAAAATAAAATATAAAATAAAATAAAATAAAATAAAAATATTTTTATTGATTTCAGAGAGAGGAAGGGAGAGACAGAGATATATAGAAACATCAATGATGAGAAAGAGTCATTGATCAGCTGCTTCCTGCATGCCCCCTCCTGGAGATCAAGCCAGCAACCTGGGCATGTGCTCTGACCTGGAATCAAACCACAATATCCTCGATAATAGGTCAATACTCAACCACTGGGGCACTCTAGCTGGGATGTTTTGCTGTGTTTGGTTTTGTTCTATCAGCACCTGCATGACAGCTTGCACAATGTGGTCATGGGTGAGCCACACACTTAGCCACCCTGAGAGAAGATTCCATCAATGAATGGGACAACAATATTCAAGACCCAATTACAACAGGAAAGCTCAAATAACTCACACAAGGAACATTCTTAGAGCAACCCTGCTCAGGAGATCTAAGACATTGCACTACTGGGTCCCACAAAACACTTACTACATAAAGTCACCTCATGAATACTGGAGGCATAGCACTCTTATTTAATACATAGAAACAAACACACACGGAAAGCAGAAACAGGGAGACAAAGGGGGGGGGGGAATAAAAGAAAAGGAAGAAACTCCAGAAAAAGAGTTAAATATAATGAAGACAAGCAACTTATCAGATATAGAGTTTAAAATAATGGTGATAAGGATGCTCAAGGATCTGAGTGAGAATTTCAAAAAACTTAGTGGGAACTACAATATCATGAAACAAGGAATAGAAACAATAAATAAGAATCAATTGGAAATGAAGAATAACATATCTGATGTCAAGAATACACTGGAAGGAATCAAAAGTTGATTGAATGAGGCAGAAGATTAAATTCATGATTTGGAATACAAGGTAGGAAAACACAAAATTAGAGCAGCAAAGAGGAAAAAAAAAATTAAAAATCAGGAGGGTAGTTTAAAGGGGAGTTTGGGACAACGTGAAATGTAGCAACATTTGCGGTGTAAAGGAACCAGAAGGAGAAGAATCTAAGTAAGGAATAGAGAACCCATTTACAGAAATAATGACAGAAAACTTCATTAACCTGGTGAATGAAAAAGTCAAAAAAGTTCAGGAACACAGAGATTTACAATCAAGATGAACACAAAGAGACCAACTCCAAGACACATCATAATCAAAATGACAAACATTAAAGACAAAGAAAGAATCTTAAAGGCAGCAATAGAGAGACATGATATTACCTACAAGGGAATACCCCTTAGAATGTCAGCTGATTTCTCAACAGGAACACTTCAGGCTGGAAGAGATTGGGATGAAGTATTCAAAGTAATGAAAAGCAAGGACCTGAGCCCAAGGCTACTCTATCCAGCAAGGCTATCATTTAAAATTGAAGTTGAGCCAAGCCAGGCGTGGCTCAGCGGTTGAGAATCCACCTAGGATTCAGCAGACTGCGGTTTGATTCCCAGTCAGGGCACATGCCCAGGTTGCGGGCTCAATCCCCAGCAGGGGGCGTGCAGGAGGCAGCCAATCAATGACTTTCTCTCATCATTGATTTTTCTATCTCTCTCTCCCTCTACCTTCCTCTCTTTGAAATCAATAAAGATATGTTAAAAAAATAATTAATTAATTAATTTAATTTAAGTAAAGGAGAAATAAAGAGCTTCCCAGACAAAAAAGCTAAAAGAATGCATTGCCACCAAAAAAGCATTAGAGGAAATGTTCAAAGGAGTGCTTTAAGTAGAAGTAGAGAGAGAGGGGAACATATTTATAAAGAAAAAAAATGGCAAAAATAACTACCTATCAATAATAACCTTAAATGTAAATGGACTAAATGCTCCAATCAGGTAGATGAACAGATAAGAAATGTGACCCATGTATGTGCTGTCTACAAGAGACCCACCTCAGAACAAAAGATTCACATATACTGAAAGTGAAGGGATGGGAAAAATATTCCACACAAATGAAAATGAAAAACTCACTGGGGTAGCAATGTATTTGACAAAATAGACAAAGGCCATAATGAGAGATAAAGAAAAACACTACATAATACTAATGGGATCCTTCCAACAAGAGAATAAAACCCTAGAAAACACATATGCACCCAACATAGGAACACGCAAATATATTTTAAAAATTCTTGAAAGTCTTTAAGGAAGAGATCAAGAGCAATATAGTCATTGCAGGGGACTTTAAACCCCATTGACATCACTGGATAGATTTTCTAGACAAAAAATCAACAAGAAAACAATGACACTAATCAACACACTAGATCAAATGGATTTAATTGACATTTAAAGAACATTCCACCTCAAAGCTCTAGAATATGCATTCTTCTCAAGTGCACATGGGACATTCTCAAACACAGACCATATGTTAAGTCACAAAACAAGTCTCTACAAGTTCAAGAAGATTGAAATCATATCAAGCATCATCTTGGATCACAATGCCATAAAACTAGAAATCAACTATAATAAAAAGACTCAAAAACATTCACAAATGGAGAGTAACTAGCTTGATATTAAACAATGAATAAATTATTAATGATATCAAGGAAGAAATTAAAAACTTCCTGGAAACAAATGAAAGTAAACACTCAACAACCCCAAATCTATGAGACACAGTGAAAGCAGTTCTGAGGGGGAAGTTCATAGCATTACAGGCCTACCTCAAAAAACAAGAAAAAAATCTAATAAACTTTCTAACCCTACAACTAAAAGTATTAGAAAGAGAACAATAAAAGCCCAGAGTAAATAAAAGGAGGAAAATAATAAAGATGGAGTGGAAACAAATGACTTAGAGACTAAAAATTTAATACAAAAGATCAATGAAACCAAGAGCTGATAATTTGAAAAGATAAACAAGATTAGTGAACCTTTAGCCAGACTCACCCAGAAACAAAGAGATAAGACCCAAATAAATAAAATCAGAAATGAAAAAAGCAAAGTAACAACTGACATCACAGAAATGCCAAATATTGTAAGAAAATATTATAAACAACTACATGCTAACAAATTAGACCACCAGGCCTAAATCGAAAAATTACTAAAAACATACAACCTACTAAAACTCAATCAGAAGAAATCAGAAAACCTAAATACTGATAACAATTAATGAAGTTGAAGAAGTAATAATAAAAAAAAAAACTCACAGCAAACAAAAGCCCTGGACCAGACGACTTTCAAGGTGAGTTTTACCCAACATTCAAAGAAGAATTAACACAAATCCTCCTCAAATCATTCCAAAAGATTTAAGAGGAGAGAAGACTTCCAACTCCTTTTAATGTGTCCAGCATTATCTTAAATCCAAAACCAGAGAAAGACACTAGAAAGAAAGAAAATTATAAGCCAATATCCCTAATGAACATATATGCTAAAATCTGGAACAAAATATTAGCAAATAGGATTCTGCAATACATTAAAACTCATACACCATGATCAAGTGGGATTTATTCCAGGAATGCAAAGGTGGTGGAATATTCATAAATCAAAACAGTGATATACCACATAAACAAAATGAAGGATAAAAATCATATGAACATATCAATAGACACTGAAAAAGCATTCAACATATTCCAGCACCCATTTATAATAAAAACACTCAGCAACATGAGAATAGAGGGACATACCTCAACGTAATAAAAGCCATATAAAAAACCTAGAGCCAACATACTGCACAATGAGCAAAAACTAAAAACATTTTCCTTAAGATTGGGAACAAAATTGGGATGTCCACTTTCACCACTTTTATTCTACATAGTACTGGAAGTCCTAGCCACAATGATTAGACAAGAAGAAAAAATAAAAGGCATCCAAATTGGAAAGGGAAAAAGTAAAATTATCATTATTTGCAGATGACATGATATTGTACATTAAAAACCTGAAAGATCCCACCTAAAACTTGCTGACTACAAAATTAACACATGGAGATCTATGGCATTTTTATACACCAATAATGAATCCTCAGAAAAAGAAACAAAAAAATCACTTTTACCATTGCAACTAAAAATATAAGACACCTGGAAATAAGCTTAACCAGAGTTAAAAGATCTATAATCAGAAAACTATAGGAGTTTGAAAAATGAAATAAAGGAAGACACAAAAAAGTGGGAGTATATACCGTGTTAATGTATTTGAAGACTTTACAGCACAAACATATTCATACTACAGAGAGCAATCTACAAATTCAACACAGTCCTTATTAAAATAACAATGACATATTTCACAGATCTAGAACAAATATTCCAAAACTTTATATGGAACCAAAAAAAGCCTTGAATATCCACAGCAATCTTGAGAAAGAAGAACAAAGTTGGAGGGATCACAATACCTGATATCAAACTATACTACAAAGCCATTGGAATCAAAACAGCCAAGTACTGGCACAAGAACAGGCATATAGACCAATGGAACAGAACAGAGATCCCAGAAATTGATTCATGCCAATATGGCCAGTTAATATTTAACAAAGAAAGTAAGAGCATACAATGGAATAACAATAGTCTCTTCAATAAATGGGAAAATTGGGCAGGTACATGGAATAAAATGAAACTAGACCACTAACTTTCACCATACACAAGAAATACCTCAAATGGATAAAAGACTTAAATGTAAGTCCTGAAACCATAAAAATCCTAGAAGAAAACATGGGCAGTAAAATCTCAGACATCTCACATAGCAGTATTTTCACTGATACATCAGTGATACATCAAGGCAAGGGAAACAAAGTAATTAACAACTGAGACTACATCAAACAGAAAAGCTTCTGCCCATCAAAAGAAACTATCAACAAAATGAAAAGAGAACCTACTGTATTGGAAAAATATTCACCAATGAAACATCTGATAAGGGTTTAATTTTCAAAATGTACCAAAGACATATACACTTCAACAGCAGGAAGACAAACAATCCAATTAAAAGATGAGCAAAGACTGAATAGACACTTCTCCAAAGAGGACATACAGATGGTCAAGAGACATATGAAAAAATGCTCAAAATTGCTAATCATCAAAGAGATGCAAATTAAAACTACAATGAGGTATCACCTTACACCTGCCAGAATGCCTACCATCAATAAATCAATAAACAGAAAGTCCTGGTGAGAATGTGGAGAAAAGGTAACCCTGCTACACTGCTGGTGGAACTTCAAACTGGTACAGCCACTATGGAAAACAGTATAGACGTTCCTCAAAAAATTAAAAATTGATCTGACATTTGACCCAGTAATCCCACTTCTGGGACTATATCCTAAGAATACTGAAATGCCAATCAGAAAGAATATGTACACCCCTATATTCATAACAGCACAATTTATAATAGCTAAGATTTGGAAACAGCCCAAGTGCCCATCAGTGGATTAGTGGATAAAAAAGCTGTGGTACATTTACACAATAGCTTCTTTATGCAGCTATAAAGAAGAAGGATATTTTACCCTTTGGGACAGCATGAATGGACCTGGAAACTATCAGGTTAAGCAAAATAAGCCAGTTAGAGAAAGACAAATATTACATGATCTCACTTATAAGTGGAATCTAAAGGAAAAAAATAGACAATCAAAATAGTTCCAGAGGTATGGCTGCATGGAACAGAATAACAGATCTCAGTGGGAAGGGGTTGGGTGAAGGTGACAGAAAGATTAAGCAGAGAACATATATGAATATATGCACAATCCATGGACACAGACAATAGCACGGGGAAGGCCTGGAGTGGGGCTGGGTTGGGTGGACAAGGGCAAAATGGAAGACATCTGTAATACTGTCAACAGTAAATTAAATTAAATAAAAAATAAGGAGTCAATGTACAACTGAATGTGAATATGATCTAATTCATTTTCTTTTTATCTTCATATTCTCCCGATTGTGATTAGCTTAATTTTTTATTTCCATGTGGTATTAATGTAGGTTCTTCTATAATATAAACTTCTCAAAAGAGTTTTCAGCAACTTAAGTGACAAAATATATATATATAATGCCCTGGATTGATGATTCAGTTGGTTGGAATGTTGTCTCATACATCAAAATGTTGTAGGTTTGATTCCTGGTCAGGGCACATACCTAGTAGGTTGTGGGTTATATCCCCAGGTGTGAACCAGAGGAAACTGATAGATGTTTCTTTCACATAGATATTTCTCTCTCTCTCTCTCTCTCTCTCTCTCTCTCTCTCTCTCTCTCGCTCTCCCCCTCCCTCTCCAAAAAAATCAATTAAATATATATATGTATATATACACATGTATATATGTATGTATACATACATATATATCTATATATGTGTATGTGTGTATATATATATATATATGATAGAAATTGAAGTAACAGCCATAGAACCAAAAGTATGAGAATATCTCACAAAAAATTATATAAACTGAAATTATAAGGTCATTTATTGAGTCATGATTTTACCTATGAATGGCAATTGGACTAAAGTTCTGCTGTTCTGACTAAACAAAAACAGGACAAGAAGGCGCTCCTTCCAAGCCACAGCTGCAAGGGCCAGCTTCTATCATGTTCATCTTCACTCCTGAATCGGGGATCCTGGCAGTCTCATCCTAGACAAACTGCCTCAACAGGCTCTTGCACCTGGAATTGAATGCTTCAGGCCTTGTAGCTGAAGTTGGGGTGGGAATTCAGAAGAACACACTAAATACCAATAAGGTAAATATAACTCTTATTCTTAATTGTAAATTAGAACTTCTTTAAAATAGTTTTTATTTATATTCTGAAGTGCTCTAAGGGAAATAATTTTGAGCTTCATAGAGAAGCCCAAACATTCACAAACTACAATAGATTACTGTTCATCATTCTTTAGTGGTGGAAGTAATGGAGCACAGTAAATTTTGCTTCTATTAAACTAGTGACTTATAGTCCAGCAATGTTCCATTTTTTTTCTCATAGATGACTATGACCACCTTTATCCATGACCTCCTTTCTCCTAAACAGTCTAGTTTCATCCCCATTCCACTACTGAGTTGGCTTCCCAAAAATTATAAATCATCTTCTAATTATCAAATCTAATGACCGATACTCACTGTGCATTATGTACAAGCCCACTGAACCACTCCATTGTCCCTCTGCTTCCAACCACTCATTCTCCATTCAACCCACATTTTTAAAACTGGGGTTTTACTTTCATACATTTATCACCCTATACTACCTTTCTCATGAAATACTACCTTTCTCAGAAGTCTTCTATTCATTCTCCTGCCCTCAACAGGATCCTTCCTATAGAATAAATTTCCAAATCTACATTTTTATCCTCAACTTTGCCCTGAGTGACAGTTCTGCATCTTCAACCACTAGAGGACATTTCTCCCTTTTCACCTCAATATATTTGAAATTAAACTTTTCAATTTAGGCTCATTATTCTGTCTACAAAGTAAACAATTTTGCTTTCCTTCTATAATATTTTAAAAATGTTTGTGATAGCATCTTTTTCCATGTCACTTATATACATATTTTGTTCATTTATTAAATTTTACGGATTCTTCATCTTATCATCTTGAACCATGTGAAGTTTTTTTTTATGCAGGTCAAAAAGAGTCAAATCTCACCCAGCCAGTTTTGCTCAGTGGTTGACCTGTGAACCTGGAGGTCACAGTTCAATCCCTGGTCAAGGCAAATGCCCAAGTGGCAGGCTTGATCTCCAGCAGAGGGTGTGCAGAAGGCAGCCCATCAATGATTCTCTGTCATCATTGATGTTTTTATCTCTCTCTCCCTCTCCCTTCCTCTCTCTCAGATATTTTTAAAACTAGTCAAATATCAGTAATTTTGGTAATCAGTAATATGTTTCATTTTGTGATTGCTATCATAAAAGTTTAAGTCCTTTTAATATCAAATTACTGCAGTAGCCTCTTATCTTCTGCACTTCCATTTCTCTATATACAGCTCATTCTGAAGAATGCAAACATTAATCATTCTGAAATATTCATCTTTACAAACTTCCTATTATCTAAAGTAAGAAGGCTAAATTCATTCACTTTTTTATTTATGACAGTATACAATCTGCTCCAAAACCTCACTTTATAGTCTCTTAGCCCATACAGTCACACTGTCTTTGTTCCAATTGTACTGGTGTGAATATCATCTTTCTTTTCTCTTTATTCAGAGAACTCTTTTCTCTTTCTTCAGAAATCCATCTGCCTGTAGCCTTCCTCAAACATTAACTTTACACAGCCTAGGGACATTTCCAGTATTATTTGCTTCACTTTTAATTATTTTTACTCATGAATTGCCCTTCTACGCTGTTTAAATGTCTCAAGAATACAAACTGTATTTTCATGCTTCTTTAATTCTTCATTAAAAGAATACAAAACCTTATATATAGTGATTCAAAATAATTCCTCTTTCCTTTAGTGCTTTTTTTGAAAACAGTCTGAGTTCTGTGCCAGATACCATCATTTAATCTACTCATTTTTAAAGTATAGTTGGAATACAATATTATTAATTTCAGGTGTACGACAGAGTGATTGACTCTATTATTATATAAGTCCTTCTTTACCTCTTTTTACATGCTTTGTTTTAAAGTTTATTTTTGTCTGCTGTGAGTATTGCTCAAGCAGATTTTTTTTTCATTTCTATTAGCATGGAATTTTTTTTTTATCCCTTCACTTTTAGTCTGTGTCTTTTGATTCTACGTGGTCTCTTGTAAGCAGCATATAGATGTGTCCTGTTTTGTATCCATTCTGTATGTATTTTAATTAGAGTATTTAATCCATTTATATTTAGGGTAATTGTTGACAGGTATGTGTTTATGGCCATTTTGTTAACTGGTTTTAAGCTGTGTTTGTTTTCTGTTTCTTATATCTTCTTTTGATCTTTTTTCCTTTTGACTTGCTGGTTTTCTTTACTGTTTAACTGGTTTCTGTTCACTTTATATGTATTTTTTGTAGGTTTTGGTTTATGGTAACCATGAGTTTCATATATTTCCATCTATTTCTATACCTGTCTATTTTAAACTAACAGGCATTTGATTTCAAGCACATACTAAAAGCAGTACATTGTTACTCCTTCCTTAACTCTGTAGGTTTTTGAAATCATATGTTATATATTTTGTTTTGCCTATCTCCTATTTATAGTTAACTTTGCTACTTTTTGTTTTCTAACTTTCACATCAGCTTTTTAAGTGTGACTCATTTTGTTTATTATATATTTCCTTTTAATAGTTAGGTGTTTTTTTTTTTTCTTTTCTGTACTGTCTTACTTCTGCTATGGCCTTTTCTTTTCTGTGTTATGAAGATCTTTTAACATTTCTTGTAAAGAGAATTAAATGGTGATAACTTCTTTAGTATTTGCTTCTCTGGGAAACGATTTCTTCTTTAATCTGAATGATAACCTTGCCTTTATAGTATTCTAGGTTGCAGTTCTTTTTGTTCACCACTTTAATATTTCTTGCCACTTCTTTTTGGTCTATAAATTTGTTGCTGAGAAATCAACTGATAACCTTACAGAGTTTTCCTTTTATGTGACGTGTTGCCTTCAAGATTGGATCATTATCCTTAACTTTTGTGATTATAATGAAATATGCCATACTTTTAATTACAATATGTCTTGGTGTAGACTCTTTTTCTCTACATTTTTTATCATTGTTCAAAATATTACAGATGTCCTTTTTCTCCCCATTGACCCATTCCACCACACCATACCCTCCTCCCCCCCTCACCACACCATTGTCTGTGTCCTGGGTTATGTATATATTCATACAAATTCTTTGGTTAATCTCTCCCCCTCCACCCACCCCCCTTCTTCCCTCTGAGATTTCTCAGTCTGATCCATGCTTCCATGTCATTGAATCTATTTTGTTCACCAGTTTATTAAATTCTTTAGGTTCCACATATAAATGAGATCATGTGATGTTTGTTCTTCTCTGCCGGCTTACTTTGCTTAGCACAATATTCTCCAGGCCCATCCATAAGGTCGCAAAGGGTACTAGACCCTTCTTCTTTACATCTTCATAGTATTCCATGGTGTAAATATTCCACAGCTTTTTTATCCACTCATCTACTGACAGGTACTTGGGCTGTTTCCAGATCTTAGCTGTAGTAAATTGAACTGCAATGAACATAGGGGTACATATATTCTTTCTGATTAGTGTTTCAGGATTCTTAGGATATATTCCTAGAAGTGGGAACACTGGATTAAAAGGCAGTTCCATTTGTAATTTTCTGAGGAAATTCTATGCTGTTTTCCAAGGAAGCTGGACTAGTCTGCATTCCCACCAGCAATGTACCAGGGTTCCCCTTTCTCCACATCCTCATCAGCACGAGTCGTTTGTTGATTTGTTGATGGTAGCCATTCTGACAGGTGTGAAGTGATACCTCATTGTGGTTTTAATTTGCATCTCCCTGATGATTAGAGATACTGAGCATTTTTTTCATGTCTCTTGGCCATCTGTATGTCCTCTTTGGAAAAGTGTCTATTCAGATCATTAGCCCATTTTTTAATTAGATTGTTTCTCTTCCACTTGTTTAGTTGTATGAGTTCTTTGTACACTTTGGAAATTACGAGTTTTTACATACATCTTTGGCAATTATGTTCTCCCATAACGTGGGGTTCCTTTGTGTTTTAAGGATGATTTCTTTTGCTGTGTAGAAGCTTTTGAGTTTGATGTAGTCCCATTTGTTTATTTTTCCTTTCGTTACTCTTGCCCTAGGAGATGAATCAGTGAAAATTCCACTACATGGGATGTCTGTGACTTTACTTCCTGTTTTCTGCTAAAATTTTTATGGTTTTGTAACTTATATTTGTGTCTTTTATCCATTTTGACTTTATTTTTGAGTATGGTGTAAGTTGGTAATCTAGTTTCATTTTTTGCTTATAGCTGTCCAATTTTCCCAGCACCATTAATTATTAAAGATAATGTCTTTACTCCATTGTATGCTCTTGCCTCCTTTGTTAAATACTAACTGAGCATAATTGCATGGGTTTATTTCTGCGGTCTCTGTTTTGTTCTATTGATCTATATGACTGCTGTTGTACAAATATGATGCTGTTTTGATTACAATGGCTTCGTAGTACAGTTTGATATTTGGTAAAGTGATCCCTCCCACTCCATTCTTCTTTATCAAAATGCCTGTGGCTATTCAGTGTCATTTTGGTTCCATATAAATTTTTGAAATATTTGTTCTAGATCTGTGAAATATGCTGTTGGTATTTTAATAGGAATTGCATTGAATCCATGAATAGCTTTGGCTAGTATGGACATTTTAATGATATGATATTAATTCTTCCAATCCATGAGTATGGTATATTCTTCCACTTGTTTATATCTTTCTCTATTTCTTTTTTCAGTGCCTTGTTGTTTTCTGAGTATAGGCCTTTTACATCCTCGGTTAAGTTTATTCCTAAGCATCTTATTTTTTTAGTTGCAGTGGTAAATAGTATTTTTTTTTTTTTTTTTAGTTTATCTCTCTGAGAGTTCATTGTTGGTGTATAAAAATGCTATCTGGATATTAACTTTGTATCCAGCTACCTTGCCAAATTCATTTAAGAAATCTAGTAATACTTTGATGGAGTCTTCAGTGTTTTTAAGGTACAATATCATGTCACCTGCAAATAATGACAGTTTTACTTCTTCCTTTCCAATTTGTATACCTTTTATGTTTTCTTCCTGTCTGATGGATGTGGCAAAAACTTCCAGTACTGTGTTGAATAAGAGTGGTGAAAGTGGATATCCGTGCCTTGTTCCTGTTTATAAGGGAAATGGTTTTAGTTTTTGACCATTGAGTATAATGTTGTCTGTAGGTTTGTCATATATGGCCTTTATTATGTTGAGGTATGTTCTCCCTATTCTCACTTTACTGAGAGATTTTATAAAAAATAGGTCCTGCATTTGGTCAAGTGACTTTTCTACATCAATTGATGTGATCATTTGATCTTTGTCCTTCATTTTGTTTATATGATGCATCACACTTATTGATTTTCAGATATCATACCAGCCTTGGATCTTCAAAATAAATCCCACTTGGTGATGGGGTATGATCTTTTTAATGTATTGTTGGATCTGGTTAGCTAATATTTTGTTGAGGATTTTAGCATCTATGTTCACCAGGGATATTGGTCTGTAATATTCTTTCTTTGTAGTGTCTTTACCTGGTTTTGGGATTAGGATGATGCTGGCCTCATAAAAAGAGTTTGGGAGTTTTCCCTCCTCTTGAATTTTCTGGAATAATTTGAGGAGAATAGGTGTTAATTCTGCTTTGAATGTTTGGAAACACTCACCTTTAAATCCATCTGATCCAGGACTTTTGTTTGCTGCAAGTTTTTTGATTACTGCTTCAATTTCATTAGTTGTTATTGGCCTATTCAGGTTTTTTGTTTCTTCCTGATTAAGCTTTGAAAGACTGTATGCTTCTGGAAATTTGTCTATTTCACCCATGTTGTCCAGTATGTTGGCATGTAGTTCCTAATAGATATTTTCTTATAATCCTTTGTATTTCTGTTGGGGGAGTTGTTATATTGCCTTTTTTACTTCTGATTTTATTTATTTGAGTCCTCTCTCTTTGTGAGTCTGGCTAAATGTGCTTCAATCTTATTTACTTTTTCAAAGAATCTGCTCTGGGTTTCATTGATTTTTTGTATTGTTTTTCTCAGTCTCTATGTCATTAATTTCTGCTATGATCTTTATTATTTCCTTCCTTCTACTTTCTTGGGGCATTTCTTGCTGCTCTCTTTCTAGTTCTTTTAGTTGTTGTGTCAGATGGCTTAGTAGAGTTTTTTCTTGTTTCTAGAGTTATGTCTGTACTGCCATGAGCTTTCCTCTCAGGACTGCTTTTGCTGTGTCCTATAGATTTTGGGTTGTTTTCTGTTCATTTTTGGTTTATTCCAAGAAGAGTTTGATTTTTCTTGATCTCATTGGTAATCCATTCATTATTTAATAACATGCTATTTAGTTTGTACGTTTGAATGTTTTTGAGTTTTTTTATAGTGGTTGATTTCTAGTTTCATGGCTTTGTGATCCAAGAAGACATTTGATATGATTTTAATCTTCTTGAAATTGTCAAGACTTGCCTTGTGTCCTAACATGTGGGGTATTTTTGAGAATGTTCCATGTGCACTTGAGAAAAATGTGTATTCTGCTGCTTTGGGATAAAATGTTATGCAAATGTCAACTAAATACATTAGGTCTAGTGTGTCATTTAAGGTCTATTTTTCCCTGTTGTTTTTTTGCCTTGATGCTCTGTCCAGTGATGACAGTGGTGTCTTAAATTCTTACTATGATTGTGTTGCTGTCGATCTCTCCCTTAATATCCACCAAGAAATTTTTTATATATTTAGGTGCTCCCATATTGGGTGCATATATATTTATAAGGGTTATTTCTTTCTGTTGGATTGATCCCTTTAGTATTATATAGTGATTATCTTTGCCTCTTGTTATGGTCTTTATTTTGAAGTATATTTGGTCTGAAAGAAGTAGTGTTACTTCTGCTTTTTTGTTTTGTTTTGTTTTCATTTGCATGGAATATTTTTTTCCATTCCTTGTCTCAGCCTATATGAATCTGTTGCTCTCAGGTGGGTTTCTTGTAGACAGCATATATTTGGGTCCTTTTTTCTTATCCATTCAGCTACCCTATAACTTTTGATTGGAACATTTATTATATTTACTTTTAAAGTTACTAATGAGATATGCTTATTTAATGACGTTATTCCCTTTTGTGCTGTTAAGTAAATACAGTAGGAAGTTGGTGTCCCTTTTTGCCTTCCACTTGTGTTTTAGGAATGTTCTGCTTCGGCAACACCCAGGCATTGACTCCTTTGTCAGCAGCAGTTAGCTTGGAACGGCCTCACCAGCCATCCTGGTAGACCAGTAGCTGACCCACTGGTGGAGTGCATGACTAGGATCACTTAGAGGTGCCTCCCCCATGCTTATAGTAACCACATGTAGGCTGCCCTGTTGCTATAGAAACCTCTTATATAGCATAGAGCTGTTGAAACTCCACAAATCAAGCATGTATAAGATATCCTATAAGAATAGCTTTCTGAGGGGCCCTAGTTTGACCTTTCTGATGGGGATGCTCACTGGACACACCTGAAGCCGAGGTGCTGCCTCCGTTCCCCTGCATCTTGAAAACATTCTTCAGGACTCTTTGTCTTACTTTGTTGTACTCTGTTTTATTTAATGCTGCAAATAGGGTTTTGTTGCCTCACCCTGTCTCACGTGTGCATGGTGAATGCATATTTATCCTCCAAATTTTGTGCCCATGTAGGATGTAGCCCCTTGTCACTACAAATGCCTATGTTCCTTTCTCTCAATATTTCTTATTATTTAAACAGTCCTTTTATTACTTCTTGCAATGCTGGTTTTGTGGAATTGAACTCCTTTAGCCTTCTTTGGTCTCAGAATTTCTTTATTTCACCTTCTATTTTAAATGATAGTTCTGCTGGATAAAGGAATCTTTATTGCATGTTCTTGCTTTTCATTACTTTGAGACCACTTCATGAAACTCCCCTCTGGCCTGAGGTGTTTCTGTTGAGAAATCTATTGTCAGTCTTATGGGTTTCCCTTGTAGGTCACTGCTTGTCTCTGTCTTGCAGCCCTTAATATTCTCTATTTGCCCTTGACATTTGCCATATTATGATGTACCCTGGAGTGGGTTTCTTTGGATCCTTCTTGTTTGGAACCCTCTGTGTTTCTTGAACCGGTGTGACTTTTTCCCTTGCCAGCCTAGGGAAATTTTCTGTCATTATTTTCTCCACCAAGTTCTCTACTTCTTGCTCTCTTTCCTCTCCCTCTGGCATCCCTATCATGTGAATGTTGTTTTGCTTCATGTTGTCTTAAATCTCCCTTAAACAGTCCTCATGTTTTTTATGTGTTTTTTCTTTCTGCCACTCTGATTGTTTTTTTCTACTTTATTTTATAAGTCACATTCTTTCCTCTGCTTCATTGAGCCTGCTTTTAATTCCTTCCAGAGAATTCTTGATATTAGATATAGAAATTTTCATTTCTGTCTGATTCTTATTTATGATATTTAGCTCTTTTTTTGTGTTTTCACTAAGTTCTTCCACCTTTCCATTAAGTGTTTTGTTGTTCCCATTAATTTCCTTGAGCATCTTTATAACCATTACTCTGAACTCTATTTCTGATAACTTGATTAATGCCATCTCATCAAGGTTTTTTCCTGGTGATTTTTCCTTTTCTTTAGTTTGAAGGTTGTTTCTTTGTCTCCCTATTTAAGTGGCTTACTGTTTGTATTTGTATATTAGATATATTTGCTGTCACTCTGTCTTGTAAGGTGGAATTTTGTAGTGTATGTCTAATGGAGCCCAGAGGTGTGTTGTTCTTATACTTCTGAGCTATTTGCAGTAGATGTGTCTCTTTTCTGGGTGTCTCTTGTGTGGGTTCATTGGGCTCTTCTGTTGTGATTTGGTCTAGATTGTTGTTTACCAGTCCTTGGGAGGATGCTCCTCTCAGGTTGGCTAACTGTGTGTCTCAGCCCCAACCACCTCATCTGAACTGTTGTATGGGTGCTGGCAAGGCAAGACACTACACAACCAAACTGTCAGATAACAAGCAGTATTTTACAAAATATCTTGACAATCACAATGAAAACATCCCAAGTGAAAGTAGAACACAAATGCTAAAACAAACCAAAAAAATTAGAAAAGAGAGAAAAAATATATATAGAGTGAGAAAAGGATATTATTGCTAATAGTAACAAAAAAATTTAAAAATAATAATAAAGTAAAATAAAAGTAAAAAATAGAGAAGCTACTGGGAGATAAAGGGGGCAGAGAAAAGATCCTGAAAGAGTGAGCAAAAAATTAAGGGTAAAGCATAGGAATAGGAAAATAGTTGAAAATGATAAAATAAAAATACAATTAAGAGACAAACAGAAACAAACAATCAAACAAAAGACAGGAAGACAGAAAAGAGAAAAAGAAAATAAAGAAGCAGAAAAGAGTTATGCCAATGGAATGAGAAGAGAGAGAGATAAAGGAAATACAGGGAGGGAATCCAATAAGAGATATGGGGGAAATGACAGAGAAAAGCAGTAAACTTATTGGTTACTAATGACAATATCCCAGCAATTAAGAAGACAATATCAAGAAAATCTTGATAATAAAACAAAAGACAAAACAAAGCAAAAATAAAAAAAACAAGCAAAGCAAAACAAAAAAATATATATATTAAATAATTTAAAAATAAAAAAATTTAAAAGAGAAAAAATTTTTCTATTTCCTAAGGGGAAGAAAAAAAGTCAATCAATTGAGGTTCATCTGGACATCTTACGCTGTGTGCAGGTCTTTGTTTTGTATGCTGATTTGATTTCTCCTGGGAGGTACCTGTGTGGCAACAAATGTCAGGAGCTGTCTAGGTTTGGCTCTGGTGTCCTTAAGTAGTTGGGTGGTCTAAGGCTCTCTGTGGAGCACTTCCATCTTTCAGCTATTTTGCCTTCTCCTTGTGGTTGACTGGTCTTCCTCCAGAGTTTTCTCAAGAGTCCTAAGGGTGCAGGCAAGGTAGTGTAGCTCTGGATATCACTCCCTTTATTAGAATATTTGCTGTCAAGCACTCACTGTGGGGAACTTAGTCTCCACTTCAAAGCCAGCTTCTCAGTCTATACTGTCTCCTCCAATTCTAGTTTCCCATACAATGGCCAGTTGCAGTTTCAGGCTGACTTCATTCTGCTGCTTTTTCTGTTTAAGCAGTTTCAGCATCCTGGGCTCAGTAAGTTTGATTAAAAAACAATCCTGTGAACACTTTGCCTGCCCAGCCCCCAACAGAGGTTTTAAGCTTTTTCTCCAGTTCCCAAACAATAGTCCCTTAGAGTCTTATTCTTGGAATAGCCTCCTGTGTGCTGTTCTCCTTTCCTCCTCAGAACTGTGCCCTGCAGGGTATGTTTGGGGTTTCAGTGACCTTAACCATTCCCTTTCTTTTTGGGGGTGGTGCACTTAGCCTGCAGGAGAGGTAAGCATGCTCCGCCCCTTCTTTCCCAGATCTGGTTGGCTGATATCACAAACCTCTCAGTTCAAACTCTCCCCAATGCAGACACAAATCCCAGCTTTTGCTGGTCTGTCTCCTCAATGCAAGTCAGGAAGGTAGACACTCATTCAGTAATTAAAAATTAAAAATCACACAAAGCAGAGTGGGAAGGTGGTGGCACTCTGAGAAGAAGCAGAGTGCCCCAGCTCCCAGCCATGGTTTCAATTTACTCCTAAAATAATGTATAACCATCTTGGAAATCCAGAGAAATATACCTGAGTGGACATACTGAGTAAGGAGCACTGAAGAAACATCATAGAGTCAGGTAACAGGGGGCACGTAGAAAGGAAGAGTCCCCCCTGAACCCTGAGCTGGACTTTGAGCCCCCGAGGCTTAGAGGCTGCAAAGCTCCCTCCCTTTGGGGGTGTGGATGGGCATCCAAAAGCTGGGATCTCAAATCCCGGGCTAAGGAGAAGACAAGGAGTGCCCCTCACAGAAGGCAGAGAAACCCAAGGGAGTGGTGTGCTTGAGAGGATGGTATGGTGCCTTCCTAGTGAAACAGAGCTTCTAATGATGGCCACTACTGGTGTCTTATGCCTAGGGTCCTGACCATAGGAAAGGCAGTCCGAAAGTGTGTGGCACTTGTATAGAAAGGGACTAGAGGTCTGCACTGAGCAGCTACATTCAGGGAGGGGGAGTTGGTGGGACCTTGCAGTTCAGATTCTCTGCTTGAGTGTTGCTTTGTGCATTTTTGAGTTTTTGATCTCTGAACTGGCTTCCACCTCTTTGGCTTGCATTGGGGAGACAAGCCAGCAGAAGCTTGGAAATGTGTCCGCTTTGTGGAGAGTTTGAAATATGTGTCCTGTGGGACCAACCAATCAGATCTGGGAAAGGAGGGACAAAGCATGCCTACCCTTCCTGCATGCTAGGAGAACCACTCCCAATAGGAAAGGGACTGGTTCAGCTTACTGAAGCCCCAGCTACACCCTGAAGGGCACAATATTGAGGGAGAAGGGAGAACAGCTCACAGGAGGACATTATAAGAATAAAACTCTAAGGGACTATTGTTTGGTAACTGAAGAAAAAGCTGAAAACCCCTGCTGGATGATGGACAGATAATGTGCTCACAGTAATGTTTTTTAATCAAACCCACTGAGCTAAGACTGCTGAAACTGCCCATACAGAAAAGACAACAGGCTGAAATCAATCTGAAGTGGCAGCAGACCTGTGCATGAGTAACTAGAATTGGAAAATAGGATAGAGACAGAAGAGTTGTCTGTGGAACAGAGACTAACACCCTCATAGTGAATGCCTTACCACAAAATCTCTAAGTAAGGGGAGTGATATCCCGAGCTACACTAGCTGGCCTGTACCCTAAAGACTCTACAGAAGACTCTAGAGTAAGACCGGCAACTACAAGGTTGTAAAATAGCTGACAAGAAGAGATGGTCCACAGAGAGTCTCATATCAACCAACTACCTAAGGACACCAGAGCCAAACCTAGACAGCTCCTGACATTGCCTGATATACAAGTGCCTCCCAAGAGAGCTAAAATCAGCATACAAAACAGTGAGAATCAGATAACAAAAGCTGCCCAGATGAAACTCACCTGAATGTTTTTTTGTTTTGTTTTCCCCTTTGGAAAAAGAGAAAGGAAAGAAATTTTTTCTTTTTAAATTTTATAATTTTTTTAATTATTAAATTTTTTAATTAAAAAAAATATTTGCTTAGCTTGTTTTTTGTTTTGTTTTATTTTTATTTTATTTTTAAAATATATCTTTATTGATTTCAAAGAGAGGAAAGGAGAGGGAGAGAAAGAAATAGAAACATCAATGATAGAGTCGTTGATCAGCTGCCTCCTGCACACCCCCAACTGGGGATTGAGCCTGCAACCCAAACATGTGCCCTGACCAAGAATCAAAATCTGATCACCTGGATCCTAGGTGAATGCTGAATCACTGAGCCAAGCCCGGCCTGGCTGTTTTGTTTTACTTTTTTGTTTTGCTTTGTTTTGTTTTATCTTTTGTTTTACTGTCAAGATTTTCTTGAAATTCTCTGCTTAATTGCTGGAACTTTATCACTGTAACCAACAAGTCTACTGCTTTTCTCTATAGTTTCCTCCATATCTCCTATTGGACTTCCTCCCTGCCCTTCCTTTATCTCTCTCTCTCCTCTTGATCCATTGGCATAACTTTTTCTTTCTTTTTTATCTTTTCTTTCTTTCTTTCTTTTGTTTTTCTCCCTTATGTTTTCTTATCTTTTTGATTGATTTGTTGTTTCTGTTCATGTGTTTATTGTATTTTTTTATCTTCAAATATTATCCTATTCTTATTCGCTCCCTTAAATTTTGCTCACCTTTCTTTCAGAGTCTTTTCTCTGCCCCTTTTATCTCCCAGTAGCTTCACTATTTTTTACATTTTATTTTAGTTTATTATTATTATTTTTAAATTTTTGTAACTATTAACAATAATATACTTTTATCTCTATCACTTTACTTTTCTTTCTCTTTCTTTTTTTAACTTTATTTATTTATTTATTTATTATTTATTTACTTATTTTTTGCTTTACCATTTGTGTTCTTCCTTCACTCTTCCAGTTCTATTTTCACTTGGGTTGTTTTTGTTGTGATTGTCAAGATATTTTGTAAGATATCCCTTGTTTCCTGGAAGTTCAGTTGTGTATTGCCCAGCCTTGCCAGCACCCATACAACAGTTCACATCACATGTTGTGGTTGGGGCTGAGACACACAGTTTGCCAACGTGAGAGGAGAGTCCTCCCAAAGACTGGTCAACAACAATCTAGGCCCAATCACAACAGGAGAGCCCAAAGAACCCACAAAAGGGACACCCACAAAAGGGAAATGCTTAGAGCAAAAAGCTCAGAAGTATAAGGAAAACACACCTCTGGGCTCCACTGGAAGCACATGAGGAAATCTCAACCCACAAGACTGGGAGACAGCAAATACACCTAACATATAGATACAAATACTAAGAGCCACCAAAATGGAGAGACAAAGAAAGAATCCCCAAGCTAAAGAAAAGGAAAAATTGCCAGAAAAAGACCTTGATGAGATGGAGTTAATCAAGTTATCAGAAAGAGTTCAGAGTAATGGTTATAAATATGCTCAAGGAAATTAACAAGAACAAAAGTATTATGAAAATGTTGAAGAATTTAGTGACAACATGAAAAAAGAGCTCAATATAAATAAGAATCATACAGAAATAAAGAATGCTATATCTTACATCAAGAATACACTGGAAGGAATTAAAAGCAAGCTCAATGAAACACAGAATAGAATAAATGACTTAAAAGGCAAGGTAGAAAAAGCCACTCAATCACAAGGGCATAAAGAAAAAGTACTTAAAAAGCATGAGGACAGTCTAAGGGAGCTTTGGAGCAACATGAAGCAAAACAACATTCACATTATACAAGTGCCAGAGGGGGAGGAAAGAGAGCAAGGGGTAGAAAACTTGGTGGAGGAAATAATGATAGAAAACTTCCCTATGCTGGTGAAGGAGAACACTACACAAGTTCAGGAAGCACAGAGGGTTCCAAACAAGAAGGACCCAAAGAAACCCACTTCAAGACACATCAAAATTAAAATGGCAACTGTCAAAGACCATGAGAGAATATTAAAGGCTGCAAGAGAGAGACAAGCAGTCATCTACAAGGAAAACTCCATAAAGCTGACATCAGATCTCTCAACAGAAACACTAAAGGCAAGAAAGGAATGGCATGAAGTTCTCAAAGTAATGAAAAGCAAGAACATGCAACCTAGATTGCTTTATCCAGCAAGGCTATCACTTAAAATTGAAGGTGAAATAAAAAGCTTCCCAGATAAAAAAGGCTAAAGTATTCAATACTATAAAACCAGCGTTGCAAAAAATGTTAAAAGAAATGCTCTAAGGAAAAGAAAGAATAGTGAAAGAAAGGTACATGAGCACAAAGGGGAAAAACAGCAGTAAAGAAGTTTATATCAATAGTAAAGGGAATGAATGGTCCAATCAAAAGACATAGAATAGCTGAATGGATAAGAACAGGACCAAAATATATGCTGTCTACAAGAGACCCACCTGTGAGCAAGATATTCACACAGGCTAAAAGTAAAGGAATGGAATAAAATATTCCATGTAAATGGAAACAGAAAGAAAGCTGTAGTAGCAATACTTATTTCTGCAAAATAAACTTCAAAATAAAGACTCTAACAAGAGACAAAGATGGTGACTACATAATACTAAAGGGATCAATCCAACAGGAGGAAATAACCATTATAAACATACATGCACTCAATATAAGAGCACCTAAATATATAAAGAATTCCTTGATGATCTTTAAAAGAGAGATTGACTGCAACACAATCATATTGGCGGTATTTGATACCACACAGTCAGCATTGGACAGATCATCAAAACAAAGTCAACAGGGAAACACAGGCCTTAAGTGACAACCAAAATCTAATAGATTTACTTGACATTTACAGAACATTTCCTCACAAAGCTGTAGAATACACATTGTTCTCAGTGCACATGGAAAATTCTCAAAAATAGACCACATGTTAGGGCACAAAGTAAATCTCTACAAATTCAAGAAAGTTGAAATCATATCAAACACCTTTTTAAATCACAATGCTATAAAACTGGTAATCAACCACTATAAAAAAACTCAAAAATATTCAAAGACATGGAGGCTAAATAGCATGTTATTAATCAGTGAATGGGTTACCAATGATATCAAGAAAAAAATCAAACACTTCATGGCAAAAAATGAAAATGAACAGGCAACAACCCAAAATCAATGGGAGATAGATATAGCAGTCCTGAGAGGAAAGTTCATAGCAGTACAGGCATACCTCAAGAAACAAGAAAAAGCTCTACTAAGCCATTTAATACAACAACCATCTAACACAACAATAGAAAGAAATAGAACGAGAACAGCAAAACATTCCCAAGGAAGTAGAAGGAAGAAAATAATAAAGATCAGAGCAGAAATTAATGACATAGAGACTAAAAAAAATTTTTAAAAAACAATGAAACCAAGAGGTAGTTTGTTGAAAAGATAAATAAGAATGATGAACCTTTAGCCAGACTCACCAAGAAACAAAGAGAGAGGACCCAAATAAATAAAATCAGAAATGAAAGTGGAGATATAACAACCAACACAACAGAAATACAAAGGATAGTAAGAAAATACTATGAGCAAACTGGACAACATGGGTTAAATGGACAAATTCCTGGAAGCATACAATTTTTCAAAGCTGAATCAGGAAGAGGCAGGAAATCTGAATAGGTTGATAACAGCTAATGAAATTGAAGTGGTAATCAAAAAATTTGCAGCAAACAAAATTCCTGGACCAGATGGATTTACAGGCAAATTTTAGCAAACATTCAAAGCAGAATTAACACCTATTCTATTCAAACTATTCCAGAAAATACAAGAGGAGGGAAAACTCCCAAACTCTTTTTATGAGGCCAGCATCATCTTACCCAAAACTGAATATAAACAGTAGGATGAAAGATAATTACAGGCCAATATCCCTGATGAACATAGATGCTAGAATCCTCACTAAAATACTAGCACACCAGATCCAGCAATACATTAAAAAAATCATACATCATGACCAAATAGGATTTATTCCAAAGATGCAAGCCTGGTAAATCAGTAAATGTGATACCTCACATAAAAAAATGAAGACTTATGATTCGGGATATCTTGATTTGATTCTTAGCCAGGGCATATGCCTGTGAAGCAACCTCTATTCCCAGCAAGGGTTGTGCAGGAGGCAGCCAATCAATGACACTCTCTCATCCTCTATGTTTTTATCTCTCTTTCCCTCTCACTTACTCTCTCTGAAATCCAAAAAATATATTTTAAGAAATGAAGAATAATAATTATAAGATCATATCAATAGATGCAGAAAAAGCATTTGACAAAATTCAGCAACCATTTGTGATAAAAACTCAACAAAGTGGGAATAGAGGGATCATGCCTCAACCTAATAAAGGCTTTATATGAAAAACCTACAGCCAACATCATACTCAATAGTCAAAAATTAAAATCATTTCCCTTAAAAACAAGAACAAGACAAGGATATACACTTTCACCACTCTTATTCAACACAGTATTGGAAGTTTTTGCCACACTTATTAGACAGGAAGAGAACATAAAAGGTATTCAAATTGGAAAGAAGGAAAAGACATTATTTGCAAATGACATGATATTGTACATAGAAAACCCTAAAGACTCAACTAAAGTACTACTAGATTTTATAAATGAATTTGGCAAGGCAGCTAGATACAAAATTAACATTCAGAAATCAGTGGGATTCTTACACATGAACAATGAATTCTCAGAATTAGAATTTTAAAAAAATTACCATTTACTATTGCAACTAAAAAAATAAGATACCTAGGAATAATATTACCAATGATTTAAGAGACCTTTACTTGGAAAACTACTGGGCACTGAAAAAAGAAATAGAGGAAGATATAAATAAGTGGAAGAATATAGCATGCTCATGGGTTAGATTAATTAATATTATTAAAATATCCATACTACCCAAAATAATTTATAGATTCAATGCAATTCCTATTAAAATACCAACAGCATATTTCACAGATCTAGAACAAATATTTTGAAAATTTATATGGGACCCAAAAAGACCCTGAATAGCTGCAGCCATTTGAAAAAGAAGAATAAAGTAGGAGATATCACTTTACCAGATATCAAACTGTACTACAAAGCCATTGCAATCAAAATATTCTGATATTGGTACAATACCAGATAAATAGATCAGTGGAACAGAAGAGAGAACCCAGAAATAGACCCAAGCCATTATAATCAGTTAATATTTCACAAAGGAGGCAATAGCATACAATGGAGTAAAGGCAGCCTGTTCAATAAATGGTGTTGGGAAAATTGACCTATTACATGCCAAAAAATAAAACTAGACCACCAACTTTCAACATACACAAAAATAAACTCAAAATTGATAAAAGCCTTCAATGTAAGTCACAGAACTACAGAAATCCTGGCAGAAAACATAGACAATAAAGTCACAGACATCTCACATAGTGGAATATTCACTGATACACCTCCTAGGGCAAGAGAAACAAAAGAAAAAATAAACATATGGGACTACATCAAACTAGAAAGCTTCTGCACAGCAAAAGAAAACAGCCTCAAAATACAAAGGAACTCCATGGTCTGAAGAACATATTTGCCAGGGAAGTATCTGGTAAGGGGCTAATCTCCAAAGTGTACAAAGAACTCATACTACTCAGCAACAGGAAGATAAACAATCCAATTTAAAAATGGGCAAAAGACCTTAATAGACACTTCTCCAAAGAGGACATACAGAAGGCCAAGAGACATGAAAAAATGCTCAACATCACTAATCATCAGAGAGATACAAATTAAATCCACAATGAGGTATCACTTCACACCGGTAAGAATGGCTACCATCATCAAATCAACAAATAACATGTGCTGGTGAGGATGTGGAGAAACAGGAACCCTGGTACATTGCTGGTTGGAATGCAGACTAGTGCAGCCACTCTGGAAAAAATTATGGAGGTTCCTCAAAAATTAAAAATGGAGCTGCATTTTGACCCAGTGATCCCAACTCCAGGAATATATCTTAACAATCCTGAAACACTATATACATTCCTATGTTCATAGCAGCACAATTCACAATAGCCAAGATCTGGAAACAGCCCTGCTGTTTGGCTCACATTGTTGTTTTGATTAACTGCTGAGCTAGCCAGACCAGCTGGACAGCACCATAAGTAAGACTGCCACCAGGTCCCATTCCTTCTAACTCTGGGAGGGGCTGCTCAGCATGAATGCACTGTGGTTTCATAGTGGTTCTGCTTTTGCTCCAGGTAAAGCAGCACACTGGGTGTTCACCACAAAGTCTTGATGCACGTGAGCCTCAGTACCCTGAAGCCCACTGTATCTAGTTATTGATGGAAGGGGGGATATGTGTACCCACTATAGCACCTCTTGTTTCTTCTGGAGCTTTCACTAAGAGAAGTGGCTGGGAACCCATTTTTTCAGCCTTGCAGGTCAGCCAGACCACCTGAATAGAGCTCCTGCCTGAGCTATCAAAGTATAGGGGAAATGTAAAACAATGGCACTCACACATTGCTCAGACCGAATGGGCTCCCTCAGAATCCAAATAGCTCCTGTGGTTCCCCAGTCTTCTCTACTCAGTCTCTCTGTTTTTATTGTACAGAAGCTGTTCAGTTGTCTCTCACTTGTTGCTCAGGAGAAACTGTTCTAAATAAAGGTGCACACTGAGGAATCCAAGACGGCGGGCAGAAGTTACACTCAGCCCCTCCCAGGACCAAACTGGAATTACAACTAAATTATAGTTGAATAACAACTGCACATTAGCTGAAAATAATTCTTAAAACCAATGGTTTACAGAAGAAGCCACATCAAGACTGTCAGGAAAGGCAAAGATGAAAAAAGGGCTGGACCTTCTCTCACTGTGGCAGCTGAAGTTCTGAAGAGATATTTCAGCTGCAGTAGTTCTCCATGATGAGCATGGCATCTAAACTCCAAGCAGAGCTCCCCAGTTCAGAGCACCAGAGCTGGGAGGAGGTACCTATGTAACATCTGGCTGTGAAAATCAACAGGGTTTCTGTAAACCAAGGAAAGACACATGTCTGCTAGAAACAGGTGTCTTCATCCTGGGCCCCATGGTAGGGAGGATGGAGTGGACTAGAATCACATGAGGAAAGCCCGGGGTTTGTGGAACAGGGGAGACAGCTGAAGGGACAGCCACCAGGGTCTCTGTGCTTAGTCATTCTTCTATACCACAGACACCATATTTCTTGGGTGGAATACTCCCCTCCCTGTAGAATCAGCCTATGGGAGAGCAAAAGCCTCACACTTTGGATTCTCCTTCTCCTGACCCTATGGAGAGTAAGCCCTGCTAAAAAGTTATCTGCCTTGGCTAGTGTTTAGAGCTCTGGACAGACTCAGAAAGTGTTAGTGACTAAGTTGAATGGCTTTGAGGGGAGGTGTCGGAAGTTGTTCCATCCTTGCTGCTTGACACAGTCCTTCAAGGAGGAGACATTTGCACAGTCAATGCTCCATGGGGCTTGGTGTATGGCATATCCCTCTTCCTATGTTTGTTTCCCTTTCTAACGCTCTGTGTCCTTACCCTAGTCACTGCACCAGAAAAGGGCATTGCCCTAGCTGGAAACTTTTCCCTAGCAGGGGAGTCAGATAACACTGGAAAAGACAATGATTCAGTAAAAGCCCCAAGGAGTATGGGAAAATCATGTGCCACTTATGAGGAAATCAGACTGTCAGCAGAAAGTTTAGGACTTTTAGGCCCACTACCACAGGAAGTTCCCCACCAGGGAAAAGGCCTGGGTCCAGGACCCTGCTGATTCGCCAGTGCAGGGCAATCCACAGGGAGTCCACCAGTGAGGAATGTATTACTGGGGGATGTTTATATTAATGGAAAACTCTGGGAATCCCCACAAGGAAAGAGCAGTCTAGGAAAGAGATTATTTCAATCTACACCTGAACCCTTATCATACACAGAATATTATAATGAGGAAAGACTGCTGCAGGGAATGTAAATGGAGAGACTAAGGCTAGGTGCCAGAGAAGTGGTCAATCACCATAGCTAAAAACAATCACATGCAAGCTATATAACCCTTACTTAGGACTTGCATAACCTTTACATAAGAAAAGCTGGCTTAGTTATTTTCCTTTTAGCTATGTGGTAGAGCAATAAAAGAGTAACTTCAGAATATAAATAACAAACTAGATATTAACCTGTATAATAGCCTATAGAAATATAAACAATAGGTAAGACTAAAAATTAACATACCTAAACAGATGTAAATTCTTTAGCAAAGGTCAAATAAGAAGGTATATTCATTAACTGTGAAAGGCCAAAACAGAAAGCGAAACAAAGCATGATGTCATGCTGTTTAACCAGTAGTAGAATCAAATAGTATAAATACAGTTGTAACAAGGCAATAAAAATGAAGCTGATTCTCCTGATGCTCTGAACACTGTCTGGTATACTTCCGTCATTTTTTGCCAATGCCATCCACACTTTTGGGCACCCCTGGACCGCTGGGGCTAGACCCCAGCAGGGAGGGCCATTCTTTCCACTTTCCCATAAACCTGACTGGCTCTTCCTCATCATGGGAAATCCACTAGAAACACCCTCAGGGCTCTGGCAGATGCACCCTCTGGGCTCTGAAGTCCCCACTTGCTCAACTCCTAGTGGTTTTATACTGCCAACTTTGGAGCAAAATCTGGGACAGACTGAGTTGTGTGGCTCTTGGAAAGGAGACACACTCCACACCTACTCTGAAACCTGACCAAGACCTCCCCTTCACAGGACAACCACTCGCACTCACCTGATGACTCATTGTGAACCTACCTAATGCAACTCAAGTACTGCCAGAGGCTCTTTCAGTGACTGAGCCTAACAGGCATTCAGGAGGCAGAGGCAGCTTTGGGCTGTCCTTGGGACATTTTCGGACATTCTCCGGGAGTGGTGTTGGTAAAAGCCAGCATTGGTGTGCAGATTAGTGCTTTCCATGCACACTTATGCACAGCAAAGGCAACCACAAACTGTGGATTGCTTGTATCTGCAAACAGGACTAGTCACAGGCAGCATCTGATATTGGCCTGCACCAGAGTCCCTCCCCAAAGACCCAGAACTAACACACTCAGTAGCCTGATTCAGACAACTTTAGAGCAGGATCCACTAGCTTCAGAAACAGCATATCTAAAGGAAGATCTTAACATGCACCAATCCCTGCTGAGACAAATTATGCTTCATATCATCAGAACCTGCACAGCATCTTGCCTGCCATGGTTTGGGTTAAGTCTCACAGTCAGACAGCCTGATGGTTGATCCCAAGCATAAATGGGCTAATAGCAATCATAACTCAATTACAGGAAGAGGGCCCACATAACACATACAAGAGAAATTCTTGGAGCACCCACCTCAAGTGATCAAGGAGACTGCACCACTGGATCCTACAGTACACCTACTACATAAGACCACCTTGCATAACTAGGTGACCTAACAGATTTATCTAACACATAGCAACAAACACAAAGATGCATCTAAAATGGGGAGTCAAAGAAGCAGGCCCCAAATAAAAGAACAGGAGAAATCTCAAGAAAAAGAGCTAAATAAAATGAAGACAAGCAATTTATCAGGTATAAAGTTCAAAATAATGGTTATAAAGATGCTCAACAGCATGAAAATAGACATAGAAACCATATAAAAGGACCAGTCAGAAATGCAGAATGCAATATCTAAAACAAAGAATACACTGGAAGGAATAAACAGTAGGTTGGATGAAGCAGAGAACTGAATCAGCAATTTGGAAAACAAGGTAGAAAAAAACACCCAATAGGAGCTGGAAAAAAATATAAATAAGAATAGTTTAAGGGAACTTAGGGACAATATGAACCATAACAACATCCACATGATAGGTGTAACAGAAGGAAAGAGAGAGAACAAGGGATCAAAAACCTATTTGAAGAAATAATGACTGAAAAACTCCCTGACTGGGTGAAAGAAAAAAAATACACAAAAAACCTCAAGACCAGGCAGTGCAGAGAGTCCCAAACAAGATGAACCAAAGAGGCCCACACACATCAGAATTAAAATAGCAAATTTTAAAAACAAAAAGAGAATTTTAAAAACCACATAAGAAAGAAAATTAATTACCTACAAGGGAGTTCCCACAAGGCTATCAGTGATTTCTTGGCAGGAACACTTCAAGCCAGAAGGGATTGGCATAAAATATTCACAGTGATGAAAGCAAGGACCTATTATGAAGACTACTTTAGCCAGCAAGGCTATTATTTGAAATTGAAGGAGAAATAAAAAACTTCTTAAACAAGAAAAGGCAAAAGGAGTTTTTTACCACCAATCCAGAATTACAAAAAAAAAAAAAAAAAAGTTAAAGGGCCTGCTTAAAATAGAAAAAGAAAAACAAACAGAAGAACATAGTTAAAAGAATAAAATGACAAAACATATGAACCTATCAATAATCATGTTAAATGTAAATAGCTTAAATGTTCCAAACAAAAAACATAGGGTAGCTGAATGGATAAAATACAAGACCCATATATAGTTTCTCTACAAGACAACCACTTCAGAAAGAAAGATACACACAGACTAAAAGTAAAGAGATGGAGAAAAATATTTCCTGCAAATGGAAAGGGGAAAATAAGCTGGGGGAATAATAATTATATCTTACAAAATAGACTTTAAAACAGACAAGAGCAAGAGAAAAAGGACATTATATAATGAAAAAGGGAGCAATTCAACAAGAGGATATTACCCTTGTAAAATTTATGCACTCAATATAAGATTCCCTAAACATGTAAATCAAATCTTGATGGAAATAAAGGGAGATATAGACAGTCCTATAGATATAGTAGATTATTTTAACCTCCCACTGACATCAATGGATAGGTCTTCCAGAGAGAAAAGCAACAAAGAAACAGTGGCCATAAATGACACACTAGATTAGAAGAATTTAATAAATATATTCAGAGAATTTCACCCCAGAGCAGAATATATTTTCTTTTCAAATGTACATTTAATATTTTCTAGGAGAAACTACATGTTAAAAAACAATACAAGTCTCAATAAATTTAATAAGATTGAAATTATGTCAAGCATCTTCTCTGACCATAATAGTATAAAACTAGAAACTAATCACACACACAAAAAACTAAAACACACACACACAAAGACAAGAATGCTAAATAACATGTTACTAAACAATGAATGGGTTAACAATGAAATAAAGGGAGAAACCAAAAGATACCTTGAGCCCAGTGGACATGAATGAGTGGTTGAGCATCAACTTATGAAACAGGAAATCATGGTTCAGTTTCCTGCCTGGGCATGTGCCCAGGTTGCATACTTGATTCCCAGTAGGGTGCTTGCAGGAGGCAGCTGATCAATGACTCTCACTGATGTTTTTATCTTTCTCTCCCTCTCCCTCTCCCTCCTCTCTCTAAAACCAATAAAGACATATAAAAAAAAGATACCTTGAAACAAATGAAAATGAGAACAGAACCCAAAATCTATAGAACACAGTGAAAGCATTCCTAAGAGAAAATTTTATAGCATTACAGGCCTATCTCAAAAAATAAGAAAAACCTAAAATAAATAATCTAAGTTTACACTAAAGGAACTCAGAAATGAACAACAAACAAAGCCTAAGTTGAGTATAAGGAAGAAAATTATAAAGATCAGAACAGAAATAAACAAAATAAAATTCAAAAATCCAATACAAAAGATCAATGAAACCAAGAGGTGGATCTTTGAAAAATAAACAAGGTTGACAAATCTTTAATCAGAGTCACACACAAAAAAAGAAGAAGACCTAAATAAATAAAATCATAAATGAATGAGAAATTAACAATTGACACCAAAGAAATACAAAGGATTGCAAGAATATGTTACAAACAACTATAAGTTGATAAATTGAACAATATCGAAGAAAAGGTATTTATAAATTCCTATAAACATCCAATCTTCCAAAACTAAATCAGGAAGAACCTGAAAACTGAATAAACAGATTATAGCTGGTGAAATTAATGCAGTAATCAAAAACTCCCAACAAACAAAAATCCTGGACCAGACAGCTTCACAAGTGAATTTTAGCAAACATTCAGAGAAAAACTAATACCTATCCTTCTCAAATTATTACAAAGAATTCAAAAAGAGGGAAGACTCCACAGCGCATTTTACAAGGCCAGGATTATCTTAATTCCAAAACCAGATAGCCACTACATAGAAAGAAAAGTATAGGTCAATATCTCTGATGAACATAGACACAAAAATCCCCAACAAAATATTAGCAAACTGAATTCATTAATACACTAAAAAAATTATATAGCATGATCAAGTGGAATTTATTCATAAGATGCAGGGATGGTACAAAATCCACAAATCAATTAACATGATACACCACATAAACAAAATAAAGGATAAAATCATATGATCATATCAATAGATGAAGAAAAAGCATTTCACGAAATCCAGCATCCATTTATGATAAAAACTCTCTGCACAATGGGAATAGAGGGAACATACCTCAACATAATAAAGGCCATAGATGACAAACCCACAGCCAACACTATACTCAATGCAAAAAACTACAAGTATTTTCCTTAAGGTCAGGAACAAGACAGGAATGTCCACTGTCACCACTCTTATTCAACATAGTACTGGAAGTAATAACTACAGCAAACAATCAAGAAGAAACATGTGACAGGAAAGATGGTGGCACTCTAACAAGAAGCAGATTGCCCTTGCTTCCAGCCTCAGACTGGATTTACAGTTAAAATACTGCATAACCAGCTTGGAAAAACAAGAGAAATATACTTGACTGGACACATTTTGATTAAGGAACACTGAAGAAACACCATAGAGTTTGAAAAGGGGATGGGCCGTAGAAAGGGGCAGTGCCCCCTAAAGCCAGTGCTCTGTTGCAAGACCTGAGGGTTAGAGGTAGCAATTCTCCCTTCCCTTGGGAGTGTGGACTGGCATCCAAAACCTGGGATCACAAACATGGAGCAGAGAACAAGGGAAGGAGAGGCTGTGCACAGTGGTTGGTTGAGGGAATCAGGGGAACAGTGTGCTTGTGAAGAGGAGACTGTGCCTTCCCAGTGAAACAACACACTTAATGGCACCTGCCGGGGCAGGAGGTTTTCACCCTGGGTGATAAACAAGGAAAGGCTGTCCTGCAGGATGTGGCTTCCAAATGGAAAGGGGATAGAGGGCTGAATTCAGCAGCGACCTATAGGGATCCTCTGTTTCCTATGAGGCATTGTGTAGAACCCCAGAAAGCATTTGAACTGTGTGGCTCAAGAAAGGGGAAGAGAGCTCTCCTGCCACAAGAGAGAGGGACCAGAGTTGCCAGCAGGGTAGATGGGAACTCCAGCTGCTGGAGTTGCTAGTGGGGAAAATTGGAGATTTTTGACCTGCTCTGAGGGGAGCCAGGATAGCACACAAGAAGCTGTCTCAGCTTTACTAATATCAGCTGTGCAAGAGACCTGCATGGGACTGACTTTGTGACCCCTCTTGCTTGGTTCTGAGGTGCGCGGGCACTCAGGCCTCACAGGGACATGTTCTCTACTTGTTTGTTTCTTTTTCTATTTCTGATTGCTCAATGGGCATCAACCTTCCTGGGCTGCATTGGGGAGGCAGACCAAAAAAGCTAGGATTTGTGTCTGCATTGTGGAGAGTTTGAACTGAGTGCCCTGTGAGATCAACCAACCAGAACTGGGAAAGGAGGGGCAGAGCATGCCTACCTCTCCCTCAGGCTAGGAGCACCACCCCCAATATGAAAGGGCCTGATTTGGCTCACTGAAGCCCCAGATATCCCCTGTAGGGCACAGTCCTGAGAGATAAGGGAGAACAGCACATAAGGTGATGTTACAAGAAAAAGACTCTTAGGGACTATGTTTTGGGAACTAAAGTAAAGCTTAAAACACTTTCTGGAGTCTGAGGAGATAACATGCTCACCAGAGTCTCTTTTGATAAAGCTCACTTAGCCCAGGCTGGTGAAACTCCCCATACAGAAAAGACAACAGACTGAATTCAATCTGAACCTGCAGCAGGCCATTATATGGGGAACTAGAATCGGAGAATATGGTAGAGACTGAGGAGCTGGCTTTGAAACAGAGACTTCCTTTCTTTCAGTGAGTGCCTGAAAGCAAATCCTCTAAATAAGGGGAGTGATATCCAGAGCTACACTACCCAGTCTGCACCCTTACGACTCTTCAGAAGAATCTAGAGGAAAACCAGTCAACCACAAGTAGGAGATAAAATAGCTGACAGGTGGAGGTGCTCCACAGGGAGCCTCAGATGAGGCTACCAGAGTACACCAGAGCCAAAACTAGACAGCTCCTGATATTGGCTGACAAACACGTATGTCCAAAGAGACCCAAAGAAAGCATACAAAACAGTGAGTCTCAGACAACATAAACTGCCCAAATGAAACTCACTTGACTATTTTTATTTTTAGAAAAAAGAAGGAAAATAAACAAAATTATTTTAAAAATTTTAAATTGTTTTTAATTTTTTTTAAATAGTTTTGTCTGATGTGCTTGTTATCTTTGCTGTTTTTTTTATTTATTATCAAGATTTTCATTGCTTTATTGCTGGGATATTATCATTATAACCAACAAGTTTACTGTTTTTCTCTATTGTTTCACCCATATCTCCTATTGGCATCCTTTCCTGTGCTTGATTTATCTGTCTCTCTTCTTGTTCCATTGGCATAACTTTCTTTTTTTTTTTCTTTTGGTCTCCTTTTATTCTTTGTATTCTTGTCTTTTTTATTGTTTCTTTGTGTGTTTGTCTCTTTTTTCATTTATTTTTTTCTTTTTCAACCATCTTCCTATTCCTACTCTCCACCCTTATTTTTTTGCTCACTCTTCTTTCCTTTCAGAATCTTTTCTCTGCCCCATTTTCTCTCCCAGTAGTTTCTCCACTTTTTAATATTTAATTTTTATTTTATTGTTAGGAAAGTAAACAAGGGAGAGAGAACTTGGTGGAATAAATAATGACAGAAAACTTCCTTAAGCTGGTAAGGATGAAAGCCACACAAGTTCAGGAACTACAGAGGGTTCCAAAGAGGAGGGACCAAAGAGACCTACTCCAAGACACATCATAATTAAAATGGCAAATGTTAAGGACAAAGAGACAATTATTAAGGGCTGCAAGAGAGAAACAAGCAGTGGCCTACAAGGGAACCCCCTAAAGCTGACAGCAGATTTCTCAACAGAAACACTTCAGGTCAGAAGGGAGTGGCATGAAGTTCTCAAAGTAATGAAAAGCAAGAACATGCAACCAAGACTGTTTTATCCAGCAAGGCTATCATTTAAAATTGAAGGTGAAATAAAGAGCTCCCCAGAAACAAGGAGGCTAAAGGAGCTCAGTACTACCAAACCAGCATTGCAAAAAGTGCTAAAAAGACTGCTTTAAGAAGAAGAAGAAATATAGAGAGAAAGGTACATCGGATTAAAGGGAAATATGGCATAAGTATATATCAAGTATATATATAAGTATATATCAAGAATATCCTTAAAGGTAAATGGAATGAATATTACAATCAAAAGATATAAGGTAGCTGAATGGATAACAAAACAAGACCCAAATATATGCTGTCTACAAGAGACCCACCATCAAGCAAAATATTCATACAGGCTGAAAGTGAAGGGATGGAAAAAAAATATTCCATGCAAATGAAAACAAAACAAAAGCTGGAACAGCAAAACTTATTTCTGACATAATAAACTTCAAAATAAAGACCATAACAAGGGACAAAGAAGCTCACTATTAATACTAAAAAGGGATCAATCCACCAAGAGGAAATAACCCTTATCAATATATATGCACCTAATATAGGAACACCTAAATATATAAGAAAAATTCTTGGTTGATTTTAAGGGAGAGATCGACAGCAACACAATCATAATGGGAGATGTTAACAACCCACTGTCATCATTAGACAGATCATCAAGACAAAAAATCAACAGGGAAACAGAGACCTTAAATGATACAGTAGATCTAATGGATTTAATTGACATTTACAGCACATTTCATCCAAAAGCAGCAGAATGCACACTCTTCTCAAGTGCACATGGAACATTCTCAAAAATAGACCACATGTTAGGACACAAAGCATTTCTCTACAAGTTCAAGAACACTGATTTATAACAAGCATCTTCTCAGATCACAATGGCATGAAACTAGGAATCAACCACTAAAAGAACCTCACAAATATTCAAATACATGGAGGCTAAATAACATTTTATTAAACAATGAATGGATTACCAATGAGACCAAGGAAGAAATCAAACACTTCCTGGAAACAAATGAAAATGAACAGACAAAACCCAGTATGTATGGGATACAGTGAAAGTAGTCCTGAGAGGGAAGTTCAGAGAAGTACAGGCATACCTCAAGAAACAAGAAAAAGCTCTACTAAACCATCTAACACAACAACTAGAAGAAATAAAATGAGAACAGCAAGAATAGCCCTGAGGAAGTAGAAAGAAGGAAATAACAAAGATCAGAGCCAAAATTAATGACATAGAGATTTTTAAAATTACCAAAAAAACAATGAAACCAAGAGCTGGTTCTTTGAAAAGATAAATAAGATTGATGCACTTTTAGCCAGACAAACCACAAAACAAAGAGAGAGGACCCAAATAAATAAAATAAAATATCAAAGGGGTGATATAACATCTGACCCAACGGAAATACAAAGGATTATAAGAAAATACTATTAGGAACTATATGCCAACAAACTGGATAACAGGGGTGAAATGGATAGAAGCATACAATCTTCCAAAGCTGAATCAGGAAGAGGCAGAAAACCTGAATAGGCCAATAATAACTAATTAAATTGAAACAATAATCAAAAAACTCCAAGCAAAACAATAGTCCTGAACCAGACAGATTTATAGGAGAGTTTTACCAAACATTCAAAGAAGAATTAACACCTATTCTCCTCAAATAGTTCGAGAAGAGAGAAAACTCTCAAACTTTTTATGAGGCCAGCATCATCTTTATCCCAAAATCAGATAGACAATACAAAAAAAGAAAATTACAGGCCTATATCCCTGGTGAATATAGATGTTAAAATTCTCAATAAAATAGTAGCAAACTGGATCCAGCAATATATTAAAAAGATCATAGACCACGACCAAGTGCAATTTATTCTGAAGATGCAAGTCTGGTAAAAATTCTGCAAATCAATAAATGTGATACACCACATAAACAAAATGAAGGGTGAAAATCTTATAATGATATCAATAGATGCAGAAAAATCACTAGACAAAATCCAGCACCCATTTTTGATTAAAACTATCAGGAAAGTTGGAATAGAGCGATCATACCTCAAAGTAATAAAAGTCAAACTTGACAAACCTACAGCCAAAATTGTACTCAATGGTCAAAAACTAAAACCATTTCCCTTATAAATAGGAACAAGACAGGGATATCTGCTTTCACCACTCTTATTTAGCATAGTATTGGAAGTCCTTGCCACAGCCATAAGACAGGAAGAAAACATAAAAGGTCCTCAAATTGGAAATGAGGAAGTAAAACTGTCATTGTTTGCAGATGACATCATATTGTACATAGAAAACCCTAAAAACTCCATCAAAATATTACTAGCTTTGGTAAATGAATTTGGCATAGTAGCTGGATACAAAATTAAGATCCAGAAATTGATGGCATTTTTACACACAAACAATGAACTCTCAGAAAGAAAAACTAAATATATATATACAATTTACCATTCCAACTAAAAAAATAGCATACTCAGGAATAAAGTTAACCAAGGTTGTAAAAACCTGTACTTGTTAAACTACTGGACACTGGAAAAAAAAATAGATATAAACAAGTGGAAGAATATACTATGCTGATGGATTGGAAGAATTAATATCATTAAAATGTCCTTACTACCCAAAGCAATTTATAGATTCAATGCAATTTCTGTTACAATACCAACAGCATATTTCAAAGACCTAGAACAAATATTTCAAAAATTTATATGGAACACAAAAAGAACCCTGAATAGCTGCTGCCATCTTGGGGAAAAAGAATAGAATGGGAAGTATCACTTTACTGAATATCAAAATGTACTACAAGGCTATCACAATCAAAACAGCCTGGTATTGGTATAACAACAGACCTATAGATCAATGGAACAGAACAGAGACCCCAGATATAGACCCATGTAGTTAGGCTCAGTTTGCATTTGACAAAAGAGTCAAGAACATACAATGGAATAATGACAGCCTCTTCAACAAATGGTGCTTGGAAAATTGGCTTGTTACATGCAAAAAAATGAAATTAGACCACCAACTTACACCATACACAAAAATAAACTCAAAATGGATAAAAGACTTAAATGTAAGTCAAGAAACCATAATAATCCTGGAAGAAAAGATAGGCAGTAAAGTCACAGACATCTCACATAGTGGACTTTTCACTGATACATCTCCTAGGAAAGAAAAACAAAAGAAAAAATAGACAAATGGGACTACATCAAACTAAAATGCTTTTTGCACAGTCAAAGAAATCAGCCTCAAAATACAAAAGAACCTCACAATATGGGAGGACATAGTTGCAAGGATGTATCTGATAAGGGGTTTATTTCCAAAGTGTACAAAGAACTCATACAACTCAACAAGAGGAAGACAAACAATCCAATTTAAAAATGGGCAAAGCAACCTAAATAGACATTTCTCCAAAGAGGACATTCAGATGGCCAAAGAGACATACGAAAAAATGCTCAAGTTGCTAATCAATCAGAAAGATGCAAATTAGAACTACAATGAGGAATCACTTCACACCTGTCAAAATGGCTACCATCAACAAATAAACAAATGACATATGCACGCAAGGATGTTGAGAAAGGGAAACACCAGTACACTGCTGTTGGGAATGCAGATTGGTGCAGCCACTGTGAAAAACAGCATGGAAGTTCCTCAAATAATTACAAATGGAACTGCCTATTGACCCAGCGATCCCACTTCTAGGAATACATCCTAACAATCCTGAAACACTAATCAGAAAGTGCCGGAAGCTGTTCCATCCTTGCTGCTTGACACAGTCCTCCAAGGAGGAGACATTTGCACAGCCAATGCTCCATGGAGCTTGGTGTATGGCATATCCTTCTTCCCATGTTTGTTCCCCTTTCTAACGCTCTGTGTCCTTACCCTAGTCACTGCACCAGAAAAGGGCATTGCCCTAGCTGGAAACTTTTCCCTAGCAGGGGAGTTGGATAACACTGGAAAAGACAATGATTCAGTAAAATCCTCAAGGAGTATGGGAAAATCATGTGCTGTTTGTGAGGAACTCAGACTGTCAGCAGAAAGTTTAGGACTTTTAGGCCCACTACCACAGGAAGTTCCCCACCAGGGAAAAGGCCTGGGTCCAGGACCCTGCTGATTCGCCAGTGCAGGGCAATCCACAGGGAGTCCACCAGTGAGGAATGTATTACTGGGGGATGTTTATATTAATGGAAAACTCTGGGAATCCCCACAAGGAAAGAGCAGTCTAGGAAAGAGATTATTTCAATCTACACCTGAACCCTTATCATACACAGAATATTATAATGAGGAAAGACTGCTGCAGGGAATGTAAATGGAGAGACTAAGGCTAGGTGCCAGAGAGGTGGTCAATCACCATAGCTAAAAACAATCACATGCAAGCTACATAACCCTTACTTAAGACTTATATAACGTTCACATAAGAAAAGCTGGCTTAGTTATTCCCCTTTTAGCTATACGGTAGAACAATAAAAGAGTAACTTCAGAATATAAATAACAAACTAGATATTAACCTGTATAATAGCCTATAGAAATATAAACAATAGGTAAGACTAAAATTAACATACCTAAACAGATGTAAATTCTTTAGCAAAGCTCAAATAAGAAGGTATATTCATTAACAGTGAAAGGCCAAAACAGAAAGCGAAACAAAAGCATGATGTCATGTTGTTTAATCAGCAATAAAATCAAATAGTATAAATACAGTTGTAACAAGGCAATAAAAAATGAAGCTGATTGTCCTGATGCTCTGAATGCTGTCTCCATGTCCTTCATTCTTCACTGATGCCGTCCACACCTTTGGGCACTCCTGGACTGCTGGGGCTGGATCCTGGCAAGAAAGAATATAGGCACTCCTATGTTCATTGCAGCACAATTTACAATAGTTAAGATCTGGAAACAGCCCAAGTGCCCATCAGTAAATGAGTGGATTAAAAAGCTGTAGGACATTTATACCATGGAATACTATGCAGCTATAAAGAAGAAGGACCTCATACCATTTGGACAGTATGGATGGACCTGGATAATATTATGCTAAGTGAAATAAGTGAGGCAGAGAAATACAAACATCACATGATCTCTCTTGTATGTGGCATCTAAAGAACTCAATACATTGATAAATAGAATAGATTCAGTGACATGGGAGCATGGAACAGACTGGTGAATCTCAGAGTGAAGGATGGTGGTGGGTGCCTGGAAGGGATATTTACCAAAGAATATATATGCATATAAACATAACCCAAAGACAAAGACAAGGGTGTGTGGTGAGGGACTGTGTGTATGTGTGTGTGGGGGGGGAGGTTGAGGTTAATGGGGAAAAAGGGGACATCTGTAATATTTTGAACAATAAAAAAAATAAATATTAATCTTACAGAATTCTGTAGCATTTCTACAGTGTAAGCTAGAAAATAATGTACTCTTTAAATTTGTTATGAATGGTATCTAACAAAGAATTCCAGAAAAACAAAAATTACAAGTCTACTAAAATCTGTTAAAATATATAAATAAATGCATTATAAGTTTAAAAAGAAGTAGCATGAAACAGACTGAAGGATCTCAGAGGGAAGGCAGGGGTGAGGTAATGGTGTGGAGAGATTAAGGAAAGAACTTGTATGCATATATGCAGAACCTATGGATATAGAAAATGGTATGGGGAAGGCCTGGGAGTTGGACAGATGTAGAGTGGAGGGGATGAAATGGGGGAAAATGAGGATATTTATAATACTCTAAAATATAAAGATGAATTAAAAAATAAAATAAAATAAAAGAAGAAATAAAAGTCATCCAAATAGGATATGAATCAATAAAACTGTCATCATTTTCAAATGACATGATACTGTATATAAAGGACTTTAAAGATTCCATCAATATCTACTAGAATAAATGAATTTAGTAAAGTAGCAGCATACAAAATAATACCCAGAATGCAGTTTCATTTTTATACACCAATAATGAACTATCAGAATGAGAAACTAAGGATACAGTCCCATTCACAATTGCTTTAAAAAATAAAATACCTACAAATAAATTTAACCAAGGTTGTAAATAACCTGTATTCAAATGATTATAAGACACTGAAAAAAACTGAAGAATATACAGGTAAGTGAAAGTATATACCATGGTCATGGATAAGAAGAATTAACATCATTAAAATGCCCATACTATCCAAAACAATCGATAGATTTAATGTAATTCTTATCAAGATACCAATGGTGTATATCTCAGAACTAGAACAAATATTCCAAAAACTTATACAGAATCACAGAAGACCCTGAATTGCCATAGCAATCTTTAGAAAGAAGAACAATGTTGGAAGTATCACATGACTTGTTATAAAGTTATACTACAAGGCCATATTAATCAAAACAGCATGATACTAGCATAAAAGCTGACCCATATGTCAATAGAACTGAACAGAGACCTCAGAAAGAAACCCATGTTATACTGTCAATTAATATTTGACAAAGGAGACAAAAACATACAATGGTGTAAAGGTAGTCTATTCAATAAATGGTGTTGGAAAATTGGATAGGTAAGTGCAAAAAAATGAAACTAGACCACATTTTTACACCACATAAGAATAAATTCAAAATGGATTAATGTCTTAAGTGTTAGATTCAAAAAATAAAATTTCCAGAAGAAAACATAAGTAGTAAAATCTCAAACATTTTTTGTAGCAATTTTTTTCTGATATATTGCCTCTGGCAAGTGAAACTAAAGAAAAAATAAACAAATGGGACTACATCAAACTAAAGAGTTTTTGCACAGCAAATAAAAACACCAGCAAATTTTAAAAAATTCACTGAATGCAAAAACATATTTGCCAATGATACATCTTATAAGGCGTTAATATTCAAAATTTGTAAAACATTTATACAACTCAACACCAAAATAAGAATCTAATTTAAAAATGGTCAAAGGATCTGAATAGACTTATCCAAAGAAGACATATGAATGGCCAATAGACATATGAAAAGATACTCAACGTCACTAATCATCAGAGAAGTGCAAATTAAAATCACAATGAGATATCATCTCACACCTCTCAGAATGGAAAACATTAATAAAACAACAAACAATGAGTGTTGCTGAGGATGTGGAGAAAAGAAACCCTCATAAGCTATTGGTCAGAATGCAGATTGGTGCAGGCACCATGTAAAGCAGTATGGAGTTACATCAAAATATTAAACATGAAACTGCCTTATGACCCAGTGATTCCATTTCTGGGAACATATCCAAAGAAACCCCAAATTCTAATTAGAAAGAATATATGCACACCTATGTTCAATGCAGTGTTATTTATAATAGCCAAGATTTGGAATCAGCCCATGTGTCCATCAGATGAGTAGATATAAAAGCTTTCATATATTTACAGAATGGAATACTACTTGGCCATAAAAAAGAAGGAAATATTATTATTTGTGACAGCATGTATAGACCTGGAGAGCATTAAGCTAAGTGAAATAAGTCAGACATAGGAAGACAAGTACCTTATCAATTAACTCATATGTGGAATCTAATGAACAAAATAAACAAGCAAAATAGAAACAGACTCGTAGGTAGAGAAGAGACTGACAGCTGTCAGAGGGGAAGGGACATGCAGGGATTTGTGAAATAGGTGAAGGAATTAAGCAAAAAACAAACAACAAAAAACAACTCATTGATATAGACTACAATATGATGATTACCTGAGGGAAAAGGGGGAAGGGGAGAGGAAGAAGAGGGCATAAGGGGGATAAATGATGGTAGAAGGAGACTTGACTTTGTGTAGTAAACACACACTACAATATACAGATGATGCATTATAGAATTGTAAACCTGAAACCTATATAATTTTATTAACAAATGTCACCCCCAATAAATTCAAAGAAAGAAAGAAAGAAAGAGAGAGAGAGAGAGAGAGAGAGAGAGAGAAGAAAAGAAAAAGAACAAAAAAGAAAGAAGAGAAGAGAGAAAGAAGAGGGAGAGGAGAGGAGAGGAGAGGAGAGGAGAGGAGAGGAGAGGAGAGGAGAGGAGAGGAGAGGAGAGGAGAGGAGAGGAGAGGAGAGGAGAGGAGAGGAGAGGAGAGGGGAGGGGAGGGGAGGGGAGGGGAGGGGAGGGGAGGGGAGGGGAGGGGAGGGGAGGGGAGGGGAGGGGAGGGGAGGGGAGGGGAGGGGAGGGGAGGGGAGGGGAGGGGAGGGGAGGGGAGAAGAAAGAGAGAGAAAGGTGCACAGTAAGTCTGCTACTGGGAGGGGGCAAAGTCTATGTCCTTTTATGATGCCATCTTGGACCTACCTTCCTTTAATCTACTTTTTTGAAAATAACATTTCCCCCCTGAGATCGAATGTCTTTTAAAGTAGACTTTAGACCAGACTCTATTTTCTATTAATGCTACTGCAATATCATGTACTTGTGGACCAAACTATCTCATGGGCATACTCTTAGATTTTGTCAAAATGAAAACTGATGAAAGATAGTTGGAAATTTTCTACAGATTTTTAAATTCTTGAACTAGACTAGAATTTCTTTACATTTATAGCAATGAAATCTTGGAGAAAGATATAGCACTATATCTCAGAGTTTACTAAACCCAAACAGCTCAGTGACTACAGTTAAATTAAGAAGCTTTGATATATGAATCCTATTTACATGAAAACTCATAAACTTTTATCTGACTATCAGGGCAAGGAAATTCCTCTTTTGTCATCAAGTTATAATTGTCTGGGTCTTCCACTCCCTGCTTGATTTATTTTTAAATACCCTTGATATTTGTCTTTTCCTGGATATAAATAAAATACTTACTATAAGCCCTATTTGCCCCCTAATGTCCTCTATCCATGTTTCATTTATGCTGCTAGACAACTGTTGAAATTCAATCCAAGATGATTTAAACATAAGCTAGTCTATGTATTTGGGTAACTACCTAAAAAGAAAACTTGAAATTCTAAAGTTGCATTTCTTGAGAGATTTCTATTGCATTTTGTATTTTACTTTATTGCACAATGGAATAACAGGTAAAGATTGGGTTGTTTTGACTTTATAATGATTCTGATATTAATCAATAAAAGTAAAGATAAGAAATAACTTCTAAAGAGCATATGCCCTCCTGGTCTTTGAAGCCATTTTCAAAGGTAACTTACCAAAAGAAGAGTCAATAAAATTAAACAATGGTTTATACTATTAATCTTCTGTGAGGTAAAGATTCAGTTCAGAGGACCATAAAAATATATGAATCAGGTATAAAGTAAATTAAATCTTCAATGTAATCTTCAGTGAGAACATACCTAATTAAATTGTCCAAGTATCTGATATGATAGAACCCAAAGTCACATGGTTTAAAATCATGATTTAAAAATAAAGATAAATTAATTATTGAACCACATGATTGAGTTGTTATTTTAACTTTGGTTAAAGATTAATTCTGGCCCTGGGTGGTATGGATCAGTTGGTTGGAGTGTCACCCCGTACACTGAAAGGTCTCGGGCTTTATTCCCAGTTAGGGGACATATCCAGGTTTGATTGCAGGTTTGATGCCTGGGCTGGGCTGGTACAAGAGGCAACCAATTGATGTTTCTCTCTCACATCCACATTTCTCGCTCTCCCTCCCCCCCTCTCTAAAATCACAAACATATCTTCCGTGAGGATTAAAAAAAAGATTAATTCTGGTTTTTCCAAAACTTTTCATAAATTTTATTACTTTGTAATAAAGGGCAAAGATTATGCTTAAAGTTAAATTCTGTGTCATAGTAGAAAAAAGGAAATTGGTTGCACTAAGCAGAAAAATTTTCCTTTACTCAAACATACTGATATAAAAATGAGAGCCAAATAAAAGATCTGGGTTTTTTGTTGTTGTTTAATCTTTGTTCATCTTCCATTTATCTTAGAATATATTACAATGTTTTCTTACTAAAAACTTAATTTATATTTAGCATAATAACTTTATAAAAAATTTACCGAATCAATACAAATTAATACTCCCATTAGTTCTTTCTGAAGTACAAGCATCTGTGAACTAAATGTAATTAATATAATTTTAAGTTAAACATCATAATTCATTTCTCCAGAAGAAAAATTAACATTTTTATTTGCTATATTTCAATTTACACTTCAAAAATATTTATTCATTGCCTATTCTGTGATAATATTTTAATAATTCCAATAGTATTTTGTAAGAACTCCAAGTAATTTATGGATATTTTAATTTTATTTTTATTAGGTGCTATGGGCTGCCTCTAAGATGGCTCCCAATGATCCCTGACTTTTGGTGTTGGCATCCTTCTGTAGCTTCCTCACAAACTGTATCAAGGTTGGTTTGCAGGAAACTAGAATATGGCAGAAATATGGTATATTATAATAAAGAATTTGCTTGCCTTCATCCTTGGTTCTGTGTCAAAGGGTTAGGGTTAATGTCTATTATTAATAGTGGGTTCCTCAGATCACACCTGAGTTTATGTTAATGAGGTGGCTTATGATAGTTCCTCAGGTAGTTTCACAATTGAGGCAAGCCATGCCAGGAAGACCAACCATGTGACTAGAGGGTTGGGACTTTGAGTTACATGATATCAGTCTGATCTCCTGGAAAGAAAGGGAAGGCTAAAATTGAATTTAATTCCATGGTCAATGATTCAATCAACCAAGCCTACAGAACAAAACCTTAATAAAAACTGGGATACCAAAGAAGCTGGGTGAGCTTCCTGGATAATGATAAGAGAATTGCCAGGGTATGTGTCCTGAGGTCATGGAGGATAGTTAAGAACCCACAGATTTGTTGCCAGGTGATCAGAAATGCAGGTGGCCTGGGAACTCCCAACTTTACAGCTGGTGTCTGAAGTTGAAAACATCCTTGTGGGGGTCTGTGTCCTGAACTTGTAAAATTTAAACAAACTCAGGAAAATTAGAGTTGGAATTATATTACATATGGTATGTCATTTTTTAAAGTGGGTAATAAAAGATTTGGCTTCTGCCTCTCTCTGGGATCTGTAGAGCTGGGGGAAATCAGCTGCCATGGCATGAACAGTCCTAGCAAGGGCTTCCTGGTGAGAAACTGAGATCTCCAACCATTAGCCAAGTGAGTGAGCCTGTTTTAGAACTGGATACTCTGGCTTCAAAGGAGCCCTTAGATTACTATAGCCTTGACTACAGTTGATTGTAATCTTGTTTGAGACCCCAAGATAGCCACTCCCAGATTCCTGAACCATAGAAACAGGAGGTAGCAGATATTTATTGTTTTCAGCCCACTACATTTTGGGTAATTTGTTATGAAGTAATAAAAATCAATATATTAGGGAATGTGAGGTTATTTGCATTTTAAGTTTCATATCTTTTGTTTACCCATTCATCCTAAAGAAGAACATATAATTGCCCTTCTCTGTCATTGATTGGTTTTCTTTGGATTAGGTCTCAGTAAATTTATACATGGTCTCCATAATAAGTAAGATTATCTCTCTTCCCTTTAGGATGTTAAACCAATCCCTAAATCTCAGTGGTGTTTCATACTAAGGTCTTTTTCTTACAAATTTCAATTTAAGTTCTTTTAATAAGGTCTATTTCTTGATCATGGAGTAGTTAGATGGAGTCTGGGCAGCTGTACTTCAAGCGGTGGATCAGCAATCTGGGCTTCTTCATCTTTTTATATCCCCACATGGGATAAAGTGAGGAGGGTCTCACATGGGCCTCATCACCAGGATGAGAACTTGTGTACCTCACCTCTTCCCACATCCCATGGCCAAACTCAGTCATACACCAACCTAACTTCAGGGGAAGCTTCAAACTGTGCTTTTTATTCTTGGCCAAAAGGACAAAATAAAATTTGTGACAATCAGAAGTTTCTTCCATAAAGTACAAATCAGGTGTGTGTTTTTCAATATACTGGGTCTGGTCAGTAGAATCAAAAGGCATAAATAACAATATCTTCTACCCAAAGTGAAGTAATCTTCATGATTAACAGAACATAGGCTGATGCAGTAAGAGTAAACAACTCCATGAGATGACACTCATGGAGTATAATAATGATTTTTGGTTTCTATTTTGATAAAAATATTACATTGTTTACACTGTCACAAAGTAGAATCAAATGTAGTTTTCTCTATTTTACAGGCTATCATGTTGTTTGTTCTATCACATTTGGGACAGTTACAATATTTATATATGACTTGATTCTGTGGAATGGATTGAACGATATTAAAACCAATAATGAGCCCTGGCCGGGTGCCTCAGTTGGCTGGAGTGTCTTCATGTGCATCAAAAGGGTTCAGTTCTTTGTCAGAGCACATACGTAGGTTGTGGGTTCCATCCCAGGTCAGGATATGTACAGGAGGCAACCATGCAATGTTTCTCTCACATCTCTCTCTCTCTCTCTCTCCCTCTCTCTCTCTCAAATCAATAAACATATCCTCAGGGGGATTAAAATAATAATAAATAATAAAACCAATGATGAAAGGAGTAGGGGCATTCTCATATGTACCCAGAGACACACACCCAGGTCATATGTGCTGACCTGGGTTGCTTCCATGACGGACAAGTTAGTGCCTAATTTCTCCAGTTTCTCTCATTTGCAGGCATTAACTTGATTGAACTTTCAGGCTCTGCTCAGCTCAGATACTGAATCAGTCCTCATCATGACAGTCTGCATTCCAATAGGCTTAGACACACCAAAGTGCAGCAGTAGAGTACAATTAATCTTTCTCCCCTAAGAATATAGATATACCTTGTCTGCCAGCTTTTTCTCCAACCATACCCTTGCTCTACGTTTTCCCATCTCACCACACACACAAGCACACATACACACATGTACACTTTCTATGAGTGCCCAGTCCATATGCTTGTGCTTACGCTTAATTGTATGTTCATTTCCTACTCTGGAATTGAAGCCATGGGCTGACATGTAATCTACTATACTTAGGCTCTAATATCTGATTTGGTTTTTGTAATTTTAATCTGAAATCTCCCTCCCCATTTAGGAGCCTTAACTGGATGAAAGTAGAGACCTGTAATATACATATTTCTGCTCCCTCTAAACTTGCCCATTACTGAATTCCTCCCTGCACTGAAAGCTACTGATAAAGTTGCAACATGTATCAAGGCCAAACCTCCATGGATATGAAGGTTATACTATGATTGGTTTTACCCAAAGGTCTTTGAAAGGCTAGGTGAGCTAGAGGGAAAAGAAACGCTTAAAAGGACTAAATACTTAATTTGAAACTTGAGAATTTTAGGTAATTTTTGGTATTTGTTAGGCATTAAGAAATCACTATAATATTGTATTTTCACATGCAAGGATGATAATGTTAAAATAAAATGAAGAATATAGACAGATATTAATCAAAAATATCTTGTGTTGGAAATTAGAAAGACAATATATAATATTATAAAACACCTTAAATCGTTTCTTTATATACTTATTCTTTAGTTCCTGAGAACATAGAAGAAAAAGACATATTATCTTAGCTACTAAGGGCTCAGAGAGAACCCAGAATTTAAACTTGTACTTGAGATTAAAAGTTAATTTTGTGACTATTTGGCATACACCTCAAAGAAGATTATTCAAAGATCCAGACTCTCCCCTTCTCAAAAAATCTTTCTGCAAAGCTACCTTGAACTTTAATGATGATAACAAGATTGTGGTTTATGAAGATAGGGGTAGAAAATGAAAAACTGTGCACTAACAAGCACATTAATTGCCCTCTTTTGTATCTTGATTTACCTAAACTTTTCAAATCTGGAAACTCTCCATATGTTATCCCAAGCTCTGCACTCAGTGGATAAGTAAGGCAAAAAATAAAAATAAAAGTCCAAAAATAAGGTAGCCATATGTGTTCTGACCTCTCCTGTAAGCTCTCTGAAAATATGCTTTAAATAAACAAGCGTGCAATATTTTTCTTTTTACTCTCTCTGGAGGAAGAGAACAGGGGACAGAAATTCCCACTGGTCTTTTTTTCTAAGCACTCTATTTTAATCTGCCAACAATGCTTAGCAAATAAAGGGGGCTGATTACATTATCAGTTCCACACCCTCTTTTTACTACAAAAGTCTGTATGATTCATTGAACTGAAGACCTAATCAAGACCCTAGCTTTTTACAGACACTAACTCTTACAGTTGTGATAAAAAGTTGACACAGAAAAACTTAGAAGCAAATGTGCCATTTCCTTTCTGGAGGTAATAACTGAAGCAATTTTGTCTTCACACTATAGCTGGCTGGGAAATATTCCTCCCAAAGAGAATATACTTTTTTTCATGGTAAGTATTAACTCTAGGTTTAAAACCCAACAGTCATATGTAACTTCTCCTTTTTGAAGGCTATCTTTCAGGCACATGACAGTGCTTTTCATCATTTGCTGGTGATATGCACCTAACCCTTGCCCCATCCTTACTCAAGGAAATGGGGACTACAGAGTGAAATTTATTCATTCGCAAAAATTTTGAACACTATTTGTCTGAAACTATTTTAATTAGGAACATAAATTTGACCAAGAGAGAAAAGAGAAACATTTCTTCCTTTTGAACTGTTGGACTTTTTCTTTTTCCCTATTCAAAAACCTAGTTCTCATGAAGCAAAACTTGAGAGGTAGTTTTTCTACTCTGGAGATTTCTTCCTTCTCCCAAAGAAATTCAGAATATAAGTCTTCTCATTGGGCACCAAAACAATGTCAAGTTTCTTTGGGGTATTTCATTCTTGAATGTTTTTGGAGGGTAGGGATAGGAGTCAGGAAGAGATAAGTGGTCTTCTTTAGCTTTTGAAGAAAAAGGCAAAACATTCCCAATCCTGACAAACTATTCCCCTTCAGCCCAGGTGTGTACATGGTCCACAGATAGGATGGAAGAATAAGCCCTAATTTATCTCTTTATCTTACACTACACCACACTTTTGGTGGCAATGTTTCTTATGTATCATATCCCCTTATGTGCCACATATGCATATATTTGTTCTTTATATTCTGTCTCTAAAAGAAATGCTGAAATTCCCTAAACTTTGTGTGACACCCAGAAAACAAAAATAGAAATTGGCTATGTTTCAGCACTATTGTCTGAGGAATACAGTTAAGCTTCCCCCAAATAGTTGCATTTAGCTCCTCTGTGTGGTGATAAAATTATATTGGTATTTCTCACTAACAACAGTAGAGTTTTGTTTCTTTTTTTCTTTGTATTAATTCAGGACATTATAAATTATATAAAAGAATTTGTTAACAAAACTGAATGTAGCTATTATTTTAAATATTTTATTTATTAATTTTAGAGAGAGAAGGAGAGAGTAGAGAAAGAAATATTGATTTGTTCCACTTATTTGTGCATTCATTGGTTGCTTCTGTTGTGTGCCCTAGCTGGGGATCAAACCCACAACCTTGGCATATTGGGACGACACTCTAACCAACTGAGCTACCTGGGCAGGGCTTATGAATGTAATATTTAATTAACTAATATTTACTGAGCATCTATTATGTGCCAGGCACTTTTTTAGCACAAAAGACAGACAAAAGTCTTCTCTTGGGAAGTTTAAATCCATGAAATGTATGCATGTGCACATATACACACAATACTATTCATTATCTCATTTAATTTTCACAATCACTTGAGAGATTAACATTATAAGGAAATTGGGAATTTAAGAGATTACAGTTAAGTGATAGAATATCAAAGCTCTTTTATATTCACAACTCTTGAATGCTTCTTACAAAGGAACACGGTTTAAAATGAGGTAATTAGCCTTTGAAGAATGGCATAAGGAGCATCATATGAAAATAATATGATCAGTGCACAATATTCTCTGTTTATCTATAACTTTCAGCATTTTAATTATATTTCTTGTTGTGGGGCTCTTTGAGTTCACTTTGTTTGGGACTGTGTGCTTCCTGATTTGGATGTCTCTTTCCTTCACCAGGTTAAGGAACTTTTCAACCATCATTTCTTCAAATAAGTTTTCTGTCCCTTTATGCCTCTCTTTTCTTGCTGGGACCCCTATGATTTAAATGCTGGTATACTTGATGTTGTTCCAAATGTCCCTTAAACTATCCACATTTTTTATACAATTTTTTCTTTTTGCTGTTAGGACTGGGTTACTTCCACTACCTTGTCTTCCAGCTAGCTGACTTGTTCTTTTGCATCATCTAATCTGCTGTTGATTCCCTCTAGTGTATTTTTCATTTTTATGATTGCATCTCCAGTTCTGATTGGTTCTTTTTAATATTTTCTATCGCTTTGTTGAAGTTCTCACTGAGTTCATCTATTTTCATCCCAAGTTTGTTGGGCATCTTTAGAACTATTATTTTGAACTCTTTATCTTGTAAATTGCTGGACTCCATCTCAGTAGGTTCATTTCTTGGGGTTTGGTTCAGCTCTTTTGTTTGTAACATATTTCTCTGTCTTCTCATTTTGACTGTATCACTGTGTTTGTTTCTATGAATTAATTGAAACAGCAACCTCTCCTAGTCTTGAAGGAGTGACCTCTGTAGGAGCTTCCCCTTTGTGAACTGCATGTGCCAGGTATCTTTGACAGTCCAGCTGGAGCTGGAGTCAGAGTAGGTACGGGTTGCACAGAGTCCCATAGGCAAGCTGAGCTAGGATCGCCTTGACAGGACAGTTGGACCTACAGTGGGAGTGGGCTCAAATTGAAGGGAGTCCAGTGTGTAAGCCATGTGTGGCCTGGAGCTGTACTGAAGCAGGGATGATCTGTGGGAAGTACTAGGAACAAGGCAAACCAAACTGGAAACTATAGCTACAGTAGGACCTAGCTATAAGAAGTCCTGTGGACAAATTGAACTTGGACCACCTGGATGGCAGGCTGGAAGCTGTAGTTGGCCAGAGAGAGATCTAGGGGTAAGCAGCGTTGAGGCCTGGAGCTGTGGCTGGAGAGGGTGCAGGCTAAGGAGAGTCCCAGGGACAAACCACAGAGCTGGTGTTGGCCTGGGTGCTGGGGCACACTGGGATGGCCTTGGACAGCTGGTTAGAGTCTGCATAGTGTTCCTGCCCATATAAGGTGGAGCAAGAGTGCAAAATGGTGCTTTCTGGTGCCTCCAACAACAAAGAAAGTTCCCACAGGACCCCCTCCATTTGGTAGATGCCCTAGGGTAGTAAATTAATTTCCTTCTTGTATAGTTTAAGTACCCCTTAAAACACTGTTTTTTTGTTGTGCCTCAGGGAAGGCAAGTCTGTGTGGATCCTGCAGGTTAGTGCACTGGGGTTGGGGTTCCCATGATACCATATCTCTGTCTCTCCTATCTGTTTCTATGTGGTCTTTCTTTTGTTTATTACGTAGAAGCTATTCAGTAGCTCTCAGTCCTTCAGGAGGAATTGCTTCATCTGTGAGTATAAATTTGATGTGTTGATTGGAAGAGGTAATTTCAGGGTCTTTCTACACCACTGTTTTGGACCAGAAGACTTGAACACTGCTCAATAAATGGGAATGCCTTCTCTTTCTTTCCTCTCTTTGTTTTTATGTCCCTGTTTTCCCGTACATGAAGGTAGTAAGGCCATGTCCACAAAAGTCAAAAGTAAAAAGTTTAGAGTAATTTCTAACTTCTCTCAGTTCTTTAAATTATATAATAAATCAGCTACAGGATTCCTCTCAAATATTTTTAAATTTATCTTTATTGTTGAAAGAATTGCAGCTGTCCCCTTTTTCCCCCATTGTACCCTCTTACCTCACACACATCCCCCGCCACAGGTCTTCACCACACTATTGTCTGTGTTCATGGGTGACGCATTTATGCATATATATTCTTTGGTTAATCTCTCCACCCCAACCACCCCCGGATTCCCTCTGAGATTCCCGTCTGTTTCATGCTTCAGTGTCACTGGATCTATTTTGTTCATCATTTTATTTTGTTCTTTAGAATCCACATATAAGTGAGATCATGTGATATTTGTCTTTCTCTGCCTGGCTTATTTCACTCACTTAGCATAATATTCTCCAGGTACATCCATGCTGTCCCAAAGGGTAAGAGATCCCTCTTCTTTAGAGCTGAATAGTATTCCATGCTTATAAATGTCCCACAGCTTTTTTATCCACTCATCTACTTATGGGCACTTGGGCAGTTTACAGATCTTAGCTATTGTAAATTGTGCTACAATGAACATAAGGGTGCATAAGTTCTTTCTGATAAGTGTTTCAGGTTAATTAGGATATATTCCAATCCTAAGAAAAGATTACATTCCTATCCTAAGAAAAGGATATATTCCTATCGTATTCTATATTCCTGGAAGTGGGATCACTGGGTAAAAATGCAGTTCCATTTTTAATTTTTTAAAGAACCTACATACTCTTTTCCATAGTGGCTGCACCAGTCTGCATTCCCACCAGCAGTGTACTAGGGTTCCTTTTCTCCACTTGATGTTTGTTGATTTGTTGATGGTAGCCATTCTGACAGGTGTGAAGTGATACCTCATTGTGGTTTTAATTTGCATCACTTTGATGATTAGTGACTTTGAGCATTATTTCATATGTCTCTTGGCCATATGTCTGCACTCTTTGGAGAAGTGTCTATTTAGGTCTTTTACCCATTTTTAATTGGATTATTTATCTTCCTCTTGCCGAGTTGTATGAGTTCTTTGTATATTTGGGAAATTAGCCCCTTATCAGATGTATCCTTGGCAAGTATGTTCTCCCATACTGTGGGGTTCCTTTGTATTTTGAGAATAATTTTTTTTGCTGTGCAGAAGCTTTTTAGTTTGATACTGTAGTCCCATTTATTCATTTTTCCCTTGTTTCTCTTGCCCTAGGAGTTGTATCAATGAAAATACCACTACTTGAAATGTCCATGACTTTACTGCTTATGTTTTCTTCCAGGGTTTTTATGGTTTCTTGACTTATATTTAAGTCTTTAATCCATTTTGAATTTATTCTTGTGTATGGAGTCAGTTGGTGATCTACTTTCATTGTTTTGTATGTACCTGTCCAATTTTCCCAACACCATTTAGTGAAAAGACTGGCTTTACTCCACTGTATGCTCTTGCCTCCTTTGTCAAATATTAATTGACCATAATGGCATGCGTCTATTTCTGGGGTCTCTGTTCTGTTTCATTGATCTATATGTCTGTTGCTATACCAATACCTCGCTGTTTTGATTACAGTGGTTTTGTAGTACAGTTTGATAGCCGGTAAAGTGATCCCTCCAACTCTATTCTTCCTTTGCAAGATTGCTGTAGCTATTTGGGGTCTTTTTTGGTTGCATATAAATTTTTGGAATATTTGTATTAGTTCTGTGACATATGCTGTTACTATTTTAATTAGAATTGCATTAAATCTATAGACTGCTTTTGATAGTGTGGAAATTTTAGTGATGTTAATTCTTCCAATCCATTTTTTATATCTTCTTCTATTTCTTTTTTCAGTGGCCTGTAGTTTTCCCAGTACAGGTCTTTTATGTCTTTGGAGAAGTTTATTTCTAGGTATATTATTTTTGTTTGTTTATTTCATTGTTAAATGGTATTGTTTTTTCAGTTTCTCTTTCTGAGAGTTCATTATTGGTGTATAAAAATGACATTGATTTTTGGATGTTAATTTTTGCTACTTTGCCAAATTCGTTTATTAAATCTTGTAGTATACTTTAGTGAAATATTTAGGGTTTTTTATGTATAATATGATGCCATCTGAAAATAATGATAATTTTACTTCCTCCTTTTCAATTTGGATGCCTTTAATTTTTTCTTCTTGTCTGATCACTGTAGCAAGGACTTCAAGTACTGTGTTGAATAATAGTGGTGAAAGTGGACAATGTGTCTTGTTCCTGTTTATAAGGAAAATGGTTTTAGTTTTTGCTCATTGAGTATGATGTTGGCTGTAGGTTTGTTGTGTATGGCTTTTATTATATTGAGGTATGTTCCCTCTATTCCTACTTTGCTGAGAGTTTTTATCAAAAATGGTTGCTAGATTTTGTCAAATACTTTCTCTGTATCCATTGATATGATGATATGATTTTTTCCCTTCATTTTGTTTATGTGATGTATCACATTTATTGATTTGCAAATATTATACCAGCTTTGCATCCCTAGAATAAATAGCACTTGGTTGTCAGGAACCAGCCTGAGAGATGAACAAACCTGAGTTCGCGCGGTAAGAATGAAAGAGACAAAGTTATGTGATCAGGAGGCCTGCCCTCTAATGAGGAGCAGCCCCAAATGGCTTCAATGCCTTTATTATAAGTAGGTACAAACAATTGGTAATGAGGTGAGGGTGATTCAAAGTAGTTCCTTCAAGGCTGCATAAACACCCTTTCAGAGTAAACACCCTGCCTCCTGCATGAGCCCAGACCTTGGTAATTTCTTTATCTTGGCTCCTTATGGGAACTTGGGACGGCTGAGTCCTTGACTTCAGACCCTCAGGCGATGTGGACCATGTCCAGACACATCACTGGCTCCCAACACTTGGTCATGGTGTATGATTTTTGTAATGTATTGCTAGATCCGATATGGCTAACATTTTTTGAGGATTTTAGCATATTTTTCATAAGGGATATTGGTCAGTAATTTTCTTTCTTTATAGTGTCTTTATCTGGTTTGGGGGTTAAGATAACACTGTCCCCATAAAAAGAGCTTGAGATTCTTACTTCCTCTTAAATTTTCTGGAATAGTTTGAGTAGTATAGGTGTTAATTCTTCTTTGAATGTTTGGTAAAACTCATCTGTAACTTCATCTGGTCCCAGACTCTTTTTTGCTGGGAGTTTTTTGATTACTGTTTCAATTTCACCTGTTATTATTGGACTATTCTGGTTTTCTGGTTCTTCCTGATTGAGTTTTGGAAGAATGTACAATTCTAGGAATTTGTCCAGTTTACCCATGTTTTCCAGTTTGTTGGCATATCATTGCTCATAATATTTTCTTTTTATTTCTGTGGTTTCAGTTGTTATATCACCACTTTCATTTTTTAATTGCTTTATTTGGATCCTCTCTTTGTTTCTTGGTAAGTGGTTCATCAATCCTATTTATCTTTTCCAAGAACCAGCCATTGGTTTCATTGGTCTTTTGTACTGTTTTTTAGTGTCCATGTCATTTATTTTTGCTCTGATCTTTATTATTTCCTTCCTTCTACTTCCTCTTAGTATTCTTGCTGTTCTCTCTCTAATTTTTTAAGTTTTAGTGTTAGATATATTTTTAGAGATTTTCTTTTTTGTGTGTGTGGTATGCATGTAATGCTATGAAGTTTCATCTCAGGACTGTTTTCATTGTGTCCCAAAGATTTATGGTTGTTTTTTATTCATTTTTGTTTGCTTCCAGAGGTTTTTTATTTCTTCCTTGTTTTCATTGGTAAGCCATTCATTGTTTAATAATATTCTATTTACCCTCCATGTGTTTGAATATTTTGTGTGTTTTTTATAGTGGTTGATTGGTAGTTTCATGCCACTGTGGTTGGAGAAGATGTTTGATATAATTTCAGTTTTCTTGAACTTATAGAGAGTTGTTTTGTGCTGCAACATGTGGTCTATTTTTGAGATGTTCCATGTGCACTTGAGAAGAATGTATATTCTGCTGCTTTGGGATGAAATGTTCTGTAAATGTCAATTAAACCCCTTATATCTAGTGTGTGATTTAAGGTCTGTGTTTCCCTGTTGACTTTTTGTCTTGATGATCTGTCCATTGGTGACAGTGGGTTGTTACAGACCCCCTATTATGATTGTATTGCTGTTGATCTCTCCCTTATTGTTCATCAAGAATTTTTTTATATATTTAGGTGCTCCTATATTGGGTATATATATGTTTATAATGGTTATATACTCCTGTTGGATTGATCCTTTTAATAGTATGTAGTGAGTTTCTTTGTCCCTTGTTATGATCTTTATTTTGAAATCTATTTTGTCAAAAATAAATATTGCTACTCCACCTTTTTTTCTGTTTCTATTTACTTGGAATATTTTTTTCCATCCCTTCACTTTCAGCCTGTGTGAATCTTTTGCTCTCCGGTTGGTCTCTTTTAGACAGCATATATATAGGTCCTGTTTCCTTACCCATTCAGCTATCTTATATCTTTTGAATGGAGCATTTACTCTGTTTACATTTAAGGTTATTATTGATATATGCTTATGTAACACAATTTTTCCCCTTTATGCCTATGTTCTTTTCTTTCAAAATTTCTTCTTCAAGCAGTCCCTTTACCATTTCTTGCAATGCTGGTTTGGTGGTACTAAAGTCCTTTAACCTTCTTTTGTCTGGGAAGCTATTTATTTCAACATCTGTTTTGAATAATAGCATTTCTGGATAGAGCAGTCTTGTTTGCAGGTTCTTGCTTTTCATTACTTTAAGAAATTCATGCCACTCCCTTCTGGCCTGAAGTGTTTCTCTTGAGAAATATGCTGACTGCTTTATGGGGGCTCCTGTGTAGGTCACTGATTGTTTCTCTCTTGTGGCCCTTAATATTCTCTCTTTGTCCTTGACATTTGCCATTTTAATTATGATGTGTCTAGGGGTTGGTGTCTTTGGGTTCCCCTTGTTTGGTGTTCTTTCTGCTCCCTGAACTTGTGTGGCTTTCTCCTTCCTCAGCTTAGGGAAGTTTTGTGTCATTATTTTTTCCAACAGGTTCTCCATCCCTTACTCACTTTCTTCCCCCTCTGGTACTCCTTTGATGCAGATGTTGTTTCATTTCAAGTTGTCCTATAGTTCCCTTGAACTCTCCTTATGTTTTTTAAGCATCCTTTCTTATTGTTATTCTGATTGAGTGTTTTTTTCTACCTTATCTTCTAATTTGCTTATTCAGTCCTCTGCTTCATGAAATGCTGGCCAGTAATAAAAAAACATGTAAAGTGCAAAAGAGGCAGAAAACCTGCTGTGGGAAGGTCTGGTGCCTTTGTGTCTAGGATCCAAGCATGTTGGGTTACAAGGTCAGCCCCACTTAGGTCTCCTGCACTGTTGATCTCAGTATAGCTGGGGCATCTCTGTATGGTCTATTCAGGCTCTCTTCAGACCAGGTCAGAAATCACCGATCTGCCCCACTGGCACCTGTGGTCCCTCTCTGGTGTAAGGAGAGCTCTCTTCCCCTTCTCCAAACCACATAGTTCAAATGATTTTTGGGCCCCTGCACAATACCTTACAGGAAATAGAGGGTCTTTTTCAGTCACTACTGTGCGTATCCCACAGGCCCTTTTCTATTTGGAAGCCACACACTGTGGGACAGCCTTTCCTGCCTTCAGCACCCAGGGTGAATCTCTCACCCAGGGTGAATGCCCAGGTTGCTGCCAGTAGGTAAATTGTTACACTGGGAAGGCATGGTCCCCTCCTCACAGGCACACTGTACCCCTGGATCCCTCTGCCTGCCTTGCAGTCCTTCCCTTCTCCTCTGCTCAGGGTGTGAGATCCCTGCTTTTGCATGCCAGTCCACACTCCCAAGGAGAGGGAGCTTTTCAGCCTCTAACTCTGGGTCCATGAAGCCAAGCACTGGCTTCAGGGAAGTCTTCACCTTCATACAACTTCCCCCTCTCTTACCAGTCTCTACAATGTTTCTTCAGTGCTCCTTACTCAAAATATGTCCTTCAGCTATATTCCTACTGTTTTTCCAAATTGGCTATGCAGTATTTTAGCTGTAAATCCAGTTCATGGCTGGAAGCAAGGGCACTGTGCTTCTTGTTAGAGTACCACCCTATTGCACTACATCTCAAATATCTTTTCATAAATTAATGTCTTTTTCTGAAATCTTTCTGTCATTATTATCTTTCCTTTATTTGGTTCACTTGCAATTTCTCCCCTAAAATATTGAAACCTCTTCACTGCATGCCTCTGACTTCTGCACTCCATCCTCTAGCCACTAGTGTCAGAATGGCTTCTCTATGTGGAGTCTCCACTCTTTTAAGAGTGTCAGTCCCCAAAACAGCAGCAAAAACATAAAGAAACCAATATACAAATTATTTAATTTATTAGTAAGTAACTAGATGTCATTGTATTTCTAGACTCTAACTGGGAAAAACTGTTAGTAAAATCATGAACATAATGCCACTGAGGGAATCTAACATTTCCTTCATCATGCAATAAGTTTGCAATCTACTTGTTTATATCATTTGTCTTGTGCTAAGTGGAAGGTCTCCTATGGCACATTCCATTTGCATTGCTTTGCTTAGTTTGGTTACATTTTATTTTAATTCAACAATAAGCTCAGAGTCTAGCATAGCTAAGTGACTCAGAGACACAAACTGAAGGTTGATGCCTGAAACTAAGGATTGATTTTGCAACCTAGCTAAATGGTGTAGCAATCTGCATTTTGTCTGCCCCTATAAATGTGAATCTGCTTTTAAAACTATCAACATTGCTTTTATTCAGCCTAACCAAGTTAGAAAGAGACATGCAAGGGTGGAAAGCAAAAATAACTACACTTTACATGTTCATACTTAATGATGTGTTGTTTTTATAATTTATCTTTATTGTGGAAAGTATTACAAATGTCCCCTTTTTTTTTCATGATTCATCACTTCCACCTCCACTCCCCCTCCAGGCCTTCACCAAATAATTGTCTGTGTCCATGGGTTATGTATATATGCATATGAGTTCTTAGATTATTCTCTGCCCACTCACCTCCACATCCCTGCCTTCCCTCTGAGATTTGTCAGTCTGTTTCATGCTTCTATGTCTCTGGAACTATTTTGTTCATCACTTTATTTTGTTCATTAGATTTTGCATATGAGTAAGATCATGTGATATTTTTCTTTCTCTGACTGGCTTATTTCACTTAGCATAATACTTTCTAGGTGCCGTCATGCTGTCTCATAAGGTAAGGGGTTCTTCTTTTTTACAGCTTTATAGGATTTCACAGTGTAAATGTCCAAGATGATGTTTGATATGATTTCAGTCTTGAACATTTTGAGACTTGTTTTGTGTCTAACATGTGGTCTATCTTTGAGAGTGACCCATGTGCACTTGAGGAGAATGTACATTCTGCAGCTTTGGGGTGAATGTTCTGTAAATGTCAATTAAATCCATCTGATCTAGTGAGTCATTCAGAGTCACTGATTCTTTGTTGATATTTTTTGGCTGGAAGATTTATCCAGTAAAGTCAATGGGGTGTTAAAATTCTCCTACTCTGACTGTATTGCTGTAGATCTATGTGTTAGAGTCCTCCAGAAGTTGTTTGTGTGTTTTTTGTGTGTTTTTTCCCCAGCCTGTGTGAGTCTTTTATTCTGAGGTGAGATTCTTGTAGACAGCATACCTTTGGATCATGATTTCCTATCCATTCAGCTACCCTATGTTTTGATTGGAGCATTGAATCTATTTATATTTAAGGTTATTATTGATAAGTACTTATCTATTGCCATTTTATTTTTTTATGCTTATGTTTTTCATTCTCTCTATTTGTACTTCTTATTACAGCAGTCCCTTTAACATTTCTTATAATGCTGGTTTGGTGGTGATAAATTCCTTTAGCTTTTTTTGTCTGGAAAGCTCTTTATTTCACATGTATTTTGAATAATAGGCATGTTGGATAGAGTATTCTTGGTTTCAGATACTTGCTTTTCATTACCTTGAATACTTCATGCCATTTTCTTCTGGCCTGTAGAGTTTTTGATGAGAAATCAACTGAGAGCATTATGGGAGCTACTTTGGAGGGAACAGATTGCTTTTCTCTTGCTGCCTTTAAGATTCTCTCTTTGACTTGAATTTTTGGCATTTTAATTATGATGTGTCTGGGCGTGGGTTTTTCTTGCTTGGGTCTCTCTGTGCCTACTGAAATTCTGTGATTTTTTCCCTTGAACAGGTTAGGAAACTTTTCTGCCATTATTTCTTCAAATAGTTTCTCTAAAACTTGCTTACTTTCAACCTCTTCTGGTACTCCTGTGATACAAATATTGCTATATTTCATGTTGTCCCACAGCTCCCTTAAACTATCCTCTTGTTTTTTATTGTTTTTTTTTTTTTGGTTCTCTGATTTTTTTCTACCCTGTCTTCTAATTTGCTGATCCAATCCTTAGCTTCCTCTAATCTGATGTTTATTCCTTTCAATGTACATTTTATTTCTACTAAGTCATTTTAAATTTCCTTCATAGTTTCCATATCTTTTCTCATGCTGTTGAGCATCTTTATGATTAGTATTGAAAACTATATATCTGGTAGATTGCTTATCATTTAGATTTCTTACCATTTCATTTAGCTCTTCTTTTGGAGAATTATTTTGTTCTGTCACTTGGGGCTTGTTTATTGCTTCCTTATTTTGGCTGCCTGTTTGGGTTTATTGTTTTCCTATTTTGGCTGCCTGTATTAGGTAGATCTGCTAGGACTCCCAGTCTTTTGGATAGTCTCTGGTGCAGGCCAATGTCACATGTTGTTTATGAATGGCCTTGAGTACCCTGTTTGAAGCTTTCCACACTTCACAGCTTGTGATTCCTTCTGCTGGGGCTAAATGCATTTGGAAAAGACGAAGATGCTAATCAAGGTCTGCTTTTCCAAGCCCTGAGTCCAGAAGCAAATCAGGCAAAGACTCGAAACACCCAGAAGCTGTTATTCAGTCTCTTAATGAGCCTCAGACTATAGAAACTCCACAGGGTAGGGCCAGAGGTTTTTCAGCATGGCCAGACAATTGCATCACCCCATCAGGCAAAAGCTGCGTGAGGGTAATTGTCTGTCTGACTAAGATGCCCTTTGCAGTATGGGGGAATGACTCCACACAAGAATCCAGATAGCTTCCCCCTGAGCTCTATCCCCTAAGCCTCCATCCTTATATTCTCCTTACACAGCTTTAGTCCACTCTGCCCTCCCTCAGTCAGAGCCTATGGTTGCACACATAACTTTGTGTGTTGGCTCTTGAAGAGGGTGGCCACATTTTCAGCTGCCTCTCCATGCCAGACAGAAACCCTCTTCTTTTTGCAGCCAGATGTTATGTGGGAACTTTTCTCAGTTCTGGTGCTCTGGACTGGGTAGCTTAACTTGGGGTTTAGCCCCCACAGTTCTCAGTGGCAACCCCCCACAGCTCATATATGCCTCTGGAACTTCAGCTACTGCCCGTGTGAGCCCAGCCAGCCCTCTGGCACCTCCCCTTTTCCTACCAGTCTCTATGCAATCTCCACTTTTTGTCCTTGGTTATGAAGGTGCTTTCCAGCTAGTCTTCATTTAATTATTCAGAATATTTTTTCTATATTTTAGCTGTAATTCTAATTTTGTCCTGAGATAGTGTCAGTGTAACTTCCACTAATTCTGTTGCCATCTTAGAATCACATGATGTGTTGTTTTGATGACTGCATAATAAAATCTGCTTAATAGTAAATTATGTCAAATATGTGTAAATAATATTTGCCTGTATTAGTACCAGAAATCTTAGCACTTTCACACACTTTAGAAAAACAGATACACAATATCAGCCACCAAGTGAGGTAAAGGAAAGGTTTCCACATTTTGTAAATAAGGCAATAAATCTGAAGTGAAGTACTTTGCCCACAGTCATAAAGCAAGTCAATGAAAACACCATGTTAACAAAAGCTTGGCAAGAAAAGGCAACATGCTTTCTGTTGAAGAGGGTAATTTTTACACATGATTTCTCTATTTTTATTTGCATTTCAGTGTCTACATCAGTCATACTAAAGCTGAACAACAAGGCAAACAGACTTTGTGTTGGGTATACTTGTGAAGAATCAAAGGGTAGTTTGTAGGCATTTTCTAACAGCAGTCAACCTTATTTAATAACTTTAAAATTTAAAATCCTTTGAAAAGAAAAGGAAGAGAATCCAAGAAAATCAAGACAATGTGGAATACATTTTATAAGTCAGCAGAGGGATTAAAATTGAAAAGTATTCTATTACTGGCCCTCCCTATCACTCCTCTCTACTTCTAGACTCTATTCTACTTTAAACCCTATATTGAAAATTCAGTCTTTAGACATCAATTGGCCTTCTTTTTTAGTTTGTGCAGAGTGGGTGTTCTAAATACAATATCTATGAACTCCTTAATTAGTTAGACTTTTTAGATGTGATTCATAAAAAAAAAAAATTCAAAATATTCTAAGAAAAAAATTGGAAGAGGGGAATTTATTGCCTTCTGCAGCATATAATTTTTGAAAAAAACTTAAAATAGACTAAATTTGGAGACTAAAGTACAGGGATAGAAGGAGCATGGCTCTAGGAACACTTGAGTACTCCTTTGGTCTTACTCTTCTTTCTCCTTCAATTCTGAGTTCTAAATGTTGCTTCTTGAATGTCTTCTTAAAACCCTACAAATCCCAAATAGGTGATACTGTTGGATGCTTTATATATTCCATCATGAGGTGAATCTCATTTGAAATTTTTGTTAAAAAAATTCTATATTCTAAGGAAAAGACTTATTGTTCTATAGTCATGCTATGAGTACCCACCAGAACTTTAAAATTGTTTTAAACAATGACAACTTGTCTCAGGGAATATATTTTTGCAAACCAACCAATCAGTAATAGCTCTGCACCAATCAGAAATTAGACAACTAGAAATAGACTAAGACTCAGTCCTCTGTATTTCTCATCATCTGTATTTCTACAGATGATGTCAATCTATTTACATCCCTGAAAATCTTCCAAACTCTGAACTCCATTTTTCCCCTAAACCTTATATAAGATCAACAGCCCGCCTTGCTCACAGACAGTTCTCCCTCACTATAATAAACAATAAGCTCATTTTTGTTTTCCTTTTTTTATATTGAATGGTCATCTCTTAATTCTTTGACAGTCTGTGTTGCAATAGCTTCTTTTATTAGTATCCACAACTTGAAAATAGAGTTTATGAGGGCAAAGGCTGAATCTATGTTGTGACACCTGCATTCCCCCTGCCTGGCAAGAAAATGTACTCATGGCATTTGTTGAATAAATATGTGGATGTATGCAGGGATTGATTGGTAGGTGGATGGATAGATGGATGAATAGATGGATGGATGAGTGGTTAAAAAGGAGAAACGTATTGTCACCAAAATGGTTATTATTAATAACTTGGGCAAAAATTAGAAGTCTCACAGTGAGCCCCAATAGCATAGGTAATGAAACAGTCCTTAACAAAGAAAATTTGATTATATGTGAGACACCTGGAGAGATCCCCCAAAATACCTGGAAGTAGCACAGTTGGCATGACTTAGCAGTTGAGCAACAACTTATGATCCAGGCGATTGCAGTTCAATTCCCAGTAAAGGCACATGCCTGGGTTGTGGGCTCAATCCCCAGTAGGGGGTGGGCAGGAGACAGTTGATCAAGGACTCATCACTGATGTTCCTATTTCTCTTTCTCCCCCTCCCTTCCTCTCTCTGAAATCAATAAAGACATTAAAAAAAAAAAAAAAATATCTGGAAGTAAATTTTAATGGGGTCCTTTTCTGGTTCCATAGAGGAAGAGAAGTTATCACCAAGCCACTTAGAGAGTTTGTAGCCCATACCTTAACATTTTATTTTATCCAAATCACATTGTGTTGAGTTGGGTTCCCTGGAAGTTAAGCCTAAGATAGAGATTCTTTTCAAGTGATTTATTGAGGAAGGAGTTTCATGAGATTAGAAGTGACAGAAGCAGCACAGAGCAAGAAAAAATAACCTAAGCAAGAATGTAGTCTCAATTAGAGACTAGCTTCAATGTGATTCCTCAGTAAAACTCTAAAGAATCACTAGGCAGAGTTACTCAGACCTTGATGTGACTGGAGTGACCTTGTAGTTGGCCTTGGTCTGATAGAGATTGGGTGGAAGGGAGTCTTAGCTTGTCTTATAAAGGTTGTTCCTCTTTTGCTGAGGGCAATTCTAAGACAAGGGAAATGGCATGCGTGGTTATCAGTCAATAATCAAATTAGCTGAAAGATAGGTGCCCCTTGAAGATCTGTGCAAGACACCAAAAACATCTTATTTAAATGGGTAGAGCAGGGTTTTTAACTGTGGTAGTATTTGCTATTTGGGGCCAGAGAATTCTTTATTGTATGAGAGATATATAGTGCATTGTAAGATGTTTAAAAGAATCCCTGGCTTCTACCTACTAGACACCAGTGACACCACACCTCTTCCCCCAATTGTAAAAACCAGAAATGTCTCAAAATATTGCCAAATGTCTTGTAGGGGCAAAAATCACTCCTGGTTGAAAATCAATAAACTAGAATAAGTAGCAAAGGTCAGAGTCAATTAACTTGATGTTCTTGCACAAAGAACAAACACAGAAGAGTCAAATGTCAGGTGTTTTTGAACAATATTCCAAATTATAAGGTAAAGATAGGGACTCTGAAAGATATAATTCACAGTTGACTCTCTAGTAAGAATTATCTAAGCAGTGTTTTTTTACCAAGTATAAAAGTATGCATCTATTAATTGTGCGAAGGCACAGATAAATGTTTCTTACTCAATGTAGCACATGGCTCCCTAAATGTTATTTTTTCAAGTGACAAGGCACCTATCACAAAGGAGTTTCTTGACAGTGGTGATTATCATACTCTCCTAGTCTGAAACTGGGAGAAAAAAATAAATTTATTGTCAAAAATAGGGCTTCAAGAAACTTACAACCTGGAGTTCCAAGATGGTGGTGGATTGAGTGGAAGCTACACTGCCACTCTTCCAGGACCAAAATGGTATTACAACTAAAATATAGAAAAAACATCCTGAATAACCAACTGCAACTGAAAACTAGCTGTAGAGCACCCTCATAACCAAGGACAAAAAGTGGAGATAGCATAGAGACCGGCAGAAAGTCTGGAGGCTTGAGAGAGCTGTCTGGGCACCGACAAGCAGCAGCTAAAGGTCCAGAGGGATGTATAAGCTGTGGGGGGGTTCCTCTGACAACTCTGGGGTCTAAACCTGAAGCTGTGCTTTCCAACCAAGAGCACCAGAACTGAGAAAGGTTCCCACATAACATCAGGCTGTGAAAAGAAGCATGGTTCTGTCTATCAGGGAGAGGAGGCTGGAAATGCTGGCACCCTCATAAAGTGCCAAAAAACAAAGCTTCCTGTGCAGTTACTCACCTTGGGCACTGACAGGAGGAAGGCAGAGTGTGGACAAAAGCTCTTTGAGGAGAATTCAGGAGGGCTTAATGTGTAAATAGTGCTCAGAGGGCACCCATCTGGTCCCCAGTGCTGAGTCATTTTCCCATATTACAGAGCACATTTTTTTTGAGGCAGCCATTTACTTTCCAAACAGCTTTTGCTTGGGGTGAGGGGAATTGCCCCACCATGCTAGAAAACCTCTTGCCCTACACTGTGGAGTTTCTACAGTCTGAAACTCATTAAGAGACTGAATAACAGCTTCTGGGTGCTTTGAGTTGTTGTCTGACTTGCTTCTGGACTCGGAGCTTGGAAAACCAGACCTTGATTAGCATCTTGGTCTTTTCCAAATGCATCTAGCCCCAGCAGAAGGAATCACAAGCTGTGAAGTGTGGAAAGCTTCAAACAGGGTACTCAAGGTCATTCACTAACAGCTGTGACATTGGCCTGCACTAGTGACCATCCAAAAGCCTGGAAGTCCTAGCAGATCTACCTAATACATAGAAACAAATCCAAACTGTCATCCAAAATGGAAGGACAAAACAAAACAAATAACAAATAAAAGAACAAAGGAATCCTACAGAAGAACTAAATGAAATAGAGATAAAGAATCTATCAAATATAGAGTTCAGAATACTAATCATAAAGATGCTCAACACCATGAGAAAAGATATGAAAATGATGAAGGAAATTAAGAATGACATAGTGGAAATTAAAAAACAAACAATGGAAAGAATGAACAACAGATTAATGGAAGTTGAGGATTGGATCAGCGAATTAGAAAACAGTAGAAAAAAACAGAGAACCAAAAAGAAAAAACAATGAAAAAACAGGACAGTTTAAGGTAGCTGTGGGACAACACGAAACATACATTATTTACATCATAGGAGTACCAGAAGAGGTAGAAAGTAAGCAAGTGTTAGAGAAACTGTTTGAAGAAATAATAGTGGAAAAATTTAACGTGGTCAAGGAAAAAGTTGCACAAGTTCAAGAGGTAAGAAAGTCCCAAGCAAGAGGAACCTATGCCCAGATGCATCTCAATTTAAATGAAAAAATCCAAGACAAAGAGAGAATCTTAAAGGCAGCAAGAGAAATGCAATCTTTTACCTACAAAGGAGCTCCCATAAGGCTGTCAGCTGATTTCTCATCAGAAACTCTACAGGCCAGAAGGAAATAACATGAAGTATTTAAGATAATGCAAAACAAGGATTAGAAACCAAGACTATTCTATCCAGCAAACTATATTGAAATTTATTTCACTATCATTCAAAATAGATGGTGAAATAAAGAGCTTTCCAGGAAGGAAAAAAAAGCTAAAGAAATTTATCAGCACCAAACCAGCATTACAAGAAGTATTACAAGGGCTGCTGTAATAAAAAGTTGAAATAGAGAGAATGAGAAACATAGGCATAAAGAAATAAAATGGAAAGATGGCGGTGGATGGAGTAGAACAAACTGGAATTACTGACACTCTATCGGGACCAAACTGGAATAACAAATAAAATACAGAGTTACCTTGGTTTTTGAACATCCCCGTTGACGAACATTTTGGTTTTTGAATGCCATAAACCCGGAAGTAAATGCTTCGGTTTTAGAACACACCTCATAAGTTGAACATGCCACGCAGCTTCCTCTGAGTGCAAGATCCTGAGGCCCAGCTGTCGGTTGTTGAGTCCTGAGCACCTGTGCAATAAAGAGGTTATATTTGGGCTTATTTGGTGATTGTATTCAATTAATCTGTGCTCATCTCATCTCAGGAGTATCCTTACAATCAATTTGTCTTTGTGACTGTGTGCAATCAATCTTTGTTCATGTCATCTCAGGAGCCTTCTGCCAATCACCCTTTGCTGTGAAAAATGGGTAAAAGCTGCAAAGCCAAGAGAATCATTAACAGAACAACAATAGAGATGAAGAAGGAAACTATTTCCAAACATGAAAGTGGTGTTTGTGTATGTGACCTGGCAACGCATTTTGGTATGGCCAAATCTACAATTTGTACTATCTTTAAAAATGAGGAAGCCATTAAAGGAGCTAATTTTGTAAGAGGTGTTAAAACACAAGACAAAGAACACAGACAATTGAAGAAGTGGAAAAATTGCTTTTCATATGGATAAATGAAAAACAATTGGCTAGTGACAGCATTTCTGAGAGCATGATTTGCGAAAAGGCTTTTCATTTGCATGCTGACCTCATCAAAAACACCCCTGGAACAAGTGCAGAGAGTGATATTTTCAAGGCAAGTAAAGGGTGGTTTCAAAAATTTAAGAGGAGTAATGGCATACACAGTATGGTGAGACATGGTGAAACTGTCAGTGCCAACAAAGAAGATGCCAAGCAAATTGATTTGGAATTTAAAGATTATGTAGTAGTAGAGGGTTTCTGTCCCCCAACAAGTTTTCAACTATGATGAGACAGATCTCTTTTGGAAGAAAATGCCGAAGAGGACCTACATATCAGAGGAGGAGAAATCATTGCCAGGACACAAGCCCATGAAAGAAAGGCTAACCCTTTTACTTTGTAGGAATGCAAGTGAGGATTTTAAGTTGAAGCTTTTGCTAGTCTACCATTCTCAGAACCCCAGGGTATTTAAGAAAAACAATGTCATAAAAAGCAAATTGCATGTGATGTAGAGGGCAAACAGCAAAGCTTGGATAACCAGGCAATTTTTTATTGAATGGGTTCATGAAGTGTTTGAGCCAAGTGTAAAAAAAATACCTCCAAGACAAAAATCTTCCAATGAAGTGCCTGTTTGTTATGGATAATGCTCCAGCTCATGCTCCAGGCTTGGAGGATGAGTTGATGGAAGAGTTTTGTTTTATCATTGTAAAGGTTTTTCCCCCCAACACAACTCCACTCATGCAGCCCATGGACCAGCAGATCATATCTAATTTTAAGAAGCTTTACACCAAAGCACTGTTCCAAAGGTACTTTGAGGTGACCTCAGACACAAAGCTAACCCTCAAAGAGTTCTGGAAGAATCATTTCAATACCCTACATTGCTTATATCTCATAGACAAAACATGGAGGGGTGTTTCTCACAGAACAATGAAGTCAGCATGGAAGAAATTGTGGCCAGAAGCTGACCATGAATGTGTATTTGAGAATGTTGAAGAAGATGCTCCTATTGTTGAGAGTATTGTGTCTCTGGGAAAGTCCATGGGCTTAGAAGTGAGTAGTGATGATGTGGAGGAGTTAGTGGAGGACCACAAGACTGAACTCACCACAGAAGAGCTTCAAAACATTTTGATGGAGCAGCAACAGGTGGCAACTGAGGAATTGTCTTGGGAGGAGGAGGAGGGAAGAGAAAGTGTTTCTATTGCACTGATCAAAGTAATGTGTGCAAAATGGGTTGAAGTGCAAGTTTTTGTTGAAAAATCTCACCCTGATAAATCTGCTGTAGATCATGCCACTAACACTTTCAATGATAATGCTATGTCTCACTTTACACAAATTTTAAAACATCGTAAAAAGCAAATGTCAATTGAAAAATTTTTAGTGAGGAAAAGATCTGGTGAGCCTGAACCAGGTGTCAGTGGTGTAAAAAAATCAAAGGAAGGAATGGCAGGAGAGGAGTCACCTACAGTGATTATGGAAGAGGGCTACAGAACACCTGAAGAACAGTCACCTATTGTGACTATTGAGGGGGACCTCCTATCCAAACCATGACTATCATCATTGCGGGTAAGAAAACATTACATTTTCATTATCATCTACAGTACTGTTTTTACATTGAGTTTATTTATTATTGCTTATACAGTACAGTATATTGTATTTATTGCTTTCATTGTGTATCATTTTATGGATCTATGGTATGATTAGATAGTAAAATTCATGTTAAGTTGCTATTTTAGGGGTTGATTTTAAAGGTCTGGGATGGATTAATCCATTTTGTATTACTTTCCATGGGAAACCACTCCTTGGTTTTTGAACTTTCAGAACTTGGCCTTCCAGACCGGGTTACATTTGAAAACTGAGGTACCACTGTATAGAAAAATCATCCTGAATAATCAACTGCAACTGAAGATGAGCTGGAGAGCACCCGCGTAACCAAGGAGGAAAACTGGAGATCACATAGAGACAGGTAGGAAGTGTGAAGGCCTGAGAAGGCTGGCTGGGTTCCCACAGACAGCAGATAAAGGTCCAGAGGAATATGTCAGCTGTGGGGGGTTCCCACTGAGGACTCTGGGGTTTAAACTCCAAGCTGGGCTTCCCAGTCCAGAGCATCAGAACTGGAAATGTGCCCACATAACATCTGGCTGTGAAAAGCAATGAGGTTTCTGTCTGAAAGAGAGAAATAGATGGAAATTTAGGCACCCTTTTAAAGAACCAATGCGTAAAGTTCTGTGTGTAGCCACTCACCTTGTATTCCAGCAGAGGGAAGGTAGTATGTATTGGAGCTGTGTGAGGAGAATCTAAGGTTGTGGGATCTGTAAGTAAAGCCCACAGGGCACCCCTCAGGATTCCTGTGCTGAGTCATTCCCCCATACTGCAAAGAACATCTTTTCATAGGCAGACTTTCAAGGAGCTTTTGCCTGAGGAAGAAGCAATTACTCCATCCTGCTGGGAAACCTCTTCCCCTACCCTGTGGAATTACTACAGCTTGTTGCTTATTAAGAGAATTAATTAGCCTGCTGGCAGAGGCAGACCTCAGAATGCTTTAAGTCTTTGCCTGATCTGCTTCTGAACCCAGGCCTTGGGAAAGCAGATTTTGCTTTGTATCTTCATCTTGTCCAAACACACCCAGCCACAACAGAGAGGACCTCAAGCCATCAGTTGTTGATAACTCTAAACAGGTTACTCAAGGCCAGTCACAAACAGTGTCTGACATTGGCCCATACCAGAGACCTTCCAAAAAGACTGAGAGTCTTAGAATGCCTCCCTAATACATAGAAACAAATCGAAATAGGCAATCAAATGGGGAGACAAAAAAACAAACCCCAAATAAAAGAATAAGAGATGTCTCCAGAAAAAATAACTAAATGAAATGGAGATAAGCAATCTACCAGATATAGAGTTCAGAATATTGATTGTAAGGATGCTCAACAGTGTGAAAAAAAAGATATGGAAACCATGAAAAATGACCAGTCAGAAATGAAGCATGACATAGCAGAAATAAAGCATATATTGGAAGAAATAAACAGCAGATTAGAGGAAGCTGAGGATTGGATCAGCAAATTAGAAGACAGGGTTGAAAAAATCATTCAATTAGAGATTCAAAAAGAAAAAAAACTATTAAAAAATAGGGCAGTTTAAGGAAGCTGTGGGACAACATGGAACATAATAATAATCACATCATAAGGATGCCAGAAGAGGTTGAAAGTAAACAAGGGTTAGAGAACCTGTTTGAAGAAATAATGGCACAAAACTTTTCTAACCTGGTCAAGGAAAATGTCTCACAAGTTTAGGAGGCACAGAGTGTCCCAAGAAAGAAGAACCCAAAGAGACCGATGCCCAGACACATCATAATTAAAATGTCAAGAATTCAAAACAAAGAGAGAATCTTAAAGGCAGCAAGAGAAAAGCAATCTGTTACCTACAAAGGAGCTCCCATAAGGCTGTCATCTGACTTCTCATCAATAACTCTACAGGCCAGAAGGGAATGACATGAAGGATTCAAGGTAGTGCAAAACAAGAATCTGAAACCAAGATTATCCAGCAAGGCTATCATTCAAAATACATGGTAAAATAAAAAGTTTTCCAGACAAAAAAAAAGCCAAAGGAGTTTATCATCACCAAACCAGCACTTCAGGAAATGTTACAGTGACTGTTTTAATAAGAAGAAGAAATAGAGGGGGAAACATAGGCATAAAGAATTAAAATGGCTATAAATAATGACCTTTCAACAATAACCTTAAGATATTTAAGGGAGAGATCCATAACAATACAGTCATAATCGTGGACTTTAACATCCCACTGACTTCACTGGATAGATCTTCTAGACGAAACGTCAACTCAGAAACAGTGACTCTAAATGGCAACTAGATCGGATGGATTTAATTGATATTTACACAACATTTTACCCCAGAGCTGCAGAATATACATTCCTCTCAAGTGCACATGAGTCATTCTCAAAGATAAATGGCATGTTAAGACACAAAACAAGTTCAAGAAGATTGAAATCATATCAAGTTCAATGATTGAAATCATTGTGATCATTTCAGATCACAATGGCATGAAATTAGAAATCAACTACTGTAAAAACATTCAAAAACATTCAAACACATAGAAGCTAAATAAAATGTTATTAAACAATGAATGGATTACTTATAAGATCAAGAAACAAATAAAAAACTTCTTGGAAACAAATGAAAATGAACACAAAACAACTTAAAAGCTATGGGACACAGCTAAAGCAGTCTTAAAAGGGAAGTTCATAGCACTACAGGCTTACCTGAAAAAGCAAGAAAAATTTTTAGTAAACTAACACTACAGTTTAAAGAATTAGAAAGTTCCCCTTGGAATGCATGATTACCAAGGTTTTTGTTTGCTGAGAGTGAGAGTTATTTTATTATTTCTGCTTCAATTTCATCAGTTGTTATTAACCTACTCTGATTTTCTGATTCTTCTTGATTTAGTTTTACATGATCTCACTCATATGTGGTATCTAAGAAACAAAATAGACTGAGGAAATAGATCCACAGACATAACAGACTGATGAATCTCAGTGGGAAGTCTGGGGTGGGGGAGTGGGTTGGGGGAGATTAACATAAGAACTTATATGTATATATACATAACCCAGGTACACAGACAATAATAGGGTGCAAGCCTGGGTAGAGGGGTACAGGGTGGAAGGGATCAATGGAGAAAAATGGGAACATTTATAATACATTCAACAATAAAGATAAATTTTTAAAAAAACTTTTAGAAAATAGGGCTCAGAGCAGGGGCTCAGGCAAGTCAGGATATGAGCAAGGTTAAGCAGAATATTAGGGTATAGCCAAAGAAGCATCAGTACATGAGAAAAAGAGAGAAAGGACACCAGTTGCATTGATCCAAATGAAAACTGAGACCATTCTCTAAGATATTTTTGCAAGTGGTGGCTCAGCAGGGCAGGTGTCAAATTGAGGTCCAGAGGAAGTACCTGAACCAGTCATGGTGGCAGCAAGTTCAGTTATGAGATCCTCTCCAGCCTATCTACTTGATGAACATGTATGAGTCCCTTCCTCCAGACTCAGTTGAGTTTTAACTTCACTGTGAAAACCTCCTGCCATGCTCTTTCCACAAACAAAGAAATTTCCATCCACTTTTTTCTATTGCATAGCTTTGTTAGATTATTTACCCATTGTTTCATCACTGTTGGACTGTTTGCCATTCTACCCAATTAAGTGGTGAGCTTCTTAGGACAGGCTTTTGTTTCTGTTTTATTCTTATGATTTAAGCATCCATTTATGACATTTATACAATATTCATTCACAAAATCTTCATGGAGTAGTTGCTATGACACACATACTATCTGATTCAACCTTAATGTTCTGTCCTACCATTTTATAATAAGGGAGAACATGCTGTCCCACCCTACCCACACAAAAAGAATTAGTTCTTACTATCTTGAGAATGACAAGTTACCCTATTAATCCTAAGTGTCTCTATGCTTCTGTGATGGGCTTTGGTTGCCATTATTTATTGCAGAAGGAGCTGCGCTGTGATGAATTAAGTGTCTCATGAAGTCAAAATGTCCTGGGCACTCTTGGTAATTTAAGTCAGACTATGAAGAAATAAGCACAGAGCTCAGAATCCTTGTTCCAGCTGATTATAATTGTACACGTAATGTATGATTTTGTTGATGATGAACGCTATCAATAAACTGGTATATTGTATTTGATACACTTCTCCTGGGTTGCCTGATTTTTATTGCTAGTTTTTAGAGCCTCACCTTTTTATAAAACTGTTGAGATTTTTATAATATTATTAATATCTAATATATTATTTTAATGATATTGGGATAAGATTGTTTCTATTTTATTTGAGGAGTCAAATATATTCTGATATTCCAAGTGTGGTTTATTATTATTATTATTATTATTATTATTATTATTATTCAATCACTAGTATTAGGAGCATGAAACATATTCCAAGAGACAAACCTATATGAGAGATTTCAAGATGGTATGCAGAGTGGCTGCAAGCTCTATCCACTTGCTCCCAGCTCTGGACTAGACTTGCAGCTAAACTAAAAAGCAATCAACTTCAAAAACTATTACGAGTATAGCTGATCTGAAATATTGAGAACAGGGAACACAGAAAGAAGACAGGAGGAGACACAAGGATGGTGAACATCTTGTAGCAGGTATGTGGCTAGGAATCTAGAGGGATATTGTGGCAGCGGAACCCCCTCCCCATGGGAGTGTAAGCTCTCAGCCCCAAAGGTATCCTCAACCCAGAGCAACAGACAAGGGAAGGGGTGCCTGCATAGCATCAGGCAGTGGGAATCAGTCAGGATTTAGTCTACCTGGGAAACTTGGACCACACAATCCCAAGAAAAGAGAGATTTATTTGTCCCACTACCAACCTGGGAAGTTTGCTCCAATAGGGGAGCGCTGGAAAGATACTTGCCATACTTGGGACCGACAGAGGGGTCTGCTGGGTATAGCCAACTGTGACTTTGCAGGGCCCTCTATTCTCTGGAGGTACTTTGGGCAGAGAGCCAGTAAGTGACTAAACTATGTGGGTTGGAAAAGAGGATAAGTTTTGAACACGTGTGGAGCCCTTCCCCCCATCTTTTGAACTGCTGGGTCTGAGACTTCCTGCTGTGTTCAGAAGCAAAGAAAAATAGCACTGGGCTGGACATTTGTTCCTGCACTGTTCAGTTTGACAGCATAGGGTGGGGAGGTTGGACATGTGGCCCAGTCTGAGCTTGAGTGGAGGCCCCAATCAGCTGGGCTGTCCATGTGGAGAGATTGGAGTGCCAGGTGGAGCTACTTTTTTTTTTATCCCTTCTTACTTGGTTTGACAGCACAGGGGTGCCAGGCAGCCAGGCACAGCTGAGTTATTGTTACTGTGTACCCCCTTGGTGGGGTTCTTTCTGGAAGACAGAAGGGCATGTGCTGGGCCATGCAGGTGCATTATGGGGAGGCAGATCCAAGCTCCACAGCAAGTTCCAGCCTGTGAGGTTGTGGGAAGGAAAGCAGCTCAGAGAAAGGACACTGAAGGTGCAAGACCCAAAACGCACCCAGCCGATGGGCTCCAGAGGCCCTGCCCACCAGAATACTTGGGGTTTTGCCCAACCTAGCTTTGGGCAGGTTGCTGAGGGCCAGGCAGAGTCAGCAACTGACACTGGTTTAAGCCAAAAAAACTTACTGGGAGACCCAGAATGGGCACACCAAGTGGCCAGCTCTGACAACATCAAAGCAGGATACAGCAAACTCCAAAAGCAGCATATAAAAAGGGTGATTGCAGTAGGCATTAAAATCTGCTGAGACAAACCCCACTTTTTAAACAACTCTTCTGTTCTATTTAATTTTTTGCTTTCTTTACTTCTTTCATTTATATTTTTTATTTCTCTTTCCTTTTCTTATTCTATTTTGCTCTTTTATTTTTTTATACTTTTTGTTTTTCATTACCTATTCTATATTTTATTTTATGAATTATTTTTAATTATTATTTATTTGTTTTTATCTTTCTTCTTTTCCTTTTTTCCTTTCATATTCTCCTTTTGCTTTTCTTTTTTTCCTCTAAAGTTTTTTGTGCCTGTCTATAATTATTTCTTTTTTTCATCTCTTTTTCCTATTCTGTTTTTTTTTTTGTTTTTGCTCTTGTTGGTTTGGTTTTCTTTGTATTGTCTTTAGTTTGGTTTTGCTTTGTCTTGTTTTCTTCTGTCAGAACCTGTACAACAGTTTTCATGACATGGTTGCAGTTGAGATTCAGTCAACCAGCAAAGGGCTCACCCATCAATGAATGAGACAACAGTATTTGGGACCCAATTGCAATGGGAGGTCCCAAATGGCCCACATGAGGGACATTCCTGGAGAATCCAACTCAGGAGATCAAGGACACTACACCTCTGGGTCCCACAGGACACCCACTACAGTAAGCCACCCAATAAGACCGGGAGTCATAGCAGTTCTATCTAGTACATAGAGACAAACACAAGGAGAGAGCACAAACGGGGAGGCAAGGAAACAGAATCCAGCTAGAGAATAGGAGGAATCTCCAAAGAAAAAGATTGATGAAGAGGAGATAAGAAATTGATCAGAAACAAACTTCATAGTAAAGGTTTTAAGAATGCTCCACAGCATGAAAAAAAAAAAAAACCACATAGAAACCATGAAAAACAACCACTCAAAAACAAATACCATATAAAAAATAAAGGATACATTGGAAGGAATAAACAGTAGGCTAGCTGAAGCAGAGGAATAACTCAGCCAATTAGAAGACAAGGTAGGAAAAAATCAAACAATCAGAACAACAATGAAAAAAAAGAATTGAAAACATGAAGATTGTTTAAGGGAACTTTAAGACAACATGAAATGTAACAAGATTCCCAATATAGAGGTACCAGAGGATGAAAAGAGAAATGGATAGGTAATCTGTCTGAAGAAATAATGACAGAAAATTTTCTTATTTGGGTGAAGGAAAAAGCCACACAAGTTCGGGAAGTACAGAGGTTCACAATCAAGATGAACACAAAGAAACCCACACCAAGACACATCATAATTAAAATATCGCAGGTTAAAGACAAAGAAAGAATCTTAAAGGGAGCAAGAGAGGGACAGAAAGTTACCTACAAGGGAACTCCCATTAGACTGTTAGTTGAATTCTCAATAGAAACACTCAGTCCAGAAGGGAATGGCATGAAATATTCAAAGTAATTAAAAGGAAGGATCTGAAACCAAGGCTGCTCTATTAAACAAGACTATCATTTAAAATGGAAGGTGAAATAAAGAGCTTCCCAGACAAAAAAAGAGGAGGGGAGCTAAAGAAGTTCAATACCGCTAAAACAGTATTGCAAGAAGTCATAAAAGTAATGCTGTATAAAGAGGAAGAAATAGAGAGAGAGAAGAACATAGGTATAAATAATTAAAATAGCAATAAGTAAGTACCCATCAATAATAACCTTAAATAAAAATAGATTAAATGTTCCAATACAAAGATATAAGGTAGTCAAATGAGATAACATGACCCATATATATGCTGTCTATAAGAGATCAACCTAACAACAAAAGACTAAAGGCTGAAAGTGAAGAGATGGAAAAAATATTACAAAGAAATGGAAACAAACAAACAAAAATCTGGGATAGCAATACTTATTTCTGACAAAATAAACTTTAAAATACAGACCATAAAAGAGACAAAGAAAGTCACTACATTATATTAAAAGGATCAATCTAACATAAGGATATAACACTGGTAAACATATATTTAACCCAATATAAGGGCACTTAAGTATATACAAAAACAAAACAAAAAAACTCTTAGTAGACATGAAGGAGAGATAGACAACAATACTGTCATATTACAGGACTTTAACACCTCACTGACATCACTTATTAGATCTTTCCAGACAAAAACATCAACAAAGAAACAGTGAAATAATTGAACATATCATCCCAAAGCAGCAGAATATACATTCTTCTCAAGTGCACATGGAAAATTCTCAAGAAGAGAACACATGTTAGAACAAAATATAAGAAAACATATTTAAGAAGATTGAAATCATATCAAGCAACTACTTGGATTACAATGGCATGAACTAGAAATCAATTACAATTAAAAAACACACACCAGAAACATTCAAACACATAAAGGCTAAATAGTAGGTTATTAAACAATGAATGGGTTGCCCATGAAATCAAGGAAGAATTAAAAAATGATGTGGAAAGAAATAAAAATGAACACACAATGATACAAATCTATGGAAACAGCAAAAGCAAGCCAAAGAGGGAATTTCACAGCATTACAGGCCTAACTCAAGAAACAAAAATATCTCAAATATATAATCTAACCCTACACCTAAAAGAGCTATAGTAAAAGAACAACAAGAAATTCACAGAGTAAGTAGAATGAGGAAATAATAAAGGTCAGAGCAGAAATAAATGACATAGAAACCAAAAAACAAAACAAAACAAAAGATCAATGAAACCTAGAGCTGGCTCTTTGAAAAGATTAAAAAGATTGTTGATCTTTTAGCCAGACTCATCAAGAAACAAAGAGAGAGGGCATATATAAATAAAATCAGAAATGAAAGAAGTAAAGGAGCAACAGATATCAGAAAAATACAAAGGATTGTAAGAAAGTACTATAAACAACTATTTGCCAACAAGTTGGACAACCTGGGAGAAATGGACAAATCTCTAAAAACTTACAATCTTCCCAAATTAAATCAGGAGGAATCAGAAAACCTGAATAGATTGATAACAGCTAATGAAATTGAAACAGTAATCAAAACACTTCCAGCAAATAAAGTCCTGGACTAACTGGCTTCATAGCAGAGATTTACTAAACATTCGAAGAAGAACTAACAACTATCCTCCTCAAATTATTCCAAAAAATTCAAGAGGAGGGCAGACTTCTAAGCTCTTTTTATGAGACCAGCAATATTCTAATTCCAAAACAAGTTAAAGACATTGCAAAGAAATAAAAGTATTGGTCAAGAGCCCTGATGAATATGAGGGCTAAAATTCTCAACAAAATAGTAGCAAATCTGATCGAGTAGTACATTAAAAAGATCATACACCATGACCAAGTGGGATTTATTTCTGGGATGCACATTAGATACAATATTTGCAAATCAATGAATCTGATATATCACATAAAAAATGGAAGATAAATATCACAAGATCATATCAATAAATTCAGGAAAAGTATTAAAAAAAATCCAACACCATTTATGATAAAAACTCTCATGAAAGTTGGAACAGAACAAGCATACATCAACATATTAAAGGGCATATATGGAAAAGCTATAGCCAGCACCACACTCAATGGGAAAAAAATAAAAGCTTTTCCCCTAACATCAGGAACAAACAGGGATGTTAGCTTTACCACTTTTATTCAACATAGTAGTCAAAGCCCTAGCTATAGCAATCAGAAAAGAAGAAGAAATAAAAGGCATCCAGGTTGGAAAGGAGGAAGTAAAAATGTCATTATTCACAAAAGATGTGATACTGTACATAGAAAACCAAAAATAATTCACCAAGAAACTACTAGAACTAATCAATAAATTTGATAAAGTAGCAGGATAAATAATTAATATACAGAAATTGGTGCCATTTTTATACACCAATAATGAATTATAAAGAAGAGAAACTGACAAAACTATCTCATTTATGATTGCAACAGAAAGAAAGGGGAAAAAAAGGTGCATAGGAATAAACTTATCCAAACCGGGTAAAATACCTGTACTCAGAAAACTATAGGACACTGAAGAAAGAAATAGAAGAAGATACAACCAAATGGAAGTACATAACTTTTTCATGGATTAGAAGAATTAACATCACTAAAATATCCATACTACCCAAAGCAATCTATAGATTCAATGTAATTATTAAAATACCAATGACATGTTTCTCAGATCTAGAACAAATATTTCAAAAATGTATATGAAACCAAAAAAGGCCCAGAATAGCCTCAGCAATCTTGAGAAAGAAGAACAAAGTTGGAGCAATAATAGTACCAGATATCCTACTATACCACAAAACCATTGTAATCAAAGCAGGGTGATATTGGTATAATAACAAGCATATAAATCAATGGAACAATAAAGAGAGTGCAGAAACCAACCTACATCTTTAAGGTCAATTAATATTTGACAGAGGAGGCAAAAATATGCAATGGAGTAAAAGCAATCTCTTTAATTAATGGTGTTGGGAAAATTGGACAGGTATATGCAAAAGAGATAAAACTAGACCCCCAACTTACACCATTCACAAGAATAAATGCAAAATGGTTAACAGACTTAAATGTTAGTCATGAAATCATAATAACCCTGGAAGAAAACATAGGTAATAAAATCTCAGACATTTTGTGTAGCAATAGTTTTGCCAATATATCTCTTTGGACAAGGGAAACAATGGGAAAAATAAATAAATAGAACTACATCAAACTAAAAAGCTTCTGTGAAGCAAAATAAACCATCAACAAAATTAAAAAGGAACCCACTCCATGATAGAACATATTTTCCAATGATGCATCTGATAAAGGATTAATCTGAAAAATATATAAAGAACTTATACAACTCAACAACAGAAAGAAAAAAATCAAATTATAAAATGGGCAAATGACCTGAATGGACACTTCTCCAAAGAGGGCATATAGATGGCCAAAAGGTATATAAAATAATGCTCAACATCAGTAATCATGCAAATTGAAATGACAGAATTACCTCACACCTGCCAGAATGTCAACAATCAACAAATCAAGCAACAAGTGCTGAGGAGCATATGGAGAAATGGTGCAGCCACTGTGGAAAACATTATGGATTTTCCTCAGGAAATTAAAACAGAACTGCCTTTTTACCTAGCAATTCCACTCTGAGAACGCATCCTACGAATCCTGAAATACCAATTAGAAAGAATATATGCACCCCTGTGTTAATATCAGCATTAATTACAATATCTAAAATCTAAAAGTAGTGCAAGTGCCCACCAGTAGATGAGTGGATAAACAAACTGTGGTTATATTTACACAATGGAATACTATGCTACTGGAAAAAAAAAAAAGAATCTCATATCCTTTACGGCAGCATGGATGGACCTGGAGATTATTGTGTTAAGTGATAAAAATCATTCAGAGAAAGACAAATACCATATGATCTCATTTATATGTGGAATCTAATGAATAAAATAAACTGATAAACAAAAGAGATCCATTGTCATGGATACAAAGAAGAGATTGATAGATCTCAGAGGGGGGACCTTAGTGGCGACAACATAAAAGAATGTGAAGAAATTAGCCAAAGACACAGGCTATATGCAAAATTCATAGACACAGACACCAGGGTGGTGAAGGCTATGGTGGTGGTGGTTGAGGTATGCAAAGGGGGAGATGATGGTGGACATCAGTAATAATGTCAAAATTTTTTAAAAATCAGAAAAAAACCCACAGCTATGATAAATTTAGGCAGAATTCTGTCCCCCAAAAAATCTTTCACTGTGAAAAAAAGAAAAAAGAAAGAAAAGAAAGGAAGAAGAAACTATAGTTAGAATTTTTTATTTGAAGGCATTATTTTATTTATTTATTTAATTTTTTTATTGTTCAAAATGTTACAAATGTCCCTTTTTCTCCACATTGACCCCTTCCACCCGGCACCCAACCCCTCTCCCAGTCCCTCACTGCACTATTGTCTGTGTCCTTGTGTTATGTATATATGCATATAAATTCTTTTGTTAATATCTCCCCCTCCACCCATCCACCCTCCTCCTTCCTTCTGAGATTCGTCAGCTTGATCCATGCTTCTGTGTCACTGAATCTATTTTGTTCATCAGTTTATTAAGCTCTTTAGAGTCCACATATAAGTGAGATCATGTGATGTTTGTCTTTCTCTGCCTGCCTTATTTCACTTAGCATAATGTTCTCCAGGTCCATCCATACTGTCCCAAAGGGTACAAGATCCTTCTTTTTTACAACTGCATAGTATTCCATGGTGTAAATGTCCCACAGCTTTTTTTTTTTTTTTTAAACATATCTTTATTGATTTCAGAGGGAGGAAAGGAGAGGGAGAGAGAGAGATAGAAACATCAATGATGAGAGAGTCCTTGATTGGCTGCCTAGCCCGCAACCCGGGCATGTGCCCTGACTGAGAATTGAACCCCAATCTCCTGGATCCTAGGTCAATGCTCAACCACTGAGCCACTCCTGGCTGGGCCCCACTCATCTACTAATGGGCACTTGGGCTGTTTCCAGATCTTAGCTGTAGTAAATTGCACTGCTGTGAACATAGGGGTGCATATATTCTTTCTGATTAGTGTTTCTGGATTCTTAGAATATATTCCTAGAAGTGGGATCTCTGGGTCAAAAGGCAGCTCCATTTTTAAGTTTTTGAAGAACTTCCATACTCTTTTCCATAGTGTCTGCACCAGTCTGCATTCTTAACAGTAGTGTACCTGGATCCCCTTTCTCCATATCTTCGCCAGCACATGTCATTGTTTGATTTGTTGATGGTAGCCATTCTGACAGGTGTGAGGTGATACCTCATTGTGGTTTTAATTTTTATCTCTCTGATGATTAGGGAGGCTGAGTGTTTTTTCATGTCTCATCTGTATGTCCTCTTTGGAGAAGTGTCCATTCAGGTCCTTTGCCATTTTAAATTGGATTTTTTGTCTTCCTCTTGTTGAGTTGTATGAGTTCTTTGTACATTTTGGAAATTAGCCCCTTATCAGATACACCTTTGGACAATATGTTCTCCCATACCGTCGGGTCCCTTTGTATTTTGAGGCTGATTTCTTTTGCTCTGCAGACACTTTTTAGTTTGATGTAGTCCCATTTGTTTATTTTTTCTTTTGTTTCTCTTGCCCTAGAAAATGTGTCAGTGAAAATTTCTCTACTGGCTTTACTGCCTATGTTTTCTTCCAGGATTAGTGAAAAATGGGAGGTGGGTCCCTCCCCTGTGATTAGGTCACTTGAGTCCCACGGAACAAACACTACAGGGGAAAATAGTGGGTAATGGGACTCCAATTTTGTGAAATCCTAGTGCTGTCCCCTCAGCCAGACACTGTCTTCGGTGTAGCTACAATGTGTTGGGGTAGAGTTGGGTAACATGGCTACCTTCTAAGTTGCTTTTCCCTGCTGGTAATGGCAACCTCTTATATCTACGGAATTCCACTCTATGCTCCGTTCCCAAGATAAGTCACAGAGTGTATCCTTTGCTCAGGGAAAATGTGATTATGTAGCACCAATTCTCGGGTTTGTATATAATGTACTCCACAACCTGGCGTGACGGGTGAAAGGAGGCAATTTCTGGACAGTTAAAGGGTGGCCAGGCTCCATGGCTTTGTATCTCTCTGAAATGCTGACCACTATACAACCATGTACACACTTTATACTGTGTCCTTACTCAGGTCACTAGGCTCAGCTGCAGTTTTAATGCCCACTTCTGGAGAAATGCCCACCAAATCTCTTTGTTCCTCTTATTGAAAAGAATGCCAGGCATAACAAGATTCCCCTCTTCTCTGGCTGAGCACTACTATGAGCTCCCAGCTGGAGGGCTGCATCAGTGGCTCATCTCAGCATTTCTCCCTTTGCACCTCCCTAGTTTGCTCCACCTTATCCAGTTTTAGAAGTTTCAATGTGTGGATCTCTCAGATGTATTTGTGAATAGAGCAGGGAATCATTTCTTGAATTATAGCTGAGAAATTTATTGAAGCTTCAAAGGGAGAGACCAAGAGAATCTCTAAAGCTTCTATTCTTCTGATGTCACACTTTTTTGGGGGTTCCATTTCTTTTCTGTTTCTTTTATTTTTTATTTATTTCTCTTTACTGTGAAAATATTACAGATGTACCCTTTTCACCCCCATTGATCCCCTCTGCTATGCATGCACCCAACCCACAGGCCTTCCACATACTAATATCTGTGTTCATTGGTTATTCTTATAAACATATAAGTTGTTTGGCTAATCTCTCTGCACTCACTCCCTCACACCCACCTTTTCTCTGAGATTCCTCAGCCTGTTCCATGCTGCCATGTCTCTGGATCTATCTTGTTCATCAGTTTATTTTGTTTATTACATTATAAATATGAGTGTGATCATCTGATACTTGTCTTTCCACGACTGGTTTATTTCATTTAGCAAAATACTCTCCAGTTCCCTCCATGTTTTCCAAAAGATAAGAGATCCTTCTTTTTTACAGCCGCATAGTATTCCGTGGTGTAAATGTCCTACAGCTTTTGTATCCACTCATTGGCTGATGGGCACTTGGGCTGTTTCTACATCTTAGATATTGTAAATTGTGCTGCAATGAATATAGGGGTGCACAAGTATTTTTGATTGGTGTTTTGGGTTTCTTCTATTTTGATCATTAGTTTATTTTGTTTTTATATTCCACATATGAAGGAGATTATATGATACTTGTCTTTCTCTAGGATAAATTCCTAGAACTGGCATCATTGGGTTAAATGGAAGTTCAAATTTTAATTTTTGAGGAAACTCCATACTGCTTTCTATAATAGCTGCACCAGCCTGCATTCCCACCAGCAGCGTACTAGGGTGACCTTTTCTCCACATCATTGCCAGCACTTGACATTCATTGATTTATTGATGGTATCTATTCTAACATCTGTGAACTGATACCTCATTGTGGTTTTAATTTGCATCTCTCTAATGATTAGTAACTTGGAGCATTGTTTCATATGTCTCTTGGTTATCTGTATGTCCTGTTTGGAGAAGTGTCTATTTAGGCCCTTTGCTCATTTTTTAATAGGATTATTTGTCTTCCTTTTGTTAAGTTGCATGAGTTCCTTATATATTTTGGATATTAACCCTTACTAGATGTTTCATTTGCAAATATATTCTCCCATAGAGTGGACTCCCTTTTTGTTTTTTGATGGTTTCTTTTGCTGTGAAGCTTTTTAGTTTGATATAGTCCCATTTGTTTCTTTTTTCTTTTTTTTCTCTTGCCCTAGGAGATATATCAGCAAACATATTACTAGGGAAGATGTCTGAGATTTTGCTGCCTATGTTTTCTTCTAGGATTTTATGATTTCACATTTTACATTAGGTCTTTTATCCATTTTGAGCTTATTTTTGTATAATGTGTAATTTGATGACCTAGATTCATTGTTTTGCATGTACTTGTCCAATTTTCCAGCACCATTTATTTAAAATACTGCCTTTACTACATTGTATGCTCTTGCCTCCTTTGTCAAATATTAACTTACCATAATTGTGTGGGTCTATTTCTGGGGTCTCTGTTCTGTTCCATTGATCTATATGACTGTTGTACCAATATCTGGCTGTTTTGGTTACAATGGCTTTGTAGTACAGTTTGATATCTCTTAAAGTGATCCTTCCCACTCTGTTATTCTTTCTCAAGATGGCTGAGGGTATTCGGGGTCTTGTTTGGTGCCATATAAATTTTTAGAATATTTGTTCTAGCTCTGTGAAATATGTTGTTGGTATTTTAATAGGGATTGCTTTGAACCTATAAATTGCTTTGGGTAGAATGGGCATAATTTGAGAGAGATCCAAGATGGCAGTGGACTGAGTGGAAGCTACACTGACACTCTCCTGGGACCAATCTGGATTTACAACTAAAACATAGGAAAACCATCCTGAAAAACAACTGAAGACTAGTTGGAGAATACCCTCATAATCAATGAGGAAAAGTGGAGACTGCATAGAGACTGGTAGGAAGTGCAGACAAGAGAGGGCTGGCTGGGCTCCCAAAGCAGCAGCTGAAGGTCCAGAAGGATACCTCTGACTATGAGGGGTTCCCACTGAGGACTCTGGGCCTTAAACCCCAGACTGGGTCTCCCAGCCAAGAGCACCAAAACTGAGAATGGTGCCCACATAACACCTGGGTGTAAAAAGCAGCTGAGTTTCTCATGGCCATGGAGAGATAGCTGAAAATGTAGGCACCCTCTTAAAGAGCCAACTCATAAAGTTTCCTGTGCAGCCACTCTCCTTGGGCTCTGGCTGAGGGGGAGTGGAGTGGACTGGAGCTGTGTGGGGAGAGTCGAGGGTTGTGGGTTTTGGAAAGTGAGATCAGGGGATGAACATCTTGATTCCTGTGCTGAGTCATTCCCCCATAATGCAGAGGACAACTTTCTCAGGTGGATAATTTTTGGCTTTTGCCTAATGGGGGAAGGAATTGCCCCAGGCTGATGCAAAGCCTCTCACCCAGTCCAGAGGAGTTTCTACAGCCTGAAGCTTGTTAAGAGACTGATAACAACAAGATGCCCCACCCTATGAAGCATCTACAGCCTGAGGCTCATTAAGAGAATCATATTAATCAGCCTGCAGTCAGAGGCAGACCTCAGGGTGCTTTGAGACTTTGCCTGATCTTCTTTGAGACCCACCACTTAGAAAAGCAGACTTTGGTGTGCATCTAGGTCCTGTCCAAATGCACCCAGGCCCAGCAGAGGAGACCTCAAGCCTAAAGTTGTTGATAGCTCCAAACAGGGGTAGTTAGGGCCAGTCACAAACTGCATCTGACATTGGCCTGTACCAGAGACCCTCCAAAAAGACTGAGAGTCTTAGAAGATCTACCTAATATTTATAAATAAACCCAAAAATGTAGCTAAAATGGGGAAACCATAAAACAAACCCAAATGAAAGAACAAGGGAAGTCTCCAGAAAAAGAGCTAAATGAAATGGCAATAAGCAATCTCTCAGATATAGAGTTCAGACTATTGATTGTAAGTTTGCTCCACAGCATAAAAAAGGTATGGAAACTATAAAAAATGACCAGTCAGAAATGAAGAATGACAGCAGAAATAAAGAATACATTGGAAGGAATAAATAGCAGATTAGGGGAAGCTAAGGATTGGATCAGTGACTTAGAAGACAGAGTAGGAAAAATCAATCAGAGAACCAAAATCAAAAAACAATTAAAAAACAGGACAGTCTAAGGGAGCTGTGGGACAGCATGAAACATAACAATATTCATATTATAGGAGTACCAGAGGAGGTAGAATGTAAGCAGGGTTTAGAGAACTTGTTTGATGAAATAATGGCAGAAAACTTTCCTAACCTAGTCAAGGAAAAAGTCACACAAGTTTAAGAGGCACAGAGAGTCACAAGAAAGAAGAATCCAAAGAGACCCATGCCCAGACATATCCTAATCAAAATGCCAAGAATTCAAGACAAAGAGAGATTCTTAAAGGCAGCAAGAGAAAAGCAATCTGTTATCTACAGAGGAGCTCCCATAAGGCTGTCATCTGACTTCTCATCAGAAACTCTACAGGCCAGAACGGAGTGGCATAAAGTATTCAAGGTAATGCAAAACAAGAATCTGAAACCAAGATTACTCTATTCAGCAAGATTATCAATCAAGATAGATGGTGAAATAAAGAGCTTCCCAGATGAGAAAAAAAAAAAAAGGCTAAAAGAGTTTTCCATTACCAGTATTACCGGAAATTTTAAAGGGACTGCTATAATTAGAAGTAGCAATAAAAAGAATGAGGAACATAGGCATAAAGACATAAAATGGCAATAAATAAATATATTTTAATAATAACCTTAAGTGTAAATGCAGTAAATGTCCCAATAAAAAGATATAGGGTGGCTGAATGGATAAGGAAACATTACCCAAATATATGCTTTCTACAAGAGATATACCTCAGAACAAAAGACTCCCACAGGATGAGAATGAAGGGATGGGAAAAAAAATTTCCATGCAAATGGAAATGTAAAAAAAGCTGGGGTAGCAATACTCATATCTGACAAAATAGACTTCCAAATGAAGACCATAACAAGAGACAAGAAAGGTCATTACATAATATTAAAGGCATCATTCCAACAAGAGGATATAACCCTGATAAACATATATGCACCAAATATAGGGGCACCTACATTTATAAAAAAAACTTCTAGAGACTTTAATGGAAAGACTGACAGCAATACAGTCATACTAGGGCACTTTAACACCCCACTGACTTCATTGGAGAGGACTTCCAGACAAAAAATCAACAAAAAAAGTGACCCTAAATGACACACTAGATCAGATGGATTTAATTGACATTTACAGAACATTCTATCCCAAAGCTGCAGAATATACATTCTTCTCAAGTGGGCAGGGGACATTCTCAAAGACAGACCACATGTTAGGACAATAAACAAGTCTCTATAAGTTCAAGGAGATTGAAGTCATATGAAGCATTGTCTTGGACCACAGTGGCATGAAATTAGAAATCAAGTACAAAAAAAACATTAAAAAACATTCAAACACATGGAGGCTAAAAAGTATGTTTTTAAACAATGAATGGATTACCAAAGAGATCAAAAAAGAAATCAAAAACTTCCTGGAAACAAATGAAAATGAACACAGAACAACTCCAGATCAATGGGACACAATGCAAGCCGTCTAGAGAGGGAAGTTCATAGCACTACAAGTCTACCTCAAAAAGCAAGAAAAACTTCTAATAGACTCTCTAACCCTACAACTTAAAAACTTAAAAATAGAACAACAAGAAAAGCCCAGGGTAAGTAGAAAGAAAGAAATAATAAAGGTCAGTGCAGAAATAAATGACATGGAGACTGAAAAACCAATACAAAATATTAATGATATTAATTCTTCCAATCTATTAGCATGGTATATTCTTACACTTGTTTATATCTTCCTCTTATTCTTTCTTCAGAGTCTTGTAGTTTTCTGAGTAAAGGTCCTTTACATCCTTGGATAAGTTTATTTCTAGGTATCTTATTTTTTTAGTTACAACGGTAAATGGTACTGCTTTTACTTTCTATTTTTGAGAGTTCATTATTAGTGTATAAAAATGGCATCGATTTTCAGATTTTGTATCCAGCTACCTTGAAAAATTCACTTATCAAATCTAGGAGTACTTTAATTGAGTCTTTAGGGTTTTCTATGTACAATATCATGTCATTTGCAAATAATGACAATTTTACTTCTTCCTTTCCAATTTGGATACCTTTTATGTTTGAAAGCAGACATCACCATCTTTTCCTGTTTTTAATGGAAATGGTTTTGGATTTGACCATTGAGCATGATGTTGGATACAGTTTTGTCATATATGGCCTTTATTATGTTGAGGTATGTTTCATCTATTTCCACTTGCTGAGAGTTTTATAAAAGATGGGTCCTGGATTTGTAGAAGTGCTTTTTATGCATCTATTTATATAATCATATGATTTTTGTATTTCATTTTGTTTATGTGATGTATTACATTTATTTATTTGCGAATTTTATAATGTCTTGCATCCCATGAATATATCTCACTTGCTCATGGTATATGATCTTTTTAATGTATTACTGGATCCAGTTTGCTAATATTTTGTTGCGGATTTTAGCATCTATGTTCATCAGGGATATTGGCCTATAATTTTCTTTCTTTGTAGTGTCTTTATCTGGTTTTGGAATTAGGGTAATGTTGGCCTCATAAAAAGAGCTTGGAAGTTTTCCCTCCTCTTAAATTTTCTGGAATAGTTTTAGGAGAATAGGTGTTAATTCTTCTTTGAATGTTTGGTAAATCTCATGTGTAAATCCATCCCATCCTGATCTCTTGTTTGAAGGGATTTTTTTTATTACTGCTTCAATTTAGTTGTTATTGGCCTATTCAAGATTTTTTATTTTTTCTCACTCAGCTTTGGAAGTTTGTATGTTTTTTGGAATTTGTCCGTTTCACCCAGGTTGTCCAGTTCGTTAGCATATAGCTGCTCATAGTATTTTCTTATGATCATTTGTATTTTTGTTGGGTCAGTTGCTTTATCGCCTCTTTCATTTCTGATTTTATTTATTTGGGTCCTCTCTCTTTGTTTCTTTGTGAGTCTGGCTAAAGGTTCATCAATCTTATTTATCTTTTGGAAAAAACAACTCTTGGTTTCATTGATTTCTTTTATTTTTTATTTAAAAAAATTTTTTTTAGTCTCTATGCTATTAACTTCTGATCTAATCTTTATTATATTTTTCTTTTTACTTGCTCTGTACTTTTCTTGCTGTTTTCATTCTAGTTCTTTCAGTTGTATTAAATGGCTTAGTAGAGCTTTTTCTTGTATCTTGAGGTATGCCTGTAGTGTTATGAAATTTCCTCTTAGGACTGTTTTTGCTGTGTCACATTGATTTTGGGTTGTTGTCTGTTCATTTTTGTTTTTCCAGGAAGTGTTTGATTTCTTCCTTGATCTCATTGGTAACTCATTCATTGTTTAATAACAGCTTTTAAGCCTCCATGTGTTTGAAAATTTTTGAATTTTTTTACAATGGTTGATTTCTAGTTTCATGCCATTGTGATCCCAGAAGAATCTTGATATGATTTCAATCCTCTTGAATTTGCAGACCCTTGCCTTGTGCCCTACATGTGGTGTATTTTTCAGAATGTTCCATGTGCCCTTGAGAAGAATGTGTATTCTGCTGCTTTGGGATGAAATGTTTTGTAAATATCAATTAAAGCCATTAGATCTAGAGTGCCATTTAAGGCCTCTGTTTCCCTGTTGATTTTTTGTCTTGATTATCTGTCTAATTATTATAGTAGGTTGTTAAAATCCCCCACTATGATTGTATTGCTGTCAATCTCCCCCTTAAATTTCACCAAGAAATGTTTTTTTATTTATTTAGGGGCTCTTATATTGGGTGCATATATATTGATAAGGGTTATTTCCTCCTGTTGGATTGATCCCTTTAGCATTATGTAGTGACTATCTTTTTCTCTTGTTATTTTTATTTTAAGGTCTATTTTGTCATAAATAAGTATTGCTAAGCCAATTTTTTTTATTATTTCCATTTACATGAAATATTTCTTTTCCATCCTTTCACTTTCAGCCTGTGCGAATCTATTGCGCTCAGGTGGGTCTCTTGTAGACAGCATATATTTGGGTACTGTTTTCAATCCATTCAGCTCCCCTATGTCTTTTGATTGGAGCATTTATTCTGTTTACATTTAAGATTACTTTTGATATGTACTTATTTAATGTCATTTTTCCCTTTTATGCTGATGTACCTTTCTCTTAATATTTCCTCTTTTTCTTAAAGCAGTCCTTATGGCATCTCTTGCAATGCTGGTTTGGTGGTACTGAACTCCTTTAGATTCTTTGGTCTGTTTATTTCACCCTCAATATTAACTGATAGCCTTACTGAATAAAGCAGTCTTGGTTTCAGGTTCTTATTTTTCATTCCTTTGAGAACTTCATGCCACTCCCTTCTAGCCTGAAAGTGTTTCTGTTGAGAAATCTACTGTCAGCCTTATGGGGTTTCCCTTGTAGGTCACTGCTTATCTCTCTCTTGCGGTCCTTAATATTCTCTCTTTGCCCTTAGCATTTGCCATTTTAATTATAATGTGTGTTGGCGTAGGTCTCTTTGGGTTCCTCTTGTTTGGTACCCACTGTGCTTCCTGAACTTGTGTGGTTTTCTCCCTCAAATGTGTAGGGAAGTTTTCTGCCATTATTTCCTCCACCAAGTTCTCTATCCCTTGCTGACTTTCCTCCTCCTCTGGCACCTCTATGATGTGAATGTTGTTTTGCTTCATGTTGTTTCCTAATTTCCCTTAGACTGTCCTCATGCCTTTTAATTTTAATTTTTATTCCTCTGATAAAGTGTTTTTGTCTACCTTATCTTCTAAGTCATTAATTCTATCCTCTGTCTCATCGAAACTACTTTTAATTCCTTCCAGTGTATTCTTGATATCAGATATAGTATTTTTTCATTTCTGCTTAGTTCTTATTCATGATATCTAGCTCTTTTTTTATGTTTTCACAAAATTTCTGGACCTTCCTATTAAGTGTTTTGTAGTTCTCATTAATTTCCTTGAGCATATTTATAACCATTACTCTGAACTCTATTTATGATAACCTCTTTAATGCCATCTCTTCAAGGTCTTTTCTTGGCAATTTTTTCTTTTCTTTAGTTTGGGGGTTGTTTCTTTGTCTCCCCATTTTGGTGGCTCTTAGTGTTTGTATCTGTATATTAGATATATTTGCTGTCTCCCAGTCTTGTGGGGTGGGATTTTATGGTGTATGTCCAGTGAAGCCCAGAGGTGTATTTTCCTTATACTTCTGAGCTATTAGCTCTAGGCATGTCCCTTTTTTGGGTTTCTCTTTTGTTGGCTCTTCAGGGTCTCCTGTTGTGATTAGGTCTAGATTGTTGTTGACCCATTCTTGAGAGGACTCTCATCTCAGGTTGGCTAACTCTGTGACCCAACCCCAACCACATTGTGGGAGCTGTTCTACAGGTGGTGGCAAGGCAAAACAATACACAACCAAACTATCAAGAAACAAGGAGTATCTTACACAATATCCTGACAGTCACAATGAAAACGTCACAAATGAAATTAGAATTTGGAGAGGGAAGTGAGAACAAAAATTTTAAAGCAAAAAGGAAAAAAAAAAAAAGGAGATAGAAAAAAAACAGAGAAAAAGATATTATTGCTAATAATAATGAAAAATAAAAACAATAAAATAAAAAGTGAAAAATTGAGAAGGTACTAGGAGATAAAAGGGTCAGAAAAAAGATTCTGAAAAAAGGTAAGAAAAAAATAAGGGGAGATCATAGGAATAGGAAAATAGTTATAAAATAAAAAATAAAAATCCAATAAAGAGATAAATAGAAACAAATGAACAAACAAAAAGACAGGAAGACACAAGGGAAAAAAAGAAAATAAAGAAAAAAGAATAAAAAAGTATGCCAGTGGAACTAGAAGAAAGAGACAAATAAAGTAAGGGTAAGGAGGGAGTTCAATAAGAGACATGGGGGAAACAATAGAGAAAAGCAGTAAACTTATTTGTTATAATGATAATGTCCCAGCAATTAAGCAGAGAATATCAAGAAAACCTTGATAAGAGAACAAAAACAAAATGACAACAAACCAAAACACAAAAACCAGGAAAGCAAAACAAATTTTTGAAAAAATTAATTAAGAAATTAAAAACAATTTAAAAATTTAAAAAGAAAAAATTCTTTCTTTTCTCTCTTTATTTCTAAAATTAAAAAAAGTCAATCAGCTTAGTTTCATCTGGCCAGCTTATGTTTTCTGAGGCTCACTGTTTTGTATGCTGATTTCCGTTCTCCTGGGAGGTACTTGTCCATCAGCCAATGTCAGGAGTTCTCTAGGTTTGGCTCTGGCATCCTTAAGTAGTTGGCTGAGCTGAGGCTCTCTTTGAATCACTTCCTATTATCAGCTATTTTGCTTCCCCCTTGTGGTTGCCTGGTCTTACTCTTGAGTCTTCTGAAGAGTCTTTAGGATGCAGGCCAGCTAGTGTAGCTTGGGATAATGCTCCCTTTACTTAGAGGTTTTTCTGTCAGGCACTCACTGTGGGGAAGTTAGTCTCTACTTCAAAGCCAACTCCTCAGTCTCTACCCTATCCCCCAATTCTAGTTTCCCATACAATGGCCTGCTGCAATTTCAGATTGACTTCAACCTGTTGCCTTTTCTGTATGGTCAGTTTCATCAGCCTGGGATCAGTAGCTTTGATTAAAAAAAATTCCTGTGAGCATTTTGCCTACCCAGCCTGTAGAGGATGTTTTAAGCTTTTCCTCCAGTTCCCAAACAATAGTCCCTGAGAGTCTTACTCTTCTCTTGTCCTCTTATGAGCTGTTCTCCCTTCCCCCTCAGGACTGTGCCTAGGGGGATATTTGGGACTTCAATGAGCTGATCTAGTCCCTTTCCTTTTAGGGGTGGTACTCCTAGCCTGCAGGAGAAGTAGGTATGCTCCACCCCTCCTTTCCTTGATCTGATTGGCTGATCACAGTGGGCTCTTATCACAGTGGGCTCTCCACTATGCAGACACAAATCTCAGCTTTTGCTTGACTGTCTCCCCAATGCAATACAGGAAGATAGAAGCCTATTCAGCAATCAAAATCTCAAAAACGCAGAAAGCAACCACAAGCAGAGAATCTGTCCTTTGAGTCCTGTCACCCTCACACTTTGGTACCAAGCATAAAAGGTCACAAAGCCAGTTCCACGCAGTTCCCCTGCACCACTGATCCCAGTAATGTTAGGGAGCTCCTTGTGTGTTATTCTAGCTCCCTTCAGAGAAGGTCAAAAATCCCCATTTCGCTGTACCTGCAACTCTGGCTGCTGGAGTCCTGATCTGTCCTGGTAGATCCAGACCCTCTCTGGAAGCAGGGGGGCTCACTTCCCCTACCTTATGCCACACAGATCAAATGTTTTTTTTGGGTTCTACACAATGCTTAGAGGAAGGCAGAAGGTCCCTTTATGTGGCTGCTCAGTGCAGCCTTCTGGCCACTTTTTATTCAGGAGCCACACACTGTGGGACAGCCTTTCCTATGGTCAGCATTCAGAGTGAAAGACCTGCTTTTTTTCACTGGGAAGGTGCAGTCCCCTCTTTGCAGACACACTGTTCTCCAGGGTCCCTCTGCTCACCATGCATAGGCTCTCCTTCCCTTCTCCTCTGCTCTGGGTTTGAGATACCAGCTTTTGGATTCCAGTTCACTCTCCCAAGGGGAGGGAACTTTGCAGCCTCTAGCCCTCGGCCCTCATAGCCCAGAACAGGCTTCAGGGGAGAATCCTCTTTTCTGCCCCCGTCCCCCTTACTAGACTCTATGATGTTTCTTGTGCTCCCTACTCAAAATATGTCCACTCAGGTATATTTATCTTTTTATCCAAGCTGGTTACACAGCATTTTAGCAGCAAATTGAGTCTGTGGCTGGGAGCAAGGGCACTCTGCTTCTTGTCACAGTGCCGCCATCATCCCCCTCCTATTTATTTATTTTAATAGCCTATTTTTTCCTATATAATATTATCTCCCAAATGACATAATAATATTAATACTATATAAAAATACAGTTTATTTTATAAACTTTTAAATATTTTTATGACATATACTATAATTTTTTTATATTATGTATGTATGCATGTATTTCTATTATTCTTTAAATATATTTCTCACAGTCATGGGCTAGAACAACAGATTCAGCAGCTATGATATAATTTTTGAACACCCACAGAAACATGTCTGGGAACACAATAATACTGTGAATATTATAGGCTACAAGCTCTGGTAAAGACAAACAGTGAGCAGTTAGAGTCAGATATTCCACCATACTCTAAGGCAAAAATCATAACATTCTGTAAGAGCATATACCTATATCAACATATCTATGGAAAAAAATGTATACACACACACACACACACATATGTAGCAGTCTCCCCTTATTCACAGTAGATATGTTCCAAGACCCACAGTGGATGTCTGAAACTGTCAATAGTAAAAACCCTACAGTATCTACTATGTTGTCCTAATCATACATATCTATAATACCCATAATAAAGTTTAATTTGTAAATTAAGCATTAAGCACCATAAGAGATTAACAATAATAACTATTAATAAAATAGAACCCTTATAGCCCTACATAGTAATAAAAGTTATTGAATTGGCCTCTCTCTTTCCCTCACTCTCTCCCTCTTTCTCTCTCTTGCCAGACAAAAAGATGATTCACAGACAGAAAGGCATGATATGAGATATAATCATGCTACTCAGAATAACACACAATCTAAAAGTTATGAATTGTTTATACCTGGAATTTTACATTTAATATTTTCAGACATGGTTGACTGCAAGTAATGGAAAGTAAACTATGTATACTTTTTTTCTGAGTTAAGACTCATCTAGCTTAACTTCACATTTTTACAAAAAACATCCACTCAAACTGGAAGACTGTAGTCATATATACAGCCAGACAAATATTAGCATGCAGAAATTTTGAAGCATTAGGAAGAATAAGTAGGAATGTGTTAAAAAACTTTAGTTTGGCTACCTAATTAAAAGAAGGGGCTTTTGTTAAATCTTACATTGTATATCCCAAGCACACCATAATTACTTCAATAGAGGCCTAGTAATAAAAGTAAAAAAAATAGGAATGCTGTAAGAAACCTACAGAAGTCATCACATAATTAATTTATTAGAATTTAAATCCCAATAAGAGAAGATCTTTTTCCTTTACTTATTCTTTATTTAATTTTTCTGGGTTCAGCTGAGTGGTGGTCTCCTGTTTAAGCTGTGTCTAAATTACACTTCATTGGGAGTTTTGTTTGAAGACTTACAGGTGAAAAATCTACATATATTAATGCCCAGGATTACTGGCTTTAAAAAAGATCCTAGCAGACACAGCCAAATATTTGGGAAAACTATTTTAAACTGTGTCAAGTCCAGGCTTTTGTGCTGACCCTTAAGCCACACTTAGTTCTTATAGCTAGCTCAGCTCAGGCTTCTGCAGCCACAGTGACCTGGTATTACTCCTTTTCCTCCTCCATTTTTTTCCTTTCCTCAGCAAGAAGGATTTTCACAACTGTATAGATTGAATAGGTTCCCAAGAGTTTACATTCAGTAGTTACCATTATCAAAGCCTGTCAAAAGATAAGGCTGTCATCTACCACTTCCCCCTCTCTGCAGTGTTCAATAACCCTAAGTAAAAAAAACAAAACCAACAACAAAAAATATTTCAAAATATAAAAGAAATAGCAAAGTGAACTACTTGAATTCTAATTCATTTGATTTAATTTTATTTCACCTAATTAATTTAATTCTGGTTTTGTCAATAATTTTATGAACTTAAAAAATTGCTGACCCCTGCTGAGCAGTGATTATATTTGGCTCCCTCAGATGTGAACTTCTTTCTTCTACGTGAGAAATTCCCACAGCCTTAATCTTAGTTGTAAGCTAGTCACTCAACACCAGGAGGCCTAAAAGGCCAGAAACATACTTTGCCTGTGCCCTTGGCAGCTAGGGTGTGGGCCCATGACTTAAACTTGGATAATCCAGTCCTGCCTAGAGCTTTGAATTTACAGTGACACAGAGAGAATTCATTTGGGCAGTGGTTTCAGTGACATCTCAAGTCCAAGAGCAGCAGAGGCATAGGTTGCAGGGCTGCTGAATCATACCTGTGTTGGCCACAGTGGGAATGCCACCTGAAAGGTGTCCAGCAGTAGTTACAGTGCTATTTCCACCAAACCACTACTAAACAGAAGCTTTGTTTCTGTAAGCTTAGGCTCTTTGGTTCACATTTCTGAGACTTATGGTACCATCTTTCCAAAAATTATGGGAGCTATACAGTATCTTTTTATTTCCTTTTGTTTAATTCAGCTAAAGTGAGTTTCTGTTATTTACTACTAAGAAAACTGAGTAATATACCTGGCTACCTTGCAAAGCTGTTGTGAAATCTGGCTGAGTTGTTTCAAGGGAAATTCCATGGGAAAGAATAAAAATGTGATCTAACTTCATGTAATGAGTATTTATTAAGATTTTTATGGAGGTAAGGGATGAGCAACTTGCAGGCTGGATGCTCAAGATGCTTTCAAAATAGTGAAAGGCACAAGAACAACAGATTGCTATAACACTACATATAGTAAGAGTGGTGTCATAAGAGAAATACAAGCAAAAGTGTAAGATGCAGGGGGAAGAGGGTAGTGTGAGAGATTCAACAGATGCATAGCTTGAACTAAGGTGAGTAGATGAATAAAGTTCATGGGGGAAAATATTTGACATCATCCTTAAAAGTTGAATTGCATCTGAATATAGGATTACAGACACTGGTCTTGCAATCAGAGTCAGGAATAATTTTTCCTTTCAAGCTCTACTCTTAGGTCTCAAACTCCTTGATTCAGTTTCCTCACCTATGAAATGGTGAAGTTACAGTAAGTGTTCTATAAAGTTCTTATAGTTCTTAAATTTCTGATTGATTCCCATGGGCAGATAAGGAGAAGATGGCAGATAGAAGCATGGTGAACTAAAGAGTCAAGACAAAAATGTTAAATGAACAAAGATTTAGAAGCAAGACAGCAAGTTCAATCCTAAAACAATGTGTAGCATGAAATATAAAGATGAAGAAAGTGTTTTTCAGTTGATAGGCAAAGGGAGGCCAGAAAAAAAACATCAAAATTCTACGATAAAAAATTGGCTTTTTCCCCCCACATTTAGAGCAATGTATGTGATGACAAAAGCAACAGTAATGGGGCTAGAATTTGAAGAAACTTAAATGAAAAAATAGTGGTGAACTGAACTGGGATGATGATAGCAATGGAAACAGAGGATAGTTTTGAAAGACATTCTGGACATAGATTCTCTCCAACTTAATGACTGATTGTAGAGGCTGAGGGGAATCATGGTCAAGATAACTTGTGGGGTAAAAAGTAAACCTATAGAAGTTTTATAAATCTTATGAGAAAGTTGAAATAAGATATATAGATGATTCGGAAAGAGAGAGATGTGTGAATAGTTTAAAGGGGTTTTGCTATTGAAGGAGATTGGTATCTACACAAAATAAAATATTAAGTGAGATTTTAGCCAAAAATGAAGCAACTAGAAAGACTGGAAATAGAAGCAAGAAAGGAAAACTAAACTAAGAGATATAATTAATATATTATTTATTATAATCATAATCAAACATTTCAGTCTTTCATTAATAAAACACTGCAAAATAAGTCCAGAAAACAAGGTAAGGAGAACCAAAAAAATTAGTGTGCTATCTTCACTTAGTAAAAATTTGAAATCTCTCTCTCTCTCTTTCTCTCTCTCTCTATATATGTACATATACATATATATTAGATATACCTATATATTTACAGATATAGTGTTTGAAAACAATGACTGTTCTTCATTTCCACTTTGAATATATACAAATATATACATTTTATTGCATCCTTTCAATAACTTCATGAGGATGGTTGGGCAATATTTTCATCTTTTCTACTCTCTTCCAATTACATTTTTAGAGATGCAGACAGTGACTTGTCCTAGCTCCAAGCAAGCAAGTGGGAAAGGCAGCTTCAAAACAACTGGTGGCTAGTCCAGTGTTTTCTCTTCTTTCCCATAATCGATGCCCATCTGAACATAGCTTTGTCTGTAAAATCTAGGTGTTTGTAATGCTATGTGTATTGCCTAATAATAGCTTACCTTGAAAATTCACTTATCTTCACAGGAAATTTAATTTAATTTTATATTACTAGGTTTTTAATTTTCTTGTTAGTTAAAAATTTTCTTAATGATGTTGTATGTAAGCTGCCCATATCAATGAATACAAATGTTGTTCCATATATTTTAAAAAGCAATAATTGATCCATAGGCATGAGCTCTGACCTAGTAGTAGTTACACATTTTTTATTAACAGAGTTAGTCTTTCTTGCAAGAGTGAGAACTACTGCCTCTGACCAGAGAACACGAGGAAGCAAAATGTCAGGTCATCCATAAATTTTGTCTTATAGCACCAAACACCAAAACCAAATGGTCATCAAAGTGGAATTTGTTCATGAAGTCTGAGTCTCTTGGTTTACAGGTAAGGAGATTATAGCTGCAAAACAAAGAGAATTGCTACAAGTCACATAATTAGTGGATGTCAGAGCCAAGGCTGGAACCAAGCTCTTTAGCACTGCTGTAAAATCAGTGAGTTTGGTGTTTATAGTTAAGCCAGGGTTGAAGCTATCAGAGAATAAAATTGTGTTGAGAACTAGTAAAGATGCTTGGTATAAAGCTTTGATCATCATCTGTAAGTATTTTTGAGGTGCCTATGAGGCAATCTCTTCTACTGGAGTTTTTCAAGCCAGCAGAGGACATAAGAAAAGTGAAATTCTGTAATGATGCTGTAACATTCAAAATTTAAGCAGATATATCTTTAGTTCCAGTACGACTTTAGAGTGCCAGACCTGCCACTCAGTTCCCAACTGAGTATCTTGCTTCCATCTTAAATTCATCACATTCTTCCTTTATTTTAGGAAACAAAATCTCTGGTGCATAACCTTAGGTCAAAAAGTATTCAAGTTTTAATTTTAAGTTAAAAATTTTAGTTGATTTGAGGAGACATTTTGGTGTGTTTTTCATATGCTAAACAAATTTAAGAATTCCTTTAAAGAATATTTTGCCCAGAGTATGCTCAAGAAGTGTTAAAAGGCTTAAGAAAGTAAGAACTGAAGATTTAAGCTGAGATTTTTAAAAAAATTACAAGTTTGCCAACTTATTTTATCTCTTATGATGGTCCTAAAGTAATACTTCCTTGTTAATTTAAGTATGGAAACTTTTAACATTGAGGTATTTATCCAAAAGAGAGATCATCAATATCAATAATATTTACTTTCAGATGAGAATTTAATATTTCAATATTTTATCAATAATCATAATGCAACATATATTTAAGCAAATAACAATATGTGTTACCTTCTATGTGGTTAAAAAAATAACTAAGACATTTACCTCACCCTCCAAAATAATAAATTCTAAGGATCACTCTATCACTTCAATCAAGGCAGGCTAATTAAAGTAAAAATTTAAAAATGTAGTCTATTGATTTCTTTAAAATTAAATTCTTCTTACCATGAAACAAAATACTGAGCTCTGCCCTTCAGGAGTACTACCATACTTCAAATACTGATTTTATTTATCATTGCTTGAAAATGAAACAGAGTTGGACTTTATTTATTTATTTTTAAATATATCTTTATTGATTTCAGAGAGAGGAAGGGAGAGGAAGAGGGAGAGACAGAAACATCAATGATGAGAGAGAGTCATTGATCTGCTGCCTCCTGCACACTCCCAAGTGGGGATAGTGCCCGGAACCTGGGCATGTGCCCTGGCCAAGAATCAAACCGTGATCTCTTCGTTCCTAGGCCAATGTTCAACCACTGAGCCAAGCTTGGCTGGGCCAGAGCTGGACTTTAAAGGAAAAGAAAACCCTGGAGCTGCTTGGGAAGCATTTTAGGGGTCAGTCTGCTGGCCTGGCTCTGGCTAGAGCATACCCAGAGTCACAAGGCCTGAATAAGGGCCACTTTGCTTTCATTTGACATTTTTCAATCAAAACACATAACTAGAATTTGAAATATCATATATAAAAAACATTCTGAAATTGATGTTCTATTTCGCTTAGCATCTTCCTATTTTTTTTATTGGTGAAAAGGAAATAATAGATTTTTCCTTGTTACTGCAATTTGAATTTTGTATGCAATAATAAATAAGCATAATAAATTATAAAACAATAATGTCAAAGCAAATTGGAAATTGGTGAACAGTTAGATGGGAATTTTCTCATATGTTGAAAATACTGACCACAAACCTTCTATGTTCCTAAATGTTCATTTTGTACTAAATCTTGAAATGTATTCATCAGTTGTAAGGGGAGTTAATAGCTCCCAAGAAGTATAAAAATATAGAAAATAAACTCAGTATTAATTCAATTAACTAAATGTTATTTGGATGAGTGTTTCTTTTTAATCTCTCTCTCTCTCTATCTCCCTCTCTTTCCTTCTCTCTCTGCAAGTTTTCAAAACTTTCCATCTCTTGACCCCAGGGACAAATACTGCCCAGTGGGCTTCCTGGCCCAGAATCTGACACCTCCCAATAATACTTATGCACAAAGGTTGTTCTATGGTCTCGAAAATAGCGCTCAATGTGTCAGGCAGGGATCAAAATCCTGCACTTGAGGAACTCAGGCTAAAGTTACAAAAGGGTTAAAAAGAGAAATGCTTCTTACTGAAATATCCCTGTATATGCACCTTATATCTTCTACTTAGACTGAAATTTAAAAGGGCATAACAGTTTCTTACACTCTTTTCTTTCCCAAATCTAAAATATCTTTAAGCAGGAAAAGGGCAGGATGGCCATTATTTCACTTCTATATTCCAATTAATAATCTGATTATTATTTTTGGAGAGAAAAGAAAATTTTCCAAAATGAAACATTTTGGTTAGTATAAACAAGACTGCTCAAGAAACCGATCTGAGTATGGTTGGGTTTTCATTGCGAGTACTTTTTGGGGGTTGGGGGTGGTAGAAAGAGTGGAAGGTAGTTAGAAAACCTCTCAGGGAATGACACCCTTCTAAAATCAGACAAACACAAGGGGTCAGTTAGAGCTCAAGCTCTGCCTTCAAAACTGACTAACTGAAATAAAAGCTAACCTATTTTAGTTCACCCTTGGGATATTTATCAATTCTCTTCGCATGCAAAGAAACGTGAGGCTGACAAGTGGGTTTAGTTTGTACTTGGTCTAATTGCTGTGAGGACAGCTGGAACGTCTCTAATGACAGCTACAATAGCAGATGGCTTTGGAAGAGCCTGGGGCTACATTCCCTAAAATTCATGCTTTGGTTCCAGCCTAGCGATTCTGATCAGACTGTGTTTCTCACGCATTCTAAAGGTCCTTTTTAAACTTTTACTCTCTGAACTTTGTTTACAAAGGAGGGACTTATTAAAAACTCACCAACCCAAGGGCTGTGTTTATTTTAATTTACGAGGAGATAACAGTGGAAGGTGGGGGTGGGGAGGGGGGCTCAACCTACTCTAGCATTGGCTTTTAATTTCAGCTCTCCTTTCACAAATATGCTTCAGAGTTTCCCCCAAACTGCAAGCCGTTCTGGGTTTCGATTCAAACTCAAGCGGCATTGCTATAACTTTCCTTTCGGGTTTGCAAGTTTCGGTGAGAAATAACCACCCCTGCGCGGGATTCCATTGAATTTGGGGGATGGGAGCTGACATGGGCAATCCTGGATTGCAGGTAGCTGAAGAAATGAATCTAGCCCAGTGCGTAGCCGCCCAGCGCGCAGCAGCCCTAACAGCCTAAAGTGGAGCGCCAGGAAGGTTGGGCAGGGAGCTCCAGAAGCTCTTCCCCTCTTTTCCAAAACAACTTGTTGAGTCCGCTCTCTCCTCCCCTCTCCGCTCTAACCCCACACCCCCGCCTCAGTCTAGCAGCTGATTGACAGAAATCACTACCCAACCGTAGACCCCGGGCCTCCTGCCGGGACCAAGGATTGGCCTAGAAGGAGGACTGGAATGATGGGGTGCAAGGGGTGGGATTTCCCTTAAAGCTCCGCATCAGCCCGGTACCTGGGAAGGAGGAGTGGAGCGTTTTAGCTGGAGCGACTGAGCCGCGAGAGACCCGGAGGGCTTGTCTTTCGCTGCAGTTCCAGTCCAGAAAACGCCATACCATTTTCTCATCCTTCTGGCCCAGCCTCTGCTACAGCAGGACCCCAAGGGCAGGGAGCAGAGTTCCTGGCACTTTCCGGAGGGGTTTGTTGCTCCCTCCCCAGAAACCGACTGCTCGCTCTCAGGCTTACCTATCCGAGCACTACACCTGGATGATGCATGCAGCCAGGAGCGCCTCCCGCTCGCGCCGGGCAGCCAACCCCACCAGTTTTCAGCCGATGCCTCTGCCTCCGCCACGGACCCGGCTGCTGCTGCTGCTGCTGCTTCTGTCATTGGTAAGCCGCGTTCCAGCACAGCCCGATGCCCCCGGCCGGGCTTTGCTGTCCTCTGATCTCCTGGGGGTTGCAGGGGTCCCCGCAGAGGAGGCTATAGTAATGGCGAACCGTGGGCTCCGGGTGCCCTTTGGCCGTGAGGTCTGGCTGGATCCACTGCATGACCTGGTGCTGCAGGTGGAGCCAGGGGACCGTTGCGCGGTGACCGTACTAGACACCGACGCTCTGGCCCAGCGGCCCGGCCGCCTGAATCCCAAACGCTTCCCGTGCGACTTCGGCCCTAGAGAGGTGAGCTACTCTCACCTGGGTGCTCGCAGCCCGTCGCGAGATCGCGTCCCGCTGCAGCTGCGCTACGACACGACGGGAGGGACTGCAGTTCTCCCCTTGGTGCTGGAGGTGGAGGTGATCTTCACTCAGCTGGAAGTTGTGACTCGGAACTTGCCCCTGGTGGTGGAAGAGCTGCTGGGGACCAGCAATGCTCTGGACGCGCGGAACCTGGAGTTCGCCTACCAGTCCGAGACCGAGGATTGTCTAGTGGGCATCCTGTCGGGCTTGGGCACACTGCCTCGCTATGGGGAACTTCTCCACTACCCGCAAGCCAACGAAGGGAATGCCCAGAGGCCTCTCCTGATGGACTGCAAAGCTTTCCAGGAGCTAGGCGTGCGCTACCGCCACACAGCTCCCGGTCGCTCACCAAACAGAGACTGGGTGCCCATGGTAGTGGAGCTGCACTTGCGAGGGTCTCCTGCTGGCAGCCCTGCTTTGAAACAGGAGCACTTCCAGGTGCTGGTGAGAATCCGAGGGGGAGTTGAGAACACTGCTCCCAAGCCCAGTTTTGTGGCCATGATGATGATGGAGGTGGACCAGTTTGTACTGACCGCCCTGACGCCAGACATGTTGGCAGCTGAGGATGCTGAATCTACCCCTGACTTGTTGATCTTCAACCTCACCTCTCAATTCCAGCCTGGCCAGGGCTACCTGGTGAGCACTGATGATCGCAGCCTGCCTCTCTCCTCCTTTACTCAAAGAGATCTGCGCCTCCTGAAGATTGCCTACCAGCCACCCTCTGAAGACTCTGACCAGGAGCGTCTCTTTGAACTTGAGCTGGAGGTAGTAGACCCAGAAGGAGCAGCCTCAGATCCCTTTGCCTTCATGGTGGTGGTAAAGCCCATGAATACACTGGCTCCAGTGGTCACCCGCAACACTGGACTCATTCTCTATGAGGGCCAGTCTCGGCCCCTCACCGGCCCTACAGGCAGTGGACCACAAAACTTGGTCATCAGCGATGAAGATGACCTAGAGGCAGTAAAGCTGGAGGTGGTAGCTGGGCTCCGGCATGGTCACCTTGCCCTTCTGGGTGACTCCAGTGGCAACTCTGCTACTAAGACTTTTATGGTAGCTGAGCTAACAGCTGGTCAGGTGGTCTACCATCATGATGACAAAGATGGCTCACTGAGTGACAACCTGGTGCTTCAAATGGTAGATGGAGGACACAGGCACCAGGTGCAGTTCCTGTTCCCTATCACCTTAGTGCCTGTGGATGACCAGCCACCAGTCCTCAATGCCAACACAGGGCTGACACTGGCAGAGGGTGAAACAATACCCATCCTACCCTTTGCTCTAAGTGCAACTGACATGGACTCAGATGATTCTCTGCTGCTTTTTATTCTGGAGTCTCCCTCAACTATAGGACATCTGATTCTCCGCCAAAATCATCCTCCACATGAAGTGGAACAGCTTATTGGGAGCCCTTGGAGGAAACAGGGAACATTCTATGAGAAAATAGTAACAAAGTGGCAGCAGCAGGACATAATGGAGGGGAGGCTGTTCTATGTGCATTCTGGGCCTCATAATCCAGGGCCAGTGATGGATCAGTTCACATTTCGAGTTCAGGATAACCATGACCCCCCTAATCAGTCTGGGTTACAGAGGTTTGTAATCCGCATTCATCCTGTGGATCGCCTACCTCCAGAGTTGGGCAGTGGCTGTCCCCTTCGAATGGTGGTGCAAGAATCCAAGCTTACACCACTGAAGAAGAAGTGGCTGCGCTACACTGACCTGGACACAGATGACCGAGAACTACATTACACAGTGACTCAGCCTCCAATGGACACAGATAAAAACCACTCTCCAGCCCCATTAGGCACGTTGGTCCTGACTGACAACCCTTCCATTGTGGTGGCCCATTTTACCCAAGCCCAGATCAACCATCATAAAATTGCTTATAGACCTCCAGATCAAGAACTGGGAGTGGCTGCCCGAGTGGCTCAGTTCCAGTTCCAGGTGGAGGACCGAGCTGGGAATGTAGCTCCAGGCACCTTTACCCTTTACTTGCAGCCAGAGGACAACCAGCCACCTGAGATCCTCAACACTGGCTTTACTATTCAGGAGAGAGGACACCATATCCTGAGTGAGTCTGAGTTGCATGTGAATGATGTAGATACTGATGTAGCCCACATCTCTTTTACCCTAACACAGGTACCTAAACATGGTAACATAAGGTTATCTGGACAGATACTGCCTGTAGGTGGGGTTTTCCATCTGGAGGACATAAAACACGGTCGGATTTCCTATGACCATAATGGAGATGAGTCCCTGACTGATAACTGCTCCTTGGAGGTCAGTGACAGACACCATGTGGTGCCCATCACTCTCAGAGTGAATGTCCAGCCAGTGGATGATGAGATGCCCATGCTGAACCTTCCTGCAGGAACTCTGGGGTCCTATCTAGATGTTTTAGAAAATGGGGCTACTGAAATAACTGCCAGTGTTATCAAAGGGACTATTGAGGATACTGATGACTTGATGTTGACTTTCCTCTTGGAAGATCCGCCCTTATACGGAGAAATCCTGGTCAATGGAGTGCCAGCAGAGCAGTTTACCCAAAGGGACATCCTGGAGGGCTCTGTTGTCTATGCCCACACCAGTGGTGAGATAGGCCTATCGCCCAAGGAGGACTCTTTTAACCTGAGCCTGTCAGCTACATTCCAAAAACGGAGAATAGGCAGCAATACTATCCAAAGAATTACTGTGTGGGTGACCATCCTTCCTGTCGACAGCCAAGCCCCAGAAATTTCTATAGGTGAACAGTTTATAGTAAGAGAAGGTGATAAAAGTGCCATAACCTCAATGCATATAAGTGCTGAAGATATTGATTCCCTAAATGATGACATCTTGTGCACTATAGTTGTTCAACCTACTTCAGGTTATGTTGAAAATATTTCTCCAGCACCAGGCTCAGAAAAATCAAGAGCAGGGATTGCCATAAGTGCCTTCACCTTTAAAGATCTCAGGCAAGGTCATATTAACTATGTCCAGAGTGTTCATAAAGGGGTGGAACCTGTGGAAGACAGGTTTATATTTCGTTGTTCTGATGGCATTAACTTTTCAGAAAGGCATTTTTTCTCCATTGTAATCATTCCTACCAATGATGAACACCCAGAAATATTTATGAGAGAATTTATGGTGATGGAAGGCATGAGCCTGGTGATTGATACGCCCATCCTCAATGCTGCTGATGCTGACATTCCCTTAGATGATTTAATTTTCACTCTTACCCAATTTCCTACCCATGGTCACATCATGAACCAGGTGATAAATGGCACGGTTTTGGTCAAAAGCTTCACCTTGGACCAGATCATAGAGAGTTCTACCATTATTTATGAGCATGATGACTCTGAGACCCAGGAAGACAGTTTTGTGATTAAGCTAACAGATGGTAAGCACTCTGTGGAAAAGATGGTTCTCATTATGATTATCCCTGTTGATGATGAGACCCCCAGAATGGCCATTAATAATGGACTAGAAATAGAAATTGGGGAAACCAAAATTATGAACAATAAAATATTAATGGCAACTGATTTAGATTCTGAAGACAAATCCTTGGTTTATATTATTCGTCATGGGCCAGAACATGGATTATTACAAAGACAAAAACCTATGCGTGCCTTTGAAAATATCACACTGGGCATGAATTTTACCCAGGATGAAGTGGACAGGAATTTAATTCAATATGTCCATTCTGGGCAAGAGAGCATTCGGGACCTAATTAAATTTGATGTGACTGATGGAACAAATACCCTCATTGATTGCTACTTTTATGTATCTGTTGGGAGCATTGATATTGTCTTCCCTGATGTGATAAGTAAGGGAGTGTCCTTGAAAGAAGGTGGTAAAGTCATCCTCACAACAGACTTACTAAGCACCAGTGACTTGAACAGTCCTGATGAAAACTTAGTTTTTACCATCACCAAGGCTCCTCTGAGAGGTCTCTTAGAATGCACAGATCAACCTGGAGTGCCCATCACATCTTTCACTCAGCTTCAACTGGCTGGCAACAAAATCTACTACATCCACACAGCTGATGATGAGGTGAAGATGGACAGTTTTGAGTTTCAAGTCACTGATGGACGTAACCCTGTCTTCCGGACATTCCGTATCTCCATTAGTGATGTGGACAACAAAAAGCCAGTGGTCACCATCCATAACCTGATTGTCAGTGAAGGTGAAAACAAGCTGATCACTCCCTTTGAACTCACTGTTGAAGACAAAGATACTCCTGACAAACTCCTAAAATTCACTGTCACCCAGATGCCTGTTCACGGTCAACTCCTACTTAACAATACCAGGCCTGCCATGGTTTTTACCAAGCAAGACTTAAATGAAAACTTAATCAGCTACAGGCATGATGGCACTGAGTCAAGTGAAGACAGCTTCTCCTTCACAGTGACTGATGGTTCCCATACAGAGTTCTATGTTTTTCCTGATACAGCATTTGAAACGAGAAGACCCCAAGTGATGAAGATCCAGGTCTTAGCTGTTGACAATAGTGTCCCCCAAGTTACAGTGAACAAAGGGGCTACTACACTTCGCACTTTGGCCACCGGCCACTTGGGATTCATGATCACAAGCAAAATATTAAAAGTTGAGGACAGAGACAGCCTACATTTTTCTCTTAGGTTTATTGTTACAGAGGCCCCTCTACATGGATATCTTCTCAACCTGGGCAAAGGCAACCACAGTGTCACTCAGTTTACACAAGGTATGGTTCACTTTTCTTTCTTTATAACCAAAGGACATTTCAGGTCTTATTTCCTGAGGATATGACTGTCACTGAAAACCTCATTAAGTAGAGCCTCAAATTATATTCCAAGAGAAGAAGGAAAGGTAAATAAAGGGGAGGAAAGAATTAGGGGACTTTCTTTCCTGGGAGAACAGCTTCTTTCTTGCCATGTGTCCCACTGCAGTGACCCTTATTGGAGAGAGTATCTATATGTTTTCATAGCAGCAAGGTTTGCTGCCAAAGCAGGAACCAGACCTTGGTGAATTAAAAATGAAGAAGGCTTTTCAGCTTTGCTCCATTTGCCACACACATATCTTCTGAGCAGCCTGTTTTGTATGCTACAGATAGTTTATGGTGCATTTTAACACCATAGAGAGAGATGTGTTTTCTAAATTGTGTATTTAGATTATCATTATTATCAAATATCATTCAAATGAACCTCCAAATTTATATTACTTTGATTTAATTTTTAGAGCTTTGTTATAATACTGTTATGGTTGGTAGAAACTTTGTAAATAAAAATATGTATTTCTACTTTGTAGATTTTATAATTTTTATATTTCATGACAAATACCTGTCCAAAAACATAAGAAGTAAACACCTATCTAGATTTATAAAAATATGTACAAGGCATGTTACTATGATACACATAAAATAAGAGAGTATAAGAAGTCATGATGTATAAGAAGACAGTATTTCTGTCACCAAAATATGCATCCACTTCATTTTTAAGAACCTGAAGATATTTTAATAAAATTAATAATATAAGGAGAAAATTATTTTTTTATTTCTAAACTTCTCTCTGCCCTGTTTCAAACTCAATAACAAACATGGGTTGGGTTGCATCTACATTCATCTGCATTCTTGAGGCTAAAGTATTTTTTTAAACTGAATTTTTTTTTGTCCAGACATAATCTGAGACAAAGGCAGGTGAGCTATGCAGAGTTACTCAGTGACTGAAGGGAGAAGCTAATTCAGAATGCTGGCTTGGGAATTAGGGCTCTGTTCTCTACAATATGTGACTTTCACTACAAAGGGCTTTGGGTTGCTTTCATAAAAATCTCACCATGTCAGAATTCAAACTTGATCTATCCTATGTGGACTCTGTGGGTAGAGATAGAGTTTAACCCCAGGCCATCCCAATGGGGATATTCTTTCCCTGCAACAGTGTTGTGCTCTTAGATAACCAATGCTTTAATAAACATGGATGTTGCAGAGTGTAGTGTTAAAGTGAACTGCTTCTCTCTTTTAGATGCTGACAAATAGACCCACACTCCAACCTCCTGATTCTTGGCTGAAAGCCTGAATATATCCTTGGGCTTGCAGTGACAGGAAAACCTCAGAGTGCCAAGTGTCATGCAAGATCAGCAGGAAACTTTTGTGTGAAGGCTTTCTGAGGATAAAGATGCCATGCAATAGATTGGTTTATTTTCTTGGAAAGTGAAGAGGATGAAAGGAATATAGGAGTGGACAAAAGTAGGTTTAAGTATCCACTTCTGCTGGTTGTTTGTTAAATTACCAGCCATCAATACCTAAAAGATACATCATTAGTTAGGGTACAAAAGAATAATAATAATAAATAATAATAAAACAAATAATATTAATAATGTAGTATTAAATAAATAATACAAGAATAAACTGTTTCAGGTACTCATAACTGTAAACCTACTTTTGCCCACCCCTATATATTGGAGGATAGAAAATGTTATTTCAAATCAGTCCTCTGTCCAGAAAAAGAATTCTAATGTTAGAGATTTTTTTTAAAAGAAATTTGAGGATGAAGACAGGCAAATGTTCTATATCATTACAGGTGTAGCTCTATCTCTCACTTTAGGACTCATGGTCATTTGTAAATAAAGGATAGTAGTAAGTTTATTATAAAAAGTGAAGATATTTTTAAACTTTCTTTTTTAAAATAAATTGTTGCATTCCAATAAGAACTCAAATATTGATGAGAAAAACTGTTGGTATTTAATCACTCAGCACTTATTTGAAGAAGTTGAGACTGGAGTTTGGTTCATAGCAGTTATTTATGGGGATTAGATAAATGAGTAAACATGGATAAAGTTCTATCATAGATCTGCCATGGTTGCTCTTCCAGTAGGGGAAATGAAAGTAGTGCTTAGAGTGAGGACTATGCTGTGTCTTTATTTGTTTTTCTTTATTTTGAAAGGATAAGCTAAACTATATTTTGATGGATTTTTAATGCACTGAATTAAGTTAGTTTAGCACACATGACCAGCGAAAGTGATTCCTAAATTGATTGACTAAATGATTGATAGGAGAAAAAAACTAATTCACTTCTAAAATGTCTTAAATTTCATTGTTAGAAAAAGTTAACAAGGTAGAATTAAACAAATTAGGGAAATTATTTAGTTATTTCAAACTTTACCTTTCTGCTAAGATGACCCTGCTCCCTCAACTCTAGGTCTAAATCATTTCTCTCAAGTACCTGGAGTTTTTTCTTGTGAGAATTCATTTATAAATCATTTTCAGAAATTTCCCAAAGAGTATGAACCAGGGTACGGTTGTGTAGATACACTGAAATCTATTCAGTGCATATTTAACATTTAGAAAAAAAAATCTAGTTAATTGTTAGATGTTTACAAAGAAGATGACATTTTGGCTACTAGGTTTTTATTTTCCTAATACTTCTGTGCTTTAAGAAGCTAGTGTCTATATATACATATATAAAATGTTTATGTTAATGTTATTTTTAGAGGTACCTGTAGAATAAGAGTATTATGATCAAAGTCTTTACTTCCTAGAGATTTTTTAAAGTCTTCTTATTGAACTATGAATTATTAACAGTTATAAAGAAAATGAAAAGGGTTTGTTACAACTAATCAATATTACATGCCCTAACTTAGAGGGAAAATTTGACACCTGAATGTCATATAAATGCATCCATGTTCTCTTTACTTAAAAAAATCTTCCTAAAAATCAGTTTTGAATTAGTGACTTATTTCAATAAAACCACCTCCTAAGTACTATATATATTTTTTAAAATCACATTAATTCAGAGATTGAGTGTACTAAACACTTTTTTCTCATAATAGAGCTTATAGATTTTCTTATAAAATTAAAGAAGGAATGGGAATGGTTTAAAAAGGCTTCACCCACGTGACCAGAGGACATTGTTCTTATGCTAAGGATGGGTAATCAGAAGATAGTTCACTTCATTTCTTACTGATAAATTAAAGGTTGAAAAAGTTAAGAGTTATAAGAGTTAACAGGTAAAGAGCTGTAAAGGGGTGCTTCTCTTATCTTTTAGAAACATCATACATAGGAAGGTAGAGATGCAAGTGTGGTCCTCTAGATCTCTGGGTATCTTTTATTTTAAGTTAAGAATTTTTGAACCTTTACTGAATATTAGACCCTGAGCAAAGGACTATGGAAAGTTAATATGGAAAAAAAAAAATTCCCGGAAGTTCTCAATCTTCTAGGAAAGGTAGCCATGCAGAAAGCTAAAAATGACACATGGCAGAAATTGGGAGAAATTATAGTAGAGTTAGAAATGAAATGCTAAAGGAGAACAAAACATTTTAAACTTGCTTTACCTCTGAGTACCTATATTAGCAATAAGGTACTATTAATTATTGAATCAAAATGTTCTCTGCTCAGATGTCTGATTGTAAACAAGTCTCCTTTCAAAGCTGTGTGAGCCAAGGTAGAACACATGTTTCACATCTATAAAGTGGAGCTACAGAAACTCATGGAGTAATTTGTTGATTCTAGTACTTTATATGACTTGAGACTATTCTTTGTAAAATAATTTTCTTATATATAATCCCTGTAAACATCATAGCATGAACTTAGTAGAACTCTTTTTTAAAAATTGAATTGATTGGGGTGACACTGGTTAACAAAATTGTACAAGTTTCAGATGAACAATTCTACAACACATCATCTGTACACTGAATTGTGTGCTCACCACCCCAAGTCAAGTCTCCATCCATCACCATTTTTGCCCCCTATACCTTTCTCCACCTACCCTCACCCACCCTGTTTCCTAGCAGTCGCCACACTGTTGTCTGTCCAAGAGCTCTTTCTCATTTTTTTTCTTTTTTGCTTAACCCCTCCCCCTCCCCCAACCACCTCCCCAACAGCTGTCAGCTTGCTCTCTGTCTATGAGTCTGTCTCTATTTTGCTTGTTAGTTCATTTTGTTCATTAGATCCACATATGAGTGAAATAATATGATACTTGACTTTCTCTGACTAGCTTTTTCCCTTAGCATAATGCTCTCCAGGTCCATCCATCCTATTGCAATAATAAATTTCCTTTTCCTTTACAGCCGAGTAATATTCCATTGTGTAAATGTACCACAGCTGCTTTATCTACTCATCTACTGATGGATACTTGGGCCACTTCCAAATATTGGCTATTGTAAATAATGATGCAATGAACAGAGGGGTACATATATTCTTTAAAATTAGTGTTTCAGGTTTCTTTGGATAAATTCCCAGATGTAGAATAGCTGGGTCATAAGGCAGATCTATTTTTAATTTTGGGAGTATCTGCATACTGCTTTCCACAGTGGCTGCACCAATCTTCATTCCCACTAATAGTGTATGAGGATTCCCTTTTCTCCACATCCTCACCATCATTTGTTGGTTGTAGATTTATTGATGATAGCCATTCTTACAAGTGTGAGGTGATATCTTATTGTGGTTTTAATTTGCATTCCTCTGATGATTAGTGAAATTGAGCATCTTTTCATAGTCTAAAGGCCATCTGTATGCCTTCCTTGGAAATATATTTATTCAGGTCCTTGGCCCATTTTTGAATTGAAGTGTTGTTTTGGGTTGTTTTTTTTTTTTTGTATTGAGTTTTATAAGTTCTTTATAAATTTTGGCAAGCATGTTTTCCCATTCAGTGGGTTGTCTTTTCATTTTGTTGATGGCTCCTTTTTCTATGCAAAACCTTTTTAGATTGATGTAGTCCCATTTGTTTATTTTTTCTTATGTTCCCTGCCCTAATAGATATATCAGAAAAAATGTTGCTCTGAGAAATCTCCAAGATGGCCCTTTTACATTTCTCGTAATACTGGCTTGGTGGTAACAAACTACTTTAACTTTGTCTTGTCAGAGAAGCTCTTTATTTCTACTTCAATTTTAAATGATAACCTTTCTGGCTAAAGTAGCTTTTCATCACTTTGAATATATCATGTCAATCCCTTCTGGACTGGAATGTTGCTGTTGAGAAATCAGCTGACAGTCTTATGGGAGTTCCCTCGCAGGTAACTGTCTTTTTCATTCAGCTTTAAGATTCCCTCTTTGCCTTTTATCTTTGACACATTAATTATGATGTGTCTTTGTGTGAGCCTCTTTGGGTCCTTCTTGTTTGGTACTCTCTGCACTGCCTGAACTTGCATATTGTTTAACTTCACCAAGTTAGGGAAGTTTCTTCAAATGTTCTTGATCCATTGCTCTTTTTTCTCCTTCTGGTACCCCTATGATGCAGAAGCTGTTTTGCTTCATGTTGTCCCAAAGGTCCCTTAAGCTATCATTTTTTAAAAATTTTATTTTTATTTTTTAAAAATATATCTTTATTGATTTCAGAGAGAGGAAAAGAGAGGGGGAGAGAGAGAGAGAAACATCAATGATGAGAGAGTCATTGATCGGCTGCTTCCTGCATGCCCCCTACTGGGGATCAAGTCCCCAACCCAGGCATGTGCTCTGACCGGGAATCAAACCCCAATCGCATGGATACTAGGTCAACGCTCAACTGCTGAGCCACACCCGGCTGGACTGTTGTTGGTTTTTTTGTTGTTTTTTTTACTGTGTAGAATGCTGATATCTTCTGTAAAGTATTTTATTTTTTAATTTTTTATTTTTGTTCAAAATATTACTATGCTGAGTGAAATAAGCCAGGCAGAGTAAGACAAACATCAAATGATCTCACTTATATGTGGTATCCTTTTTTAAAAAATTATTTTTTCTTTGTTGCTGTGATTAGGCATTTATTCTCATTGGTCTTCCAAATAGCTGATTTGATCCTCTGCTTCATCCAATCTACTGTTTACTCCTTCCAGTGTATTCTTCATTTCAGATATCAGATTCTTCACTTCTGATCTGTCCTTTATTATAATTTCTATGTCTCTTTCATGTTGCTGAACATCCTTATAACCATTACTTTGAACTCTATATCTGATAAATTGCTTACCTCCATTTCATTTAGCTATTTTTCTGGAAATTTCTTCTGTTCTTTCATTTGGATCCTATTTCTTTATCTCTCCATTTTCACTGCCCCTCTGTGTGTGTTTATGTATTAGATAGATCTGCTTTGACTCCCAGTCTTCTTGGGGTGCCCTAATGTAGTAGTTGTCCTGTTAGGTCCAGTGGTGCAGTCTCCTTCATCATCTGAACTGGATGCTCTGGGCATGTCCCTTTTGTGGGTTATGCAGGCCCTCCTGTTGTAATTGAGTCTGGATTGCTATTGGCCCATTTATGTGTGGGATTGACTTTCAGGCTAGCTGACTGTGAGGCTCAACCCTGACCATAGTTTTCCAGCTGCTGTGCAGGTACTGCCCCCTCGTAGTATAATTCACCACAGCAGGGTTTGGTGCCTGCTGAGATCTCCTTTTGGATATGCTTCTTGTGAAGCTTATTGGAACCTTCTCTGTTTTTGTTTGAAGCTGGCCACTGGGAGTATTGGTTCTGGGCCTCTTGGGAGGCACTCTGTTGTTGCAAGTCAATGTCAGACACTGCCTGTGACTGGCCCTGGAAATCCTGTTTGGAGCTATTGACAATCCACTATATGCCTGCCTCTTTTGTGGTTGGGTGCATACAGGAAGGACCAAGATGTGCACTAAGGCTGCTTTTACCAGCACCAGGCCTGGGGGCAGATCAGCAAAAGTCCGAGGGCACCCAGAGATTGGCCTCTTCCTACCTCTACCTGCAGTCTGTTTGCTAGGCTCAGTCACTGAAAGAGCCTCTGACTGTACTTCTCAGCAGGGCATAAGCTCTACAGGGTGCAGAGAGAGGGCGTTCAGAGGGTGGAACTATTGCTTTCCCCCAGACTGATACCACAGGGAGTGGCATGCTCCACTTATAAAAGATGACATCTGTGGTATGGAAGAATGACTCGGCACAGGGATTTTGGTAGCTGTCCCTTCAGCTCCCTCCCCAAAGCCACAAACCCCAGACTCTCCTCACTGCAACTCTAGTACTCTCCACCCACCATCCACCAGAGCCCAGCATGAGTGGTGCGAATGAAATTTTGTGCATTCACCCTTTAAGAGGGTTCCAGTGTCTCTAGCCATCTCTCCCTGGTGGAATCTGTTGCTTTTCACCACCAGATGTTAGTGGCTCTGTTGCTCCAGACTGGGGAATCTGGCTTGGAGTTCAGACCTGACACTCCTCAGGGGGAGCGTTTGCCATTGAGATACCACTTTGGAATTCCAGCTGACACCTGTGGGAGCAGGGCCAGCCTTTTTTGCATCTCTGCCTTTCCCACCAGTCTTGATGTGGCTTCTTCTGTAAATCCGTGGTTACAAGACTTCTCTTCAGCTAGCGTGCAGTAGGTTATTCAGGATGATTGCTCTATAATTTTGTTATGATTCCAGTTTGGTCCTGGGTAGAGATGAATGTAGCTTCCACCTATTTGGCCCCCATCTTGGATTCTACTCTTAGTAGAGTTCTTAAGAGATGGAAAGACACATGAGACAAATAAATACTACATATCATTTTTGAAGCAATTTTTAGCTATGTTCTTGATTTTACATAGCCTTGGAAATAACTACTTACTGCTTGTCGTAGATCAAATATCTGTCTGTTTTGAGTATCATAGAACAAAGTATTTGGTTTATTATGTTTTCTGTGTTGCATTATTAAGGAAAGGAACTGGTAAAATGGATGAATAAATTTTAAGAATTGCATGTTAGTCAATACTAAAAACAAATTATGCCAGGGAATTTGATAGCTAATGTAAGAAGCAACAGAAAGAGCATTTTTGAGACAAAATGATTTTTTCCTATGAATACAGGCTTCAGATTTCATTAGATGCTTTTTAATTTATGTTCTCTCTGACATTGGTTCATGATAGTTATTTCAATCTGACATTTTAAAAAAGTCTCATTTTTTTCCTTCAAAATTTCGACTGCTTAAAACAGCCTGCTAAACTACAAATGTTAGGAGGGCAAGGTAGCTTCTTTCCTCTTAGGGCAAGTTCTACAGGGAGACAAAGGGTGTGATTTCAGTAGTGCCAGGAAATCTGCCAAGCTTCAAAATATCTCTGTTGCCACCTGTCATGGAACCTAACATTTCATGTTTACGCTGTGACTTCTTTGGTGCATGAACATGCAAATGCCATTGGAAGGAGCAACACCTTGCTATTATTATAACTTAATTCTTACACTCTGAGTGAGGGATCAGATTTCTGTGGGATAGCTGAAATCCAGGAACTTAGAGATAGGAGAAATAAGATAGCACTGTTTCCCTTAGGAAAAGAAGGGGTTGGAGATGGTTATAGCCAAGAAGATTTCATAAGTCACCAATTTTGCGCTAGTGATTAATCATCTTGTTCTTTGGTTATTTTCTAGCTGACATTGATGACATGAAAATATGTTATGTTTTAAGAGAAGGGGCTAATGCCACAAGTGATATATTCCATTTTACAATTGAAGATGGTGGTAAGTATTTCACTATCCTGTTATTGTAAACAAGGAGAGTGATTTTTATTAGTAGCTCTTTGATATTACAAGGAATTTGTGTCAAGCATTATTTTATGGTCACCTGATTTTATACTGAGTAAATTTGGTATTTGCTATAGAAAACCTTACATTCTCAATTTGATATAGTGCTACTTTGCAACAATTTTAGATAAATGTTCTAATTATGTTATTTTTGTTTTGTGTTTTGTAAAGAACTAAAAAGAAAGATCTATATAAATAGGATTCCCATGTCCAGTTGTTCAGATTATGCTTTGTATGAGGCTGCCTGTTTGAGGTGACAAGAAGGTATTGGAATTTAGCCCAGCTCCACTTGCAAGCCATGTGCCTACCTGGGTGTCCCCTACCAGGCTGTGTCTAGTCATGTACAAATTAGAACAAGTTGCCTTTTTCTAATTTGCATAGGATACTGTGTGGATTAACGCTGGTGGAAAACATGTTGCTTTCACTAAGGAATCAGTGCTAAATAAATGGGTTTAAATCTCACCAATCTTGGTATGTCTAATGGTTTCCTTATTTGGGGGAATTTTGTGACTTAGTCTAGATAAAATTTTCCTTGATGAAATCTAAAGAACACTATAGAGAATAGGCTATGGCCTGTGATCTAAGTCTCCTTTGCAATATTATTGTCATTTCTACTTCAAAGTTTTGACTTCTGCTCAGACTCTTTTCAGTTCTCTTCCTAACCCTGGAGAAAAAAAGTCTGTTTCTAGGGTGATTAAAAAGATGTTTTAGTTCTCACATGCTCTTAAGAGAAGCAAAAGAACCTCAGGAAGAATGTGTGTTATGCGAACAGGACACAGAAGTGAGGGAACATGTAAGAGAAGAGAGAGGGAGGAAAAAAATAATTCAGAGCCATCTGTTTCCTTATGATGTTTTTAAAATGGCATGCTATTATGTCATCTATCTTAAAAAGATTACATGCTTACCCTTCACATGCTTTGAAAAAATAAATAGCATTTGTTTAAAATATCTTTGGGCATAACATGCTCACAACTATAAAAAATGGCATCTGCTGGGTGTGTGCCAGAAAGGCAAAAAAAGGTGTTAACTTGCGTTCAACTATTTAATTTCTACTACAAGTCAGAGACTTAATAAACCTAATGACTTTATTTTTATAGTAACCAAATCATATTTTAGTATTCTATTTGTTGATAAGTGAATCTTAGAATAAAACCAAATTCTAAGAAGGAAACTAACTTATAAAAGAATAATATTTTGCTCAAATGAGAAATTATAGTCAGTAAACTTTACAGAGAGACTCTAAAATAATCTAAATCTGTATAGCATATTAAAATTTATAGACTAAATTATTGGTTCAAGACACCGTGTTTATTTTTAATGACTGAATAAATCTCAATAGCAAAAGTATGATTTTCTTTAAAATTGCAAAGAAAGAGTTTGAAATTCAATGACTATGATTCTAAGACATAGCCTATACTTATTTATATATTTTGCTTCCCCCCCCCCCCGTCATTATATATACAGGCTAAAGTAAGTTTACAGTTGTTCATATGGAAAATAATTAATAATAATCCAAGAGTAAACACTGTTTCACATACTCACAACTGTAAACCTACTTTTGCTCCAACCTGTATATATACATACTCTGTAACTCTGTACATTTTTTTTCCTTAGTTGGATGGAATGGTAGCAGTTACTTTAAAATTTGAGTCTGTACTTAAATTTTGGAAAAATACTAAGCTAGGAATGATTAGCTGAAGAGACTGGTTTTATTTTCAGATTTGCTGAAAATGTGGCTGAGCCTATAAAGATTGTGCTTATGCAAATAAGAAGTAAATCATTTCAGGAGCTTTTTCAAAACTCGGGTTTTCATATGAGAGAGAAAAAGTCCAGAGATGAGTTTACCCTTCTTCTCCCCACTGACATGGCATTATTTACATGTTTATAAAGATACATTTATAATATTTTTGATACTTCTCAAATATATGTATGTCTCAGAAACTACGGAAGGTACTTAAATCCTATGAATAAGTATTCTTGTTTTGCAGTTGGAGAGATATAGATCTCAGAGTAGCCAGGTGACTTCTGCAAATGTCTACCAAGGAAGTAACAGAGCTCTCTCAAGGGTACTTATTCTTCCCATCTAGGTGATGACTGACTTGGTAAAAAACAAACAAAATAAAATAAAATAAAAAATTATTCCTCTTTGGCAGATGAGAAAACAAAGTCACAAACTGCATAACCAGGCAGCTGGAGGTCAATTTAAATCCAGATTTCTTTCCTCAAAAAATAACTTGAGCATTTATTCAGGATAGTCGTGGGGCAGGGTGGGGGAAGGGTGGTAACTCGAACTTTTCTGGGTTCTCTAGACCTAGTTTTTAGGAAAGTTTAATAGATAAGAATGAAGTCAGGGTAGGATTGGCTGATAGAGGAAAAGTCTGTGTCCTCTGGAGTGTAAATTTTTGTTTTAGAACACTTTTAAAGGCCACTATGTCCTAAAATTTATAATATTCTTTCTTGGCATCATACTATAATTCTTTTTTTATAAACTACATACTGAAAAACATTTATTCTTTATAAGTTCAAATAAACACAAATAAAATCAATTGTAAGGTACTGTTTTATACCTATTTTATCAATTAAATTACAAAAAACATCTTTTAAAAAATATCACTTAATACAGAGATTATGATGAAACCAGGTACACTTGAATACTATCTGTGAAGCTGTAAACTGAGAAAATGCTTTTGAAGGAAAATCTGTAAGTATATAGTTGAAGTCATGAAGGCTGTAATATTCCACTTGAGACATGGCTCAACAGAAGCAAAAACTTATGAACATATATATGTCACCAAGTAAAAAAAAAAATCTAGAAATTAAATTCCCAATAAAAATAGAAGAAGCCTTTTAGTAATGGCATCAACATAACAAAATATGCAGCTCTTAAAATTCATAATTATAAAGTCTTTCATAGAGTAATCTTAAAGGGATCACTTAATAATGAAATGTGTTTATTGGAAAATTAGTGAAGAATATGAAAATATTATATCAAAATATATCCAGGTATTCTAGGGCCAGTTGACATATGCAAATTCATAGTTACAATTTATAAGGTGAAACTCTGAAGTTAGGAAATATGCTCCCATTATATGTGGCTTCATCTAAGGAGATTGTGAATATGAATATATGTAGCAATTACCTATGGATTTAGCTAAATCATCTTTTATTTCCTTTTGTTTTTTTACCCTTTATGTCTTCATGAAGGTAACTCATAATATAATAACAACACAGACCTGAAAAATACATTCTCCTTTGATAACTGCCTCTTTGAATTCTAATTTCAGATCTAGTATTCTGGAATTTTGTGGAAAGAAAAAAAACACCCATGTATTCTTTTATCCCCTTTATAACCAAATATAGTATTTTTATCTGACTTGCCGTCACCATTATACTCTCTATAATTTTCCTATAAAGTATTCTAACATGAAAGTGCTCCTATCTCTTCTTAATTTTCTCTACAAGGAACTCCTCTAGCTCTTTATTATGATGTGAAAGCCAGTCTCACATAAGTATTCTAGATATGTCACACCCTCAACCTTAATGGCTGTAAATAACTCTTCAACAGCAGGCCTAAATGTCATTTCTTCTCCAAAGCTGCTCCCAACGTGATGATGACAAAGTTAGTAACACCTTTTTTTGTGCTTCTGTTCCTACCTTTATTTACGGTCAAGACTGTTGCATTCTTATCATGCGGGCATGGGAAGACCTCCATTAGTCGAGAAGGAACTCCTTCACATCAAAAAGGTGTCTTTGATCCTGTATCATAGTACCTACACAGGGTTGAACATATGGTAAATATTTAACAAATATTAAAATGAATGAATAGATAAATAGGGAAATTAAGCTCTTTTTAAATATGAGGATCAATTAAATAGTAAGATATACTAAATAATTCCCAGGGTACCCTTTGTATTCCTCTAATACAATCTTTTATCCTAGCATTAATTTCAATCCCTGTGGCACCAAGAAAAGCTTTCACATTTTTAAACACATGAAATTAAACACTGTAAAAATTTCTTTGAACCCGCAGTCAAATATACTTAATATGAATAGATTCACAGTAATTACAAGTCCAAAGCTCATGTTATTCTTAAAAATTCTTTTCAGAAGAAACAGTTGTCAGTATATTATATAAACAATTATAACAAAATACTTAAGTATTTTTAATTACCCCATATTTTTGCCTCATGTGATGTGAGACAATATTATGAGACGTAGAGAAGTTGAAAGCTATATAACATAAAGTATCTTCAGTCCTCATTAAAAAGTCATTATGTAAATTTTTATTAGTTTTTTGTTTGTTTGCTTATTTTCTCTCTCAAGGCCTCAGTAGTATATCCTAGAAATTTTTTTTTAGGCATAATAAAGAATTAGGATATGTGATCCTCTGGCTTGATATAGTGAGTAAAAAGAACCCTATGAAAATTCGTTTGCTGCTTTCTTGTTTGAGCGTTTGTATGGTGTGGGCATGCAGTCAAGAGAGTTTTGTCCCCTGGTTTTGGCATTGAAACTGGGGTGTCAGACATGATATCTATGTTGGCCATTATAATGAATCTGTTTTATAGCCAGACATTTGCTGCTGCTGCTGCTGTCTTTGATTATGCTTTTTGGTGACCAATTTTCCATACACCAAGATCCCTAATTCATATGCTATTGAAAGATATAAATAGAAACTTGACATAGTTGAAGACGCTGCAAACTCATTTCTGTAAGTGAAATATTTGTTAAGGTCAAGGCTTTCAGATTTTATTCCATACACACACACAAAAAGACTGGAAGCTCTTCATTCAAGTTAGAAGGAGCACAAGTTTTTGCTTGAAGGTGACCAGTAATTTCAAGGTTTTCGGCAAAGTCATTATTGACAACTAGCCAGAATTTGAAGCAAGGACCAGAAAATATAAGTGCCAGAGTCAGAAAACAAGGCCCCAATACAAGCATTAAAAGATCATACAGACATTCAATTTAGAGAAAAAAAGCAAGCATTCTTGGCAATAAAATTTACTGCTAGGGACATGAGAACCAGAGGACAGATAATGCCTTAGGGAGATATAAGAAGACCCTGAAGTAATGTCAGGCACTGATACAAATATTTTTACTCTAAAAGAAAGCATAAGATCTACTAGAATACAGATCCTGGGAAGGGGTGTTGGCTATTATGGCAAAGTGTTTGTAAACCTTCATTTTTTCATTGAGCAGAACTTCAAGTCATCGAGGTTTTACTATGCCAGATTTCTGCCTTTAAAAGTATAGGGGTCAATGGGGAGAAAAAAGGAGACATCTGTAATACTTTCAACAATAAAGATAATTTTTTTAAAAAAGAAAAAAAACTATGATTCTATAAATTACCCATAGTGTCGACGAAACAAATTATACCTTTTAAACAGAACAGTCTAAACTAAAGATTATTTATTAGTCTTTTTACTCATTTCAAAATTATATATTATATGAATATACTATTTTTATTGGCTTTAGTTTAGAAGAAACTTTTCTTGTGAAATCTTTTGGTGACTATAAATTCTTTTTTAATTTATCTTTGTTGTTGAAAGTGTTACAGATGTCCCCCTTTTTCACCCCCATTGACCCCCTTCTCTGCACACTTGCTCCTTTCCTAGGCCTTCACCTCACTATTGTCTGTGTCCATGGGTAATGCATATAAGTTCTTTGGTCGATCTCTTCCTTCCCTCACCCTTTCTCTCTGAGAATCCTTAGTCCATTGCATGCTTACATGTCTCTGAATCTATTTTGTCAGTTTATTTTGTTCATTAAATGCCACATGTAAGTGAGATTACTGACTTATTCATTAGTATTATACTTTCCAGGTCCACCCATGTTGTCTCAAAGGGTAAGAGGTCTTCGTTTTTCACAGCTGCATCGGAGTCCATTGTATAAATGTACTACAACTTTTTTATCCACTCATCTACTGATGGGCACTTGGGTTGTTTCAAGATCTTAGTTATTGTAAATAACTTTGCTAAGAACATAGGGGTGCACATATTTTTTCTGATTAGTGTTTCAAGCTTCTTAGGATATATTCCTAGAAGTGGATCCACTGGGTCAAATGGCAGCTCCATTTTTAATTTTTTTGAGGAAACTCCACAATGTCTTCCAAATGGTCTGCATTCCCACCTGCAGTGTACTAAGTTTCCCTTTTCTCCCCATCCTAACCAGCACTTGTTTATTGATAGTAGCCATTCTGGCAGGTGTGAGGTGGTACCCCATTGTTGTTTTAATTCGCATCTCTCTGATGATTAGTGACTTTAAACATTTTTTCATATGTCTATTGGCCATTTATATGTCCTTTGGAGAAGTGTCTATTTAGGTCCTCTGCCCACTTTTTTATTGGTTTTCATGTCTCCTTTCTGTTGAGTTATATGAGTACTTTATATATTTTGGAAATTAACCTTTTATCAGATGTATCACTGACAAATATATTCTCTCATATAGTGGGTTCCCTTTTGATTTTGATGCTGCTTTCTTTTGCTGTGCAGAAGCTTTTTATTTTGATATAGTTCTATTTGTTTATTTTTCCTTTGTTTCTCTTGCTCTAGTGTTGCATCAGTGAAAATTTTGCTATGTGAGATGTCTAATACATTGCTGCCTATGGTTTCTTCTAAAATTTTTATGGTTTCATGACTTACATTTTAGTCTTTCATCCATTTTGAGTTTATTCTTATGTAGGGTGTAAGTTGGTAGTCTATTTTCAAGTTTATTCTTGTGTACAGTGTAAGTTGGTGGCCTAGTTTCATTTTTTTACCTGTACCTGTTCAATTATCCTAACACCATTTACTGAAGAGACTGTCTTTACTCCATTGTATACACTTGCCTCCTTTATCAAATATTAATTGACCATAAAGACTTGCATTGATTTCTGGGTTTTCTGTTCTGTTCCATTGATCTACATGCCTGTTTTTGTGCCAGTACCAGGCTGTTTTGATTACGATGGATTTGTAGTATAGCTTGATATCTGATATTGTAATCCCTCCAACTTTGTTCCTCTTTCTCAAGATTGCTGTGGCTCTTTGGTGTCTTTTTTGGTTCCATATAAATTTTGGGGGTATTTATTCGAGATCTGTGAAATATTCCATTGGTATTTTAATAAGGATTGCATTGAATCTATAGATTGCTTTGGAAAGTATGGACATTTTAATGATATTGATTCTATCAATCCAGGAACATGCTGTATTATTCCACTTGTGTATATCTTCTCACTTTTCAACGTTCTATAGTTTTCCGAGTACAGTTCTTTTAACTACTTGGATAAATTCCTAAGTAATTTAATTTCTTTTTGTTGCAATCATGAATGGGATTATTTTTTTTAGTTTCTCTTTCTGAGAGTTTATTATTGGTGTATAAAAATGCCAACAATTTCTGGGTGTTAATTTTGTATCCTGCTAGATTGCAGAAATCATTTATTAAATCTTATAGTTTGTGTTTGGAGTCTTTTGGGTTTTCTATGTACAATATCATATCATCTGCAAAGAATGACAGTTTTACTTCTTCCTATCCAATTTGGATACTTTTTATTTTTTCTTCTTGCCTGATGTCTGTGGCTAGGACTTCCAGTACTATGTTGAATAAGAGTGGAGAAAGCAGGCAACCATGTTCTTAGGGAAATGGTTTTATTTATTTATTTATTTAAATATATCTTTATTGATTTCAGAGGAAGTGAGAGGGAGAGAGAGAGATAGAAACATCAGTGATGAGAGAGTCATTGATCAGCTGCCTCTTGCATGCCCCTACTGGGGATCAAGCCTGCAACCCAGGCATGTGCACTGACTAGGAATCGAACAGTCATCTCCAGGATCATAGGTTGATGCTCAAATGCTGAACCATGTTGCCCAGGAAGGAAATGGTTTTATATTTCGCCCCTTGAATATGATGTTGGCTGTAATTTTGTTATATATGGTCTTTATTATGTTGAGGTATGATCCCCTCTATTCCCACTTTGCTGGGTTTTTATCAAAAACGGGTGCTGGATTTTGTTGAGTGCTTTTTTGGCGTCTATTGTAATGATCATGTTATTTTTGTCTTTCAATTTGTTTATGTGATTTATCACATTTATTGATTTGCAAATATTGTACCTGACTTGCAGCCCTGGAATAGATCCCATTTGGTCATGGTGTATGATCTTTTTAATATATTGCTGGATCCGATTTGCTAATATTTTGTGGAGGATTTTAGCATCTATATTCATCAGTTATGTTGGCCTGTAATTTTCTTTTTTTGTAGTGTCTTTATTTGGTTTTGGAATTAGGATAATGCTGGCCTTGTGAAAACAGGTTGGAAGTATTCCTTCCTCTTGGATTTTCTGGAATAGTTTGAGGAGGATAGGTGTTAATTCTTCTTTGACTATTTGGTAAAACTTCCCTGTGAAGCCATCCAGGCCAGGGTTTTGGTTTGCTGAGAGATTTTTTATTATTTTTTACTACTGCTTCAATTTCATTGGTTGTTACTAGCCTATTTGGGTTTTATGATTTTTTTCCTGATTCAGAAATGTTGTATTTTGGAAGGTTGTATTTTTCTAGGAATTTGTCTATTTCATTCAGTTATTCCACTTTGTTGGCATATAATCATTTATAGTATTTTCTTACAATCCTTTGTATTTTTGTGGTGCCAGTTGTTACACCTCTTTCATTTTTCATTTTGTTTATTTGGGTCCTCTTTGTTTCTTGATGATTCTGGCTAAAGATTAATCAATTTTATTTAATCTTTTCAAAGAATCAGCTCTTGGTTTCATTGATCTTTTATACTGTTTTTTAGTCTCTACGTCATTTATTTCTGCTCTTATCTTCATTATCTCCTTTATTTTACTTACTCTGGGCTTTTGTTTTGTTTTCCTTCTAATTTTTTTTCTTATTTACTTATTTATTTATTTATTTTAATTTCTCTTTATCCTTCTAATTCTTTAAGTTGTAGAGTTAGATAGTTAATTAACAATTTTTCTTGTTTCTTGATGTAAGTCTGCAGTGCTATGAACTTCCCTCTCAGGACTGCTTTCGCTGTGTCCCATAGATTTTGGATTGTTGTGTGTTCATTTTCATTTGTTTCTAGGAAGTTTTTGATTTATTCCTTGATTTCATTGGTAACCTATTCATTTTTAATAATATGCTACTTACCCTCCATGTGTTTTAATGTTTTGAAGTGTTTTGTTGTAGTTGATTTCTAGTTTTCATGCCATTGTGATCCGAGAAGATGCTTGATATGATTTCAGTCCTCTTGAATTTGCAGAGACTTATTTTGTGTCCCAACATATGGTCTACCTTTGAGACGTCCCATGAGCACTTGAGAAGAATGTATATTCAGCAGCTTGCGGGGTAATGTTCTGTAAATATCAATTAAATACAGTAGATCTAGTGTGTCATTTAGGGTTGCTGTTTCTGTGTCGATTTAAAAAAAAACTTTAATTTTATTTTTTAATTAATTAATTTACTTATTTATTAATTTTTTTAAGTTTTTGTTCAAAATATTACAGATGTCCCTTTTTCTCCCCATTGACCCATCCCACCTCACCCCACCCCCTCCCCAGTCCCTCTCCAAACTATTGTCCCTGTGTTTGGGTTATGAATATATGCATATAAGTTCTTTGATTAATCTCTCCCCCTCCACCCACCCTTCCCCCTCTATCCCTCTGAGATTCATCAGTATGATCCATGCTTCCATGTCATTGAATAATGTCTGTTCATCAGTTTATTAAGTTCTTTAGATTCCACATATAAGTGAGATCATGTGATGTTTATCTTTCTGTGCTGATTTTTTTTTATCTAGGAGATCTTTCTAGCGATGTCAGTGAGGTGTTAATGTCCCCTACTATGATTGTATTGCTATCTCTCTCTCCCTTTCAGCCCTCCAGAAGTTTTTTTATATATTTGTGTGCCCTTATATTGGGTACATATATGTTTATCAGGGTTATATCCTTTCCTTGTATCAATTCCTTTAGTAGTATGAAGTGGCTTTCATTATTTCTTGTTATGGCCTTCATTTTGAAATTTATTTCATTCCTGGAAAATCCTAAACTAAGATTTTCATTAAAGCCAGTAATAATGGTCAGATAATGGAAACACTATCTCTTGAGCTTGGTTTGCATGTTTGATTTCTCCTTTTCAATGTTAGGAAATATAAATTTTACAGGCTTGATGGTTAAATATTGTAACCTGCTTTTATTAAAATATAGCACTCCAAAACATCTGCAAAAGATAGTATTGATTTCATGTCTAATACACTGAGCCACAGCAGGGTGAAGACATTTATAAAATGTCCTGTTTGTTCAGGTCTTGGAATTACCTAAATATATTTAATATATAGAATGCTGTAGTCACCTCAGCTGATAGATGTTTTAGTTAGCTAATATTGTAAATATAAAAGCAATTAAATAAGTGTACATTTAAGAAAATTAGTAAATTTATGTAACAAAAGAGCATATATTTTGAAATTCTCCATTTAGATAACTGGAAAATTAGTGCTATGGGATATGTATATTACTTCTAACATCTTCTTTAAAAGCTAAATATTGTTTGTGTGAATTATTTGAAGTAAACAGATACTTCTTAATTTCATATAATAAAAATATTAAATCATGGCTGGCTGAGTATAGCCAAACAAAGCCTTAGCCATAGCAGGACCACAGGAGCTGGGCCTGGTCCAAACAGGTCTAGATGCCATATAAACTGAGGAAGGAGTGGAGCCCCCTACTTTCCAAAGGCACTGCCAAGCCCAGGAGCTCAAGCAAGGATGGTGGAGGTGAGAGTGCTGAGATGAGGAAGCTGAGGCACTGAGAGGTTGTATGACTTCAGCTAATTAATACCATCAGGAATCAAAACCAGGCAATCAGGCTTAAGTCTGTTGGTCATGGCAGGAGAGGCCCAGCCACAGCTGCAGCCACAACCCCAACCTCAGCCCCAGCTTCAGCCCCAGGCACAGCCACTATCATCCAACAAGTATCCCGAACACCACACCACCCACCACACAGTTCAGCAAAATCAGGGGGCCCCAGATTGTTAAGGAGAGATGGCAAAGTTCCTCCTGCTTCAGTTTCAGCAAGAACCAGGAGTTGCAAAAGCTTACTGCTCTGAAAGGTTTGCCAAACCAGGAGTGGGAGGAGCTCCTTATTTAGAAGTTATGTCATGTCCTCTTTGACTTTGTGTCAGACCCACTCAGTGATCTCAAATTCAAGGGAGTGAAGCAAGCAAGACTCAATGAAATGGTGGAATACATCACCCATGGCCTTGATATTGTCACTGTCACCGAGGCCATTTACACTGAGTCTTTTCGGCAAACTTCTTGAGAACATTGCCACCTTCATCAAATGAAATCAAGTTTGACCCAGAGGAAGATGAGCCCACCCTGGAACCCACTTGGCCACATCTCCAGCTCAAGTAGGAGTTTTTCTTATGTTTCCTGAGTCTGATGATTACCAGTGAAACTTAGCCAAGAAACACATTGACGAGAAGTTTGTATTTGCTCTCCTGGATCCTTGAGAGCGGCACTTTCTCAAGGCTTTTTTGCATAGAATCTATGGCAAGTTTTAAGGGCTCTGGACTTATATTCCTAGGCAGATCAACCACATCTTCTACAATTTCATCAATGAGATGGAGCATCACAATGGAATTGCTGAGCTCCTGGAGATTCTGGGCAACATCATCAATGCCTTTGCTTTGCCCCTTAAGGAAAAGCACAAGATGTTCCTTATCCATGTCTTGCTTTCCCTTCACAAGATCAAGTCCATGAATGTCTACCATCCTCACTAAGCTGGAATATGGTAAATGTGGTCCAATTCTTGGAGAATAGCAGTCTCTGTGAGCTGGTGATTGTGGGACTTCTCAAGTTCTGGCTGAAGACCCACAGCCCCAAGGAGGTGATGTTCCTAAATAAGCTAGAGGAGATTCTGGATGACGCTGAACTCTCAGAGTTCAGCAAAGATGGAACCACTCTTCCACCAGCTTGCCAAGTATGTCTGGAGCTCACATTTTCAGGTGGCAGAGCGTGCTCTCTATTACTGGAACAATGAGCACATCAGGAGCCTGGTTAGTGACAATCCTCCCCATCATGTTCCCTGTACTCTCCAGGAACTCCAAGAACCACTGGAACAAGACCATACATGGACTGATCTACAGTGTTCTGAAGCTGTTTATGGAGATGAATGATAAGCTGTTTGAAGACTGCACACAACAATACAAGACAGAAAAGCAGAAAGACCTGTTCCAAATGAAGGAAAAAGAAAATATGTGGCAAAAGATGAAGGAGCTGGCCAGACTTAATCCCCAGTATCCCATGTTCCAAGCTCTACCACCACTGCCTCCTGTGAACTTGATGGAGACAGGGACCACCACAACAGAGGACATCCAGCTTCTGAAGGAGACAGTGGAGACAGAGGAGTTTTTTGATTACTGCTTCTATTGCATCAGTTTTTATTGCCTTATTCCAGTTTTCTGATTCTTACTGATTCAGCTTTGGACGATTGTGTAGTTCTAAGAATTTGTCCATTTCACCCAGGTTGCCCAGTTTGTTTGCATATAGTTGCTCATAGTATTTTCTTACAATCCTTTGTATTTCTGTTGGGTCAGTTGTTTTATTGCCTCTTTCATCTCTGATTTTATTTACTTGGGTCGTCTTTCTTGTTCTTGGTGATTCTGGCTAAAGGTGCATCAATCTTATTTATCTTTCCAAAGAATCAGTTCTTGGAACTGTTTTTTAGTCTTTATGTCATTAATTTTGGTCCTGATCTTTATTGTTTCATTTCTTCTACTTGCTTGTGGATTTTTCTTGCTGTTCTCCTTCTAATTCTTTGAGTTGTGTTAGATGGTTTATTAGAGCTTTTTCTTGTTTCTTGAGATATGCTTGTAATGTTATGAATTTTCTTCTCATTACTGCTTTTGCTGTGTCCCATAAATCTGGGGTTGTCATGTGTTCATTTATTTTTATTCCAGGAAGTTTTGATTTCTTCCTTGGTATCATTGGTAAACCATTCATTGTTTAATAACATGTTATTTAGCCTTCCTGTGTTTGAATATTTTTGATTTTTTTTATAGTGGTTGATTTCTAGTTTCATGGCATTGTGATCCCAGAAGAATCTTGATATGATTTCAATCTTCTTGAATTTGTAGAGACTTGTTTTGTGCCCTAACATGTGATCCATTTTTCAGAATGTTCCATATGCACTTGAGAAGAATGTGTATTTTGTTGCTTTGGGATGAAATGTTCTATAAATATCTATTAAATCCATTAAATCTAGTGTGTCATTTACAGGTCTGTTTCCCTGTTGACCTTTTTTATTGATGGTCTGTTAAAGTCCCCACTATGGTCCTGTTGCTATCCAACTCCCCCTTAAAGTCTGCCAAGAAATTTTTTATATATTTAGGTGCTCCTATATTGGGTGCATATATATTTCTAAGGGTTATTTTCTCCTGTTGGATTGATCCCTTTAGTATTATGTAGTGACCATCTTTGTCTCATTATGGTCTTTATTTTGTAATATAGTTTGTCAGAAATAAGTATTGCTACTCCAGCCTTTTTTTCATTTCCATTTGCATGGAATATTTTTTTTCCCATCCCTTCACTTTTAGACTGTGTGAATCTCTTGTTCTCAGGTGGGTCCTGAGACAGCATATATTTGGGTCCTGATTTCTTATCGATTTAGCTATCTTATGTCTTTTGACTGGAGCATTTATTCCATTTACATTTAATGTTATTAATATATACTTATTTAATCCCATTTTCCCCTTTATGACTACGTATATTTCTCTCAATATTTCTTCTTAAAGCAGTCCTTTTAGCATTTATTGCAATGCTGGTTTGGTGGTACTGATCTCCTTTACCCTTTTGTCTGGGAAGCTCTTTATTTCACCTTCAATTTTAAATGCTAACCTTACTGGATAAAGCAACCTTTGTTTCAGGTTCTTGGTTTTTATTACTTTGAAAACTTCATGCTACCCTCTTCTAGCTTGAATCGTTTTTGTTGAGAAATCTGCTGCCAGCCTTATGGGACTCCCTTGTAGGTCACTACTTGTCTCTCTCTTACAGCCCTTACTATTCTCTTTTGTCCTTAACACTTGCCATTTCAATTATGATGTGTCTTGGAGTGGGTCTCTTTGGTTTCCTCTTGTTTGGAACCATCTGTGCTTCCTGAACTTGCTTGGCTTTCTCCTTACCATTTTAGGTACATTTTCTGTCGTTATTTCCTCCACCAGGTTTGCTATCCCTTGATCACTTTCCTCTCCCTCTGCTACCCCTATGATACAAATGTTGTTTCACTTCATGTTGTCCCAAAGTTCCCTTAATCTGTCCTCATGCTTTTTAAGTGTTTTTTTTTTCTTGTTGCTCTTCTGATTGTGGGTGTTTTTTTTTTTACCTCATCTTCTAATTGGCTTATTTGATCCTCTGCATCATTGAGCCTTCTTTTAATTCCTTCCAGGGTAATCTTGATATCATGTATAGTATTCTTCACTTCTGTCTGGTTCTTATTTATCATATCTATATCTTTTTCCATGCTTTCACTAAGTTCCTGGACCTTCCTATTAAGGTCTTGTGGTTCTCATTAATTTGTTTGAGCATCTTTATAACCATTACTCTGAACTCTATATCTGATAACTTGCTCACCTCCATCTCATAATGGTCTTTTTCTGGCGATTTTTCCTTTTCTTTAGTTTGAGGGGGATTGTTTCTTTGTCACCCCATTTTAGCTGTCTCTTTCCCTTTGTTCCTATGTGTAAAGTAGAACTACTTTGACACCAAGCCTTTTTGGTGTGGCCTTATGTGGTAAGTATCCTGAGGGACATGATGGTAAAGTCTCTTTGAACTCCTGAGATAAATGCTCTAGTGATATCCCTTGTGTGGGTTATGTGGACCCTTGTGTTGTTACTGAGAGCTGATTGTCACTGGCCTGTGTGTGGTTGGTATCAACTTTCACCCCACAGTATTTTGCTTAAGAGGATGAAGCCAGGTAGAGATGGGAGTGCAAATTCAGTCCTCCCTTTGAATAGGGGGGCACAGGATCTCAGACGTCGAGAGGGGAACTAGGTGTTTGCCTTCTAGCTCAGTGGTGCCCTGTCAGAAACCCTGAGGGGAGGCTCCGAGGGGTCACACCATATGCCCCAGGTCTAAAATATGTCACCTTTCCCTTGTGTGTTTTCCCCAGTAGGGATGTGAAGGCAGAGCTTGGAGGAAGAGAATGAATGAGGCTGTCCCTCTCCACTTGGGGTGTCACCTTCCCTTTGGAGGGAGACAGAGAGCTGCTTGTTTCCTTCTGTCTCTGCAGTCCTCTGCCAGAGGTCTTGTTGGAGTATCCCGAGTGAGTCAGGTCTAATGTCCAAGCTCTGCTTTGCACCTCTTTCCCCCAGTGGATATGAAATTAGCAGGGCATTGCCAGCAGAATCTGGGGATGCTAGTCTAATCTACCCTTTCATTGAGGTGGCGAGGGTCCTTAGCCCTCAGGAGAGGCAGTATGTACTCTTCTTTAAGCTCCACACAAGAGCTCTGGAAAGGAAACTCCTAGGGGGACACACCAGATTTCACAGTTCTCATTTGTTACCCCTTTGCCTTGTAAGGCTGCACATGCAGGACACTGTAGGTGGGGCTTGGAGTAATCAAGGCTGCCCCCTCCACTTGAGGTAGCACCGGCTCTTGTGGTGGCTGGAAGAAAGGTTGCCACCCCTCTCTTTCTTTGTGGCTCACTGTAAGAAGCCCTGATGTAAACCTGCAAGGAGGTGGCTCCAGATGCCCCAGTTTTGACCAACAATTCCTTCTCCCTTTTAATCTGCACTTGGCTGGTGGTGCAGAGTTTTTGAGAATGCAAATCCAGGTGGTCCCTTGTTGGAAGTGGTGCAGGTCCTTATCCCTCAAGAAGGGAGCCAGTTGATTGCCCTACAGTTCACTGGCTCCCCACCTGAGCTCTTGAAGGGAGCCTCCTAGTGGGTTACACTGGATTTCACAGTTCTAATTTGTGACCCGTTTTCCCAGTGAGCCTGCCCCTGCAGGGTGGTGCAAGTGGGGTTTGGAGTGAAAGCACATAGTTGCCCCCTCTGCTTGATGTTGCTCTAGCTCTTGTGGGGACTGCCTTAGTGAAGGCCTCTGTGGGGGGAGGGTTCCAAAAACCCAGTTTTGGTTTGCACAAAGGCTGTGGATCTGCCCTTGGATTGTGGTGCAGGCAGGTTTTGGAATGTAAATCCAGGCTTTGGGAATCCGTATTCAGGCGGCCTCTTGTTGGGGGAGGTGCAAGCACTCGGCCTTCAAGAAGGGAGCTAGGCATTTGCCCTACAGCTCAGGGTTACCCCACCAGAGTTCTTGAAGGGATACTCCTAGGGGATGCACCAGGTTTCACAGTTCTGATTTGTGGTCCGTTTTCCCAGCAACTGTGCCCCTGCAGGATGGTGCAAATGGGATTTGGAGTGATAGCACGAGTCTGCTCCCAATGCATGGGGTTGCACCCGCTCATATGGGGGGAGCAGAGAGCTCGTCACCCTGCATGAGCATTTTTTCTTATGTCTCTTGGCCATCTGTATGTCCATTTTGGAGAAGTGTCTCTTTAGGTTCTTTGCCCATTTTTTTAATTGGCTTGTTTTGTTTTCCTTTTGCTAAGTTGAACGAGTTCCTTGTGTTGTTTTTTTTATATTAACCCTTTATCAGATGTGTCACTGGAAAATATGTTCTACCATACAGTGGGCTCCCTTTGCATTTTGTTGAAGGTTTCTTTTGCTGTGCAAAAGCTTTTATTTTGATGTAATACTATTTGTTTATTTTTTTCCTTTGTTTCCCTCTTCCTAAGAGATGTATCAGCAAACAATTGCTGTAAGAGATGTCAGAGATTTTTCTGCTTATGGTTTCTTCTAAAATTGTTGTGGTTTCATGACTTACATTTAAGTCTTTTATCCATTTTGAGTTTATTCTTGTATATGGTGTAAGTTGGTGGTCTAGTTTCAAAAATCAGTATACCAGCTTTGAACACTTTACATATGTTTTTGTTCATAGTGTTTTTCCAATGTAGGAACTGGTGGGTTTTGTTTGTTTGGTTTTTGCTTCTTTCATATTCATGTCTCCTTGTTCAATGTTGAGTCTACACTTGGCACTTAGTGGAAGTTCAATAAATATTTTTGGAGTGAAGTCATGAGTAAATGCTGAACATAAAATAACTGTTGGTTTCTATTTTCTGTTAAATTTTTATGTGAAGTTACTTCAAAGGTAAAGAAACGAATCTAAAGGAAAGTAAAATGAGAAATAAACAGAAGCTTGCATTTACTTTTAAATAATTTTCAAACACACATAGGTGTATAAGAACATATAGTTTCCAAATATTCTTTGCATAGGCTTTTATGGTGATATCAAACTTTTTGTCTTGCTTATTATAAAACAGAGCTTCTCTTATGTGTTTATGCCAGGTTTTGTTTATGGTTTTGCGATTTAGCTTTTAGACATTTCAGCATTTATAGATGCTGCTCTTTCTTTGTTATCAGTAAACATGCCGTATCTTATTGCTTTATGTTCTAGGCACCATTGAGAATGGGATTTTATACTCTTATCTTAATAGACTCACTTCGCTCCCTCTTTTCTTGCATCATTATGGGAAAACTGAGACAACCACCAGTCTCTCTCCCTCCACATCCCATCTCCACCTCAAATATGTATGTGGTAAAAGTCAACATCCATAAAAAAGGGTATAAAATCAAATAAATGACACGATATCTGTTTCATTTAATTTGGAAGAAAGATAATGGTGTAAGAGATAAAGTGGATTAGAAAAGCATTTTTTAAACATGTTTTATTGATTTTTTAGAAAGAAAAGAAGGGAGAGGGAGAGAGAAAGAAAAATATCAATGTGAGAGAGAAACATTGATCAGTTGCTTCCTGCATGCACCGCTACTGGGGACCAAGCCCACAACCTGGGTATGTGCCCTGACCAGGAATAGAACCGACAGCCCTTTGGTGCACAGGATGATGCTTAACTGAGCTACACAGGCCAGGGCAGCAAATCATTTTTTATATTGGAGCTTTTTTCTCTAAATGATTTTGCTAAATATTTTATTAAAGTGAAGTGAAAGTCTCTAGAAACAAATCAGTTATTTTAAAGATGTCTCTGTTTCTTTCTACTTCATTAAATAGTGTGTGGATACACGTAGAGAATGTAGTGAAGACAATGTGTTATGGAATTACAGATACTTACAGAGTTTAATTTTGTGATTTGAGAGAAAAGATTGTCTTTTTAAATTAAATTTATTGAGGTAACTTTGTTTAATAATATTATATAATATTCAAGTCTGCAACATTATAATTCAACATCTGTAGACCATATAGTGTAATTTCCACTCAAATATATATTATACTCCCTTTACATATTTTACCCTCCCCCCATTTCCTTCCCCTCTGGTAACCAACATTTGCTCATCTGTATCTATGAGTTTTTTTTGTTAGTTCGTTTATTACTTTTTGTTTTATATTACCCATATGAATGAAATAATACAGTTTTTCTTCTTTAAGAATTGTCTTTTAAATGGAATTATTTCTAAAGTTTTAATGTGTTGGTCAAATCACTTTTTATTATATTTATGTATGGGTAGCTTTAAAAACAGTCTTATTAGTAACTAAAAATTAAAAATTATTTTAGAATTTTAAAGCAATTTTTTTCTATTAAAAATTGTGAATTGAGTTCATGTAATTATAAAACATGGATTAAAAAGAGCATTATAGCCGAGCCAAGCATGGCTCAGCGGTTGAGCATAGACCTAGGATCCAGGCGATGGCTGTTTGATTCCAGTCAGGGCACATGCCAGGATTGCAGGCTTGATCCCCAGTAGGGAGTGTGCAGGAGGCAGCTGCTCAGTGAGGACTCTCATCATTGATGTTTCTTTCTCTCTCATCTTCTCCCTTCTTCTTTATGAAATCAATAAAGATATATTAAATAAAAAAGCATTCTATACTTTATTACTACTTATAAATATTGATAGTGATCACAAACAACTTTAATTATAATTGCTTATCTTGTGGATATCTGAGACTGAGAATTAAGGAATTTGATGCAAACAGGTCAGATAAAGAACATATGGTGTATAATACAGGTTGTGGTTAAGGCCTTTTCTGCAATATTCTATAAAACATAACTTTGCCTTGTTACATATTTGCTTCATCCAGGGTGATTGTGTTAATTGTCTTATGCTTTTTTGTTGTTGCTGTAGTATTGTTTTTATTATTGTAAGTAGTAGATACAACTGAATTCATCATTAATGCTCTTTTGAATCTACCAAAATAGTTTAATATAGGTTCTGCCACATTTTAATTTTTTTCCTGAGGGTAATATATCCATATAGACCACTTGCAGTGTTTTAATGATCATTCAGTATCTTTATTAATGAGAATTCAAAAAGCATTTTATATACATTTCTATTTTTATCCCATCAGTTACTTTGATGCAAGCAGGTACACACACACATACATACACACTCTCACACACATAGACTTCTATTCTATGGGATCCTAGTATATTACTATTTGGGAACCAGTTTATACTTCAATAAGTTAATAACATTTTCTACTATTAGTTTCAAAATAGGCCTCTTAAGCCTTAATATGAATAAAAAGCTGAAAATATTTTATTACATTCGGAATTATTCTTAGGTGGTAACTTTGTAGTTAGCTAGCTGTGTCAGATGCTATTCTTCTCTTGTTCCCATTTCTTTAAATGGTATGTCTATTCTCACGATCATCTAATCAACTTTTAATTTTCTTCCTTCACCCTCCATCTAATTAGTCCTCACAACCTGCTATTTTTCATTTGCATAATCTCATTTGACCCTCTTTTTCATGCCTTCTGTGGATTCTGTAAGCTTGGGTTTTCTTGTTTGTAAAAATGAGAACATAATCTAATGTAGCAGTCCCTCAGCAATGTTACAAGGACTACATGACACAAGGAAGTGTACATATGATGTAATGAGCCTATGATATATACTATTGTTATTGATTTATATTTCCTTGGCATCATTTGTTTCATTCATTCCCCTGTTCAAAGTGTTCAGTTTTCTTCCATTATCTGTTGACTAAACTGTGCTGTATATTTATTAGTTCAGGTTATGCATTTAAGGTCAACCACTCTATTGTTCCACTCTTTTGTATTTCTCCTTGTTTACGTACATTCTGCCTCAAATGGATTTCTTACCATTATACCTATTTATCATTTCACAAGTCAACACATTTATTTATGTTATCTCCCCCAAGTATAAGTTTATGTTTTCCTACTTTCCTTTAAAACATCATTCATAAGCCTTAAATTCTATTAAAATATTGGCAGATTTATTCATCCCAAAGCAAGCTCTTTCTCCTTTGTCATGCCAGTGGTTCTGAACTGTAGACAGGTTTGTACCCCAGAAGATATTTGATAAAGTCTGGAGACATTTTCGACTAACCAACTCAGGGCGGAGGAAATGCTACTGGCATCTAGTGGGTAGAGAAGCCAGGGATGCTTTTAAACTTCCTACAGTGCATTGAACAGCCTCCTACAGCAAATAATTATTCAGTCTAAAATGCCCATAGTACCACTGTGGAGAAACGCTGGCTTATAGTACTCTAAAAAAACTTACTATAGCCTACCCAGTCCTGTAGTTGTTGATTTTTTATTCTGATGATAAACCCTTTGGGGGCAAGAGAGGCCTTATCACAGTGGTATTTGCGTTTTGAGTAGTACAAAGCATAGTACTCTGTATATAGCAGCCAATTGGTAATATATTCAAATGAACAAACTTGCTCAATAAAAATATCTGGTGAATAAAGTATTAAGCCTCATGTCCATCAATGGCGAAAGTGAAATTAGGATCCTGAGATAAGAGATGCCTCCATAAGAAATGGGGCTATATAAACCTCATTAAAAATTATATTAGGTATATAATTATCAAATGCTCCTGAAAGTAAAGTTAATGTTTGCTGATCAAAATATTCAATTGTATCTTTAATCTTCAAAGTTACGAGATGGGTGAAATATTTTGTTCAAAAATGATTTTCATGGGTTTCAAGATGTCTTTACAGCCTCATCTTCAAAATTTTGAAGACATATTTGTTTAAATGCACTTTAACAAATGGCATTCATAAGAGATAAGAAGGATCAATCAATATAAGAAAGAAAACCTGCACCCCAGAAATCCCATCATATTTTGCAATGTTTGCAATAGTGATTAAATACAAAAGGAATAGTTCAAAACATAGGGAAGGGTGAATGAACTGCAGGGATGATTTGTTAGCTGTTGCTAAACAAATAAAAAGCAGAATCTCTCTCTAGATAAGGTAGGATAACTCAATAGACTGAATCCAGAAGCAGAAGAGATGTATGTAATCTTTATTTGCTAATTTGGAGTTCTCTAGACACCAAGACTTGGCAAAGCAATCTATGGAAAGGTCTAATAACTCTAATTTGTTTCTAAATCCTACTTAGATTTTAAATCTGCTATCATTCACTTCTAATGAACCAGCTGTGTGTGTTTTTTCTTAGTAGAGACATTTATTTTTCACAGAATAGTTCTATTAATAATAAATGTCCATAATGTCCCTATTAATTCACTTAGAGACAATTTATATTTCAAAATTGATGGTATTGTAGAGAGAATTCAGCACCTAGAGTGCAGAGAACAGGTTTAAATCCTATCTTGGCCATTTATTATCTTAACTTTGATTAAATTCCTTAATTTTTCTAATCTCCAATTTCCCACATATGGATCAAAATATCTTTTTCATTAATGTAAATTAATTTAACCTTAGTCAAAGCTTAAGTAATATCAATGAAAACTTGTTGTAAACTATAAAGTGCTACATGATTATAAATTTTTTACTTGTAATAATTTGTGCTTAGAATTTTTGAGTTTTGAAGAAAATTAAGAGTATTAATAAGAGGGAAAATGATTTATTTTAAAGTAGTTTAAGGGAACATTAGGGAGATATAGCTTTTTTTCTTCTTTCATATCCTACCTAACTAAGATGACTGAATTCCTCAGGAACTTAGAAACAAGTGCTTTCTACATAACTGGAATATTTGAGAGCTTATTTTTCAGCTCATGACAAAGACCTTTACAAAAGTCTACTCCCAGTTTTTACTTTTTTTTCTGTGATCCATCCTACTTGCAGTTTGTGCATTGCGTTTTGCTATTTTTTAAACAAAAATAGATGTGTAAGCAAAATTCTTATCAGCCTGCACCCAGCTACTCTCATACCCCCAGAACCATTAGGACACATCTTTGTGGTTTCATAACATCAACAGCATATTCTTTTTTAAATATATACATTTCTTCTCCTTCCCCTTTTCTCTTACTTATCCCCATCTTGTTGGCTCAAGGAATCATATCTGCTCTTTCTTGTCTGCCCAACATACAAATGTATGTGTGCATGTGTATGCACACACACAAACACACAAATTTGAATTACATTCCCTTTCTATTCCCAATGTTGTGCATCCAGGTAAAAAATAGCTTTTATCGAAAATGACTTTAAATAAGTTAAGTTTGGAACACAACTAAAGGAGGAAGTAGAAGAAAGATATGATTTGGCTAGCTCTGAAGTGCTGCCTGAAATTAAAGTGAGCTGTCGTCATAATCTTCCCTTCACTCAAAGTATTCAAGTCATGACTGAATGGCTATAGCCAAGAGTGTTAAAACTGGTTCTTATATAGGGTAAGACTGGATTAGATATTAATTCTAAGTTTCTGTGATTCAAGCTTCACTTGAGAAAATGATCTTTTAGATAAAGTTGGTTAAATTCAGTGATAAGCAGCACATAAAGAGTTTTTTTAGTATTTGCTAATAGCTCTTGTTCCACCATCTTCTTTCTCTTTACTATAAAAAATTACAAATTACATTTAAGAGATGTTTTTATGAAATCTATTAGACAATTATCTGTTAATGTCATACCCTCAGTTTTTAATGTAGCCATCATAACAAAATTCATGGTGACAGAAGAGACAGGGAACAGTATGTTTTTGAATACTTTCTATGTGTCCAGCAATTTATCCAGGTCAACTCACTGGATTATTATAAGAGCAGCTAGTCGTCTCTATTATTTCTATTTTACTTAGGAGGAAATTTAGACTGAAAGAATTAAATTTCTCAGACTTACTGTATTAATTTCCTATTGATACTATAACCACCACAAATTTAGTGACTTAAAACAACACAAATGTATTACCTTACACTTTGGAGATCAGAATTCTAAAATGGGTTTTTCCCGTATATGACCTATGGCCTAGAGAGAATAAATTCTCATCCCTAGTTAGGTATCAGAATCATCTGGGGAGTTTTTAAAAAGCCCAAGCCAGTCCAGAAACCTAAATCTCTGGAGCTGGGATACAAGCATTGGTACTTCTTTGTAGCTCCTCAAATAATTTCAATATGTAACCAAGACTGAGAAACACTTATTTAGAAAGAGTACGTTCTAAATCCTACCTAGAATTCTGACTTCTTTTTTTAAATACTGATTTAACTGAGTAAGCTAAGTCTATATTGCTTGAGCAGTGATTCTCAAATTTTAGCATGCCTCAAAATAACCTGGAGGGCCCTACTCCCACAGTATCTGATTCAGTAGGTCTGGGGTGGAGCTCAGACAATGCCAAGGCTACTGACATTGGAAACTCATTTTGATGACCACTGTTCTAATAAGGTGATCTAAAGATATTCAGGTAGATTTAATATATGGTAATATTTTTCCATCTTACCTCCTACCCACTTGACCTCAGAGATTCAATGTGTGACCCAGAATTAGTATCAATATGCCAAGTACGTTATATTACTTATTTCTGAAAATCTGTTGAAGGGGTTTGCAAAAATTTTAGTTGACTGTTGAACATTTAAGCTTTGAAATATTTAAAACCCAACTGAAAATGCCCATGGGTAGGGGTGTGCCATAGTCAATTTGTTTATTCATCTTAAATGAGTTAATATCTGTGTCTGGCACATAGCATAAGCACTATGTAATGAGCTTTTAACATGCATAAAATTTTCACTTTATCAAATATAATACAAAGAAAAAATTGAAAATAATAAATTATGAATATTCATAATCCTTCCCTGACCCTACTTATATAAAGAAAATTTCCTTCCTTAGCATTTGGTGAATTGGGATGAGGGGTGAGGTGAAAGAAATTTTGGTTGAGAAATATTTGGAAAAGATTTTCAGAATCCTTGCTATGTGTGTGGTGTCATGTATTGTCTCTTCACTATCTACTAAAAAAATTTCAATAACAGCTAATATTTATTGAGCTTTCTAAATCTATCCTTTCTCAACCATGATTAAATGAGAGAATTAATCCCTAATACCAGTGCATTCCATCTCTTGTGTTTTCTATCAAGCTGATTAATTAAGACTTCTGCAGTTTTCATTGTTTCTTGTGCTTTGCTTCATTTCAAATGTGGCAGCTTCTGAAGTCTTGCTCTGAAACCTATGACAACATTAAAACTTAATTAAAGACAAAGGAACTTAAGAGAAATTTAATTAAATCATACTTAGCTATTAAAGTCAACATTTATGTGAGGATTTAATTCATGATAATACTAATAATATTTGTACACAAAAATGTCACTAGAACAGATACATATACCAACACATATAATTAAAGTGTAGCATTCTTTCAGAGCTTTGATGCTCTACTATATTCTGTACAAAGTTCTCAATATGTCATTCAAAGGCATGATAAAATTAACCCAATCTATCTTTTCACTTTTATTTTATTGTATTTCAGCCCAACAAAACTGTATGTCAATATCTGATATCTGATGAATTTTGTATTCTCAGAAAATTGCCTATCTTTTATTATTTGTGCCCTTCTTCGGGTTTTTTTCATTTGCCTAGAATACCTTCCAGCTCCTTCTTTGTCCTTACCTCACTCCTCACTCTAACAACCTCTGGAAACAGAAGCTACACCTTCATTCACCTCAGTAATTTGTACTACACCTTGTGTATGGTTTTTCAATAATTATTTGCTGAATTAAATGGACTCTTACATATCTTTTAGCAAGTTGTATTAAAGTGACAAACATCTTAATTTTGTCAAAATAGAATTTAAAAACTGATAGACTACCACTTAATTTTCAACTCCCTTATTCTTTGTTGATATACAAGAAAATAAGATTGTCACAACCTAGAGTTGACTAAATCTCAGTTAAGGATCATGATAAGTGACCACATATTGACTAGCATTAATTCATTCTTGATAATCATTCCAAAAAGGAAACTGTGAATTTTTTTTTAAGTTTACTTATTTTATTTATTTATTTTTAATCTTCATCCGTGGATATTTTTTCCATTGTTTTTTCAGAGAGAGTGGAAAAGAGAGAGAGAGAGAAACATCAATGTGAGAGAGAGACAAATAGATTGGTTGTCTCCTGCACTCACCCCGACCTGGGGCTGGGAGTCCAGCCTACAACTGAGGTATGTGCCCTTGGCCAGAATGGAACCCTGGACTCTGCAGTTCATAGGCCGACACTCTAATCACTGAGCCAGAGTGGTCAGGGATAAGTTTACTTAATGACTTTAAAGACAGAAAGAAAAGAAGGGTCAGAGAAAGATAGAGAAACATCAGTTTGTTGTTCTGCTTATTTATGCATTCATTGGTTGATTCTTCTTTGTTCCCTGACTGGAGATCAGGATGATGCTCTAACCAATGCTCAAGCTACCCAGCCAGGACTGAAAATGCCATTCTTTTAACTTAAAATTTAAAGTTAATTCTCAGAGTTGTTGTGATAAAATTTTTAAAAATATTGGTAGTTGGGTTTAGTGATTAGGAACAGGGTCTTTACAGAGTCAGACAAATCTAACATCTAATGCTGGCTTAGTCATTTACTAGCTGTTCAGTTCAGGCAAATAAACTTTTCTAATCATTAGCTTCCAAATTTGCAAAGTGGAAAAATACCTCTAAGCATTGTTTTAAAGACTAAAACAGATAAATATGTAAAGTGTCTAATATAACAACTGACACATGTTCTAGTGACTAATAAATGAAATCAAAGCATTGCTACCTTATGTTAACTACTCAATAAATATTTGCCAATTAGCTGAATATTAAGTACTGATTCTGAGCATATGACACTCAAAATAAATAATATATTATTATTTTATCTTTTTCTAATTATACCTGGAAGAAAATGATGTGATTTCTTTCCTATATTTCTAAATATAAATTATTCAGGAATTTTCAAAACACTGTATTTGTGCATTGAGGTTTTCTTTCTTTTTTCCCCCTCTACTTGTAAATATATACAAATATAAATACAGATAATTGTTTTCTGATTATAGAGAAATTTTTTAGTATTTAGTCTAATAATACTTCTTGGTAAAATAATTTGTCTTTCTTCCATAAGAAAAAACGAAACATGATACATCACTTCAGAAAGAATATGTGCCTTTATAGAAAAGTTTTAATCTCATAAAACTAAAAGCAAGCTTTAACATACACTATATTGAATCACACATTCTCCAGTTTTCTAATATTCACAGTTTTTAAAGGAAAATGTTCCCACATTTATAACAATTTTTATACCAATATTTCCTATCCTGTACTACAGAAATCTAAAAGTACATGAAAAGTTTTAAGATTAATGATATTCATAAGTAGTCCTTAAATTTAAGTACAATATTTGTGTGAAAGAATATTCTCAACACCAAGAAGAAAAAAGTTAAAAGGGTGGAATATTTTTTAACATGGTCATGCATTTTCAGGAAGATTTTACAACAGGTGGCTCTGTAGTATCATCTGAAATAAGAGAGTCTAAAATTTAAAAAAAGAAACAATTGAAATTTGTTTAAACCAAAAACAAATGCATTGGCTCATGTAATTAAAAGCTAAAAGAGGCCAACTTCAGGGGTGATTAGATCTGACATCATGAGGACCTGGCGTCTTTCTGCTTCTCAGTTTGGCTCAGTTTGCCTTTATTGATTGGCTTCATTCTACCCAGCCATGCAATGGCAAGATGGCTATACCACTCCAGACTTACACCAACTATGGTCAAGTCAAGTGGGAAGAGAAAACTTTTTGTTTCAGTAGTTCTCACAAAAGTCTGAGATTTACCTTTATTGTGCCAGCTAAGATCACAAGACTAGTTGAGCTATTTTTAAGCTCAGCCCTAATAAGTGAGAAGTTAACCCTGGGACAACTTAAAGACAAATGAGCTCTCAAAAGAAATAATGCAGGTTGCTCGTGCAAAGGTCTGAGGTAGAAAAGAATTTTACTTATTTTTTTACAACTGAAGGAATTAATCATATTTACTTTTGCAGATCTACAGAGAACTGAATTGGGGATTTTAGGCTCAAGCAATTGGGTAAATGACAAGGCATTTTACTGACTTAGAGAGTATGATTTGAAGAAAATGAAAAGTTCTGCTTATATATGTCAAGACTGAGATGTCTATCAGTGAGATTTTCAGTGTGCAATTTCAGGTAGAGAAATAGAACTCATAAAAGTCTGTGGATACTTTTATTTTTTAATTTAAAAAATTTTTTCAATTACAGATGACATACAATATTATGTTAATTTCAAGTGTACACCCCAGTGATTCGACATTATAAAACTTAATAAGTGAGCATCCTGAAAAATCTCAAACCCATATGATACAATACTTAGTTATTAGAATATTATTGACTGTATTCCCTATGCTGTACTTTACACCCCAATGACTATGCTATAACTACTAATTTGTACTTCTAAATCCCTTCAACTTTTTCACCCATTCCCCCAACCCCCTCCCTTCTGTCAACTGTCAAAATGTTCTCTGTATCTATGAGTCTGTTTCTGTTCTGCTTGTTCATTTATTTCTCTTTTTAGATTCAATTGTTGATAGATACATATTTATTGCCATTTTATTGTTCATATTTTTTATTGTGTTGTTTTTGTTTTTTTTTTATCTTCTTCTTAAAGAAGACACTTAATAGTGGTTTGGTGATTATGAACTCCTTTAGCTTTTTCTTGTCTGGGAAGCTGTTTATCTGGCCTTCAATTCTAAATGATAGGTTTGCTAGGTAGAGTAATCTTGGTTGTAGGTCCTTGCTTTTCATCACTTTGAATATTTCTTGACACTTCCTTCTGGCCTGCAAAGTTTCTGTTGAAAAATCAGCTGACAGTCATATGGGTGCTTCTTTGTAGGTAACTAATTGCTTTTCTCTTGCTTCTCTTAAATCCTCTGTTTCTCTTTAACCTTTGGTATTTGAATTATGATGTGCCTTTCGGCATCTTTGGGTTCATCTTGTTTGGGATCTCTGTGCTTCCTGGATTTGTAAGTCTATTTCCTTCACTGGGTAAGAGAAGTTTTCTGTCATTTTTTTCAAATAGGTTTTCAATTTCTTGCTCCTTCTCTTCTCCTTCTGGGTTACCCCCGTGATGCAAATGTTGGTATATGAAGTTGTCCCAGATGCGCCTTACACTATCCTCATATTTTTTAATTCTTTTTTTCTTTTTGCTGTTCTAATTGGGTGTTTTGTGCTTCCTTATATTCCAAATGGTTGATTTGATTCTTGGTGTCCTCTACTCTGCTGTTGATTCCCTGTAAATTCTTCATTTCAGTTAGTGTATCCTTTATTTCTGACTGGCCTTTTTTTATGTTGTTGAAGTTCTCACTAAGTTCCTTGAAGTTCTCACTAAATTTCTTGAACATCCTTTTAACCATTGTTTTGAACTCTGGTAATTTTCTTCCATTTTATTTAGTTCTTTTTTCTGGAGATTTTTTCTGTTCTTTCCTTTGTCTCCATACTTTGGCTGCTTTCCTGTGTTTGTTTCTATGTATTAAGTAGATCTGCCATGTCTTCTAGACTTGGTAGAGTGACCTTGCACAGTAGGTGTCCTGTAGGGCCCAGTGGCTCAGCCTCCCCAGTCACCTGAGCTGAGCACTCCAGGTGCACTCTGGTGTGAGTTGTGTGCACTGCCCTATGTAGTTGAGCCTTGATTGATGATAGCATCACTGGGAGGGATTTAACCCCAGGCCAATCAGTTGTGAGGATTGGCTGCAACTACGGTGGATGAGCTGCTGTGCAGGAGCCAACTCTATGGAGCAGGACTTGCTTCAGTGGGGCTTTGGTGCTCACCAAGTCCACCCCTTCACTGTATCACTCATGGAGGTGGTAGGGTTGTAATCCAGCTTAGTCTGAAGCTGACCACCAGGTGCACTGGCTCTGGGGCCTCATGGGAGGTAAAAGGTCAGCCACTGCCTGTGCCCTGCCTGGGACCACCCAGAACAAGCTACAGAGTGATCTTCAGAAGGCTGCTACTTATGTAGGGTTTAGAGGTTCCCAGTAAAGGGAAAGCTGTGAACCAAGGTGTGCTGCCAATAGTGCTGGGTCTGGGGCCACTTACTGAGAGGTATACAGCAGGCTGAGGCCAGCTGCTGCTTGTTTGAGAGATTATAGGAAAGTCCAAATTATGAGGCAAAAAAGACCAGTTGTATGGAAAATCCGCTGGAAATGGCTTGAATGAGCCTGCAAGTAGAGATGTGTGGGGTCTCAGGGAATCATCAGAGTGTGGTTAAAAGTGTGAGCCAAGTTGATGGAGACTCAGATATGGTGGCTCTATGGTGAGGATGGCTCAGCAAAGGAACAATGGCCTCTGCCAGCACTTTTGTCTGGGAGAAAACTGCTCCCCCCAGACAGAAGTGTTGGCAGATGCCAGCTAATTCACTCTGATTCCAGACAAATTAGTTCCTCCCCAAATGTCCCTGGTTCCTTTCAAGCTGCTGCCCCAACACTGGATCTCAGGGAGTGAGTCTGAGTAAGTCCATTTATAGGCCCTTTAAGAGGAATTCTTGGGACTCTAGAAGCCTCCGTGTCACTCAGCCACAATCCCCCTGGTTTTTATAACCCAAAGATATAGAGACGTCTCTTCCTGACACTGGAACCCTCCACAGCCAAGCTATCCCTCCCAATTTTATTTTACTTATTTTTATTTTATTATTATTTTTTATTCTTACCCAAGGATATTTTTTTTCATTGACTTTTAGGGAGAGTAGGAGGGAGGGAGGAGGGGGAGAGAGAGAGAGAGAGAGAGAGAGAGAGAGAAACATAGACATGAGAGAGACGCATCGATTAGTTGCCTCCTGCTGGGGATCAAACCTGCAACCAAGGTAGGTGCTCTTGTCTGGGAATTGAACCCAAGACACTATGGTCCATGGTCCAGTGCTCTAACCACTGAGCCAAACTGGCCAGGGCTCCCTTCTGATTTTAAACCACCACATATTGATGTGGGACCAGCTGGTTCGTTGACTCTGCCCTGAGTCTCCGCCTTTCCTAACAGTCTCAGTGATTTCTTCTTTAATTCCCTAGTTTAAGGACTTCCATTCATCCATATTTCAGGCAGTTCTGAAAGATGGCTGTTCTGTAGTTCAGTTGCAATTTTGATGTAGTTGTGGGAGGAGGCCTGTACCTCTTTTACCTAAACTGCCATCTTGATAAGAACCCCCATGGGGCTATTTTTAAATGTAGGTTTTATTATTCAGATATGGTGAGGCCAACAGTCAAGATACAATTGTCATTAAGAGATAATTTGTTGCTCACAGTTCATGAGAAAAGGGTGCATATGCCACACCATACAGGGTCACAGAGGGAAGCACCAGGGTTGATAAGGAGCCATAAGGAACAAGGGGAAATCACAGGTAGAAGACGTTATTGTGGTTCTCATGGGCAAGGCACACAGGTTTAGGATTGGCTGGTTTGAACATTTTCAGCAGGCTCTGGGGTATAAGGGCTGTTTCTCGTTGTCTGGTCCAGGCCCTGGGATGATTAGGTTAGAGGAATATTACCTCCTGGATGTAAGAGCCTAATAGAGGAAGTGGTTCAGAATATGTGCTCTGGATTGATTGGTTAGTTTATGAAAGGCATAATGCCAGGAGCATATTTACTGCAATGTGTAGGAATTAGCTAACCATGGAAGGTCAGCCTCTCTCCAGTCAGCAAGGCCCCAAGTGCGATAATAACAAGAATACAGAAAATAAGAAAATATAGTTAACACAGGGTTGAGGGTATGAATTTGTAAATGGCATCTATCATGTGCATGAAGGGTAAGGGGATAAATAAAAATTGAGCACTAATCACTATATTAGATACCCTGGGTAAAAGCTAGAAAATGCATCCAAAAAAGAGGTTGGAGCCCTGGCCGGTGTAACTCAGTTGGTTGGGTGTCATCCCATGAACCAAAAGGTTGCTGGTTAGATTCCCAGTAGGGCACATGCCCAGGTTGTAGGAGGCAGCCAATCGATATTCCGCTCAAATCGATTTTTCTCTTTCTCTCTCCCTCTCCCTTCCTCTCCTCTAAAAATCAATAAATCTTTTTTTAAGTAGTTGGAAAATATTCTTTTCATCATTTTTCCCCTATCAGCTAGCACAGGTTATGGCCATAGTGAGCTTAGACAAAGAAATTGCATCTATTTGCCCCACCCCAGCCTGTTGCCCAAATCGCTGTCATGTGATGCTTTATCATAGACTTATGATTGTGGGTGGAGGAAATAAAAATGAACATACAGCTGTCACTATACTTTAATTGATAGATGTTTCTAAGAGTTAAGTGGTAGTTCAGTAATCAGTAAAACTTTTGCCAAGTTTTTAGATATTTTAATTAAAATCATTGGAATGAAAGGTAGGGATTCCCAGGCCTGACAAAGATTATTTACTGACTCAATTAAGGTGTAAAGAAAGCATTGTTTTAATTCCCTCATATTTATTGGAGGTAGTTTTTAAGCCTTAAATACAATTTCAGCTGTACTCAACCAGAAATTTTCATCTATTAGGGGAAAACACCTCTAAGTCATCGGTATTTAGGTTTTAGATTTCAATCTAAGGCCTAGAAATCTTTTCTTGTTGTTCAAAATATTACAGATGTCCCTTTTTCTCCCTAATGACCCATTTCACCATGTCCCACTCCCCTCCCCAGGCCCCCTCCACACTATTGTCCGTGTCCTTGGGTTGTGCATATATGCATATAAGTTCTTTGGTTAATCTCTCCACCACCACCCACCCACCATCCTCCAACCCTCTGAAATCTTTACTATACCTTCACTATAAGTTATTTAGAAAAACTCTTTCTGGGTATTGTATTATTGTATTCATTTATTTAAAATGCTATAAAAGTATAAATAAATATTCTGCTCTTCAAATGAATTTGAAAACTTTTCTTTTATAGATAAAATATTGTAGGGTGCCAGAGGGTAGGTACCATGTTTTTTCACCATTATATTTAGCACCCTTGTCACAGAGATTGCTAATAAAACTAGTGAATAAATGAATGAATGGACTTTAAATAAACTACAAAGGCAGCAATTATTATCTATGTAGTGTGTTGCCATGCCCTTATGCTTTTTATATTGCAGAGCCTTTCAATATCTTTCTTCAGACATGTTTTGCTTCTGCCAATAATATTTCATAATTGTAATGTAAGTTAAGTGACAAGGAAAGCTGGAACAATTCAGAACTATAAAAGTAATTAATTCCTTATTAATTACAACTGCAAGTTAATCCAAGTTTGTTATATGAACATGGCTTAGGTGCAGCTAGTTAATAGTAACATTGCCAATAATTTCATGCAAGTCATATGTAACCTTACAAACATGTATTGGACCTGAAGTTAGCCAATTTCTTAGATGAAGAAAATTAGACAAGCAGAGGTTTAGAATATACTTCAATTAACATGGATAGTTAATGGTATATTCAGGACTAGAATATTTAGATAAGCTTTGCTCTAGTGAGCAAGTTATATAAATAATGCAGAATGTTGTGTATATTTTTTGTTTGTTATTATTACCTATTGGTTTTCTGAGTTTCTAACAAGGACCAGGGCACCTTCTATCACTGGCAGGACTGCCAGTGTTAATTACCATTTTACACCAAGCAGGATTAATACAATAATAAGTGTGAGCTTTGGTATTCTTCATTTGGGTTATTCAGAAAGTCACATAACAAGGAACAAAGGTTTTGTATTTGAGAAGGGACATCTATTAGGACTCCTCATCCTATTATTTCTATGAATAATTTGTACAAAATGCTAAGTTCATAAGATGTCCACGAAGAAAGAGATTCATAATCAAATACATTTGGGAAATGCTGCCAACATCATTCCCTTTCTAGAGTCACAGTAGTTTGAGAGTTCTGAAGTAAATATACACTTAATTCTGCATTTCCCATACTCATTTGATCACAGACATTTTTTTTCACTTAACATCCATTAGTATACCATGGAAGTTGTCTTCCAAAGAACATAGTTCATGATGCAAACTACAGAATAGAATGATAAATTTTTTGTGCATATGACAATTTTCTTCTACTAAACTATTTTATTTATGAGCTAATATTAAGAAATTGTATGTCATTCTTGAAATGTGTTGCCACAGTACTGTCCAAAAAGAGAGCAGTTTATAATTTCTATTATTGCAACATCACCAGGATTGTAATTTTAATTTATTTTATTTTAATAGTTATCAGTAAATTCTTTTTTTAAAATTTATCTTTAATGTTGAAAATATTACAGATGTACCTTATTTCCCCATTAACCCTGTCCATCCCCACCAGCTCCCTGCCCCAGGTCTTTACCAGACTATTGTTAATTTCCATGGGTTATGTATATATGCATAAAAATTTTTGATTAATCACTCCCCACCCACCCACTCCCACCTTCCCTCTGAAATTCATCAGTCTCTTCCATGCTTCTATGTTTCTGAATCTATTATGTTCATCAGTTTATTATGTTCTTTAGATTCCACATATAAGTGAGACCATGTGATATTTGTCTTTCTCTGCCTGGCTTATTTTGCTTAGCATAATATTCTCCAGGTCCCACTGTACTGTCCCAAAGGGAATGAGATCCTGCTTCTTTACAGTATTCCATGGTGTAAATGTCCCACAGCATTTTTAAAAATATATTTTTATTGACTTCAGAGAGAGGAAAGGAGAAAGAGACAGAAACATCAGTGATGAGAGAGTTGTTATTGATCAACTGTCTCCGGCACTCCCCCGGGATCGAGCCCACAGCCTGGGCAAGTGCCCTGACAGGGAATCAAACCTCGATCTCCTAAATCCTAGGTTGATGCTCAACTGCCTGGCTGGGCCCACAGCTTTTTTACCCACTCATCTACTGATGAGCACTTGGACTGTCTCCAGATATTAGCTATTGTGAATTGTGCTGCTATGAACATAGGGTTGCATGTATAATCTTTCTGATTAGTGTTTCAGGATTCATAGGATATATTCCTAGAAATAGGATCACTGGGTCAAAAGGCAGTTCCCTTTTTAATTTTTTGAGGAAACTCCATAATGCTTTTCATAGTGGCTGCACCAGTCTGCATTCCCACCAGCAGTGGGAAACCCCTAGTAGGGTTCCCCTTCCTCCACATCCTTGGCAGCATGTGTCATTTGTTGATGTGTTTATGGTAGCCATCCTAAAAGGTGTGAAGTGATACTTCATTGTGTTTTTAATTTGCATCTCTCTGATGATTAGCAACATTGATCATCTTTTCATATGTCTCTTAGCCATATATATGTGCTCTTTGGAGAAGTGTTTATTCAGGTTCTTTGCCCATTTTTAAATTGAATTGTTTGTCTTCATCTTGTTGAGTTGTATGAGTTCTTTGTACACTTTTGAAATTAGCCCTTTGTCAGATGTATCCTTTCCAAATATGTTTTTCCATACCATGGAGTTCCTTTGTATTTTGAGGATGATTTATTTTGCTACACAGAAACTTTTTAGTTGGAGGTAGTCCCATTTGTTTATTTTTTCCTTTGCTTATCTTGCCCTATGAGATGTGTCCTGAAAATTCCACTATGTGAAATATCTGTGACTTTGCTGCCTATGTTTGCTTCCAGGATTTTTATGATTTTCAGACTTACATTTAAGTATTTTATCCATTTTGAATTTATTCTTGTGTATGAGTAAGTATGTGATCTAGTTTCATTTATTGAAGAGACTGTCTTTACTCCATTGCTTGCTCTTGCCTCCTTTGTCAAATATCAATTGGCCATAATGGCGTGGGTCTATTTCTGAAGTCTTTGTTCTGTCCCATTGATCAATATGTCTGGTATTGAACCAATACCAGGCTGTTTTGATTACAGTGGTTTTGTATTATAGTTTTAAATCAGGTAAAGGGATCCCTCCCAGGTTGTTCTTCTTCCTCAAGATGGTTGCTGCTATTTGGGGCCATTTTTGGTTCCATATAAATTTTTGGAATATTTGTTCTAGATCTGTGACATATGTTGTTGAAATTTTAATAGAAATTGCATTGAATATGTAGATTGCTTTTCTTAGTAAGGACATTGTAATGATATTAATTCTTCCAATTCATGAACATGGTATATTCTTCCACTTGTTAGTATCTTGCTCTATTTCTCATTTCAGTGTCCTGTAGTTTCTGGAGTACAGGTCTTTGATATCCTTGGTTAAGTTTATTCTTATGTATTTTATCTCTTTATTACAGTGGTAAATGGTATTGTGTTTTAGTTTCTCTTTCTGAGAGTTGCTGGTGTATAAAAGTGCCATTGATTTCAGGTGTTAATTTTGTATCCAGCTACCTTGCCAAATTCATTTATCAAATCTAGTAGTACTTTGGTGGAGTTCTTAGGATTTTTGATGTACAATATCATGTTATCTTCAAATAATGACAGTTTTACTTCCTCCATTCCAATTTGGATACTTTTATGTTTTTTTCCTGTCTGATGGTTGTGGCAAGGACTTCCAGTACTATGTTGAATAAGTGCTGTGAAAGCAAACAATCCTGTCTTGTTCCTGTTATTAATGGAAATGGTTTTAGTTTTTGACCATTGAGTACGATGGCTGTAGGTTTATTGTATATGCCCTTTACTATGTTGAGGCATGTTACCACTAGTCTCACTTTGCTGAGAGTTTTCATCAGAAATGGATACTGGATTTTGCTAAGTGCTTTTTCTGCTTCTCTTGATATGATCATCTGATTTTTTTCCTTCATTTTGTTTATGTAATGTATCACATTTATTGATTTGTGGATATTATACCAACCTTGCACCCCCAAAATAAATCTTGGTGTATGATCTTTTTAAGGTATTGCTGGAACCGGTTTGCTAGTATTTTGTAGTGGGTTTTAGCATCTATGTTCATCAGGGATATTGGCCTGCAATTTTCTTTCTTTGTAGTGTCTTTACCTGGTTTTCGGATCAGTATGATGCTGCCCTCATAAAAGGAGTTTGGGAGTTTTCCCTCCTCTTTTATTTTCTGGAATACTTTGAGGATAACAGATGTTAATTGTTCTTTAAATGCTTGGTAAAACTCGCCTGTAAATCTATCTGATCGAAGACTTTTGTTTCCTGGAAGTTTTTAAATGACCGTTTCAATTTCATTAGTTGTTATTTGCCTATTCAAGTTTTCTGCCTCTTCCTGATTCAGTTTTGGAAGATTGTATGCTTCCAGAAATTTGTCCATTTCACCAAGGTTATCTAGTTTTGTTGGCATATAGTTGCTCGTAGTATTTTATTACAATCCTGGGTATTTCTGTTGGGTCAATTGTTATATCATCTCTTTCATTTCTGATTTTGTTTATTTGGGTCCTCTCTCTGTGTTTATTGGTAAGTCTGGTTAAAGGTTCATCAATTTTATTTATCGTTGCAAAAAACCAGCTCTTGGTTTCATTGATTTTTTGTAATTTTTTTTGGTCCCTATGTCATTAATTTCTACTCTGATCTTTAGTATTTCTTTCCTTCTACTTCCTCGGGGCTTTTCTTGCTGTTCTCTTCCTAATTCTTTTAATTATTGTGTCAGGTTTAATAGAGCTTTTTTTCTTTCTTGAGGTATGTATATACTGCTATTATGAACTTTCCTCTCAGGACTGCTTTCTGTGTGTCCAGTAGATATTGGGTTGTTGTCAGTTCATTTTCATTTTTTTCCAGAAAGTGTTTGATTTCTTCCTTGATCTCATTGTTAGCCCATTCATTGTTTAATAGCACACTATTTAGCTTCCATGTGTTTGAATATTTTTGAGGTTTTTTATAGTGGTTGATTTCTAGTTTCATGCCACTGTGATTCAAGAAAATGCTTGATATGATTTCAAACTTCTTGAATTTGTAGATACTTGCTTTGTGCCCTAACATGTGGTTTATTTTTGAGAATATTCCATGTGTCCTTGAGAAGAATGTGTAGTCTGCTGCTTTGGGTGAAATGTTTTATAAATGTCAGTTAAATGCATTAGATCTAGTGTGTCATTTAAGCTCTATGTTTCTATGTTGATTTTTTTGCCTTGATGATCTGTTTATGATGACAGTGGGGTGCTAAAGTCCCCCATATTGTATTGCAGTTGATCTCCCCCTTAAAGTCCACCATTAAATGTTTTATATATGTATGTGCTCTTATATTGGGTGCATATATATTTATAAGGGTTATTTCCCCTGTTGGATTGGTCACATTAGTGTTATATAGTGACCTTCTTTGTCTCGTTATGGTCTTTATTTTGAAGTCTATTTTGTCAGAAATAGGTATTGCTTCTCCATTTTTTTTTTTCGCTTCCACTTACATGGAATATTTTTTTTCTATCCCTTCACTTTTAGCCCGTGTGAATCTTTTGCTCTCAGGTGGGTCTCCTGCAGACAGCACATATATGGGTTCTGTGATTTCTTATCCATTCAGCTATCCTATGGCTTTGAATTGAAGCACTTATTCCATTTACATTTAAGGTTACTTTTGATATATATTTATTTAATGCCATTTTTACCCCTTTATACCAATGTACCTGTGTCTCAATATTTCTCCTTCTTCTTAAAACAGTCCTTTTAGCATATTTTCCATTGCTGTTTTGGTGCTACTGAACTCCTTTAGCCTTTTTTGTCTGGGAAGCTCTTTATTTTACCTTCAATTTTAAATGATAGCCTTGCTGGATAAAGCAGTCTTGGCTGCATGTTGTTGCTTTTCATTACTTGCAGAACTTCATGCCACTCCCTTCTGACCTAAAGTGTTTCTGTTGAGAAATCTGCCATCAGCCTTATGGGGGTTCCCTTGTAGGTCACTGCTTGTCTCTCTCTCTTGCAGCCCTTAATATTTTCTCTTTGTCCTTAACATTTGCCATTTTAATTATGATATGTGTTGAAGTGGGTCTCTTTGATCCCTCTTGTTTAGAACCTTCTGTATTCCTGAACTAGTGTGGCTTTCTCCCCTGCCAGCATAGGGAAATTTTCTGTCATTATTTCCTCCACCAGATTCTCTACTCTTTGCTCTCTTTCCTCCTCATCTGTTACCCCTATGCCACGATTGTTTTACTTCATGTTGTCCCAAAGCCCCCTTAGACAGTTTTCATGCTTTTTAAGTGTTTTTTCTTTTTGCAGCTCTGATTGTTTTTTCTACCTTGTCTACTAAGTCACTATTCTATCTTCTGTTTCTTCAACCCTTTTCATTCTTTCCAGTGCATTCTTGATATCAGATATAGTATTCTTCATTTCTGCTTGCTTCTTATTTATGATATTTAGCTTTTTAAAAATATTTTCACTAAATTCCTTGACCTTACCATCAATTAGCTTGTTCTCATTAATTTCCTTGAGCATCTTTATAACCATTACTCTGAACTTTATTTCTGATAACTTGCTTAACTCCATCTCATCAAGGTCTTTTTCTGGCTATTTTTCCTTTTCTTTAGTCTGTGGGTTGTTCCTTTGTATCCCCAGTTTGTTGGCTTTTAGTGTTTGTATCTGTATATTAGATATATTTGTCTCCCAGTCTGGTGAGGTAGGATTTTGTAGTGTATGTCCAGTGCAGTCCATATGTGTTTTTTCCTTGTACTTCTGACTTATTAGTTCTAGGTTGGTCCCTTTTGTGTGTGTCCCTTTTGTAGTTTTTTTTGGCTGTATTGTTGTGATTGAGTCTAGATTGTTGTTGACCTGTTCTTGGGTGAACTCTTCTCTGTGGTTGCCTAACTGTGGTTCAGCCCCAACCATATAGTGTGAGCTGTTGTTCGGGTGCTGTCAAGGCAAAACGATACACGACCAAACTGCTAGGAAACAAACAGTATCTTACAAAATATTTTGATAATCACAATGAAAACATCCCAAGTGAAAGGAAAATTTGGAAAGGTAAGTGAGAACACAAATGCTAAAGCCAAAAAAAAGAGGAAAAAAATAGAGAGAGGAAAGTATATTAGTTAATAGTATTGAAAAATAATAAATAATAGTAAGAAAATAAAATAAAAAGTAAAAAATAGAGTAGCTACTGAGAGATAAAAGGGGCAGAGAAAACATTTTGAAAGAAGGTTGAGCAAAAAATTAAGGGTAGAGCATAGGAATAGGAAAATAGTTGAAAAATAAAAAATGCAATAGACAAACTGAAGCAAACAAACAAAAAGAGAGGAAGACAGAAGGGAGAAAAAGAAAAGAAAGAAAGAAGAAATAAAGAAAAAAGTTATCCCAATGGAACAAGAAGTGAGAGAGAGATAAATAAGGGCAGGGTCAGAGTCCAATAAGAGATATGGGAGAAACAATAGAGAAAACCAGTAAACTTATTGGTTATCATGATAATATCCCAGCAACTGAGCAGAGAATATCAGTAAAATCTTGATAATAAAACAAAAAACAAAACAAGCAAAGCTAAACAATTTTTTTAATTAGTTAAAAATTTTAAAAATTAACAAAATTTAAAAATTTAAAAAGAATTTTTTTTTCTTTCTCTTTTTTCAAAATAAAAACCAAAAATGCCAATATGGTGAGTTTCATCTGAGCAGCTTACGTTGTCTGATGTTCACTGTTTTGTACGCTGATTTCTGTTCTCCTGGGAGGTATTTGTGTATCAGCCAATATCAGGAGCTTTCTAGGTTTTGCTCTGGTATCCTTAGGTAGTTGGCTGATCTGAGTCTCTCTCTGGGCCTCCTCCACTTGTCAGCTATTTTGCCTCACCCTTGTTGTTGCCTGGTCTTACTCCTGAGTCTTCTGAAGAGTGTAGGCCCACTAGTGTAGCTCAGGATATTTTTCCCTTTAATTATAGGTTTTTCCAGCAGGCACTCACTGTGGGGAAGTTAGTCTTTCCTTCAAAGTCTGCTCCTCAGTCTCTACCCTATCTTCCAATTTTAGTTCCCCATACAATGGCTTGCTGCATTTTCAGATTGACTTCAGTCTGTAGCATTTTTATATGGGCAGTTTCAGTGGCCTGGGCTCAGTGTGTTCAACTAAAAAATATTCCTGTTGAGCACTTTGCCTGCCCAGCCCCCAGAAAGGGTTTTAATGTTTTCCTCCAGTTACCAAACAATAAGTCCCTGAGAGACTTATTCTTATTTATCTGTGAGCTGTTCTCTCTCCCCCCTCAGGACTAATCCTTGCAGAGGATATCTGGGGCTTCAGTGAGCTGAACCAGCCCCTTTCATTTTGGGAGTGGTGCTCCAATTCTGCAGGAGAAGTAGGCTTGCCCCTCCTCTCCTTTCCCAGATCTAGTTGGTTGATGTACATGGTACTTATTTTAAACTCCCCATAATAGAGACACAAATCCCAGCTTTCGCTGGTCTGTCTCCCCAATGCAATACCCATTCAGCAATCAAAAACTCAAAAATGCACAAAGCAACACACAGGCAGAGGTTCTGCCCTGAGAGGGCCCATCGCCACTGTGCCTTGGTACCAAGCAGGATGGATCACAAAGTTAGCCTCCCACAGCTCCCCTGCACAGCTCATCTCAGTAAAGCCAGGGCAGCTCCTTTCATCCTATCCCAGCTCCCCTCAGAGCAGGTCAAAAAAACCCAATTAGCCCCACCTGGCAGCTCTGGTGCCTGAAGACCCGAACCTCCCACCGACAGCTCCTGGGGCTGGATTCCCGATCCACCCTTCTGGAGGCTACGGACTCTCTCTGGTGGCAGCAGAATGGCTCTCTTCCCTTTCCCCATGCCACACAAAACAAATGCTTTCTGAGGTTGAACACAATGCCTTACCAGAAGGCAGAGGGTCCCTGTATTTGGCTGCTCAGTGCAGTCCTCCCACCCCTTTCTGTTCTGGAGCCACATAGTGTGGGACAGCCTTTCCTATGGTCAGCACCCAGTGTAATAAACACCTGTTGCAGCCACCATTAGTAGCTTTGTTTCACTGGGAAGGCACAGTCCCCTCCTCACAGGCATACTATTTCCCTGGGTACCTCTGCCCTGTGTGCACGGCTCTCCTTTCCTTCTTTTCTCTGGGTTTGAGATCCCAGCTTTTGGTTGCCAGTCCATGCTCCCAAGGGGAGGGAGCTTTGCAGTCTCTAAGCCTCGTGGCCCAGAGCCCAGCAGAGGCTTCAGGGGGACTCCCCCTTTCTACTCCCCCTCTCTCTTACCAAACTCTATAGTGTTTCTTCAGTGGTCCCTACTCGAAATATGACCACTCAGGTATATGTCTCTGCTTTTCCCAAGCTGATTACACAGTATTTTAGCAGTAAATCTAGTCCGTGGCTGGGAGCACAGGCACTCTGCTTCTTGTCACAGTGCTGCCATCTTCCTGGATCTGTCATTATTTCTTCAAACACATTCTCTAATCCTTGCTTGTATTCTTCTCCTTCTGGTACTCTTATGGTGTGGATATTGTTTCATGTTTTCCCAAATCTCCCTTAAACACTCTTCCTGCTTTTTAATTTTTTTCCTAATGTTGCTCTGATTTGGTGTTTTTTTCTACCCTGTCTTCTGAATCACTGATTCAATCCTCAGCTTCTTCTAATCTACTGCTGATTTCTTCCAGTGTATTCTTTATTTCAAGTATGTCATTCTTCATTTCCAATTGATTCTTATTAAGTTGCTTGAGCATCCTTATAACCATTATTTTGAACTCTATATCTGATAACTTGCTTATCACTATTTCATCTAGTTCTTTTTCTGGCGATTTCTCCTTTTCTTTCAATTGGGTGTTGTTTCTTTGTCTCCCCACTTTACTGTGCCAGTTGTCCCGGGTTACCAGGTCAAGGCTGCAGGGCTTGAGCTCAGCCTAGTTTCCTGTAGTTTCCGGGCTCTATGTCTGTCAGCCAGGTCCTGCTGGCAGGCCTATGTGTTTGGGAGGCTATGGTTCCCAATAGTTGGGCCAAGTACAGTTTGTCAAGACGATAAGCTAGGTAGGCAGGCAGGCTGGTGTCTCTACATGGACAAGTCGGGAAGGCTGGCAGGCAGGCCTGGCTGGTTTTGTCCGGAAGCGAAGGCATGAGGCAGGGTGTCTGTCCTCACCATATCAACAGCAGGTAGGCAGGCAGCAGGCAAGCTTTGAGTGCCCCATCAAGGGAGTGACCTGGCTGGCAGGCAGTCAGACAGGCAGTCAGGTCGACTGTGCACTCTCATCAAGGAGGCAGGCAGAGAGCTGTCTGTCCCTGTTAAGGAGGGAGGGAAACAGGCAGGCTGGATGGTTGTAGACACCCCATCAGAGAAGCAGGCAGGCCAGCAATGGGGCCTTGTCATGGAGGCAGGCAATCAGGCAGGCAGGCTAGCAGTGTGGCCTCCTCAAGTTGGCAGTCAAGTTGGCCCTGAGCACTGCTGGCAGGGAGGCCACAAGCTGGCCATGATAACCTGTCAAAGAGGCAAGCAGACAGGCAGGCAGGCCAGCAGCATAACCCTCTCAAGTTGGCAGTCAAGTTGGCCATGGGTCCTGCTGGCTGGGAGGCCACAGGCCAGACTTGTGACCCTGTCATGGAGGCAGGCAGTAAAGCAGGCCGGCCATGCAACCTTGTCAAGGAGGCAGGCAGACAGGCAGGCCCACAGTGAGACCCACCCAAGATGGCAGTCAAGTCAGCCAGCTGTGGGTGCTGCATCAGAGAGGCACTGCTGGCAGGGAGGCCAGCTGTGTGCACCGTGTCTGTGCATCAGGTCAGGGATGCACGACCCCGTAAAGGGGGCAGGTAGGCCAGCTGTGTGTGCTGTGTCAGAGAGGCATGATTCAGTCAAGGGGGCAGGTAGGCTGGCTGTGTGCACCAGTTCAGGGAGGTGTGATCCTGTCAAGAGGACAGGTAGGCCGACTGTGTGAGCCAGGTCAGGGAGGCAGTGTATCTGTCAGTGGCTTCTGGGCACTGGGTTGGTCTGCTCCCCACAGCCTCCTCCACCACCCCCAGGAGGACCCTGGGAATCTTCCAAAATGGCATGCTCTCCACTCTCAATCAGAGAGAAGCACCTGACTGAGCAGCACTGCAGCAATGGCAACTCCTCTGCCAAGAGCTCCTGCACCCCCAAGGAGCTCCCGCACTGACTGACAGATGCCCCCTCCACTCACACCCATGCACACACTTACCCACACACACTCACCCACTTGCACTGTCTGTCAGGTCCTGCTGGCCACCATTTTCAAACCTACATTTTTGACAAAACTAGGAATTTGGACTACTATTTCTGGCATCTTCAGTCTTACTAAAGGAAATGGATTTAATTCTCATTCATTTTTTTCCTCCAAGGAATACTTTTTTAAAGACCCTATTCTTATTTATGACTGATACATTATGACAAATACAGCTTGTGTAATATATGGACATTTTCTTTAGATCTTTACAAAAGTGTTAAATGTGGGCTGTACTATAAAGTTGAACATTTGTGGTCAAACTATGATTAATGTGTTTTTCAAATTTGCATAATTATGGAGTATTTAAGTTTTTGCTTATGTAATAAATTAGCAATATCAGGAGAAATGTTATCTTATCAGTGGTCTGGCAGTTACCAAAGTATCTTATATTGGCTAGCTACATTTTTATTGAGATTTATTAAAGATATAACAGAGACAGTTGTAAGAATAAAGTACAAGTCAATGAAGAGAGCAAACACATGAGGAGCAAATTATTTTTGTGTAATTATTATCATAGTTGTTTAAGGCCCAGCTGAGCTTGTGCTCTGCAGTACTATTAACCTACTGTGTCCAGCCTGCTTTCCAACCATACAGAAGACTCTCCAGAAGGTCCCGGTAGACTGGGAAGAACTGAATTGTGTAGCTCTTAGGTGGGGCTATTTTTCCTGTGCATGCCAGAACAGCAGTCCTGTGTAGAGTCGTTCCTGCACAAGGCCAAACCTTGGTCTTTGTGAGCCTCATGAACACTGCTGGCCTGACTCTGATGAATCTCTAAGATCCAGCCCCATCGCAATTACACAGCAGGTGATGGCTAACATTGGTATATCCTGAGACTATTGCTGAGTGGTGTCAAACCCAACGCTGGTGCCAATTTGAATCTCTATATGGTAAATACTACTTGCCCCTACCTGGTGATTCACTGAGAGCCTTCCTCAAGCAACTACCTCCAGAGGCTCTTTCAGTAACTGAGCTTAACAGCCAACTAACAGGAGAGGGTAGATCTTAGAGAGCCTTGGGCTTTTTGTTGACCTTCCCCCGGGGTTCCGTGCTAGTGGAAACTGGCCTTGGTGCACAACGAAGCCCCTCTCATGCACACCCAGGCTCAGCAGAGACAACCAAACACTGTGGACCACTTTATAAGTCGAAATAGAAAGCCCAGGGCCTGGCATTGGCACTGCCTGACATCAACCAGCACTGGATCTCACCAAGAGGCCCCAGAAACAACACAACTAATGGTTCAGACCACATCAAAGCATGACTTAAGTAGCTCCACAAGTGGCACATGAGAGGTCTTGGTAGATACTAGACCGTGTTGGGGTGAATTCAGGTTTGTGAAGCCATCCTCCACACAGCAACTCATACAGTGCACATGGGGTTGATCCTCATAGCCAGGTGGAGAGAAAACACCACCCATGGATGTGTAAGTAGCAGTCAAGGCTCAACTACAACAGGAGGGCTCACATAACCCAAGGGAAATTCCTGGAGCACCTAGCTTAAGTGATTAAGGACACTACACCTCTGAGACCCACAAGAGACTTACTACACAAGGCCACCATATCCAGGCAAAGCAGATCTACCTAGTACACAGAAACAAATACAGAGAGGCAGTCAAAATGGGGAGACAGTTGGGTTCTGAATTTTGCCAAATACTTACTTTACATCTGTTGATATGATCATGTGATTTTTATCCTTCATTTTGTTTATGTGATGTATCACTTTTATTGATTTAGGAATATTATACAGACCTTGTACCTTTGGAATAAATCCTTCTTGATCATGGTGAGTGATATTTTTAATGTATTGTTAGATCCAGTTTGCTAATATGTTGTTGAGAATTTTAGCATTGATGTTTTCAGTGATATTGGCCTGTAATTTTCTGTCTTTGTAGTGTATTTATCTGGTTTTGGAATTAGGATAATGATGGCCTCATAAAATGAGCTTGGAAGTTTTCCCTCCTCTTGAAATTTTGGAATAGTTTGAGAAGGATAGGTGTTAGCCTTTATTTGAATGTTTGGTAAAATTTGAATATGAAGCCATTCAGCCCAAGATATTTGTTTGCTGAGAGTTTTTGATTATTGCTTTGATTTGATTAGTTGTAATTGGTCTATTCAGATTTTCTGATTCTTCCTGATTGAGTTTTGAAAGATTCTGTGTTTCTAGGAATTTGTCCATTTCACCCAGGTTGTGCAGCTTGTTGACATATAGTTGTTCATAGTATTTTTCTTACAATCCTTTATATTTCTTTGTTTTTAATCCTCACCAGAGGATATTTTTTCCGTTTCTTTTCAGAGAGAGTGTAGGGAGGGGGAGAGAGAGAGAAAGAGGAAAACATCAAAGTGAGACATCGATTGGCTGCCTCCCACATCACCCTGATTGGGGTCAAGGATAGGCCTGCAAACCAGGTGTGTGCCCTTGGACAGAATCAAACCTGGGACCCTTCAGTCTGTGGGCTGATGCTCAAACCACTGAGCAAAACCAGCTAGGGCTCCTTTGTATTTCTGTGGTGTCAGTTGTTACTTCTCTTCTTTCTTTTTATTTAAAATAATACTATACTAAATTTACTGGGGTGACAATGGTTAATATGAACATATAGGTTTCAGGTGTGAGTTTTTATGTTACAAGACAAATATTGCTCTGTGTGCCCACCACCTAAAGTAATATCTTCTCCTGACCCCATTCACCCCCCACACATCCTTGCTTCTAGCAACCACCACACTGCTGTTTGTGTCCACAAGTTTCAGTTTTATATCCCACATATGAGTGAAATCATATGGTTCTTAGCTTTATCTGAATCACCTATTTTGCTTAGCATAATATTCTCAAGGATCATCCATGCTGTTAGAAATGGCAGTATTTCATCATTTCTAATGGTTTTGTATTTATATTGTCTTTTAGCCTTTTCTTTGTCTGGGAAACTCTTTATTTCACCATCTATCTTGATTGACAATATTGCTGGATAGAGTAGTCTTGGTTTCAGATTCTTGTTTTGCATTACCTTGAATACTTCACGCCATTCCCTTCTGACTTGTAGAGTTTCTGATGAGAAGTCAGATGACAGCCTTATGGGGGCTCCTTTGTAGGTAACAGATTGCTTTTCTCTTGCTGCCTTTAAGACTCTCTCTTTGTCTTGAATTCTTGGCATTTTAATTATGATGTGTCTGGGTGTGGGCCTCTTTGAGTTCTTCTTGCTTGGGACTCTCTGTGTCTCCTGAACGTGTGTGACTTTTTCCTTGACCAAGTTAGGGAAGTTTTCTGCCATTATTTCTTCAAACAGATTCTCTAACCCTTGCTTACTTTCAACCTCCTATGGCATTCCTATAATGTGAATATTTTTATGTTTTAGTAGTCTTTTTTTATCCTTTGTATATCTGTGATGTCTGTGGTGACTTCTCTCTCATTTCTGATTTTGTTTATATGGGTCTTTTCCCTTTTTTCCTTAGTGAGTCTAGCCAAGAGTTTGTCAATTTTATTAATCTTTCCAACAAACCACCTCTTTGTTGCATTAATTTTTTGTATAGTCTTTTTGTTCTCTATTTCATTAAATTCTGCTTTAATTTTTATTATTTCTTATTTTCTGATGACTTTGGGTTGCTTTTGTTTTTCTTTTTCTAGTTTTCAAAGTGTAATGTTAGGTTGGTTATGTGAGATTTATCTTGTTTCTTGAGAAAGGCCTGTAATGATATAAACTTGTATTTTATTACTGTTTTTGCTGCATCCCAGAAGTTTTGATATGTTATAATGTAATTCTCATTTGTCTCTATAAATTTTATGACCTCACCTTTTATTTATTTTTTGACCCAGTCATTTTTAGTAGTATGTTGTTTAATCTCCATATAATTGTGGGGTTTTTTTACTTTCTTTTTGCAACTGATTCCTAATTTCAGGGCATTGTATTCAGAGAATATGCTGTTGTGTGTATCCTTGATATTGTTCTATGTGCACTGCAGAAGAATGTATATCCGATATTCTGGGATAAAAGGCTCTATAAATGTCAATTATGTTTATTTGGTCTAATGTGTCATTTAAAGTTGATATTTCTTTATTGATTTTCTATTTGGATAATTTATTTAGAGCTGTCAATTGTGTATTAAAGTCCCCAGCTATGATTGTGTTTTTGTCAGGTTGTTTTTTTTTAGTTCTGTGAAAAGTTGCTTTATATATCAGTGCTCTGTAGTTGGGTACATATATATTAAGAAGTGATATGTGTTATTGATGTAGTGTCCCTTTATCATTATAAATGTCCATTTTTGTCTCCTGTTACCTTTGTTATCTTGAAATCTATTTTCAGAAGTAAGCGTGGCTACACCTGCTTTTTTGTGGATGTTATTTGCTTGGAGAATCATTTTCCACCCTTTACTTTTAATCTATCTTTGTGTTTTCAGCTTAGATGTGTCTCCTGAAGGCAGCATATGGTTGGGTTTCCTTTTTTGATCCATTTTGCTATTCTGCACCTCTCTGTTGGTGAATTCAGTCCATTTACATTTAGGGTAATTAATGATGTATTAGGATTTCTTATAGCCATTTTTTCCTTTGTTTTCTGGTAGCTTTGTGTCTCCATTGCTTCTTTGCCTTTGTTTTTTCATATTTAGTTTTTGTTTGGTGGTATTGCACACTTCTTTCCTCTGTTTCCTCATTTTTTTTTTTAATCCTCATCTGAGGATATTTTTTCCATTGCTTTTCAGAGAGAGTGAAAGGGGCAGAGAGAGAGAGAGAGAGAGAGAGAGAGAGAGACAGAAATATCAGTGTGGAAGAAACACATCGATTGCCTCCTGCTCACACACTGACCAAGGCTGGGGACTGAGCCTGCAACCGAAATACATACCCTTGGCCAGAATCAAACCTGGGACCCTTAAGTCTGTTAGCCAACACTCTAACCATTGAACCAAACTGGCTAGGGCTTTTTTTTCATTTTTTAAACTGTGTCTCAGTTTGGATTTTGTGTGTGGTTACCATATTAAGTTTATGAAAAAAAGATTTATATGTGAAGTGCTCTTTTTTCTTTTAAATGCACCTGATCTCCATCCTACTTTCAAATTCAGACTTTTACCCTCTCCATTTATGTTTTGGTTGTCACAAATTATCCCTGTTTATGCGGTAAGTTTTTGGTAATCTTATTTACAGTGTTCTGAGCATTTGTTCTTTGATTCAGGTAGAATGGCCCCTTAAATATTTCCTGCAATGGAGGTCTTCTGGTGATAAATTTCCTCAGTTTCTATATGTCTGGAAAAGTCTCCATTTCTCTTTTATATTTCATTTCTTCATTTCTCTATTTAATAGATACCCTTGCTGGATATATTATTCTTGGCTGGTAATTTGTCTTTTTCAGTAATTTGAATATTTGGTTCCACTCTCTTCTGGCTTATAGAGTTTTTGTTGAGAAAGATTTTCTTTATAGTTCATTTTCTCCTTTTCCTTAGCCTCTTTGAGAATTTTTTTGTTGTTATTAATTTTTGATAGTTTTAATACAATATGCCTTGGAGAAGGCCCCTTTGAATTGTGGTAACTAGGTATTCTTTTTGCTTCTTGGAGTTGAGGATTTAGTTCTTTACATAGGTTTGGGAATTTCTTATCACTGTTAGTTTGAATAAGCAATCTGTTTCCTTTTCCCTCTCTTTTTCTTCTGGTATGCTTATATATTTTTTTTTAATCCTCACCTGAGGATAATTTTTTATTGAGTTTTAAAGAGAAACAGAGAGATTGATGTGAGAGAGAAACATTGATCAGTTGCCTCCCATATGCACCCTGATTGGGGATTGAACCCATAATGTAGGTTTGTGCCCTTCGTGGAATCAAACACTCAATCTTTTGTTGCATGGGATGGCACTCCTACCAACTGAGTCTTCTTGCCAAGGCACTTATTATTTTTATATTTCTCTTTCTGATGGAATTAAATAGTTCTCATAGACTTCCTTCTTTTTTTATGCTCACATCTTTCTTTTTCTCCTTCTATGTCATTTCTAGTTTTCTACCTTTTTAAAATTTTTTTATTTTATTATTATTTTTTAAACATATCTTTATTGATTTCAGAGAGGAAAGGAGGGGGAAAGAGAGAAAGAAACATCAATGATGAGAAAGTCATTGATTGGCTGCCTAGCCCACAACCTGGGCATGTGCCCTGACTGGGAATCAAACCCCTATCTCCTGGATACTAGGTCTACGCTCAACCCCTGAGCCACGCCTGGCTTGCCTCTAGTTTTCTACCTTTGATATCACTAATTCTTTCCTCTATATGGTCGGCTCTATAAACCATGTTTGCTAGTTAATTCCTGACCTCTTTTATTGAATTCTTCAATTCCAGGATTTCTGTTTGGTTCTTTTTAAAAGTTTCAGTCTCTTTGGTCAAGTGCTCAGTTTATTAATGAATTTGTTTTCTGGGTGCAGTAAATTGCTTGTCTGTATTTTTTCACATCTTGTTGAGTATTTTCAGAGCTGCAATCTTGAATTCTCTGTAATTTTTATCACATATTTCTATGTGTTTTGGTTTGCTTACTAGAGAGTTCTTATTTTCTTTCTGAACTGCCCTGCTACCTTGTTTATTCATGGTATTTAATGGGTTCTTTCTCTTTCTAGGCATCTTGTATTTGTGGCATTTCTCTAGCAGATTGCTCTGAAGTGTTCTTTCTAATATTTTCTAGTAGAGGGCACTGAGCTACATGTTTTTTAGCTCTGTGAAACCCCAAACCTGACCTCCTTGGCTGTCATCAATATAGCCGTGATGCTTGTGGATACCAGCCACTGCCTTGGGAATCAGTTATAGAATGCAAAATTTGCTCAGTGGAAATATGATTCTATAGTAATAGTTCTTGGGTTTGCAGATAATGTGCTCCACAACCCAACATCAAGGGCAACAGGAGACATGTTTTGGGAGTCTATGGTGCAACAGGGCTTGTGGCATTCTTTCTTCATTTGGAATGCCAACTGTCTGACAGCCATAGCAGAATCCCAGTATTCTGTATTTGCTCAGGTCTCTCTGTTCAGCTGCAGTTTGCACTGCTCATTATTGCAGGAGTGCCCACCATGTCTCTCTTCCCCTCCTGATTAAAGGAAGTGCCAACTATAGCCAGCTTTCTCCCCTCTCTGAGCTGAGTCTACCATGAGGTATTAGCTACAGGGCTGTGTTCATGGCCAGTCTGAGCTCTTCTCCCTTCTTGCCTCCCCAACTTGTTCCCTGTTTGCCCACCTTTAGATGCTTCAATGTAAGAATTTCTCAGTCATGCCTGTATGTTGAGGAGAGAATCCTTTGTTGAGTTATAACTGCTCAACTTTTTGAAATTTCAATGGGAGAGACCAAGTGGAATTCTTACATTACCATTTCTTTGATGTCAGGTATTTAAAATGTAAAGAAGTTTATTTAACATATCCTATAATACTGATTTAGTGGTGATAGATTCTTTAAACTTATTCTTGTCTAAGGAACTTTTTGTCTTTATTTCAATTTTGAATGATAGCCTTGCTAGTAATCTTATAGGCATTTGTTTTTTATCATTTGAATATTACATGTCAGTCCTTTCTGGCCTGCACATTTTCTGTTGAGATATCAGCTGATAGTCTTATGGGAGCTACCTTTTATATGACTAACTGTTTTTCTCTCAGTACTTTCAAGATTATTTGACTTTAACTCACTATTTAATTATGGTATGTCTTATTGTGGGCTTCTTGCCTTTATCTTGTTTGGGACTATGTGCATTGTGGATTTGTATGTCTATTTCCTTTGCCAAGTTAAGAAAGCTTTCTATCATTATTTTTTCAAACAGGTTTTCAATTCTTGGCTCTCTCTCTTCTCTTTCTGCTACCTCATGATGTGAATTTTGGTATACCTGATGTTCCAGAGGTCCTTTAAACAAGCCATATTTTTTAAATTATTATTTTTTTGCTGTTACAATTTGGTATTTTCTGCTACCTTATCTTCCAGGCCACTGATTCACTTCTCTGCCTCATTTAATTTGCTGTTGATTAATGTATTCTTCATTTTAGTTATTGTATTTTTTCAGTTCTCTTTTGTGTTTTCTATCTTCTATTGAAGTTTTACTGAATTTATCTATTCTCCCATGATCATTGAGGATCCTTATAACCACTGTTTTGAACTATGTATCTAATAGATTGCTTGTCATCATTTTACTTAATTTTTTTTTTTCTGGATATTTGTCCTGTTATTTTACTTGGTACATGTCTTTTTGCCTCCTTATTTTGTTTGACTCTGTTTCTATATATTATGTAAAGCTACATCTCCCAGTCTTGACAGAGTGGCCTTATGTAGATGGTGTCCTGTGGTGTCACTTGGCAGTTTACTTGGTCACCTGAACCATATACTCCAGGGGTGTCCCCTGTATTGGTTGTGTGTGCCCTCTTGTTTTACTTAGGCCTTGATTGTTGCTGGAATGTCAGTGTGTGAGGTTCACCTTCAGGATGACAGGCTCTGAGTGCTGGCCATGACTACACTGGATGAGCTATTGTGTGAGGTCTGACCCCATGGAGTGGGATTCACTTTAACAGGGTTCTGGTTCCAGCTTTGGCCACCCACTAGGTATGTAGGTTCTAGACCTGTTTTGTGGGGTTCCTTTGAAATCTGAAGATGACAACCAGGTTTGTTGGGTAGAGCCACTTTGGAGGAGCTCCAGTGAAAGTCAAGGTCAGTCTTCACTTGTGCCAGGCTTAGGGCCATTTGGTAGAAACAAGAAAGTGATCTGTGGTTGGTTGCAACTTGCATTGTTTGGAATCTCTGGGGAGAGAACTAAGGCAGGCTGCCACTTGTACCATGATTGAGATCTTTGGTGGACCCTATAATGTGAGCTGAGGCCAGCCATCATTTGTTCCTGGCTTGTGGCTACTTAGTTAAAGCTACATTACAAGGGAAGTCTGGTTGTCACTTTTGCCAGGCTTAGAGTCACTTTATGGAACTTATAATGTAAATTGAGACTGGTTCCACTTGTGCTGAGATCGGAGTCACTTATCGGGAACTGCAATGCAAGCCAAGGCTGACTGCTGGTTGTGTGGGGTCTGCGGATTTTTCAGAGAGGCTGTAGTGCAAGCTGAGGGTGGACATCACTTGTGTGGGATTTTTTTACCTTTAGGAAAGTTTGCAGCACAAGCCTAGGGCAGCCACCATTCATCTGAGTTTTGAGGAGTTATGGGAAACTCCACAGCATCAACCTAGGCAGGCCACTTTTGTGGAGAAGTCACTAGAAGAGACTTGGACAGTGTAAGCAATTTAGGTGAGACAGGATCTCAGGGAATACCAGGGTGGGGGACCCAGTGTTAGCCAGGTTAATAGAGAGCACAGATTTGAGGTGCCCACCTGCACCTGTCTGCATTGTGGGAGGACTCAACAAAGAAACAATGGTGCCTACCAGTCCTTCCATCTCTGGGTAGAGTTGTCCAACTAGTGCCCCTTCAGCCTTCACCCTGAAGTTATCAATTTAGCTCTTCCTAATATGTCCCTGGTGCTTTTCCAGTTGCTGCCCTTTTGCTGGAGCTTAAAGTGAGTGAGTTTGTGAGTTTGTGTGTGGGCCCTTTAAGAACAGCACCTACCTCTCTTATAGCTCTTCTTCTATCTGGGATACAGTTCCTGCTGGTTTTCACAGTCAGAAGTTATGGTGCTTCTTTTTTCCCATACTGGTGCCCAAAGATGGGGAGTCTTATATGGGGTTGGGACCCCTTACTCCTCAGGAGTGACCGCCAGAGCCCAGATATCACTTCCAATTCTTAGTTGCTTCACAGTGGGTATGGACCTGCCTGGTGCATCTCCACCCTCCTTACCAGCCTTAACATGTCTTCTTATATTTTTAGTTATAGTTATTCTGTTCAGCTAGTCTTTAGGTGGATCTCAGTGATGGCTGGTCTATAATTTAGTTTTAATTCTGATGTGGTTGTGGGAGGAGGCAAGCATGACAGTTACTATGCCATTTTGAACAAAAGTTCCGTAACCTTTTAATTTTATTCTTTTCCTTTTATGAAGGTATTGGTTGCAACTTACCTACTAAAATGATTTTATTAAGCATCAATGAAATGTGTTAGGAAAATATTACAGTAGAGGATTTTTCTTGTAATAAAAAAAGAATGACTTTCGAGAACCTTTAATCTCCCTGTATCCACAAAAAGCATCATAATGATTGAAACAGAGACATAATACTACTCTTCAGTTCAAAATTATTTCCTTTATTTTGTTTTAATAATATGTTTTAAAGTATTACTGGAAAAAATACTTATGATACTTATCTTATGGAAACATAAGCTCCTTATATCTGACATAATATCTTATATAGAACTGTCTTTAATGCCAAGTTAATGATAAAAGTGAATCTTCTAGTCTCAAGACAACACACACACACACAAAACCAGACATTTAAAAAACCGTAATAAATAGGTTCTATACGTTAATGCAAGAAAAGAAATATTTTACATTATAAATTTAATGATCTTATAAAAGGTCATTTTCAAGTGAACAAACCAAGTAAAATGTATCAGCCCTAAAGAGGTTTTGATTTGAAAAAATAGAATGTTACCCTAATCCCCCCCTCCCCCAAATCACATGTGTTTACTGAGTTTTACATGTTCAACACACATTTTTAAGCCTGTGGGAAGAATAGGTCAAAAAGAGGATGAAGGGGGTCAGATTAATCTGCAAGGAGAAATGTGTTTATTTTTCAACTATGAAGTAGTGTATGTATATAACCAGTCAAAAAGTTTTTCTTAACCCTGGATCCTTTTGTGATTAAATTATTGTTTGTGCATATTGAGTAACAGGGGTTCTCAAAATTTTTAAACCTAGAATATTTTTCACTCTTAAAAATGTCTAAAGGACCTCAAAGACTTTTTGTTTGAAATATGTCTATTGATATATACCATAATTTAAACTGAGAAAATTTTAAAGTATTTATATAGTATTCATTTAAATATAATGATAATAAACCCATAACATATTAAATTTTTTAAAAAGTAACTGTGTTTCTAAACAAAAACCTTAGAGGAATGGCATTTTTGACCATTTTTAAAACTCTCTTTAATGTCTGGTTTAATAGAAGGCAATTGGATTCAAATATCTGATTCTGCAATCAGTCTGTGGTGATATGTAATTTTGGTTCAAGTAAATTAGGAAGACCCAGCCTTACTAATATGTTTATGAAGAATTTTAATATCTTCATACTATATATAGTTATTAGAAATTGAGACTTGCCATTTTATATATATATATATATATATATATATATATATATATATATATATATTCACTGTTAAAATTATCTCAATTTACAACAATCTCCTTTATCCAAATTTTAAATTTGCCCCTTAGTTTAGAAATTATGTAGTTGAATTTAAATAAGCAAAGACCTATGACAGCAACATACACATATACAAGAATGGTTATGTTTGAAAATGAAGTTTGTTAAAGAAAGGAATTATTTATTCTCTTTGCTGGTTTTCTCTGATTATATCTGTGAAAAATATAATATATCTTTGTCATTCCATTGTCAGTTTTTATTCTTAGTAATTAAAGTCCATCTAATCTATTGTGATAATTGCTGGTTATCACAGCAGGAAATTATAGCAAGAACTTTCAAAATGTTCATCAACAAATTGCACTGTTTGGTAGAAATGGATCCATTTCTAGAAAGAAGTAATCTTCAAAATCTGAATCAAGAAGAAACTGAAAATCTGAACAGATCATTTATAACCAATGAAATTGAAACAGTATTCAAAAAGCTCTCAACAAAAAAAAGTCCTGGCCTGAATGGCTTCACAGGTAATTTTACCAAACATTCAAATGAGGACTAAAAACCGTACTTTTCAAATTATTCCAAAAAAATTAAAGAGAAAGAAAGACTCTCAAGTTCATTTTAGGAAGCCAGTATTACCGTAATTCCAAAAATACATAAAGACACTCAGAGAAGGAAAAATATAAGCCAATATCTCTGATGAACATAGATACAAAAATCCCCAACAACACATTACCAAACCAAATCCAGTAATACATTAAAAAGGTCATACATTATGATCAAGTGGGATTTATTCCTAGGATGCAAGGTTGGTACAATATCTACAAATCAATTAATATGAGACACCACCTAAACAAAATAAAGGATAAAATTATATGACCATATCAATAGATGCAGGAAAAACATTTGACAAAATCCAGCACCCATTTATGATAAAAACTTTCAGCAAAGTGGAAATGGAATATACCTCAACATAATAAAGATCATATATGACAGATTCACAACTAATGTCGTGCTCAATGGAGAAATACTAAAAGCATTTCTCTTAAGATCAAGAACAAAACAGGGATATCCATTTTAACCAATCTTATTAAACCTAATACTGAAAGTCCAAGCCACAGCAGTTAAAAAGGGGAAGAAATAAAAGTCATCCAAATTGGAAAGAAAGAAGTAAACCATCATTATCTGCCGATGGCATGATACTGTATATAGAGAATCCTAAAGATTCCACACAAGAGACTGATAAATGAACTAATAAATGAATTTAGTAAAGTACCAATGTACAAAATAAATATTCAGAAATTGGTTGTTTTTTATACACCAAATAATGAACTATCAGAAGGGGAAACTAAGAAAGCTATTTCATTTACAATGACATCCAAAAAATAAATATTATAATACCTAGGAATATATTTAACCAGAAAGGTAAAAGACCTGTACTCAGAAAATTATAAGACATTGAAGAAAATGAAACTACAAATAAATGGAAAAATATACTGTGATTATGGATAGGAAGAATTAACATCATCAAAATGTCCATACTACCCAAAGCATTTACAAATTCAGTGCAATTCTTACTAAAATACCAATGGCATATCTCACAGATACATAACAAATATTTCAAAAATTTACATGGAAACACAAAGGACCTGACTAACCTCAGCAGTGGTGAGAAAGAACTATGCTGGAGGTATCACGCTGCCTCCAACTACACAACGAGGCTGTGGTAATCAAACAACATGGCACTGGCATAAAAAAACAAAAACAAAACAAGCAAACAAACAAACAAAATCCACCAGACATACAGATCAATGGAACAGAGTAGAGAACCCAGAAATAAACCCATGCTTTATGGTTAATTAATACATGACAAAGAAGGTAAGAACATACAATGGGGTAAAGACAGTCTATTCCATAAATGCTGCTGGGAAAATGAGACATATATATGCAAGAAAATTAAAGTAGATCACCTTCTTACACCATATTCAGAAATAAACTAAAATGGATTCAAGTGTTAAATGTAAGACTCAAAACCATAAAACTCTTAAAAGAAAACATAGGCAGTGAAATTTCTGACATTTCTCCTAGCAATATTTTTTCTGATATATCTCTTTGGGCAAAGGAAACAAAAGAAAAAATAAGCAAATGAGATGACATCAGACTAAAAACTTTTTGCACAACAAAGAAAACCATCAACAAAACAAAAACACAAGCTACTGAATGGGACAACATATTTGCCAATGATACTTCTGATAAGGGGTTAATATCCAAAATTTATAAAGAACTGACACAACTCAACATCAAAAAAACTAACAATGCAATTAAAAAATGGGCAGAGTACCTGAATAAACACTTCTCCAAAGAGGACTTAGATGGCAAATAGACATATGAAAAGATGTTCAATGTCATTAATCATCAGAGAAAAGAAAATTAAAACCACAATGAGATATTACTTCACACTTGTCACAATGGCTATCATCAATAGTGTTGTGAGGTTTTTGAGAAACTAGAACCCTTGTGTGCTGTTGGTGAGAATGCAGATTGGTGCATCCACTATGGAAAACAATATGGAGGTTTCTCAATATATAAAACCGAAACTGCCTTATAACCCAGCGATTCCACTTCCAGGTATATATTTGAAGAAACTCAAAACACTAATTCAAAAGACTATATGCACACCTATGTTGATTGCAATATTATTTACAATAGTCAAAATGTTGAAGCAACCTAAGTACCCATCAATGGATGAGTAAATAAGAAAGAAGTGGTACATATGTACAATGGAATATTACTCAGCCATAAGAAGAATGAAATCTTACCACTTGCAACAACATTGATAGACCTACAGGGTATTATGCTAAGAGAAATAAGTCAGAGAAAGACAAATACTATATGATTTCACTTATATGTGGAATCTGAAGAACAAAATAAATGAACAAACACCACAGAAACAGACTCATAGATACAGAGAACAAACTAATAGTTGCCAGAGGGAGGAGGTTTTTGGGGGGCTGGGATTAAAAGATGAAGAGATTAAGAAGTATAAATTGGTAGTTACAAAATAGTCACAGGATGTAAAGTATAGCACAGGGAATATAGTCAATAATATTGTAATAACTATGTACAGTGCCAGATGGCACTTGAAATATCAGAGGGATCACTTTATAAACTATATGATTGTCTAACCACTAAGCCATACACCTGAAACTAATACAAAATAATATTGAATATAAACTGTAATTGGAAAATAAAATTGAAAAACAAATAATTAAAACTAATAAACAAATTAATATTTCAGGACACAAAATTAAAAAATTAAAATAAACTTATAAATGCTTACTTGGGAGCTACTTAGAACAACTTAAATAGTTGTTATTAGCTTAACACACAATAAATATTGAAGAGTCCAAAAATATAAAATGTTTGGGTTAGTCAGAGAATGGAGCAGCTTTTAGAGTGGACCCAGAAGCTGAATTTATGTTATGAGAAACACTGCTCTGGGCAGGTGAACATGTGAGAGAGCTGGGAGCAGCAGCACAATTAACACTGTCTGCATTTTTCTGCCTCCCCATCTGAGCAGCAATCTTCACCCATATTTTCAAATGATGAGGATAGGACAGGGGTTTATTTCACCTCCTCCTCTTAAGCACACAGAGGTGTGCTGTTGGCTTGTAAATTGGAAATTCCCATTTCTCCAGGGAACAGAGAGGAGCAGTCAATGGCAGAATGGAGGGTGCAGAGAATATGGCTCACTTTGGCTGTGTGAAGTAACCCCCAGCCACAAGCTTTCAGAATTAGATTAGATTGCACTGTTTATTTCTTCAAGCTTTTCTTTGTCTCAGAGTTTCACTTAACCATACAAGACATCACAGACCTTGAAAGATAATTTTTAACTAGAAAGTAACCTATTTATAAGAATGATTTTTATCAAGTGGTTCTAACAGCCTTATGTTTTCTAGCCTTAGGGTGTTAGAAATTATTTCTAAAGCAAACAAATGGGACTCAAAGTCAAAGACCAGAAATAGGTGTTGAGAGACTGATATGTGACCAGTACTTCTTCAGAAGAATCCCAGTCTTATTAACTGGTACATCATTAAAACTGCTCTCTGTAACCTGGGCATCATTTTTTTTAAACTAGAGAAAAGATAATTATAATTTTTGTGATTTTTTAATGTTATTTTACCATGTGGAATCTTTTTTATGATTTACAATGAAATGTTTCCATCTTTACACCTTCCCCTCAAATGTTTATTTATGTTGTCTCTATCCATTGTTATGTATGTAGCAAGACTCTTTTGAGCAATTGGCTTTTTAAAGAAGCAAAGAAGAAATGGATATTCTTAGTTTAAGTAAATAATGAAATACCATCATGGAAATAAATTTATCTTGATGCTAAAAACCAACTCATTTCCTTTTAATGGAAATTTCATAGCAGAGATACAGATCAATAACTCACATATGAACTGTTTATATTTGTTCCTGCTTCCTTAATTCTTCTTAATTTATTTTCTCTCTTATAGCTTACTTTTAGTGGCCTCTTCATTTGATAGTCTCTCTGACTCAAATGTTTTTTACTACTTTCTCTATTTAAATTAAGTTCTCTTTGTCTTTGAAGATTCAGCTTCAGCATGGTCTCCTTTTGGAGACCCCACTAGTGACTAATGTGAAGCAACTTCTTTGTACCATCTACCCATGAGAGTCCTGTGCATGTGTGTACCGTATGTGGGCATTTCAGTAGTTATGCCTGTCCATCTCCACTTGGGGGATATGTCTCCCATATCTTTAAATTCTCTACCCCTAACCCCAGCCCTTTGCACATCACACGTTTTCAAAGTTTGCTGAATATGCCTGGCTGGGTGTGGCTCAGTGGTTAAAGCATCGACCTAGGATCCAGGCGATCAGGGTTCGATTCCCAGTCAGGGCACATGCCCGGGTTGCGGGCTGCAGCCGATCAATGACTCTCTCATCATTGATGTTTCTCTCTCTCTGTCTCCCTCTCCCTTCCTCTCTCTGAAATCAATAAAAATATAAAAAAAAAAGTTTGCTAAATAAATGAATTAATTTGTTTTCTTTAGCAAATAGGAACCCAAGAAGGTCTCTAAACAGTTGTAGCTTTAACACTAGATAGACAGAATATACATGATTTTATTATGTAGTTTTTTAAAAAAAATTAAAAACAGTATCTAAGACAAATTTTAATAAAAGAATAAAGTAATGTTAGCATATTTCTCTCCAATATCTCTGGAAAGTGCAATTTGAGATTATCTAGCACACATAAAACTACAGGGAAACTTTTTTGTGTGTGTCATACACAACAGTTGTAAACTATAATTTGATAATTGGAACTAATAGTAAATTAAAACAAAGTGACCCTCAAGAATTTTCTAAGAAAACAAAATATAACTGTAAAAAAAACAGTTTATATCAGTGCTTGATATATAATGGATGTTCACTAAATATTATTAGAGTTGAATGCATCATGCTCCTGGACTAGCAGACAGTTTGGTATGGTTTAAGTGAATGGTTGGTGTGAAGGAACCAGGGGAATGAAACTGGGCGCATATGGAGAGGACAGATGATGTTTTTGTATGTTGCTGTAAGGTTTTGGACTTTGTGAAGAATTTTCACATGAAAATGATGTAATATAGGCTAACATCTTGGGGAGATAAGTGGAATATAAAGGGGAGTATAAGAGTGTGAAATGGGGGGCAAACACACAAGGTAGACAGCCATAGCAAGCATATTATGTGGGGCTGACATAGTAAGGTTGCCATGGCAAAGAAAAGGGGAGATGAATTCCAGAGATGCTTATGACTTGGTGGTTGATTATATATGGGGATGAGTGGATCAGAAAAGCTGGAGTGACTTCTCATGTTCTATTTTGGAAAATGAGAAGAAGAAATCACTATTTTCTAAATATGGAACACAGGAAGAGAAGCAAGTTTGTCAGGGAGAAAAATAAATGAGTTCAGCTTTGGACAATGTGAGGTCCAGGTGCCTGTGCGATATTGAGGCAAACACGTGCAACATGATCTTACTATGGAGCTGATGATATTGATTTAAATGAACTCTCAGATTTTAAAGTAATTGGAGTAAAAGTAGGAGCTGGAGCCATGATAAAGAATAGAGATCAGTCAGAGACAGAGTGTAAGACCAGAACTAAGCATAGAACTCTGAAGAGCAACAATAGTCAAAGAATCCCTAGAGAAAGAGAAGCTCACGAAGGAAATTGAGATGAGACTTCCAGAGAGCTCAAAATAAAACCAAAAGAGAGTGAAGTCAATTTTGAATTTCATTTCCAGAAATATGAGCTGAATCACGCTAGACAAGGTAAATAACCTCTCTGAGCATCTCTACCTTCCAGATTTAAAAATGAATATGACAACAGTATCTATCTTGTTGTATTTATGTGAGGATTAAGTACTGTAATATATGGAGAGCACTTGGCAATGTCTAGCCTACAAAGGTAAGTGTACAATAATTGCTGTTGTTAGAAGGAGTATTAGTAGTAATAGAAATTATGAAGTAGTGATAGTTGGAGAAATCATCACTTATTAAGAGAGTTTGAAAATTAATTTAATATGATTTTTAACATTTGAAAATCTAAGAAAAAGGTAAGGGAAGACAAGTGCTCAATAGTGCCCAAGGGATTTGGCAACTTAGACTTGATTGGTGATTATGCTAAACACAATTTTAGTGGGACCAGAGAACCTACTGCAATATGGATAAAGTGTTAATGAAAGCTGGAGAAACGGGTTCATTATGTAAAGTCCTCTATGATTTGGAGTAGATAAACAGGGCAACAGTTAATTGTAGCCCTCTCAGCCAGGCATTTCTGGCTTATTCCAACTTGGCCTTTCATAAATTCTATAGTTGCCCTTTTTTGTTCATACTGTTCCTCTTCCTAGAAAGCCTGAGCCTGCTCTAATCATCCCTCTCTCTAAAACTCAACCAAACTTCCAACTTTGCCATGAATGCCCTTTAATCTCCCACTTTCAGTGACTCTCTTGTATTCACTCCTTTAGTGTGTAACCCTTGTATCATTCCCACAACACCTAGCATGGATTGCCTTGATGCTATTGGTCTATTTCCCAAGCAGATTCTACCAAATGCCTCTAAGAGCAGTGATTTTTGATCTTATTAGGTTATGCAATGCATGGTTTTAACTTGTTTGATAATGATAAAATGGTTGGAACACATTATAACATAATTTAAAGTTGTTTTTTTCATTAGCTTGGACAATGTGATATTGGTATCAGAACTTCTAATTTATATACTTAGTTAAAGTCTAAAAGCATTCAGAAAAGGATATTACCTGCTGATGTCAGCCCAATCTTATTCTGTGATTTAAAGTGACTTACATTTAAGTGTATTTAAAATAACAAGATGAAACATAGTTCTTCAACTATTCTTTCCATTCTTATAATTTATCTATTTGATTTTTTATGGCATTGCAAAGCCAAAAGAACTATACTTTTATAAAAACTTTCAATCATATTTTATAAACTCTAAGGTAAGTTTCAGTTATAATGATCTATTTTAGTATGTCCTTGATTTTTTATAAATAAACAAGTGATAAGTTGAAGTGAGTTAGAATAAGGTAGCACAAATGCTTAATAAGCTATAGAGAAAAAGTATTTTTAAATGATATTTTTATTACATACTGTAATTTCATGTTATATAAATATATTATTTTGATTTAGAAACTAAAAATGATAGCAAAGTAAAAAAATTAGAATGAGAGTAAACAGAGTAAAATGTTAAACATACACTATTTGAAATGGGGTTTTACTAATGTGTGCACTGTTAAGAACTATGGCTTTTCAAATGAACTTGAAAATATATCAGTAGTTGATATGATTAATTAGAATCAATGGGTGAAGCTAATGATCATGTTGTTCTTTGTGGTTTATCCTTTATTTTAAAAACAAAGAAAATTACAGTATCTTATTTGTAAACATTACTCTTCATAAGAAAACAAATGGATCATTCTGTATTCAGTTCTGATTTTGTTACAGCACCTGTTGAAAAATTTAGTAAAATGTTATTGGCCTTGTGGACAACAATAAATATTGACAGTAATTTAAATTTTAGTTACAAATAGAAATACAGTTGTGTGAAACCCTTTTTTAAAAATTGAGATCTTCTATATTAAGGTTTTATGAAACTTTTATGCATGTCATTTATTTGGAAGCTTGCCTCATTATTAGTAGTTAGTGTTAGAGAAAGCTAGGAATGAGGACTGGATTTGAAACTCTTGACTCCTTGCATGCCTTAGTAGTGATAAGGAAGACAAATTTTCAGGAAAATGAAGAATGTTTCACTGTTTAACAATACAACACTTGGTGTACACACAGGTCCCCTCTCTCTCTCTTACACACATACACACACAAAAACACCTGTAATTATATTAATAATACATATACTTTTGCTTTATACTCATTGAATCTAAATCCTTAACCTATAAGCTATTTTGCACCATGTTAAAAAGTAGGAAACAGAAACAAAAAGATTAAATAAGGAATTTAAAGTCACACAGAATAGCTGGTAGAGCTGGGATTCAAACTCTGGTCAATCTAACTCCAAAGCATATCTTTCTTCTACTAAATCACATGTCCCTAAGAGAGGACAGTTTGGCTGCAAAAGAGACAAATGAAGCTCATGCCTGATTCAGTACTGGGAGGGAGCTATTGGGGTAAGCAGTGCTAGACATTAATAAATATAAAGAGGAATAAATGCCAGGAGAATCCTGTGCTCTGTTAACACATTTTTAAACATAGATGAGCCTGGCCGGGAGTGGCTCAGCTGTTAAGTGTCGACCTAGGATCCAGCCGATCAGGGTTCGATTCCCGGTCAGGGCACATACCCGGGTTGTGGGCTGCAGCCAGTCAATGACTCTCTCATCATTGATGTTTCTATCTCTGTCTCTCCATCTCCTTTCCTCCCTCTGAAATCAATAAAGATATATTTTTAAAAAATAAAAAAATAAACATAGATGAAATATGGCTATCAAATTATAAACAAACAGAATTTTTCCCTACTAAAGACCAACTTTTGTGCCCTGAAGTACATCAATGGACTACTATAAATTTCAGGCTCAATACATTTTTCTGAACTATTTATATACAGAGACAGTTAAAGTTTTCTCTATAGTGTGTAAAATTCAGTATGTGGCAAACAACTAAATGGGCCTCTAATGTTTTAAGGAAGTCATTGTCAGAAATGAACCAAGGTACTGAGAGTACTTGCTTTTAGTTTTTCCTAGAAAACATCAAAACTCTGAAATGGTTCTTACCTTACTAGCACTTTATTTGATGGGCTCCCTGACTCTTAACCTTTTGAAAGGGATGTTTTCATTCCCTTGCTTTAGTTGAACCAGCTGTGTTCATCAGTCATGGAAAGTAATTATCCACATGGAAGGTTATGTAACCACTGCTCTAGGCATGCATTTTTCTGAGGACATGAAAGTGGGAATCATTGAATTAAAACACCAGTATAAAGCTTCCCAAAGCCAAAGTATATAAATGTAGGCTGAAGACTAATATGTTGTCTGGAAATAAAGGATGTGCTGAGATTTTTCCGATTATATTTTCCTATTGTTCATCTAATAAATACTGACACTGAAAAATATATGCATTGATCAGAGGCTGGAAAAATACTATGAATAAACCACTAAAAATATAGTTTTGAATTATTGAACTAAAATAAGGCAAAGTAGCACTTTAATTACAATACCAATGAGACAGTAATTTTCCTGTCTGTCAACATTTTCTTCCTTACAGTGTCCTCCACTGTTCAGGTTTTAAGTATCTCTACACTTATTGAGCTTATATTTAGAGTTCCTACTCAACATGCATTTTAAAAACCCATTTAGGAAAGTTTAATATAGATGGATGCAACTGTAAGAATTCTATAAAAATATGCACTTGCAAATCTAACAATGAGTATTTCTGCTATATTCCATAAGGCGGGATTCCCTAATTTATATGGTATAAAGATAATGAAAGTAAGAAATGGGATCAGCCCTGGCCAGTTTGGCTCAGTGATTTGGTCCTCGTTCAGGAGGCAACCAATTGATGTGTCTCTCTCATGTCTATGTTTCTCTCTATCTCTCCTCCCTCCCTTCCACTCTTTCTAAAAATCAATAGAAAAATATCCTTAGGTGAGGATTTTAAAAAGAAGAAGAAAGAAATGGGATCAGAGTTCTGAATAAGAGAAATTATGTGGGGCTAAGGAAGATGGCTGCAGAGTAGATAGAAGCTACACTCAACTGCTCTTGTCCCCAAATGGGAATTACAGCTAAACTATAAAACAACCTGAATAACCAACTGAAGGCTAGCTGAACTAAAATAATATAACCAAGGATTTACAGAAGAAGCCACATAGAGTCTGGTAGGAAGAGTGGGGATGCAGAAAGGCCTGGCGTGCGCACCCAGGCAGTGGTGGCTGGATGGATATTTCCGCTGAAAAACTCCCTCCCCTCAGGAGCCTAGGTCTCAACCCCCATGCGGGGATTCCAAGCCCTGAGTAACATAGATGGGAAGAGGAGCCTGCATAGCACGGGGTGGTGAAAAACAGTGGGGATTCATTCTACCTGGGAGACCCAAATACCAACTTTGCAGGGATGAGCACTCCTATTGTTACAGCACCAGCCTGGGGAATACCCTGCCTGGTCTCTGACTTCTGGAATGCCCATATTGCCCCACTCCGGTCCTGCAGAAGAGTCTGCTGGCTATAGCCAGCAGTGATTTTTGAGGCCCTCTTTTTCTGGAGAGGCTCTTGGTGAAATCCCAGACAGTGACTAAACTGTGGGGCTTTGGAAAGAAGGCCAGTGTCCTCAACCTCCAGTGCACTGCCAGTACCCTTTCCCCCAACCTGGGTTGAATCACTTCGCTCAACCCATCCTGCTGAGTGCAACCAAGCAGGAGACCAGAGTGCTGTGCAGAGCTGGGACTTTCGGGGCCTAACTCCTGAGGAAGCTTTTTTCCAGGACCTAGATGGGTGGGGCTGAGGTGTGTGGTTACATCGAGGGGAAGAGTGCCACTCCTATCTGCTTGGTGAGTTCAGCTTGTTTTACCATGGGAATGGGAAGAAGTGCCTGCCCCTAATCCACAGATTTGTCGCCACCCCCAAGAGAGACTGTTTGAATCGGCCCTGCCAAGTCCCAAATATTCCCTCTGGGTTCAGTTCCACAAGGAGAATGGAGAACAGCTCGGAGCTGGGACATTCAAAGGGTGATTCCCTTGGAAGCTATTGTCTGGGACCTGGATGAAGTGCTTATGTGGGCTGGGCTGGCATCACCATCAATGGGAGACTCTTTTGATCTGTCCCCCTGAACATAGGTGCCTGAGTTTCCTCCTGCAGAGGAAACAGGTAGTTGCACCCAACCTGAACCTGAAGTGAGCCCCTCCAGGGGAAACAAGAGTTGGACATCTGGCAGAAACTGAGTGCTTTGGAGTAAGGGTTACTTTCCCCTTATTAACTGTCTGACTACATGATCCCCATTTAGGGGACCCACTGGCCCTGTCCTCCTGACCCCGGTTGCAGTACTCTATTGAGCATGCAACTTGTGGAAGGGGCTGTGGTTCACATCCAGCCTGAGTCCACTCTAGTCTTTCTTCAGAAGGCACAAAGGAAGGCCAGGCAACCTCAGGGGAAGATGGAGTAGCTGACAGGTGGGGGCAAACCCTAGTGAGCCTTGGTTCTTTTACAGATCTTCCCCCAGCTCTAGGCTAGTGGAAGCTGACCCTTATACACAGATTGGCCCCTCTCACACACACCCAGGACCACAAACAGTAAACAGCATGGTAGCTCCAGACAGGTAGCCCAGAGCTGATTACACACAATGTCTGCATTGACCTATACCTGAACCACAGCCAAGTGGACCCAAGTGTTGACAACCAGTGGTGGAATTCCGACTACACCAAAGGGTGACCCAACTAGCCACACAAGCAACACACCAAAAGGGTGATTCCAGCAGGAGCCAGCTACAGCTGGAAACAACTTTGCCTTGAGGGACAGCCTCTGCATGTGGTCACATACATGGTGATTGAGGTTGACCTTTATAGTAAGCCAGCCTGAAGTGTTAACTCCACCTATAAAAGGGCCTTCAGCATTCAAGACTCAAGAACAACAAGATAGTGTACATAACCTGCACATTCCTAGACTGTGGAGCACAGATGATCTGAAAGATTGTGCCACTGAGCCTAACAAGACACCTTCATTATAAGGCCATGATAACAAGTTTTGGAGTCATAGCAGATCTGCCTAATATGCAGAGACAAAATGGGGAGACAAAGAAATATGCCACAAATGAAATAACAAGAGAAATCCCCTCAAAAAGAATTAAATGAAATAGAAGTAACCAAAATACCAGATGGAGAGTTTAAAACAATAGCTATAAGGATGATCAAAGAACTTAAGGAAAGAACAAATTATCTCAATGATAACTTAAACAAACAGAGAATAAGCATTAAAAATGACATAGAAACAATAAAGAGAACCAGTCAGAAATTAAAAATACAATGCCTGAAATAAAGACTACACCACAAGAAATCAACAGTAGGTTAGATGAATCAGAGGATCAAATCAATGATTTAGAGGACAAGATAACAGTAAGAACCCAAGCAGAACATCAAAAAAGAAAAGGAGAATTTTTAAAAATGAGGACAGTATAAGGGACCTCTGGGACAACATCAAGCTTAACAACATTCATGTCATGGGGGAACCAGAAGGAGAAGGGAGGGAACAAGGGATAGAGAACTTCTTTGAAGAAATAATGACTGAAAACGTCCCTAACCTGGTGAAGAAAAACCGTCACACAATTTCAGGAAGCACAGAGAGTCCCAATCAAGATGAACCCAAAGAGACCCAAACCAATACACCTCATAAGAAAAATGGCAAAATTTAAAGACAAAGAGAGAATCTCAATAGCAGCAAGAGAGACAGGTGCCTACAAGGGACTTCCCATAAGGCTTTCAGCTGATTGCTCAACAGAAACACTTCAAGATGGAAGGGATTGGCATGAACTATTCAAACCATGAAAAGCAATGACTGGCAACCAAGTCTACTCTATCCAGCAAGGCTACCTTTAAAATTGAAGGGGAAATAAAGAACTTCCCAGACCAAAAACAAAAGTCGAACGGTATTCATTACCACCAAACCAGCATTACAAGAAATGATAAAGGGCCTGCTTTAAGAAGAAATATATATAGAGAGGAACATAGGTAGAAAGAATAAAATAGCAATAAATAAGTACCTATCAATAATAACCTTAAATGTAAGGGGATTAAATACTCCAATCAAAAGGCATAGGGAAGCTGAATGGATAAGAAATTATGACCCATATATATGCTGTCTATATGAGACCCACCTTAGAACAAAAAAATACACACAGGCTGAATGTGAAAGGATGGAAAAAAAACATTCCATTCAAATGGAAACAAAAAAGCTGGGTTTGCAATACTTAAACAAAATAAACTTCAAAACATAGGCCATAACAACAGACAAAGAAGGTCACTACATAATACTAAATAGATCAATTCAACAAGAGAATAAAACTCTTTTAAACATATATGCACCCAATGTAGGAGCAACTAAATATATAAAGAAAACCCTGGTGGACATTAAGGGAGTGATTAACAGCAATACAGTCATAGTAAGGGAGTTTAACACCTTGCTGTCATCAATGGATAGATCTTCAAACAAATTATCAACAAGGCAGCAGCAACCTTAAATGATACACTGGATCAGATATATTTAGTAGACATTTATAGAACACTTCATCACAAAGCAACAGAATATACATTCTTCTTGAATGCACATGGGACATTCTCAAAACTAGACCACATATTATTACACAAATAAGTCTTAAGAATTCAAGAATATTGAAATCATATCAAGCATCTTCTCTGACCACAATGGTACGAAACTGGGAATCAACTACAATGAAAAAACAAAACATTCAAACACATGGAAGCTAAATAGCATGTTATTAAGCAATAAGTGGGTTAACAATGAGATCAATGAAGCAATTAAAAATCATCAGGAAACTAATGAAAATGAACATACAACAACCCAAAATTTATGGGACACAGCAAAAGCAGTCGTGAGAGAGAAGTTCGTAGCATTATAGGCGCACCCAAGAAGCAAGAAAAGTCTCAAATAGTCTAACCCTACAGCTAAAACAAACGAACAAACTAAAACAAAACAAAACTAGAAACAGAACAAGAAAAGCCAAGAGTAAGTAAAAGGAAGGAAATAATAAAGATAGGTGCAGAAGTAATTGACATAGCACCTAAAAAAGCAATACAAAAGATCAATGAAACCAGGAGCTGGTTCTTAAAAAGATAAATAAGATTGACAAACCTTTAACCAGACTCATCAAGAAAAAAAGAGAGATAACCCAAATAAATGAAATCAGAAATGAAAGAGAAATAACAAGTGACATCACAGAAATACAAGTTTTTGTTTGTCTGTTTGTTTGCTTTATGAGACCAGCATTATCCCAACTTCAAAATCTGATAAAGAACTACAAAGAAAGAAAATTATAGCCAATATCTCTGATGAAAATAGATGCTGCCTGGCCGGGCATGGTTCAGCAGTTGAACATCGACCTAGGATCCAGGAGATTGCAGTTCGATTCCCTGTCAGGGCACATGCCCAGGTTGCGGGCTAGATCCCCAGTCAGGGGCATGCAGGAGGCAGCCAACCAATGACTTTCTTATCATTGATGTTTCTATCTCTCTCTCTCCCTCCCCCTTCCTCTCTCTGAAATCAATAAAGATGTATTAAAAAAGAAAATAGATGCTAATATCCTCAGCAAAATATTAGCAAACTGGATCCAGCAATATATGGAAAAGATCATACTCCATGATAAAGTAGGATTTATTCTGGGGAGGTAAGTTTGGTACAATATTTGCAAATCAATAAACATGATACATCACATAAACAAAATGGAAGATGAAATTCACATGATCATATCAATAGATGCAGAAAAAGCATGTTTTGAAATCCAGCACCTACTTATGATTTTAAAAAAAACTCTCAACAAAGTGGGAATAGAGAGATCATACTCAATATAATAAAGGCCATATATGAAAAACTTACAGCCAACATCATACTAAATGAACAAAAACTAAAAGTGTTTCCCTTAAGATCAAGAACAAGATAAGAATATCTGCTTTCACCACTCTTATTTAACATAGTACTGGAAGCCCTTGCCACAGCAATCAGACAAGAAGAAGAAATGAAAGACATTCAAATTGGAAAGTAGGAAGTAAAACTGTCATTATTCGCAGATGGCATGATACTGAACATAAAAAAATTTTAAAGACTCTGCCAAAAAACTTCTAGGTATAATAAATGAATTTGGCAAAGTACAAGGATAAAAAGGTAATATTCAGAACTCTGTTATATTTTTTACATCAATAATAATAAACTATCAGAAAGTAAAATTAAGACAGACAATCTCACCCTTTCAACAACAACAAAAATAAGGTACCTAGGAATAAATTTAACCAAGGAGGTAAAAGACCTGTACTCAGAATATTATAGGATATTGAAGAAAGAAATTGAAAAAGATACAAATAAATGGGACCACATACCATGTTCACGGATAGGAAAAATTCACAGTAAAATGTCCATATTTCCCATGGCAATCTATAGATTCAATGCGATTCCTATTTAAAAACCAATGGCATATTCACAAATTTAGAGCAAATATTCCAAAACTTTATATGAAACCACAAAAGACTCCAAATAGCCTCAGCAATCTTGAGAAAGAACAGAGTTGGAGGTATCACAATACTTAATATGAAACTATACTACAAGGCCATTGTTGTCAGAACAGCCTGGTAATGGCATAGGAACAGGTATATAGATTAACGGAACAGAACAGAGAGCCTAGAAATCAACCCACACCTTTAAGGTTGACAAAGGAGGCAAGAACATACAATGGAGTAAAGATGATCATTTCAATAAATGGTGCTGGGAAAGTTGGATAGATACATGCAAAAAAATGAAGCTAGACCATCAACTTATACCATACACAAGAATAAACTCAAAATGGATAAAAGACTTAAATGTAAGTCACAAAAACGATAAACATTTTAGAAGTAAACATAAGCAGTAAAATCTCAGACATCTTCTCATAGCAATATTTTTCTCATAATATCTTACCAGACAAGGAAAAAAAAGGGAAAAATAAAGAAATGGCACTACATCAAACTAAAAAGACTATGCACAGCAAAAGAAAACATTCAAAAAATGAAAAGGGAACACACTCTGTGGGAGAACATATTTGCCAACAATACATCTGATAAGGGCTTAATTCCAAAATATATAAAGAACTTATGCAACTCAACAATAGGAAGACAAACAATCCAATTAAAAAAATGGGCAACGGACCTGAATGGACACTTCTCCAAAGAGAACATATTGATGGCAAATAGAAATATGAAAAAATGCTCAACATCACTAGTCAGCAGAGAGATGGAAATTAAAACCACAATGAGATATCACCTCATACCTGCCAAAATGGTTATCAAAAATAAATCAACAAACAACAAATACTGGCAAGGATGTGGAGAATAGGGATTTTTTTTTTTTTTTTTTGCACAGTTGGTGCAGCCACTATAGAAAACAGTATGGACTTTTCTCAAAAAATTAAAAATGGAACTGCCTTTTGACCCAGTGATTCCACTGGGTCACTATTGCAGTGCTATTTACAGTAGGCAAGATCTGGAAACAGCCCAAGTACCCATCAGTAGATGAGTGAATAAAAAAGGTGTGGTACGTTTAAACAATAGAATACTACATGACCATAAAAAAGAAGGAAATCTTACTTTTTGGAGCAGCATGGATTGATTTAGATTATTATGCTAAGTGAAATAAGCTAGTCAGAGAATGACAAATACCATATGATCTCACTATATGTGGAATCTAATGAATTAGATAAACTGATGAACAAAATAGGAACATTGGCACAGATACATTGAACAGACTGACAGCTATCAGAGGGGAGCGTGGGGCGGGGAGTAGACGAAAGAAGGTGATAGGATTAGCCAAAATACATATATACACAACTCGTAGACACAGACAACAGTGCAGTGATAGCCAGAGAGAAAGGTGGGTGAGGGCTATGTGGAGGTGGGCAAAGGGGGGAAAAATGGGATGGAAAGAGACTTTGCTTGGTATCATGGGCACACAATACAGTGTGTGGATGATGTTTTATTGAGTTGAACACTTGAAACCTCTATGGTTTTGTAAACGAATGTCATTCCAATAAATTTTACTAAAATTTAAAAATTACATTAAATTTTGAAAAACAGTAATTATATGGATTAGAATGGATACTGGAATGTAAATTTGGCAGAGGATAAACTATAGGCTAGCTGTGAGAAGCTAGCTGGTACCAACAATTTCAGAGCCTTTTTAGGTTTTTTAGGTACAAGTTAGGTCTCTGGGCTTTCTCCAATGCTGATTTCATTTTTTATTTTTTCTAATCTTCTTAGTCTGTTACACTTGCCACTTGCTTTCCAGGTTTCAAATATTTTTGCTTTTGTATTTTTCCCTGTTCTCTTTGTTTTTAGATTGCCATCTTATTGTTTACAACCCTTGTTCTTTACTACACTACAATTGTTCTTCCAATGAGTTTTTAATTAGGGTTTAACTTTGTCCCCTATTTTCTATTGGCAATAGCCAGCACTTGTGAATTACTGCAACTGTTAAATAATTGTCAGGGCAATGAAAGTCATATTGTTGATGGAAATGGCCCAATAGCAAGGTCTAATCTACGTTTTCTAGGATAAATTAGACATTGGACTAGTACCAAAAATACTGTAACCTTTCATGTGTATAAAACTCAACATACTTGGCAAACTTATCTATATGGAACACTGATGAGAAGAGGCAAATAAGCAAACAAGCTTCTGATGAACAAAATTGATGCCCCTAAGCCCATGCACAGATATATCCTTATGTGGGGGTCTCCCGATGTCCAAATCTACACTTAAGCTACAATCCAGGGATGCTCCACCCAACTTTATACTTAGCATACTTGAGTAAGTTTCTACACAGGTTTTCCTCACTCTGGATAATATGTTCATTATCATTATGCTATTTCAAGAAAAAAAAAGTATGCAGTAAAATTTCTACCACTTGATTCATTCGGAGCCTGTGGGGTTTATTTAGTTTGTCTTGTTATTTCAGGCCACTGGCATATTTCAAGGATAATATTAAGATGGGGGTAGAAAATCTACTAAAAGAAGCAAGCATTAATAACATAAACTGCAGTAAACAACTTACAATAATGGAAGAAAGAGAAAAATCTATTTTAAAAGAAGTCCAAAACCTCATATGGCACAATGGGGCCTATTTGTTATGAGTAAAGAAAGTCTCTTAACTGTCAGCAAACCATGAGATTTCACTTTATTACAGAGCAGTGTAATAACAGCTATTCATAATTGTGTTCCGGAATCTCCCTTCAAGCTTGTGTGTGTCCCTCCTCTAAACTATCATAGCACCCTTTGCTCTCCAACATCTCATTCCTTACCAAACAGAAAAAGAAAGATGTCTTTGTCTTTTTCATTACTGCATCATGATCTTGCCTTTTACATCTATGTCCCCAGAGGAACTGGATATAATACATATACACATGTGTATATATACATATATATCTGCATATATCTGTATATATATAAATGAGGGTTGGTGAGGGTGGAGTTATTTAACAGTTTTCATTTCATTTGATTCTTCAGTGAATAAAAAATATTTTTCTTGATGTTAATATTACTACAACCAGTTGAGATGTGAATTGATGACTCAAAGGTGTCTTTCTGCTTTCTTCTAAAATTAATGAGTACAAAGCTGTTGTATTCAAACTGCTATATTTATTGATATTCTGGTGAGAAGCAGTTACTACTCATGGAGAAGAGGAAGTACAGACTAGGTAACAACGTGCTTTCAGATTTTTTATGTTTATCAGCCTTAAAGCTTTTGTGGCATCATTATCCCCTTGCCAAAACCCAGTTTAGCCCTTTCCCCTGTGCCAGTAGTTTCAATAGCTTCAGAAGCATTCTTCTTGGTAAGGCTTTAAATCCCTTATCAGAGTTGGGCAGATCATAAGGTTCAAATATCCACAGGGTGTAAGATCGTTTTCAACGGAGATTGACATGGCTCATTGCATATTATTAGGGATTTTAGCTGTGTTTTTTTGGAACTGGCCAAAATCCTAACTTTTGTCTCTCTTTGGACAAGTGATCCCACATTTGACTAATTAAAAACAAGGCCAGAGACTATACTGCTAAGCCACACACACACACACACACACACACACACACACACACACACACACAAGCTTATGTGTCTCCAACAATAAATTTGATATCTAGGGAACAGGTATACCAGTAATCAGTGTGTTTACCTGAACTTAGTTTTATTTTTCTTGGCATTCTACAAGTTAACATATTTTCTTTGTCATTTGGATTAGGAAGTGCCTTGAACCAGAATTTGTATAGATGATAAGACAGGAAAATTCTTTAATTTTATTAGTGTTTGTTCCTCAAGATTATGAAGTGCAATTCCAATATGTGGTGTTAAATGTGAACAATTGAAAATAATGTTACTCATGATGATTTTTAAAAGTTTATGCTAGAAGCCAGCTTGTCAAAAAATTTATTCTGTAGAACAGAGCCTGGAATGATACCTTCAGAAATGGGTTCCTTGGTGAAATGAGATTGGGAAATGCAGCATACTCTATCCCTTCCTTATACATGCTGAATGCACATTACCCTATGAAAGGCAATAAGAATTGTTTTGGTAAAGAATTCTGTTTACATAGCTGAATCCCAGCATATATCCCTCCTAGTTGACTCAGTGATTTTTTTTTACACATAATACCCATTAAAAGACAGGAAAAATAAGGTTTGAAAAAAACATATGTTGGGAAATGCTTTTCTGAATCACTCAGTGGAAAAATCAAATAAAAGACTGTCCTATATTTCTGGAGAATGTTTTGAAAAATATTTTTATTCTTTATAAAAGCAAAGGTAAAATGTGTGTGTGCACATGGAGGCACACATGTGCATTTGAATATGTAGTGTTTTTCTTTTCAGCTATAAAAAACAACAACACAAAAAACTGGACAACCTGCGTTCTATGGCCAGCTTTCTCTTCCTATAATGACTTTAGGAAGCCCCTCTACTTCCTACTCTCAATTCTAATGTTTTCTGGTGAAGCCAAGTCTGGTGAAAAACTAAAATAAAAATCATTGCCCATGTATTTGATTTCATATTAAAATCTAAATCATGCATACAGTATCACTTTGACACAGTTTGGTGCATTTTTCAATATTCTCACTCCTAAATTCACAAAAAATTAGTCAAACATTTTGACTGAGTAGGAAAACTACTGGCTCAACTATTTCCTGCCAAAAGAGAATAAACCCCGTATACTAGAAGCTTTTCTACATGAATGATGGATTTGAAAATTTCTGCATTTTTATGTAAGAAGAGGAAGCATTTTTATCATTTGACCACATGTATAATAAATTCATAAGAAAATATGGAATTTATGAAGAAAAGTTAAATAATATGTTCACATTTAGTTGTATATGTTGATATGTCAGAATATAGTAAGTTTAGACCACAGTTTCTCAGTAGCATGATTGACATCTTGGTCCAGGTAATTCTAATTCTTTGTTAGCGGGAGGGTCTGACTGTCCTGTCCATTGTAGGGTCCCTGGTCTCCCTGGCCTGTACCCACTAGACTACTCCCTCCCTCTTCCCCATTGTCACAACCCAAAATGCCTGCCAACATTGCCACATGTCTCCATGAGGTCAAAATCATTTATGCTCCCAACACACACACACACACACACACACACACACACACACACACACACACACAAGACCTACTGGTTTAGACTATATTATGAGTTGCAAAATCCATGTACTGGCTTTCCAAATATGCCTCTAAATATGTTTCTGCAACCCATGAATCTCTGTAGTAATCATTATCTCCAATTCCCAGAATACTAATAAAATTCCATCAGCATCGCATATTAAACAAATGAAGAAGCATGTGGTTTATCTTGGCCTAAAAGAAAATCTTGTCACACTGATCTTCATTTTTTGTTTTAAGTTGGGAGGGAGGAAGGAAAGGAGGAACAGAGAGAGAGAAACTTTTATCTGTGGTATGCATTTGGATTTTTACCAAGTAGACACTTAAAACCAAAACTTCTCCAAGAAATCTAGTCATTGTTTCTTTTCACTGCTCAAAATAAACAATCTCTTAGAGTACTTTCCTTACACCACTATCTTAAGGACAAGGGGAAAAAAGTCAGAACTTCAGAATTTATGTACATTTTAATAAGGCCTGATTTTCAAACGCTTGAGTACATGAGTACATAGAATGCCTAAATTAGGATCTTCAAATAAAGTTTTAGTTTCTTACCCTGATTTATTGTATATAAAACTTAAGAAAATTACTTGTAAAGCTTGCTGATAATGTTCCTTTAAAAACTTATGGGAGCCCTGGCTGGTGTGGCTCAGTTGCTTCGGCTTTGTCCTGTGCACTGAGAAGTTGCAGGTTGAATTCCCGGTCAGGGCATATGCCTGGGCTGCAGGCTCAATCCCTGGTGGGGTGTGCAGGAGGCAGCCTGTCGATGTTGGTGGTTCTCTCTCATTGATGTCTCCATCTCTCCCTCTCCTTTACTCTTTCTTTAAAAAACTCAATAGAAATAGTTTTTTTAAAAGTTTATGGGAATACTTTATTATTGCTGCTAATAATGGCTTCTGATTACTAATAATATATTTCTTCTCAGTGAAAGGGTAATTTTGTTTAAAGGGGCAGTAGTGAATTAAATTCAATTTTTTTTTTCTAATAAAAATACAACTTTTAATTTGAAAGTGAGTATCAGAGCTATAAATTATTTTTTAAACAGAACAGTAATTTTTTCAGTTTTAAAAGGACATCAGTGCCTTTCTAAAACATACTTATTAAAAAATGTAGATTATAGAATTTGCTAAAATTCAGTGGAGGATTGGGTTCTTCAAATATTGACTTCCATTCATACAAAATTAGTTGCCAAAAGAATTTTAGTAAGAAGGAATTCTGTGATATGACACTTTGGCAAAAGTTTATGTCCAATCCACTAATTCAAGAATTCATGTAATTGGCTCTTTATGGTAAGCATTTTTGGTTCTTTATTGTATTTGTTCATGGGTAAATTTTAATAATTTAAGGATTCTTATTTTATTATGAACAAAACTTTTATTTTTCTTATGGTGGTATTTATAGACTCATTTGTATCATAATGCAAGTTTTCTCTTCCCCTGGCAAAAATCCTATTTTGGTGGTTATTTGTGAATTATGTCTCTGATCCCTAGTCCATTTTTATTCTAACAAATCTTTGAATAATTCTACCAAATTAATATTTCTTAAGGAAGAATTCAGATTTTGTCTTCTCTACACCAAATTTTGTCAGCCCCCTCACTTTTCAACTTATCTCCTTCTCTGTTTTGCTTCCACAAACTTTACAAAGCTGACAGTTTTATTGCTGTCCACACAATGCTGTCCCTTGATACCTGTTTTCTTGTGATTCCTTCCCCTTAAAGTAGTGTCATCCTTCAGTGTCCTTCCACAGTGCCCATTGTGCCAAACTTCTAGTGGTCTCCCCAGTCCAACGTCCTCCTGCCCCTCCTCTGAATCCCAGGTACTGGATGTTCAACATTTTACCTTACATTTTGTATTATAATTTATGTAGGGTACTTGCTTTATCCTCCTTACTAGAGTCTAAGTCTTACAGAAAGGACTATATGTGAACCATCATTATTCTTCATAATGTGTGCTTTGAGCTCTATTCCAAAAACCACAATGCTGTCTGTATGTTGTCTAAATGTTTTTCCTACAAGTTCTGGTGCTCTAAGACCATACCAACTTTTCTTTATACTTATTGTTTCTTTTTTCCTTTTGGCAGTTAAATACATAATTGAAGGGCTTTTTTATTAATCAGAGACAGTAAAATCACCATAGAGGGCTGTATTTATAGCTCTGGCCTAATTTTAAAGGGATCAGAGCAGTCACCAAAGGATTTAGCTAATTAAACAATACACAAGTCAAGTACAAAAGCTACCATTGTGAAACTAATCTGAAGTAAATGAAAATAAAATGTGAAAAACAAACATATGACCTTGATGGTATTCTCCATTCTCGCTCTCTTTTTCTCTTTTCCTTCTTTCCTCCTTCCCTCTCTTCTTTCTTCCTTGACAGACATCGATGAAAATACTTTTTTAGTTTGAAGTAATAGACAGGAAACCAGATATGAGTTACATATTTCTCTTTAATTTTAACTCTAGAAATCTAAAACTTCCAAATCTTGCTTTTGCTGCTGAGAACAAATGTACCTATGAACATGGCACTGATTGAGATTTAAAAACAAGCATAACAGATTAACATAAAATTATCTTTAGGGAGTTTTCATTTAGCTCTAACATTCAGAATTCCAAGTTAAAATTCACACAATATTTTAACTCATAGAATGACTTTTGTGCTTCCATCTTGCCTTAATCTTCTTATCACAGCCATCAAATTTAACTTTTGGTAAAAATAGAAACAAGATAGGTTTAAGGTGGTTTCTTTTTTTAACAATCAGATTAAGACACTTCTCATTTTTTTTCTCTCTCTCTTACATTTTTGTCTCAATGTGACTATAACACATTTTTAAAAGATAATCCAAAATATAGCTCAAACTGTTAATTGCAATGGCTGTGTCTTATAGTAATGTGCATGTTGCTGTCATACAAATAGAAATTAGAAAACAACCTCACTTCTCAGGGAGTTAACTAAATGGTGCTAAACCAGTTAATCTGAAAAGTGCTCAAAGAACCATTGCTTTTATTTCCCTGCAGAGTCTCCTTGGGATGGGAGGAGATGTCTGGCGCCACAAAAGGAATTAGGCTCTGGGTTGAAAGAGGCCTGAAGGCTATTAAGTTTATTTTAAGAATGTGTTTCCAGAGATCTAACAAATTTATGTGTTGCTTCAGGCAGTGCAAGCATGAAGACTTGCTGCACCAGATGTTTTGTTTTGCATTTTTTCTTTTCTCCCAGAGGCAGGAGAAGGTGTGGATCTTGACAAACTCAACTCAGCTTTTGGTAAAGCAATTATTGTTTCTATGAAAGTACAGAATTGTTTTGTTTTGTTTTGCTTCTATTTGTTAATGGGGAAAAGATAATAGAAAATTATTTCTAGGCTGCATTCAAGAGAAATAATTAAGTCTTTCCCAAGTTTAATATACATATATTGTTGGGGGAAAGCCCCAGAAGTCTAAATTCAGGATTGATTCTGAACAACTGACAATTCAAATTCATAAGAGCTTTAATAGAAGACAGTTACATACAGGAGCAAAACAGCTGCTTGCTGCCAGTGGTGGCCAGCCTGGAAGAAATCCACAGCCCTCCCAGGATGGGTTCTTTCTTATAGGGAGTTAATAATAAAAACGTATCATGGGTAGTCATGTAGACCACCAGAAAGATCACTGCATCTCTAAGTTAACAGATAACATCAGGCAGTTATCCACACTCTACACATTCACTAACCTCCTTCCCAAGACCTGACATTTATCTTTGGGCGGCATTCCAGATTTCTGGGTAGTCAGCCAAGCCTGAGGCTACGGAGAGTTAAAGAATCACAGAAGTTTAAACAGAGAGTTCAACATTTCCCAGATGCCTTTACTGCTGGAGACATATTTAATCTCTGAAGTGAATTCTCCTACTATATAATTTCATATTATTTAAAACACACAACTTTTATGAGCTTGTGCTTAAGGAAAATATTTGAGATCACAATCTGTTAAATGGCAATACTATAGAGTGGAAATCTCTGTGAATGCATTCCTCTTCTGCAAATAGCTGCTTTGTAATCTTATTCAAATCACAGCCTTTCTGGATCTTGGTAAAATGGAGTAAAAATATGCAATCCAGGGTTTATTCTTCCTCTAAAATGCTTGGAGTTTATGTTTGTCTTGTTCACCAAGGTAATTTTTTTTTCCATTTTTCTTTTATTCAGTGGAAAACAATTTTTATTGAGACCCCACTAGCTATACAATCTGTTCCTGACATTAAGCTCCTTCTTCCTTTTCAATCCGGTCTTTGTTAATTGGGCCCATGAATGTTTTCTTCTCTTTCACAGTCTGGAAGCAACCGTGGACAAACTTGGAGATGGTGTCAATAAATTTGAGATCAGTCTTCTCTAGGGCACACCATTTGATCTGTAACAGCAAGGACTACATAATTATTTCATAAATTAGTTTGTATTTTTGTTTAAAATACAGTATTGCACTTCCATTTTCAGGAAAAAAGTTTCCTTAGCTACTTATATTACAGCATTCCAATGACTAAGTTAGCTTTTAATTTAGACAGCACATTCTAGTAATGTGCATGTTGTAAATGAGAATTCACCTTGCAATTATATGTTTTCTTTGTCCTTTGTCCTTTGTAGATATACACCTGAGTTTCTCATCCTAGGAGTGCATACCAATAGTGAAGGCATTCATTTCACTAGATTTAAACTTCTAATTAAGAAAGCAAAGTATTGCACAATTAAATCAGGTCTGATTAAGAAAATATTTTTAAGCCCTAGGTTAGGAGATATAAATTCATGTTTCTCCTCTTTTTCTTTCCTTTTAAAATAGGGGCTGAAAATAAGCATATTCTTTTTATTTCTTTATCTTCTTTATCTTTTTTTTTTTTTTGCTTTTGTTTAAGGGATGGGTTTGGGAGATGGCCATGCTTAGAGAAAGGTGGAGAATTTCTGCAAGTAAGACTTGCTGACTCTGACCCATCTGTGGCCTGATGAAACACATCATTCAGCCTGGAAGATGCATTTTCCTTCCAGTTTCCCTGATCTTGGGGTATGGCCCCAAATTTATTCATAAAGCATTTGGGTTTTACTCTTAGTTTGTGTGAATTTTTCTACGATTTAGTCTCAAATATTTAGAAACTGGCCTTTATACCCTTTGTTTTTCCACTTAATTCTTATCATTTATCAGTCTCACTGTTCATGAGGTCTACAGATGGTAGAGGAAAATGCACTCAGAACATGTTTTGCCTCCATTCAATAGCACTCATTTATAATTTAAGTTAAAACAAATTAAAATTAAGTTAGAGTTACCTATAAGTAACTTTACTGTAAGAAACATTCAAACATGTGAAGAATTTTTGTGAGTTTATTTGAGCCAAACTGTCGACAAATGCCGAGAAGCAGAATCTCAATTGAGATAATGCTTCGGAGAATGGCAGCTTTGTACCTTGTTTTATAATTACAATCAAAAGAGGAGACAGAAGTGGGTTGCATGAAATTCACTGGTGATAGATTAAGGAGGTGGGAGAAAGAAAAGAGAGAAAATCTCTGGGATTGAATAAAAAGTAAAATGATAGACATATACTTCTTTTACTTAGGTGGGTGCAGGATAGTTAACAGTCAACAATTAACTCAATAATAATGAGGAGATTTTTAGTCTCCACAGAGCAGTACCTATGCTTTGAAGGGTCCAGAAAAAAAAAAAGAAATTACCTTGACATTGCAATGATACATTATCATAGATGCAAAAAGACAATGGACAGGCTCAGTTTAAGTAAAGACTGACCTTTGTCAGGGAAGGTACCAGCTTAGGGCATGACTACCCACCATAAACTGCTTTTAGTTTAAAAAAGTTTTAATTTCAGACCATCATTTGTGGTTACTTGAGGTCTCTGAGTTTGCAAGTCCCCGAGCTTGTAGGTTAGCATGTGGCTTCTTTTCGTCCACAGTAGAATGCTAACCTAACTGAAGTAATCTGATTATTTAGAGAAAGGATTGAAAGAATACTACTAGGATGCATTTGAATCCTAGATCTATCACATACTTAAGGATTTAAAATGAGTAATTTAACTTGACAGTTCCATAGAAGGTGGAAATGCCTAACATGCAGAGTTATTGTGAGATGCATTGAGATAATATACATGTCATCACCCTGACCATGGCCCCCAAATGTCCAGTCCTCTTCTCCAAGAATATTCAGCCAGTTCATACCTATACCCCATTGAGCTGTTTTTGTCAGGAACTCTTATGATTGAATGGTCAATACCTGTGTTGTGTCAATTCTGGTTGGTCAAAGCCCATGACTCTACCCAAGTGTAAGTGTTCTCCACAATTGGCCCAGTTCCATAGTATTACCACAGCTTTTCCAGGAATCCCAGTTGCTAGATTCAGCTCAACCATAGTAAGGACCTGCCAATGGTCTGCCCTATGAGCCACCAGGAGTGTGGTGATCTTTTCTGTTATTCTGTATTAAAGGAAAAGGATGTTCAAAAGAGTGCTGCTTGTATGAAAAACTGATTAAGCATCTCTTTAAATTTTTACTTATGGTTTTCTCTTTTCTGGGGTCCCAAACATATTCATCTAGGGGACTGGGCACAAGTTAGAGATGAGTAACACCTTTATACTGTACTCTGTATCTCTACTTTGCTGTGATGTTTAAGACCTGTACAGAGTCTACATTATTGTTGCCTGACACATCCATTTATATTATAATGTTATCTTTCTGAATCACCCTTCTAGCTGAAAAAGATCACTTCCATTAAGTTTGTTACTCCAGGTTTCAAAAAAAGCATAAATAAGCATTAATCCTAGATATGGGATATTGTTTAAACTGAGATTCTACAATAAATTACCATAAGATTCTCTAGCAGGATTAAGCATTATTCTGCATCAGAGTTTATCCTATGTATATTATTTTCCTATAGGTTAAAAATTATCCTATAAAATTTCTTTATATATTTTCAAATTATGGTAGATAGCTATACAGGAACCAATACAGTCTTCACTCACAACTGTGTCTGGAACCTAGTGCTGTCATGTCCAAGGACAGATGACTGGAGGGAGGTCAGGATGACCCATCTGAGAATGCAGAGAGGGTTCTTTCCAGTTAACACTCCTGGGCATGTGCCAGGGAAAGGATTGATAAAAAGGGAGCAAAATGTGTATGGAGGAAGAACATGTTTCCACTTCCTGTGCTCCATTTTGTCTTGTCCCTAAAGATTAACTTATTGTGACTTTTATTGAGTAAATATGATTGATTTTCCTTATTTACCATAGTATGTTGTATGAAATCGCTGCTTATACTAACTGCTCCTAGGGGAAATACTGAGTCCAGTTCCCTGCAGGCTTCTGGTCACAATATTTTATTAACCAATCAATACATACCCTTGTTTTATGTGTGTTTCTGTTTAAAAACACCTTATTTGATATGTTATTGATTCATTAACTTTGAACTCACAGCCAACAGCGCTATCCCTTATGCCTGAACAAGCTTATCTAATACATGTGTATTCATTCTCTGTAAAGCATGCCACAGCCTTCTTGTGCTTAGGAACACTAGACAGCGCTTTGGCACTAAGATTGGGAGATATGCTTGTCAGCAAAATCACCAAAAAACTCTCCCAAGAAACCACATACAACAATGTGGAAAATGTGGCACTAAATAGATGGTAAAAAGGACACCTGTTTACAGTTTGAGAGCTGAAACAAGAATGTAGAGTATTAGGTGATGCATATTTTTCAAAGGTGCTTTGCCAGTGTTCACAAATGAATACAAAAGCACCACAAGTATTACTTTTGAAGTTACAGATACGTTTTAGCAAGTAGACCAATTAGCAAGTACAGAATCTGGGAATAATGAAAATTGTATATCAACCTCTAGTAAAGTAGATGAACAAGTTTCTGGAATCTCATGTACAAATACCCATTACATACCGCTTGTGGGTATATATGTGATCAAATAATGTCCCTAAGCAACAAAAGTACATACAGTAAAGTGGATTGCTATGCTGTTGACTCCTAATGTGAGCTTTGGTATTTTTGTTAGCTCCATCTCCACCTCCACATTATCTGGTAACTTTACCGTTAGAGCCTACAGAAGAATAGAGGTAGAGTGTGAACTATTCTATACTTGAATTCCATTCCATTACCAAGATATCATATCACAATTTGTACTTTTAGTTATGAAGGATGTACTTATAGGTGCCTTTCCTGAGAATAGCCTAAAAGAACACCACATGAGTGTATGCATTCAACAGAGGTCAATTTGAGCTGTATCTATTTCTCTCCACCTCTGAGTTTTTACCAGAGCACTTCTCTTTCTATGAATTTCTATATATCTTTGTGGATATGACATCTTGTGCTGTGCTGCCTCTTTTTCAGAATGTGCATGGCAGTGGGAATGGAAAGAATGGATGTGTACAGAATGAAGAAAGAAAATGATATATAAATTATTAAAAGTTGTCTGCCCTAGCCACTGTGGCTCAATGGTTGGAGTATTGGCCTGCACACCAAGGGTCTCAGGTTTGATTCCTTGTTAAGGGGATGTACCTCAGTTGTAGGTTTGCTCCCCCAGCCCTGGCCAGGATATGTGCAAGAAGCAGCCAATCGATGTGTCTCTCTCACATTGATGCTTCTCACTCTCTCTTCCTCCTTCCCCCCTCACTAAAAAAAATCAGTGGAAAAAACATCCTCAGGTAAGTATTAACAAACAAACAAACAAAAATGTATTGCTAGCATTTTTTGAATAGCTTAATATTGGACTAAAACAATATTAGAATTATTAAGCAGTCTACAAAATTATAAAATCTATTCGTTGATAGTTTTTTTGGGTCTGTTTCCAAGTTCTTCAGGAACTCTATCAGTCACACTAAGGCTACCCTTAGGTCAAGATAAAAAGAGAAGAAAATAAGTATTTAGTAAATGTCCTGAGCTCCTACCAAATTGAATCCCTTGATGTTTCATTTTCACTGGATTTCTTATCTCTGCTCTTATACTTAATCTTCCAGGAACAGCTTCCCCATCTCTCTGAATGTCTAAATATCACCCTATACTTAAGGCCCCAGTGAAACACTATCTCTTCCGTACCCTCAATTTAAAGTAATTCTCCACTCTTGTGAACTCCCACAGCTCATTATCAGTGCCTCTCTCCATAGTGTTTGTTAATCTCTAGCTTATACACATTATCTATGGCCCACAGTTGAAATGTCAACTCCTAGAGGCAGAGGGAAGTATGTTTAAGAGTCAAATTGGGTTCAGCTTAACACCCAGTGGTTTTCTAGAAACTGTAAAATTTGCTTGACTTTAAGGGCCAGAGGACAGGATACCAGGAGCTCTCAGAGATTCTCATATGGAAGATTCTAAGGCAAAGCAGACTTTAAAAGATCATACAGGTGCAGAAATGACAAGAAAATAAATCCCTTATTTTAACTTGATTTTTTTTTTAATCCTCACCCAATGATATTTTTTCCATTTTTTTTCAGAGAGAGTGGAAGTGAGAAAGAGAGAGAAAGATACATCAATGTGAGAGAGACACATTGATTGGTTGCCTCCTGCACAAGCCTAAACCTGGGCCAGGAATTGAGCCTGCAACCAAGGTACATGCCCTTGGCTGGAATCGAACCTGGGACCCTTCAGTCTATGGATCAAACTGGCTAGGGCTAACTTGAATTTTTGATACCACAATTAGTAATGATGCTGATGGTAGTTGCATGGTTGCTAACCACTATCCTTGCCTTCTAAGAGAATAAAACTGCTTAAAAATCAAATTATATAATTTTGCCAATAAATTAGGTAATATTGTTATCTTAAACTTTTAAATTTAAATATATATTTCTATTGCTGATTTAAAGGATGATATATAGCTCTTAAAATAGAAGTGTATTTAATTTCCAGTTCAGCTTGCAGGATGAACTTTATTTTAAGCAAATGAAATTTTAGCAAGCTAGAGTATTCTATTGGTAACCAACTTTTCTTCAAAAAAATTTATTTGTCAAAAAAATTGTCAAAGCTAAATGAACACCCAGAAATTACTCTTTATCAAGCACAAGTCGAAGTTATAACAATAGTTTCATACTGAATAAGTATACTTTGCCTTCAGAGAATCAGGCAGACCTATGTTCTTGGACAGAGCTCATTGAAGGTTGTGATTCTTTGTTGTTCTAAACAACAACAACAACACTTGTTGCATTCCCATTGAAAAGGGAATTGAAGAAGCCTAAAGACCAGCTGGAAAAGTTCAAAAGGTGTCTTTCTATAAAAACCTTAATGGATTTAGTTGTCAGGGTTTGGGGAAAAAGCATTTGGGAGTGTGGTAGTCAGCTGTCAGGCACCTGTTGTATGGATTTATGACAGAAGTTACAGACTTTAATTTATTTGCAGTAGGACATTGAGGCTAGATTCTTATGCATCATAGATGACAGAATCTACTTTATAAAAGGCAAAGAATCACCCTGAAGTAAAAATTCTTTTAAGTTGTTTAACTTTATCTAAAAATTATATTCAGTAAGCTGTAACTATTGTTATTTAAAGTATAAACATTTATTGTTCCCATAATTAAGGTTTTAGAGGAGTTTACATGGTATGTAATAAATGAACAAATAATGTATCTTTCCATTCTTTAGATACAATGCAGAGTATAAGGTCAGTTTTAGTAAGAGTTACCAAAAACTACATCTTTGTTCATTAATCTCCATATCACACTTGCATAATAAGTATTACCTAAGATTTAATAAATTCTGAAGCACAATAGGATTCATGTGAATATAAATCAGACATTGTGTAGTATTTAATTCTATTCATAGTTAAACTTTATACACTTACCTTTATATTCTCTGGTAAAATACTTAAAAATCTCTGATTTAGAGTGAATGCTAAGCATCAAAATCAATACCTTGGAGCAGGTCACTCACTGTCTCACAAAGCAAAATTTCTCAATGTTCTTTCTGAATTTTATTTTTTTAAGAATGTAAAAGTGGTGGACATATGAAATCCTGGCAAACTCTTTTAGCTGTGTGCCATTCAAAATCCCTGATTAAGCAGTAACCTGGCACCCTCATTCTTTCAGAACATAAGTGCCAACTAGAAAATAAGTTTTTAAAACCTCTAAGTAGAGATGAGATTAGCTCTCCTTAAAACCATTTATTACTTCATAACAGAATGGAAGTGTTACTAGAGAGCTGTCTAAGTCAAAGGGGGCTTTCCCCTCCTTGGCTCTTGTCACACTCATGAGAAAGAATTCAGGTGAGTGACAGAAAGCAGTGTTGAAGCAAAGCAAATGAATTTGTTAAGGACGCAAAGCAAGCAAATATATTAAGGAATACACTTGACATAAAGCACAAGTGGACAATTCAGCTAGTCTGAGAACCCCACTTGGTCGGAGTTCAAGAGTTTTATATTTTCCCCCCAGTAGGTTTCAAGGTTCCCCTGCTGGACAGACTAGATTTCAAGGTCCCCCTTTCATATTGTTGTGGCTTGTCCCAGAATTTGTAAGAACATCTAGCACTTTTATCTTGGCAAGTCCCAAGACTGCTGACTTCTTTGTTCAGTAGGTGAGATAAACCATTTATTACTTACTCTCCCTTTTTCCCCTTCCCCTCCTCCTGCCCTAGTAGCTATCCATCCTGCCTAACATTCACCCCCTCAAGTGATACCATCAAAATGCTTATGGGGCTCTTGTTATTTGTCCCCCAGACTTCATCTGTCCTTGGGTATAGCAGGCACAGATGGCATTAATTGGGTTTTGTTCTCTATTTTCCAGGGTCATGGCAATTCAAGCTACATATTCTCTGGTTAGGGAGGAGAAGTATAAACCATTTTCTCTCAAGTGTCTTTGGTTGGGGAAAATAAGGTCTGGCAATTTACAAGTGGGCTACAAATTGCCCAAACTGTTTGGCCCTGCTTAATTTTCTTGTCTCAGTTTCCCCATTCCACTTGCCCAGGAATTTTCCTAGCTTCTTACTGTACTGCTACATTCCCCCCTCAGAGACTTCCATCCTTAAAACGATTAGGATTGATGAGGGAAGATTGTCCTTTTCTGTTACTGTTTCCTGCTGACAATGTCTGTATTCTCTGCCTGTGTAGGGTATGGAAGTCTCTCCCTAACTGATCTAAGAGAGACAAGGGAATGGGATATGAGTCTGTAACAGAGAGGCCATTAGCTGATTCTCCTAAAGTAAGAATGGGCTGGAACTTCCAAAGAGACATCATCTTGACATTTAATTACTGTATCCTAGAGGTGACAAATTTAACAAGAAGGTTAGTGGAGGGGAGAACCTGCAACTTATGTGATAAGGGTTAAATCCAACAGGGACAGAAAAATTTTTTTTCTGGGGGAGGAAGCCTAGTGTATCAACACGCTAGTAGAAAGAGCATCAGAAATATGAGGACAATTATATTAGGTCCCAGTTATTGCTTATATGTAGCAGGTTAGGGTTTTTTTGAAGAGGAGCTTGAAGTCCTCAATGGGTTTACAATAGTAGGTCTCAGGTTGTGGTTCCTGTGGGGACTCACAAGAAATAGGTTTAATTTGAGATAAATTAATCCCACTGGCTAGCCCCATAAGCTTTGCTTCAGTTGGGTTGCTTACCAGAACTTGATGTGGGCCCTTCCATCTGGGTTGTAGCTGGGACTCAGGACAGTTGTACCCCTAGGTTTTTAAATATACTCTGTTCCTGGTTTAACTTGTTTGTGTTGGTCGCCTTTATTGGGGGTAGGTAGAATTTTGTTTCCATATTCCTGTAATGTTTTGTTTTTTTAACTGTCCTAGATTAATGCTGTAGGATAACAGCTGGAAAATTTCTCATCTATTAGCAGGTCAGATATGAGAAAGGGCCTGCCATAGGTGAGTTCAGAGGGCCTTACTTATAATTTTTCTTTAGGTTCAGTTCTTATTCTCATGATACCTATAGGTAACATAACACCTAGGACTCAGTTTTTTGACATAGCTTGACTAGAGTCCTTTTGAGGGTTTGATTCATTTTTTTATTTTACCTGAGGATTGAGCTTTTCATGATACTTGTAAGTGATAGTCAATTTCTAAAGCTGGAGCCAGTTCTTGTGTAATTTTGTCTATAAAAAAGGGTCTGTTGTCATTCTGTAATTTTCTTGGTAGTTCAAATTTAGGTAAGATTTTTTTTTAGTAAGTACTTGGCCATCTCAATTGTCTTTTTCTGTTTTGGTAGGAGGGGCTTTAGTTTATTTGGTGAAAGTATCTATAAATATTAGTAAATATCTAACTTTAGGGGGCATCTAAGTAAAGTTAATTTGCTAATGCTCCCCAGGGTATGTGCCCCTGTGTTGTATTGGCTTACAAAAGGGAGGAGGAGGGAAGTGTCTCTGGGGATTATGGTAGTTCCTGGATTAGACAAGATCTCCCTCCCTAATAAGGGAATGGGGCATCCTGTAATCACAACAAAAGCATGATTAAAAGTGAGATCCCTGAGGCTGCAGCCTAGGGGTAGAGTAGAATGGTAGCACTATGGATGCCCATTCACCCCAGTGATCAAGCAGGTTTGGAAGATAGAGGCTTTGGTTAGTGGGTCAGATCAGAGGAAGCAGCCCCCATATCTAATAAAAATGTAGTGGGCTTACCTGCTACATTAAGGGTTACCCTTGGCTCCATCCCTTCAATGATGATGTTTTTAGTGGGAGTCAACTGTAGTGTAGTGCCCTTCAGTTCAAGGCCATAATGTGGGTAGGTTTTGGCCCAGGGACACTCTGGCCCCTGGAAAAATCCCTTTTCCAGTCACCAAAGTTGCAGCAGAGGGACATGGTTTTTGAGTAGGCCCCTTTCCAGGGCACTCCCCTTTCCAGTGTCCTTCTTGTCCACAAGAATAGCATTGCCCCTCTGATGTCTGTTGCAGTGTGGGGGCTGGGTTGGCCCTGAGGTAGTGCAAGGCTTAAAGATGCTGCTAACAAGTGAGCCTTTTGTTTCCATTGGGTGGCTCTTTGCTCTGCCTTTGCCCTGTCTCGGTTGTTAAAAACAATCGAAGCTATTTCTACCAGTTGCTCAGTGGAGGCCTAGGGTCCCAAGGCTAGTTTTTGTTAACTTTCTCCTAATGTCTGGGGCTGCCTGCTGGATAAAATGCATCCCCAGAATGCTCAGCCCTCAACTGACTCAGGGGTCGATGTTTGTGTACTTTTGTAAAGCTTTGGTTAATTGCCCCTGAAATAGGGCTGGGTTTTCATCCTTGCATGGAGTAATCCTTTTTATTTTCTCATGCTTAACAGGCCTAATACATTTTTTTCATTCCTTCTATGAGACAAGTAACCATATGGGTTCAGCGGGTCTTTCCCTCTCATCCTTCACTTGTCCCAGTTTGATAGACCCCACTAGGGTTTTGATCTGGGATTGTATCTCCCTCTGGTCGGTACATGTGATGCTGAGCATGATGATCAGCTAATTCATCAGCATAAGCCTTTGTGGCTCCTATTATGTGCTGCTTTTTATCTAGAGTACAGCAGTGGGAGACAACAATTTGTAAATTATTTCAAGTTAAGTTGTAAGTGAATTTTCTAGGGCTTCTGGAAAACTGACCAAGTTGTTTGTATTTTCTTTTACAAAGAGCCAAGTCAGACATAGAAAGGGGAACATGTACCAAATAACTCTTTCACCAGGCTCCATATTTGCTACTTCCTTCAGAGATAACATGTTAGAGTCTGGGTGATAATGAGTTCCACTCCTGGTAGTGGCAGGACTATAAGCAAGTGCCTGCAGTTCTGCAGAAGAGGAGGGATTAAAAAGAGGCAGATGCTTTTTGTGACAGGGAGTGAGCTGACAAGCAGCCTGTTCTGCCTTTGGGATGGGTTTTGTTTAGAGGCTGGCATCTTGCCAGGGCTGTGAGGAAGGTGTCCTCTAATTCATCTGATATTTTGACAACACACATTCTACCAATTTTCCTTAAGTCCTTATCTTGGTTAAGTGTTATAAATATATGAATATAAAGTGTTTCATTTCATTTGCCATCATTTATGCAAAACAAATCTAATTGGAGAATAGTGTTATAGTTCAGAGATCCATTGACAGGTCAGACTTTCCTGTCCCCAGGTTTGTACTGGGGCCAAGTTGGATTACAAAGAGAATTAATATTTTTCACTTTAAAGCCTGAAGGTTGTCTGGCTTATCCTTTAACCTCATGCTGTCTACATAGCAATTAGAGAAAAGTATTGGGGGGGGGGGGGTAAAAGCTGAACATTTTATCCTATTTAAAAAAATGTATCCAGAGATTCCAAGATGGTGGCTGATTGAGTGGAAGCTACACTGACACTCTCCCAGGACCAAACTGGAATTACAACTAAAATAGAGAAAAACCATCCTGAATAATCAACTGAAGACCAGCTGGAGAGAACCCTTATAACTAAGGATGTAAAGTGGAGACCACATAGAGACTAGTGGAAAGAGAAAAGCAACCTGTTTCATACAAAGGAGCTCCCATAAGGCTGCCAATTGATTTCTCATCAGAAACTCTATAGGTCAGAAAGGAATAGCGTGAAATATTCAAAATAATGAAAAGCAAGATTCTGAAACCAAGAATGCTCTATCCAGCAAGGCTGTCATTCAAAATAGATGGTGAAATAAAGAGCTTCCCAGACAAAAAAAAAAAAAAAAAAGCTAAAGGAGTTTATCACCATCAAACCTGCACTGCAAGAAATTTTAAAGGGACTACTGTAATAAGAATTTGAAATAGTGAAAAACATAGGCATAAAAAAAATAAAATGGCAATAGATAACTCCCTATCAATAATAACCTTAAATATAAATAGATTAAATGGCACAATCAATAAACATAGGGTAGCTGAATGGATAAGGAAAAGCAAGACCCAAATTCTAGACTCTTGAAATATTCTCATTCCCTAAAAAATATTTGTTATCCAATATATTTGTCTACTGGAGTGTCTGAATACTTGCCATTCCTGCCTAAATCCCCAGTCTTGGGTCCTGCAGAGTCGTGCATAACAGATGCCTGAATAGAGTGGATAACTCTTCCTTTGTCCATATCCAAGCAAGAAATTTACTGATATCCTCCAAATTTTGGTAAGATTCAGGACAAAACCAACATTCCCTGCTGCACCTGTCAGCCTTCTCAAGATATTTAACAAATTGCCTTTGGTTCTCGAAATTAGGTATTAGAGCCGAGTGTGTCTACGAAGAAGGTCCTTTTATCCCACTTATTTCATAATTGGCTTGGAACCAGTCCCCTAATTAATGAGGTGGAGTAAAGGGCCCTGATCAGCCTGGCAAATAACCTTAAGATCTTAGCTTTAATTTGATTAACCAGGATGTCTCACCTTTGCCCCTGCTCACACAACAATAATAATTGTTGGTTAATAGCTTCTGGCAAGTGTTTTTCCTTACAATGTTCATATAAAGAAACAAGGGGAGTGACCTCCTCCTCCTACCTAAGGTAATGTCTTGAAAACTTGTGGGGCCCCCAATTAGGTCTATATTGCACAGCCCTGCACACACAGCAAGTTTCTCTCCTGAAAGTCTTACAGAGAGAGTATAAATGCAGATAAAGAAACCAAAAGCCTGATGCTGGTGCAGGAGCTTAGTAGCTTAAACTTATTCTTTTAACAGTCACCTCCGCAAACAGATGGGCTAAGGATTAGGTGTAGTGGGTCTTTGTGTGTTGTTCGTGAGCAGGGCTCCCAAAAGCCATTACCCTTCTGGTCATCCAACACTCTCTTATATCTCTCAACTTCTCTCCCAGACATCTCTCTCCTAGCCATCTAAAACAACTGAGAGGGCTTGGAGTACTGGGTGACCAACCTTTGTGTGTGCATCCCCAGGTGAACCAGTCAGTTAATTACAAGTGAAATGGAAGTTCTCCATGAGGCCCCTTCAGGTCTTAAGCTTAACCCCAGACACCTCTGCAAGTTCCTTACTAACATAAGGACATTTAAGACACAAACTGGAGGGAGGAATTGTCTCTTTTCTTTGAACCCTAGGCAAGTCTAGGTACTCATCTTTCTCCTTCATGTCTGTCAACAGACATAACCTTATCCAATTGCTTAATTCCTTATGCCACTGCTCTCCCTTGTTTTCCTGAAGAAAACTAACACACATGCATAAAGGGTTAACTAACTGGGAACAAACTTGCTGCATTCCTGTGTCACCATCAAAGTGATAGCAGAGGAATAAGTGATCTGAGTCACAGCACCAGAAAGATGTTACTGGAGAGCTGCCCAAGTCAGAGGGAGCTCTCCCCTCCTTGGCTCTTGTCAGACTCATGAGAAAGAATTCAGATGAATGACAGAAAGCAGTGTTGAAGCAAAGCAAGTGAATTCACTAAGGAAGAAAAACAAGCAAATGTATTAAGGAATACACTTGGCATAAAGCACAAGCAGGCAACTCAGCTAGTCTGAGTGCCTCACCTGGTGGGAGTTCAAGGGTTTTATACTTTCCCTCCCTATATCAGGTGTGGGGAATGTGTGGCCCACAAAATCATTTGATCTGGCCATGTCAAGGCCTCACTGAAGAAAAGCAGTTCCAGCCATCACATTTAGGGTGAGTTAATTAAATGACCAAATATAGCAGGCTACTTTTTAAATTGATAATTTTGTATTGTCCACAAATGTTATAAATATCGAAATGTCCTTTGACAGAAAAAAGGTTCTCCACCCTTGCCCTATAGGTTTCAAAGTTCCCCTGTCAGACTGGCTAGATTTTACATTGTTGTGGCTTGTCCCAGAATTTATGAGAACATCTGGCTATTTTATCTTGGCAAGTCTTAAAACTGCTGACTTCTTTGTTCATTGGGTGAGATAAACTCTCCTTTTTTGTCTGTCCCGTCTTTCTGCCTTAGCAGCTAATCACTATCCCTAACAGAAGAGTTAAACATGCTTTTAGTCATCAATAACCCCTAGTAGTTCACATTTATATGTAATAACTTAAAGTATTTATACAGTCTCCAAGAATAGAAGTATGCAAGACATTTTATAAAGGGTGTTATTTTAAAAATTACTTAAGAAAAAGAGACTTAGTATTGAAAGAGTTATGTTACATTAATCTATAAGACATTTACCTCACCAGAAAAATGAAACACTATTGAATTTCTTTCAACCAACACATTAGAATTTCTAATTCATTTAATAGGCATTTTTCTGACAGTAAGCCTGCACACCTGGATCATGTGTTACAATAGGGGTAGACAGAGTGAATAGACAAAAAAAGTAAACATATATAGTATATGAGTTTATGGGAAGCACTGTAGAGAAAAATTAATCAGAATAAAGGAGCAAGATGGTGCTGAGTTCTGCATCGGGGCCACTGTTTCACATAGTGTCAAGGAAGGAAGGCCTCACTACTCAATATTCTTAAAACGTAATATTTAGAGGAAAGGTGACAATTTCTGGACTATTTCAGGAAAGGGTTAGAATCAAATTTTAAAATTAGCTACAAAGTGTTAAAATTTAGAGAAATAGAGAAACTATATGTTTATAATCTCTTACAATTGGATATAGGGGTATGGAAATAGTAATAAAATACACAAGACCCTAAAATAAAATTTATTTGTTGAACACAAGAGTTACTGAATAGGTCAGAAGTTATTAGTCACAAGTCAACTAAAACCATAATGTATGCTTTGTTTGTGTAAGCTGAAACTGTTACAAAAAAGGAATAAAAGAAGCAGGAGCTACAAGGTAGCCACTCTCATACTTCTTCCATAGGTTTTTTCACTCAAAAAATAAGAAGTCCTCGTTGTGCCCCAGGAACTACCTGGGACTTGGAGACTATAAAGATGAATTTGACCAGTGCTTATTCTGGATGCTCAGGCAGATAAAAGCAGACACGCATTCATGTAGATAAAAAATTGCAATTTACTCTGATTGGAGATACAGAAGTACACGCAACAAAAAACAATAAACCAATTTCTCTACAGAATCCCAGCTGTACTGGGTATTGTCTTTAATCTTTAGTACAGGTCAATTAATAACTCAAAGTTGCTGCAGTTTTTATTTTTAAAATTTCTAGCAAAGATGAACATTTTTTCCCTTCTTTGTTTTTTCACTGTATGTTCCCCCATGTGAAGACTTTTGTCATCAGTTTATTAAAATCTTGATGTTTTCCTGTCTTCATTTCTTCTTCTCTGGTGTAGCTCTCTCAGTGTGAACTCAAAAGAGAAGAAACTGGAATTAAAATTGGACTTATAGCTGTGTTTATTATTTGGCCTTTTTCCCACCCTTTTACAGAAAGACTTAAAAGAAACTACTGTTTTCATTTATAAACCTCACCTTTCTCTAAAATAATTGGTGTAGATCAAAGGAAGTAGAAGGATATGTGCAAAGTGATCAGCTGATAACCATTTCTCCTTTCATTCACCTAGTGGAGCAGCTTTCATGTTAGAAAGATCACACACAAGATCTATTTTTCTCGATAGCAGCTGGCTCCATTTTGGTAGAAAGGTGAGAGGAGAAAGCTTTATCTTCACAGTAGAATGGAATCTATGAAAAGAGCTGTTTGTTTGTTCTAAGGAATGGAGTGGAATACAGTGAAGAACTGAGTCAGAGACTGGGATATTTGTTTTTTCCTTAAGTGGTTATAATTAAAGCCTTCCACCCAATTGTTCAGTCAACCAGAAAAAGTTAATTTGTGAAGTTCTGTGTGTTTTTAACATCACAAATAAGCCTTATACTTGCTCTATAGAAAAACTTGCTCTCCAGTGGCATCTTGGTGGGAAGTAAGTCATCCTTGGGTACTTGATTTTATGATTAAACTAAATTGCTTCCTTCCTCCTTGCCAATTTTTCCTCCTAAAGATCAAGGGATTTTGTGAAGAATTATATCAGCTATTATATATCCCTATAACAATTACTGAACATAAGCTATGTCTGCATGTACATATTCTAGAGTTGTGTATCAAAACCAAGTAACTGTAGTGATTCTTAATGTTGCATTACTAAAATAGCCTGTGAATTTTTAAGATCATTCATTCAATTAAGCAAAAATTTGGTGCTTTAAATTTTTGTTTTCTAGGTGGAAACAAGTTAACCAAGCAGCATTTTCACCTGAATTGGGCATGGATCTCCTTTGAAAAAGAGTATTACCTGATCAATGAGGACTCCAAATTTCTAGATGTTGTTCTTAAACGTAGAGGTTATTTGGGAGAGACTTCATTTATAAGTAAGTTGAATTTCCATTTCTGTAATAAAACCCCAGTTTTCTAGCAAAAGTTCAAAATTTTATAATGATTAAAATATTTTTAGTTTATTACTCTAGTTTTAAAGCTTAGGGAGATGTTGACATTTAAATGTCCTTTAACTGCCAAAAGTTTTGTATCAAGGCTAAATAACCAAAACAAAATGCTGTAAAAATGGGAAATGTAAACCAAAATATATACCTCTTCAAAGCTACATATGATCTTTCTTTGATATAAAATAACTTTACAAAACTGTCAGTAATTACCCGTTAGTTAAAAAATGTTAAATGTCTCTAGATCTTAAATAAGTTTAGGCAATTATGTAATTTATCCATAAGATAAAAGTGCAGAAATATCAGTGTAAAACATATGTGAAGGCTACTTTAATAATAAACAAAAAACTATTCAGTACTTATTAGGAATTAAAGTATAATTTACTATTTATTTGTTGCATTTGAATGCTCTGGTAGGTCACTAAAGCTTCAAGAACTCCAACACTGCATAAAAGCACTACATAGAAGATATATGTTGTGACTTTTCTTCAGAACCAACAGAGAGGTGTTAAATACTAATCATTTTCTGTTGCTTTACCCTTTTGAATAAAACTGAGAGTCAAAAGCAAATTAATAAAACCTTTTTCAGCCTCCAGTTCAAGATCACATTCATGTAAGTGTAAAACAGATATTTTAACCAATAAGTACATTGGTAATTTTAGGCAGTAATATAGTTGGCACAAAATATTTGGTATATTCCTAAAAAATAATAACACCCCAAACAAGTATATTATTTGTGGTGCCATATATTTTATAGATATCTAGACTGATAGATAGATCCCCATCAACATGCACACACATCAACAGTAGATCCCCATCAACAGTAGATCCCCAGCAACATGCACACACACATGAGCACACGCATACACATGTCTTTGCGACAGCCACAATTCTCACCTGCGGACCATAATTTTCCCTAATGTTTCGAGCTGGATAATAATTATCCTTAAATTTAAAAAATACTCTTTGTTTTTTAACTTTAAAAGAGGGGTTTTCACATTATGCTCTCCTGATTTTTTTTTTTTTTTTCAAATCTATCTTTTTTTATTTCAGAGAGAGGAAGGGAGAGGGAGAGAGATAGAAACATCAATGATGAGAAAGTCTTCATTGATCAGCTGCCTCCTGCATGCCCCCCTGACAGGTGATTGAGCCTGCAACCCAGGCATGTGCCCAGACCAGGAACTGAACCATGATCTCCCGGATCCTAGGTTGATGCTCAACCACTGAGCCACTCCCGGCTGGGCACTCTGCTGATCTTTTAAGGTTACTCTGAATCTAGGTGGGGTTGGTCCACCTGCAGACCTAAACTGAAGCAAGGGCACTTCTGCTTCCATCTTCTTTATTTGCATGTGCCTCTTCTTAGGCTGTCATTTACACTCTCTGAGTTTAACCTTCTAGAACAGAGGTGGGGAACATCCGGCCCTCAGGCCCATGAAATCATTTGGTCTGGCCCTGCCAAGGCAACCGCAGGTGGGACTTAAATTCTATAAATCTAGGAGCTTTTTTCAAAGCTAAGTTTTAAGTTGATAATTTTGTATGGCTTATGAATGATGTTATAAATATCCAACTGGCCCTTGGTAGAAAAAAGATTCCCCACCACTGTTCTAGAGCATAATGAATGCTTTATTGCTCTTTCTTTTAGAAGCATGTTTTCTCTGGACACATACATGTGCTGTGCAGATCAGGAATATGACCGTCTTACTTTTTGTCAGTGAGAAATTAGCCTTAACTGTGCTTTGTGCTTGAAGATAAGTCATAGGGAAATGAATAACTGAAAAACACAATGCCTTAACAATTCTTAAGGCTTTCTTTATTCATTTGCATTTTACCTGAATTCCCACTCTTAATGAGTATATTTATGTATTCACTTACAAGTAGCCCATTGTAACAATGGGAAAGTTAATAGTTGAAAAATATTTTTAAGCAATCTTTTCAGATTTTTCTCTCCATAGCCTTTTTAAAAAGCTGAATGTTAAAATGTCAAACAAGAGTCTTTTTTCTTGTGAAGTTATTTTTCTAATGAACTATTATTTCCTATGTGTGGAGATCAGTACCAGCAAATCTAAAAAGGTTCTATAACTCTGCTTGGTTAACCTCACATGTTACTTAGTAGCCTGGGGAGACAGAAAGTTGGAAAGACTTATGTGTGTAGCCCACACCCATCAATCATGGAAGATAGTAATAGAATTCATGTTAGCATTGGAAATGAAAGTCAGATTAAAGTTAAGGTTAGCCTCGTAGGAGCTCTACACTGAATATGTTTCATATTACTGTTATCCTACGACCTCCACTTTTATTTACATACTTTTAGAATTAGATAGTTTGCATTATAGCTGAAAGCAGAATATCACTTACCTTTAGGCACACAATTAGTAAATAATAAATTACTTAAAATTTGTACATGTATTTTCTCAAAAATGATTATACATTTATAAATCATTAATAAATTAAATATATATTTGCATTTCACAAAAGTATTTGAATTTCAAGGATCTTATTGCTACTAGTTACTGAACATTACTAAATACAAGATACTTCATTAAGTACATTAAATACTTTTATCTTTTACTCCTTTTAACAATGCTTTATTCTCTAACTTAACTGTTTTACTGAGTGCTTATTAAATGCCAGATAATGGACTATGAAGTGATGATAATGATAGTTAATATTTATTGGATTCTTATAATGTGCCAGGCCCAGTTCTCAATAATTTCCATAAGTAATCTCATGAGAAGAATATCATTACATCCCTCATTATAGAAAGGTTGTCATATGCCCAAAGTTACAGAGCTCCTAAGGGGCAGAGCTGAGATTTGGCTCCAGAGCTGACTCTTTCAACTACCACATCATTGTGCTCTTAAATTGTCTACAACTGAGGAAGTTAATAATTTGCCTATGATCCCAAAGCCTCCATGTGGTCAAGGTATGATTTTTTAAAAATCAATTTTCTCATTCCAAATGTATCTTGCTATTTTTTTTTCCATTCCAGAGAAAAAGACTGATTTGTAATATCAGTTGGTATTTCAAAGTAATATGTTTTGTTTAATAATTAATACTCTTTGGGAAAAAAGCATACATTTAAGCCCAATTTGTAAGCTTTTTTATTTCTAGAGTTCTTTTTACCCCATCTAATAATATTATTTATAATATATATGGTTTTCCAACTAAATATTTTTTATCTCCAAGGAAAGGCATTTTTTGAACATTGAGTATACTTAACTGTCTCATCTACCACATTAGATTAAAGTGTGGACTAATATGATTCCTCCAGAATCTGTAACCATTTCTTCATCCTTTATTAAAATGGGGCACCTATTTACATAAGACCTGATAGAGATATGAAGTATTTATATCTCTATCCACCCTCAGGTTTTAATGCACATAATATTTATCTGGGGATCTTGCTAAAATGTTGATTCTTATTTAGTGGGTCTGGGGCAGGGTTGAAACTGCATGTCTAACAAGCTCCAAAATGTTGCTCTTGCTGCTAGTCCATGGCCCATACTTTAAATAACAAGGTAGACTAGCACTGCACTCATAGTAGATACTACGAGTTAATTATAAAAAGGGAATCTTTCCTTTTTCACCCAAAGCAAATTTAGTATTCCATCTTAGAGGTTCTAACACAAACTTAGCTTAAAGAATATATAGTAAGCCCCTGACCAGTGTTGCTCAGCAGTTAGAGTGTCAACCATGCACTGAAGGGTTGTGGTCTCGATTCTGGTCAAAGACACATACCTGGGTTGCAGGTTCAATCCTCAGCCCCAATCAGGGCTTGTATGGGAAGCAAACAATTGATGTCTCTCCCACATCGATATTTCTCTGTCTCTCTTTCCTCACCCTCTAAAGAGAGTGGAAACTCTTTAGAAAAGCAACGAAAAAATATCCTTGGGTGGGGATTAAAAATATATATATATACATATATATATATATACATATATATATATATATATATATATATGTATATATATAGTAAAACCATAATGGGGCAAGAGTAAAATAGAATCATGAACTGCTCAACACCTACGTGGACTGCTTTCATTGTAGGGCCTGTACCAAATTGTCTATTTCGAAGAATCAGAATGGTGTCTACTTTGCATTGCACGATCAAGTAATGCACAAAACTTTAACATGGAAAACTTTAATAATTCAATTGAAAAATGAAACTAAGAAAATGATTTTATGATTCTGTGAAGGTATTGGCACAAGAGATGAGACTGCAGAAAAACACAAAGACTTCAAGGGCAAAGCACAGAAACAAGTGCAGTTCAACCCAGGCCAGACCAGGGCCTTGTGGAGGGTGCACATCATGAGTGATGAGGAACATGAGCAGTCTGAGACCTTCCAAGTGGTTCTCTCAGAACCTGTGCTGGCTGCCCTGGAATTTCCTGCAGTGACCACAGTGGAGATCATTGACCCAGGAGATGGTAAGAGCTATTGTCAACTTGTGTTGCTGCTGTTGGTTGGATCTTTATGACAAATTACTTTATAAAGAAAGTTTTAAATTCAATGTTTGGACTTTCTATAGAGACAAAATTTTAGATTAATGTTTCAATAGTCTCAGATATGCTGATGGAAGAGGGAATGCAAAAATTAATGAAGGGAAGCTATATATTTTCAAGTACATGAACTATAAATAAGCATAGGATTATTTACATCAATATATCAACACATACTTTCTCTTACTATAATTTTATCCTTTAGAACCATCATTCTTTATCTCATTTTTTTAAGTTAATTAATTAATTATTAAAGTCCTTTAAATGTCTTTTAAAGTGTCTTTTAAGCAAATAGTTTAAGAATTAGACCATTTTTTATTTGATTTGTTCCCTATATTACACTTATTCAAGTTTGAATAAAAACTTATTCAAGTTTTTTTCATATATTTACCAGCCAAAAGTTTTCATTTGGTTATATGTTTCCAGATTTGTTACATAATACCCACTCAACCCATTCCAACTCCTTGGTGTTTTGAATCATTGCTCTTAATCTCTGATAGATAATGTTTTCTTGTCAGTGCACACCGTTGCTTGATATTGGTAGAAGTAAACCTCACTGCTCTTATGTGCAATTTGACCTTTTCCCTCCTCCTGCTATACTTCTACAGTCTTGGCTTGTCTCAATGCAGGCAAAAAAAAAAGGAAAGTCAAATGGCTTTTTGAAGACTGGCATTTATAAAAAGCTTGGAAAGAGTCTTCTAAAGCTGAAATTCTGTCAGAAGCCAGACATGACTTTTTTTAAAACTACCAGCTTACTTTATTTCATCAGTCAGAAAACTCTCTTAAATGTTCTGTGAAGATACAATCTCCTGAGTACATGAAATGGAGACACATGTGGAAATCTCTGGGTTAAAAGACTGAAAGTAATTAAAGAGGGATGATAAGAAAACTGAAGCTCTGGCTCTGTTTGTTTAACTAACATTTTTACCTTTAAATATGAAGTTCAATTATGTTTATAATTTTCATTAAGGAACAGCATTTAATTACATTGCTTTTATCTGCATTAGCTAGTAACAATTAAATTTTCTTCTGAGTTTTGGGTAAGTGCTAGCATAATAGAGCTTCTCTCTTTTGAGCAGCCCATAACAGCTTTAATTCATATAAGCTGGCTCATTTGTTAGTTTGTTTCAAGTCATTTCTTGATACTTTATTTTCCAATTGATGTAATTGCTATACTTCACTATAAGGAATAAGACACTTAAGCTCATCTGTGCCTTCCTGTATATAAGCCCAGAGCAACACCCTATACCCATAACAGGTCTAAGACGTGGGACATTAAAAACAAAATATATACACACAATAACACACACACACACACACACACACACACACACACACACACATTCCTTATATAATCTGTGGTCTTACAGGTTACCAAATAAAACTTTTCCATAATTTTATTTCATGTTTTGACTAAGTTGTTTTAGAATTTTCTAAATAAAGTTTCAGCCCTCTTCATTCTAGGCCATGATCATCCTTATAATAACTGACAAGTGTTACATAATGCTTGCTTTGTTCCATGTCTTATTGAAGACCATTGGTCTTAAAATTACAAGACCTGGGTTTGATTCCAAACTCTACCATTTATAGTTGTATGAACTTAACCAAATCAAACAGCTTATGTTTAGTTTCTTGATGTACAAAGTAAGAAAAATTATTCTCATGCTGCAGCATTCTTATGAAAGAGTTCCATAAAACATAAAGCACAATACAAATATTATTGCTATTTCTAATATCATAAATTAATGTTAGATTTTATTTTAAGAGATTAAATAATTCTTCTTATTACCACAAATGGTCACTTTCTTAATTATTTCAAAATTTTGAATTTCTAAATTCTTTTGTAACCCTTCACATGTAAATTCACCAGCCCTAGGAACCATTATGCTTATAAGCTCTCACTCTGCATACTAATTCCACTACATTTTCTGAGATTTTTTAATGCATGCATTAGAAATGTATCTACCCTGGCTCTGTGGTTAGAGCATCGACCCTTACACTGAGGGGCCTCTGGTCCAATTCCTGATCAAAGGCATGTACCTGGGTTGAAGGTTTGATTCCCAGCCCTGGTCAGGGTGCATGCAGGAGGCAACCACTCACTGTGTCTCTCTCACATTAGTGTATCTCACTCCCTCCCTTTCTCTCCCCATTTCCCTCCCTTCCACTCTCACTAAAAAGCAATGGAAAAAATATCCTCAGATGAGGATTAAGAAAACAAAAAAATGTATTAGGAAGACAAAAATACCATCCTTTCTATCAAAGAGCATATAGTCTACTGGGAAAGAGAGCCCTATAAATAAGTGATTGCAACAAAATGTGATGTGGTACAACAAAGTATGAACAAAGTGTTATGGGAGCAAAAAGATGGAATAATCAACTTTGCATTATTTTAGACTGGGAACTGTTTATACTGATTTGCCAGTTTATATAAATTCAAGGAAGTACATACTTTTCCCAATAGTTTACTTAACCATAACTGGTCCTGATATGATAACTGAAACTCATTGAACATGTACTATGTGCCAAACAGTGTGCTTAACACATTATATACAGTCTTTCATTCAGCCTTTTTTGCCTTACTACCTTGTAGGCATGTGTACCATTTTACTTGATGTTTATAGGGTACTCTCAATGTCATATGTGACAAGTTTTAGAACACTGGTTCACAAATTTAAGACAAAAAAAAATTAACACAAACACTCTACACATACACAAAAACATATACATACATGCATATGTCTTGGAGTCTCACGTGTTCATAATTATACTCTTATAATGCTATCTATCCATTTATATTATTTAAATTACATATTTGTGATTTAGGTAAATATCTTAAATGACTATGTATTTTATTCAATGCATAAGTATCTGTAGTCACTGCAAATATAATAGTACACTTAGGTGCTTACTTAGCCTGAGGCAACACTCAGTGCCCATATGAATGCTCTGTAACGTCTCTCATGCCTCCATATATTTGTGACTCTCTAGTTGGGAACCATGACTCTATAATCAATAGAATATACCCCTCTTTAAAGAGTGGGTCCAGTCATCATGTCTTCCTGTATCATCTGTGCAAGAGCACACACAGTCTACCTCAAAAAGCAGACACTAATGAGATCCTGGTGCAAGTGCACCTCAACCCTCATCCCCGACTGCCCTTGGGTGTCCATGAGCCAAGCAGAGCTAAGTCTCTTGAACAGCTAAGTGCAGCTCTCACAGCCATTCTGATGCTTGCCTCTGCCAATCAAGGAGGGACCAGCCAGGCACAAGACAACTGTCAGGGGCTGGAAAACCCACATTTTTTGTCTAGAAGAAACATATTTTGTTCCATAAAAATGGAGGTCTGAGAAGGGGCTTTTCTTACTATTCAACAAAACGCTGTGGGGTCACTGAAGAGGGATTGGACCATTTTGCCATGATCATGAATAACTTCCTAGACAAATATGTTTAGTCTTTTATTGAGTAAATCAATAAGTTCTGTTTCATCATAAATTAAAGACTGTGGTACAAAGAGAAAAACTAGAATAAGAAGAGAACAGATGCTGAGCAGAGATATTCACTTCTCTTTGTTATATTTAAGGATGTTTGTGGCCCCCAGGTTCACACCCATAGAAAGTCTGCTACTTGTTATGACTTTTACCTTATTCCTTTGCCCTTCTCCATCGTGTTGCTATCTTCTCTTGTTTCAGTTTGATTCACAATCACCATCCTTTACATGTGCGCATAGATAAGTTCCAGTTAGGAGGGGTTTTAAAGAGCATGAAGTGTTTAACTCATTTTCTCTATGAGGAACCTTGAGAAGCAGAGCCACCCTTTAATCTCTGCCCAAGGCAAATTTAGTTTTATTTGGTTTTCTTTAGTATTGGCAGAGATGGGTCAAATTGTACTTCATTTGAAGGAGTGAGCACTCCTCTTTGAAATTCCATTAAATGGTGACATTTGTCTTTGGTTAAAAGATCCTCTGTATCTAGGCTGGACTGCAATCAAAAGTAGACTGCAGATTTCCATGAGACAAGGAGGGCTTTGTGAAATTTCAGGTTATTGCCATTCCTCCTACTTTTCTTTTAAACCTAAACCCAGTGTTAATGTGAGAAACAACCAAACCTGTGGAGAATTTTTATAAGACACTATTTGGGCTAAACTGATGACAAAGCTGGGAAGTAAGACCTTATATACTATAGAGCATGACTTTTTCAGTTTCTTTTTACATTTGAAATTAAGAACGGAATGTGAGGAGATTGAAGATGGGGGCCAAATAAGTGAAAGCAATATACACCTGCTCCCAGCACCAAACCAAAGATACAGCTAAAATTTAGAGCAATTAACCTGAATTAACAACAGAAAGACACCTGAACAGGAGTATTATATCCAAGGATTGAAAAACAGAAGCTACACAGAGACTGGTAAGAGGGGTAGAGGTGCAGAAAGGGTTGGTCTCTGCACTCAAGGGCAGCAGCTTTAGCTGGAGAAATATTGTGGCTACAAAAGCCCATCCAGAGGAAAGAGGGGTTGCAATCACCAGGACCGCCAACCCAGAACACCAGGGGCTGAAAGAAGAGCCTGCATAACATTTGGCAGCAAAAAATAAATGAGGAATTGGCCCACTGGAAAGGGGAAGGAGTCTGCCTGAATCTAGGGTGTTCTCTTTAAAGGCCACTACACAGGGACTCACTCTCAGGAACTCACCTGGGGCCTTGGTAGAGGGAAAGAGACTCAGGGCGTACAGAAGCCAGAAGGAGGTCAGGGTGGCATAATGCTGGAGATCCAGAAGGCAGACTTCTGAAGTACCAGTCCCGAGCCAACATCCCACACTGTTCCCAGATGCCATCTCCCAGGGTCCAGCACTTATATTCTTACAGCACCAACTGGAGAAAGTGCACAAACCCTGTCCTCCAAGTACTGGTGACACCACCCTGCCATAAAGAACTCTAAGCTATACCCAAAAGGGACCTGAACAGTGCTTTTTTTCTCTGAAGAAACTATAAACAAACTTAGACGAACATTAAATTGAGTGGCTGGTGAATAAGAACCAATCTTCCCCTCCTCCCATGGGTAGGTGGCACAATCCCCAAAGGAAGGCACCTTGGGCAGGGCCTCAGGCTTCAGGCAGCTGTGGAATAAGGGGGAGGGTTCCACTTGCACACCTCCCTTCAGGATCTTTGGCCTGGCACCACTAAACTAGAAAGCCAACAGCTAATTAACTTGCTAAGGTCCTGCGCCACCCCCAACAAGGGGCCACCTGAACTCACATCCCTAAAGCCTGGATTTATATTCCAAACCTTGCCTGCACCTCAAGCCAAGAACAGATCCACAGCTGTAGCAAAGTGCAAACCAGAACTGGAACTTTGGAGCCTTCCCCCTTAGAGGCCTTCACCAAGGCCTCTGGCCGTGATCTTCCGGGATACAGGGCAGTGACCATCTCTCCATTCCCGCCGCAAGAGCCAGTGCAACCCCAAGCAAAGGGGGCAGCCTTGTGCTATCACCCTAAACCCCACCTGTACCACCTTGCGGGAGCAGACTCTCTGGGAAAAGGGGTCACAAATCAGAACTGTGAAACTTGGTTTCTCTAGGAACCCCCCTTCAAGAGCTCTGGTGGGGTGCCCCTGAGCTGTAGGGGTGCCCCTGAGCTGTAAGTGCCTAGCTCCTTTCTTGAGGACTAAGTGAATCTACCATCCCCAACAAGGAGCTGCCTGAATTTGTATTCCCAGAGCCTGGATTTGCATTCCAAAACCTGCCTGCACCACAAGCCAAGGGAAGATCCACAGCCCCTGTGCAAACCAGAACTGAATCTTTGGAACCCCCCCTTCAGAGGCCTTGATTAGGGCATCCCCCACAAGAGGCAGAGCAGCAGCAAGCATTGGGAGCAGCCTTGTGCTATGACTCCAAACCCCACCTGCACCATCCTTAGGGGCAGGCTTACTGGAAAACCAGTCACAAATCAGAACTATGAAATCTGGTCTGAACCACTAGGAGCCTTCCTTCAAGAGCTCTGATTGGGTGCCACTGAGCTGTAGGGCAAACAGCTAGTTCCCTTCTTGAGGGATAAGGACCTGCACCACTTCCGATAAGGAACCACCTGGATTAGCATTCCCAAAACTGTTCATACAAGCAGCCAAGTACAGACTAAAAGGGTAGAAGAATTGCAGGTCAGAATTGCAGGGCACCTGGAGCCACCCCCATGGAAGTCTACATCAGGGCTTCTTACAGTGAGCTGCAAGGAGAGAGAGGAGTGACAAGCTCTCTCCCAACCCCCACAAGAGCCAATGCTACCTCAAGTGGAGCGGGCTGCCTTGATGTATTACTTCAAGCCCCACCTAAACTGTTCTGCAGGTGCAGCCTCACAGGGTAAAGAGGTCACAAATTAGAACTGAAATATGGTGCATTCTCCTAAGCTCCCTTCCAGAGCTCTGGCATGGGGCTTAAAAGAGAGTACCTACCTCCCCTCAGGAGGGCTAAGGACCCTCACCACCTCAATCAAAAGGTGGATTAGATGAGCACCCCGAGATTCATCTTGCAAAGCCCTACTAATCTCATATTCAAAGAAGGAAAGGGGTGAAAAGCAGAGTTTGGACATTGGGCCTGACTCAGAACACTCCAACAAAGCCTCTGGCAGAGCACTGCAGAGACAGGAGGAATTGAGCAGCTCTATCTCTTCCCAAGGGAAGGTAACATCCCAAGTGGAGAGGGGCAACCTCATTCTCTTCCTTCAATCTATGCCTGCACAGCACTGCTGAGGAAGTCACAAAAGGGAAAGGGAACATAGTCGAAATCTGGGGCATCTAGTACAACCCCCTTGGAGCCTCCCCTCAGTGTTTCTGAAATGGCACAGCTGAGCTAGAAGACAGACAACTACCCTCTCGAGATGTGAGATCCTGTGTTACCCTATTCAAAGGGAGAACTGGATTTACACTCCCATCTCCAGGTGGCTCCATCCTCCTAAGCTCAATTCTGTGGGGCTGAAAGTCAACACCACCCACAAACAGACCAACAACAATCATCTCTTAATCACAACACAAGGGTCCATATAACCCACACAAGGGACATTACTAGAGCATTCAGCTCAGAAGTTCAAGGAACATTTACACCATGTGCCACAGGACATTACTACGTAAAGCCACCCAGTGAAGACTGGGTGTAACAGTAATTCTAGCTTACACATAGGAACAAAAAGAAAGACAGCTAAAATGGGGCTACAAAGAAAAATAACTCATACTAAAGAAAAGGAAAATCACCAGAAAAAGACCTTGATGAGATGGAAGTGAGCAAGTTATCAGATATAGAGTTTAGAGTAATGGTTATAAAGGTGCCCAAGAAAATTAATGAGAATCACAAGACAATGGGAAGGTCCAGGAACTTGCTGAAAGCATGAAAAAAGACATAGGTATGATAAAAAAAAAAAAAAAAAAAAAAAAAAAAACATGCAGAAATGAAAGATATTATCTGATATCAAGAATACGCTGGGGATGTGAGGGTGATCTGGCTGCGACATCTGTCACCCCATTGATTGCCAGGGTTGATTCGGCTGATCTGGCTGGCTAGGCGGGTGTCCCCCTCCTCCCTCACCGATCCATGTGCGTCCCTCCCAAAGCTGCGTGCTTGGTTGGAGAGGACGACCTTCCCCCCAGAGGAGAGGACTGGTCTTCGGTCAAGGGTATACGAGTAGTTGCGCTCCCCTGCTAGAACCTCCAAACAAGAATACGCTGGAAGCTATTCAAAGCAGGCTCAATGAAGCAGAAGACAGAATAAGCCAATTAGAAGAAAAGGTAGAAAAAAAACATCAGAAAGTCAAAAAGAAAAAAAAAAACACAAAGCATGAGGACAGTCTAAGGGAGCTTTGGGACAAAATGAAGTGAAACAACATTCACATCATAGGGGAAAAAGAGGGGAAGAAAGTGAGCAAGGGATAGAGAACCTGGTGCAGGAAGTAATGACAGAAAACTTTTCTAAGCTGGTGAAGGAGAAAGCCACACAAGTTCAGGAAGCATAGAAGGTACCAAGCAAGACAACCCCAAAGAGACCCACTCCAAGACAGAACATAATTAAAATGGCAAATGTTAAGGACAAAGAAAATATTAAGGGCTGCAAAAGAGAGACAAACAGTGAACTACAAGGGAACCCCCATAAGGCTGATAGCAGATTTCTCAACAGAAACACTTCAGGCCAGAAGGGAGTGGCATGAAGTTCTCAAAGTAATGAAAAGCAAGAACATGCAACCAAGACTGCTTTATCCAACAAGGCTATCATTTAAAATTGAAGGGGAAATAAAAAGCTCCCTAGGCAAAAGAAGGCCAAAGGAGTTCAGTATCACCAAACCAGCATTGGAAAATATGCTAAAAGGATGGCTTTAAGAAGAAGAAATAATGAGAGAAAGGTACATCAGCAAAAAGGGGGAAAATGGCATTCAATAAGTATACGTCAATAATGAATTTAAAACTAAATGGATTAAATACTCCAATAAAAAAACATAGGGTTACTGAATGGATGAGAAATCAGGATCCAAATATATGTTGTCTATAAGAGACCAACTTGAGAGAAAAATATTTACACAGGCTAAAAGTGAAGGGATGGAAAAAAATATTCCAGGCAAATGGAAACGAAATAAAGCTGGAGTAGCAATACTTATTTCTCACTAAATAGACTTCAAAATAAAGACCATAACAAGAGACAAAGAAGGTCACTGCAAAATACTAAAGGGATTGATCCAACAAGAGGAAATGACACTTATAAATATATATGCACCCAATATAGGAGCACCTACATATATAAAAAATTTCTTAGTGGACTTTAATAGGGAGATAGCAACACAATCATAGTGGGGGTCTTTAACACCCCACTGTCATCTCTGGACAGACCATCAAGGCTAAAAATCAACACGGAAACAGAGGCATTAAATTACACACTAAAACTCATGGATTTAACTGACATTTACAGAACATTTTATCCCAAAGCAGCAGAATACACATTCTTCTCAAGTGCCCATGGAACATTCTCAAAAACAAACCACATGTTAGGACACAGGGAACCTCTCTACAAGTTCAAGAAGATTGAAATCATAACAAACATCTTCTCAGATCACTATGGCGTGAAACTAGAAATCACACACTATAAAAAAAAACTCAAAAATATTCAAACACATGGAGACTAAAGAGTATGTTATTAAACAATAATGGGTTACCAAGGAGATCGAGGAAGAAATAAAAAATTTCCTGGAAAAAAAAAAAATGAACAGACAACCCCAAATCTATTGGACTCAGCAAAAGCAGTCCTGAGAGGAAAGTTCATAGCATTACAGGCATACCTTAAGAAACAAGAAAAAGCTCTAATAAAACATCCAACACAATTTAAAGAATTAGAAAGAGAAGAGTAATAAAAGCCCCAAGGAATTCGAAGGCAGGAAATAATAAAGATCAGAGGAGAAATTAATGATATAAAGACTAAAAAAACAATACAAAAGATCAATGAAACTAATAGCTGGTTGTTTGAAAAGATACATAAGATTGATAAACCTTTAGCCAGACTCACCAAGAAACAAAGAGAGAGGATGGAAATACATAAAATCAGAAATAAAAGAAGTGATATAACAACTGAACCAACAGAAATCCAAAGGAGCATAAGAAAATCAATGAGCAACTATATGCCAACAAACTGGACAATACGGGTGAAATGGACAAATTTCTTGAATCATACAGTCTACCAAAGTTGAGTAAGGAAGAATAAAAAAACCTGAATAGGCCAATAACAACTAATGAAATTGAAACAGTAATTAAAAAAATCCCAGAAAACAAGAGTCAGGGACAAGACGAATTTACACGTGAGTTTTACCAAACATTCAAAGAAAAATTAACACCTATTCTCCTGAAACTATTGCAGAAAATTCAAGAGGAGGGAAACCTTCCAAGTTCTTTTTATGAGGCTAGCATTACCCTAATCCCAAAACCAGATAAAGACACTACAAAGAAAGAAAATTACAGGCCAATATTCCTGAAGAATATATATGCTAAAATCCTCAACAAAATATTAGCAAATTGGATTTAGAAATACATTGAAAAGGTCATACACCATGACCTAGTGGGATTTACTCCAAGGAGGCAAGGCCAGTATAATAATCACAAATCAATAAATGTGATACATCACATAAACAAAATGAAGGTTAAAAATCATATGATTTTATCAATAGATGCAGAAAAAGCATATGACAAAATCCAGCACACATTTTTGATAAAACTGTCAGCAAAGTGGGAATAGAGGGAACATATCTCAACATAATAAAGGCCATAGATGACAAACAGCCAACATCATGCTCAAAGGTCAAAACTTAAATAATTTCCATTACAAACAGGGACAAGACAGGGATGTCCACTTTCACCACTCTTATTCAACACAGTACTGGAAGACCTTCCCACAACCATCAGACAGGAAGAAAACATAAAAGGTATCCAAATTGGAAAGGAGGAAGTAAAACTGTCATTATTTGCAGATGACATGATATTGTACATAGAAAATCCTAAAGACTCCACCAGAGTACTACTAGATTTGATAAATTAATTCAGCAAGGCAGCTGGATACAAAATGAACATCCCAAAGTTGATGGCATTTTTGTACACCAACAACAAACTCTCAAAAAGAGAAACTAAAAAAAAAATTCTATTTACCATTTTAACTAAAAAAATAACATACCTGGAGGAATAAACTTAACCAAGGATATAAAGGACCTGTATTCAGAAAACTACAGTACACTTGAAAAAGAAATAGAAGAAGATATAAACAAGTGGAACAATATACCATGTTCATGTATTGGAAAAACTAATATCATTAAAATGTCCATACTCCCCAAAGTAATCTATAGATTCAAAGCAATTTCTATTAAAATGCAAGCAGCATATTTCACAGAGCTAGAAGAAATATTCCAAAAATTTATATGGGACCAAAAAAGACACTGAATCACTGCAGCCATCTTGAGAAAGAAAAACGGAGTTGGAAGGATCACTTTATCAGATAACAAAGTATATTACAAAGCCATTGTAATCAAAACAGCCTGGTATTATTACAGCTGCAGACATATAGTTCAATGGAACAAAACAGATACCCAAGAAATAGACCCACTCCATTTTGGTCAGTTAATATATGACAAAGGAGGCAAGAGCATACAATGGAGTAAAGACAGTCTCTTCAGTAAATGGTGTTGGGAAAAATGGACAAGTACATGCAAAACAATGAAACTAGATCACCAACTTACTCCATATACAAAAATAAATTCAAAATGTGTAAAAGAATGAAATGAAGTCACAAAACCATCAAAGTCTTGGAAGAAAACATAGTCAGTAAAGTCACAAACATCTCATGTAGTGGAATTTTCAGGATATATCTCCTAGGGCAAGAGAAATAAAAGAAAAAATAAACAAATGGGACTACATCAAACTAAAAAGCTTTTGCACAGCAAAAGAATTCAATCTCAAAATACAAAGGAACCCTAGGGCATGGGAGAACCTATTTGCCCAGGATGCATCTGATAAGGGGCTAATTTCCAAATTGTACAAAGAAGTCATACAACTCAACAAGTGGAAGACAATCCAATTAAAAAATAAGCAAAGGACCAAAATAGACACTTCTCCAAAGAGGACATACAGATGGCCAAGAGAAATATGAAAAATGCTCAATGTCACTAATCATCAGAGAGATGCAAATTAAAACCACAGTGAGGTATCTCTTCACATGTGTCAGAATGGCTGCCATCAACAAATCAACAAACGACATGTGCTGGCGAGGGATAGCATTTTACCTCTGATGTCAGTGGCTTCTCAGTCGAGAGAAGTTCTTGATGTTCACTGTAGGTTGAGGTGTCAGAGATGGGATAGATAGATGTGCATTCGTAGTTAGGCACCTTTATTAAATGAGAAATGTGAATGCAGGGGTTAACCCCTTGAAGTTTAGCAGCACATGGATTAGTTAGTAATAACTGATAAGGTCCCTTTGAATGAGATTGGAAATAGTGTTTTTTATTTTATTTTATATAAGTTCCAATAAACAAAATCTGCATTAAGCAGTCAACGATTTTTAAAATCTTTGTCTCCTGGGAGTTCACTATGAAAAGAAGTGATTACCTATTCAGCATTTTCTTAAAGATGTCTCCTTTCAGTAATATCATCTTATGAACTTCTTTATCTAATTTAACTCCAGCTTAAATACACTATTACGCATGAAGGAATGCAAAAAACAAAAAGTGGGGTTTGTCAGGGAACCTGGAAAACCAAATGGCCATCTTGGGTTTCCCATTGTCCCAATTTTTCATTTAACTTAACAAGCATTGTTTACCCGTATAATATATACTCGAAGTTATCACTTATCTTACAATGCATTCCATGCAATTTAAAGTAAAAAGCAAATATTTGAGCCCTGGCCAGTGTGGCTCAGTTTGTTGGAGTTCCATCTGTGCATAGAAGGGTCACGGGTTCAGTTCCGGGTCAAGGCACATACCTAGTTGTGGGTTTGATCCCTGGCACGGTTGTGTATAAGAGGCAACAAATAGATGTTTCTCTCTCACATTAGTGTTTCCCTCTCTCCCTCTCCCTTCCTCTCTCTAAAACCAATATAAATATTTTGAGGGGTTTCAGGGTTCTGGAACACTGCACATTTGTTCTTACATATATTGAGATTCTTAAAACCAATATATCTAATAAAAACTAAAAAGTAAACAATAAGCATTAAACTCCATCAATAACATAGATTTATTTTTGTAAAATGGGTAGACTATAACATTATATTTAATATTGATAACTCGAAAGACATATCTGTTTTATTTAAACCAACCAACAAACAAGTTTTTATTTACTAAGAATAAATTTTAGTTCATATGAACTTGAAAAGCATTTGAGTTAGGTTCTGTACTGAGAATTTTAGAATACCCAATCCTTACAAACACTCATCTTTAAATTAAATTTAGCAATACAATACAGAGGTAAAAAATTATCTCATTTACAACATAACATATAGAACTACACAAACAAAAACAGGGACCTTTTAACCATGAGAAAACTCACTAGTTTATAAAGAAACAATTGGATCCAAATTTCGTTTCAGAGGCATTTACAACTTAAATTTGTCCTTGACAAGTCAAGGGTCAAATGACCTTCCCCTTATTAAAATAAAAATAGTTGTTTTAATACCTCAGAGAATTGGGTTGACATCTAAATAACAATATAGGTTGATCCATTTATCTAAATCCTCTTTTTGAAGCCTCAAGAGACCAATTAAATATGTTTTTCATTTTTTCTGCCTAATTTTATAGCCAGCTTTTCCTAATCGTGCACACAAAAGATTAGAAGTGTCAAAGGATCCTCACCATGGCCATCTTCCTGTAGTAGTATCATTGGGAGGCTTGTTAGCCTCAGAGACACAAATTTCATGTTAATTTTAGTATTTTCTTTAAGATCTGTAGAGTCTGAAGAAATTTTTTGGGAAAACCATCCCTTATATGCATGTCTGCAGGTGAGTTAAAAGTGGTGGATATATTGCCCTAGCTGGTTTAGCTAAGTGGTTAGAGCATCAGCCTGTGGAATGAAGGGTTTTGGTTTGATTCTGGTTAAGGGCATGTGCCTTGGTTGCAGGGTCCGTTCCCGATCCCATGGGGGAGGCAACCAATCGATGTGTCTCTCACACTGGTGTTTCTCTCTCCCTTTCTCTCCCTCCCCCCCTCCCTTCCACTCTCTCTGAAAAAAAAATGGAAAAAATATCACTGCATGAGGATTTAAAAAAAAAGTGGTAGATATCTCTATAGGACTGCTTCATGTCCTAGAGGAAATTTTTCCTCAGTCAACCCCACAAAGATTCTGAATTATACAAAAATACTCAAGATTTAGGTTGAGGAAGCACGTTTCCTTTCTCTTTGGGGCTAAAGAGAATTCAGTCTCTCATTTAACCAGCAAAGATTTTGTTCAGGCTCTCAGTAACTATTCCAATCAAGATCTGAAATTAAAAGCACCATTCCTTCCCCTCCTTTTCCTGGATTATCTCAACCCTCATCCACCTCAACGATTTTCTAACAACAGCTCAAATAAAGTCATGACCTGCTACTTGAAGCAAGGAGGTCCAAGAGTCCAAGAGAAAACTCATCCAAATTCACCTAATATGAAGCGGGGAGTTAGTGGGGCACAGTGGGCTCCTGCTGGTACTAGCACCAGGTCTTGGTCCATGGGGTGGTCCTGGATGGGCTTCTTCAGAATCCTGTCAGCCACATTAAGTAAATGTTGACATAAATGTCTAAACTTGTAGAGAATTTTTAGAAGAATTTATTTGAGCCAAACTGATAACAATGCTGGGAAGCAAGATTTCAAATACTACAGAGAATAACAGTTTTGCAGTTTCCTTTATACATTTGAAATTACAGAGGGGATGTAAGGAAGATTACATGGAGATGGAAAAAAGCAAGGTAGGAATTGGACTACAGGATAATTAAGATTATGTGCTCTTGAGAGTGGTTAAGTTTCTGAAGGGTCTGAAAAAGAGGCACTTCAAAGGTGTGTTAACACAAATGCTCAGAAACAATGGACAGAGCTTACTTAAGGAAAAGATAATCCTTTTACTAAAGAAGTTATATACCTGGGGTGTGACTACCCACTGAGTCCTGCCCAGTTAGGAATTTATGATTAGATCACTCTATGAGTTTACTGTTGGTTAGATTTATTACAGAGTACCTTTTTTGTCCACACCATGAAGTTCAAATAGGTTATTCCATAAGTCAAGGATAAGATAGTCATCATAATGGTGATGTCTGTCATATATGAATACCCATTCTGAGCCAGACAGTGCATTAAGAGCTTTACAACTTAATCTCATTTAAGTCTTATGTTTAGAAATGTGCAATTTATATATCAACATTCAAATGGGATCTCCCAGACTCACAAAATTTACTTCTCTAAAGTCGCCCAGCTGATAAGTGCCGGAGCCAAATCGTAAATGGTATACTTTGCCACTGCAGCATTATTTACTTTTGCTTGTATATGCAAAACGACAAAAAAATAAGAATAACAAAGTAATTTCTTTTCTTTTTATTCTATTATCTCTTCTCTTTATATATCAAGCCTCAAATATATTAGTATAGGTGGGAAAAAAGCATTCTAGGAAGATAATCAAGACCATTTTAGCTTTTGCGTAATGTATTTGTATGTTCAGCAAATGTCTATTGAACATCTGCTATATGCTAGGAATTCTGGTAAGAGCAAAGGATACAGGTGCTAGAGGAAGAAGGCACACTAACCATGAAGGGTTATATAATTAGGTGATTACATTGTACTAAATTTGTTACAATTAACAATACAGAATGAAATGTGCTATTATAAGGGTCTAATCTACACCCTTGGGAGAAGTATCTAACTTAGAATAAAGATTCTTAACTTCCTGTATATTAGGTTCCCCAAGTGTCAGAATTTATACCATCTCTCCTCAGTCTATATATTAATATTAAACATTTTCATTCCCTTTAAAAGTAAAATATGTAAGAGCTAAAACTTACTTGATATAAAAATCCCATTGCTTTTTTACTTTGTATGATTTCTAAGCAGAATAAACTGAGCTTTATGTACATTATTAAGAGGACACAACCCTGAATATAGGTATTTGAGTACAAATACCTAGCATAGATATCTAAAGCCTGAAAGTATTTTGTGGAATTATTTATTTTGAACACTTGAAGTATCTGCAAACTTCCAATTTAGATGGTCTCATTCTGATATCTTAATGATACCAAATTATAGCTATGAACTAATGGATTAAATATTTGATCTCCATAGCATTTTTGTGTTGTCAGATTAGGTTAATACTATATAATATTTAGTAGAGAATAAACATAGTATTCTGGAGGAAAGTAGGACTTATATCTCAAGAACCCTAACCTTACTTGATACAAAGAAAAGACAGATTGTTATTTCCTGAGTGAACCAAACCTATTTTATGAGATAGTATTCAGAAGACATAGGCTATTATATGAAATCCAAACATTAATTATTGTTTTTAAAATTTTGTACCATTGGTAGTGTTGACATAAGGAAATCACTGGATAACTGATATTTTGAGATGAGCCTGGCAAAATTGAAGGCCCAGGATTAATAAAATGGTAGTCAACTGCAGCTGATGACAGAGAAATAGATAATTAAAAAACAGTGTGCAAGAGCTTCAGCTTCACTGAGTGTAAAAGTTTATTTCTTTTTTAACCCGATATCTGTGAAGCATGAGTCATTATCCTGTGAGAAACAAAAAATCTTTTGTTGAAAACAAACACACAAACAAAACACTTGTTAAAAGTATAGCACCAGTTTCTGGTAACATAAAGTCGGTAAGGAAAAAAGTGGTACAAAATAAAACTCTTTTAGTGATTTGAAACTTTCTGAAAGTTTGTACATTTAAAATATTAAAACATTTAATGATACAAAGGTTACCCAGAGATTCACTCTAACTAACGTATTTGCCTAGTGCTAAAGAATAATCTTTGGAACTCATGGTGTCCTGATGTGAACTTATAACACTTATTATGTTACTTAGGTATGTTTTCATGATTTTCATGTTTCATTTTCAAGCCCCTGTTGAAATTAGCCAATATTACTACATCTGTTTCAGAGGTATAAGAGAACTGCCCAAGTTCAAACATATCAGTGACAAAGTTTGTACTCAGTTTTGGGGCTCCATAGTAGCCTGAAGGTGTACTGGAATATCTTCCAGTTGTTTTCGAATGCAACAAACGTTATAAAAATGATGAACACTCAGTACCTTTATCCACATAATGCATTTTCTTTCCCTTCTTTGTTCTACTATAGAAAAAATTTTGGAAAATAGTTTGTTCTATCAGATTTTTAGCAGTCTGTTTTTTAAATCTGTTCAGTATAATTTTAAAAAGTTCAGTTTGAATATTCCTTCAAATGTAGCTACAACTACTTTATTTCTGAGAATTAGAGGTCGTTTTTTGCCTAAGTTATAACACAGTTAAACCTGAAAATAAAAACAGCAGTTACAAATCAGAGTACCATTACAATATAGTGACGTTGACTGATAAAAAAAAAAAAAAATGCATGCACTTAATTCAGCTTTATCTTTCAAGCTAAAGAGTAATGAAACCAACTTGAAACCATAAAAGTAACACAAGTTCTTCACTTTCAAAAAGTTAGAGATTTAAAGAAATAATAGTAATTTGTTGTCCTACCACTTGGAAATGACCACTATTAGTGTTTGAGAGGATGACCCTGCTGTCATTTTTTTCCATGTGTGTCTATTTACTTAGTGTGGAGTTTACTGTTTTTATACTAAAGCCCTTGCTTTCTCATGAACACCTTCCAAGAGACTCTGCATTTTCAATCTAATGTGCTAATGGGATTTGGCATAGTAAATTTTTTTATATCATATTATACAGGTATTACATCTGTATACATATTAATGTATGGACATATGTACTCTTGCATACTACTTTTATAACTTTATTGATATGTATATTATACATATGATATACTTTTGTATAATACATTTATAATTTATATGAATCAAATTATTTGTGTATATAATCTATATATGTATATTTCTTTTAAATACATTAGATCTTTAAAAGAATCCTCAAATCATTTGTTTCTATCTTCCTTTTTTCTTTCTCTACTATGCCTGCCATCTGTTTTAGCTGTAGTTTAGATCTCTCTTTTATAATCTCAGTTTAGCCTTTCATTTTTCTCTGACATGAGTGATACTCCCTGATACCCTGAGTGTTCTTCTTTTAGGAGTAGAGCATAGTAGTTATGAGCTTGATCTCTGAGACAGACTCCATGGGTTCAAATCTCAGCACCACAACCTACCAGCCTAACCTTCGCCTGGTTACTTAACCTTTGTATACCTCATGTTCTCAAAGGTAAAATAAAATGACAGTAGTTCTTACCTGAAAGGGTTGTTGCAAGAATAAAACTAGCTGATACACATAGAGTGTTTAGAATAGGGCTTTGCAAATAGTAAGAACCCCATACATTATTAGCTAATCATTTTTAAGGATAATACAAGAATGTTACTTTTGAGGACTTTATACTTAAAAGGTTTCGCTTACTTGAAGCAGTCTGCATGTAAGCTTCTATAGTGTATATAGAGTGAAGTTAAAAAATAATGTTAATTGGAAAGTCTACCAGAGAAGTCTTTCTTATCTCTTCTTTTCTAGTTTTTCTCCCACGGACCATACTTTTCTGCCAGAAATGAGTCAACAGAACACCTAAACTTTGTGCTGGACCTGTTTAGCCTCTGTCAGACCAAGTATAGAGTGGATCCCAGAGCTAACGACAAGCTCTAGACACCCAGCTTTCTTCTTTATTTATAATTTAAACCTATTGTCACTAGCAGGAAGTCCTGGCTGGTTTAATTAAACCTGCGTGAGCCATATGGTGTAGGAGAAACCAAAACTCAGATATTCAAGGCACTAAGTTAAAATCCTATACATGGGACTTTTCTGAGTAACTTATTTGAAAAAAGAAATGGCCAGTATAGGTTAGCAATATAGAATAAATATTATGTATGATCATTTCTGTCTTGATCAGCTTGGGCTGCTAGAACAAAACACCACAAACTGATGAAGACATTTACTTCTCACAGTTCTGGAGGCTGGAAGTCCAAGATTAAGTTACTGATGAGAGGCCACTTCCTGGCTTGTAGTCCGCCATCTTCTTGCTGTATGCTCACATCGCCTTTTTTTGGTGCATGTGCTTGGAGGGAGAAACATTTCACTCTTCCTTTTCTTTTAAAGGACATTAATCTCATAATGAGGGCCCTATCATTATGACTGCATCTAAACTTAATTATTTCCCAAAGGCCCCACCTCCAAATACCATCACATTGGAAGTCTGGACTTGACCATATGAGTTTTGAAGGATGCAAACATTCAGTCCACAAGACACTTTAATAAAGAAGTGAAACTTTCTGTAATATTTCATACTAATGTCATTTAGTAAATAATATGAGAACTGCCAACCCCAAGGTAATACCAGAGGTGATTTCCATAAATCATGGAAATTAATTGAATACTTGACTTTAATATTTCCTGGCACTTTGTGTAATTTTTTTATTGAAATTTTATGACAATTTCTATGTTGAAATTTTATATTTGGTAAAATCCTGCTTCATAATAGTAGGAATAATTTTTCCCTTACTAAAACTCATCTTAAAAATAAATAAGAAAACATATTTCCCTAGATACCCCAACTGATCTGCCCACCACCACCACCACCCAGCCCATCATCACTTCTCTGTTCCCATGTCCTACTCTCTCCTTCTTGCCCAGGTTACTCTGACCACCCAATTTACTCCTGCCAGTTCCTTGTACATACCTTGCACAACCTGGCCTGAGGTCCTTTTTACTTGTTCAGTCCTTTGCCTGCAATTATCTAAATTATTCACATACAGCATCTCATTACTACCTTGCAATCTCAGCTTAAATGTGACTCTACTTTTCATGACTTTCCTATATAACGCAGACCACTCATGGACATACCCTGCCTCAGCCCCCCCTTTTCCCCATCAGCACACTCTGTGTTCTTTATATCATTTGTCACCTCCTGACACACATATTTTATTGTATATTTGTTTATTTTCTTTCTCCTCTACACCTCCAACTAGTTTGAAAATGAGACCAGGGATTTTATTTACTTCTATATACCTGTTTTTAATACAGTGTCTGGCAAGTTGAAGTCACCCAATAAATATTTGATAAATGAGTAATTAGTTATAAAATTTTACATCCACAGATTTTTAATGGGGTCATTTTTTAAACCAGTGTATCAGTCAGAGCGCTAGAAAAAAACATATGTTGCATTCAAAATGAGTAACTTAAAAAGAAGTTTAAAACATAGTATTTACAAAAGCATGGGTAGTATTGGGAAACCCCCAGGCATAATAAAGTGCTACAAGGCTAGTAATAATGGGCACTCTAGGCCTGAGGCAACAGAGAAGAAGTTAGCTGAACCCAGAGAGTGATTTATGGTGTCCAGCAGGCACTATAACCTTTCCTTGGAGGGTGCAGCTAACTCTAGAATCCTGAGGGGACCCAGGAGAGTGAACTCCAACCTCTCTCTGTTCTTCCACATCCCTCTGAGTCCTGCTGTGTTTCCCTTTGGTTGACCAAACCAAAACCCAGAGCACAAGGGAAACTTTGATGTGGTTCACATTGGTCAGTTCCAGGGGCACAAGGCTGGGTGGAGAAGGTGGAACATGGACCTTGAGGGCCTGTGTTCACTATTCCAGTGTAACTTTTTAAAAAAGAAACAACAACCATGAAGCATTTTCTGTGTATATATGAGACTTTCAGTGAAACTGTGACAGGTACCTCTCAAAGACATGAGAGAGGTGTTATCAGTCAGCCCCTAAGTCAGTGGGAGAGAGGTGTTCACAACCGCAATTCTTGTCTTCTCATAGAAATGATTTTATACTAGAGACCTTGATTGCATTGTGATAAAGTGAGTTTATTAAAACATTACAGCAAGTGAATTTTTAAAAATTAAAGCATTTATTAATGAAGCAAGGTAAGCAAATTTATACATATGATTTATGAAGAATAGATGGTTCTCAGCTAAGCTGAGGAATTAGTGGGATGGAGGGTTTCTGTTTTATATACCCTTGTGTTTATAACTGTAAAAACATTCTTCTGACAGATATCCTGGTATAGGTTAACTCTTTGTTATGGTTTTCCCCAATTTATGAGAAGTACCAGGTAACTTTATCTTGACAAACACAAGACCACTGACTTCACCTTTTAAACAATGGGCACTCCTCTTTCCACCTCCTCCATGCTATTTTAACAGCTTCAGGATGATTCACACTAAGTAGTCTCTCAGATTAGTTTAAAGTAAGATTCCTCCTCTCCCTCTTCCTTTTCCCCTCCTCTCCTGCATTTTTTTTGTGAGAAGAAGAGGTTTTAATCCTTTGTTCCCAAGATAAAGTCCTGCTACAAGCAGCCTGCAAAGTTTTTTGAATTTATTTAATTTTCCTGCCTCAGTTTCCTTATTCCTTCTGCCCAGAAATTTTCCTAGCCTCTTATTATCCTATAATAAAACAGACTCCCTAGCAAAAACGGGTGTCTGGGAGTTATGATGTCAAACTATTGAACTAAATGTTTTGTTGAACTAAAAGTAGTTTTACATTGAACCATGCTTTTTCAACAATTTATGCCATTTTTATTATATAGTGTACCTTTCAAACACCTTAAAAATGAATTGTTGAATTATATAAATATAATGATGTATATATGTGTTATTGTTATTTCTCTTGGGGAGGAAGGAAACCACAGACCTGTTTCTTAGGGCTGATGAATAAAGTTAGGAATTCTAAAGGAACTTCTATATATAATTTTTGTGACAAACTCCATTGTCATAATTTTATTTACTTTTATTGTTGACAGTATTACAGATGTTTGCCATTTTTCTCCCTTTGCTCCCACATATCTACCCAGCTCCCACCCCACCCCACCCCACCCCACCCCACCCCACCCCAGGATTTCACCTCTTTATTGCTTGTGTCCTTGAGCTATTCATGTATACATGTAAGTTCTTTGGTTAATCTCTTCCCACCCCCTTGCCAACTTCCCCGCACCCATTTCCACTGAGATTGGTCAGACTATTCCATGCTTCCATACCTCTAGACCAATTTTGTCTGTCAGTTTATTTTGTTCATTAAATTCCACATATAAGCGAGATCATGTGACACTTGTCTGTCTCCGACTGGCTTATTTAACTTAACTACAGTTGATATATGCTGTCCCAAAGGGTAAAACATCTTTCTTCTTTACAGCTGCATACTATTCAATGGTGTAAATGTCACATAGCTTTTTTTTTTTTATTGTTTAAAATATTACAGATGTCCCTTTTTCTCCCCAATGACCCCTTCCACCCTGTTCCTTCCCCCTCCCCAGACCCTCTCCCCACCATTGTCCATGTCCTTGGGTTGTGTATATATGCACATAAATTCTTTGGTTACTCTCTCCCCCTCCACCCACCTGCCCTCGTCCATCCCTCTGTCATTCATCAGTCTCATCTATGCTTCCATGTCATTGGATCTATTCTGTTCATCAGTTTATTAAGTTCTTTAGATTCCACGTATAAGCGAGATCATGTGATATTTGTCTTTCGCTGCCTGGCTTATTTCACTTAGCATAATATACTGATGGGCACTTGGGTTTTTCCTAGATCTTAGCTACTGTAAATTGTGCTGCTATGAACAAAAAGGTGCATAAGTTCTTTCTGATAAGTGTTTTGGGTTTCTTAGGATATATTCCTGGAAGTGGGATCACTGGGTGAAAAGGCAGTTCCATTTTTAATTTTTTGAGAAACATCCATATTGTTTTCCACAGCAGCTGCACCAGTCTGCATTCCCACCAGCAGTGTTCCAGGGTTCGCCTTTCTCCACATCCTCGCCACATGTGTCATTTGTTGATGGTAGCCATTCTGACAGGTGTGAAGTGATACCTCATTGTGGTTTTAATTTGCATCACTCTGACGATTAGTGACTTGGAGCATTTTTTCGTGTATCTATTGGAAATCCGTATGTACACTTTGTAGAAGTGTCTATTCAGGTTCTTTGCCCACTTCTTAATTGGATTGTTTGTCTTCCTCTTGTTGACTTGTATGAGATCTTTGTACACTTTGGAAATTAGCCCCTTATCAGATGCATCATTGGAAAATATGTTCTCCCATACCGTGGGGTTCCTTTGTATTTTGAGGGTGATTTATTTTGCTGTGCAAAAGGCTTTTAGTTTGATATAGTCCCATTTGTTTATTTTTTACTTTGTTTCTCTTGCCCTAGGCAATGTATTGATGAAAATTTTACTATGTGAGATGTCTATGACTTTACTGGCTATGTTTTTCTCCCTGGATGTTTATGGTTTCACTATTTATATTTAAGTCTTTTATCCATTTTGAATTTATTCTTGTGTATGGAGTAAGTTGGTGATCTAGTTTCATTGTTTTGCATATACCTGTCCAGTTTTCCCAACACCATTTATTGAGGAGACTGTCTTTACTGCCCTTGCCTCCTTTGTCAAATATTAATTGACCATAATGGCATGGGTAGATTTCTGGAGTCTGTTCTGTTTCATTGATCTATATGTCTGGGGTTGTACCAGTACCAGGCTGTTTTGATTACAATGGCTTTGTAGTATAGTTTGATATCCAGTAAAGTGATCCCTATGATTCTGTTCTTCATTTTCAAGATTGCTATAGCTATTCGGGGTCTTTTTTTTTGGTTGCATATAAATTTTTGGAATATTTGTTCTAGTTCTGTGAAAAATGCTATAGATATTTTAATTGGAATTGCATTGAATCTATAGATTGCTTTTGGTAGTATGGACATTTTAATAATCTTATTCTTCCAATCCATGAACATGGTATATTTTCCCATTTCTTTATATCTTCCTCTGTTTCTTTTTTCAGTGTCCTGTAGTTTTTAGATCTTTGGTTAAATTTATTCTGAGGTGTCTTATTTTTTTAATTGTGACGGTAAATGATATTGTTCTTTCAGTTTCACTTTCTGAGTGTTCATTATTGATGTATAAAAATTCCATTGATTTTGGATGTTAATTTTGCTTCCTGTTACCTTCCTAAATTCATTTATTAAACTTAGTAGTACTTTAGTGGAGTCTTTAGGGTTTTCTATGTACAATATCATGTCATCTGCAAATTATGACAGCTTTACTTCCTTTAATTTTTTTCTTTTTTGCCTGATGGCTGTGGCATGGACTGCCAATACTATATTGAATGAGAGTGGTGAAAGGAGACAACCCTATCTTTTTCTGTTTTTAAGAAAAATGGTTTAGTTTTTGACCATTGAGTATGATGTTGGCTGTAGGCTTGTCATATATGGCCTTTATTATGTTGAGGTCTGATCCCTCGATACTCACTTTGCTGAGAGTTTTTATCAAAAATGGTGCTGGATTTTTTTGAATGCTTTTTCTGAATCTAGTGATATGATCATATGATTTTTCCTTGAATTTGTTTATGCAATGTATCACATTTATTGATTTATGAATATGATACCATCCTTGCATCCCTGGAATAAATTCCACTTGGTCATGGTGTGTGATCTTTGTAATGTATTGATGGATCTGATTTGTTAATATTTTGTTGAGGATTTTAGCATATGTTCATCAGGGATATTGGTCTGTAATTTTCTTTCTTTGTAGTGTCTTTATCTGGCTTGAGGATTAGGATAATGCTGTCCACAAAAAAGAGCTTGGGAATCTTCCCTCCTAGTGAATTTTCTGGAATAGCTTATGGATAATAGGTATTAATTTTTCTCTGTATGTTTGGTAAAACTCTCCTATAAATCCATTTAATCCCAGGCTCTTTTTTGCTAGAAGTTTTTTTTATTATTGCTTCAATTTCACCATTTGTTATGAGATTATTCAGCTTTTCTGATTCTTCCTAATTGAGTTTTGGAAGATTGCATGTTTCTAGGAATTTGTCCATTTTACCCAAGGTGTCCAGTTTGTTGGCATATAGTTGCTTGAAGAATTTTCTTACAATTCTTTGTATTTCTTTGGTGTCAATTGTTATAATGCCATTTCCATTTCTGATTGTATTATTTTGGGTCCTCTCTCTTTGTTTCTTGGCGAGTCTGGCTAAAGTTTCATCAGTCTTATTTATCTTTTCAAAGAGCAGCTTTTGGTTTCATTGATCTTTTGTATTTTTTTTTTAGTTTCTGTATAATTTATTTCTGCTCTGATCTTTATTTTTTCCTTACACTTATTGAGGGCTTCCTTGCTTTTCTCTTTCTAATTCTTTTATGCTTAGTGTTAGATGGTTTTTAAAGCTTTTTCTTGTTTTTTGAGGTATGCCTGTAATGCTATAAACTTTCATCTCAGGACTACTTTCACCATGTCCTAAAGATTTTGTGTTGTTTGTTCATTTTCATTTGTTTCCAGGAAGTTTTTGATATCTTCCTTGATCTCGTTGGTAACTCATTCATTTTTTAATAACATGCTCTTTAGCCTTCATGTGTTTGAATATTTTTGAGTTTTTTTATTGTGATTGGTTTCTAGTTCATTCCACTGTGATCTGAGAAGATGCTTGATATGATTTCAATCTTCTTGAACTTATAGAGACTTATTTTGTGCCCTAACATATGGTCTATTTTTAAGAATATTCCATGTGCACTTAAGAAAAATGTATATTCTGTTGCTTTGGGATGAAATGGTCTGTAAATTAAATCCATTAGTTCTAGTGTGTAATTTAAGGTCTGTTTCCTTGTTGATGTTTTGTAAGATGATCTATGCATTGATGACAGTAGGGTGTTAAAACCCTCCTCTATGATTGTATTGCTGTCAATCTCCCCCTTATAGTCCACCAATAATTTATTTTATATATTTTGGTATTCCTATATTGGGTGCATATATATTTATAAGGATTGTATCCTCCTGTTGGATCAATCCCTTTAGTATTATGTAGTGACCTTCTTTGTCTCTTGTTATGGTCTTTATTTTGAATTCTTTTTTGTCACAAATAAGTATTGCTACTCCAGATTTTTTTTGTTTGTTTCCATTTGCTTGGAATTTTTTTTTTTTTCATCCTTGCACGTTCAGCCTGTGTGAATCTTTTGCTTGGCAGTAGGTCTCTTGTAGACAGCATATATACGGGTTGTATTTTCTCATCCATTCAGCTATCTTGTGTCTTTTGATTAGAACATTTATTTTGTTTATTTTTAAGGTTATTATTGCTATATACTTATTTAACATCATTTTCCTCCTTTATGCCTCTGTTCTTTTCTTTCAATATGTCTTCTCCTTAAAGCAGTCTTTTTAGCACTTCTTCCCATGCTGCTTTAGTGGTACTGAACTCCTTTAGCCTTCTTTTGTCTGGGAAGCTGTTTATTTCACCATCTATTTTGAATGATAACCTTGCTGGAAAGAGCAGTCTTGGATGTAGGTTCTTGCTTTTCTTTACTTTGAAAACTCCATGCCACTCCCTCTGTCCTCAATTGTTTCTGTTGAGAAATTAGCTGAGAGCCTTATTGGGGCTCCCTTGTGGTCATTGATTGTTTCTCTCATGCGGCCCTGAAGTTTCTCTCTTTGTCCTTGATATTTGCCATTTTAATTATGTTGTGTCTTGGAGTGGCTTCCTCTCGCTTGGAAACTTCTGTGCTTCCTGAATTTGTGTGGCATTCTCCTTCCCCAGCTTAGGAAAGTTTTCTGTCATTTTTTCTTCCAACAGGTTCTCTACCTCTTGCTCACATTCCTCCCCCTCTGGTACCTGTATAATGCAGATGTTATTTTATTTCATGTTGTCCCAAGTTTCCCTTATACTCTACTCATGCTTTTTCAATATTCTTTCTTATTGCTGCTTTGTTTGAGTAGGGTTTTTTTTCCACCTTATCTTCTAATTGGCTTATTCCATCCTCTGCTTCATTGAGCATGTTTTTAATCCAGCATATTCTTGATTTCAGATATAGTATTCTTTATTTCTGACTGGTTCTTACTCATAGTATCTATGTCTTTTTTTTTAGTGCTGATGTAGCTTTCACTAAGTTTTTTGTATTTCCCATTATGTTGTAAAATGTTCCCATTAAGTGCCTTGTGGTTTTCACTAATTTCCTTGAGCATCTTTATAACCATTACTTTGAACTCTATTTTTGATAACTTGGTTACCTCCATCTCATCAAGGTCTATTTCTGGTGGTTTTTCCCTTTACTTTCAGGACTGTTTCTTTGTCTCCCCATTTTAGTGTCTCTTTGTGTTTGTATCTGTATATTAAGTATATTTGCTGTCTCCAAGTCTTGTGGGGTGGGCTTTTGCAGTGACTGTCCAGTGTGACCCAGAGGTGTGTTTTCTTTTTATACTTCTGAGCTGTATGCTTTAGGTGTGTCCTTTCTGTGGGTTCTTTGAGCTCTTGTTGTGATTTGGTCTAGATTGTTTTTGACCTGTTCTTGAGAGGACTCTCCTCTCAAGCAGGCTACCTGGAAGGCTCAGCCATAACCACATCATGGTGAGCTGTTGTACATGTGTTGGCAAAACAAAACACAATCAAACTGGCAGAAAAGAAACAGGAACTTACAAAATATCCTTACAATCCTAATGAAAATAACTCAAGAAGAAATGGAATTAAGAAAGTGAAAAGAGAACACAAGTTCTAAGGCCAATGAGAGAAAGAAAAAAGGATATCATTGCTAATAGCAAATAAATAAATAAATAATATATAAAAGTAAAAAATAGAGAAACTACTGAGAATAAAAGGGGATGAGAAAAGATTCTGAAAAGAAAAAAGGGTGAGCAAAAAAATAAAGGTAGAGAGTAGATATAAGAAAGTGGTTAAAGAAAAAAAAAAAGACAGAGAATGAGAGAGGGGGGAAAAAGTTATGTCAAGAAGAGCAAGAAGAGAAGAAGGTAAAACAAGGGTAAGGAAGGAGGTCAATAAGAGATATGGAAAAAACAATAGAGAAAAACAATAAACTTAATGATTATAATAATAACATCCCATAATAAAGCAGAGAATATCAAGAAAATCTTGATAAAAGAACAACAAATAAATGAATAAATAAATATAAATAAAACATGCAAAGCAAGACAAAACAAATCCAAAACAAAAATTAATTTAAAAATTAAAAAAAAATTATTTCCCTCTTTTATCTTAAAAAAAAACACAAACAAACAACCAAGCGAGGTTCATCTGGGCAGCTTATGTTGTCTGAGGCTCACTGTTTTGTATGCTGATTTTGGGTCTTCTGGGAGGTACTTTTATGTCAGCCAATGTCAAGGGCTGCCTAAGTTTGGCTCTCAGTGTCTTTATGTAGCTGGTTGGCCTGAGGTTCTCTGTGGACCGCCTCCAGCTGCCAGCTATTTTGCCTCCCCCTTGCCATTGCCTGGCTTTCTTCCAGAGTCTTCTGAAGAGAGTCTAGGGTGCAGGCTTACTGGTGTAGCTCAGGATATTGCTCCCCTTACTTAGAATTTTCACTTTTAGGCACTCACTGTGGGGAAGTTAACCTCTGCTTCAAAGCCAACTCCTCGGTTTCTACAATATCCTCCAATTCTAGTTCCCCATACAATGGCCTGCTGCAGGTTCAGATTGAATTCAGTCTGTTGCCTTTTCTCTATGGGCAGTTTCAGAAGCCTAGGCTCAGTGGGATTGATCAAAAGAGACTCGTGTGCAGGTTGCCTGCCCAGCCGCCAGGAGGGGTTTTCAGCTTTTCCTCCAGTTTCCAAACAGTAGTCCCTGAGATTCTTACTCTTGTAATGTCCTCCTATGGGCTGTTCTTCCTTCCCCCACTGAACTCTGCCCAGTGGAGGTGGGGGATATCTGGGGCTTCAATGAGCTGAACCAGCCCCTTTCCTGTTGGAGGTGGTGCTCCCAACCTGCAAGAGAAGTATGCATGCTCCGTCCCCCCTTTCCCAGTTCTGGTTGGCAGATCTAACAGAACACTCAGTTCCAACTCCCCACAATGCAGACAAAGATCGTAGCTTTTGCTGGTCTGTCTCCCCAGTGTACACCAGGAAGGTGGATGCTGCGTAGTGCTGACCAGTAATCAAAAACATATAAAGTAACAAAGAGGCAGAAAACCTGCTTTGTGAGCATCTGGGGCCCTTGTGCCTAGGATCCAAACAGTAGGGGTCACAAAGTCAGCCTCACACAGGTCTCCTGCGCAGCTGATCTCAGTAAAGTGGGGCAGCTCCATGTGGGCTATCCTGGCTCTCTTCAGGGCAGGCCAAAAATCCCTGATCTGCCCCACTGACAGCTCTGATCCCTCTCTGGAAGGACTTTCTTCCCTTTCCCTAAGCCACACAGTTCAAATGCTTTCTGGAGCTCTGTAAAATGCTTTACAGGAAAGCAGAGGGTTCCTTTAGGTCACTGCTGGGTGCAGCCCACGGGCCCCTTTCTATTCAGAAGCCACACTCTGCGGGACAGCCTTTCTTATGGTCAGTAACCAGGGTGAGTGTCTCCTGCCTGGGCTGCCACCATTAGGCACTTTGTTTCACTGGGAGGGTGCTGTCCCCTCTTTGCAAGCACGCTGTACCCCTGGCTCCTTCTGCCTACCGCGCATGGCCTCTCTTTCCCTTCTCCACCACTCAAGGTTTGAAAGTCCTGCTTTTGGATGCCAGCCCACACTCCCAATGGAGGGAGCTCTGCAGCCTCTAATCCTCAGGCCATGCAGCCAAGCACTGGCTTCAGCGGGGACACCCCTTGCCTAGGCCTCCCCCTTTCTTACCAGTCTTTAGGATATTTCTTCAGTGCTCCTTACTGGAAATATGCCCATCAGCTATATTTCTCTTATTTTTCCAAACTGACTATGCAGTATTTTAGCTGTAAATCTAGTCTGTGGTTGGAAACAAGGGCAGTCTGCTTCTTGTTACCTTGCTATCATCTTGCTGACCTCCTGTACCAACTTTTTTATCCATTCATCTACTGATGGGCACTTGGGCTATTTCTAGATCTTAGCTATTGTAAATTATGTTGCTATAAACATAGAGGTGCATATATTTTTTCTGATTGATGGAACTACTATTTTAAAAACAACAAACAAATGAAACCAGGTGTTGAACAGTACATTATTAGTTTTTAATCATTCAAAAGGAACACATTTAGGGTTAGAAGAACAAATATAGCAGAACTAGTAAGATCTGAGTTTTAATCATGACTTACCAGGAAGAGTCCTTGACAAATAAGTTCAACTCTTGAGTCTGAGTTATAAAGTAAAAGGTGAGACAAAATGCCTTCTGAGGTCTCTTCCAACTCTAAAATTTGATTACTCACTTGATAGGTGTTGATTAATGCCAAGAGAACAAAATTGGATTCTAAAGGAAGAGTGTCAGCAGCACTTATTAATTGAGAAGAAAATAATTACTTTAGATAAAAGCAATGTTGGGGTTTTTTTCTAGGGTTAAGAATTCATTGGCCCAAAACCTGCATACTCTACTAACTTCTCCCCTCTCCATCTTCCTTCCCCTCACACTCTATTATTCTATAGGAATATGCAAGGGGGGGGGGGATCAATCATTAGAGAAATTTTAATTTGCATAAGGTTGTTTCAAAGATAAGAAGCTCAGACAAAAATAACGATGCTGTAATTGTGTTTTCTCCTTAGAATCAACTGTATTTATTCCCCAGTCTGAATACTCCATTGAGGAAGATGTTGGTGAACTGTTCATTCCCATCAGGAGAAGTGGAGATGTGAGCCAGGAATTGATGGTGACCTGTTATACACAACAAGGTAGCTCAAAATCCCCCCCCCCCAAAAAAAACACACATATAAATAAGCCTCTTTAACATGTTGGTGACATAACATCATGCCACGAGAGGTGTATTTTATAATTACAATTTTCATGAGAAAAAAAAGACAACAGTTATCCATAAGTCTTCCTTCATTATTGCACCTTTGAGAACTCATCTAAGAGGACTTGGAAGGACTCTACTGCCACTTACACAAAAATATTTGATTCAGTTTGTTGTTTATTCTAATGTTCAATGCTTTGTGGGTTATAAGAAATTGAAGGCCCTCATTTCCTCTCCCAAAGGCTGCACAAGTAGAAGGGAGTAATTCTTTAAAAAGAAAAGAAAACAAAAAAGAGGCAAAGAAATCATACCCAAGGGAAAAAACTAATTTCAAACTAGTTTGAAACTCATTCCAATCAAATTTCAGAATATTTGTTTTGCTCATGGGTATGTATCTTCTGAAAGGTGATTTTATGTAATACAAAATTAAAATTAATACATAATATTTATTAATATTCTAAACACCTTTCTGGGGAAACAATAGACTTTCTAAGAATGTGAAAGAAAAAGTCATATATGCTGTTGATATCTGAGCTGTGAATCTTTAAAATTTCTATTAATGTATATGCACTGACAGGTAGTAGAAAATAGTGATTAAAATTATGGACTTCAGGATCAGCCTTCAACTCTGGGTTATATAGTTTAACCTATAAGCCTCAGTTACCAAACGCATAAAACCCAATAGAATAGAATGATTGAGAGGATCATTGAGGCAGTGCATGTAAAACACTTGGCACTTTACCTGCAAACAGTAAGCAAGTAAGAAAGTAGAGAAAACATTTGAAACGTAATATTTGTCATGTGTTTGAGACCATTGTGAAGTTAACGTGTGATGCTAGAACAGTATATTGATGCTATTGCTCTTTCCAGGGATGTTCATAGATATTAATTGACCATTAAAATGCTGCATGTGAAAATTATTTCTGGAAATACTCTTGTGATATGTTCTATATAAAACACCTTCTGTACCTTCTCTGTCTCAAGGAACGGCAAGCGGAACTGTGCCGACATCAGTGCTGTCCTATTCTGATTACATATCCAGGCCTGAGGACCACACCAGTGTTGTGCGCTTTGAGAAACATGAGAGGGAGAAAGTGTGTCGTATTGTTGTTATTGATGACTCATTGTATGAAGAGGAGGAAACATTCCATGTCCTTCTGAGCATGCCTATGGGTGGAAGAATTGGATCAGAGTTCCCAGGGGCTTGTGTTACAATCATCCCTGACAAGGATGATGGTAAGTACTAATACACCTAAAAAGTATTCCTCTTTCCAGGCAGACCAACATTAGGCACAGATTTCTAAACAGAAAAATGACAGTGTAAAACAATATCACATGCACATTTATTTTGTGCTTGATTTTATAGTGTGGTTAAGTTTCAAGTTGGCTGCATTAAGCAATTTTTCTTTCTTAATTTAATATTTTAAAGGCAAAAATCACACCTGTGTGGTTTATCTGTCTGTGCAGTTTCTTTTACAGTGCCACTTACTGTTAGGTGATTAAACTTTTAAAATTTTATGACAAGAATTGACACACTTTTAATAAATTTAATCCCTTTTTTTTGTTTTGCTTTGCTTTTAAAGCTTGTTTTATAACTTTAAACTCATTGTTTGAACTCACTTTTCAAACAAACCAATCAGACAAGGCTGTTAAATGAATAACTAGAAAGGCAATAAATATATAGAATATTAAGTTCAACAGGCATCTCTGTGTCCCCCCAAAAAAGGAGGGGGTATCCTAGACTGCTCTTCCTGATGGAAATGAAATTTCTGCAAGGTAATCCCTCCTCCTGAATACAAAAAGAAGCCAAAGGGTCTTAATGTTCCCTGTTCAAGAAACATTTGTTCTTTTTTGTGAAGAAAGGATGTGACTAAAATAGTGAGAAAAGTGAGAGCTGTAAACGGAGAAATAGGACTCCCAGTACTTGAATATTTTTCTTTCTTTCTTGAAGTTTTCCTCATGGTAGATGAAAGAGGACGAAACTGATAAGTCTTTTGGCTCAGTGAAAGCTGGATAAGAGTCAAAAGACTTTAACCTGAAACTCAGGAAGTTTTTACCCTAAATTTAGATAATACCCTATATGTATAAGCTACTTTAATATATTTAAATGTTGCTTTAGTTTTTAGTTTAACAAATAATTATATATTTAAATAAATACAGAAGTTTTCTTTTTAAATTTGATTGCTCTTAGAAAGGAGGCCAATATTTTGAATGTCAGTCAAAACAGAACCAATAATCCACTCTAAATGCATATCTGCACTCTCCCTCTTCCTCTCTTTCTTTTAATATAGAAAGATATGGGTTGATTTAATTTTTAAGGTTTAAAATATAATTAATGATTACTTTATTTCAGTTTATTTTGTTAAAAAACTCTTTCCCATAAAATTGCTATGGGATGCATATTGAGAAAAAAATAAAAGTACAGAAAAATATTTTTATTGATGTATAATTGATGTATATTAGTTTCAAGTGTATAACATAATGATTCAGTATTTGTATATATTGGGAAATGATCACCACAATAAGTGTAGTTAATGTCCATCACCATAATAGTTCCAAAAAAACCCTTTTTTTCCTCTGAAGAGAACTTTAAGATTTAGTAGCTATTAAATATTATTAATAACTATTAGCAACATCCAAGTATGTAAAACAGTATTAATAACTATAGTCACCATATGTATATTACATCCTCATTACTTATTTATTTTATAACTGGAAGTTTGTGCCTTTTAACCTGCTTTACCATTTTGCCCACCCCCCATCTCCTGCCTCAGGCAACCACAAATCTCTTTTCTGTATTTATGAGCTTTTTCTTCTTTTCAGATTCCACACACAAATGAGATCATTTGGTATTTGTCTTTCTCTGTCTTATTTCACTTAGCATAATGCCTTAAAGATCGATGCATATTGTTGCAATCAGCAAAATTTCTTTTAATTTTCTTGAATGTATGATATTCTGTTGTATATATCTGCCACTTTTTTTAATCTTTATTGTTGAAAGTATTACAGATGCCCCCTTTTTACCCCCTTGACTACCCCCTCCACCCATCTCCCAGGCCTTCACCTCACTATTTTCTGTGTCTATGGATTATACATATATGCATATAAATTCTTTGGTTAATCTCTTCCCCACCTTCACTCCCCCCTTCTCTCTGAGATTTGTTAGAATGCTCCATACATCTGTGTCTCTGGGTCTATTTTGTTCATCAGCTTATTTTGTTCATGAGATTCCACATATAAGTGAAATCATATGGTACTTGCCTTTCTCTGACTGGTTTATTTCACTTACCATGATACTCTCCAGGTCCATCAATGCTGTAGCAAGCAATAACATTCAAGTCCTGGATCCATTTTGAGTTAATTCTTGTGTATGGTGTAAGATAGTTGTCCAGTTTTATTATTTTGCATGTAGCTTTCCAATGTTTCCATCACCATTTATTGAAGAGACTGTCCTTTTGCCACTGTATATCCTTGGCTACTTGTTGTAAAGTAATTGACCATGTATGTGTGGATTTATTTCTGGGATCTCCATGCTGTCTTATTGGTCTATGCATCTGTTTTTATGCCAGTATCATACTTTCTTGGTTACAGTAGTTTGATTTCAGGCAGCATGAAGTCTCCAGTTTTGTTCTCTTTCTCAAGATTGCTTTGGCAATTTGGGGTCTTTTGTGATATCATACAAATTTTAGAACTGGTTGTTCTATTGTTGTGAAAAAATGCCATTGGAATTTTAATAGGGATTGTTATCGAATGTCTAGATTTCATTGACTAGTATGGACACTTTAACAACATTAATTCTTTCAGTATATGACAATAGGATATCTTTCCACTTATAATTTTTTCCCCGGTTCCTAACTTTTTAAACATTTTATCATTTTTAATTACAATTGACATACAATATTATATCTGTTCCAGGTTTACAACATAGTGATTAGACATTTATGTAACTTACCAAGTGATCACCCCAATAAGACTAGTACTCACTAGACAACATACAGAGTCATTACAATATTATTGACTATATTCCCAGTGCTTTACATTAGATTCCTGTGACCGTTTTTATAACTGGAAATTTGTATATATTAATCCATTTTCCTTTTTCACTCAATTACCCTTCCATTCTCTTTATATCTATGAGTTTGATTCTGTTTTGTTTATTCATTTATTTTATCTTTTTATATTCCATATGTAAGTGAAATCATGTTATTTGTCTACTCCCTCTGACTTATTTCACTTACCATAATACCCTCTAAATCCATGTATGTTGTAAATGGCAAAATCTCATTCTTTTGTACAGTCAAGTAATATATCATTGTATTTATGGACCACTTCTTTTTTATCCAGTTGTCTATCAATGGATAATTAGGTCCCTTCTATATCTTGGCCATTGTAAATAATGTTGCAATGAACATAGGGCTGCATTTTTTTTTTAATTAATGTTTTAGATTTTTCAGATAAAAACCCAGAAGTGAGATTGCTGGGTCATATGGGAGTTCTATTTTTAATTTTAGAGGAACTTCCATACTGTTTTCCACAGTGGCTGCACCAACTTGTAATCCCAACAGTGCACAACAGGATTTCCTTTGTTGATTTGTTGATGTTAGCCATTCTGACAGGTGTGAGGTGACATCTCATTGTGATATTAATTTGTTTTTCCTTATGGATTAGCAAATTTTCAAGTCTATTGGCCATTTGTATGAACTCTTTGAAGAAATGTCTATTCAAGTCCTCTTCCAATTTTTTAATCAGATTGTTTGAATTTTTGGTTGCATGAGTTTCCTTATATATTTGGATATTAACTCCTTATCAAATGTATCATTGGTAAATAACTTCTTGCTTTTCAGTAGCCTGTCTTTTCATTTTGTTAATAGGTTCCTTTACTGTGAAATTTTTTTTTAGTTTTCTTCTACAAGTTTTGATTCAAACCTTACATTTAAGTCTTGAATTCACTTTGAGCTTATTCTTTTATATGATGTAAGAAGATGGTCTAATTTCTTTTTTTGCATGTACCTGTCCAGTTTTTGCAACATCATTTATAAAAGAGACTATCTTCACTCCATTTTACATTCTTGCCTCCTTTGTTATAGATTAACTTAACATATAGTTGTGGTTTTATTTTTGGGCTCTCTATTCTGTTCCATTAATCTATGTTTCTATTTTTATGCCAGTACCATACTGTTTTGATTACTGAAGATTTGTAGTAGAGATTCATATCAGGTAGCATGACATTTCCAACTTTGTTCTTTCCTCAAGATTGCTTTGGCTGGTGGGGTCTTTTATGGTCCCATGCAAACTTTAGAATTATTTTAGTTCTATGGAAAATTCCAATGACATTTTGATAAGGATTACATTGAATCTATAGATTGCTTTGGGTAATATGGACATATTTAATCATGTAAATTCTTCCTGTCTATGAGTACTGCATATGTGCTTATTTATTTGTATCTTCTTCAACTTTTTTTTTTCAGTATCTTATAAATTTCTGAGTACAGATCTTTTACCTCCTTGGTTAAATTTATTCCTAGTTATTTTATATTTATTGATGAATTGAAAATGAGATTGTTTTCCTAATTTTTCTTTCTGATAGTTCATTATTAGTGTATAAATATGTAACTAATTTGTAAATACTAATTTTGTATTCTGTTACTTTACTCAATTCATTTGTAAGTTCTAGTATTTTCTCCTTTTTGTTTTTTTATTTTTATTTTTCTCCCAACTCTTTATTTTGAAAAATTGCGAACCTACAGAAGTCTGAAGAATGCTACAATGATAAGAGCCTTCCCCTCAATTCACAAATTCTTAACACTTCACCCCTAAGTATATGACCATGAATCATCTAAGACATTCTTCTGCATAAAGCACAACAACATCCAAGAAATGTATTATTGGTAAAATAATGTCTTGTAATCCCCAGTTAACTCAAAGATATCTTAAATAGCTAGGGGGTTTCCCCCCAAATCATGTTCCAATCAAGGATCATGTATTGTTTTTGATTACCATGTCTCTTCACTTTCAGTTTCTTTTAATTTAGAATTATTCCCCTGTGTAATGTTTCATGATATTGACATTTTTGAAGAGTCTAGATCAGTTGTTTGGGAGAATGGCCTAGATTTTGGGTATGGCTGATTATTTCCTTATGTAGGCAAGAATTTTACATAGGTGATGTGTATTTTATTTTATATTAAATCAGGTAACTGATAGTAGTTTGGCCTGATGCTGGACATGGTAGTTTTCATCCCATGTTTAAAGAACTTTTCCCCCATTGTAATATTTAAGTATCTGCAGGGTGATATATTCTTTTTTTTTTTAATATATCTTTTTTATTTCAGAGGGAGGAAGAGAAATGTAGAGAGAGATAGAAACATCAATGATAAGTCATTGATCAGTTGCCTCTTGCACGCCTCCTACTGGGGATCGAGCCTGCAACTTGGGCATGTGCCCTAACTGGGAATCAAACTGCGGTTTTCTCGATCATAGGTCGATGCTCAACCCCTGAGCCATGCCAGCCAGGGAATATTTTCTTTTATTTTTTTATCCCCTCTGTTGACTATTACAGATGATCCCATTTTTCTCCAATTGTCCCCATCTGCCCAGTTGCCACCAAAACCCAGGCTTTCACCACACTATGTCTGTGTCCATGGGCTATGCATATGTGCATATAAGTTCTTTGGTTGATCTCTTCCCACCCCGTCTCCCCCACTCCCTCTGGGATCTTTCAGTCTGTGTCATGTTCCCATGCCTCTGGACCTATATTGTTCTCCAGTTTATTTTGTTCAGTAGATTCCATATATAAGTGAGATCATGTGATATGTGTATTTCTTTGCCTGGCTTATTTCGCTTAGCACAATATTCTCCAGGTCCATCCATGCTTTCCCAAAGGGAAAGAAATCATTCTTCTTTATAACTGCATTGTATTCCATTATGTAAATGTACCACAGGTTTTTTATCCACTCATCCCTGATGGACACTTAGGCTGTTTCCAGGTCTTAGCTATTGTAAATAACACTGCTATGAACATAGGGGTGCATATATTCTTTCTGGTTGGCATTTCAGGACACTTAGGATATATTCCTAGAAGTGGGGTCACTGAGTCAAAAGGCAGTTCAGGTTTTAATTTTTGAGGAAATTTCATACTGTTTTCCATAATGGCTGCACCAGTCTGCATTTGCATGAACAGTGTACTAGGAATCATAGCTTTTCTCCACATCCTTGCCAGCACTTGATGCTTTTTGAATTTTTGATGGTAGCCATTCTGGCAAGTATGAGGTGACACCTCATTGTAGTTTTAATTTGCATCTCTCTGATGATTAGTGACTTTGAGCACTTTTTCATATATTTGTTAACTGTGTCCTCTTTGGAGAAATGTCTATTTAGTTCCTTTGCTTATTTTTTAATTGGATTGTTTGCTTTCCTTTTGTTAAGTTGTGGCAGCCTTGCATCCCTGGAATAAATCCCACTTGGTCATGGTGTCTGATCTTTTTAATGTATTGCTGGATCTTATTTGCTAATATTTTGTTGAGGATTTTAGCATCTACATTCATCAAGGATATTGACTTGTAATTTACTTTCTTTGTAGTATTTGTTTCTGGTTTTGGAGTTAGGCTAATGCTGGCCTAGTAAAAAGAGATTGGAAGTGTTCCGTCCTTTTGAATATTTTGAAATAGTTTGGGGAGGAAAGGTGTTAGTTTTTTGTTGTTTTTTTTTGAATGTTTGATAAAACCCCACTGTGAAGCCATTCGTTTCAGGACATTTGTTTGCTGGGAGTTTCTTAATACTGCTTCAATTTCATTTGTTGTTAGTGTTCTATTCAGGTTTTCTGATTCTTCCATATTCAGTTTTGGAAGACTGTATTTTTCTTGGAATTTGTCCATTTTATCCAGGTTGTCCTGTTTGTTAGCATATAGTTGTGCATAGTAATTTCTTATAATCCTTTGTATTTCTGTGGTGTCAGTTGCTACTTCAGCTCTTTCATTTCTGATTTTATTTACCTGGATCCTCACTCTATATTTCTTGATGAGACTGGCTAAAGGTTTATCAATCTTTTTTATCTTTTTAAAGAACCAGCTCTTGGTTTCATTGATCTTTTGCATTGTTCATTTAGTCTCTGTGTCATTTATTTCTATTCTGATCGTTATTATTTCCTTCCTTCTAGCTACTCTGGGCTTTTTTTGGTGTTCTCTTTTTAATTATTTTAGTTGTAGTTTTAGATGATTTATTAGAGTTTTTTCTTGTTTTTGAGGTAGGCTTGTAGTAGTATGAACTTACCTCTCAATACTGCTTTTGTTGTATCCCATAGGTTTTGGATTGTGTATTCATTTTCATTTGTTTCCAGAAAGTTTTGGATTTCTTCCTGGATTTCATTGTTTAATAAGATGCTATTTAGCTTCCATGTGTTTGAATGTTTTTGAGTGTTTTCATCATAGTTGATTTTTAGTTTCATTCCATTGTGATCCTAGAAGATGCTTGATAATATTTCAATCTTCTTGAACTTATAGAAACTTATTTTGTGTCCTATCATGGGGTCTATCTTTGAGAATGTCTCATGTGCACTTGAGAAGACTGTATATGCTGCAGCATTGAGGTGAAATGTTCTATAAGTGTCAATTAAATCCATCTGAACTAGTGTGTCATTTAAGGTCACTGTTTCTTTTTTGATTTTTTTGTCTAGAAGATCTATCCAGTGATGTCAGTGGGGTGTTAAATTCTCCTACTATGGCTATATTCTTACAGATCTCTCCCTTAAAGTTCTCCAAGAGATTTTTTATATATTTAGGTGCTCCTATATTGGGTGCACATATGTGTACCAGCGTTATATCCTCTTGTTGGATTGTTCCTTTTAGTTTTATGTAGTGTCCTTCTTTCCCCCTTGTTATGGACTTCGCTTTGAAGTCTATTTTGTCAGATATAAGTGCTGTTACCCCTGTTTTCTTTACATTTCCATTTGCATGAAAAAATTTTTTCCATTTCTTCACTTTTATCCTGTATGGGTCTTTTGTTCTGAGGTGGGCCTCTTGTAGACAGCATATATATGGGTCATATTTCCTTATGCATTCAGCTATACTATATCTTTTGATTAGAGCATTTAATTCATTTATATGTAAGGTTATTATTGATAAGTACTTATTTATTGCCATTTTTACACTTTATGGCTATGTTCCTCTCTATATACTTTTCTTCTTATAGCAGTCTCTTTAAAATTTCTTGCATTGTAGGCTATAAACTACTAGAGCTTTTTTTAGGGAGGGGGGCTGTTAAGCTCTTTATTTTACCTTTTATTTTGCGTTATAGCCTTGCTGGATAGAGTAGTCTTGGTTTTATTTTTTATTTATATATATCTTTATTGATTTCAGAGAGAGGAAGAGAGAGAGAGATAAAAACATCAGTGATGAGAGAGTCGTCATTGATTGGCTGCGTCCTGCACACCCCTGACCAGGGAAGGAGCCCACAACCCGGGCATGTGCCTTGACTGGGAATTGGACTGTGATGTCCTGGATCCCAGGTCAATGCTCAACTGCTGAGCCATGCCCAGCAGGGCTACTCTTGGTTTTAGATCCTTGCTTTTTAAATACTTCATGCCATTGTTTTCTGACCTGTAGTGTTTCTGTTGAGAATCAGCTGACAGTCTTATCGGATCTCCCTTGTAGGTTACTGTCTCTTGCTGCCCTTAAAATTCCCTCTTTGTCTTTAATGTTTGCCATTGTATTTATGATGCTTTGGAATGGGTCTCTTTGAGTTCACCTTGATTGTTAAAATCTGTGCTTCCTGAACTTGTGTGGCTTTTCCCTTCACCAGCTTGGGGAAGTTGTGTCATAATTTCTTCAAATAGGTTCTCAATACTCTGCTCACTTTCTTCTCCCTCTAGTAGCCCTATAACACCAATGTCGTTCCATTTCATGTTGTCCCAAAATTCCCTTCCACTGTCCTCATGCTTTTTAAGTACTGCTTCTTTCTGCTGTTCTGATTGAGTGGTTTTTTCTACCTTGTCTTTAATTAGCTTATTTGATCTTCTGATTCATTGAACCTGGTTTTAATTCTTTCTAACATATTCTTGATGTCAGATATAGTATTCTTCAGTTCTGCCTGGCTCTTATTCATGATTTCTATATCTTTTTTTCATGATTACGTAGTTCCCACCAAGTTTTTTCATTCCCACTAATTTCCTTGAGCATCTTTATAAGCATAACTCTGAGGTTGTTGTCTAATCACTTCCATATCATTTAGGTCTTCATCTGGTTATTACTTCTTTTCTTTAAATTTGGTGTTTCTTTGTCTCTCTACTTTAATAGTCTTCTGTGTTTGTATGTATGTATTAGATATACTTGCTATGACTCCCAGTCTTTGTGGGGTGAGTTTTTTTAATAAACATCCTATAGGAACCAGTGTTTCAAGGGTTCTCCAATTGTAATTGAATCTTGATTGTTGCTGTCCCATTCGTAGTTAGGTTTTCCCCTCAGGTTGACTAACTGTAAAGCTCAGCAACAAGCATGTTGTGCAAGCTGTTTTACAGGTGCTGGCAGGGCAAAACAAAACAAATTCAAACAGAGGACACAAACTAAAACATATAAAAGATACCAACAACAATAGCAAAAACAACCACAAAAGAAAAGAGGATTAAGAAAGGAAAAGAGAACAAGAATTATAAACACAAAATAAAGAAAAAGATAATAGTCCTAATAGTAAAATAGAAAATACAAAGAATACTGGAAGAGAAACAGGGCAGAAAAAAGATTCCGAATGGAAAGGAAGGGAGAGCAAAAAGTAAGAGTAGAGAGTAGGAAAAGGAAAACTAAAATAAAGACAAAAAATCAGAGAAAGAATAAAGTTATGCAAGGTAAAAAGAAGAGAGGGAAAGGTAAAGCTAAAAAAGAATGGATGCCTGGCTTGCGTGGCTCAGTTGTTGAGTGTCTGCACATGCCAAGGTGTTGCTGGTTTGATTCCCAGTCAAAGCACATGCCTAATTTGTGGGCTCGATCCCCAGTAGTGAGCATGCAGGAGGCAGATGATTGATGCTTCTCTCTCATTGATGTTTCTCTCTCTATCCCTTCTCCCTCTCCTTTTCTCTCTCTCTAAAAGTCAACAAAAACATTTTAAAAAATAAAAATATCTGACTTAAAAAAAGAATGGAATAGAAAAAAGAGAGTAAGAAAAGGAAGGAAGACAAAAAGAGATATGAAAGAAAGAAGAGAAAAGAGAAAAAAAATCTTAACACTAATAATAATAATACTAAATCAATAAAAAAAATAAAGAAAAGATTGGGGGGGGGAAAAGGCCAGCCAAGGGAAGTTCATCTAGGCAGATTATGATGTCTGAGGATCACTGTTTTGTTTGCTGATTTCAAGCCTCCAAGAGGTACTTTTGTGTCAGCCAATGTCAGGAGCTGTCCAAGTTTGGCTCTCAGCATCCTGTTGTAGCTGTTGTCAGTCTAAGATTCTCTGAGGTCCACCTCCACCTGTCAGTTCCCCCTGAGTTTGCCTGGTCTTCCTCCAGTGTCTTCCAAAGATAGTATTTAGGATGAAGCCAGGCTATCCTAGTTAGGGCTAGTGAACCTCCTGCTTAGAGATGATGCTGTCAGGCACTCAATGAGGGGAAATTAGTCTCTGCTTCAAAACCAAACACCTCAGTCTCTACCAGAGACTCGAAGCCTAGTTCCCCTAAGGTGGCCTGGTGAATGGAACCCAGGAGTTCTATCAGCTCTCTAGTGATGGGGCACACCAGTTATCTTCCCAGGACAGTAGAGTTGCTGGTTCCACCCCCAAACCTCTCACTGAGGCTCCCTGATAGTGTTCAAACCTGTGGGCTTGGCCTTTGCTGCTGTCTTCTCTGCAAAGGTCAAGGTGCAGGGTGTGGCTAACAGGTTCCAGAGGGTGGTCAAACTGAAGCCCCTAGGATGGGGTATTTACTTTTTCAGGAGCTGTGGCTTCTGGGAGGGGCCTGTGTCTCTCACAAAAAATGTCCACTTTGGTATGGAGGATGCGATTGATTGCAAGTTTCTCAGCTGCCACTATTCCATGTGTCCCCCCCCCCCCCCGGCAATGCTTCCCACCCCAGCCTCTCCTCAGGCAACTCCAGTATGCATTGCACTGAAGCCTCAAGTGAGTTGCTGCACATGAAAATCCTGCGCTCTAGGTTTAAAACAAAAACACAAAACTGTGATGACTTTATCTCCAATAAGTTCCAGTCTTCCCAGTGGCCAGAAGCCCTGCTGCCTTACATGGCTGGATGTTATGTGGGCCACTGTTATTGCCTCTGATGCTCCAGACAGGGGAGCTCAGCGTGGAGTCTGGGCCTTGATCCTCGATCCTCTCAAGGAAAACCAACACACAGCTGAGAGATTCCTCCTCACTCTCGGCCTGCCACCTATGGAAGCTGGGCCAGCCCTTCTCCTGACCTAGCCCTTCCTACCAGTCTCCAGGTGGTTTCTCCCCTTCCTTGTTATAAGCCTTCTCCTCAGCTGGACCTCAGCTGGTAATTCCAGGTGAATGTTCCCAAATTTAGTTGTATTTCCAGTCTGGCCCTGGGAGCAGGTGCAAGAAAGGTCTGCCTACTCTGCAGGTGTCTTCTTTCCTGGAATCCTGATTTTAATCATTGAAACATTTTATGGGCTATGCTAAAAACATTTTTATAAATTATTTTTTCTTAACTTTGGTATGATTATATTTATTACTTTTGTATTAAGCTAAATTCTTTTTCTGCATCTATTGATATGATCATTTAGTTTTTATCCTTCATTCTGTTTATATACTGTATTACATTAATTGTTTTGCAGATATTGTACCAACCTTGCATCCCAGGAATAAATTTCATTTGATCTTGGTGTATGATCTTTTATATATATGGCTCATTTTGATTTGCTAATATTGTGATGATGATTTTGTGCACCTATATTCATAATGAATATTGGCCTATAATTTCCTATTTTTATAATGTCTTGGTCTGGTTTTGGAAGCAGGGAAACTCTAGCATTGTAAAATGAGCTTATAAACTTATCCTCCTCTTGAAATTTTGTAATAATTTGAGAAGGATACGGATTAATTCTTTAAATGTTTGGTAAAATTCAAGTGTAAATCCATCTGTTCCAGAACTTTTAATTGCTGAGAGTTTTTGATTACTGATTCAAATGGGTTAGTAGTTGTCAGTCTGTTCTGGTTTTCTGTTACTTCTTGAGATGTTTTTGGAAGATTGTATGTTTACAGAAATTTATCGAGTTCTTTCAGGTTAAAAGCCCCTTTAGGAATGGCATTTTAGTGACATTAATTCTTCCTATCCATGACCATGGTATATGCTTCCATTATACGTATCTTCTAAAAAATTTTCCATGTCATAATCTTCCGAGTATAGGTCATTTTCCTTCTTGGGTAAATTTATTCCTGGGTATTTTATTCTTTTTGAAGCACTTGTGAATGGGATTGTTTTTATAGTTTCCCTTCATGATAGTTCATTATTGGTGTATAAAAGTGCAGCTGATTTCTGGGTATTTATTTTGTATTCTGCTACTTTACTAAATTCATTTATCAGTTCTGGTAGTTTTTGTTGGAATCTTTAGGGTTTGGTATATACAGTACAGTTATGTGCAAATAATGATAGTTTTACTTCTTTTCCAATTTGGATGCCTTTTATTTCTTCTTCTTATCTAATTGCTGTGTATAGGACTTCCAGTGCTATGTTGAATAAGAGTGGTGAAGGCATACATGCCTGTCTTATTCTCTATCTTAAAGGAAATGCTTGTAGTCTTAGCCCATTGAGTATGATGTTGGTTGTGGGTTTGTCATACATGACCTCTATTACATTGAGGTATGTTCCCTGTATTCCCACTTTGCTGAGAGTTTATCTGCATCTATTTGTATGATTATGTGGTTTTTATCTTTCATTTTGTTCATGTGGTATATCACATTTGTTTTGCAGATATTGTACCAACCTTGCATTCACAGAAAAAATCCCACTTGATCATGGAATATGATCTTTTTAATGTGTTGCTGGATTCAGTTTGCTAATATGTTGTTAAGTATTTTAGCATCTATTTTCATCATGGATATTTGCCTATAATTTTCTATCTTCATTGTGGTTTTATCCTGTAATGAAATTAGCATAATGCTGGCCTGGAAAATGACCTTGGGAGTCTTCTCTCCTCTTGAATTTTATGGAATAGTTTGAGGATAGGTGTTCTTTGAATGTTTGTTAAAATTCACCTGTAATGCCAAGCAGCCCAAGCTTTTTATTTGTTGGGAGGTGTGTTTTTTTATTACTGCTTCAATTTCACTAGTTGTAATCTGTCTATTCATATTCTCTGATTCTTCCTGATTGAATTTTGGAAGATTGCATGTCTAGAAATTTGTCCATTTCACCCAGGTTATTTAATTTGCTGGCATATAGTTATTCACAGTATTTTATTACCATCCTTTATATTGCTTTGGTGTCAGTTATTACTTTTCCTCTTTCATTTCTGATTGTAATTATTTTTGGTCCTCTTTCTTTTTTTATGAGTCAGGTTTAAGGTTTCTCAATCTTGCTTATCTTTTCAAAGAAGCAGCACTTGGTTTCACTGATCCCTTGTTTTTTTTAGTTTCTATGTCATTTATTTCTGCTCTGATCTTTATTATTTTCTCCCATCAACTCACTCTGGCTTTGTTTGTTATTCTTTTTCCAGTTCCTTTAGGTGTAAAGTTAGACGGTTTATTTGAACTTTTTCTTGTTTCTTGAAATAGGCCTGTAATGCTATGAATTTCCTTCTTAGGACTGCATTTTCTGTGTCCCATAGCTTTTGGATTGTGCTCTCATTTTCATTTGTTTCAAGGTATCTCTTAATGTCTTCCTTGATCTCATTGTTAAATCATTCATCATTTATGAACATGTTATTTACCCTCTATATCTCTGTGTTTTCCAGTTTTCTTCTTGGGATTTATTCAATTTCATAGCATTACTGTCAAAGATGCTTGATATGATTTCAGTTTTCTTAAATGTATTTAGATTTATTTTGTGAGCTAACATGTGGTGTGTCTTAGAAAATGTTCTGTGGGCACTTGAAAAGAATGTATTTTCTGCTGCTTTGAGGTGAAATCATCAGAAGATATCAATTAAATCTATTTGATCTAGTGTGTCATCTAAGACCACCATTTCCATGTTGATTTTCTTTCCGAAAGATCTATCCATTGATGTCAATGTGTTAAAATTCCCTACCATACCTGTATTACTGTCAGTCTTTCCTTTTGTTTTCATCAAGATTTGCATTACATATTTAGATGTTCCTATGTTGGGTGCATAAATGTTTACAAGTGTTTTATCCTCTTGTTGGATTTCCCCCTTTATTATTATGTAGTGTCCTTCCAAGTCTATGTTGTCAGATATAAGTATTGCTACCCCAGCTTTTTTTTCCCTTTCCATTTGTACAAAATATCTTTTTCCATCCCTTTACTTATAGTCTGTGTGTATCTTTCATTCTGAGATGGGTCTCTTGAAGACAGCATACACATGGGTGTTGTTTTTTATCCACTCATGCACCTTATATCTTTAAAGTGATTATTGATAGGTATGTATTTATTTCCATTTCATTTCTTTAACTATGTTTCCCTTTTTCCTTCTTCTTCTCCTCCTCTCCCTCATCCTTCTCCTCCTTCTCTTCTTCTTCTTCAAACATGCCCTTTAGCATTTCTTGTAATAATAATTTATTGGTAACAAACTTTTTTAGCCTCCTCTTATCTGAAAAGCTCTTTGCTTCTCATTCAATTTTAAATGATAGCCTGGCTGTGTAAAGTAGCCTTGTGTGTAGGTCCTTGCTTTTTCATCACTTTGAATATTTTATTCCAATGCTTTCTGGTCTGTAATGTTTCTGTTGAGAAATTAGTTGACACTCTTATGGGAGATTCCTTGTAGGTAACTGAATACCTTTCTCTTGTGGTTTTTAAGATTCTCTCTTTGTCATTACCTTTGGCATTTTTAATTGTGATGTTTCTTGGTGTGGGCCTCTTTGAGTTCATTTTATTTGAGACTCTCTACACTTCCTAGGCTTGTGTGTGTTATTCCTTCCCCCGGATAGGGAAGTTTTAAGTGATTGTTTCTTCATATACGTTCTCAATCCCTTGCTCTCTCTCTTTTCCTTCTGTCACCCATATGATGTGGATCTTGTCATGCTTCATGTTGTCCCAAAGGTCCCTAAAATTCTCCTCATTTTTTAAAGTTCTTTTTTCTCTTTTGCTGTTACATTTGGGTGGGTTTTTTTTTACCTTGTCTCCTAATTCACTTATTTGATCCTCAGCTTCATCAAGCCTACTGTTTACTACTTCCAGTGTATTCTTTATTTCAGATGTGGCATTCTTCCTTTCTAACTGATACTTTTTTATATGCTTTTGTCCTTTTTCATGCTGTTGAACATCCTTTTTATTTATTTTTTCTAGTTAGCTTTTTATTTTGTTTTGTTTTTTTTTATTTTATTTTTATCCTTATCGTTGAAAATATAACAGATGTCCACTTTTTACCCCCATTGATCCATTCCACCCCACATCCACCCCACCCACAGGCCTTCCCCAGACCAAAGTCTATGTAAATGAGTTATGCTTATGAACATATAAGTTCTTTGATTAATCTCTCACTGCACACTCCACCATCCCCACATTCCTTCTGAGATCCCTTAGTCTGTTCCAAGCTTCTATGTCTCTGGATTTGTTTTTTTCCATGAGTTTATTTTCATTACATTTCATGTATAAGTGAGATCATGTGGTACTTTTCTTTCTCTGATTGGCTTATTTCACTTAGCATAATATGCTCCAGTTACCTCCATGCTGTCTCAAAGGATAAAAGATCCTTCTTTTTGCAGATGGATAGTATTCCATAGAGTAAATATACCACTGCTTTCTTTTCCACTCACCTACTAATGGGCACTTGGGTTGTTTCCAGAACTTCACTATTGTAAATGGAACTGCTATGAACACAGGGGTGCATAAATTCTTTGTGATTGGTGTTTTGGGTTTCTTAGGATACATTCCTAGAAGGGGGATCACTGGGTCAAATAGCAGTTTAATTTTTAATTTCTTGAGGGAACTTCATACTGCTTTCCACAGTGGCTGCACAAGTCTGCATTCCCACCAGCAGTGTTGATTTGCTAATGGTAGTAATCTTGACAGGTGTGAAGTGATACCTCATTGTGGTTTTAACTTGCATCTTTCTGATGCTTAGTGACTGAGCATTTTTTTGTATGTGTCTTGGTCATCTATCTGTCCTCTTTGGAGAAGTGTCCATTTAGGTCCTTTACCCATTTCTTAATTGGATTGTTTGTCTTCCTTTTTTCAGTTGTATGAATTCCTTATACATTTTGGAAATTAACAATTTATCAGCTGAGTCGTTGGCAAATATGCTCTCCCATACAGGGAGCTCCCTTTCCATTTTGTTGATAGCTTCTTTTGCTGTGCAGAGGTTTTAATTTGATGCAGTCCCATTTGGTTATTTTCTCCTTATTTTCTCTCACCCTAGGAAATGTATCAGCAAACATATGGCTATGAGAGATGTCTGAGATTTTGCTGTCTGCGTTTTCCTCTAAAATTTTTATGGTTTTGTGTCTTACATTTAAGTCCTTTATCTATCTATTTTGACTTTATTTTTGTGTATGGTGTAAGTTGGTGGTCTAATTTTATTTTTCACGTGTATCTGTCCAATTTTCCAAGCACCACTTATTAAAGAGACTGTCTTTACTCCATTGTATGTTCTTGCCTCCTTTGTCAAATATTAATTGACCATATGGCTTTGGTTGATTTCTGGGTTCTCTGTTCTGTTCCACTGATCTGTATGTTTGTTGTTGTGCCAGTATCAGGCTGTTTTGATTACAGTGGCTTTGTAGTATAACTTGATATCTGGTATTGTGATCCCTGCAACTGTATTCCTCTTTCTCAAGATTGCCAAGACTATGTGGGATTTTTTTTGGATCCATATAAATTTTCAAAGTGTTTGTTCTAGATCTGTGAAATATGCTGTTGGTATTTTAATAAGGATTGCATTGAATTTATAGATTGCTTTGGGTAGTATGGACATTTTAAAGATGCTAATTCTTCCAATCCATGAACATGGTATATTTTTTTATTTGTTTATATCTTCCTCTATTTAATTTTTCAGTGTCTTTAGTTTTCTGAATACAGGTCTTTTACATCTTTGGTTAAGTTTATTCCTAGGTATCTTGTTTTTTTAGCTGCAATGTTAATGGGATTGTTTTTGAGTTTCTCTCTCTGAGAGTTCATTATTGGTGTATAAAAATACCATCAGCCCGGCCGGGTGTGGCTCAGCGGTTAAGCGTCAACCTAGGATCCAGGCGATCACGGTTCGATTCCCAGTCAGGGCACATGCCCGGGTTGTGGGCTGCAGCCAATCAATGACTCTCTCATCATTGATGTTTCTATCTCTCTCTCTCCCTCTCCTTTCCTCTCTCTGAAATCAATAAAGATATATTAAAAAAAAAAAATACCATCAATTTTGGGTTGTTAATTTTGTTTCCTGCTACCTTGTTGAATTCATTTATTAAATCTAGTAGTTTTTTGGAGAAGTCCTTAGGATTTCCTATGGACAATATCATGTCATCTGCAAATAATGACAGTTTTGTTTCCTCCTTTCCAGTTTGAATACCTTTTATGTTTTCTTCTTGCCTGATCACTGTGCCTAGGAGTTCCAGTACTATGTTAAATGAGAGTGGTGAAAGTGGACACCCATCTTTTTCCTGTTCTTAGGGGAAATGGTGTTAGTTTTTGCCCATTGAGTATGATATTGGCTGTAAGTTTATCATATATAATCTTTATTATGTTGAAGTATGATCCCTGTATTCCCACTTTGCTAAAAGTTTTTATGAGAAATGAGTATTGGATTTTACTGAATGGTTTTTTTGCATCTATTGTTATGATATCATAGGATTTTAGTCTTTCAATTTGTTTATGTGATGTATCATGTTAATTGATTTGCAAATATTGTACCAGCCTTGCATCCCTGGAATAAATCGCACATGGTCATGTATGATCTTTTTAATATATAGCTGGATCAGATTGGCTAATATTTTGTTGAGGATTTTAGCATCTATGTTCATCAGGGGTATTGACCTGTAATTTTCTTTCTTTGTAGTGTCTTTATCTGGCTTTGGAATTAGGCTAATGTTGGCCTTGTAAAAAGTGCTTGGAAGTGTTCTTTCCTCTTGAATTTTTTAACATAGTTTGAGGAGGACATGTGTTAAATCTTCTTCGAGCATTTGGTAAAACTCCCCTGTAAAGCCATCCAACCAGGGCTTTTGTGTGCTGAGAGCCCTTTGATTACTGATTCAACTTCATCAGCAGTTATTGGCCTATTCAGGTGTTCTGAATAGGCACCTGATTGAGTTTTGGAAGGTTGTATTTTTCTAGGAATTTGTCCATTTCATCCAGGTTGTCCAGCTTGGTGTCATATAATTGTTAATAATATTTTCTTACAATCCTTTGTATTTCTGCTGGATGAGTTGTTATGTCACCCCTTTCGTTTCTGATTTTGTTTACTTGGGTCCTCTCTCTTTGTTTCTTGATTAGTCTGGCTAAAGGTTCATCAATCTTGTTCATCTTTTCAAAGAAACAGCTCTAGGTTTCATTGATTTTTTTTTTTTTGGATTTTTTTTTTTAGTTCCCATGTAATTTATTTCTGCTTCATTTTTTATTATTTCCTTCCTTCTCCTTATTCTGGGCTTTACTTGTTCTCTTTCTAAGTTTTTAAGTTATAGGGTTAGAGAGTCTATTGGAAGTTTTTCTTGTTTTTTTGAGGTAGGCTTGTAGTGTTATCAACTTCCGTCTCAGGATTGCTTTTATTGTGTTCCATAGATTTGGAGCTGTTGTCTGTTCATTTTCATTTTTTTCCAAGAAGTTTTTGATTTCTTTCTTGATCTCTTTGGTAACCCATTCATTGTTTAAAAACATGCTATTTAGCCTCTATGTGTTTGAATGATTATGTGTGTTTTCATTGTGCTTGATTTCTAATTTCATGCCATTGTGGTCCAAGAGATGCTTGATATGATTTCAATCTTCTTGAAATTGTAGAGGCTTCTTTTGTGTCCTGACACTTGATCTGTCTTTGAGAATGTTTCATGTGCAGTTGAGAAGAATGTATATTCTGCAGCTTTGGGGTGGAATGTTCTGTAAATGTCAATTAAATTCATTTGATCTAGTGTGTCATTTAGGTTCACTATTTCCTTGTTCATTTTTTGTCTGGAAGACCTATACAGTGAAGTCAGTGGGGTATTAAAGTCTCCTAATATGACTGTATTGTTGTTGATCGTTCTCTTAAAGTCCTGTAGAATTTTTTTATATATTTAGGTGATCCTATATTGGGTGCATATGTTTATCCAGGTTGTATCCTCTTTTTGGATTGATTCATTTAGGTTTATGTAATGACCTTTCTTGTCTCTTGTTGTGGTCTTCATTTTGAAGTCTATTTTGTCTGATATTTGTATTGTTACCACAATTTTTTTAAATTTCCATTTGCATGGAAAATTTTTTTTCCATCCCTTCACTCTCATCCTGTGTGTGTCTTTTGTTCTGAGGTGGGTCTCTTGTAGACAGCATATATTTGGGCCATGTTTTCTCATCCATTCAGCCACCCCATATCTTTATATTGCGGCATTTTGTCCATTTACATTTAGGATTATTATTGATACTTATCTATTGCATTTTTATTTATTTATATCTATGTTTATATATATATATATTTCTACTTCTAATAACAGCAGTTCCTTTAACATTTCCTGTAATGCTTGTTTTGTCATGATAAACTGCTTTAGCCTTTTTTTGTCTGGGAAGCTCTTTATTTCACCATCTATCTTGAATGATAATCTTGCTGGATACAGTAGTCTTGGTTTCAGATCCTTATTTTGCATTATCTTGAATACTTCATGCCATTCCCTTCTGGCCTGTAGTGTTTCTGATGAGATGAGCCTTATGTGGCCTCCTTTTTAGGTAACAGATTGCTTTTCTCTAGCTTCCTTCAAGATTCTCTCTTTGTCTTGAATTCTTGGCATTTTAATTATGATGTGTCTCTGTGTGGGCCTCTTTGAGTTCTTCTTGCTTGGGACTCTCTGTGCCTCCTGAACTTGTGTGACTCTTTCCTTCACCAGATTAGGGAAGTTTTCTGCCATTATTTCTTCAAACAGGTTCTCTAAGCCTTGCTTACTTTTTACCCCCTCTGGCCCTCTTATAATGCAAATATTGTTATGTTTCATGTTGTCTCACAGCCCCCTTAGAATGACCTCCTATTTTTTAATTGTTTTTTCTTTTGGCACTCTAATGGAGTGATTTTTTTCTATATTGTCTTCTAATTCACTGATCCAGTCCTCAGCTTTCTCTAATCTGTTGTTTATTCCTTCCAATGTATTCTTTATTTCTGCTATGTCATTCTTAATTTCCTTCATAGTTTTCATATCTTTTTTTATACTATTGAGCATCCTTACAATCAGTATTCTGAGTACCCTGTTTGGAGCTATCAACAACCCTAGGCTTGAGGTCCCTCCTGCTGGGGCTGAGTTCATTTGGACAGGACCAAGATGCACACCAATGCCTACTTTTCTAAGGCCTGTGTCCAGAAACAGATCAGGCAAAGAAAGACTCAAAGCACTCTGAAGTCTGCCTCTGGCTGCAGGCTGATTAATCTGATTCTCTTAATGAGCCACAGGCTGTAGAAGCTCCACTGGGTGGGGCAGCTGGTTGTTATCACTCTCTTAACAAGCCTCACACTGTAGATACTCCTCTGGATTAGGGTGAGAGGTTTTCCAACAGGGTTGGACAATTGCTTCCCACCTCAGGCAAAAGCCAAAATTTGTCTGCCTGAGAAAGATGTCCTCCACAGTCTGAGGGAATAAACCCACAGGAATACAAGTGGGTTCTCTCTGATCTCACTCTCCAGAGCCCGCAACCCCAGATTCTCCCCACACAGCTCCAGTCCACTCTGCCCTTTCTCTGCTGGAGCCCAAAGTAAGTGGCTACACATGAAACTTTGTGCGTTGTCACTAAGAGTGTGCCTGAAGTTCCAGCTACTTCTTCCTGGCAGATAAAACCTCAGCCACTTTTCACAGTGAGATTTTATGTGGGCATCTTTCTCAGTTCTGGTGCTCTCAGCTGGGAAGCCCAGTTTGGGGTTTAGACCCCAGAGTCCTCAGTGGGAACCCCCCACAGCTGAGATACCCCTCTGTACCTTCAGCTGTTATCTGTGGGAGCCCAGCCAGCCTTCTCACACCTCCACACTTCCTACCAGTCTTTATGTGGTCCCCACTTTTCCTCCTTGGTTATGAGGGTGCTGTCCAGCTGGTCTTCAGTTGGATTTCAGGCTGGTTTTTTTATATTTTAGTTGTAAACAAAGTTTGGTTCCAGAATAGTGTCAGTGTAGCTTCCACTTAGTCCACTGCCATCTTGGATCTGCCTAATTAACTTTTAATGTAAGTCTGAACATCCTTTTAATCAGTACTCTGAACTCTATATCTCATGATTTACTTACATCTGTTTTGATTAGCTCTTCTTCTTGAGAATTCTCTTGTTCTTTCATTTGGGACCTGTTTCTTTGTACACCCATTTTGTCTGTTTCTTCATGTTTCTTTGTGTATATTAGGTAGATATGTGACAACTCCCAGTTTTGATAGCATGGCTTTATGTAGTAGGTGCCCTGTGGGTCCCAGTGGTGCAGTCTAACTGATCATTTGAGTGAGTGTTCTAAGAATATACCTTGTATACATTGTGTGGGCCCTCCGGTTTTAACTGAGTATGAATTACTATTGACCCTTTCAGGAATCATACAGTGAGGCTCAACCCCCAACACAATTGAAAGCTGCTGTACAGGAGCTAATCACATGAAAAGTAATTCTCCTCAACAGGATTTTGTGCTTGCTGATATTTCCCACTTCTTGTGGATCCACTGCTTGTGAAGCTTATTGGATCCTGCTCTGTTGTTGTCTGAAGCTGGTCACTGGGTGTATTGACTGTAGACCTCTTCAGAGGGACTCTGGTGCAGGCCAATATCACAGTCTGTTACTGGCCCTGGGCAACCTGTTTGAAGGTGTCAGCCATTCACATCTTGTGCCTCTTTCTTCTGTGCCTGGGTGCATGTGGAAAGAACCAAACAGCACTTTAAGAATATCTTTTACAAGCAGCAGGACCAGGGGTGTGTCAGAAAAATTTCAAATTGCCCAGCTAGCCAACTGCCTGCAGGCTATCTCTTAGGCTCAGTCACTTAAAGTGCTCTGGCTATACTCCTCAACAGGGCATAAGCTCCACAGGGTAGGGCTAGAGGTATTCCAATAAGTGAGGTTTTTGCTTCTACTCAGGCTGATGCTCCATGGAGGGGAATGTTCTGCCTGAGAAAGATGGCTTATGCAGTATTTGGCAATGACTCAGCACAGGGATCCTGGAGGCTGACCCCTTAACACTTTCCCCAGAGTCACCAGCCCCAGACTCTCCTTACACAGATCTAGTACACTGTGCATTCCCTGCACTGAAGCCCAGTGTGAGTGTCTGCAAACAAAATTTTGTGCATGGCCTTTTAAGAGGGTGCCTGCATTTCTAGTCATCTCTGCCTGGTGAACAGAAAGCTTGTTTTTCACAACCAGATGTTATGTGGGCTACTTTCCCAATTCAGGTGCTCTGGGCTTGGGAGGTCAGGATGGGGTTTAAAACCCACACTTTCATGGGGAACTTCCCTTACCTGAGATATCCTTCTGGAACTTCAGCTGCTTCCCATGAGTGCCCATCTATCACTCGTGCACTTCAGCACCTCTTACGAGTCTCAATGTTGCCTCCTCTGTAAGTCCTTGGTTATAAGACTTCTCTCCAGCTAGTCTTCAGTTAGTCATTCAAGTTGACTTTTCTATATTTTAGTTGTTGTTATTCCACTTTGGTCCTAGGAGGAGGTGATTGTAGCTTCCACCTAATTTGCCACCACCTTGGATATATGCTTGTACTTGTTTGTATCTCCTATTTCCTTTTTCAATGTCCTGTAGTTTCCTGAGTTCAGGTCTTTTACCTCCTGGGTTGTTTATGCCCAGGTATCTTTTTTTGTTGTTGCAATGGTAAATGGGATCTTTGTTTTTAGTTTCTCTTTCAGAGAGCTCATTATTGGTTTCTAAAAGTGCCATTGATTTCTGGATGTTAATTTTATATCTTGTTACTTTGCTGAATTCATTTATTAAGTCTAGCAGGGTTTTTTTTTAGTGGAGTCTTTAGGGTTTTCTATGTACAGTATTATGTCATCTGTGAATAATGAGTTTTACTTTGTCCTTTCCAATTAGGATGCCTTTATTTTTCTTCTTTTCTGATCACAGTGGTTAAGACTTCCAGTACTATGTTGAATAAGAGTGGTGAAAGGACATCCCTGTTTTGTTCCTGATCTTAAGGGAAATACTTTTAGTTTTTGCCCATTTACTATGCTGTTAGCTGTAGGTTTGTCATATATGACCTTAATTATTTTCAGCTATGATCCTTTTATCATAATTGGGTGCTGGATTTTGTTGAATGCTTTTTGTGCATCTATTGATATGATCATTTTATTTTTCTCCCCTTCATTTTCTTTATGTTATGTATCATGTTTCTTGATTTGTGAATATTGTACCAGCCATTCATCCCAAAAATAAATCCCACTTGGTCATGGTGTATGATCTTTTTAATGTATTGCTGGATCAAATTTGCTAATAATTTGTTTAGTGTTATAGCATCTATGCTCATCAGGGATATTGACCTGTAATTCTTTTTCTTTGTAGTATCTTTATCTGTTTTTGGAATTAGAATAATTCTGGTCTTGTAGAGAAATCTTGGAGGTCTTCCCTCTTCTTGAATTTTATGGACTACTTTGAGGAGGATAGGTGTTAGTTCTTCTTTGACTGTTTGGTAAAACTGCCATATGAAGCCGTCCAGGACTTTTGTTTGCTGGGAGTTTTTTGATTACCGTTTCAATTTTATTAGTTGTTATTGGATTATTCAGATTTTCTGATTCTTCTTGAATGAGTTTAGAGGATTGTATGTTTCTAGTTTTTTGTCCATTTTGCCTTTTGTCCAGTTTCTTGGCATTTAGGTGTTCATAGTATTTTCTTAAAATCTTTCCTATTTCTGTTATGTCAGCTGTTACTTCTCTTTCATTTCTGATTCCGTCTTCTCTCTTTGTTTCAGGATATGTCTAGCCAAAGTTTTATCAATCTTGTTTATCTTTTCAATGAACTGGCTCTTGGTTTCACTGATCTTCTGTATTGTTTTTCTAGTCTCTGTGTCATTTATTTTCTCTTCAATCTTGTTTTTTCCCTCCTAATTACTCTAGGCTTTTCTTGATGTTATCTTTCTAACTATTTTAGTTGTGTGGTTACATTGTTTATTTGAGTTTTTTCTTGTGTCTTGAGGTAGGCCTGTAATGCTATGAACCTCCCTCTCAGGGATGCTTTAAAAAAAAAAATGTTTTTACTGATTTCAGAGAGAGGAAGGGAGACAGAGAGAGAGATAGTAACAACAATAATAAGAGAGAATCATCAATCAGCTGCCTACTGCATGCCCCCTATTGTGTATCATGCCCAAAATCCAGACATGTGCCCTGACCAGGAAATGAACCATGACCTCCAGTTTGATGGGCTGACATTCAACTACTTGGCCACACCAGCCAAGCCTTCTCAGGATAGCTTTTGCTGTGTCCCATAGATTTTTGGGTTGTTGTGTGTTTATTTTTGTTTGTTTCCAAGAAGTTATTTCATCCTTGATCTCATTAGTAATCCATTCCTTTTTTAATTACATGCTATTTAGCCTCTATGTTGTTGAATGTTTTTGAGTTTTCTTATTGTCTTTGATTTCTAGTTTCATGCTATTGTGATCCTAGAAGATGCTTGATATTATTTCAATCTTCTTGAATTCATTAAGGCTTATTTTGGGTCCTAATATATATTTTATCTTTGACTATATTCCATGTGTCCTTGAGAAGGATGTATATTCTGACACTTTGGAATGAAATGTTCTCTAAATATCAATTAAACCCATCTGATATAGTGTCTCTTTTAAAGTTGCTGTTTTCAGGTAGGGCAAAAATGGTTTATAGTTGTTTGTATGAAAAATAATACAATAATAAATAATACAAGAATAAACTCTGTTTTGTGTGCTCATACTGCTGTAAACCTACTTTTGCCCCTTCTTGTATAAAGATCCAATCAGGAAAAAAATAAGTTTTGATGATATTATCCTTTATCAAGGGTATGAGGAGGTAGGTGTCCTAGCACACTGCTTGCTGACAGGTGCACCCACTGGTAGGCACTTTAGAGAAATTGACAACGCTATTAATATTTTAAAATATCCATATTCTATAAGCAGCAATTCAGCTTCTCAGTTTCTACAATAATCATTGCATATTAGCATGAAGAGAGATGTACGAAGATGCATATTGCAACAGTATTTTTAGTAAACTAGCAAAAACTGGAAACTACCTAAATGTCCATCAATGCAGGAAGAGGTACCTACATTGTGGTATATCTATTCTATGGAACAATGAAAAAGACTGAAGTATTGCCTGTTCAGGCGTGGCTCAGGTTGAGCGTCAACCTCAGATCCAGGTGATTGGGGTTCGATTCCCTGTCAGGGCATATGCCTGGGTTGCTGGGCTCAATTCCCAGTTGGGGGCATGCAGGAGGCAGCTGATCAATGACTCATCATTGATGTTTCTATCTCTTTCTCTCTCCTTTCCTCTCTCTGAAATCAATAAAGATATATTAAAAAAAAAAAAAGAAAAAAGACTGAGATATATTCATATGTATAGCTTAAAAAAAGCTCCAAGAAATAATATTAAATTTTTTAAAAGCAAGGTATAAAATGAACATTCAGTATAATACCATTTATGTAAATACAGAGCAGCATAAAACAGTATTAAATATTTTCAATTGGTACATATGAAAATATCTTCATGCAAAAAATGATGTCAATTTAGATACCAACATAAATAGTTGTTACTTTTTGGGGTGTCCAGGATGAAATTGAAATTGAGGGTTATGATCAAAAGAGAAATTTTCTTCATCTATAATGTTTAAATTTTTAACAAAGTGTGTGCATATGTTAACAAATTAAAATGCAATTTTTTTTAAATCACTGGACACAGTGCCTGGCATATAATAAGCATTCAGTATGTGTTTGTTCCTTTCCTTGGCATAAAAATCTCTAAATCATAAATTAATTAAATTAAATTATTATTAAATTAAATTAAATTAAGTAAATCCCTGTTTTCTTGTTTTGATTTTTTGCCTGGAAGAACTATCCAGTAATATCATAGTGGTGTTAAAATCCCCTACTATGACACTAATCTCCTTTAAAATCAACCAAGAGTATCTATATACACACACACACATATGTATGTTTAGGTACTCCTATATTGGGTGCATACATATTTACAAGGGTTATATTTTCTTGTTGGATCAATGACCTTAGTACTCTGTAGTTTCCTTATTTGTCATGTGTTATGGCCTTTGTTTTGAAGTCTATTTTGTCACATATGAGCTTTTTTTTTTTTTCATTTCGATTTGCTGGAATACTTTTCTCCATCCCTTCACTTTCAGTCTGTGTGAATATTTTGTTCTTAGGTGGTTTCTTATAGACAGCATATATTTGGATCATGTTTTCTTATCCATTCAGCTACCCTATGACTTTTACTGAAGAATTTTGTTCACTTACATTTAAGGTTATTACTAATAGGTATTTATTGCCCCCCCGCCCCCCTTTATAACTATGTTCCTCTCTCTCTCTTGATTTCTTCTTCTTCTTAAAACAGTCACTTCAACATTTATAGCAATGCTGGTTTGGTGGTAATGTAGTCCTTTAGGGTTTGTTTGTTTTTTATTGTTTTTGTGACTAGGAAGCTCTTTATTTCTCCTTCAATTTTAAATGATAAGTCTTGAATTTAGCTCCTTGCTTTTCATGACTTTGAATACTGCATGCCAATCTCTTCTTCCTTGAAGTATTTTTGTTGAGAAATCAGCTGACAATCTAATAGGACCTCCCCTGTAGGTAATTTTCTGCCTCTGTCTTGCCATTAAGATTCTTTATTGGTCTTTAACGGTTGTCATTTTAATTATGAAATGTCCTCTTGTGCACCTCTTTGGGTTCATCTTTATTGTGACTCTCTGTGCTTTTTGAACTTGTGTGACTTTTTCCTTCACCAGGTTAACAAAGTTTTCTCTCAGTTCTTTATACTGGTTCTCTATTCCTTTCTAACTTTATTCTCCTTCTTTCACCCCTATGATGTGGATATTTTTACATTTCATGTTTTCCCAAATTTTCCTTAAACTATACTCCTGCTTTTTAATTCTATTTTTCTTTTGCTGCTCTAATTGGGTGTTTTTTCTACCTCATCTTCCAAATTACTGATTCAATCCAATGCTTTATTCAATCTAACTTTAATTCCAGTGTATTCTTGATATCAGATATGGTAGTCTTCATTTCTGACTGATTCTTTTTCATGGTTTCTTTTTTCGTGCTGTTATAGTTCCCATGAAGTTTCTTGAAAGTCTCACTAAGTTCCTTGAGCATCTTTATAACCATTACTTTGAACTCTACATCTGACAAATTGCTTGCCTCCATTTCATTTATCTCTTTTTCTGAAGATTACTCCTTTTCTTTCATTTGGGGATTGTTTCTTTGTCTCCCCCTTTTAGCTCTCTTTATGTTTGTTTCTATGTATTAGATAAAACTTCTATGCTTCCCAGTCTTCATGGGGTTGCCTTATGTAGTAAATGTCCTGTGAGAGCCAGTGGTACGGTCTCTTTAATCTCCTGAGCTGGATGCTCTAGGAATGTCCCTTGTGTGGGTTATTTGGGTTCTCCTTTGTTCTTGATTGTTCTTGTCCCATTTGTGGGTGAGATCTTCTTTCAGGCTGGCTGACTGTGTGGCTCAACTTGGAAGAGGTCTTGTGGGCCATTGTTTAGGTGCAGCCTTGAGGTTGTTTCTGCCCTTCCTCTTTAAATGTTTCCTCTTCAGCTAGTCTTCTGGTGGTAATTTAGGGTGAATGTTCCCCACTTTAGTTTTATTTCCAGTTTCGTTCTGCGAGGAAGTATAAGAAAGATCCAACTACTCAGCTGCCATCTTGAATCCCTACCCCCACCGGCAGTTTAACAATCTTTTTAAAGAAGCAACTCTTGGATTTATTGATATTTTTATATTGTTCTTTAAACTCTATTTCCCTTATTTCCACTTTCATCTTTATTTTTTCCACCCTTCTACTCCAGACTTTGTTCCTTTTTTTTTTCTTTCCTAGTTCCATTAGGTGTAAAGTAGATTGTTTATTTAGGATTTCTTCTTGTTTCTTGAGTTACCCCTTTATTCTTATGGATTTCCCTTTTAGAACTCTTTGGATCTATGCCATAGATTTAGAGTCATTGCGTTTTCATTATCATTTGTCTCAAAGTATCTTTTGATTTCTTCCTTTATTTAATAGTTAACACATTCATTGTTTAGTAACTTGTTATTTAGCCTCCACGTGTTTATGTGTATTTCAGTTTTTTCTTGTAATTGATTTCTAATTTCATACCATTGTGGTAAGAGATGCTTAATATGATTTCAGTCTTCTTAAATTGATGTAACTTTCTGTGTGTGCTAACATGTATGAGGTCTATCCTAGAAAATGTTCCATGTGCACTTGAAAAATATATATATTTTGCTGCTTTGGGATGAAATGCTCTGCAGATATCAATTAACTCCATCTGGTCCAGTTTATCATTTAAGGCCACTGTTGTTGATTTTCTGTCTAGAGATCTATTCATTGATGTCAATATGATCTTAAAATGCTCTACTATGACTGTTTTACTGTCAATTTCTCACTTTATGTCCATACAGATTTGCTTTATATATTTAGGTGCTACTATATTAATTGCATAAATGTTTATAAGTTTTTATATCCTTTTATTGGATTGATTTTTTTTATCATTATGTAGTGTCTTTCTTTGTCTCTTATTAGAGCCTTTGTCTTAAATTCCACTTTGTCTAATATATATATTGCTACCCCAGTTTTTTAAAATTTCCATTTGCGTGAAATATCTTTTTCCATTTTTGTACTTTTACTTTCTGTGTGTCTTGTTCTAAGGTGGTTCTCCTGTAGACAGCATATATACAAGTCTTGTTTTCTTATCCATCCTTTCTGCTACTTTATGTCTTTTGATTGGAGCATTTAAGACTTTTACTTTTAATGTGATTTTTAATAGGTATGTATTTGCTGCCATTTTGTTCTTTATAACTATGTTTCTCTTTTTTTTTCTTCCTCTTCCTCCTCTTTTTCTTAAAGATCACCATTTAACATTTCTTGTAATGCTGATTAGTTAATCATGAACACCTATAGCTTTTCCTTGTCTGGAAGGCTCTTTATTTCTCCTTCAATTTTAAATGATAGCCTTAGAGTAGTCTTGCTTGTAGGTCCTTGGTTTTCATCACTCTGCATATTTTGTGCCAATCCATTCTGAATTGCAAAGTTTCTGTTGAGAAATCAGATGACAGTTTTATGGAAGCTTCCTGCAGGTAACTAAATCCTCTTTTTTTGCTGCTTTTAAGATTCTCTGTTTGTCTTTAAACTTTTGCATTTTAATTATGATGTGTCTTGGTGTGGGCCTTTTGGGGTTCATCTTGTTTAGGACTCTCTGCACTTCCTGTACTTCTGTGCCTATTTTCTTCACCATGTTAGGGAAGTTTTCACCCATTATTTTTTCAAATAGGTTCTCAATACATTGCTTTTTCTCTTCTCCTCTGGTACCACTATGATGTAGATGTTCTTACAATTTTTGTTTACCCAGAAGTCCCTTAGACTACTATTTATTTATTTTTCTTTTTCTGCTCTAATTAATTGTTTTCTGCTATGTTGTCCTCCAAATCACTCATTTGATCCTGTGCTTCATCTAACCTACTGTTGATTCCTTCTAGTGTATTCAGATATTGTATTCTTTATTTATTATTTGTTCTTTTTTATAGTTTCTATTTCTTTTTCTTTTTTTCTTTTTTCTTTTTTTGCTGTTGAAGTTCTCACTAAGTTTTTGAACATCTTTTGAACCATTTTTTGAACTCTATGTCTGGTATATTGTTTACCTCCATTTTATTTGGTACCTTTTTGGAGATTTGTCCTGTTTTTTCATTTAGGGCACATGTTTTAGTCTCCCTAGTTTGGCTTCCCCTCTGTTTTTGTTTCTGTGTATTAGGTAAATTGGCTATGTCTTCCAGTCTTGGTAGAGGGACCTTATGTAGTAGGTGTCCTATCTGACCCAGTGGCTCAGTCTCCAAGGTCACCAGAACTGAGTGCTCCAGGAATTGTACTTGGGTGGATTATGTTAGCCTTCCTGTTGAGAGCTGATTACTGTTGGCCTGTTTGTGACCAGGGTTGACCCTTGGGCTGGCTGACTGTGAGGATTGACTCCTACTGCAGTATATAAACTACTGTGTGGGTGCTGACCACACAAAACTGAATTTGTCTCAGTAGGGTCTGAGGGTCTGCTGAGATCCCCCTTTGGATGTACCAGTTGTGGAGCTAATTATATCATTCTCTGATGTTGTCTGAACTGGTGTGTTAGTTCCGTGGCTCTTTGGGAGGGACTCCAGTGCAGGTCCAGGTCAGGTGCTTTCTGTGCTCAGCCCAGGGATATCTAACAGGAACTACAATTTGACCTACATTTGGTAGCTACCTGTCCTGGGCTTGGAGACACATGGAAAAGACTATGCTGTGAACCAAGGTCAGCTGCCACTACTTCCTGCATTGGGTTTTCTTACCAAGAGGTACAGAATTTTCTGAGACCAACTGCTGCTTTTGGGGGAATGTGGGCCATTCAGAGATTTTAGGAAAGTCCACAGCATAGGCCAAGACAAACTGTTTATGAGAAATAGCCGCTCTTGTTAGCAAGTTGAGTAAGGTGGGTTTCCAGGGAATCACTAGGGTGGCTGGAGTTTGATAGACTCATAAACCTGGGGCCTTTTTGGGCCTTTCAGCTATTCGGAGGGACAACTCACAAAGGGAACAAAATGGCATCTTCAGGAACTTTAGTTCTGTAGAGAGGTGCCCCTCCAGCCCTCACCCTGAAAGCCAGACAATTCAGTTACTTCTCATATATTCCTGCTGCTTTTCAAACTATTGCTGAGCATTGAAATGCAGAGTGAGTGCTTTCATCAGTGAATAAGTCTATGCACAGGCCCTTTCATAGGAATGCATGGGGCTCCAGAAGCCCTCCATCTCATTCAGATGGAATCCCTGTGATATTGTGAATACTTCATTTCTGGGGACTGGTGGTACATGCTGGAGCTTGGTGTGGGGCTGGGACCCTTCACTCCTCATGAGGGAACTCTGCAGCAGAGATATCCCTTTATGTCAACAGTTATAACAGTTTTGTTCAGCTAGTTTTCACTTTGTTATATAATTTAATTGTAATTTTGATGTGGTCATGGACAAAGGTGAACATAGCATTTATCTACTCCACCATCTTGACCAGAAGTATCTGGGATATAATTCTTAATTTTTTTCTGATAGTTTCTGATTAGTGCATAAAAAAGCAACTGATTTTGTATGTTGATTTTTTAATCCTTCAACTTTACTGATTTTGTTTATTCTAATAGTTTTTTAAATGGAATATTTTTTGTCATTTTTATTTTTTAATTACACTTGACATGCAATATTATATTAGTTTCAGGGGTACACCCCAGTGACTAGATATTATATAATTTTCCAAATGAATATCCTGTAAATTCCATACCTATCTGACACCATACATAGTTCTTAGAATATTATTTATTATATTCCCTTTGCTGTACTTTACATCCCCATGACTGTTTGGTAACTACCAATTTTGTACATCTTAATCCCTTTACCTTTTCCACCCATCCCCCCAAAACCCTCCCATCTGGTAACCTTCAAAATGTTCTCTATATCTATGAGTTTGTTTTTGTTCTGCTTGTTCATTTATTTTCATTTTAATATTCAATTGTTGATATGTATTTAATGCCATTTTATTGCTCATATTTTTAATCTTTTTCCTCTTCTTTTTCTTAAGAAAGATCCTTTAACATTTCATGTAATACTCGTTTGGTGGTTGTGAACTGCTTTAGCTATTTATGGTCTGGGAAGCTTTTTATCTGTCCTTTGATTATAAATGATAGCTTTGCTGAATAGAGTAATCTTGGTTGCAGGTCCTTGATTTTTCATCACTCTGAATTTTTTATGCCAATCCCTCTGGCCTGCAAAGTTTCAGTTGAGAAATCAGCTAACAATCATATGGGTGATTTTTTGTCAGTTACTAACTGGTTTTCTCTTGCTACTTTTAAGATTCTCTCCTTGTCTTTAACCTTTTACTTTTTAATTATAATGAGTCTTGGTGTGGACCTCTTTGGGTTCACCTTGTTTGGGAATCTCTGTGCTTCCTGGACTTATATGTCTGTTTCCTTAACCAGGTAAGGGAAGTATTCTGTCATGATTTTTTTCAAATGCATTTTCAACTTTTTTGCTCTCTCTCTCTTCCAGCACCCCCATGATATGAATGTTGTTACACTTGAAGTTGTCCCACATGCTCCTTATACTATCTTTATATTTTTGGATTACTTTTTTCTTTTTGCTGTTCTGATTGGTTGTTTTTTACTTCTTTTTATTCCAAATCACTGAATTGATCCCCAGTATAATCTACTTTATTGTAAGTTATTCTTCATTTCAGTTAGTGTACTTTCATTTCTGACTAGTTTCTTTTTATGCTTTCATCTTTTTTTCCATGCTTTTAAAATTATAAGTTCCTTGGGCATCCTTATGATCATTGTTTTGAACTCTGTATCTAGTAGTTTGTTTGCCTCCATTTCATTTACTTCTTTTTCTGGAGATTTCTCCTGTTTTTTTCATTTTGGACCTGTTTCTTTCTCTCCACATTTTGGCTGCTTCCCTATGTTTCTTTCTATGTATAGGTAGAGCTGCTACATCTCCTAGACTTGGTAGAGTGGCCTTGTATAGGTATTCTTTGGGGCCATGTTGCAGCTTCTCCAGTTATCCAAGTTGTGTGCTTCAAGTGCAACCATATGTTGGCTGTGTGCACTGTTCTATCGTAGTTGAGCCTTGTTTGCTGTTGGCTCACAGGGAAAGACTGACTTCCAGACTAATTGGCTGTGAGGACTGGCTGCTAATACAGAAGAGGTTATTCTGTGCAGGAGTTGAGCATACAAAGCAGCACTTGCTTCAGTGAGGCTTTCATTTTCACTGAGTACATCCTTAAGTGTGTTGTTCATGAAGGTGGTAGAGTTCTAATCCATCATGGTCTGAAGCTGTCCATTGAGTGTACTGGATCTGGAGCTTTCTGGGAAGTGCAAAGTCAGCCACTACCTATGCCCTGCTTGAGATCACCCAACACAAGCTACAGTGATCTGCAGATGGCTGTTGCTTGTGTTGGGCTTGGAGGTGCCCAGAAGAGGCCAAGCAGTGAACCAAGGAAAGTTTCCACTAGTGCCAGGCCTGGGGCACTTTAGCAAGAGGTAGGGGGTATGCAGAGGCCAGATGCTGCTGCTCTGAGAGATTTTAGGAAAGTTCAAAGCATAAAGCAAAAGAGGAAAGTTGTAGGGGAAAGCCAATAGAAACAGCTTGGATGGGACCACAAGTTGGGTGGCTCAGGGTCTCAGGGAATCACCAGGGCAGAGCATACATTGATATCTAGGTTGATGAAAACTCAAGTATGGTACCCAAGTGTCAGTTCTGTGAGGGGTCTCAGAGAAAAAGACACTTGCCTTTGCCATCACTTTTGTCTGGCAGAAAGCTTCCCCTTCAGCTATCACCCTGATGCCAGACAATTCAGTTTTTCTCCATATGTCCCAGGTTCTTTTTAAGCTACTGGAGCTCAGGGAGAGTGATTCCATATAAGTTTGCCAGCAAGACCTTTAAGAGGAACTGCCTGGGACTCAAGCAGCCATCTGTCTTTCTCAGCCATAATCTCTGCTGGTTTTTACAGCCAGAAGTTATTGGAGAATTATCTGCTTGATACTGGAACCCAGGGCAGGCTGTTCCAGTTTTGGAATGGGGCTCCTTGCTCTTCACAGGGGACCTCCACAGCTAAGATAACCCTCCCTATTTTAATACACCACACATGGGTGTGGGACTAGCTTGTTCTGCATCACTGTGCCTACTACCAAACTTGATGGCTTCTTCTTTAAATCCTGAGTTGTAAGATTTTCATTTAGCTAGATTTCAGAATGTTCTGATGATGGTTGTCCTATAGTTTAGTTGTATTTTTGATGTGGTTGTGGAAGAACTCACGTACCCCAATTACCTATGCCCCCATCTTGACTGGAAGTTTTGGTGGGGTCTTTAGAGTTTTCTATTTATAGTATCATGTCATCTGCAAATAGTAACAGTTTTACTTTTTTTTCAATTTATTTATTTTTCTTGCCTAATAGCTCATCTAGGATGTCTAATGCAATGTTGAATAAAAGTAGCAAGAGTGGGCATCCTTGTCTTCTTCTTGATCTTAGAGGAAAAACTTTCAGCTTTTCAACTTTGAGTATGACATTAGTTGTGGGCTTGTCATAGATGGCCTTATGTCAATGGATAGATTAATCAGAAAGAAAATTAATAAGGAAAACGGGCCTTATACAACATGTTATATCAGATGAACTTAGATGTATACAGAACATTTCATCCAAAATCAGCATAATACACTTTCTTCTCAAGTGCACATGGAACATTCTTGAGGATAGATCATATGTTAGGCCAAAAGTAACTCTTCATAAATTTAAGAAGATTGAATTCATATCAAGCATCTTTTCCAACCTCAGCAGTATGAAAATAGAAATCATTTGCAAGAAGAAAACTGGATATTCACAAATATATGGACATTAAACAACATGATACTGAAGAGCCAATTGGTTAATGAAGAAATAAAAAAGAAAATCAAAATATACCTTGAGACAAAAGAAAATGGAAATACAATATACCAAAATTTATGGGATACAACAAAAACAGTACCAAGCAGGGAAGTTCATAGCTATAAATGCTTACCTCAAAAAGCAAAAAGAATTTCAAATAAAGAATCTAACATTACACTCAACCTACTAGAAAAAGAAGAATGAAGCCCAAAGTTAGTAGAAGAAAGGAAATAACAGATCACAGCAAAAATAAATGTAGTAGAGAACAAAAAGACAATAGAAAAGATCAGTGAAAGTAACAGCTGGTTCTTTCAAAATATAGAAACACAAAGGATCATAAGAGACTATAATGAACAATTATATGTCAACAAATTGTACAACCTGTAAGAATGGATAAATTCTTAGAGTAATACAACCTATCAAGATTAAATCATGAAACATTAGGAAATATGAATGACCAATTACTAGTAAGGATACTGAATTAGTAATTAAAAACTTTGTGACAAACAAAAGTCAAGGACCAGAGAGTTTAACTGATAAATTCTACCAAACATTTAAAGAATTAATTCTACTTCTTCGCAGACTTCCAACAAATAGAAGAGGGGGAAATACTTTTAAATTTCTTTCATGTGACCAGCATTACCTTGATGCCAAAACCATACAAAGACACCACATGAAAAGAAAATAACAGGCCAATATCCATGATGGACATAGATGCAAAAATCCTCAACAAAATATTAGCAAACTGAATGCAACAATATACTGAAAGGATCACACACCACAATTGAGATTTACTTTACATTTGCAATTTATTCCCTTCAATAAGAAATAACTTTGAGGTGGCTTACCTATTTACCTTGTCTACTGCTGTTGATACATGGAGGAGATTGGGATTGATCTCACTGGCTGAATAATTATAGTTCTTCAGTAATATATTATTATATGTGAGAAATCAATGATGATACCCCTGTATAAAATTGACAGTGTTGACCTACAGTGCTTAGGACCTACACTTACAGCTGAACCATTCCATTTTATTTCACTTATCGCAATTTGTTTTTTCCTCAACAATTCTCAACATAATTTTATTTCTTTTCCTTGTCTTTCTGTCCTATATAAAACTTTCAGTATAATGTTGAACAGAAGAGGCAGAATAGGCATCCTTGTCTTTTTATCAGAGTTAAAGGAAATATTGATGATAGACATTCTGGCAGGTGTGAGGTGATATCTCATTGTGGTTTTAATTTGCATCACCTTGATGAGTGACCTTCAGTCATTTGTCATATTTCTCTTGGCCATCTCTATATTATCTTTTGAGAAGTGTCTATTCGGGTCCTTTGCCCATTTTTAAATTAGATTGTTTCTCTTTTTGATGTTGAATTGCATAAGTTCTTTATATATTTTGGAGATTAACCCTTTACTAAATTAATCATTGGCAATTATGTTCTCCCATATGGTGGCTTTCTTTTTCATTTTCTTGATGACTTCCTTTGCTGTGCAGAAGCTTTTTAGTTAGATGTAGTGTCATCTATTTTTTTTCTGTGTTTTCCTTGCCCGCAAAGACATATCACCAAAAATGTTCTGAGAAATAGCTGAGATTTTACTGCTTATGTTTTCTTCTAAAATTTTTATGGTATTGTGACTTACATTTAAGTATTTTATTCATTTTGAGTTTATACTTGTTTATGGTGTAAGTAGGTGGTCTAGTTGCATTTTTTTGCATGTACTGTCCAATTTTCCTAATATAATTTTTTGAAGAAACTGTCTTTACTCCATTGTATGCTCTTGCCTCCTTTGTCAAATATTAATTTACCATAAAGGCATAGGTTGATTTCTGGTCCCTCTGTTCTGTCCCATTGATCTATATGCTTGCTCTTGTGCCAGTACTAGACTGTTTTTATTACAGTGACTTAGTAGTATAGTTCAACATCCAATATTGTGATCCCTCCAACTTTCTTCTTCCTTCTCAACATTGCTGAGGCTATTTGGGGTCATTTTTTGTTCCATATAAATTTTTGGAATAATTGTTCTAAATCTGTGAAATATGCCATGGGTATTTTAATAAGAATTGCACTGAACCTGTTGATTGCTTTGTGTACTATGGGCATTTTAATGGTTTTAAATTTTCAATCAATGAATATAATATACACTTCCACTCTTTTGCATTTTCCTTTATTTCCTTCTTCAATGTCCTATAGTTTTCCAAGTATAGGTCTTTTACCTCTTTGGTTAAGTTTATTCCTAGTACCTTATTATTTTTTTTTCTTCAGTGGTAAATGGGATGTTTTTTCACTTTCTCATTCTGAAAATTTGTTATTGGTGTATAAAAATGCCACCAATTTCTAAATATTAATTTTGCCTCCTAATATTTTGTCAAATTTATTTATTATATTGAGTAGTTTTTTAGTGAAGTCTTTAGGGTTTTCTATGTACAATATCATATCATCTGTGAATAATGACATTTTTACTTACTCTTTTCCAATTTGGATGGCTTTTATTTCTTTTTGCCTGATCACTGTGGCTGGGACTTCCAGTACTATCTTGAATAAGAGTGGTGAAAGCAGACATTTCAGTCTTGTTCTTGATCTTTCTTTTTTTTATTGTTTGGAATACTGCACATGTCCCCTTTTATCCCCACTAGCCCTTTCTATCCCACACCCACTGCCCTCCCCAGACTTTCACCATACTACTGCCTGTGCCCACGGGTTATTCATAATGTTCCTCATCATAAGTGACTCACTTTTCCATTTTACTCATTGACTATCATGTTGGCTGTACGTTTTTCATATATGGCCATGCTTCTTTTTCTTTCTTTCTTTATTTATATATTTATTTATTTATAAGTAGACTCAAACTTTCAAAGAGCTTGATTTTTTTCTTTTGTTCAAAATATTACAGACTACCATTTTTCTCCCCATTGACCAATTCAACCCCACACACAACCCCCTCACCAGTCCCTCAACACACTATTTTCTGTGTCCTTGGGTTATACATATATACATATAAATTCTTTGGTTAATCTCTTCCCACCCACTTATCAACCTTCCCACACCTTCCCTCTAAGATTCATGAGACAGATCCATGCTACCATGTCACTGAACCTGTTTTGTTCATCAGTTTATTAAGGTCCTTAGATTCCACATATAAGTGAGATCATGTGGTACTTGTCTTTATCTGACTGGCTTATTTCACTTAGCAAAATGCTTTCTAGTTCCCTCCATGCTATGTCAAAAGATAAAAGATCCTTCTTATTTACAGCTGCATAAGACTCCATGGTGTATATGTCCCAAGATTTTTTATCCAGTCACCTACTGATGGGCACTTGGGCTGTTTCCAAATCTTAGATGTTGTAAATTGCGCTGCTATGAACATAAGGGTGCATATATTCTTTTTGATTAGTGTTTCAGGATTCTTAGGATATATTCCTACAAGTGGGATCACTGGGTCAAAAGACAGTTCCATTTTTAATTTTTTGAAGAACCTCCACATTGTTTTCCATAGTGGCTGCACCAGTCTGCATTCTCACCAGCAGTGTTCCAGGGTTCTGCTTTTTCCAAATCTTCTCTAGCATGTGACATTTGTTAATTAGGTGATGGTAGCCATTCTGACAAGTATGAAATGATACCTCATTGTGGTTTTAATTTTCATCTCTCTGATGATTAGTGACATTGAGCATTTTTTCGTATGTCTCTTAGCATTTGTATGTCCTCTTTGGAGAAGTGTCTATTCAGGTCGTTTGCCCATTTTTCAATTGAATTGTTTGTCTTCCTCTTGTTGAGTTGTATAAGTTCTTTGTACACTTTGGAAATAAGCAACTTAGCAGATACATTCTTGGCAAATATGGCTCTTATACTGTGGGGTTCCTTTGTATTGTGAGGCTGACTTCTTTTGTTGTAAAAGCTTTTTAATTTGATGTAGTCCCATTTGTTTATTTTTTCTTTTCTTTCTCTTGCTTAAGGAGATGTATCACTGAAGATTCCACTACATGAGATGTCTGTGAATGTAATGCTTGTTTTCTTCCAGGATTTTTATGGTTTCAGGTCTGACATTTAAGTGTTTTATCCACTTTGAATTTATTCTTGTGTATGGAGGAAGATGGTAATCTAGTTTCATTGTTTTGCATGTACCTGTCCAATTTTCCCAGCACCATTTATTAAAGAGATTTTCTTTACTCCATTGTATGCTATGCCCCCTTGTCATATATTAACTGACCATAATTGCATGGGTCTATTTCTGGGGTCTTTATTCTGTACCATTGATCTATATGTCTCTAGTTGTACCAATAGCAGACTGCTTTGATTACAGTGGTTTGGTAGTGCAGCTTGATATCAGTAAAGTGACCCCTCCCACTCTGTTCTTTTTCCTCAAGATGGCTGTGGCTATTTGGGGTCTTTTTTGGTTCCATATAAGTTTTTAGAATATTTTTTCTAGCTCTGTGAAAAATGTTGTTGATATTTTAATAAGAATTGCATTGCATCTATAGATTGATTTGGGTAGTATGGACATTTTAATGATATTAATTCTTCCAATTCATGAGCATGGTATATTCTTCCACGTGTTTATATCTTCATATATTTCTTTTTTCAGTGTCCTGTAGATTTCTGAGTACATGTCTTTTACATTCTTGGATAAGTTTATTCCTAAGTATCTTATTTTTTCAGATGCAAAGGTAAATGGGATTTTTTTTAGTTTCTCTTTTTAAGAGTTCATTGTTGGTGTATAAAAATGCTGTCAATTTCTGCATGTTAATTTTGTACCCAGCTACCTTGCCAAATTCATTTATCAAATCTAGTAGTACATTGGTAGAGTCTTTAGGGTTTTCTATTACAGTATAATGCTATCTGCAAATAATGACAGTTTTACTTCCTCCTTTCCAATTTAGATACCTTTTATGTTTTCTTCTTGTCTGATGGCTGTGGCAAGGACTCCCAGTACTATGTTGAATAAGAGTGATGAAAGTGGATACCTCTGTCTTCTAACTGTTCTTAGGGGAAATGGTTTCAGTTTTTGCCCATTGAGTATAATGTTGGCTGTAGGTTTGTCATATATGACCTTTATGATGTTGAAGTATGCTCCTTCTATTCCAACTTTGCTGAGAGTTTTTATGAGATATGGGTGCTGGATTTTGTTGAATGATTTTTCTGCATCTATTGATATGATTATATGATTTTTGTCCTTCATTTTGTTTATGTAATATATCACATTTATTGATTTGCCTTGAATCCCTGGAATAAATTCCACTTGGTTGTGGTGTATACTCATTTTAATGTATTGCTGGGTCCAGTTTGCTAGTATTTTGCTGAGGATTTTAGCATCTATGTTAAACAGGGATATTGGCCTGTAATTTTCTTTCTTTGTAGTATCTTTATCTGTTTTTGGGATTAGGATGATGCTGGCGACATAAAAGGAGTTTGGGAGCTTTCCCTCCTCTTGAATTTTCTGGAATAGTTTAAGAGAATAGGTGTTAATTCTTTTTTGAATGTTTGCAAATCTCTTCTGTAAATCCATCTGGTCCAGAACTTTTGTTTGCTGGGAGTTTTTTTGATTACTGCTTCAATTTCATTAGTTGTTACCACCCTATTCCGGTTTTCTGATTCTTCCTGATTCAGCTACAGAAGATTCTATGCTTCTAGGAATTTGTCTGTTTCACCAAGGTTGTCCAGTTTTTTGGCATATAGTTGCTCATAGTATTTTTTTATGATACTTTGTATTTCTGTTGGGTCAGTTGCTTTATTGCCTCTTTCATTTCTGATTTTATTTATTTGGGTCCTCTCTCTTTGTTTCTTGGTGAGTCTGGCTAAAGGTGCATCAATCTTATTCATCTTTTCAAAGAAACAGGTCTTGGTTTCATTGATTTTGTTGTATTTTTTTTTTAGTCTCTATGTCATTAATTTCTGCTTTGATCTTTATTATTTCCTTCTTTCTACTTCCTTGGGGTTTTACTTTTGTTCTTTTCCTAATTCTTTTAGTTGTTGCATTATATGTTTTATTAGAGCTTTTTCTTGTTCCTTGACATAAGCTTGTACTGCTATGAACTTTCCTCTCAGGACTGCTTTTGCTGTGTCCCACATATTCTTGGTTGTTGTCTGTTTATTTTCATTTTTTTCCAAGAAGTGTTTGATTTCTTCCTTGATCTTATTGTTAACCCATTCATTGTTTAATAACATTTTATTTAGCTTCCATGTGTTTGAACATTTTTGAGGTTTTTTGTAGTTGTTGATTTCTAGCTTCATGCCATTGTGATTCAAGAAAATGCTTGATATGATTTCAGTCTTCATGAATTTGTAGAGACTTGCTTTGCACCGTAATATGTGTTTTATTTTTGAGAATATTCCATGTGCTCTTAAAAAGAATGTGTGTTATATTGCTTTGGGATGAAATGTTCTGTAAATATCAGTTAAATCCATTAGATCAAGTATTTCATTTAAGGTCTGTGTTTTCATGTTGATTTTTTGTCTTGATGATCTGTTCATTGATTACAGAGGGGTGCTAAATTCCCCACATTAATTGTGTTGCAGTTGACCTCCCCCTTAAAGTCCACCAAGAAATTTTTTATATATGTAGATTCTCTTATATTAGATGTATGTATATTTATAAGGTTTATTTTCTCCTGTTGGATTGGTCACTTTAGTATTATGTAGTGACCTTCTTTGTATGTTGTTATGTTTATTTTGAAGTCTATTTTGTCAGAAATAGGTATTGCTACTCCAGCTTTTTTTCCATTTCCATTTGCCTGGAATATTTTTTTATATCCTTTCCCTTTCCACTTGCATGAATCATTTGCTCTCAGGTGGGTTTCTTGTAGACAGCACATATATAGGTCCTGCGATTTCTTATCCATCCAGCTACCCTATGGCTTTGAATTGGAGCACTAATTCCATTTACATTTAAGGTTACTTTTGATATATACTTATTTAATTCCATCTTTTCCCCTTTATGCCAATGTACCTGTGTCTCAGTATTTCTCCTTCTTCTTAAATAAGTCTTTTTAGCATTTCTCGCAGTGCTGGTTTGGTGGTACTAAACTCTTTCAGCCTTCTTTTGTCTGGGAAGCTCTTTATTTTACCTTAAATTTTAAATGATACACTTGCTGGATAAAACAGTCTTGGTTGCAGGTTCTTGCTTTTCATTACTTTGAGAACTTCATGCCACTCCTTTCTGGCCTGAAGTGTTTTTGTTGAGAAATCTGCTGTCAGCCTTAAGGGGGTTCCCTTGTACCTCACTGATGTCTCTCTCTTGCAGCCCTTACTATTCTCTCTTTGTCCTTAACAGTTTCCTTTTTATTTATGTGTTTTGGAGTGGGTCTCTTTGGGTTCCTCTTGTTTGGAACCCTCTGTGCTTCCTGAACCTTTGTGGCTTTCTCCATCACCAGCTTAGCGAAATTTTCTGTCATAATTTCCTCCACCAAGTTCTCGATACCTTGCCCTCTTTCTTCTCCCTCTGGCACCCCTATGATAAGAATGCTGTTGCACTTCATTTTGTCCCATAGCTCCCTTAGACTGTCCCCATGTTTTTTAAGTGTTTTTTCTTTCTGTTACTCTGATTGAGTTTTTTTCTATCTTATCTTCTAAACCACTTATTCTATTCTCTGCTTTATTTAACCTGCTTTTAATTCCTTCCAGCAAATTCTTGATATCAGATATAATATTCTTCATTTCTACCTCATTCTTATTTATTATATCTAGCTCTTTTTTCATGTTTCACTAAATTCTTGGACCTTTCCATTAAATGTTTTGTTCTCATTAATTACCTTGAGCATCTTTATAACCATTACTCTGAACTCTATTTCTGATAACTTGCTTAAATTCATCTCTTCAATGTCTTTTTCTGGTGATTTTTCCTTTTCTTTAGTTTGGGGGTGTGTGTTTTTTTTTTTTGTCCCCCATTTTAGTGACTCTTAGTGTTTGTATCTGTATATTAGATATATTTGTTGTCTCCCAGTTTGAAGGATGGGATTTTGAAGTATATGTCCAGTGGAGCTCAAAATTGTGTTTTTCTTTTACTTCTGAACTATTTGCTGTAGGTGTGCCTCTTTTGTGGGTCTCCCTTTTATGGGTTCTTTGGGCTCTCCTGTTGTGATTGGGTTTAGATTGTTGTTGACCCATTCTTAGGAGTACTCTCCTCTCAAGTTGGCTAACTGTGTGACTCAGCCCTAAACACATTGTGTGAGCTCTTGTACAGGTGCTGGCAAGGCAAAACAAAACACAACCACACTCCCAGGAAAGAAGCAGTATCTCACAAAATATCCTGACAATCACAATGAAAACATCCCAAGAGAAAGTTTGATTGGGAGAGTGAAGTGAGAACACAGATGTTGAAGCAAAAAAATAAATAAATAAATAAATAAATAAATATATATATATATATATATATATATATATAGAGAGAGAGAGAGAGAGAGAGAGAGAGAGAGAGAGGAGAGAGAAAGAAAGAGAGAAGGATATTATTGCTAATAATAAAGAAAAATAGAAAATAATAATAATGTAGAATAAAAAGTAAGAAATAGAGAAGCTACTGGGATATTAAAGGGACAGAGGAAAGATCCTAAAAGAAGGTTGAGCAAAAAATTAAGGGTGGAGTGTAGGAATAGGAAAATAGTCAAAAACAAAAATAAAATAAAGAGACAAACAGAAACAAACACAAAAACAAAAAGACAGGAAGACAGAGAATAAAAGAGGAAAAAAGGAAAAGAAAGAAAAAAAGTTATGCCAACGGAACAAGAAGAGATAGAGAGATAAAGCAAGGGCAGAGAAGGAGGCTAATAAGAGATATGGGGGAAACTGTAAAGAAAAGCAGAAAACTTATTGTTTATAATGATAATATCCCTGCAATTAAGCAGAGAATATCAAGAAAATCTTGATAGTAGAACAAAAAAAAACAAAACAAAGGGAAAAAACAAGCAAAGCAAAGCAAGTTTTTAAAAAATTAATTTGAAAATTTAAAAAATTAAAAGAAAAAATTTTAAAAGAAAATTTTTTTCTTTTCTCTCTAAAAAAAAAAAAAGTCAATCAGGTGAGTTTTGCATGGGCATCCTATGTTGTCTGAAGCCTACTGTTTTGTATGCTGCTTTCTGTTCTCCTGGGAGATACTTGTGAATCAGCCAATGTCAGGACCTGTCTAGGTTTGGCTCTGGTGTCCTTAGGTAATTGGCTGATCTGAGGCTCTCTGTGGACCACCTCCACTTGTCAGCTTTTTGCCTCCCTCTGTGGTTACCTGGTCTTACTCCAAGGTCTTCTGAAGTCTTCAGGGTGCAGGATTGCTAGTGTAGCTCCCCTTACTTAGAGGTTTTGCTGTCAGGCACTCACTATGGGGAAGTTAGTCTCTGTTCCAAAGCCAACTCCTCAGTCTCTACCCTATCCTCCAATTTTAGTTGCCCATACAATGGCCTGCTGAAGTTTCAGATAGACTTCAGTCTGTTACTTTTTCTATATGGGCAGTTTCATCAGCCTGAGCTCAATGAGTTCAATTAAAAAATATTCCTCTGAGCATTTTGCCTGTCCAGCCCTGAGATGTTTTAAGCTTTTCTTCTAGTTCCCAAACAATAGTCTCTGAGAGTTACTCTTCTCTTCTCCTCCTGTTAGCTGTTTTCCCTGCCCCCTCAGGACTGTGACCTGTAGGACATATCTAGGGCTTCAGTGAGATGAACCATCCCCTTTCCTGTTTGGGTTAATACTCTTAGCCTGCAGGAGAGATAGTCAATGCTCAACCCCTCCTTTCCAAGATCTCATTGGCTGATCTCACAGGGGGCTCATTTCAAATGCTCCACAATGCAGGCACAAATCCCAGCTTTCACTGGTCTGTCTCCCCAATTCAAGCCAGGAAGATGGAAGCCTGTTCAGCAATAAAAATCTCAAAAATGCACAAAATAGTAAACAGGCAGAGAACCTGCTCTGTAAGGTCGCAGTGCCCCTGTGCCTTGGAACCAAGCACAAGGATTCACATAGTCAACCTCACACAGGTCCACTGCACAGCCAATCTCAGTAAACCTGGGGCAGCTCCTTGTGCACTATCTGGGCTCCCCCAGAGTGGGTCAAAGATCTCCGATCTACCCCACTGGCAGCTCTGGCAGCTAGAGTCTGATCCATCCTGCTGGCAGCTCCAGTCCCTCTCTGGTGGTGGGAGGGCTCTCTTCCTCTTCCCCACACCACACAGGTCAAATGCTTTCTGGGATTTGACACAGTGCCTTACAGGAAAGCATAGGATCCCAGTAGGTGGCTGCTCAGTGCAATCCTTTGGCCCCTTTATATTGAGAAGCCGCACACTGTGGAACAGCGTTTCCTAAGGTAAGCACCTGGGTGAAAGGCTCCTGTCCCAGCTGCTGCCATTAGACTCATTGTTTCACTGGGAAGGTGTGGGCACCTTCTCACAGGCACAGTGTTCCTCAGTCTCCCTCTGCCCGCCCTGCATGGACTCTCCTTCCCTTCTCCTTCACTCCAAGTTTGAGGTCCTAGCTTTTGAGTGCCAGCTCACACTCCCAAGGGGAGGCAGGTTTGCAGCCTATAACCCTCAGGCCTTGGATCCCAGCACTTGCTTCAGGCGGAGTCCCCCTTTCTACATCCCACTCTCTTACCAGACTCTCTAATGTTTCTTCGGTAGTCCTTACTCAAAATATGTCCACTCAAGTATATTTCTCTTGTTTTGCCAAGCTGGTTACTCAGTATTTTAGCGGTAAATCAAGTGCTTGTCTGGCAGCAAGTGCGCTCTGCTTCTTGTCAGAGTCCTGCCATCTCCCCTCCCCCACCTTTTTTCTTCATATATATTTCTCCTTTTATGTATTTAGTAGTTTAAACATTTATTGTATAATATTTTTAAACCATTTTATTATTGAAGTTCTTAAATATTCCAAATATTCTGCTTCTTCTTGCTCATGGTATATTATTTTCTTACATATAGTAATTTGGGGTTATAAACTCATTTTCAATGAAAATTCATATGTGGGAAACCTGTACAACCTTCGTTCAGAGGTTAAACCTTCAAAAGAGTTTTACATTTCCCATGTCCAATTTTTATGTTAACTTTTTTTACATTTGAAGCATTCCAACACCAAATATATAGTGTTAATTAGAGCCACATCTGCATATTAGGTAGGCCAATAGAAACTTTTTCCCTATCCAGAATCCAGGCAGAAACAACAAGGTCTGTTAGGGGATGTATTTTTATTCTTACTCAAATTCTTCTTCTAGTATCTAGGCTTAATGCTTTGGGTCTCAGTTCCAAATCCCCACCTATGTCTTCTATGCCCATATAGACAATAAAATGCAATCCACTCTGAGTAGCCATAATACTAGTTCATTTGCTCAAAATTCTGATTTTTTATTTCTTTCTTTTACTCTGTCTCTTGGAGATATGCCTTTTATTATAAAATATATATTATATTTAAACTGTTTATGGTGGGAAGGTTTGTAAATATCCACTTCACAATATTACCATTGTAATTCATTAGAAAAACTTTTATTGAGTGAAAATGTAACCTGTCCTCTGTAGTGGTGCTTATGGGACATTCTTTATGTTAGTAGATTACCCTTTGGACTAAGAGTTCTTATTTCAGAGGTACTATGGCTGAGTCAAAGATAAGTCATCCAGGCTTCTTCGTGTGTGTGTGTTTAATAAATTGCTCTTTCGAGCTTTAATTTCTGGAAAGTGACCTCTTTAGCACAATGATTTAATTACTGAACAAACCCTGGTATTCTTTTATTGTATTGTAGATATTTGAGTCAAGCCAAAAAAAAAAGTATTTAAAGTCTTATTTTAATTATTCCAATTTTATTGTTTTACATGATGCATTCTTCATACAAAAAACATGTCATAGCCAAGGTATTGATGGGCACAGAAAATAACATTGTAAACCAAGTTCCCATATGAAAAAGACAAAAGCATTTGACAAGGTAAGGAAAATTAGATAGGTTAGTACCTGAAAAAGCTTACTTCTCCTTTATCATTAATTATTGCTAGTGACTGGAATAAATAAAGGAGAAAAGGCAATAACTTAAATTTGAAACCAATGAATAAAAACAGCCTCAGTATTTCCCTAACAACACATGCACAAATATATATTTTAATATAAAACATATGAAAATCTCTCCTTTGACCTGTATTCTTTTTTTAGTGGCTATGTTGAAAAGGATCTAGGACAAGATTGGTGAAGAGTCGAGTGAGATTTCAGTCAAGCACCTCAGTTTCTACATGGGAATTTTCTAGTTTCAATTTGTCTCATTTGTTATCTTGACTATCTGTCAATTCCTTACCTTCGCCGCCACCTGTAAAACTGCACATATAATGAAGAATAAGTACAAAAGACACAGAAAACAAAAAACACCTTATTTGTTTTATCTGGTTCATCTCTATCCTTACCACTTTCTTGACTTTCAATGCCAAAAAGTATCTTCAAGTAAGAAAACTAGTGCTCTTCAACCAAGTAATGTCTTTTCTTCCTCATGTCCTTTGTCTAGTTCTCAAAATACTGTAACTGACCTTAATTTTCGTCATTTAACAGGAGGTCTTTTTTATTTGTTTATTGAAAGTCACTTTAATATGCTCATTATATACTTCTCCACACAAATAACACAAAGAGAAACACAGAAACAAAAATGTGCTTCCCCTTCTTCCACGAGTTGAAATGTCTCTGAGGTGAATATTGGCTTCGGTAAGCAGTTAATCTTCCTGCATTAAGGTAAAACACTTTCTTTTGGAAATTTTATTTACTTATTTTTATCACTCAGATATCACTAATGTCTTACGTTCTGGGAAGCACCACAGATTTATAAGGATAACATTTTTAAAAAGCAAATAATAATCCTTGTCCTCAGCAAACTTTCATTATAATGAAGAAACAAGGAAACTGCACATTAAACACACTCCCAAACAGAAATATTCACCAGAAAATACATGATTAACTAAAAACAAATGCCATGGCATCTTCTATTTTAAATAAATTCACAGTGTAAAATTTTTTAACTTGTACATACAAGTACAAATTTAGCTTTGGGGAAAGTTTAGCTCTGGCATTGAAAGTCAAGCAAGTGGTGAGGATAGAGATAAGCTAGATAAAACAAATAAGGTGTTTGGGTTCTTTGGGAAAATAACCATTTGAAAGAATCTCTGGTGCAGTAAATCAAGAGATGGAACCTCTAGATAATGTTGCATTGCAGTTTAACAAATATTTATTTATTTGTTCAGCAAATATTTTTTATAATCCAACAGTCATTCATTCATACATCTGTTCTTTCAAAAAATGGGAATTGAACACAGTGTACCAGCACATTGTTAGGTGCAACAGCAAACAAAATAACCACAACATCTGAACTCATGGACTTTTCAGACTTTGGGGGCGCACAGATAAGTAAAAAGGCAAGCATAAAATAAATGTGGGTAAGTGTTCTGCTAGAGAAAGAACATCTTTCCCAACTTAGTTCAGGAAAGGCTTCTTAAAAAACGTGATCTCCTATCTGAAATTTGAGGACAATTTTACAGTAACCCAGAGAAGAGAGAAGGAAAATGTGTTTCTAGAGGGAGAAACCCACAAGTGCACAGGATGAATGGATGTAATGCATCTACAGAAGTAAACACTTGGAAATTGCAAAAATCTAATGTTCAAAACAGTGAATAATAAAAGTTTAGAGAAATAAGCAAGAGATCAATCTTGTAGGATCATGTAGCCAGGTAAAGAAATTGTGTTTTATTACTGAAATAGAAATAGAGAGCTACTAACAGATTTTAAATAGAATGACAAAACCTGATTTGCATTTTGGAAATATCACTCTGGTGTGACTAAAATGTGGAGAATAAATTAAACTGATCAAGAGACTGTTAGAGGAATGCAGGTTAGAGGTGAAGGTGGCCTAAACAGGGTGGTTGTATGGGGATGAAGAGATAGTGCTGAGGAAAAATGCGCAAAACATGGTAATTGATTGGAAGTGAAAGGAGAGAGGATATGAAAGAATGATGCCTTAGTTTGTAGCAAGGGCAATTAGGTTAAGAGTATCAAGATTAAGGATAACAAGGGTAAAACGGGTATAAGGACAAAACAATGAGTTCATTTAAGACATGTTACTTTGAAAAGCCTGCATGACATCAAAGTAGTGAGCATTGAGCAGGTGAATGAAAATATGGGTCTGGAGGTTAGTACAGAGTTTTGTGTTAGTGACATTGTTACATATTTTTTTTCTCTTAATAATAAAAAACATGGGAGAAGATAAACTTTTTTATAGGACATGGGAAAATATCCCTCATATGATTAGTACTATGGATGGCTTTAACATGATTCTCATATTTTTTAAAAAGGTGCGTTTCATCATAACTAAAATGCCAAAGGTTAAAGACAGAGAGAATCTTAAAAGCAGCAAGAGAAAAGCAGCAGTTAGTTACCTACAAGGGAGCTCCCATACAACTGTCAGATGATTTTTCAACCGAAACTTTGCAGGACAGAGGGAATGTCAAAAAATATTCAAAGTCATGAAAAGCAAGGACCTACAACCAAGATTACTCTACCCAGCAAAGCTATCATTTAGAATTGAAGGTCAGATACAGAGTTTCACAGACAAGAAAAAGCTAAAGGAATTCTCATCACCACCAAACCTGTACTACATGAAATGTTGAAGGTTCTTCTTTAAGAAGAAGCTAATGAACAAAATAAACTGACAAACAAAATAACCCAGAGACACTGAAGCATGGAACAGATTGACATAATTCAGACAGAAAGGGGGTGGAGGTGGGAAGAGATTAACCAAAAAAGCTATATGCATATATGCATAACCCATGGACACAGACAATAATGCAGTGAAGGCCTGGGAAAGGGGCAGAAGAAGGGTGGATGGGGCTAATGAGGGGGGAAAGGGGGAAATCTGTAATGCTTTCAACAACAAAGATAATTTTTTTTAAAAAAAGGGGGTACATTTTATGAATGCTAAGCAGAGAATGGTAAAAGTTGAAAAGGAAGCTAGTCAGCATAAGGGTATGACTGTCCCAACAAAGAAAGTGTTAAAAAACATCTAAGGATTAAGCACAATTAAAATTATGCCTGGCTGGGCGTGGCTCAGTGGTTGAGCATCAACCTATGATCCAGGAGATCAAGGTTCGATTCCCTGTAAGGCACAAGTCCATGTTGTGGGCTTGATCAAGTGGGGGGAGTGCAGGAAGCAGCTGATCAATGACTCATCATTGATGTTTCTATCTCTCCCCTTCCTTTACGCTCTCTGAAATCAATAAACATATATTTTTTTAAAAATTAAATTAAAGATTATTGCAGTGTCCAAGTGCTGTAAAACATTCTTAAATCTGCAGTGTCTAACATGCAACAAACCAGGTCATTATTATAATTCCTCTTACTTAATCAAAGCTTTTAACCAGTCTATTTGGGGATTTTTTTTTTTTTTGAACATGAAAATATTTTACTTATTTTTTAAATTATAGGAAAGAAAAACCCAAAACTTATTTTAAAGAAATTTGCTTTGTGATCATATCTATTGGAATATTTCATCTTATTAGCTTTTTGGTCAAGTGTTATTAATGTCTCTAAACCTCAATTTCTGTGAGTAAAGTGAGAGAGTGATTTTACCTACATTTTTTATTTTAGAAGTTGACATCTTATGATAGTGTCTTGCCTACCATGTACATAATTTATAAATGAAAACAATACTGCCAGCCATGAAGTATTGTCTGTGCAAATTTTTACTAGTTCATCATGGGAAGAAGAAAGAATGCCCACTTTAATGGGGAGAAAGTCAAATTTCACTCTTGAGCAACAACACAAATACAATACTAACAGTTGTCGCTTTTAAACACTTACTATTTGACTTTACATGAATTATCCAGTTAAACCTCAAAACAACTCTGATATAAGTATCTTCCTCATCTGATAGATGTAAAAGTAGACTTAGAGAGGCTAAGAAAATGCCTTAAGATCACACATCACACAGATGTAAAGTATTGGATGTGTGTCTTAAATTTAGGTCTATTTAACTCAGATTTAATGTGCTTCATTACTAGGCTATAATGAATCCTTATGAATTAACTGAAGGGAAGCAATTGTCATAGAATCTAGAATAATACAAATACAAGTCAACAATGATTGAGGGGGGAGTATTGTTTCAGTGTTTCAATCACTAAAAAGTATAGAATTGCTTGAGTTAGAACAATATCAAAAATCAAGAAATGGAAAAACGAGCTTCTAACTGTTCAAAATATTAAAGCATTACAGACATTAACAGACTTAATGCCGTTGATGATACAAAGGATTCAGTGAAAGCCAATGGATGTTTAGTGAGTCTTACTCTGAAAAACAGTGCAAGAGTACACTGAATAATAAACATTATATCAGTTTTTCCACATGGGAAAGATATTACATCATTTAGAAACAAAAATAAAATAAAAACAGTACATATGAAATATCTTGCCATTTAAAAAATCTAATCTCATACCATACACCCAACATGGCAAATATTTGTTTTGCACCTACTAAGTGTGATAGGTAGAAAATGTTACTGGAGAAAAACATGCCTCGTCTCCCCCAGTTGCTGCTAGGGTTGGAGTTCTTGCAATATCTCAAGAAAAGGAGTTTTTTGAGACTCGCATGGGAGGATGTGCTATAGTACAAAACTTTATTCCTGTGGAATTACACCCCTGTATTTTCAAAGTCTACATTTCCCATAGAAGTGTAGCTGGGATTTCAGTAAAGCTAAAATCAAAGCCAGTGTCCAGAGTTTTCTTTCCATGTTGGAGCAGAGTCCAGTATAATATCAACCTAACTGTAGTTCCTTAGTCCACTGTGTGTGGGTATCCACATGGCTTTGGGCCACATGGGTGAATGCAAGGGAGCCAAGAAAAAAAACTTCTTTGTTTAGGGGATTATATATTCCTAAATCGTCACAGCCTTTCAGTCGCCATACCCATTCTGGTCAGTGACCTCTGTTTATAGGTATGACTGACAGCAAGCATCTTCCCTAATTCCCCCAACTTTACCAGACATGAGCATCTTCCCTTTGTTGGATCCCTTTTCTCCCTAGGGAGTACAAAGTTGCAGCTTCCTGATGAAGCTGCTCAAATGACATGTCTCTAATATCTATCCTTCCCTTTGCTCCTTTCTTATTATTGATAACTAGCTAATTACAGTGGTATCAGGAACTTCAAGGAAATTTGAGACATGAGCCAGGATGCTTAAAATCTATTCAGAAAAAAAATAAATAAGTACATAAAAAGTTAAATAAGAACAACTTATTTCAATAATTTGAAATAGTAATAATGAAACAAGATGATAGAGTGGTATAATCATTCTGTGATTCAGAGGAGGAACAGATAAAGTTTTTAACATATAGAAAGGATTTAGATGAATGGAGAATAAGATAGCTTGAGTGAAAGCATGAGAGAGAAAAGGCTTTTGGGAGCAGTGGGCAAACAAGTTTGGCAGGTTGCCTTTTTTAAAAAAGACTAGTGCCAAGCTTTTTGGATTAGATGTTAGGAGACCTGGACTATAGATACACTTTTGCTATTTTCTAGTCAAGGACTCTTGACCAATCCCCTTTTCTTCTTGGGCTTGTTTTTCTCACTTGAAACATGAGCATATCATACCTGAATTACTTACCATACAGAATTTTTTGAGGACCACATAACATGAGCTGTATAAAAGCACTATAAAAACTAGCTAAACAAAAGTAAGGTAGAAATCATTGGCAGTACAGTCTGAAAAAATAGGTTTGAAGCACATGGTGGATGAGAAAAGGAATTCATAATTGGTTTGATAGGGAGCACAAGAATCTGAACAAGAGAGTGGAGTAACCAGAGTGATGTTTAGAGGTTATTAATTAAATAGAAGTGTAAGTGAACAGAACTGGAACCAGAGAAGAAAGTGGAAATATAAGGTGAAGAAAGTGAGGTTGCAAAGGAAGGGACCAACTGCTGAGAAAAACCTGACTTGGACCTCATGTAGGGAGGAGAGAGGAGGAGAGTTTGAAAAACATATATCAAAACAATTTTGTGCTAGACAGGTTCAAAGAATGGAGGTACCATTCATTATAAGAGATTAGAAGAGAGAACCAGTCTAGGGAAAAGAAGTTGGAAAAGATGAGGAATTCTGTTTAAACATGCTAAGTTCAAGCTCCCTAGAAGGTACACAAAGGAACCAGGCAATAGACCTCTATAAATATGGAACTGTCTAAGCTGGAATTAAAGATTTGTGTTGCATCAAATGCTACATACCTGAAATCAGAAGGATACATGAGAACTAGAAGAAAGAGAGGAGAAGGTGAAAAGTATAAATTACTGTGTAGTAGAACTTCACAAATATGCTTATAATAAATCAAGAATGTAAAGTAGAATAAAGAAAGGTTACTAGAATATATTTCTACTAAATATTCATATAGAGATTTTTTGGCTATTAGTTGCAAGTAGTAATTAAATATCACTTGTTATATAATAAGAATATTGTTGAAATGTACAAAATTAAGTACACCATTAGAGTTTTCAAATAACAAATATATCTTTAGGCCCTTTAAATAAACTGGTTTTGTTGCCTCTTTTTAAAAGTGTGGTTTAGTTCCCTCGTTTTGTGTGTCCTTTTAGTTAATTTAAACTATTTTATGATAGTCATTTCACATCATTTTTTAAAATTATAATGGTTTCAGAAGACAGAATCAATTTATTTTTAACAAACTCATAAGGGAGAGGGTAGAAAGAAAAAGAGCATTTGTGAATGTTAATGAGTATGAGTAGAGGGCCCAGAGAAGTGAGATTTTCCAGGCTTGGCCTTTGGGAGGACCCTAGAATCCCAATCCCAGTCCTCTTTACTTAATTCTGGACCTGACTGGATTCAGAGCCCAGCAGGCCATCTGTTAACAGGGAACAGTCCAACAAGGGGCTGGAGTGCAGGGGCAAGTATTAAATAAAACAGGGCAAATGATCAAAGGTCCCAGGCTATTGGAGTGGATTTATTAGCAATGGAAGTACATTTGAGTCAACCTGTTATGGTCAGTAGCTCTAAAGGACCTTGTTGCTATACTGTTGTGAATGCTCCTCATCTTTTTGAAACTGCTGATACAACACACTGCTCACAGAAGGAAAAAATTAAGAGCTTTGTTCCATTGTACATATGCCCACTTGGCAAGCAGCCATTTGGCTCTCAGGTTAGTCTCATAAAAACACTCACCATGGTTACCAGAAAAGGTGAAAGCTCCAGAGCTCTTTATGAGAACAGATAATTGTTTTGTATCATTTACACTGAAGAATTACCTTATGGCCCACAAGAAAGTGAGCACAAGACACCTATGCCAGGACATAAGTAAGGCCAGTTCACCTAGAAATAAATTTTCAAATTCATGGAATATACATTTGCGGGCATACAGTCTGCTAGCATGGCTTTATGGTATTAGGATCATACTGTTTACAAATATTAAATTAACTCATGTCTTTATTTTTCAGAGTTCCATAAATGTCATATGTGTCATCATAATAATAACTAGTATGAGCACCTTCTTAAGTGTAGAAAGCCTTTTACTTGAATTATTTTATTTAACACAGAGAGACATGCAAACTGTGAGTAAGGTATTATGCCTTGGTTTCATCATCTGTGAGTGTTTAGGTAACTTGTTCAAGGTCAAACAGCTGGTAAGCATTTAGCCAGGCTAACCACAAAGTCTGTCACACTAACCACTATGTTGCCCATCTCATATTATACTGGCAGTGTGTATATGTAATATATATATAGTTGCCTTCTGATTCTACACTGTAATACACAAAGACAGTATTAGATATCCTAACAAAGAACTTTACAAGATGAAACAAGTTATAAACTCTTATACGCACACAGCACCTAAGGAACTTAGAATAATTAAAATGTTAGCAGTTATAGATATTAGGCTAACTTACAGGTGAATTATTTTGGTTCACCATTTACCAATTATAATTCCTTAAAGATCATTAAGAGAACATGTTATTATAGTCTGTTGGCCAGGTAATACCATCTTGTAGATGTCAAAGGATAAACATTGCTGGTTTGTTATCAATAAAATACTGAAAGCAGATCACTAAACATTTACTGGAACCTCAAGATCACGGTTACAAATTCCATTTTAGTGCTAAAAATCACATAAATCTGAGAAGCAACTTCTCAGATACTAGACTAGAATTTGTAAGCTTAAAATTATTTGAAGATATACAACAATAAAAATAAAATACATAAGAGGTTGAATAATTTAAACAGATTTCTTTATAAATGTTATTATTTATAACATTTCTAATAAATTCCTAATTATTTGCCAGGAACAGAGGTCTAGCATGTCTTTACTGGATTCATAAAGCACACCCAAATATCCATTGCAGTGTTATTTACAATAACCAAGATCTGGAAACAGTCCAAGTGCCCATCAGTAAATGAGTGGATAAAAAAAGTGTTGTACCATATAATACTATGCAGCCATTAAAAAGAAGGAAATCTTACTTTTTGCAATAGCTTGGATGGACCTGGAGATTATTATGCTAAGTGAAATAAGCCTGTCACAGAAAGACAAATACCATATGCTCTCACTTATATGTGGAATCTAATGAACAAAATAGACTGACAAACGAAATAGTAGAGGCATGGATACATGGAACAGAGTGACAGCTATCAGAGCAGAGGAGGGAGCGGGGGCAGATGAACAACGGTGAAGGGATTAGTCAAAGAAAATATATGTAAAACCCACAGACACAAACAGTATGGTGATGGCCAGAGGGAAAGGAGTGGGGCAGGGGTTTGGCTGAGGCAGCAGAGGGGGAGGGAGGAAATGGGGACATGTGTAACAGTGTCAACAATAAAAATGAAGTGTAAAACTAGAAGAAGGAGGAGGAGGAAGAAGAAGGAGGAGGTGATAGAAAGAAAAAAAAAGAAATCATAAAGCACAAGACAATGATGATAAACCAAAAGCTGGCAACCTGGATGAAAGTACAACACTAAAATCTTGACCTGCAAGTTCCATGACGTAAAAAGAGTCCAGAGTCTATGAAGTACAACAAAGAAATTATAGAGGCATGAGTATTTAGTAAGTCTAGACAGTGCACTAAGATCTGTTGTTGAAAGCATGTACTTTATAAAATCCATTACTAAGCAGATAGCAGCATCTCCTTTTACGATAATGGAATAAAAAAATCAAGACAAAAATTTGGAATAAATGTACTATTTTCTGACACTGTTGATATACCAATTTGTCAGTGTAGAAATGTGAAACTTAACTAGTTTTCTTCCTTATAAAACCTGTCACCAACCTGAAGTAGTTCTCCTCTAGGTGTCGTTATAGTGTCACTAAATTCTCTGTGTACCTTCCTTTCTCTTTACAGACAGATTACCTTTCACAGGATACAGATAGATTTAATGCTTTCTCTTTGTTCTTACAGAAGCAAACATTTGAATCTCTATTTTCTCTTTACTCCTAGTTTATGAATTATATACATACCTTTTTTTAATTAGCTTTAAATCTTCTTTTACTTGATGTAAAGAAACTTGCTACTAACCTAGAAAGATACAAGATTGCTCAGTAAAGTATATAAGTAATATGATTTGATAAAACCAAGGACCTACATCATGCTGGAAATAATTACAATAATAATCTGTACTAGATTATAAAATGTAGCTAAAACTAAAAACTTGTTTTCTTCAGGCCATCTGTAACAATTTGAAGCACTTAAAAATATAGATAAAACTTTCCCTTCACACTTCTAAAGAAATAAAGCATCTTCTTTATCCTTTCCCTAAGAAACAGATATTTTTCCTTCCATACTGAAACAGACATTTGAAATAATATGGATGCATATGTTTATTCATTGAAAATATTTGCTGAGCCAGAAAGAGACCTAGGATTTGTCCTGCTCTTACTTCATATACATATATATATGTATATATATATATTTCACAATTTTGTAGCACCTCAGTAGCAGTCCTACTGAGTGGTAAACACTCCCCAAGGCACTAAAGACACAGTGGTGAACAAGATAGACCCAATCTATAAAGGATTTTCATGAAAAAATAGGCAAACAGGTACACAAAGCCTCCCCAAGGCAATGGGAGCTTTCGAAGGGGCATACACTGTGGACTCAAAAGGCCAGGTCTGTACAAAGAACTGAGAAGACCTGAGGCATGGGAGTTGGCAACTCACCAATTGATGTGCATTGTCACATGTCCCCTTAGGCTGTGACAATCTCTCAATTGTGAATACAACCTCACTGTTTGGGATGAGCTAAGTCACAGTACAGATCAGCAGTAGCTGAGTTTAAATGCAGCCCTGTGAAAAGAAAGAAAATGGTTTGTAGGGTTTTATTAGCTAGTACTTAAAAAGAAGTCAAAATAGTCAGAATACAGGCATTGTGAGAGAAAAATAGCTTTCATTTTTCACCTCATAGGGCTGAAATATATCTCAGCTTCCATTTCCCTGAGGGTGTTTCACAAACAATCTGTTTCACAGTCCCAGGAAGTATGTGACAAGCTAAAGCTCTGTGGTCAAAATGTCAACAAGCTCATTTTTTTCTCCCCCCCTTCCTCTCCTCCCCCCCTCCCCCTCCCCCTCCCCCCTCCCCTTCTCCTTCCCTTCTCCTTCTTGAATCACACTTATTCAGAGGGATAATTTTTAGGACCACACAGACTGCCAGGGAAAGCTTTAAAAAGCCAAAGCTATACAGTTCTTTGCTTTCTTACTGCTGCAAGGTGATCCTATAAATACAAGATAAAATTATAAATAGTGTAGGTGTTGGTTTTATAGGTCCTGGGTACATGGTTTCCAGCTTAGCAGACTGTTAAAATACTATCTATACTACACAACAAGGTTAATAGATGTACAGAGTTTTATACACACTTTCCAGAGGATTGCTATTCTTCCAATGAATCTACCTTACATGATTTAACTGACATTGGTCCAGAATACATATTTTGAAGTTCTTTAAGATATTGGTACATATAAATAATAATGTGCACTGGATCTGATCCAATATACCGAGGGGACAAAAAAACTATTAGCAGAACATATTTGATGAATTCTCTGAGGAAAGCTTCATTACCTTGTTCAAAACACTGCATCTCTTGACACTTCTGTGAAGAGAGCAACTTCTTCAAATTCTTGTGTTATAATTATAGAAGATCCAATATTTGCTTATATATGGATTTTCTTTCTTTTTATCTTTTTAAATGTGAAAGGAAAATAAAATATCCATACAACTTACCATGAGCCTAGTGCCCTAGCTTCTGAAAAAAATCAAAGGAAATCAGGAAAAAACAAACAAAATTGAGTAGAGCGGTGAGTCCTTGCTCTAACTTGGCTTTTTCTCCTATATTCCTAATCTTGGTGCATAATTGTTTTACCAGTACTAGACTTTCTCTCCATACCCCAAACCCTTGATTCTACCTCTTTTATATCTCTGAATATTATGTCCTTACTGCCTTCACCATCTAAACTGCCACCACCTCATCCAAACCAGCTTCATATCTTCTCCAGATTCCTACAATTGCTATCTAACCAATCTGTTTCCAGTTTGCCCACCCTACAGCCTATTTATCTTCCAGACCTCTTAAGTGCATATTTTACCACATCTCTTTCCTTCTTGAAACTAAGTACACCTCTCACTTGTTTACTTCTAGGATAAGGTTCCAAAGCTTAGCACACGAGGTCCTGTATGACTTGGTCATTGCTTTCTGTTTTTCTTGTTCCCCCATAACACCATGCCAAATTCTCTACAGTCCCCAAACATGTAATGCTGTACACCCATCCTGTTCTAGCTTTATGCTGCCTCTTCTGCTTGGGAAATTCTCCCACTCCACCCCCTCATACTTCACCTGGTTAACTTACACTAATTGAGCACTTACTATTTGCAGGTAATGTGCTAAGCACTTTATGGCTATCTTCTTATCTTGTCCTTTAAAAGAAAACACCCACAATTAAGGAACAGAGGAAAGATGAGAGAAAACCACAGGAAAGTGGTATCACAGAAGAAAAAGGATAAAGAAATTCAGGAAGACAGGTGTGGTCCACAGTGTGGAATTCTGCAGAGATAAAAAAAAAAAAAAAGAATAAAGATTCCCAGTATGCAATTGGATTTTGCAAAGAGAAAGGTATCAATCAACTTGGAGACAGTATTTCTAGAGGGTTTTGGAGGATGAAGCCATGTACCAATAAGTTTCAAAGTTAATGGGAGCTAAAAAAGTGAAGATAATAAATGATCTTTCAAGTTATTATTTAAGGAAAAGGAAAAATAAAAAATTTTAAGATCAAACACTGGTGCTTGTGGAGGTGGACTAAGATGTAGCATTTAGGGAAAGATTATGATTATTTTAAGTTGAGAAGAAAGAATGAGGAGATAGATACAATTTTGTAACATAAATAATGTAGTTAAATTAGATAGCACAATACAATTAGAATTACTTCAAGCTTTTAGAGACAGGATATGATTAAGAAGTCATACTGCCTGGTGTCTATTTCTGGCTTCATCTTATAAGATAAGAATTGGGTAATAGCACCCACCTCATAGGGTTGTTGTTAAGAATAAATAAGTTAATATATATAAAGCACTTAGAGCACAAATGTTTTGATACCATTATTATTGTTGCCAAAACAATAGCACAGTGGTAGGATTGCTCTCTGTTTCAACTACTGGACCAGAAACTTTTCAAAGACAAGGGCTATGTTCTTATCAGTATGTTCAGTTTCTCGTTAGTTTGCAAGCCATTTATGAAATGAGAATGGTTTTCTAACTCTTATTTTTCCTTGAGGGAAAACAACTATTTTCTTTTTTAAAAAGAATGAATAAAGTAAGGATAAACAGGTAGCATGAATGTTGAATAAGAGAAATAGCTGCCAACTAGTATCATATCAACAAGAAAAACAACAGTCTCTGAGAAGGGTGATAATGTGCATAGACCTGGAAGCTTAGTGATCTGACTTCACAGAGTTCCAACATGATTATCTCCATATTGCAGATCAGAAATTCAGGACCCAAAGAGGTTGATATCCCCGGTGTGAGTCATTTTGGAAGTGACTGAAAGGGGGCTAGCACTCATGGCTTGTAAAAAGTTTTGTGTGTTTCCCCCACCACCACATCACAAGGATGGAAGATTCCTGGGACTCCTTTTCATGTAGCAATTATTCTAGGAAGCAAGGTGGCAGAGTTGACAGTTACTGAGTATCACTCACAAAGAGAAATGAGGATTCCTACAGTAAAGGAGCACATGCTTCTTGGCTTGAGTAGCTTCAGCTATTTATTCTGGAGTCCTTTTCTTTGCTGCCTTCAGGTATGTTTCAAGTGTCAATTGATGAGCAGTCTGTGGTCAAGATTATTTATTTTTACACTGTCAACTACATGATTTTATTCCTGAGACTTCAGTCAGATTGTTTTTGACACCATGTTGTTTATAATCTTTCTCCATTCATCTGTTGGGATTCTCACAATAAATCACCCTGATATCAAAGTCTCTATTGATTCTGAAATCCTGTAAAAATCATGTTAGTCAGCAGGAATAAAAATGTACATACTGTATACCTTCTGATGGGTGATTTTTGGAGCAGTAACAATTTTAAAGTTATAGAGAATTTAAGCATAAAATGGCATCTCATTTTCTCTCCCTCTTCCTATGATGGTACCTTGTTTTCTAATGAAAACAATTATCCTCACAGCTGAGGAATACTGATCTATTGCATATTCTAATTCCATCTTACACAGAATGTTGTGTTCCTCTCTTGCCACTCAAGTAAACTCTCATTACACATCTTTAAAGAAAATATTCTAAAAAAAAGTTCACTTTTCCAGATACTTAGTTATTTTTAGAGAAAATACTACTTAATTTTAAAAGTACAGATTTTGCAGTATTAGAGACCTATGTTTGAATTATTCTTCTACCACATACTAGCTATATGAACTTGAGCCAGTTATTTAACCTAAGTCTCATTTTCCTTTTTTTTGTAAATACCAGATATAAATAAGTACCTTATAAGGCTACTGTGAGCACTATATAATAAAGATTCTAGAGACTGTCATGTGACTTGCAGAGGCAGAAAATCAGTAAATGTAGTTATAATATTACTATTACATTAACTATAATACTAATTTGTGTGTTCTTACAAGATGAGCTTTAGAGCCAAAATAATTGCTTTTGATTATAAAATCTAAAAGCAGTTATCAGCTTATGTCTCTGGACATATGCCAAGCTACATGCTTCTCACTGGGGTTTATGAATAAACAATATATTGCCTTGGGTAGGTCTCTGTATAATTAGGGAGATAATGAGTGGATGAATCATTTGAATATGGCATAAAAAAGTGCAACATGTGAGTGGTGTGCGGATGAAGAACTTGCTAATAACTATCAGCTGGGAGTAGATTATATGGAAGGATGGAAAGACACAAACTTTTCAGGACCTTGGGACTCTTAGATACTAACTTTTTTGAAAGTGCATTAACTACTTGGTTCCTTAGAGAAACATACCCACAAAACTGTGAAATATGCAACAAGTTGGTAATGATTCCAGAATCTGTTAATAGTAAAAAATGTTTTGAATATTTTAACAGGATTAGAGAAACTTTTTGCTCTGTAACTAATATTTTTCTTAAATATAATATTTTGAGGTTAGATTTAAAAGAGGTATATTATACAGATGGACCCTTGTTTAGTATTAATATCTTTATCAAAAAATTATTACATGAGTACTAAACAGAAGTACATGACTAAATGGCAATAATCTGGTCATTTCCCTCACCAAATCCACACCTCTCCTTTAAGGTCACATAAGTATGATATGTGTCTTTCCATACACACAGTTACATGCATATATTTTCAATTGATTTTGATTAGAGATAATCATTGCTATAGTGAAGTGGCAACTAGCACATATTCTAGAAGCAGTCTGACTTTTTTCCACTTATTGGCTATTGATCTTAAGTTTCTGGACTTTAGTTTCCTCATTTATAAAACAGATGATAATAGTACCTACCTCAAAGGGTGGTTAGGAGGATTAAAGGAGTAAATGTATACTCTATATTAAGTGCATAGAACAATTCAGGCACATTGAAAATACTCAATAAGTGTTTGTTAATATTACAGTATTATATTATCGTACTTATCTCACATAACTATATTATTATTTTTTTTAATATATCTTTATTGATTTCAGAGAGAGGAAAGGAGAAGGAGAGAGAGAGAGACAGAAACATCAATGATGACAGAGTCATTGATCGAGCCCACAACCTGGGCATGTGCCCTGACGGGGAATCGAACCCCGATCACCTGGATCCTAGGCCGACGCTCAACAGCTGAGCCAAGCCTGGCCGGGCATATAACTATATTATCAAAAGTGTTTTATGTCAGTACATGTAAGCCTTGCTCATTCTTTTTAATGGCTACATAGTATTCCACAGTGTGGCTATTGAGCTTTTAGGGTTTTTTCAGATCTTTTTCTATCAACACATGCTATAGTAAGTATATTTTTTACACATACAAGATATCATTTATTTGCCTAGTATTTATCATTGTATCCAGTTTTAGATGTAGCAATATATAGAATAAGATTAGAATGTATCTACATTATGTAATAACAATAATGATTAGCAATTTTTGAGACTGTAATATGCCAACCACTGCTCCATGTATCTTGCATATATGCTGTCCTTCAGTATTTATAAAAACTCTATGAGGTCTTGCCATTATCTCCAACTTAACAGATGAAGAAGTGAGATACCAATGTATTAGGCAATTGCCCAAGACCACATGCTAGAAAGTGATTCACTGAGGTGTGTAACCCAGAAAGTCTTATGAAGAAAATCTGCTTAATTGTAAAAGGATAAACATAGTGGAATGCACTATGCCATTGCCTATAATACCTGCCAAGAATAAGAACTGCATATGACATTCCTTAGTAGATGGCATCTGATGATATGAGTCTTATCCAGAAATAAAGCCCATTCAGCCTGATTATAAAATAACCCTTCATAAGTTTTCTTCTAACTTGACTTTGGAAATAAATATATCAAACTTTTTTATAAGCTTATGGAGACCTCAACCATTTATCACTATCCCTTATTTTTGTTTTACAAAAAAAGGCAAATGTTTATTACTAACAATAGAGAAAATACAAACACTCTGGTACATAAAATAGCATTTTGGAGCTTATTATGTCATTTGCCACATAGGATAGGAATGGAGGCATTACTAAATGACCACTTTTCTTTCCCTCCCTTTTTTACATCATACGATTTCCTATAGTATTGAAACAAAAACAAAGAGAATTTTAAAAACACTCTCTAGACTGACAGATCTAAGGGGTGGGGTGGCAAGAAGAGATTAACCAAAAAACTTATATGCATACATGCATAGCCCATGGACACAGACAATAATGTGATGAAAGCCTGGAATGGGGTGGGGCAGGGGTTGGGCAGAGGGGGACAAAGTTAGGGGAGGTGGGAGACATCTGTAATACTGTCAACAATAAAAAATAAATTAAAAAAAAAAAAACTCTCCTAGAAGGCAGGGTCCTCAACAATATCTGTTGAATAAAGAACATTCACAAAACCTTTTTTAATGCTACTGGATGGTGAAAAACTGATGACTGTTCAAATGTGTGTAGTTTTTATTTAAAATAATTAAAACTTGAACTGACCCTGAAAAAGTCAAAACCAGAGTTTTGGAGTGAAATTGATTGACAGTAGAATTTCTAATACTTTATCTTTTTGAAGAAAGGCTCACCATGAATTCTCAAATGAAATCTTGGGAAGATAAAGTCCTTAAATTATCATAATTCTAGACATATACTGACTTTTTCTTATTCTCTCAGAAAATTATAGTTGTCAAGAAAAACAAATGTTAAAACATGCTTTTAATCTGATATTATTCTTTAATCTGATATTAATCTTAAACTTTTCCCTTAAATATACATATGAAATTCATTTTTTCAACAAAAATTTTGGAAGTGCTTTTGAAATACTACATATGAGGTTATTGTTAAGAATGTATGTTTCAGGAGATTCCAAGATGGCAGTGGATTAAGTCGAAGCTACACTGACATCTCCCAGGACCAAACTAAAACTTCAGTTAAAATATTGAAAAATCATTCTGAATAATCAACCAAAGACTAGTTGGAGAGAACTCTGATAACCAAGGACATAAAGTGGAGACCAAATAGAGACTGGTAGGAAGTGCTGAGGAATGAGAAGGCTGACTGTGCTCTCACAGGCAGCAGCTGAAGTTCCCAAGGGGTCCCAGCTGTGGGGGCTTCCCACAGAGCATTCTGAGGTCTAAAGGTGCCCATATAACATCTTTCTGTGAAAAGCAGCAGGGTATCTATCTTCCAGGGGGAGGCAGCTGGAAATGCAGGCATCCTCTTAAAGGGCCAACACCCAAAGTTTTGTGTGCAGCAACTCACCTTGGGCTCTGGTAGAGGGAGGGCAGAGTGGACTAGAGCAGTGTAAGAAGAATCATGGGTTGTGGGCCCTGGAGATAGAGCTCGGAGGGCACCTGTCTGGACTCCAGTGTCGAGTCATTCCCCCATACTGCAGAGGACATATTTCTCAGGAAGACATTTACTATCCAGGCAGCTTTTCCCTGGGGAAAAGCAATTGCTCCACCCTGTTGGAAAATGTCTTGTACCACCCTGTGGAGTTTACAGCCTGAAGCTCATTAAGAGACTGTGAATAACAATCAGCCTCTGGGTGCTTTGAGTCTTTGCCTGATCTGCTTCTGTACCCAGGGCTTGGAAAAGCAGACTTTGGTGGGAATCTTGGTCTTTTCTGAAGGCACCCAGGCTCAGCAGAGGGAACTACAAGCTGTGGATTGTGGAAAGCTTCAAACAGGGTATATAAGGCCAGTCACAAACAGCATCTGACATTGGCCCCCACCAGATCTACCTAATACATAGAAACAAACCCGAATAGGCAGCCAAAATAGGGAGACACACAAACAAGCCCCAAATGAAAGAACAACAGAATTATCCAGAAGAGCTAAATGAAATGGAGATAAGCAATCTATCAGATATACTGATCATAAAGATGCTCAAGCAAAGTTATCATTCAAACTAGATGGGGAAATAAAGAGCTTCCAAGACATAAAAAGGCTAACAGAGTTTACCACCTCCAAACCAGCATGCAAGAAATGTTAAAAGGACTGCTGTAATAAGAAGTAGAAATAGAGGTAGAGTGAAACATAGGCATAAAGAATTAAAATGGCAATAGATAAGTACCTATCAATAATAACCTTAAATGTAAATGGATTAAATGATCAAATCAATAGGCATAGGGTAGCTGAATGGATAAGAAAAGAAGACTCAAATATAAGCTGTCTACAAGAGACCTACCTCAGAACAAAAGATTCGCACAGGCTGTAAAACCCTTCTGGAGGACTTTAAGGGAGAGATATACAACAATACAGTCATAGTAGGGGACTAATTTTACTGGATAGATCTTCCAGACAAAAAATATCAACAAGGAAACTGACTCTAAATGACACACTAGGTCAGATGGATTTATTTGACATCTACAGAACATTTCTCCCCCAAACTGCAGACTATACATTCTTCTCAAGTGCACGTGGGACATTCTTAAAGATAGACCACATGTTAGAACACAGAACAAGTCTCTACAAATTCATGAAGATTGAAATCATATCAAACATCTTCTCAGACATTTACACCATGGAATACTATGCAGCTGTTAAAAAGAAAAGCCCCTTACCCTTTGAGGCAGCATGGTGGGACCTGGAGAGTATTATGCTAATCAAAATAAGCCACTCTGAGAAAGACAAGTATCACATGATCTTCCTCATATGTGGAATCTAATGAAAAAATAAACCAGTGGACAAAACAGATTCAGAGACATAGAAGCATGGAATAGACTGACAAATCTCAGAGGGAAGGCAAGGGTGGGTGGATGGGGAGAGATTAACCTAAGAACTTATATACATATATGTGTAACCCATGGACACAAGCAAGAGTGTGGTGAAGGTCTGGAGGGGATGGGTGTTCATGGTGGAAGGGATCAATGGGGCAAAAAAGGGACATCTGTAACACTTTCAACAATAGAGGTAAAATAATACATTAAAAAAAAGAAGGTATGTTTATGTATTGGAAGTATTTCTCAAAAGAAAAGTAAGGAAAGACCCAGTCAAAATTATTTGAAACTGTTTTTAAAGATAGGAAGTGTCCATCAGATTTCTTTGTTTGTTTTTTTTTCTATTGACAAAAATAATAGATGCCATTGGGGGGGCAGGGATAAATGTATGGCAAATTAAATATATGTAAGAAATGTATATCAAAGGAGGAAATTTTTCTTATAATTTCATTCTTTGGAAATAACTAGTTAGCAGCTTGATATGATTTCTTTCTTATTTTTCGATGTTTCAATAATATATTTACACATTTTAATTTTAAAAATCATTTTATGCATACCATTTTATAACTACATGTAAAATTTTTTTTCTTTACAGAATTATACAAAAATAATACAACAAAATATCTGCTCTATCTAAAATTAGCTGATGTTACCATTTTTCATAGTTACTTCAAATTTTTTTAAGGAATCAAAATTATACATAAAATGTAAGTCACCTCTAGTACCATTCAGCTACCACAGTCCCCTAAAGCAGCAATGATATAATTTAGATATGTATCCATTTCAACTTGGTTTTGTTTTTATTTTTAATCAGCTTAGTGTTTGGGGATCTTGTTATTTTGATGGATTTTGATGAGTTTTAATTATTTGATCCCCAACTGAAGGAAATTTGGGATTTTCCCTTGTTTTGTAAGTATAAATAATGTTGCATAAAACATATTTGTATTTCTCTGCCTTGCTTATTTCACTTAGTATAAAATTCTCCAGTAACAGATTGGAATCTCAGAGGATAGGCAGGAGTGGGGGTGGAGGGTGGAGAGATTAACCAAAGAATTTATATGCATAAATACAAAACCCATGCACCCAGACAGTAATGTAATGAAGGACCGGGGGTGGGGTATGGGAAAGAACGGGCCAATGGGAAGAAAAAGGGGACATCTGTAATTCTTACAATAAAGATAAATTTAAAAAAACACATATTTATAAATGTTTCTGAGTATACATGTGCAGAATTTCTCTAGAGTATATACCCAAAGGTAGAACAAACGGGTTGTGGTTGATGTGCAATTTCATTTTACCAGATATTGCCAAATCTCTCCAAAGTGCAAATCATTTTGCATTTTCACCAGCATCTCTGTTTTCTCATATTGTTGAACTATTTAAGGTTTGACAATTTTTATGAGTATTAAATAATATCTCATTTTAAGATTATTTACCTATAACAAAGTAAGTTTCTTCTTGTGCAACTTGAATGTTTATATATTTATCTAATTTCTCAATATGTTGTTAGAATTTTTGTTATAGATTTATGGAAGTATTAACTTATTTTAGATAATAATCTTTTGTTTTGGGCTCAGGGATACAGATATACATTAGACAAAGATTATGTTGTAAATTTTTTTTATATTTCACTAAATTGTACTGCCTAAGCTATCATTTTCTGACATTTTATGATATAAACCTACCAGAATTATAGATTAATCAATATTTTTCTGTGATCTTACCAATTTTTGCTTTATATATTTCAATGCAAGTTCAAGATTATAATATAATGTTGGAGGACTGTCCTTTTGTATTATGTAAAGTTCCTGGGGTATTTTTGCTTTTTGTTTTATATAGATTTTTATTGATTTCAGAGAGAGAGGAAGGGAGAGGGAGAGAGAGATAGAAACATCAATGATGACAAAGAGTCATTGATCAGCTGCCTCCTGCATGCCCCCTGCTGCGGGTCGAACCCACAACCCAGGCATGCACCCTGACTGGGAATTGAACTTCAGTCTCCTGGATCATAGGTTAATGCTCAACTGCTGAGCCATGCCAGCCAAGCAAGTTCCTGTTTTTTAATGATTTTACGTTAAATTGTGTTTTGACTTTTGTTACCCTTATTGTCACACCACCTTATTTTATTTCTCTTGGCCTAATATATATTTGGATATCTTTATATTTTTCATGTTTCCCTGCAATTTTTACACCTGTTTTTTATGTCTTGTTGTCTTTTGTTTCTTAATCCAATTTAACAAATATTTTTAAGAAAGAAAAATTAATTGATTTACATTTATTCTAATTATAGTAATACTTTTGGGCTTTTTACTTGAAGTATCTTCATATGGATTTTTTCTTTACTTTTTTTTCCTCCACAGCTCCTTGATATGTCAAAAAAGTTTTCTTATCTTTTGTTATTTTTATTTCCTGATGGTTTCTGTCCTTTTCATGGTAACTGTCATAATTTTAACAGATACTTTATTATCTAACAAAATTTACTCTCTTTAATAAGACAAAGTTGTTGAAATAATTTAGATACCCACTGAACTCCATTTATAACCTGCTTACTGTTGTCTTAAGTTTTACTTTCAACATTAAGTTGAAAATATCAATTATGATTTTTATGCTTGTAGTCAATATTTGGGTTTAATACCATATTTTATTGATTCCTCAACTAAGTTTTATGCATCCAGAGTTCTTCCCTTTGAATTTACTTTTTTCTGTGCTTTTAACAAATTATCTGTGTGCATCTATAGGTGAATAAAATTCTTTATTTTCAATGCCTGACCATATCTATATTTTGCTTTCATTCTTGAATTATGTTTTTCTTTGGTTTCTACTACTCAAATGTTGATTCACTGCCTGACCCCAGTCTTTTTGTTTTTTTAATCCTCATCCAAGAATATTTTTTCCATTGCTTTTCAGAGAGAGAGGAAGGGAGAGAAAGAGTGAAATATTAACATGAGAGAGACATATCAACTGCTTGCCTCCCTCATGCACCCCAACCAAAGCCAGGGATCAAGCCCGCAACCGAGGTACATGCCTTTGGAGGGAATCAAACCTGGGACCCTTCAGTTTGAGGGTCGATGCTCTAACCACTGAGCCAAACTGGTTAGGGCTGACTCCAGTTTTATTTATTTATTTATTTTTTTAAATATATCTTTATTGATTTCAGAGAGAGGAAAGGAGAGGGAGAGAGAGAGATAGAAACATCAATGATGATAGAGTCATTGATGGAGCCCACAACCTGGGCATGTGCCCTGACCAGGAATCAAACCCCAATCATCTGGATCCGCTGAGCCACACCCGGCTGGGCTGACTCCAGTTTTACACACCAGCAGAATCATTTACTTTTGGCTCCACTTACCACTAGGATATTTTGTTACATTTTCATTCACAGAGATGTTTATCTTGTTTTGAGTATAGCTCTCCCTTTCCTTATCAAGTATATTTATAATTTTAAAAAAATCTTCAAAGCTATGAAAAAGAAATAGTATAACACCTGTTAATATAAGAAACATTCAAACCTATGAAGAATTTTTGTGAGTTTATTTGAGGCAAACTGTCAATGAATGCCAGTTAGCAGAATCTCAATGGATTGAATAATGCTCTGGAGAATGGCCATTTTTCACTTTGTTTTATGCATTGCAATCAAAGGAGCAGACCTAAGTGGCTTACATGAAAACCACTGATGATAGATTAGAGAGGTGGGCGAAAGTATAGCAGGGGTCAAGGGGTGAGGGGCTGGATCTCTAGCATTACATAAAAAGTAAAATGATAGACATGCACATCTTTTACATAGGTGGGTCCAGAATAGTTGACAGTCAACACTTAACATGATAATTATAACAATGAGAAGATTTATCATCCCTACTCTGGTGCATTTATTGTGCCTTGAGGGGTCTGCAAAAAAGGTTACCCAGACATTTGATAGGAATGTTATCTTTGATGCAAAAGACAATTGACAGGCTTAGTTAATGTAAAGATTGACCTTTGTCAGGGAAGATGACATGACTACCCACCATAAACTGCTTTTAGTTAAAAAAGTTTTAGTTTCAGACCATCCTCTGTGATTACTTTAGGTGTCTGAATTTGCAAGGCTGCCATTCTGGCTTTCCCTGAGTTAGGTTAACATATGGCCCCTTTTCATCCACATACCTTTAATTTTTTAATCTATCACTGACATTGATGAAGCCAAGTGGAGAATGTAAGATATAAAACCACAAAGCTGCCTTTAATCAGAGGTCAATGACTCCACTGAAAAAAATAAAAAAGAAAAAAGAAGGGAAGGGAAGGGAAGGGGAAATAAGAAAAGAAAGGAAAAGAGAAGAGGAGGGGAGGGGAGTGGGGGAGAAAAAAAAAGAGGAACAAAGAAAAGGAAAGGGAATGAGAAAAAAGGAAAAAAAAGAAAGAAAGGGGAGGGGAGGGGAGGGGAGGGGAGGGGAGGGGAGGGGAGGGGAGGGGAGGGGAGGGGAGGGGAGGGGAGGGGAGGGGAGGGGAGGGGAGGGGAGGGGAGGGGAGGGGAGGGGAGGGGAGGGGGAAGAGATAAACATCATTTCCTGGCATTTCATTTAACAAATGATCTGTAATTTAACCAGTTCTCTTCTGATGTGTTTTTGGGCTTGTTTCCAATCATGCCCTGATACAAATGGAGTACAATAATGAAAGGTTAGTGTGGTGGTGGTGTGCAGGGAGGCTAAATAGCCAGCTCATAAGGGTGAATGAAGAAAAATTAAATTTATTAAAAGGGGATGGGGATATCCAAAGGGAAGGGCTACACAGCACTGAGCCAAAGGGTATTGTGTCCATGATGGCAGCAAAAATATACCTGGGACATTGAAACAAGAATAAGTTTTGAAGCAGCAACAGGAAAACATAGGCTGGGGTGCTTTGACTCACTGAGAATTCAGAGAGAGAAGGAGGCCTTGGAGACAGGCTCAGGGGGCAAGCCCTGGAAGAGATGCCACTGCTCATTGCTCCCCTGGTTACAAGCCTTGTGGGGTTCCCTCAGAGGGATGGAGGTGGCACTGGCATACTCCCCTGGTGGGAGCGTGTGCTGGGTCCTTTGTCCTGAGCATATTTGTCTCTTTCTTGCAGGTGGAAATCTTAGGCAGGGTCTCAGTAGAGTGTCCAATAGAATATTCATCAGCTCTACAGGTGCTGTCTTTCAGGGTCGTGGTCTCCACTGATTGGTCGGTGCCAGGGCATGGAGTCATTAGTCAATGTATCTGTTCCTGAGGCAGCCACTGTGCCACTTGTCTGGTTTTGCTGCTTTTCTGGGCCTGGAGCTGAAATACAACTGAGGCCTAAATGTTATCTGTAGAGAGGAATGCTCTGGAGGTCTAAACTGCATGACTAACCATATGCTAGGCGAGGATAGATTACCCTAGGGACAAGGTTCTTATTTTCCCAGTTACCCCCATTGCTAAGCATCCAGGACTCCCTGCCCTGGAGAGTCTCCATACTGAGTTTCTGTACCTGGGTTTCTGTACATGGCCCATCTAACAAACACTATTGTGTGTATATTTTTATACACTTATGTTAGTATTTCTATATGATAAACCTTCATGTATTGGATTGTTAGATAAAAATTGTTTGTTATAATCTTGTGAAAACCTTTTGTATTATGACTTCTCTCTTGTCATAGTTAAGGTTAAGTAGATTAGTTAATGGCATAAGCTTCATACAGGTATGAATCTTAGTCCACTATTTCCCTGATGTGCAACTTTGAAAAAGTCTCTTAATCTTCCTTTTTAGTTCTCTTTTCTGTAAGGATAAGATTAATGTACTACATAGCTTATAGGGTGATTGTGAAGATTAAATAATGATATTGAATTCAAAACAATTAGTGTGGTATTAACAATTGGTTATTATTTACTAAAGATACTGAAGTGAACTAAAACAACTTGAAGATTGCTGACATCTCTAGAGGTTTTTAAAAACACTGGTGCTATGTATGCATGGGTGCAGGGGGGTTATGGGCAATCTTTGTACCCTCTCAAGTTAGCTTTAAACTAAAAACTGCTCAAAGAAATACAGTCTATTTGAAAGAAATAAAGAAAAACCCCTGGAACCTAGGGATACCCACTGAAAATCATGATTTCATAAATTGGAGGTGAAGCATAACATCAAAACAATTTTTACATCTCCTTGAATAATTCTAATGTGGCTCCAAATGGAAACCCCTGGAGGTAAAGTATTTAAAAAGAAAAGGACAAAAGTCCTTCTCTTTTGGTTTACTGTGATTCCATTCCTTTTCTCCTGTGAACTTCCTCCTGATTCAAAGGGCCACCCTACAGATTCATTCTACTGCAAAGACATTCACTGGCTTCTCTTCCTGAGGCTTCTTATCCTCCACTGCCTGATGCTAAGAGTGTTCTTTTCTAATTCACCCATGAAGATATATTTATTTATTCACTCAGACAAATAATCCTATTTTATTTGATGTTCTTTCACTCTACAAATGTTAATTGAGCACCTACTGCCAGGCATTGATTATGTTAAATGTTGGAGAAACACCAGTGAGTTCCTCTTCTTAGATAGCTCAGAGAATGGGTACAGTGACTGTGGAGAGAAGGAAAGCTTTGATGGGGAAGGCAGGAGTGACTTCTAAACAGGAGCCTGAAAGGAGCAGGAGTTATCCAGATGGAGAGGAGGGAAGAAGTGTTGAAAACTGTGGTGGTGGTATAGCAATTACTGGAAGTGACACATTTAAGACATTCAAGACACTGGATTATTATTGAGTAGAAAGGGGGCTAAAATGAGATTTAAAAGGTAAATTGAGATTCGATGTTTCGGTGTCTTGTAAACCACATTAAGGAGTTTGTGAACGATTCTAAGAGCAATGAAGAACATTGAAAGGTTTCCAGCAAATGGATCACCATGATGAGACTTGCTTTGAGGATGACCTCTTTTATGAGTCTGGTTAAGTGGTTGCTGGGGGAGTTGAAATGGCAAGTGATACTGGCGGAATCTAGGTAAGTGACAGTAAGACAGAGAAACTAAGGAGTTGGGACTGAAAGTTACTCTACAGACTCTGGGGGAAGTTTTCCTTGATGTGCCCATGTCACAGGATTGAGTAGGCAGTTATCAAGATCCAAAACTCACAAGAGAGATGTGAGTTGGAAATAATTTAAGGAAGTTCTTTTGTATCATTTTCAGCACTGAACCAAAAGTTAGCATAAAAGCTTTTGTTTCATTCAGTCCTAAGCACACATATTAGTTAGAGCTACAAAGCTTACTTGACTGGACAGTCCATGTACATATGAGTAAATAAGATTTGGCTCCAGATAGCTAGTACTACTGGCACCTCTTTTCATCTCATGAAACACAAGGTAATTGTAAACATCAATCTAGACATCTCAGACCCAGCAAAAAATTAAAAAGTTCAATTTTTCCCTATGCAGAAAAAGTCGAATTGTTTCTCCTTTGTCTTTGTTGCAGGTGTTGGTTGTATGGCTTGCCAAGCCTTCTCTTCAACTACATTTGTAAGAAACATATGTGATCCTATCTGTGCTTTTAGCAAAAATATCCCCAACCTTGAAAATCATATTGCTGTTTAATGAGCTAAAAACTCTTCTAGAGTCAATGCCTTGATCTGTGTCCTTTACTTAAAAGTGTACAACATAAAGGATACAGAAATTAGATAGAGTTTGGCTCTCCTTATGAATTTCACACTAGTGCACTAACCAGTTTAAAATCTCCCTTGCATTGCTCACACTATTTAGATATAACTTATCTTTCTTTTGCAGAGGGAATAAACAGGCTTTATGGATTGTCATCTGTGAGTGGTGGAGTGATGAGGAATGACCATTTTATGTTATTTTGTGAGTGTAGGCTATGGGATACATGGCTTGTTTTTATTATTCTCTCATTCTAGGTAATAATATTCAGCCACTGACTGTTTTCTCCATTAGACTGTGAATTTACAAAGCACAGTGTGTATTTAAGATCTTAGTATAGAATTAAATAGACTTTTACTAATTTACTTTAAGTTGTAATGTATTTTCAAAAATAAAAGACAAAGGTCTACAGTTTACTTAACTGTAAACCAAACTGGTAGACAAAAATAAACAAACAAAAATGTTATCGGAGAGAAGCAACTTAAAATCTGACTCATAAATTATAATAAGTTGCTAGAACAGGCAGTTCTTATAGATTTTGTTTGTATCATATCCCTCAACAGTTGACAGTGTTTATTTATTTATTTATTTATTTATTTATTTATTTATTTATTTATTTATCCTTTTCATTCTTTTACTTGCTTAGTACTAATTAAAAGGTTCCAAGAATACCCTACTATTTATCTTGAAAGATATCTGTAACTATTTATATTGAAAGATATCTGTAACTTAATTCACGGCTTGAAGGATTTTTAACATATATTACAAAAGATTCTAAAAGGTAAAAATTATAAAAAATATTTAAATTGTAGAGATTTTTTGAAAAGGTGTTGAGAAATTTAAATAAAAATGATGATTACTCTTTTCAATTCTCATTCAGCTACACTGAGAAGATATAAGGGTGATAATGTCTAGCCATTTCTTTTTTTTTTTAGAAAAAAAATTATTTATTTGTATATAAAATAAATCAGCTATATATAAAATTAAGCAACTTCTATGGACCAGGCACAAGGCCAGATATAACACAGAAGCTTAAAGTTTAATATAGAAAAGTATTAATAACATAAATTATTTTAAGTGGACATAAATTTATAGCAATAAGCAACATTATATCAACTAGGTAATCTTCGTTTTGCTTGTTAGCATGAGACTATAAAAAAAAAGTCTATGCAAAAAAAAAAAAAAAAGGCCATGCAAGCAAAACTGTGCAAAACAATTGAAAGAAATCACAATTGCCTTGACATTTAAAATTTTTATCAAAACATAAAAAATTCTCTTATTCTTGACCTTAAATATATAATAAAATTGAAAAACTAGAACTAATACTTATTGACTATGTATTAATTTTATTGTTATTTTTTATTTATTTTTTTATTTTTGTTTAAAATATTACAGACATCCCTTTTTCTCCCCAATGACCCATTCCACCCCTCCTTCAATCCTCCCCAGTCCCTCTCCACACCAGTGTCCATGTCCTTGGTTTGTGCATGTATGCATATAAATTCTTTGGTTAATCTGTCCCCCTCCACCCACACACCCAACTTCATTCCTCTGAAATTCATCATTCTGATCCATGCTTCCATGTCATTGAATCTATTCTGTTCATCAGTTTATTATATCCTTTAGATTCCACATATAAGTGACATCATGTGATGTTTGTCTTTCTCTGCTGGACTTATTTTGCTTAGCATAATATTCTCTAGATCCTTCCATACTGTCTCAAATGCTACAAGATCCTTCTTCTTTACAGATGCATTATTATTCCATGGTGTAAACATCCCACAGGTTTTTTATCCACCCATCTACTGATGGGCACTTGGGCTGTTTCCAGACCTTAGCTATTGTAAATTGCGCAGCTATGAGCATAGGGGTGCATATATTCTTTCTGATTAGTGTTTCAGGATTCTTAGGGTATATTCCTGGAAGTGGGATCACTGGGTCAAATGGCAACTCCATTTTTAATTTTTTGAGGAACCTCCATACTGTTTTCCATAGTGGTTGCACCAGTCTTCATTTTCACCAGCAGTGCACTAGGGTTCCCCTTTCTCCACATCCTCACCAGCACATGTCATTTGTTGATTTGTTGATGGTAGCCATTCTTACAGATGTTAAGCAATACCTCATTGTGGTTTTAATTTGCTTCTCTCTGATGATTAGCAACATTGAGCATTTTCTCATGTGTCTGTTGGCCATCTGTAAGTCCTCTTTGGAGAATTGTCTATTCAGGTCCTTTGACCATTTTTTAATGGGATAGTTTGTCTTCCTCTTGCTGAGTAGTATCAGTTTTTTGTACACTTTGGAAATTAGCTGTTTATCAGATACATCCTTGGCAAATATGTTTTCCCAGACCGTGGGGTTCCTTTGTATTTTGAGGATGTATTTTTTTGTTGTGCAGAAGGTTTTTAGTTTCATGTAGTCCCATATGTTTATATTTTTTCTTTTGTTTCTCTTGCCCTAGGAGATGTATCAGTGAAATTCCATTATGTCAGATGTCTGTGACTTTACTGCCTGTGTTTTCTTCCAGAAATTTTATTGTTTCGTGACTTACATTTAAATCTTTTATCCATTTTGAGTTTATTTTTGTGTATGGTGAAAGTTGGTGGTCTAGTTTCATTTTCTAGCATGTACCTATCCAATTTTTCCAGCACCACTTATTGAAGAGACTGTCTTTACTCCACTGTATGCTCTTGCCTCCCTTGTCAAATATTAAGTGACCATAATGACATGGGTCTATTTCTGGGGTCTCTGCTCTGTTTCATTGATCTATACGCCTGCTGTTGTACCAATACCAGGCCATTTTGATTAAAATGGCTTTGTAATACAGTTTGAAATCTGGTAATGTGAACCCTTCCACTCTGTTGTGTTGGTTTTTTGTTTTTTTTTTTCAAGATGGCTGCAGCTATTCGAAGTCTTTTTTGGTTCCATATAAATTTTTGAAATGTTTGTGAAATATGCTGTTGGTATTTTAATAGGAATTGCATTGAATTTAAAAATTGCTTTGGGTAGTATGGATATGATATTAATTTTTCCAATCCATGAGCATGGTATATTCTTCCACTTGTTTAAATCTTCCTCTATTTCTTTTTTCAGTGTCACGTACTTTTCTGAGCACTGGTCTTTTATATCCTTGGTTAAGTTTATTCCTAGGTATCTTACTTTTTCAGTTGCAATGTTAAATGGTATTGTTTCTTTAGTTTCTCTCTGTGAATGTTCATTGTTGGTGTATAAGAATGCCATTGATTTCCAGATGTTGATTTTGTATCCAGCTGCCTTGCCAAATTCATTTATCAAATCTAGTAGTACTTTGTTAAAGTCTTTAGGGTTTTCTAGGTACAATATCATGTCATCTGCAAATAATGGCAGTTTTACTTCTTCCTTTCCAATTTGGATGCCTTTTATGTTTTCTTCTTGTCTGATGGTTGTGGGGAGGTCTTCAAGTACTGTGTTGAATAAGAGTGGTGAAAGTGGACATCCCTGTCTTGTTCTGGTTTTTAATGGAAATGGTTTTAGTTTTTGCCCATTGAGTATGATGTTGGCTATAGGTCTGTCATATATGGCCTTTATTATGTTGAGGCATGATCCCTCTATTCCCATTTTGCTGAGAGTTTTTATGAGAAATGGGTGCTGGATTTTGTTGAATGCTTTTTCTGCATTTATTGATATGATCATATGATTTTTGTATTTCATTTTTTTTTATGTGATGTATCACGTTTATAGATTTGTGGATGCTGTACCAACCTTGCATCCCTGGAATAAATCCCACTTGGTCGTAGTGTATGATCTTTTTAATGTATTGCTGGATCTGGTTTGCTCGTATTTTAGTGAGGATTTTAGCATCTATGTTCATCAGGGATATTGGCCTGTAATTTTCTTTCATTTTAGTGTCTTCATCTGGTTTTGGGATTAGGATGATGCTGGCCTCATAAAAAGAGTTTGGGAGTTTTCCCTCCTCTTGAATTTTCTGGAATAGTTTGAATAGAATAGGTGTTAATTCTTCTTTGAATGTTTGGTAAAACTGGCCTGTAAATCCATCTGGTCCAGGACTTTTGTTTGCTGGGAGTTTTTTGATTACTGCTTCAATTTCATTAGCTGTTATCGTCCTATTCAGGTTTTCTGTGTCTTCTTGATTCAGCTTAGGATGGTTTTATGCCCCTAGGAGTTTGTCCATTTCCCCCATGTTGTCCAATTTGTTGGCATATAGTTGCTCATATTATTTTCTTACAATCCGTTGTATTTCTGTTTGGTCAGTTGTTATATCACCTCTTTCATTTCTGATTTTATTTACTTGGGTCCTCTCTCTTTCTTTCTTAGTGAGTCTTGCTAAAGGTGAATCAGTCATATTTATCTTTTCAAAGAACCAACTGTTGGTTTCATTGATTTTTTTGTATTTTTTTTTTAGTCTCTATGTCATTAATTTCTGCTCTGATTTTTATTATTTGCTTCCTTCTACTTCCTCTGGGCTTTTCTTGCTGTTCTCATTCTAGTTCTTTCAGTTGTGTTAGATAGTTCATTAGATAGTTCATTAGATCTTTTTCTTGTTTCTTGAGATAGGCCTGTAGTGCTATGAATTTTCCTCTCAGGACTGCTTTTGCCGTGTCCCATAGATTTTGGGTTATTGCCTGTTCATTTTTGTTACTTTCCATGAAGTGTTTGATTCACCTTCAATTTTAAATCATAACCTTGCTGGTTAAAGGAATCTTGGTTGCATATTCTTGCTTTTTATTACTTTGAGAACTTCATGCCACACCCTTCTGGTGTGATGAGTTGCTATTGAGAGATCTGATGTCAGACTTATGGGAGTTCCCTTTGTAGGTAACTGCTTGTCACACCCCTGCAGCCCTTAATATTCTCTCTTTGTTCTTGACATTTGCCATTTTAATGATGATGTTTCTTGGAGTGGATCTCTTTGGGTTCCTATTGTTTTGAAACCTCTGTGTTACCTGAAGTTGTGTGACTTTTTCCCTTGCCAGCATAAGGAAGTTTTCTGTCGTTATGTACTTTTCTAAGTTCTCTATCCCTTGCTCTCTTTCCTCTTTCTCTGGCACTTCTATAATGCAAATGTTGTTTTCCTTCATTTTGTCCCAAATCTCCATTAGACTGTCCTCATGTTTTTATTTTGTTTGTTGTTGTTGTTGCTGCTCTGATTGAGTGATTTTTTCTATTTTGTCTTTAAGTCACTTTTTCTATCCTCTACTTCATTGAGCCTGCTTTTAATTTCTTCCAGTGTATTCTTGATATCAGATACAGCATTCTTTATTTTTGTCTGATTTTTGTTTATGTTATGTATTTATTTTTTTATGTTTTCACTTAGATCCTTGGTTTTATCATCTAATGCCTTGTTTTTTTCATTGATGTCCTTGAGCATCTTTATAATCATTACCCTTAACTCTGTTTCTGATAAGTTGCTTAACTCCATCTCATCAAAGTCTTTTTATGGCAATTTTTCCTTTTCCTTAATTTGGGGGTTGTTCATTTGTCTCCCTATTTTTGTGGCTCTTAGTGTTTGTATCTATATATTAGATATATTTGCTGTCTGTCTCCCAGTCTTGTGGGGTGGGATTTTGTATTGTGAAACCAGTGGAGCCCAGAGGTGTGTTTTCCTTATACTTCGGAGCTCTTTGCTCTAGGTATGACCCTTTTGTTGGTGCCCCTTTTATGGGTTCTTTGGGTTGTCCTGTTGTGGTTGGGTATAGATTGTTGTTGACGAATCCTTGGGATGACTCTCCAAAAGTTAGCTACCTGTGTGTTGCAGCAACAACCTCATCATGAAAGCTGTTGTATGGATGCTGGCAAGGCAGGACAATACACAACTAAACTTCCAGGAAACAAGAGGTATCTTACAAAATATCTTGCCAATCTCAATGAAAACAACCCTAGTGAAAATAGAACTGCAGGAGTGAAGGGTGAACACAAATTCTAGAGCAAAAAACCCCCCACAAAAACCAAGAAACAAAAAAACAAACAAATTTAAAAAGTGGAAAAAAAGAGAGAAGAAAAGTAAAGTTTAGAGAGAGAAAAGTGTGTTATTTTTAATAGTGATGAAAATTTAGAAAATAAAAATAATACACTAAAATGTGAAAATAGAGGAGCTACTCAGATTTAAAAGAGGTAGAGAAAGGGTTCTGAAATAAGTGCCTGAAAAAAATTAAGGGAGAGAATAGGAATAAGGTAACAGTTGAAAATGAAAAAATAAAAATACAGTTAAAGAGAATAACAGAAACTAACAATCAAACAAAAAGACAGGAAGACTGAAGGGAGAAAAACAAAAGAAAGAAAGAAAAGAAGAAGTAAAATGAAAAAAAATGAAAAAAAAGTTATGCCAATGGGTCAAGAAGAGAGAGAGAGAGATAGAGCCAGGGCAAAGAGGGAGTCCAATAAGAGATATCAGGGAAACTATAGAGAAAAACAGTAAACTGGTTGGTTGTAATGATAAAGTCCTAGGAATTAGGCAGGGAATATCAAGAAAATCTTGATAGTAGAAGCAAGGATATAATAAAACTAAGCACATATATAAAACAAAACAAAGAAACAAAACAAAAATCAAGCTAAACAAAACAAAATTCTTTAAAAAAAATTAACTAAAAATTCTAAAAATTTGTAAATTTAAAAAATAAAAAAACTATAAATTTAAAAAGTAGAAAAAAAGAAAAAAAAATGTTTCCCCTTTCACAAAAGAGAAGAAAAGAAAAGAAAAGAAAAGAAAAGAAAAGAAAAGAAAAGAAAAGAAAAGAAAAGAAAAGAAAAGAAAAGAAAAGGAGAAAAGAAAAGGAGAAAAGAAAAGAGAAAAGAAAAGAGTCTATCAGGTGAATTTCTTCTGAGCAGCTTATGTTGTCTGTGAGTGCAGCTCACTGTTTTGTATGCTGATTTCTGTTCTCTGGGAAGTACTTGTGTATCAACCAATGTGAGGAACTGTCTAAGTTTGGGTTTGGTGTCCAAAGGTAGTTAGTTGATCTGAGGTTCTCTGTGGTCCACCTCCTCTTGTCAGCTATTTTGCAGCCTTGTAGTTGCCTGGTCTTACTCGAGAGTCTTCTGTAGAATCTTTAGGGTGAAGGATGGGTAGCTTAGCTCAGGATATAATGCCCCTTAGAGGTTTTGCTGTCAAGCACTCACTGTGAGGGTGTTAGTCTCTGCTCCACAGCCAGCTTCTCTTTCTTTACCCTGTCCTCCGATTCTTGTTCCCATTACACTGGCCTGCTGCAGTTTCAGATTGATTTTAGTCTGTGTCCTTTTCTGTATGGGCAGCTTCATCAGCCTGGGCTCAGTGGGTTCAATTCAAAAGCATTCCAGTGAGCCCTTTGCCTCCCAGCCCCCAGCAGGGGTTTTCAGCTTCTCCTCCCGCTCCTGAACAACAGTCCCTTAGAGTCTTATTCTTATAATGTCCTCCTGTGAGCTGTTCTCCTTCCCCCCTCAAGACTGTGCCCTGCTGGTGATATTTGGGGCTTCAATGAGCTGAACCAGCCCCTTTCTTGTTGAGAGTGGTGCTCTTAAGCTGCTAGAGAGGAAGGTGAACTCTGCTCCTCCCTTCCCAGATCTAATTGGCTGGTCACACCAGCCACGCACATCAAACACTCTACTGTGCAGACACAAATCCCAGCTTCCACTGGTCTGTCTGCCCAATGCAAGCCAGGAAGGTGGGATCCAGTTCAGCAATCAAAAACTCAAAAACACTCAAAGCAACACACAAGTAGAGAGTCCACCCTGCAAGGTCCCGCTTCCCGCACGCCAAGTCACCCAGCAGGAGGGTACCCAAGGTCAGCTCCATGTAGCTCCCCTGCAACACTGATCTCAGTAAAGTTGGGGTGGCTCCATGTGCACCACCATTGTTCCCCTCAGGGCTGGTCATAAATCCCAGATTCTCCCCACCAGAGATCAAGGCAGGAGGGCTCTTCTCCCCTTCCCTGTGCCACACAGATTAAAAGCTTTCTGGGGCTCAATACAATGTCTTACAGGAAAGTAAAGTGTCCCTGCATGTGTGTGCTCAGTGCAGACCCTTGGTTCCCCACCACTCAGGCACCACACACTTTGAAACAGCCTTTCCTATGGTCAGCACCCTGAGCATAAGAAGCCAGTCACAGCTGCCATTAGAAGCTTTGTTTCACCAGGAAGGCGCTGTCCCCTTCTTGCAGGCACACAGCTCCCTTGTATCCCTTTGTCTTCTGTGCGGGGCATTTCTTCCCCTCTACTCTGCTCTAGGTTTGAGATCCCCACTCTTGGATACTGGTCTGCACTCCCAAGGGAAGGGTACTTTGCAGCCTCTAAGCCTCTGGGCTTGGAGCCCAGCACAGGCTTCAGAAGGGACTCCCCCTTTTATGACCCCCCCCTTCAGACTCTATGATGTTTCTGCAGTCCTCCCTACTTGAACTATATCCTCTCAAGTATGTTTCTCCGGTTTTTCCAAGCTGGTTATGTACTATTTTCAGAGTAAATCGAGTCCTTGGCTGGGACCAGGGGTGACCTGCTTCTTCTCACAGTGTCGCCACCTTCCCTTTACTCTAGCCATTTCTTTTTATTTATGGCATAAGAAACTAAGTGGTTAACAAAATTATTTTTCTTATAAAAATGATTGAATTGTGTTTTAATCTCATAATAGTTAACCATTTTATGCTTTAATTGAAATGCTTGCAATTGATTAATAGGCCAATTTCCCAGTCGTCATGAATGGATCACAGAAGGGAAGAGAAATGATATAAATAACTTAAGTATACTGATAATTAAAAATGCATTTTAAGGAAATATCTTTCTAATGCTTTCTATTATCTGCTGAAGTGAAATTGAGAGGTATTTAAGGTTAAAACCCTTTTTTCATTCCCCCTCTTTCTGCTGGAGGTAACAATGTACTAATTAATTGACAATATAATGTTATTTTTTGCATGATTCACATAATTCCTATTACTTAGTGCATTGTTACATGTGCCATCCCCCCTCTCTCCTTTCCCTATCTCTTGTTGAGACAGACACATGCACACACACACACACACACATGCATACAAAGCATATGTGTCAGTCAGATAATGAATGTTCTATGTATGGTAACTATTATTACCCTTTATTAAGCTATAACATAAAAACACTTGATCTGTAGTTGGCAAAATGAGTCTGAACACACACATGCAGAATTCAATTTTGTCTCTGCTGTGTAGCCCAACTTGGTGTTTAACTGATGGTTTTCACTACATAATTTTATTCTGTTCCACTTCTAGTATGTATCTGTGAGGAGTAGAGAGATGAGGAGATGGGAGGTATCATTATTAGATAGAAGGTGCCCCCTAACTGCATTTCACAGCTCTCTCTCATAACTCAGAAATCTAATTTGTATAATGGTGTAGTTTGCCACGAATGTGAAGAAACAGAGAGGTCATGGGTTGAGTACAGATAATTATAATCTGTAATAATTATAAATTTCCTTTAAAAGACATACAGATGTGCCTCCTTTAGCCATCTGGTCACAACAAGAATTTTCAGAGCCCTGTCTTCACCTTTGCCCCTTACTTAGGAGTGAGAAATGTAAGGAATTTATTGGCTTGTGCTTAAGGTCTACTTTGACTGAAGTTCATAAGATAACACCTTAATCTGTACACATACACTCACATGTTCTAGCACCATCCAAGTTCAAAGAATGAAGGATGAGGAGGTGAAGTATGCTACAGGCAAATGTATCACCCTGTGAACCAAATATGCAATCAAAATTTCCAAGTTTGGTCTTGTATTATTCAAGAGTTTAAGGGAGTTATATGCTTTTTCTCCTGCCCCTCATATGAAAAAACAAAGAAAACACAATTTCCCAATTTTAATAAAGGTAATTTAAGGCAGAAAAGTAAAGAATTCTTACTCAACTTGAACAGTGTACAAAATGTATTTCCTTTTATTGTGGGCCTTGATTATAGGGTTTTGTTTGATTTTATGTTTTGTAATTCAATGAGATGATCTAAAACATGATAGCCATCTCTTTAATAGCTTTATGTTTTAAGGAACATTGATGTGAGTTACATGACCTTTTAAACTCAATCCTTTTGAGTCTTGTAAAACCAGACACAGATGGTAAAATGTCTCAAGTAAAAGAGTTATTCATCACATTGTGTATACACTCAATTTATCTTTCTTAATGGTTACTTATAAATTAAGCTCCCAATGGGTAAAGTTTATGCTATTTTTGTAACTTCCTATGAGACTATAAATATTTTAAAGTAAGTTTTTTCAAGTGAGCACACAAATTATCTCTCAGTTTTTTTTATTAGTTAGCTGACGTCTTTACCTCTGATTTCTGGCAGCTGTCTTATAACGTAAACTGTTGATCACCAGTGGAATTAGACAGAAAAGTATTATATAGACAAATTCATCACCAAAACTGGAGAAAAATGCAATCTCCAAAGAATGTGTTTTACTTAAATGACCTAAGTCAGTTAATTTTATTCATGTTTAAGACAAATGTAAAACATTTGGTGTAAGATTATTTCTCTACTGGAACCTCAGTGATATAAGACACCCCCAAAATCCTACAGGTAGCCTACAATTATGTCCTGGTCTCCTTAAAATATCCTAGCCTGTTAATCATATAGTATACTCAGTCTAGTCACACCAATAGGTGCTAGTTCTGGAGTAGTTATAACAGATCCAAATACACTGGATTAAGGCCAAATGTAATGGAATAGAAGATGTCATAATGTAAATAGTCTCCAGAGTAAAGACTTGATAAGAGATGGTAAAATGAACATTAGGGCCAAACTCAAAAAACTTTATCCTTATGTGTTTTGTTTCATTTTGGTGCTATTTTACCAGCTAAACTTCCAAGAAGCTCATTGAGAAGCCATATATATAGGGGACAAAGTAACTCATGTCTCAAGATGAGACTGTTTCATTAGGCACTTTACCATAAGTATTTTTGCTTTTCAACAGAAGTATTTTGACCTGAAATCTACATAAATCTACAGATTAGAGATGTTATCTTACTAAAAGGGAAACATATAATGATATTAAAAAGTCAATATGATGAAGTTAACTCTTCTTTGGAATTACGTCAGTAGAATTTGATGTAAAAAAATAAAAATAACAGAAATGGTTTTATGTTTTGTACTTAACAGAACCCATCTTCTACTTTGGTGATGTTGAGTATTCTGTGGATGAGAGTGCCGGCTATGTGGAAGTGCAGGTATGGAGAACAGGCACTGACCTGTCCATGTCTTCTAGTGTCACCTTGAGATCTCAGAAAACAAACCCTCCATCTGCCAATGGTGAGCAGTTTTCTATAATAACTCTTGATTTTTCTACAGTTTTTAACTTACCATGACACAAAATACTTTAAAGTTAAAATACTGTACTCCTATTAAAGTAGTCTGATAGAATGGATTTTTTTCTTAAATTATTACTATATGGTAGGTAAGTCAAACCTCTATTTACTACTGTGAGAAAATACAGTTAAGGGGCATGAATGAGAAACAAATTAAAAACACATTAATCAAAGACCAAAGTTTAATGCCTATATTTGCATGAATTTGTTCTTTACACTTGGCAAATCTAACATTGTTGAGTATTATGACATCATATGCACAAGAATAATCATGCTGGCCACCTTCACAAAAATCTAATGACATTTAAGTATCATGCAAGTATGCATCTGCAGTGTGGCTTCTGCTTCAGTTTAAACAAATGTCCTTATATATACTTCAGGTTCAAAAGGCTTTCCCCACTTTATTATTTAAGCTACCCTAGCTAGCACATGCCTGATTTTTATTCTGGAATCTACATATCCAAAAAGTTGATCATAGAGTTTAGGGCAAGTACAAGATTAGAAAGTTCTCCCTTTTTTTTCCTCCTAAATTACCATCAATACAAATTCTCTCTTTTACTCACATGCACACATGTAGATCATACATATATTGCACATTCATCACACAAAGCAAGCAGAGGCCATACCATTACAAAAGGCACCCTTAAGTTTTAACTTTTTTAATGTAGTACTTTTCATATAATCATTGTTTAATAAACATTTGTTTAGCCCAATTCATTATTTTATAAGAGAAAATTCAAATAAAAGAAATACAGAGATGAGAATAAAGGTAAAGAAGCAGAGGAATAAATACAAGAAGAACCACAATAGCTTCAGACACAAAGATTTTAAAAAACAAAATACAAACATACACATTCAAATATAGTTGCATATTCAGAGGTAGATACAAAGTGAGAGTCAGAAGTTATGAAAATAGAAAAGCAATGACATTTAACTATCGACCCCCACGCTTAGTCTTTATAGATGTAATGCCTAAAGATTAAAATAAAGTTTTGTTTTTAACTACATTGGACATAAATGAAGATGTCCACACTAGGTATATTCCCAATGGTCTGAAAAATAATAACCCAAAGACCATAGACCAAATATGTCTTTGCGAATAATAGATTGCTCTCCTTAACTAGGGTGAATATGGGTGGAGAGTGTGGGACAAAAGCTTATATCTGAAATGTATTGCTTTGACCAGCAGGCAACCACACACCTAAATAAGATGTTCTCCAGTCATTCACAAAAAATGTTAATTCACTTAACTAATGTTAACAAAATTTAAATGAATAAATTTATTTCATATATAATTGATAATAATCATGTTTGATTAATATACTCATTTTAGACCTCATTTTTATTAGCTCCATTTTAGAATTCCAAAATAAAGATTGAGAAACTATAACACATGAAGGAAAAATAACTAAAGTTTAAATAACACATTAGACATAGATCTAACAAAATTCAGAACCTGATATTTGATTTACCATCACAATAGCCAATGTAGATACTAATCCTTTGTATTTCATTAAATAAACTTTTCTGTAATGTTATGCTAGTCTATATTTTTTAAAACAATTGTAAATATACTTACATGATTTGCTTATCATAATTTTGTTTAAATTTAGTCCATCTCCAACTGAATAATTCTTTTGTTACTATCATAGCTGGAACAGATTATGTGGGAATTAGTCGTAATTTAGATTTTGCACCTGGAGTCAACATGCAGACTGTTCCAGTTATCATCCTGGATGATCTTGGACAACCAGTGCTGGAGGGAATTGAGAAACTTGAACTGGTGCTTCGTATGCCTATGAATGCTGCCATTGGAAAGCCCAGCAAAACCACCGTGTCCATAAATGACTCTGTCTCAGATTGTGAGTGTTTATTAATTTATAATAAGTAAAATGATAAGTTAGAGTTTATATAAATATAAAATTTAAAAATGAACTAAAGTTTATATACCTGTATTTTGCTATAGCTGCCATACAACGTACTATAGGCTCAGAAATATCTTGTGTCACAATTCTTGTGGCTAGGAGTCCAAGATCAAGGTGTGGACAGGGTTGATTTCTCCAGAGGGCTATGAGGGAAATATCTGTTCCAGGCCCCTTTCCTTGACTTGTAGATGGCCATCTTCTGCCTATGTGCCTTCACATCATCTTCTGTGTGTGTCTCTGTGTCAAAATTTCCCCTTGTTAGGGTCCAGCCAGAGCGGCTTGTATGATCGGTGTTTCTCTCTAACATCAATGTCTCTTTCTCTCTCTCCCTTCTTCCTCTCTCTAAGCATGTCCTCAGGTGAGGATATAAAAAAAAAAAAAATTTCCCCTTTTCAGAAGGATACAAGTTATATTGAATAGGGTCCACCCTAATGACTTCACTTTTACTTGAGTACCTCTGTAAAGACTTTATTTCCATATAAAGTCAGGTTCTCAAGTACTAGAGGTTAGGACTTCAAACAATGAATTTGGGGGGAACACAGTTCAACACATAATAATACCCTAGCTGGCTATGTCTTACTTTTTTATAGAAATTATTAGGATAAAATTAGATTGTCACCAAAAAACAAAAATTTAGTCTTCCTCTCAAATTAAAAAGAAATGTGATATTGTCATCAATATCTTTCTTCCATTAAATTGTTCATTTTGTAAATTTATTTTATCGTTGAGAGTATAACAGATGTCCCTCATTTCCCCCTCTTTACCTCCCTCCACCCACCTCCCACCCCACCCCAGGCCCTCATCTGTTTATTGTTTGTGTCCATGGGCTATGCATACTTGCTTATAAGTTCTTTAGTTATAATATCTTGATTCTGTTTCAGGAATTACATCATCACAGACTTTTGTCTGAGATAACAAAGTAGGTAAACACTGTGCTAATCTCTTCCCACAACCACATAATAATTACAACTAGGTGTCATAAAATGACAACAACAGGACCTGACTGAGGGTAAGAAGGTGAGTGTGTGATTTTGGGGTAATCTTTCAGTGAGGAAGCTCCCTGGGGCTTTAGGAGCTCTTAGCAGAAGAGCTACAGGCTGTCGCACCACTGTTCAGATGGGCGCTTCTCTCTGATTGAGAGTGGAGAGTGCACCATTTTGGAGGATCCTCAGGGCCCTCATCCTGAGGAGACTGCAGAGAGCAGCCCTGACTCAGTGCCCAAGGCCAGAGATTGGTATGGGGCCCTGTGAGTGAAGATGCAGCACTACCCAGGCTAGCCTGACTCCATGACCCAGTGTACCTTAACTAGTGCTCCTGGACAAATGTACCACGTCATTGATATGGAGCATACAGACTGCCTTCCTACCTCACTGACTTCTTGATGTAGCCCAAACTGGGACCAGCCTGCCTGCCTACCTGGCCTACAGCTTTGACATAGTACACCTGGCCCTGTCATCATGACCCAATGCCTCCCACACACACAGGCCTGCAATCAGGACTTGGCTTCCTGACCCAGTGCCCCAATATTACCAAGCAGGAGGCCCTGTTCATGCCCTGCAGCTTTGACCTGGTACCTCCAAACAACCAGCCCACTAAAATGGGGAGACAAATAAACAACACCCAAATGAAAGAAAAATCACCAGAAAAATAATTAAATGACATGGAGGCAAGCAATTTATCAGATATAGAGTTCAAAGTAATGGTTAAAAGGATGCTCAAACAACATAGTGAAAATTTAAAGCAACTTAATGAAAACTTCATAAGCTTGAATAAGAATCAATTGGAAATGAAGAATGACATGGCTGAAATAAAGAATACACTGGAAGGAATCAACAGTAGGTTAGAAGAATTTAAGGACCAAATTAGTGAAGTAGAAGACAAGGTAGAAAAAAATACCCAATCAGAGCAGCAATTAGAGAGAAAAATTACAAGCAGGAAGACAGTTTAAGGGAGCTTTGGGATAACATGAAATGTAACAACATCCACATCATAATGGTGCCAGAAGGAGGAAAATACAATCAAGGATTAGACAACGTGTTTGAAGAAATAATGACAGAAAACTTCCTTAACTTGCCAAAGGAAAAAGTCAGGAACACAGAGAGTCCCAATCAAGATGAACCCCAAAAGACCCACACCTAGAGAAATCATAAGCAAAATGGCAAACATTAAAAATGAAGAAAGAATCTTAAAAGCAGCAAGAGACAGAGAGAAAGTTACCTACAAGGGAGCTCCCATTAGACTGTGAATTGATTTCTCAATAGAAACACTTCAGGCCAGAATGGAGTGGCATGAAGTGATCAAAGTAATGAAAAATAAGGGACTGAATCCAAGACTACTCTATCCAGCAAGGCTATCATTCAAAATTGAAGGTGAAATAAAGAGCTTCATAAACAAAAAAAGGCTAGAAGAGTTTATTACCAGCAAACCAGCACAATAAGAAATGCTAAAAGGGCTGGTGTAAGGAGAAGAAGAAATATAGAGAAAGAGGAACACAGGCATAAAGAAATAGCAGTAAATAAGTACCTATCGATAATAACCTTAATTGTAAATGGACTAAATGCCCCAATGAAAAGACATAGAGTAGCTGAATGGATAAGAAAACATGACCCATATATATGCTGTCTACAAGAGACCCACCTCAGAACAAAGGACTCACACAGGATGAGAGTGAAGGGGTGGAAAAAAATTTCTATGCAAGTGGAAATGAAACAAAAGCTGGGATAACAATACTCATATCTAACAAAATAGACTTCAAAATAATGGACATAACAAAAGACAATGAGGTCACTACATAATACTAAAGGGGTCAATTCAACAAGAGGATACAACCCTGGTAAACATATATACACCCAATAGAGGAGAACCCAAATATAAAAAAAATCTTCAAGAGGACTTACAGGGAGAGATTGGTAGCAATACAATTATAGTAGGGGACTTTAACATCCCACTGACATCAATGGATAGATCTTTTAGACAAAAAGTCAACAAGGACACAGTTATCCTAAATGACACACTATATCGGATGGAACTAATGGACATTTACAGAACATTTTATCCCAAAGCTACAGAATATACATTCTTTTCAAGTGCACACTGGACGTTCTCAAAGATAGACCACATGTTAGGACACAAAACAAGGCTCTACAAGTTCAAGAAGACTGAAATCATATCAAGCATCTTCTCGGATCACAATAGCATGAAATTAGAAATCAACTACAATAAAAACACTAAAAAACATTCAAATACATGAAGGCTAAATAGCATGTTATTAAACAATGAATGAGTTATCAAAGAGATCAAGGAAGAAATCAAAAATTTCCTGGAAAGAAGTGAAAATAAACACATAACAACCCCAAATCTATGGGACACAATGAAAGCAGTTCTGAGAGGGAAGTTCATTGCACTACAAGCCTACCTCAAAAAAACAAGAAAAACTTCTAGTAAGCTATCTAAACCTACAACTTAAAGACTTAGAAAGAGAACAAGAAGGAAAGCACAGAGTAAGGAGAAGGGAGGAAATAATAAAGATCAGAGTGGAAAGAAATGACATAGAGACCTAAAAAACATACAAAAGATCAATGAAACTAAGACCTGGTTCTTTGAAAATATAAACAAGATGAATGAATCTTCACCCAGACTGACCAAGAAACAGAGAGAGAGGACCCAAATAAACAAAATCAGGAATGAAAGAGCTGAAGTAACAACTGACCCAAAAGAAATACAAAGGATTGTAAGAAGATACTATGAACAACTATATGCCAACAAGCTAGATATCTAGATGAAATGGATAAATTCCGAGAAAAATACAATCTTCCAAAACTCAATCAGGAAGAGTCAGAAAACCTGAATAGGCCAATAACTACTGATGAAGTTGAAGCAGTAATCAAAAAAATTCCCAGCACTCAAAAGTCCTTGGCCAGATGGATTCACAGTGGAGTTTTAACAAGCATTCAAAGAACTAACACCTATCCTCCTCAAACTATTCCAAGAAATCCAAGAGAGAAAAAAACTTCCAAGCTCCTTTTACAAGGCCAGCATTAGCCTAATTCCAAAACCAGATAAAGACACTACAAAGAAAGAGAATTACAGGCCAATATCCCTGATGAACAGAGATGCTAAAATCCTCAACAGAATATTAGCAAATCAGATCCAGCACTATATATTATATAGATCATACACCATCACCAAGTGGGATTTATCCAGGGATGCAAGGCTGGTATAATATTTGCAAGTCTATAAATGTGATACATCACATAAACAAATTGAAAGACAAAAATCACATATCATATCAATAGATGCAGAAATAACATTCTACAAAATCCAACCCCCATTTTTGATAAAAACTCTCAGCAAAGTGTGAATAGAGGGATCATACTTCAACATAATAGAGGCCACATATGACAAACTTACAGGCAACATCATACTCAATGGGCAAAAACTGAACCATTTACCCTAAGAACAGGAACAAGACAGGGATGTCCACTTTTACCACTCTTATTCAACATAGTACTGGAAGTCCTAGCCATAGCTATCAGACAAGAAACCATAAAAGGCATTCAAATTGGAAAAGAGGTAGTAAAACTGTTTTTATTCACATATGACCTGATATTGTACATAGAAAACCCTAAAGACTCCATCACAAAACTACTAGATTTAATAAATGAATTTGGCAATGTAGCAGGATACAAAATTAGCACCCAGAAATCTATGGCATTTTTACAAAACAATAGTGATCTCACAGAAATAGAAACTAAAAAATCAATCCCATTTACCATTTAACAAAAAAATTAAGATACTTAGGAGTAAACCTAACCAAGGAGGTAAAAGACCTGTACTCCAAAAACTAGAGAACATTGGAAAAAGAGATAGAGAAAGATATAAACAAGTGGAAGAGTATACCGTGTTCATGGGTTGGAAGAAATAACATCATTAAAATGTCCATACTACCCAAAGCAATCTATAAATTCAATGCAATCTTTATTAAAATCCAACAGCATATTTCACAGATCTAGAACAAAAACTTCAAAAATTTATATGGATCCCAAAAAGACCGCGAATAGCCACAGCGATCTTGAGAAAGAATAACAAAGTTGGAAGGATCACAATACCACATATGAAGTAATACTACAAAGCCAATGTAAACAAAATAGCCTGATACTGGCACAAGAACAGACATATAGACCAGTGGAATAGAACAGAGAACCCAGAAATCAACCCAAGCCTTTAAGCTCAATTAATATTTGACAAAGGAGGCAAGAATATAAAATGGAGTAAAGACAGTCTCTTCAATAAATGGTGTTGGGAAAATTGGACAGGTACATGCAAAAAATGAAGCTAGATGACCAGTTCACACCATACAGAATAAACTCAAAATAGATAAAAAACTTGAAACCTTAAAAATCCTAGAAGAAAACTTAGGCAGTAAAGTCTCAGACATCTCTTGTAGCATTATATTTGCTGATACAACTCCTACAGCGAAGGAAACAAAGGAGAAAATAAACAAATGGAACTACATCAAAATAAAAAGTGTCTGCACAGCAAAAGAAACTATCAACAAAATGAAAAGGGAGCCCACGGTAAGGGAGAACATATTTGTCAATGATACATTTGATAAGCGATTAATTTCCAAAATTATAAGGAACTCATACAACTTAACAAAAGGAAAAACAATCCAATTTAAAAATGGGCAAAGGACCTAAATAGACACTTCTCTAAAGAGGACATACAGATGGCAAAGAGACATATGAAAAAAAGCTCAACGTCACTAGTCATCAGAGAGATGCAAATTAAAACAAAAAATGAGATATCACTTCACACCTGTCAGAATGGCTACTATCAATAAATCATCAAATGACAAGTGCTAGAGAGGATGTGACAAAAAGAGAACCCTAGTACACTGCTGGTGGGAATGCAGACTGGTGTAGCCACTATGGAAAACAGTATGGAGGTTCTTCAAAAAATTGAAAATGGAGCTTCCTTTTGACCCAGTTATGCCACTTCTAGGAATATATTCTAAGAAGCCTGAAACATCAGTTAGAAAGAATATATGGACTTCTATGTTCATAGCAGCAGTATTTACAATAGCTAAGATCTGGAAACAGCCCAAGTGCTTGTCAGTAAATAAATGGATAAAAAAGCTGTGGTACATTTACTCCATAGAATACTATGCAGCTATCAAAAGAAGGATCTCTTACTCTTTGGGACAGCATGGATGGACCTGGAGAGGTTTATGCTAAGTGAAATAATCCCATCAGAGAAAGACAAGTATCACATGATCTCACTCATATGTGGAATCTAATGAACAAAATAAACTGATCAACAAAACTGATACAGAAACATAGAACCATGGAACAGTCTGATGAAGCTCAGAGGGAAGGAGGGGGTGGGTGAGTGGGTGAGGAGAGATTAATCAAAGAATTTATATTCATATATGCATAACCCATAAACACAGAAAATAGTATGGAGAAGGCTTGGGGGTATGGGGGCTGATACCAGGTGGAGGGGATGAATGGGGGGGGGAAGGGGGACATCTGTAATACTTTCAATAATAAAGATAATTTTTTAAAAAAATTACAACTAAATTATAGAGCAGTCCTTCAGAACCACCTGAAAACTAGTTGATCAGAACTATTATAACTAAGAATATAAAGAAGGAGCTATGTTGTTCTTGTAGTAAGGGCAGAGATGTGAGACAGGCTACTCCCACAACCATGTGTATCATTTAAAATTAGGTAGGATATCTCGGTTGCTGAGGTCCCCCCTGAGGAGTGAGGGGACCCAGTCCCACACTAGGCTCCCCAGCCCAGAGCACCAGTGCCAGGAAAATGGTCTCCACAATATCTGGCTGTGAAAATCAGCTGGAATTCTGTCCAGCTGAAACAGAAGGCTTTTGTAAACTAAGGCAGCCTTTAAAGGACCAGAGCACAAGTGCACTCACTCAGAATCACCCTAAACTCCAGTGAAGGGACAGCAGCTTGAAAAGCTCCAGGGATATATGGGGAGGAAATGAATTGCCTGGTTTTGGAGCAAGTGCTAGACAGGCAGTTCTCTCCAGGATTGAAGTTCTGGATGTTGTTTCTTTGTTGAGCCCACGCCCCACACAGCCTGCAGGTGCAGACAGAAGAGGTAACAGGCCCCTTGTTCTTTTGTTGAGACTTCTATTCACAAACCAGCAGCTAGGTGTCAAATTTTATTCTCCATTAATCTGGTTAATATTGTTTACCCCACACTGATGATTCCCTGAGAACTCACCCCACCCAACTCATGCTCTGGAACTTAACTTCTTTCAGCAGTTATTCCACACAAATGGTCAGCCTTGAGCATTTTTAATATCTCTCAAAGATCCAAAAATCCCCAAGAAGCAGCATCTGGCTTAGCCCTTACTAAGCGGACCCAAGTCCAGCACTAGTGGCAGCCAGCCTCGTCTTACCACCTAACCACTCCAGGTGCCCCCAAGCCCAGCACAGGCAGAAACTGATCACAGATCACTTTGTAGCTCCTCCCAGGCGGTCCCAAGCAAAGCACAGACAGTGGCTTACCTTGGCCTGCACCAGAGCTTTTCCAAAGAGGGACAACATACCTGGTGGCTGGCTTCAGATCACACCAGAGCACCACCCAATTAGCTCCACAAATGATACACCCAAAGTGGGAATAGAAGGATCATACCTCAACATAATAAGGGGCACATGACAAACACACAGCTAAAATTATACTCAATGGGAAAAAACTAAAATCATTTTCCTTAAGATCAGGAATAAGATAGGGATGTCCTTTCTCACCCTTATTCAACTTAGTACTGGAAGTCCTAGCCACAGCAATCAGACAAAAAGAAGTAATAGGCTTCTAAAAGCCTTCAGACAGCCCTGAAATTTTTCTAATGAGATGCCAAATACATTGTTCTGAGACAAGTAGCAATTAGACACATGGCATGGCTCTTGAACATATCATCACAAGGGAATTCTGAATAATCTTCTACCATAATTATCTTGACATTTCTTTGAGTAGTCTAACCTATTGTCAATGAGACCTATATTTAATTGACATAGTGTAGCTGTCATCTAAATATTTCATATATGCATAAAATTATACTCATTGTCAACTTTTCCAACATGATCTGGGTAAACTATGCTTGTAATACTGTGCACAATATTTAGTGGTATTCATATCAAGAAATTCTGAGAAGCTCGTGATTAAGCAACACATACAGATACAAGTATCTTAAAGTATCTAGTTTTATTTACTTTTTAGCATTTCATTCATCTCCCTACTCCACCAATTAGCAGAACAAATTTCAAAGATAAGGAAATCAAAATGTTTAAAATTTATTCATTTTCTCAAGTCCAGAACACTGGGAAGTGACTGGGTTCCAATTCCTCTCACAACTGTTGCTCTATCTTTTCCACTAAACCTTTTTTTCTGAAGTCACTTTTAAGGAAATTTCTGTTCACTTTGATACATATGTATTTTTGTTTCTGCAGTGCCTAAGATGCAATTCAAAGAACGAGTATATACTGTCAATGAAAATGACAGGAAGATAGTTGCAATGATCCAGAGGAGTGGAGATCTCCAGTACAAGTCCTCAGTGAGATGCTACACACGGCAGGGGTCTGCACAAGTGATGATGGACTTTGAAGAACGCCCAAACACTGATATCTCCATCATTGCGTTCCTCCCAGGTAAGTTTAAGCTTGAAATTTTTATTTGCAACTTTAGTGGCCAAGTTTTGTGAGTAATATATATCAGGAGCATATAAGTTCTTGATTTCAACAAGCTTATGACATAATTTCATGTGCACTAAATGACAGTAAGGTGAGGTAGACTGTAACAGGTTGTGCGAATGTCCTTTTTTGTTTCTGTATCAACTTATTGATTAGTTTTCAATAATTTGTTATATTGTTTATTTAAAACTTATTTAGTGGTAGGAGCATATGTATAGATTTCACAATGCTAGGAGATACGTAATGTTCAAACGACAGAAATAAAAAGAATTGATGTCAGGTTTTTAATATGTATCCAGAGCTTTAAAATATCTGATCATTTTGAGCTAATAACTTTTATAGAAACTAGTACTGTGGTCAAATTAACAATGACCAACCTGCAAGGCTGCTAAATTTGCTCTTTGATTATAATGCTAGAAATTCATAAACATAATTGGCATTTTCTCTTTTTTCCTTGTTTTCTAGGATGGGTGACAGGACTTAAAGACAGATGTCCCCTATTAAAAGTAGTCATCTGTCATTGCAGTGAATGAACGTTTAGTCCTTCATTCAACAAATATTTATTGAAGGCTTATTACATGCCAGACATTATTATTTGCACTGTTGATAAAGCAAGGAAAAGGCAATATCCTTGCCCTAGCGGTGCTTATATTATAATTGCAGATGTATCTTTTTTGGCCTACAGTTTGTGATTGACCTGCTGTCATTATTGTTCTAGGCGAGGCTGAAAAGCCTTGTATCCTTGAGCTGATAGATGATGGACTCTATGAAGAAGTAGAGGAGCTCCGCCTGGTTCTTGGCACTCCACAAAGCACCTCTCCCTTTGGGGCTGCAGTTGGTGAACAAAATGAAACTCTGATAAGGATCCAAGATGACGCTGATAGTAAGAAGTCATTTCTTGTTCTCAGCTTTCAATTGGGAACTGAAATCCATCTACGTTAAAGTTTTAGGTAGCTTAGAAAACAAACCCCTCTTTTTGAGTAGGCTTTTAAAGTAAATGAGAAATAGGAAAAAGACTAAGTAAAATAAAGAATGAAATAACCATTAAAACTGAAAGTTGACGTTGAATAATATGATTTATATCTAAATACTGAAGCCCAAACATTCATACTTCCCTCTTTCCCTGACACACCCTTGGGTGCAGATAGTACTGGGCCAACAATTTTGTCCCTCCCCTCCCACTCTCAGTGGCCTGCTCCCATAAAAATTTGGCTCATAGAGGCTGCACAGAGTATATACTCTCTGGGGATTGCTAATTCCTAAAGAAGGGGCTGGGCTACCCAAGCTCAGTTGTTCGTAGCACACTCACCAATCATACTGGGTGAGGAAACAGAGAGAAGTCAGGAGTGTAATAGTAATTAAGTTCCTCCCACATGGGAAGAAACATTAGAAATAGAGAAAAAATATCCCTTTTACAATTTAATTTGTCCTGTTTTCCACAATTTTAGAGACTATTATTAAATTTGGAGAAACCAAATTTAGCATAAGTGAACCTAAAGAACCAGGACAGTCGGTGGTTATAAAGATTCCAGTGATTCGCCAAGGAGATACTTCAAAGGTTTCCATCGTCAGGGTCCACACCAAGGATGGCTCAGCCACCTCTGGAGAAGACTACCACCCTGTGTCAGAAGGTAAGGGAGGTCCCAGGGCCTGTCTCCAGAGGAATCGTACTCAAGTGACCTTGAGAAAAATAAGAGAAATTTGTAATTGAAATTAAAATATACATATTCCTGTAAATTAATCTCTTTCAGATAAACAAAAACAATGGAATTTATTTCCAAGATTTTCCCTTTTGACTTAAATGGTATATGTGTTAAGACAGGAGAATTTTGAGTAGACATGCTAGATGACTTTCTGTTTTGAGTCTACTTTCACTTTGACAGGTTTTACCTTCACTATGGTAATCAGATATTAAATAATAACTATTCTGGGGTATTTTATTGCATTGAAAATGAATGATAGCAGAGATAGCAGCCTATTTTAATTTAAGGAACACCCACAATCTAGAACTCCAAGATAGAAAATTTTGTGGTTATGGAAGGCAAAAAAAGACTGGTGAGATACCAACTACAAAGACCATGAAGTCTCTGGGCCTTAAGGACCCATTATGGATGGATGCTGTTCATCCGACTCTCTCCTTCAAATTTATGGACCATTTTACCATTTACTTTTATAAATGATTAAGAAAAATTATTCAGTACACACTCACACGTTTTCCTCTTTTTCTCTCAGAATTGTTTGCTGACAAAATAGGTATAAATTGATGTCCCAAATTTATGAATTATTTGGAGTTCTCCTTATCCACTTGGTTTCTAGTTTCCTATCTCTCATTACAAATAACCATTAGTTCCTGATTATCATAGAGCTTCAGGCATTCATCTTTATCTCCTAACTTGCAAACACAATTTAGAAAAGGACTGATAATTATTACTGAATTGTAATAAAGTTAATGGTAGAATAGAAAAAAATAGTATTTTCTACAGAGGAGCTAGTACTTTCTTTGCATACAATTTGGGGCAAAAGTAGGTTTATAGTTGTTCATATGGAAAATAATACAATAATTAATAAATAATAATACAAGAATGAACTCTGTATTTCACATACTCACAACTATTAACCTACTTTTGCCCCACCTTATATATTGTAAAAGTTTCATAAACTACTATAGAGCTTCAAAGTTATCCTCAAATTATTCTCTATGTAAAGAATGGCAACATATTTGAAATAAACCAGGCACCACCAAAAATGAGAGAAAAACACTGCTTAGCTACTAAATTATAAAATCTAAAATAAGTCTTTTATTTACTTTTAATCCTCACCCAAGAACTTGCTTAGTCAGAGGAAGGGAGAGAGAGAAACATCAATCATTTACGTACAATGCCCTGACCAGAAATCGAACCAGCAGCCTTGTGGTGCATAGGACAATGCTCAACCAACTGAGCCAGTCAGGTGGGGCTAAAATAAGCCTTTTAATAAGCAGGTTTTATATGAAGGAAAGACCTTCTAAATATGCACAACATGACCTTCAGAAATAAATGTTTTTCTTAGAAATAAAACAATTCTTTTTTCCTGAAACAGAAACAAAATTGTAACAATGCAGCCCTGGCTGGTTTGGCTCAGTTGGTTGGAGCAGCGTCCTGTAAACTGAAAGGTCATGGGTTTGACTCCTGGTCAGGGCACATACCAGGTTTCAGGTTCAATCTCTGGTCAGGGTGTGTATGGGAGGCAACTAACCAATGTTTCCCTCTCTCTCCTTCTCCCTCCTCTCTTTAAAAAAAAAAAATTATATATATATAATATCTATTCCAGTAAACTGACAAAGTCAGAAAAATGTTAAATAACATTAAAACAGCTTTTTTTTTTTTTTTTAGTCCTCACTCATGGATGTTTTTATTGATTTAAAAAAGAGGAAGGGAGAGAGCAAAACATTGAAGTGAGAGAGAAACATCGATTGGGTTGCCTCCTGTACATGCTCTGACCAAATATCAAACCCACAACCTAGGTATGTGCCCTGAATGGAAATCAAATCCACAAGCTTTTTGGTGTACGGGACAATGCTCCAACCAACTGAACCACCCAGCTGGGGGCCAGCCTGTGTCTTTTTTATCCCATAAATGTCAGAATGCTGTTTATAATGTTTATAAAAAATTTAAGTAATATTTTCTGATCCATCCACATTGTCACAAATGGCAAGATTTCATTCTTTTTATTGATTTGTAACATTCCATTGTATATATGTATCCCATCTTCTTTATTCATTCATCTATTGATGGATATCTAGGTTGCTTTCATATCTTGGCTATGGCAAATTATTCTACAGTGAACATAGTGGGGTATATATCTTATCGAATTGGTGTTCTTTAGATAAATACCCAGAAGTGAAATTGCTGTGTTGTATGGTATATCTATTTTTAGTTTTTTGTTTTCTTAGGGGGTGTAATTTGCAACAATATGGATGGGTCTAGAGGGTGTTATGCTAAGTGAAATAAGCCAGACAGAGAAAGGCATATACCATATAATTTCACTTACATATGGAATCTGAAAACAACAAAATAAAAACAGACTCATAGAAACAAAGACCAGAGAGATGACCAGAAGGGAGGGGTTGGGGAGGTAAGTGAAAAAGGGAAGGGGAATATACTCAATAATACTGTGATAAGTTTACACAATGACAGACAATTACTAGAATTAGTGGGGTAATCACATTGTAAGTATAAAAATGTCTAATTTGTACACCTGAAGCTAATACAACCAATATAAGATTGTATACCAACTATACTTAGGTAAAAAATAAATTTAAATTTATAATTTAAATAAAAATAAAGAGAATCAAAGCATACCAAAAAAGGTAATGTTTTCTGAAATACTATACTCAATTTCTCCTTTTATGTTATAAATTTAAGTCAGTCATTTCAAATAAACAGAAAAACTTAAATACAGAATTAAAGTTGAAATGCTTTGTGCTTAAAAATGTGTAAAGTAACAGATAAAGACCAAAATGATTGAGAAAACTATCAGCTAGCACGTGTACTGTAAGAAAACAATAATTTAAACATTTAAAATAAACACTTAAGTTTTTAACTTCTTAGAAATTGAGTTTGTACAATTCAGAGGGTTACAAAACTTGAATGCTTATAGGGCTAAGACAAACTATGGAATGGGTGAAGCAAGGAAAGTGTTTGTGTGGTGGGGGTGGGAATGGAGTGATGGAAATGTTATTGAGCCAGAAAAATCTATTCCCTGCTGAGGAGAAAAAAAAAAAAAAAAAAAAAAGCTTGTGCTATTATAGCCAGCTGGCTCTTGCAGGCTGAAAAGTTCAAAAGAACTCAAAAATCTATACTTTCCTATGAAATCCATAGATTTTTAAGTGTTAGAAACTATTTCTTTTAAATATGTTTTTATTGATTTTTAGAAAGAGAGGAAGGGACAGAGAGAGAGAGAGACAGAAACATCCATGAGAGAAAAGCATCACATCGATTGGCTGCCCCCTGCACAACCCCTACCAGGGATCAAGCCCAAAACCCAAGCATGTGCCCTCACCTGGAATGGAACCAGTGACCTCTTGGTGCCTGTGGTGATGTTCAATCCATTGAGCCACACTGGCCAGGCTAGAAACTCATTTTTTTAATGCAGTGTCAAACTAAACAAATTGATGGGCCAGAAATGATCAGCTATTTTCATCCTTGGGAATAAGAACCATGAACTCTCTCAGGGTATGTGAAATCGAAGACAGAACATGCTAAGGCTAAAGTGTAAAATGGCTGCATCTAGAAACAAACTAATTTTAAAGATCAATCTTGCTTACTAATTCAATTTTTAAAAACTTTTTTATAATTGACAATTAAAAAGTAGAAGTTGGAAAAAAAAATACATTGGAGACATTTTCTTCTGCCACATTTTAACAGTCTTATAATTTTGAATTATAATGATGGAACTGCGTTTAGATCAGAAAGCAGCATCTGTTATCTTCTTTAATTGGAATGATTATGCATTATCTTCTTTATTTTATTTTATTTTCTGTTCCAATTTCTCAAAAGGTACAGTAAAACCACAAAATAGTTTATCCAGGTAAAGTCTACTGTTTCACAGTAGAGTCAGCTGCTTATTCATGAGTTCAATAAAATCAATTAATTTTTAACATTTTCAGAATTTTAAAATAAATTGTTATTTTCCACAATAAAGAATAAATAAAAAATAAAAATAAATAAAATTAAACAAAAACCAAACCTTTGATTTGGCAGCTTTTAGTGCCTAAAATACTTTAGCCAAGTTATTTTCCTGTTTTACTCCCTTACCTCCTTCAGATCTTTACCCAAATGACACTTTTTCTTAAGGTTTTCCTTGATCTTCCTATTTAAAAACCTACAGCTCTCCTCCAGCATTCCCCATCACCTTTCAGTGTTTATTTTATCTATTATCAATCATAACTAACGTACTCTATGTTTTTATTTATTTATTTATTTATTTATTTATTTATTTATTTATTTATTTGTATATATTTTCCCCTATAGAATGTTAAATTCATAAAGACAGGGATTCTTGTGTGTTTTATTTACTTGCTTTATACTAGAACCAAGGACTGTCCAAGACAAGTAAGTGTTCAATGTTTGTTTAATGAAATAATTTCAGTGAATAAAAATTATTTGGCTACAAAAATCAACATAACAAACGAAAATCATCATATCTCAAAATTTCTGCTCCAGATTTCCTTATTGCTAGTAAGTTAACCACTGTTTCCCAGGTTGTGTCAAAGTCTTGAAGACATTGACTCTTTGCCACTCATTCTCCACTCCCAAATAAGTTCCAATGGAGGTGATAGTATACTATGTGGGGGAAATGTATGCTTGGGAGTCAGAATAACCTGGGTTTAAATTCTTGCTGTTTCAATTAATAGATGTGGGACTCTGGGTATATCACTAAACCTCTCTGATCCTTAATTTTCTCACTGATAAAATGAAACTAATCATAGTACTTATAGCCAGTGTGAGAATTAATTGAGCTGCCTATGTAATCATTTTAGCATCGTATACATAAGTGCTCAATAAACATATTATAAAAAAATGGTTAAAAAGGATTCACAGAGTTGAGTTTAATTTTCAAGACAATAAAGCAATTATTTTTAGTGAGGAAGGACAGGAATGAGAGAAAAAATACCATTAATATTGATCTAAAAAAGTTTTTAAGTTTCTAAGATTAACATCAGCAACAACAAAAAGAAGTCTCTAAGGTATAATTTGATATGTTGATAAAATCTTAATTATATATTCAGCTTTTTTAGATATATACATAACATAAATACTGTTCATATTTGATAATATCTGTGATAGTGTTAATTTACTTATGCCCTGTTGGTTTAGAAATTCTGCAAAATTTGTCTGGTTATGTCCCAGTATTAGAACTGTTGATAACTCAGTATTTTTCCATAACTTAGTATTTTTTTCAAACAGGTTCAACAAATAAATTTAGTAGCTATAATTAAATTTTTCTTCTGGATAGAATGGAATAGAATAGAAAATATTAAAGCGTAATGAATATAGTAAGAATAAGTGATTTTTTAAACTTTTTATTCCATTTCATTCACACACACACATACATATACTGGGCCATATTGTAAAATGTATTTTTCATTGTGAGTCACTGTCAGATAAGCTTAACAAAAACTCATATTCGGATTTGTAAAAAATTTCAATCTGTGATTTTGCACTTGTAGAAATTGAGTTTAAGGAGGGAGAAACCCAGCACATCGTTGAAATTGAAGTAATCTACGATGGGGTTAGAGAGATGAGAGAGGCCTTCACTGTTCACCTAAAACCTGATGAAAATATGATAGCAGAGACACGGGTAAGTAATAAATGCAGCTACAAATTCATAGCCAGCATTTTATCAGGGAAATTGCATATAAGCATCACCTAGTGTACAATAAAGTAATGGGACTCTGTACAAGCCTTATATAAAAGAGATGCACATAATCTTAAATAAATTTTGCTCCTATTAGATCATAACCAAGAAATGTATCTCTTTCTTTGAAAAATCATGTTTGTAGAAACTCAAGGACTAGAGTCACTGAGCCCTACATCTGCCCACTTACCCTTCCCATTTCAGCCAGTAACAACTGAATTTAGGATTAATCTCCAGAGCGAAAGCATCATCTCAGCACAAAGATGAGACTATTAATTCAGTACAACAACTCATTAAAATACACATTTTCCATTAATTTTCTTTGTTTTAGAAACACTGGAGGGGAGGGAGGCAAGAGAGAGAAAGAGAGAGGAAGAGAGAGAAAAAGAGAAAGATCAATGTGAGAGGGACACAGTGATTGGTTGCCTCCTTCACATGCCCAACTGGGATTGAGGTACTGCCCTTGACTGGGAATTGAACTTGGGACCCTTCGGCCAGAGGGCTGATGCTCCAACCACTGAGCCAAACTGGCCAGGGCAAAACACACATTTTAATTCATAAAGTAGTTTGTTAATTTTCAAAATCTTTACTTTTTTAACCTAGCTTTATTAAATTGATGTCTAGATCCTCACTGACCAAAATGCTACGGTTCCAACACTTCTTTCTTCGTTTATTTAATTTATATTGTATCAGCAACCAAATTTTCTTTAAGATGAACATAATTTACACATTTTTTTTAACTTTTAAACCTAAAGTAATTTTTTAAATGTTTTGTTGATTTTAGAGAGAGAGAAAGAGAGAAACATCAATGAGAGAGAAACATCGATCAGTTGCCTCCTACATGGGCCCCGACTGGGGATTGAACCCACACTGGGGCATGTGCTCTGATTGGAAATAGAACCAGTGACCTCTTGCACTCAACCAACTGAGCCACATTGGCCAAGGCCTAAAATAATTTTTAAAGCTAAATGATTTGGGGAACAGACCAATGTTTATAATGTCTATGCTTAAGTTTACTCTATTTCTTTTATTATTTGTTTCACTATTAGAGAGATGTTCTTTCTTAAATATTATCATTTTGTAATTTTTACTACTTGCTGATATTTCTGCTACAGTGCCTTGCGTTTCTTTAAAGTCATATTTAAAATTCAAGAAGTATGGGCAGAAAATTTTTTAAGTCTCAATCACATAAAAATGAGTCATTTTATTTTTATGGAGCATCATATTAAACTGTTCTGAGTGAAAAGAACAGAGATTCACTGAAATTGCTTTAGGTAATAAAATCTTTTAAGAATACAGCTATAAATATAGACTTGGAAACAATGATAGTCGGATATTGGAAGATTATTCAGGAGCTAAGGCAAATTTATCAGCAAGGTGTTCTGGTCACCTTACCAGCAGCACATGTTCACTGGTCTTCTCGAGCCATGACTCAACTTCTCCCTCTGCCTGTGCTTCAGGCTGCTTTGGCCTCTGCCCATTTAAAGCTTTGCTTTTTCACTGGCACCCACTTCAGCATAGCCCACACTATCACATAACCTCTAGGACTGCCTTCTCTCAGGGTGTTTTTAACTTTTCTCCAACTATCAACTAATTGACTTTTCTATGGATCTTCAAAATCACAACTCTAAGGCAGATTTACCTACTTTGATCATAATTTGGAGGAAAAAAATTAGAACCCAAAATACCTCATGGGCCACTGGCCAACCCAGGCTGCTCTGGGCTCAGATACCTCTCCTGGTACCATAAGATATGGCCAAGGTGCCAGGTTCACTTGGAACAAACCACACAGGGCCTATCACTCTGAAGGGTCTCTGCGTGTGAGAATTTTCTCATAATGAAGTAGGGGACTTGCCAAGTATCATGGCATTGTTCTGTGCAATAGAACCACCAACAGTCAAATATTTCAATAATCATAGATAATTATCTTTTTCCACTAGGTGACCAAAGCTATTGTGTATATAGAAGAGATGAACAGCATGGCAGATGTCACTTTTCCTTCTGTCCCTCAAATTGTGTCCTTATTGATGTATGATGACACTTCCAGAGCTAAGGAGAGTGATGGGCCTGTGTCTGGCTATCCTGTCATCTGTATCACAGTAAGTAGGAAATTGAGGGAAATTGTAAAATAATTACTTACAATAACTGTAGTTTAACCAATATAGTATTGGCTTTGACATGAAGACATAAAAGTGGGAAAATACTACCAGGTTTAAGATTGAACTTTGGAAAGGAAAATATAGCATTCATTTTTAAAAATTTGCATTTTTCTTCTTTTATCCAACAAAGGTTAATTAACTGATGTTACCTCAGAGTCTGTCACTGGTAGAAAAATAAATGTTGAACTCTGCACTCAAGGAAATTAAAAAATTAAAATATATGAGAATTAGTTAGTATCGGACAAGATATGAACATTATCACCAGAATAATGAAGCTCCATGTGTGAGCGAAGACTTAGGATGGTCATGTGGAGTTTCAGGAGTTTAAAAGAAGAGTCAAATAAGGGAAAGTAATTCCAGGAAGAAGTAATTGCATCACAAGCTACATCTAGAAGAATAGCATAAAAAAGTGGCATATCATCTTTTATTGCTTTTAGAGAGAGGAAAGGAAACAAGAGGAAAAGAGAGAGAAACATTGAGGTGAGAGTGAAACATTGATCAGTTGCCTCCTGCACATGCCCTTACTGGGGATCAAACCCATAATCAGGGTATGTGCCCTGACTGGGAATTGAACCCCTGACCTTTCGGTGTATGGGACAACGCTCCAACAACTGAAGCACACCAGTCAGGGCAAAAAAAAAAAGGCATATTATTACACTTTTATTTGCCTACTCTTGGCTCTCAATTATAAGCTCCTTATGAGCAAAAACTGGGACCTATTTATTTTTATATCAGAACAGCCCTGGTATAATGATGTACATAAAATAGGTTCACAGTAAATGTTTATTGAATTATCAAGGCAAAAATAATAATTTGGTGCCAAGTTATAGAGGTCTTTAAATGTTTTGTTAAGGAATATGGACTTCATTTGTTGGGTAGCAGGGAGTTCTTGCACAGAAGAATTGCATGAGAGTAGAGGTTATGTTGGGGTGTTACCATGGCAGCAATGTGTCACTTCACTGAAAAAGCCCCAAATTAGGGAGATGGTGCTGGGAATGGGAAGGGAGCAATTTAAGAAACATTGCAAAAGAAGAATAAACCAAGTTCACTGACCCACTGGATGTGGGGGGCAAGATGAGAGAAAGGGAAGGAAACACAAAAGAAGGAAAAGAGAAGGAACAAAGATTCCCTCTCTCACCATTATATGGACAATTCTGAGAATTCAAGAGATAATGAAATGAATAACACTTTTACTTGTATCAGTTAGAGATGGAAACATCCAGTAGCTATTGGAAATGTAAGATTAGAGTTCATAAACACTATCATGGCTAGGAATAAAAATTTGAGGGTTGCACAAATAGCATGTAGAAATGGGAAAAAAGCATCCGTGAAAGCACTATGATAGAACTTGAGAGGAATAATTTACACATTATTCTATACTGTGGCCCTAACAGTTCTTTGTTCCCCTTAGGCTTGCAACCCTAAATACTCAAACTATGACAAAACGGGCTCTATTTGTGCAAGTGAGAACATCAATGACACTTTGACTCTTTACCGATGGCTAATTAGTGCACCCACTGGCACTGACGGCGTGACCAGCCCCATGAGAGAAGTGGACTTTGACACCTATTTTACATCATCCAAGATGATCACTTTAGACTCCATATACTTTCAGCCTGGCTCCAGGGTGCAGTGTGCGGCCCGGGCTGTGAATAACAATGGCAATGCAGGCCTGGAGCTGATGAGCTCCATTGTAACCATCAATAAAGAAGAAGGTAATGCATTGCTATTTTCACATGAAGATCACTGGGATACCATGGAATATTATAAATGTCTAATATCTGGTTATTGATTTTTTCAAATGCCCCATGTATTCAATAATATTCTATAAGTGCATAAAAATAATACATTTTAGAAAATTTATTTAAAAACAAATATTTTTTCATTCTACATTTTTTAGTCACCTATCGTACACCAGAGGTTTTGATGGCATATAACTTCTTTATGTTTGTAATAAAATAAAAAAATAAGGCAAGAGTATTGTCCTTGAGGAGTTTCTACTCAATTTGAGGACACAAAGTTTTGTCTAGACAGGGCACAGAAATGCAAAAGTCGTAGTGATTAGTTCTACTCAGAATGGGTCAGGAAAGGTTTTATTAAACAGGAGATTCTTAAGCTGAATCTTAAAAACAGAAAGAAAAAGCATGAGTAATAACTCAGAGAAGCATGGAAAAAACATAGAATATTCTGGGAACTAAAAGCAGAGAAATGGGAAGCATGTGAGGAAGAAGTGAGAGGATCAGGAAATGAAGCAGATGGTATACAAGGGCCAAATCTAGAAAAGTTAGCTCATATATGATGCACAAGCACTCCAAATTAGTTTTTGCATGAGTAGGAGTTTGCTGGGGACTGAATGGGAAGTACATATATACTGAAGGTAGAGACATATGTACAAATGCCCAGACCTTGTTATTACAAGGGAGATTGTGTTCAGGGCTGGAGCTTGACACTTTGGGATGGACAATAAGATATGGCTAAAGATAACAAAGAAAAGACAGGAAATCCACTTTATAAATCAATCCGTCACTCTGCTGAAAAATTTTTAAATTAGATTTTAAAATAACTGTCTATTTATAAGATTATATTTCTAAAACTTCTATTTGCACACTTTAGAAGTATACTTGCTGAAATGTTATATGTACCACCTCCCGTCATTATATTATAAGGATCAATATTTTTTATATCATGTATAGTAAATATTCTCTTTTATTAGGATTAAAATATATGGTTTTTAAGTTTCTCTTAAAACCAAACTATTGAGCTGGTACCAAAAAAATGATAATTAAACAATGCCTTAGAATGAGTCCTACTAATAAACAGACAGCCCAGGTGCTGAGGCTTGCCTCTGATCTCATTCCTGGCCTAATAAATACCAGGTTCCCTGATTTTGTACAAATAAAAATGAAATCATATATTCCTAGATGTCTTGAAATTGTAATTCAGAATCTTGGTCTCTTCCATGATATTCAAATGAAAACATCAAAATTATCTTAAAGCAAATATTGGAGGAAGATTTTCATGTCAAAATTCTTGAGGATCAAAGAGAGAGGGAGAAGAGAAATAATGAGTTATAATTTACAATACACATACTGTAAGAAATTACATATATAGAGAAAACTATAAATTTTGCTCTCTGATTCTAAAGAGATGTTAGTTTTTGTTTTAAAAATGAGTGCATTTTTAGTTTTATTAGCTTATAACTAATGTATATTTTATAACTAGCAATAAGTATATTATTCTAGAGTAAACATCAAATTCACTTAAACTACACTTGCTTTTTTCTATTGACTTTCAATCATCCATACTGGTCATACTTTATATTAAAATAATTTTGTAAATATGTTCATGATCTAAAATGTTCAGCATATAATAAATTACACTGAACAACTATATTTTTCTCAAACTTTATAAAAGTACCCAAAATGTTAAGTAGTAGTCACTAAACTGTTGTAATTACTTCTCATACCATGGTCTTCTGCTTATGCTTTCTACTTGTAGCAATGCCTTAAGTCCAGAAAGAATATTAAAGTACATAGAAAAAGCATAGTGCCTATTTTTAAAATGTTCTTTAGATGTTGTCCATTACCTACTTTTAGCATAAATATGTTTATTTTTAGGTCTTTGTCAGCCTCGGGTGCCAGGGATAGTGGGAGCAGAGCCGTTCTCAGCTAAGTTACGCTACATGGGCCCTGAGGACCCAGAGTACACAAACCTTATCAGGCTCACGGTCATGATGCCACACATAGACGGTAGGTGGCTTGGGTAAACAAAGTCATGGAAGGTTATTAACAGGTTTATTTTACTGAATACTCTAAATAACCAGGCAGACAATAAGTACTCAATTTGCAACTTGAGCTTCAAGTCTTTCTGCTTCTTTCAAATGCTTCTGCTTTCTTTCTGCCCAGTTTTTAAAAATCTAACAATGTAAGTATTCTCTAAAATTAGATGAATGTAACATGTGTCAAAACACAGTGGAACAAAATGTTGGTTAACATGCTAGCTATTAGGAAATAATACAAATATGTCTTCAAAACTTTTGAACTTGGACTTACAGTAAAGCATTTTGGTATCTCAATGTTCGCCTTCAACATGTATTTACTATTTCATAACTGTAGTTTTAGAAATACCTCCCAATATTTATTGCAATAACTAAGACATTTCCTAGGCACTAAAATAAAATTTAAAATGCAACTAGCATTATTATATTCTGTGTCCATTTTCTCTGGGTAGGTAAGTATGGCCAAAATTTGTGAGTCAATAACTTTACCCACACTTTATGAACATTTTCCCATATGTGGAAGACATTTTGAAGTTGTATTCTACTCAATTCACTTTATATCTGAGGTAAAATTTTTTATTACTTGGTTGTTAGTTATATTTTAAGTGGCTAAAGAAGAATAAATGTTAGGTACTATCAGAAACTACATGGTAGACTCTCCCACCCCACAAAATGCTTTGTCTGTTTTTCACAAACCCAAATTTGTGTTGAGCAGGGAGATTAAGTTGACAGGAATCTGTACCTCTTTACAACGTAACAGTGGTCCCACATTTGACCACTCAATCTATAGGTTCATTTTGGACGTATGACTCATGGGTGCAAAGGGCTGAGCAGAGACCCATCACTCAAAAAAAGACTTACCACAGTGAGAGAATAAGGTGGAAGAGTCAAATAATATCTTAGTATGATTATGAAAATAGCTTTAATGTTATAAATCTCCTGAAAAATCCTAGGACCCTCAGGGGTCCTAGGACATCACTTTGATAATCACTGCTCTACAGTGATTATCAAACAAGTATTTCAGACAAGTGTTTTATGACTTGTCTTCTCAAGAGATAAAAAAATTATAACGTGTTCTAAGCCCTTTGCTGTTAGCAAACAAAATAGATCCAGAGACATCGAAGCATGCAACAAACTGATGGTTCTCAGAGGGAAGGGGGGTAGGGGTGGGTGGAAAAGATTAACCAAAGAATTTATATGCATAACCGCTGGACACAGACAATAGTACAGTGAAGGCCCGGGGAGGTGGCAGGAGTGGAGAGGAGGAGGTTCAATGGGGTGAAAAGAGGGAAATCTGTAATACTTTCAACAATAAAAATAACTTTTGAAAAAAGAATGGTAACGATGATTACAACTCCTCATAGGTATGCTCCCTGTGATCTCCACTAAAGAACTTTCCAACTTTGAGCTCACCCTCAGCCCTGATGGCACAAGAATTGGAAACCACAAGTGCTCAAATCTCCTGGATTATACTGAAGTAAAGACCCATCATGGTTTTTTGACTGATGCTACAAAAAATCCAGAAATAGTTGGAGACGTGTATCCTTACCAGTACAGCTCATCTATCAGAAGTTCCAGTACCTTACGCTTCTACCGAAGCCTGAATCTAGAGGCCTGTTTGTGGGAGTTTGTTAGCTACTATGACATGTCAGAACTTCTCACTGACTGTGGAGGCACCGTTGGAACAGATGGACAGGTATGAATTTTTAACATCTGAATTTTGGTCACTGATAAACCAATTGGTTTGTTCAGTTACATAGATTTGGACTAAATCTCAACTCCAGTCTTTCATCTTGGTGATATAAGTCATTAGGTATAAGAAGGCCCAAATAATTGGCATGGGTGGTGTGAAAATCCATGTCTATTTCTGGAAAAATATGTCAAAATATATGTATTTTTTATCAATGTTCTGTATCTGCTATGATATTATAAAAATCCAAATACTAATTAGTTTTCAAGGTATACATTCTCTGACACAGTTTTCAATCTTTTATATATACAACCCAGATAGTTGCTCTAGTGAAACCCTGAACTTACCTGCTTGAGCCTTATTTTATTATATCTGCCTACTTCTCCAATGTATTAAAGACATTTTTAATGCAAATTGTGCCCTCTGCTATGTTTATCTCACTGGCGAAATCTTACCATAAAATGTTCAGCTAACCTTATCTGTTGCTGTTTTGTTTTTATCACAGTTTCTCTATTTAATTTTTAAGTTCAGTATGTTTTCTTCCTCTCATTATCATTGCTAGCTAGAAAACTCATTGTTATGATTCTGTAGTTGAGTTGCCTAAGGTTCTACTCTGCATTAGATGAAAACTGGCAACTTTCAGGTTTCAGTTAAGTTTTGCTTGCCTGAGAGGCTTAAGTTATGTAATTCAGAATAAAAGAGTATGCAATTAAGAATTATCAAAACATCCAATTCTTAACCAGTTTGTGTATGAATTTCTTCTGAAAAGATTTTTCTGCTTTTGCATTATTTAAAATAAATTTTAAAAACAGCATAACCATGATGATCAACATCATAGAGATGACTAGATTCAGTGTAAATCATTAAAATTTCAGAACCTTGTTATAAAATTATAAAAGTCTCAGCATAAAATGGCAAAAAAATCTAATAAAACATGTTGTTTACTCTCCTAGAGTGAAGCTCAGAGAAGACCATTTCGGTTTCCCCTACTTTCTTTCTTGGTTTAAACTTTTTCTCCCCCAGCTATTGATGTTCTCCTACTGCCCCACCAACTTGGTTCCCACCACCTACCCCATACCCATATTTTAAATAGAGGTGAGAGAGAAGAAAATAGAAATTAAGTCAAAAGAAATTTAACCCTTTGAGATATTTTTCTAATTTTCCCCATTAGTTTGGTGTTCTAGAGAAGAAGAAAAAGAAAATCTAATTGTACTAACAATGACAATAATGATGGTAATAACATTTATTTAATGTTTACTATGTGTTTGCCATTCTTCTAAGTACTTTACACATTTCCACTAATTCTGTCCTCACAACAGCACTCTGAGACAAGTGCTAATTTTGTCACTTGTTTAGAAAGTTGAAGCAAAGAGAATTCAAATGGTTTGCTTGGGTAAGTCACTTGTAAGCCTATGCTCTTAACCATATTTTGGAACTTATCTGGGCATTTAATTGAGTGAATTAAAATGTCATTGAAGCCCTGCCAGGCATGGCTCAGAGGTTGAGCGTCGACCTAGTATCCAAGCGATTGGGGTTTGATTCCCAGTCAAGGCACATGCCCGGGTTGTGGGCTCAATCCCCAGTCGGGGGCGTGCAGGAAGCAGCCGATCAATGACTCTCTCATCATTGATGTTTCTATCTTTCTCCCCCTCCTTTCCTCTCTGAAATCAATAAAGATATATATATATTTTAAATGTCATTGAATTGGGTGAATGTGAGGAATGGATAGGGTCACAGGTGAGATTGCAAAAAAGACAAACTTTTCCCTCTGTTCTGGGTACAAAACTGCTGCCCAATAGCAGTCATGATTGGCCTGTGCTCAAATGAAACTATAGTCCACTGTTGTTAAGACATATATTTGCATAATTTTACCAACAATGGATGAAGATATAATCTGGACATAGACAATGGTGAGGTGAAGGCCTGGGGCCAGGTTGGGTAAGGGGTAGAAGGAGTCAATGGGGAAAAAAGGGGACAACTGTAATACTTTCAACAATAAAAATAAATTTAAAAAAAGAGTTAGCAAACTGAAGGAATCACCTGAAATATCCAGGATGGTTATCTATTAAGAACAAATGTAATATTATTAAGTTTTATGCAACTAGTTTTAACTGATATTATGACTATTTCTGTTTTAGCCATCTGATTTATTGCACATTCATAAATTAAAGAAATAGTCAGTGAACACTTACTCTATGCCTGAGACCATACCAAGTACCTGGTGAGAACACCAGATAATGAACTTAAACTTCAACAAAATAGAGCTATAAGAGTCAAATCATTACTCTTATAAAAGTTCAGAATTTTCCTTGCCAAGAAAAAAGAAATTGGTTTCTCTATAATAATATTTAATGCTAAAATAATTTTTGTAGTTACATTTCCTTTTTATTTAGCATTTTGTATTATTTTTTATTTTTTTAATTACAGTTGATATTCAATATTTTTTTATTAACTTCAGTTGTACAGATCAGTGGTTAGACATTTATATAATTTACAAAGTCATCCTCCCATAATTCTTGTACCCACCTGATATCATATATAGTTATCACAATATTATTGATATTAAACTCCCTATGCTATACTTTACATCCCATGACTATTACTATTTTGTAACTACCAATTTGTACTTCATTTTTTCCCCCAGCATCATTTGTTCCCTCTATGCAATCTCCCCTCTGCAATCACCACACTGTTGTCCATGTCCAAGTTCTCTCTGTTGTTGTTTTTTTTCTCTTTTTATTCAATCCCTCCACCACCACCCCCCCAATTCCACCCCCAACCAGAGCTGTCTGCCTGCTTTCTATGAGTCTGTCTGTATTTTGCTTGGTAGTTCAGTTCATTAAATTCCACATACAAGTGAAGTCATATGGTTCTTGTCTTTCTCTGACTGGCTTATTTCACTTAGCCTAATGTTCTACAGGTCCTCTCCTGTCACCTTTTTTACCCATTTTCACAACCATTAATTCATACTCTGTAGCTGTGTCTGTTTCATTTGTTCATTTATTTTGTTCTTTAGATTCCACATATAAGTGAAAACATATGGTATTCGTCTTTTCCTGTCTAAGTTATTTCACTTAGCGTAACACCCTCTAGGTTTATCTGTGCAGTCACAAATGGTAAGATTTAATTCTTTTTTTATGGCTGAGTAATATTCCATTGTACATAAGTACCACTTCTCCTTCATCCAATCATCTATTGATAGGTACTTAGGCTGCTTCTATATCTTGGCTATTGTAAATAATGCTGCAATATGTATTTTTTTAAATTGGAGCTTTGAATTTTTTTGAATAGGTACCCAGAAGTGGAATTGCTGGGTCATAGAGTAGTTAGTTCTATTTTTAATTTTTTGAAAAATCTCCATACTGTTTTCCATAGTGGCTTCACCAATTTTCAAACCCACCAACAATACACGAATGTTTACTTTTTTCTACATCCTCACCAACATACTTATTATTTACTGATTTATTTATGATAGCCATTCTGATAAGTGTGACGTAATATCTTCTTGTTTCAAGTTGCATTTTTCTGATGATTAGTGCCATTGAGAATCTTTTCATATGTTTATTGGCTGTTTACTAAATTCATAAATTCATTTATCAGTTCTAGGAGGTTTTTAATGGGATTTTTAGGGTATTCTATATATAGTATCTGCAAAGTTTACTTCTTCCTTCCCAATTTGGATGCCTTTCTCTTCTCCAATTGCCATGACTATGATTTTCAATACTATGCTGAACAAAAATTGTAAACGCGGACATTCTTGTCTTGTTCCTGATCTTAAGGCAAATGTTATTAGGATTTCACCATTGTGTGTTTGTCATATATGGTCTTTTTTATATTGAAGAATATTCCCTCTATTTTCATTTTGCTGAGAGTTTTTGTCATAAATGGATGCTGATTTTTGTCAAATGCTTTTTCTACATCTATTGATATGATCATCTAATGTTTATCTTTCATTTTGTTTATGTGGTGTATACCATTAATTGATTTGCAGATATTGAACCAACCTTTCATCCCACAAGTAAATCCCTCTCAATCATGGTGTATGATCTTCTAAATGTATTCCTGAATTCAGTTTTCTAATATTTTGTTGATTTTTGCATCAATGTTCATCAAGGATATAGGCCTACACTTTTCTTTTTGTAGTAATGTCTTTGTCTTGTTTTGGAATTAGAGTAATACTAGCCTCATAAAATAAGCTTGGGAACCTTTCCTCCTATTGAAATTTTTGGAATAGTTGAGAATAATAGATGTTAATTTTTCTTTGAAAGTTTGGTAAAATTTACCTGTGAAACCATCAAGCCCAAGACTTTTGTTTGTTGGGAGTTTTTGATTACTTATTCAATGAATGAAACCAAGAGTTTGTTTTTTGGAAAGATAAACAAAATTGATATATCTTAAGCCAGATTCATCAAGTAGAAAAGAGAGAGGACCCAAATAAATAAAATCATAAAAGAAAGAGAAAAAGTGACAACTGACACCATAGAAATATGGTTTATAAGAAAATTCTACAAACAGTGATATGCCAAAAAACTGGACAATTGGAAGAAATAATTAAATTTCTAAAAACATACAGTCTTGCAAGGCTGAATCAGGAAGAAACAGAAAATCTAAACTGACCAATAATTACTAACAAAAGCAAATTGGTTATCAAAAACTTTCAACAAACAAAAGCCCTCGACCAGTTGGTTTCACAGCTGAATTTTATCAAACATTCAAAAAAGAATTAATACCTATACTTCTCAAACTACTCCAAAAAAATGAAAAGAAGGCACCCAACCCCTTTAAAGAAAGCCAGCATTATCTTGATACCAAAACCAGACAAAGACACTACAATAAAAGGAAATTATAGAGCAATATTCCTGTTGCATATACATGCAAAATCCTCAACAAAACATTAGTAAACTGAATTCAGCAATACATTTAAAAGATCATGCAACATAATCAAGAGGGACTTATTCCTGGATTGTAAAGTTGGTTCAATGTCTGCAAATTGATTCACATAATACACCACATATACAAAATGAAGGATAAGAATCATATGATCGTATTAATAGATGCATAAAAAGCATTTGAGAAAATCCCAAATATATTTATGATAAAAACTTTCAACAAAGTGGAAATACAGGGAACAAACCTCAACATGATAAAGGCCATATATGACATACTGAAAGCTTTTACTTTAAGATCAGGAACAAGACAAGGATGTCCACTGTCACCACTTTTATTCAACATAATACTGGAAGCCACAGCAATCAGACAAAAAAACAGAAATAAAAGGCATCAAAATTGGAAAGGAAGATGTAAAAATGTCATTGTTTGCAAATGACATGATACTATATAAAGAGAAACCTAAAGATTCTACCAAAAAACTATTAGTACTTAAAAAGGAATTCAGTAAGGTATCAGGATAAAGAATTAACATTAAGAAACTGGTTGCATTTTTATACACCAATAAGAAACTATCAGAAAGAGGAATTAAGAAAATAATCCCATTTACAATTGTATCAAAAAAATAAAATACCTAGGAATAAATTTAACCAAGGAGATAAAAGAACTGTACTTAGAGAACTATCAGACATTAAAGAAAGATACAGAAGATATAAATAAGTGGCAGCATATGGATAGGAATGCCCATACTACCCAGCCAATTTATAGATTCAATGCCATCCCTATCAAAACAGCCATGGCATTTTTCACAGAACTAGAACAAATAATCCTAAAATTTATATGGAACCACAAAAGAACCTGAATAGCCTCAGCAATCTTGAGAAAAAAGAATTAAGTTAGAGATACTATGCTACCCGATATCCAACCATACTATAAGTCTAGAAAAATCAAAACAGCATGGTACTGTAATAAAACTAAAACATATATCAATGGACCAGAATAAAGAGCTTAGAAATAAATCCACGCTTAGGTGGTCAATTTATCTATGACAAAGGAGGCAAGAATATACAATGGTGCAAAAATAGTCTCTTCAACGAATAGTGTTGGGAAAACTGGACAGATACATGCAAAAACTGAAACTAGACCGCCTTCTTACACCATATACAAGAATAAACTCAAAATTCATTAAAGACTTAAATGTAAGACCCAAAACCTTAAAACTTGGGCCATAAATTCTTTTTTTTTTTTTTTAAATTTTATTATTGTTTAAAATATTACAGATGTCCTTTTTTCTCCCCAATGAGGGCCATAAATTCTTTAACATTACTCTTAGAAATATTTTTTAGGATATGTCTGTTCAGGCAATGGAAACAAGAAAAAATAGACAAATGAGACTATGACAAAATAAAAATTTTTTGCACTGTGAAAGAAACTATCAACAAAACTAAAAGACAACCTATCAATTGAAAGACTATATTTGCCAATGATATATCTGATAAGGGGTTAATATCCCAAATTTATAAAGAACTTATACAACTTAATATAAAAAAAACCACAATGTGGTTGAAAAATGGGCAGAGGACTTGAATAGAGATTTTTTTCAAATGGCCAATAGACATATGAAAAAGTGCTCAACATTACTAATCATCAAGGAGATGCAAATTAAAACCACAATGAGATATCACCTCACACTTGTCAGAATGACAATCATCAATAAATCAACTAACAAATGTTGGAGAGGATGTGAAGAAAAGGGAACCCTCATGCCCTGTTGGTGGTTTTGCAAATTTGTGCAGGCACTATGGAAAGCATCATGGAAGGCCTCAACAATTTAAAAATAGAGTCGCCACATAACCCAGCAATTTTACTTCTGGGCATTTATCCAAAGAAATCCCAAGCGATAATTTGAAAAGGTATATGCACCCCTGTGTTCATTGCAGCATTATTTACAATAACCAAGAAGTGGAAAAAAACTAAGTGCCCTTCAATAGATGAATGGATAAAGAAGTGGTATGTACATATAATAGAATATTACTCAGCCATAAAAAGAACAAAATATTGCTATTTGCCACAACACGGATGGACCTAGAGGATATTATGCTAAGTGAAATTCAGTCAGACAGAGAAAGACAAATACCATATGATTTCATTTATGTGAAATTTATAAAGCAAAATAAACAAACAAACAAAACAGAAACACACTCATAGATACAGAGTACAAATTAATGCTTGCCAGATGGGAGAGGACTAGGTAAAAAAGGTAAAGGGATTAAGAAGTACAAATTGGCAGTTACAAAATAGTCATGGGGATGTAAAGAACAACATAGGGAATATAGTCAATAATATTATAATAATCAGGTTGGTGACAGATGGGCATTAGACTTATTGTGGTAAACACTTTGTAAGTTATACAAATGTCTAATCACTGTTTTGTACACCTGGGCTAATATAATATTGTATGTCAACAACTTTAAAAGTTTTTTTTAATTAAAAAAATAAAAAGAGTATAATCTGTGCTGTCCACTATGACAGCCATTAGCTGTGTGTGGCTATTGAGTACTCAAAATGTGGCTAGTCAGAATTCAGATGTGTTGTGCATGTAAAACACATAGCATATTTCAAAGATTTTGCACAAAATAAGAATAATATATTTCATTAAAATTATCTTCTGTTGATTATACATTAAAATGTTAATATATTTGATATACTGTGCTAAGTAAACTATATTATTAAAATCAGTTTTACTTATTTGTTTTTACTTTTTGAAATATGGCTACTAGAAAATTTTAAATTACATGTATGGCTCATATGATATTTCTACTGAATATTGCTATTCTAGATACTTGAGTGGTAGTCCTGATTGTACTGACTAATCTTGGGCAAGCCAATTATCTTCATGGTTTAAGTTTCCTACATATAAAAGATAGCTTTGCTCAAGTGAAATTGTAAAGGAAAAAAGTAAATCTAGATTAGTTTTTATTAGTACACATATATACTGCTTACCTCTGTAAGAATTTTAAAACATCAATAAGATAATATATAAGCTGCATAGCTTTAACTATATGCTCAAAATAAGTGAGGAATTAAATTTAATATGATTTTCCTCAAAGCTATTTCCCACCTTGGGCAACGTTATGAGTATAATTTTCCTTTTGGGGTACCCATCTTTCTTCCTATTCTTCCCCTTCTCTACCCCTGTGCACAGATTAGCAGACTCTTATGTCCCTTAGGCAGGTGATGCCTCCCCAAATATATATAATTTCTGCCCGTAATTATTAGCCTCTTATTATCAGTAGTAGAAATTGATGTATTACCTTTTCCAGGGTATTTTTATGCTTTCTCTTTAAATATGGAATTTAAAGTGTTATCTACCTTTGTTGAAGAAACTTCTAACATCAGTAAGCAGTAAGAGCATGTAAACTCATTCATTGTGTATTAGTTTAAGAGCACTATACCAGATTTAACATATATTTCTTTTAGTATAAATAAATACCTTTAAAAGTCCTTTGATCCAGTTTGAAAGAAAATTAAATATTCATTAAGATGACCTCTGGAAGTTATATTGATTGCACTGCATTCTTCAATTTTAAAGGAATGAACAAGTAAGTGACCTGAGTGATCCAGGTAATTCCACTCAGATTTTAGCTCCTCCAGACAGAGAGTCTAAGTAAACAGAAAGGAGACCTGGCCATGGTGAACAGGAAAACAAAAGATGCTAATTCTGTGTCCAGAAATGATCAAGCTCGAGGTTACCACAAGAATCAAATGAGTCCACCATTCTTCCAGGTTGCTGCACCTGAATAAACCTCTTTCCTTTTAAACCAGCTCCTGCCTCCTGAGTTTGGCTTTTTTTTGTGGCAGGCAGCTGAACCTGTGTTTTGGTAGCAGTACCAAAAATTGGGGCCACTTTTTTTGAAGATCATGGTATAAAATCTGCACTTAATCACAAGGCAAATAAGAAGTTCTGCGAGACTGTAAACAGAAGAGAGAAATTAGCATATTTGCTTTTCAAAAACATTAATGTTTCTCAACTATTCCTCAAACCTTCATGTTTTTTCTAATAAGTAGCTCTTCCATAGTCATTTTAAAAATAGATAGGAAGCCCAGCCAGCATGGCTCAGTGGTTGAGCATTGACTTATGATCCAAGAGATCACAGTTTGATTCCTGGTCAGGGCACATGCCCAGGTTGTGGGCTAGATTCTCCCGTAGGAGGTGTGCAGGAGCCAGCCAATCAATGACTCTCTCATCATTGATGTTTGCATCTCTCTCTCCCTCTCTCTGAAATCAATAAAGACGTATTTTTAAAAAATCAAATGAAATCAGATAAGAATTAGGGAGCTTACACCAAGTAACTTATTCATAGAAGATTAATGTTAATAGTTCTCTTCAAAATAGCATACTCAGTAACATTTGATGGATGGAGTATAATCTCGGCAAAAATTATTCTTAGTGCCTAGAAAGTTTAATTGGAAATCCATGCATAATGCATAGTTTTTAAACAGTAGTTTATTAAAATCATAGTATGAAATATTAATCTTAATTAATAGTGACATATAGGTTGACTTAATCACTTTATTACACTGTTGAGTGTTAAAACTGCATTTCAAGATCAATTTCTCAATGACTAAAATAAATAACTTAGTAGAAAATCTATCTCAAAGGACTTTGCTTGCATAACCCCTCTCCTGCTAGTTAGAAGATAAGGGGGAGTGCTACCTTACTACACAGTTGGGAATCAACTAATTTGCATCATTGATGATTTTCTTCATATATATTTGGTGATTCAGTTCTTCATTTTTGTTATTTGAAGAGTTTACACCATGATAAAGTGATAAATTATAGTTATCATGATTAAATGATTCCCTAACTCATGTATATATATGATTCCTGTTCCTAGCTCAGTGTGAAAAGAGAACTAGAGTGGTATCAAAAAGCATGATGTGAATTTCTGAGAAGTGTGATGGGACCTAAGTCTATTTTCTCTTGTGTAAAGGAAGATAGTTGCATTTGCACTGCTATTTCACAGACCTATTTTGAGAATTAAATATGATAACCATTGTTAGGTGACCTTAGGATTATTGTCAGCTTTGTTTGGAATACAAAAAAATATGAGGGAGTAGAAAATGAATGGGCCAAATGCTGGGTTTTAATATTGGCAGAGCCATTCAGAGGCTTAAAGAATTTTGTGGGAAATTGGTTTTATTTTTCTGAGTATTAATTTTCCTCTCTTTTTTTATTTATCAACTATCCACCCATTCACCTAATCATTCACATATACATATAAATATAATAATGGGGAAGAGTGAAAATATTAAATAACTTTTACTGTGAGCCTAACACAATGTCTAAAATGTGGTAGGTGCTCAATAAACAAATATTAGTTTATTTTCCCTAACTCTTAATCCACCTATAAAATACCTAAAAGGGGAAAGTATAAATTTCAAGCAAGATACTTCATTTCAACTAACTGTATTTGCTTCCAGATCTTTCCTGCTTTATTTCCTCCTTATATAATAATTTAAAAGTATCTCATAACAGTATTATTCATGATAGTCCAAAACTAGAAAAAATTCAAATGCCCATCAACTGATGAATGGATTAATGAAATGTGTTACATGCATACAGTAAGATGCTATTCAGTAATAAAAGTATTGAAACATGCTACAACATGGATGCATGTTAAAAACAATAGGCTGAGTGAAAAAAGCCATCACAAAAAAAAAAAAACCCACATATTGTATGATTCCATTTATATAACATGTCCAGAATAAACAAATACATAGAGGCTGAAAGTAAGGTAGGGGTTACCAGAGGCTGCGGGGGTAAAGGGGAGTTAAGGAATTGACTGCTAGTGGGTATCGAATTCCTTTTGGAGGTGATAAAAATGTCCTAAAATTGATTATGGTGAAAGTTACCAACTCCCTGAATATATATTAAATACCATTGATTTGTCCACTTTAACTTGGTGAATTATATGGTATATGAACTGTATCTTAAAGCTGCTGTAAAACTAAAAAGACTGTGTAAGTGTAGTATGCTCAAAATAATGCAATTTACCTTAAGGATTTCTGCTATATATCCTTTACTGCAAAGGAAGGTAGTATAGTAATAACTATTTAATTCCTTCAAAATTAAGTGTTGTAAATGCTGTTATTTCTTTTCCTCAATGATTATTCAAAATCTTGAGTTGGTGAAAGGAGAAAATGGCTGGTACAAAATTAAGCTCATTTAGTTAACAATACTGAATTGCGTTGATAGATATAATTTCATCGTTTTAGGTCTTAAACCTAGTGCAGTCATATGTGACTCTTCGAGTCCCTCTGTTTGTTTCCTACGTCTTCCATTCCCCTGTTGGAGTAGGAGGTTGGCAGCATTTTGACTTGAAGTCAGAGCTTCGACTAACTTTTGTGTATGACACTGCCATCTTGTGGAATGACGGAATTCGCAGCCCACCAGAAGCTGAACTCAAAGGTGGGTTGGAAAATGTACCTATTTGAATTACTTAAGAGGAATTTTTACAGTAGCTAAAAATAATAAAAGCAACTTTTATTATCTTTATTTTTATATTCAACATTTTCAGATAATTTTATTTTTATCATGAAGAAACTTTTTTAAATAAACCTTCTCAGTGCCTCAAGTTTTGTGTAATATGTGACTGTTAAATGTAATATCTACATTTCATGGATACTTAACTCTCATAGTCTATTCTAGATGATCAATTATTTATATGTTACACAACACAATCTCTATATGTTCCTGGATTCTAGAAAATGGATAGAGGAAGTATCCATTGAAAATAAAGCATTAGCCAAGAGAAAAAGTTGCAAAGCTTTGTTTCTGAAAATGGGAAGTGCGTTTTAAACTCCTGGATTCTAATTCTGACTCTACAGCTAGTTAGCTGTGTGATCTTGAACATATTTCTTAACCTTTATGTCACTCAATTTCTTCTGATAGACTAGATTTCTAATATTCTTTCTCTTTTAAAATTTTATTATTCTTTGATACTTCAGCAGAATGCTTTGGAATAATGGTGGTAAGTGCCACTAACGACTGGGTCCATAAGCGTCTACAAAATTTTTGTTTCAATCTTTATGTCAGAATCATAATTCAAAATCCACAAGCATAAAGCTAATGAATCCATTAGTAGAATTAGTGCTGTTTCCTTTTAGGCATATACTTCCATCTGGTTCCATGTGTGTCTCAGCACCATGCCTGCATTATTCCTTATGAGCCAAAGAGAAAATACTGTTAATAGTTAATCTCAAAATCTTCTGTCTTAAACAAATTAAAATTACCTGAAAGCCATGTGTAAGGCAATATGTTCATCCTGAACAGTTATTCTAGATTATTTGATATATTTTAAATCCATATTTTGTCTTCTGCCTCTCCTATCACTCAGAATTCTTCTGATAATACCCTTTGGCTAGAATGCTTAAAGATGAGGTAAATCTGCCCAGCCAGTGTGGCTCAGTTGGTTGAGTGTTAGCCCATGTACCAGTAGGTCTCTGGTTCAATTCGCAGTCAGGGCACATGCCTGAGTTGTGGGCTTAGTCTTCAGTATGGGGCATGCAAGAAGCAGCAGATCGATATTTCTCTCTCATCAATGTTTCCATCTCTCTCTTTCTTTTCCTTTCTCTCTTTGAAATCAATAAAAATGTATTCAAAAAAAAAAGATGAGGTGAATATGAATTCATTTTTGGAAGAAATCCTGTACATTAGCAGTACCTGGTCACCAGCATTTTTACTCTTGTACACTATCCCATTGTAGGTTCTCTGTATCCAACCAGCATGCGCATTGCTGAAGAAGGCTGCTTGGTTGTGAACTTCAAAACAGAAGCTAAATTCCATGGCTTGTTTGTGCTGTCACACCCTGGTAAGTCCCACTACTCATTAATAGCCACTCCCAATACCAAAAGGGTAGTTTTTCCATATTCACATATTTCAGCATGCTTCCTTATGAGCTTTGAAGCCCTTAATTTTAAATGGATTGCATAAGTGCAATCATTTATATGAAGGCTTGATAATTGTTTAGCTACATCTCATAATCTACAAAATCATCATTATCTATGTAGATTTGTAGAGAAAATTCAAAATGATTAAAGTAAATTTAAAAGGAAACTCTACTGAGTTTATTTAAATGAAGTTTTCCTTAAAGAGTGTAGCAACAACAATCCCCTTTTCTACTCCAATTCCATTGTACAAAGATAATCGAATTATAATTTATTTGTTCAACAAAGATTTCTCTGTTCACAACTGTTTTCTGGGTACAGTAAAAAACTTTTATAATAGAGCCAGAAGTATTACTTCACTATTGTACTTAAGTTTCAGGCATATTACCTTTAACTATTGGCTATGTAATTTACTAACTGATGGACTGTGATTTGAATATCAATAAGGTAGCAGTCACTAAAGTCCCATGTCAAAGCTTTTTTTTTAATAAAAGGGAAATTTCATTAGAAATGTTTTTTTATTTGACTCTCTATTTTACTAAAATGGTTTGTTTATTTTACTGGTGTGCTAAGTGATGCCAGATTGGTAGGTGAAAATAGTTCCCTCACTTTCTTCTATGTCCTTCTTTTTCTAGGTGGGAACTCTAAACAAAGGAGAGAATAGGGCTGAAAATTCAGGAACAGAAAAAGTGTTCATTGTATTTTTATGAGACTGAGCTACAAGAAGTACAGAACCGAAAGAAAAAAACACATTTATCTTTACTGTAATTGACAGTTCTGGAAAATAAGGATTTCCTAGCCTTTATAGTTCCTGTCCACATGTCTACCTTTCTAATAAACTGAATCTTTGTTTAGACATGATTATAGGCAATCTAATTAAAATTTGATTCCATACATAAATTGGGTTTTCCCAGCTATGTGGATGCTAATAGACTGAGAAGTTCAGCTAATAACTTTGGTGCACAATAAATGCATTCACATGGGGATTTATTACACTGCTTTGCCTCCCTGGAAAGTAGCCTTCAGCATTTCTGCACAAGTATCTTTTGACAGAATTATACAGTGGACAAAGCACTGAATTAGGAATCAGAAGGTACACAACCTAGCTGTGTGATCTTGGGAGAGTCACACAGTTTCTCTGTCTGCAAAATGAGAATTATCAACCCTGCTACTTTGTAGGCTTATTATAAAAATAAAAACAAATAATGTATTATAAAGTACTTTGCAAACTCTAAACTGTTGTACACCCTTTACCATACTATTATTGTTATTGGCACTTTTCTAGGATCCTTCAAAAGCTCAATGATCACGTCAGCTGATCATCCAGGACTGACTTTTTCTCTGCGCCTAATAAGAAGTGAACCAACCTATAACCAGCCAGTCCAGCAATGGAGCTTTGTCTCTGATTTTGCAGTAAGTGACTAAGGCTCTTATTTAATTTTCCTTTTCTGTTACCTCTGATTGCACCTCAGATTTTTAAATGCCCTCTCTTCTCCTCAAAGGTGCGTGACTACTCAGGAACCTATACTGTAAAACTACTGCCATGCACTACTCCATTGCATCAGGATTACCACCTGCCAGTCACCTGCAACCCCAGAGAACCTATCACCTTTGACCTTGACATCCGATTCCAACAGGTATGTTTCATAGGATTATTTTCCCATGACTTGTAGAATCCCACTTTATTAGTTTGGTTTACTTTTATCAGTTAAAAAAAAAAAATCACACAGTGACTTTAATTCCTGCATCCTGGGAAAAAAAGAAGTCAGACAGGTAGGAAGTAAGGGAGGAAAAAAGGAGGAAAGAATTGCTCTTTTTCAGTTGTTGGTTCAGCATGTAAAATCTATAATTTAAGAGTATGTAAGGATTATTATTTTTCTTAACTCTTTTGGAGTTTGCTGCCTTAGAGATTTGAGAATTTTCCCTAGAGTTCTGCATTTCTTCATCTTGTTCTTGATCTTCAAGAATAAATATTATGTAGTTTATGCCATATATTAAAGTACCTAATTTCCATATATTAAAAGAAATATGAAGGCACTTTTTGTCTAAGAATTGATACTAAATGTTTGTCTGCCACTGACCATGATGTTTATAAGTCCTTTACATACCCCAATAAACCAATGGAAATGAGCTCAGGCAACGCTATTTAGTCTCATTCCAAAAATGACTTAACCTGGCCAGTTTTGCCTTCTCAAGGACAAAACCAATGTTACAATTCCCTAAGTTCATTTGGTTGGACCTAAAAATGATAGTATTGTGTTTAGTATTTTACATATCAGTGTGTGTATATGTGAATAATGTGTTTGTGCATAATCAAAACAATTAACAGCACCTAAAAGGGTTTTTCCACTCGGTTTTAGGTCAGTGATCCAGTGGCGGCTGAGTTTAGCTTGAACACCCAAATGTACCTGCTATCCAAGAAGAGTCTCTGGTTGTCTGATGGATCCATGGGGTTTGGGCATGAGAGTGATGTTGCTTTTGCAGAAGGTATCCTTTACAAATGAGAGGCCCTGCTCTGTATGCTATACACTGTATCTGTTGTGTTTTGCTTTGTTAGAATTGTGTTTAAGGCGAAAAATTATAACTTCTTATATGGTTTTAAGAATAATACTGGGTCTTAATCACTGTGGCCAGGCTGGAATTAGGTATATGTTACTGAATGATTTTATTTCTGGAGAATTAATCTGTATTTTCCTTATCTGAGATTTTTGGAATAAGTCTGGATTTTATTTTTTCTTGAATGTATTTTCAAGTTTTACAAACTCAAATACTGCAGCTACATGAAATTGTAAATGCCTAATGGACCAGCATTGTGACTTTCTTGTTCAGTGGTGTATTCTTAGCACCTTGCCAAATTTCTAGCACATATGGTAGGAGTTGAGTAATGACCGTGAAATAGATGTTTGACTACCAGGGAATTTTCTTAAACCCTTTTTCACAATCAGTTAAAATTAATTCAAATTTTTATTGATTTTTTTAGTGCTATTCTATAATGTATTAGTCTGCATCTTTCCAACTAATTTATTTATGTAAACTAGACTTTAACCACATGGGATATTATGGAGGTTAAGTTATAGGCCAAGGCTTGAGGTTATTCCACTACTGACTGAACATGTGAGGGTCAATACATATACAGTCACTTGTGGTCATTCTGCAGATTTGTCATATCTACGGCCTAGGAGTGAACCAGATTCTAAAGGTAACACTAAAAAGTCTTCTACATTTGATGTCACATTAAGAAGAGAATTTTCTCTAGTGTCATTATTGTCACAAATAGTTTGCAGTGTCACATAGACACACCTTATCACATAACAGAAATAACATTTCTGCATCTCTGTTTCAGGTGACATTATTTATGGTCGTGTCATGGTAGATCCTGTCCAGAATCTAGGTGGTTCCTTTTACTGCAGTATTGAGAAGGTGTTCCTATGCACTGGAGCTGATGGCTATGTTCCAAAGTACAGTCCGAAGAATGCAGAATATGGCTGCTTAGCTGATTCTACTTCACTCTTATACAGATTTAAAATTGTGGTAAGTGTGGACTTCAGTCAATATGGAGTAGGCAAATGCTATGCTCACCTCTTCCCATGACCACATCAAAATTAAAACTAAATTATAGAATACCCTTGAGAACCACCTGAAGACTAGCTTTAAAAAACTACTATAACTAAGAACATAAAGAAGAAGCCACATTGAGACTGATAGGAGTGGTTGAAAAGCAAAGTGGGCTGATCCTAGACCCATGGGTAGCAGTTAAGAATAGGAAAAGGTATCTTAGCTGTACAGGTTCCCCTAGAGGAGCAAGAGGTGCCAGCCCCACACTAGGATCACCAGCCCAGAGCACCAGTTTTGAAAGAATGAGTCCCCACAACATATGGCTATGAAAATCAGCAGGGTTTTCTTCCAGGTGAGACAGAGGGTTGCTGTAGACCCTCTTAAGGTATCCACTTGCTCACACTCATGCTATGCTCCAGTGAAGGGACAGTAGATCTAAAAGTTCCAGGGACATACGGGAAATGTGTAGCTTCATGGCAAAGGCTGGAGAAGCAAATCTGTTCAAGACTGAAATGCTGTCAGGCATCACTGTACTTTTGTCGATCCCTTCTTCCACACAGCCATCAGGTTCAGGGTGGCACCAAATCTGAGTCTCCATTAACCTGGCTAACACCTCTTTCCCCACCCTGGTGATTCCTTGAGACCCTACCCTATCCAACTCACACACCAGGCTTGAACTTCTTTCAGCACCTATTCAACCCAAATGGCTGTCCTTGGACCATGATGTAAATGTTCCTAAAATCTCTCAAAGATCCACAAACTCCCAAGAGCAGAAGCTAGCTTGGGCATGTCCTGTACCACTTGATAAACAGCCCCAAGCCCAGTACTAGTGGCAGTTAGCCTTTGTTCACAACATAGCCTCTCCCAGGTGTCCCCACACCCAGGACAGGCAGCAACAAATTACAAATCACTTTGTAACTCCTACCAGGTGGCCCCAGAATGGACACAGAAAATGGCTGATCTTGGCCTGTACCAGAGCCCCTCCCAAGAGTCCCCAGAATCACACTCAGAGCACAACCCAATTAACTCCACAAATGACAAATGCAAATGGTGGACTAGGCAGGCACCAGAGCCCTGCTAATGGGAATCTCACTCTGTAGGGTAAGCCCCTGAACAACAGTTCATCCACTGTAGTCATGGCCAGTCCTTACAGACAGTCAGCCTGAGGGTGTATCTTACCCACCAATGTGCCAATAGCGATCAAAACTCAGTTACAACAGGAAAGCATATACAACTCACAAAAGAGAGAGCCTGGAGCACCCAGCTCAAGCGACCAGGCTGACTGTGGCACAGGACACCTACTGCATTAAGACACTCACTCTGCCAAGAATGGGAGACATAGCATATATACCTAATACATAGAAACAAACATAGGGAAAGCATCTAAAAGGAGACAAAGAAACATTTCCTGAATGAAAGAACAGCAAAATTCCAGAAAAAGAACTAAACAAAATGGAGCAATCTACCAGATACAAAATTCAAAATACTAATTATAAAGATGTTCAATGAATTTAGAGAAAAATAATGAACTCAGTGAAAACTTATACAAGACCAAAATTATAAAAAATAACCAGCCACAAATAATATAATAACTGAAATGAAGAATACAGTAGATAGAATCAACAGCAGACTAGATGAAGGAGAAGATCAAATTAGCAATCTGGGGGGGAAATAGCAGAAACCACTCAATTGGAACAGCAAAAAAAATTTAAAAATGAGGATAGCTTAAAGGGTCTCTGGGACAACATAAAGTGTACCAACATTTTCGTCAGAGGGGTACCAAAAGGAGAAGAGAATGAGCAAGAGATTGAAAACCTACTTGAAGAAATAATGATGGAAATCTTCTCTAACTTAGCCAAGGAAATAAACATACAAGTTCACAAAGAGTAGAGAGTCCCAAACAAGATAACCCACAAAGGGCACACCAAGATACATCATAATTCAAATGCAATGTTTAAAGACAAAGAGAAGATCTGAAAAGCAACAAGAGAAAAGTAGCTAGTTAAGTACAAGAATGCTCCCATAAGAATGTGAGCTGATTTTTCAACAGAAACCTTGCAGGCCAGAAGGAAGAGGCACGAAATATTCAGAGTGATGAAAAGCAAAGTCCTATAACCAAGATTACTCTACCCAGCAAGGCTATCATTAAAAATTGAAAGAGAGATAAAGAGCTTCCCAGACAAGAAAAAGCTAAAACAGTATTTCACCATCAAACATTACAAGAAATGTTAAAGGAACTTCTTTAAGAAGAAAAAAAATCAAAAATGTGAATAAGAAAATAGAGCAAAGATAAAATATTCTCACTGACAAAGGCAAATCATAGTAAAAGCAGTGGATTGACCAACCATAAAGCTAGTACAAAGGTTAAAAGGCAAAAGTAGGAAGATTATCTGTAATTACACAACAGTAAATTAAGGTATGCACAAACATACGGCGGGGGGTGGAGAAAATAGTAATAAATAAGGACAAAAACAAATGTAGAGGGTGTGAGTAAAAATGATAATGACTTTAGAATGTTTGAACTTAAGTAACCATCAACATAAAATAGAATGCTATAAAGAAAACTTTGTATATATAAATCACATGGTAACCATAAACCAAAAATTTACAAGTGATATACAAGAAATAGAGAGAAAAGAATCCAAGCGTAATGCTACAAAAAGTAGTCTTCAACATACAAGAGAAGTGAACAAGAAAATCAGAAAAGAACAGAGAACTACAAAATCAATCAGAAAGCAATAAAATGGCAATGAACATACCTATCAATAATTACTTTAAATGAAAATGAAATAAAAAGACATAAGGCAGCCAAACCCATAAGAAAACAAGATACATACAGTTTTGGTCAAGATGGCAGAATAGTTAAATGCTATGCTCTTCTTTTCCAATGACCACATCAAAATTACAACTAAATTAAAGACCAACCATCGCTGACAACCTTCTGAAGACTCACTGAACAGAAGTACTACAACTAAGGATGTACAGAAGGCATCACATCGAGACTGGTAAGAGACACAAAATGGGCTGGTTCCACACCCATGTGTGGCAGTTAAGAATTTAGAGGTTATCTTGATGTGGAGACCCCCTCTGAGGAGCAGAGTGTCCAGCTCCACACTGGGGACCCCAGCCCAGAATTCTAATACCAGGAAGAGAAGTCCCCATAACTTCTGGATGTGAAAACCAACAGGGATTGTATCTGAGTGAGATGGAGAGCTGTTGGAGTCTCTGGCATACCTCTTAAAGGGTTTGTGTATGGACTTGCCTACTGACCCACTCATTCTGAGCTCCAGTGTTGGGGAAGGAGCTTAAAAATTGCCAAGGACATATTGAGAACTGAATTGCCTGGCTTCCAGGTCGAGGGCTGGAAGGGAAGCTGGAAGGCATCATTGATCCTTTGTTGAGCCCTTTCTCCACAAAGCTGGCAACCAGATGTCATTGTTCCCTTGTTGAGCCCTCCCTCCAGCCAACCTCAGGCTCAGGAGGCACCAAGCCTGAGTCTCCATCAACCTGACTAATATCATTCACTTGTCCCAGTGACTTTCTGAGACCCATCCCACCCAGCTTGTCGACCAATCTATGCCTATTCTAGCAGCTTTTCAATACAAACAGTCTTTCTCAGCTCATGCTGCAGACTTTCCTAAAATCTCTCAAAGGTCCACAAACCCCCAAACTAGCAGTATCTGGCCTTGGCATGCACCTAGCCATTTGCTAAGTGGCCCCAAGTCCAGCATTAATTACCATAGGCCTTGGGTCACAGCTTAGCCTCTCTCAGGAGCCTCTAAGTTGAACACAAGTAACAACCATCTGCATACCACTTTGTAACTCCTACTAGGTGGCCCCAGCCAAGCACAGGCAGTAGCTGACACTGGCCTGTATACCAGAGCATGTCATACAGGCCCCAGAACCAACATACCCAGTGGCCAGCTTCAGACTACACCACAGCACCACCCAACTACCTCTACAAGACACTAACAAAAGGTGGATTTGGCAGGCATCAGAGCACCATAGCACCACCCAACTACCTCTACAAGACACTAACAAAGGGTGGATTTGGCAGGCATCAGAGCCCCACTAAAGCAAACCCTGTTTCATGGGTCAGCACAACAGTTTGTCCACATAGGTTACAGCCATTCCTTACAGCCAATCAGCCTGACGGTCAGTCTCACCCACTGATGAGCCAACAGCAATCAAAGCTCAAATGCAACAGGAGGGCACAAACAAGCCACATAAGGGATACCTGTGGAGCACCTGCCACAGGTAATCATGAAGACTGCGGAGCCCCACAGGACACCTACTACATAAAACCACTCTACCAGGACCAAAGAACATAGCAGAACTACCTAATTTATAGAAACAAACATAGGGAGGCAGCCAAAATAAGGACACAAAGAAACATGTCCCCAGTGATAAACAGGACAAAACTCCAGAAAATAAAAACACCAAACAAAATGGTGACAGGCAATATACCAGCTGCAGAGTTCAAAACATAGCTTAGAGGCATGCTGAATGAACTTAGGGGAAGAGTAAATTAACTCAGTGAGAACTTACACAAAGAAAAAAAAAACCATAGAAAAATAACAGTCAGAAATAACTACAATAACTGAAATGAAGACTACATGAGAGGAAATCAACAGATTAGATGAAGCAGAGGATGGAATCAGCAATTTGGAAGACAAGGTAGTGGAAAACAACCAATTTTTTTAAAAAAAGAAGAATCAAACAAATAAGGATAGTTTAAGAGTCCTCTGGGACAAAATCTAGCTAGCATAGCAACTTTCACATCATAGGGGTACCAGCAGGAGGAGAGAGAGCAAAGAATTGAAAACCTATTTGAAGAAATAATGATGGGAAACTTCCTAAACATGGTCAAGAATATAGACATATAAGTCCAAGAACCAAAGAGAGTCCCAAACAAGGTGAACCTAAAGAAGCCCACACCAAGACACATCATAATTAAAACAGCCAAGGTTAAAGACTAAGAGAAAATCTTAAAAGCAGCAAGAGAAAAGCAGTTAGTTACCTACAGGGAGATCTTATAAGACTCAACTGATTTTTCAACAGAAACTGCATGCCACAGGGGATTGGCACAAAATAGTAAAAGTGATGAAAAGTGAACCTACAACCAAGATTACACTACCCAGCAAGGATATCAATTAGATTTCAAGGAAAGATAAAGAGCTTTTCAGACACAAAAAAGATAAAAGACTTCCAGTATTACCAAGAATGTTAAATGGACTTCTAGAAGAAGAAGAAGAAAAAGAAGGAGAAGGAGGAGGAGGAGGAGGAGAAAGGAGAGCAGGAGAAAAAGAAGAGAACAAAAGAAGAAAATAGACATCAAAAATATGAATAATAAAATATCAATAACTACATATCTATCAACAATTACTTTAAATGTAAATGGGTCAAATGCACCAATCTATAGATATAGGGTGGGTGAGTGGATAAGAAAACATTTTCTAAAGACATTAACAAGCAAATGCAAATACAATTTGAGCCAGCAATTTTCTTCTAGGACTTTGTTTTATATTTCAATGGGATATGTAGAATTTTTGTTGCAATATTGTGTTAGAAAAATATTGAAAATTATCCTCATATTGATCATCAGGAGAATAGTAAAGAAGTGATAGATGATAGAAAACACACCGCAGCTACACAAACATGAAGAAATCAGTTATTGATATAGTACATTTTCTAATATGTATTGTTAAGTGAAAGCAGCAAAGTTAAGCATGTTTAATGTTACCATTTGTGTAAAGAAAAAAGAGGAATATTTTGCTTACATAGGTATAAAATGCAAGTGGAAAGAATGGGAGATAATTTAAAATATCAGTTTCATCTGGAGAAGAAAAATGTTGGTAAGGAGACACAAATTTTCAGTTTTTCTTCTTATATCCCTTACTGTTCGAACATGTGGGTTTTGACCCATTCAAAACATATTTTGTTTCATAAGTAGTAGAATAAGTGAAAATTAACTGAGAAATCAAATGAACAATGATCTAAAGAAGAATGAATGAATGAATGAATCAATCAATCAATAAATGCATCAATAGACAGTGTGGCTGAGTGGATCAGAAAACCACATCCAAATACATGCTGCCTTCAAGAGACCCACTTCAGATCAAAGATATACACAGACTGAAAGTAAAGGAATGAAAAAAGAATATTTCATGCAAATGGGCACACGCACAAAAATATGCTGGGGTAGTAGTACTTAGACAAAATAGACTTTAAAACAAAGGCTGTAACAAGAGGTAAAGAAGGACCTAGCAATTTCACTTCTTAGTATTTATCCAAAGAAACCCAAAACACCAATTTGAAAAGACATATGCATGCCTATAGTTATTGCAGCATTGTTTACAATAGCCAAGATATGCAAGCAACCTAAGTGTCCATTGATAGACAAATTAAAAAAGAAGAAGCGATACTTATATACAAGGGAATGTTACTTAGCCATAAAAAAAACCCTGAAATCCTACCATTTGTAACAACATGAATGGACCTAGAAGGTATAATGCTAATTATCTAAATAAACTGAACAAAATAAACTGATGAACAAAATAGATCCAGAGACATGGAAGCATGGAACAGACTGACGAATCTCAGAGGGCAGGGGGGGAGGCAAGGGGTGGGAAGAGATTAACTAAAGAACTTATATGCATATATGCACAACCCCTGGACACAAACAATAGTGTAGTGAAGGCCTGGGGTAGGGGCAGGGGTGGGGTAGAGGAGGTTGGGGGGGGGGAGGAGATATCTGTAATACTTTCAACAATAGATTTTTTTAAAATAAAAATGTTTGCAGAGAGATACAAATACCATATGATTTCACTTATATATGGAATCTAAAGAACAAACTATATGAACAAACAAAACAGAAACAAACTCATTGATACAGAAAAAATTTTGATGGTTTACAGATGGGAGGGGTGTTTGGGGGATGGGTAAAAAAGGGGGAAAGGATTAAGGTGCATACATTGCCAGTTATAAAAACAAGCATGGGGATGTAAAGTACAACATAGGGAATAAAGTACAATATAGTAAATAATATTGTAATATCTATGTCATGCATGTCAGATGGGCACTAGACTTATTGGGGTGATCACTTCATAAGTTATATACAGGATAGAGCAAAAGTAGGTTGTAAAACACAGAGTTTATTCTAGCTATTATTATTCATTGTATTCTTTTCCATATGAACAACTGTAAACCTACTTTTGCTCCACACCATAAATGTCTAATCACTATGTTGTATGCCTGAAACAAATATATTTTATGTCAACTGTAATGGAAAAGAAAAAAATATATTTTTCATTATTTTCTTAAAATTTATCTTTATTGTTGAAAGTATTACAGGTGTCCCTGCTTTTCCCCCATTGGTCCCTTTATTTTTAAATAAAAGACCCATACATACATGTGCAACCAACAAGAGACATACTACAAATCAAAAGACACACACAGACTGAAAGTAAAGGGATGGAAAAAGATATTTCATGCTAATGAAAATAAAAAGAAATCATGTGGTAGAAATACTTACATCACACAAAATAGGCCTTACAACAAGAGCTATGACAAGAGACAAAGATGGGCAATTTGTAATGATAAAGCGATCAAACCAGAAAGAGGATATATTTTTGTAAACATCTACTCACCCAGTGTAGGAGCACTAAATATATAAAGCAAATATTGATGGACATAAAGGGAGCAATCAGCAGTAATTCAGTAATAGTAGGGGACTTTAATGGCCCTTTTACATCAATGAATAGATCACCCAGACAGAAGATCAGCAAAGAAATACATGTCTTAAAAAACACATTAGAGCAGATGACCTTAATAGATATTTTTAGAACTTTGCTATCCAACGAAGCAGAATATGTATTCTTTTCTAGAGTACATGGAACATTTTTCAGGACAGACCACATGTTAGGCCACAAAACAAGTCTTAATAAACTTAAGAAGATGAAAATCATATCAAGCATCTTTTTCAATCACAATGCTGTGAAACTAGAAATCAGATACAAGAAAAAATCAGAATATTGCACAAACAGGTGATCAAATAATTAACTACTAAACAATGAATGGGTTAGCAATGAAGTCAAGGAAAAAGTCCAAAGAGACCTTGAGACAAATGAAAATGAAAACACAATGAACCAAAACCTATCTGATAGAGCCAAAGCAGTTCTAAATAGGAAATTCATAGCAATATTGTCCCACCTCAAGAAGCAAACAAAATCTCAAATAAAATATCTAACCTTACACCTAAAGGAATTAGAAAAAGAACAAAATGGGTAGAATGAAGGAATAAATATCAGAGTGAAAATAAATGAAATAGCATCCAAAAAATAATACAAAAGATCAATGAAACTAAGAGCTGTTTTTTGAAAACATAGCAAAATTGATATAACTTTAGCCAGACACGTAAAGAAAAAAAGAGAAAGAAAGCAAATAAGTAAAATTAGAAATAAAAGAGAAATGACTACTTTCACCACAGAAATAGAAAAGATTATAAGAAAATATGTCAAATAACTATATGCCATCAAATTGGACAATCTGGAAGAAATGGATAAATTTTTAAAAACATACAATCTTCAAAAACCAAATCAGGAAGAAACAGAAAATATGAACAGACTGATAACTACTAACAAAATAATAATTTTAAAAAACCCAACAAACAAATGTACTGGATCAGAGTTTCACAGATCCATTTTACCAAACATTCAAAAAAGAATTAACACATATTTTTCTTAAATTATTCCAAAAATATTGAAGATGAGGGAAGGACCTCAAGCCCATTTTATGAGGCCAGCTTTACTCTGATTCCAAAACCAAATAAAGACATTAGAAATTATGAAAAATGTAAACCACTATCTCTGATGAACATAGACCTAAAAATTCTCAACAAAATATTAGCAAACTGAATTCAGTAATTCATTAAAAAGATTATACAACTTGATCAAATGGAATTTATTTCTGGGATGCAGTGTTGGTTCAATATCCACAAATCAATTAAAGTGATATACCACATAAACAAAATGAAGAATAAAAATTATGTGATCATGTCAATAGAGGCAGAAAAGCATTTGACAAAATCCAACATCCATTTATGATAAAAATTCTCAGCAAAGTGGAAATACAGAGTGCATACCTCAACAAAATAAAGGCCATACATGACAAATCCACAGCTAACATCACATTCAGTGGTGAAAAACTAAAAGCATTTTCTTTAAGATCAGAAACAAGACACAGATGTTTTCTCTCACCACTTTTACACAACTTAGTACAAGAAGCCTTAGTCATAGCAATCAGACAAGAAAAATAAATAAAAAGCATCCAAATTGGAAAGGCAGATGTAAAACTGTCATTATTTGCAGATGACATGATACTGTAGAGAGAGAATCCTAAAGAATACACACACGCACACACACACACACTCACACACACACTCACACACACATACACATAAAATGTGTTAGAACTAATTAATTTAAAGAAGTGGCAGGATACAAAATTTGTATTCAGAAATTAGTTGCATTTTTATATACCAAAAATGAACTATCAGAAAGAGAAATTAAAAAATAATCTTGCCCTGCTGGCGTAGCATCGAGCTATGATCCAGGAGATCTAGGTTCGATTCCCGGTAAGGGTGCATTTCCAGGTTGCAGGCTCGATCCCCAGTAGGGGCCGTGCAGGAGGCAGCCTATCAATGACTCGCTCATCATTGATGTTTCTGCCTCTCTCTCTCCCTCTCCTTTCCTCTCTCTGAAATCAATAAAGATATATTTTTAAAAAATAATAATAATCTTATTTCCAATCGCTTCAGGGGAAAAAAAAAGCAGAAATAAATTTAACCAAGGAGGTAAAAGACTTGTACTTGGAAAACTATGAGACAATGAAGAAAGAAACTGAAGAACACACATATGAATGGAAATATATACCATGCAAATTGATATTGTTAACTTGTCCATATTACCCAAAGCAACATACAGATTCAATTCAATTCTTGTCAGAATACCAATGGGATTTTTCAAAGAAGTAAAACAAATAATCCTAAAATTTTGTGTTGAACCACAAAAGACTGCAAATGGTCAAAGAAATTTGAGAAAGAACTAAGTTGGAGGTATCATGCTACCTGATATCAAACTATAATACAGTAAAAAAACATCATGCTACTGGCATAAAAACAGAAACATAGATCATTGTAACAGAATAGAGAGCCCAGATATAAATCCATGCCTATATGGTCAATTCATGACAAAGGAGGCAAGAATATACAATGAGTTAAAGATAGTCTATTCGATAAAGGGTGCTAGTAAAATTGGACAGATATATGGAAAAACATGAAAGTTGACCACTTTCTTATACATACACAAAAATAAACTCAAAATGGATTAAAGATTTAAATGTAAGACAAACCAGAAAAACTCCAAGAAGAAAATATAGGCAGTAAACTCTAACTTCACTCTTAGTAGTATTTTTTTATATGTCTCCTCATGTAGGGCAAACAAAAGAAAAATAAACAAATGGAACTACATCAAACTAAAAAGATTTTGCATAACAGAGGAAACCATCAACAAAATGAAAAGACAACCTACTGAACAGTATAATATATCCACAAACAACATATCCATTAAAGGGTTGATATTCAAAATATATAAGAAACTCAATAAAAACAACAACAAAAAAAACTCTGGTTGAAAAATTAGCAGATGACGTGAAAAGATATTTCTCCAAAGAAGACATGCATACGGCCAACAGGCACATCAAAATATGTTCAACATCAATAATCATCAGGGAAATGCAAATCAAAACCACAATGGGATACCACCTCATACCAGTTCAAATAACTATTATTAAAAATTCAACAAAACATGTATTGTCAAGGATGCAAACAAAAGGGAATCTTTGTGCACTGTTGATAAGACAGCAAATTGGTGCAGCCTCTATGGAAAACAATATCGAGGTGCCTCAAAAATTAAAAATAGAACTACCATATGACCCAGCAATTCGACTTCTGGGTATTTGTCTGAAGAAATCTAAAACTAATTAAAAATATATATGCACCCCTATATTTACTTCAGCATTATTTACAATAGCCAAGATATGAAAGGAATCTCTGTGTTCATCAATATGCAAATGGATAAAGTTGTAGTGCATATATACAATGAAATATGGAGACTGATGCAGCCACTACGGAAAAAAGTATGGAGTTTCCTCAAAAAATAAAAATGGAACTGCCATTTGACCAGTGATCCCACTTCTAGGAATATTCCCTAAGAAGCCTGAAACACCAATCAGAAAGAATATATGCACCCCTATGTTCAGAGCAGTGTTATCCACAAGAGCTAAGATCTGGAAACAGCCCAAGTGCCCATCAGTAGATAAGTGTATAAAAAAGATCTATTTTGAAAAAAAATTTTAAAAAATAAAACAAGATAAAAAATTTAAAAAAGATGTGGTACATTTACACAATGGAATACTATGCAACTGTAACAAAAGAAGGATTTTGTATTCTTTGAGACAGCATGGAGTGATGTGGAGAGTATTATGCTAAGCAAAATAAGCCAGTCAGAGAAAGACAAGTTATGCACAACCCATGGACAGACAGTGAGGTGAAGGCCTGGGGAGGGGGCAGTAGTGGGTAGAAGGGGTCAATGGGGGGAAAAGGAGGACATCTGTAATACTTTCAACAAAAAATTAATTTTAATAAACAAACAAACAAATAAATAAATAATGAAATTTTATCATTGCAACAACATGGATGGACCCAGAGGGTATTATGCTAAGTGAAATAAATCAGTCAGAGAAAGACAAAAACTGTATGGTTTTACTTAAATGTGGAATCTAAAAAAAACAAATACAAATGAACAAAATAATCAAAACAAAAACAGATTTATAGAAACGGAGACCAAAGGGATTGTTACTAAAAAAGAGAGTGTAGGAAGATGTGAAGGAGAATATAGTCAATAATATTGTGATAGGTTTATACAGTGACAGATCATTTCTAGAATTAGTGGGGTGATAACATTGTAAGGTATAGAAATGTTGAATCACTATATTGTACACCTGAAACTAACATAATGGATATAACATTGTATACCAAGAATATTTAAATATTTTTTTTCAAAAATGTCCAGAGGATCTGAATAGACAGTTCTGCAAAGAAGACATACAAATGGCCAATAGATATATGAAAAGATGCTCAAAGTCAATAATTATCAGAGAAATTATCAATAATTATCAGAGAAATGCAAATTAAAACCACAATGAGATATTGCTTCACACCTGTCAGAATGGTTATCATCAATAAATCAACTAACAACAAGTGTTGGTAAGGATGTGGAGAAACAGAAAAACTTATAGTACAGAGTACAAACTGATGGTTGCCAGATGGAAGGGGATTGAGGGGCTGGGTGAAAAAGTGAGGGGATTAAGAAGTGCAAATTGGCAGTTACAAAATAGTCACAGGGATATAAAGTACAGCATGGGAACATAATATTGTAATAGATACTAGACTTATGGGGGCAATCACTTTGTAACATAAATATCTAACAATTCTGCTGTACACCTGAAATTAATACAATATTGAATATCAACTGTCACTGAAAACTAATTTTTTTTAATCTGGGTAAGTGCTTTGACTCAAACAATGAACTAGGTTCATATTCAAAGTTAAGCATTTTTGTCTTATGCTTTAATACAATAGCATCTTTTCAAATGAAACTATATTATGACGTTTTATGGTTATTTGTACTTGTACAAAACTAAGAGGAAAACATTCTGAGCTTGCGAAAGTTGGCATTTTCTACAGCAATCTTTATTTTCCTTATTGCTTAAAGGACAAAGCTCAGCCAGAGACACAAACCACCAGTTTTGGAAATATCCTGTTTAATGCTAAACTGGCAGTGGATGACCCTGAAGCTATTCTCTTAGTGAATCAGCCTGGATCAGATGGATTTAAAGTGGACTCAACACCACTCTTTCAGGTGGGCCAATATCAAGCTCACTTACAATAGCTATGTAACCACATGCAAGTTACTTAACATTTAAATGCCTCAGACATCTCATTTGTAATGAGATATAATAATGCAGTAATAGCAATATTGCATTTGGCTCATGTGAACATTGAATAAAACATGTAAACCACAACCAACTCTACTGCACAACCAACATGGTGTGCATACCATAAACTCTATTATTATTTTTATTAATATATCATTATTTTTTTAAGTAAATGTGTAATGAAGATCCTTATTCAGCCCAGAATAAGTTGAAGTTTAATGGGTGGAAACTTCGCTTTCCTTATGCAAAATTTCCTTCCTGTTGACTTTTTATGACCATTTTTATTAGAGCAATTTTGTGTGAGCTGCTGGACTCAAACAAACAATGTGCACAGCACATAAATTTCTGCTCTCAAAAACTTTATAAACCAAGATAGAAAAATATCACCTATAGATAGACAGTAAAAACAGACACAGGTGACCATAACCACACTGAGCAGACAAATAAGGCACTCAGAGATGTGTTCATATTGTGAATCCTTGGAGAAACAAGTGCTCTTTTTAGAATATTTATTGAAAATTGTTCAGACAGAATGGGTTAGAGAAATGTGTTATCTTTATTCAACCTAAAGAGAGAATCTTCAGGAAGCACATTTGTTACTCTGAAGTAGAAGTATATATTTTTGTTTCTGTTATTACTGTTAACTGTGGAAGCATCTGACGTCTTCTAAATCCAAAAGGCATAAAAGAACCATCAGAAAATCCCTTCTTTTCAAGGCCCTGGAAAAACGGAAAATTTTTCTATGGTCTTATATGTAAATATGCAGCAAAACATACTAGAAAAGAGTCCTGAGGTCCAAAAAGTCTGAGTTCTAGTCCTGCCTTTGCCACTTACTAGTTGAGTGACATTGGGCAAGTTACTTAACTGTTATGTATTCTTAGTAAGTTAGACTGATATCTGAAGTTCTTTACAGCTCTGACATCCTGTGACCACAAGTCATAGATTACCAAATATTTACCAGCACATACTCCCTTAATTGTTGCACAAAATAATTTAGAGGGCTACAAAAAGCCTTGCACATACTACACATGCAACAATAGTAAGTGTGTTAACTTTGCAGACTAAATAAATTAGCATTTATTATCTCAGCCATTAATTTCTCTTGCAAATATATCAGGTTGGCATAGTTACAATTTTCTAACAGTGTTGTGTTTTTTAGGTCCCTCTGGGGCGAGAATGGTACATACACACAATTTACACGGTAAGATCAAAAGACAACACCAATAGAGGCATTGGCAAAAGAAGTGTGGAGTACCAGTATCATTCTGTAGTGAGTTCAGGGAAGCCCCAGACAACTACCAAGAACAGAAAGAAGAGGAATATCAGGAGCACACCCCCGCTGGTATGGGAAATTGGGGCTGAAAACAGCCGTGGAACAAACATTCAGCACATTTCCCTGGACCGAACCAACAAGAAGCAGGTCCCCAAAGGAAGAGTTCCTCCTGACAGCATCGTCCCCTGGGACCTCAGCAGTCCCATCTCTGAGGTCAGCCTGGTCATGGTCATGGGAAGCTTCGCAGTGGGATTACTCACCCTTGGCCTCATTGCCATTGTAGTAATGATGTGCAAGAGCAAGAGGAGGAAGGATGCCCCAAAGGGCTCAGGCAGCAGCAAGTCCAGGGTGGCCCCGCAGAGCTACCACAGTGATAGCTCAGAGGTTTGATGACCATGGGTGAAATTCAACATTTTCCTCAAGTGCCTCATACTTAAAACAATAGAAACCCAAATGCTTCTGTAAATGGCAGAGAATTGGGGACTTCTGTGATGAAGCTACTTAGAGGACCCAACTGTACTAATAAACTTTGACTTGAATTCTGTCTACTCTTTCATCCATCAGAGGAAAAATTCAGACCACAGACATCTTTCCTCTTGCCCAGAAAGCAACAACCATGTATTCACACGTACACAGAGCCACAAATGGACAGCAAGGAATGTACTTCTTGTTTTAGGCATTTTCTTTACACAGTGGAGATGAACTTATTCAAAGGTACTAATAGAGTCTCTGAGAAGATTCAAAGGCATCTATTGTATGAATCTTGGTGCAATTATCACATTGTTTCTTGGTTGTATAACATTGTATTACTAAAAAGGTTTTAATTGGTAGTCTGAGAGAATAATAAATTTACTGTTTATTATGACAAGTTTTCTAATAGGTGAAGACAGCATAGAATTATGACCAGGGATAACTCAACCCACAAATCACCTTTTCTACTACTTGGGAGGGAATAGAAGGAATAAATAAAGGGAAAGTAAATCACTAATTTGGATTTGCATTGTTTCTCATCCTCATCAGACCCTCCTTGTCTAATTTGCTTATTTAATTTTGAATTAAACTGAAGAATACATTAATTCCAAAAGAGATATTGAAGAGAAACTGCTCTGTTTTGGTAGAAAATGAAAAACAGTAGAGTTCTTGCATGATAATATACCTTATTGGTGCTCAATATTTGTGGAAAATGAGAGGGTGGGTGACATTTTGATGGCAAAAAAAGTGCCATAGAGTTAGAGTCACATTTACGAAACAACATTCTCTAAGAATTGAGCCTAGATATTTTCAGTATTATACCCACAAGTGATAATGAGAAACATCGTTATCTGGAGGAAGAAAGTAGTGTTTATTAACATCACATGTTTAACCAAAGTGTTCCTTATACATACTTTATAGAACAAAAAACAAACACAAAAACATTTTAACAGATGATACATGAGGTTAAACCTCAGAGTAGCATAATCACACAACCACTTCCAGAACTTTAATTGGCCACAGTACATTATATTAGCTCTCTAATCAGCATCTGCTTGAAACCATGGAACTCTCTGCAACTGCCATTCCAGAGATGGTCTTGGTGTGTTCAGCATCATCAGTCATGTTCTTCTTATATCCAAAAGGAAAATATCATTCTTTGGCATCTCTAGTTGAATCACTGATGCATTGTGGTCCCTCTCAGTATCTAAAAATATAATTTGTAACACTGTTTACAATGTTAAAAACCAAGGAACATGATTGAATGAGCTTGCTTGGCAGGATTCCCATTGTCTTTCTGAAAAATATGCTTTCACCAAATGGCAAAAATCTTGGTTTGAAAGGAAAAATGTCAGCAGTTTAATCACCAATCTTTGAAAAGCTAGTAAATGTATTAAAAGCAAAAATAAGGTCAGGGGGAAAAGAGCCATACCTAAAGACTAATCTTTCAGTATTGCCTGGAATCCCCTTTCACTTGAAGCCATAACCTGGCCACAGTGGACATCCTGGTAGAATGCACATTTTTAGAAGGCCAGCCTTCATTTAGGTCATAGAGGAATATTTGTCTGGTATCTGTGAACACCAAACATCTTTTGATTGAAAGAAAAAAAGTACCACTACAGTGGTACTAGGAGAGAGGTGAAAAGTATCTAATACTTGCCTCTCTTCTTTTGGGCAGCTCTGAACTTCACATTCAAAGTCTTTTTAAAAAATAGGCTAGACCAGCAATTTTCAACCAGTGTACTGCAGCAGGCACACTGGTGTGCCACAGAATTTTTAAAACATTCAATACCTATTTAGTCAGGGGCACTGACCACTTTCCCTTAGATTATCAAGTAAAAAAATGACAACAGTAAACACAATAGCTGCCAATGTGAATAAATAAAAATTATACTTATCTTTTGTCAGATTGGCAAAAAAAAAATATTTTTTGGTATGCTGCAGAATTTTAGTAATTAGGTTATATGTGCCATGAGATGAAAAAGGTTGAAAATTGCTGGAGTAGGCTATAGCCTCCTTCCACTGGGTAATTTACAAATATCATCTACCACTCAAAGGTTCCCCAAAGGACTTACATAAATAGAAAGTTCTATATAGCCCAGGAGCCCACTTACCAAATAAATGTTAATAATTTCTTAAAGATGATTAGCTACTTCTTTGGTTATCTCATAACTCGTATAGGAATGTCTGGGTTAAGCAGCTTCAAAGAGTGCTGAACTTTCTACTACTTAGCACTGTGTTTAATTTATGTGGACTCTTATTCTTAATTGAGACAAATACTCTCGATTGACCTAATGTTATTTTAGTAGTTAAGATGCTTCAGAGCCTGATTATCATGCAATCCTGGGGAGCCTATATCACTGAATAATCAGTGAAGCATCACTATAGGAATTCTGTTTTAAACTTTTGGACCAGGTTACTTTTATACCAAATTTCACTCTACAATGAGTTGTTCTATTGAGACTAATGTGTATGAATTAGAGAGCTTATAAACTACAGAACCTGTGTATCCTTTCCAAACAAAGAGAAGATCTTCCTCTCTGCACATCTCCTCCCTTTCTTTCCCCCTTTTCTCTTCTTCCTTCCTTTCCTCCCCTTGAAAAAAGAGAGTCTGTGGGAATAAGGTAGCTATAGCTGTCCTAAGTATAAAGTACTTGGATTTCTGTATCATTTTCTTAATATCTATTTACTTAATATGTGATTTAATATACATTAATAGTAAGAACTTTTTAGTGGAAAAAAGTTATCAGACAAAATGCTTCACTACTCAATAAAACAGACCCTTATTTTCTTTTTTAACTTTATTTTTCAATTACAGTTTACATTAAATATTATTTTATATGAGTTTCAGGTATACAGCATAGTGGTTAGGCAATCATTTTCTTTACAAAGTGATCCCTCGAACACTTTCAGTGCACACCTGTCACCATACATAGTTATTAAAAAATTATTGACTATTTTCCCTATGCCGTATTTACATCTCCAGACCCTTATTTTTAATTATTGTGATACTATCAGAACATACACATAGAATAACTTCTCATGGAGAACAGGATATATATAAATAATGATAACATCTTAGATACTCAGCTTCTGACCCTAGTTAAAACAAGGTCTTGTTGATATTGCATAGTAAGCCCAAAACTAAATATTAAGCACTAGTGACTCTCCTAGCATATGAACCACGAAGCGTTAGAACATGTAAGTACATTTTAATGCTGGTTTTATTTATTCCAGTTTATTTTCTTGGTTAACATCTATGGAGTGCTCACCTAGGATTATCCACTTTGAAAGATTACATAGATGCCAAGCTACTGTCCCTGCTCTTGGGCAGGTTATAATCAAATGTGGCTCTTTCTTTGGACTAAAGGGATTAAGATTTGCATTACGTTTTCTCCTGGACCAAGAAAACACCAGACAGTTTTAAAATTTCTCTAGAGCATCAGCAGTATAGTTTACTCTTTTTCACCTGAAAGAACCCCACATGCTATGGATTATTCTGATCACAGATGTAATACAAAACATTTCCACTCGGCAGTTTAATGGAAGTGTTCTTTGCAAACCCACACAGAGAATGTACATTGCAGTGACATGGGTGGTTCTGTGTGTTCTTTTCCTCTTAATGGAAAACAAAGCCCAATTTATTCTAAGAAAGGGATATAACACATAAACTCTTCTTCCAGTTCTTTAACATTATCAGAAACTCCTGAAATCACCCTCTTACAGGCATCCACAATGTTTGAACAATATAAAAAAGGTCAACTAGAATTCTCCTCCCATACTACTGTATAGCACTTGGAATAAGAAGGACCAGCTCAGAGCTCAATATAAAGAGATTTAGTTCTGTCAACAGCAAAAGAGCTTATTTATTAAGTTCTCTTGCCTAGAATTATTTTCCAGGGTTACCAACTCCAAGGTCAACTTTAAAAATGGAAATGAACCTATGTGAAAATCACAGAGATTTTCTTCATAGAAATCAAAGCTAAAGGTTAAAATTATCCCAGATTGAGAAATGTTAAGGTAACAATAACAAAGCAAAATATAAAAACATTTAGATTTTAAAAGTTGAAAATTTGACTTCTGCTATTTTGAAATATTAATTTAGTATTGACTTAGAAACTAATTTAGTCTTTTAATAAGATAAAAAATATTTTTAAAGATGTATATGTTTTACAATTTTGAAATTTCTGTAATTTTACTAATTTGAAAACAAGCATGTTATGATTCTTTAAAACTCATTTTTTGTTGATGATCACAATAATAAAAAAATGAAAACAGATGTGTTTACTAACCATATGTCAAATAAATGGGAATCAAATGTTCAATCTGTCCAACTTGCCATGGCTTAGAAAAGTGTAATCTGACAGGAAACTATGAACACTAATGTTATCATACACATACACACACACACACACACACACACAGGGACATGTTCATATATGAAAATAAGCAAACATCTTATTTTTATAAAAAGATTACCCTAAAAATATAGTTTTAACTGAAATGGCTCATATGAAGATTTTCAAGAAAGTCAACACAATGATCATTGTGAAAACATACTTTCATGGAAGTTTCTTTGACATTAGTTCAAAGGTTAATAAATTTTCTTAAGATTTTTCCCCAGAATTGATTTCAGTATTGTATGGTAATGTCATAAAAATTTTCAGAAAATATTATCTAATATTTCTGTCTTATTTCTACCCTTATTATCTATTTCTCCTTATATCCATATCTGTTAATGTTAGGAACAAAACACGGAGATTTGGGTATTTTCCTATTGATAAGATTTTTAAAATAGAAGTATATGGTATTTTCCTACAGTTTTCAATAAAAAGGTTATACAGAAAACTTTTTTTTTAATTTTTTAATTTTATTTTTGTTTAAAATATTACAGATGCCCCTTTTTCTCCCCAATGACCCGTCCACCCGGCCCATCCCCATCATTGTCCCTGTCCTTGGGTTGTGCATATACGCATATAAATTCTTTGGTTACTCTCTCCACCTCCACCCACCTGCCCTCCTCCATTACTCTAACATTCGTCAGTCTGACCTATGCTTCCATGTCATTGAATCTATTCTGTTCATCAGTTTATTAAGTTCTTTAGATTCCATGTATAAGCGAGATCATGTGATGTTTTCCTTTGTCTGCCTGGCTTATTTCACTTAGCATGATATTCTCCAGGTCCATCCATACTGTCAAAAAGGGTACAAGATTCTTCTTTACAACTGCGTAGTATTCCATGGTGTAAATGTCTCACAGCTTTCTTATCCACTCGCCTACTGATGGGCACTTGGGGTGTTTCCATATCTTAGCTATTGTAAACAGTTCTGCTGTGAATATCGGGGTACATATATACTTTCTGATTAATATTTCAGGATTCTTAGGATACATTCTTGGGAGTGGAATCATTGGGTCAAAAGGCAGCTCCATACTGTTATCCATAGTGGTTGCACCAGTCTGCGTTCCCACCAGCAGTGTACTAATGTTCCCCTTTTTCCACCTCCTCAACAGCACATGTCATTTGTTGATTTGCTGATGGTAGCAATCCTGACAGATGTGAAGTGATGCCCATTGTGGTTTTAATTTGCATCTCTCTGATGATTAGCGATATTGAGCATTTTCTCATCTGTCTCTTGGCCACCTGTATGTCCTCTTTGGAGAAGTGTCTATTCAGGAACTTTGCTGAGTAGTATGAGTTCTTTGGACACTTTGGAAATTAGCCCCTTATCAGATACATCCTCAGCAAGTATGTTTTCCCAGACTGTGGGGTTCCTTTGTATTTTGAGGCTGTTTTCTTTTGCTGTGCAGAAGCTTTTTAGTTTGATGTAGTCCCATATGTTTATTTTTTCTTTTGTTTCTCTTGCCCTAGGAGATGTATCAGTGAAAATTCCACTATGTGGGATGTCTGTGACTTTACTGCCTATGTTTTCTTCCAGGATTTTTATGGTTTCATGACTTACATTTAAGTCTTTTATCCATTTTGAGTTTATTTTTGTGTATGGTGAAAGTTGGTGGTCTAGTTTCATTTTCTTGCATGTAGCTGTCCGATTTTCCTAGCACCACTTATTGAAGAGCCTGTCTTTACTCTATTGCATACTCTTGGCTCCTTTGTCAAATATTAACTGACCATAATGGCGTGGGACTATTTCTGGGGTCTCTGTTCTGTTCCATTGATCTATATGCCTGTTCTTGTACCAATACCAGGCTGTTTTGATTACAGTGGCTTTGTAATACAGTTTGAAGTCTGGTAATGTGATCCCTCCCACTCTGTTCTTTTTTCTCAAGATGGCTGCAGCTATTCGGGGTCTTTTTTGGTTCCACATAATTTTTCAAAATGTTTGTTCTAGGTCTTGAAATATGCTGTTGGTATTTTAATGGGAATTGCATTGAATTTATAAATTGCTTTGGGTAGTATAGACATTTTAATGATATTAATTCTTCTAACCCATGAGCATGGTGTATTCTTCCACTTGTTTATATCTTCCTCTATTTCTTCTTTCAGTGTCCCATAGTTTTCTGAGTACAGGTCTTTTACATCCTTGGTTAAGTTTATTCCTAGGTATCTTATTTTTTTAGTTGCACTGGTAAATGGTACTGCTTTTTTAGTTTCTCTCTCTCAAAGTTCATTGTTGGTGTATAAGAATGCCATTGATTTCCGGATGTTGATTTTGTTTCCAGCTACCTTGCCGAATTCGTTTATCAAATCTAGTAGGACTTTGATGGAGTCTTTAGGGTTTTCAATGTACAATATCATGTCATCTGCAAATAATGACAGTTTTACTTCCTCCTTTCCAATTTGGATACCTTTTATGTTTTCTTCCTGTCTGATGGCTATGGCAAGGACTTCCAGTACTATGTTGAATAAGAGTGGTGAAAGTGGACATCCCTGTCTTGTTCCTGTTTTTAAGGGAAATGGTTTTAGTTTTTGCCCATTGAGTATGATGTTGGCTGTAGGTCTGTTATATATGGCCTTTATTATGTTGACGTATGATCCCTCTATTCCACTTTGCTGAGAATTTTTATCAGAAATGGATGCTGGAATTTGTCGAATTCTTTTTCTGCATCTATTGATATGATCATATGATTTTTGTCCTTCATTTTGTTTATGTGATGTATCACATTTTTTGATTTGTGGATGTTGTACCAGCCTTGCATCCCAGGAATAAATCCCACTTGGTTATGATGTATGATCTTTTTAATGTATTGCTGGATCTGATTTGCTAGTATTTTAGTGAGGATTTTAGCATCTATGTTCATCAGGGATATTGGCCTATAATTTTCTTTCTTTGAAGTATCTTTATCTGGTTTTGGGGTTAGGATGATGCTGGCCTCATAAAAAGAGTTTGGGAGTTTTCCCCCCTCTTGAATTTTCTGGAATAGTTTGAATAGAATAGGTGTTAATTCTTCTTTGAATGGTTGGTAAAACTCGCTTGTATATCCATCTGGTCTCAGACTTTCGTTTGCTGGGAGTTTTTTGATTACTGCTTCAATTTCATTAGTTGTTATCAGCCTATTCAGGTTTTCTGCCTTGTCTTCATTCAGCTTTGGAAGGTTGTATGCTTCTAGGAATTTGTTCATTTCCCCCATGTTTTCCAACTTGTTGGCATATGGTTGCTCATAATATTTTCTTACAATCCTTTGTATTTCTGTTAGGTCAGTTGTTATATTGCCTCTTTCATTTCTTATTTTATTTATTTGGGTCCTCTCTCTGTTTTTTAATGAGTCTGGCTAAAGGTGCATCAATCTTATTTACCTTTTCAAAGAACCAGCTCTTGTTTTCATTGATTTTTTGTATTTTTTTTTAGTCTCTATGTCATTAATTTCTGCTCTGATTTTTATTATTTCCTTCCTTCTATTCTCTTTGGGCTTTTCTTGTTGTTCTCATTCTAGTTCTTTTAGTTATTGTGTTAGATGATTCATTAGGTCTTTTTTGTGTGTCTTGAGATAGGCCTGTAATGTTATTAATTTTCCTCTCAGCACTGCTTTCACCATGACCCATAGATTTTGGGTTGTTGTCTGTTCATTTTCATTACTTTCCATGAAGTGTTTGATTTCTTCCTTGATCTCCTTGGTATCCCATTCATTGTTTAATAACATGCTATTTAGCCTCCATGTGTTTGAATATTTTGGGGTTTTTTTATAGTGGTTGATTTCTAATTTCATGGCTTTGTGATCCAAGAAGATGCTTGATATGATTTCAATCTTCTTATATTTGTAGAGGCTTGCCTTGTACCCTAACATGTGGTGTATTTTTGACAATGTTTCATGTGCACTTGAGAAAATTGTGTATTCTGCTGCTTTGGGGTAAAATGTTCTATAAATGTCAATTAAATTCATTAGGTCTAGTGAGTCTTTTAAGGTCTGTGTTTCCCTGTTGATTTTTTGTCTTGATTATCTGTCCAATGCTGACAGTGGGATGTTAAAGTCCCCACTACAATTGTGTTGTTGTCAATCTCCCCCTTAAACTCCCCCAAGAAATTTTTATATATTTTTGTGGTCCTATATTGGGTGCATAAACGTTTATAAGGTTTATTTTCTTCTGTTGAATTGATCCCTTTAGTGTTATGTATCCTTTTCTCTGGTTATGGTCTTTATTTTGAGGTCTGTTTTGTCAGAAATAAGAATTGCTACTCCAGCTTTCTTTTCCTTTCCATTTGCATGGAATATTTTACTCCATCCCTTCACTTTTAGCCTGTGTGAGTCTTTTGCTCTCAGGTGGGTGTCTTATAGACAGCATATATTTGGGTCCTGTTTTCTTATCCATTCAGCTATCCTATGTCTTTGACTGGACCATTTATTCTGTTTACATTTAAGGTTACTATTGATATCAACTTGTTTAATGCCATTTTTCCCCTTTATGCTGATGTACCTTCCTCTCACTATTCCTTTTTTTCTTAAAGCAATTCTTTTAGCATTTTTTGCAATGCTGGTTTGGTGGTACTGAGCTCCTTTAGCCTTTTTTTTTTTTTGTCTAGGAAGCTTGTTATTTCACCTTCAATTTTACATGATAGCATTGTTGGATAAAGCAATCTTTGTTGCAAGTTCTTGCTTTTCATTACTTGGAGAACTTCATGCTGCTCCCTTCTGGCCTGAAGAGTTTCAGACTCCATGATGTTTCTTCACTGCTCCCCGCTCACACTCCGTCCACTCAGGTATGTTCCTCTAGTTTTTCCAAGCTGGCTACATAGGATTTTAGGAGTAAATCGGGTCCGTGGCTGGGAGCGGGAGTGTCTCCTGCTTCTCACAGTGCCACCATCTTCCTCTCCCAAAATCCACACTTTAAAATGACTCACATACATGTCCCCCAGAAAACTTTAAATCTGTTATTAGAGTGAAATTATTTAATAACATTATATAGGTTTCAAGTGTACAATTCTATATGATATCATCTATATATTACATTGTGTGCTCACCACCCAAAAATTTTAATAAACAAAAAAAGCTGGTACTCGGTACTCTCTCATGTACTAAAGTTGATAAAACAAAATATACTGATGTGAGGATTCTCTTTTGATTTAATTGTACTGACAGAAAAATCCAAATATTGAATTTGCAAACTTTAAACAAAAAGTTTTGTATTCTATCTTTTAAAGTGCATTTATTTCCTTTCCCTGATATTTGTGTGTATTTTTTTAGTGTTGTGTTTTCCTAAATAACAAAAAAATTGTTCTTAAAATGACATCTAGTGGTAAGGAGAAGATGGTGGTCAAATAGGCAGATTTTTCTTGCACCTCTTCCCAAGGCCGGACTAGAAATACAACTAAATTTGGGAACATTCACCCAGAATTACCAACTGAGGTCCAGCTGAAGAGAAGACCTATATCACCAAAGGACAGAAAACACCTGGAGACTGGTAGGAAAGGCACAGTTACTAGAAGGGCTGACTCAGTTTTCATGGGCAGCAGGCCAAGAGTGAAAAGGGATCTCTCAGCTCCAAGGAGGATTATTTCCCTGAGAAAATCATGGCCTGGAGCCCATGCTGGGCTACACAGAGGGAAACACCAGAGCTGAGACCAGCGGCCCACTTAGCATCCATCAGTAAAAGGCTGCAGGGTTTCTGTCTCCCCACCCCCCAGTCTGGAGCTGGTTGAAAATAAAGCGCAGTTTTTTTATCTGTTTGTTTTCTTTAAAAACCCAGAGCACAGGATTTTCCTTTGCAGCTACTCACCCAAGGCTTCCATGGAGGGAGAGCATTGCAGACTGAAGGTGCATAAGGAGAGGCTGCAGTAGGAAGCATTGGAGGGAGACATGGAAAGTGGCGGCCGGGAGACCTGTATTTGTCACATACACACACACCAACTGAAAAGGCCATTTTTACTGAGAGGGGCTAGCCACTTCCAGAAGCCTCAAGAAAAGAAAAAACCCGCCCTAGGTGATATGGCCCACTCTACCCTCAGGAGCCCTTCCCGCCACACCGTGCATCTCAACCTTTGCAGAGGCCAAGCCTAGGTTTGAACAGCCTCAGGGAGTGTCAGTCACTGATGTGGGGGTGGGGCTGACCTCCCAACTAAACCTGGAATCTGACTGGTGCCTTCCCCTCACAGGAGAGCTGATAGAAACCAGGTTTCCAGCTGATCCTACTGGATGGCATATGAGAAACTACTCCCAGCCAGGTCAGGGAAATATTCTGGGACACTCTAAGAGGAGAAGCTCTGGGACAGAGAAACACACCCATTGCTTTCCCTGAAATCTGAACAGCACCTCTCCCCATAGGAGACCCAAAGATCTATACTCTGATACTGCCTAAAGCCCTTTCAGAAACAGACTTTCAAGTTTTTAAGGTTGACAGTTGGCTGTCAGGCAAAGGCAGGTGGAGGCAGAGCCCAGGAGAACTGGAAGTTTGCTGACCCATCACTGGGCCTGGTGCTGCTAACAAATCAGGCTTAGAGTGCAGGTTGGCCCCTCCCATGTGCAGCCAAGTCCTGTTGAGACAAGTATAAACTGTGGTTCACTTGAATCTTCAAACAGTTTGCTGAGAGTCAAAGGAAGGAGGACAGTTTCTGACAGTGGTTAGTACCTAAGTGCCTTCAAAAAAGTCCAGAATTGGCAGACAAAACAGCCTCAGTCATCAGAAGAGCAGAATCCAAAGGGAGGTCCCAGTGGCACTAAACTCTCCTGAGACAAATGCCACTTCACTTTTTTGATGTCTTACCTTTCTTCTTTATTAATTTGTTATTATTTTACCCTCTCCTTTTTCTTTGATGGATCTAATATTTCCCTTACCTTTTCTAACACTATTTTTTCTTCTTTCTCCTGCTTTCCCTATATTTTTTGTGTTATTTTTTGTCATTCTGCTTTCTTCTCTATTTTTCTTTTCATAATTATTTTCTTCCTCTTTTCTCTTATACTGTTTTCCTTCACTTATTCTTTATTCTTATATTCTTTATTCATCTCTGCCCTTTCATATTCCTTTTTCTTCCCCCTTTTCTTCTCCTCATAGTTTTTTGCTTCTTTTCTTCTACAATTCTTGCACTCTTTTGCCTTTCCTAATTCTCTTTTTTTTTCTGGCTGCTTTTTTTGTTGTTGTAGGGGTCCTGTGTATGTTTTTGTTTTGTCTCTTGTTTTGTTTCATTGTGCTTTGTCTTGTTCTGTCAGCACCTGCATATCAGCTTGCACAGCATGGTGGGGGGTGAGCCTCACAGTCAGCCAGCCTGAGAGGGGATTTTTCCCATGAATGGAATACAACATTCAGGACCCAATTACAACAGAAGAGCCCAAATAACTCACACAAGGGACATTCCTAGAGCACCCAGCTCAGGAGATCTAAAGAACTGCACCACTGGGTCCCACAAAACACTTACTACATAAGACCAACCCATGAGGACTGGGAGACATAGCCGTTTGATCTAATACATAGAAACAAATACAAAGGGACAGCAAGAATGGGGAGACAAAGAAACAACCCCAAGTAAAAAAAGGAGGAAACTTGGGAAAGAGAGCTAAACAAAATGGAAGCAAGCAATGTATCAGATATAGAGTTCAAAGTACTGTTAATAAGGATGATCAAGAAACTTAATGAGAATTTCAAATAACTTAGTGCAAATTACAATAGCATGAAACAAGAAATAGAAATCATAAATATCAGTTGGAAATGAAAAATGACATATATGACATCAAGAATACACTGGAAATAATAGTAGATTAAAGGAGGCAGAAAATTGAATCAGTGATTTGGAAGACAAGGTAGAAAAAAACAGCCAATTAGAGCAGCAAAAAGAAAAAAAAATTAAAAACAGGAAGATAGTGGAAGGGAACTTTGGGACAGCATGAAACATAACATCCACATTATAGAGGTAACTGAAGGAGAAAAAAGTGATTAAGGAATAGAGAACCTGTTTAAAGAAATAATGACAGAAAACTTCCCTAACCTGGTGAAGAAAAAAGTCACATAAGTTCAGGAAGCACTTAGACTTCTAATCAAGATGAACCCCATATACCCACTCCAAGATACATCATAATCAAAATGACAAACATTAAAAAAAAAAAAATTAAGAATCTTAAAGGCAGCAATAGAGAAGAAAGAAAGTTACCTACAAGGGAGTCTCAATTAGAATGCTAGCTGATTTTTCAACAGAAACACTTCAGGCCAGAAGAGATTGGCACGAAGTATTCAAAGCAATGAAAAAAAAAGGACCTGAACCCAACACTACTTTATTCAGCAAGGCTACTGTTTAAAATTGAAAGTAAAATAAAGAGCTTCCCAGGCAAAAAAAAAAAAAAAGCTAAAGGAGTAAATTAACACCAAACCAGCATTGCAGAAAATGTTAAAGGGGATGCTTTAAGAAGAAGAAGAAATTGAAAGTGAGAGGAAGATAGGTATAAAGAAAAAAAAGTGGCAGTAAAGAAGTACTTCTCAATAATAACCTTAAATGTAAATGGATTAAATGCTCCAATTAAAAGACATAATAGAGTAGCTGAATGGACAAGAAAACATGACCCATATATATGCTGTCTACAAGAGATCCACCTAAGAACAAAAGATTCACAGAGTCTGAAAATGAAGGGATGGAAAAAATTTTAAAGGCAAATGGAAACAAAAAAACAAAGCAAGCGTAACAATACTTACATCTGACAAAATAGACTTCAAAACAAAGGCCATAAAAAGAAACAAAGAAGGCCACTTCATAATACTAAAGGGATCAATCCAACAGGAGAAGCTAATCCTTGTAAACATATATTTACACAATACAGAAGAACCTAAATATAAAAATAAGTTCTTGGAGGACTTTAAAGGAGAGATCAACAGCAATACAGTCATCATAGGGGACTTAACACCTGACTGACATCACTGGATAAATCTAGACAAAAAATTAACAAGGAAACAGAGGCCTCCAACAACAAACTAGATAATGGATTTAATTGACATTTATAGAACATTCTACCCCAAAGCTGCAGAATATACATTCTTCTCAAGTGCACATGGGACATTCTTAAAGATAGACCACATGTTAGGATACAAAATTATTCTCTACAAGTTCAAGAGGATTGAAATCACATCAAGCATCTTCTCAGATAACAATGACATGAAACTAGAAATCAATTACAATAAAAATACTCAAATACATTCGAATACATGGAGGCTAAACAGCATTTTATTTAAGAATGAATAGGTTACCAAAGAGATAAAAAAAAAAAAAAAAAAAAAAAAAGAAAGAAATCAAAAGAGGGAAGATGGCAACATTGTGAGAAGCAGAGTGACTCCACTCCCAGCCATGGACTCAATTTACCCCTAAAATACTATGTAACCAGCTTGGAAAAACCAGAGGAACATACCTGAGTGGACATATTTCAAGTAGGGAGAACTGAAGAAACATCATGGAGTCTGGTAAGGGAGGGGGGGGCATAGAAAGGGGGAGTCCCCCCTGAAGCCTGTGCTGAGCTCCGAGTCCTGAGGCTTGGAGGTTGAAAAGTTTCCTCCTGTCAGGAGTGTGGACCGGCATCCAAAAGCGGGAATCTCAAACCAAGAGCAGAGTAGGGGGAAGGAGTTCCTGGTGCAGGGGGCAGAGGAATCCAGGGGAATGATGTTCTGTGAGGAGGGGACAGCACCTTCCTAGTGAAACAAAGCTTCTAATGCTGGCTGCAACTATCCTCTTATGCTCAGAGTGCTGACCACAGGAAAGGCAGTCCCAAAGTATGTGGCACCCTAATAGTAAGGGACCAGAGGTCTGCACTGAGCAGTCACATACAGGGACCCTCTGCATTCCATAAGGCATTGTTTTGAGCCCCAGAAACCATATAATTTGTGTGGCACAGGGAAGGGGAGGAGAGCCTTCCTGTCCTGATCTCTGGTGGGGAGAGTCTGGGATTTTTGACCAGCCCTGAGGGATGTAGTGGGGGCCTCTGGAGCCACCAGCTTTACTGAGATCAGCGATGCAGGGGAGCTGTGTGGAGCTAATTTTGCGTCCCTTCCTGCTGGGTGCCTTGGCACAGGTGCAACAGGACCTTGCAGGGTGGACTCTTTGCTTGTGTGTTGCTTTGTGCATTTTTGAGATTTTGATCACTGAACTGGCTCCCACTTTCCTGGCGTGCACTGGGCTGACAGACCAACAGAAGCTGGGATTTGTGTCTGCATAATAGAGTGTTTGAGGTGCACACCTGGTGCGACCCACCAACCAGATATGGGAAAGAAGGGAAGGAGCACATCTGCCTCTCCTACAGCCTAGGAGCACCACCCCCAAAGGTAAAGGGGCTGGTTTAGCTCATTGAAGCCCCAGTTAACCCCCGCAGGGCACAGTCCTGAGGGGGAAGGGAGAACAGCTCATAGGAGGACATAACAAGAATAAGACTCTAAGGGACTGTTGTTTGAGAACTGCAGGAAATGCTGAATCCCTGGTTGGGGGCTAAGCAGGTAAAGGGCTCATTGGACTGATTTTTAATCAAACCCACTGAGCCCAGGCTGCTGAAATAGCCCATACAGAAAAGGCAACAGGCTGAAATCAATCTGAAATTGCTGCAGGCCAGTGCATGAGGAACTAGAATCGGAGAATAAGGTAGGGACTGAGGAGCTGGCTGTGGAACAGAAACTAACTCCCTTACAGTGAGTGCCTGATAGGGAAACCTCTAAGTAAGGGGAGTGATATCCTGAGCTTTACTAGCCATCCTGCACCCTAAAGAATCTACAGAAAATTCTGGAGTAAGACCAGGCAACTACAAGGTTGCAAAATAGCTGACAAGAGAAGGTGGTCCACAAAGAGCCTCAGATCAACCAACTATTTAGGACACCAGAGCCAAACCTAGACAGCTCCTCACGTTGGCTGATATACAGGTACCTCTCAGAAGAACAGTAATCAGTATACAAAACAGAGAGCTGTAGGCAACATAAGCTGCCCAGAAGATAGTCACCTGATTGACTGTCTTTTTTGTTTTGTTTTGTTTTCTCTTCTTCCCTTAAGAAGAAGAGAAAGGGGAAAAAATTTTTTTTCTTCTTTATAAATTTTATAATTTTTTTTAATTAAAAATTTTTTTAATTAATTTTTTTAAAGAATTTTGTTTTCTTAGCTTGTTTTTTGTTTTATTTCTTTGCTTTTTAAAAATTTTATCCTTGCTTCTACTCTCAAGACTTTCTTCATATTCCCTGCTTAATTGCAGGGACTTTATCATCATAATCAACAAGTTTACTGCTTTTCTCTATATATAGTTTCCCCCGAATCTCTTATTGGAATCCCTCCCTGGTTGGGCTTTATATCTCTCTATATCCGGTCAATCGATTCGCATAACTTTTTTTCTTTTTCTTCTCTTCTTTATTTGTTTTGTTTCTTCCCTTCTGTCTTCCTATCTTTTTGTTCAGTTGAAAGTTTCTCTTATTCTTTTTATTGTATTTTTATTTTCTCATTTTCAACTATTATCCTATTCTTATTCTCTCCTTTAACATTTTTCTGAACATTCTTTCAGAATCTTTTCTCCGATTATTTTATCTCCCAGTAGCTTCTCTATTTTTTACATCTTAGATTAGTTTATTATTATTTTCTAAGTTTTCATCACTATTAACAATATACTTTTCTCTCTCTAAGCTTTACTTTTCTTTCTTTCTTTTATTTTACCTTTTTTTCTCTACAGTTTGTGTTCTTCCTTCACTCTCCCAGTTCAATTTTCATGTTGGTTGTTTTCACTGTGATTGTCAAGATATTTTGTAAGATACCCCTTGTCTCCTGGAAATTTAGTTATGTATTGTCCTGCCTTGTCAGCTCCTGTACAACAGCTTACACAAAGAGGTTGGGGCTGAGACACACAGGTAGCCAATGTGAGAGGAGAATCTTCCCAAGAACTAGTGAATAACAACACAGACCCAATCACAGCAGGAGAGCCCAAAGAACAGACAAAAGGGACACTCAGAAAAAGGACATACCTAGAGCAAAGAGCTCAGAAGTATAAAGAAAACACACCTCTGGGCTCCACTGGACTCACAATACAAATTCCCTCCCGATAAGACTCAGAGACAACAAAAGTATTTAATATATAGACACACACACTAAGAGTCACCAAAATGGGGAGACAAAGAAACAACCCCCAAATTAAACAAAAGGAAAAATTGCCATAAAAAGACTTTGATGAGATGGAGTTAAGCAACTTATCAAAAACAGAGTTCAGAGTAATGATTATAAAGATGCTCAAGGAAATTAATGAGAAAATCAAGGCAATAGATGGTAAGACCAAGGATCTTAGTGAAAACATGAAAAAAGAGATATGTAACATAAACAAAAATTAGACAGAAATAAAGAATGCTGTATCTGATATCAAGAATACACTGGAAGAAATTAAAAGCAGGCTCAATGAACAGAAGCTAGAATAAGTGACTTAGAAGGCAAGAGAGAAAAAGTCACTGAAACAGAGCAGCAAAAAGACAAAACACTTAAAAACCGTGAGGACAGTCTAAGGGTGCTATGGGACAACATGAAGGGAAATAACATTCGCATTATAGAAGTGCCAGAAGGGGAGGAAGGAGCAAAGGATAGAAAACTTGGTGGAGTAAATAATGACAGAAAACTTCCCTATGCTGGTGAGAGATAAAGCCACACAAATTCAGGAAGCACATAGGGTTGCAAACAAGAGGGACCCAAAGAGACCCACTCCAAGACACATCATAATTAAAATGGCAAATGTCAAGGACAAGGAGAGACTATTAAGGGCTGTGAGAGACAAGCAATGACCAACAAGGGAACCTCCATAAGGCTGACATCAGATCTCTCAACAGAAACTCTACAGGCTAGTAGGGAGTGGCATGAAGTTCTCAAAGTAATTAAAAGCAAGAACATGCAACAAAGATTGCTTTATCCAGCAAGGCTATCATTTAAAATTGAAAGTGAAATAAACAGTTTCCCAGACAAAAAAAAAAAGGCTAAAGGAGTTCAATACCACCAAACCAGCACTGCAAGAAATGCTAAAAGGACTGCTTTAAGAAAAAGAAAGAATAGTGAGAGAAAGGTATATCAGCATAATGGGGAAATGGCATTAAATAAGTATATATCAATAGAAACCTTAAATGTAAACAAAATAAATGGTCTAATCAAAAGAAATAGAGTGGCTGAATGGATAAGAAAACAGGAATCAAATAAATGCTGTCTAAAAAAGACCCATTTGAGAGCAAAAGGTTCACACAGGCTAAAAGTGAAGGGATGGAATAACATATTCCATGCAAATGGAAAAGAAAAAAGCTGCAGTAGCAATACTTATTTCTGACAAAATAGACTTCAAAATAAAGACCATAATAAGAGACCAAGATGGTCACTACATAACACTAAAGGGAGCAGGAGAAAACAACCCTTATAAACATTTATGCACTCAATATAGAAGCACCTAAATATATAAAAAATTTCTTGGGGGACTTAAAGGGAGATATTGACAGCAACACAATCATAGTGGGGGACTTTAACACCCCACTGTCAGCATTGGACAGATCATCAAGACACAAAATCAACAGAGAAACACAGGCCTTAAATAGCTCACCAAACCTAATGGATTTAATTGACATTTACAGAACATTTTACCCCAAAGCAGCAGAATACACAATTTTCTCAAGTGCACATGGAACATTCTCAAAAATACACCACATATTAGAGCACAAGGCAAGCCTCTACAAATTCAAGAAGATTGAAATCATATCAAGCATCTTCTTGGATCACAGTGCCATGAAACTAGAAATCAACCACCATAAAAAAAACTCAAAAATATTCAAACACATGTAAGCTAAATAGCATGCAATTAAACAATGAATGGGTAACCAAAGAGATCAAGGAAGAAATCAAACACTTCATGGAAAAAAACAAAAATGAACAGAAAACAACCCAAAATCTATGAGACATGGCGAAAGCAGTCCTGAGAGGAAAATACATAGCATTATAGGCCTATCTCAAGAAACAAGAAAAAGCTCTAATGAATCATCTAACACAGCAACTGAAAGCACTAGAATGAGAGCAGTAAGAAAAACCCCAAGGAAGTCGAAGGAAGGAAATGATAAAGATCAGAGGAGAAATTAATGACATAGAGAATTAAAAAAAAAAAATACCAAAAAAATGAATGAAACCAAGAACTGGTTCTTTGAAAAGATAAATAAAATTGATATACCATTAGCCAGACTCACCAAGAAACAAAGAGAGAGGACTAAATAAATAAAACCAGAAATAAGAGAGCCAAAATAATAAACAATGCAACAGAAATACAAAGGATTATAAGAAAATACTACTAGCAACTATATGCCAATAAATGGAAAACATGTATGAAATGGACAAATTCCTAGAAACATACAATCTTCCAAAGCTAAATCAAGAAGAGACAGAAATATTTGAATCTCTAGCATCTGACTCACACTTTTGGCCCCACCCCAGTGATTTCTGCAGCCCCCGCCCTTCCTACCTGCAAGCTCATCCAAGACATTTCCAGTGGCTTTTCTGTGCAAGTGGTCCCTCAAGTGTCAGGCTTAGGACTTCCCTAAAATCTCTCAAACAAGCGGCAGCATGCCCCATATGATTTGATAAGTGGCCCCAGGCCTGGCACTAGAGGCTGCCTGCATTGGCTCATAGCTTGACCTCCCCTGGACAATGCCAAGTTCAGCACAAGAAGTAGCCACCTAAAGTTTGCTGTGTAGCTCATGCTGGGTGACCCTGGGCAAGGCACTGGCAGAGGCTGACGTTTGCACCTCCAGGGAGGCCTCAGAGACAGTGCATCCAGTGGTCAGACAATACCATGCTGCATTACAAGCCTACCACATCCACAAGTGACACACTCAAGGGGTGCACTTGGTGAACACCAAAGCTCCACTGAAGTAAATCCTGCTCCATAGGGGTGTCTCCAGCACAGCAGACCTTTGGCTGTAGTTGTAGCTGGTCCTCACAGTTGATTGGTCTGGGGGTCAGTTACTCCCAGTGACACAAAAAGCAACCAAGGCTGAACTAGAACAGGACAGTGCCCACAGCCCACACAAGGGAGCACCTAGAAGGCCCAGCTCAGGTGACTGGGGAGGCTGAGCTACTGGACCCTACAGGACACCTACTACACAAAGCCACTCTATAAATTTCAGGAGACAAAGCATCTCTACCTAATACATAGAAACAAGCACGTCGAAGCAGCCAAAATGTGGAGGCAAAGAAACATGTTACAAAGAAAAGAATAGAAGAAATCTCTAGAAGAGAAACTAAATGAAATAGATCCAAGCAAGCTAACAGATACAGAGTTCAGAATTTTGTTTATAATGATGCTCAACAATATTAGTAAGAGTTTTATGAAAATAACTGAGAAAATCAATGTCATAATAAAGTGAAAATTTGGAATGAAGGCTACATGAACTAAATTAAAGAATAATTTACAGGATCAACAGTAGAGCAGAGGACATTGAGACTCAAATCAGCAATTTGGAACATGAGGAAACAAAAATCACCCAACCAGAAGAGCAAAAAGAAAAAGAATCCAGAAATATGAAGATAGTATAAGGAGCCTCTGGGAAAACTTCAAGAGGCCCAACATTCATATTATTCAGGTGCCAGAAGGAGAAGAAAGAGAGGAAGAAATTGAAAACCTATTTGAAAAAATAATTACAGAAAACTCCCTCTACCTGGGGAAAGAAATAGACTTACAAGTCCAGGACGCACAGAGGTTCCCGAACAAGAGGAACCCAAAGAGGCCCACAGCAAGACACATCATAATTAAAATGCCAAAGGTTAAAGACAAAGAGAGAATCTTAAAAGCAGCAAGAGAAAAGCAATTAGTTTCCTACAAGGGAGCACCGATAAGACTGTCACCTGATTTCTCAACAGAAACTTTGCAGGCCAGAAGGGAGTGGCAAGAAATATTCAATGTGATGAAAAAAATAGACCTACAGCCAAGATTGTTCTACCCAGCAAAGCTATCATTGAGACTTGAAGGTCAGATAAAGACCTTCTCAGACAGGGAAAAGCAAAAAGAGTTCATCACCACCAGACCAGCACTCCAGGAAATGTTGAAGGGTCTTCTTTAATAAGAAGCTAATGAACAAAAGAATCTGATGAACTAAATAGATCCAGAGACATTGACACATGCAACAGATAATCATATTTCAGCAGAAAGAGGGAAGGAGGGTGTAGGGTTGAAAGAGATTAACCAAAGAAGTTATATGTATATAAGCATAACTCATGGACACAGTCAATAACTGGGTGAAGGCCTGGGGAAGGGGTGCCAGCAATGTGGAGAAGGTCTATTTGGGGGGGAAAATGGGACACTTGTAACACTTTCAACAATAAAGATTTTAAAAAAACACAACAACAACAAAAAAAGAAGAGGCAGACAGTCTGAATAAGCCAAAAACAACTAATGAAATTGAAACAGTAATTAAAAAGCTCCCAGGGAAAAAAATCCTGGACCAGATGGATTTACAGGCAAGTTTTACCAAATATTCAAAGAAGAATTAACACCTATTCTATTCAAACTATTGCAGAAAATTCAAGAAGAGGGAAAACTCCCAAACACTTTTTATGATGCCAGCATCCTCTTAAAACCAAAACCAGGTAAAGACACTACAAAGAAAGAAAATTAGAAGCCAATATCCCTGATGAACATAAATGCTAAAATCTTCATTAAAATACTAGCAAACCAGATTGAGCAATACATTAAAAGGATCATACACCACGACCAAGTGGAATTTATTCTGGGAATGCAAGGCTGGTATAACACCCCCAAGTCAATAAATGTGATAAATCACATAAACAAAATGAAGGACAAAAATCACATGATCATATCAATAGATGCAGAAAAAGCATTCAACAAAATCCAGCACCTATTTCTGATAAAAACTCTCAGCAAAGTCGGAAAAGAAGGATCATACCTCAACATAATAAAGGCCTTATATGACAGACCTACAGCCAACATCATACTCAATGGGAAAAACTAACACCATTTCCATTACAAACAGGAACAAGACAGGGATGTTAACTTTCACCACTCTTATTCAACATAGTACTGGAAATCCTTGCCATAGCCATCAGACAAGAAGAAAATATAAAGGGTACCCAAATTGGAAGGGAGGAAATAAAACTAATTATTTGCAGACGACATGATATTGTACATAGAAAACCCTAAAGACGCCATCAAAGTCCTACTAGATTTGATAAACGACTTTGGCAAGGTAGCTGGATACAAAATCAACATCCGGAAATCAATGGCATTCTTATACACCAACAATGAACTTTCACAGAGAGAAACTAAGAAAACAATGCAATTTACTATTGCAACCAAAAAAATAAGATACCTAGGTACAAATTTAACCAAGGATGTAAAAGACCTGTACTCGGAAAACTATGGGACACTGAAAAAAGAAATAGAGGAAGATATAAACAAGTGGAAGAATATATACCATCCTCGTGGATTGGAAGAATTAACATTCTTAAAATGTCCGTATTACCCAAAGCAATCTATAAATTCAATGCAACTCCTATTAAAATACCAACAGATCTAGAACAAACATTTCAAAAATTTATATGGAACCAAAAAAGACTCCGAATAGCTGCAGCCATCTTGAGAAAAAAAAAAAGAACAAAGTGGAAGGGATCACTTTACCAATATCAAACTGTACCACAAAGCCATTGTAATCAAAGCAGCCTGGTATTGGTACAACATCGCACATATAGATCAATGGAACAGAACAGAGATCCCAGAAATAGACCCATGCCATTATGGTCAGTTAATATTTCACAAAGAAGACAAGAGCATACAATGGAGTAAAGACAGTCTCTTCAACAAGTGGTGCTGGGAAAATTGGAGAGATGCATCCAAAAAAAAAAAGAAACTAGACCAGCAACTTTCACCATACACAAAAATAAACTCAAAAAGGATAAAATACTTAAATGTAAGTCACGAAACCATAAAAATCCTGGACAAAAAGATAGGCAGTAAAGTCACAGACAACCCACATAGTGGAATTTTCACTGATACATCTCCTAGGGCAAGAGAAACAAAAGAAAAAATAAACATGTGGGACTACATCAAACAGAAAACAGCCTCAAAATACAAAGGAACCCCTACGGTCTGGGAAAACATATTTGCCGAGGATGTATCTGATAAGGGGCTAATTTCCAAAGTGTACAAAGGACTCATACTACTCAGCAAAAGGAAGACAAACAATCCAATTAAAAAATGGGCAAAAAACCTGAATAGACACTTCTCCAAAGAGGACATACAGATGGCCAAGAGACATATGAGAAAATGCTCAATGTCACTAATCATCGGAGTGATGCAAATTAAAACCACAATGAGGTATCACTTCACACCTGTAAGGATGGCTACTATCAACAAATCAACAAATGACATGTGCTGGTGAGAATGTGGAGAAAGGGAAACTTGTATACTGCTGGTGGGAATGCAGACTGGTGCAGTCACTTTGGAAAAGAGTGTGGAGCTTCCTCAAAAAATTAAAAATGGAATTGCCTTTTGACCCAGTGATCCCACTTCTAGGAGTATATCCTAAGAATCCTGAAACACTAATCAGAAAGAATATATGCACCCTTATGTTCATAGCAGCACAATTTACAATAGCTAAGACCTGGAAACAGCCCAAGAGCCCATCTAAATCGATGAGTGGATAAAAATCTGTGGGACATATACACCATGCAATACTACGCAGCTGTAAAGAAGAAGGACCTTGTACCCTTTGGGACAGTATGGATGGACCTGGAGAATATTATGCTAAGCAAAATAAGCCAGGCAGAGAAACACAAACGTCACATAATCTCATTTATATTTGGAATCTAAAGAACTTAATAAACTGATGGACAGAATAGATTCAGTAACATGGAAGCATGGATCAGACTGATGAATCTCAGAGGGACGGAGAAGGGTGGGTGGGTGGAGGGGGAGAAATTAACCAAAGAATTCATACACATATATGCACAACCCAAAGACATGGACAATGGTGTGGAGAGGGACTGGAGAGGGGGAGGGAAAGGGTGGAATGGGTCATTTGCAAATGACACGATATTGTACATAGAAAACCCTAAGGACTCCACAAAAAAAACTACTAGATTTAATAAATGAATTCAGCAAGGTCGTAGGACACAAAATTAACACCCAGAAATTGATGGCATTTTTATACACCAATAATAAACTCTCAGAAAGAGAAACTAGAAATACAATTCCATTTATTATTGCAACAAAAAAATTAAGCTAGTTAGGAATAAACTTAATCTGGAGTTGTTTCAGGCTTACTTCCTTTAAGCTTTTTTTTTAAATCCTCAAGGTGGAGCTAAAGGTTAAGGGTTGAGAAGAACCTAGGCTATAGATAAGGGTCAAGATAACTAAGACCAGGAAAGAAAAAAAAAAAAAAAGGAAGGCTGGTTTATCTTTGTCTTTTCAATAGGAATTGCTTTCTGAGGATCTAAACAAAACCTTTTACTAAATAAATAAGAGCCTGAGCTCACTTGGCTCTGAAGATAAGGGGCATTTCCTCCCTCCAGCTCAATTCTCAGACGTTCTTAAGTAACTAAGAATGTCTGTGGAGGTGTCATATGGCATCCCCTATGACATTCAGGAGCCCCATGAGGAACCCAAACTTAATTTAATTAAACATTTGACTCATCCAGGACCCACACATGAAAAGTTTGGTTACCCAGTGCTCTGAATTAGACAGCTGGGGAGAGAAACTGAGATATGTAAGAGGGCTTTAGATGACTGAGAGGTTAAAGCCCCTTGAAGTTCAACCCACAAACAGCACACTTTCAGACTATTACACAACATTGCTAGAAATTTGATAAGATCCTGCAGGTCTCAAAATAAAAGACATAGGAAATTGTGCCAAGGCTGAAAACTCTCAGACCCCAGAACCCAATTAATATTTCTTACAATTAATGGAAATCCTTTACTTGCAAGTACTTACAGAAATGGGAAGAATGAACTAGAAGTAATAGCAACTAAAGATAGCCAAAATGTAGCTCTTTTAGTACCTAAATAAATTTTTGCATGCAAAATTAGGGGGAAAAAACAGCTTTAAAATTAAACTGAATAAATGGGAAACTTATCTTGATTGGAAATTAAAGGCTTCTAGGAGAAGCACAGGTAAATTGCACCCAGGATACAAAAACTAGTAGGGCCTCTCTTAAGTGAAAGGGGATACAGGTTGTGTACATTTCTTGTATTAGAACAAGAATTAAGAAATTTGTCTAAAGACTTCCATGAATTTCTCCAGGGCCCTGATGGGTTTGCAAAGGAACTTAATTTATCTGAGAGAGAATATGTTCCTGGTTTTTCTGACATATTCCAGTTAATATGCTTACTGATTTCTGGGAACAAAACAACAGAATTACTAAATAAGGTCTGCTGGGAAACTCCTGTGGGAGGAGGCTGTTGTAGGATTTTTATTATTATTTTTTGTAGACAGCCCAGTCACTTTAAGAAGGGTTATAGAAAACTAAAATGGAAATGGGATGAAAGAGAGCCCTCAAGCAAAACATGGCAAATCTTTCTACATACTGTTAGTCATCTCTAATGAGAACTAGAGAAAAAGTTAGCCACTTGTTTAGGAATTTCAGAAATTAATGAAATGACAAGGAGTCAGATACTTGTCCCTGATGTCAGGAACTGCTCTGCTAGGCCTCCTTTTGCATCTTGGGGAATGGGAATTGGAAATATAAGAGATGTCCTGACAAGCTGCTCAAGGCTAGGGTATGCACCCAAACCCAAGCAACACAGGGCCAGAGCGGAAAGACATCCTATTGGTGAGTTTAGAAACAGAAGGTCTCTAGCACAAAACTGATGGCAGGTAATACGATAAGGCTAGCTGAGACCAGGAACCCAGGCATGAAACAGGGGATGACCTCCTTTGAGCCCAATATAGGCAGGGGGAAACAGAGATGCCTGCTTCTCCTATATTCTCTATTCTCTTCCAGATGGGAAACTAACCCTCCATTCCTCAAGACTAGCCCATAGAATGCATCCTCAAGAACTGGTAAAAATTTGATCCCAAAACCATAAAGAAGAAGAGATTAGTCTTCTTTTGCAATACAGATGACTCCAATACAAACTGGGGAAACAGGAGGCCTGCCAGAGAATGGAAGTCTTAATTATAACAGCCTTAATTCTCCAGCCAGATTTTCTCTGCCATCATTAGGACAAATCGACTGAAGTCCCATACAGCCAAGTCTTTATGAGGCAACCCAGACCTTTGTAAGACTTGCAGCTAGACTTGTTTTGCTAGTCCCAGGGAAATGGATGGAGGTTCCATATAACCAAGTCTTTATGGCTCTCAGGGATAACCCTAATCTATGCACTACCTGTAAACCATATCTCTCTGTAATTGATACAGAGCCTGAAAGAGAAATATACCCAATAAAAAAAAAAATTCCAAAAATGGGTGAATACATTTGTCAGTTCTTCACCAACATTTGGGTGGCAACACAATTCTTGAGATATTAAAAACCACCATCCTTGTTTCACAAATTAAATCTTTACAGGGCCAGAGTCATTACTCAAGAAACAATTCAAAGCCCACTAAATCTTATCTGGACCACCTTTTAAAATGCAAATTTCTGGGAGGTAATCCTTATTGAAAGAAGAAAAAAAGAAAGAAAAGAAAAGAAAAGAAAAGAAAAGAAAAGAAAAGAAAAGAAAAGAAAAGAAAAGAAAAGAAAAGAAAAGAAAAGAAAAGAAAAGAAAAGAAAAGAAAAGAAAAGAAAAGAAAAGAAAAGAGAGAAAAGAAAAGAAAAGAAAAGAAAAAAGAAAAGAAAAGAAAAGAAAAGAAAAGAAAAGAAAAGAAAAGAAAAGAAAAGAGAAAAGAACCTTAGCCATCCAAACATAAGTTCACTTACTTTTGGATTTTTATTACAGAGAAGCTATAAAATAGATTTGGATCTTTTAATGAATATTTTATATTTTATTAGAAGTATGTCTCTTAAAAGTGTGAGTGTTGCCGGTAATGGAGCCTATGTTTCTAGAAGTTATAAAATATATTTGCCAATCTAAACAATGGTAATTGCTTACTTTTAGTTGTCACTAAAAAACAAAGTTTTTAAATGTTAAGAATTCAAAGAAATTGAAAAGACATTGTATAGTATGGGTAATAAAAGGTATAAAATAGAAAGATGCATTTTTGTAGGACAAGAATTGAAAGCAAGTTCACAAAAATCACATGATCATATCAATAGATGCAGAAAAAGCATTCAATAAAATCCAACACCAATTTTTGGTAAAAACTCTCAGCAAAGTGGGGATCATACCTCAACATAATAAAGGCCACCTGTGATCAACACAGCCAACATCATACTCAATGGGCAAAAACTAAAACTATTTCCTCTAAGAACAGGAACAAGATTGGGGTGTCCACTTTCACCACTCTTATTTAAAATAGTACTGGAAGTCCTAGCCACAGTGATCAGACAAGAAGAAAACATAAAAGGCATCCAAATTGGAAAGGAGGAAACAAAACTGTCATTATTTGCAGATGACATGACATTGTCCATAGAAAATTCTAAAGACTCCACCAAAAACTACTAGATTTAATAAATGAATTTAGTAAGGTAGCAGGATACAAAATTAACACCCAGAAATTGAAGGCATTTTTATAAACCAATAATTAACTCTCAGAAAGAGAAACTAAAAAAACAATCCCATTTACCACTGCAACTAAAAAAATAAGATACCTAGGAATAAACTTACCCAAAGATGTAAAAGAACTTTACTCAGAAATCTACAGAGGAAAAAAGAAACAGAGGAAGATACTAACAAATGGAAAAATATACCATGCTCATGAACTGAAAGAATTAACATCATTAAAATGTCCGTACTACCCAAAACTATTTATAAATTTAATACAATCCCTATTAAAATACCAACAGCATATTTCACAGATCTAGAACAAACACTTTGAAAATTTATATGGAACCAAAAGACACCCCAAATAGCCACGGCAAATCTTGAGAAAAAAGAACAAAGTTGGAGGAATCACAATACCAGATATCAAGTTATATTACTAAGCCACTGTAAGCAAAAAACCTGGTACTGGCACAAGAACAGGCATATAGATCAATGGAACAGAACAGAGAACCCAGAAATTGACACATGCCACTATGGTCAGTTATTATTTCACAAAGGAGGTAAGAATATACAATGGGGTAAAGACAGTCATTTCAATAAATGGTGTTGAGAAAACTGCACAGGTACATGCAAAAAAATGAAACTAGTCTACCAATTTACACAATATAAAAAACTAAATTCAAAATGAATTACAGACTTAAATGCAAGACATGAAACCATAAAAATTCTAGAGGAAAACATAGGCAGCAAAATCTCAGACATCTCTCGTAGCAACGTTTGCTGATACATCTCCTAGGGCAAGAGAAACAAGGAGAAAATAAAGAAATGGGACTATATCAAAATAAAAAGCTTCTGCACAGCAAAAGAAACCATCAACAAATTCAAAAGGGAGCCCACTGTATGGGAGAACACACATTTGCCAACAACACATTGGATAAAGGGTTATTATCCAAAATATATAAGGAACTCATACAACTTAACAGAGAAGGAAGACAAACAATCCAATTTAAAAAATGGGCAAAGGACCTAGATAGACACTTCTCCAAAGAGGACATACAGATGGCTAAGAGATATATGAAAAAATGCTCAGTCACTAATCACCAGAGAGATGCAAATTAAAACCACAATGAGGTATTAGTACACAGCTTTCAGAATGGCTACCATCAATAAATCAATGAGTGTGGCGGGGTGGGGCTCAGCGGTTGAGTGTCAACCTAGGATCCAGGAGATAGGGGTTCGATTCCTGGTCAGGGCACAGGCCCAGGTTGCGGGCTCGATCAATGGAGGCAGCTGATCAATGACTCTCTCATCATTGATGTTTCTATCTCTCTCTCCCCCTCTCCTTTCCTCTCTCCAAAATCAAAAAAGATATATTTAAAAACAAAACAAAACAAAAACCAAATCAATAAACTATAGGTGCTGGCGAAGGTGTGGAGAAAAGTGCACCCTAGTACACTGCTGGTGGGAATGCAGACTGGTGCAGCCACTATGGAAAACAGTATGGAGGTTCCTCAAAAGATTAAAAATGACTTGCCATTTGACCCAGTGATCCCACTTCTAGGAATATATCCTAAGGAACCTGAAACACCAATCACAAAAAACTTATGCACCCCTATGCTCATGGCAGCACAATCTACAATAGCTAAGATCTGGAAACAGTCCAACTGCCCACCAGTAGATGAGTGGATAAAAAAGCTGTGGTACATTTACACCATGGAATACTATGCATCTGTAAAAAATGATATGTTATCCTTTAGCACAGCATGGAGGGAACTAGAAAGTATTATGCAAAGTGAAATAAGCCAGTCAGAGAAAGACAAATACCACATGATCTCACTTATATGTAGAATATAATAAACAAAATAAACTGATGAACAAAATGGATCCAGAGACATAGAAGCATGGAACAGACTGAGGGATCTCAGAGGGAAAGTGGGGAGTGGGTGGGAAAAGAATAATCAAAGAAGTTATGTCTTTATAAGCATAACCCATGGAAAGACATTGGTATGGGGAAAGCCTGCGGGTGGGATGAATGTGGGGTGGAGGGGATCAATGGGGATAAAAGGGACATCTATAATATTTTCAACAATAAAGATAAAGAAACTTAAAAAAAGAGTGGTCTATCTTGCATACTTTCTTGCCTCTAGTCATTTGTACACCAAAAAAAAAAAAAAAAAAAGAGAGAGAGAGAGAGAGAGAAAGAAAGACAAAAAGAAAGGAACTTGGTATACTCAGGGAAGAACTAACTTGCCTGGAATCAGGGAGAGAGCTGGAGGGGCAGCTTTCTCACAGACAGAAGAGCTGGCAGTGGCCATTGCTCCTTTAGTGAGCCCCCTCCCCACAGAGAAGGCAGGCAAGAGCCACATCTGAACCTCCATCAACCTGGCTCACTCTTTTTGCCCCACCCTGGTGATTCCTAGAGACCCCACCCCTCCCTACTTGCAAGCTCATCCAAGCCATTCCAGTGGCTTTTCTATGCAAGTGGAACCTCTAGCCTCATGCTTAGGACTTAATTAAAATCTCTCAAACAAGCAGCAGCTGACCTCATACTTCTCAATAAGTCTGCCTCATACCTCTCAATAAGTGGCCCTAGGCCTGGCATTAGGGGAAGCCTGCATTGGTCCACAGCTTGGCCTCTCCTGTACACCTTTAAGCCCAGCACAAGTAGCAACCATCTACAGATTTCTGTGTAGCTCATGCTGGGTGGTTCTTGGCAGGGCACAGACAGAGGCTGACTTTGCACCTCACAGAAGGCCACAGAGAGAGTGCACAGAGTGGTCAGCTCAACTGCACTGGATTACAATCCTACCACATCCACAAGTGATACACTCAAGGGGTTTATTTGGTGAACACCAAAGCTCCACTGAAATAAATCCTGCTCCATAGGGGTGTCTCCAGCACAGCAGCTCGTCAGCTGTAGTTGCAGCTGGTCCTCACAGCTGATCGGCCTGGATATCAGGTGTCATCCCAGTGACACCAAGAGCAACTGAGGCTCGACTAGAACAGGCCAGTGCACACAGCCCACACAGGGGAGCACTTAGAAGGCCCAGTTCAGGTTACTGCAGAGACTGATGCACTGGAACCTACAGGACACCTACTACACAAAGCCACTCTACCAATTCCAGGAGACAAAGCAGCTCTACCTAATACATAGAAATAAACACCAGGAAGCAGCCAAAATGCAGAGGCAAAGAAACATGGCACAAATGAAAGAACAGAAGACATGTCCAGAAAAATAACTAAATGAAATGGAGCCAAGTAAGCTACTAGATACAGAGTTCAAAACAATGGTTATTCAAGGGAGCACCTAATTAGACTGAAAGCTGATTTCTCAATAGAAGCACTTCAGGCCAGAATGGAGTGGCATAAAGAATTCAAAGTAATGAAAAATAAGGGACTGAACCCAAGACTACTCTATCCAGCAAGGCTATCATTCAAAATTGAAGGTGAAATAAAAAGCTTCGCAACCAAAAAAAAGGCTAAAGGAGTTTATTACTACCAAGTCAGCACTATAAGAAATGTTAAAGGAGCTGGTGTAAGAAGAAGAAGAAAAGTGGAGAAAGAGAGGAACACAGATATAAAGAAAGAATGGCAATACATAAGTACCTATCAATAATAACCTAAAATGTAAACAGCCTAAGTGCTCCTATCAAAAGACATAGGATACCTGAAACCATAACAAAACATGACTCATATATATGCAGTCTATAAGAGACTCACCTCAGAACAAAGGAAAAAACTTCTGGAGGACTTTGAATATAACACAATCATAGTAGGGGACTTTAACACCCCACTGACATCAATGGATAGATCTTCTAGGCAAAAAATCTACAAGGACACAGTGATCCTAAATGACACACTAGATTAGATAAAATTAATTGACATTTACAGAACGTTCCACCCAAAAGATACAAAATATATGTCAAATGCAAATGGAACATTCTCAAAGACAGACCAAGTGTTAGGACACAAAGCATGTTTCTACAAGTTCAAGAAGACTGAAATCATATCAAGCATCTTCTCAGATCACTATGGCATGAAATTAGAAATCAACTACAATAAAAAAACTAAAAATCATTCAAACACATGGAAGCTAAATAACATGATATTAAACAATCAATGCGTTACCAAAGAGATCAAGGAAGAAATCAAACACTTCTTGGGAAAAAAATGAAAATGAATACAAAACAACCCAAAATCTATGGGGCACAGTGAAAACAGTCCTGAGAGAGAAATTCCTAGCACTACCAGCCTACCTCAAAGAACAAGAAAAACTTCTAATCAATTATCTAACCCTATAGCTTAAAGACTTAGAAAGGGAACAATAATAAAAGCCCAAAGTAGGAGGAAGGAAATAGTAAAGACCAGAGTGGGAAAAAATGACATAGAGACTAAAATAACAATACAGAAGGTCAATGAAACCAAGAGCTGGTTCTTTGAAAAGATAAATAAGGTTGATGCAGCTTTAGCCAGACTCACCAAGAAACAAAGAGAGAGGACTCAAATAAATAAAATCAGAAATGAAAGAGGTGATATAGCAAATGACCCAGCAGAAATACAAAGGATCATAAGAAAATACTATGAGCAACTATATGCCAACAAACTAAACAACCTGGGTGAAATGGAAAAAATTCCTAGAAAGATACAATCTTCCAAAACTGAATCAGGAAGAATCAGAAAACCTAAGTAGGCCTATAACAAATAATGAAATTTAAGCAGTAATCAAAAAACTCCAAGCAAACAAAAGTCTGGGACCAGATGGATTTATAGGTGAGTTTTACCAACCATTCAAAGAAGAATTAGCACCTATTTTCCACAAACTATTCCAGAAAATTCAAGAGAAGAAAAGACTCCCAAGCCCTTTTTATAAGGCCAGCATCAACCTAATCCCAAAACCAGATAAAGGCACTACAAAGAAAGAAAATTATAGACCAATATCCCTGATGAACATAGATGTTAAAATCCTCAACAAAATGCTAGCAAACCAGGTCCAGCAATGCATCATAAACATCACACACCACAGCCAACTAGGGTTTATTCTGGGAATCTAAGGCTAGTAAATATTCACAAATCAATAAATGTGATACATAACATAAATAAAATGAAGGACAAAAATCACATGATCATATGAATAGATGCAGAAAAAGCATTCAACAAAATCCTGTACCCAGTTTTGATAAAATGTCTAAGCAAAGTGAGAATAGAGAGAACATATCTCAACATAATAAAGGCCATATATCACAAACCTATGGCCAACATCATACTCAATGGTCAAAAACTAAAACCATTTCCCTTAAAAACAGGAACAAGACAGGGTTGTCCACTTTCACCACTATTATTCAGCATAGTACTGAAAGCCTTTGCCACAGCCATCAGACTAGAAGAAAACATAAAAGTATCCAAATTGGAAAGGAGAAAGTAAAACTGTCATTATTCAAAGGTGAAATGGTATTGTACATAGAAAACCCTAAAGACTCTGCTCAAGTACTACTAGGTTTGATAAATGATATCGGCAAGGTAGCTGGATACAAAATCAACATCTGAAAATTGATGGCATTCTTATACACCAACAATGAACTCTCAGAAAGAGAAACTAAAAAGAAAAAATCTCATTTTCCATTGCAACTAAAAAAATGAGATACCTAGGAATAAACTTAATTAAGAATGTAAAAGACCAGTACTTGGAAAACTACAGGAAGCTGAAAGAGAGGAAGATATAAACAAGTGGAATATATCATGCTCTTGGATTGGAAGAATTAATATCATTAAAATGACCATACTACCCACAGCAACAGATAGATTCAGTGCATTAAAATACCAACAACATATTTCACAGAGCTAGAACAAATAGTCCAAAAATTTATTTGGAACCAAACAAGACCCTGAATAGCTGCAACCATCTTGAGAAAAAAGAACAGAGTTGGAGGGATCACTTTATCAGATATCAAATTATACTACAAAGCCACTGTAATCCACACAGCCTGGTATCGGTACAACAACAGACATATAGATCAATAGAACAGAACAGAGACCCCATAAATAGACCCACACCATTATGATCACTTAATATTTGACAAAGGAGGCAAGAGCATACAATGAAGTAAAGATGTGTTGGGAAAATTGCACAGGTACATGCAAAAAAAAAAAAATGAAACTAGTTCACCAACTTACTCCACACACAAGAATAAATTCAAAATGGATGAAAGACTTAAATTCAAAACCGTAAAAATCCTGGAAGCAAACATAGGCATTAAAGTCACTGACATCTCATGCAGTGGAATTATCACCAATATATTTCCTAGGGCAAGAGAAACAGGAAAAAATAAACAAATGGGACTGCATCAAACTAAAAAAATTCTGCACGCAGCAAAAGAAATCATTCTCAAAATACAAAGGAACCTCACGTTATGGGATAACATATTTGCTAAGGATACATCTGACAAGGGGCTGATTCCCAAAGTGTACAAAGAACTCATACAATTCAACAAGAGGAAGACAAACAAATCCAATTAAATAATGGGCAAAGGACCAGTATAGACACTTCTCCAAAGAGGACACATAGGTGGACAAGAGGCATATAAGAAAATGCTCAAAGTCACTAATCATCAGAGAGATGCAAATTAAAACCACAATGAGGAATCACTTCACACCTGTCAGAATAGCTGCCATCAACACATCAACAAATGACATGTGCTGGCGAGGTTGTGGGGAAAGGGGAACCCTTGTACACTGCTGGTGGGAATGCAGACTAGTGTGGCCACTATGGAAAAGAGTATTGAGGTTCCTCAAAAAATTAAAAATGGAGCTGCCTTTTGACCCAGTGATCCCACTTCTAGAAATATATCCTAAGAATCCTGAAACACTAATCAGAAAGAATATATGCACCCCTATGTTCATAGCAGCACAATTTACAATACCTAAGATCTGGAAACAGCCCAAGTGACCATCAATAGATGGGTGGATAAAAAAGCTGTGGGACATTTATACCATGGAATAATATGCAGCTGTAAAGAAGAAGGATCTCGTACCCTTTGGGACAGTATGGATAGACCTGGAGAATATTAAGCTAAGTGAAATAAGCTAGGGAGAGAAAGACAAACATCATATGATTTCACTTATATGTGGAATCTAAAGAACATAATAAACTGATGAACAAAATAGATTCAGTGACATAGAAGCATGGAACAGAATGACAAATCTCAGAGGGGAGTTGTGGGTGGATGGGTGGGGAGAAATTAACCAAAGAATTTATATGCATATATGCCTAACACATGGACACAGATAACAGTGTGGTGAAGGCCATGGGCAAGGAGTGGGTGCCATGTGGAAGGGGTTAATGAGGGGAAAAATGGGACATCCATAATATTTTCAACAATAAAGGTAAATTAAAAACAAAAACAAAAAGAAAGAAAACAAATGGAAAACAGTATTGGGTTTCCTCAAAAGATTAAAATGGAAATGCTATTTGACCCAGTGATTCCCCTTCTAGGAATATATCCTAAGAAGCCTTAAACACCAATCAGGAAGAATATATGCACCCCTATATTTCATAGCAGTGTTATTTACAATAGCTAAGATCTGGAAACAGCTCAAGTGCCAATTTGTAGATGAACAGATAAAAAAAAGCATGTGGTATATTTACACAATGGAATACTATGCAGCTCTAAAAATGAAGGATCTCTTACCCTTTGAGGCAGCATGGAAGGACCTGGAGAGTATTATGCTAAGCAAAATAAGACAGTTTGAGAAAGACAAATATCACATGATCTCACTTATATGTGGAATCCAATGAACAAAATATACTGATGAACCAAATATATACAGGGTCATTGAAGTGTACAACAGACTTACATTTCAGAGGGAATGGGTTGGAAGAGATTAACCAAAGAACTTATATTCATATATGCATAGCCCATCGACAGGCAATAGTGTGGGGAAGGCATGGGGAGGAGGAGAGAGTGAGGTGGAGGGGGTTAATGGGGAAATTAAGGGGATACAATAAAGAAAAAATATATATATATTTTTTAAATATATCTTTATTGATTTCAGAGAGAGGAAAGGCGAAGGAGAGAGAGAGGTAGAAACATCAATAACGAGAGAGTCATTGATCGAGCCCGCAACCCGGGCATGTGCCCTGACCGGGAATCGAACCCTGATCGCCTGGATCCCAGGTGGATGCTCAACTGCTGAGCCACGCCCAGCCGGGCAAAGAAAAATACTGATGTAGAAGAGGCCAAATGTTCCAGATGGATTGCATTATTTGTCCAGTGAAATGAATCCCTTGGTCACTATATAACTCAGAGAAAATTCCCCATTTTGGATTTTCCCAATATCTACTTACCTATCATTAAGGCTGTTGCACTCCTGCAAGGAATACTTCTCCAGTGAGAAACATGGAAATGATACCGAATATATATTTGTATCCCTGAGATGGTGACATATGCATAAAGTCTAATCGCCAAATCTCAAATGGATATAAAGGAAGTGGGAAATGTTCTTGGGATACATGGAGTGGTTTTTCTGGGTTATATTTTGGACAGATAGAACATCTGCTATACATTTTATGAGCTACAGTGAGAGGTTTCCAGTAATATTGTTTCCTCCATAAAATCATCTTTTCATGATCTCAATGTGTTAGTTCATGTGCATGTTGAAGTTATAGACAGTTGAGCCCCTATAGGTAAGATTGGTTTCTGTTTGGGTTCAAGCTATACCTGTCTGGGTTGAAAGCTTCCCCTTTTTGTTGCCATATCCTCTTTTCTTCTTCTGTAGTTCTCTGTTGGAACTGCAAAAGAGAGCCTTTTATTGACTTAATAGGGAGCAAGGAGCATTCTCAGGTCTACATAATATGGCTGCTTAGTACATCAGTACACAGAGTTGACCAATTTATGTTGTTTAATCAGATTTACAAGCTTTTCACCTAGTTCTTTTTTAAAAATGCCAAATTTCGTAAGGTGTAATTTTTAAAAAAATGTATCTTTATTGATTTCAGAGAGAGGAAGGGAAAGGGAGAGAGAGAGATAGAAACATCAATGATGAGAGAGTTGGCTGCCTCCTGTATGTCCCTGACTGGGGATCTAGCCTGCGACCAGGGCATGTGCCCTGACCGGGAATCAAACTGTGATCTCCTGGATCCTAGGTCGACGCTGAGCCACGCCCGGCCAGACAAGCGATAATTTGATAATCTTTAAAACTATCTGGAGACAGACTTGAATATTGTTTAAAAGTTTTTTTTCAAAATGTTCAAAGAAATCAAGTACTGGTTCATCAGGCTTTTTTACATTGCTGGGTTTTGGTCCAGTCCATTTTCTATGTAAAAATCTCAGGTATGACTTGGTAAAGCCAGGGGGCTAATTTCCTGCATTATTCTTATTCTTTACAGTTTTTCAATAAACCGTACTTAGCTATTCTGTTGCTTTGTTTTCAGAAACTAGTAGGTGTATTAATTGGGATATATCAGAATGGCCAGCATCATATGTTTTAACAGTTAAATCAAATTGCTGAGCCATCAGGGTCATAAAGACTATCCTGGAAATCCTTAGATTCCTTACTTCTGTTCTAATCCAAGGAATGAATACAATTGCTGGTTTCCCTCTGCCTGAGACTGGTTTTTCCCTAAAGGGAGCTGCCAGAACTTCTGGGTTTTCTAGTATAACTTGGTCTGGCTTTCTATTGTTTCCCCTAGGTCAGTAGTGGGTGGTGGTGGGAGCAGATACACAGGAGATAAACGAGGGAGAAGAAGGGGAAGGGTAAATCTGAACAAGGAAGCTCAGAGAGCAAATATAGAGGTTTCATGTAAATTATACATATAAACTACAGAAGGGATGAGGTTCTTGGATTTTATCAACCTTAGAGGAACAATTCCCCATGTTGTTAGTTTTCTGTGATGATTTGGTCTGAACAAATTTCTAGGGATATTGTGTGGTGGGTTAAAATACATTGTTTATGGGTAGAGCTCCAAGGGGCTGTCACTTCTTGAGTCACCTCAACCTTCTTACATATCTTGGTTTCTCTTCCCAGTTAATACAACTGTGAGGACTCAAAGTGCTGGGTAACCAGCCTTTATGTGCTTGCCCCCAAAACAGTCAATTGTTTAATTACAGTTGTTGGAATTCTCTATGGGGCCACTGTTCATTTTGAGGGATACCCTCAAACTCCCCCACAAAGATTCTTAGTTACCTGAGAATACCTTAAATTTGTACTGGAGGAAATTAATGCCCCTAATATTTGGAGTTTAATAACTTCAGACTCTCATTTATACAGCAAAAGGTTTTGATCAGACTCATAGTAGGTAGATCCAGGTGAAAAGTGGAAATTAAAACCAGCTGTCCATTTCAACTCCTACTATATAGTGCCACCTTGCGGATTTTCTAAGAACAGCTCAAATAAAGTCAAACCCTCTGCAACAAGGGGGAGGTCTGGGATTCTGAGGTAATTCACCCTCTTTGTCTTCAATGACCCAGTCTTGCAGCCTCCCAGTAGATGCAGATATTCAGATATTTGTGAGGAAACTGATGGGCAAGACCATTACCCTTGAGGTTGAGCCCAGTGACACCATTAATGTCAAAGCTAAAACTCAAGACATGAAGGATATCCTGCCTACCGCTAGCGTGCTTTTTAAAAAATGTTTTTATTGATTTTTAGAGAGTAAGGGAGAGGGTTAGAGATAGAAACATTGATGAGAGAGAAATATCATCAATCCTCTGCCTCCTGCACACTCCCAAATGGGGATCGAGCCTGCAGTGCAGGCATTTGCTCTGACCAGGAATCGAACCCTGAACTCTTGGCTCCTAGGTCGACCCTGAACAACTGAGCACACCCGATGGGCACTAGTCTGATTTCTGTCGTCAAGCAACTAGAAGATGGCCAATCTCTCTATAATATCCAGAAAGAGTCTACCCTGAACTACATACTTTGTCTGTAGGGAGACATCATCAAGCTTTCTGCCAGCTCACCCAGAAGTACAACTGCAACAAGATGATCTGCCGCAACTGTTATGTTCACCTGCACCCCTGTGCTTTCAACTGCTGCAAGAGGTGTGGCCACACCAACAAACTGCACCCCAAGAAGGTAAAACAAGGCCCTTCTATCACCTCCTCAGCCAGAGGGTGGCCTCTTGCCTGAATCCTGTGGCCCTGGGCCCTCACTAGTTTCCCTTTCATTGGAGCAGTAAAAATAAACAAACTCACCCAAGTTCGCCCAGTGCAAAGTGAGGAGCCAGTAGGGCTCAAGAGGCCCCTGCTGGTACCTAGCATTGGGTTCAAGTTCGTGGGGTGGTCCTAGGAGGTGATCTTCTTTGGAATCATGTTGGCTATAACAAGTAAAGATTGATGAAAGAATATCCAGCCTAAGAAAAAGTCTTATAAGAGTTTATTTGAACAAAATTGATGACAATTGCCAGGAAGCAAAATTTCAACAAATTGAGAAATGCTCTGGAGAATGGCAGCTTTGCAGCTTATTTTGTACATTAGAATCAAAGGCGATGTACGGAGGGTTTCATGAAATTCACTGGTGGTACACTGGGGGCTGGAAGAAAGCAAAGTTGGGAAATCTTTGAGCTGGGATAAAAAGCAAAAGAAACAAAAACACACATATACTTTTTACATTGAGTACACTGGATATTTAACATTTACAGTACATAGAGATGGTATGTGGATAAGAGGGTAACAATGTGATCTTGTACTCTGGTGCCAGCAGTTGTGCCTTTGAGGGGTCTGGAAAAGAAAATTACATTTTTAAGGTATGTTATCTTAGACTCACAAAGACAATAGACAATTTCTAAGGTAAATATTGACCTTTGTCAAGGCTATAGGCCTACAACATGAATACCCCCATGACCAGCTTCCAGCATCTAGTTATGAATTTTTATGTTCATACCACCAATGTGGTTACTTTTGGTCTGAGTTTGTAAGGCCCACCATGCAGGCCTCCCCTGAGCTTGTCAGGTTTAGTATGTGGCCCCCCCTTTATTTCCAAACACTCAAACCACAAACTTCATTCAAATTCCATCCAGTTATATGATTATTTTACTATGCTAGTCTGTCATACTTTGTGCCTTTTAAAGGATGTTAATTCTTACTCATCCTTTAAGACTTTGTCACTGAGAAATCTTTCTGAATTCCCTTAGGCAGTAAGGTACTCATCTTCCCTCCTACATATTTTCATAGCACTTGGTAATACAAGTAGCCTGATATAGGTAGAAAATGCTTAGTTCCAATCACCACTTATTCACTGTGTGATTTACACCTTGGCTTGTTTATCTGGTTCATCAGGTTGCTAGTACTTATTTCATAGGATTGCGAGATACATAAAACCAGTCTCAGTAATTATTGCAAAAGTTCCGAATATGTTCTAATTTTTATATAAGCCTTTAAGTGTCTAATATGTGTAAGATGTCAGAAATGCATCTAAAAGATGAACAGGATATAGTTCCTTTGCACTAAGGGGGGCTAACAGAAATAAACCTTGCGATAGCATCACTACATAAAGATGAGTCATTCAGTAACTTCTTTGTGAACGGTCAACATATATAAGCAATACCATATAATCCTAAAAATATTTTATGAGTGTAGACTTAAAAAAAACAAATGACAACTTCTAGCAACTGGCATCAGATTAACTATGAGGTTACATTCTGTGTTTGAAAATAATCAAAGATATAAATAGTATGTTTCAAGTGTTGGTTGTACTATAACTTTCACAAAAGATATATTTAAAGAGGTGAGCAATCAGTAGTATATATTGAATTTCAACTAAATTTGGACAAAAATGTTCTATGTATTAGCTCTAGCACATACAAAAAATTAAAAAGCCTATCTAAGCATTTAATAAATCACTTATAAAATATGTCATATCCATAAAGTTTATTTTAAAAAATTGTTAAAAACTAACAATACAGGAATATTTATTAATATACTTAAAAAGTTTGTTCCCTATGTTGAAGGAAAATACATTAGCAACATCTTCCAAACACCATCTTTATAAAAGTAAACCTTCTAGATGCTGAAATGTACTACAGTAGATTCTATAGTTTACACTCTTAATCACAGGATTGGAAATCATTCTCCCTACTCTGTCTCTCCAAATGTGGCAGTCATTATACTTAAATTAATGACATTCAATCATGTAATACTACCACAGGTCCTTAAATAGAGTACACGCTGCATATTTACTAACAGAGCAAGTCTTCTCTATTGCCACATAATTATTTTAGATAAGCATTTGACTTTAAATACAAATAGAAATACTATATCCCATGATTGTAAACATTCACCAAGAGCTTCCAGAGTATAATGAGTAATAGAGGTGACCCAAGAGTCACTCAAATGTTTCTCACTCATTTGGATATTGCTGAGATTAAGTTCTGAAGGCAAATTATCAAAAGCCTTACTTATTTCTGTAAGAAAGTAGTCAAAAACACCTGAAAGTCATTCTAAAGACTATATTAAGCACCATTTTCACTTACTTAAATACAGAGTTAAATTCAGCAGTATATGTATGATCATTAATATCAGAAGTTAAAAATAACTGTAGGTCTCAAGTCCCCTTCTGTGAATACATATGGGATTCTGAGTTCCAATGATGCTAATAAGAATCACTCATGCATACCAAGGGTAGTAACTCCCCCAGGGCCACATGCAACCCTTAAGTCTGAGGCACAACTATTACTTTTGTGAGTGGATGCTATACAAGCAGATTTAAGGCTGTATTTGGCTATAAAGAGTTCAATCAACTCTTTAGTGTTCTTATAACACAGATCACACACACGACTCAAAATTTCAGAGGGTGGAAGGTGAGAAGTTCCCAAACACTTTTTAAATATTATTCTCCATACAACTCACTGTCAGCATATTTACATAGGGGACTATTCATACTTAAAATCACTAAAAACTGCAATCATGTTTTAAAACTCTTATCCCAACTTCCCCAGGATTATCCTCATTCTTATTTTCTGACTTCTGGCCCAGTTCATGTTTGTCAGCTTGTTCACTGCAGTCCTTAAGTAATTCTGATGTTGCTCCAAAGGCAAATACTATATATTCACTGCCAACCACTTTGGGACAAGCCTGGTTGCAAAGAGAATGGTGTTCCTGATGTTGAAGGAAAACTAGGAAACCCATCTGGCTGAGCTGGATAGCTTTCCAGAGCTGAAGCGGAATGGACCTGAGAGAAAAAAAGAACATGCAGTTTAGCAGAGTGTCAAATTCAATCAAGTCTGTGCTTGCTCTCCTATGCAACACTACTAATATTTGAGGTAGAAAAGAAAGAAAAAATGTTGGGAAAGATCAGTCTGCTCAGTCTCCTAAACTTTTTAAGAAATGTTCAACTTCTTCCGATGGTGGAGGTGCACAGAAATGCCATTAAAATATTTAATACTCTAAAAAAAAAAGTTTTCTACAGAAAATGTGCTTTAGTAGTCCATTATTTTAGCTTAAATTGTAGAAGACAAGCTAAAATTTAACTGTCACATATAAAGATTCCATTTGTAAAATCTCAAACTGAGATTTGAAAATATATAAGCAGGAAAAACAATTCATACAGATTATAATATATTCTAGCACCTTTGTGACCTTTCTGAAGGAAAACAAGGATAATTTGCAGATTTGGGAAGAATTAGTTACCATATCTCCAGAAATTCTGTTAAATCATTTTTTGCCAATGTTGGGATATCACTATTGGTATTGTAAGATTATCACTATAAAAGTTATGTTACTTTTTATTTATGCCAGGCATTGCCTGTTTACCTGCTGTAACAATGCTGACTGTGTAGCCGCATTATGCTGCAGTTCTTGCAAGGATGACTGTGAAGGGTTCTGGGAAAACCCGGGGATACCTGGAAGGGACAAAAGGCCTGGAAAAACAGAACTGCCTGCAGCTTGAAGTCCAGATGATAAGCTAAAATGATAGAAAAACAGGTTAAAATACAAATAAGACATAAAAGCTATTGCTTCTATATTTGTCAAACACTATCTTAACGTAAAAAAGAAAATCTTAGAATTTCTCTGTTGGAACAATAAGTTAGCCACTCACTATCATAAAGTTACTTTATTATAAAGTTTATTATTCTTAATTAAATTAAGTATATGTTTTGCATAGACTTATTATTTTCTGCTGTTTTATAATCAAGGTAAATTACCAAATACAAATACTAAAATTATCTGAGTAGGCATTCATATTTTATATATTTACCTTAACATGACTGAAGAGCTATAAAACATTTTTTAAGCACTGAAGTTTCAGCCCAGTAAAACATAATTTAGCACCACCAAACAATTATTTTGACTTTCATTTGAATGACTGAAAAATAAGACTATGAATTACTAAGACTAAGATAGGTAAAGAATGATTTTATCCTATTTCCAAACTATCCACATACCCGGCTTGTGCAACAAGAGCAGAGTTGAAATTGGAACTAAAAGCTGAAGCGAATCCTGGGAGGACAGGAGCTGGTGATGGGGTCGTAGTAGTGACAGGTAGTGGTGTGACTGCTGCAACTGTAGAGGATGCCTGCAGACCCGGGAATGAAGGGAGAGCAGGGGTAACACTGGAGGTGTTAGAGACAGAAAAGCCAGGGTAGGAGGGATTTGAAGATGGCAGAGGTCCTTGAGTAACTGAAAAAAGTGAGGGGACAGCAGTCGACAAGTTAAGGGAGAAAGGTGTTGCTGAGACTGGTGTTGAGACAGAAAGCCCTGAGAGAATAGCTGCTGTAGAACTAGGATGAGGAATAGATATGGATGTGACAGTTGCAGACGAGGTGACTATTAGTGTCCCTGGAAGAGATACTGATGGATTAAGAGATGGATTATCTGTCAAAGGAAAATTACTAGTCAAAGAAGTAAAGGGGGGAAGAGCAGTGAATACTGGAGTGATTGGAGTGGAGGAACCATGTGGTGGAAGGGAAATAGAGGAAAGGGGATTTGAAACATTCAAGGGAGTACTCAAACTGGAAAGACCTGATAATGCAGGATTAAGGCAAGTAGATAAACTGATGGGCACTGATGTTGAAGTATATGCATGACCCAATGTCCCTGACAAACCTAAAGTGCCATGAGAGGGATTCACAGAATGAGATGGACCTCTGAAGGCTGAGGGAGTAGGACTTGTGGGCTCAGTTTTTACTGTAACAGGAATAGTTGTTACAGCGGGGCTAGATGTAATATGCAAATCTGAGTTACTTGGATGGGGGCCATGCAAAAAGGTAGCTGAGGAGCCAGAGCTAACTGGCCCTGAAGTTAAAGCTGACGTTGGAGTAGCTAGAGGAGACTGGACAGGCAAAGTAGAGGGAGAGGAAGTTGAATTGGCCACAGGAGATGGCAGGCCTGGGAACATGGCCAATCCTGGAGCAGAAGATCCCTGTGGGGTGGGAATGGCTGATGGGGTATAGCATTTGTTAGGGGCTAAAGCAGGAGAATCTGAGTTGTGATTAGTAAGAGAAGAGAGTGAAGACAGCCCACCTGTAACAGCATTGGATAAAGCAGAAGAGTTGATTAAACTGGTATCATTTGATGTCAGAAAGCCTTTTAAAGCAGAGAGAAGAGGATTATTTACACCAAGTGGACAAGCAACACTAGGAGCAGAACCACCAGCAATTACAGAAGGATTTGGGTTGGACACACCTTGGGATACTGGTGTTAAGGGCAAAGGGATACCTGCAAAAACTGATGACAATGAAGCAGAATTCGGGTTGTTGGTAGAACCAGTAGTAGAGGTGGCAGAAAAGGGGAGGGTAATGAAAGGGGTAGAAGTAGAAGCAAATGTTTCATTGGAAACAGGAGTGGCCCGAGGTATAGATGTGGCCTGAGGGACTGGGGTAGCAGTGGCAGAAGAACCTGGCAGTGGAAATAGGCCAGGAAAAACTGAAGGAACAGGAGTAGACATTGTGCTGTGGACAGAAGTGACAGGTGCAGCCGGCAATGAAGGGGTTCTGATAACTGTTGGATTTGGCATTGATGGCTGAGGTGTACGAGCAGCTGAGGAGACCTGCCCTGGGAACACAGGAAGGATAGTATTCAGCATGTTCAGCCCAGAAATGGTGGCAGTTGCTGATGCTGATGGATGATTTGCTGCCTTGACAGGGGATGCAGCAGGAACAGGAGTTGCTGCAGGTGTTGCAGGATTAGAACCGTGAGGAGAAAAGAGTTGACTTGCTAGGGCAGAAAATGCTGTGGGGGGAAAAAAGGGTAAAAATTTACCATCATGCTGAAATGTCAAATTTTAAATCAAAAGAAATGCATAAAACTTTTTGTAATATTTAACAAGTATCAAAGAAAATCATGACAGGTATAATGGGCGATTCCAGTGTATAAATTACTAGATTCCATTACCTTGATTTTCACTATGAGGCCCCTGTTAGATCCAGTTGTCTTCTACACTCAGCTCAGAGCAGTCCTCCAATTCATAGTGAGGAAGCCTTGAGAAGTTAGCAAATAAACTTTCCTTTCATATTTTCCCAATTTTTTAAAATTTAAAGAATTTATTTTAATTTGATTAATGTTGGTGTGTTAACTTTTCCTTTAATTCTTTCAAGCCACTTATAAAGTAATAATACAAGTCATTTCCCTCATAAGAGCTTTTAGGACATCATTTTCCTTTTAGGGGCATTCAAGGCCTTCTAGGATTTATGCCAATTTCTCCAGTATTCTTTGTTGCTACTTTGTGGGTTGAACTTAATACTTCTTCACTGAATCAATTTAGTGACAATGTTCACCTCTGATGATTTATTTGGTACCAAATGGTTTAAGTAGCTAATGTCATAATGGCAACTATCATCTGCTGCTATACTCACATCAAAGTCTGTTTCAGTTGTAAACAGAGATGTTCCTTTTGCAGTAATGATCAACTAAATTTTTTTTTTTCACAATTAAGACTTAAATTTTTTAATCTATGCATAATAAAGACTATTTTGACATAAGAAGCTGATGTCAATGAAGTTACATATTATGCTAATCATGGGTAGGGAAGGAACCAGAGGAAAACAGCATATACATAATACATTTATACTAAGTGGCAGCTAAAGAGTGCCATGTTGGACTAAATTTTACAGTTGTTTTACAAAAGAAATATGGTAGAACTGAAAATAATAATGTATAAATATATAAATTTCAAACTCAAAAGGCCTTAAATCTATACCACTTTGTGCTGTAAGCAGTAATTGTTTCAAGAAACTAAGACTAGCTATCATTTTAAATTTAGAGTACATAGGAAAATAGATTTGTGCTTTGTTGGTATTTAATCTGTTTTATAAGAACTAGAATCACAATGAATATACCTATTTCTGTGTTTATAAATAATGTACCAAAAAATTATTTAGGTCAACACTGGTTGGGAAACATTTGAGAATTCACTATCTTATTTAACTACATGCCAGGTACCACAGAGTTAATGACAGATTGCAAGGTAAACCAAGCTGTCCCACAGTATTCTTTATAGCAGCAAACTCTGTCCAAGATTTTTTTATACAAATCAAAAGCCATGCACTATTAATCATAGTACCTGCAGTTATTAAAATGTAACCAAACAAAAACAAACCCCACTTTCCTCTCATCTACTTTGGTTGTTAAACATAACACACTACCTGTCAGGTCTTGTGCTAAGTACTTTATGCCCACCATTTCATTTGTCCTCACACAACCCTTTGAGGCAGGTTCTAACAGCCCCATTTTATAGATATGCGATCTGAGGCTTGGTGTGATTAAGCAAATTGTATGATTAAGAAACTTGTTAAAAGATTACGCAGCGAGGTTTGGAGCCCGAATTATTTTGTGAAATTTACAAAAATCCTCCTAGGAAGGAGCCTCTGAGAGTGGCCACGACTGGGTGCCCAGCTTTACCACAAATGCCACTGAAGCCCTCCACACCAGACTAGTACATGCTGCCAGGAGTTAGGGTCTGGAGACTGCTGCATTTGCCAGGGAGGGAGTGTCACCTCCCTGGCCCGGGTGCCACTGGAACCGCAAGCCGAGAAGGCTGCGGCAGGAGTCATGGTTGTGGAGGCCGCGGCAGGCAGCAGCGGGTTCCTAAGGCTGAGACTTCCTGGAGGGAGCAGGGGCAAGTGCCCCGCCATCTTCTTGCCTAGGAAGTTTGCCCCAGTCTGTGTCTGCGGGAGGGGCCACGTGGTGGAACTCTGGGAGAGCTGAGGGATCTGACTGGTACACTTAGCAATGAATACGAGGGGCCCTTTATTCCCTGGAAGAATTTATGGCAGACAGCAAGATCGGGGCTGGACAGTGTGCACCAGAAAAAGAGGATTGGTCCCGCCCACCTTGAGCACACGGGAGGTGGCCCTTTCCCCGGGTGCTCACCTGCTGGTTCTGCCCGCCCTGCAGTGATCTCAGGCAAGGGGAAAGTGCTCTTGACTAGAAATTTGCCTCAGTGCAGCTGGGTCTGGCTGGTGGGTGTGGTACTTGGACAGAGCCTAGGTGGAGGCCCGGCCCAGCAGTGTCTGGCTGAACGGAAAGATTGGAGTGGCCAAGCTGGGCTGACTTATTTTTAATTTTTTAAAATCCCCTCCTGCTTGAGGCAGCAGCAAGAGGGTGTCAATGTGGTAGGTAGAACTGAGGCATTGGAAGGAGAGGAAGTGCTGATGACCCCCCCCGCATACAAACTATGGGCCTCACCCCCAACACAAGTCTTTTTAAAACGTCCTGTCCAGGACGGGATTACCCCACAGAGCCCAGTTCTGTAGGGGAAGGGAGAGTCGCTCAGAACAGGGTTCAAGGTGCGAGACCTGAGGCCAATCCAGCCTCTGGGTTATAGGCCTGCAGGATAACTTGGGGCTTTGCCCTGCCCAACATCAGTCAGGTTGCCCAGGGCCAGGCAGGGACAGCAACTCCTATTGGCTTGCACCAGAGAACCACCAGGGAAGCCTGGAATCTACTCACCAAGGAGCCAGATTCAACAACAACAGAGCAAAATCCAGCGAGCTCCACAAACAGCAGATCCAAAGGTGTTTTTTTCTTTTATTTCATATCTCTTTCTCTCTCTTTTTTAAAAAATATATCTTTATTGATTTCAGAGAGAGGAAGGGAGAGGGAGAAAGAGATGGAACCATCAATGATGAGTCATTGATCGGCTGCCTCCTGCACGCCCCCGACTGGGGATGGAGCCCGAAACCTGGCATGTGCCCTGACCGGGAATAGAACCGCAATCTCCTGGATCCTAGGCCAACTCTCAACTGCTGAGCCACACCCAGTCGGGCTCTCTTATTTCTCTTTTGTTTTAATTTACTCCTAATTTCCTATTTCTCTTTATTTTTATTTTTTGTTTCTTCTTTTCCTGTTTTTCTTTACCTATTCTATATTTTAATTTGTTCATTATTTTAAAAATTATTATTTCATTTGTATTTTTCTTTACTTTTTAATACTTATTCTGCTTCTTCTCTTTTACTTTTCTTTCATAATTTCTTTTTTTCTCCTACAATTCTCTTGATCTTTTGTCTATTGGTATTCTTTTTATTCTTTTTTAGTCTTTGTTCTTGTTGTTTTGTTTTGTTTTTCGTGTTGTTCCCGGTTTGGCCTTGTTTTGTTCTGTCAGCACCTGTATAACGAGGTCGGGGTTGAGTCAAACAGGCAGGAAGCTTGAGGACTGAGCCCACCCACAAATGGGATCACAGCAATTAAAGACCCAAATACAACAAGGGCCCAAAGAACCCACACAAGAACACCCAGCTCAGAAGATCAAGGAGGCCAATTCACCAAAGAAGGTCACTTCACCAAGACAAGGAGGTATATCAGTTGTATCCAATGCACAGAAGCAAACGTGAAAAAAGAGCAACAATGGGGAAACAAAGAAACAGTCCCCAAATGAAAGAACAGGAGGAATCTCCAGAAAAAGATCTAAATGAAATAGAGGCAAGCAATGTATCAGAAACAGAGTACAAAGCAACCGTTTTAAGGATGCTCAACAGAATGAAAAGGGACAAGGAAACCATGAAAAACCACCACACCAGCCAGAGTTGAAGAATCATACAGCTAAAATAAAGAATACGCTACAAGAAATCAACAGCAGGTTAAAAGAAGCAGAGATTCGAATCAGCAAATAAGAAGACAAGGTAGAAAAATTACTCAATAAGAGCAGCAAAAAGAAAAAAAATGATTAAAAAGCATGAGGGGAATTTAAGGGAGTTTTGGGGCAAATGAAACAAACATCTGCATCATAGCAAGGGATAGAGAACTTGTTTGAGGAAATAATGACAGAAAACGACCCTAAACTGATAAAGAAAAAGTCACACAAGTTCAGGAAGCACATTGAGATCCAGTCAAGGTGAGCCCAAAGAGATACACACCAAGACATACCATAATTAAAATGGCAAACAATAAAGACAGAGAATATTAAGGGCAGCAAGAGAGACAGTCTGTTACCTACAAGGGAGCTCCTGTCAGCTGATTTCTCAACAGAAACACTACAGGACAGAAGGTAATGGCATGAAGTATTCAAAGTGATTAAAAGCAAGGATCTGAAACCAAGACTACTCTATCCAGCAAGGCTATCATTCAAAATTGAAGGTGAAATAACAAACTTAGCAGACAAAAAAAGGCTAAAGGAGTTTATCACCACTAATCCAACATTGCAAGAAATGTTAAAGGGACTCTTGTAAAAAGAATAGAGACAGAAAAACATAGGCATGAAGAATAAAAATGGCAATAAACAACTACCTATCAAAAATAATGTTAAATGTATATGCATTAATGCTATACTCAAAAGACATAGGGTAGCTGAATCAATGAGAAAACAGGACCCATATATATATGCTTTCTACAAGAGACCCACCTCAGAACAAAAGACTCACACAGGATGAAAGTGAAGGGATGGAAAACAATTTTCCATTCAAATGGAAACAAAAAATTATTAGGGGTAGCAATACTTATATCTGACAAAACAGACTTTGAAACAAAGGCCATAACATGAGATAAAAAAGCTAACTATATAATACTAAAGGGATCAATCCAACAAGAGGATATAACCCTGGCAAACACATATGCACCCAATATAGGAGTACCAAAATATATATGGGTATATATATTCAAAACAAAAACAAACTCTTGGAGGACTTTAAGGGAGACAGTGGGGGGTTAAAGTCCCCTACTGTGACTGAATTGCTGACAGCAGGGGACTTTAACCCTCCACTGACATCACTGGATAGATCTTCCAGACAAAAAAACAACAAGGAAACAGCATTTACTTGATATTTACAGGACATTTCATCCCAAAGCTGCAGAATATACATTCTTCTCAAGTACACATGGGACACTTTCAAAAACAGACCATATGTTAGGAAACCAAATAAGTCTCTAAGACTGACCCTAAAAAACATGAAAAATCTTAAATAAACAATCTAATCCTACACCTAAAAGAACTAGAAAGGGGAACAACAAAAAAAGCCCAGAGTAAGTAGAAAGAAGGAAATAATAAAAATCAGAGTGTTTTTATTGTAGTTCATTTCTAGTTTCATGCCACTGTGATCCTAGCAGATGCTTGATATGGTTTCAGTCTTCTTGAACATAAACACAAAGGATTGTAAGCAAATACTATGGACAACTATACGTCAAAAAATTGCACAACCTGTGCAAATTGGTCAAATTCCTAGAAACAGAAAATCTTCAAAACTTCAATGAGGAAGAATCAGAAAACCTGAAAAACAACTAATGAAACTGAAGCAGTAATAAAAAAATTCCCAGCAAACAAAAGTCATAGACCAGATCACTTCACAGGGGAGTTTTACAAAACATTCAAAACACTAACACTTATTCTCTTCAAACTATTCCAAAAAAATTCAAGATGAAAGAACACTTCCAAGCTCTTATCCTAATTCCAAAACAAGAAAAGGACACTACAAAGAAAGAAAATTACAGGCCAATATCCATGATGAACATAGATACTGAAACCCTCAACAAAATACCAGCAGATGGGATCCAGCAATACATTAAAAACCTATACACCATGACCAAGTGGGATTTATTCAGAAAATGCAAGGCTAGTACAATATTTCACAAATCAAAAAAGGTAATACATCACATTAACAAAATAAAGGATAAAAGTCACATGATACCCATAGATGCAGAAAGCAAAACAAAACCTAGCACCCATTTATGACAAAAACTCTCAGCAACGTGGGAATAGAGGAATCATACCTCAACGTATTAAAGGCCATATATGACAAGCCTAAGCCAACATCATACTTAGTGGGGAAAAACTAAAAGTGTTTCACTTAAGAACAGGAAGAAGACAGGGATGTCTGCTTTCACCACTCTTATTCAAAATAGTATTGTAATTCTAGCCATAGTGATCTGACAAGAACTAAAAATAAAAGGCATCCAAAATGGAAAGGAGGAAGAGGACATGATATTGTACATAGAAAACCCTAAAGACTCCACCAAACTACTACTAAATTTAATAAGTGAATTTGGCAAAATAGCAGGATACAAAATTAATACCCAGAAATCAATGGCATTTTTATATGCCAATAATAAACTCTCAGAAAGAGAGACTAAAAAACAAAGCAAAAATCCCATTTACCACTGCAACGACAAAAAAACCCAACAAAATAAGATATCCAGAAATAAAGTTAATCAAGGAGGTAAAAGACCTATACTCGGAAATTTATAGGATATTGAAAAAAGAAATAGAGGAAGATACAAACAAGAGGAAGCATATACCATGTTCCTGGATTAGAAGCATTTAACATAATTAAAATGTTGATACTACCCAAAGCAATCTATAAATTCAATACAATTCCTATTAAAATACCAATGGCACATTTGACAGATGTAGAATAAACACTCCAAAAATTTATATGGAAGCAAGAAAGTCCCTGAATAGCCACAGTAATCTTGAGAAAGAAGAATAAAGTTAGAGGGATCACAATAATGGATATCAAGTTATACTACAAAGCCACCATAATCAAAATAGCCTGGTACTGGCACAAAAACAGGTATATAGACAATGGCACAGAACAGAGACCCCAGAAATTAACCTATGGCACTTGGTCAATTAATATTTGACAAAGGAAGAGAGCATATAATTGAATAAAGAGAGTCTCTTCAATAAATGGTGCAGGGAAAACCACTGGATAGGTACATGCAAAAATATGAAACTAGATCACCAACTTACTCCATACACAAGAATAAATTTAAAATGGATAAAAGACTTAAATGTAAGTTGCGAAACCATAAAAATCATAGAAGAAAACATAGGCAAGTAATCTCAGTGTAGCAGAATTTTCGCAGATACATCTCCTAGGCCAAGAGAAACAAAGGGAAAATAAACAAATGGGACATCAAATTTAAAAGCTTCTTTACAGCAAAGGCAACCAGCATCAAAATGAAAAGGGAACCCACTGTATGGGAAAACATTTTCGCCAAAGATACATCTGATAAGAGGTTAATTTCCAAAATATAAAAAGAGCTCATACAACTCAACAACAGAAAGACAAACAATCCAATTAAAAAGTGGGTAAAACACCTTAATAGACACTTCTCCAAAGAGGACATACAGATGGTCAGGCGACATATGAAAAAATGCTTAGCATCACTAATCATCAGAGAGATGCAAATTAAAACTACAATGAGGTATCACTTCACACCTGCCAGAATAACTACAATCAATAAATCAACAAAGAAAAGAAAAGAGCGCAAGAGGGGAGGAAGCCAGCAGTAGCAGGTTTGCTTCCTTCAGCAGGAAGGAAGAGAGAGCTGCATGGGGCAGCCCAGACAGGCGAGCAGAGTGAACAGTGGCTGAGCCAGCAGCTGCCTGACATAGAGCGGGAGTTCTGCTTCGTGGATATCCACTGCCGGGCAGGGGTGTTCCTGACAAAGAAATGGAACCACAGAGCCCTGCTGCCCCTTGGGTTCCCCAAACTCACCTACGGTTGCCATTGGTGTCAGGTCGAGGAACATTTTATCTGTAAACAAAGAGCTACTACAGTAGAACCGCTATTTCCCTCTGTGACTGATCCCCGGGTTTGGTGCTTGAGGCTAGACCCCATGAAGGTCAAGGCCCCATTACGGTGAGAGTAAAACAAACCCCACCTCCAAGCAGGGAAACTGTACTGTCTTATGGTAGCTCATGGAGGTCAAATCCTGGAGATCACAGAGGTACAAAAATCTTGCGATTCAGTACCATCTACTGAAAAATAGTAAAAAGATCTCTTCAGAGAATGCTGCTATAGAAGGGATATTTATGCCTAGAAGAAGAAGAGCAAATGGTAAAGAGGATGATCAACCATGGTAAAGAGGATGATCAAAAAGAAAATGAAAAATCCCCAAAGAGCAAGCTGGAAGACATGGAAATATGTGATATAAATGACAGAGATTTAAAGATTGCAGTTCTAAAAATACTCAACGAAATGTGAGAAAACACAGACAGGCAATTCAGTGCACTCAGAAAACAGATCAATGAACAAAATGAGTACTTTACCAAAGAGACTGAAACTTTAAAAAGAACCAGTCAGAAATCCTGAAACTGAAGCATGCAATTAAAGAGATTAGGAAGGAGCTACTAAGCATAAACACACAGCCAATCAGATGGAGGAAAGAATTAAGTGATATTGAAGATAGGAATCTAGAAATGACATAGAGAGAAGACAAGAGAGACCTGAGCATAAAGAAAAATGAAAGAGCTCTACGAGAACTATATGACTCCATCAGAAAAAGCAATATTAGAATTATAGCACTCCTGAAGAAGAGAGGGACAAGGGAACAGAGAGTCTATTCAAACAAATAGCAGTTGAGAACTTCCCAAACCTATGGAAAGAACTAGATCCTCGAATCCAAGAAGAAAACAAAACACTTAGTTACTTCAAAGAGGCCCTCTCCAAGGCACATTGAATTAAAACTGTGAAAAATTAATGACAAAGAAAAAATTCTCAAAGCAGCCAGGGAAAAGAAAGAAGTGACCTACAAAGAAAAACCCATCAGAATTTCATCCGACTTCTCAGCAGAAATTCTACAAGCCAGAAAAGAATGGAACCAAATATTCAAAGGTCTGAAAGAAAGAAATTAACAGCCACAAATAGTACATCCAGTATATCCTTTAAATATGAAGGAGAAATAAAGACGTTCGCAGACATACAGAAGATGAGAGAATTTGCCACCAGAAAACCTTCACTGCAGGAAATGCTCAAGGGAGTTACTCTACCTGAAACAAAGAACATAAGGTCACAACACAACCAGTAAGATCGCCAAAAAACTTACAGCATAAACAGGGATAATTTGTGAAAACAAAAACATAAAAGGGGAAGGGGTAAAAAACTGAACTGGCAAAGGAGGATGAACATCAGATGCACTCAAAAGAAAAAGAAAAATTATTTTATATATGCAACTTTATTTTTTATAAACCTAATGGTAACCACACTCAAAAATCCCCAAACCAGGACACATAGCTTAAAAAAAGAGGACACAGAGGAAAGAAGTATGAAACATCACCAAACAAAAACGACACAAGTACAAAGGAAAAGAACCAATGGAGGCATAGAGCTACCAGAAAACATAAGATAAAATGGCTACAGGAAATCCTCATATATCAATAATTACTCTAAATGTAAGTGATCTGAATTCACCAATAAAGAGGCACAGAGTAGCAGAGTGGATCACAAACAAAATCCATATGCTGCCTATAAGAGACACATCTAAGGTGCAAAGACAAAGGTAGATTCAAAGTAGAAGGGTGGAAAATGATTCTCCAAGCAAATAAAATCTACAGAAAAGCAGGTGTAGCCATACCTATATGTGACAAAACAGATTTCAAGACAACAAAGATAACAAGAGACAAAGATGGACACTTTATAATGATAAAGAGGATACTACATCAAGAAAACATAACACTTCTTATTATATATGCACCCAACCAGGAAGCACTGAAATATATAAAGCACTGACTCACAGAACTAAAGGGAGAAACAGATAAAAACACAATCATAGTTGGGGACCTTAATACTCCATTGACATCTCTAGACAGATCAACCAAACAAGAAAATCAATAAAGAAATATAGGCTTTAAAAGAAACACTAGACTAAATGGACATAATTGACATTTACAGAGCTTTTCATCCCAGAACATCAGATTACACATTCTTCTCCAGTGCACATGGAACATTCTCAAAGATAGACCTATGTTGGGTAACAAAACTAGCATGAACAAATTCAAGAAGACTAAAATTATACCAAGCATATTCTCTGACCACAATGCCTTGAAATCAGAAATCAACTGCAAAAAGGAAGAAACCCACAAATACATGGAGATTAAACAACATACCACTAAAAAATGACTGGGACAAAGAAGAAATAAAAGATGAGATCAAAAGATATATACAGGCAAATGAGAATGAGAATACTACATATCAAAACTTCTGGGATGCAACAAAAGCAGAAATAAGAGGGAAGTTTGTATCATTACAGGTCTACCTCAAGAAACAAAGAGAAATGCCAAGTAAACAGCCTAACATCACATCTTAAACAACTAGAAAAAGAACAAAAGCAACCCAAAGTTAGCAGAAGAAAGGAAATCATAAAAATTAGAGCAGAATTTAATTAAATAGAGAACAAAAAGACTATACAAAAAATTAATAAAACAAAGAGCTCGTTCCCTGAAAAGATTAATAAAATTGACAAACCCCTGGATAGACTCACTAAGGAAAAAAAAGACCCATATAAACAAAATCAGAAATGAGAGAGAAGTCACCACAGACATCACAGATATACAAAGGATCATACTAGAATATTATGAAAGACTATTCCACCAAATTCAGTAACTTAGAAGAAATAGATAAGTTCCTAGAAATACATAGCCTTCCTAGAGTAAATCATGGAGAAATGGAAAATCTAAATAGATGGATCAGCAGCGATGAAATTTAAACCATAAAAAACCTACCAAAAAAACAAAAGTCCAGGACCAGATGGCTTCACCAGCAAAATTCTACCAAATGTTCAAAGAAGAGTTAAAACCTATCCTATTCAAATTCTTCCAAAAAATTGAAGACGAGGCAGTATTTCCTAACACATTTCATGAGGCCAATATAACCCTGATACCAAAATCTGGCAAGGATAACACACAAAAAGGAAAACTACAGACCAATATCTCTGAGGAATACTGATGCAAAAATCCTAAACAAAATACTAGCAAACCAAATACAGGAGTACATCAAAAAAATAATACATCACAATCAAGTGGGGTTCATTCCAGGGGCACAGGGATGGTTCAACATACGTAAATTGATCAATGTAATACACCACATTAACAAAAGAAAGCATGAAAATCATACGATCTTATCAATAGATGCAGAAAAGGCACTGATGAGATGCAACATCCATTTATGATTAAAACACTCAATAAAATAGGAATAGAAGGAAAGTATCTTAACATAATGAAGGTCTTATCTGATAAATCCTCAGCCAATATCATATTCAATAGTGAAAAACTGAAAGCTTTTCCTCTAAGATCAGGAACAAGACAGGGATGTCCACTCTCACCATTCTTATTCAACATAGTTTGGAAGTCAAGAGAAATAAGCAATAAGGCAAGAGAAATAAATAAAATGCATCCAAATGGGGAGAAATAAAACTGTCACTTTTTGCAGATGACATGACTCTGTATTTATAATACCCTAAAGACTCCACCAAAAAACTATTAGAAACAATAAATAAATAAAATAAAGTTTCAGGATAAAAAAAATCAATGTACAAAAATCCATTGCCTTCCTGTATACTAACAACAAAACTTCAGAAAAGGAAATGAAAAAAAAAACACAATGCCTTTTGCAATTGCAGCCAAAAGAATAAAATACCTAGGAATAAATTTAACAAAGAACGTGAAAGAGCTATATACTGAAATTACAAAGCATTATTAAAAGACATTGAAAAAGACGCAACAAAATGGAAAAATATTCTGTGTTCATGGATTGGAAGAATCAACATAGTTAAAATGGCCATATTACCAAAAGCAATATACAGATTTAATGCAATTCCCATCAAAATACCAATGTCATTTTCTTAAAGAAATAGAAGGAGAAATCATCAGATTTGTGTGGAACCAAAAATGACCCTGAATAGCCAAAGCAATCCTGAGAAAAAAGAATGAAGCTGGACGTATCACACTACCTGACATCAAATTATACTACAGAACTACGATAATCAGACAGCAGGGTACTGGCACAGAAACAGACACACAGATCAGTAGAATAGAATAGAGAGCCCAGTATAAAACCACATGTATATGAGCAGATGATTTTTGACAAAGGAGCTAGAAACACACATTGGAGTAAAGACAGTCTCTTCAATAAATGGTGCTGGGAAAACTAGAAAGCCACATGAAACTGGATTAGTTTGTCCCTGTGGGCAAAAATGAACTCAAAATGGATCAAAGACCTAAATGTGAGACCCAAAACAATAAGTTACATAGAAGAAAACATAGGTATCAAACTTATGAACCTTGGTCATAGGGAACATTTTATGAACTTTACCCCAAAGTGAAGGGAAGTAAAGGCAAAAATAAATGAATGGGGCTATAGCAAACTAAAAAGCTTCTGCACAGCAAAATAAACTGACAACAAAACAAAGAGGCAACCAACCAGATGGAAGATGATATTTGCAAACAGTAGCTCTGACAAAGGTTCAGTTTCCAAAATATGTAAAGAACTCATAAAACTCAACACCAAACACACAAAGCACCCAATCGAAAAGTGAGCAGAGGACCTGAACAGGCACCTCTCCCAAGTAGACATACGAACAGCCAATATGAAAAGATGTTCAACATCACTAGCAGTTCGGGAAATGTAAATCTAAACTACAATGAGGTACCACCTCACACCTGTTAGCGCAGCTATTATTGACAAGACAAGCAATAACAAGTGTTGCAGAGGTTGTGGAGAAAAGGGAACCCTCAATGATTGCTGGTGGGAATGTAGACTGGTACAACCACTATGGAAAGCAGTATGGTGATTCCTCAAAAAATTAAGAATGGAGCTACCATACGACCCAGCAATCCCTCTCCTGGGTATATATCTGAAAAACTTGAAAACATGTATTAGAAAAGATATATGCACCCCCAAGTTCACTGCAGCATTATTCATGGTAGCCAAGACATGGAAACAACCAAAGTGTCCTGCAACAGAAGACTGGATAAAGAAGATGTGGTACATGTACAGGATGGAATACTACTCAGCCATAAGAAAGGATGAAATACTGCTATTTGTAACAACATGGATGGACCTTGAGAGTATTACACAAAGTGAAGTCAGTCAGTCAGAAAAAGCTAAGAACCGTATGATTTCACTCATATGTGGGATATCTAACTGAAACTTGTGGACAAAAATAGCAGTGTGGTGGTTGCCAGAGGGAAGGGAGTGGGTGTGGAGAGTGAAGGGAATCTTAATATATGGTGATCGGAGAAGATATGACTTTGGGTGATGGGCACACAGAGCAACATACAGATCTTGTAACACAGAAACCTACACCTGAAACTTATATGTTCATATTAACCACTGTCACCCCAATCAATTTAATAAAATATTACTATTAAAAAAATTAAAATAAAACAGTAAAATAAAATAAAATAAAGAGAGTTTAAGAGACCTCTGGGACAAGAGTACCTACATTTGCATTATAGGGGTACCAGAGTAAAAGAGAGAGCAAGGAATTGAAAACCTATTTGAAGAAATAATGACTGAAAAGTTCCCTAACCTGGTAAAGGAAATAGACATACAAGTCCAGGAAGGGTGGAGGGTACCAAATAAGATAAACCCAAAGAGTACCACATGAAGACACATCATAAATAAAATGCAAAGATTAAAGAACAAAGAGAGAATCTTAAAAGCAACAAGAGAAAAGCAATTAGTTATGTAGAAAGGAGCTCCCACAGACTGTCAGCTAATTTCTCAACAGCAGCTTCGCAGGCTAGAAAAGATTGACATGAAATATTCAGAATGATGAAAAGCAAGGACCTGCAACCAAGATTACTCTACCCAGTAAGGCTATGATTTAGAATGGAAGAAGATGCCCAGCCAGAGTTGCTCAGTGGTTGAGCATAGACCCAGGAACCAGGAGGTCACTGTTTGATTCCAGGTCAGGGCACATGCCCGGTTTGTGGGCTTAGTCCCCAGCAGGCGGTGAGCAGGAGGCAGCAGGTCAATGATGTTTCTCTCTCATCCATGTTTCTACCGATCCCTCTCCGTTCCTCTCTAAACATCAATAAAAACAAAAAACTTTTTTTTAAAAAGAAAAAAAGGAGAGATAAAAAGCTTCCAAGACAAGAAAAAGTTAAAGAAGTTCATCAACACCAAACCAGTATTATAAGAACTGTTAAACGGACTTCTTTATAGAAAAAAAAAGAAACTATAAATAAGAAAACATTGAAGAAAAAAAAAAACCCAAAACCACTCACTGACAATTGCAAACACATAATAAAAGCAGTGACTCAACCAACTACGAAGCTAGTGCAAATGTTAAAAGGCAAAAGTAGGAAGATCATGTATAATTACAACACAGATTTAGGAAGACACACACACAAAATAAGTAAAACATAATTACAAAACATAAACATGCTGGGGTGAGTAAAAATGGAGCGATTTTAGAATGAGTCCAAACTTAACCAACCATAAACTTAAAATAGATTGCTATAAACATAGCTTGGTTTATATGCAGTGCATGGTAACACAAACCAAATTCTCTAAGAGCTATACGAAAAATAAAGAGAAAAGAACCTAATCACAACACTACAGAGAGTCATCAACGTACAAGAGATGAGAGAGAGCGAGAGAATAAGAAACAAAGAACTTCAAAACAATCAGAAAAACAATAAAATGGCAATAACTACATTCTTATTAATAATTATTTAAAATGTAAATGGATTAAATGCTCCAATCAAAGGACATAGGGTATCCTAGTGGATAAGAACACAAGACTCACACATATGCTGCCTCTGAGAGACCCACTTCAGACAAAGACACACAGACTAAAACTGAAGGGATGGAAAAAGATATGTATGCAAATAGAAACAAAAAAACAGCGGATGCAGCAATACTAATATCAGACAATAAAGGCTTTAGGACAAAGGCTACAACAAGAGACAAAGATGGACATTTCATAATGATAAAGGGATCAATCCAGTAAGAAAATATAGCCCTTGTAAACAGTAACATACCCAACATGAAGCATCTAAATATATAAAGCAAATATTAACAGGCATATACGGAGAGATCAACAGTATTATAATCATGGTGGGGGACTTTAACACCCCATTGACATCACTGGATAGATCATCCACATAGAAAACAAGTAAGGAAACACCAACCTTAAAAGACACATTAGATTTGATGTTTTTAATTGAAATTTTAGAACATTTTACCCCAAAGCAGCAGAATATATACTCTTCTCAAGTGCACATGGAATATTTTCCAGGACAGATCATGTTAGGCCACAAAACATGTCGAAATAAATTTAAGAAGACTGAAATCATAACAATCATCTCTCCAATCACAATAGTATGAAACTAGAAATCAATTACAAGAAGGAAATTGGAAACACAAAGACATGGAGGCTAATTAATATGCTACTAAACAATGAATGGGTTAAAAATTACATCAAGGAGGAAATCAAAAGGTACCTTGAGAAAAATATAAAAACACAATGATCCAACATCTATAGGACACAGCAAAAATAGTTCTAAGAGGGGAAATTCATAGAAATATAGGCCTACCTCTAGAAACAAGGAAAATGATTAAGGGAAAATCTAACCTTACACCTAAAGAAACCAGAAAAAGAACAACAAAAGAGTAGAAAAAAAGAATAAAGATCAGAGAAGAAATAAATGAAATACAGTCTAAAAACAACACAAAAGATCAATGAAACCAAGAGCTGGTTTTCTTAAAAGATAAAGTTGATAAACCTTCAATCAGACTCAATCAGGAAAAAAACAGAGAACACAAATAAATAAAGTAAGAAATGAAAAAGAAGTGAAAACTGACATCACAAAAACACAAAGGATCTAGAATTAGATGGCAATGATGGATGTACAACTTTGTGAACATACTAAAATCCCTGCACTGAACTTAAGAGTGACTTTTATCTCAATAACTGTAAGATAATAATCTATTGTTTCCCCTCCTTAGAGACAGTATGCAAATAAATAAATACATTTTTAAAAAGGATTATAAGAAAATACCATGAAAAATTATATGCCAACAAATTGGAAAACCTGGACAAGATGCATAAATTCCTAAAAACACACATCCTCCAATACTACATCAAGAAGAAACAGAAAATCAGAACAAACTGATAATTACTAATGAAATTAAAACAACAATCAAAAAATTCCCAACACACAAAACTCCTAGACCAGATGGCTTCACCTGTGAATTTTTCCAAATATTCAAAGAAGAATTAACACCCATCCTTCTCAAGCTAATCCAAACCACTAAAGAAGAAATAAGGCTCCCAAGAGCATTTTATGAGGCCAGCATTAACCTGACACCAAAACAAAACAAAGACATTACTAAATAAATAAATAAATAAATAATTATAGGCCAATATCTCTGATTAAACATAATATAAAAATCTTTAACAAAATATTAGCAATTCAAATTCAGCAATACATTAAAAATATTATATACCATGGTCAAGTGGGATTTATTCCTGGTATGCAAGGTTGTTGATTAACCACAAATCAACTTACATGATATACATTATAAACAAAATGAAGTGTAAAAATCATGTGATAATATCGATAGATGAAGAAAAAGCATTAGACAAAAACCAGCATCTATTTATGATAAAAAATCTCAGCAAATTGGGAATACAGGAAATATACCTCAACATAACAAAGACCATACATCACAAACCCACAGATAACATCATTCTCAATGGTAAAAAGTTAAAAGCATTTTCCTTAAGATCAGGAAAAAGACTAGGATGTCGACTTTCACCACTTATATTCAACATAGTAATTGAAGTTCTAGACACAGCAATCAGACAAGAAATAAAAGGCATCCAACTTAGGAAAAAAAGTGAAACTATCATTATTTGCAGATGACATACTACTATAGAGAAAGAAACCTAAAAGATTCTACCAAAAAACTATTAAAACTAATAAACAACTTCAATAAAGTAGATGACAAAATTAATATTCAGAAATTGGTTGCATTTTTATATACCAATAACAAACTACCAGAAAGAGAAATTAAGAAAACAATCTCATTTACAACTGCATCAAAAAGAATAAAATACTAGGATTACATTTAACCAAGAAGGTAAAAGAGCTAAACTCAGAAAACTATAAGACATTGAAGATAGATATAGAAGGTACAAATAAATGGCAAGATATGGGTAGGAAGAATCAACATTGTTAAAATATCCATACTACCCAAAGCAATTTAGATTCAAAGCAGTCCCTACCAAAATATCAATGACATTTTTCACAGAATTAGAATAATCCTAAAATTTATATAAAATAATAAAAAGACTCAGAATAGCCAAAGCAATCTTGAGAAAGAATAAAGTTGGAGGTACCATGCTACCTTATATCAAACCATACTACAAGGCTGGCACTGATATAAAAACTAAAATATAGATCAATGAATAAGAATAAGGAGCTCAGAAATAAGCCCACCCATATATGGTCAATTAATCTATAACAAAAGAGGAAAGAATATACAATGGGGTAAAGAAAAAGATGCTCAATGTCACTAAATATCAGAGAAATACAAATTAAAACCACAATGAGTTATAAGCTCACTCCTGTCAAAATGGCTGTCATCAATAAATCAACAAACAAGTGTTGGCAAAGATGTGTAGAAAAGGGAACTCTAGTGTACTGCTGGTGGCACTGCAAATTAGTGCAGCCAGTATGAATAATAGTATGGAGATTCCTCAAAAAATTCAAAATAGCAATACCACTTCTGCATATTTATCTGAAGAAATCCAAAACAATAATTTGAAGAGATATATGCATCCCTATATTCACTGCAACAATATGTTCAATAGCCAAGGTATGGAAGGAACCTAAGTGTCCATGTACAGATGAATGGATAAAGAAAAGTTGGTACATATATACAATGGAATACTACTCGGCCATAAAAAAATAATAAAATATTACCATTTGTGACAACATGGATGGACCTAGAGGGTTTTTTGTTAAGTGAAATAAATCAGTCAGAGAAAGACAAATACCATATGATTTTACTTATATGTAGAATCTAAAAACAAAGTAAATGGACAAACAAAACAGAAACAGATTCATAGATACCAGGAACAAATTGAGGGTTGAGGGGACTGGTGAAAAAGTGAAGGGATTAAGAATTACAAATTGGCATTTAGAAAATAGTCATGGGGGTGTAAAGTACAGCATTGGGAATAGAGTCAATATTGTAATAACTATGTATGGTGCCAGGTGGGTATTAAACTTACTGGGAGGATCACTTCAAAAGTTATATGTCTAACCATTCTAGTGTACATTTGAAATTAATATAGTATTAAATGTCAATTGCAATTGAAAAAGGATAATGAAAAACCTGTTTTTAATTTAAAAAAATTACAGTATCTGACATAACATTTTCCTCAAAAGGGTTTTTATCATATCTATGTTTATATTAAAAAAGAAATTAGGTTTCCAATATCACATAATGTAAAGTGAATGTGAATATAACCCACATAGCAGTTAGATTACATTGAATACTTCGCAAATATGATATAAAGGTATATGGTTAATTTTAAAACCAGTTAATATGTGCATTTCATGTTGTATCTATAAAATGTACCACAATTAAGTCTCTTTTGGCAAGTACAGATCAGTTAAATTCTTTAACCAGGAACTTTCCCCAAAGCATAAAGATTCCAAAATACACTCAATTCAAATTGTTATCTGTGAATAACAGACCAAACAATCAAGACAGAAATCAATTATCTCTGAATCAAGTTTGGTACTTACTTTGATTCTGTGTAGGTTTTGACTGATTGGAAAGGTCTTCATTTTCTATATGAAAATAAATAAACAAATAAAAGTTGATTTCAAGTTTTAGTCAGATTATTTACCACTGTAATAATAATAATCAGCGATTGGGGTCAAATAAAGAAAAACCCAGGATATGAATGTATACTATGTTACAAAAAGCAATGTATGCCAAGGGGGGAAAAAGGGAATAAGCAAAAATCACAGTAGTAACTATATATAAAATGATAGGATTATGAATAATTGATCCTACACCTACACACACTCCTCCCCCCAATTTCTCCTTAATTTATAAGGTTTTAAATAAACATTGTTATTTAATAGATATATTTAAGACTTAAGAACATTTTCTGGAAAGACGGTGGCCTATGTGTGCAACCCAGAAGAAAGTATAGCCTGCATATGGAGTACAGAAAGGAACCACTGTCACTGGGGAAGCTGACAGACAGTTACTTCTGGGCACCACTCCCTACAACAGTGGAAAGACTCAGACATGGGAGTCAGATGTTGAGTGCAGAATCCACTGCCATCTGAGGAACCAATCTTGCAAGCCATGTGGATCACCCAGTCAAAGGGAAAGAAAGTGGCCCTGCTCACTTGTTGCACTCAGCTATAAAAAAGGCTCTATGCTAGGAGCTGTCTAGGGGAACTACCCTAGTTTGGACTGAGTTGATGCCAGTGAGACTGACAACCTAAACCACACTCCTTTGCACCCACTGTGGGAAAGGACTTGTCTAACCAAACCGTTGGTCAAAGATACAATGGGGGAAAATCTACCTCTCATTGCACGACAATAACTGCCCAAGAAACCAATAATGTGGCATGTGTAAGGGCAAAAAAGGAACCCACAGCCCTGACAGTCAAGCAAAAGAGAACATATCCTGTTTATGGAACGTAATAAAAATGAACAACTAGAAAAGGTGGTGTCTACCAATAAAAATGCAATAAAAGAAAAAGAACTTTAAAAACCTGTGATACAAACTAAGAACACATACACATATAATACTGTAAGATATAAGCAAAGAAAGTGAAGACTTTTAGATACAAAAATACAACTCCAAAATAATAAATGTAAAGAATGGTAAAGATTAGAAATATTACTAAAAGCTAAATTACTAAGGTAGAAATAAGAAACAAAAAAAATCCCATTGAAAATGGCAAAAATACAAAACAAAAGGTATCATATGTGAATAGATAAGTGACTTAGAAGACAAATACAGTGCAAAATAAGAGTACCAGAGAAAAAAGAACACATGAAAAAGCAAAAATTATAGAAATAAAAACGAAATTTCTTAAGCTTTAAAGACTTTAGTCTTCTTTCATATCCAAAGGTCTTACAGAGTTCCAGGAAAGATTAATGATAAGATACACACCTGGACACTGTGGTGAAATATCTAAACTCCAAGATTAAAGACATTTCTGAACTCTAAAGATGAGGAAACTTTTCTTTGTAAGCTTACAGTAAGAGACTAAGGTAGTGATAAAATTAACTAGAATCGGTTTCTCAATCTATCAGCCTACATGTGTGTCCTTTTTGAAGAAACTACTTAGAAAAATTTTCTATTAAAAGAAAATTAGAATGAACATATCAGGGCAGGAAATCAAAGAACAGAAGAAAGAGTAAGAAGCCATAAGTTCAGAGGCACAGAAATAAAAATGTAGAGTATCCCAACAAAACATAAATGGATAAAAAGAAGGAGAGGGAGTACAAAGTCAAATGGTCGAGTACAAAACAGCTGTTTTTAATTTTTGTATATTGACAGCCATGAAGAATATGAAGGTGATCACTAGCAATAAAAGATAAAATTTTTAATATGAAAACTGTGATAAAAGAATAATGAATAAAAATAAAATGGAAGGACTAAGAACAAATATGTAACTTTTATAGTTGTTGGGAATTCCTATTAAGTCTCTTCCTCACTAGTTTAATAATCAGAATCCATTCAGAAACCACATAACCTACCAAATAATCAAATCCCTAAAAAATCTGAAAATAAATATACAGGCAAAATACTTCTGTAAAATAAAAACGAAAAGGAATTAAGACAATATTAATACTCCATAAGGCCAGGGAAAAAGGAAATATTTTATAGTAAAGTATAACTCAAGCTGACATTTTTTTTACCTAGGAAAATCAAAACACTTTCAAGGAAAAAAAATAGGTAATTAGTAATAAGTATGTAGAAATAAAATATTTCATTTAAAATTGCAACAAAAAAACACTTTTAAAATCCCTAGAGACAAACGTAAGACAAAGAACCTATGATTAAGAAAACTACAAAATCCTGAAAGAGAGAAAATAAGCTCTGGGGGAAAATACACTACTACTTGACACGATATAACGACATATATATAACTGAATGATAGGACTTAATATTATAAAAATCTCAAAATTACTATATAACTATATACACATAAATTCAACTGTTTTAAATCGCATAAAATGATCTTAAACTTCAGAGGAAAGGATAAATTTCCAAAAATAGTTTAAAAAATATAAAAATATTGTGAGACAAAGCTCGCCTTATCAGATACCAGACCACACTATAAATATGCTAATCATATCACAACCTAAAATAACTATATTGAAACAGAGTAAAAAACAAAACAAAATTAGAGCCATGTGTGTATATGAAAACTTAAATGTGGTATTTCAAAGCAGTAGAGAAAATAAATAAATGATGCTGGCACAAATGACTATCATCTGGGGAAAAAGGTAAGATGAACCTCTACTTCACCCCTATATGAATATAAATTCCAGATGGAGATGGAGTAGGAATCTCACAAGACCTAAATTACCTGGACTACCTAGGGTTAATAAGATCTGAACTGAGATAACAGGATTCCAGTTTTTCTTTCATAGAATCTATTTGTCTATGCAAAAGTGTAAAAATCTAAAGGTAAAAGATACCACAAACAAGGACAAGAAATAAAACGATGTATTTTGGAAAGAGTGTTTTGCAACTCTCATCAGCCAGAGTACTCAGCTGCAAACAGAACCATTCTGGCTGGTAAACGATGTGAAGAAACTGTACACTCATATACTCTTACCAGCAGGTATAAATTAGCAGTCTTTTTGGAGAACAGTTTGGCAATACATAGAAAAAAATACTTGTACTTCTTATTCCATGTTCCCAATAGACCCAAAGAAAAAGGTTAACTAGAAAGTGCTAGGGAAGAGTGTAAGCCCTCTAAGTACCTCCTTATTTTAAGACTTTCTTCCCCATGGTAGAATTAATTTGTCCAAATGGTGACATTAAGTCAATTATACTTTTTCTGTCAAAGTGATTCGTTCTACAACCTGCTCATGTTCATGCACGTAGGCCAAGAGCACTCTAGTGCAACCTGTATATCACACTAAGATTCATCATCAGGCTCTTAAATTTGTGCTCCTCTTTTATAACAACAGCTATCCCCTCCAAATGTACCATTTGTGCATGAATAATTTATTTACTTTGAATACCCCATAATAATAGTTTACCTGCTCCTGCTGGATTAGGAGTATATGGAGGTGGAGGGGGTACTCCAGGAGCTATGACATTGGCCAATGGTACCAGACCTGCATTGTTATAAGCACCTAAAATAAAAATATAATAGAAAAAATATGTAACTTATTATCACTTTGTTACCAGGAGTTCAAACTATATTAATGCACTCATCTAATTTATTTTTAAAACTGTTATATAATAGAGTTGCATTTTATGTGAAGGTCTGGATCTAGGATTAGGTGAAAACAGATCAAATAAGATAACTGGAGATTCCTATTTCCAACACTGTATGCTGAATCCAGACTTAAGCTCACCAAATAGCATGGCAGGCAGAATCTGCCATACTGAAATTATTTCTCCTTTCTGTGAAATAATTTACACTTGACCATTTAAAGTTAAGTGCATTAAGGATGCCTTTGAACGCCAACTATCAAAAAGGGATTCAAGATGATTTATCAAAAAGAAAACCCAAGATAATAAAGGTTAAAAATAATCTGTAATTCATTTAGCAAAAGGAAAATATCCTAAATAAACTGTTGCATTGTTGTAGACCAAGACACTAGTAGCTCACTGTGGAAAAGATAACACATTTCATAAGTTTTTGAGATTTCCCAAGTATATATACCAATATTTACTTTCAATTTAATAAGTAAAGAACAAAATGAAAAAATGTAAAATATGGAGGAACTTCTTACTTGGTGTAATAGTTGCATGTGGCCGGCATGGAGGTATTGGATAAGGAACAGGTTTATGTGGATTGTATGTTGAAGGAGGCTAGGTGAGGGGACAAAGTACAGCAATTAGAAGAAAACCAACTAAGCTGTCTGTTGGCAAAACAAAACACAACTCGTTTCAAAATATTTAGTCCTAAGAGGCCCAGCAAAGCATTCTTACCCTCTTTTCTTTTTGAAAGAAAAAAAGCACTGTTTTCTTTAGCATTCAGCATTCTGACAAATGTAGCAGAACATAGACTGGAATTATGAATTCAGTATTTTAATCTTTTTTGCCTTTTGAAACCCACAAATCTTTTATCTTTGATGGAACTTATAGCAAAGAACATTAAAAGAATTAATCTCTAGAGAACCAGAGGTATCCTTAGCTAAGCGAAACGCTGTGGTTTTTTTTAATCCTCTCCCAAGGATATTTTTTCCATTGCTTTATAGAGAGTGGAAGGGAGAGAGAGAGAAACATCAATAGGTTGCCTCCTGCACGAGCCCTGACTGGAGCCAAGCCAGCAACCGAGGTATGTGCCCCTGGCCGGAATTGAACTCTGGACCCTTCAGTCCACAGGCCAATGCTCTAACCACTGATCAAAACTGGCTAGGGCCGAAATACTATACTTTTAATGAGAAAGAGACTCACGCATATAAGCAAGCACGCCTGCTAGAGGAAGCATGCACTTATACCCTTGCTGCAGGCTCCACTTAAAAGGTCCTTTGCTGTCAGATTCTTTCTCTCTCTCATAATGGCAGTCCTGTATGATGCACTAGTCTTATGCAAAATTATGATCTGTAACTATTTTTCTATAAACAACTGCCATGGGAGTTCTTATCAGGTAGACAGGCAGGAACTGCAAGGTGGCTGTGTGAAGGCCTGTAGTACTTCAACTCCAATGATCCTTCAAGCCACAAGGTTGTCATCTGTTCAGTTTATATTCCAATCAATTATTATCACTCCCTTGAAAATACTCTCAATCTCCTGTTTCTGTCTTGTTTTACTAACACTAATACTAATTCTGCCAAACCACAATCTTAAAGAGAACTCTCCAGACTCTGTACCTCCAAGTGAACAACTAAATGTGGCTGGAGAAAAAAATAAAAGCAAATTTCACTGTAAAATAAAACATTCAACTCAAAAGGGCCCTTAGCACTATTAACTAATTTTACTATATTGTCCTAGACCATGCACTTGCTAAGAGTTTGTAGTATATTTTGAAGTCCACAATGCAAAAAAGAATTTATGCTTTGAACAGACAGAAAACTACATATAAGAGTTATGACCTTTTTCATCATTTATTTTCTAAACATACTGGTTTGGATGGTCCAAGAATCCGTGCAGCTATTCCTTTGCCTTCATTGGTACAGTCTTCACCATCTTTTTTCAAAGGAGTTCCCTATAAAAAGAAAAAGAAAAAGAAGTGAGACTTTTAATACCCCTAAAGCAAAAACAAAGAAAACACTTACTATACAGACATATCTCATTTTATTGTGCTTTTCCTTTACTATACTTCAAATAATTGCATTTTTTACATCGAAGGCAAGACCTCTACCAATAAAAAGATTACAACTTGCTTTATTGTGGTACTCCCTTTATTGAGGTGGTCTGGAATTGAACCCACAATATCTATGAGGTATGCCTGTATTATAGTGAATAAAAGGACCTGGTAGGCATTTAAAGACACGGATTCCAGACCCAATCCTGCACTGGATGCATGACCCTGACAAGGTCCTCAACAATCCTCTGCCACAGAAACCTCATAACAGATAGAGGGGGTGCTCAGAAGTACACACATAATACATATGAGGATGATAGAAGAACAAGATAAAGCATGTTTTAACTTTTTCCCTCCACAATAGGTGCAATCAGAAATAGACTTCCAATACTATAGTACGTGTAATACTCAAAGAATCAAAGAGTACCTGTATTACAGCTGAAACTAGGTGACAAAAAATGGTGTTCTCTATAACCATTAAGTGTGATAGTTTATATTATACAAAGGCAAATGAGACCTCATTCAAGGCTGCTATAATTAACAGACCAGAATAAGTTGACAGGATATTACATTTTGTCACTCTAACAGTGTGTATCCTTAAATGATTGGAAGCTAACTTTCAAGATGGTCCCCAGGGACCCTTACCTCCAACATGCCCTGTGCAGTCCCCTTCCAGAATGAATAGGGCTAACGTGTGCAACAAATAGGATATTCCAGCAATGTTAGTTGACTTATAAGGCTAAGTCATAACAGAAAGCACAGATTCCAGTTATCTTTTCCTAGATGATTTGGTCTGGTGGAAGTCAGCTGTCATGTCATGAGGTACTCAACCAGCACTATGGAAAAGTTCTTCTGGTGGAGAACAAAGATCTCTTGCCAGCAACTAACACTAACTTGCCAGGCACGTAATTGAGCCACTTTGGAAGTATAGTTGGAGCTAACTGCAGCCTCATGAGAAACCCTGAGCCAGAACCAAGCTAAGCCACTACCAGATCCCTGATTCATAGCAACTGCATGAGATAATATTTACTGTTTTAATCCACTAAGTTTTAGGGTTATTTATTACACTGCAATAACAAATATGATTCTTTGAAACAGTTAGTTTACAAAGAAGTTTAGAAACACTGGATGGTATAAAAACAAGTTTCTTTTTTACAAGACCTCTCAGAGCCTTTATTATACAAAGGGATTCTCCAGAAAGGAAAAACTGCATACAGTTTTCCCTAACATACTTAACTGTGAAAGTGTTATGAGGAATACTGAAAATCTGAGAGATGTTCTTTTACTAAATGTAAATCTGTGCTTCTAAAATATTTGGAAAAACAAAATAAAGCAAAATCATCCTCTTTGCTGCTTGGCTTGTTCTTCTGTACATTTTACAAAAATACTTTAATGTAGTTTATATATAAATTTTCAATATATGAATTAAGTTTTTGACATAATAAAATTCCCTTCCTTTGTAGAAGCCTCATCAACTGGCATTTTCTTTAAATATCATAACTATGCTATATTTCATACTTAGGCACAAGAAGTTTCAAATATAGCCATAAAAGTATGCTTACTGGGAAAATTCCATTTATGCGACTAGGTTTTCCTTTGGGATATGGATTTCCTGGGATTGTTCCACAGGAAGATATCATAGCATGAGGAGCTTTGCAGCCTGCCTTGAAAGCCTATAAGATAAAAAAGAAGAGAGTGATAAAAATAAGTAAATAAAATAAACTCATAAAGTTAAGTATCCTAGATTTTGGAAAGCCCTGCTAAAAAACATGAATTAAGGAACAACATCACATTCAATCTGTTCTTATATCAATCAGCACTTACAGTGATAAACATGACCAAAACTAATAAGTAAAAATCACTTTATTTAAATGAAATTATTAAAATGGTAACATAATGTTTTTAATGTCACAGCTATTAGACTCAGTTTACAATGCGTTTTGTAAACTGTGTGCAAAAAAGTCCATTTACTATTGAATATGTCCCATTTCTCCAAGGACCAAGAAATAACATTGTCCAACTCTATAATCACCAACCTCATGTTACAGACAAGGCAAGGAGATCACTAAGATGAAAGAAACATGGTTTCCAATCTGAAAAAGTTTTTAACTTAGAGGAGGAAACACAAACAAATAACATGGGACACAGGTATCTAAAGAGCTGTAATGTTAAAAAAGGAGGTCATTTGGGTACAGGTCATATAATGTTACATAACTTTGAGATATACTGAGAGTTGGGTTTTGGTCTAGTTTGTTTAATATTTTATCCCCAGGTTCTAAAATGGTGCCTAACCCATACTGAGCTCAATAAATACTTATTAAGCCAGGCCAGGCGTGGCTCAGCAGTTGAGTATCGACCTAGGATCTAGGAGATTGCGGTTTGATTCCGTTAGGGCATGTGACTGGGTTGCGGGCTCGATCCCAAGCAGAAGCGTGCAGGAGGCAGCTGATCAATGACGACTTTCTCATCATTCATGTCTCTATCTCTCTCTCTCCCTCTCCCTTCCTCTCTCTCAAATCAATAAGGATATATTTTTTAAAAATTTAAATAAATAAATAAATAAATGAAAAACACTATATTAGGTGACACACATCCCAATAGATTTATACTGTTATAGGAATATAAAGTTATGTATAAATAGTTCTAATTAAAAATATGTATGGCATTATATATTTTATTGTAGAGGTATATCAGATTTATAAATTCACTCAACATATGATTAGCTATATAATCCAGCCCACTATTAATACCCCAACCCTAAAAATCATCTCAATTAGGGGGTATTATACATAGTACCAGGGTACATGCTCTTATATGTTATTTTGTACATCTCTACTTATTTACTTAGAATAAATTCCTAGATAGCATGTTTGGGTCAAAAGGTATGAACATTTTAAAGGCTCTTCAAGTATACCTTCTAGAAAAGTTGACTACTGACCAGAGGGACTATTACATAGAATACTCAGACTCAGATTATTTCTGAGAAAGGAAGAGAGATGATCAGAATGTTTTATTAGGAAAAATCTATAGCACAAAATGCTTGATGCCTTAAAGAACTTAAGAAAACCAATGAAGAACTTATTAAAGTAAATAAATGTGGGCTCACAGGAAGAGAAATTTCCGTAATTTCTGCCTGTTAAAACTAGTGGGGATTGTGCCTGAGTGAGATGGAGGACTGCTGGAGTCCCAGGCAGTTCCTCTGAAAGGGCCCGCAGACAGACTTACTCTGACTCACTCCTTTTGAGCTCCAGTGTGAGGGAAGCAGCTTGAAAGGAACTAGAAACATGGGAGGAACTGAATTGTCTGATATCAGAGGAGAACTGAAAGATCAGCTTTCTCCCAGATAAAAATGCTGGCAGAGGCCATTGTTCCTTTTTCTGAGACCCTCCCTTCCCCCCAACCAGAGCCAGCAGGTGGATGTCATATCTGAGTCTCCTTCAACCTAGCTAACACTGTTCACCCAGACCTGGTGACACCCTGAGACTCCACCCCACCCAACTGGGGGCCCATTCAAGCCATTTCCAATGGCTTTTCCATACAAATGGCCTCTCTTATCTCATGCTTCAGACTTCCTTAAAATCTTTCAAACAAACAGCATCTGGCCTATGCATAAACCGTACCTCTTCATAAGTAGCCCCCAGGCCCGGCACTAGTGGCAGCCAGGCTTGGTTCATAGCCTGGACTCTTCTAGGCACCTCCAAGCCCAAGATAAATAGCGGCCATCTGCAGATCACTCTGTAGCTTGTGCCAGGTGGTCCCAGGCAGGGCACAGACATTGGATCACCTTGCCCCTCCTGGGAGGTCCCAGAGTCAGTGCACCCGGTGGACAGCTTCAGCCAGATTATCACCCTACCACCTCCACAAGCAACATACTCAAGGGCAGACTCATTGGGCAACAAAGCCCCACTGAAGCAAGTCCTACTATGTAGGGTCAACTCCTGCACAGTAGCTCCTTGCTGTAGTTGCAGCAGGTATTCCCAGCTGGTTAGCCTGGGACATTAAGCCCATCAAGTGACATAAACAGCAATCATGACTCAACCACAAAAAAAGAGTTCACTCAGCCCACACAAGGGCGCACCTGGAACACCCAGCACCAGTGACTGGGGAGGCTGCACCATAGGGCCCTACAGGACACTTACTATACAAGGCCACTCCACCAAGTCCAGGAGACATAACAGCTCTACCTCATATATAGAAGCAAACATAGGGAAGCAGGCAAAATGTGGAGACAAAGAAACAGGCTCCAAATGAAACAGGACATATTTTCAGAAAAAGAACTAAATGAAATGGAAGCAGACAAACTACCAGATACAGAGCTCAAAAGAATGGTTATAAGGATACTCAAGAAACTTAGAATTTCATCATGAAAAAGGACATAGAAACCATAAAAAAAAAAGTCAGAAATGAAAGATACACTAACTGATATAAAGAATAATTTACAGGGAATTGACAGAACTGTAGATGAAGCCAAGAATCAAATCAGCAATTTGGAACATAAGAAAGCAAAAAACACTCAATCAGAACAGTGGGGAAAAAAAAGGAACCCCCCCAAAAATGAAGATAGAGTCGAGGTAGGATAGTAAGAAGCTAGGATAATTCTTTGGCAAGTGGAATGGGGAAACTGAGATAGCTGAACAAACTGGCCAAGCAATTTATAGCCAGATACAGAAGGTCACCTTCCTAGAGATGACATCTAGGCCTCAGCTGTATTTCAGCTGCAGTCCCAGAAAAGCAGAAAAGTCAGTTGGGCAGTACCAGGACCAGCTACAATGACTAATGAGCCCCTGCCCCGGTGCTGACCAATCAGTGGCAACCACAACCCTGAAAGAGCACACATGGAAAAGCTGATGAATATTCTATTGAGACCCTCCCCTAAGACCTCCCTAATCTCTCAGCCTTTAAAAACCCTCAAAATGAAGTCCCAGCACTTGCTCTCCCTCCCAGGAGCACACCCATGCCTTTCTCTTTCAAACCCTCTTCTCCCCCTACAGGCATGTTTCTCCTAAACTCTAAGGGACTTGACAAGACTTACAACCAGGAGAGCAATAGATAGCAGCAACTCGTCCCAGGCACATCCAGTGAACCTGTCTCCAAGGCCCCCTTTCTCTGACTTTCCAGTGAACTGACTCATTTCTTTGAGTCAGCTTATTTCTTTCCTGTAACATTTCTAGAGAGCCAAAGCAACCCCTCCTAGGCTCTCCTGTTGCTTCTTCTATCCTAAGCTCTTCCATCTTCCACTGTCCCCAGCTTTAATAAACGTACTCTCAAAATCACCTGGGTTTGTGTTGTGAAATCTTTCCTGCACAAAGTTAAGAACCCACACACTATCAGCCAGCCCTAGGCAAACGCACTCCAGGCTGGTCTCCTTTCCAGTAATAATGTAAGGAGCCTTTGGAACAACTTCAAGTGTACCAACATTTGCATCATGGGGTGTCAGAAGGAGAAGACAGAGAGCAAGAAATTGAAAACCTACTTGAAAAAATGACAGAAAAGTTCCCTAACCTGGTGAAGGAAATAGATATACAAGTCCAGGAAGCACAGAGAGTAACAAACAAGATGAACTTAAAGAGGCCCAAGACAAAGAGAGAATCTTGACAGCAGCAAGAGAAAAGCAGTTACCTACAAGGGAACTCCCATAAGACTGTCAGCTGATTTCACAACAGAAACTTTGCAGGTCAGAAGAGAGTGGCAAGAAATATTCAAAGTGATGAAAAGCAAGAACCTACAGTAAAACTTCAATATAATGGACTAATTCAGGTGAGGGAGTGTCCGTTAAAACCAAAAGTCCGTTATATAATAAAGTAGGTTTTCCAAATGCGTAGATTAAAATTAACTGACAGATTAGTTAGTTGACCTGTTTTTACTTATACAGACACATTTGTGTAGTTAAAATTAATTATGTATGAAAAGTTTAATGTCACAGAAAAGTTTTCTATATGTATTACAGTAATATTAAATTTACACTGAATAGGTCTAGTAAAGATGTGCATTCACTAGTCACTGCAAGTAAACAAATGCACATGGCTGGGGACTGGCTTAGTGTAGCATTTTAAAACATCAGCCAGCAGGCATAAAAACTGCTGCAGAAAGTCATGCCATGTGACAACAGAACTAATTATCGAGAGTGATGCAGTGTGATCACATGCTAATTGTTCACTGAACACTGTTTACAAGTGGAGGCTCTTGGATTTAAATATGTAGACTATAGTTGTAAATATGTAATATTTATTTATGTTGGCAAAATTACTAGTGTTTTTTTCCAACATATGGCCTATTTGCTAAAATTTGTTAAGAATAACAGTGAATTAATAACAAAAAAATAACCTGTTAATTTAATTTTATGCAAATCTTAGTTAAAAGCATTTTAAAATTAACAGGGTGTTAATTTTCTCATCTGACATACAGACTGGAAATTCTGTTTGTTAAATCGAGGTCTGCAAAATCAAGGGTTTACCATATATATAACCAAAACCAAGCAAAGCTATCATTTAGAATCAAAAGACATATAAAGAGCTTCCCATACGAAAAAGAAAAGGCTAAAGGTGTTAAGTACCACCAAACCAGTATGACATGAAGAATTAAAGGGTCTTCTTTAAGAAGAAGAAAAAAAAAAGATTAAATAAATATATATCTATCAACAATCGAATCTAAAAAACAAAATAAACAAACAAGCAGAACAAAAGCAGAATCAGAGATACAGAGAACATTTTGACAGTTGCCAGATGGGAGAGGGGTTGGGGGAATGGGTAAAAAAGGTGAAGGGATTAAGAAGTACAAATTGGATGTTACAGAATAGTCATATGGATGTAAAGTTCAGAATAAGGAATACAGTAGATAATATTCCAATAACTATGCATGGTGTCAAATGGGTATGAGATGAGTATGATCACGGTAAATTATAGAATGTCTAATCACTGGGGTATACACCTGAAACTAACAATATTTTTTGTCAACTGTAACTGAAAAATAAAAAATGAATTTAAAATATGTGGGCTTAGATACTGCTTCAACTACAGTAATTTATGACTAAGGCAAAGTTCTCTACCCACCATGTAGAGCTAAGTAAAGGGTGTAAAGATTAATGACTGGGCTGCAAGGCCCTTTTCTTCCTCAAGCAGGTTTCTAATTACTAATTCAGTTTCCAGCCATCAAAATCCTAAGAAGTTATTACCTTAGATGACAAAGTTTTCTAGACTTGGGCAAGTACCACTTTTCCCACTCTTAAAGATTTTAAATTAATAAACTGGTATTTTGCTTTATTATTCATCTCTTATGAATTTGATTAGTATAAGTTTAATGACAAAGCCAGTTCAAGTAAAGTTCCTAAATACATAAAATTAAAGACAAAAGCTTGGAGCCATGGCAAAGCTACCAAGGAACCGAAAATAAATACCAGATGAGGCTCAAACAGAGTGGCCAACTGGCTTCTCACTTTCAAGCCATCTCTTCATCCTCCAGTGTCCCTTTCACTTGGCTCTAGTTCTCCATAGAATGCTGGAATGCCATCCTTAACCCATCACGGTTAAGGCAGCAGTCAGATTATTCATCAAAGTTAATATAGGAATAAGATTAGAACTTTTTTCTTCATCAACATTCAGCAATCTTGAGAAAATTACCTGTTCAAGTACTCTCTTGCAACGTTTCTTCTCAGACATATTTATCCTGAATAAATCTTCAATGGGACGAGAATTTTGTGCATCGACAATGTTTCTACAAAAGAAATACAATTTAGCTTTTCATTTAAGAACCTGGACAGCATACGGAGGCCAACAACTTTTGTGTACCACACAAATATATCTGAGTAAGTTTTGCTCCATGACACAGGGAGAAAAGCATGACTAATCAACTGGTAAATATAAATAGCATGTTATATAAAGATGGTAAATACAACTGAGGTTTATCTGGTTACCTCAAAGAAACAAAGTAAATAAAATTCACTATTTTGAGATTCTTTTTTGTTTTTATAAATATAACTTTATTGATTTCAGAGAGAGGAAGGGAAAAGGAGAGAGAGACAGAAACATCAATGATGAGAGAGTCATTGATTGGCTGCCTCCTGCACGCCCCCGACTGGGGATTGAGCCCGCAACCCAGGCATGTGCCCTGACCGGGAATTGAACCTTGATCTCCCAGATCATAGGTTGATGCTCAAACACTGAGCCACGCCAGTCAGGCTATTTTGAGATTCTTAAAAATATATCTTCTCAGTGAGTGTTAGGAGAGCTATGGCAATGAAACAAACTCATGTGTTAAATGCACAAAAATTATGATTGATCTAAAGATGAAGTTTTATCTTATGCTAAATTTTGTGTTTTGTGGACATTTATAAATAACATAAGGGACTTAAAAATGCAAGTGCTATAAATAAACATCTTATAGACATTTTCATTTATGCAGAAGAAGAAGCTCCCTTTCTCTTTGAGCTTACATTCATTATAATAATGTATTAGAAGCTGTGCTAGGTGCTTTTGCATATCTTACAGTATAAAGTTTACATGCCCTATTAAGTAGGTGAGATCCTTATTTGTACAATTAAGGTCAAGAAAGAATAGTACATATTAAGCCAAACAACAAACAAACAAAAAAACACATTGCCAGAATGTGGCAGAATCTATCTAACGATAAATCCTATGACTTTATCAATAAGCCTTTCAAGTTATTCACAGTAAGGAGACAAGCAAGTTATTAATACACAGACAAATCAAAATAAATAATTAAACATGATAAGACCCCTTATTTTGTACCTTATAACCATGTGTAATAAGTACGCTAGATATTTTGATACAAGAATTAAGCTTGATGCTTTCAAAGATTTTATTACAGTTCCATTTACTAATATAATTCTGATACATTAACAAACACTGAGTTAAAAGACACTTAAAAAGTCCTCTAAACTTCCTCCAATGAAGTCAAAAGAAAAAGAAATACTTACGAAGCTAACAGTTCAAGAGCAACTAGTTTGTCTTTACTGAAGGTGAAACAGTTGAGTATATTGACCACTTCTGCTGGATGAACAGCCACCATTTTCTACGAACATAAAAAATAATTTCAATTTGAACATGAGAAATTTTCAAGCCAGAAATTGCCATTTTGGGAGAATTATTCAGTTAATGTTTGTAATATACATATTTGAGGTGAAAACTTCTTACTTGAAAGTAAGCTCTAACTAGTATAGGAATAAACTTCGGCTTTTCAATGTAACTATTTCAAATGAAGATCTAAGTTCTCCTGTGTGTTCTTTTTAAATTCATATTTCTCAATGTGTTGACCTATAGAAAAAAATAATTTACATGTACTACTTTCCTCAGAAAGGTTAGAAAAAGGAGATATTTACAAATATGGGAGATATATTGCTCAAAAAGTTATAAAAAATTACATTCCTTAGAGTACTAGGTATGCCATAATCAGCACTTCCTAAAGTGAGGTCCATGGTGCTATTCAGTGTTACTAAAAATGAGTACTACAGTCACACCTGTTAGAAAAAGAGGGACTAAACAGGTTTCTTTACGGTAGAACTTTCTTAAGTCTTATGTTAATGTGCATTGTGGCACCCTACGATTGTGTGGAATATTACATAACTTATTTGAACAAAGTTCCTTATTTTTGAAGAGCAAGTAGATTTGGCCAATTTACAGATTTCTGTTAACAGTAGAGGAAATCCAAAAGCAAAGCCAATGTAAGATCACTTAAAATCAACACCCAATAGATTCCTAAATTTGGAGCAGTAGTTTTTAAATATTTTTTACTCATGTACCACCAAAAGAATTGGTAAAACTATATGCCCCTTTGCATGTTTTTAAATTGATGTCTAAAAAATTTACCAGAAGTGTAAACATTTATAAGACTGATTTCCTTGTTTATAAGTTTATTATATATTTGTAAAAACCTTAGACCTGATTTAACTCATTTATGAAAATGTATTATGTAACCTAATTGTCAAAGCCAGTCTTTCAGACTGACTTTATCAGAAAAGGTTGGGCTTAATTTAATTCAAATGAATTCATTAAGTTGTGCCTGTGCTACCCTTCTCACCTCTGAATTTTAATTCTAAGGTAAGTAAACAGGAAAGCAGTCCTCAGAGCTTTGTCAAGAGTTTGCTGGCTTGCTAAAATAAGGCAAGGTCTCTGACAGTATTTCTTACAGAAGCTCTAGCTTTGCTCTCCTTTTCAAGGGATTGCATTGTCTCTTTGGCCCTTGGGGAAAGATCTTCATCCCCAGATGATGGGTGGTCGGGTGAGATAATCTTTTGTTGGTAAGCAATTGTCAAAAAGAAGCAGCACTAACAGACCCAGATACTTTCTGAGGCAAATTAGTTTAGATTCCCTTAAAGTTACACATGCCTGATACTCTACAAAATTCTTCTTACATAGCCAAATACTGTTTGAATTTAGATGCCTCTGTTAACCTAAGCTCTAGAACTATAGGCCCACACAGTAGTCATTAGGCACCTGTGCCTATGAAGTATAGCACTCCCATTTTCTACCCTTACAACTGCTACTGTATACCGGTTCGCTAGTCCCCTACCTGCCCCGCCCCCCCTTAGCCAAACAGAATGTAGTTTTTGCTTTATATTCTCCCTGTGAAGACTGTTCAGGGCTGTGAGTTTGTTTAGGGCAGGAGCCCGCTTGTAGTCACCGGGTAATAAATCTCCAAATGGTCAATATGGTCTCTGTGTGAATTAGTACACCTGTTTAAATTAAAATTTAATAAAACAAAAAAATAGTTCCTCAGGCAGCCTAGACATATTTTAAGTGCTCAAAGCCACATGAAGCCAGTGGTTATCATACTATATAGTGCAGTTATAAAACATTTCTACGATGGCTAAAAGTTCATTTGGACAGTGTTGGTCCAAAGAATGTAAGTTTAAACCATCTGACTAGAAAAGGATGAAAATATCCAAAAATAGAAGAAAGTGCATAAAAATACTTAGAAATTCAAATCCTATGTTTTGCTTACCTATAAATATTTTCTCCTCCAATTTGCCAATTAAGACCTTACGGTATTTGGTCTTAGAATAATGGTATACAATTTAAAAGTACAGTATACACAATTTAAATTTACACTTTGAGGAGTTTTAATTTTTTAACAGTTATTTTGAATAATCAAAATATAATAAAATTTAGGGTCACTTTTTAAAAATGCAAACAAACTACAACTTGAGATGAACTATAAAAAACTAGGGAAGAATTCAAAATACTTAAATTCTACATTTTAAGGAAAAATAAGTTACTTACATGTTGTAATGCTTTCATTGCCTTCAGCTGAGGCTCAGCCCAGGAGAAATATCTCAGTAAGTCAACCACCTAAAAGCAAATCAATAATTTAGCTCTAATGACAATGTGTTTGTAAACATTTCTGCAAGGTTTATTCCATTATTTTGAATTACTATTCAAAATGTTCTGCCTGGGCCCCGATGATGAGGTGTAAGAATGGCACCATAGTTTAGACTGTGTTAATAGAGTAGACTAGCCACGTGCAGCTACTTAAATTCAAATAAACTGAAATAAAATCAAATAAAAAATTCAGTTCCTACTGGCACAAGCCACATTTTAAGTGCTCAATACCGTACGAAGCTAGTAGCTACCATAATGGATAGTGAAGACAGAGTTTTCCATCATCACACAGAGTCCTGAATAGTACTGGTTCAGAAGTGAACAGTATGAGATATGGAAAAAAAGTAAGTACATAAAGGAAGGTTGGAAAAGTACTAGATGGAGACAAAATGTCAGCATAGGGATATAAAGACATATTATGAATGAAAAAATTTAAAAATTTAGTGAAGATTGACAGCTTTATTCAATCACAAAAGGGTATTCAGTAGTATGGTTTAGTGTAGGTCCACTAACTTCCACTCTTTTACTTGAATCTGGAGGGCATAATATTCATGTTTACACCACAAATCTATTCCCAAAAAATGTAAGAATCACCATGAATTACTGAAGCAGCTTCTAAACGGTAGGGTTTTTTTTTGTTTGTTTTTTTTTTTAAGTATGTCTTTATTGATTTCAAAAAGAGGGAGAGAGAGAGAGAGAGAGAGAGAGAGAGGGAGGGAGAGAGAGAGAGAAACATCACTGATGAGAGTTATTGATTGGCTGCCTCCTGCACGCCCCCTGCTGGGGATTGAGCCCGCAACCCGGACATGTGCCCTGACCAGGAATTGAACCACGATCTCCTGGATCATAGGTCCACGCTCAACCACTGAGCCATGCCAGACAGGTGGTAGGTCATTTTGAGAGCACAGATAGCCAGGCTCTCTCTCCCACCATCATCAGTCAACTTCCAATAAATGAGGGATATATTGTGAGATAGCTAGTAAGAGGTGAGCCAGGGCATCAAGACGGCAACATTAAAGTCTCTATATGGTCACTAGTACTCTGATTAAATGCCCCCAGGACAATCCAGGAGAAAAAAAAAAAAGGACTCAAGAAGAGAGGGTAATAAATCTGGGTTAATGAATTATATCACTGTGAGTTCCTGAAAACGTATTAAGGTCTCAATTATTCTATAAAGCAAGGTTAATGCTAGAAACCAGAGTGGTATGAGTAGAAAATATTTTGTATTCCTTATAAAGAGATACAAAAATAGCAAATAAGTATTATGTGTACTTCCTAGATAATTTAAGAGTGTATTATATGTCCTTACTTTATAGGAAAGTTTTTACTATATAACAAATGCTACCTGGCACTTTTCCAGCCATAAAACTTTACATATCATGACAGATATAGAAGAAAAATCTTTACTAGATTACGTAGGCTTAAAGGTCACACCCTTAGAAAGTGACTTAATAAAGTTTTCAATGACTTCAGCGAATAACCACTAAGAGAAGTTTTCTACAAAATTCACATATGCATATGCAAAATAAAGAAGGAAAGGAACGCCATTACCTATGAGAAATTATAAATCTTCAAAACATTTAAATTTTTAAAAAGCACAAAGTAATTTTGAAAAATAATGGCTGAAAGCACTCATTAAATAGGCAGCAACACATGCAAGTCATAAAGTAGCTTTTGGAATTCAGGAGGCATAACTTCTACAGGCTTAAGCTTCAAACTTCACACTTTGAACATCTTGAGAAACATGAAAAATTGGAGCATTTACTAATTCAATCTATACATGCATACATTGTCTACCCTATCTGCGTTCCTACCCTTTCCCAGAACTATTCTGCAGATGTACATTTCTATTTTTTGCCCTATTTTTCTAACAAGAATTTTCTAAATGTCTCTCTAAAGTTTGGCCTTTCAATGTACGTGTGTGTGTGTGTATATACACGCGCATACATATTTTTTAAAATTCGCAAACTCTCCCTAAAGCTAGGTAAAACGTTTTCACTAAAGTACCATTGGTCTTCTGGCAGTTATAGAAACTACTTATTAGACACTGTAATTTTTTTTTCTTATTGCTAAAATTTTTACTTAGTGGCTTCATAAGAAAATACTTCAGCTCTAGCCAGTTTGGTTCAGTGGCTAGAGCATCAGCCTGTGTACTGAAGGTTCCCGGGTTCTATTTCGGCCAGGGGCACGTACCTCGGTTGTAGGCTCGATTCCAGGCCCCGGTCCAGAGGTAATCAATCGTTATGTCTCCCTCACATCAGTCTCTCTCTCCCTCTCTCCCTCTCTCCCTCTCTCTCTCTCTCTCTCTCTCTCTCTTACCCCCTCCACTCTCTCTGAAAAGCAATGGAAAAAATATCCTTGGGTGAGGATTAAAAGAAAATATTTCACCATTTATTCAAGTTTTATAATATGCAGTGAATTTTGCAATTATTAACTTATAAATACTAACAAATTTGAGTCCACTTACCAGTAGAAGTTTATAAATTTATGTATGATATTGTGCCCAGAATGACAAACACTTTTGAACTGCTTTTTTTTAAACACTGTATTTTAAAATCATGTTAGCACATGATATTGCGGTCAAAGAGGGTATGTTTATAAAATACCGGAACTATAAATTCTGTAAAGTCTTCTACTAAAACTGAAAGCTTCTAAAATTCCTGAATAAATATAGCAACAACATAAAAGCAATTCTGACCATGACCAGCAGATAAATAGACATTAATCAGATCATGTAAAAAAAAGACCAAAGACTTTTGATTAAACAAATAGAGGAATACCTGTTCACTAGAGAAATATCCATGCACATATTCAATTGCTTTTAATTTGTACTCTGTCAAAACAGCCTAAAAAAACAGAAAAACGGCATTAATATATATAAACAGAACAGTAATATGCATACAGCAAAAATGCCTAAGCCACTCAAACAGGGAAAGATCTTCAGCCCAGCATGTAGAGACAGCTATAAGTCACTGTGGTGACATGACATTCTACCTTTCCAGGTTCCATGCTGAAAGGAATACACTGAGACAGTAGGCAAACCTTCTGAGCCTCCCTACTCACTCCTACAAAAAAGAACTGTAAGAGATAGGATTTGACATTAATAGAAATTAAATATATAATTTATGTATATGTAATTAGTTTCAAAACATCCCAAATTTAAAGAAGTTGTCATTTTTAAGAAGATTAAATGTATCAGATATTACCCATCTATCAATTATTTATTCAGCACCTATTATGTTAAGGCTATCAATATTTCTACAGGGATATGAGAACCCAAGGAGCTGGAAGGCTCTGAATTCAATCTATGCACCTGCCACAAACTGGCAGTGTGGCCTTGGAGAAGAATTTTAATTACCCTGAGGGCCTTCTTACCCATAAAATGAAACACCATTCACTACCCACATCAGAGTTATGATTAAAATAGTCAATAGCAACCCTGGCCGATTTGGTTCAGTGGTTGGAGTGTCTGGTTCAATTCCCAGTCAAGGGCATGTGCCTCAGTTGCAGGCTTGATCTCAGGCTCAGTCCGGGTGCCTGCAGGAGGCAACCAATCGATGTGTCTCTCTCACATCAATGTTTCTCTCTCTCTCTTCTTCTCCACTCTCTCTAAAAATGTCAATGGAAAAAATATCCTCTGGTGAGGATTTTAAAAACAACAAACAAAAATAGTCAATAGTAGATCTGACATATAATAGGTATTTAGTAAATGATGGTTCCTTTCCTCACCTGACATCTATAATGGGAAAGTCAGAGAAAATTCTGATGGCCTTGATCAGCATTTTCTAGAGCTGACAAATCAGCTATGTTCTCATTTTTAGTGTTTACAGATGGAAACACCAGACTACCATAATCTGGTAACTACTAGTCATTAAAAATCAACTAATCCTTGCTTTTACTGTAAAACAACAGAATTTGTACTTTCCACGTACCTTTCTGCTAGAAGAAAATACTATGGCCAAACTAAGAAAAACATCCTGGGTCTAATTTTCAATGAAAGAGGGAGGGAGGGAAATGGCATTCTGGATAATGCACTCTAGGGAGTTTATCATTATCATAATTGAACACAGTCAAAAGCAAGTTTCTGGACAAAATCCTGGATTGTGTTGATGCCAAGACATGCCTCAATTTTTTCATTAGTGCCTGAGAGACCTGGCTGTATCCCCAGGCACAACATGGCACTCGAGTCAAACTGCCTTAGTTTCAATACTGAACCACACCACCCTTCTACCCTTCCCCCTTACCACCTGGATAACTGAGCTAACTAGTTAAACTCACAGAGACTAGGTTTGCCATCTGTAAAATGAAGAATATAGTACCTACACCTCATGGGTTGTTAGCAGTATCACATCAAATAGTGCACACAGTGCGTGGAGAAAGTGCTTAGAACAGGCATACATAGTAAGGACTCAATAATTATGGCTATTATTCTTACCTCCTTTTTGAAGAGCAAATTCAACATTGCATATTCCCCTACTATTCCTCCTTCCTAATGTCTTCCAATATGCCTGTCTCTTTAAATGACAACCAGTATTACCTATAGACCTAAGGTGACACTCAGGAAGAGATTGCCTGGTTTAAACTGACTTACATTTACAAAGTCTGAGAGTAATTTTAAAAAACCAATAGTAATTCTCATATTTAGATATACCTATAGTTTTATCCCATTTTAATAGACTAAGATACTACTGATGCATCTAATTATTTGGCATAGACAGCAAAAGACATTTTTATTGCAAACCAGAAATGACTTAATTTGCTCTCTTGTGTGAACCTGATTTTCATCTCTGAAAAACTTCCTATTCCCCTCATTGATATTTACTATGTGATCTTTTCACAACTTAGAAGGGAGAGACTATGCAAAGTGACACCTTATAGCTTCCAACAGTAGAAATATACTGGTCTACCTGAATGCAAATTATTTTCTCATAAACAATAGTTAAATATCAGCTCACTAACAAATTGTAGCAAATTCTAAATATAGAGTTAGCAAACTGACATTTTATTGCAAATCTTAATTGAACAAACAGGATTTGCAAAAGTAGAAATTTTTTTCAAAACAGAACATTCAATATGGTAAATTTCACATCACATGCAAATCTGAAAAAGAAATATGCTTTATAAAGAATGACGAAAAACAACATTTTGCTTGATAGAGAATAAAGAAAAACCGCATACCCACAGGCAATTTAATTAATAATTTCATAAGCTGAAACAAATAATAAGCACCAGAGCACAAGGTAACAAACCTTTCCAAGTCAGTCAAGGGTCTTAAAGGTTTGGAAATATGGAGATAGCTGCCCAGAAGTTCTAAGCAAAGACCCTCTATTAGCATAAGAATGTTACAGTAAGTCCCTCTAGTTCTACTTAGGCAAAGGCTAATTTGGGGCCTTGAGGTAGTCACTCTCAAGGCTACATTCCAAAATTTTTTGCCGTCCGATTCATTCTGGGAGATAGGCTACATACAATGGCCTCCAAAAGAAGCAAAAACTTGGAAAGTGGGAGAAAAAAGTTTTGGAATTAAAGTTACTGCAGCCCATTCCTAAGAGTATGGCTTTAAACTTAGTAACACACTTTTCATTAAGGCACACATTTTATCCGGCCCAGGCAATATAGTGTGCCAATTCTCAGATTTGAAAAAACAGTCACAACAACTACCATTAAAGAAACGTCCTACATATTAGCTCTAGTTTTCAATATCTTATGTTACTGAAAGATGAGGAAATCGGTTTAGAAATAGTATCACTTATTCAAAAGCAAAGAGCTATTAATTTTTATTTGTATCGTGAAGTTCCAACCAATTTTGCAATCCTAAAACCCATATTTTGCACAATCTGCACAGTACCTCAAAGAGAATAAACCATGAGAATTCGTAGCTTATAAAATTATTTAAGGAATTAAATGTAATTACCTTTCTAATTTCATCCAGCACCATTTCAAAGGACTTTTTGTCCATCTTGACTACTCTCTCGACGTGGTTTTAACAGCTATACTTTCAACTACAAAACGTTTGTTCCTGGTCAGCTCTGAGGTAAAAATGTTTATAGCTGAGGAGCAAAAATATGTCAGGAGCAGGAGAAAAGAGGTAGACTACTTAAAAATCTGAAAAAATTCCTAAAAATGGAGACTTACAAAGACATTAAAAAAAAAAAAAGCAATAAAAAGAGCAGGCTTTCCCAGATTTTTACACAAAGCTTCAGGACACTGAGGAAGAGCCGGGTCCTTTCTGAGTAACGCGGGTTTCTGCAGCCAAGCTGAGCGTCGGTCCCCTGCAGCTGAAGGCCAGGCACCGCAGGGTGATGGCCGTGAAGCCGCTTTCCTGGGTGAAGCGGCAAGGAGAGAAGAGGCACCTGAGCCGAGTCCCGCGGGCGGCCAGGATAAAGGTACTGGCCTCTCCGCCCGCACAAACGCTGCAGCCGCCGGCCCTCACCGCAGCGAGCCTGGACTCATGGCCCAGCTCGCGCTCATGCCCAGCAGCTCCGCCGGAAACTTGGGTTCTTGCAGCCCCGGCAGAGGCAGCCTGGCAGGCTCTTTGTTACCAACAGCCACAGCTTCTGGGAGCGGGCCGGCGGCCGGAGAGCACCGTGAGCCCAGCGAGGGTGGGCAAGATCTCGGGTAGGGCGGCTCCGGAACGCCGCAGTAACAACGGCTAGGCGCCCTTCCCGGTTACCCCTACAGTTCCCACCAGCTCAAGTGGGCCTTCAGCGAAGCCCGTCACGCCCGAGTAAACTCAACGCTGCACCGCTAGTTTAGGCCACACTTTCCTGAAAGCTAATGAAGGGGTCCTTGTGTGGGAACATAGGTAGCCATGAGGTGTGCCTGAACAGCTGGGAATCAGATGCCGATGAAACCCACCGCACAACCTGGAAGCCATTTTTTGAGGGTCACATCCCCGTATCTTGAGTTTGTATGCTAGCTTCTGATTGGTCAATCTTAATTTCAAAAATGTAAACGTCGAGTCGTTCTGGCATAACTATGGGCACCCTTATCTTATACGAAAGAAGTCTTCGGCGTAGGACCGCTTTCCGGGAGGGGAGGGGTAGAGTTGGTCACTGGGTCAGCCCGAGGGCACGTGACAAGGTGGGGGACGCTGGAACGGTCTGGGAACCCATTACCCAGTACTAATATTCTTTCGCCCAGCTCTGCGCTCCCTTCCGTCTCTCAAACCCCACGCAGCCAAAGAAGGGCGATTGGAGATAGGAGCTTAAGCAGTCGCTGTGTGCTGCCAGGAACCCTGTGGATCTGAGGCTGTTTGGCAGCCTCCTAGCGCCTGCAGAAGCTCCTGGTCGCGTTTCCGGTTTCTTCATGGCGAGAATCTGGCTCTGTGCGGGTGGCGCTGGCTTCTTCCTTGCACTTCTGGTTTTACATTCGCATTTTTCTGGCTCTCCGGTGAGTGGCATAGTAGGGAAATGGCTACTTGAGGTGTGGATAGCTCTTCTGAGAGGCGATGCTTCCCTCTGGAATGGAGGTGGTGCACTAGCTTGTCTCAAACGAGGGGGGGGGGGGTGGCGGAACCCCGAGGTGTTGCCTTGTCACTTAGTTTTAAAATGTTTGTACGGAGGGTTCCTGACATGATTTTTCCACTTTGGGATAGTGCAAAAGTGATACCATTCAGTAGACACTGCACTTCCACGGGCTAGCGCTATGCAAGCTTGCTCCTGATGCCAGGCAGTTCTCAGCCACAGGATCAGGAAGGTAAACAGCGTATGCAATACGTTGCACTGTTGTTGTCAGCGTTTTTTGCATATTGTATTTTCGGATACCATCATGTTTATAAACACACATCTGTGTCTTCTGCTCCTGGTGAAAAGAAGAGAGAGCCTTCGTGAAATGAAACTAAGATAATTGCTCAACTATAGGATAATGTGTGATCTGAGCACGTTGCAAGTAGGCTAGGTTATGATCGGTAGGTTGCGTGTAGTAATGCATTTTTGACCTACGATATTTTAAAATTATGGGATCATCGGGGTGTAAATCGAGGAGCATATACATATAGTGCATTCTCTTCTTTCCCAGCTACCACTACATCCTCAGGTAATTTTCAAATTTGTATTTTGGTCGACTTGGTCTTTAAATGTATAAGACCATTTCTTCCCAATCACTTCTGACCTCTCTGACAGAGGTGTCAAGGCATGCTTAAAAATAAGCCGTATTTTTTGCTTTTTCAACCTAGGCTGTGAACTGTGTCTTAATCTTCTGATTTTATTTAAGGTTTTAAGGGAGTTTGTTTTCCAAATTTCCTGGAGAACTGAGGAAATTCTTTATAGGCTCGATGTGAATTGGCCTAAGCATTCAGAGTACTTTACTGGAGCAACATTTTGTACTGCAGTTGACACCCTGAATGGACTGGTTTACATAGCCCAAGTAAGTAAAATTGGGATTTAAAAAAAAAAATACATGAACACAAAGGCAGCAGCCTGTTTTACTGTACTAAGTTACTATATATGTTTACATCATGCTAGTTATGGAATTTGCTTCTTGAATTGCTTTGAAGTGAATATATGACTTTGAATTTGATAGATATTAATAGTGTTCAGTTTTGAAGCTGGGTTTTTAAATTTTAAATGTTAGCTAAATTCCTCAATTAACCTTTAGTTTTTGCTTCTCTCTGCCAAAATAAAGATTACTTCCTTAAAATTGATCCTATCTAAGTGATTATTTTTGTATACCTTCAGAGAGGGGATAATATCCCAAAGGTATTAGTGTTCACAGAGGATGGTTATTTTCTACGAGCTTGGAATTCCACAGTTGACACACCTCATGGTATGTTTGCAGCCAATTCACTGGATGAACAAGCAATCTGGATCACGGATGTAGGAAGTGGTATGTATACTGGTATCACTAAATTATCTTGCTAGAAATTATATCTTTGCCCGTGTTCTTTCTTGTACGTTTTAAAGTCAGAGTTCCCAATCTAATTATACTTTCTTTAATGATTCATTAAATCACTTATTTTAAAAAATATATTGTTCTTAATGAAGAATTTAACAAGGAGGCTATCATTATTATGATCTTTCCTTTAACTTAAAAATAGTCTTTTTTTTTAAATTTATATTTTCATTTTTCAATTACAGTTTACTTTTTGTGTTATTTTTATATTGATTTCAGGTGTACAGCTTGGTGATTAGACAATCATATATATTAAAAATTGTTCACCCTGATATTTTCAGTACCCATCTGGCACCATACATAGTATCACAATGTTATTGACTATATCCCTCTTCTGTATTCACTGTATTCCTCAAGACTATTTGCAACTACCAATTTGTACTTCTTAATTCCTTCACCTGTTTCACTCAGTTTCCCCCTCTCCCTTCTTGCAATCACCGGTTTGGTTTCTGTGTCTATAAGTATTTCAGTTTTGTTTCTCCCTTTATTTTGTTCTTTAGAGTCCACATATAAGTGAAATCATATGGTATTTGTCTTTCTCTGACTGACTGATTTCACTGAGCATAATACCCTCTAGGTCCATTCATGCTGTCGCATAATACCCTCTAGGATTTCATTCTATTTTATGGCTGAGTAATATTTCATTGTATATATATATCACAGCTTTTTTATCCACTGGTCTATTGATGAGCATGTGGGTTGCTTTCATATCTTGGCTACTGTAAATAACTGCAGTGAACATAGTGGTGCATATTTTTTTTGATTTAGTGTTTTGGGCCTCTTCAGATAAATAACCACAAGTAGAATCACTGTGTTATAAGGCAGTTCAATCTTTAATTTTTTGAGGAAACTCCATACTGTTTTCCATAGTGGCTGAACCAATCTGTATTCCCACCAACACTGCATGAGGGATGTCTTTTCTCCACATCCTCGACAACACTTATTGATTTACTGATGATAGCCATTCTAATGGGTGTGAAGTGATATCTCCTTGTGGTTTTAATTTGCATTTCTCTGATGATTAGTGACCTTAACCATATTGGCCATCTGTATGTCCTCTTTGGAGATGTGTCTGTTCTGGTCCTCTACCCATTTTTTAATTGGATTGTTTGTGTTCTTGGTGTTGACTAGTATGAGTTCTTTATAAATTTTGGATAGTAACCTGTATTGGATATATCATTGGCAAATATCTTCCATTCAAAGTTGTCTTTTTCTTTTCTTGATAGTTGCCTTTGCTGTGCAAGAATTTTGTAGTTTAATGTAGTCCTATTTATTTATTTTTTTATTTCCCTTGCCTGAGGAGATGTATCAGAAAAAAATATTGCTAAGAGGAAGGTCTGAAATTTTACTACCTCATTTTTTCTGGGCGTTTTATGGGTTTTGAGGCTTACATAAGTCTTGAATTCATTTTTTTTTTTATTTATCTTTATTGTTTAAAGTCTTACAGGTGTCCCATTTTTTCCCCCAACTGACCCCCTCTACCTCGCTCCCACCCCTTCCCCAGGCCTTCATCCCGTCATTGTCTGTGTCTATGTGTTATGCATATATGCATATAACTTCTTTGGTTAATCTCTTCCCACCCTCCACCCCCCTTCATGCGTCAATGTCTCTGGATCTATTTAGTTCATCAGATTCTTTTGTTCATTAGCTTCTTATTAAAGAAGACCCTTCAATATTTCCTGTAGTGCTGGTCTGGTGGTGATGAACTCATTTAGCTTTTCCTTGTCTGAGAAGCTCTTTATCTGACCTTCAATTCTAAATGATAGCTTTGCTGGTTAGAGTAATCTTGGTTGTAGTTCCATGTTTTTCATCACATTGATTATTTCTTGCCACTCCCTTCTGGCCTGCAAGGTTTCTGTTGAGAAATCAGGTGACAGTCTTATCGGTGCTCCCTTGTAGGTAACTAATTGCTTTTCTCTTGCTGCTTTTAAGATTCTCTCTTTGTCTTTAACCTTTGGCATTTTAATTATGATGTCTCTTGCTGTGGGCCACTTTGGGTTCCTCTTGTTTGGGACCCTCTGTGCTTCCTGGACTTGTAAGTCTATTTCTTTCCCCAGGTAGAGGAAGTTTTCTGTAATTATTTTTTCAAATAGGTTTTCAGTTTCTTGCTTTCTTTTTTCTCCTTCTGGCTCCCGAATAATACGAATGTTGGGCCTTTTGAAGTTGTCCCAGAGGCTCCTTATGCTATCTTCATAATTTTGAATTCTTTTTTCTTTTTGCTCTTCTGGTTGAGTGTTTTTTGTTTCTTCATGTTCCAAATTGCTGATTTGATTCTCAGCATCTTATACTCTACTGTTGATTACTTGTAAATTATTCTTCATTTCATTTCGTGTAGCATCGATTTTCTCAATTATTTTCGTCATACTCTTACTAATATCCTTGATCATCCTTATAACCATTATTCTGAACTCTGTATCTAGTAGCTTGCTTGGATTCATTTAATTTAGTTCTTTTTCTACAGATTTCTTCTGTTCTGTCCTTTGTGACATGTTTCTTTGCCTCCACGTTTTGGCTGCTTCCAGGTGTTTGTTTCTATGTATTAGGTAGAGCTGCTATGTCTCCTGGAATTTGTAGAGTGGCTTTGTGTACTAGGTGTCCTGTAAGGTCCAGTGTGTCAGTCTCTGCAGTAACCTGAACTGGGCCTTCTAGGTGCTCCCCTGTGTGGGCTGTGTGCACTCTCCTGTTCTAGTTGAGCCTCAGTTGCTATTGGCGTCACTGGGATGAATTGATATCCAGGCCAATCAGCTGTGAGGACCAGCTGCAACTACAGCTGACGAGCTGCTGTGCAGGACACACCCCTCTGGAGCAGGATTTACTTCAGTGGAGCTTTGATGTTCACCAAGTGCACCCCTTGAGTGTGTCACTTGTGGATGTGGTAGGGTTGTAATCAGCATGGTCGAGTCTGACCACCAGGTGCACTGTCTCTGAGGCCTCCTGGGAAGTGCAAAGTAAGCCTGTGCCAGGGCCTTGCCCAGGGCCACCCAGCCTGAGCTACATAGCAATCTATAGATGGCTGCTACTTGTGCTGGGCTTGGAGGTGTCCAGGAGAGGCCAAGCTATGAGCTAATGCAGGCTGCTGCTAGTGCCAGGCCCGGGGCCACTTATCAAGCCATATGGGGCATGCTGCTGCTTGTTTGAGAGATTTTAGGAAAGTCCTAAGCATAAGGCTGGAGAGGCCACTTGCATAGGAAAGCCACTGGAAATGGCCTGGATGAGCTTGCAGGTGGGGAGGGGCGAGGCCAAACGTGTGATTCAGGTGCTGGCGATTCAAATACGGTGCCTGACTGCCGGCCGTGAGCGTAGAGAACTTGCCAAAGGAGTAGTACCCTCTGCCAGCCCCTCCACCCAGGAGAAAGCCGCCCCCACAGCTCTCGCCCTGATCGCAGGCAGGTTAGTTCCTCCCCAAGTGTCCCAGGTTCCTTTCAAGCTGCTGCCTGGCGCTGGGCTCAGACGAGCGTGTCTGAGTGAGTCCATGGGCGGGCCCTTTAAGAGGAGCTGCTGGGGCCCCCGCAGCCTCCGAAACCCTCAGAGACAGTCCCCGCGGGTTTCACAGCCCGGAGTTGTGGGGACATTTATTCCGGGCCCTGGAGCCCTGGGCTGGGGGCCTGCTGTGGGGCTGGGACCGCTCACTTCTCTGGAAACTCCCACCGCTGAGATTCCCTCCCCGGTTTCAACCGAGGCACCCGGTATGGGCCTGAGGCCATGTCTCCGTGATTCAGCCCCAATCTTCCCGTGTCTCTGCCCCTTCTACTGCTCTCTCTGCTCCTTCAGTTCCCTGGTTGTAGGGCTTCTGTTCAGCCAGATTTCAGAAGGCTCTGAGTAATGGTGGTTCTGTATTTTAGTTGTAATTTTGATGTGGTTGCGGGAGGCGGCAGGTGCAGCTGTTACCTATGCTGCCATCTTGTTTCCTCCTTGAATTCATTTTGTGTTTATTTTTGTATATAATGTAAGGTGGACTAGTTTCATTTTTTGCAGGTATTTGTCCATTTTTCCCAAAACTGTTTATTAAATACATTGCCTTTACCCCATTGTACGTTCTTGCGTCCTTTGTCAAATATTATTGACCATATAGGTGTGGGTTTATTTCTGGGCTCTTTATTCTGTTCCTTTGATTTATGTCTGTTTTTGTGCCATACTGTTTTGATTATTGTAGCCTTTGTAGTATAGTTTGATGTCAGGTAGTTTGATACCTCCATCATTCTTCTTAGGATTGCTGTGGCTATTCAAAGTCTTTTGTGGTTCCATATAATTTTTGAATTATTTGTTCTAGTACTGTGAAGTACACCATTGGTATGTGGGTAGAAATTATGTTGAAATCTATAGATTGCTTTTGGGTAGGATGGATATTTTAGTGATGTTAATTCTTCTTATCTATGAGCATTCTATATGCTTCCATTTATTTGTACCTTTTTCAGTTTCCTTCTTTGTGTCTTATAATTTTCTGTGTACAGATCTTTTACCTCCTTGGTTAAATTTATTCCTAGATGTTTTATGGTTTTTGTTGCAATTGAAAAATGGGATTTTTTTTCTTAGTTTCCCTTTCTTTTCTTTTTATTATTGGTGTATAAAAATGCAACCAACTTTTGAACATTTGTTGTATCCTGCTACTTTAATGAATTTATTAGTTCTAGTAGTTTTTGGGTGGGAACTTTAGGGTTCTCTATATACAATATCATGTCATCTGCAAATAATGACAGTTTTACTTCTTCCTTTCCAGTTTGGGTGCCTTTACCTTGTCTTGTTCCTGATCTTAAGTGAAATGCTTTTAGTTTTTTTTCTCATTGAGTATAGTGTTAGCTGTGGGTTTATCACAAACATATGGCCTTTGTTATGTTGAGATATATTCTTTTCCCACTTTGCTGAGAGTTGGTTTTTTTTATCATAAATGGGTGCTGGGTTTTGTCTAATTCGTATCTACATCTATTGGTATGATCATATGATTTTTATTCTTTATTTTGTTTATGTGGTATAACACATTAATTGATTTACAGATGTATGAACCTTGCATCCCCAGAATAAATCTCACTTGATCATGGAGTATGATCTTTTTAGTGTATTGCTGAATTTAGTTTGACAATATATTTTTTCAGCTAAATTTATTGAGATGACATTGGTTAATAAGATTATATATGTTTCAAGTGTATAATTCTATGATGCATTATCTGTATATTGCATTGTGTGTCCACCACCCAGTCACATCTTCATCTATCACCATATATTTGACCCTCCTTAACCTTTACTACTCCCACCCCCCCTTCCTTCTGGTAACTATCATACTGTTATATGTATCTATGAGTTTTTGTTTGTTTTTCTTGTTTATTCATTTGTTGCTTTCAGTTTTATATTCCACGTATGAGTGAAATCATATGGTTCTTGACTTTTTCTGTCTTATTTCACTGAGCAGGATATTCTCAAGACCCATCATGTCACAATTCACTGAGTTTGTTGATGATTTTAGCATCTATCTATGTTCATCAGTGATACTGGCTTATAATTTTCCTTCTTTGTAGTGTATTTATCTGGTTTTAGAATTAGGATAATGAGTTTGGCAGTTTTCTCTCCTTGTGAATTTTGTGGAATAGTATGATGAGGACAGGTGTTAGTTCTTCTGTGAATGTTTGGTAAAATTCACCTGTGAAGCAATCTGGTAGTTTGTTGGGAGTTTTTTGATTATTGCTTTAATTTTATTAGTTGCAATTGGTGTATTTAGATTTTCTGTTTCTTCTTAATTCAGTGTTAGAAGATTGTATTTTTTCTAGGAATTTATCCATATCTTACAGATTTTCCAATTTTTGGCATATAGTTGTTTGTAATATTTTCTTATAATTCTTTGTATTCCTGTGGTATCAGTTGTTACTTCTTGTTCAAGTTTTATTTTATTTTCTTCTTTTATTTTCTTATTTTTTTTTTTTGTTGTAGCTAGCCTTGATCGTGACAATTCTTTTTTCTTAATTTTTTTCTTTTTTTAAAATTTCTCTTTATTGTTGAAAGTATTACAGATGTCTCCTTCTTTTCCCCCATTGACCCCTTCCTCTTTTTTCTTGGTGAGTGTTGTTAAAAGATGATCAATCTTGTTTATATTCTCAAACAACCAACTCTTGATTTCATTGCTCTTTTAATGTTTTTTTTAGATTCTATTTTGTTTATTTCCATTCTGATCATTATTATCTCCTTCTTTTTACTCACTTTGAGCATTGTTTGTTATTTTTTTCTCTAGTTCCTTAAAGTATAAGTTTTTATTGTTTATTTGAAATTTTCCTTCTTTCTTAAGGTAGGCCTGTGATACAGTGAATTTTCCTCTTAGGACTGCTTTTACTCTGTCCCATAGTTTTGGGGTTATTGTGTTTTCATTTTCGTTTGTCTCAAGGTATTTTTTTTATTACTTTATTGATCTCATTGTTAACCGATTCATTGTTAAGTACCATGTTACTTAGGCAACATATGTTTGTGTTTTTTATTTTTTTGTACTGTAATTTATTTCAAATTTTATTCCATTGTGGTCAGAGAAGATGCTTAATATAATTTTCGTCTTTTTTTTTTTAGATTTATCTTTGCTGTTGAAAGTATTATAGATGTCTCATTTTTCCCCCCAATTAACCCCCTCCACCTCCCTTCCACCCCTCCCCAGGCCTTCACCCCATTATTGACTGAGTCCATGGGTTATGCATATATGCATCTTTGGTTAATCTCTTCCTACCCTCCACCCCCCTTCCCTCTTCCCTCTGAAGTATGATCACCTGTTGCCTGCATCAGTGTCTCTGTATCTGTTTAGTTCATCAGATTATTTTGTTCGTTAGCTTCTTAAAGAAGACCCTCCAACATTTCCTGTAGTGCTGGTCTGATGATGATGAACTGCTTTAGCTTTTTCTTATCTGCAAAGCTCTTTATCTGACCTTCAGTTCTAAATGATACCTTTGCTACGTAGAACAATCTTGGTTGTTGGTTCTTGCTTTTCATCACTTTGAATATATCTTTCCACTCCCTTCTGGCCTGCAAATTTCCTGTTGAGAAATCAGGTGACAGCCGTATGGGTGCTTCCTTCTAGGTAACTAACTGCTTTTCTCTTGCTGCTTTTAAGATTCTCTCTTTATCTTTAACCTTTGGCATTCTAATTATGATGTGTCTTGCTGTGGGCCTCTTTGGGTTCCTCTTGTTTGGGACACTTTGCATTTCCTGGACTTGTAAGTCTATTTCTTTCCCCAGGTAGGGGAAGTTTTCTGTCATTATTTTTTCAAATAGGTTTTCAATTTCTTGGTCTCTTGCGTCTCCTTCTGGCACCTGAATAATACGAATGTTGGGCCTCTTGAAGTTGTCCCAGAGGCTCCTTATGCTATCTTCATATTTATGTATTCTTTTTTCTTTTTGCTCTTGTGATTGTGTGTTTTATGTTTCCTCATGTTCCAAATTGCTGATTTGATTCTCAGCGTCCTCTACTTTACTGTTGATTCCCTGTAAGTTATTCTTCATTTCAGTTCGTGTAGTCTTCATTTCAAATTGTTACTTTATTATGTCATCGATGGTCTCAGTTGTTTTCGTAATACTCTTTCTAATATGCTTGAACATCCTTATAAACAAAATTCTGAACTCTGTATCTAGTGGCTTGCTTGGTTCTATTTTATTTAGTTCCTCTTCTAAAGATTTCTTCTGTTCTTTCCTTTGTAACATGTTTCTTTGCCTCCACATTTTGGCTGCTTCCAGGTGTTTGTTTCTATGTATTAGGTAGAGCTGCTATGCCTCCTGGAATTTGTAGAGTAGCTTTGTGTAGTAGGTGTCCTATAGGGTCCAGTGGCTCAGCTTCCCCAGTCACCTGAGCTGGGCCTTCTAGGTACTCCCCTGTGTGAGCTGTGTGCACCGTCCTGTTGTAGTTGAGCCTTGGTTGCTGTTGGCATCACTGGGAGGAATTGACTCCAGGCCAACTGGCTGTGAGGACCAGCTGCAACTACAGCCAGAGAGCTGCTGTGCAGGACACACCCCTCTGGAGCAGGATTTACTTCAGTGGAGCTTTGATGTTCACCAAGTGCGCCCCTTGAGTGTGTCACTTGTGGATGTGGTAGGGTTGTAATCCAGCATGGTCGAGTCTGACCACCAGGTGCGCTGTCTCTGGGGCCTCCCGGGAGGTGCAAAGTTAGCCTCTGCCAGTCAGCCTTGCCCAGGGCCGCCCAGCATAAGCTACACAAGCAAACCGTAGTTGGACTCTACTTTTGCTGGGCTTGGAGGTGTCCACGACAGGCCAAGCTATGAATAAGCTATGAACCAATGCAGGCTGCCGCTAGTGCCAGGCCCGGGGCCACTTATCAAGCCTTATGGGGCACACTGCTGCTTGTTTGAGAGATTTTAGTAAAGTCCTAAGCATAAGGCTCCAGGGGCCACTTGCCTAGAAAATTCACTGGAAATGGCTTGGATGAGCCTGCATGTGGGGAGGGGAGGGACCTCCGGGAATCTCCGGTGGGGGGGGGGGCCAAAGATGTGATTCAAGTGCTGGTGATTCGAATATGGCGCCTGCCTGCCAGCTGTGTGTGGGGAGGACTCGCCAAAGGAGCAGTGGCCTCTGCCAGCTCCTCTGCCCGGGAGAAGCCGCCCCACCACCTCTCGCCTCGATTTCAGGCAGGTTCGTTCCTCCCCAAGTGTCCCAGGTTCCGTTCAAGCTGCTGCCCAGCTCTGGGGCTCAGAGGGAGCGCATCTGAGTGAGTCCATGTGGGGGCCCTTTAAGAGGACCTGCCTCGGACTCCCGCCTGGTCTGCGACCCTCCGCCACAGCCCCTGCTGCTTTTTATAGCCTGAAGTTGTTGGGATATTTCTTCCCGGCCCTGGAGCCCTGGGCTGGGGGCCTGCTGTGGGGCCGGGACCCCTCGCTCCTCCGGGAAACCTTCACCGCGGAGATGCCCTGCTGGGTTTAAACTGCAGCGCTGGGTGTGGGCCCGCAGCCCTGTCTCCAAGATTCAGCCCTGATCCGCCCCCGTTTCCGCCCCTCATACCAGCCTTGATGCTTCTTCAGTTCCCTGGCTGTAGGGCTTCTGTAGCTAGATCTCAGGAGGTTCTGAGTGATGATGGTTCTGTATTTGAGCTGTAATTTTGATGTGGTTGCGAGAGGCAGCGGGGACAGCGGTCGCCTACATCGCCATCTTGTTTCCTCCCTCCTATTCTTTTTAAATATATCGAGACTTGTTTTGTGTCCTAACATGTGTTCTCTCCTACAAAATGTTCCATATACACTTGAATAGAATGAATATTCTGCTGCTGCTCTGGGTTAAAATGCTCTGAAAATATCAATTAAGTCCATTTGATTTATTTTGTCATTTAAGGCTGCTGTCCTTGTTGATTTTCTGTCTCCAAGATCTATCCATTGATGTCATTGCAGTGTTAAAACCCCCTACTGACTATCGTACTTTCAGTCTCTCCCTTTAATTTGCTTTATATATTTAGATGTTCCTGTGTTGGTTACATAAATGTTTGCAAAAGTTATATCCTATCGTTGGATTGATCACTTTATCATTATGTAAAGTTTTTCTTTGTCTCTTATTATTGCTCAGTTTTTAAGTCTATTTTTTTATATATAAGTATGGCATCCCAGCTTTGCTCTGTCTTAATTTTCATGAAATATCTTTTTCCATGCCTAACTTTGTGTGTGTCTTTGTTCTGAGGTGGGTCTCTTATAGACAGCATATGTTCGTCTTGTTTTCATATCCTGTCTTTTTTTAAAATTAAATTTTTGGAATGACATTGGTATCAAATAGGTTTCAGATGTGGACTTCTATGTTACAAGATCAGTATACTGTAGTGTGAACCTACCACCCAAAGTCAAATCATCTTCCGACACCATATATTAGGCCCCCTTCACCCCTGCTCCCCATCCCCTTCCTTCTAGCAGTGACCACACTGCTCTTTGTGTTCTCAAGTTTCAGCTTTATATCCCACATGTGAATGAAATCATGGTTCTTAGCTTTTTCTGACTGACTTATTTTAGTAAGCATAATATTCTCAAGGTCCGTCCATGTTGTCACAAATGGCAGTATTTCAACTTTTCTTATGGCTGAGTAGTATTCCACTGTGTATATGTACCACATCTTCTATATCCATTCCTTTTCTTAGGACACTTTGATTGTCTCCATGCCTTGGCCATTGTGAATAATGCTGCAGTGAACATAGGGGTGCATGTATCTTTGCAAATACATGTTTTTGAGGTTTTTGGTTATATAACCAGGAGAGGACCAAATTCTGGGTCATATGGTAGCTCTAATCTTAATTTATTGAAGAATCACCAGACTTTTCCATAGTGGCTGTACCAGTGTACATTCCTACCACCAGTGTATGAGGGTTCTTTTTCCTCTAACACTTGTTATTGTGTTGTTGATAATAGCCATTTTAACAGGTGTAAACTAGTATCTCATTGTACTTTTGATTTGCTTTCCCCTAATTGCTAGTGAAGTTGAACATATTTTCATGTATCTGTTGGCTGTTTGTATGTCTTCTTGTGAGAGGTGTCTGTGCGGGTCCTCTGCCCATTTTTTAATTGGGTTGTTTGTTTGCTGTTGATTTTTATGAGTTCTTTACATATTTTGGATATTAAACTTTTGTCAGAACTATTGTTTGCAAATATCATCTCCCTCTTTGTTTCATTGTCTTTTGAATGAAGCATTTAAACCATTTACATTTAAAGTGAAATTGATAGGTATGTACTAATTTTCATTTTTTTCTTTATAACGATGATCCTCTTTTGTTGTTCTTTTTCTTCTTAAAGAAGTACCTTTAAAATTTATTGTACTACTGGTTTGGTGGTAATGAACTACTTTAGCTTTTTCTTCTCTGGGGAACTCCTTCCATTTTAAATGATAGCCTTGCTGGATAGAGTAATCTTGGTTGTAGATCTTTGCTTTTTCATCACTCTGAGTAGTTCGTTTCAGTTCCTTCTGGCCTGAAATTTTTCTGTTGTCCAGTCAGCTGACATTCTTATGGGCGCTGCCTTGTAGGTAACTGTGTTTCTCTTGGTGCTTTTAAGATTCTCTCTTTGTTTTTAACCTTTGCCAATTTAATATGATGTGTATTAGTGTACAACCTTTGGCTTCATCTTGTGTGGAACTCTGTACTTCCTGAACTTGCGTGTCTTTTTACTTCACCATTTTAGGGAAGTTTTCAGTCATTTTTTATTTGAATAGGTTCTCAGTCTCTTGTTCTCTCTTTTCTTCTCTTGGTATTCCTATGAAGCGTATGTTTTAACACCTTATTTTGCCCCAGAGGTCCCGTAAACTGTCCTCAATTTAAAAAAAAAAATTTTTATTACTCTGATTGGGTTATTTCTGCTACCTCATCTTCCATATTACTAATTCAGTCCTCTTCTTCATCTAACCTACTGTTCATTCCTTCTAGTGTATTTTTCATTTCAGATACTGTATTCTTCATTTCTGACTGGGTCTTTCTTATGGTTCCTACATCCTTTTTTATGCTTACTGTCTCTGTTGACGTTCTCCCTGAGTTGATCCATTCTTCCTCTGAGTTCCTTGAGCATCCTTATAGCCATTGTTTTGAACTCTGTATCTGGCAGATTGCTTGCCTTCATTTTATTTTATTTTTCTGGGGATTTCTCCTGTTTTTTCATTTGGGGCATGCATTTTTGTCTCCCCATTTTGGCTGCCTCTTTGTATTGGTTTCTGTGCATTAGGTAGATATGCTATGTCTCCCAGTCTTGCTATGGTTTCCTTATGTAGTAGGTTTTCTGTGGGGCTCAGTTGCATCTTCCTTATCATCCGATCAAAGTGTTCCAAAAATGTCCCTTGTGTGGGTTATGAGAGCCCTCCTGTTGTAGTTGACTTTTGAGTGCTGTTGGCCCCTCTGTGTGTGGGGTCTACCCTCAGGGTGGTTGACTGTGAAGCTCAACTCCAACCACAGTGTATGAGCCTTTACCTCATGAAGTAGAATTTGCCCCAGCAAGTTCTGGTGCATGCAGAGAACATCTTTTGGATGTGCCACTTATCAAGCTAAGTGGTCCTACTCTTATGAAACATGAAACCCACCACTGAGTGTGTAGGCATCTTGGGAGGGACTTCTGTGCAGGTTGATGTCAAGACACTCCCTGTGACTGGCCCTGGGCTACCTGTTTGGAGTACAAAGCAATTCATAATTTATGACTGCCTCTGCTTGGCCTTGGTGTGTGTGGGAAGGGCCAAGGTGTGCACCAAGGCTAGCTTCCACTAGCACTGAGCCCAGGGGTAGGTCAGCAAAAGGCCCAAGGCTCCCTGAGATCCACCTCCACCTGCCTCTACCTGCTGGCCACCTGTTAGTCTCAGTCACTGAAAGAACCTCTGGCTATACATGAGTAACATGGGGTAGGTTCTCAGTGAGTCACCAGGTAGGGTATTATTCACTGGATTGAAAGAGATTCAAACTCAGTGCCTATGCTGGGTCTGAGGCCACTCAGCAAAATTCCCAGGGTACACCAAGGTCAGGTGCCACCCACCAGGTGTCCAAAGACCTTTGTGATGGGGCATGGTCTCAGGGAGTTGTTACAGTGACGCTAGCAGAGTTCATCAAGCCAAAACAGACCAAGATTTCGTCGTGTAAAGGGAGGTCTCTGCATAGGAACAGTGAGCCAGTCAGGCATGCCAAGGTACTAATGACCCCTACCCTAGAGCTACAAAACTCAGTTTGTCCCTGATTCTGGATGGACCTTTTTGAAAACCTTTGCTTGGCAGGGCAGGGACACCAAGAGTCAGGAGGGTTTGGCTAGTTGATCTCTCATGGGTTGGTAGCTCCATTCAAGCTCACAGGAATAAACCACACTCAGTCTCTGACACTTCCTGAGTCCACCTGGACCTCTACACTAAGGCCTAGACAGCTGACTCCTCTGAAGAGTGATAACTCTGCTGAGCAGGCTGACAGAGTTGGGACGGTGAAGTTATTGCATTACCCCAGGCTGATGCCATATGGAGGGGAGTTCTAGACCTAAGAAAGATGGTGTCTGTGGATGGTGTGGGAGAGGGACTCAGCACAGGGACCATGTGGTTGTCCCTCCGGATCTCTCTCCAAAGCCGTACAACCCAGTTTTTATTCACATGACTCTAGTCTGCTCTGAGTTAGAGCCTAGGGTTAGTGGTTATGAAGGAGATTTTGTGTACTAGTCCTTTAAGAGGGTGCCTGGTGGACAGAATCCCCACTGATTTTTACAGCCAGATGTTACATGGGTTCCTCTTCCCTGCTCTGGTGATCTGGGCTGGGGAACCTAGCATGGATTTGAGACCCCTCACTCTTCAGATGAAACCTTCGCAGCTGAAATATCCCTCCAGGTTCTCAACTGCTGCACTTGGGCGCAGGGCAAATCCTTTTCACATCTCCGCACTTCCTACCAGCCTCGATGTGGCTTCTTCTGTAAATCCTTGGTTATAGCACTTCACTTCAGCTAGTGTTCAGTTGGTTATTCAAATTGATTATTCAGTATTTTAGTTGTAATTCCAGTTTGGTCCTGGGAGGAGCTGAGTGTAACTTCCACCTACTCTGTGCCATCTTGGATTCCCTGAGCCTTTTCTTCTTTAAAGCATTAATTGCTTTTCTCGGGTAAACAAAAATTCTGAACATCTCCTGTGATGCCAATTAAAATGACATCTCTAAAAACTAGTGAGTAGAATCCTTGTTTCTCATTTTCCTTTACCAGTTTTCTTTCAAATGGGATTGTGCTAAGAAATCAGAATTGCTTGTTCGACCAAATTGCACAATTTACAGAAACTTCTGGTGTTAACGCTTCTGAAATCTCATTGACTGAACTCTTCCTTCCATCAAATATTTTTAGTAGAGTGTGCTGAAAACAAAGTAAGCGCAATTGAATTTACAGCTGTGGAGATACATTTTCAGAGATAGCTGTTTGAATGTTCTTGTAGCTTAAGACAAGAAAGTACCAGAGAAAACCTGGCATTATCTCAGGAAGGAATGGGATCAAAAAGAATAATCGTAATACACTTTGGCCCAGTTATGTTCATAGCTTGAGGGATATCCTGTTTCCCCAGTTCTGGCTAGTTCAGATACTATTTTGGAATTAATGAGGCCTCAATTTATTTATTTGTTTTTTAATCCTCACCTGAGGTTATTTTTTCCATTGCTTTTCAGAGAGAGTGGAAGGGAGAGAGAGAAACATTGATGTGAGAGACACAGCAGTTGGTTGCCTCCCACATGCACCCCAACTGGAGCTGGGGAGGTACATGCCCTTGACCGGAATTGAACCCAAGACCCTTCAGTCTGCAGGCTGACACTCTAACCACTGAGCAAAACCGGCTAGGGCAATGAGGCCTCAATTTTTATAAGAAGTGCCATTATCACATTTGTTCTCAGAACCCAAAAGATTTCTGAGCCTCAGCTAATAACCATTGATTTCAAGATGTATGGTGGATGGTAATAAATGTTTAAACCAAAAAAACTCACTAGATTATGTCTGAGTTCATTGCAATGAAATTTTACTATTTTCCCCTTCCCCCCCTTTTTTTTCATGATTTCCTGTTAAAGACCTTTACTTTTTAATTCATTCCATTCATGTGTTGTATTTTTTTATAAAATACTTCACTGATTTCCAAAATAAAAAGAACACTCATCATCTCTTCATTCTTTTCATTATAGTTTGTTTTCCAATGTACAGATCTGAAGACAGTTTTTATATTCCTTCTCATTTTTCAATGGAATAAATTCCCTTTAATAAAAACATGGCTACAAATCAGCCATTTTTTAAAAACTTTTTTTTTTTTTAAATATGTCTTTATTGATTTCAGAGAGAGGAAGTGAGAGGGAGATAGAGAAATATCAATGATGAGAGAGTTACTGATCAGCTGCCTCCTGCACATCCCCCACTGGGGATCAAGGCCGAAACCTGGGCATGTGCTCTGACAGGGAATCAAAGCTTGATCTCCTGAATCATAGGTCAGTGTTCAACCACTGAGCTATGGTGGCCAGGCTAAAAAACATTTTTTATCTCTTCTGCTAATTCTTTAGAAACTTTGGAATTTGAGTTCTTTAATAATCTTTTGTTCTTTTATTATTGCTACAAACTTTAGCTCAAGCCTCCAATTCAAATATAGTAATAAATACAATTTTCAAGATAGAATTGTAATGTAAGCTAATTCATTTTATTTCCAGCAAGCTCAGTATAGTTTATCTTTTGAACAACTACCACTTAGTTTGGTCTTGGTATGCCTGCAAGTGGATTTCTGTTAGCTGCTTTGTGGTGTTTCTCTATTTATTAATATTCTACTTTATACTTTTGCTTGTGAGATAATTGTAACTCAAATTTTAATATGAGAAGATAAGATACTGATGATTTAGAAAGATTTACTCCCTTCTTAGGAAAGAAAAGTTAATGAGTTGAATTTTGAATTTGTTTCCACTAGGAGAAAATGTAGTTAAAAAAAATCTGTATTATAAAGAACTTTTTGTGGACCTACTGAAATTTGAGGTCTGCACATGAATGAGTGAAATAACAGTTTTCAAATGTAAATTGGGTTTTTTCCCCATTCCAACTTGATTTCCTTGTACAAGTAATGCTTATTCAAGGTCATAAGATTAAAATGGAAAATAGTGTACTGATAATTTAATATAAGCTTTCTGTATAAGGAGTCAGTTATTTTATTTGTTTGAATTTAGAATCTGTTTATTTTGGAGTACCTGAGATTTTACTTCCTGAGTAGATTTAGCTATAACTAATGAGGAAGCTCCATTGCTTGTCAAATATAACATTTAATTATCTGAGCCTATTAACTTTTTATTACTGTTTAATTCTAACAGATTTTTTGCTCTCAGCTTACAGCTGGCCATTAAACAACACGGGTTTGAACTGGACGGGTTTACTTATAAGCAGATTTTTTCAATATATACTATATATTTTCTCTTTTATATGATTTTCTTAATAGCATTTTCTTTTCTTTAATAATTTTTTTTAATTCTCACCAAAGGATATGTTTTTATTGATTTTAGAAAGAGAGGCAGGGAGAGGGAGGAATACAGAGGGAAACATCAATGAGAAAGAAACATCAATTGGTTGCCTTCCATATGCGCCCTGACCAGGAATCTAACCCTTGACCCTTCAGTGCATGGGATGATGCTCCAACCAACTGAGCCCACATTGGCCAGGGCGCATTCTCATTTCATTAGCGTACTTTATTATAAGAATACAGTATATAATACATATAACATACAAAATATGTGTTAATTGACTGTTTATGCTATCAGTAAGTTCCAGTTAGCAGTAGGCTATTAGTAGTTAAGTTCTTGGGGTGTGAAACGTTATATGTGATTTTCAGCTGTGAAGGGGTCGGTGCCTGTAACACACATTGCCCCATCCCCATTGTTCAAGAGTCAATTGTACTTGAAAAACACGAATATTTGTAAAGTGGTTGTATTTGTGAAATGTGCATGCCTGTCTTTATAGGATCCTTTGGTCATACTATTAAAAAATATAATTCCTTTGGTGATCTTATTCAAGTCTTGGGTACCCCAGGCAAAAAAGGCACTGGTTTGAATCCCCTGCAGTTTGACAACCCTGCAGAATTATATATAGAGAGCACAGGAGATATTTACATTGTGGATGGAGATGGAGGACTGAATAACAGATTGATCAAGTTGTCCCAAGGTACATTAATTTTAATGGTATTATATAAGAACATTATTTAATAAGTTTTATTTAATTTGTTTGATACTTGGTATAATGCTATAACTATTGAATATGAATCTGTAAAGGGCTCAAGTGTATTACCAGGAAAAAATCAGAACAGCTATGTGGGATGGCCAGTGATTCTGCTAATAGATTTGCTTATTCTTCACCAAAAGCTAGGTGTTTCCTTTGAAATGAACTGGAGGCAGTTTGAGAAGTTATAGTAGGTTGAAGAAAAAGTTGTTATTCTATCCTATTAAGGATTGGGAGGTCAGAAACCTGACATTTCAGAGCTATAGTGAAGGTTGATTGATCGGCAAGTGTTGTTTATTTGTTTGTTTTTAATCCTCACCTGAGGTTGTTTTTCCTTTGCTTTTAGATAGAGTGGGGGGGGGGGAAGGGGGATAGAGAGAGAACATTGATGTGAGATACACACATAGATTGGTTGCCTCCAGCACACACCCTGACTAGGGCTGCAAAATGAACCAGCAACCCAAGTACATGCCCTTGACCAAGAATCGAACCTGTGACCCTTCGGTCTACAGTTCTAACCAACGAGCCACGGGCCAGAGTGATCAGCAAGTGTTTTATTGAATTCCCTGCTCTGCATCCTCAGTAGTATTTTAGGTGTAGGTTTATTACAAATGAAACAGTTAAATGCTATTTTGTGGTATTGATTGTTAATAAGATTAATAAAATTATAAAAGAAAATTAGGAGAAGAAACTACTGTTGCCTGGAGAAGTTCAAGAAGGAAATAGTTCTTGCACTAAACTGTTTTCGATTGGAGAAGAGCGAGACAGAAGTATTCACAAGCCTTTATCACACAAAGTCTACAGGTGGTGATAATAGGTCTTCTTTAGGAAAGGATCTTAAGGTGCACTTTATGAATAGTAGAAAATAAGATTTGGTATATACTCGAGAGCTTATGTTGGGAAAATTTAGGGCCAAGAAACCAAAAAAAGGCTGACATCCCACATTACAACTAGAGTTTCTTGAGGGAACTTACATAGAAGGCACATCCCAGGGAGACAACAAGATGATACGGATGTCCTCCAAGCTGCATGGTAGGTGCTAAAGGATTCTCTAGAACAGGGCAGAATGAATAGGGGTACTAAGAGAAAAAGACCTTGCATACTTTCCATGGGCAGGGCAACTGCCTGTTCCAGGAACCAGCATGCCTTCGGGCATGGGGGAGAGGCACATCAGTCTCTGAGAGGGTTTATGAGAACCAATATTTGTTCTGGGCCACATCTAGCTCATGGTTTGGCAGTGGTCATGTCATGGAACAGTCTCTCCTCCACAGTTTATTTAAGGATTTGAAGCCACAATTTGCCTATAAAGAGTCTTCGGCCCTGGCTGGCTAGCTCAGTTGGTTAGACCATCATCCCGATATGCCAAGGTTGTGGATTCAGTCCCCAGTCAGGGCACATATGAGAAGCAACCAATGAATGATAAATAAGTGGAACAACAAATGGATGTTTCTATGCCTCTCTCTCCTCTCTCTCTTTCTCCCTTATCTTTCCCTGTAACAAATTCAATAAGTAAAAATTTAAAAGAAAAAGTGTCTTTCTGGTTTTTTAGTAGAGAAGTAATGTTACAGAAGCAAAGTTTTTGTAAGATACAGCACTATATCAGGATATATTCGCAGTAAGCTCTGTTGTGTGGGAGCAATATAGTTAATTTATCACCTAGTAACTGAATTTGGTTGGTGATAGTTAAAGGGAGGTGAGGTGGGAATAAAGTAAGAATCCAAAAATTTCTATGAAAGAAACAAACAAATTTAGGAGACAGATTGAATGAGGGTGCATTAGCTTCTGGTTGCTGTAACAAATCGCTACAAATTGGGAGGCTTAAAAAATGTTCCCTTGTGGTTTTGGAATCCAGAAGTCTGAAATCCGTAGGGCAGGTCATTTTCCTTCTACAGGCACTAGAGGAGAATCCTTCCTTGCCTCTGTCAGCCTTGGGTGGCTCCAAACATTTTTTGAATTTTAGCAGCCTCATTCAGTCTCTGCCTCTGTCTTTACAAGGCCTTCTTCACTGTGTCTCTGGGTCTCAAATCTCCCTCTCTTTTCTCATATAAGGACACTAGTCATTGGATTTAAGATCCACTCTAAATCCAGGATCATCTCATCTCAAAATTCCTAACTTAACTATATCTGCCAAGACCCTATTTCCAATAAGATCGCATTCATAGGTACCGAAGGTTGGGACTTGGGACATATCTTTTCAGGGGGCTACAATTTAACTCACTACAGAGTAGTAAATGAGGCAAACTATAGAAACATAACGTGAATATTTAAGCTCAGAGGAATGGTAATACCAAAGAACAGATTAGTTAGCAAGGGGAACCAGTTTAAGGAAGAAGTTGACATGAACCCTAAATGATTTTGAGTGATGAAAAATTCACATGGAGATAATCATTAAAGAAGTAAATCAATTACTTGAAACAAGGAATTTTGGGGGGTTTTTTGGTAAAGCATTAGAATTAGGCAAATGGGTATATAAACAGAAAGCAAAGAATAGGGTTATAATTGAATTGAAAAGTTTATTTGCATCCTGTTACATAAAATATAACATGTAAATGCATAAGGTATTCTATATGTTACCCTGACCATATATGTTTACCTCTTATAGATTTCATGATGCTTTGGTTGCATGGAGAAAATGGGACAGGGCCTGCTAAGTTCAACATACCTCACAGTGTTACAGTTGATTCATCTGGTCGAGTAAGTATACAGTGTCATTGTGTCTGGAACTATGTGTCTGGATGTGTTTGTATGTGTGTGTGTCTAGGTGTATATAGCTGGGCTTGTACATATGGATCTTAGTGCACCTGTGCATGTCTGCACATCTGGATGTGCATGTATGTCATTGATGTATATGGATGTGGATATGGATGTATGCATCTGGGTGTTTCTGGACAATACCTCTGGGACTGGCTTTACAGACCATACTCTCTTACAAATGTTTGAGTCCTATAATGAAAGGAGTTTCCCAGTATTTAGAAATGAGCAAAATAGATTTTCTATTCACTTAAAGGGTAGAAGGAACAAATAATGGAACAAAATGTAAGTAAAGTTACCTGATTTAGAAAAAAAGAGTTGCTCTCCTACTAGGAAAACTACCATGAGTATTTAAATATATTTTTAATTCTAGAATTAAACAAAGTTACTTCTAGAATGTATTGATCAAAAGAGAGATAGAAGAGGTTAATCTTGGAAGCTTGAAAACAGAGCCACCTAGCCAAACTTTTGTTTTTACTAGCTGCACTCTGTCTAGGGAACAAATTGCTTTAAGTAGCAAATTGCAATTTATTTCCTTTTTTCCCACCCCTATCAAGTATCACCTCTTTTGCTTTTGTATACCTTTAAACATACATGTTAATTCTTTGGAGTTACTTTTCTATAACCAAACCCCAACGCCAAAAGTTTCTTCTGGTTTCCTATAGTAACCTGTACTTCCCCATTATAGTAACTATAATAGAACAATTTAATTGTCTTCCCAAATAAATTGTAGGCTGTGGGAGTGCACATAATGAATTTCTTTTGTTTTGTATCTTAATGCCTAGCATGTAGTAGTCATCTTATGCATATTTGTTAAATGACTAAATGTCTTGGTGCATAATAGATGGATCAGACTATCTTTGCTTCATGCCATTAGAAATTTAATCCATTTCCACTTCTTATTCTGTGCTCAGCAAGCAACTTTCTGGATTATGATTTGCTTACTGTGTTGACAAAGTGAGAATGTTTTGATCATAAAAATTTTCAAGTATTCCCATCATAGATAGGAAGATAACTGAACATGTGACCTTTGTATGTTAATTGGGAACTAGAGAGTTGGAACTAAGTACTGTCCTAATGGGAAAAGAACAAGAACAAGTCTCTGAGCATGAAGACTTAAAAGCCCAGGTAAATTGACCATGGTGAGAAATGTTATTTTGAGAGGACTTGAAGATCATTTGGTAGGCATACTGATATTACTGAGTGATAGAAAATGAGAGTTATTTCTGCATATTTAGTCCCAATCTTAGGGACTAAACTATGTTTCCTCCTTGATTATTAACCTAAGAAAATTACCAAAATCAATGACCTTACTTAGGGATCAGCAACCTTTCTCAAGTGATGCAATGAGTCTTTGTTTCTGATTGGAGATGAATTCAGTGGCTACCAAAACTTACACACTTTGATAAATATATAATCAGGGTTATCCTGAAAAAATAGTCCCTGAATCCACAAATCCCAGAAATCTAAAGATCCTGAAGGGGAGAGGTAGAAGTCAGTTGGGTTGGGCCACCCTTCTAGTCCATTCTTTATAGCTCTACAACCCTAGTCGCATGTCATTAAAAATGATTTCACTGTATGTATGCCATGAGTTTCATACATCAAGTACAATACTAGAAATGTCATTTAAAATGTACATTCTTGTTTTATAACAACAGTTTCCTTGACAACTTATTGCAGCCTATAACAAACCTAAACTAAACCTATTGTTAGTCTACTGTCATTCTTTACATGTAATTAAAGTCTCCCACACTTCCTCTTTAAATGGTTCAGCACTCTGGATATATCTTGGTAAATAGCAGGTAGAGGTTTAATGATATTGCAGTGTGAATGAATTCCTGGCTTTCCTCTAGCCTGAGCTCCTGAGGAGCAAGGCTACTTTTCTTTGTCTTTGTTTTATTACCTGGCTCAGGAGCTGACGAATTGACAGGACTCAGTGACAGTGAATGTTTGTTAGAGGAATGAATGAATGCTGATGCTTCAATATCTCCAAATCATCTGCATTATATTGGAGTACACTAGTTTTTTAGTTATTCAAATGTTTAGTATAGCAGTCAGAACATTATAGGCTTTGAGTTAAGAGAGATGGCCCATAAAGTGGTTCTCCCACTTGTTGTAAGCTCACTTCAAGATATTGTAACCTTTCTGAACTTTAATTTCCTATCTGAAAATGGGGTTTTTAATGATCTTATGTGGGGACCTTTAAATACTAAAATAAATAGCATATGTGCAATTAATAAAAGTAAATTTCATTCTCTCGCCCCTCTTTTTTTCTTCTCATTATAATGTGGATCTTTTCTAGCAAACACTTATGTTTTTATTTCTTAGGTGTGGGTTGCTGACCGAGGAAATAAAAGAATTCAAGTATTTGATAAAGACACTGGGGTGTGGTTAGGAGCATGGAATAATTGTTTCACAGAAGAGGGACCTTCTTCAGTCAGGTAATTGTTTCCTTTTATTTTAAAATCCTTGTTTTATGTGATTTATGTTAGGTTCTCTGAAAAGCTAGCTGAAAGTTTAAAATATTTTTTGATAATTTTAAGCAGGGAAAAAGGGGGGGAAAACCAGTATGCAGAAAACATGTAATCATATTTTAAATTCCAGCTAGTTACATTCCCAGTGTACTGTGTGACTCAAGTACATGCTGGACCTTTTCTAGAGATTTCCCTTGAGATACATTTGGTAAATTTTTAAACAGAATGAAAATGAAAGTCTTGAGCCTGTAGCCTAACATTGATTCTTTATTACTTTCATTTTGTGTAGTAAGTACTATGATAATGCTATTTTTTATTAATTTAAGCTAATCTTTGTCTATGTCTACAATCACAAATGTCTTGTTCCCACATTAATAGAATTAGATCAATTTAAAATTCTCTTTAAAAGAACCCTTCAACACTCTTTTTGTCCTTCTCTGTGATCCTTTCTGGTTCTTGCTTTTAGTGACCCTCCCGTGCCTATGGTCCCTGCTCTTAAACCCTCAATAAAGTACACCCCCTTCCCCAATCACACTGTATCACTAGACTCAAAGTTTTATCATAGCCTCTGTAATTACTTGTCATTCTGTTTTATCTCAATTTTTTCATTGTTTTATTCTCCCACTAGAATAAAAGGCAAAATAGTAGATATTTGGGTTTTCTTGCTCACAACCGTACTCTTGGCATCTAGAATACTGTAGGCAAACTAGGAACTCAATATTTATAGAATCAATGAACAAATCAATCAGTTTGTAAGCAATTTGGTATATATATTCATATGTGAACTGCTGTGTGATAGCTTTTTGCTCTTTTTTGTTGTTCTCTGTGTGTGTGTGTGTGTGTTACATTATAAGTATATTGGGGGCAGGTAAAAACCAATCCAGCATATTATGAATCTAGAAAATGTGCTGCAAATAATTTATCAATCAGAGGGCTAATAAAATAACTTGGGGAAAATAAAAATCTTCAGCAAGTAGGTGTCTGCTGTTGTTTAGCACTGTGGGGGATAAAAATGTTGAGAAAATAAACATGTATGATAATTTTACATTAATTTATTATGTAAAATGTCTTCCTCCTTAGATTTACTCCTGACGGGAAGTACTTGGTTGTAGCCCAACTGAATCTTAGCAGGCTCTTATTTGTGGCAGCACCCCCAGTGGGAAGCATTGGCTACTGTTCTGTGATAAGCTCAATCCAACTAGCAGATCAAGTTTTACCTCATCTCTTAGACATCAGTGGAAAAACTGGAGCAATCTATGTAGCAGAAATTGGAGCAAAACAAGTACAAAAATATGTCCCTTTGAAAAGCTATTTCCCTTCATTCCACTTATAATGTTTATTTCCCTAGAGATCATTCAAATGAAGGTTCAGATTCTCAAATTCATTGTTAAATGCTTAAAAATAATGTTCAAGAGCAAGAATTCATTTTTTATTTTTATTTGTATCTAATCTAGTATCAGAAAATTTGTTTCTATAAAGTCATTAAGAATTATATGTTGCCCGGCCCGACGTGGCTCAGCAGTTGAGCGTCAACCTGGGATCCAGGCGATCGGGGTTTGATTCCCTGTCAGGGCACATGCCCGGGTTCTGGGCTTGACAAGAACATCATCATTGATGTTTCTATCTCTCTCTCCCTCTCCTTTCCTCTCTCTGAAATCAATAAATATATATTTTTTTAAAAAATAGAATTATGTGTTGTGTTGCCATTTTTGTGACTTAATTTTACTTATAAATATATAGGATACTTTAATGAAACAAATGTAACTCTAAAAAATATAGGGTCAGAAAGAGGGACTAAGGTTGTAACCTAGTTATTTGTCCTGGTAAACTACCCACGGATTGTGCGGGAATGGAACAAAATGAAAATAGGTTTTTAGGATAATTTATTGAATTTTATGTGAAGAACTACGAACCTCCAGTTACTTCATGGTATTCAAAATGAACTGCCAGAGAAATCAAGTCAAATGGGCTCCTGATTAATGAGTACTCCCAGAATGCTAGGTCCTACAGATTCTAAAATGAAGAGGGGGTATGGTGGCACTGTGAGAAGAAGCATAGCACCCTTGATCCCAGCCACAGACTCAATTTAGCACTAAAGTACTGTGTAACCAGTACTTGGAATAACCAGAGAAATATACCTGAGTGGACATATTTTGAGTGGACACAGAAGAAACATCATAGAATCTGGTAAGAGAGGGGATACGTAGAAAAGGGAAGTCCCCTCTGAAGCCTGAGGCCCTAGGGTTAGAGGCTGCAAAGCTACCTCCCCTTGGGAGTATGGATTGGCATCCAAAAGCTGGGATCTCAATCCCTGAGCAGAAGAGAAGGGAAGGAGAGCCCAGCATGGAGGGAAGAGGGACCCAGGGGAACAATGTGCCTGAGAGGAGGGGACCGTGCCTTCCTAGTGAAACAAAGCTCCTAATGCTGGCCACAACAGGTGTCTTTCACTCAGGGTGCTGACCATAGGAAAGGCTGTCCCACAGTGTGTGGCTCCCAAATAGAAAGGGTCCAGAGGGTTGCACTAAGCAGCCACAAACAGGGACCCTTGGCCTTCCTGTAAGGCACTGTGTAGAACCCCAGGAAGCAATTGATCAGTGTGGCGCAGGGAAAGGGAAAAGATTCTTCCTGCCGCCAGAGATGGACTGGAGCTGCCTATGGGGTAGATTGGGTCTACAGCCACCTGAGCTGCCAGAGGGGCGAATCTAGGATTTTTTACCCTCCTTGAGGGGTACTGTAATAGCATGCAAGGAGCTGCCCCAGCTTTATTGGAATCAGCTCTGCAGGGGAGCTGCATGGGGCTGACTTTGTGACCCCTCCTGCTTGGTGCCTAGGCACAGGCATGGTGGGACCTTGCAGGGCAGATTCTCTGCCTGTGTGTTGCTTTAAGCATTTTTGAGTTTTTTATTGCTGAATGAGTGTCCAACTTCCTGGCTTGCATTGAGCAGACAGACCAGCTAAAGCTGGGATGTCTGCATTATGGAGAGTTTGAAATTAGCTCACCCTGTGCAATCAGCTAACTAGATCTGTGAAAGGAGGAGTATACTACGCCTACCTCTCCTTCATGCTAAGAGCACCACCCCCAAAAGGAAAGGAGCTGGTTCAGCTCACTGAAGAGCAGGTATGTCCCACAGGGCACAGGCCTGAGGGGGAATGAGAACAGCTCACAGGAGGATATTACAAGAAAAAGACTCTCAGGGACTATTTGGGAACTGGAGGAAAAGCTTAAAACCCCTGCTGGGGCCTGGGCAAGCACAGTGCTCACTGGAATTTTTTTTAATTAAACCCACTGAGCCCAGGTTGCTGAAACTGCCCATACAGAAAAGGCAACAGACTGAAGTCAATCTGAAACTGCAGCAGGCCATTGTATGGAGAACTGGAATTGGAGGATAGGATAGAGACTGAGGAGCTGGCTTTGGAGCAGAGACTAACTTCCCTACAGTGAGTGCCTGACAGTGAAACCTCTAAGTAAGTGGACTCATCCTGAGTTTCACTAGCCATCCTGCACCCTAAAGACTCTTCAGAAGACTCTGTAGTAAGACCAGGAAACCACAAGGGGGATGTAAAATAGCTGACAAGTGGAGGTGGTCCACAGAGAATCAGTCAATGACCTAAAGACACTGGAGCCAAACCTAAACAGCTCTGGACATTGGCTGATGCTCAAGTACTTCCTAGGAGAACTGAAATCAGCATACAAAACAGTGAGCTGCAGACAACATAAGCTGCCCAGATTAAACTCACCTGATTGATTTTTTTTTCCCTAGAAAAGAAAAAAATTCAAATTTTTTTTTTTTTTTTTTTATGTTTAAAATTTTTAATTAATTTTTTAAAAATTTGTTTTGCTTTGCTTGTTTTTTTGCTTGGTTTTGTTTTACTTTTTCTTTCCTTTTCCTCTCTTCTGTCCACATATTTTAGTTTGGTTGTTAGTTTCTCTTTGTCTCTTTATTGTATTTTTATTTTCAACTATTTTCCTATTCCTACACTCTACCCTTAATTTTTTGCTCACCCTTCTTTCAGAATCTCATCTCTGTCCCATTTATCTCCCAGTAGCTTCTTTATTTTTTACTTTTAATTTTAGTTTATTATTTTTTTAATTCATTACTATTAGTAATAATATCCTTCTCTCTTGTCTTATTTTTTTTGCTTTAACATTTGTGTTCTCATGTCACTCTCCCAATTCTATTTTCACGTGGGATGTTTTCATTGTGATTGTCAAAATGTTTTGTAAAATACTGCTTATTTCCGGACATTATGATTCTGTATTGTCTTGCCTTGCCAGCACACATAAAACAGCTCACACAACATGGTAGGGGATAAGACACAGCTAGCCAACCTGAGAGGAGGATCCTCACAAGAACAGGTCAACAACAATCTAGACCCAATCACAACAGAAGAGCTCAAAAAAAACATACAATAGGGGCACCCACAAAAGGGAAACAGAACAAATAGCTCAGAAGTATAAGGAAAACACACCTCTGGGCTCCACTGGACATACACTACAAAACCCCACCACACAAGACTGGGAGACAGCATATATCTAACATTTAGATACAAACACTAAGAGCCACCAAAATGAGGAGACAAACAGGCCCAAACTAAAGAAAAGGAAAAATCGCCAGAAAAAGGCCTTGATGAGATGGAGTTAAGGAAGTTATCAGAAATAGAGTTCAGAGTAATGGTTATAAAGATGCTCAAGGAAATTAATGAGAACAAGACACTTAATGGAAAGTTCCACGAAATTAGTGAAACATGAAAACAGGTAAATATAGGAATCAGGCAGAAATGAATATATCTGATATCAAGAATACGCTAGAAGGAATTAAAAGCAAGCTCAATGAAGCAGAGGACAGAATAAGTTACTTAGAAGATAAGGTAGAAAAAACATTCAGAGCAGCACAAAGAAAAAACTTAAAAATCACGAAGACAGTCTGAGTGAGATTTGTACCAACATGTAGTAAAACAATAATCACATCATAGGGGTACAGAGTGGGAGGAAAGAGCAAGGGATAGAGAACTTGGTGGAGGAAATAATGACAGAAAACTTCCGTATGCTGGCAAAGGAGAAAGCCCACAAATTCAGGAAGCACAGAGGTTTCCCAACAAGAGGGACCCATAGAAACCCACTCCAAGAGACATCATAATTAAAATGGCAAATGCCAAGGACAAATAGAAAATATTAAGGGCTGCAAAAGAGAGACAAGCAGTGATCTACAGGGAGCCCCATAAGGCTGATAGCAGATTTCCCAACAAATACACTTCAGTCCAGAATGGAGTGGCATGAAGTTCTCAATGTAATGAAAAGCAAGAACATGCTTTATCCAGCAAGGCTATCATTTAAAATTGAAGGTGAAATAAAGAGCTTTCCAGACAAAAGAAGGCTAAAGGAGTTCAATACCAGCAAATCAGCATTGCAAGGAATGCTTTAAGAAAACAAAATACTGAGAAAAAGGTACATTAGCATAAAGGGGGAAAACGGCATTAAATAAGTTTATATCTATAGTAACCTTAAATGTAAACAGAATCAGTGCTCCAATCAAATGGATAAAAAAAACAGGAACCAAATATATGCTGTCTACAAGAGACCCACCTGAGAGCAAAAGATTCACACAGGCTAAAATGAAGGGATGAAACAAAAAAAAAATCCATGCAAATGGAAACGAGGAAAAAGCTGGAGTAGCAATAGTTCTTCTGACAAAACAGACTTCAAAATAAAAACCATAACAAGAGACAAAGATGGTCCCTACATAATACTAAAGGGATCAAAGCAACAGGAGGAAATAACCATTATAGATATATATGAACTCAATATATGAGCACCTAAATATATAAAAATTTTCTTAGTGGACATTTAAGGGGGAGATTGACAGCAACACAATCACAGTGGGGGAATTTAACACCCCACTGTAATCACCTGACCAATGATCAAGACAAAAACAACAGGGAAACACCTTAAATGACTCACTATACCTAATGGATTTAATTGACATTTACAAAACATTTCATCCCAAAGCAGCAGAATACACATTCTTCTCAAGTGCACATGGAACATTCTAAAAAATAAACTATATGTTAGCGCACAAGGCAAGTCTCTACAAATTCAAGAAAATTGAAATATCAGGCATCTTCTGGGATCAGAATGGCACAAAACTAGAAATCAACCACTATAAAAAAGTTCAAAAATATTCAAACACATGGAGGCTTAAAAGCATGTTATTAAACAATGAGTAGGTTACCAATGAGATCAAGGAAGAAATCAAACACTTCCTGGAAAAATTGAAAATGAACAGACAACAACCCAAAATCTATGAGACACATCGAAAGCAGTCCTGAGAGGAAAGTTCATAGCAGTATGGGCATACCTCAGGAAACAAGTATAACTTCTACTAAACCATCTAACACAACTAAAAGAACTAGAACGAAAGCAGCAAGAAAAGCCCCAAAGAAGTAGAAGGAAGGAAATAATAAAGATCAGAGCAGAAATTAATGGCATAGAGACTAAAAAAAAAAATGCAAAAAGTCAATGAAACCAAGAGCTGGTTCTTTGAAAAGGTAAGATTGATGCATCTTTAGCCAGACTCACCAAGAAACAAAGAGAGAGGACCCAAATAAATAAAATAAGAAATGAAACAGGTGATAAAGCAACTGACCCAAGAAAAATACAAAGGATTGTAAGAAAATACTATGAGCAGCTATATGCCAACAAACTGCACAACATGGATAAAGTGGACAAATTCCTAGAAGCATACAATCTTCCAAAGCTGAATCAGGAAGATGCAGAAAACCTGAGTAGACCGATAACAACTAATAAAGTTGAAGCAGTAATCAAAAAAATCCCAGCAAACAAAAGTCCAGGACCAGATGGATTTATAGGCGAGTTTTACAAAACATTCAAAGGTGAATTAACACTTATTCTCCAAAAACTATTCCAGAAAATTCAAGAGGAGGGAAACCTCCCAAACTCTTTTTATGAGGCCAGCATCATTCTAATCCCAAAACCAGATAAAAACACTACAAAGAAAAAAAAGTTACAGTTCATATCCCTGATGAGCATGGATGTTAAAATCCTCAACAGAACACTAGCAAACTGGATCCAGGAATACATTTAAAAGGTCATACACCACAACCAAGTGGGACTTATTCCAAGGATGCAAGACTGATATAATATCTGCAAATCAAAATGTGATACATCACACACAAAAAATGAAGGACAAAAAGTATGTGGTCATATCAATAGATGCAGAAAAAGCAAATGGCAAAACCCACCAACCATTTTTGATAATATCTCTCAGCAAATTGGGAATAAAGGGAACATACCTCAACATAATAAAGGCCATATATGACAAACCTACAGCCAACATCATACTCAATGGGCAAAAACTAAAACCATTTCCATTACAAACAGTAACAAGACAGGGATGTCCACTTTCACCACTCTTATTCAACATAGTACTGGAAGTCCTTGCCACAACCACCAGACAGGAAGAAAACATAAAAGGTATCCAAATTGGAAAGGAGGAAGTAAAACTGTCATTATTTGCAGATGACATGATACTGTACATAGAAAACCCTTAAGACTCCACCAAAGTACTACTAGATTTGATAAATGAATTTGGCATGGTAGCTGGATACAAAATTAACATCTGGAAATCGATGGCATTTTTATACACCAAAAATGAACTCTCAGAGAAACTACAAAGCAATACCACTTACCATTGCAACTAAAAAAAAATAAGATATCTAGGAATAAAGTTAACCAAGAGTGTAAAGACCTGTACTCAGAAAAGTACAGGACACTGAAAAAAGAAATAGAGGGAGATTTAAACAAGTGGAAGAATATACCATGCTCATGGATTGGAGGAATTAATATCATTAAAATGTCCATACTACCCAAAGCATTTTATAGATTCAATTCAATTCCTATTAAAATACCAACAGCATATTTCACAGAGCTAGAACAAATATTCTAAAATTGTATATGGAACCAAAAAAGACCCCAAATAGCTGCAGCCATCTTGAGAAAGAAGAACAGAATGGAAAGGATCACTTTACCAGATATCACACTGTACTACAAAGCCACTGTGATCAAAACAGCCTGCTATTGGTATAGCAACAGAAATATAGATCAGTGGAACAGAACAGAGATCCCAGGAAGAGAGCCACGCAATTATGGTCAGGTAATATTTGACAAAGGGGGCAAGAGCATACAATGGAGTAAAGACAGTCCCTCAATAAATGGTGCTGGGAAAATTGGACAGCTACATGTAAAAAAATTAAACTCAGCCACCACCATCTTTCACCGTACACAAATATAAACTCAAAATGGATAAAAGAATTAAATGTAAGTCACAAAACCATAAAAATCTGGAAGAAAACATAGGCAGTAAAGTCACAGATTTCTCAGGTAGTGGAATTTTCACCAATACATCTCCTAGAGCAAGAGAAACAAAAAATAAGCAAATGGGACTACATCAAACTAAAAAGCTTCTGCACAGCCAAAGAAATCAGCCTCAAAATACGAAGGAATCCCTTGGTATGAGAGAACATATTTGCCAAGGATGTATCTGATAAGGGGCTAATTTCCAAAGTGTATAAAAGAACTCATACAACTCAACAAGGGGAAGACAAGCAATTCAATTAAAAAGTCAGCAAAGGACCTGAGTAGACATTTCTCCAAAGAGGGCATACAGATGGCCAAGAGACATATGAAAAAATGTTCAGTGTCGCTACTCATCAGAGATATGTAAATTAAAACCACAATGAGATATCACTTCACACCTGTCAGAATGGCTACCATCAACTAATCAACAAATGATATGTGCTGGCCAGGATGTGGAGAAATGGGAACCCTAGTACACTGCTGGTGGGACTGCAGACTGGTGCCGCCATTATGGAAAAGAATATGGAGTTTTCTCAAAAAATTAAAAATGGAACTGCCTTTTGACCCAGTGATCTCACTTCTAGGAATATATCCTAAGAATCCTTAAACACTAATTAGAAAGAATATATGCACCTCTATGTTTGTAGCAGTGCAATTTACAATAGCTAAGATATGGAAACAGCCCAAGTGCCCATCAGTAGATGAGTGGATAAAAAAGATGTGGGACATATACACCATGTAATAATATGCAGGTGTAAAGAAGGAGGATCTCATACCCTTTGGGACAGTATGGATGGACCTTGAGAATATTTTCCTAAACAAAATAAGCCAGGCAGACAAAGACAAACATCACATCATCTCACTTATATATGGAATCTAAAGAACTTAATAAACTGATGGACAGAATAGATTCAATGATGTGGAAGCAGGGATCAGACTGACAAATATCATAGGGAAATGGAGCATGGCTGGTTGGGGGGCTAGAGATTAACCAAAGAACATATATGCATAACCGGAGGACACAGACAATGGTGTGGTGAGGGACTGGGGAGGGTGGTCAGGCAGAGTGGAATGGGTCAATGGGGAGAAAAAGGTACACCTGCAATATTTTGAACAATAAAAAAATAAAAGCAAAGGGGAAGTTACTTCTTCATCCATGGCAGGAAATGAGTGAGTGGCAAAGTGAGGACTGAAATCACATCTCTTGACTCCTTGACTATTGCTACTTCTGCTTGTTGCAAGACAAAAATTTGGGCCAAAAGGGTAGGCTGGCACTGCTCATCCTGCATGATTAAGAGACATGTATTCTTGGCCAATATGGGTCTCTGTGATAAAAATAAGCCCAGGAAGGCAGCATAGCCTCTTCTAATGAATTTTTCAAGTAATAAGTTCATAGTCACTCAGTCATTGTGCGAACTCCTGGTCACAGTAAACCAGGTAATTCAGACTTTTTCTTCACTGGGAACAATGAAAGGACGTTGGGCCAAAAATTGGAACAACAGGTTTTTTTTAAAAACATCAAAGATTACAAACTACTGAGGAATTGCTGGGCTAAGATCTAGGAAAAGACAAGAATTCAGAGATATAAGCCCAGCTGACAAAGCTGCTTTTGTCTGAGGACATTTGTTTAAGCAGGAGAAACATTACTAAACAGGCGCTGAATTTTGAGTATCCTTAGGGCTGGAAGGAAAGAACTGAAAACCCATAGCTTGTCATAGGTGGGAACTCTGAAAATCCATGCCCTATTCAGAAGTGGAACTACACACACTGGATAGGATGCAGAGGAGGCAGGGAATGAACCTGGCATAAACCAGTCCTTGTTTGTACCCTGGTTTCTTACCAGGAAATAGCAAGAAATTGAATTGTGGTGGCCTTAGAATGTTAAAACCCCTGAGCATTTGGCTGAAGCAAATAAAAATACTTTCTGTATTATGAAAAATAAAATAAAAATGAAGAGGCAGTCCTAACTGGTTTGGTTCAATGGTTAGAGCGTCAGCCTGCAGACTGAAGAGTCCTGGGTTCTGGGTTAAATACCTTGGTTGCAGGCTCGATCCCCAGCCCCAACTAGGGTGCTTTTGGGAGGGAACCAATCAGTGTATCTCTCTCACATCTGTATTTCTCTCTCTCTCCCTTTCCTTTTCTCTCCCTCTCTCCCTGTCCCTCTCCCTCCCTTCCTTCTACTCTCTCTGAAATGCAATGGGGAAAAAAGAAAAAGAAAAAATGAAGAGGCAGGGTTTGTCTGTGTGTCTTTTGAGTAGCTAACAAACAACACAATGACAGCAATTCACAACTGTGGTGGGACTTGTGGGAGGAGGAGCATTACATTTGACTGATGGAATCATGGAGACTTTGCAGGGGAAGTCAATTTGAGCTCCTACTTGAAATACAGAAGGAGAAAAACAATGCAGTCCAAGTAGGCAAGTTATGAAAAGTGATAAATTTTCTGTGAACTCTGGTAGGATTTCTTTGAAAAAAGCCCCACATGGCTTTGGCCCTCTAGTTGTAAGACACTTAACCTCAGCCTTTCAATGTAGGAATAAAATGGCAAACACCTAAGCACTTTACAAAAAAGGATTTTTACAGATAACTAGAATGTTTTTTGTTGTTTGTTTTAAAATATTTTTTATTGATGTTTAGGGAGAGAGGAAGGGAGAGGGATAGAGAGAAACATCAGAGAGAGAGAAACACCATAAATCAGTTGCCTCCCGCATGCCCCCTACTAGGGATCGAGCCCGCAACCTGGGCATGTGCCCTGACCTGGAATCAAACTGTGACCTCTTGGTTCCTGGGTCAACACTCAACCACTGAGCCACACAGGCCTGGCTGGAATGTTTTGTTGTTGTTGTTGTTTAAATATATCTTCATTGATTTCAGAGAGAGGAAAGGAGAGGGAGAGACAGAGATAGAAACATCAATGATGAGAGAGTCATTGATTGAGCCCGCAACCTGGGTATGTGCCCTGACCGGGTATCGAACCCTGATCGTCTGGATCCCAGGTCGATGCTCAACCACTGAGCCATGCCCGGCCAGGCTGGAATGTTTTTTAAAGGCAGTTTTAATGATAGGACCTCTCCTCGGTGCCTCCTTTTTTTGTCTTTAACATGAGCTCAGTTTATTCCTAACATCTGTCTACCTCAAATACATTTTAGGATGATTTATATGGATATGTGTGCCAAACAATGAGCTACTAAAATGAATAATTTCCTGCCTCCCTGTTTCTATGTCTTTTGTTTTAACACTGTGGTCTGAATATTCCCTTCCCAAATTAAGACCGTTTTTTACAGTTTGCTAAAGTTTATTCTAGGTTCTGGTGGAACCTTGCCATGTTATGATCATTTAGATCATTCTTCTCTTTCCCTTCTTTCAGCCTTCCTCTTTATCATAGTGTTTTACTGTAAATTGTGTAGCACGTGAGAAATCTTGAGTTGACTTTTCTCATCACTTATTATAACTAGAGCCTGCTTTCCAGACCTCAAGGAAGTCACATTTTTTTGGTGCTTGAATCATACCTTCATGCAGTTAGGAAGTTAAATCTACCAACAGGAAATCCTATCCTGTGTTCCAAGGCCATTGATAAGTGTGTTTTGGGGTTTGTTGTGGTTTTTTTTGGTACTAGACAAGCTTTAGGATCTTAAATGAGTAGCCTTAATTTTCTATTCAGTGAAACAGGAACATCATCTTTCCTCCTGCAGGAATGCTGTGAGGATCAGATGTGCAATGGATACATATGTGCCCTTTGAAATATATAACAGCTCCAAGTACACTAAAAGCATTTTATTATGAAATGTCCTTCTAAACTTGCCATTTACCTGAAACTGTCAGCTTTGCCAGAATTTCATGTTTATTGCTTTTATCAAAATGTATCCTAATAGGATATACAGATGGCCAATAGACACATGAAAAAATGCTCAACATCACTAATCATCAGAGAGATCCAAATAAAAGCTATTATAAGGTATAGCTACCATCAATAAAATAAACAACAACTACTGGATAGAATGTGGAGAAAAAGGAACCATAGTACACTGTTGGGAATACAAACTGGTGCAGCCGCTGTGGAAAAGAGTATAGAGTTTCCTCAAAATATTAAAAATAGAATTGCTGTTTGACCCAGTGATCCCACTTCTGGGAATATATCCTAAGAATCCCCAAACACCAATCAGAAAGAGTGTATGCACCCCTATGTTCATAGCAGCATTATTTATAATATCCAAGATCTGGTTGGAAACAGCCCAAGTGCCCATCAGAAATTAAGTGAATAATATAGCTGTGGTACATTTACACAATGGAAAACTATGTGGCTGTGAAAAAGAAAGAACTCTCCTTGCTCTTTGCGACAGCATGAATGCAGAGTTTTCTAGTAGTGTTTAAAAAATGTATTGATTATACATTATGTCATAGAACAATAAATGCATTAAATATTGGGAATGACTACTCTTGAAGAAATACAAAAGTGAATGTGGTGTGTGGAATGCTGGTATCTTCAGTGAAATATTATAGTATAATGCCATTTATTGGGAAAGCATGTTGGAACATTCATTATATAGTATAGGATTCATTTAGAAATTATAGTCTGCTAAAAACAGTTTGCCAAAATCGTATTTGGTACAAATTAATTTTACCAATGTTCTAGATTTCACTACATGGTTTACACAATGTGCAGCACATTGAAACACTGCAACTAGCCTCTTGTAGGCAAAGTTTCCTAGTAATGTTTTCAAATGTATTGATTATTTATTATGTCATAGACTAAAACATGCATTACCTATTGGGAATATTTTTTACTCTTTAACAAATATATAGGTGAATCTAGCGTGTGGAATGCTGGTACCTCCTGTAGAATATTATAATGCCATTTACTAGGAGTCATGTTGGAACATTTATTACATTATAGGGATTTAATTTAGTAAATTATAGTCTGTGCTAAAAACATTTTGCCAAAATCTTGCTTGGTACCACTTAATATTGAGAGTGTTGCAACACTTCACTACAGTTTTACAAAATATGCAGCTCATTCAAACTCAAAAGCTAGGCTGTTTTAGAATGCCTTTGCTAGTAGAGTTTACAAATGTATTGATTATACATTATATCTTTAACTATTACATGCATTACCAATTGGTAACATGTTTCATTCTTTGAAGGAATACCTAAGACAACCTAGTGTGTGGAATGCTGGTATCTTGTTTGAAAATTATAATTATTTACTTGGGAAGCATTTTGGAACATTCATTATACAAGTAAGAGCTTCATTTAGTAATTATAGTGTGTACTAAAAAGAGTTTGCCAAAATATAATTTTGTACAAATTCTAAGAGTGTTCTAACACTTCACTGCAGTCTTTACAAAATACCCAGCTCATTGAAATACTAAAACTGGACTGTGCTACACAGAGTTTGCTAGTTGCATTTACAAATGTTTTGACTATAATTATGTCATATTCTAATACATAGATTAAATATTGAAAATATGTTTCACTCTTTGAAGGAATACACAGGTGAACCTAGTGTGTGGAATGCTGGTATCTTTTGGGAAATATTATAATATAATGCAGTTTACTGCATCATGTTGAAACATTCATTACATAGTTTGTAAAAATTTCATTTATTAAATACAGTCTGTGCTAAAAACAGTTTACCAAATTCCCACTTGGTACAAATTAAGTCTGAGTGATCAAATGCTTCACTACAAGTTGTAAACAATGTGCAACTCATTGAAACACTAAAACTAAACTGTTTTGGACAGAGTTTGGGAGTAGAGTTTACAAATGTATTGATTATACCATATATCAAAAACTAATATATGCATTACCTAACGGGAGTATGTTTCACTCTTTGAAGAAATAGGTGAACCTAGTCTGTGCTAAGAAAAGTTTCCAAAATCTTGCTTGGTACAAATCTATTCTAAGATGGTTCAAATATTTCACTACAAGTTTTACACAATGCAAAGCACATTAAAACATTAAAACTGAAGTGTTTTACAGGCAGTTTGCTGGTAGCATTTACAAATTATTGATTATATGTTATGTCATAGACTAATACATGCATTACCTATTGAGAATATGTTTCACTTTTTGAAAAAATGCACACAGGTCAACCTAGTGAGTGGAATGCAGGTGTCTTCCATTGGGCATTATATTATAACATTTCACTGAAGAAACCAGTATTCCAAGCACTAGGTGTACCTGTGTATTACTTCAAAGAGTTAAAAATGTTCCCATGAGGTAATTCATATATTAGTTTTTGACATAAGGTATAATCAATACATTTGTGAAAGCAACTATCAAACTCTGTCTACAACAGTATCGTTTTAGTGATTCAATAATCTGTACATTGTGTAACACAGTAGTAAAGTGTTTGATCATTCTTTGACTTAATTCATACCAACCTGAATTTTGGCAAACAGTTTTAAGCACAGACTATAAATACTAAATGAAACCCATACTAATAATGTAATGGATGTTTCAACATGTGCTTCTAGTAAAAGGCATTATATTATAATATATCCAAAATAATAACAGCAATCCACACATTAGGTACAACTGTATTCTTTCAACTGTATTCTCAGTAGGTAATGCCTATATTAGTTTATGACAATGTATAACCAATACATTTCTAAATGCTATTAGCAAATTCTCTCTAGAACAGTATACTTTAGTGTTTCAAAGAACTGCACATTTTATAAAAACTGTAGTAAAGGTTTAGAACACTAAGAATTCATTTGTACCAAGGGGGATTTGGGCAAACTGTTTTTAGCACAGACTATAATTACTAAATGAAACTCCTACTAACTATGTAATAAATGTTTCAACATGTTTTTAAGTAAATGGCATTATAATATTTCACAGAAGATACCTGTGTTCCACACATTAAGTTCACCTGTGTATTTGTTCAAAAAGAATATAAACATATTCTCTATAGGTAATGCATGTATTAGTCTATGTCATAATGTGTAATCAATACATTTGTAAACGCTACTACCAAACTCGGTCTAGAACAGTTTGGGTATAGTGTTTCAATGCACTGTATAACACCTGTAGTTAAGTATTTGATCACTCTTAAAATTTATTCATACCAAGCACAATTTTGGGAAACTCTTTTTAGCATAGACTAAAACTTTTAAAGAGAATTCTTACTATGTAATGAATGTTTCAATATGCTACCTTAGTAAATGGCATTATATTATAATATTTCACAGAAGATACTAACCTTCCACACACTAAATTCACCTGTGTATTTCTGAAAGAGTGAAACATATTTCAAATACATAATGCATGTATTAGTGTATGACATAATGTATAATCATATTTGTAAACGCTACTAGCAAACTTTGTCAAGAACAAACTAGTTTTTATGTTTCAATGAGCTGTGCATTTTGTAAACCTGTAATGAAGTATTTGAACACTCTCAGAATCAATTGGTACCAAGGGGAATTTGGCACAGTGTTTTTAGCACAGATTATAATTACTAAATTAAACTCCTACTATGTAATGAATGTTCCATCATGCTCCCCCAGTAAATGACTTTATATAATATTTCACAGAAGTTTCCAACATTCCACATGCTAGGTTGACCTGTGTATTCATTCAAAGAGTGAAACATATTCCCCAAAGGTAATGTATGTATTGTTCTCTGACATAATGTAAAATAAATATATTTGTTAACACTACTAGCAAACTCTGTCTAGATCAGCCTAGTTTTAGTGTTTCAATGAGGTGTGGATTGTGTAAAACCTGTAGTGAAGTGTTTGACCACTCTTAAAATTATTTTGTACTGTGTGGGATATAGGCAAAGTCTCTTTAGCATGGAGAAAATTACTAAATAAAAACTTTATTATGTAATGAATGTGTCAAAATGCTCCTTTAGTTAATGGCATTTATATTATAATATTTCACAGAAGATACCATCATTTCACACACTAGGTTTACTGTGCATTTCTTCAAAAAGAGAAACATTTCTATTAGTTAATGCATGTATTATTAGTCCATGACATAATGTATATTCAACACATTTGTAAATGTTACTAGCAAACTCTGTCAAGTAGTCTAGTTTTAGTGTTTCAATGAGCTGTGCATCAGGTAAAACCCTGTAGTGAAGTGTTTGAACACTCTTAGAATTTATTTGTACAAAGCAGGATTTTAATAAACAGTTACAGCACAGACTATAACTACTAAATAAAAGTCCTACTAAGTATGTAATGAATGTTCCAACATGCTCCCAGAGTAAATGAAATTATATATCATAGAAGATTCAGCTGTCTACACACTAGGTTCACTTGTGTATATCTTTAAAGAGTGAAATAAATTTTAATAGATAATCCATGTATTAGTCTATGATATAACCTAAAATCAATACATTTGTTATTTCTACTAGAAAATTCTCTAAAACTTTCCAGATTTAGTGTTTTAATGAGCTGTGCATTGTGTATAGTCTGTGGTGAATTGTTAGAACACCCCTAGAATTATTTTGTACCAAGATGATTTGGGCAAACAATTTTTTTTAAAACACAGACTATGATTACTAAATGAAACCCTTAATAACAATGTACTCAATGTTCCAATATGCTCTCTTAGTAAATGCCATTATATTATATTTCACAGAAGGAATCAGCATTCCCCACACTAGATTCACCTGTGTATACCTGAAAGAGTAAAACATTCCACATAGGTAATGCAAATATTAGTTTTTGACATAACATATAATTAATATATTTGTAAACACTACTAGCAAACTCTGTCTAGAACAGTCAAGTTTTAGTGTTTAAATGAAGTATGCATTGTATAAAACATGTAGTGAAGTGTTTGACCACTCTTAGAATTAATTTGTACCAAGTGAGATTTTGGCAAACTCCTTTAGACATAGAATAAATTTTGTAAATAAAATTATTATTAACTATGTAATGAATGTTTCAAAATGGTCCCTTAGTAAATGGCATTATAATATTTCACTGAAGATACCATCATTCCACAATCTAGGATTCCTGTGTATTCCTTCAAAAGTGAAACATATTTACAATAGTTAATGCATGTATTAATCCATGACATAATGTATAATGAATACATTTGTAAGTGCTACTGGTGAACTGTGTCTAGAGCAGCCTAATTTTAGTTTTTCAATGAGATGAACATTGTGTAAAACTTGTAGTGAAGTGTTTGATTAGTTAGAATTAGTTCATATAGAGCAGAATTTGGCAAATTGTAGCACAGACAATAATTACTAAATGAATCTCATACTATGTAATGAATGTTTCAACATGCTCCCCCACTAAATGGAATTATATTATGATATTTAGTAGACGATGCCAGCATTCCAAACATTTAGTTGACCTGTGTATTCTTTAAAAGAGTGAAACATATTCTTAGTAGGTAATGAATGTATTAGCTAGTGATATAACATATATTTGATATATTTTAAGTGCTACTAGCAAATCTGTCTAGAAGAGTCTACTTCTAGTGTTGCAATGATCTGTGGATTGTGGAAAACCTGTAGTGAAATGTTTGAACACTTTAAAATTAATTTGTACCAAGGGGAATTTTGACAAACTGTTTTTAGCAGAATTTATAATTACTAAATGAAACTCCTACTATGTAATGACTGTTCCAACATGTACTCCCCCTATAAATTGCATTACATTATATTTAAATGAAGACAAACATCACCCACTTGGTTGACGTGTATTCATACAAAGAATGAAACATTTTCAGTAAGTAATGCATATTTTATTCTATGACTTAACCTATAATTAATATATTTGTAAATACAACTAGTAAACTTGCTAGAAATGTCCAGATTTAGTGTTTCAATGAACTGTGCATTTATAAAACCTGAAGTGAAATATTTGAACACACTTAGGATTAATTCATACCAAGAAAGATTTTGGCAAAGTCTTTAGCACAGACTAGAATTACTAAATGTAAGTTCTACTAACTATGAAATGAATGTTCCAACATGTTTTCCTAGTTAATGGCATTATATTATAATATTTCATAAAAGATTCCAACATTCCACACACTAGGTTGACCTGTGTATTCCTGCAGAGTGAAACATATTTCCAATAGGTAATTCATGTTAGTCTATGACATAATGTATAATCAATACATTTGTAAATGCTACTTGCAAATTCTTTCTAGAACAGTCTAGTTTTAGTGTTTCAATCAGCAAACTCTCTTTAGCACAGACTATAATTACTAATAGAAACTAATACTATGTAATGAATGTTTCAAAATTGTCCCTTAGCTAATGATGTTATATTATAATTTCACAGAAGATCCCATCATTCCACACACTAGTTTTGCTGTGTGCATTCCTTCTAAAAGTAAAACATATTTATGCATGTTTTAGTCCATGACATAATGTATAATCAACACATTTTTAAATGCTACTAGAAAACTCTCTAGAACAGTCTAGTTTTAGTGTTTCAGTGAACTGTGGGTTTGTAAAACCTGTAGTGAAATATTTGATTACTTTTAGAATTAATGCATACCAAGCAGGATTTGGTGAACTCTTTATAGCACATTTATACTAAAAATGTGAATGTTCCTAGATGCTCCCTCAGTAAATGGCATTATATTATGATATTTCATAGAATATTCTAACATTCCACAAGCTAGGTTAACCAATTCCTGCAAAGAGTGAAACATATATTCAATAAGTAATGCATATATTGGTCTATGACACAACCTATATTCAACACATTTGTTGCTGCTATTAGGAAATTCTGTCTAGAACAGTCCGGATTTACTGTTTCAATGAGCTGTGCATTTTGTATAATCTGTGGTTAAGTGTTATAATACTCAGAATTTTTTTGTACCAAGATGATTTTGGCAAACTTTTTAGCACAGACTATAATTACTAAATGAAACACAAACTAACTGCAATGAGTATAACAACATGCCACTCTTGTAATTGGCATGATATTATACAATTTCACCAAAAATACAAGCATTTCACTAAGTTGACTTGTGTATTTCTTCAGAGTCAAATGCATTTCCAATAGATAATGCATGTAATGGTCTATGACATAACTTATAACCAATAGAGTTGTAAATGCTACTAGCAAATTCTGTTTAGAACAGCTTAATTTTAGTTTTTCGATGAGCCATGTATTTTTTAAAAAATGCAATTAAGTGTTAGAACACTTTTAGAATTAAACATACCAAGTGGGATTGTGGCAAATTGTTTTTACAACAGACTATACTTATTAAATACAATTCTCACTATGTATTGAATAAACCTACATGGTTTTCCAGTAAAAGTCATTATGTTATACTATATCATAGAAGATTCCAGCATTCCACATACTGGGTTTACCTATGTATTTCTTCAAGGAGTGAAACATAGTCTAAATAAGATATTATTCTATAAAATAAGAACATAAAAAGAGCAAATACAAATAACAAAGTACAAATAGAGAACAGAGAAAAAGGAAGAAACAAAAGAACAGAGAATAGAGAGAACTAAAACAGAGAGAACAAAGTAAATGAAGAGAACAAAGAATAGGAAAATAGAAAAAAAATAAAGAGAACAAAGAGAAACAGTACCAAGGGGGAGGGGGGGAAGAGAATAGACTAAAGGGAGAGACCAAAGATTAAACAGATAAAATATAGAAATCATGAACTAAAAATGAAAACAGAGAAAAGAAAAAACAGAAAGAAAGAACATGTTGAGAACAAAGAAAACAAAAGGAACAAATTAAAGAAATAATAGAGAAAACAAAATATAGCAAACAAAAACCAGAAAACAGAAAAATAAAACAGAGAACATAGAAAAAGGAGATAACAAAAAGAGAATGGAGCAGAGAGGGAAAACAGAAAAAGGAAATAAAATACAACAGAAAAAAGAGTACAAAGAACAGAAAAAAAATGAAGGGAAAATAGGAAAATGGAACATAGAAAACAAAACATAAAACAAAAAAAAAAAATAGAGAAAAAGAGAACAAAGAAATAACAGAGAAATTGGGGGAAAAACAGAGGACAGATTGAGAGTAAAAAGAATGGAGAAAAAAATCCTCAGAGAGCAAAGAATACAAAGCAGGAACATAGCAAACAGGAAACAAGAAAAGAACAAAGATAATAGGAAAAAAAAAAACACAAAGAAAAAGAGGAGAATAAAAAATGAAGAGAACAACAAAAAAAGAAAAAATGAGAATAAAGAGAAAAATAGGAAAAATGAAATTAACAAAGAAATTAAAAAGAATAGAAAGTCAAAGACAAAAGAGAAAATGGAGAACCAAAAAAAGAGAAGAGATCAACAGAGAGACCAAAGAGTGAACAGAGAAAATAGTGAAATTGGGGAGAAAAAAGGAAAACAGAGAAGAAACAAATAGAGAGAAAAAAGAGAACAAGAAAAAGAAAACAGAACATATAAAAAAAATAACAGCAAAACACAACAAAAAGAGAATAGACGCAATAGCAAAATGAAGAAAAGAAAGAAGATAGAACAGAGAAAATGGGGAAAATAATGGAATGATAGCAATAACGGAAACCAACAAGAACAAAGAACAGGGAAATAAAACAGAAAACCAAGAAAATTAGAGAATAGAATGAGATCAAAGACATAGGAGAAAACAGAGAGAACAATAGCAAAGAGAAGAAAAGAAAACTGATCAATGAAAACTAAAGTAAAAAGAAAGAACAGAGAAAATGGAAAGAACAAAGGGAAAAGGGAGCAGAGGAATGAAAGAGAAGGAAACAATTAAAACATAAAAGGAGAAAGCAAGATTTAAAAGAGATTGAAAGAAATAAAAAATGGAAGAAAAAACAGAGAACAGTTAAAATCGATGGTACAAATTGAAAATGTAGAGAAAAAGAAAGGTGAAAGAACAACAAGAAAAAGAACATAAAAACAAAGAACAATGAGGAAAATATGAGAACCAAAATAAGAACAAAAAAATACAAAAAACAGAGTAAACGCAGAAAACAAAAAATATAAAGAAATGGGGAGAAAAGAAAAGAAAACTAAGAGAACAAGGATAATAAAATAAAATGAAAATGGATAAAAAAAGAACAGAGAAAACAATAAAAAAAGAAAATACAGAAAAAGTGGATAATGAAAGAACAAAATGTGAAGATAAAAAGGAAAGAATACTGAGAGTATAAAAGAGAACAGAAAATATAAAGATCAAAGATACAACACAGAAAAGGAACAAAGAATCAAAAGAGACCAGAGACAACATAGAAAAGGAGAGAAAAATGAAAATAAAAAAAAGTAAATAATGAGAATATACAAAACTAAAAAAAAAAAAAAAAGCAATAGGCAAAAAAAAGAATTGAACTAACAGGGCAAAAAGTAAAAAGGTAGCAGAAAAAAGAAAATAACAAAGAATAGAAAAATGAGAACAAAAAGAAGAGAGAATGAGGGGAAAAAACAAAGATGAATAAAGAAGATAATAGAAGAAAGGAAAAATGACAATAGAGAAAAAACAGCGAATTTGAATAGAAAAAAAGAAAATAAAGGAAGACAAAAAAGAATACAGACCAAAAGAGAAAAAAAACAAACATCGGAGAGAATAAATAGAAAAAGAAGAAAACAGAAAAGAATAATAATAGTAAAGAAAATGGAAAGAACAAAAACATAAAGAGAGCAAAGAAAACAGAAAAATGGAAAAAAATAAAAACAGTAAGTGAAAAAAGAAAGAACAAAGAAAAGAATTAGAAAAGGGGAAAGCAAATGAAATTGAGATAAAAAGAAAATGGAGGTGTAATAAGTGAGAACAGAATACAAGAAAGAAAATAGAACAGAGAGAACAGGAGAATATACAAAGAAACATATGGATAAAACAAAGAGAAAATAGAACAGAAATAGTATGAGTAAAAGACAGAAGGGAAATAATGGAAAGAACTACAACAAAACGGAGAACAAAGAGAATAAATAGAAATAAAATGTAACAGAGAAAACAATAAAAAAAGGGAATAAAAAACAAAGGATAAATAAATAATAAAATGGAAGATAGAAAGAACAGAGAAATACGAGAAAACAAAGATAAAATGAGAAAACAGAAAATAAGAATAAATGAAAACAGAGAAAACAGAAAGGACAGATAGGGAAGCAAAGAAAAAAGAAAAAAATTGAGAACAAAGAAAAATGAGGGGGAAAAACAAAGAGAAAAAAGAGAACAGAGAAAATGGAGGGGGAAAATAATTTGAGAACAAAGAAAAAAGTGAACAGAAAACAAAGAAAAATTCCAAACATAAAATAGAGAAGTAAAGGAGGAAACAAAAAAAAAATGAAAGAACAAAAAAAAAGATAAAGAAAATTGACCAAAAAGAAAAAGAAGAGAAAAAAGAAGAGGGCTAAATAGGAAAAAAGAACAGAGAAAATGGAGAGAATGAAACAAAAAACAAATAGAGAGAACAGAATAAGTGTAGAGAAAGAATCATGAATAGATTAAACAGAAAAGTCAACGAGAGTAAAGAATACAGAAGGAACACAGAGAAAACAAAGAACAAAAAGTAGAGACAAAAAAGAAAATAAATGAAAACAGAATGAACAGATAAAACAGAGAGAACAAATAGCAGAACAAAAGAAGATGAGGAGAACAACGTGAGAACAGAGAGAAAAGAGAAAACATAAAAAGAACAAAGGGAACTGTGAAAAGTAGAAAATAAAGAGAAAATGTGAGAACATGAAAGTTAGAAAAAATATTGAAGAAAACAAAAGGAAAAAAGAAAAGAATAAAAGAACGAGTACACCGAGAACAGAGAAAATGAGAATAAAAGGAATAAAATGAGAACAAAGATAAATTAGAAAGAAAAAAGAAATAGAGAACAAGAGAAAAGAGAGAAAAAATGAACAATGAGGAAAAGAACAGAGAAAATGAACTGAACAAAAAATAATAGAGAAAATAGAACAAAAAAGGAGAAAAAGAAAATATGAAGAGGAAAAGAGAACCATCAAGAGAGAATAATATGTAATAGAACAGAGAAAAACAAACAGAACCAAAACAAAACAAAAAAAACCCAGAAATATGGAGGAAGTAGTGAGAACAAAATAAAAGAGAGAGAGAGAGAACAGACTGACCAAAATAACCCCAAAGGGAACAAAAAGAAAAAGAACAGAGAAACAGAACAAAGACAAAATAGAGGAAACTAAAAATTAAAAATACAAAGACAGCAATGAGAACAAAGTGAATGGAGAGAACTAAGAGAAAACAGAAAGTAGTAAAAAGACAAACAGTAAACTGAGAGTCCAAAAGTAAAAAGAACAGAGAAAATGGGAAGAACAAAAAAATAGAGAGAAAACAAAAAGCAAAATTAGAACAGAAAAAAGGAGGACCAATATCAGAGAAAGAAAAAGACAAATAGAAAAAAGAAAATAGAACAAATTTTAAAAGAAAAAAATTCAGAAAAATACAGAAAACAAGAGAAAAAAGAGGGACAGGGAAATCAAAGAAAAGAGGAGAATAAAAGAAGGAACAGATAGAAAAAACTAAAAGTACAAAGAGAACAAACAAAATCATAGAGAGAAGTAAGAAAAAGAACAAAGAACAAAAAATGACAGAACTAAGAGACAACAGAGTGAACTGAGTAAAAGGATAGAATGAAGAGAGAACAGGAAGAACAGGGTATAAAGACAACAAAACAGAAAAAAAAGAAAACAATAATTAGAACAGAGAAACAGAAGGTAGAACAAAGTAAAAACAAACATAATGCAAAAAGAAAAAAGAGAGAACTAAAAGAACACAGAAGACATACAAACAAGAACACAAAACCTTGAGAACAAAGAGAAATAACAGAAGAATGAGAGAAAAGATAAAAAGAAATAACAGAAAAAGGCAAGAACAAAAAGAAAAAGGAGAAAATGAGGAAAAAGAATAAACATCCACAAAGTTAACAAAGAGAACAAAGTGAAATGGGGATCAGAGAAAATTGAGAGAGAAAAAAGAAAAATGAGAAAACAGAACCAAATGACAGGAGAGGAAAAAAAAAGTAACAACAAATACAAAGAGAATAAAAATCCAAAAAGAACAAATAGGAAATAGGAAGGAAAAAAGGAGAGAACAAAAAGCAAACAGAGAACAACAGAGAAGAGAAAAAGAGGGAACCAAAAATATGGAGATAAAACAGCAAACATAGAAAATGCAATGAACAAAAACAGAAGAGAGAGAACAGAGAAAACATAACAAAATGAAAAAGGAGAAAATAGAAAAAATACTAAGGCAAAAACAAAACAAAACCTGAGTAAACCAGGAAGACAAAAAGAAGAAACAATGAATAAAAAGAGGTAATAAAAAAGCAAATATAAAAAACACAGAGTACAAAGTGAACAAAGGGGAACAAAAAACAGAGGGAGCAAAAAGAGGAAATTGAAAACAAAGTAAATGGTAAGAGCAAAAATACAGCAGAGTGAACAGAAAACAGAACAAAAGAAACAGAGAGTACGGAGATAAAAAATAGAATAGAATTGAGCTCCATAATGGAAACAAAGTGTGAACAGAATACCCAAAAATGAAAAAATAGAAGAGGGAGAGAAGTAGAACAGAGAAAGCAAAGAAAATGCAGAGAATGTTGAGAGAACAAAATGAACAGAGAGCAGGAAAAGGAGAACAGAAAAAAAAAAAACACAAGATGATATCAAAGTGAGAACAGTGAAAACCAAATAGAATTTAGGAAATGAAGAGAACACCAAAAATAGAGAGCAAATGAAATAGAACAAAAAATAAAGGAAGAAAACAGACTAAAAAGAAAAAAAGGAACAGGATAATACTAACAGAACAAATAGAGAATAAGTCGGTGAATACTGAGAGAACAGAAAATGGAGAAAACACAAAGAGAACAGAGAATAGAGGCAACTTAACAAAACAAAACAAAATAAAACAATAGAGAACAAGGAGAGAAAAAGATCAAAGTGAATGGATAAAACAAAGAGAAAAAAGAGAACAAGAAAATATAAAAAGATGGAACAGAGAAAACAAATAGAAAAATGAAAACAGACACAAAATGAAGAGAAAACAAAGATTAAAAAGAAACAGGAAAGAGAACAAAGGAAAACAAGAAAGAATGGAGAGGACAAAATGAAAAGAGTGATAAAGAAAGAATAGAGGGAACATGGATAAAAGAAAAATGTAGCAAAACAAAAGAGAACAGAGAGAATGGAGAAAATAGAACACTGAAAACAAAGAAAATGGAGACAATAAGTGAACAGAGAATGAAGAAAATTGAGAGAACAACAGCAAAATACACAGAGAAACAATAAAATGAAGAAAACAAAAAGATTTTTAAAAATCGAGATTCCAAAAACAAAAAAGAAATAATAAAGGAAGGGAAAGAAAAACAAAAAATGAGAACCGAGAACATGCAGTAAGAACAGAAAAAGAGAACCTAAGAAATGGGGATAACAAAAGGAAGAAAGAGAACAAAGAGGAAAGAGAACAAAGGAAACAGAGAACAAGAAGAAAAGAGAGTACAAAAAAACTAGAAAAATAATAAACAGGACAAGTAGAAAAAGTAAAAACAATACGTAGAACAAAGAGAAAACAGAGAAGAAAAAGAACAGAAAAACAACACAGAGATCAAAAGAAGGAAAATAAACAGACAAAATGGAAAGGACAGAAAGAACTAAGAAAACATAAAGTACCAAAACAAAACAGAGAGAAAACAGTGAATGTAGAAAATAGAAACAACAAAGATAGAATAAAATGGAGAGAACAGAGAGAAAAGAGAAAACAAAAAGAGAACAAATAAAATGAAGAAGATAAAGGTCATAGAGTATACCAAAAAAAAACAAAACAGAGAACAAAGGGAAGAGAAAACAAATGGAGAAAAGAAACAAAATCTAGTAAAAACAAGAAAAATGGAAAAAGCAGAGGAAAGAAAAAACAGAGAACAAAGACAGAACAGAGATAATAAAAAATGTGAACAAATAGAGAAAACAGAAAGTAGAGAAAAGAGAAAATGGAGTGATTATATAGAAAATAGATCAAAACATGGAAAGAATGAAGAGAGTACACATAAAATAACAGAGAGAAAAATAAAAGGAGAAAAAGAACAGAGAAAGTGATCAAAGTAATAACAGAAAGTACGGAAAACTAAGAACAAAGAGAACAGAGATAAAAGAGAACAGAACAAAAACAAAGCTGAGAGAACAAAGAAATCTATAGGAACAAAGAAAAAGAGAGAACAAAGAAAACAATTAAAACTAAGTGAAAAAAGTACAGAAAATAGAACAAAGACAAAAAACAGTGAAAATAGAGAAAAAAAATTTAAAAAACAGAGTAAAGGCAGAGAACAAAGAAAAAAGAACAGAGAAAAGAATAATATAAAAAGAGAAAAAGATGGTAACAAAAAGAACATAATAAATGGAGAATACAGGCTGAGCCAGTTTGGCTCAGTTTTTGTGTGAATAGTACCATGCACTGAAAAGTTGCAGGTTTGATTTTGAGTTAGAGCACACACCCTGGATTGGGGATCCATACTTTGGACAGGGCATGCAAGAAGTAGCTGATTTATGTTTCTCTCTCACATTGTTGTTTCTATCCCTCTTCCTCTCCCATTCAAAATCACTAAAGTCTTTTTTAAAAATGGAGAGGAGAAAGTTAAATGAAAAGCACACACAAAAAAGAAAAACAGTAAAAAGAGAAGGGAGAACTTAGAAAATTATAAGAACAAAGAGAAAAGGCAAAAATATTAAAAAATGTACAGTACACAGAAAATGGAGAGGATATGGAATATGATCAGAACAAAAAGAGAAGAGAGAGAAAAGGAAAGGCGAGAACAAAAATAAAGGGAAAACAAGTTGGAAAAAGAAAGAACAAAGAAACAGAAAGAACAAAGAGAAAAAGTGTAAGGAAATAAAAAGATCAAAGAGAAAAAATGTGAACAGAGTAAATGAACGGAACAAAGAACAAAAAGAAACTGAAGAATCCCTGGTTGGGCATTGTCCCATGCACTTAAAGGTTGCCTGTTTGATTCCCATTCAGGGCACACATACTCAAGTTGTTGGTTCAATCCCTAGTGGGGGTGTGTATGGGAGGCAACTCATTAATGTTTCTCTCTCTCATCAATGTTTCTTTCTGTCCTCTCCCCTCTCTCTAAAATCAATAAAATGTATATTTTAAAAAGAAAAAATGAAAATAAAGAGAACAAAGAGAAAGTTGAGATCAAAGAAAAAAAGAAAGAACAGAGAACAAAATGAAAAGAAAGAACAAAGTAAACTAAAAATGAAAACTAAAAATAGAAAATGATATGAACAAAAAGAATAGAGAAAACAGATAAAAAACTAAAGAACAAACAGAACAGGGAAAATCAAGAAAGAAGGAAGAAAACAGAAACCAAAAATGAACAAAGGGAAAACTAAAAGAATAGAGAAAATGGAGAAAAACAAAACAAAAGACAGAATAATTTGACAACAAAGCAAAAACATAGAACAGAGAGAACAAAGAGAACAAACAGAAATAAGAAAGAACAGGAAAAGAAGAACAGAAATTGTAAAGTGGAGAGAACATTTGTAAAATGAGAGAAAAAACAGAACACAGACAAAAGAGATAACAGAGAAAACAGAAAAAAGGAAATATGGTAAACAGAAAAAATAGAAAACAAAGGGAAAACAAATCCAGAGAAAACAGAATAAAGAGAAAAAGGGAATAACATTAAATGGAAGAAGCAAAGGGAAAAAGTGCAGAGAAAATGGAATGAAGAGAAAAAAGGAATAACGTTAAATGGCAAGAAAAAGAGAAAGAGGGATCAACAGAAGAAATAGATAACAGTGAGAACAAAGAAAAATAAGAGAACAAATGGGAACAGACAGAACATAAAAAATGCAGAGAATAAAGTGAAAACAGATAACAGAAAACAAAACAATAAAAACAGGTAGAACAAAGTGAATAGAGGACTAAACAGAAGAAATGTAGAGAACATAAAGGACAGAGAACAAATAGAAAAACAGAAAGAACATTGAAAATAAAGAGAACAAAAGAAAAGAGAAAAAAAGAGAGCAAAAAGTCAGACACAGAAAAAAGAGAACAAAGGAACAGTGAGAATAGAGAAAATGAAGACAACTAAAAGGAAATGGGGAAAATGGAAGAAACAAAAAATATAAAGAGCAGAGTAATGTGGAGAGAACAAAAAAAGAGAAAAGAGAAACAAATAGAGCAAAAAAGAAAGAAAGAAAAAAATCAAGAGAACAGAATCAATGAGAATTAAAAATATAGAAGAAAAAGAATACAGTAAACAAAGAGAACAAAGACAAGAAAGGAGAGAGATGGAAGTAAATGAAGAGAAAAAAGAAGTGAAATCATGCAAAAATGAAAAGAAATAAGTAAAAAATACATATATGTAGAACACAGAGATCAAAGAGAACTGAGAGAACAAAAACAGAAAAGAAAGAATGGAGAAAATGCCAAGGATAAGCAGAAAAAAGAGAGAACAGAGAAAATAAGAGAACGTAGAAAATGGAGAGAACAAAGTAAAAATGAGAGAAAAGAAAAACTACAGAGCCAGTGGAAGTAAAAAGAAAAAAGAGAAAATGTTAAGAATAAATAAAGAATGCAGCAAAGAAAAGGAGAACAGAGAGTACAAAGAGACAAAAGCAAAAAGTAAGAGAATAAAGATAGAAAATGGAAACCAAAGAAAACAGGAAATTGAAAAAACAAGAAAGTGAAAAAACAGAGAAAAGAGAAGAGAGAAAATGTAATGAACAAAGCACAGAATAAACAGAGAGCACAAAGTAAACATAGAAAGAACACAGGAGCAAAAAGGACATGGAGAAAACTAAGAAAACCAAGAGAAGAGAAAATGCAGATTACAAAGGGTGAACAAGGAAAACAGAAAGAAAAAATAATAGAGATCAAATAGAACAAAGAGGAAAAAAGAAAACAAAGAGGACAAAAAAATAAGAACAGAGGAAATGGAAAAAAAGGGGGGAGGCAGAAAAAAGAGAAAAAAGAAAATACAAAAAAGAGAGAAAAAGGAGAAAAATGTTAACAGAAGAAAAAAGAGAACTTAGATAGCAAAGGAGAAAAAGAAAAAATGAAACAAAGTGAAGAAAGAGTAAGAATAGAGAAATGAACAAAAAATGGAACAAAGAAGAAACAGAGAGAACAAAGAAAAATGGTTGAACAGAGAAAACAAAGAACAAATAGGAAAGAAAGAGAACAGAGAAAATTAAAAGAAAAAAAGACAAAAAGAGGGAACAGAAAGGTGTAAGAAAACAAAGAGAAAAATAAAATAGAGAGAACAAATAGAGAACAGAGAAAACAAAGAAAAATGAGAGCAAAGAGGACAGAGAGAACAAGGAGAAGAAAAAAAGGTTAAGTTTGGAGTTTTGATTATAGTTAGTTTTTGGGTTAGGATTAGAGATAGAGTAGAATTTAGAGCTAGGTAATGGCTAGGGCAAGGGCTAAGGCTAGGAATAAGCCTAGCACTATGACTAGGTTTCAGTGTAAAAAAAGTGTTAGAGCCTGAGCTAAGGCTATGCTTAGGGTTAGGGTTAGGGTTAGGGTTAAAGTTAGGGCTAGGGTTAGGGTTAGGGTTAGGGTTAAGATTAGGTTTGGTGTACAATTTAGAGAGAGCAAGGACTAGGGTGAGGGCTAAATCTAGGATTAAGCCTGGGGTTATGATTACTAGGTATAATAAAGTGTTAGAGCCTGAACTAAGGCTATACTTGGAATTAGGGTTAGGGTTACACTTTTGGTTAAGATTATGGTTAGCATTAAGTATTAGGTGATATTTAGAACTGGGGCATGGCTAGGGCAAAGGCTAAGGCTAGGATTAAGGCTTGGGTTTAGTTTAGGTCTAGGTGTAAAATTAGTTTTAAAGCCTGAGCTAAGACCACTCTTAGGTTTAGGATCAGTGTTATTAGGGTTAGCATTACAATTTGTTTTAGGATAGGGTTAGGGCTATGATTGAGGTTAGGTATAAAGTTAGTGTTAAAGTCTGAGCTACAGCTATGTTCAGGATTATGTTTAGGACTAATTTCACAGTTAGGGTTAGCTTTAGGGTTGGAGAACAATTCAGAGCTGGGATAAGGGCTAGGGTGAAGTCTAGGTTCAGAATTAAACCTAGAGCTATGATGTGATTCAGTATAAAATTAGTGTTAAAGCCTAAGCTACAACTATGCTTAGGCTTAGGGTTAGTGCTAGTGTTAGGGTAAGGGTTATGGTTAGGGTTAGGGTATGGTACAATTTAGAGCTGGGACAAGGGCTACAGAGAAGGTGAAGGCGAGGATTGAGCCTATGGCTATGATTAGGTTTAGGTCTAAAATTAGTGTTAAAGCCTGAGTTAAGGCTCATTTTAGGATTAGAGTTAGTGTTAGGTTTGCATTTAGGGTTATGGTTAAGATTGTGGTAATATTTAGAGCTGGGGCAAGTGCTAGGTGAGGGCTAAGGCTAGGATTAACCCTAGGGCTATGGTTAGGATTAGGTATAAAGTAAATGTTAGAGGCTGAGCTAAATCTATGCTTAGGCTTAGGACAGGGTAAAGGCTATGGTTAGAGTTATGCTTATGGCTAGGGTTGAGGCAAAATTTACAGTTCGGGTAAGGGCTAGCGCATGGGTTAAGCCTAGGATTAAGCCTAGGGCTATGACTAGTGCTGGCACAAGGACTGGGGCGAGAGTTAAAGCTAGGATTAAGCCCAGGGCTAGTATTAGGTTTAGGGGTAAAATATGTGTTTGAACCTGAACTGAAGCTATACTTTGTGTTAGGGTTAGGGTTAGGGTTATGGTTACCATTAGGGGTAGGATTGAGTTAATGTTTGGAATTGGGGCAATGGTTAGGGTGAAGGCTAAGTTTAGGATTAATGCTAGAACTATCATTAAGGTTAGGCATAAAGTTAGTGTTAAGGCCTGAGCTAAAGCTATGCTTATGGTTAGGGTTAGGATTAAGGTTAGAGTTACAGTAAGGGTTAGGGTTAGCGTTGCAGTTGGGTTAAAATTTAAAGCTGGTTCACAGGATAGGTTGAGGGCTAAAGTTAGTAATAAGCCTAGAACTTTGATTAGGGTTATGTATAAATTAAGTGTTGGAGCCTGAGCCTAGACTATCCTTAGGGTTAGTGTTCTCTCTCTTCACTCGCAGTTCTCTGTATTCATTATGCTCACACTTTGTTCTTTCCTTTGTCTCTGATCTTTATGTTTTCTTCATTTTTGAAAAATATGTTTTTATTGATTTCAAAGAGTGGAAGGGAGAGGGAACGAGAGATAGAAACATCAGTGATGAGAGTCATTGATAGGCTGCCTCCTGCACTCCCCCTGCTGGAGATCTAACCGCGGTCTCCTGGATCATAGGCCAATATTCAACCACTGAGCCATGCGGCCAGGCCTCTCTTCAGTTTTTTTCATTTTATCCCTTCTTTCCCTTCTCTTATTCTCCTTTCCATTTTTGTACTCTTTTTAATCTCTAGTTCTCTCCTTTTTACTGTTCTCATTCTTCTTCCTTTGTTCTCTCTGTTTTTTGTTCTCTCTTATTCTTTCCATTTTTTACAATTTCTCTGTTTTCTCTTTGTTCTCCCAGTTCTCCATTCTCTTTGTAGTTTCCATTTTTACTGTTTTTTTCTGTTCTTTCTTTGTTCTTCCTGATTTCTGGTTTTTTTCTGTTCCCTTTTTGTTCTCTCCATTTTTTCTGTTTTTGCTTTATTTTGGTTTTCTCCATTGTCTCTGTTCTCTTTTTATTTTCTTTGCTCTCTGTGTTTTGTTTTCTCCATTTTTATTCTTTCCATTTTCTCTTTTTCACTTTGTTATCCTTATATTCTATGTTGTATCTCTTCACTCTTCAGTCTCTCCTTTTTTTCTAATTTACTTTATGATTGACAGAAGTACAGATATCACCCCTGTTCCCCAACTTTGCTCCCCACCACCTAGCCTCCACCCAAGCCCAGGACTTACCAACACTATTGTCTGTGTCCATGGGTTATGCCTATATGCATATTTTTTTGGTTAATCTCTTTGTGTCCCTTCCAAAACCATCCCCACTTAGAAATGTCATTCTATTCCATGCATCCATGCTTCTGGACCTATGTTGTTCATCAGATTGCTTTGTTCATTAGATTCCACATATAAGTGAGGTCATGTGATATTGTCTTTCTTTAAATAGCTTATTTCACTTAGAATAATATTCTTCTGGTTTATCTATGCTGTGGCAAAGGGTAAGATCTCCTTTTTCATAGCCACATAGTATTCAATTGTGTAAATGTACCACAGATTTTTTTATTCACTCATCTACTGATGGACACGTAGCTGTTTTCAGATCATAGCTATTGTAAATAATGCTGCTATGAATATAGGTGTGCATATATTTTTTCTGCTAGTTGTTTAGGGATTCCAAGGCTATATCCTCAGAAGTTAGATTGCTGGGTCAAATGGCAGTTGCATTTTTAATTTTTGGAGGAAACTCCATACTGTTTTCCACAGTGTCTGCACCAGTCTGCATACTCACCAATAGTATACTAGATTTCTCTTTTCTTCACATCCTCAACAGCACTTGTTGTTTGTTGATTTATTGATGGTAGCCATTCTGGAAGGTTTGAAGGGATACCTCATTGTATCTTTAATTTGCCTTACTCTGATTATTATTGATGTTGAGCATTTTTTCATATATCTATTGGCCATCTGTCCTCTTTGGAGAAGTGTCTATTCATGTCCTTTGCCCATTTTTTAATTGGGTTTATCTTCCTGGTGTTAAGTTGTATAAGTTCTTTATATATTTTGGAAACTAACCCCTTATCAGATATATCATCTGTGAATATGCCCTCCCATGCAGTGGGTTCCTTTTCATTTTGTTGTTTCCTTTACTGTACAGAAGCTTTTTAGTTTGCTGTAGTTCCATTTAGTTTTTCTTTTTTTTGGTTTCCTTTGCCCTAGGAAATGTATCAGTGAAAATACTGCTTTGTGAAATGTGTGAGAGTTTACTGCCTATATTTCCTTAGGATTTTTATGGTTTTGTGACTTACATTTAAGTATTTTATCTATTCTTTTGTGATAGTCTATCCATTCTGTTGGTAGTCTAGTTTCAGTATTTTTATGTACCTGTACAATTTTCCCAACACCATTTATTGAAGATACTATTTTTATTCCAATGTATGTTCTTGCTTCCTTTGTCATATATTAATTGACAGTTTTGGCATGGGTTGATTTCTGGCGTCACTATTCTTTTCCATTAGTGCATATGCCTATTCTTGTGCCAGTGCTGTGCTCTTTTGGTTACAATGGTTTTGTAGTATAGTTTGATATCTGGTATTGTCATCCCCCCAGCTTTGTTCTTCTTTCTTAAGATTGCTGAGACTATTTGGGGTCATTCTTTTTGTCATATAAATTTTTGGAATAGTTGTTCTAGATCTGTCAAATGTGCCATTGGGATTTTAATAGGGATTGTATTTTAATCTGTAGATTGCTTTGAGTAGTATGAACATTTAATGATAATTCTTCAAATCCATTAAAATGGTATATGCTTCCAGTTCTTTCTATCTTTCTTAACTTATTTCTTCATTGTTCTTTAGTTTTCCAAGACAGCTCTTTTACCTCTTTGGTTAAATTTCTTCCTAGGGAGCTTATTTTTTGTTGTTGTTGCAATGGTAAAGGTGACGGTATTTTTAGTTTGTCTTTCTGAGAGCTCATTATTGGTGTATAAAAATGTCATAGATTTCTGGATGTTAATTTTGTATCTTACTACTTTGTGGAATTTGTTTATTAAATCTAGCAGTTTCTTGGTGGATTCTTTAGGCTTTTCTATGTACAATATTATGTAACCTATGAATAATGAGTGTTTTATGTTTTCCTTTGCATTTTGGATGCCTTTTATTTCATCTTATTGTCTGATCACTGTGCCTAGGACTTCTAGTACTATATTGAATAAGAGTGGTGAAAGCAAACATCTCTGTCTTGTTCCTGACCTTAAGGGAAATGCTTAATTTTTTCCCATTAAATATGATGTTGTCTGTAGGTTTGTCATGTGTGGACTTTATTATATTGAGGTATGATTCCTCTATTCCAACTTTAATGAAAGTTTTTATCATAAATGTGTGGTAGATTTTGTCAAATGAGTTTTCTGCATCTATTGATATGATAATGTGATTTTTATCCTTCATGGTGTTTATGTGATGTATCTTGTTTATTGATTTATACATATCGAACCAACCTGCATTCCCAGAATAAATCCCAATTTGGTCATTGTGTATGATATTTTTAATGTATTGTTGGATCTGATTTTAGGGTTGTGGAAATAGAATAATACTGACCTCATTAAATGGGCTTGGAAGTGTTCCTTTGTCTTGAATTTTTTTATATAGTTTGAGGAGGATAGGTGTTAGTTTTCTTTTAATGCTTGGTAAAACTTGCCTGGGATGCCTTCCAGACCAGGACTTTTGTTTGCTGGGAGTTCTTTATTATTGCTTCAGTTAAATTAGTGGTTAGCCTATTCAGGTTTCTGATTCTTCCTGATTGAGTTTTGGAAGGTTATATGTTTTTAGGAATCTATCCATTTCACCCAGGATGTCGTTTCTTGACATATAGTTCAGAGAATTTTCTTACATTCTTTTATATTTCCATGATGTCAGTCATTACCTCACGCCTTTCATTTCTGCTTTTATTTATTTGGGTCCTCTCTCTTCTTTTCTTGATAAGACTGGCTAAAGTTTCATCAATCTTGTTTATCTTTTAAAAGAACCAGCTTTTGATTTCATTGATCTTTTGTATTCAATTTTTAGTTTCTCTGTCATTTATTTCTGCCCTGATTTTTATTATTTCCTTCCTTCTACTTCCTCTGGGCTATTCTTGTTTTTCTTTTTCTAATTATTTTAGTTGTAGGGTTAGATTGTTTTTGAGATTTTCCTTGTTTCTTAAGGTAGGTCTGTAATGGTACAAACTACCTCTCAAGATTGCTTTTACTGTGTCCCATAAATTTGGGGTTGATTTGTGTTCATTTTCATTTGTTTCCAAGAATATTTTGTTTCCTCCTTGTTCTCATTGGTAATCCATTCCTTGTTTAATAATATGCTGTTTAGCATCCAAAAAAACTCAATATTTTTGAGTTTTTTTAAATTGTAGTTGATTTCTAATTTCATGCCATTATGGTCTGAGAAGATGTTTGATATGATTTCAGTATTTTTGCATTTGTTAAGACTTACCTTGTGTCCTAATACGTGGTCTGTCTCTGAAAATGTCCCATGTGCATTTGAGATGTATAGTTTGCCACTTTGGAATAAAATGTTATGTAAGTATTAATTAAATACATTGGGTCACGTCTGTCATTTATGGGTAGTGTTTCCTAGCTGATTTTTTTGTCTCTAAGATCTATCCAGTGATGTCAGTGTGGTGTTAAAGTCCCCTACTATGACTATATTGCTATTGGTCTCTCCTTCAAAATCTTCCAATAGTTTTAAAATATATATATATATTTTGGTGCTCAGATGTTGGGTGCATATAGTTTTTAAGGGTTTTATTTTCTTGTTTAATGGATCCCTTTAGTGTCATCTAGTGACTTTCATTGTCTCTTGTCATGGCTTTTGTTTGTAAGCCTGTTATGTCAGATATGAGTATTGCTATGCCAGCTTCTTCTTTTGTTTTCTATTTTCATGAAATATTTTTTTATCCCTTCATTATAATTCTGTGTGAACCTTTTGTTCTGAGATGGGTCTCTTGCAGACAGAACATATATGGGCCAAATTTTCTTATCCATTCAGCTACCCTATGTATTTTGATTGGAGTATTTAGTTCATTTACATTTAAGATTATTATTGATTTGTACTTATTTATTTTTTATATTTATGTTCTCTTGATTTCTCCTTCTTCTTAAAGCAGTCCCTTTAACATTTCTTGCAATGGTGGTTTGGTGGTAATGCACTTTCCTAGCCTTTTTTTTTTTTTTGGTCTGGGAAACACTTTATTTCACCTTCAATTTTTAATGCTAACCTAGTTGAATAGAGCAGTCTTGGGTTCAGGTCCTTGCTTTATATTACTTTGAATACTTCAAGTTAATCCCTTCTTACCTGAAGTGTTTCTGTTGGAAATCAGTTGACAGTCAAATGGGAGCTTCCTTGTTGGTAACTTTCTATCTCTCTATCGTTGCCTTTAAGAGTCTTTCTTTTTCTTTAATATAAGCCATTTTAATTATGATGTGTCTTGGATTGGGCTTCCTTGAGTTCATCTTGTTTGGAACTCTGTTCTTCCTGAACTTGTCCGAATTTTTCCTTCACTAGGTAAGGGATTTTTCTGTCATTGTTATTTTACACAAATTCTCTATTCCTTGTTCACTTTTTTCTCCTACTTCTACCCCTATGAGGTGGATGTTATCTTTCATGTTGTCTCAAAGTTCCTTTAAACTAACCTCCTGCTTTTTAATTTTTTTTTCCTTTTTGAGGTCTTATTGGGTGTTTTTTTCCCACCTTGTCCTCAAAAACACTGATTCAATCCTTTGCTTTATTCAATCTAATTTTGATTCCTTCCTGTATATTCTTGATGTCAGATATTGAATTCTTCATTTCTGACTTCTTTTTATTCATGGTTTCTATTTTCCTTTTCATATTGTTGTATGAAAGATTCCTGTAATTTTCACTAAGTTCATTGAGGATACTTATAACCATTACCTTGAACATTATATCTAATAAATGGTTTGCCTCCATTTCATTTAGTTCTTTTTCTAGAGTGTCATCATTTTCTTTCATTTGAGTGTTGTTTCTTTGTCTCCCCATTTTTGCTATTCCTTTGCATTTATTTCTATGTATTAGGTAGAACTGCTAAACCTCCCAGTCTTCATGGGGTACCTTTATGTTTTAAGTGTTCTGTGCCCTCAGTAGTGCAGTGTTTTTCACCCCTAATCTCTAGTAATGTTCCTTGTGTGGGGTACTTGTGCTCTCCTGTTGTAATTTGGTCTTGATTTTTGTTTTCCCATTTGTGGGTGGGATTTCCCCTCATGCTGGCTAACTGAGGCTCAACCTCAACCACATTGTGTAACTGTTGTGCAGGTCCTTATGGAAGAAAACAAATGAGAATAAAACAAAGCAAAAAAGACAACAAAAACATATGAAAGACCTATACAACAACAAACAACAACAACAAAAACACAAAAGAAAAGAATTAGGAAAGAGAAATGAAAACAAGAATACTTAAAAGAATGAAAAGAAAAAAATACGAGAAAAAAAAGAAGGGGCAGAAAAAGGAATATGAAAGAAAAGAAAGAAAGAAAAAAATAAGAAAAATAAGAATAAAGTACAGGAAGTGGAAATGGCATAAAAGAAAAGAGGAAGGAAAAAATTATTAATAGGAAAAAAGAAGAGAAAGAATAAAAAAAGGAGAAAAATAAGAGATATGAAAGAAAAAAGAGACAACAATAACAAAGCAATAAAAAAAAAGAAAATAATGCAAAAAAGGTGAAGTGGCATTAGTCTTGGCAGAGTTTAGTGCCTCTTTGGGGCTCCCTTTGGCTGCTTCTTTTATATTGACTGAGGCTGTTTTGTCTGCTCTTTCTGGGCCTCCCGGGAGGTTACTTTGGTGCTAACCACTGTCCACATTTGGATCTCAGCAACCTGTTCATATCTTCAAGATATCCAAAGGTTGTGGCTCCCTCCACAGGACTTAGCTGCATTTGGGAAGGGCCAAGTTACACTGCAGACCTGGCTTGTTAACAGCAGGAGGCCCAGGGATGGGTCATCAAAAGTTCCAAGGCTGCTTGGTCTCCACTTCCACCTGTCTCCACCTGCTGTCAGACTCAGTCTTTAAAAAGGATATTTCTGAAAGGGATTTAGGTGGGATTAGGATTATGAGACCTATGGGTCACTTATGAGAAGGAGCGGCCATTCAATTTTTAGGGGAGTTTTTGGGTATGATCCTCCATCCTAGATCCACTCTTCTGAGAATGTCCCAGAAAATTTCCCTGGCCTGGGCAAGGCAAGTCTCTTGAATTAGTCCAGTGGGTTCTTGTGGTATCTTGGAATTTCCATCAGATCTCCCCTCAGGAGGAAGTACCAGTCAGGTACCTGGGACAGTGAAGGAAATGACCCCACCCCCAAAAAAGTCACTGAAACCACATGATACTGTTCATACTCATAGGCTTGACCTCTGGTGTGAGCTGTATCCCCAAGGATGTGGTATTTACCTTTTTTCAGGCTTTAGCTGCTGGGATGGACCTGTGCTTCTCAGGTAAAAAGGCTGCTGTAGTATTGAGGGGTGGGAATAGCAATCACTGGTCACCCAACTACTGCTTTCCACTACTACTCCCAATGTTTCCCACCCCAGCCTTTCCTCAAGCAACTCCAGTCTATGCCACCCTCCCACCAACAAAGCCTAGGGTGAGTGGCTGCAAACATATATCTTGTGCCTGGGGATTTTTATTTTATTAAAAATGGCTTTATCTTCTATCAGCTCTGTCTCTCCCTGGCAGCCAAACGCCCTGCTCTCTTTCTCGACTGGATGTTATGTGGGCTTCTGTTCTGGGCTCTGGGGCTCCGTGCTGGGGAGTCCAGTCTGGACTTCAGGCCTCCATCCCTTCAGGGAAATCCCTCTTCCAGCCAAGATATCCCTCTTTACTCTCAGCTTGCCTCCCCCCCATACTGGGTCAGCCCCTCTCTCAACACCATCCTTCCAGGAGTTTTCAGCCATTCTTTGTTAAAAGTCTCTTCTTCAGCTAGTCCTCAGTTGATAGTTCCAGGTGAATGTTTCCCAATTTAGTTTTTTGTTTTTTTCAATCTTTTTAATTTTATTTTATTTTTGTTTAAAATATTACAGATGTCCCTTTTTCTCCCCAACCCAATTTAGTTTTATTTCCAGCCTGGCCCTGGGAGGGAGTGCAAGAAAGGTCCACCTAGTCTGCAACCATCTAAAAATTCCCCTGGTCTCCTTTTATCTGTCCTATCCATTCTCTTCCTTGTTTTCTCTTTTTACTTTGTTCTCTTTGTTTTCTCTGTTATCTTTTTCTTTTTCTTTCCTTCATTTTTAATTTGTGCTCTCAGTTTTTTCTGTCTTCTCATAGGTTTTCTATTTTCTTTGTTCTCCTTTTGTTTTGTCTGCTTTCTCTTCTTTCTGTTCTTATTTTGTTCTCTGATCTATGTGCCTTCCATTTTATCTTAGCTTTCTTCATTTTTGCTGATCTTTCTGTTCAGTTTTTGTTATTTCAGTTTTCTCTGTTATCTCTGATATTTGGTTTTCTTTGTTTTCTTTTCATTCTCTTTCCTCCTCTGTTTTTTGTTCTTTTTCTTGTCAACTTGTTATATGTTTTTTCAGTTCTTTCTCTTTTAAAAAAAATTTATATTTATTGTTGAAAGTGTTACAGATGTCCCTCTTTTCCCCCATTGACCTCTTCAACCCCGCCTCCACCCCCCGCCCCAGGCCTTCACCACACTATTGTCTGTTTCCATGGGTTCTGCATATATGCATATAAATTCTTCGGTTAATCTCTCCCCGCCAACCACTCACCACCACCTACCTTCAGTCTGTTCCATGCTTCTGTGTCACTGGATCTATTTTGTTCATCAGTTCATTAAGTTCTTTAGATTCCACATATAAGTAAGATTCATGTGATGTTTGTCTTTCTCTGTCTCACTTGTTTCACTTAGCATAATATTCTCCAGGTCCATTCATGCTGTCCCAAAGGGTAAGAGAGCCTTCTTTACAGCTGCATAGTAGTCCATAGTGTAAATGTACTAGAGCTTTTTAACCCACTCATCTACTAATAGGCACTAGGGCTGTTTCCAGATCTTAGCTATTGTAAATTGTGCTGCTATGAACATAGGGGTGCATATATTCTTTCTGATTAGTGTTTCAGGATTCTTAGGATATACTCCTAGAAGTGGAATCACTGGGTCAAAAGGCAGCTCCATTTTTAATTTTTTGAGGAGCCTCCATACTCTTTTCCAAAGTGGCTGCACCAGTCTGCATTCCCACCAGCAGTGTACTAGGGTTCCTCTTTCTCCACACTTTAGCCAGCACGTCATTTGTTGATTTGTTGATGGTAGCCATTCTGACAGGTGTGAAGTGATACCTCATTTTGGTTTTAATTTGCATCTCTCTGATGATTAGTGACACTGAGTATTTTTTCATATGTCTATTGGCCATCTGTATGTCCTCATTGGAGAAGTGTCTATTCAGATCCTTTGCCCATTTTTTAATTGGGTTGTTTGTCTTCCTCTTGTTCATTTGTATGCGTTTTTTATATATTTTGGAAATTAGCACTTTATCAGATCTATCCTTGGCAAACATGTTCTCCCATACCGTGGGGTTCCTTTGTATTTTGAGGATGGTTTTTATTGCTGTGCAGAAGCTTTTTAGTTTGATGTAGTCACATTTATTTTTTTAATCTCTGTTTTCTCTGTACTTATTTTGTGTCTCTGTTTTCTCTGTTCACTCCTGATTCTCTCTATTTAATCTGTTCTCTCTTCATTCTTTTTCTCTGTTCTCTTGTTTCTCTTCTATGTCCATTCCTTTTGCTCTCTTTATGCCTTCTGTGTTTTGTTCTTTGTGTTTTTTCTTTGTTTTTTCTGTTCTGTTTGCTCTTTTAGCTTTCTTTTTTCTCTGTTGTCTTTGCTCTTTTTTCTCTGTTTAATTCTTTCCTTTATCTTTTTGTTGTTTTTTTTTTTCTGTTTCTACTCTTTTCTCTGATCTCTTGTTTTGTTCTGTTTTCCCTATTCTTTCTGTTCTTTCTTTGTTCATTTTCTTTTATTTATTTTAGCTTTCACTTTGGTTTCTATGTTTTCTTCTGTAGTTCTTTCTCTGTTCTCACAATTCTCTTTTCTTTCTTTTTGTTCTCTCTTTTTGTCTGTTCTCTCTCATCTCTTTATTTTTCCTGTTGTTTCAGTTCTTTTTTGTTTCCCTTTTTCCCTTTTCTCTGTATTTTTCTTTGTTCTCTTAATTTTCTGTGTTCTCTCTATTGTCTTTTTGTTCTTTCTCTATTCTCTGCTCTTTTTCCTATCTCATTTTCCTCTTTTCCTTCTGTTCTACTTTGTTCTTTCTTTCTGTTCAGTTTGTCTTCTCTTTCCTCTCTCTTTTTCTGCTGTATCTCTGTTCTTTTTGTTTTCTCAGTTTTCCTGTTATCTCTGTTTTATTTGTAGTCTTTCCTGTCTCTGTTTTTGTTCTCTTTGTTCTCTCCATTTTCTCTGTTCTCTCTGCCTGTGTCATTACCTCCTCCTATGTGGTTGGATTAACTGCCATGGTGGGTCCACAAAGGTTTAGGAATATAGGTTAACTTACCTAGAATGCCAATTTTTATGACCAATAAGAGGCTCAGCTGGTACAGTATCCTGACTTTAACTAAATGGCCAGTGGTAACATTGGGGTGGACCCAGGCCACTTAAATTTGAGCTCCTCTCTTTCTCAAATGTCTCCCTGAAGGAGACCATAGTCAACTGTCTTTTCCAAACCCTTGAGCTGGATAATTAATTCTTATTTATCCTTTATTTGAGCAGAAGGAGAAAAATTGAGGTTGCCCATAACTTAGCCTTCATCTTGAGATGAATATCTGTTTTCAGAAGAGAAAAATAAAATAAGGAAAGGACAACAAAGAAAAATTCCTGATTTCCTGACAGGAGGTGAAGGATAGAGAAACGAAAAAGGAAATCCAAGAGGTGGAAGACAGAACTGAAGGCGCCTAGAATTAGCTCAATCTTCAAACTTTTACCACAGGAACGGCGTGGGGCCTCCCTATGGTGGGAGGAGCGCGGGCGCTGCTGCGGGGCCCGAGCACTTGGGGCTGGCGGGGCCGGGCACGCAGGCCCCTGCCCACGGAGTCGGGCTGCAGGCCCGCCGCCCAGGCAGGCCCTCCCCTCTCCCACCAGCCGCGGGCCAGCCTTTGCCACAGCAGCCCCGTTCCACGCGCATCCCTCTTTTTCTTTTTCTTTCTGTTCCAGAGAATTGGAAGCTAAAGCTACCAAAGACATAGAGAGGAATCTTAGCAGGGACTTAGTGCAAGAAGAACAGTTGATGGAAGAGAAGAAAAAGAGAAAAGACGACAAGAAAAAGAAGGAAGCTGCTCAAAAGAAGTGCCAGAACAGATAAAGCCCAGTGTAAGCCAGCCTCAGCCTGGGAACTCTAATAACGGCACTTCCACAGCAACCAGCACTAATAATAATGCCACGCGAGCCGCAGCCAACAGTCAGCAGCCGCTGCAGCCGCCGCAGGCCTTCCCTCCATACCCTCCTGAAGTACCACCACAATTTCGCCACCAGGAGCATGAACAGCTTTTAAAGAGGGGTCAACATTTTCCCGTCATAGCAGCAGGCTTGGGATCTGCTGTTAAAGTGTTAAGCAGCCAGTCAGAAAGCAGTGTTTTATCAAACCAACAGCCACAAAATAACGGAGAGATGCAGAGCAGCAAAAACCAGTCAGACACAAACCACAGCACTTCTGCATCTCATTATGAAAATTCGCAGCGGGGACCTGTGTGTTCTTCCAGCAACTCTAGCACAAACTGTAAGGATGCAGTTGTAAGCACCCCCCCTGAGAAAGCAGCATGGCCCTTGGTCCCTGGCAGTGATCCAGAGTTGGCTTCAGAATGTATGGATGCTGATTCCACCTCCAATTCTGAACCAGAAAGAAGCATCACTATCATGGTTTCAGGGAGCACAGGTGGTGAAAAAGATTGGCTTCCAAACAGCACTGGACTTGGTTTCCAGTACAAGTTTGTGGTTGGCCGCAGCAGCAATTGTGTGGGCCATGGAAGTAGTACCGGGCCCTGGGGCTTCTCCCATGGAGCCCTAATAAGCACATGTCAGGTCTCTGTGGATGCTCCTGAAAGCCAGTCGGAAAGTAGCAGCAATAGAATGAATGTTTGGGGCACTGTAAGCCCTTCATCAAATGGAGGGGTAAATCCAAGCACTTTGACTTCAGCTAGCAGCCACCGTGCCTGGCCAGTATTAGAGAACAGCAGACTTGCCCTAAAAGGGCCTGTAGGCAGCAGTAGTCCTGGCATCAATATTCAGTGCCCTACCATAGGCCAGATGCCTAACAATCAGAGTATTAACTCTAAAGTGGGTGGGGCTACCCATGGTACCTGGGGAAGCCTTCAGGAAACTTGTGAATCCCAAGTGAGTGGTACACAGAAGATTTCATTCAGGGGTTAACCTCAGGATATCACCACTGAAATGACTGGACCAAATAACACTACTAACTTTATGACCTCTAATTTATCAAACTCCGGTTCAGTACAGAATAACAAACTGCCTAGTAATATGGGGGCCTGGAGTGTGAGCACAATGAATCATCCTCAGATACAGGCTCTATCAGTTATGAAGGGCACTTCCCTTCCTCATCTTAGCAATGGAGAGTCAAAAGGCGCAGGTTCTTATGGTACTATCTGGGGTGCCTATGGCTGTAACTACTCTGAAGACACATGTGTGAGCCCCAACGGCCAAGCTGATGGTGACACTGTGAACGCAACTCTAATGCAGTCCGGCATGAATGGGCCTGTGGGCTCGAACTTCCCAGTGAACACAAATAAAGGAAGAGGCATCTGGGAGTCCATTAAAACATTGAGGAACATAAAGTTACATGTTTTACCAACCTTACATAAATGAGTCACTTGCAAATCAGCATCAGAAGTCTACAAAGTAATATTAGTTTTATCTCAGCTACATAATTGAAAGACATGAATCAGTGTGGACCTTTTTTTGTCAGTGTTCCTTTTGTTTTCAACTACCATTTTCATTAAATAAAATTGTTAGGTCTTGCTCTAGCCTGTGTTGCTTAGTTGGTTGAGTGTCATCCCATGAACCAAAAGGTCGCAGGTTTGATTTCCAGTCAGGGCGCATAACCGAGATTTATGCTTTAACCACAGTAGGCAGCCTGCAGGAGGCAGCTGATCAATGTTTCTCTCCCTAATTGATGTTTCTCTCTGTCTTTTCCTCTGCCCTTCTCTCTAAGTTCAATATGTGTGTGTGTGTGTGTGTGTGTGTGTGTGTGTGTGTGTGTCAGTGCTATGGCCATTGCTGTGATTCCATTTTCTACACTTTCCAATAGCCTACACATGCAAGACACACAGGGAAAAAACTAGGATAAAGACTCTGGAAGAAACATTCTGAAATTGTGCTGCAGGGGCAGCTTTCAAAGCACAGGATAAGTTCAGTCCAGAAGGCAGGTACATGGGCATTTCAATCAACCCTGGGCCCCAGAATAGGCAAGTAATACCTCAGGAGTCCAGTTCTGTTTAAATTTTGCCCTTTTTGTGCAATACTGCTTGGGGTTCATTAGAATGTTGATTGTGGTCTAGGGCAACCCTGAGCTCATGCGTTACTACTTTTTACTGATTTTAAGATCCTTTGCAATTTCCAATCTGGGCAAGTCTACATTGCAGGAAGAAGAAGAAGGTGTTTAGATAGAGGCAAGCTGACCATGAGGAAAAGAAAGCGAGGGAATCAAACACAGTGCCTTGTATTTTCAATGGCTCTCTCATCCAATTACTGACCAAGCCCAAACTTTCTAGCTTCTATCACATACCCAGGGGCCCCAAGAAGCCTGATCTGGCCTTTAAGCTCAGCAGGACTAGGGGCTGACAGTATGGAGCACTCCCCCCTGGACACAGACAATTGCCCAGTGGTTTCGGCTGACCTCTGCTCTTCAGTTTCAGAATAGTAAATGCAGTGCTCCTGTAAAACTTGGAATTTCCTGTTGATAGTGCAGAGAAAAGATTCCACTCCCAATTTGTCAGATCAGGAACTTACTCAATCCCTGGATTCCCTTGAAAGAAGAAAATTATTTCTCTAAATCCATGGGCTAGGGCCTAAAATCTGGGTGTAGGGTACTCTAAGTTGAATGGAGGACTCCTTGTCAAGGGCAGGGGATAGGTATTAGGAAGTGCAGGTTTTTTATACCACAGGATTTAACCAACATAGGGAAAGGTATTGCAGTCTTTCACCTAGGCACAGGATACTCAAAGCAACCCTGTAAATTCCTCCAAAATGTGAGGGACCTGGGCCCCATTCAGGATTGCAATTTTTTCTTAGCACCAGGGTCTTTGTCAGTAATGCCTGAGTGAGATAAATACTCCTCCAGGGCATGGGTATTCAACAGTAGTAAATCCATCACCTAGAGTAGTGACTCTGGGGACCCCCTACAGAGCTGACTATTTTCAAAGTGGATCAGTGTGCTTAATTCCAAGCAGAAGAACTGAAATCACCATCTCAGATCCATAAAATTCTTTCATAGTGCCTATTACTTTCCCCAGCTTAACTGGTATGGACGCCCACAATTGATCACAAATTTACCATAGTAAGCAGTGTGTTTCACCTATGCACAACTTACCCAGAGTAGCATGAAAGATATTAATTTCAATACTTGTTAAGGGGCAGAATATCTCAGGTGTGTTTTTAAGTACTGTTGGGGACTTGTACAGCAGCACAGGGGTTCATTGCAGCACTCTTTCAGGCACAGAGTTGTGCAGTTAACACAGGGTGTGGTTATTGACTCCAAAAACTTATGGGGCAAGTGCAACCCCTGGAATGCCTGGCTGTGGCTTTCACTCCAACACACAGGGGCTAAAGCAAGTGTTATTCCTTCATATAAGAGTGTTACTTAAATTGCAAGGGAAACTTTTTATCAGCCTGAATGTTTTGGATTGCACATAGTGCATGGGCAACCCCACCAAAAACAAGATACAAAGACATACTTGCTCTCTGGATTGTGTGACAAGGACTGGGAGCGTTTTCTATATATGCATAATAATACCTCTTTCTGCACTGGGGTGAAATTCTGTAGGTGTTTTTTTATTATGGAGTTCCAAGTATCCAGCAGCCCAATCAATTTTTTTTCTATTTTTTAATTTTCTTTTTCGGTTTGTTTTGACAATTTTTATCTCTGTTCTTGTCCACAGTGAAGAGGCAGGAGGCAGGAATTATTTGGAGGCAAATGGAAAGAGAGGCAAACCTGGAGACAGGTGCATTCAGAAAAGGTTTTCCATCCAAGTACTACACGGGCCCCATCCTGCTTAGCTTTAAAGAACAGGCACCACCAGGTAGCAAGGTCTAACCTAAAGAATTCTACTACGAGAACTCAAGGAGCTGTACCTTAAATTCAATTTCTGCATCAAGGAGCTCACTCATACATAAGCAAATGATTGAGAGAAACAGAAAGATTGAGAGACATTGAGATACACAGAGACAAAGGGTAAAAGGTGAGTGATTGACAGTTTAAGAGCCTGCACATGGAAGATGTACAAGGGAAATCACACAGGCTGGGACAGGGACTGTGGAAGAAACACTCTGAGGCTATGCTGCTGTGCCAACTTTCTCAGCACAGGGTGGTGGTTTTCTGGCTAGGCTCATGCCAGAGCTCACAAATCTGAGACTTGCAGACTACATTGGGCCCTATCACATGGCGCCAATTCTTGGTAGTCCAGTTATCCTCAAACTTTTTCTATTTTGTGAAATATTAGTTGGGGTTCTCTGGACTGGAGATGGTGGGCTAGGGCAACCCTGAACTCATGTGTTATTTCTTTCATTGATTACGTGATTGTTGTCAATTCGAAGTCTGGGCTAGTCCACAATGGAAAGAGGTGGGGCAAGGTGTGTTTTGAGAATGCCTAGCTGTCTCTGAGCTGAAAAAAACAAATGAGACAATCTTTAAGTACCCAGTATTTCCAAGGGCTTTTTCATTAAACTACTGACCATTCTCAAACTGGTCCAAGTTTCCCAAGAGGCCTGACCTGACCTTTAAGCTCAACAGGATATAGTGGGTGCAGTGTGCTGGCACTTTTCCCTGGACACATAGTACTGCCCAGTGGCTTTCACTTAACCCCAGCTTTTCGGGGGAGAGGACCCTTCCCAATTTGTGGTGGCATGAAGTCTTTCAGGATCTTTGGATTCTCTGGAAAGCTAGTTTTCCCCTCTTTTCAGTGCAGGGTTTCAAACCAAAAAACTAAGTGCATGCTTTCGAAAGTAGCATGGGAGACTCCTGGTCAAGGGCAGAGGATGGGCCTGGCAAGTGCATGTTTTCCACAATAACACAAGGAGCTAACTTCCCCAGGGCATGGTCTAGCAGTCTCTCATCCAGGCACAGGATTTCCTAAAAAGACCTTTAAGTCATTCCAAACTCGGGGAAAAGAGGGCTCAGCTCTCATTCAGGGTTGCAATTTATCTTGCCAGGTTCTTTTTCAGTAATGCAAGAGTAAGTTAACCAGTCCTATATGGCTCGTGTATTACACAGTAGTGAGTGTATCACCTTTTGCAGTGCCTCTGCAGGACCACTACAAAGCTTGGTGTTTTCAAATTTGAGCAGAGGCTCTATTCTAAGAAGGTGAACTGGGATCACTACCTCAGATCAAGGAATTTTTTTGGTAGTTTCCAGCTACTTTCTCCAGCTTGTCTGCTGGGGATACCCACTGTAGGTTGCAAATTTACCAAAGCAAGCAGGGTGCTTCACATATGCACAGATTACCCAGAGTAACATGGAAGATATCCACCTCAGCCCTTGTTAATGAGGCTGGATATTCCACCTAGGTGCGGGGTTTTTTAAGTAATATGAAAAGCTTCCGCTACTCACAAGCTTCATGACCATGTTCTTTGTGTCATGGAGTTACCAAATTAACACGATGGGGCTGTTTCCTCCACAAAGCTGTGGGGCAGGTGTATCCCAGGAATGCCTGGGTTTTCTTATTAATGGCTGTGGCTTTCTCTTTAGCACAAGTGGGCTGAAGCCAGGGATTCTCTTCCAGATTACAGTGTTTCCAAAAGTGCAAGGAGAATATTTTTATTAGCCTGGGTATTTAGGATCACATGTGGTGCATGGATAAACACACAAGAGACAAGATGCACAAACACACTCATTTCATGGAGTTTGTGCAAATAAGTGGGTGTATTTTCTAGGTAGGTGTAATTTTGCGTCTTTCTACTTTTGGGTGAAATTCTGTTGTTGGTCTCTGTGATGGAGTTCCAAGGATCCACCAGCCTGAGCAAGTGGTTCCCCGCTTTTCTGGCATTTGTTTTGACAATTTTTTTGTCTCTGGTTTGTCTGCAGAAGAGACACAGGCCTTAAGTGTTTGGAGGCCAAAAGGAAAGAGAGACAAAACTTGAGACAGGCTGCCTTCACAAATGATTTTCCAAGCAAGTGTTAACAAGGCCCCAACCTTATTAACTTCGGAGATCAGGCTCCGATTAGTGGTAAGTTCTAAAACAATGAAGGTTTAAAAATAATAATAATTTAAAAATAAATAAAACGATGAAGGTACCAGTGCCTTAAATTCAAGTTTTGCAACAAGGAGCTGACTCATACAGAAAAAAAAATGATTGAGAGAAACAGAGAGAGAGATATTGAGAGATATCAAGATAGAGAGAGACAATGAGAAATAGATAAAGAGTGAGTGACAGTCCAACACCATACACATACAGAACAGACAGTGGAAATTCACACAGGCTAGGAAAGGGACTCTGGAAGAAATTCTCTGTGACTGTTCTGTAGTGACAACTTCTACACAACAGGTGGTTGTGCTGTGGCTAGGCTCAGCCCCAAAGGTAAAGAACTAGCTCTAGCAGTCAACCCTGGGACCAAGCACAAGAAGCCAACATCTCAGGGATCCAATTATCTCATACTTTTGCTTTTTTGTTCAATACTGCATGGGGTTCTCTGGGCTGGAGATGGGCAGCCCTGAGCTAATATATTACTTTTCACTGATTGCATGATCCTTAACAATCTCCATTCTTGGCAAGTCCACATTGGAGGGATGTGGATCAGGATGTGTTTTGAGAGAGCCTGATTGGCTCTGAGCATAAAAAATGAAAGGAAAAATCTTTCAGCATCCGGTATTTCCAAGGGCTCTCCCATTCATCTACTGACCAGGCCAAAGCTTTCTAGCTTCCATCACCTATCCAAATACCCCAAGAACCCAGACAAGGCTTTTAAGCTCAGCAGGACCTAGGAGTTGCATTTTGCTGTCACTCCCCTTTGGACTTATAGTGTTTCCAAGTGGCTTTCACCTGACCCCAGCTTTTCTGTTTTATTTATTTATTTTTTTGTTTATCTTTATTGTTGAGAATCTTACAGATGTCCCCTTTATATTCCCATTGATCCCCTCCACTGCTCATTCATCCCACCCCCAGGCTTTCCCCATACCAATGTCTGTGTCCATGGGTTAGGGTTATAAACATGTAAGTTCTTTGATTAATCTCTCCCCACCTATTCCGCCCTCCCCACCTCCCATTTGAGATTTCTCAGGCAGTTCCATGCTTCTATGTCTCTGGATCCTCTTTGCTCATCAGTTTATTTTGTTTATTATATTCCATATATAAGTGAGATCATGTGGTACTTGTCTTTATCTGACTGGCTTATTTCACTTAGCAAAATACTTTCTAGTTCCCTCCAAAGGATAAAAGATCCTTCTTTTTTACAGCTGCATAGTATTCCATGGTGTAAATGTCCCACAGCTTTTTTATCCACTCATCTACTGATGAGACTTGGACTGTTTCCAGATCTTAGCTACTGTAAATTGCACTGTTATGAACATAGGGGTGCATAAGTTCTTTGTGATTGGTGTTTCAGGTTCCTTAGGATATATTCCTAGAAGTGGGATCACTGGGTCAAATGGCAGGTCAATTTTTAATCTTTTGAGGAAACTCCATACTGCTTTCCATAGTGGCTGCACTAGTTTGCATTCCCACCAGCAGTGTACTAGGGTACGCTTTTCTCCACACCTTCGCCAGCACTTGTACTTCATTGATTTGTTGATGGTAGCCATTCTGACAGGTGTGAAGTGATACTTCATTGTGGTTTTAATTTGCACCTCTCTGATGATTAATGACATTGAGCATTTTTTTTATATGTCTCTTAGCCATTTGTATGTCCTCTTTGGAGAAGTGTCTATTTAGGTTCTTTGCCCATTTTTTAATTGGATTGTTTGTCTTACTTTTGTTAAGTTGTATGAGTTCCTTATATATTTTGGATATTAACCCTTTATCAGATGTGTCATTGGCAGATATGTTCTCCCTTACAGTGGGCTCCCTTTTCATTTTGTTGATGGTTTCTTTCGTTGTGCAGAACCTTTTTATTTTGATGCAGTCCCACTTTTTTATTTTCTCCTTAATTTCTCTTGCCCTAAGAGATGTATCAATAAACATATTGCTACAGTTGTCTGAGATTTTGCTGCCTATGTTTTCCTCTAGAATTTTTATGGTTTCATGCCTTATATTTAAGTCTTTTATCCATTTTGAATTTACTTTTGTGTATGGTGTAAGTCGGTGGTCTAGTTTCATTTTTTTGCATGTACCTATCCAATTCTCCCAACACCATTTATTGAAAAGACTGTCTTTACTCCATTGTATGTTCTTGCCTCCTTTGTCAAATATTAATTGACCATAGTGGCATGGGTCAATTTCTAGGTTCTCTGTTCAGTTCCACTGATCTATATATCTATTCTTGTGTCAGTACCAGGCTGTTTTGCTTACAGTGCTTTGTAGTATAACTTGATAATCTGGTATTGTGATCCCTCCAACTTTGTCCTTCTTTCTCAAGATTGCCGTGGCTATTAAAGGTCATTTTTGGTTCCATATAAATTTTCAAAGTGTTTGTTCTAAATCTGTGAAATATGCTGTTGGTATTTTAATAGGGATTGCACTGAATCTATAAATTGCTTTGGGTAGTATGGACATTTTAATGATGTTAACTTTTCCAATCCATGAACATGGTATATTTTCCCATTTGTTTATATCTTCCTCTGTTTCTTTTTTCAGTGTCCTGTAGTTTTCCGAGTAAAGGTCTTTTACATCTTTGGTTAAGTTTATTCCTAGGTATCTTACTTATTTAGTTGCAATGGCAAATGGGATTGATTTTTAGTTTTTTTTTTTTTTTTCTGAGAGTTCATTATTAGTGTATAAAAATGTCATCAATTTCTGGGTGTTATTTTGTCTCCTGCTACCTTGCTGAATTCATTTATTAAATCTAGTAGTTTTTTCCTGGAGTCTTCAGGATTCTCTATGTACAGTGTCATGTCATCTGCAAATGACATCTTATTTCCTCCTTTCCAATTCGGATGCCTTTTATGTTTTCTTTTTGTCTGATCGTTGTGGCTAAGACTTCCAATACCATGTTGAATAAGAGTGGTGAAAGTGGACACCCTTGTATTGTTCCTGTTCTTAGGGGAAATGGTGTTAGTTTTTGCCCATTGAGTATGATGTTGGCTGTAGGTTTGTCATATATGGCCTTTATTATGTTGAGGTAAGATCCCTCTATTCCCACTTTGCTGAGAGGTTTTATCAAAAATGGGTGTTGAGTTTTATTGAATGCTTTTTCTGCCTGTATTGATATAACCATGTGATTTTTGTCTTTCAATTTGTTTATGTGATGTATCATGTTTATTGATTTGCAAATATTGTACCAGCTTTGCATCCCTGGAATAAATCCTACTTGGTCATGGTGTATGATCTTTATAATATATTGCTGGATCTGATTTGCTAATATTTTATTGATTTTATCATCTATGTTCATCAGGGATATTGGCCTGTAATTCTCTTTCTTTGTAGTGTCTTTATCTGGTTTTGAAATTAGGCTAATGCTGGCCTCATAAAAAGAGTTTGAAAGTGTTCCTTCCTCTTGAATTTTTTGAAATAGTTCGAAGAGGATAGGTCTTAATTCTTCTTTGAATCTTTGGTAAAGCTCCCCTGTGAAGCCATCCGAGCCAGGGCTTTTGTGTGCTGGGAGCCCTTTGATTACTGCTTCAACTTTATCAGCAGTTATCAGCCTATTTAGACTTTCTGACTCTTTCTGATTGAGTTTTGGAAGGTTGTATTTTTCTAGGAATTTATCCATTTTATCCAGGTTGTCCAGCTTGGTGGCATATAGTTGTTCATAGTACTTTCTAACAATCCTTTGTATTTCTGTTTTATAATGGTGTTGGCAGAGCCTCTGTTAGGGTTGGTATTCCTTGTTTAAAATGTAGTGGAAAAGACTCCTCACAATATGCAGGGGCAGTACGTCTTTAGGAACTCTTAATTCTTTGGAATCCTGGAATTTCTGCCTCTTCAATTCAAGAACTTTGACCTCAAAATCTGAATAAAAGGTAATCAAGTTTGCTTGGGGTACTCCCTGTCAAGGGCAAATGATATTTTGTGGAAGTGCAGGTTTTCTATAATAGCACATTGGGGTAATCTCCCAAGGTAGGCTCTAACAGTCCCTCAACCAAGGCATAAGATTATTTGAAAGCCCTGTATATCTCTCTGCATGTGGAGAGGCTAAATCATTCTTCAGGGCTGCATTTTTTTTCTGCTGCAGCAGGGTCTCTTTCATTAATATTAGAATGAGTTAACCACTTTATCAAAGCATAAATATTCCACAGTAGTGAATTCAACACCTTCTGCAATGTTTCTGGGGCACCCTTACAAAGCTAGTTATTTTCCAATTTGAGTAGAGGTCTCTTTTCCAAGAAGGGGAACTGGAATAACTGCCTCAGATCAAAAAATTTATTTTGTATTACCAAGCTATTCTCACTATCTTGGCTGGTGGGTTTTTACACTGGGTTGCAAATTTACCAAAGTAAGCTGGGTGCTTCTCCTGTACACAGATTACCCAGAGCAGAAGGAAGACATTCACCCACCACAGATCCTGTTAATGTGGTCTGATATCCCACTTAAGCATGGGTTTTTATTTTTTTAATTTATTTTAAAAAATATCTTTCTTGATTTCAGAGAGAGGAAGGGAAAGGGAGAGAGACAAAAACATCAATGATGAGAGAGTCATTGATTAGCTACCTTTTGAATGCCCCCTCCTGGGGATAGAACCTGCAACCCGGGCATGTGTCCTGACTGGAAATCAAACCTCCTCCTGGATCATAGGTCTATGCTCAACCGCTGAGCCACACCAGCCTGGCTAGGCATGGCATTTTTAAAGTAGTAAGGGGGGGATTTACTGCAGCCAATGACTTTATGGCCACACTTGTCAAATTTGCACTGGGTTGGTTGTTGTCTCTGCAAACCTGTGGGGAAGTTGCTACCCCTGGAATGCCTGAGGTTTCTAATTTGTAGCTGTGGTTTAGTCCTTAATGGCAGGGAGCCGAAGCAAAGGTTCATTCTTCAGATAAATGTGTCTCCTAATGTGCAAAAGAAACTTTTTATTAGCAAGGGTGTTTGGGATCACACATTGTGTTGTATGTGAGAACATGGGACCCTCCCCAAGACCTAACTCCCACACCCACCATTGGAATATAATGAAGGCCATCTGTAAGTGTTTTCTGAGACCTTGTGTACCTGGCCAGCTCCTTGGTCAAGGAACAGCCAAAAAGAAACTATTCCCTGATGTGAGCCTGGATTGTAAATGGCTGGTGTTTAGTTCTCACACAGCTTGCAAGCAAGCACATCCACCAGCATGCATAATTTGTTATCCTGTTTGCCTTTTTTCCTGCACTCTATATCACTCTGTTTTAGTCAAGCTTTTGTTGCAGACACTTCACTGGTAGTGTATTCTTGTTGCACAGGTAAATCCTCAGTAACTCTTGTTTTTTTCAGCAAGTCCTCCATATTATTTCTTTGGAATCTGCAAGCAATATGTAAGCAACATTGGCATTTTGAATAGCAAATGGCATAGTCTACAGGATTCCAGAGAAATTCTCCTAGAGTCCAGGCTGGCAAAGACAGGATGGGATTAGGTACAAATATAGTGGTGCAAATCCATGGTAAGGAAAGGAGCTCCACATGATATGATGTGGCAACCCTGATTTATAGTTGGGGACCAATGTGTGAGTACAGGGATGCCCCCAAATTACAGCAGGACTACTTTCAGTCCTGAAATTAGTAGCACTGAATCTGTTGCTTGCAGAACAAAAGGAACTTAGAGCAGTTGTAGCAGTGCTTGCCTGGTCACTTCTACAGGAACTGTGATACACTACAGAGGCAGAGCTAGCTGCTAAGGCAGCTCTAATCAGAGTACAAGAAGAGGTAAAGATAGAAAGGGACAGTATTTTAACCTCTCTTTCTCACCAAATTCTAGAGGAGTTGTTCCACTTGTGGTACTGCACCAAGAAGCACAAGTATGGGCAATAAACCCAACAAAATGCAAGAGCCTAGGCTATTTGTCAAGTTCTTGGGTGTTATCTGGTCTGGTAAGGCAAAAGTTATACCTAATGCTGTTATAGATCAAATATAAGCTTATCCCTTACTCACTATAAGGAAAATATTGCAAAAATGTGTTGGGTTACTAGGCAATTGGGGAGCCTTTTTCCCTCATGTGGCCCAGAGACTGAAATGTTTGTATGCTCTTATACAGAAAGGACAACAGTGGAACTGGCAGAAGAAGCATCAACAGGGTTTATGGAAGCAAAAAGAGCAGTTAAACAGGTGCAGGAACTTGATAGTTAAGATCCAGCCCTGCCTGGACTGTTGGATGTATATGTAACTCAGCAAGGGGTGTCCTGGGGTCTTTGGTAATGACAGAGAAGGTTCTGCACCAAAAATAAGGTTTTGGTTCCAGGTATAGAAAGGGGCTGAAGAAATATTCAGTCTAATAGAGAAACAGCTCTATACCCCCTAACAAACCCTGAAAGCAACAAAGCCTATAAAAGTTCAGCCTACCTATACAATCATGGGACTGCTGCACAACGTGTCTCACACTATGAAGTTTGGCATGGCACAGACACAAACTATACAGAAGTGGAGTGTTTACCTGCAGCATAGACACATCCATTCAATATCACCACTTAGCCAGGAATTACAGGTGCTGTTTGGGCTAATCACCTTTGTGTCAGAAGAACATGCTAAAAAGACACTTGAAGAAGAGCTTATTTCCCTTTACCTATGAAAGCAGTTGCAGTTTTAGCAGTACCTGAAACATTGTATACTGATGGCTTTTGCAAATGACAACACCAAAAATGGCAAGCCATTGTCTACAAATCCTTCAGGGAAGCCATTATGATGGGGGTCAGGCAATATTAACAGCCATATTGCTGGTAATTGTACATGAACCAAGTTCAATATTCTCGTATACAGATAGTTGGGTAGTGTTCAAAGGCCTGACCTTATGGTTAGAGCAATGGCATGCTCAGGACTGGACTATCAACAACAGACCCCTGTTGAGACAAACCATGTAGCCTGGTATATGGATAGTTGTACAGACTAAGGAGATGGTCCTATATCATGTCTCAAGGAATAGACCATTACAATGTCCAGGGAATGATGAAGCAGATATGCTTGCTAAGGTTTGGTGGCTAGAGTGGGTCCAGCAGAAGACCTAGATACATGGCTACACATGAAAATGGAACATGCAGGGCAGAAAACCCTATGGGCAAAAGCTAAAGAGTGGGGCCTACCAGTAAAAATGACTGACATTGTTACAGCTTGTAAACAGTATTCTATATATGTGGAGCAGCATCCATGTTTCTTGCAAACAACAAAAGGACAGATAAAAAAGGACAAGTTCTCCTGACCAAGTGGCAAGTAGGCTACATAGGACCTCTAGCACGGTCAGAGTGTGCTTTGTATGTGCTAACATGCAAAGACACAAAAAAGTCTAGTTGCAAGCATTTCTTAGTAAGAGAACATATCAACAGGCCAACATGGGGCTTACAGAAAATACTGGCTATATATGATACTCCATATGCTATTGAAAGTTACCAAGGGCCACATTTTACAGGACATTAAGTGTAAGACTGGGCTGAGAGCCACAGCATTGAATAGCATCTGCGCCTTTGTTTTAATCCAACAGGAGCTGGACTGATAGAATGTTATAATGGACTGTTGAAAAATGCCCTGAAAACTGAAGGAAGGTCATTACAAGGATGGACCACAAAACTCTCTGATGTACTACTAATCATAGAATGAAAACCTCGACCAGGTTGACTTGCAGCATTCTGGATGTAAGAACAGACGTGGATATCTCCACTGAGAGTTCAGGTTCAAACAATGAATACCAAGATAAGAAATTCTTGGGGAACAGAGAGTAACTTGTTGTTGCCAGCCCCACAAGACATACAAACTGAAACTAATGTATTAACCTCTCCCTGGGAATCTCAAACTAGTAGTCACTGGTGTGCTCTCTTAGCCCATTATGGGGATGGTATTGTCCAGGACTTGCGTATTCAACCTATCATAACTGGTAAGTGGCCAACTACTATTCAAGTAAATAAGCATACTTATGAGTAGGTACCTTAGTTATTTCTATCTGGAAGATTCATACTCCTCTCTAAGCTAGAATTCTAGGCCATGGGGACATCATTGGTCAAAATGTACAGTATAGAAGGCCATGAAGACCACCTGAACAAGCCAATATTCTTACAAAGGATAGAGCAATGGCCTGGATACTACCCACAGGTGCTGATTTGCCTCTGTTAGTGCCCACTAGACATTTATCTTATCCTCCCTTGATTCAGCGCAGTCTAACAGCTTTGCAGTATGAACAGAAGTGTCTCTGGTCCAGTGTTTCAGACTGTCGGGTGTGTTTGAAGAGGTCCCTCTCTCCTACTCCTTGGCTCCCTTCCAAACCAATCCCATCAACATAACAGAATGATCTTATCTCAGCATGGTTTGGGAAGTTGTGTTGTGGCTGGTGGCCAGCTTTATATACTCTTGATACTGATAGGTATAAATCTGTTATTTCTTTGCTGTATGTTACATTGTTGCTGTAGAGTATGGATACAATGTCTCATCCATCCTCCTCTTTCCACAGGATATATGTGGAATATGTAATAGGCACGTTGTACAAGAGTAGAGAAGGAAGGTACCCATATTGGTGTGGAGTGTGTAGTATGTGAAAATATGGGTCCCTTCCCAAACTCCAACTCCCCCTCCCACCCTGTGAAATAGAAGGAAGGCAATCTGTAAGAGTACTGTGGGACCTTGGGAGCCTGGCAAGCTCCTTGGTCAAGGAAGGGGGAGGAAAACACAAAAAACAACACACACACACAAAACTGTTCTGGAATGTGATTCCCATATTGTAAACAGCATTTTTATCTGACACAGCTTGCATGTCACTCAGCATGCCCAGTATGTTTTGTTTTCTTGATTCTTTATAACTCTGTTCTAGGAAAGTTTGGGGTGTGGAGACTTATTCCAATGCACAAATACAACTTAATAAACAAATGTTTCTCCAGGTTATTTCTTTGGAATCAGCAAACAATATGCTGAGGCCTTCTTAGACCTTAACACTTTGCATAGCAGAATGCAAAGTAGGGGATCACTCCCAAATTGGGGCAGCAGGAAATCTTTCAGGATCTCTGGATTCTCTGAAAAGATGCAGTTTCCCTCTCTCCAGAGATGAGGCTAAGACTGCAAAATCTTAATGCAGGGTTACCAAAGATGCATGGGGGACTCTATGTCAGGATCAGGGATGGGCTTTGAGAAGTGCAGGGTATTCACAATAGCACAGGAAGTTAACCTATCCAGCTCATTTTCTAACAGTTTCTCAACAGCAATTTAGAACTGTAAATTCCTCCTCACAGTGAGGGTGCTGTAAATTCCACATTACAATATTTTTCTGTAGTGCCAAGATGTTTTTCACTAATATGGAAGTGAGTTAACCATTCCTCCAGGTCATGGATATTCCACAGTAGTGAATGCATCACATTCTTATCTGCCTCTAGAGAACCCTTACAAAGCTATCTGTTTTTAAAGTTGATCAGAGTGTTTTATTCCAAGCAATGGAATTTAGGTCACTGCCTCAGATCAGGGAATATCTTTTGTAGTGCCCAGCTACTCTCCCTAGCTAGGTGGGCAGGCACCCCCAATTTGGTTCACAAGTTTACTAAAGTAAGCATGGCACTTCCTTCCAAGTGCCAAGATTTCAGGTATATATTTTTTGGTGCACACATTACCCAGAGTAGCATGGAATGTATCCACCTCAGCCCCTGATAACGGTAAAGGTATGTTCTTTTTATTTTATTTTTATTGTTGACAATATTAAAAATGCCTCCCCAATTCCTCTACCCTCCTTACCTCAACCCAGCCACTGCCACCATCTCTTCAGCCAAACTGTTGTCTGTGTCCATGGGCTATGTATATATGGTGTCCTAAAAAAATGTATACACATACATTTTTGATAGCTCAATTGATGTTTATTTCTTTTCAGATTTAACCCATTGGAATTAATAAGTATTGAAAGTGTGTATACATTTTTAGAGGGCACTCTGTATATGTTCTTTGGCTAATCTCTTCACCCTCTTTATCCCCTCACAGCTCTCTTCTCTAACATTCATCAATTTGTTCCACGTATCCATTCCTCAGTTCTACTTTGTTCATCAGTTTATTTTCTTCATTAGATTCTACATCATATGGTAAGATCATATGGCATTTCTCAGTCCATTTCTTGGACTGAGTTATTACACTTAGCATAATAATCTCCAGGTCCATCCATGCTCTTGGAAAAGATAAGAGTTCTTTTCTACAGCCACATAGTGCTGCGCTGTGTAAATGTACCACAGCTTTTTATCTACTCATCTACTGATGGGCACTTAGGCTATTTCTAGATCTCAGCTATTATAAATAATGCTACTACAAATACAGGGGTGCATATATTCTTTCTGATGGATGTTTTAGGATTCTTAGAATATATTCCCAAAAGTGATATTGCTGGGTCAATAGGCAGTTCTATTTTTAATTTTTTGAGGAAAATTCATATTTTTTCTCACAGTAGCTGCACCAGTCTGCTTTCTTACTAACAATGCACAAGGTTTCCCTTTTCTCCACACCCTTGCCAGGATTTGTTTGTTGATTTTTTTTTTTTAAATATATATCTTTATTGATTTCAGAGAGAGGAAAGGAGAAGGAGAGAGAGAGATAGAAACATCAATGATGAGAGAGTCATTGATCAAGCCCGCAACCAGGGCATGTGCCCTGACTGGGGATCAAACCCTGATTGCATGGATCGTAGGTAGATGCTCAACTGCTGAGCCACGTCCGGCTGGGCTGTTTGTTGATTTTTGATGGTAGCCCTTCTGGAAGGTGTGAGGTGATATCTCATTATGGTTTAATTTGCATCTTTCTGATGATTAGTGACATTGAGAATTTTTTCATATGTCTATTGGCCATCCATGTGTTCTCTTTGGTGAATTGTCTATTCAGGTCATTTGCCCATATTTAAATTGGGTTGTTGTGTTCCTGGTGTTGAGCTGTATAAGTTCTTTATATATTTTGGAGATTGACCCCTTATCAGCCATATCATTGACAAATATGTTCCCCCATGCAGTGGGTTGTATTTTCATTTTGTCGATGGTTTGTTTTGCTGTGCAGAAGCTATTTAGTTTAATGTAGGCCCATTTTTAAAATTGTTTGCTTGTTTCCCTTACAATAGGAGGTATATTGCCAAAAATATTACTACACAAGATGTCTTTGACTCTACTGCTTATGTTTTCTTTTAGGATTTTTTATGGTTTCACAACTTCCATTTAAACCTCTTATCCATTTTGAATTTGTTCTTGTTTATGGTGTAACTTTGTGGTCTAATTTCTTTTACTTTGTTTTCTGCATTTACCTGTCTAGTTTTCCCAGCACCATTTACTGAAGAGACTGTCTTTTCTCCATTGTATGCTCTTGCCTCCATTGTCAGATATTAATTGACCTTAATGGTATGGGTTGATTTCTGAGCTCTCTTTTATGTTCCATTGATCTATATGCTTGTTCTTATGCCAGTTAGCTTGTTTTGATTACAATAGACTTGTTGTATTATTTGATATCAGTATTGTGATACCTTCAATTTTATTTTTCTTCCTCAAGATTGCTGAGGTTATTCAGGGTCCTTTTTGGTTTTATATAATTTTTTAAATATTCATTCTATATCTGTGAATTTTCAATTGTTATTTTAATAAGAATTGTGTTGAACCTATAGATTGCATTGGGTAGTATGCACATTTTAATGACTTAAATTCCTCCAATCCATGTACAGTGTATATGGTTCCACTTGTTTGTGTCTTCCTCAGTTTTTTTCTTCAATGTCCTATAGTTTTCTGAGCACAGTGGTATCTCAGATTTTGAATGTAATTCCTTCTGGAAGACTGTTCGAGTTCTGAAATGTTTGAAAACCGAGGCATGGTTTCCCATAGAAAGTAATGCAGAATGGATTAATCCATCCCAGACCTTTAAAATCAACCCCTAGAACAGCAATTTAACATGAATTTTACTATCTAATGATACCACAGATCCATAAAATGATACACAATAAAAGCAATAAGCACAATATACTGTAAAAGCAATAATAAATAAACACAATGTAAAAATAGTACTGTAGATGATAAAAATGAAAATGTAATTTTTTTCTTACTTGCAATGAAAATAGTCATGGTTTGGATGGAGGGGAGACCCTTCAATAATCACAATAGGTGACTGTTCAGGTGTTCTGTGGTCCTCTTCCAGGATCACAATAGGTGACTGTTGTTCAGGTTTTCTGTAGCCCTCTTCCATAATCACTGTAGGTGACTCCTCTCCTGCCATTTTTTCCCTTGATTTTTTTACACCACTGAAAGCTGGTTCAGACTCACTGAATCTTTTCCTCACTAAAATTTTTTCAATTCATATTTGCTTTTGCAGATTTTTTAAATTTGTCTAAAATGAGACATAGCATTATCATTGAAAATGTTAGTGGTAGCTTTATCAGGGTGATATTTTTCAATAAAAATTTGCACTTGAATCCATTTTGCACACATTTCTTTGTTCAGTGCAATAGATGCACTTTCTCTTCCCTCCTCCTCCAAAGCCGATTCCTCAGTTGCCACCTGTTGCTGCTCTATCAGAATGTTTTTAAGTTCTTCTGTGGTGCGTTCAGTCTTGTGGTCCTCCACTAACTCCTCCACATCATCACTACTCACTTCTAATACCATGGACTTTCCCAGAGACACAATATTCTCAACAATAGGAGCTTTCTCTTCAACATCCACAAGTACAAGTTCAGGGCCACCTTCTGGCCACAATTTCTTCCATGCTGACTTCATTGTTCTGTGAGAAACACCCCTCCATGCTTTGTCTATGAGATATAAGCAATGTAGGGTACTGAAGTGATTCTTCCAGAACTCTTTGAGGGTTAGTTTTGTGTCTGAGGTCACCTCAAAGTACCTTTGGAATAGTGCTTTGGTGTAAAGCTTTTTAAAATTAGATATGACCTGCTAGTCCATGGGCTGGATGTGTGGAGTTCTATTGGGGGGAAAACACTTTATATTGATAAAACAGAAATCTTTCATCAACTTGTCCTCCAAACCTGAAGGGTGAGCTGGAGCATTATCCATAACAAGCAGGCACTTCATGAACCCACTCAATAAAAATTGCCTGGTTACCCAAGTTTTGCTGTTTGCCCTCCACATCACATGCAATTTGCTTTTAATGACATTGTTTTTTTAAATACCCTTAGGTTCTCAGAATGGCAGACTAGCAAAGGCTTCAACTTAAAATCCCCACTTGCATTCCCACAAAATAAAAAGGTTAGCCTGTCTTTCATGGGCTTGTGTCCTGGCAATGATTTCTCCTCCTTTGTTATGTAGGTCCTCTTTGGCATTTTCTACCAAAAGAGGCCTGTCTCATCACAGTTGAAAACTTGTTGGGGAAGGAAACCCTCTACCTCTACATAATCTTTAAATTTCAAAACAAATTTGTTGGCATCTTCTTTGTTGGCACTGACGGTTTCACCATGTCTCACCATACTGTGTATGCCACTTCTCCTCTTAAACTTTTCAAACTACTCCCTATTTCCCTTTAAAATATCACTCTCAGCACTTGTTCCAGGGGTATTTTTAATGAGGTCAGCATGCAAATGAAAAGCTTTTTCACAAATCATGCTCTCAGAAATGCTGTCACTGGCCAACTGTTTTTCATTTATCCATATGAAAAGCAATTTTTCCACTTCTTCAGTTGTCTGTGTTCTTTGTCTTGTGTTTTAACACCTCTTGCAACATTGGCTCCTTTAATGGCTTCTTTATTTTTTAAGATGGTACAAATTGTAGATTTGGCCATACCAAACTTCATTGCCAGATCACATACACGAACACCACTTTCATGTTTGGAAATAATTTCCTTCTTCACCTCTATTGTTGTTCTGTTCATTATTCTCTTGGCTTTGCAGCTTTTATTCATTTCTCACAGCAAAGAGTAATTGACAGAGGGCTCCTGAGATGACATGAACACAAACTGATTGCACACAATCACAAAAACAAATTGGTTGCAAGAGTGCTCCTGAGAGAGATGAGCACAGGTTGGTTGCACAGAGTCACCAAATAAGCCCAAATATCACCTCTTCATTGCACGGGTGCTCAGGGTTCAACAGCCGACAACTAGGCCTCACAATCTTGCACTCAGTGGAAGCTGTGTGGCATGTTCGACTTCCAAGGCATGTTTGAAAACCGAAGCATTTACTTTTGGGTTTACGGCTTTTGTAAACAGAAATGTTCATCAATGGAGACAGTCAAAAACCGAGGTACTGCTGTACAGTTATTTTACCTTGTTGGTTAAATTTATTCCTAGGCACCACATTTTTTATGTTGTTGTAATAGTAAATGGCGTCATTTTCTTAGTTCCTCTTCCTGATAGTTTATTGTTGTTCTCTGGATCTCAAACCTGCCAGACTTCACTGCAGATTTGTACTTGGAAGCTTTAAAAGTCATGTGAAAAAGAAACAAAACTCTCAGAGATAGGCTCTATTTTCTCTGTTCACTCCTTGTTTCTTCCATTTTCTATGTTCTCCCTTTCATCTTGTTTTCTCTTTTCTGATTTCTTCATTTTCATTTTTATTTCTTTGTTTTCTGCGTTCTCTCTTTCTTCTCTTTGTTCTCTCCATTTTCTCTGTTCTTTCTGTTCTCTCTTTGTTCTTTGCATTTTCTGTTTTCTCTGTTTTTTCCCCCTCTGTTTTTGTGTTGTTTATATTTTCTCTTTGTTTTCTCCATTTTCTTTTTACTTTTTGTTCTTTCTGTTTTCACTGTTTCTCTCTCCTTTTTTTCTATTTTCTGTTCTAACTTTGTTCTCCATGTTTTCTCTGTTCTGTCTGTCTACTATTTTCTCTCTGTTTTTGCTGTTCTTTGTTCTTGTCTCTCTTCTCTGTTTTCTCTGTTCTAATTTTGTTCTCTCTGTTATCTCTCTTGACTCTGTTCCCTCTTTATTTTCTCTGTTCTCAAATTTTATTTGCTCTCTCTGTTTTTGCTGTTCTCTCTGAACTCTCTTTGTTTTAACTTGTCTCTATTCCCTCTTTTTACTCTTTGTTCTCTCCGTTTTCTATTTTCTTTTTGTTCTTTCCTTTTTGTTGGTTTTTGCTCCCCCCCTTTATTCTGTTTTATTATTTTTCTTTTATGCTCTTTTATGTTCCTTTTCTCTCTGTTCTTTCTTTTCCCTGCTTATTTGTTCTTTTCATTTTCTCTGTTCTCTTTCTTTCAGATGTATCATTGGCAAATATGTTCTCCCATACAATGGGATCCCCTTGTGCTTTGTTGATGGCTTCTTTTGCTGTGCAGAAGCTTTTTATTTTGATGTAGTCTGATTTGTTTTTCCTTTGCTTTCCTTGCCCTAGTAGACATATCATCAAGCATATTGCTATGAGAGATGTCTGATATTTTGCTAGCTATCATTTCTTCTAGGATTTTTATGGTTTCATGACTTACACTTAGGTCTTTTATCCATTTTGGGTTTATTCCTGTGTATGGTGTAAGTTGGTGATCCAGCTTCATTTTTTTTTGCATTTACCTGTCTAATTTTCCCAACACAATTTATTGAAGACACTGTCTTTACTCCATTGTATATTCTTGCCACCTTTGTCAAGTACTAATTGAGCATAATGGCTTGGGTTGAATTCTGGGTTCTCTGTTTTGTTCCATTAATCTATATGCTTGTTCCTGTTCCAGTACCAGGCTTTTTTTATTACAATGTCTTTGTAGCATAATTTGATATCAGGTATTGTCCTTCTTTCTCAAGATTGCTGCAGCTATTCAGGTAATTTTTGTTCCATATAAATTTTTGGAGTATTTGTTCTAGATCTGTGAAATATGGCCTTGATATTTTAATAGGGATTGCATTGAATCTATAGATTGCTTTTGGTGGTATGAACATTTTAATGATGTTAATTCTACCAACCCATGAACATGAACATGATATATTCTTTCATTTGTTTGTATCTTCTTCTGTTTCTTTATTCAATGTCCTGTAGTTTCACAAGTACAGGACTTTTACTTCCTTGGTTAAGTTTATTCTATTCCAAGGTATCTTATTTTTTGTTGCTGTTGCAATGGTAAATGGAATTGATTTTTAATGTCTCTTTCTGAGAGTTCATTATTGGTGTATAAAAATGCCATCAATTTATGGATGTTAATTTTTGTATCCTGTTATTTTGCCAAATTCATATATTAAATCTATTCAATTTTTGGTGAAGTCTTTAGGGTTTTCTATGTACAGTATCATGTCATCTTTGAAAAATGACAGTTTCACTCCTGCCTTATCAAGTTGGATGTCTTTTATTTTTGCTGCATGTCTGATCACTGTGGCTAAGACTTCCAGTACTATGTTGAATAAGAGTGGTGAAAGCAGACATCCCTGTCTTGTTCCTAGTTTTAAGAGAAACACTTTTAGTGTTTACCCATTAAGTATGATGTTGGCTGTAGACTTGTCATATATGGCTTTTATTATGTTGAGGTATAATCCCTCTATTTCCATTTTGTTGAGAGTTTTTATCAAAAAATGAGTGTTGGATTTTGTTGAATGCTTTTTCTGCATCTATTGATATGATCATATGATTTTTATCTTTTATTTTGTTTATGTGATGTATCACATTTATTAATTTGTTAATATTGTACTCACCTTGCATCTCAGGGATATATCTTACTTGGTCATGATGAATAATCTTTTTAATATACTGCTGGATCTGATTTGCTAATATTTTCTTAAGGATTTTGGAATCTAGGTTCATTTTCTTTCTTTGTAGTATCTTGATCTGGTTTGGGGATTAGGATAATGCTGACCTCATAAAAATATTTTGGGAGTCTTCCTTTTCTTGAATTTTTTGGAATTGTTTGAAGAGGATAGATGTTAGTTCTTCTTTGAATGTTTGATAAAACTCCCCTGTGAAGCTGTTGTGTTCAGGACATTATTTTGCTGGGAGTTTTTTTATTACTGCTTCAATTTTCTTAATTGTTATTGGTCTATTCAGGTTTTCTGATTCTTCCTGATTCAATTTTGGAACTATGAGTAACTTTAAAATTGAAGTCTTAGAATGTACGTTCTTCTGATGAATACTTTGTATTTTTAATTAATGTTATACATGTTTATAATTTAGTCAGTTACCTAAGGCTTATAACAAAAAAATAAATTGTCCCTTGCCTTATCTCTCTCCATCCCCAATTCCTACTCCCTAACTAGAGCCACTTTCAACTCTACTGTTTTTTGTGGTATTTGTTTTATATTCAAAATAATGGGTCTGCATAACTATGTGTCCATATTTCAGCTTTAAATATTACTTTTCAAAATAGAAAATCAATGGATATGTATTTACTTCTCTAACTTCTATACATCCTCCACACTTACTCTCCTAATACAGTTTTAAAATAATTTGGGGTTAGATCATTATTGATTGCTACAGTTGTGTAAAGATAATTTGGCTGCAATATGAATATTACTTTTCTTGTAACACTTTTATTTTTCTAAAGATAATAACTATTGCCCTGGCCAGATTGGTCAGTTAGTTGGAGTGTCATCCCATGCACCAAAAAGACTGAAGGTTTCAATTCCCAGTCTGGGCACATACCTAGGATGTGGGTTTCCACCTTGGTGTGGCATGTATGGGAGGCAACTGATCAGTGTTTCTCTCTCATATAGATGTTTCTCTCTCTCTCTTTCTCTCTCTCTCTCCTTCTCTCTCTAAAATCAATAAGCATATCCTCACGTAAGGTGTAAAAAGATTATTATTTAAAAAGATGACTATCTTGCTCTGCCAGCATGGCTCAGTGGTTGAGCATTCACCCATAAAACAGGAGATCACCATTCAATTCCCAGTCAGGGTACATGCCCGGGTTGTAGGTTAGATTTTCAGGAGGGGGTGTGCAGGAGGCAGCTGCTCAGTGATTATTTCTCATTATTGATGTTTCGATCTCTCCCTAAAATCAATAAAAACATTTAAAAAAGATAACTCTTTTTTTGTATTATATTATATTATAATATTATATTATATTTAGATTTCATTATATTTATTCTATTATATTATTATATCATAATTATATTATATTATCATATATTATATTAAATTATATTTATTATATTATATATTATATAATTATTATATTATATTATTTGTCAAGAGTACAAATTTTCCTCAATATGTCCTGAAAAATCAGATTCTGCATCAGTTTTATTTTTGTCTTGGAGACATCTTGTTGGCTGTTAGTTTTCTAGTTCTATGGCCTCCTGTACAGCTCCTATCCTCTATCTCCTTTTCCTTGGTTAACACCCTTATTGCAGTAGAGTACATCTTCTATTCAATCCCCTAAATTATGAGAGGGGAACTTTGAGAAGTCACATGTGAAATAGTATCTTTATTCTATTCTCACACTTGTTTAATAGCTGGAGAAACAAAAATTAGTTTGGAAATCAATGATTTTGTGGAGAAGTTTAGTTCTGTAAGTAATCTGAATCTTGATATGGTACTATGGTATGTTGTCTCCACTTGTCCCCAAGCTGGCCCCCACCTTCGGATGTTTTTTCTCCACATTGTTTTGAAATATCATGATTCAGGAACTTAACTTGGCTATTTTTCTTCTGTTTTGTTGAGTATTTAATAGGCCATCTTAATCTGGAACTCCATGTGCTATAGTTTTGAGAAATGTCCTTTAATCATTTGTTTGACAACCTCCTCTCTTTTATCTCTTCTCTTATAAAACAGAACCTACTTACTGATTCTATAATTTTATCTTTTATCCTCTTTTCTATTTTTCTTCTTTTGAGATTTCAATTTTACCATTCAACCCTTTTTTTGAATCTCTATTTCTGCCCTCAAAATTTTAATTGCTTATAACTCTTTTATTTTCCAATGTTCATTTGAAAATCTATTGTTTCATGACTACAATATCTCTCACTACTTAATGCATCATTTAAAACTTTGACCTTTTTTTTTTCTTTCCCTGCATTGTTTCTGTCCTCCAATTTTCTTTATGTTTTTATAGTTAAAGTCTATCCTCAATTGTCTTTACTATGGTACTGGAAAAGCTCCTCAGAAGTTGTGTGAGTGGACAAAGACTAGTAGATTTCACTGCAGATTAAATGGTGGGGCCATATTTTGTGGGAAACTTTCAACTGTCATTATCTTTTGGGCAAATCATTTTCACTAAAGTGAGGTCCTTCCACCTCCTGCCTAGAAAACATGAACTAACTGGAGCAAAGGAAAATCCATATGATTTTCAGGGAATCCTGTTTACATCCCTACTTGTTGACATCATTTGAGGCCTCTGATGCCTGAAACTTTGGGGAGCTCAGCATCCATTAGCTTGCTTCTAGGCTTTTTCCACTGTCACTGTCTACTTTCCGAGTTACTACTCGTCCAAATTCTTTCCAACTTTCAAAAAAAATATTTCTATCATCTCCTAAACTCTTCTGGTATTTTTGTTTCATCATTGTTGTTTTAACTTTAATGGGTTTTCAGGCAAGGTAAGTATGGTACATGAGTGCCTGTAGTGTTTAAAGGAGTCTTAACATACTCTTTGTTCTCTGGGAATATATCTGTGAGGTAACAGATACACCAGGAAGTAAGGAGGAAAAGAAAACATGGCAGCTCCTCACATTTGCAAAAACCATGAAGGCATCTTAGATGGGGAATAGCCCTTATACTGATTCTCTGTATTTTAATGATAAGATTTGCTTTGGTAACAGATTGGTATTTTACTTATAAATTGGTGATGTGAAGTATAATTTATAAAAACATAAACACCTTCTTGTTTTCTAAAATGTTTAAGGGGAGAAGGAAATAATAATAATAATAATAATAATAATAATAATAATAATGAAGATGAATTGTTCTTTCAGTTTTTTTTTAAATAATTTCAATTAATCAGTGCCTCCCCCCACTTTTTTTCATCATTTTTATGTTATTTTGTATCTTTTTTAAAAAATATGTCTTTATTGATTTCAGAGAGCGGAAGAGAGAAGGAGAGAGAGACAGAAACACCAGTAATGAGAAAGTCATTGATCGGCTGCCTCCTGCATGCCCCTCACTGGGAATTGAGCCCACAACCCAGGCATGTGTCCTGATTGGGAATCCAGCTGCAATTGTCTGGATCATAAGTCAATGCTCAACTGCTGAGCCTTGATAGCTGGGCATTCTTTGTGTCTTTGATAAGTCACTAACTATAATTGATATCCTTAGAAAAATGCTTAATAATCTTGTTCAAGTTCTTGAATATCATTAGAACTAACTCAGACCACTAGGTAATTTTTTGTTTTTGTGTTAAAGGAGACAGTTGAGGATTAAGCACTAGGCTTAATATTCAAATTATTTCCTTCTTTCATGAGTGTCAAAATTCTAGTTAGCAGAAGCTTTGCACAGTCCTCTTAAAAACACGAAGAACACTTTTATATATTATTTTATCCTCTTAAGTAAGTATTTTACTGGGATAAGAAAAAGATTAAGTGTTTTAAAAAATTGTTTTCCTACTGAATTATCCAAATGCTTGGGATTTAAACTAGTTGCATATTGGATGGTGGTGGTAAAGTAATATTGCCAAGATAACAAAACTCCAATTGGGGGTTGTGTGGGATCAGGAAAATAAAATAAAAATGAGTTTTAGGCATTTCTTGTCTGTGCTAATATTTATAACCAGTTCAAAATATGTTCCATGCAGTCTAGAAAATGTGGTCTTAATGACTCAAGGATGAAAGTAAAACAGTGAAGCACTTCCATGCTTTAGAGACAGTTAAAAGAATATGGAGAAATATAGCACAAGTAAGGGTGCTTCTCTTTTTGGCCTTAGTGCCAGTGAAAGGAAGCAAATGGTTGGGAGAATTTTTTAAGTAGAATTCAGGAAAACTTCTGAGTCAGGATTCAAAAACTTAAAGAATAGCTTTGACCTATACCAAGGGGCTGACTGAAGAGGAGCTTTAAGTAAGAACTTATTTTATGTGTAGAAGGAAAGATAAACTAGGAATTCAGACAAGAGATTATTTTAACATTGCATGTAAAAATGATATATCTAATTCCTTTCTGTGTATGTATTTAATTATATTCAAAAGTCATTCAAATTAGTTTAAACTGGCTTTTCACTTTCAGTAACTATAGATACTGTGTTATTCAGGATGGCCTGGGGAATGGAAAAGAAAAGTTCAGGCCCTAAGGACCCTGTATTTAGTAAAGAAAATTGATCTTTGGTGGTAAAAGTATGTAATCAAGTAATTCTGAAGTGATTGAGAACATTCTGTCAAAGAGCTTCTCAGAGTTCTGTGTTATCAGCTCTCTAAATAAGTTGAAAAGGTTCTCAATTATATACTTTGAGTTAGTTAAAGCTGGAAATGAAAAACAACAATCTTGAAACTTTCCAAAATTAAATTTTCTCTTAGGGTCCAACAAGCCATTTTTACCTCTGAGAATTTTGGAGTTGTAGTAGAGATATTTCTTATTTAAATGTTAATTGGTGATACCAAATTATTATTATTTTTTTTAAGTATTCAATTTTGTGTTTACTGATTTTTTAAAATTTAATTTTATTGTTGAAAGTAATGCTAATGTCCCGTTTTCCCCATTCACCCCTGCACTTTGCGCCCATTCCCCAGACCTTCACCACACTATTGTCTGTGTCCATGGGTTATGTATATATGCATATAAGTTCTTAGGCTAATCTCTCCTCACCCACCCACCCCTGTTTTCCTTCTTAGATTCATTATTCTGTTCCATGCTTCTATGCCTCTGGATCTCTTTTGTTTATTGGTTTATTTTGTTCAGTAGACTCAACATATGAGAAAGATCAAGTGATACTTGTCTTTCTCTACCTGACTTATATCGCTTAGCATAATACTCTCCAGGTCCCAGTAGGCTGTCTCAAAGGGTAAGGGATCATTCATTTTTACAACTGCATAGTATTCCATGGTGTAAAGGTTTGAGAAGATGCTTGATATGATTTCAATTTTCTTGAACTTGTAGAGACTTATTCTGTGTCCTAACATGTGGTCTATCTTTGAGAATGTCCCATGTGCACTTGAGAAAACTGCATATTATACAGCTTTGCAGTGAAATATTCTGTAAATGTCAATTAAATCCATCTGATCCTGTGTGTCATTTAGAACTACAGTTTCCTTGTTGATTTTTAAGCCTGGAAGATCTATCCAGTAAAGTCAAGGGGGTGTTAAAGTCCTCTACTGTGACTGTATTGTTGTCTATATCTCTAAAATCCTCCAGAAGTTGTGGTTTTTTTCTTCAGTGTGTGTAAGCCTTTGGTTCTGAGGTAAGTCTCTTGTAGACAACCTATATATGGGTATTTTGTTTTCTAATCCACTCAGCTACCCTATGTTCTTTGAATGGAGCATTTAATCCATTTATATTAAAGGTTATTAATGATAGGTACTTATGTATTGCTATTTTATTTCTTTATGCCTATGTTTCTCATTCTCTCTATTTCAACTTCTTATTACAGCAGTCTCTAACATTTCTTGAAATGCTGGTTTGGTGGTGATAAATTCCTTTAGCCTTTTTCTTGTCTGGGAAGCTCTTTAGTTAATCATCTATTTTGAATGATATAGCATTTCTGGATAGAGTAGTCTTGGTTTTAGATCCTTGGTTTGTGTTACCTTAAATGCTTCATGCTGTTCCCTTCTGGCCTGTAGTGTTTCTGACGAGAAATTGGTTGACAGCCTTATGGGAGCTCCTTTGTAGGTAATAGATTGCTTTTCTCTTGCTGCCCTTAAGACTCTCTTTGTCCTGAATTTTTGGCATTTTAATTATGATGTCTGGTTGTGGAACTCTGGGTTCTTCTTGTTTGGGACTCTGTGCCTCCTGAACTTGTGTGACTTTTTCCTTGAGCAGGTTAGGGAATTTTTCTGCCATTATTTCTTCAAACAGGTCTCTTATTTTCTAGATCTTCTGGAACTCCTATAATGCGACTATTGTTACATTGTATGTTGTTCCACAGCTTCCTTAAACTGTCTTGTTTTTAATTGTTTTTTCTTTTTGTTTCTCTGATTGATTTTTTTCTACTCTATCTTCTAATTCACTGATCCAATCCTCAGCTTCTTCTAATCTGCTCTTTATTCCTTCCAATGTTTTTATTATTATTATTTCTACTATGCCATTCTTAATTTTCTTTATTATTTCCATGTCTTTTCTCATTTCTTTTCACACATTGTATGATCAGTATTCTGAACTCTATATCTGATAGATTGTTTATCTCCAATTCATTTAGTTCTTCTTTTGGAGAATTCTTTTGTTCTTTCACTTGGGGCTTGTTTTTTTGTCTCCCCATTTTGGCTGCCTATTTTTATTTGCTTCTATGAATTAGGTAGATGTGCTAGGACTCTCAGTCTTTTTGAAAGGTCTCTGGTGCAGGCCAGTATCAGATGCTGCTTGTGATTGGCCTTGAGTACCCTGTTTGAAGGTTTCCACACTCCACAGTTTGTTCTCCCCTCTGCTGGGGCTGGGTATGTTTAGACAGGACCAAGATGTGCACCAAGGTCTGCTTTTCCAAGCCCTGTATCCAGAAGCAAATCAGGCAAAGGCTCAAAGCACCAAGAGGCTGTTATTCAGTCTCTTAATGTGTTTCAGGCTGTAGAATCTCCACAGGGTTAGGGGAGAGGTTTTCCAGCAGGGTGGGGCAATTGCTTTCCCCCGAGGCAAAAGCTGCTTGGAAGGTAAATATCTGCCTGAGAAAGATGTCCTCTGTAGTATGGGGGAATGACTCAGCACAGAGATCCAGAGCAGTTCCCTCTGAGCTCTACTCCCCTGTCAGCACTTGTGGAGTCTCCTCACACAACTCTAGTCCACTCTGCCCTCCCTCCACCAGAGTCCAAGGTGAGTGGCTGAACAAGAAACTTTGTTGGACCTTTAAGAGGTTGTCTGCATTTCCAGCCATCTTTCCCTGGCAGAAAGAAACCCCACTGCTTTTCACAGCCAGATGTTTTGTGGGAACCTTTCTCAGTTCTGGTGCTCTGAGCTGGGAAGAGCAGTTTGGAATTTAGATCCCAGAGTTCTCAGTCAGAGCCCCCCATAGCTGAGATATCCCTCTAGAATTTCAGCTGCTACTTGTGGGAGCCCAGCCAGACCTCTCTCGCTTCCACACTTCCTACCAGTCTTTATGGGGTCTCCACTTTTCCTCCTTGGTTATGAAGGTGATCTCCAACTAGTCTTCAGTTGCAGTTGATTTTTCAGGATGGTTTTTCTATATTTTATTTTTAAATCCAGTTTGGTCCTGGGAGAGTTTCAGTGTAGCTTCCACTCAATATGCTGATATCTTAGAATTCTCTGTTTTTATTGATTTCAGAGATTGAGGAAGGGAGGGGGAGAGATAGAAATATTGATGAGAGAGAAAACTGACACAAAATTATTTTATTTGCCTTAAAACTCCTGAACTACGTAGTTTCTATTTAACCTTATGTCAATCTGACCATCAGTTTGATGATCTAAGCTTTATATCTGCCATGCAAGTTTCTTTAAAACATTCCAAGGTAGAGCTTTAGTTATACTCTTATCTTTTAAAAAATAAATACTGACATGTTTTCTATTTTAGGGCATTTGATGTAAACCTGTTTTACATATACCACAGTTATTTAGAATTTCAACAGCAGAAATTGCTGTAAATTGGATCTAAATTGAAGGAATACATGTTGTTTATATTATAGCTTATCTTTAGAGGGCAAGGGAGATTTAAGACAGTACAGTTCTCCAGTAAAATCAGCTGGCTCTAATGTTTCCCCTTCTCCCATCAGGGCCTACTCAGCTGTCTTAATTCTGAGCAGCAGTTGCATAGAACATACTGCCTACTAATCCCCTCCGCCCTCCAGCTGACTTACAGCTTTCTATATTTTTTCTGTGTTGGGGTCTTCAGTAGGCTTACCACACTGCCCAAGAAACTCAGTAAAACTTGCTACAAAAGACAAGATCATGGTGATATGAGACTAGAAGTGAGGTTGATTGTCTTTTGAGATAAACATTTCATCACCATTTTTTAGTATTTTATTATGTCCTCACTCAGTGAATATCAATTGAATTCCTACAAACTACTATGCAAAGTTAATAAGGAATCATAGTTGTCTTCATTCCAAAAGTCCATTAAGAGCCACTTTTTAACTAGTGTCTGTACATATCTCCAAAATATAGTTTTCTAAGATATAAAATAATGTGAAATCTATCATAATTCTTGATTTCTGTTTAGAAACACAGTTCTGGCTGTGTAGAATTTAAAATATATTTCAGTCTTCTCCTTTGCTTATCTTAGAATGATCCTAAATTCACAATTACAGTCACCTCTGCCCTAGGTGAGCATGGCCTCCTCTAGGGAGAGTCCTTGTTGCAGTAAGCTATTAATTGCTCTATAACCTCAAATGTTTAGGGACAGAAAAAGGTTAAGAACCAGTATTCAAATAATATAAACAATATAGTCTAGAACAAATTCCAAACTTTTAGAGTCTACTAATTGAATTCCCAGAAACTTAATCACCTCAGTAGAAGCCTAGGTAAAAGGGAATCAGCTAAAAGGATTGCTAAGATTTGTAATGATCAATTCTAGCAATCTGTGTGCATTAGTCTATGCCCAACATGAATTTTTATGGGAAGCTGAAGTGGAGAAAAGAGTTTTGTATTTATATTTTTGCTCATTTGCATTACAGAGATTTTTTTTCATTTATATTTATTGTTGAAAGTATTAGAGATCTTCCATTTTTTCCTACATTAACCCCTTTGGCCCCACAGCCACCCCACACCTGAGGCCTTCACCAAACTATTGTCTATGTCCATGGGTTATGCGTATATGCATATAAAATTTTTAGTTACTCTCTCCCCACCCAACCTCCTACCCTCCCCTCTGAGATTTGTCAGTCTGTTCCAGCTTCTATGCCTCTGGATCTATTTTGTTCACCAGTTTATTTTGTTCATTAGATTCCACATAAAAGTGAGATCAGGTGATGTTTGGGTCTACTTGGCTTATTTTATTTAGCATAATCTTCTCCTGGTCCACCCATGGTGTACCAAAAGATAAAAGATCCTTCTTCTTTACAACTGCATAGTATTCCATGGTGTAAATTTCCCACAGCTTTTTAATCCACTCATTTACCTATGGGTATTTGGGCTATTTCCAGATCTTAGCTATTGTAAATTGTGTTGTTATGAATATAGGGGTGCATATATTCTTTCTGATTGGTGTTTAAAATTCTTAGGATATATTCCTAGAAGTGGGATCATTGGGTCAAAAAGCAGGTCAATTTTTAATTTTTTACTGTTTTCCATAGAGGCTACACCAGTCTATATTCCCACCAGCAGTGTGCCAGGTTTCTTCTTTCTCCACATCCTCGCCATTCCTTGTCATTTGTAGATTTGTTGATGGTAGCCATTCTGACAAGTGTTAGGTGATACCTTATTGGTGTTTTAATTTGCATCTCTCTGATGATTAGCAACATTAAGCATTTTTTCATGTTTCTTGGCCATCTGTATATCCTATTTGGAGAACTGTAAATTCAGGTCTTTGCCCATTTTTTAATTGGATTATTTGTTTTCCTCCTATTGAGTTGCATGCATTCTTTATATATTTTGGAAATTAACCCCTTATCAGATTATCCTTGGCAAATATATTCTTCCATACTGTGGGTTTTTTGGTTTTTTTGTTTTTTTTGTATTCTGAAGATGATTTCTTTTGCTGTGGAAAAGCTTTATAGTTTAATGAAGTCGCATATGTTTATTTTTTCCTTTGTTTCTCTTGCCCTAGGAGATGTATCAGTGAAAATTCCACTGTGAGATGTCAGTGACTTTACTGTCTATGTTTTCTTCTAGTATTTTTATGGTTTCTCAACTTACATTTAAGTTTTCAATCCATTTTGAATTTATTCTTTTGTATGGAGTATGCTGGTGACCTAGTTTTATTTTTTTGTGTGTGTACATGTCCAATTTTATGAACACCATTTTTGAAGATACTGTCTTTACTCCATTGTATGCTCTTGCCTCCTATGACAAAAAATAAGTGAACAGAATGGCATGGGTCAATTTCTGGGGTTTCTGTTCTGTTCCACTGATCTATATGTCTATGGTTGTATGAATACCAGCGTGTTTTGATTACAATGGCTTTGTAGGATATTTTGATATCTGATAAGGTGATTCCTCCAAATCTGTTCTTCTTTTTCAAGATTGCTGCTGGTATTAGAGGTCACTTCGGTTGTATATAAATTTTGGAATATTTGTTTTAGTTCTGTGAAATACTCTGATGTTATTTTAATAGGAATTGCATTAAATTTATAGATTGCTTTTGGTAATATGGGGATTTTAATGATGTTAATTCTTTCAATCCATGAACATGGTATATTCTTCCATTTGTTTATATCTTCTTCTATTTCTTTTTTCACTGTCCTATAGTTTTCTGAGTAGAGCTCTTTTACATCTTTGGTTAAGTTTATTCCAAAGTATCTTATTTTTTTAGTTACATTGGTAAATGATATTGTTTTTTCAGTTTCTCTTTCTGAGAGTTCATTATTGGTGTATAAAAATGCCTTTGATTTTTGGATATTTATTTTGTATCCTGCTATCTTGCTGAATTCATTTATTAAATCTAGTAGTACTTTAGTAGACTCTTTAGGGTTTTCTATGTACAATATCATGTCATCTGCAAAGAATGACAGTTTTACTTCCTCCATTCCAATTTAGATACCTTTCTTTTTTTTTCTTGTCTGATCCCTGTCACAAGGACTTTCAATACTATGTTAAATAACAGTCGTGAAAGTGGACAATGTTGTCTTGTTCTTGTTTTTAAGGGAAACGGTTTTAGTTTTTGCCCATTGAGTATGATGTTGGCTGTAGGTTTGTTGTATATGGCTGTTATGTTGAGGTATGATCCCTCTATTTCCACTTTGCTGAGAGATTTTACCAAAAATAGCTGTTGGATTTTGTGGAATGTTTTTTCTACATCTATTGATATGATTATATTATTTTTGTACTTCATTTTTTTTAAGCGATGTATCACATTTATTGTTTTGCAAATATTATATAAGCATTGCATCCCTGGAATAAATCCCACTTGGCCATGGTATATGATCTTTGTAATATATTGCTGGATCTGATTTGCTAATATTTTGTTGAGAATTTTAGCATCTAGGGTCTTCAAAGATATTTGTCTGTAATTTTCTTTCTTTGTAGTGTCTTTATCTTGTTTTGAAATTAGGATAAAGCTATACTTTAAAAAAAAAGAGTTTGGGGATCTTCCCTCCTCTTGAATTTTCTGGAATAGTTTGAGAATATTTATTATTTTGTCATTGAATGTTTGGTGAAACTTGAAAGTAAATAATCTGGTCCTGGACTCTTGTTTGCTGAGAGGTTTTTGTTTACTGCTTCAGTTTCATCATTTGTTATTGACCTCTTCAGGTTTTCTGATTCATCCTTATTGAGTTTTGGAAGATTGTATACTTGTAGGAATCTATCCATTTCATCCAGGTTGTCCAGTTTGTTAGCATAATTGCTTTTAATATTTTCTTACAACTCTTTGTATTTCTCTGTTGTCAGTTGTTATATTGCCATTTCATTTCTGATTTTATTTATTTGGGTTCTCTCTCTTTGTTCTAGGTGAGTCATCTAATGGTTCATCAATCTTTATCTTTTCAAAGAACCAGCTCTTGGTTTTGTTGAACTTTTATATCTTTAGTTTCTATGTCACTTATTTCTGCTCTGATCTTTATTATTTCTTTCCTTCTACTTCTTCTGGACTTTTATTGTTATTCTTTTTCCATTTCTTTTAGTTTTAGTGTTAGATAGCTCTTTAAAGTTTTTTCTTGTTCCTTTAGGTGTGCCTGTAATGCTATGTATTTTCCTCTCAGGACTGCCCTTGATGTGTTCCAAAGATTTTGGCCTGGTATTTGTTCATTTTCATTTGTTTCCAAAAAGTTTTTGCTTTCATCCTTGATATTGTTTGTAACCCTTTCATTGTTTAATGACATACTATTTTACCTCCATGTGTTTGCATATTTTTGAAGTTTTTTTTTATAGTGGTTGATTTCTAGTTTCATACCACTGTGGTCTGATAAGATTCTTGATATGATTTCAATCTTCTTGAACTCCTAGAGAGTTACTTATTTTGTGCCATAACATGTCTATTTTTTGAGAACATCCCATGTGCACTTGAGAGGTATATTCTGCTTCTTTGGGATGAAATGTTCTTTAAATGTCAATTTAATCCATTAGATCTAGTGTGTCATTTAAGGTCTATTTCCTTGTTAATTTTTTTCTGGATGATCTAGCCCTTGATGATGACTTTGGAGTGTTAAAGTCCCCCACTATGATTGTATTGCTCTCAATCTTCCCCTTATAGTCCACCAAGAATCTTTTTATATATTTAGGGACTCCTATATTGGGTGCATTTATGTTTATAAGGGTTATATCCTCCTGTTGGAATGTTCCCTTTAGTATTATATATTGACCTTCTTTCACTCTTGTTATGGTCTTTATTTTGAAGTTTATTTTGTCAGGAACAAGTATTGCTACCCTTGCTTTTTTTTTTTTTTTTTCTTTTTCATTGCTCTGAATATTTTTTCCTATCCCTTCACTTTCAGCCTGTGTGGATCTTTTGCTTTGAGGTGTGTTTCTTGTAGTCAGCGTCTATATGGGTCATGTTTTCTTCCATTCAGCTATACCCTGTGTCTTTGACTGGAGAATTTATTCCATTTACGTTTAAGGTTATTATTGATATATATTTATTTAATGATTTTTTCTTTTTGTTTCTATATTCCTTTCTCTAAAGATTTCTTCTTCCTCTTAAATCAGTCCCCTTAGCATTTTTTTTTTTTTTTTGCAGTGGTTGTTTGATGGTACTGAACTTCAGTCTTCTTTTTTCTCAGAAGCTCTTTATTTAACCATCTATTTTGAATGATAGCCTTGCTGGGTATAGCAGGCTTGGTTGCAGTTTCTTGCTTTTCATTTCTTTGAGAACTTCATGCCAATCCCTTCTGGTATTAAGTCTTTCTGTTAAGAAATCTACTGACAGCCTTATGGGGGATCCATTGTAGGTCACTGACTGTTTCACTCCTGTGGTTCTTAAACTGCTTTCTTTGTCCTTAACATTTGCCATTTTAATTTTGATGTGTCCAGGAGTGGTTCTTTTTGGATTCCTCTTGTTTGGAACCCTCTGTGCTTCCTAAACTTATGTACCTTTTTTACTTCACCAGCTTAGGGAAGTTTTCTGTCACTATTTCCTCCAACAGGTTGTCTATCACTTGCTCACTTTCCTCCCTCTCTGCTCACCTATGATGTGGATATATTTTTGTTTCTATTGTCCCAAAGTTCCCGTAAACTGTCCTCATGCTTTTTAAGTATTCTTTCTTTTTGCCCCTCTAATTGAGTGGAGTTTTCTACCATATCTTCTAATTCATTTATTTGATCCACTGTTTTACTAAGCTTGCTTTTAATTCCTTCCACTGTATTCTTGATGTCAGATACAGTATTGTTTATTTCTACCTGGTTCTTTTTCATAATATCTGTATTTAGCTTTCACTAAGTTCTTTGTATTTGCCACTAAGTTCCTGAATGTTCCCATTGTCTTGTGGTTCTCACTAATTTCCTTGATCATCTTTATAACCATTCCTCTGAACTCTGTTTCTGAAAGCTTGCTTAACTCCATCTCATCATGGTCTTTTTCTGGTAATTTTTTCTTCATTTTAGTTTGGGGGTTCTCTTTTCCCATTTTAGTGTCTCTTTGTGTTTGTATCTGTATGTTAGATATATTTGCTTTCTTCCAGTCTTGTGAGTTGAGCTTTTTAGTGACTGTCCAGTGGGACCCAGAGGTGTGTTTTCCTGATACTTCATAGGTGTATGCTCTAGGTGTATCCATTTTGTGGGTTCTTTGAGTTCTCTTGTTGTGATTGGGTCTAGATTATTGTTGACCCATTCATGGGAGGACTCTTTTCTCAGGCTTGTTAACTGTGAGGCTCAGCCACCACCATGTCATGATGAACTGTTGTACAGGTGTTAACAGTGCAAAACAAAACACAACCAAACTGACAGGAAACAAACAGAAACTTACAAAATATCCTGAGAATCACAATAAAAACAACCCAAGAGAAAGTAGAATTAAAGAAGTAAAGTGTAAGCATTAATACTAAGGCAAATAAGAAAGAGAAAAAGATATGCTTGTTAATAGTAAAACAATAAATAAATAAATAAATTAAAAGTAAACAATAATGAAGCTACTGGGAGATAAATGGAGCAGGAACAGATTGTGAAAGAAAAGAAGGGAGAGCAAAAAATAAATAAATAAAGGTAAAGGGTCAGAATAAGAAAATGGTTAGAGAAAAAATGTCAGAAAGATAGAAAATGAAAGGGGGAGGTTATGCCAATGGAAGGAGAAGCAAGGTAAAGCAAGGGTAGGGAAGAAGGCCAATAAGAGATATGAAAGAAACAAGAGAAAAATGCAATAAACTTAAGGATTATAATAATAATATTCCATCAATAAAGCAGAGAATATCAATAAAATCTTCATAATAGCACCAAAAAACAAAAACAAAAAGAACAAGCAAAGCAAGACAAAAAAAATTTTTAAGATAAAAATTTAAATAATTAAAAATTTTCTTTTAAATGAAAAATTTTTTTTCATTTAAAACATTTTTTTCTCTCTCTAAAAAAAAAAAAAAAAAAAAAAGCCTCCCAAGTGAGATTCATATGGGCAGCTTATGTTGTTTGTGTCTCGCTATTTTGTATGCTGATTCTATTTTGGGTGGTACTTTTGTGTCATACAATGTCAGGAGTTGTCTAGGTTTTGCTCTTGGTTTACATATGTAGCTGGTTGGTCTGAGACTCTGTAGACCACCTCCACCTGTCTGCTATTTTTCCTCCCCTTGTGGTTGCCTGGTCTTACTTCAGAGTCTTCTGAAGAGAGTCTTTAGGGTGCAAGCCATCTACTGTAGCGCCTTAATTAGAGATTTCACCATCAGTCACTCACAGTGGGGCAGTTAATCTCTGCTTTAAAGCCAACTCCTCGGTTTCTACCATATCCTCTAATTCTAATTCCCCATAAAATGACCTGCTGCAGGTTGATTGAATTCAGTCAGTTGTCTTTTATGTACAGGCAGTTTCAGAGGCCCAGGCTCAGTGGGGCTGATCAAAAGAGAATTCGGTGTGCATGTTTGCCCAGCCTCCAGAAGGGGTTTTAAGCATTTCCTCCAGTTCCCAAACAACAGTCTCTGAGAGTTACATTACATTACTCATGTAATGTCCTCTTATGAACTGTTCTCCTTTCCCCATGGAACTGTGCCAAGTGGAGGTGTATGTGACTGGAGCTTCAGTGAGCTGAAACAGCCTCTTTCCTGTTGGGGGTGGTGCTTGCGAGAGTTAGGAGTGCTCTGCCCCTCATTTCCCAGTTCTGGTTGGTTCATCTCACAGGGTACTCAGTTCAAACTCTCCACGATGAAGGCACAAATCCCAGCTTTCACTGGTCTGTCTCCCCAAAGTAAGCCAGGAAGGTAGGTGCCATGAGGTGCTATCCAGTAAGTCCAGTATTCAAAAACATGATGTAGTAAACAGGCAGAAAGTGTAGCTTTGCAAGAATCTGGTTTCCTTTCACCTGGGATCCAAGCAGGAGGGTTTACAAAGTCAGCCTCATGTGAATCTCCTGCACAGTTGATCTCAGTAAAGCTAGGGCAGCTCCATGCATGCTATCCTGGCTCTCTTCATAGGAGGTCAAAAATCTCTGATCAACCCTACCAGCAGCTCCAGTGTCTCTCTGGCAGCAGAAGGGCTCTCTTCCCCTTTCCCATGCCACACAGTTCAGTTGTTTTCTGGGGCTCTGCACAATGCCTTACAGCAAAGCAGAGGATCCCTTTCAGTCACTGCTAGGCATAGCCCATAGGCCCTTTCTATTCAGAATCCACACACTGCAGGAAAGTCTCTCTTGCAGTCAGCTCGACACCCAGGCTGCTGCCATAAGTTGCATTGTTTCACTGGGAAGGCATGGCTCCCTCTTTGCAGGCAGACTGTTCTCCTGGCTCCGTCTGCCTGACATGCATGATCTCTCCTTCTTTTCTCCACCACTCAGGGTTTGAGATCCCTGCTTTTGGAAGCCAATCCACACTCCCCAAAGGGGGGAGATTTGCAGCCACTAATCATTGAGCCTAGCAGCAGAGCACTGGTTTCAGGGGAGACTCCCCTTTTTACACCCCTCTCCCTGTTACCAGACTCTACAATGATTCTTCAGTGCTCCTTACTCATAATATGCCCATCATTTATATTTCTCTTGTTTTTCCAAACTGGCTGTGCATTATTTTAGCTATAAGTCCAATCAATGGCTGGGAGCAAGGACACTATGCTTCTGTTAGAGTGTTGTCATCTTGCTGACTCAGATTTTTGTATCTTAATATGAATTATAGATAGCCCAAATTTCTGGTTTGTGGAATGAATATAATATTTGCCCCTGGTTAATAATATAGAATAAGGCTAGTTGACAAAGTACTGTGATGGTAATGTTTCAGAAGAAGAAAGCTGCTAAATAAATTCAAGGCCATGAAAAACTTCTTTGAAGATGAAGTATAATTAAAATGGTAATGAAATTTTAAACCTTCTTTTTGACAGATGTTCATTCATCAGCAGGTATAGTAACAATTATAAGTATCGACTGTGACATGTAGATCACACATTTAATTACACGGGCATTCCTATGTAGCCTGGGACAAAGAAGTCTGGACAAAATTGTCTTAAGTCTGATCACAGGTTTTATTTTTCACCATTAAGATTGGATTCATATGTAGAAATAATCTTATTTATCTTTATGCTGTGTCTATAGTTGTTTTGCATATATTTCTTTTCATTAACCAGCACTGAAAGAGTAGTTTTGTGTTAGTAATTTCCAAAACCCTCAGCCATATTCAATAAATTCCTCCTCTGTATAATAAGACCATCTGAAATTTTTAATTTATATGTTCCCAAGTTTCATTTCACTTCAGGATGTTTTCTTTTTATTGTTTTTTAGAGAAACTACTCACTTCAACATTGAAGATGTTTAATTCTTCTGTCCATGACTTAAATAAAAATAAGATGGATGCAGGTTAATTAACTTGATTGTGGCAATTATTTCACAAAATATATGTGTATGAAATGGTTACATTGTACACTTTAAATATAGTTCCATTTTATTTGTCAATTATACCTCAGTTAAGCTAGGAAAAAAATAAAGAAAAAAGAGAAGGAAACCAGAGCACTTGGCCTAAAATTTGGAAATTGTCCGTGATTATTAGTATTGTGAACTTAGCCATGTCACTTTACCACCCAGCACCCATTACCTGACCTATAAAATTGCTGGGGTGACAGAGAGGCTCTACTCCTGACATACTAAAAAGATAATTCCAAGGGATAAAATTAATGAATATAAGATATTAAAACACACTCAGAGGTGTATTTTATATAGTTAGCTAGGCTTGGCACATTGCCATTTGGCAATTATAAGACAAAAAGATGGCTTAGCTAGGATAGCATTTATTTTTAGCTGATTAAGATTCTTTAGTAGAATTAGAATAAAAATTAGGTTTTTGTCTTAGTTTTCTTATTTTAGATTATTAATCTATACTTGTATTATGTGTAGAAGTGTACCTCATTCCCTGTAGTACATATGACACTTCAAATTAGTGTTTAAAACATGAAGTTTGCCCTAGCCAGTTTGGCTTATTGGTTAGAGTGTCAGCCATGGACTAAAGGGTTCTAGGTTTGACATGGGCCAACAGCATGTACCTGGGTTGCAGGCTCAATCCCTGGCTCAGGTCAAGTGCGGGAGGCAAGCAATTGATGGATCTCTCTCACATTGATCTCTCTCTCTCTCTCTCTCTCTCTCTCTCTGCTTTCCACTCTCTGAAAAGCAGTGGAAAAAATATACTTGTGTGAGGATTAAAAAAAAAAAAATTTTTTAATTTCTACCAAAAATACAGTGATTAACATACACACATAATATAAATAAAATTAAGGTGCCTATAAGCTCTCAAAAGTCATGTAGACTGACTTCTAAAACATAATTGTAAACTGATATATTTCTCCCATGTTTATTTAAGTTAATTTATTTTTATTTTTTAATTGCATGTTCTAAATCAGTTACATTTTGGAGCTGGCTACAAGTGTCAAGGACCTTCATTTTATACAGCTCCAATATTTGGCTGGTGCTTGGAGTTCTGAACAAACCCCGAAAATAAATTAGGTTATTTGCTATCTTTGATTGTGTTATGAATCATTGTGACATTATTTCATTTTAATTAAAATTTTAAATAAAACTGGCATAAACCTATGCCATTGTCTGCCTTTGGAACATTTTAAAGAATTAATTGCCACCCAGATGACATGGCTAAGCAGTTGAGCATCCAGGAGATTGTGATCTGATTCACAGTCAGGGCACCTGCCTGGGTTTCGGGCTTAATCCCCAGCAGGGGGTGTGCAGGGGACAGCTGATCAATGACTCTCTCTCATCATTTATGTTTCTATCTCTCTCTCCCTCTCCCCTCCTCTCTCTGAAATCAATAAAATATATTAAAAAATGAATAAAAAAGAATTAATTGCCACAAGTAAAATTTTTTATACATCTTTGGACAAAAAAAAATTTGAAGTGTTTGTAACAAAAGTCAGATTTTCTTTTGCTTTAGCATTTTTCTAAATTTAAAAGTAAAATTTAGATTATCACTATGAGTCTGAGAAATACAATTTTTAAACAAAACAGAAGCAATTATTCCTACTCTAAAGAACCTTGCATAATCCTCATAAACTTAAATATAAACCACAATTATGTAACAGTGCTTACAGATTTAAAAGTAAAGCTACCAGCCCTGGCCAGGTGGATCAGTTGGTTGGAGAGTCATCCCATGCATTGAAAAAGATTGCGGGTTTGATTCCTGGTCAAGGCACATACCTAGGTCACAGGTTTGACACTGGATCAGAGAGCATACGGGAGGCAACAAATCAATGTTTTTTCTCTCACACTGATGTTTCTCTCTCTGTCATTTTGTCCCTTCTCTCCAATATCAATAAAACATATCCTCAGGTGAGAATTTAAAATAATAATAATAATAATAAAGTTAATATGTGTTTCTTTTATTTTTTAAAGGCATGAAAATATGTGATTTATTTTTTTATTTAATCATTTTTTTATTTTTCAATTACAGTTGACATACAATATTATATTAGTTTCAGGTGTACACCCAAGAGAGTATACATTATGTTACTTACTAAGTGATGATCCAGTAAATCTCGTACTGACACCATGCATAGTTATTAGAGTATTATTGACTATATCCCCTATGCTGTTCTTTACTTCTCCATGACTATTTTGTAACAACCAATTTGTCCTTCTTAATCTTTTCACCTTTTTTACCCATCCCTCCAACACCCCTCCCATCTGGCAACTTTCAAAATGTTCTCTGTATCTATGAGTCTGTTTCTGTCCTGCTTGTTTATTTCATTTTTTAGATTCAATTGTTGATAGATATGTATTTATTTTTTATTGTTCATATTTTTTGTCTTTCTATTTCCTTTTACTATTGTCATATTTTTATCTTCTTTTCTTCTTCTTCTTTAAAAAGACCCTTTAACATTTCATGTAATACTGGTTTGGTGGTACCAAACTCTTTTAGCTTTTTATTGTCTGGAAATCTCTTCATGTGTCCTCCAATTATTATTATTATTATTTTAAATACTCACCTGAGGATATTTTTTCCATTGCTTCTCAAAGAAAGTGGAAGGGAGAGAGAGAGAAACATTGATGTGAGAGAGACACATCAATTGGTAGCCTCCTGGCTAGGGATTGAACCTGCAACCAAGGTGCTTGCCCTTGGCTGGAATCAAACACGGGACCTTTCAGCCCATGGGCCAATGCTCTAACCACTGAGCGAAACTGTCTAGGGCTGTCTTTCAATTCTTAATGATAGCATTGCTGGGTAAAGAAATCCTGGTTGTAGGTTCTTGTTTTCATCAGTTTGAATATTTTTTCCACTCCCTTCTAGCCTGCAAAGCTTCTGTTGAGAAATCAGCTGACACTCTTATGGGAGCTCCCTTGTAGGTAACTAGCTGCTTTTCTCTTGCTGCTTTTAAGATTCTCTCTGTCTCTAAACTTTTGCATTTTAATTATGATGTACCTTGGTGTGTGGGCCTCTTTGGACTCATCTTGTTTAGGAATCTCTGCATGTCCTAAACTTTTATGTCTATTTTCTTCACCAGGTTGGAGAAGTTTTCTGTCATTATTTTTTCAAATAGGTTTTCAATTTCTTGCTCTCTCTCTTCTCCTTCCAGCACCCCCATTAAGCAAATGTTGGTATGCTTGAAGTTGTTCCAGAGGCTCTTACATTATCCACCTTTTGGGGTGTTATTTTTTCTTTTTGTCATTCTGATTAGGGTTTTTTGTTTGTTTGCTTGCTTCCTTCCTTATATTCCAAATGGCTGATTTGATTCTTGACTTCATCTTCTCTACTGTTCATTCCCTGTAAGTTACCTTCATTTCAATCAGTGTATCCTTAATTTCTGATAGGTTCTTTTTTGTTTTCCATATCCTTTTTTATGCTGTTGAAGTTCTCACTAAGTTCATTGAGCACCCTTATAACCAATGTTTTGAACTCTGCATCTAGTAGATTGCCTGTCTCCATTTTGTTAAGTTCTTTTTCTGGAGTTTTGTTCTGTTCTTTTATTTGGGACATGTTTCTTTGTCTTCTCATTTTAGCAACCTCTCTGTGTTTGTTTCTACGTATTAGGTAAAACTACTACATCTCACAGGCTTTGTAAAGTGGTCTTATTTAGTAAGTGTTCTGTAGGGTCCAGTGGCATGGTGCCCCAGTCACCCATGCTGGATACTCCAGGTGGGTGCACCCCCCTATGCCATCACAAGACTGTGTACATCCTGTTATAGTTGAGCCTTGATTGCTGTTGCAATATCAATGGGAAGGATTTACCCCCAGGCTGGTTCTGCTGCAAGGACTGGCTGTGACCACACAACACTGTGAAGAGCCAGTTGTGCAGGGGCCCAACTACAGAGAAGGACTCTAGTTTTCACTGAGTCTGCCCCTTGAGTGTGTTGCTTGTGGAAGTGGTTGGGTGGTGGTGCTTTGACCTGGCCTGAAGCTATGCACCATGTGGGCTGTCTCTGTGGCCTCCCAGGAAGTAAAGACCAAGGTCAACCTCCACCTGTGTCTTCCTGGGGCTACCCAGCATGAGCTACAAAGTGATCTTCAGATGGCTGTTACTTGTGTTAGGCTTGGTAGTGCCCAGGTAAGGACAAGCTATGAATCAAGGCCTGTTGCTGCTAGTGCTGGGACTGGGGCCACTTAGCAAGAGGTGCTATTTGTTTGAGATATTTTAAGAAAGTCTGAAGCATGAGCCATGAAGCATTTGTATGGGAATACCACTGGAAACTGCTTGGATGGGCCCGCTAGTTGAATGGGGCAGGGTCTCAGGAAATTACCAGGGCAGGGCAAAGAGTGTGAGTCAGGTTTATGGAGACTCAGATATAGTGCCTGCTGGCTGACTTTGTGAGGGTGGGGATCACAGGAAAGGAACAATGGCTTCTGCCAGAAATAATTTTGTCTGGCAGAAAGCTCCCCCTCCACATCTCACCCTGATGCCAGATAATTAATTTCCTCTGCTTATGTCCCTGGTGCCTTTTGAGCTGCTGCCTGAGCAGTGGAGCTCACAACAAGTGAGTCCAAATAAGTCCATTCAGACTCTTTAAGAGAAACTGCCTGGGACTCCAGCAGTTTGTCTCACTCAGCCATAATCCTCACTGGTTTTTACAGCCAGAAGTTATGGGGACTTCTTTTCTTGGCACTGGAACCTTAGGCTTGGGGTTCTGGTGTGGGGCTAGGACCACTTGACCCTCAGGGGTTACCCCCACAGCCAAGATATCCCTCCCAATTTTTATTGCCTGCCATGGGTGTAGGACTAGCTCTTTCCATCTCTCTGCCCACTCTACCAGTCTCCATGTGGCTTCTTTATATCCTTATTTGTAGGAGTTCTGTTCAGAAAGTTCTGAATGATGGTTGTTCTGTAGTTTAGTTTAATTTTGATATGATTGGTTGTGGGAGGATGTGAGTACCACAATTACCTACCCAACCATCTTGACTAGAAGTCAAAGTTAAAATGTTTAAATATATGTGGTTTATATATTAAAAACTAGGATAGGCTCAGTCATAAAGGTATCCATAGTCTTATTTATCTCCTTCCTGATTTACATATCTATATAGTACTTACTAACTTACCTCCTTTCCTCTTGAGTTCATGTTATTAGAAATTAGAAATTCTTTATTAAAAAGAGAAAGTGTTTTAATATTAATAAATTTACTCAACATTAGAAGCCTGTGTTTTTGAGATACTATAAAGACTAATAAATAGAAGTTACAAAATAATGAAGCCCTAAAAATCAGAAGTAAAGTCATTCTGATGTTTTAGAGAAACTAATAATAATACCTAACATTGAATGCTTAGTGTATGGCAGTCATAGTTCTAAGCACCTACTACAAAATGACTCACTTAACTTTTGTAACAAAAGAAGAAAAACTGAGGCAACAAAGAGTTTACTTGCCCAAGATCACATAGCTAGGCAATAGTAAAATCATTTTTCTAGCCCATGTAGTCTGAATCCAGGGCCTACTCTCTTTATCTATGCTACCTGTTACTGAAGGTACAAAAATGTGGAATATGTAAGTAGAAAGTTTTTAAAATACATTAAATATAACATTTTAAAATAAAATTTTACATTTAAAATGAAAATAAGCTAAAAATGACTATTTTCCTGTGGTTTCAACAACAATGATACTGCTGCATCTTCATTAGACAATAGGCTCCTTGAAAATAGAAACCACTCCTACTCAAATTAGTATTCCCAGTATAGTGCTTACCATATAGTAAACACTTAATATTTATGAAGTAAGAAAATTCATTTACTATCAGATTTGAGAGCACTTAAGTCACCTAAATGAACAGAGCAAAGCAAGGCTTATGCAAATAGAAATGATAGAAAGAAAATTTCAAAATCACTATGAACATTTACAAGAATTTAAAGTATAAGCCTTGAACCACAAGTAAGATCCTTAATGGAACTATAAGATGACAAAACAATTTACTGCTCTTTGTAAGCTAGTGATAAGAAAACATATTGGAAACATAATAAGAATTTTGAGGGAAGGTGTCAATACTTTTTACCCATGAACATTATTAAGAAAGGTTTCCAATATCTTTGATACCAATTTACCTTTCTAAACATAGATTCACTGAAGCTAACAGCATAGTATAGAATCTGAAGCTTTCTGTGAGAGAAAAGATAATTTAACTTATTTATGTTAGAGAACCTATTAATAAAAATAAGTAACCATAGCAAAAGTGAAAACATCATCTACTATCACTTTACAGTGTGCAAGGAACTGTGATAAGAGTTTTGTATGCATTATTTAGTTTGATCAAATTACCCACAATTGACAAGTGAAAAACTAAGCTTAGACAAGTAATTTTCCTAAGATCACACTAGGAGTCAGTAGTCATGCTTCTCTTGAAATGAAAAATAGGAACCATAAAGGATCATCAAGCATTATCAAAATTGAGAGTATAATCTCATTAATACCAGACAACTTGACCATTCATTTTCTACCTCTGACTTGTTTGGGGTTGTTTTGACTTGTTTTTATATAATATTTATATTGAAGTTTATTTAACTTGAGATCACATCTGGATGACACTGTGTTTCTGGACATCTGTAATTTCATATAGTTTGTGTACTTCCACTCATAATTGATTTTCCAGTTCTAGTTTCCATTTTCATTATTCAGTTATAATTTCCTTAAGAGTAAAAACCTTGGCTTTTATTTTCTTTGTGTGTCTCCAGAGTCTCTTAAATTATGATTGTCTGATGAAGGCTTCTAAAAATTTATTTGTCAAAAAAATTATACAAATGAGGTTATCCATTCTAAAAACAGCTAAATAGAGAGGGAAAATGGTGGCCATGTGAGAAGCAGCAGAGCACCCCATCTCCCAGCCACGGACTCAATTTACTCCTAAAATCCTACTGTGCCAGCTTGGAAAAACCAGAGAAACATACCTGAGTGGACCGAGTGCGAGTAGGGAGCAATGAAGAAACATCATGGAGTCCGGTAAGGTAAAGTCCCCCCTGAAGCCTGTGCTGGGCTCCGAGCTCCAAGGGTTGGAGGCTGCAAAGCTCCCTCCCCTTGGGAGTATGGACGGCATTCAAAAGCAGGGATCCCACACCCAGAGCAATGAGAGGGGAAGGAGCGCCCCACGGGAGGTCAGACGTACCCTGGGGAGCACTGAGTCCCAGAGGGATCGGCACTTTCTTAGGAAACAAAGCCTCTAATAGCAGACGGTGCCTTCCTAGCAAAACAAAGCTTCTAGTGGAGGCTGCGACTGGTGTCTAGTGCTCAGGGTGCCGACCATAGGGAAGGCTGTGCCAAAGTCTGTGGCACCTAAGTGGTAAGGGACCAGAGGACTGCGCTGAGTGGCCACACACTGGGACCCTCTGTTTCCCTGTGGGGCATTGTGTTGAGCCCCAGAAAGCACTGAATCTGCATGGCGCAGGGGAGGGGAGGAGCCCTCCCTGCTCTGAGCTCCCAGTGGGAGAGGCTGGGATCTGTGAGCAGCCCTGAGGGGTGCCGTGGTGACACGTGAAGCCATTCCAGCTTAGCTGAGACCAGCAGTGCAGGGAGCTGCGTGGAGCTAACTTTGGGTTCCCTCCGGCTGGGTATCTTGGTGCGCAGGCAGCAGGACGTTGCAGGGCGGACTTTCTGCCTTTGTGTTGCTTTGTGCATTTGCAAGCTTAATTGCAGAACTGGTTCCCACCTTCCCAGCATGCACTTCGTGGACAGACCAGTGGAAGCTGGAATTGGGGTCTGCATAGTAGACGGTCTGAGGGGTGGTCCTGGTGCGACCAGCCAACCAGAGCTGAGCAAGGAGGAGTGGAGCCTGCCTGCCTCTCCTGCAACCAGGAGCACTCCCCCCAACAGGAAAGGGGTGGGTCACGCTCACTGAAGCCCCAGGTACCCCCACAGGGCACAGTCCTGAGGGGGAAGGGAGAGCAGCTCACAGGAGGACATTATAAGAATAAGACTCACAGGGACTGTTGTTTGGGAATTGGAGGAAAAGCTGAAAACCCCTGCTGGGGGCAGGGCAGGCAAAGGGCTCACCAGAATGTGTTTTTAATCGAACCCACTGAGCCCAGGCTGCTGAAACAGCCCATACAGAAAAGGCAACAGGCTGAAATCAATTTGAAGCTACAGCAGGCCAGAGCCTGGGGAACTATAATCAGAGGACAGGGAAGGGACTGAGGAGCTGGCGGTGGAGCAGAGACTAACTCCTGCAGAGGAAGTGCCTGACAGCAAAACCTCTAAGGGGAGAGATACTATGAGCTACACTAGCCACCCTGCACCATAAAGACTCTACAGAAGACTCTGGAGTAAGACCAGGCAACTACGAGTTTGCAAAATAGCTGACAAGAGGAGGTGGTCCATGAAGAGCCTCAGGTCAACCATCTACCTAAGGACACCAGAGCCAAACCTAGACAGCTCCTCATATTGGCTGATACACAAGTTACTCACAGGAAAATGGAAATCAGCACACAAAACAGCGACCCTCAGACAACATAAGTGGCCCAGAAGAAACTCACCTGATTGACTGCCTTTTTTTCTTCTGTTTTTTGTTTAGTTTGGTTTCGGGTTTTTTTGTTTCTGTTTTTTTATTTTTTTTCTCTTTTTTACTTAGGAAGGAGAGAAAGGGGAGAAAATTTGTTTTTTCTTCTTTTTAAAATTTTATAATAGTTTTTTTTTAATTTAAAAAAAAATCTTTTTAACTAAATTTTTTTTTCTCTTCTTTATAAAAGATTTTTGTATTGCTTAGCTTGTTTTTAGTTTTGTTTTGGTTATTTGCTTTGTTTTGTTTTATCCTTGCTTCTACTATCAAGACTTTCTTGATATTCCCTGCTTAACGACTGGAACTTTATTGTTATAAACAAGTTTACTGCTTTCCTCTATAGTTGCCTTCAAATCTCTTACCAGGCTCCCTCCCTGCCTGGATTTTATCTCTCTCTCTCCTCTCAATCCATTGGCATAACTTTTTTTTTTCTTTTTTCTTTTTCTACGTTTCTTTCATTCTTTCATTATCCTCGCATCTGTCTTCCTGTGTTTTTGTTCGATTGTTAGTTTCTCTTATTTTCTTTATTGTATTTTTGTTTTGTCATTTTCAACTATTATCCTATTCCTATTTTCTCCCTTAATTTTTTGCTGGCACTTCTTTCAGAATCTTTTCTCTGCTTCTGTAATCTCCCAGTAGTTTCTCTATTTTTTAGATCTTAGTATATTATTATTTTCTAAATTTTCACCAGTATTAACAACAATATACATCTCTCTCTCTCTAAGCATTACTTTTCTTTCTCTCTATTTTTTAAGCATTTTTTTTGTGTGTGTGTGTTCTCCCTTGACTCTCCCAGTTGTATTTTCACTTGGGTTGTTTTCATTGTAACTGTCAATATATTTTGTAAGATATCCCTTGTTTCCTGGAAGTTTGGATGTGTATTGTCCTGCCTTGTCAACACCCATACTACAGCTTACATGACGAGGTTGGGGCTGAGACACAGTTAGCCAACCTGAGAGGAAGGTCCTCATAAGGACTGATCAATGACAATATAGACCCAACCACAACAGGAGAACATGAAGAAACCACAAAAGGGACACCCACAAGAAGGACATGCCTAGAGCAAAGAGCTCAGAAGTCTAAGAAAAACACACCTCTGGGCTCTGCTGGAACCACAAGACAAAATCCCATCCCACAAGACTGGAAGACAGCAAATATATCTAATATATAGATACAAACACTAAGACCTACCAAAATGGGGAGACAAAGAAAAAAAACCCAAATTAAAGAAAAGGAAAAATTGCCAGAAAAAGACTTTGATGAGATGGAGTTAAGCAAGTTATCAGAAACCGAGTTCAGAGTATGGATGATGAAGATGTTCAAGGAACTTATGAAGACACTGGATGATAAGATAGAGGACCTTAGTGAAAATGTGAAAAAAGAGATACATACCATAAACAAAACTCAGACAGAGATAAAGAATGCTGTATCTGATATCAAGAATGCACAGGAAAGTATTAAAAACAGGCTCAATGAAGCAGAGAATAGAATAAGTGACTTAGAAGACAAGGTAGAAAAAATCGCACAATCAGAGCAGCAAAAAGAAAAAACACTTAAAAAGCATGAGGACAGTCTAAGGGAGCTTTCGGACAACAATGAAGCAACACAACATTCACATTATAGGATTGCCAGAGGGGGATGAAAGAGAGCAAGGGATGGAGAACTTGGTGGAGGAAATAATGATAGAAAACTTCCCTAGGCTGGCGAAGGAGAAAGCCACACAAGTTCAGGAAGCACAGAGGGTTCCAAACAAAAGGGACCCAAAGAGACCCACTCCAAGACATATCATAATTAAAATGGCAAATGTCAAGGACAAAGAGAAAATATTAAAGGCTGCAAGAGGGACACAAGCAATGACCTACAAGGGAACCCCCATAAGGCCGACAGCTGATTTCTCAACAGAAACTCTTCAGGCCAGAAGGGAGTGGCATGAAGTTCTCCAAGTAATGAAAAGCAAGAACATGCAACCAGGATTGCTTTATCCAGCAAGGCTATTATTTAAAATTGAATGTGAAATAAAGAGCTTCCCAGAAAAAAAAAAAAAGGCTAAAGGAGTTCAGTACCACCAAACCAGCATTGCAAGAAATGCTAAAAAGACTACTTTAAGAAAAAGAAGGAATAGTGAGAGAAAGGTACATCAGCATAAAGGGGGAAAAATGGCATTAAATAAGTTGATATCGATAGTAACAAACGTAAATGGAATAAATGGTCCAATCAAAGACAGAGGGTAGCTGAATGATAAGAAAACAGGACCCAAATATATGCTGTCTACAAGAAACCCACCTGAGAGCAAAGGACTCACACAGGCTAAAAGTGAAAGGATGGAATAACATATTCCATGCAAGTGGAAAGGAAAAGAAAGCTGGAGTAGCAATTCTTATTTCTGACAAAATAGACTTCAAAATAAAACCATAACAAAAGAAAAAGATGGTCACTACATATTACTAAAAGGATCAATCCAACAGGAGAAAATAACCCTTATAAACATTTATGTACCCAATATAGGAACACCTAAATATATAAAAAATTTCTTGGAGGACTTTAAAGGGAAGATTGACAGCAACACAATCATAGTGGGAGACTTTAACACCCCACTCTCAGCATTGGACAGATCATCAAGACAAAAAATCACCAGGGAAATGCAGACCTTAAATGACTCGCTAGACCTAATGGATTTAATTGACATTTATGGAACATTTCACCCCAAAGCAGCAGAATACACATTCTTCTCAAGTGCACATGGAACATTCTCAAAAATAGACCATATGTTAGGGCACAAGGCAAGTCTCTACAAATATAAGAAGATTGAAATCATATCAAGCATCTTCTCAGATCACAATGCCATGAAACTAGAAATCAACCACTATAAAAAAACTCAAAAATATTCAAACACATGGAGGCTAAATAGCATGTTCTTAAACTATGAATGGGTTACCAATGAGATCACGGAAGAAATCAAAAACTTCATGGAAAGTAACGTAAATGAACAGATAACAACCCAAAACCTATGGGACACAGCAAAAGCAGTCCTGAGAGGAAAATTCATAACATTACAGGCCTATCTCAAGAAACAAGAAAAAGGTCTAATGAACCATGTAACACAACTACTAAAAAACTAGAATGAGAACAGCAAGAAAAGCCCCAAGAAAATAGAAGGAAGGAAAGAATAAAGAACAGAGCAGAATTAATGACATAGAGACTAAAAAAAAAAAAACAAAAAAATCAATAAAACCAAGAGCTGGTTCTTTGAATAGGTAAATAAGATTGATGCACCTTTAGCCAGACTCACTAAGAAACTAAGTGAGAGGACCCAAATAAGTAAAATCAGAAATGAAAGAGGCGATGTAACAACTGACCTAACAGAAATACAAAGGATTGTAAGAAAATATTATGAGCAACTATATGCCAACAAATCGGACAAGATGGGGGAAGTGGACAAATTCCTACAAGCATATAACCTTCCAAAGCTGAATCAAGAAGAGGCAGAAAACCTGAATAGGCCGATAGTAACTAATGAAATGGAAGCAGTAATCAAAAAACTCCCAGCAAACAAAAGTCCTGGAGCAGATGGATTTACAGGTGAGTTTTACCAAACATTCAAAGAAGAATTAACACCTATTCTATTCAAACTATTTCAGAAAATTCATGAGAAGGGAAAACTCCCAAACTCTTTTTATGAGGCCAGCATCATTCTAATCCCAAAACCAGATAAAGATACTACAAAGAATAAGAATTACACGCCAATATCCCTAGTGAACATAGATGCGAAAATCCTCACTAAAATACTAGCAAACCGGATCCAGCAATACATTAAAAAGATCATACATCATGACCAAGTGGGATTTATTCCAGGGATGCAAGGCTGGTACAACAACCACAAATCAATAAATGTGATACATCACATAAACAAAATGAAGGACAAAAATCATATGATCATATCAATATATGTAGGAAAAGCATTCGACAAAATCCAGCATCCATTTCTGATAAAAACTCTCAGCAAAGTGGGAATAGAAGGATCATATGTCAACATAATAAAGGCCATAAATGAGAGACCTACAGCCAACATTATTCTCAATGTGCAAAATCTAAAACCATTTCCATTAAAAACAGGAACAAGACAGGGATGTCCACTTTCACCACTCTTATTCAACATAGCACTGGAAGTCCTCGCCATAGCCATCAGACAAGAAGAAAACATAAAAGGTATCCAAATTGGAAAGGAGGAAGTAAAACTGTCATTATTTGTAGATGACATATTGTACATAGAAAACCCTAAAGACTCCACCAAAGTCCTACTAGATTTGATAAACAAATTTGGCAAGGTAGCTGGATACAAAATCAACATCCGTAAATCAATGGCATTCTTATACACCAACAATGAACTTTCAGAGAGAGAAATTGAAAAAGCGATAACATTTATCATTGCAACTAAAAAAATAAGATACCTAGGAATAAACTTAACCAAGGATATAAAAGACCTGCACTCAGAAAACTATGTGACACTGAAAAAAGAAATAGAGGAAGATTTAAACAAGTGGAAGAATATACCATGCTCATGGATTGGAAGAATTAATATCATTAAAATGTCCATACTACCCAAAGCAATTTATAAATTCAATGCAATTCCTATTAAAATACCAACAGCATATTTCACAGACCTAGAACAAACATTTCAAAAATTTATATGGAACCAAAAAAGACCTTGAATAGCTGTGGCCGTCTTGAGAAAAAAGAATAGTGGAAGGGATCACATTACCGGACTTTAAACTGTATTACAAAGCCACTGTAATCAAAATGGCCTGGTATTGGTAGAACAATGGGCATATAGATCAATGGAACAGAACAGAGACCCCAGAAATAGACCCACGCCATTATGGTCAGTTAATATTTGACAAAGGAGGCAAGAGCATACAATGGAGTAAAGACAGTCTCTTCTATAAGTGGTGCTGGGAAAATTGGACAGATACATGCAAAAAAATGAAACTAGACCACCAACTTTCATCACACACAAAAATAAACTTAAAATGGATAAAAGACTTCAATGTAAGTCACAAAACCATAAAAATTCTGGAAGAAAACATAGGCAATAAAGTCACAGACATCCCACATAGTGGACTTTTCACTGATAGATCTCCTAGGGCAAGAGAAACAAAAGAAAAAATAACCATATGGGAGTACATCAAACTAAAAAACTTCTGTACAGCAAAAGAAAACAGCCTCAAAATACAAAGGAACTCCACAGTCTGGGGAAACTAATTTGCCAAGGATGTATCTGATAAGGGGCTAATTTCCAAAGTGTACAAAGAACTCATAGTACTCAGCAAGAGGAAGACAAACAACCCAATTAAGAAATGAGCAAAGGACTTGAATAGACACTTCTCCAAAGAGGACATACGGATGGCCAGGAGACACATGAGAAATACTCAACGTTGCTAATCATCAGAGAGATGCAAATTAAAACCCCAATGAGGTATCCCTTCACACCTGTCAGAATGGGTGCCATCAAGAAATCAACAAACAGCATGTGCTGACGAGGATGTGGAGAAAGGGGAACCCTAGTACACTGCTGGTGGGAATGCAGACTGGTGCAACCACTGTGGAAAATAGTATGGAGGTTCCTCAAAAAATTAGAAATGGAGCTGTCTTTTGATCCAGTAATTCCACTCCTATGAATGTATCCTAAGAATCCTGAAACATTAATCAGAAAGCATACATGTACCCCAATGTTCAAAGCAGCACAGTTTACAGTAGCTAAGATCTGGAAACAGCCCAAGTGCCCATCAGTAGATGAGTGGATAAAAAAGCTGTGGGACATTTACACCATGGAATACTACACAGCTGTAAAGAAGAAGAATCTCGTACCCTTTGGGACAGTATGGATGGACCTGGAGAGAATTATGCTAACTGAAATAAGCCAGGCAGTGAAAGACAATCATCACATGATCTCGTTTATATTTGGAATCTAAAGAACTTAATAAACTGATGAACAGAATAGATTCAATGACATCGAAGCATAGATCAGACTGACGAATGTCAGTGGGATGGAGGAGGGCGGTTGGGTGGAGGGGGAGGGAGCAACCTAAGAATTTATATGCATATATGCACAACCCAAGGACCCGGACAATGGTGGGGAGAGGGACTTGGGAGAGCAGTGGGAGGGGGTGGAATGGGTCATTGGGGGGAAAAAGGGACATCTGTAATATTTTAAACAAAAATAAAATTAAAAAATAAATAAATAAACAAATAAATAAATAAAAACAGATAAATACCTTGAATATGCAGTCTAGTTTGTTGCTTTGTGTTTGTACAATCTCAAAGGCATGAAATTCGGTTTTGATGAGATCATAAGTGTGGAGCCACTATGTTGGAATTGGTGCCCTTATAAGAAGAAAATAAGAGCATAGCTTGGTCTCTCAGTCATGTGAGGATATAAATCCAAGATAGCCAACTGCAAACTAGGAAAAGGGCTCTCACCAGACACCAAATCTGCCAGCATCTTGTCCTTGGACTTCTAGCTTTCAGAATTGTGAGAAATAAGTTTCACTTGTTTAAGCCACCCAGTCTCTGGTATCTTGTTATAGTAACCCAAATGGACTAAAACATTAGTAGTAATAACCTCCCACTGTAATTCTATGGGACCCTTGGATGTTGCCTTCTATTTCAGAAAGTATTCACAGTTCATAAATCAAAATTAAATTTATGTATAATGTCAAACAAATGTCTGCTCTTCAGAAAGAATGGGAGCCTTTTTAATTCTGTGGGGATCAGATATCACAAAATCAAACACCCCCTCATAACCCACAAAAGTAGAAATAAATAAATAAAATTTAAATTAAAAAGTAATTATAACTAGCTCAGCAGTTAAGCGTCAACTTATGGTCCAGGAGACTGTGGTTCAATTGCTGGTCAGGGCACATGCCTGGGTTGTAGGCTCAATTTTCAGCAGGTGGTGTGCAGAAGGCAGCCAATCAATGACTTCGTCATCACTGATGTTTCTTTTTCTTTCTCCCTCTCCCTTACTCTCTCTGAAATCAATAAAAATATATATATTTTACAAGTAATTAAAACTGGACTAGAGTTTGTATGATATATACCATCAAATAATTAAATAATTAAGTCCCACATAAAAATAAACCTTACTCTTACCCATACTTGTAGAGGTAAGTTTTATGAATCATACTTCCCCCCTCCCTTCCCCCCCCTCTCCAGTTTCTTTAGTATGCTTGCCAATTTTCCCAAATTACCGTGAATCACCCCTGATTCCACCTCCTTGTTAGTTTTCCAAAAAGAAGATGAGAGGCAGGCATTGCTTTCCCCTATACTACTAAGCCCTTGGGATACGAAAAGCCTTGTATGAATCCAAGCCCAGGACTTATTACTCTAATCTCTTCTACACCTGATTAATCTTCATACATCTAGTATTTGATGAGTACTCTCTATATACCTGGCACTGTTTTAGGTGTTGGAAATAAACAAGAGCAAAATTGGACACATTCCCCATTCTTTTAGACACCACAATTAATTAAAGAGGACAGACACTAATCAAGTAATGAAATATATGTCAATTTGAAACAGTGGTATTGGTGATGAATGAGAGACACCTGGTTCTATAACATTATAAAGCAGAGTGTCTGATCAAATCATAGATTACCAAGAAGGCTTCTCTAGAATGTGACACATGAACTGAGATTTGAAGGAAAAGTAGGTGTTAATGAGGAAAGGAGGGAAAGGGAGAGCTCAATAACATGAAGATCAAGTGAAATTTGAGTTAGTTGATGGTTGAATAATTCCTGGCATTTAATTAAGTTGTATGTTTTCTGTACTTTTTCCTCTGTATTGCATTAATTCATTTATTCATTTAATTTATTCAAAAACTTTGGGTTTGTTAAAAGCAGCAGAGGCATCAAGAATTAGGATCAAACATGATACCAAAAGTATGGGAAACAAAACCAAAAACAGACAAATGGGACTACACCAACTTAAAGACTCTGTGCATCAAAGGAAATAACAGAGGATAGAGGCAACCTACAGAATGGGAGAAAATAATTGCAGGTCACATATCTGGTAAGGGGTTAATATCCAGAATATATAAGAAACTCCTACAGCTCAACAACAAAAATACCAAATAACCTTATTTAAAAATGGGCAAAAGACTTAAACAAACAATTCTCCAAAGAAGTTATACAAATTGCCAAGAAGCATATGAAAAGATGTTCAACATCACTAATAATAAGAGCAATGCAAATCAAAACCACAATGAGATATCACCTCACACCCATTAGGATAGTCACTCTCAAAAGAACAGAAAATAAGTATTGGCAAGGATGCAGATAATTTAGAACCCTTGTGCACTGTTGGTGAGAATGTAAAATGGTATAGCCATATGGGAAATGTATGGAGTTTCCTTTAAAAAATTAAAAATAGAACTACCATATGATCCAACAGTCCCACTACTAGGATACATCCAAAATAATTCAAAGCAGGATCTCAAAGAAATATTTAGAAACTCATATTCACAGCAGCCAAGAGCTGAAAGCAACCCAAATGTCCATGAATAAGTAAATAGATAAAGAAAATGTGGTATGTACACACAGTGGAATATTATGAAGCCCTAAAAAAGAAGAAAATCTTGTCACATGCTACAAGATGGATGAAACTTGGGGATACTATGTTAAATGAAATCAGCTAGTCACAGAAAGACAAATACAGTATACTGTAATACCACTCACATGAAGTATCTAAAATAGTCAAAATCATAGAAACAGAAAGTGGAAAAGTAATTGCTGTACAAGGAGATGGGGAATTAGTGTTTAATAGGCATACAATTTCAGTTTTGTAAAATGAAAAAGTTCTAGAGATCTGTTGTACAACACTGTGAATATACTTAACATTACTGAACTGTACTCCCTAAAAAAGTTCCCAAATAGCATGTTACTAAGCAATAATTTAATGCATAAATAAATTTGATTGATTTCAATATTAACCTGAAATAAAATAAATATTTCAATTTAACTGAAATAAAATGTTTTTTAAAAGGAGGTTCAAGAAAACTCACTGAATTATTAATTGAAAGATCACTGGTGACTTCTATGAATTTTGGGACAGCGCTGAAATTAAACAGTAGGGATGGAAGGCAGAAGCCAGATTTGTGGAAATTAAGACCGGGTGGAAAGTAAGGAAGGAGAGGAAAGAGAGACAGATATTAGCCATGCATCATGAAATTTGACAGTGAATAAAGGAAAGATATGATATGGATTGAGGAGAGTTTTGTTCCTCCAAGATAAGTAAGCTCTGACTTGATTGAAATAATGACCTTAGTTATTTCTATTGTAAAAAAAGAGACGCCAAAATGGATTAGAGTGAAGCTAAAACTGAGAGGTAGCAAACTGTTCAGTCAAACTTGTCTCCCAAATGTTTTATTTGCCTCAAGTTTTAAAAAATGGGTTAGTAAAAATTTTAAATCTTAAGATTTTCTGTAAAACTCTGGATATCTGTTGTACCTTGAAACTACCTCTTTATTCTATTTCACCTGGCCTACTTCATGTATTGACAGTCTTGGCCTGGTTCAGGCCAATTGTTTGCAATCCTGATTACAGAATACAGTGGCGAAGTGAGGAAAGGTGGAAATGTAGGGGAGGGGAAAGATAAGCAGTTGAATTATGACCTACATTTTTACATCTGGGACCATTCCTTGGTGTTTCTTTAAAGCTTCACTTTTTCGTCCCACTTCCTTAATGAGTGTGATCTTACTCCTCTAGTCATTCTCTGATAGCTTCTACTATCAACTCTACAGATAAATTCCAAATCTACATCTCTTCTCTAAACAACTTCATGATATTTTTAACCCAAAATTAAACATTTCATTCATTCAACAAATATTTATTGGGCATCTAGTGTGTGACAAGCATTGTTGTAGGCTGTGGGGATAACAGTAGTAGTAAAAATCAGCATTCTTATAGAGAGACAGGCAAAACAAACATAAATAGTTTATATAATTTCATGTAGTGATTCTGTTACAAGAAAAAAACTAAATAAACAGAGATTTGGGGAACAATTATGGATGAGAGTTATTTCTTCTTATTTTTCCCCAAAGCAGTTTTCCACTCTATAGTACCTATTTCTTCCAAAAATACCAGTTTTCTCCCATCCTTGATTCTTGATTACTCTAGTGTGTGTGTGTGTGTGTGTGTGTGTGTGTGTGTGTGTGTGTTTACCAAGTTCTTTCCTCCATAGTGTCCATAAATGCATCCCTTCCAGCCTTTTCCAGAATCCCATAGACACTATCCTATGCCAGACACTCCTAACACCATGCCTAGATGGTTGTAATGGCTTTTTAATTGGTCCCCTACCTCTTATCTCCTTAAACTTTTCTCCACCACACACTTCTAAATTATGGACTGAAGATTTTTCTTCTTAATTATCATTACTCACATCACATTATGCTCACTTTCCAATTCAATTTCAAGTTCCAGAAAGACCATGAGGTATAGTGGTAGAACATCTGGGCTTTGGAGTTAGGACTACTAGAGTCAAAACCTTGGGGATGTTTTATTAAGCTTCAGGCTCCTCAACTATTAAATGGGATAATAATTCTCATTCCCTGAGATGCTGTAAGGGGTGAAATTAGATGAGGTGTGTAAAGCAGTAAGGTACTAGCAGGGAAACATCTCCTCATGAAACAGCTGTCACCCTTCATCACTAAACCAATTTGCTTGACTGCTTCCTTATCATAATCACACAGCATTTATTCACTGTTGTTTTACCTTGTAACATTATTTTATTATTTATATAATAAGTTTGACAGCTCTTTTAGGAAAACTGTTTTCATACTCAAAGTCTGAAGGAACTCTGCACATATTAGCCATTTGGGCAAGCTGTGCTTGCATCAGAGTGCTTGGCCATGGGGGCTGAAATATAGCTTGTGCTGATGCAGGCAAAGCTGACATCCATAAAACTGCATCCACTACAACTGGGGTGGGAGGTTCTCTGGTGGTAGAACAGTGGTGGTGGGCAGTATTCTTGCTTGTCAAAGTGTAGCTGAAATTTCACCTCTGTGGAGACCTCCATGATACCTCCCCTGTGCCTGAACCCCTAAGTGATATATCAAGTTGTGTAAGAACCATTGGTATATGTGTCTCTCTTAGTGAGATCTAATTTACTGAGGTCCAATGCTCTAGTTTACTGTGTCCACATGGTCATTATATATACCTGGTACTCAGGGAAGTGTTCAATACTGTTATGGGATGAATGATGGCTCTTGAAGAAAAGTTCAAGGAAGAGGCAGAAAAAGCGCACAATTAGGATGGAGATGCAGAAGAAAAGCAGAAAGAAAAATAGAATTGGGAGGGGCATGTAGGCAACAACTCTTTGTTATGGCTATGAGTGGAACAATTAAATGCTAGATTGGACAGAAAGTACAACAGATGTACAAAGCACAGTTTTTGCATCTATGGATTACTATAAACTGTCACAAGCTTGTCCTATGCTGCACATATGACAAGTGAGAAGAGCCAACACTCTCATGAGTAAGGAAGCTGTTTTATAAGCTGCAGGAGCTCATGTTGCACCAAGTTGTTGTAGTTCAGAAAAGGGAGAGATTATTTTCATCATGGTTTTCAGGTCTTGAAACAAAACTTTATTAGAGGTTCTACCAAATCACAACCTGTGACTGATTCTCAGCCTTTCATATGATTCCCATTATGTAGGGTTTTTTTGGTGAAAGGCTTAAGAACTGGTAGAAATTTAATTAATCAAGAAATCAAGAAGAGAGTTGGAAGATGGTGGCAGATTGAGTGGAAGTTACACTGACATTCTCCCAAGACCAAACTGGAATTACAACTAATATATTTTAAAAAATCCTGAATAATCAATTGAAGACTAGCTGTAGAGTACCCTTATAACCATGAACACAAAACAGAGATTGCATAGAGGCTGGTAGAAAGTGTGGAATTGTGAGAGGGCTGGCCAGGCTTCCATAGGCAGCAGCTAAACTTCCATGGGGATGGCTCAGCTGTGGAGGGTTCCCACTGAGGACTCTTGGACCTAAACTCCAAGCTAGGATTCCCAGCCCAGAGCACCAGATCTGAGAAAGTGCTCATAAAACATCTGGCTGTGAAAAGCAGTGGGGTTTCTGTCTACCAGGGAGAGAGAGCTGGAAATACACACTATTAAAGGGCGAATGCACAAAGTTTTGTGTTCAGTCACTCACCTTGGGCTCGGGCAGAGGGAAGGAGTGCACTAGAGCTGTGTGAGGAGAATACAGGGATGCTGGCTTGGGAGATAGAGCTCAGAGGGTAGCCACCTGGATTCCTGTGCAAAGTCATTCCCTCATACTGTAGAGGACATCTTTCTCAGGCAGACATTTAAATCCAAGCAGCTTTTACCTGGGGGGAGGGTGAAGCAATTGCCACACCCATTGAAAACCTCTCACTTCACCCTTTAGAGTTTCTATAATCTGAGGTTCATTAAGAGACTGAATAACAATCTGCCTCTGGGAGCTTTGAGTCTTTGCCTGATTTTCTTCTGGACCCAGGGTTTGGAAAAGCAGACTTTGGAGCACATATTGGCCCTTTACCAATGGATCCAGCCCCAGCAGAGGGAACCACAAGCTGTGGAGTGCAGAAAGCTTCAAACAGGGTACTCAAGGACAGTCACAAATAGTATCTGACATTTGCCTACACCAGAGACCTTCTAAAAGACTGGGTATCCTAGAATATCTACATAACACATAGAAACAAATAAAAACAAGCAGCCAAAGTGGGGAGACAATAAACAAGTCCCAAGTGAAAGAAGAAAAGAATTCCCCAGAAGAAGAGGTAAATGAAATGGAGATAAGCAATCTATAAGATATAGAGTACAGAATACTGATCATAAGTATGCTCAGCAACATGAGCATCCTTATGGAATCATATGGAAACTATGAAGGAAATCAAGAATGACATAGTAGAAATAAAAAAAATGCATCGGAAGGGACAATCAACAGATTAGGAGAAGCTGAGGATTGGATCAGTGAATTAGAGACAGGGTGTAAAAAAGAAAATCACTCAATTAGAGAACCAAAAAGAAAAAACAATTAAAAATCAGGAAGACAGTTTAAGGGAGCTCTGGGACAACATGAAATGTAACAACATTTGTATAATAGGAGTACCAGAAGATGTAGAAAGTAAGCAAGGGTTAGAGGACCTGTTTGAAGAAATAATGGCAGAAAACTTCCCTAATCTGGTGAAGAAAAAAATTACACAATTTCAAGAGACACAGAGAGTCCCAAGCAAGAAGAGCACAAAGAGACCCACACCCAGACATATCCTAATTAAAATGCCAAAAATTCAAGACAAAGAGAGAATATTTTTTAAAAAATATATTTTTTATTGATTTCAGAGAGAGAGGAAGGGAAATGGAGAGAGAGATAGAAACATCAAAAATGATAAGAGAGTCATTGATAGACTGCCTCCTGCACACCCCCTGCATGTGCCCTGACTGAAAATCAAACCTCAATCTTCTGGATCATAAGTCAATGCTCAACTGCTGAGCCATGCAGGCTGAGCCAAAGAGAGAATCTTGAACGGAGCAAGAAAAAAGCAATCTGTTACCTACAAAGGAGCTCCCATAAGGCTGTCAGCTGATTTTTCATCAGAAACTCTACAGACCAGAAGGGAATGGCGTGAAATATTCAAGGTAATGAGAAGCAAGGATCTGAAACCATGAATACTCTATTCCACAAGGCTATCATTCAAAATAGATGGTGAAATAAAGAGAGTCCCAGACCAAAAAAAAGGCTAAAGGAGTTTATTAGCACCAAACCAACATTCTAAGAAATGTTAAAGGGACTTCTGTAATAACAAGTTGAAATAGAGAGAAAGAAAGAGAGGCATAAAAAAATAAAATGGCAATAGATAAGTCCCTATCAATAATAACTTTAAATATAAATGGATTAAATGCTCCAGTCAAAAGACATAGGGTAGCTGAATGGATAAGAACACATGACCCATATATATGCTGTCTACACAAGTTCTACCTCAGGACAAAAGACTCACACAGGCTGGGAAAAAAAAAAAAAGAAACTTCTGGAGGACTTTAAAGGAGAGATCAACAGCAATACAGTCATAGTAGGCGACTTTAACACCCCACTGACTTTACTGAGTAGATCTTCTAGACAAAAAATCAAGAAGGAAATAGTGACTCTAAATGACACATTAGATCAGATGGATTTAATTGACATTTACAGAACATTTCACCCCAAAGCTGCAGAATACACATTCTTCTCAAGTGCACATGGGTCATTCTCAAAGATAGATCACATGTTAAGACACAAAACAAATCTCTACAAGAAGATTGAAATCATAAATCATATAAAGCATCTTCTCAGACATTTATACCATGAAATACTATGCAGCTATAAAAAAGAAGGATCCCTTATCCTTTGAGATAGCCTGGTGGGACCTGGAGAGTATTATGCTAAGTGAAATAAGCCAGACAGAGAAAGAGAAGTATCACATGATATTACTCATATGTGGAACCTAATGAACAAAATAAACTGATGAACAAAATCGATCTGATACCAGAGACAAGGGGTCTGAGGTCACCTATCATTACTTGAGCCAAATTAAGTAGAGGCAAAGTTGAATCATATGTTAGCATTTATTCCAGTAATGACTGAAATATGGGGAGAGCTGTTGGTCACCCTGGAAATTCTGCTTTTACTCTTCTTGCCAGTTGGTTGATTATATTCCACTGAGGGAGAGGATAACTACATGCAGCTGTGAGCTACAAGTGTAACAGAGAAAGAGGAAGGGACGGTCAGCAGTCTGGCCTTCAGAAGCTCAAAGTCCAATAACCAGGTGGCTAATCTTTTTCATGTTATAAACAGCTCAGCCCATTCTTGGGACCAGAGAATGGTCATCATTCCCAAGGCAGAATCCAAGAGGGAGTCAGGGTCGGGGCATAGCAACCGAATCAAAGTGTGCCCTGTCCTTGATCTGTTCTCAAAATATATTTCTTTTTACAGCCTTGTTTTTCTTCTTGCAACACATTGTCCAGTTTCCCAGGGTCTACAAAAAAACCCTCTTATCTATAGTTAGCAAAGTGAATAATTATTAAACTGTGGTTCTACTCTTGTTACGTGCCCTTCCCCACTGTCAGATCCAGAAACATAGAAGCATGGAACAGACTGAGGATCTCAGAGGGAAGGCAGGGGTAGATGGGTGGGAGAGAATAACCTAAGAACTTATATACATATATGCATAACCCATGGACATGGAAATAGTGCGGTGAAAGCTTAGAGGGGGGATGTGTAGATGGAGAGGATCAATAGGGGAAAAAATGGGACATTTGTAATGCTTTCAACAATAAAGATGAATTTTTAAAAAAGAAAAAGAAAAAAAAGAAATCAAGAGAAAAAAAAATAAGTTTGGATTTCCTGTTTCAAGGATAGTCAGCTTCTGAAAAATGGAGTATCAGCACTGAGTCTTCTTTCCCAGAGAGTGTATTTTCTTCTTGGAACTCGCCAGATTCTGTTGTTCTTGGGTATGTAATGGATTAACTTTCTATAGTAGTTTTGAGGAACAAATGATAGGAATTATTTAAGTGACAGGCTAACTTTTAGGGGCCAAAATTTCTTGGTAAGTAAGTAAGGCTGTACATAAAAAGCAGACTACACACATTCAAAGAATCTGTACATATAAATCCTACCAAAAGCCAAGAGAATTCTGTAACTTGAAAAGACTCAGTGCCAGAAGCATAAGCCAGTGAGGCAGAGGCTATAAACTCCTTGTTATCCACATGTGTCCTCTGCATTGTCTAATGCATATAAGAGAAGGAAACTGAGACAGTGACTGGGCCATTTCTTAATAATATAATTTAAATATATATATATATCTTTATTGATTTTAGAGGGAGGAACGGAGAGGGAGAGAGATAGAAACATCAACGATGAGAGAGTCATTGATCGAGCCCACAACCCGGGCATGTGCCCTGACCGGGAATCGAACCCTGATGGCCTGGATCCTAGGTCGACGCTCAACCGCTGAGCCACACCCGGCCGGGCAATAATATAATTTTTAAAGTGAGTCACTTGTGAATGGTATCAATTCTGAGTGAGGATCCAATTAGTTTACTTGCAATAAAACACATCAAACACAATCTGTAGCTTTTAGCAGTCCAAATGTTTCCTGGTGTTTCAGTCAGAGCAATCTCAAACCTAACACCTAGCTTGGAGCAGAGGTAAATGGGCCAGATGCAGAAAGATGATTAAATTCAAGTTTAAGGTTTTTCTACAAATACTGTTTTAAACAAGGTGATTATTCAACTACAACAGTATGATAATGCAAAAATGGCATCTGCCATGGGAAGAAAAGGCAGTGCTTTGAGAACCTGAAGAAGCAGTTAAGAGTAAGACCTTGGGTTTACATTTCTGGAGTATCTGGGTCTTTTGGAGGACTGATTTTTCTATGCACAGGAGCAAATTGAATACTGTCCTATGTGGCTTTATTTTACTTTCACCTCTGCAGTAAATGCCTTTTCTATGAAGAGCTCCTGGCTAATAAGGTATCTAAGGTGATCAGTATGTTGATGGCATTTCCTAAGAGTATTATTATGAGTGGATTCGTAGAAGTCTTTAGTTACCTCAAAAGTCAGGCTACCTAGGATGTAGCCAGGCCTTGAGGCAAGGTTGTTCTGTTAACCATGATTGTTCTGTTCTAATTAGAAAAAGCACTTTCTAACTGGGCTGCAAGTTGTATTCCCAGGGACATAGGAATTATTGTCCAGTCTCATTTTCTGAGAACTGCCTATCTTCATGGAAAGATTAACCTAGTTCCAGAAACAAAGGCATCCCAGAGGCACCTGCCCTTTGCAACCCCCAGCCAGAATTGCCTGTAATCTGGTCCCAGATGTGTGCTCCCTGGAGTCCTGAGGCCCTCCCTTTGCAAGCCCCCAGCCCATCTTGCTTACTTCCCCACGCCTGTAATTCCTACTTTCCCATGTAATCTTTGTCCTTCTACCCAATATAAGCAGCTGGCTTATGGGGGGGGGGGGCAGCAGAGCAGATTTTATGTGGACAAATCCTGCCGCTCTCCCAATTTGCCAGCAATCTTGGAATAAATTCCATAAAGGATTCAACGGTCTCTGCTTAATTGGCTCAAGAGGTGACAGGCAGTCCTGACCTATTGTTGTCAGGTTTCACATCTAACAGCTTAGATAATATATCTTAATGGCTGTTAAGCAAATAAATATGCATAAGGAAATGACAAGCCACATAATTATATGATTAGTTTTAACCACCGTTTCCCACTCAAGAGTGATTAGATTTTTTTCTGCCTTAGCCAGAGAGGACTAGTTGTTCTGGCACAGTTCAGGGGTGAAATGATCCCCTTAACTTTGAAAAGCTAATAAGGAACAAAGTAACGGTAACAATCAGAGTGGCAGGGGTGGGTGTGGTGTTCCAAACGGATTTGTTGATCTTATATCTCTTCTTCTGTTAACAATCCTCCTTTCGCCTCAGGTAGGAAACAGAAGTTTCTGGCGTTGGAGGTGGGTGATGGAGGGGAGTGATCCGAGTAGGAGACAGGTTACCAACGCTGGCCAACCACGGGACACAGCGGTCTGGAGAGGGGCTCAGACTCGGACAGAGGCAAGCCTCGGGTTTCCCAGGAAGAAACAGAAGAGCTAGATCAGGGGCCAAGGAACTCTGGCTGCTGCAGGCGACAGCACCACAAGTTTCCGCAAGTGACTGCGTAGCGGGCCACGCTCCCCCTTGGCGCTGGCTCTCAAGGCGGCCGGAGCGCCGGCTGGCTTCGGGCTGCTGGCGGGGGCGGGACCTTGAGGAGGACTGCTGGCAGCTCGCCAGGTCGGCGCACTAGAGGAGGCTTCTCGGCTCCAGCCTGACTGACGCCGGCTGGGGCCGACGCCAGCGCTGCAGCCGTTGATTTCGACCCCACCGCCGGCGCCGGGCACTGCAGCCGCCGGCGCGCTCGGCCAGGCGGTGTGTGCGTGGCGCTTCCAGAGGGCTGTTGGAGACCAACTACGGAGGGTGGGGGACAGCCAGACTTGGGGTGGGGGAGGGGTGAGTGCCACGGTGGGGACAGGTAAGAAGTGCCTTCCCCGGTGCGCGCCGGGCAAGTGTGTGCGTGTGTGCTAAGTTTTTCTGCTACAGGGGAAGTCTTTGAGGCTGTTCGTGTGTGGCTTGGTTCTTTGTACTCTCCATCGCGGTATTTCTCGGCGGATCCTGTTTGGGGTGGGTTGGGAGATGGGGGACAGGAGCGGGAGAGGGCAGCTCTGGGGAGTTGACCGCGCGCTCTTTTGGAGGCTGCAGCCACCTGGCTGCAGGCACCTGGGATCTATCAGAGGATGCTTGTTTCAGGGCGGGGGCGCCAGCCCTGCAAGGCTGTGGCCCAGGGCGCGAGCATGGGTGCGCCCTAGCTGTCTGCCCCCGGGGCTGGCACCGCTCCGGGGCCAAGCACCGAGGACCGGCGCCGCCTGGAGATCCAGACTCGGAGCTTAGTAACCTTTTGCTGTGGCGGGAGTGGGGGTCGGTGAGGGGGACAGTGGAGAGATGGAGGTGGGGTAATAACTGTGGCTCAGCCGACCTCCCTGGTCTTCTGTCTCCTAGGTTTTGTACAATGCTTACCTTTGAGGCACGCGAAGTGAGGGGGAACAAAATGAAAGTTAGGAACGTTCAAGTGTCTCTGGGCTAGCGCTTGGATTGTGTTGAGAGCTGGGATGTTTGTTTTCCTTCGTCTGCTTTTGGCGCCAGCTCTCTACAGAGGGTAGGAGGGCGAACTGCGGAACAGATACGAGAGACTGAGTGAGGCCAGCGTTGTGATCCGAAGGAGGAGCGCGGGGAAAACATTTTTATGGAGGACTGATCGCTGAAAAGTCTTCCAGTTACTGCTCTTTCCTCCTCCCACCCTCGACAGTGGTAATTTGAAATGATAGTTTAGAAATACTCTGTTGCCATGTTTCTGGGCTAGAACTGGTACTCCTAAGAAATAACTGCAAATGATGTAAATCTAGTTTTGGAATAAATTTGCATGTAAATTTTTTACCCAGTAATTCACAGTCAGATACAAACCCTCAGGACGCTGGATTGCTTTTAATAAGTTCGGTTTACAAATACTGTTTCAGTGCCCTGCCTGATTTATCCGGTGATCTTTTGGAAGTGTGGTTTAGCAGGAGTAATAGAGGATAACTGTAAAGTCATAAGGCATTTAATAATGCTACCTCCTTGGTCTTAATAAGCATTTGGGGCATCCTTCTGGGTGAGTGACATGTTAATAGGACAGGCTTATCTTCTGCCTTAGGATTCCTGTCTTGTGAGGGGATGCCCTTGGATGTTTACATTAAAAAAATAGTTATCTATATTTAAAAAGGAAGTAAGAGTAAAACCCAGACACATCCTCCTAACTCCAAATAGACAATTCAGTATGTGAGTTTCCCTGTGCTTTTAGGAAAAAGATTTTGGACCACTTTCAAGTTTGTGATTAGCCAAGAAGGACGCTGCAGATAAGGAAATGATGTAGTAGTATATAAATAAGGAGCATTTTAAATATAATATGACAGAAGTTTCAAATAATAAAAATAACTTTTAGTAATAATAATTGCCTTCCTTGATGACAAGACAACGATCTATTCTGACACAACCAACACCCATTTTTATGCTTGACTGGCTATCTGTAAGAAATGTTTTGTGCTTCAGCTCCCTGGTTTCAGGCTGTGTTTAAGAGAATGCCAACATATTCTTGATCTGAGCAAACTTATTTTTTATCGGTGTAATGCCTACTAAAAATCAAAGATATAAACAAATTTTAAGTTAAACCCTAAGTATTTTACAATTCTCACACCTTTGTCATCAATATTTTAAAATCAGCATGAGCTATTTGACTTTTCTTAAGATCTTTTACTTTTACATCTCCAATTAATGAGTAATCAGAAATTATTCACAGATGTCAACTCTACACTTCTGATTGCCCAAGACAAGGAATGACAGAGATGAGTTTTGTTTTTTAAAGAAACATTGCCAAGAATATCTATAAGGAATAATTGGAAAACTTGTTTTCCTTTTTAATTGTGCCATCAGTTGGAGGAGAAAAAAATCTGTCAAGAAATTATTTTATAAATATGAAAATACTTAATTTCAGTTTTACAAATAGTTTTAATTCTGATTAATAAGAGTACACATTCCTTTGCCAAAGTGGAGAGATAGTGTTTAATAAGTGGTCACTATAGCACTTAGATAACGAACTAGTTTATATCTGACATTCCTTCTGCAAAACAACAGAATAGCAACTTCATCATATTCTGCCTTATTATGTCCGAAATAACACTGATCCACAGAATGTATTCTGATTTAAGGGAAGGTAAAGGTTGTGGAAAATAAAGGTTTTTCTTTTTTTTTTTTTTAATTTGAAAATCATACTATATTAAATTATAAAGCTCTAATGAAGCTTAGTGCAGATTTTCTGTGTATTACTCATAACATCTAGAAAGGAATTCAGAAACAGAGAAGTGTCCAGAATAAAACAGTATACATTGAAAGCATGACTCTCTTCTAATAGTTATAATTCTAGGCTGTTGGCTTTATATTTCATTGGTTACTGTTGCTAGTAAGTTGAAAAATTATTCTAACTCAAAAGTAGTTATATGTTATAACTACTTATAATTTACTCAAAAGTAATTTATTCAAAAATAAATTATAAGTAGTTATAACAGTATGAACACATTAGTGATTTTTTTCTGTTAATCTAGTGAATGTCCAATGTCATAAGTAGGGACTTAACAGGAAGAACAAAAAGCACTTGGCAATAAAGTAACCTTTTAAAATAAATATTCCTATAAATTATGTCTCAAGAAAAGTGTACTAACTAAAGTTGTTGAGATTTCAAGATATTTGTTAGCATTAGGAGCCATCATATCAGTGAAAACTGGGTGTTAATCTGGCAGGTGAGCTGCATCCTGACACTTCCACCTGAACCATCCTGAGCACCACATACAGGGTGTGGCAAAAGTAGGTTTACAGGAATTCATATGAAAAATGCATTCCACATATAAATGAGATCATAAGGTACTTACGTTTTTCTGACTGGCTTATTTCACTTAGCATAATATTCTCCAGGCTTATCCATGCTGTTGCAAAGGTAAGAGTTCCTTCTTTTTCACAGCCATGTAGTATTCCATTGTGTAAATGTACCACTGCTTTTTTATCCACTCATCTAGTGATGGACACTTGGGCTGCTTCCAAATTTTGGCTATTGTAAATAATGCTGCAGTGAACATAGGGGTGCATATATTCTTTCAAATTACTGTTTTGGGTTTCTTTGAATATATTCCCAGAAGTGGAACTGCTGGGTCATAAGGTAATTCTATTTTTAATTGTTTGATTTATTTTTACAAAATTAACTAATTAACCAATTTTAATTGTTTGATTTATTTTTACAAAATTAACTAAAATCAGTATGGTAAGAGATATACCTAGAAATGTAAATTGTGGCAGTTTATTGAAATCCTTGAAGGATTTTGTCCTAAGTACTTGTGGATTGTGGAAGGTTTAGAGCAGATTTTCAGGTATTTTTTTAAGGAGAGTTTGATGGATAGTAGAGCTCAACTGAAATGCTAGGAGTTGCTTTCTGAATTTCTTGTATCTAAACTGAACTGACTTAGTGGTAATGCGTTTCAGAAAATAATTCAGAAAAGGATTCACAGATTCCATCAGCTTTGCATCTCATGGATATTTGATGAATTCTATTATTCACATTGCATTATAAATCCATTAATTTATCTTGCTTTTTCTTTGCTAAGAATCACACATGAAAGCACTGGACTTTGGTTAGATGAGGAAGGAGAAAGAGTAGGTAGGTGGGTAAAAAAAGTTTCTGCATTCTGGCAGTTGTGAGGATTCAGTGCACTCAAGCTTGGACAGGGGCCAGAGATGGGGTACTGCAGAAAGCAGGTTGGCAGCCACCAAAAGTAGACATCAAGTCTGTGGGCTTGGGTTAGCAGTATTAGAGGCCACCTGTTGGGTTAGGAGGGTCTTAGGGGACTGGCCCGGGAATATATCAGCACTCAACATTGTTTCTAAGGGAAAATGAATTCCAGTTTCCAAAAGACAACACAGAGATGTGCCCAACTTGTTTATAAAGGGACTGACAATGATTAATTATATGAGTGATTATTATTAATGATATGAGCCATTATTAAAAGCTAATGAATATGGAAGATGAGAAAGTGTGTTAAGTTAAAAAAATTCTAGGCCTCATGTTTCTTTTCCTTCTTGATGCATTTATATCACTCCCTATTTTCTACTAGAATTTTGGGTTTTTTTAGGAGCAGAAGTTGGAACAGATGTTTGTCAAAGACAAACTTTTGTGTACATCAATTCTTTTCCCCTAGGCCTTATTGGTTAATTGTGTGTTTATGCAAAGCAGTCCTTAGGCATTGGCTGTTTGCAAACAATGGCAAGTTGGTGCCTAGCTGTTCTTTCATGAGAGTAGAACCTTTCTTCTATTATCATTGACCTAATTTATTTCAAATATGCATTTTTAATTATTTTAAAAATAGTGTACTAATTGTGTGTTGGGGTTTTAAAATGTGATTTTGTGAAGTAATTGCTCTAGAAAGTGAGACTTATCAATTTGGAGGGCTTATATAGGTTATTCATTCAACTATTATTTATTCTATACCTATTGTACACTGCCTCTGAGGCCCCAAACCAGGCCCATGGGACCACAACAAAATAAAGCAACAAAATAAAATCCTGGTATCCAAGATGTCATAACCTAATTAGGAGAGATGTCAAGAAGGCAGATATCAAAATGTTTACCCAACAGTAAGATTCTTTATGCAAAACAAATATAATTTATATTGGATTTCTCTATATTTTTTTCCTGTTAGAATTCCATTTTTACTGTGTGTGAATTTTGAGTCACTCCTGACAAAGTTAGAATAGTCCTATTTGGGGTATGGGACTCTAAAGAGAAGTGAAATAGAAGGCATAATGGGAATAGAGATTCTTGAAGTAAGTCCTTGTGAGAACTTAAGGATGCTGAGGCTTAGAATTATACAGCTGTTTCTGTTGGAAGGAAAAGCCATTCATTCTCTGATTTTACTCCTTATTCACTACTGTGTCAAGAGTGAGTTTGCATAGCTACTCTTATGGGAAACCCCCTGAACTTATTAATAGTATTTTAATAATGTACCTATTACCTGTCTGGTAATAATGTGTTTAGATTTCTGTCTCCCCCTGTAGATTGTAAGAGGTGTCTCATCTGTTTTACAGCTCCATTTGTCTTCTTGCAACACATTCTCCAGTTTTCCAGGGTCTGTAAGGAAACCTCTTATCTATAGTTAGTAAAGTGAATAGTCATTAAACGACTAATGTCCTCTTCCTATTAAGTACCCTCCCCCCTTTCACTAACATAGTGTCTGGCTTACCATTACTACTTGATACATTTAGTTTCTTCCTTTAACTATCCCCTTTTCCCTTCCTTAAGATAGTTTGGTGTTTTGTAGTGTAAGGAGAAGTAAGGATAAGGCATTTGGATTTTAATCTGTAGGCAAAGAGAACTATTAAATTTTAACCTGTGGTCAAAGGGAAATATTAAAGAATTTGAACAGGAGAATCACATAATCAAAGGGGTATTTGAAAGAGAGTGAAGATAAAGCCAAGTAGGATGATGCTACAGAATGGTCACATTCACACCTAGTGAAGCTGTTGAGATGATGCAATAAATAGTGCATGAAGGTAAAATCCAGTTTTATCAATAACTTCAACTATTGTATTACTAAGCCCTATATAATTAGTCTAACTTCTGACCTAAAGCCCATTGCTTTGCTAATGTGATACAATAAATTCCTTTGAAAGACAGAATCATATAATGCCACTCTGTAGCATGGCCTGTGGCCTTTAGAAGGAGCTTGGCATCTCTAGGGAAAACAACAAACATAAGGAGCCAAGTGTTTGTGAAGGTATATCCTAGGTCTGTGGAAGTACAGAGGAGCTGTGGAGAGCTGATTAATGTTGCTGCCTGGGGACCACTGGGAAGGTTTCCAGGAAATAGGCTTCCAGGTCTTCCTGAGGGAGGAGCAGGATAAGGCTGTGCAAAGGCCTTCTGGGGGTGGGGTGGGGTTGGGGCATGAAGGGCAAAGGATGAGAGAATTGATGAAGCTGGGAATGTAGATAGGGGAGGCCAGATTGTGAAGAGCCTGGTTTTAAATTGATGTTAAAAGCATCAAATCATACTCCCCCATGGTATATATATGCTGTGTTTCTTTTTTTCCATGCAAAAAAAATAAATACAAGCCTATAGAAATTTGGAGAAAGACATTTTAAAGCACAAATGAAGCGCTTTTAATCCCAAACCCTGGAAATTGTTACTGTCCCATTGGGCTGCAGTCTTGCAAGGTGTATCACTCAGGAATGTGACAGGATCAGCTCTAGACTTGGAATGATATTACATGAGGGGCCCAACAGGGAGGGTGCTTTCTAGGGTTGGGCTGGTCAAGGGATGCACTAATGTGTGGGCAGAAAAAAAAAATTTTTCTCCCACCTTTGTTCTTCTGACTTGGCTAATAATCAAAATAATATGAGACAGATTAACAGGAGAAAATGTCCAAAATTTATTACATATGTACATATAGAGGTGCCATAAGAATATGAGACCCAAGGACATATGGGGAAATTGAGGTTTATATGCCATTCTGGACTAAAAAGAGGAAGGCAGGGGCCTGGGATTTCAAAAGGAAAGTAGGCAATTCACAGGTAGATGAGAAAGAGCAAACAAGTAAGCAAATTCTTGCTGGGTGGACCACCAAAAACAATGGGACATAGAGGGAGTGCAACAAACAAGACTTGTTTGGATCCTCCTTGTCTGCCACACTTAATTCAAATATTCTGAGGTAAATGGGTTGAGTATCTCCTTTCTCTTAAACAGGTTTTTCAATTTGAATTTCTTTAGTCAGGTAAAGGGAGAGGGTCAAAAATTTTTTCTGTCTTTTGTTAAATGATCAGTTTAAAATCAATATCCCAAAAGGCATGCTTTGGAGTGACAAACTCTGGTCTCCCCTTAGTGTAGGATATAGCTGTCTGGAGTGGAAGAGATTCATTGGGATGTCTGGGATGTGACACAGGTAATGTTAACATAACAAACATGAAAAACTGCGAAAAATTTTTGTGAGTTTATTTGAACCAAACTGTTGACATGTGCCCAGGAGCCAAATTTAAATACAGTGGTACCTTGGTTTTCTAATGTAATCTGTTCCAGAAGACCATTTGAGTTCTGAAACATTGGAAAACCAAGGGATCAACAGCTGACAGCTAGGCTTCAGGATCTTGCACTCAGTGAAAGCCTTGTGGCATGTGTTGACTTCCGAGGTGTGTTCAAAAACTGAAGCATTTACTTCTGGGTTTACAGTGTTCATAAATGGAAATGTTCATCAAGGGAGACTTTCAAAAACTGAGGTACCACTGTAATGCTCTAGAGAATGGCAATTTTGCACCTTATTTTATACATTACAATCAAAGGAGAAGATGCAAGTGGGTTACATGAAATTCATTGGTGATAGTTTAAGAAGGTGGGAGAAAGCAAAAAGGAGAAACCTCTGGGATTGGATAAAAAGTAAAATGATGCACACTTCTTTTACATAGGTGAGTACAGGATAGTTAACAGTCAACAGTTAACAAAATAACAGTAACAATGAGAGGTTTCCTGGTGGTCTCTGCCTTGGTGCATTGAGAGCTGGAAAAAAGGGGAAATACTTTGTTAATCAGGTATGTTAGCTCAGATGCAAAAGACAAGGGACAGGCTTAGTTAAGGTGAAAATTAACCTTTGTGAAGGACAAATACTTCCTTATGGCAAGACTATCCACCTTACACTGCTTTTAGTTAAAAAGTTTTAATTTCAGACCACCTTTTGTGGTTACTTTAGGTCTCTGAGTTTGCAAGGCCACCAGGCAGGCCTTCCCTGAGCTTGTCAGGTTTAGCATGTGGCCCCTTTTTGTCCACACTAAGAAATATGTGGCAGGATTTGATGACCTATTTGAATGTAAGATTGAGGCAAAGGTACGTATAGAACTTATGTGGACTTGTTCTGAGTCAACAATGGCATCATGGTCTCTAGCTGGGCAAGTGGTTATAGTGTGGGACTGCAGGCAAATAGGGAATGCAGGAACGAAACTGGTATTTTAAGAAAGCTAATAGGTTCTATACCTTTCTCTTTTAAAATTAATAAACTTCATTTTTTTGACCAATTTTAGGTTCATAGCAAATACTGAATGAGAGGTACAGAGAGTTCTCCTACCTCCTAACCCCATACATGCACAGCCTCCCCTACTGTGGACATGCCTCCCTTTATCTAAAAGAGTGGTTCATTTATTATAATTGATGAACCTACACTGACACATCATTATCACCCCAAATGCGTAGTTAACATTAGGACTCACTCTTCGTGTATGATCTGTGAGTTTGTACAAATGTACAATGACACTTAGCAGTTTCACCTGCCCTAAAAATCCTCTGTGTTCCACTTACTCATCCCACCTTCTCCCCAACTCCTGGCATAGATTCCATTTCTACATTGGAACATACTGTTTTTCAGAAACCTGGAGTGTGGAAGTCAATGGTGGTCAAATTTTAATTAATTAATTAATAACTAATTATTATTTTAAACCAGGGCCCTTTCATCAAGGAAGCCTTATTAAGTAAGTCTGAATGAAGAAGGGCTGCTCTGGTGGAAGGCGACAGACACAAATGGACAGTCTTGTGCTTTGCCTTCCCCCTGATGTCTAACTCCACCCCACCATTCTCTTGTTTCTGTTGTGTCTGAGGCTCTCTGCCATCTCCAGAATCCTGAAGAACACATTTGGAATCTTGGAAACTGCATGGTAGTCGAGTTTGGAGCTCAGAGGATGGGCAGGTAGTTCCCAGATACAATGACTTTGAACTTTTGTGCTTTTGAGACCAGGTATCTGTTTTTTAATAGGGTTGCATTTTCCCCTGTTTGTTTGATTTGTTCCCTTTCCTTAGGAATCAAGCTGCCAGCTTTGATTTTGCTTTTCTATTGTTGCACCTGCTGGTAGCATCTCCTCTTCCCTCTCCCATTTTGATGATGTGATTTACTCTAAACTTGGAAATCTATGAGCATACTTGTTTTAACTGAGTTGAAAATACTTATAGCCCAGCTGGGCGTAGCTCAGTGGTTGAGCATTGACCTAAGATCGAAGAGATCACAGATCTCCAATCCGGGGCCTGCAGGAGGCAGCCCATCAATGATGGCTTTCATCATTGATGTTCTATCTCTCTCTCAACCTCTACCTTCCTCTCTCTGAAATCAATAATGATATATTGAAAAAAGAAAGAAAATACTTGCAAATAGGTCTTTCATGATCTTTTCTGTAAAGACTTAGAAACATCTGTTTTGGCAGTAGAACCCTTTTTTTGCTTGTTGTTAGTTCTCAGTTATGTTTTGTACAGATGTAGTTCCTGGATAGTCAAATTTTGTACAGTGATAGGCCAGGTACAGAAACTTGGGTACAGAAACTCACCAGGGCAGAAAGCCCCAGATGCCTAGCAAGGGGCAAAACTGAGAAAACAGGAACCTTGTCCCCAGGGAAACCTATCCTCCCCCAGCATATGACTGGTAATGCAGTTTAGACCCCTGAGCGGTTCATCCCTAAAGATAACATCTAGGCCTCAGTTGTATTTCAGCTCCAGGCCCAGAAAAGCAGCAAAACCAGACTAGTGTCTGCCTCAGGACCAGCTACACTGAGTAATGACCCACTGCCCTGGCACCGACCAATCAGTGGAGACCATGACCCTGAAAGAGCACACCTGGAAAGCTGATGAATATTCTATTGAGACACTCCCCTGAGGCCTCCTCTAAGAATCCCACCTGCAAGAAAGAGATAAATACACTCAGGACAAAGGACCCAGGGACACAACCCACCAGGGGAACATGCCAGTGCCATCTCCATCTCCCTTCTTCCCTCTAAGGGGACCCTATGAGACTTGTAACCAGAGGAGCAAAGGGCAGAGGCAGCTCATCCCTGGCTTACCCCCTTAACCTGCCTCTAGGGCCCCCTTCTCTCTCTGACTTCTCAGTGAGCCAGTGCAGCCCAGCCTAGGTTCTCCTGCTGCCTCTTCTATGCTCTTACTGGTTTCACTGTCCCAAGTATACTTTTGCTGCCATCATGGACCCAGTACCCATTGATTCAGTGCTGTGTAGCCCTCCACTTTGGATATCCCCAGTCCCTTTCCTTAAGTAAATTCATTTTTTTCTTTATCTACCATCTGAGATGGCTCTTTAGCTGGCGCACCACTGACCTTAACCTTTCAGTGATCACTCCATTTCTGTCAGGGTCAGTTATCCTCTCATCTTGCTCTTTCTGCCTGATCCTGGAATTATATAGAAAGTATATATTATGGGCTCACCAAGTCTGTTGGGTGAATAGTAGCAGTTAATGCTGATTAGGAGGAAAATGAAGCCATAATTTTAATTCCTAGTGAGATGCTAATATGTTGAGATAACTGAGATATGTGAAATTTATCTTTTCCCCCCTTCTTTGTCTCTAATCTATTTCTGAAATTGTTTTTCTTTTTCTTTCTTTTTCTTGGCACCTTTTACTTACAAAATGAAGATTCAGGAAGAGTAAACTGAAAAATAACTTCTTGTTAATAGTAATAATCCATATATTAGCTTACAGTTTTCAAACTGCTCTTGCACAAATCCTCTCAGTATGAAAGGTAGTGACTTGTTTTAGTTTTGCACAGAGGAGGAAACAGGATTAAAGTGGTTAATTACTTGAAGGTCATCGTTAGTAATGAGCTAGCATTCAGACTCAGGTCTTCTTCCAATCCTGTGCTTTAGCCATTACATCATGTTGCCTCTTGTTTGTGGAAGCACTAGTTAAATTGTGGGCCCTTCCAAACTTGAATAATAAAATATCCCACTTGTGGGGTGGTTTACAGTATTTCCAAGCATATACTCACAATGTAAAGAATAGAGATTGGAGCCCAGCCTGGTGTGGCTCAGCGGTTGAGTGTCAACCTAGGATCCAGGGGATTGGGGTTCGATCCCCAGTCAGGGGCGTGCAGGAGGTGGCCAATCAAAGACTCTCTCACCATTGATGTTTCTATCTCTCTCTCTCCCTCTCCTTTCCTCTCTCTGAAATCAACAAAGATATATTTTTTAAAAAAAGAAAACAAGAATAGAGATTGAAATGCTAGAAACTCAGGTCATAATCTTCCCAAGGTAGCATTGGCATTCTTTGACAACAGTGTTATGAGTTGCTTATCCTTAAAATGTTCAGTCATGTTGTTAATATCCAAAATAATACATGAAAAAAACTATAGCATTCTTAGTCTACTTTAAACAAGACCCAAATAATGAGGCATGTTATTTAGGTTCCTTCTTTGCTGCTCTAATGCTTATTCTTCCCTTTCACTACATTTGGCATAAATAAAGTATCAAACAGGCAATGGAATGGCAATTCCATCTCCAAAAGAAGTGGTACTAAGCGGTGACAAAAAATATATCTCATCTCCTTATTTTTAAAAATAATTCTAGATCTCCATTGAAACTTAAGAAATGATGTCTAATCAACATTGGCACTCTAGCTGGAAAAGTCAAATTATATACGTGGTCAGGGATTTAAATTAACATAAATCAAGACTCCTCAATGGCTTATTAAGTATAAATTTTCAATGACATCAGCTTACCTTAGCCCTTTATGTTATGAGCCCAGGCTGCCTAGTCTAAGTCTTGGTTTGGGCAGAATATATCACTTTCGTTCAGGGCCTTTTGTTTTATGTGAAATTCAGTATTAATACATAAAAAGAAATTAAGTTGTTGATCAGAACAGACTCAAGCAATCATTATGTCACTTCCTTTGGGCCACAGTGTATGCAAACCTAGGAATGATGATAAAAAATTATATTTTATAATGAACTTTGAATATTCTTGTATTTAGTTGTGTGTTATAAGGTAAGTTTATTTAACTCAATACTATTTTTATGTAGTATATTCTGTTGTATTTCTATTCCAGGGAGGGATTGTAAAATATATTTTTTGGTGTGCTGCAGGATTTTAGTAATTAGTTTATGTGTGTCATGAGATGAAAAAGTTTAAAAATCACTGACTTATATAATAGGACCTGGGGTGTATGTGAAGATTTTGCAGCATTTTATGTTATTAGGGATTCTAATTTCTTTCAAGGCTTCCACTTACCAATGGCACATATTTTCCACCTCAAAATCAGAGTTTTAGAAAACCATCTAATTTTGTCAAAGGGAAATTTTACTTGTAAAATTCCTGGAAGGTGGTGATAAAGTAAATTATTATAACATTGGAATGAAATATTTGTGTGTTTGTTTGTTTGTTTTTGTTAATCCTCACCCGGGGTATTTTTTCCCACTGATTTATTTTTTTAGAGAGAGTTTGAGGGGGCTGGGGGAAGGAAAGAGAGAAACATTGATGTGAGAGAGACACATCAATAGGTTTCCTCCCGCACATACCCAGACTCAGGATTGAACCTGTAACTCAGGCATCTGCCCTTGACTGGGAATCCAACCAGTGACACTTTGGGCCCAGCAAAGTGGGTTGTTGTGTGTCCATTTTCATTTGTTTCCAGGAAGTCTCTTATTTCTTTCTTGATATTATTGCTAACTCATTCATTGTTTAATAACATGTTATTTAGCTTCCATGTGTTTGAATGTTTTTGAATGTTTTTACTATAGTTCATTCCTAATTTCATTCCCTTGTGATCTGAGATGCTTGATGTGATTTCAATCTATTTGAACTTGTAGAGACTGGTTTTTGTCCTAACATGTGGTCTGTCTTTGAGAATGACCTATGTGCAATTGATAGGAATGTATATTCTGCAGCTTTAGGGTGAAATGTTCTGTAAATATCAGTTAAATCCATCTGATTTAGTGTGCCATTTAGTCACTGTGTCTTGTGTTGACTTTTTGTCTGGAAGCTCTATCTAGTGAAGTCAATGGGGTGTTAAAGTCCACAGCTATGAGTGTATTGCTGTTGATCTCTCCCTTAAAGTCCTTAATGTTATTATTAATAGGTCCTTATTTATTGCCATTTTAATTCTTTATACCTATGTTTCTCTCTCTATTTCTTCTTATTACAGCAGTCCCTTTAACATTTAATGCAATGCTGGTTTGGAGGTGATAAACTCCTTTAGCCTTTTTTTGTGTGGGAAGCTTTTTATTTCACCATCTATTTTAAATGATAGCCTTGCTGGATAGAATAGTCTTGGTTTCAGATCCTTGTTTTGCATTACCTTGAATACTTCATGCCATTTTCTTGTGGCCTGTAGTGTTTCTGATCAGAAGTCAGTTGACAACCTTATGGGAGCTCCTTTGTAGGTAACGGGTTGCTTTTCTTTTGCTGCCTTTAATATTCTTTCTTTGTCTTAACTTTTTGGCATTTTAATTATGACGTGTCTGGGTGTGATCCTGTTTGGATTCTTCTTGCTTGGGACTCTCTGTGCCTCCTGAACTTGTGTGACTTTTTCCTTCACCAGGTTAGGGAAGTTTTCTGTCATTATCTCTTCAAAGAGGTTCTCTAACCCTTGCTTACTTTTGACCTCTTCTGGCACTCTTATGATGCAAATATTGTTATATTTCATGATGTCCCACAGCTCCCTTAGACTGTCTTCCTGTTTTTTAATGGCTGCTTTCTTTTGGATCTCTGATTGAGTGATTTTTTTCTACCCTGACTTCTAACTTGCTGATCTGCCCCCAGCTTCCTCTAATATGCTGTTTATTCCTTCAAATATGTTCTTTATTTCTATGCCATTCTTAATTTTCTTCCATAAATTTTTTCATGCTGTTGAGCATCCTTACAATCAAGTGTTCTGAACTCTATATCTAATAGATTGCTTATCTCCATTTCATTTAGCTCTTTTTCTGGAGACTTCTCTTGATCTTTCATTTGGAGCTTGCTTTTTTGTCTCCCCATTGTGGCTGCCTATTTGGGTTTGTTTCTCTTTATTAGGCAGTCCTGCTAGGATTCTCAGTCTTTTTGGATGGTCTCTGGTGCTGGCCTTGAGTACCCTCTTTGGAGCTATCAACAGCCCATGGCTTGAGGTCCCCTCTGTTGGGGCTGGGTGCATTTGGGTAGGAACAAGATGCACACCAAAGTCTGCTCACCCAAGGCCTGAGTCCAGAAGCAGATCGGGCAAAGACTCAAAACACTCTGAAGTCTGCCTCTGCCTGAAGGCTGATTAATCTGATTATTTTAATTAGCCTCAGGTTGTAGAAACCACAGGGTGGGGCGGCTGATTGTTATCAGTCTCTTAATAAACCTCAGGCTGTAGAAACTGCACAGGATAAAGGGAGAGTTTTTCAGCAGGGTGGGGCAGTTGCTTCTCCCTCAGGCAAAAGCTGCTTGGAAGGTAAGTGTCTGTGAAAGATGTCCTCTGCAGTATGGGGGAATGACTTGGCCCAGGAATCCAGATGGGTGCCCTCTGAGCTCTTTCTCCAGAGCCCACAACGTAGATTCTCCTCACACAGCTGCAGTCCACTCTGCCCTCTCTCTACTGGAACCCAAGGTGAGTGGCTGCACACGAAACTTGTGCTTTTGCTCTTTAAGAGGGTACCTGCATTTCTAGCCATTTCCCTGTGACAGACAGAAACCCAGCTGCTTTTCACAACCAGATGTTATGTGGGCATCTTTCTCAGTTCTATGTTCTTGGCTGGTAAGCCCTCCCTGGGGTTTAGATCCCAGAGTCTTTAGTGGGAACCCCCCACAGCTGAGATATCCTTCTGGACCTTGAGGTGCTGCCTGTGGGAGCCCAACCAGCCCTCTCCTGCCTCCACATTTTCTACCATTCTCTATGCAGTCCACATTTCCTCCTTGGTATGAGGGCTCCCTCCAGCTCATCTTCAGTTGTAGTTGGTTATTCAGGATGGTTTTTCTATATTTTAGTCGTAATTCTAGTTTGTTCCTGGGAGAGTGTCAGTGTATCTTCCACTCAGTCTGTGGACCTTCTTTAATCTCCCATTTTAACCTCTTTTAAGTGCATAATTTAGTCACATTAAGTACCTTCACATTGTTATTCAACGACAACCACTATCCACCTCCAGAACTTTTTCATCCTCCCAAACTGTAACTCTGTACCCATTAAACAAAAACTCCCTATTCACCTTCCTTCCAGTTCCTGGTAATCTTTATTCTACTTTCTGTCTCTATCAATTTTCCTTTTCTAGTTACCTCATATAAGTGTAATCATGCAAAATTTGCTTTTGTGAATAAGTCATTTCATTAGCATAATGTCCTCAACATTTTATCCACGTTGTAGCATGTGTCAGAAGTTCCTTTTGTTTTACTATTTTATTTTTAAAATATATCTTTATTGATTTCAGGGAGAGGAAGTGAGAGGGAGAGAGAGAGAGAAACATAATTGATGAGAGAGTCATTAATCGGCTGCCTCCTGCTCACCCCCTACTGGTGATTGAACCTGAAACCTGGGCATGTGTCCTGACTGGGAATCAAACTGTGATCTCCTGGATCCTAAGTCAGTGCTCAACTGCTGAGCCATGATTACTGGGCAGAAGATCCTTCCTTTTAGAGGGTGAATATTCTATAGTTTGTATATATATAAACATCTTGTTTATGTATTTATCTGTTGATGGACACTTAATTTCCACTTGTTGGTTATTGTGAATAATGCTATGAACATTGGTGTACAGGTACCTGAGTTTTCAATTCCTTTGTATCTATACCTAGGAGTGCAATTACTGAGTCATATGGTAATTCTACATTTTATTTTTGAGGAGCTGCGTAACTGAGTCATTTTATATTCTTTCCAACAGTGCACAAAGGTTTTAATTTTTTCACATCTTTGTCAATATTTGTTAGTTTTTGTTTTGTTGATAGTAGCCATTCTAATGGATGTAAAGTGGTATCTCACTGTGGTTTTAATTTGCATTTTCCTAATGACTAAGTATGTTTAGCATCTTATCACATGCTTATTGGCCATTTGTATATCTTCTTTGGATATATGTCTATTGTAGTGCTTTGCCCACTTTTGAATTGGGTTCCTTGTTTTTTTATTGTTGAGTTGTAGGAGTTCTTTCTATAGTCTGAATTTGAATCCTTTAACAGATACATGATTTGCATGGAATGTAATTTTTAATGGAAAGTTTCTAAAAACTGTTTCATTTTTCTTCTACCTATTTGTTTATATGACTTTTCACATCTAAGAATTAATTTTGTTACATTTCTAAAATGTACCAATCTTAGGTCATATTAATTTTAAATAAATCAGGTATAGATTAAAGGATATCCAGCCCTCATAAGATATACCAGCCCACTGTGTCGTATAACATTCAGTGACACAGCTTTTATTCTGCAAATGAAATTAGAAGGTCCATTTGGCCTTTATAGCTCTACAAATTTGAATCATTGAAGGAAAATTAGCTTCCATTTCCCAGTGTCTGTTTTTACCCCCCAATGTCCCCCTCATTTAAAAGCTTTCCTTGAACTGAGAGTGATAGAGAAGGTAGATTAGAGATAATTTTTTAATTGGTTCCTGTTCTGCTTTTGACATACTGATATATTGATAGTGTTATTAAAAATTCAGCAGCAGATATATATTTTTTAAATATATCTTTATTGATTTCAGAGAGGAATGGAGAGGGAGAAAGAGAGCTAGAAACATCAATGATGAGAGACTCATTGATTGAGCCCGCAACCAGGCATGTGCCCTGACCAGGAATCGAACCCCAATCGCCTGGATCCTAGGTCGATGCTCAACCGCTGAGCCACGCCCGGCCAGGCAGCAGCATATATTTTTTTAAATGTGAGATCTTTTGAATAGGAGGACAATGAAGATTTTTAGTATCATTTATATGTGGTATCTGGGGGAAAAAACCACACTCAAGCTCATAGATACAGAGAACAGATTGGTGGTTGGGAGGGGTGGCATGTAGGCAAAATGGGTGAAAGGGAGGTCAAAAGATACAAACTTCTAGTTAAAAAATAAATCATGAGGATGTAACATACAACATGGCAATTATAGTTACTAATACTTTACTTCATATTTGCAAGTTGCTACAAGAGTAGATCTTAAAAGTTTTCATCACAAGAAAAATGTAATGTATGGTAATGTTAACTAGACTTATTGTGGTGATCATTTCCCAATATATGGAAATATTAAATCATTATGTTGTACACCTGAAACTAATGTAATGTTATATGTCTATTATACCTCAATTAAAAAATATATTTTTAGGAAGAATAAATTAGTGGAGAGTAAGAGTAGGAGTAGAGCAGAATGACCAGGAGTCAGTTTAAAGAAATTAAAATCTAGGTCAGGGTTTCTAAACCTTGACTCTACTGGCATTGTGAGAAGATACGTTTTAGCCATGGGGCTCTCCTCTGTGCTATAGGATGTTTAATAACATCCTTGGCCTCTACCCACTAGATGCCATTGACACACATTTTCTCCAGCCCATTTGTGGCAACCATAAATGTCATTAGACATTGCCAAGTGACCTGTCGGGGCTGGTGCAAAATCACTCCCTCTTACCAAACTGAGAACCATTGGTCTAGGGAGAGAAGAGCCTGAGCTGAACTCTATCAGCAGAACGGTGATAAAAGGATGAAAACAAATTAAATTTTGAGTAAAAGAAATGAAGAAAGTTTCTGATAATTAATATTTATTAAGCATCTACTGTTTCCCAGGCACCAGCACTAGGTGACTTGGTCATTTAAAGTAAATAATAATAAATATGTATTAAATGCCTATCTTGTGTGAGAGATTAGAGCTAAATAGTTGACTAAGAGTCACTGTCCTTAAAGAGGACATGAACAAATAAATTACAAATCAAACTGAAAATAGTAATGTGTACAATGTACTGACTGAGAAGGGAATTTTATCTGGGTAGGTCACAGAGGCTTGTATATCTGAGCTGGATTTGAAGGATGAATAGCAGTTTGCTTCCTGTAGAGGGTTTTTCAACTGAGGTAGTGAATTGCCCATGGTCTTTTAGTGGCTGAGTTGAAGACCAAATTGAGACAAAGTTTTCTCCAGGCTCACTTCTGTCCAAGGAATAAAATACCCCAATCATAATTAAACCTGAAATGACTGCCTGGCACAATTATATGTTTTCCCTGAAGCTTGAGTAGAGTGAGTAACACTTGGAAATCCCAGAGCAATGCAATTTTAGTGACAGTTTATATACTTCACATATTGTTTTAAATCATTATCAGTGTAAGAGGATGAAATGAATATTTAACTCCCATAATAAACCAGACTCTTTGCCAAATCATATTGACAACACCTTGTTTATTTTGAAAAAGTTAAATAAGAGGCATAATGCATCCTCTGGTTAACAGTCTCTAATTTGTGGAGTGGCAATATATTCCTTTATCTCATATCATCAGTATTTATGATTATGCAAGAAAAACACAATTATTTAGTTGTAGTGTACATAATATATTCAACAGTAGTGGTGCTCTTCATGCTTCCTTAACTATTTACATTTAAAAAATTTTATACTGAAAAGAAAGTAATGTGCATCAAAGGAAATTGCACTTCAACTGCACCTCATGGACTCTAGTTCTGCTTTTTCTTCACTGGCTTCTGTCCCATTACTAACAAAAGTGTTCAGACATGCTGAGGTCACTGCCCAGAGATTTAATTTGAATACATGTGATAAATGTGTTTATTTAAGATTTTGTTCAGGTTTTTTTTAAAAAGTCACTATGGTACTTTTGCATTGCAGGGTATATTTTCTGATATGATTGTAGAATTGCATTAACTTAATCAAGAATGATTATTTAAAGATACTAAAAGCTTTGGAGACTTTTGAGATAAGATGCAAAAGCTATTTTCTCTCTCAGTTCAAAGAAAACAATTCATTGTTATTCATTCTGTTTCATCTTATCTGATGTTTCGTTTTTGAAAAACATAAAATGTTCAATGTGATAGTAACTAAATGATTTTTAGTTTTAGTATACTGGAATTACTAAAGACAGACACACACCAGGATGGCTACTGCTGTTTGTGTCTCCTGCCAGTAAGGTTTTGAAAGACTCCTTGGCACTGGAGCGCAAGGCCTAACCCACACCGCCTTCCTGCCATTTCAATTTTCTCTGATAAGAATTGCTCAACTATGGTATCCTCTTTCTCTCCTTGCCCCTTCTCCTTCCACTCCAACGCTTACCTCTGAGCTGTGGATGACTCTATATTCTCAGGAGCCCATTCATTCATTTAGCAAATATTAAACACCCAATGTATGGCCAGGACCAGTTCTATGTGCTGGGGTACTGGTGAACAAAATGGACAAAAATCCATGTCCTAATAAGCTTATGTTGTGATGGGGAAAAGGAGATAATAAACAATAAAAATAAAATATGAAACAATTTGAAAAAGGAGAACAAATTTGGAAGACTCCACCTTTCTAGTTTTAAAACTCACCACAAAGCTACGGTAATCAAAACAGTGAGTTACTGGCATAAGGATAGACATAGGGATCAATGGGATAGAATTGAAAGTCCAGAAATAAATAAACAAACCCAAACATGTACAGCCAACTGAGTTTTGGCAAAAGCATTAAGATCATTCAGTGAGGAAAGAATTGTCTCTTCAACAAATGGTGCTGCAACAACTGGATAGCCACAAGCAAAAGAATGAAGTTGAACCCCTACCTCACACTATATACAAAAATTAACTGAGAATGATCAATGGCCTAAGTATAAATGCTAAAATCATAAAACTCTCAGAAGAAAACATAGGGGTAAATCTTCATGACCTTGGATTTGGCAGTGGATTTTTATATATGACACAGAAAGTATGAGTAACAAAATAAAAAGTAAATAAATTGGATGTTATCAAAATGAATAACTTTTGGGCATCAAAGGTCATTAACATGAAAGTGATGAACTTAACCAAAGAACTTATATGCATATATACATAGCCTGTGGACATAGACAATAGTGCAGTGAAGACTTGAGGTGGGGTGGGAGCCCGTTGGAGGGGGGCAGGAGAAGGGAAATAGGGATATATGTAATATTCTCAATAATAAAAATAAATTATGAAAAGGATAACAAACAGAAAGGGGGAAATATTTGCAAATCATATAGCTTACTGTATATATTTAGAATATATAAAGAACTCTTGCAATGCAACATAAAAAGACAAACAATGTAATTCAAAAATAGACAAAGAACTGGAATAGACATTTTTCCAAAGAAAATATACAAATGGACAACAAGCATATGAAAAGACGCCAACTAATCAACACCATTAGTCTTTCAGAGACGCCACTTTATACCTACTTGGGGGACTATCATAAACAAGTAAACAAACAGTGGAAGATAAGAAATGTTGGTGAAGGTGTGGAGAAATGGGAACTCATATATTTCTGTTGGCAATGTAAAATGGTTCAACTGCTGTGGAAAACAGTTTGGTAGTTTCTCAAAATGTTAAACAAAAAATTACCATGTTACCCAGCAATTCCACATATTTAAAAGAACTGAGTAAGGGACTCAAACAAATGCTTGTACACAAATGTTTATAGCAGCACTATTCATAATAGTCTGAAGGTGGAAAAAACCCAAATGTTCATCAACAGTTGAATTAATGAACAAATTGTCTATATATACAATGAAATATTAGTCAACAATGAAAAGGAAAAAAATACTGATACATGTTTCAGTATAAATCTGGAAAACATTAGGCTAAGTGAAGAAGCCAGATACAAAAGTGTCACATACTGTGATTCCATTTATATGAAATGTCCAGAATAGGTAAATCCATAAAAGATAGAATGTATATTGGTGGTTGCCAGGGTTTGAGGAAGGGCAGGAGCAGGAAATAAGGGAAAACTGAGTAATGAGAAAGAGGTTTTATTTTGGAAAGGTGGAAATGTTTGGAACTAGATAGAGGTGGTGGTTGCACAGCATTGTGATTGTCCCCAATGCCACTGAATTGTTCACGTTAAAGTGGATGATTTCATGTCATGTGAATTTCACCTTAATAATTTTTTAAAGTAAGTCATATGGTATGTTAATGATAGTCCACTGGAAAAATAAAACAGAAAAGTTTAATAGGAATGTGGGAGGTGGGTGTTGCAATTTAAAATAAAGTGGTCAGGGAAGGCTTCATAGAGATGGCATTTGAGTAAAGTTCTGAAGAGGATGAGGGAGGCATTTATTTGCTTATCTGCAGGAAGACTATTGAAGAAACAGAAATGCCCAGAGGTAGTTGCATGTCTGGCATGTTCAAGGGAAAAAGAAGAGGCAACTGGCAGAGGTAGAGAGAGCAAAGGGAGAGCAGATGGAAGAGAAGTCTAGGAAGGTAACGGGTGGATGATGATCAAGTAAGGGCCATCGTAATGTGTTACCAGGGTTGAGGAATAGTGGTGAGGGCCTTGAAGACCATTGAAAGAACTTTGGCTTTTACTTAGAATAAAATCATTGGAGAGTTTTGAACAGAGAAGGATCATGAAATTAATTTATGTTTCAATAGGGTCAATCAAACCAATCATAAATCACAGCCAGAAAGTGTTCTTGGGGCGGTAAATGTATCAAGGGCTTAGATCACTGGCATCTTTTTAAAAGGTTGGCTCAGGATTTTCAGGGAGACTTTACCTGGGGGTAAACGGAACAGCCTCCGTGGGAGTGGGGTTCTCCACTAGGACCTGAATCAAGATAAATTAAAACATAAAAAAGAATTTAGTTTAGTTAGTTTGTAAATTGAGAATGTTTTTCCTGATATTTTTCTTACCCTTGTTGGGCAGTGCTTCTGTAAGTGCATCTCTTCTTGGCTTTCACTGTGTTTAATGACTCCCTAACATGTAAAAAATCTCCTTGTTATTCTAGATTCGATAACTAAATCTACATAGGAAGAATTTTTGTTCTGCCCAATGACTGGCTTCATTATTCATGGATATCCCCCTGGCTAATGGACAATCAGCCTTGTAAGGCATTTACTTTCCTGGGTGGCTGGAACAAGAGGTAAACTTCCCTTCCGTTCATCTTTCAAGTCAGTGGTACAATAAAGCCCAGTCACCCAGTAATACCATTTCATATGTTTCAAAAACAGTATCATCATTATTACCAGCATGCTTGGACACTCTGTCATTCTTCTGGATGTGTGCTTTTTTTGGCTTGAGAATATACAGAGCTCATTACAATGTATGAGCTCACTTTTATTTCTGTACAGATTCAGTTTTTGTTTTGTTTTCTTTTTAGTTTCTGTAATTCTTTCTCATCAGTGAGAATCCACACTGGAGTTCTAAAGAAGCACTTGCTTGCACAGTAGAAAAGCAGGGTAGCAGTAAACAGATGCCACATGGAGTGGAAGGAGTAGATGAATTTAGAGTGTAGAAATATTAAGACTCTAATTGATGTCATTTCCTCAGTCACACCATATCTACATTTTCAGAGGGTTATACCTGGAGAAAAATGTAACAAGTTGGGGAAGCTCACGGTCAGGCCTGAGTCCATCCAGCTTTGGTCTAGAGAACATTGGCCATCTATCCTCTTTGGAGAATTGTTTATTCAGGTCCTTTGCCATTGTTTTAATTGGATTGTTTCTCTTCCTCTTGTTGAGTTGTATGTGTTCTTTGTACACTTTGGAAATCAGCCCCTTGTCAGATGTATCATTGGCAAATATGTTCTCGCATACCATGGGGTTCCTTTGTATTTTGAGGATGATTTCTTTTGTTGTGCAGAAGCTTTTTAGTTTTATGCAGTCCCATTTGTTTATTTTTTTGTCTGTTTCTCTTGCTCTAGGAAATGTAGTGGTGAAAATTCCATTGTGTGAGATGTCTGTGACTTCACTGCTTATGTTTGCTTCCAGGATTTTTATGGTTTAGAGACTTACATTTAAGTCTTTTATCCATTTTGAATTTATTCTTGTGGTTTGAATATGTTGGTGAACTAGTTTCAGTTTTTTGCATGTACCTGTCCAGTTTTCCCAGCACCAGTTATTGAAGAAACTAACTTTACTCCATTGTATGCTCTTGCCTTTGTCAAATATTAAATGGTCAATTAATATGTATTTAAAGTTTTAGGACAAGTAACAGCTCCTGGTGAATGGGTTGTCTCTGTAAGATATTTGCTCTCTGTCTAAGTGGGAATGCAATACTTACCTTGGGAGTGAAAAAAACATGGAGCTGCATTTGAGAGTAAATCAAATGACTTCCTTAACAGATACTGGAAATCTAGTTTTCTTGTAGTTGTTTTTTCTAACTTTTAAAAAAAATATGTTTTATTGATTTGAGAGAGAGGAAGGTAGAGGGAGAGAGTGATAGAAACATCAATGATGAGAGAGTCATTGATTTGCTGCCTCCTGCATGCCCCCACCTGGGGATTGAGCTGGAATCATGGGTATATGCCCTGACTGGAAATTGAACCAAGGACCTCTTGGTTCATGGGTTGACACTCAGCCACTGAGCCATACCAACTGGACCAGTCTTCCTCTAGTTTTAACAAGATCTGTGGAGACTAATTAATATATGGTACTGACTCAAAATGTGTTGATGAAGGGTGGGAAAAATTCAGTCTTTGTTAATAAAAAGTTTATGCAGAAAGAAATTAGAGTATGAAGCAGAATCAGTGCGTGGAAAAACAATGGACAAAATATGTAATGTCCACTCTTTTGTAGTTTTTTTCTTCTTGGCTTTTTATATTTGATCTTTGACACTGGAAATATTTTTCAGTTGATACAAAAAGTGCAGAAGTAACAGTCTTCCACCCTTCTTCTCTTTCATCACTACTCCCTTTCTGATGTCAGTTTCTTGTGCATTCTTGTAGAGTTATGAAATTATTTGTCTCCAAACTCTTCCTCTAAGCTATTATATTAAATGGTTCAAAAGATAATCACTTCTTTCTGTAAGGGATAGAAATACTCTATATTACCATTTCAAAATTTCTTCTGACTTCCAAGTGCTGAGTGGCATACTCATCACAAAAATATTTAGAAGTGTTACTTTTTTACCCACTTGAGGGCACTGCCTACTTTAGTAAGAATGTGATCAAATTACAGTTTGAGATTTTATTGTAGTGGCATTTTTGCAACTCTTAAAGGTAAGTGCCCAAGTACCTGCTGCTTTTTCTAGCTCTGGTCATCTCCTTGTATCATCAAGAGGATATCCCAATGGTAAAGAACCCAGGTTTTGGACTGAGCAATGAGCAATCCTCTTTTTCTGAGAGTAGAACTACTTTTTCTGAAGCTCCTCTCAGAGTGGGACCTTACAATTGCTTTGTTGTCATTCATGCTGAATTATTGGTTCCTGCAGGAGCTTGCCTTTTGTTTTCTATACAGTATTTCAAAACACACTCCTGCTTTCCCACTCTCTTCCCACTTGCCACCTTTTCTTTGCTCCTCAAAGCTCTCACCACCCTCCCTCCCAGTCTTACTAAAATTTCACCAAGACAGAATCTTTCAGGGGGTATCTCTCATCTTCCTGTGACCAGATGGACAATACTACCTATCTGCCCTCATTCTCTCCTCTTCCCTTCTTTGGTTCTCTCTTCCTCTCTCTATCTTTTGCAACATGACATTCCCCTGATTAATTCCTCTTGATCTGTAAGATGCTCTCTAGATGGCCCCATCCTAAGACAACAAAGCTGAACATCATTCCACTAATCCCAACTTCCCTAGCCATTTCTGCCCTTGATGGTCTCCCATGGTCTCAACTGTACTTTACACTGTCTTCTATTTGGGGCTCCCTGCTAGTCTGCCATCCTACCACTTCTCCATAAGACCAGCCAATGTGATCATTTAAAAATATGTCAAATCATTTAACTTCATTGCTATTAAAAAAAAAATCTTTATTGTTGAAAGTATTACAGATGTCCCCTTTCTCTCACCATTGACACAGTTCACCTCAACCAGGTGCCCCCTCCACCATGTCTTCACCACACTATTGTCTGTGTCCATAGGTTATGCATATATGTATATAAGTGCTTTGGTTAATCTCTACCTCCCACCCCCACCTTCCCTCTGATATTCATCAGTCTGTTCCATGTTTCTATGTCTCTGGATTTATTTTGTTCATCAGTTTATTTTGTTCATTAGATTCCACATATGAGTGAGATCATGTGATACTTGTCTTTCTCTGACTGACTTATTTCACTTAACATAATATTCTCCAGGTAACTCCATGCTGTCTCAAATGGTAAGATATCCTTCATTTTTAGAGCTTGCTTAGTATTCCATGGTGTAAATGTACCACTGCTTTTTTATACACTCATCTACTGATGGGCACTCTGTACCCAGATCTTAGCTATTGTAAATTGTGCTGCTATGAACATGGGGGTGTGTATATTCTTTCTGATTGGTGTTTAAGTCTCCTTAGGATATATTAGTAGATGTAGGATCACCGGGTCAATAGGCAGTTCCATTTTTAATTCTTTGAGGAAACTCCATACTGTTTTCTATAGTGGCTGCACTAATCTGCATTCCATCAGAAGTGTACTAGGGCTACCTTTTCTCCACATCCTTTCCAGCCCTTGTCATTTGTTGATTTGTTGATAGTTGCCATTCTGACAGGTGTGAGGTGATACCTTATTGTCATTTTAACTTGCATGTCTCTGATGATTAGTGACTTTAAGCATTTATTCATATGTCTCTTGGCCATCTGTATGTCCACTTTGGAGAAGTGTCTATTTAGATCCTTTGCCCATTTTTAAATTGGATTTTATGTCTTCCTTTGGTTAAGTTGTATGACTTCCTTATATATTTTGTAAATTAACCCCTTATCAGATGTATCATTGGCAAACACGTTCACCCATACAGTGGGCCCCCTTTTCATTTTATTGATGGTTTCTTTTGCTCTGCAAAAGCTTTTTAGTTTGATGTAGTCCCATTTATTTATTTTCTTTTTTGTTTCTCTTGCCCTAGGAGATGTATCAGCAAGCATATTGCTATGAGAGATGTCTGAGATTTTGCTGCTTATGTTTTCTTCTAATGGTTTCATAACTTACATTTAAGGTTTTTATCAACTTTGAGTTTATTGTTGTGTATGGTGTATGTTGGTGATCTAGTTTCATTTTTTTGCATGCACCTGTCCAATTTTTCCAACACCATTTATTGAAGAGATTGTCTCTACTCCATTGTATGATCTTTCCTCCTTAGTCAAATATTATTTGAGCGTAATGGCTTTGGTTGATTTCTAGGTTCTTTGTTCTGTTCCATTGATCTATGCGCCTGTTCTTGTGCCATCACCAGGCTATGATTATAGTGACTTTTTAGTATAACTTGATATCCCATATTGTAATCCCTCCCACTTTGTTGTTCTTTCTCAGTATTGCTGCAACTATTTGAGGTCTTTTTTGGTTCCATATAAATTTTTGGAATATTTATTCTAGATTTGTGAAATATGCATTGGTATTTTAATAGGGATTGCATTGAATCTAAAGATTGCTTTGAGTAGTACGAACATGGTATATGCTTCCACTGGTTTATATCTTCCTCTGTATCTTTTTCAACATCCTATAGTTTTCTGAGTATAGGCCTTTTACCCTCTTGATTAAGTATATTGCTAAGTATGTTTTTTTTTGTTGTTGCAATGGAAAATGGGATTTTTTTTTTTTTTTTAGTTTCTCTTTCTCATAGTTCATTATTGGTGTATAAAAATGTCATCAATTTCTGGATGTTAATTTTGTATCCTGCTACATTGCTGAAGTTTTACTAAATCTCGTAGTTTTTTGGTGAAGTCTTTAGTGTTTTCTGTGTACAATATCATGTCATCTGCAAATAATGATGATTTTATTCCCACCTTTCCAATTTGGATGCCTTTTTTTTCTTCTCGTCTGATTTCTGTGGTTAGGACTTCCAGTACTGTATTGAATAAGAGTGGTGAAAGTGGACACCCTTGTCTTGTTCCTGTACTTAGGGGAAATGTTTTTAGCTTTTGCCCACTGAGTATGCTGTTGGTTGTAGATTTGTCATATATGGCTTTTATTATGTTACGTTATGATTCCTCTATTCCTACTTTGCTGAGAGTTTTTATCAGAAATTAGTGTTGGATTTTGTCGAGTGCATTTTCTGCTTCTACTGATCATGTGGTTTCTGTTTTTTAGTTTGTTTATCTGATGTATAACCTTTATTGATTTGTGAACATTGTATTAGCCTTTTGTCCCTGGAATAAGTCTCACTTGGTTATGGTCTATGATCTTTTTACTATATTGCTGGATCCAAGTTGGTAATATTTTCTTGAGTATTTTAGCATCTATGTTCATCAGTGATATTGGCCTGTAATTCTCTTTCTTTGTAGTGTCTTTGTCAGGTTTTGTGATTAGGATACTGCTGGTCTTGTAAAAATTGCTCAGAATTGTTCCTTCCTCTTGGATTTTTTGAAATAGTTTGAGAAGGATAGGTGTTAGTTCTTCTTTGAATATTTAGTAAAACACCCTTAAAGCCAGGTTCATGACTTATTTTGCTGAGAGTTTTTATTACTGCTTCAGTTTCATCATTTGTTATCAGCCTACTCATGTTTTCTGATTTTTCTTGATTCAGTGTTGGAAGATTGTATTTTTCCAAGAATTTGCCCATTTGTCCAGGTTGTCCAGCTTTTGGGCACATAGATGTTCATAGTATTTTCTTACTTTCCTTTATATTTCTATGGTGTCAGTTGTTCTTCACTTCTTTCATTACTAATTTTATTTATTCTGGTCCTCTTTGTTATTTGATGAGTTTGGCTAAAGGTTCATCAATCTTGTTTATCTATTCAAAGAACCAGCTCTTGGTTTCATTGATCTTTTTGTTTTTTTTGTTTTTTACTCTCTATGTCATTTATTTCAGCTTTGATATTTATTTATTTATTTCCTTCTACTTTCTGTGGGCTGTTCTTGTTTTTCTCTTTGTAATTCTTTAAGTTGTAGCATTAGATAGTTTATTAAAAAATTTTCTTCATTTTTGAGGTAGGCCTATAGTGCTATGAACTTTCCTCTCAGTCCTGCTTTTGCTGTATTCCATAGATTTTGGGTTGTTTTGTGTTCATTTTCATTTGTTTCCAGGAACTTTTTCATTTCTTCCTCCATCTAATTGGTAATCCATTCATTTGTTAAAGAACATTCTACTTAGCCTCCATGTGTTTGAATGTTTTTTAATGTTTTCACTGTAGTTGATTTCTCTTTTCATGTCATTGTGATCCAAGAAGATGCTTGATATGCTTTCAAATCTCTACAACTTGTAGAGACTTGTTTTGTGTCCTAACATGTGGTCTATCTTTGAGAATGCCCCATGGGTACTGGAGAAGAATGTATATTCTGCGGCTTTGGAGTGAAATGTTCTGTAAATGTCAATTAAATCTATCTGTTCTAGTGTGTCATTTAGGGTCACTGTTTTCCTGTTGATTTTTTGTCTGGTAGTTCTATCCAGTGAAGACCATGGGCTGTTAAATTCCCCTACTATGACTGTATTTCTTTCACTATCTCCCATAAAGTCCTCCAGAAATTTTTAAAATATATTTAGGTGCTCCTTAATTAAGTGCAGATACAGTGGTACCTTGGTTTTTGAATGTCTCCGTTGACGAACATTTCGGTTTATGAACGCCTTAAACCTGTAAGTAAATGCTTCGGTTTTTGAACACCTCAGAGATTGTACATACCACATGGCTTCCACTGAGTACAGGAGCTTGAAACCTAGCTGTCTGCTGTTGATCCCTCAGTTTTCAAATGTTTTAGAACTTGAACAGTCTTCCGGAATGGATTACATTAGAAAACCGAAGTACCACTGTATGTTCACCAGGGTTATATTCTCTTGTTGTATTGATCCCTTTAGTATTATGTAGTGACCTTCATTGTCTCTTGTTTATGTCCTTCATTTTTAAGCCTATTTTGTCAGATATGAGTATTGCTATCCCACCTTTCTTTTCATTTCTATTTGCTTTGAAATTTTTTTACCTATGAACTCTCATCCTGCGTGACTGTTTTGTTCTGAAGTGGGTCTCTTGTAGACTGCATATATTTGGGTCATGTTTTCTTATCCATTCAGCTACCCTGTATCTTTTGATTGGGACATTTAATCCATTTACTTTCAGGTTATTATTGATAGGTCCTTATTGCCATTTTAATTTTTTATGCCTATGTTTCTCTCTCTATTTCTTCTTATTATTACAGCAGTCCCTTTAACATTTCTTGCAATGCTGGTATGGTGGTGATAAACTCCTTTAGCCTTTTTTTGTATGGGAAGCTCTTTATTTCACCATCTATTTTAAATGATAGCCTTGCTGGATAGAATAGTCTTGGTTTCAGATCCTTGTTTTGCATTACTTTTAATACTTCATGCTATTCCATTCTGGCCTGTAGAGTTTCTGATGAGAAATCAACTGACAGCCTTATGGGAGCTCCTTTGTAGGTAACAGATTGCTTTTTTCTTGCTGCCTTTAAGAATCTGTGTCTTCAATTTTTGGCATTGGGCCTCTTTGGATTCTTCTAGCTTGGAACTGTCTGTGCCTTCTAAACTTGTGTGACTTTTTTCTTCACCAGGTTAGGGAAGTTTTCTGCTGTTATTTCTTCAAACAGTTCCTCTATCCCTTGCATATTTTCTTCACCTTATGGCACTTTTATGATGCAAATATTGTTACATTTCATGTGCCACAGCTCCCTTAAACTGTCCTATTTTTCAATTATTTTTCTTTTTTGTTCTTTGATTGAGCGATTTTTTTCTACCCTTTCTTCTAATTCACTGATCTGATCCTTAGCTTCTTCTAATTTGTTGTTTATTCCATCCAGTATATTCTTTATTTCTCCTATGTCTTTCTTCATTTCAGACTTTCTGATCATTTTTCAGACTTTCTATATATTTTCTCATGCTGTTTAGCATCCTTATAATCATTAGTTTGAACTCTATATCTGATAAATTGCTTATCTCCATTCATTTATCTTCTGTAGAATTCTCTTGTTCTTTCATTTGCAGCTTGTTTTTTTGTCTCCCCATTTTGGCTGCCTGTTTGGTTTTGTTTCTATGTATTAGGTAGATCTGCTAGGACTCCCAGCTTTTTAGGATGGCCTCTGGTGCAGGCCAATGTCAGATGCTGTTTGTGACTGCCTCTGAGTACCTTTTTTGGTGCTATCAGCAATCAACAGCTTATGGCTTCTTCTTCTGGTGATTGGTGCATTTAGAAAGGATCAAGATGTGCACCAGGGCCTGCTTTTCCAAGCCTCTAGTCAAGAAGCTGATCAGGCAAAGACTCAGAGCATCCAGAGATCTGCCTCTGTCTGTAGGCAGATTGTTATTCTCAGTCTCTTAATGAACCTCAGGCTGTACACGACAGCCAGGCTTAAACTCCACAAAAGGCATTGAGAAGTTTTCCAATAGGTGGAGCAGTTTCTTCCCCCTGGCAAAAGCTGCCTGGATGGTAAAGGTCTGCCTGCTAAATATGTCCTTTGTAGTATGGGGGAATGACTCAGCACAATCCAGGCAGCTGCCTTTCAAACTATCCCAGGAACCACCAGCCCTGGATTATCCTCACACAGCTCTAGTCCCTTCTGCCCTCTCTGTGACGGAGCCCAAGGTGAGTGGCTGCACATGAAATTTTGTGTGTTGGCCCTTTAAGAGGGTGTCTGCATTTCCAACCATCTGTCTCTGGCAGACAGAAGCCCTGCTGCTTTTGTCAGCCAGGTGTTATGTGGGCACCTTTCTCTGCTCTGGGCTGAGGAGCCCAGTTTGGTGCTTAGATTCCAGAGTTCTCAGTGGGAAACCTCTGCATCTGAGATATCCCTCCTTAACTTCATCTGTTCTTTGTGGGAGCCCAGCTAACCCTCTCGTGTCTCTGTGTCCACACTTCCTACTAGTTTCTATGCAGTCTCCACTTTAGGTCCTTGCTTATAAGGGTTTTCTTCAGCCAATCTTCAGTTGGTTATTCAAGATTCTTTTTCTATATTTTATTTTTAATTCCAGTTTGGTCCTCACTTCATTGCTTTTTAAAGACGTTCAAAGACTCCCCTTTGCACTTAAAATCTATATATTACCTTCAAGGTCCAGCAGGAGCTGCTTCCAGCCCACTCCTCCTGCCTTACCTACAGCTACATACCTCATTGCCCACTCTTCCTTGGCTACACAGGCTTTCTTTCAGTTACCTAAAAGCTCCAAGTTCTCTCCACCCATATGCCATCTTTTTAGAACTTTAGCCTGGAATTCTCATTGCACAGCTTCTGAAGATGCTGGCACTTTCTCATCCTCTCAGTTTGATACTCTGCAGTGAGTTCTTCACCAGTAGGTCCAAAGAGGTCTCTTACTCCTGCTTTTCACTATTCTAACACCATGTTTGTTTACTGCATAATACTGCCTGGACTGTTAATACTTGTTTGTTTAATATCCAGAGAAGACTGAGCTCTATGAGGACAAAGACTATGTCTGATTTGCACATCACTAATCAGTGCCTGTTACACAGTAAGTGTTCCTAGTCGCTTTGTTTGTTGAAATGTATGAATGAGTGAAAGCTGGCTAAAAAATAAGTCTTGACTATAGTTTATCCTTTTCTTTAGAACAAGAGCCAATCCTTCAATTGTGCTACATGGCCCTTTAGAATCACAACATTTTGGAGGTTGAGACCTTTGAGGGCTTCTATTCTACCTTCCTGAATGCCCCTTGCCCCAACCTACATTTCACTATAGCTCAGACCCAGCCTTAGGTTCAGGCACTCACTTGCTGTCAGTCTTCAGCATGATAGGGAGGCAACCATTGTTGCTTTCCTTCCATTTCCTTTGGGAGCACAGTTATGTTGCAGTGACTAAGGCTGTGAGTCTGAAGCCAGAAGGCTGGAGTCTGAATCCTGTCACTACAACTTACTAGACCAGGGCATGGAGCTCCTGAGTCAGCTTCCTCAGGTGTCCAGTGGACTGGACAAGGAGGGTGATAACTGTGTTCCTGGTAGCCATGGTCAAGTTATTTAATTTCAATGTTTCCTCAGTTTCCTCATTTATAAAGTGGGGCTAATAACCACACACAGCTGTTGCAGTAATTCAGTGGTGAATGCATGTAAAACACTGACCATAATACCCAATCCATGTTAGCCATATGCCTTTCTTACTTCTACTTTGTTTTTCATTAACTCTGATCTTTAAAAAAAAAAAAAAATTATTATAAAATACATATAACATAAAATTTATCTTACCCATTTTAAAATGTACAGTTTGGTGGTATTAAATATATTCATAATGTACAACTTCAGAACCTTCATAACATTCATAATGTGCAACCATCATCACCATCTCCACAACTGTTTCCATCCTATAAAATTAAAATTTTATACCCATTAAATATTAACCTGCCATTCCTACCCACAGTCCCTGGCAACCACAATTCTACTTTCTGTCTCTATGTATTTGACTAATCCAGGTAACTCAAATAAGTGGAATCATACACTATTTGTCCTTTTGTGTCTGGCTAACTTTACTTCACATACTGTCTTCAAAGTTCATTCATATTGTAGCATGTTTCAGAATTTTCTTACTTTTAAAGGCTGAATAATGTTCCACTGTATGTATATATTTTATTTGTTTATCCATCCACCCACTGATGGACATTTGGGCTATTGAGAATAGTGCTGCTAGCAACATGGCTGTACAAGTATCTATTCATGCCTCCGCTTTCAGTGTTTTTGGGGAATATAGACCCAGAACTGGAATTGCTGGATCATATAGTAATTCTGTTTTTAATCTTTTGAGGATCCACCATACTGTTTTACGTGGCAGTTTAACCATTTTACATTCCCACCAACAGTGCACAAGGGTTCTGCTGTTGGAACCCTTGTTTTTTTTTATAGTAACCATCCTAATCAGTGTGAGGTGGTATCTCTTTGTAGTTATGATTTGCCCTTCCTGAGTGGTTAATGATATTGAGGATCTTTTCATGTGCTTATTAGCCATTTGTATATCTTCTTCAGAGAAATGTCTTTCAAATTCTTTGCCCATTTTTTAATCAGGTTGTTTGTTTTTGTGGTTGAGTTTTAGGAGACTTCTATATATTCTGGATATTAATCCCTTATCAGAGTGTAAATATTTTCCCCATTGTATGGGTTGACTTTTTCTGTTAGTTTCTTTTTATGCACAAAGTTTAAAACTTTTATGAAATCCAGTTTGTGTATTTTTTCTCTCCCATTGCCTGTGCTTTAGGTGTTATGTCCAAGAAATCATTGCCAAATCTGATGTCATGAAGCTTTCGAAGTATATTTTCTTTTAAGAGTTTTATAGTTTTTGATCTTACATTTAAGTCTGATGAATTTTGAGTTGATTTTTGGTGTTAGATAAGGGTCCAACTTCATTATTTTGCATCTAGATATCCAATTTCCCCAGCACCGTTTGTTGAAAAGATTTGTGCTTTCCCCATTGAATGGTCTTGACACCCTTGTAAAAATCATTTGACCATATATGAGGGCTTATTTCTGGGCTCTCTATTTTATTCCATTGGTCTATATACCTGTCTTATGCCAGTACCACACTGTTTTGAGTACTGTAGCTTTGTGGTAGGTGTCAAAGGAACATTTAATTTCCTTAAAGGAACAGACTGTTCCTTTTACTACTTTTTCAGCACTTTTGTACAACAGTAATTAATGTGACACTATTAAGTGCTTTTAACATGTATAAACAGATCCAAAAGTACATCCATCTAGAAGATAGCTGACTGTTATTATCATTATTGGCATATGTATATCATGTCTTATTACTCTACTGATTTCTTAAAGAGAAACCAGGTTTAACACAAACACCCAGAGATACATGGATGTATATATTTTATTAATTCAAATTGTCTTCACTTAAACTTTTTTCTTATACCTCCATGTTTCAAGTGAGTGGCAATCCCAAGTTTGTATTATAAGTTATAAATAACTACCTCACAAATATACAAGTTTAATTGCATGCAATTGAATAACCCTGGAAATGATATCATGAGTTTTTGTCCTGTAGAGTCAGTAGTAATGTCCCCACCTTCAGATCTGATCTGAATTATTTGAATTTTGTCTTGTTTTTTTTCTTCATTTGTCTAAGCTAAAAGTTTGTCAGTTTTGTTGATCTTTTCAAAGGACCAAATTTTGGTTTCTTTTTTTTTTTTTTTCTGTTCTCTGTTTTATTTATCTGCTTTCATTTTTGTTATTTCCTTTCTTCTCCTAGCTTTAGGTTTAGTTTGTTATTAGTTTTCTAGTTCTTAAGCTGTAAAGTTTTTTTTATTTTGAAGGCTTTCTTATTTTTTAATGTCTTTATAGCTAACGTTTTCTGCCTTAACACAGTTTTTGGTGCATTCCATAAATTTTGGTATGTTGTGGGTTTTTTTTCACTCACCTCTAAGTATTTTTTAATTTCCCTTGTGATTTCTTCTCTGACCTGTTGGTTTTAGAGTTTGTTGTTTAATTTCCATAAATTTGTAAATCTTCCAGTTTTACTTCTGTTGTTGATTTCTAACTTGATCCTGTTTTGGTCAGAGAAAATACTTTGTATGAAATCTGCCTTTTTAAATCTGTTGAGACTTATTTTTGTGGTGTAACATATACTCCACCCCAGAAAATGTTCCATGTGCACTGGAGAATGTGTATGCTGTTGTTGTTAGGTAGTGTGTTCTCTGTGTGTCTGTTAGGAATTGTTGATTTATTGTGTTGTTTGAGGTCTCTGTTTCTTTGCTTATCTTCTATCTGATTGTTCTATACATTATTGAGAATGGGGTTTTGAAACTTCAATGCTTATTGTAAGACTGTTTCTTTCTCCTTTCAATTCTGTCAGTTTTGCTTCATATATTTTGCTGGTCTGCCATTAGGTACGTAAATGTTTATAATCATTATATCTTCTTCCTGTGTTGAAGCTTTTATTAATATATAATGTCTTTTTTATTTCTTGTAACCTTTCTTATATAAAGTCTATTGTGTCTGATATTAGCATATTCACCCCTGCTCTCTTTTGGTTGCTGTTTGCATGGAATAACTTTTTGTACACTTCCATTTTCAATCTATTTGTGTCTTTGGCTCAAAAGTAAGTCTCTTGTAGGCAAAATGTAGTTGGATCATGTGTGTTTTAATCTATTCTGCCAATCTCTGTGTTTTGGTTGGAGAGTTTAATCCATTTACAGTTAAAGGAATTAATGGTAAGAAGAGGTTTCTGCCATTTTACTACTTGTTTTATGTATACCGGATAGCTTTTGTTCCTCATTTTCTGCATTACTGCCATCTTGTGTTTTCTAGGTGGGGAGACACATTCCTGATGCTTTATACTCTGCCATCTTCCCAGAATCCTCTGACTCTAAATTTTTTAAGGATCTCATCTAGCAATCAATTTAGTCAGTTCTAATAATCAGCTATTCCTTTTAGTTTCTTCAACTTGTTCCCCTTCTCTCTTTTACTTTCTCTTTTTCCTATTCTAATTCAGTGAGATTTTTAAAACCTTTTGGAGCTAACAGTTTCTTTTAAGAATTTGAAGAAAAAAACCTATGGCTGTCTCCCTATAAAAATCTATATAGCACAATCACCCAAAATAAACAGATAATTCAAAGGTCCATAGATGCTCTGAAATCCCACCTGGCCCACTTGAATAAAGCCCTTATTATAAAGATGCATCCCTGTCATCTTCCTTTGGCACTGTGGGCAAAAGATATCTACCCTGTAACAAGATACTTACGAGGAGACTGGTGGGAACTGTTTTCTCACAGATTTGCAGATAATATCTGAATACAGCTAGAAAAGCCTTTTTCCCAGAATATGAACTCATGATACTATTTCATAGTTATCCAATTGCATGCCACTAAATTTGTATGTGTATGTAATAGTTATTTATACCTTACAATATAAACTTGTGATTGCCACTTATTTGTAACACATAAGTATAACAGACTAGTTTAAGTGATAATAAAATGCATACATTTGTGTGTGTGTGTGTTAAACCTAGTTTCTTTTTAAGAAGTCAGTACAGTAATAAGAAATGATATATACATATGCCAATAGTGATAACAGTCAACTATCTTGTAGATGGATCTGTTTATATACTTTAATAGCACTTATTATTATATTAATTATTGGTGACAAAAAGTGTTGTAAAAGTAGTCAAGGAAACAGTATTCTTTTAAGGGAATTAATTTTCCTTTGGCAAGTGTCTTCAAATTCTAAATTTGGTTAGTAAACTTTTATAAAGGGAATATCAAGGTATATTTATGCTGGTCATAGATTAGACGGTCAAAACTGATAAGGTTGAAATTTTTAAAACAAAACAATAATGAAACAATGATGTTCTGTCATGGTGAATGTCTCTGGAATGGAACCTTCCAGAATGGATGAGTGCTACCTTATCCCCTGGACTGATTGTGGTGTGCAGCTTGGTAGGTGATGTAGACTTTTCTTAACCACATTGACCAAGAAGCAGTACTCATGAATCGTTCAAAGGTTCCAACTGTCCGGTGCTTAGGCATGGTCACGGAGCAGTCAACAACATATCCATTTTAAATAGTATCTTTTGAATTTTATTTTCTTCAGAATTAAAATCACCAATTGAATCTTCCAAGGAAGCCAAATAAAGGGAAATAATCTTGAGTAACTGCTAACAGGAGTTGGATTTAAACTGAAAACTTAAAAGCCAAAGAAAGGTTCATATCTCTTAAACTCTTATCTGGCCTGGCCAATTGAATTTTAGTGTGGAATTATGTACAGTTAAATCATGGTATATGCATGTGGTCAGTGCTGCTTTTCTTTTAAATGGTCCTGTTTATTTAAAAACTTGAAAATGAGAAGTTGATTTGCTCAATCATTTGAGGTTGATTGTAAAACACAGATGCCAGAAATAGAGTACTGTTTTTGTGCTTCGAGTGTGTTAAGTAGACCATAAGTGAACCAGCTAAGGGACAGGCATGGTGATTTTTTTCCTTCTTCCTAAAGAAGGAAAGCTCTACTGGTCAACAGCACTTGTGGTTATCTGGGGGTATGAAGGCACTAGCAAATATCAGAAAATTATCCTAATCCATAAAGTTAGTTTATTTTTTAACTATGATTTAAATGTCTCCAAATACAGCTCAGTTATTATCCAGGAAGCCTTCCAGAACCCCCTGCATTGGCTAAGGACTCTTCCTCTTATACCACCTCCTGCATCTCTCTTCCATAGCTCTCGTTATATTTTGTAGAAATTATCTGGTAATGTTTTTGTTCATAAATCCTTCCTGTACACTCATCTTTAAGAGATAGAGTCTAATTTATAGTATATTTTGTTTTATTCTTCTTTGTATGTTATAAAAACTACAAGCATTATCTATAATCCCCCCTCCTATTTTTGCTACAGTTGTTTTTCAATGTCCTACAAGTGTGCCCTTTTTAAATTATTATGGTGAAACTGGGCAGTGATGTAATGGGACAAGTGCTGTGTCTTGTAGCAATAAAATTATAGCTTTGGAACCACTGTGAGGCTATTATAAAGATTTGAGGACAGACTGAGTTTTATGGCTCTAGGATGAGGGCCATTTTTCCCTCTCACACTCTACTGGTGCAGAGCCCTGCCTTCACATGGCCAAATCTTGGTCTGTTTGGGCCTGATAAACTCTGCTGGCTTCACCCTGATTAGTCCCTGAGACACTTGTCCCACCACAAAAGTCTTTGGGCACCTAGTGGGGGGCAGCTAAACTTGGTATACCTTGGGACATTTGCTAAGTGGCCTTAGACCCAACACTAGGACCAAGTTTGAATCTGTATCAATCTGGTGAACACCACTCACCCCTACATGGTGACTCACTAAGAACCTACTTCATGCAGCTCAAGGACAGACGGAACCTCTTTTAGTGCTTGACCCTGAAAGGCAGGCAGAGGCAGATATCATGGTGCCTTGGGCCTTTTGCTGACCTTTCCCTAGGCTCAGTGCTGGTGGAATCCAGCCTTGGTGTGCAGCTTTGTCCTTCTCACAAACACCAAAGCCCAGCAGAGGTAGCCACAAACTGTGGATCACTTTGTAGTTCCAAACAGGTTGTCCAAGGCCAATCACAGGCAACATCTGCTATTTACCAGCATTAGAGTCCCTCCTAGAACAGACACAGCCAGTGGCCAGCTTCAGAGAACATCAGAGCAGGATCCAAACAGCTTCACAAGTGGCATATCCAAAGGGAGATCTTGGCAGGCACCAGATCTTGCTGAGGCAAATTCTGCTTTGTGTTGTAAGTACTTACACAACAGCTCATACACTGTTGTTGGGGTTGATCCTCACAGTTAGCTAGCCAGAAGGTCAACCCACATATGAATGGGCCATTGGCAATCAACACTCAATTACAACAGCAGGTCTCACATAACCAACACAAGAGACATTCCTAGAGGACCCAGCTAAGGCGACCAAGGAGACTGCACCACTGGGTTCCACAGGAAACCTGCATGAGGTCACCATACCAAGACTGAGAGACATAGTAGATCTACCTAATACATAAAAAAACACACAAAGATGCAGTCAAAATGGGGAGAACAAAGAAACATGCCCCAAATGAAAGAATAGGAGAAATCGCTAAAGAGCAAAATGAAATGGAGGCAAACAATATACCAGATATAGGTTCAAAAAAATGCTTACAAGGATGCTCAACAAACTCAATGAGAACTAAAATGAAAAAGGACATAGAAACCATGAAAAAGAACCAGGCAGAAATGAAGAGCACATGTGAAATGAGTAATACACTAGAAGGAATAAACAGGTTGGATGAAGCAGAGGATTGAATCAGAATTGCAAGACAAGGTAGCAGAAAACACCCAATCAGGGCAGCAAAAAGAAAAAAATAATTAAAAAAATAACAAGGTCAGTCTAAGAGACTTTTGGGACAACACAAAACACAACATTCACATCACAGCAGTACCAGAAAAAGAAGAGAGAGCAAAGGATTGAGAACCTATTTGAAAAATGACTAAAAGCTTCCCTACCTGATAAAGGAAAAAGACACAAGTCCAGAAGCACAAAGAATCCCAAACAAAATGAACCCAAAGTGGCACACACCAAGACACATCACATTTAAAATGGCAAAGGTTAAAGATAAAGAGAGAATCTTAAAAACAGCAGGATAAAGACAATTAACCACAAAGGATTTCTCAACAGAAACACTTCAGCCCAGAAAGGACTGGCATGAAATATTTAAACTGAAAAAGAAATGTCCTACAACCAAGACTACTTTTTCAGCAAGACTGTCATTAAAATTGAAGGGGAAATAAAGAGCTTCCCAGAAAAGAAAAAGCTAAAGGAGTTCACTTACACTAATGAGAAATATTAAAGGGTGTTCTTGGAAAGAAGAAGGAGAAGAAAAGGAAAAGATGAACATAGTTATAAAGAATAAAATGGCAATAAATATGTACCTATCAATAATCTCCTTAAGTGTAAATGGCTTAAATACTCCGATCAAAAGCCATAAGATATTTGAATGGATAAGAAAACAGGGCCCATATATATGCTGACCACAAGAGACCCACCTCAGAACAAAAGACACATTCAGACAAAAAGGAAGGGATGAAAGAAGATATTGCATGCAAATAACCTCATTTTTTAAAATGGAAAATTTTAAAAAGCTTTTCGTGGCAACACTTATATAAGACGAAATAAACTTTAAAAGAAAAAGTCTATAATAAGAGACAAAGAAGGATACTACTTATTGAGAACAGGAGCAATCCAACTAAATGATATAACCCTTGTAAACATTTAAACAAATGTTTTGGAGCACCTAAATATATGCAGCAAATATGTACAGCCTTGGAGCACCTAAATATATACTTTGAAGCACCTAAATATATATAACACCTAAATATATAGAGACGAAGAAGGATACTACATATTGATAATGGGAGCAATCCAACTAAAAGATATAACCCTTGTAAACATTTAAATAAATGTTTGGAGCACCTAAATATATGCAGCAAATATGTACAACTTTGGAGCACCTAAATATATACAACACCTAAATATATATGCAGCAAATATGTAATAAAGGGAGAGGTTGACAGTAATACAGTCATAGTAGGGGTTTTTAACATCCCATTGACATCAGTAGATAGATCTTTCAGACAAGAAAAGACAAGGAAACAGGCCTTAAATGACAAACTTGATCAGATGGATTTAATTGATATATTCAGAACATTTCACCCTAAAGCAGCAGAATATACATTCTTTTCAATTACACATGGAACATTTTCTAGGGTAGAAACTGCATGCTAGGAAACAAAATACATGTTAATAAAGTAAAAAAAAATTGAAATTGTATCAAGTATCTTTTCTGACCATAATGGTATGAAATTAGAAATCAGATACAAGAAAAAAACTGAAAAATGTCAAACACATGGAGACTAAATAACATCTTACAACACAATGAATGGGTTAACAATGAGATCAAGGAAGAAAATAAAAGTTACCTTGGGACAAATGAAAATAAACACAGCAACCCAAAATATATGGGACATAGCAAAAACAGTTGAGAGAGGGAAGTTCATTTCAGGCCTACCTCATGAAGCAAGAAAAATCTCAAATAAACAATCTAACCTTAAACCTAAAAGAACTAGAGAAAGAACAACAAAATGTGCCCATAGAAAGTAGAGTGGAAATAAATGACATAGAGACTAAACAATACAAAACATCAATAAAAACAGGAGCTGAGTTTTCGAAAAGTTAAGCAATATTGAAAAGAGAAAAAAGAGAGAGGACCCAAATAAATAAAATCAGAAACAGGAGCGGAAAAGTAAAAACTGACATCAGAGAAATACAAAGGATTGTAAGAAAGTATTATGGACAACTACATGCCTGCAAATTGGATAAATTTGATGAAATGGCTAAATTCCTAGAAACAAAGAATCTTCCAAAACTGAATAAATAAGAATGTGTTATTCTTTTTTTTAAAAAAAATATATCTCTATTGATCTCAGAGAGAGGAAAGGAGAGGGAGAGAGAGATAGATAGAAACATCAATGATGAGAGAGTCGATCAGCTGCCTCCTGCACGCCCCCGACTGGGGATCAAGCCCACAACCCGGGCATGTGCCCTGACCAGGAATCCAACCCCAATCGCATGGATCCTAGGTCCACGCTCAACCGCTGAGCCACACCCGGCCAGGCAAGAATGTGTTATTCTGAATAGACCAATTACAATTAAAAAAATAAAGGAAGTAATAAAAAAAAAAATCTAGCAAACAAGTCCTGGACCAGATGTCTTCACAGGTCAACTTTACCATTCAAAGAACCTATCCTTCTGAAACTATTCCAAACATTTAAAGTAGGAGGAAGATCCCCAAGCTCATTTTATGAGGCTGGTGTTATCTTAATTCCAAAACCAAATAAAGACACTACAAAGAAAGAACATTAAAGGCCAGTATCTATGATGAACATAAGTGCTAAAATCCTCAACAAAATATTAGCAAACCGGATCCAGGAGTACATTAAAAAGATCATACGACATTATCAAGTGAGATTTATTCCAGGGATGCAAGGTTGGTACAATATTCGCAAATCAATAAATATGATACATCACATAAACAAAATGAAGAATAAAAACAGGTAAAAGACCTGTACTAAGAAAATTATGGGATATTGAAGAAAGAAATTGAGGAATATACAAATAAGTAGAAGAATATACCATGTTCATGGCTTGGAAGAATTAACATCATTAGAATGTCCATACTACCCAAAGCAATCTATAGATTCAATGCAATTCTTATTACAATACCAATGACATATCTCACAGAACTAGAACAAATAATACAAAATTTATAAGAAACCACAAAAGACCCCAAACAACCTTGGCAGAATTCAAAGTGCTATTGGAATTCAGATTATTCTGTGTCGTGTTACTTCTCCTTAAGGCTCCTAACCCTTTTCAATCATTGCTTTAAGGCAGCCTGTCTTGATTAAGTAATCAGAACTTGAATATCATGACTTAACTATATTAATTAATTGTTAAGCCACAAAATCAGCCTTTCCAAATAAACTAAGTCAAACTGCCAAGTGAAAAAGAACAACTATGAAACCCTCAACTCTCCTTTTCACCATAGTTTACTTCTGTCCAATGTGCTGAATAAAGTCCACATAAGGAGTAAGATGATGTAAGTGTTGCTTTATATTTATTAAATGTCATAAATTTTTGTGTACCTAGGCTGTCATTCTCCTCACATGAGGTGCATAATAGTGATCACAATAAGAGAGGTTTATATAGCACCTGTGTTCAAAGTTTATATAATTGGACTCAGAAAGATGCAGTTATGTCTGCAGGGAGGTGAAAGAGAAAATTATATTTAATGCATATTGAGCAAGCAGTTGGAGATTATGAGCTAGATTTATTCCAAAACACTAAAATGAGTCAGGTTGCTCCAAAATGTTATCAGCAGCCACTTCAAACATTAATAAGTTAGCTGTTTCTAAAATCTGGAAGAAGAGAGTTTTGTTTAAGCCAATTGTTTCACAGAAGAGGAAATGCAGTTCTCTCTCAAGAAATTAAAATGGACTGCTGAATAACTGGGAAAGAATGCCTCTTTTGGATGAGAGGGCAAATAAGTCAACTGATTTTCAGGCAGAATAACAAATGTGACAGCAGTACCTTTTTTATGCACATCGATGTGTGTGACTATGTATAACTTCTAGAAAAGAGGTCTTAAACTTTTTGGTCTTATGACCCTTTTCCACTTTTAAGAGTTATTGAGAACTCCAAAGATTCTTTGCTTACATGGCTTACCTCTATCACCTTTTACCATTTTAAGAACTAAAACAGAAAATTTAAAATATTTATTGATTCATAAAAAGATTATAAACACGTTGTATAGTAACAACATATTTTTATTTAAAAATGATGTTTTTAAAAAATTGTGAGAAGAGGCGGCGCAAAGCAGTGCTGGGTGGGAAGGGAGGTCGCGGCGGGGACAGCAGCCAGCGGCTGCCTCAGGGACAGCGCGCAGACCGTCCGAGAAGTGGGAGGCCCGGGGTCGGAGACGGTGGAATCTGCCCCTCCAACGGGCCTGAAGCACCTGAGTCCGCAACGGGTGAAAATGAAGATGACATTCAGTTTGTTAGTGAAGGACAATTAGGACCCGTTCTTGCTGGGCAGGCTGGTGCTCAGCAGTTGGGCATCAACTTAGGATCCAAGAGATTGAGGTTCAATTCCCAGTCAGAGCACATGCCCAGGTTGTGGGCTTGATCCCCAGCGGGGCCTGCAGGGGGCAGCCCATCAACGACTCTCTCTCTATTGATGTTTCTATCTCTCTCTTTCCCTTCCTCTCTCTGAAATAAAGATTATATATATATATATATATTTTATATATATATTTAAAATATATATGTTAAATATATATATATATATATTTTTTAAAGACCTGTGCTTGAATACATTGATCTGGTCAGCAGTGATGATGAAGAGCCTAGCAGTTCTCACAGTGATGATAGTGTTAAGCATAAAGACCATATCAACCATCAAAGGGATAAAGTTGTTTTAACTCTGGCTTGTCTAGCCTGCAATGTTGAAGTGGAGAAATAGCAAAAAGAAGAAAAGAATAGAGCCTTCAGGGAAAAAATCCATTTTCAGCATGCTCATGGGTTACAAGAATTGGAATTTATTTGAGGACATTCTGATACAGAAGCAGCAACACTGTGTGTGGATCAGTGGCTAAAAATGACAGAATGTGACAGTGATGATGACCTGGGTATAAAAAGTACTCCAATGGAAGATGAATTCTGATCCACAGAAGATGTAGAAGTTATTAGAAGAAGGCTTGAGGAAATGTAAAGATATTACCACCCAGCATCAAGTAGCTTTGAAGAGACTCAGGATAATGAATTCTTGAACTTGCTTTCTAAAGAAGGCCAGCATTCTACTAGCTAGTACAGATGTATTTGAAAATCTGCGTTTTTTGCTTTCTTGTGTTCAAAATTTTATATTTGCTTTGTATTTTTGTTCTCTTTTTCAAAAATGTACAGAGGAATAAAATACATATTAATGCAAATATATAAATCATGTATTCTATTAGAGGTATCACAGTTTCCCAGTTAACTTGGAATTCATATATTTAGGTTAAAAGAATTAAAAAATAGAAAAGCTCTTGACTATTGTTTATAGTTTCCCAAATAGCATTATTTCTTTATTTATACTGTACAGATTATTCTAGTTTATTTTTTTAGGAATGAAAATGAATATAAATAAAGCTGTCACAGATTAGTTTTTCTGTAAATTCTGCCTCTCATGTGGCTCTAATTTATATATGTAATAACCTTCAAGATCTTGTTTATGATTATTAGAAGAGAGTAATGGAAACTGATCATGGAAACAGCTTAAAAGTTTTACCAGCAGTGTGCTTTGTGGGTTTCACTCAGCTGTATTCCTGCTTTAATTAGAGCACTACATTGCTGGAATAAAAAGAACACCTTGATTCCTTTGAAATAATTTAAAAGAAATGTACAGAGGAAAAATACATATTAATGCAAATATATAAATCATGTATTCTGTTAGAGGTATGACAGTTTCCCAGTTAACTTGGAATTCATATATTGTTTATATATTTCCCAAATAGCATTATTTCTTCATTTGTACTGTACAGATTATTCACTGATTGTGTTTCTATTTGTTAAGCAATTAAAAATAATTTTAAATTAAAAAATGTGAGAAGAGTGTTATTGTTTTCTATCTTTCCAAATCTCTATTTCTTTTCTATTCCTTTTACTTGCTTAGACTTTTATGTGACTTATATACCTACTTTTTAAAGGCAATGGTGTAAAAATATTTGCATAAAATTAAACTTATTCTTAATAATATTAGTCCCTTTTTATATATTTATGTAAACATAATCTTTAAAAAATATAATGTTCAAGGTCTACTCAGGAATAATCTTCCTTAACTCTTTAAAATTTGTATTTCATATGGAACTATCTTCATTTTAGTTATTCATTAAATTGTCTTTAATTTCCTACATTTGGTATTACATATTTAATCTTTAAATGTTGAGGCCCCATTGTGAATAATTAAAAACATTACACAATTAGACTAAGAAGGGCTTGTCATACTATCTTTGTATATATACTTCATGTTATTTGATCAGGAATGTTATCCCAAATTTTTGAGTAGTAATTGCCAAACTGAAAATTTTTAAAGAAAAGAATCATGGCTATAATTTTGTTCTTTTTCTGCAATTACATATTTTACTGTGAAATAGCATTGCTGGGAAAAAATAGTATTGCTGTGTTTTTTTATTAGTATACTCTTTTCAATAGACATTGGAAGTCAATTTGTGTTTTTATTTCTTAAGATGTCTAGTCTACTCTACCTGCTTGTGTATATTTTTTTAAGTAGATATTATAGCTTGAGAATTTACCATTCATTTTTCCAAAATGACCACATCGTGCTTTTAATTAAATTGGTCAATTAAGGCCTTAGGATGTAGTCACTGAGATAGACCTTTTAGACACCTGCAGGAGCTTGCACAATAGTGTGGAGCATAAAAGACATTCGGGAGAGAGGTGTAGTTAAACAAATATGGGGAAGAGGAAACAACACCTCTGTGCCAGAGGTTCCACACACAGGTGTGAGGTACACTGATGCTCTATTAGGAAGATTTTGGAGCATATATGGTAGAGAGTAACTGAAACTTTTCATCATAACCCTTAAAAAAGTAATTGAGTTGTTTAATGTTTTAATTAATTGTAACTGATTGTGTTTCTACTTGTTAAGCAATTAAAAATAATTTTAAATTTAAAAAATTGTGAGAAGAGTGTTATTTTCTATCTTTGAAAATCTCTTTAATGGCTGGTTTGATGGATGACACTTGAATTCTCACATTTGATTTTGCGTAAAGTCTGTTGTGATATGTTGTTTGATTTGAAGTACATGAGGAAATTGAATGACTCAGATATGTAGTTGAGAAAGAGAGGACCTTGCAACCCCCAGAGTCCCTTTCAGAACCACTGTCCTATAAAGTAGTTTGGAAGAACATTTGAGTGGTGAGATTATTTGCGGTCCTAGTTGTTTCCTTTTTCATTTATATATTCTACAACAGAGATGGATTATTTGTGCAAATTATAAATGAGAAAGGAAGAAGTATGAGTATGTTGAGGAAAGATTTTGGAGACCCTAGAAACAGAAGCAGAAAAGTTTATATTTAGGAAACCAAAGAGCCACTGTAATTTCTTTTCTTCTCTCTCTTTTTTTAAAAATATGTTTTTATTAATTTCAGAGAGAGGAAGGAGAGGGAGAGAGAGATAGAAACATCAATGATGAGAGTCATTGATTGGCTGCCTCCTGCATGCCCCCCACTGGGGATCCAGCCCACAACCCGGGCATGTGCCCTGTCCAGGAATTGAACCCTGACCTCCCGGATCATAGGTCGATGCTCAACTGCTGAGACAGGCCCCGCTGGGCTGTAATTTCTTAAATAGGCAAATGACCTGTTAAAAATTGTATTTATCCCTGGCCGTGTGGCTCAGTTATTGGACCATCATCCTATACACCAAAAGACTGCAAGTGCCATTCCGGATCAGGGCACATACTTGGGTTTGATACCTGGCCAGGGTACATACAGAACGCAACTGATCGGTGGTGTTTCTCACATTGATGTTTATTTGTTTTTCTCTCTCTCCCTATCTCTAAAAATCAATAAACATATTCTCAGGTAAGAATTAAAGAAAATGTGGGGGAAAATAGAGTAGAATTAGAAGAGAGAAGCTACTTTATAGTTTGTCTCAGTACTAAAGGTGAGTAATGAGATGGGTTATGCCTCAGATATTGGTGGAAATGGAGAAGAAAACTCAAAATTTGATAGAAATTTTGAGGGCGGAAATACCAAGACTTGGATATAGGGGATAAATGAGAGGGAGGAATTAAGATGACTAAGAGTTTTCAAGTCAAACATTCGAAAAATATTTTCTCCCTTATATTCAACTTTAACCTTTTCTGAAAATTATCTTGATTAAGCTAACTGAAGTCTTGTCTTGTTTTTCAGAGTTTGCCAGTCCATTCCAGGGATTAGGAGAAATTCATCATGCTTCCCAATCTGAGTCATTCACAGTGATTACCAGAAGAAAAGAAAGACCTGTGACATCCCTGTAGAGTTTGTACCTATAAATCCCTGGAAAATTACTTGCAGCTTACTTCCCTTAGCCCTTCAGGAAGTGAATTTCTGTCTATTCAGTTCCTGTTTGCATTGGACACTGGCAGTCCACCTCTTATGCACTCCAGCACCCCCATCAGCTCTCTCTTTTCCTTCACCAGCCCAGCAGTGAAGAGACTGCTAGGCTGGAAGCAAGGAGATGAAGAGGAAAAGTGGGCAGAGAAGGCAGTAGACTCTTTAGTGAAGAAGCTAAAGAAGAAGAAAGGAGCCATGGATGAGCTGGAGAGGGCTCTCAGTTGTCCAGGGCAGCCCAGCAAATGTGTTACGATTCCTCGGTCCTTGGACGGGCGGCTGCAGGTGTCCCACCGCAAGGGTTTGCCTCATGTTATTTATTGCCGAGTGTGGCGTTGGCCTGATCTCCAGTCTCACCATGAGTTGAAGCCCCTGGAGTGCTGTGAGTTCCCATTTGGCTCCAAGCAGAAAGAGGTGTGCATTAACCCCTATCACTACTGCCGGGTGGAGATGCCAGGTGAGTTTTCTTCATGAAATCATGGTTTATTTTAAAAGTTAAGGAGGTATGTCCCAGTTGATAGAGAGTTATGGGTCATAAGCAATACGAGGACCACCCCAGTCACCAGAAGAGAGAAGGAGGAAGTCAATTTTGAGGAACTAATCCAAAATTTGGTGCTGAGAAAAATCTAGAAAGAAGGATTTTCATTTCAGCGTATATGTAAACTCTATGTGATTTTGAAAATGCAGTTTTGTTTTCATTTGTTTTGGAGTCATCATCATGATGTTTTTCCAGTTTTGGGGGTGTTTAAGGGTCTTAATATGGCCTTGATATGATTAACTGGAAAAAAAAAAAAAAATCCTCCTCTCTGACCCCTCTCCCTCAACTGAACTGAACTGAAGTAAACTAAAGAAGTTTCTTTGCTGTCATTTTCCCCAAGCTTAGGTAAGTGGAGGTATCTCATTTCTGGGTCTGAAAACAGCCAATGAAATAGTTGCTGGAAATCCTTCTAGGACTGAAAACAATAGGGGACTGAGGGAAGCTGGCAGTTGTTCTTAAATATGATTTTAAATATAAGAAACTATTGCCCTAAACTCTTCACACATCTGGATGTGTATGTATGTGTATATACAGTTCACCTCCCTTTTGGAGAAGTCTGGTGTGGATCTTCGTTCCTTCACACTGGCTATAACAGTTTGCACTTTTCTTTAGATTGCGTGTTCTTGTGTCTATAGGAATAAATTTTTACGAGAGCTTCCTCTCCCTGATTGGCCATCTGCCTCATTCCAGGAACTCAGGGAAATGACCGTGTCCATTAGGAGACAGTTCTGTCGAGGTAGACAGGCCATGGTGGGAGTGCAGCCAGTCACTTGGTCAAGGAGGTTCAGTTAACCTTACAGTAGTACTGGTAAGTGCTTTGTGCCCAGCCTACAGCAGACTTTCTAGGCAACATCTCAGACTCCCAAATCTTGCCATCATCTTGTAAAACCATAGTCAAGGAAGTCACCTGCCTGGATGTGAATGCCTTTCACAGTTACTTCTTCCTGGGATTGAGGCCCTGTATAAAATTGTGATGAGAAAGTCCCACTCTCCTGTCAAATCTAATGCATATTCCCTAAATCATATAAGTCTTTGCTCTCTTCCCTTCTTTCCTGTTTCCCTCTGGGCTCTCTTTGCATACTTAAAAAGTCATTAGTGTCTGAGTTCATGACAGAAACAACTTGATTCTTTTTTTGTTTCAAAGATTTGAGTTATATTAAGCATTTAAAATACACCCAATGGAAAAATGTTCATTAAGAAATCATGTCTGGAGTGGGAGGGCAGGGTGGAGGGGATCAATGTGGGGGCAGGGAGGTAGGGACATCTGTAATACTTTCAACAATAAAGATAAGTTTTAAAAAAAGAAAGAAAAAAAAGAAATCATGTCTCTTCCTGAGTAATAGAGTTGTAAAAGCTATCTTGTAAAATGTATCTGTTTTCCTTTTGAATACTCAAATACCTAATTTTACAGGATTATTTGATATTTTAGTGTTTCATATTATGTAAGGTTCTTTTATGAATGGTAGTGTTTTTACATATGGCAGGTAGATTTCATATCATATTTTAGGTTTGAGTTTCCAAAATGAAAGGTGGGTAAAGATTGTAGTAAATTTTAAGGTTTTTAAATTTCCTAACTTGATTTTTTTTGTATAAAAAGGAGATTTTATATCTAACTTTCTGGCCATATTTAAAGTTAATATTTTGAGAACAATTAATATACTAATGTTAAGCAAGTTTGCTGGTTCACTGATTATTATAAAGCTTATGTTTCCCCTTTGAAATCTCTCAAATTTTGCTGGCTCTTGCACTCTGTTGTTCCATGACCCCCACTTGCATGCCATGTAGTCTTAAGCAGCTGCATGGCCCATGGCCATTCAGACCCCACACTCAGTGGTCTGCAGCTGTGAGACAAGCTAAGTTATCCAGGTGCTAAACTGTACTCTACTTAATATGGAGTGGAGACTCTGGGCAGCGGCTTTAATCCTAGCCCTGCTTAAGGTAAGACTGGGCTTTTTCTATGGCGAGATAGAAGAAGATGGGACCTTGGAAAGGAACCCCCTTAACTTTACACCATTAATAAAACTTCCCATGAAACCCATGAAACCCCATCCTGTGGGGGCCTCAAGAAATTCTTTTCCCAGTGGCACCCCAAAAACTACTTCTACCAATAATAGGGGAGATGCAGATGGCACCCCATTGATAACAGAATTACTCTGTCAAATTGCTATTAAAGTTTTTAACCATTAATTTTCATTATAAATACTTCTACCTTCATGGACTGGCACCTAACAGTTTGTGAAATGTCACCTTTCTTCTTCAGGCCACTTTGTGTGTCTCACGTCTGGGAGAAGCTGTGCAAAAAATGTTTTTGTGGCACACAATGGTTTTACTCCATGTGACTGAAGGTTATTTCAGGAGTGTAATTTCTTTTCTTTTTATTGATTTTTTTCTATCAATTTCTGTTTTCTTTTTTTCATTTTATTTTTATTGTTGACAATATTACAGATGTCCCCATTTTCTCCCCCTTTGCCCACATCCACCCATCCCCTGCCCTCCCCTTCTCTCTGGCCATCACCTCACTGTTCTCTGTGTTTATGGGTTTTGCATATATGTTTTTTGGCTAATCTCTTCACTTTCTTTCATCTGGTCCCTTCCATCTCCCTCTCCTCTGACAGCAGTCAGTCAGTTAGCCAGTTTATTTTGTTCATTAGATTACACATATAAGTGAGATCATATGTTATTTGTTTTTCTCTGGCTTATCGCACTTAGCATAATAATCTCCAGGTCCATCCATGCTGTTGCAAAAGGTAAGATCTCCTTTTTTATGGCTATGTAGTATTCCATTGTGTAAATATACCACCGCTTTTTTTATCCACTCATATACTGATGGGCACTTGGACTGTTTTCAGATCTTGGCTATTGTAAATAATGCTGCAATGATCATAGGGGTACATATATTCTTTCTGATTGTTTTTTCTGGATTCTGAGGATATATTCCCAGAAGTGGGATCACTGGGTCAAATGACAGTTCCATTTTTAATTTTTGTGGGGATGATCTTTATTTTATCCCACAGTGGCTGAACTGGTGTGCATTCCCACAAATTGTGCAATAAGGTTCCCCTTTCTCCACATCCTCAGTAGCACTTGTCATTTGTTGATTTACTGATGATGATGACCATTCTGGCAGGTGTGAGGTGATACCTCATTGTAGTTGTAATTTTCATCTCTTTGATGGTTAGTGATGTTGAGCTTTTTTTTAAATATCTATTGGCCATCTATATGTCTTCTTTGGAGAAGTGTCTCTTAAGGTCCTATGCCCATTTTAAAATTGGATTATTTGTCATCTGGTGTTGAGCTATATAAATTCTTTATATATTTTGGAAATTAACCCTTTATCAGATGTGTCATTGGCAAAGATGTTTTCTCATACAGTGGGTTGTCTTTTCATTTTGTTGATGGTTTCTTTTGCTGTACAGAAGCTTTTAAGTTTGATGTAGTTTCATTTGTATATTTCCTCCTTTGTTTCCCTTGTCCGAGGCAATATGTCAGCAAAAGTATTACTACAAGAGATGTTTGAGATTTTACTGATTATGTTTTCTTCTAGTATTTTTATGGCTTTGTTACTTCCATTTAAGTCTTTAGTCTATTTTGAGTTTATTCTTGTGTATGGTATAAGTTGGTGGTCTAGTTTTATTTTTTTGCATGTATCAGTCCAATTTTCCCAACACCATTTATAGAACAGGTTGTTTTTATTCCATTGTATGTTCTTGCCTCCTTTGTCAAATACAAATAATCCATAAAGGCATGGATTGATTTCAGGGCTCTCTGCTCTGTTCCATTGATCCATATGCCTGCTCTTGTGCCAGTACCAAGCTGTTTTGATTACTATGACCTTGTAGTATAGTTTGATATCAGGCATTGTGATACCTCCAACTTTGTTCTTTTTGCTCAGGATTACTGAGGTTTCAGGGTTTTTTTTTTTTTTTTTTTTTTTGGTTCCATATAAATATTAGAGTATTTTTTCTAGGTCTGTGAAATATGACATTGGTATAGGGATTGCATTGAATCTATAGATTGCTTTGTGTAGTGTGGACATTTTAATGATGTTAATTTTTTGAACACTGTATATGTTTCCACTTATTTGTATCTTCTCTCTTCAATGTCATATTGTTTTAAAAGTATAGGTCACTTACCTCCTGTATTAAATTTATTCCTAGGTACCTTATTTTGGTTATGTTGCAATAGTAAATGGGATTGTTTTCTTAGTTTCTCTTTCTGATATTTCATTGTTGGTATATGAAAATGCTGCAAATTTCTGAATATTAATTATGTATCCTGTGACTTCACTGAATTCATTGATTAGATCTAGCAGTTTTTTGGTGGAATCTTTAAGGTTTCCTTTGTACAAGATCATATCATCTGTGAATAATTAAAGTTTTATTTCTTCCTTTCCAATGTGGATACTATTTATTTCTTCTTCTTGTCTGATCACTGGGGCTAGGACTCCCAGTACTATGTTCAGTAAGAGTGGTGAAAGCAGACATCCCTTTCTAGTTCCTGATCTAGACAGGAAAACATTTTTAATTTTTGCCCATTGAGTGTGATGTTGGCTGTAGATTTTTTCATATATGGCCTTTATTATGGTGAGGTATGATCCCTCTATTCCCACTTTGCTGTAGTTCTTCCATAAATCAATTTTACCAAATACTTTTCTTGCATCTATTGATATGATCATGTGATTTTTATCCTTCATTTTGTTTATGTGATGTATCACATTTATTGATTTGTGGATAATGTACCAACTTTGAATCCCCAGAATAAATCCCACTTGATTATGGTGTGTGATCTTTTTAATATATTGCTAGATCCGATTTGCTAATATTTTGTTGAGGATTTTACGATCTATGTTCATCAGGGATATTGGCCTATAGTTTTCTTTCTCTGTAGTGTCTTTATCTAGTTTTAGAATTAGAAAATTGTGGCCTTGTAAAATGAGCTTGGAATTCTTCTCTCTTGAATTATTTGGAGTAGTTTGAGGATGATAGGTGTTAGTTTTTCTTTGATTGTTTGAAGCTATCCAACCCTGGACTTTTGTTTGCTGGGAGTTCTTTGATTACTCCTTCAATTTCATTACTTGTAATCTGTCTATTCAGGTTTTTTTATTCTTCCTGATTTAGATTTGGAAGATTGTATGTCTCTAAGAATTTGTCCATTTCACCCAGGTTGTCCAATTTATTGGCATATAGTTGTTCGTAGTATTTTATTACAATTCTTTGTATTTTTGTGATGTCAGTTATTACTTCTCCTCTTTCATATCTGATTTCATTTATTTAGGTCCTCTCTGTTTCTTGATGAGCTTGGCTAAAGTTTCATCAATCTTGTTTATCTTTTCAAAGAACCAATTCTTACTTTCATCGACCTTTTGTATTGCTTTTTAGTCTCTCTTTTGTCAGATGTAAGTATTGCTACCCCAGCTTTTTTTTTCTCATTTCCATTTGTATGGTATATATTTTTTTCATCCTTTCACTTTCATTGTGTATGAATCTTTTGTTCTGAGTGTGTCTTGTAGACAGCATAAATATGGGTGCTGTTTTCTTATCCATTCACCTACCCAATGTCTTTTAATTAGAGCATTTAATCCATTTACATTTAAGGCTATTGATAGGTCCTTAGTTATTGCCATTTTTTTCTTTGTGCCTATGTTCTTCTCTCTATATATATCTTCTTCTTAAAGCAGTCCCTTTAACATTATTTGCAATATTTATTTCATGATAATGAACTCCTTTAGGCTTTTTTTGGTCTGAGAAGCTCTTTACTTTGCTTTCAATTTTAAATGATAGCATTGCTGGATAGAGTAGTCTTTGTTTTTCATTACTTTGAATACTTCATCCAATTCCTCCTGGCCTGAAGTGTTTCTGTTGAGAAATCTGCTGACAGCTTAATGGGAGTTTCCTTGTTAGTAACTAACTGTGCCTCTCTTGGTGCTTTTAAGATCCTCCCTTTGCCTTTAACCTTTGCCATTTTAATTATGATGTGTCTTGGTGTGGGTCTCTTTGTTCATCTTGATTGGGACTCTCTGTGCTTCCTGAACTTTTGTGACTTTTTCTTTCACCAGGTTAAGGAAATTTTCTGCCATTATTTCTTCAAACACCTTCTCTATCCCTTGCTCACTTCCTGGCACCACTATGATGCAGATGTTGTTACATTTCATGTTGTCCCAACATTTCCTTAAACTATACTCATTCTTTTTAATTCATTCTCTTTTTGCTGCTCTGATTGGATTTTTTTCCCCTACATTGTCTTCCAAATTTGTTATTCAGTTGTCTGCTTTATTCAACCTGCTTTTTATTCCTTCCAGTGTATCCTTGATATCAGATATGGTATTCTTCATTTCAGACTGGTACTTACTCATGGTTTCTATATCCTTTTTCATGCTGTTGTAGGCATCACTAAGTTCCTTGTGTATCATTTTAAAAAAATCTTCACCCATGGATATATTATTTATCTACCTATCTATTTATTTTAGAGATTGAAGAATGTCCTCACTCTGAGCTGCTCTCCCTTCTCCCATGGAACTACACTCAGTGGCGATACATGGGACTTGGCAGGGCTGATCCAAACAGCCTCCTGTTGCGGGTGGTGCCCACAAACTGTAAGAGGGGACGGGTTCCTCTTCTCCTTCCTAGGATAGTGTAGTCTGAACTCAGAGGGGAACCTGGATTTGCCTCCCTGCAGCGTAGTCACACAGCCCTGTACTCGCCCGTCTGGCTCCTGGACAGAACCCTCTCTGGGAGACACAGTCCCAAAAACCCAGCCCTGCACTGCTTCCTGCACCACTGCTTATGCTGCTGAACCAAACAGGGCAGGGCCAAAGGTCAGCCCTGCGAGGCATTCTCATCTCCACGTGCTGGTGTGAGCAGGGTGGGGCCAAAAGCCTCAACTCCGCTCAAGCTCCAAACCCACCCACTAGGAGAGGGTAAAAAGTCCCAGCCCTGTGCAGCACCCCTGCGCTGCTGAACCCAGCAGGATGGGGCAGGCCTAGGGGCTCCACAGGTGGGGGAGTGGTGCCAGCCCTACACTTGAGGTTGGGGAAATTTTCCTCTTTCCCAAGCCACAAAGTTTAGTCACTGTCTAGGTCTCTGCCAAAAGCCTCACCAGAAAACAGAGGGCCCTTTAAAGTCACTGCTAGGTGTAGCCAGCAAATCTCTCCATAGGACACAAATAGAGCAGTGTAGCCTCTCCATCAGCCAGAGTCCAGGGTGAACCCCCTGTGCTGGCGCTGTAACTTAAGGAGTGCTCTTTCCTTGAGAGGGTGCAGTCCAAGTCTCCCAGGCAGTCCGAATCCCTATTGACTCCCACTGCCAGACACCATGTAGGCTCCTCTTCCTGTCTCTGTTCTGAGTTGGGGATTCCTGCATGGGGTTGAGTCCACATGCTCCTACCGGAGGGAGCTCTGCAGCTGCAGTATCCCTCCAGCTTCTCAGCAGCCACCACACCTGCATGAGGGAGCGCTCCCTTTCCACTTCTCCACCCTTCCTACCTGTCTTTATGTGACTTCTTCTGTAGATCTTTGTTTTTAATATTTCAGTTTCACTAGCCTTCAATTGGTTTTTCAGGTCGATTGTTCTGTAATTTAGCTGTAAATCTGGTTTCGGGCTGGGAACAAGTGGACACAGCTTCCAGCTACTTTGCAGCCATCTTGGAATCTATCCTGTAATTTCTACTTTACGTTAAATACTCGTGCTCTATTAAAACCACATGTTTTGTGAAAAAGATACAAAAGCTTTTTGCAGCTCTTTCACCCCCATATATGCCAGTAACTCCTCCCACTATTTTCCCTTACTTAAATATCAAGATAGTGTGGTAGTTAAAAGGTGGCATAAATTTTTGAAAGAAATGTGTGTAAGCTCACTACATCATATTTGCAAGTAGCAGTTGAGATGTAGAAATGGAATTTGCTATTTAGGTATAGCTATTGCTATAAATGGAATGTCTGTGTTCCCTTAAAATACCTATGTTGAAAACCTAATGCCTAAGGTGATGGTATTAACAGGTGGGGCCTCTGATGGGTGATTAGGTCATGAGGGCAGAACTTCATGAATAAGATTAGTGCTCTTATAAAGGGGCCCTGGAGAGATCTCTGGCCCCTTCCCCCATGTGAGGACACAGTGAGAAGATGGCCCTCTGCAACCATGAAGAGGGCTCTCACCAGAACCCAACCATGCTGCACCCTGATCTCGGACTTCCCAGCTTCCAGAACTGTAAATTTCTGTTGTTTATAAGCCACCCAGTCGCTATGGTATTTCTGTTATGGCAGACCAAATGGGCTCAGACAGCTATGTTTTGAATAAAAGTATTTAAAAATATGATCAGTACAGATCTAAGGTAGCTGAGCCATTTTGGCCAAATAACCAGGATGATACCATCAGTTTTCTTCATAAATATTTACTGGTTTTGGTTTTACCCATATGGTAAAAATATATTGTCACGATATTTGTTTCAATAAAGAAAAACATATTCTTTCTTTTCTTTTGGTGCCTCAGTTCTGCATGCCATGAAGATAGAAGTATCTGCATTCAGGAGACAATGAGGCATTTTGTTTATCAATGGTAGGAATGCACTGTAGATATCTCACATGAAAACTGAAGTCACAGAGATTATTCAAATTCTTCTTCACTAAAAAAGAAAAATGAGTGTTTATTTGAACTTCGTTAACACTGTGATGAAGAAGCATCATTGAAAAGAAGCCATAAGTCATTTACTACTTTGTCAGCCCCTCACTTTCAGACTATTAATGAGGCAAGTCATCTTTTTATTCTTGCATATTCATAAAATACATAAAAGGAAATTCAGAGGCTTATTGTCCAGGTCGTTTTTGCATGGTGATGTTGAGTGTTTATTCTCTAATGTCATAAGCAGTATATATAAATACAACTTTTAAAGGGAGAAGGGATCATTTTCTCTGCTACTCTCGCCTGTTGTTTAGTTTCTAACTTTTCGTTCACCTGTTTGAGTTTATAATCCACATGTAGAACTGAAAATTATTGCTTGTTAAGAAGGAGATAAATGTACTGTGGTAGGTAAATGGTAGACTTTGTGGTTGCTGTTGTCTGTTTACTTGAAAACATTTACTTTTTATGAAAGATTTTATCAATACTTGCAGGTGGTAAGAAATCAACAGTGTGATTAAAAACAAGAGCTACCCCATCCATCTCTAAGAACAACCTCTTTTAATCATTCTTGCTTTGTTCTTTTTCTATTTCCCTCTATTATTACTAAAAATTATGGAGGTAACTTTATATAATATAATACATCAGTTTCCAAATTTATCACCTTAATATAATTTCACTGATTCTAACATAAAAAAATGAGGATTTATCTAATTTATATTGCCTTCTTTCTTTCTTCTCTCAATTCTTAATATTTATATTTTGGTTTATAGTTATGTTTTGGCAATTCTATTGATTTCTATTGTGGGATTTGGGGATAAGAATTATTTTCCCTTAGAAGAGACTGGTCCATTGCCTTCTAGCATTCAGTATTGGTGATGGGACATCATAAGTTAGTTCAATTCTCATTTCTTTATAGGTGACTTTGAAGTGGTCCTCTGGTAGCTTTTAGAACATTCCACTTGTCTAGATGTTTGAAATTCAATATGATATGACCAGGTTTAGATCTTTTTTCATTCATTGGGCTGTGCACTCTGGCTCTCTTCAGTCTGTTGACATGGATTCTTCTATAGTTCTGGAAAATTTTCTTTGGCTATTTCTTTGATTATTTCCTCCTGTTTTCTGTGTTTCTCTGTCTGCTTTTACATTGGTCATAGGTTGCACCTCAATGACACTTATGGAATACCTTCTTTCTATTGGGCATTGTGACACTTTAGAAGTCAACAGGAGCCATGAATGCCTGGACAGTGCTTGCCCTTGAGAATTGCATCAATTCATGAGTTTTTGTTTAGAGTCAGAATCAAGAAAACTCATGCTATTTTTAAAGTATGTAACCCACAAGGAACATACTAAGTGAACAGGCTTTATTTATAAGTTCTTTATTGCTGCTTACTTTTTACTTATTCACTTGTATTATTACTCACTGTTTATCTTTTACCAAATAACTTTTAGTTGCCTTTAAATCTTTCTGGTAAAGAAAGATAGAATATTTTTACTTTAGTAGCACTACTGCAGCTAAATTTTATGTTGGTCATCCAAATAATTCAACATGGCCTCTGAGGAAAAAATATTTTGTACATCACTTATGGTTTTATCACAGGCAATAAAAACCTATTTTGCCTTAACCTCCCCCCAAAAAACAAACACTTTATTGGCAGAATCAAAGGAAGATATGAACAATAAGTGTCCAGAAGATGAAGTAATAGGGCAGCTTTGCTAATTTCTGTGGTAGGAATGAATAAACAGTTTCTCTTTAGAGTGCTGACCTCACAATAATTCTCCTCTATAGAGGAGAAATTTCTGTTGTTACTTTCTGTTTAAGATTCAGGCTTTAAGGAGAGAAACCATTGGTTTAGCTTTATTCACAAGCTCACTTTTTGGGAAGAGATGGGACTACAACTGATAATTTCATGATGAGCACAAAGAATGGTGAAACAGTACTTCCCAGAGGAAAGACAGCTTTATCATCAAAAATTGGACAAAAACAGCAGGTGTCCACTCTGTCTTGTGCTGAGGAGCCAAAGTTCAGCTCTAACCCACTGGTTTCTTTCTCATGCTAGTGCTGCCGCCTGTATTGGTGCCGAGACACAGTGAATATAACCCCCAGCTCAGCCTTCTGGCCAAGTTCCGCAGTGCCTCCCTCTACAGTGAGCCACTCATGCCGCACAACGCCACTTATCCTGACTCTTTCCAGCAGCCTCCGTGCTCTGCATTCCCTCCCTCACCAGGGCAAGCATTCTTGCAGTCCTCGTGCATGGCCAGCCACCCTCACTCCCCAGGAAGCCCTTCCGAGCCAGAAAACCCCTATCAACACTCAGGTCAGTAAAAGCTGCCAGTCTTTGTGGAATACAACTCAACACATTTATGGTGTGACCATCATAATTTTAATCACTGTAACTGACATTCATGTGGAGCTTTACAGTTCACATGGCAATCTCCTGTGGGCTCTTGGACCCTGCCCTGCCTCTAAGATGGTCGACATGTCTTTGCTCTGGTTTTTGGTTCTAATCCCCTGGAAGCTCTCAGAAACTAAGTGAATTTGATAGCATTTCAAGGGATTTTTTTTTAAAAAGGCAGTAGCAATAAGATTATAAAAGATTGTTCTAGACTCAGCGGACAGACTTGGCCTGAGGGCAAGCGGTGTGATTGCTGCTTTCAACAATCAAAGGGTGTCCTTCCTACAAAAGATGTGTAGGACAGAGGGAGGCCCCAATTCCAGGCAGTGCATTCTCTCTTTTTTCTATGGGATGCAAGCACAGCATCTGAAGGTAGAACTAGTCAATTTTTTTTTTTTTTAAATACATCTTTATTGATTTCAGAGAGAGGAAGGGAGAGGGAGAGATAGAGATAGAAACATCAACAATGAGAGAGTCATTGATCAGCTGCAGCCCGCAACCCGGGCATGTGCCCTGACCAGGAATCGAACCCTGATCGCCTGGATCCTAGGTCGATGCTCAACCGCTGAGCCATGCCTGGCTGGGCAGACCTAGTCAATTGATATTTGCTGAATTGAAAAAGCATGTAGAATGGAGAGGGAGAACCAAGCCCATTGTGAGAATTGCATGTACTATCACACCTATAAAGTGGGCATAAGTTAGATAATGAAAAAAAGATTTTATTTACCTCATGATGTGAGAAAATTATATCCTGAGCGAACAAGTTCCTACAGGCATGCATAAATGCATTTGGTCCTAGATGTTGTGACCTGCCTCATTCATTTCTTCATATATTTATTTATTTAATGGATATTGAACTCATACTATATGCAAGCGTTGCCTTAGGGTGCCTAAAGGAAAATGAAAAGATTAATAAAAATTGTCCTGCCCTCAAAGAATTCATAAAATGTGGGAAGGTAAAGAAGTTGCCTCCTCCCCTTTGAGTTATTCCGTTCTTCCTTTTGCCCACTCTGCAGTACATCTATTTTACATATACATCTACTATTTAACTTTATCACACTGTATTATATAATTTTGTGTGTGTCTGTCAGTAATTTTATCTTTTGTATGCCTAGTTTAGAGCCTAAAATGCAGAAGTTGCTGATTAGTTAATAACACTCACATTTGGAACTTGGGAGAAGAGCTTGGGGTCATAGATCCAGATTTTATTGAGTCAGTAAGTAATGACTGAGCACCTGCTAAGTACCAGGCACTGTGCTGGTGCTAGAAGTACAATGGTTGATTACAATGGTCTCTCACCTTCCAGAGGCAATGACTATTGAGCACAATCATGTAAATAAGTGACAAGTATGATAAAGGTCTTAGCAATCCAGGCAAGTAATTATAAGGACTTGAACTAAAGAAGGGTTATGGGGACAGAAAAAAGGCAATGAATTTGAGGTGGCAGAATCACCAGGACCTGATGTGGGGGTGAAGGCTGAGATGTGGCAGGAGTCATTTACAGACTGGAGGAGGCCGTTGTAGTCTTGCAAGTGGCTATATTCACTGAGAAAGGGACAGCAACAGAAAGAGAACTCATTTGAGGACAGAGCCCCAGTTAAGGTATTAGAGGATAATTATGTTGCAAAATATACATTTACATAAAACACATTTGTGCTATAAAGATTTCCTGTATTAGGTTTGTGTTCCTGCACTTGTTAAACTAACAGGTTGATTTCTTTTTCTTCTTCCCTCCCATGAAGGACAGACGCCAAGATCTATGCAGAAGCTGGTTAGTTTCTCACAAAGGGAACAGCATTTTTAATTTCAAAGAAAATAATTCTTTTCTGAATGATTAACAACAAAATGCCAACCTAAGTAACAGATCTAAGGCTAAATAACAATAGAAGGAATTTTTGAGATTAACTGGCTCAGCTCCTTAAACTTTTTAAATAGCCTTATTGAGATATAATTCATATGTCACAAAACTCAACCATTTAAAGTGTACAATTCAATGTTTTTTCATATGTTGTATTATATTTTTTAAGTTGCTACAGGCATGTGATAAAATACATATCATGTAAAATTTGCAGTTTTAACCATTTTTAAGTAACATTAAGTATATTCACAATGTTGCACAACCATCACCACATCTATTTCTAAAATAGTTTCATCACCCTAAACAGAGAGTCTGTACTCATTAAACAATAAGTTCTCATTCCCTGCCTTCCTCCAGCCCCTGGGTAACCTCTAATCTACTTTCTGTCTCTATATATTGAATTTGCCTATTCTAAGGTACCTCATATAAATGGAATCATACCATATTTGTCTTTGTGTGTCTGGCTTATTTAAGTCAGCATAGTGTTTTCACAGTTCATCTATGTTGTAGCATTTATCAGTTACTTCATTTGTGTGACTGAACAATATTCCATTATATGGATATACCACACTTAAAAAAATCCATTTATTGGTTTATGGATATTTGTGTTCTTTCCATCTTTTGGCTATTGTGAATAATGCTGCTATGAACATTGATGTCCAAGTATCTGTTTGAGTCCCTGCTTTTATGTGGGAATATACCTAATTGTGGAACAGCTGGGTCACACGGTAACACTTTATATTAAGCCCCTTAATTTTATAGATAGATTTACTCCAGGACCTGCAGAAGGGTGACTTTGCTTTATAACTTTTTCACCAGCATTATAGTTCATTTTCTCAAAGGGAAATGCCTTATCCATGGTTATTCGGTGTGGTCACTTCACCACCTGCAGCGCCTGCTAAAACATACACACATGGCTGTATCCAACCACTGATATATAGACTAAGAATTCCTGGGGGTTGGGCCAGGAACCTGCATTTATTTATTATTTATTTATTTATTTATTTATTTATTTATTTATTTATAATATGTTTTTATTAATTTTAGGGAGAGAAGGAGGGAGGGAGGGGGGAGAGAGAGGGAGAGAGTGAAAGAGAGAGAGAGAGAGAGAGAGTGAGAGAGAGAAACATCAATTGGCTGCCTCCCATGCATAACCTGACTGGAGTTTGGACCCACAACCTACGCATGTGCCCTGACCTGGAATCAAATCAGTGACGTTGTGGTGCACAGGACAATGCTTAACCAACTGAGCCACACCAGTTGGGGCAGAATCTGCATTTTTAACAAATTCCACTGGTGATTTCTATGCACATTTAAGTGTAAAAACTATTTGAATGGACAATTCAACCAAAGCAGACTGATCCAAATTTTTAGCTATTGATTATATAACAAATTGACATTAGGAATGTATACAGAAGGAAGCAGTTATTCTGAGGTCCTCTCTAAAGAGCTTTTCTTCTGCCTCAGGAGTTTTTATTGTGTAATGAATTCATTTTTGATAAGATATTATCTACTTGATTGCATACCATTTTCTTAACCATGATCACTGTCCATAGGACTGATATTTGGGGAGAAGAACCCTTTTCAGTGTGCCTTGGGTTCAAGGTTATAATCAGGTTTCAGCTGTCCTGTGTTTTAGGGGCATATTTGAACTATCTCAGAGACAGGATATTGCTGTGGCCATTGTACAACCCATGACAACAGAGGAACTGAAAATTAAGCTTAGTTCAAAGAAGGTTTGGCTTTGTTATGAAAGCCAGAAAACAACAGACTCTTCTGCTGTTGAGAAAAGCTAGGAGAACAGCTGCTAGGTTTGAAAATCTTGTGAAGCCATTTGAACTCAATGATAACTCATAAGTCAGAGGGAAAACTAATCAATCCTTTGGTGAGGAGTTTAGGACAGCCCACTTCCCCTGTAGGACACTCACAATGTTACTTCATAATAGCTTTATTATGTTACCGGTCTCTCTACTAAAAACACAGTCCACCAAGCTAAGGAGTTAATGGTCAAAAAGGTTGGGTCAGATTGTCTTTGTGTAGTTTATCAGTCTGACATTCCTTTGTTGTACTGCTTTCTTGTAGTCAACACACCAGCCCTGTCTTATCTTGCCACAGAAACCCCAGGGAAGCAGAATGGCTGACTTATAGATGCCACAGCTGATAGTCATTTAGTGCTATCAATGCCTAATGGAGGTAAATTTGCAGACAAAAGTGTAGCTATTTTCCGGGAGTGTTTCCTATTATCCCAAAATAAAGCAAATCAAAAACCAAAACCAAACCAAATGTGCTGGCCTTCTATTTCCCAAGTGTTTTAAGAGGAGCTGATAGCATGACTATCTTTGCATTTTAACTGGCATTCCTCAGTATGATAGAGTGGACATTTTGTTTATCATCCTGTTTACTAGAATAAGTTAATTTTTTATTTTAACTTAACATTTAGAGTTTTGTAATTCTTGCTGTTTATTATGGAATTGGATATTAAGAAGTTAGCAATTTTTTCCCATTTCTGTTTTTACTATAGATTTAGAGTGGTGTCTTTCATTGGCTTTAGAAGGGTGCTCTTAGAAATAGATGTAAATAGGGTTTTTACAAAATTTTGTTTGTGTCTTACAATAGGCTAGAAAAATGCTGCTCTACTTTAATGTTCAGATAGAGCAAGGGGTGATCTTGTATAAATAAGATTTTGATACCCTGGATCTGGGTTGGGGGGTCAAGAATTTGCATTCTTAACAAGTTCCCAGGTGATGCAGGCCTGCAGTTCTATGAACCACACTGAGTGGGGAGGGTCCAAAGAAGTTTACTACTTAAAGTATTCCCAAGTGAATTCTAAGTTAAAGATTTTTTGTAAATCAGATAACCCCCTAATTTACCTGTTTTATAAATTTGTATTCAGTGCATAATAGAACACACTCTAAATACAAGAATTTCAAGGATATTCAAAGAAAAGGAAGATTATACAATCAACAGGCCGAGAATGAGTGTGGGTGACAAAGAAAGAAAGAACTCTGAACTTTTCTTGGTCACTTAACTGAAAGTTTGGGGTGAAAACATAACATTCATGTATTTCCTAATGAAATATACAGCTCTACTTAAAATATTTTTATGTTATAACTAACTATTCTATATGTACATTAAAGAAAATGTGAGTTTATTTAGGTAGACTTTTCTTTCTCAAATAATTTAAAATTCTATCCATTGTTTCTGATTTGGTTTTGTCATATCCAAACTATTTTATTTCATCTTTAGTTTGTTAGAAAACGGTACTCTTTGCCACAGGGACTCAGTTTGGCACACAGTAACAATAATATGCTATTTTTCACATGTGGAGATGAAGTGACCTGCCAGTTTCCTTTAAGCTGTGTTTCCTTTAGGGGTGATGAAGTTTACATGGATCCACTCATATCCTTGTTTGCTTGGCCCCCTCAATACTCATAAATATGGGTACAAATACTGTAACTATGGGAGAATCACTAGGTCTGTGGCCTCTACCACAGATGCATTGCCCAGATAAGTTTACCACAAACAGTTTTCATTAAAGTGACAGATTTGAAATGATTATAAAGCAGCTCACTTGGTCTTGCAGCCAACTTTTTGCTTAACAACATTAATCTATATTTCCTGATGGAATCAGGAGATGGGAAGCCAAAGCACAATGGTAGTGATGTGCTATCCGGTTCATTTTCTTTCAGACTTTCGGCCAGTTTGCTACGAGGAGCCACAGCACTGGTGCTCAGTTGCCTACTATGAACTGAACAACCGAGTTGGTGAGATGTTCCAGGCTTCCTCCCGAAGTATACTTATAGATGGATTCACAGACCCTTCAAATAACAGGAACAGATTCTGTCTTGGACTTCTTTCTAATGTAAACAGAAACTCAACAATAGAAAATACCAGGAGACATATAGGAAAGGGTAAAAGAAATATGTAATTTATTTTTCTGTTCTTCTGAGCTAAAACATGGGGGAAAAAACAGGCCTTGCATTGGCTTGTAACATATTGGGATGGCACAGGGCTGGGCTTCACTGCCTACAAAGTGGGGATGGCATCTTCTGTGGGGTGGCATAGGGTTCATATTATGAAAACAAATAAGATGATAAATATGAATGCAGGACGAAATTATTGATGAAAAGGATTGTGAATTATTTTTGAGTTGCCCAAAGATGCTTAATAAGATAACTTCTGAAGAAGAAGAATTCTGGCTAGCTGATTATTTACTTGAGGTAAAGTTACTTTTGGAGACTTAGAAACTAGGGAGTTATACATCCTGACTTATTTATGTTTGGAAGTGATTGGGGCTGGCCTATATCCAGGCATTGTTACAACAGCCCATGGGCACGGGCCTCACTGGGACTGGTCAGTGATATTTTTGAAGCTTCCTTTATTGGCAGAATTCAACGGTTGCAAATCCCAGTGAAGCCTGGTTGAGGATCTTTAAATCATTTTATTTTATTATTTTACTTTTTAAATCATTTTCTTTTCTCTTTTTTTTTCTTTTCTTTTCCTTTTTCCTTTTCTTTTCTTTTGTAGTATCTGAGTTACTCCTGGCTGTCCACTGTCGTGTCAGACTCTACTTGATTCACAGGTGTACAGAACCTTCAGAGTCATTTGATCTTTTCTCTCCCCATCCAGCACTTAGACCACCTCAGAAAAAGAGTCACATGAGCCTTTTCTTTCAAATTTCCAGGGGAGATTCATTATTTCACTTAGTTATGCATTCTAATATTCTTCTTAACATACCTTCTAAGTGTCTCCTGTTGTAGTAAATGTACAAGCCATTGATTAGAAACAGGTTGAATTCATTCATTGATGTTGACTCTTAATGGTTACAACTGTAACTACTTTACATTTATTTATATCCTGTATTTTCCCATATGGCTTTGAAGTGGTTTCCAAGAAACCTTTGCAGTTAAGTGATAAATGAAAAATAGAAAATCAGAAACTGGAGTCGAGGGGGAGAAAAATACAAGCATGTAATCCTTAGGGTTAGCATTGTGATTGTGATTAAAATTTCATTCTATATTTCCTTGACAGGGAGGTCAAAAAAGGGACACTCAATCTGTAATGTAATTTTTATTTCAAAGGGGGAGATATAACAAGTCCTCAATAGAAATAATACTTTTACTTTTATTGAATTTTTAAACAAATTTCTCAGGTATGGCTTTACTTTCAAGTGTTTTTTTAATAAGAATCTTCAAGTAAAATCTAAAGGCAGAACATTAAAATGTAGTGTTGTGGAGCTGTTTGCTGAGGAGCTTTGCAGATTTGTCTACCTATTAGTCTTCTACTGATGCCACTTGATCAAAAGATAGAGTTAAAATATTGAAGGAGTATTTAATGCATTCTGGGAACTGTTCTGCAAGTATGTTATTTAAGGTGCTGCTGTATAGACATGGAGAGTTGATGTTCTCTGTTGTTGGCTGAGAGCTGACCCACAGGGTTAAGAAACCATAGGAGCAGGAGCTTAAGAAAGCTTAACTAAGGGGTTACTTGGATGGAAGGGCAGTCCACTCTCACTTGGTACATGGATAACACCCAGACAACTGAGCCACACTGGCTAGGGTTGGCTTGGAATAGTTTTAAAGCAAGAGGTATCAGTCTTCTATGGGGTCAGAGGACTGTTTTTCAGGTACTCCTGTGGATTATTTGGTTCAGAATGGCATGGCTTCCTGGAGCACAAGCCTGAATAAATTTGCAATACAATGCACTCTTAAATTAGTGAATAAATCAACTTGCTCTGTGAGTTAATTAATAGAGACTTAGATTTCAGAGATACACATTCATCTCTCAAAAATTTATTGAGCATCTACTCTTATCCAGATTATTCTGCCACTAAGGATGCAGCAGTGGGAAACAAACCAAACAAAGATGACAAAAATTTCCTGCCTTTGTGAATCACGAATTACTAAGAAAAGACAGAAAAGAAATATATATAATATGTCAAATGATAAGTGTTTAGAGATAAAAGAGGGGAAGAGGGTGGTGAAGGGTATGTTATAATTTAGAACAGGGTAGCCAGGGAAGTCCTTCCTTAGAAGGTAACATTGGAACAGGGAGCTAAAGTGGGAATTAGCAGTGTGAATATCTGGGGGAACACTTTCCAAGCACAGGGAACAGCAGGTGCAAAGGCCCGGAAACCTTCCTGGCATCCTGTAGAAACAGGCAGGAAACTAGGGAGAGTAGAACAGAGTGAGTAAGCAGGTCATAGATGAGGCAGAACCAGATCTTGTCTGCTTTGTGTGGCATACTGGAGAAACCAGAGGGAAGCCAGGGAGAGTGGAACAGAGTGAGTAAGCAGATGGGAAAGTCATAGAAGGAGAGGCCGAACGAGACCCTGTATGATTTGAGTGCTTCCACTGTGATGCTGTGAGAAATGGGAAGGTAGATTTAAATTGAGTTTACTGATCTGAGTTTTCACTTTAAAAGGATCGGCTGGGTGCTATATTAATATTAAACTGTAGAAGAGGGGCAAGGGTGAAAGGTTTCTATCCCAGCCATTTCTCCCCTCAATAGTTATCAATTAGCTTTGAGACCATGTCTGGTTTGTGTTCCTTGCCACTAAAGTTAGCTCAGATGGCTGATCCTCCTAAGGAAGTTAATGCCACTACCCTCTCAGCAGAGCATGTACTTCGACTTGTTTTCTCTAGTGGTCAATACCACTATGCTGACTCTCTCATACATGCTCTTTCACCCTGCTTTCTGTGAGATGGTGAGACTAGTACAAAGTATTTATTTATTGCCTTGCAACAGTTAGCTGGTGCAAAAGGAATCAAACCTATTACTTTGACCTCACTAGAAAATGCTTTAAATTGTCATTAGCAAGTTAGTGCTAGCATACCAGAGACTACCAATTAAATATCAGAGGCAATACCCTGAAGACCCTGGAACAATGCATTCTAATATAAAGTCTATCCATATTTTTCCCTGAAAACTAGGCAAACCACTTGAACTCTTTCAAATGATTGATATCTACCCCCACTGATTACCTAATCTGTGTAAGACATGCTACCATACACTTGCATGTATTATTTTTATATTAACCTTGTAAGTTAGGTTTTCTTAGTGCCATTTCACAGATGAGACAACTGAAGCTCAGAGTTCAGTAGCTTACACATGATCACATGAGTGATGCCAGGGAATTGCACCCGTGGCTGTTTCCCAGGCCCAGTTGCTCCCCTCTACTGGAAGGGAGGGAACCCTCCTGCCTTTTTATCTTGATACCCCTCATAATGCATTGTGTGAAGAACTGAACCTTTCTATATGTAATGAAAATACCTAGCATATGCCACAGCAGTGGTAACTCATAGTCAACTCTGAGATGTTGAAATAAGGCCCTACTAAAAATAAAGGCTTGAATTTTACAGTGATTTACTTTAAAAATGTTAATTAGAGGAAATTTTATGTTTTCCTTAAAAAATATTCTAGAAAAGGAGTACTGCACTGAAAGTTACACAGAAGCCCATAGGAGAATAATAAGGATCTTTATAGAAAAAAGAACTACTGACATACAACACCTATATATGACTGCCAAAAATAAAGCAAAGGTCATTTCTTGTGATTTAGTAATGATGGAATAAATATGCAGTCTAGGTAATTGGAGTATAATAGTTGCCTGCTTTTTTACAATGGTTTTTAGGATGGCACCTATTTCCAAATAATTAAGAAAAGCACATTTGGAATTGACTGAATGAACAGAGATGTGCTCTTAAGATAATCGAGGTAGGGTTGTATATGTTATTAGAAAGGCATGACTTAAGATAATCATAATCAATAGTACAATCATCGAGATTCCAAGATAGTGGCTGATTAAGTGGAAGCTACACTGACACTCTCCCAGGACCAAATTGGAATTACAACTAAAATATAGAAAAATCATGGTGAATAAACAACTGAAGACTAGCTGTAGAGGACCTTTATGACTAAGGACCTAAAGTGGAGACTGCATAGAGACCAGTAGGAATTGCAGAGGCACAAGGACTGGCTGGGCTCTCATAGACAACAGCTGAAGGTCTAGAGGGATAGTTCAATTGTGGGAGGCTTCCACTGAGATCTCTGGACCTAAACTGCAAGCTGGGATCCCCACCCCAGAGCACCAGAACTGAGAAAGGTACCCACATAACATGGCTGTGCAAAGCAGCTGGGTTTATATCTTCCAGGGAAGGGTGGCAAGAAATGCAGGGACCCTCTTAAAGGGTCAAGGCACGAAGTTTTGTGTGTAGCCACTCAACTTGGACTCCGGAAGAGAGAGGGCAGAGGGGACCAGAGCCATGTGAGGGATCTAGGGTTGTGGGCTCTAGAGATAGAGCTCACAGGACACATGTCTGGATTCCTGTACTGAGTCATTCCCCTTTATGGCAGAAGATACCTTTTACAGACAGACATTTAACATCCAGGCAGCCTAGGGGGGAAGCAGTTGCCCAGCCCACTGGAAAACCTCTTACCCCACCCTGTGGAGTTTAGACCTTGCTGTGGTCTACAGCCTGAAGCTCATTAGGAGACTAAGAATAATAATCAGTCTTTGAGTGCTTTGAGTCTTTGCCTGATTTGCTTCTAGACCCAGGACTTGGAAAAGCAGACCTTGGTGCATGTGTTGGTCCTTTCCTAATGCACCCAGCCTCAGCAGAGGGAGCCACAAGCTGTGGATCACTGATAGCTCAAAACAGGGTATCCAAGGCCAGTCACAAATAGCATCTGACAACGGCCTGCACCAGAGACCATCCAAAAGACTGGAAGACCTAGAAGATCTACCCAATACATAGAAACAGACCTGAACAGGCACCCAAAATGGGGAGACAAAAAAAAAACCCCAAATGAAAGAACAAGAGAAGTCTCCAGAAGAAGAGCAAAATGAAATAGTCATAAGCAATCTATCAAATATAGAGTTCAGAGTACTGATCATAAGGATGCTCAACAGTATGAGAAAAGACTTGAAAACTATGAAGGAAATCAAGAATGACATAGTAGAAATTTTCAAAAAAACACTGAAAATAATAAACGGCAGATTAAGGGAAGTTGAGGATTGGATCAGGGTAGAAAAATATCACTCATTCAGAGATCCAAAAAGAAAAACTACTCAAAAACAGGAGGACAGTTTAAGGGAGCTGTGGGACAACATGAAAAGTAACAATAGTCGCATCATAGGACTACCAGAAGATGTAAAAAGTAAGCAAGGGTAAGAGAACATGTTTGAAGAAATAATGGCAGAAAACTTCCCTAACCTGGTTAAGGAAAAAGTCACACAAGTTCATGAGGCACAGAGAGTCCCAAGCAAGAAGAACCCAAAGAGAACCACACCCAGACACATTAATGTGCCCAAAATTCAAGACAGAGAGAATCTTAAAGACAGCAAGAGAAAAACAATCTGTTACCTATAAAGGAGCTCCTATAAGGCTGTCAGCTGATTTCTCATCAGAAACTCTACTGTCCAGAAGGAATAGCATGAAGTATTCAAGGTAATGAAAAGCAAGGATCTGAAACTAAGAATACTCTATCCAGCAAGGCTTTCATTCAAAATGGATGGTGAAATAAAGAGCTTCCCAAACAAAAAAGACTAAAGGAGTTTATCACCTCCAAACCAGCATTGCAGGAAATGTTAAAGGAACTGGTATAGTAAGAAGTAGAAATAGAGAGAGAAACATAGGTATAAAGAATTAAAATGGCAATTGGTAAGTACCTATCAATAATAACTTTAAATATAAATGGATTAAATGCTTCAATCAAAAGACATAAGGTAGCTGAATGGATAAGAAAACATGACCCAAATATATGCTTTCTATAAGAGACCCATCTCAGAACAAAATCCACAGGCTGGAAAAAAACCCAAAGAACTTCTGGAGGACTTTAAAGCAGAGATCAACAGGAATACAGTCATAGTAGAGGACTTGAACACCCTACTGACTTCACTGGATAGATCTCAGACCAAAAATCAACAAGGAAACAATGGCTCTAAATGACACACTATATCAGATGGATTTAATAGACATTTACAGAACATTTCATACCAAAACTATATAAATACATTCTTCTCAAGTGTACATAAGACGTTCTCAAAGAGAGACCACGTGTTAGTATTGAAAACAATTCTCTACAAGTTTAAGAATACTGCAATCATATCAAGCATGTTCTCAGACATTTATACCATGGAATGCCATGCAGCTGTGAAAAAGAATCCCTTACTCTTTGAGACAGCATGGTGGGACTTGGAGAGTATTATGCTAAGGGAAATAAGCCTGTAAGAGAAAGACAAGCATCACATAATCTTACTCATATGTGGAATCTAATGAACAAAATTAACCAGTGAACAAAATAGATCCAGAGATATAGAAGCATGAAACAGACTGATGAATATCAGAGAGAAGGCAGGGTGGTGAGGTGGTAGGGAAGAGATTAACCAAAGAACTTATATGCATATATGCAGAACCCAGGGACACAGGCAATAGTGTGGTAAAGGCCTGGAGAGGGATGTGCAGGGTGGAGGGGATCAATGGTGGTGGGGGGGACATCTGTAATATTTCAACAATAAAAATTTTTTAAAAAGTAGTACACTCATTTCTGAGCACTTATGATTTGTGCTGTAACTGGAGTTAGCAGTTTGTAATGAGCCTGTTCCAGGTTCTTGGCATGAAAATGACACTTGACCAAGACAGGTACATTTCACTTTTGCAGGTGTATATATGTTGCATTTACCTATCAGGTATTCATTCCTTAGTGGGAAAGAAATCGGTAGTTATGATAATTTTTCAGGCATTTACCCCAATTATTGAACTTACTGAGGCAAACCAAACCTTTCCTGAATATCATCATCATGTATACCAAGTCAATGAATTGTTTTTAGAGCTAGTTTTTCACCTTTTGATGATTTTTTTCTTTCTTCCCTTGTTTCTCTCTCTCTCTCTCTCTCTCTCTCTCTCTCTCTTAATCCTATTTCAAGTTCTGAAGAATTCCAGTAATTCTTCCTATTTTATAAAAAGAGTTACCCTGGGGCCAGAATTTGGTTTGTCAGTTTCTTGGAAAGACAGTTTGCACTTCAAGGTGATTTTGGATTGCTTCCTTTTCCAATGGACTTTGTTTTCTTGTCTCAAAATGCCCTTTCCATTCTGCCTTTGAACAAGTGTAAGGTTTCTCATTCTAAAGCAAATCCTAAATATATATATATATATAATAATAACATAGAATGTCATACTATTGCAGTCATTAAACTTGACGTTGCAGAATACTTAATATCATAAGAAAGTGTCCACAATATCTTAATAAATGATAAAAGTTATAAAACATCCTATAAAGTATAATTCTAATTTTGCTTTAAAAATGCACATAACTGACTGAAAGACATATAACAAGTGTTTAGCTTTGATTATTTCTGGCTCTGGATTTGGGGCTGATTTTTATTTTCAGTGTTTGCATTTTCTAAATTTTCTCTAATGGACTTTGTTCAGGTGAGGATGGGCTGGGAGGAGGTCTGTGAGGGCATGCCAGGATCCCAGAAGCTATGGTGAGAGAGAAGCCTTGCATGCAGCCCAGCCTGGTGAGAGTCACTGAGGTGCAAATGGCAAAGGTGGGGCATTCAGTAGCTCGGTTGTACACAAACTTACCTGTTCATCATGTTGTTCAGAGAGACTTATATGTTTTTGAGTACAGGTTTAGGGAATCAACCTTGCTATAAGGTAGAGGCTGCTTTGTGTGAATTAGGAGCCTCTTTCTCTAGAGAAGTTATGCCATCTGTTGGAGAAGGCTTGTAATAATTACGTACACAGATCTGGGAATACTGAGGCAAACCCTGGAGTTGCCCAGTGCACACCTGCAGGTACAATCCTGTGGAGGGCCCACCTCCATCCTCTGACCCAAACCCTTGGTGTGGATCTGGAAATCTGTACTTTTATATTATTATTTTTTGATCAAAACATTTTTTATGTTGGAACATTTCAAACACTATTACACCCAGAAATATGCACTTTTTAAAGCTCCAGATGATCCCAATTTCAAAATAGTTGTGCAGAAGAAAGGGCAACAGAGGCAAGGGGAAGATCAATCACAAAGGAAGGTGTTGAGTTTGTGCAAGTAAGTTTAGGGTTTTTTTTCCTAAGCAGAATGGAGATGCCTCAGTCTCTGGACAGAGGGTTGGGGTAATGAGATTACTCTCTGTGGTAGTATTTTCCCTCCTTCCCCTTCAAGAGAGGATTCCTTCCCCATAAGGACACAGACTTCCTCTTCTGACTATTAGTAGATTCCAGAACATTAGAACCCTCTCATCAGCTTAATTAACCTGCCCTCCTCCCAGCTTCTCCTCTGTCATTCAAGGCTACAGAAGAGGATGAAAAGGGAACGCTCTAGCAGTCAGACTCAACAGGCCCAGATCAAACACAACATATCTCTGGTCTTAATTAAGCACAACACAGGACCCCCACCTCCCTAATCTCATAAAAGGTGGGCATCAGTCACACACAAATGGAAAGCTCAGATAAAGAAAGATGCAGCCCGAAGCACCCTGCACCACTGAAGGACCCAGGTCATCTTCACCCGTGCAGGAGGCCGGAGGAGGAGCCAGCGCTTCTGTTTAACTTTGGCTAAAAAAGAATTTTGCCCATATGTACTGCTTTAACCACTGGAAGAATGACAGGTGACAAAAATGTGCTTCGAGATGTGTGGTTTGGACGAATTCCAACTTGCCTCACCTTGTATCAGGATGAGATAACTGAACAAGAGGCAGAACTATATTATTTGCTTTTGCCAAGAGTAAGTTACTTGATGTTGGTAACTGACAAAGTGAAGAAGCACTTTCAGAAGGTTATGAGACAAGAAGACATTAGTGAGATATGGTTTGAACATGAAGGCACACCACTGAAATGAGTTTTCCAGAAAAGGACCTTCTGCATTGTCCATCTAAAGACGCAGTTGAAGCTCATTTTATGTATTGTGTGAAAGAAGCTGATGCTCTAAAGCACAAAAGTCAAGTAATCGATGAAATGCAGAAAAAAGATCACAAGCAGCTCTGGATGGGATTACATAATGATAGATTTGACCAGTTTTGGGCCATCAATCAGAAACTCATGGAATATCCTGCAGAAGAAAATGGATTTCGTTACATCCTTTTTAGAATATATTAGACAACGACTGAACAACTTTCATTCAGAAGCTTTTTTGTCCTGTGGCTACAGATGGACAATTGCACACATTAGGAGATTTCCTCAAAGAAGTTTGTCCTGCAAGATGGGGGAAAAAAGAATCAAGTGATGATTCATGGAATTGAGCCAATGTTGGAAACACCTCCACAGTGGCTGAGTGAACATCTGAGCTACCCAGATAATTTTCTCCATATTAGTATCATTCCCACAACCAACAGATTGAAGGACTGACTATTTGCTTGAACAGAATTGCCCTTACATAGGATTTACCATAGATTGTCACCTTTCTGCTTCAGTCAGTTTTGGTGGAGGCAACCTGACCAGAAACCCTGCTGCAAGCCAAACAGGAAAAAGATTCCCTGTCTGATAAGGGCACTGGGGGCTGGTCTTGCTTTGCATCACCACTGCTTTCCTCCACTGCCATCTTTAAACCTCAGCTGCGACAGGAAAGACTTTACAGGACCACTGCAAGTCTTGTTTTCTTGTAAAATACAATGAAGCCAAAACCTTTGGCCTAAGAAGAAAATGGAAATATGTGCCACTCAGTTTGTATTTCTGATTAACAAATAAACAGGGGTATTTCCTAAGGTGACCATGGTTGAAATTTAGCTTCAGGGAGTGGAAACATTGGTTTAATTTTCAAGAGAATTAGACTTAAGAAAGTAGAAGAGAAATTCTGTTATCAATAACTTGCAGCAATTTTTTATAAAAGATCAAATTACAGTAAACCCATCTTTCCTTAATGAAAATTTCCTATGTTTACAGTCTGTCTGTTGGTATGCAAGCAATCTTGTAACTTTGATAATGAACAGTGAGAGATTTTTAAATAAAGCTTCAAAATATGAAAAAAAGAGAAAAAAAGAAAAAGAAAGATGCAGCCCAACGTATGGGTAGAACTTGCCTGAGGACCATACTGCCTTGGTTCTCATGGCATCTCAGATTGTGCTTTCTTTGGGCATTTATCCTTATTGCTTACTATTCTTTGTGACCATCTAGAATCTAATATATGTGGTTTAAAGGCACCATTTTGGCCCTGGCTGGTGCAGCTCAGTTGGCTGAGCATTGTCCCATGCACCAAAATGTCGCCAGCTCGATTCCTGGTTGGGGCACATGCACAGGTTGTGGGTTTGATCCCTGGTCAGGGTGAGTTCCAGAGGCAGCCAATTGATGTTTCTCTTTCACATAGATTTATCTCTCTCTCTCCCTCTCACTTCCTCTCTCTAAAAAAATCAATTAAAAGAACACATATGAAGCCACTATTTTGGCCTATTATATGTTTGCAAATAAAATCATGTGTCTACTTGACTCTTCTTTAGATGCTGCTGTCTCTAGCTAAAGCCAGACTCCTTCACATTGGGGTTGAATTTCATCCTTGTGGTGCTCAGAGCTGGCTCAGCCTTCCATGTGCTCATCCCCATCCCATTGGTTCTGCTCTCTTTTCTTGCTCAGTATGCTAAACTACTGCCTACGTGCCGACTCTCTTCTCTGCTTTGTTATTCTGCCTACTGGCTGTGGTTTCAGATAAGACCTAAACAAGATTGAAAATTATCTCCTAAATAAAGATCCACGTCAGATAACAAATCTTACTATTCTCCTTAATAGGTTTGGGAGAATTATATATTTGAAGGTCATTCAATTCAAATACATACTAAACACTTAGCAGCCCCACTCTCCCCTCTTTCAGTACCTTACTCCCTCTTTTGAAACACCATAAGCACCCCAGAGGCAGACCTATCATCTGGTATTCACAAGGTTGTTCAAGGAAGTCAGGGTTTGGAGGTGCCCCTCCATAATATCCAGCCAAGTAACTATGTCCCTTCCAATTAGGACCATCCTTCTGCCTACCCCTCAGGGCCTGAGCCATGGGTGTCAGACCCCAGGCCATTCAGGGACAGTGAATAAAGAATATGAGAAAAAAAAAGAGAGGAAGGTTGAAAGAAGAGAAGGGAGCAAGTCTGATCTGGGCAGCGTGAGAGGAAACTTGGCCTGCATATCAAGAGCTGTGCTTTATCTGTGCTGGATCAGTTTCTTCAGACTGATATGGTTGGAATACATAATCCTAAAAACTATTTTTTTCTAAAATTGGATTAAGGGAAAGAAGATGGGGAAAAGAAATAATAGATATGTTGGAAGGTATTCACATAGAAAATGTTTCAAGTGCTTCTTTAGAACCTGACAAAGAAATGGAGCAGCTGTCTCAGAAATGTTTCCTAAATGCAAATTATGCAAACTTGGGTCAGAGAACCCCTGGAGGGGGGTTAAAAATGTACTTTATTTTGAGGGAATCTAAAGTATATCACTGTAATTATATTTCGGTTCATTTCTACAAATACCTTGTAACTGTAGGATGATTGATTTTACAATTATGTTGACACCTAGTGGTGGAGAATTTTATTTCCGTTAAAAGGTTGGAGAAAATTTGTTCTGGTATTTAATATCCACTAGACTAGAGCTTCTTCATTTTATCTAACTCCAATCCCTTACTATAAATTTATGTTGAATTCCAAACGCAGAAATTTGAAGGGAAATAACTCAAATTTAATTTGGATTAAAAACTAGTGTGAGCAATGCCTTCTAATTCCAAGAATGTGAGAGAAAGTGAAACTGGACAATGAATGGATTCAGGAGGCCTGTCACTAATTGAGCCAATTAAGCAGAGACAAGATTGACTCATATATGAGTGTTTATTCCAATATTGCTGGCAATATGGGAGAGCAGGAGGTCATCCATGAAAATCTGCTCTACTGGCCCCCATAAGGCAGCTGCTTAGGTTAGTCGAAGGACAAAGATTACACGGGAAAGTAAGAATTACAGGCATGGGGAAGTAGGCAAGGTATAATGCTAACAGGTTACAGGCAATGAGGGCTGGAGGTCGAAAAGGGTGGGTGCCTCCAGGACTCCATTGTTTTGGGAATAAGGCTGTTAATCTTCCCAGGATGATAGGCAGCTCTGGGAACTGGAGAATGGACCACATTCCAAATTTAACTCCCATGTCCTAGGTCATACAACTCTCAACCAGGTCAGAATGTGCTTTCTTTAATCAGAACAGAACAATCACAGTTTATAGAGCATGATTAACGTTTCTTATAACTATAGCTAAAAATTATGGTTAACAGAACATGATTAATATTTTTGCCCCTAACAAAAGTAACATAAGCTACATTTGATTGTCTATATCTGAAAATGTGGCAAGAATTTCATTTTTATAAGTAAAAAATAAGCATTATTTCTATGATCTACAGTAGAAGATGATAAGCTTTAAAATGAATTAGGTCTCTGAGGTATTTGTTAAGAGAAATGGCTTTATAATTGTTGGTAAAATAAAATTTGTTCTGGTATTTAATTCCAAACCCAGAAATTTGAAGGGAAATAACTCAAATTTAATTTGGAATAAAAACTAGTGTGAGCAGTGCCTTCTAATTCCAAGAATGTGAGAGAAAGTGAAACTGGACAACGAATGGATTTTGTTGGACAACGAATGGACAACCTCTGAAGTAGGTTTAATGTATACACTTAAGTAACATTTTTCACATTACCTGTGTCCAGTTTTAATTTTTTTATTTATATATGTACCTGAAGGACTATTTGATGTTTTCTCCATTATGTATTCATTTTGTATCTAGTATTATGAGCTTACTTTTAGAGTAAATGGGTGTGAGATTGAGAAAATGATGGAAGGAGCTGACTTACTTGTTCTTGGCAATGATTGTACACATGGGTTGCAATCCACTTTTAAATGGACTCATGGAAAAAGCACAGATTGTAATTAAAACAAGTTGACATTTGGGTCACGTATCTTATAAATCTATGATTGGTGATATGAAAATTAACCTCAGTAGGTAGTCACATCCGTTGAGGTTACAAAGATCAATGAGAAGATAATGGTGTTATACCTAAGCTAAATATGTTGCAGGTGTTTGAAGACTGTTTTTGCCTTGTAGGTGTGCATTTATATTACATTGGGGGAGAGGTCTATGCTGAGTGTGTGAGTGACAGCAGCATCTTTGTCCAGAGCCGGAACTGCAATTATCAGCATGGTTTCCACCCAGCCACTGTCTGCAAGATCCCCAGTGGTTGCAGCCTCAAGATCTTCAACAACCAGCTCTTTGCTCAGCTACTTGCTCAGTCAGTTCACCATGGATTTGAAGTCGTCTATGAGTTAACTAAGATGTGCACTATCCGGATGAGTTTTGTTAAGGTAAGGAGTGCTTGCTTCCAGATTGTAAGATGGAAAATGAAAAACAAAAAAGACATTCTTTGGTTGGTATGGCAGTTACACAGCCAGTTCTAGTAGACAGCAGGTTTTTTGGGAAGTCTATTTAATTGTTTTTAGGAAGAGCTCCTCTGTGAGTATAATCTCTCGTTTAGCAATTATAAAATTCTTGAAGATAACACTTTTGAAGGAAAAACAACTTAAAGTAGTTATTTTATTTTAGTGCAGAAGATAAAATGACAGTAATACTTATATAAGACGCAATGCTACAGAGATATTTCCATCCCTCAAATTGTCAAGCACGATTGTAACTTAATAAATGTTGATGAATTTGCTTGAATGAAATTAAAGACTCTTCTAACTCTTAGAAAGCATGCAGGCAAATGAAAGAGGTAATATTTATAAATAAGCTACAAAACATAACTGACTCTAATACATGACACTGTAAATTAAGTGCTTTCATAAAAGCATAAACAAATTGGGTTAGAAACATGGTGGGTATGAGTAATTCTGAGAGAGTAGTAATGTTCTGTTTATGAATACTTATTAAATTTCTCAAATTAGATCTTATTAAAGTTGATGTGAAGGTTGGAGAACTAAGGAAGTTACAGCTGGATTTGCACATTGAAGTTAAAAGCTTCAGTTTCAACATCTACTGTTTCATCTCTTGTAAAGTGATTGCAAATAATTATAATATTTCAAGGTGTTAGCTTATTTATCAAAGTACCTGGGTATATTGACACAATTTTTACATTTTCAAATATCCATCCAAGGAATCAGTATGGCTTGTTCTAGGTGTTTTTCAAAGTAAATTTTATTAGTCCTTTATAATTACCATGAAAAAGAATTGTCCCTTTTTTCTGTACTTAAATTGTTTTTATTGTATTTTTAATTTTACTAATTTAAAAAAATCAAGAATACAGTTTCCAATTTTAAAAAATGGCTTCTTGAAACCATTTCTCTTTTGTTATGACAAAGCAGTTTTATTCAGTTTTACTGGTAAGCTGTGAAAAACATCTTTACATTGTAAAAAAATTAACACCTGGAAATTCTTTTTAATTTCTGGTGCTTTAGACTCAGCAGAGGGCATTAAATTGCCATTAACAAATGATCATTTAAATTGAACGGTTAGCCTGGCTGGGCGTGGCTCAGTGGTTGAGTGTAGACCTAAGATCCAGGCGATCAGGGTTCGATTCCCGGTCAGGGCACATGCCCGGGTTGCGGGTTCAATTCCCAGTCGGGGGCGTGCAGGAGACAGCTGATCAATGACTCTCTCATCGTTGATGTTTCTCTCTCTCTTTCTCTCTCTCTCCCTTTCCTTTCCTCTCTCTGAAATCAATAAAGATATTTTAAAAAATAAAAATAAAAATAAATAATTGAACGGTTATTTTTCCAGCCCTTTGTTTTTAAAATTAGGATGAAATGCCAGTATCTCAGAGGTAATTATTTCACTATAATATATACTTGCATAGAAATCTGATTTTCCTAAAATCAACTAGACATATTTATTAGATATTCAACATTTAAATCATAAAGCTGCACAATTCACAGAAAACAAACTATTACTAATATTGCAGGGACTTTAAAAAAAATCCTTAGCAAATATAACTGCAGATGATCAGTTTAAAAGAATTTAAAAGCTCTCATCAGATGAAAAAAAAGGGATGGGGGGTGATGGATCTTAACTAAACTTATTGTGGTAATCATTTTGCAGTATATACATATACCAAATCATTATGTTGTATACCTAAAACTGATACAATGTTGTATATCAATTATATCTCAATAAAACGGGGGGAAAAGACAGTATAAACAAAAAGAATATAAAATATTTCATTAATAATTTCATATTGATTACATATTGATATAATATTTTGGATATACTGGGTTGAGTAAAACACAGTATTAGAATTTTTAAAAAATAAAATTGAAATAAATTATAGATGACTAAACACTAGTGACTACTATTGGAGGGTGATAGACTAGATCATATTTAAGGTCTCTTTCAGCTCTAATTTTTACTAATCCTAAAACTCATTTCATCAGTCAACAAATATTTGTTGAGCACCTATCATGTGCCAGGCCAGGCACCATTCTAGGAATTGGAATACATCAATGATTACACAGAGACCTCTGCCCTCATAAAGTCAATATTGTAGAAGGAGAGACAGACAATAAACAAGTATAATAAAGAATTTGAGTGTAAAGAGAAAATGTAGAGCAAGGTAAAGGAAATTGGAGTGCTGGGGAAGGGGTAGATTGCAAGTTTGAACAAGGTGGTCAGGGGAGGTCTCACTGAAGAGATGAAATATGAGCAAAGACTTGAATGACACAAGAGAGTTAATCATAAGGATATCTGGGGGAAGAGCAGTAGACACACAGGGAAGGGCAAGCCCTACAGCAAGAAGCAAGAACATGCCTAGGAATTTGTAGAAGCAAGGAGACTGATGTGACTGGAGCGTAATGAGTGAGGGGCAGGTGAGATCAGAACAGTAACAGAACCAGATCAGTGCTTTGTAAGCCACTGCGAGGGTTTTGGCTTTTACTCTAAAGAGAAGGGGATCCATTGCAGGGATTTGAGCAGAGGATTTTCATGATCTGATTTAGGCTTTTTTTTTTTTAATATATATTTATTGATTTCAGAGAGAGGAAAGAAGAGGGAGAGAGAGAGATAGAAACATCAATGATGAGAGAGTCATTGATCAAGCCCACAACTGAGGCATGTGCCCTGACCGGGAATCAAACCCTGATCGCTTGGATCCTAGGTCGAAGCTCAACCGCTGAGCCACACCTGGCCGGGCTGATTTAGGCTTTTAAAGGATCCTTCTGGCTGCTGTGTGGAGGACACATATTATACAGGCACGGTTGGAAGTAGGGGGACCAGTTAGGAGGCTATAGCAATATTCAGATGAGAGAGGATGGTTGCTCCCACTAGGAGAGTTCCAATGGAAGTGGTGAGAAGAGGAAGGATCTGAATGTGAAGGTCGATTTGATGTGTGGTATGAGAAAAAGAGAGGAATTAGAGGAAGTTGCCTTCAACCAAGATGGAGAAGATGCTGGTGTCTCAGGTTTGGACATAAGACTAAGAGTTCCATTTTAGTGATAATAACTTTGAGATGTTTGTCACACATCCAAGCAGATACTGAGTAGGCAGTTAGATGTACAAGTTAGTCTGGACTTGCAGAGAGAATGCTGGGGTGGATATGTAAATTTGGGAATTGTCAGCATATGGACAGAATTGAACTCCATGAGCCTGGATGAGATCACCAACAGTCTGAGTTTAAACAGAGAAGATAAGGGGTTCCAGGATGGGGTCCTGGGACACTTCAGTGTTAAAATATAGTGGAGAATAGAAAGAACCAGCAAAGAAAACTTAGAATGTGCAACCAGCAAAGTAGTAGTAAAACCAAGAAAGAAAGATCCTTTGTAAGCCAAAGTAGAAAGTACATTGAGGAGGAGAGGGGATGAACTAAAGCAAGTACTGCCCAAGTGACATGAAGACTGAAAGCTGACCATTAATTTGAGCAATATAAAGGGTTTTATCTATCTTGACAGGAAAAATATTGTTGAAATGCTGAGGTGAAGTGCTTATTAGAATGCATTTAAGGGAGAATGGAAGAAGAGGAATTGACAGCCAGTGCAGATGACTCTTTTTTAAAGCTTTTCCTAGAAAGGGGATCAAAGATATAGGACAGTAATCTGTGGTGGTTGTCGGGCCAAGAGAAGTATTTTGAAGACGGGTGATATTTCAGCATGTTTGTACTTTGATGGGAATGATCCAATAGAAAGAAAAAGTTTGCAGGAGAGAATGTGGAGAGCTTCTGGAATGCTGTCCCCAGAAAGGTGAGTGAGTTTTATGCACAAGTGAATCATGCACAAGTGGATGGCTTATTTGGAAACGTAGATAATCTATAGTAAGATCTTTGGGTACAGGTGCTGTGGAAATTCTCTTCTGATTGCTTCATTTCTCTCATTAAACTAGGAAAGAAGAAAATCTGTTGTAAGCATGCTGGGGGGAGTAGGTGAAGGAGTGGGGGAAATGGGAGAGTAAATGGACTGGGGGAGTGCTATGATTTCCAAGTAGCATCAAAGGTCCACTTGAAGTTTCTGGTCATAAATGTAAAGTGTGATCAGGCAGCATGGCGTTTGAAATCCAAGTTTTAAATAACTCTATAGAGAATCATTGTTCCCAATAACAAAACTAATTTGCTTGACTAGATCTCTCCTCATTTTAAAAATAACTTCTCATGCAGATAAAAACATACAAACTTATTTATCTATTTATTTATTTGCTGGCTCTTCTATAAATGGTAATAAACAAGAAATTGCCAAAAGTGAGCAGAGAGAGAGGAGGAACAAACTTTGTTAATCAATCCTGAAAAATCAAGAACACCCTCTAGTTCTTTCTTTACAAGTTTCAGATCCATCTTTGGTATGTAGCTACCATTTTGTGCAAAACACTGTCTTTAGTCTTAAAGGGGTGAATGTAAGGCCAAATTACTTTCCTTGTAGAAGAGATAATGATTTGCCAGTGTTTCTGATGTGACTGGAGCCCAACCATGTCTAGGTCCATGTATTTAGTTGTGAACTCAAAGAGAAGCATTGATTTGGACTCATCTTAGAGTATCTGATTGATGCAAAAGTACTTACAGGAAGGTGGAGTTTATGTTCTCTAAGGTCTCAGGAGCTATTCTGTGTGTGTGCTAGGTGTGCACAGAGCTCTGTCTTGTGCCTCTGGAGGCTGACTGTAAAGTCTGACACTCACTCTTGGCTCCACTCTTGCTTTTCAGGGTTGGGGAGCTGAGTACCATCGCCAGGATGTCACGAGCACCCCCTGCTGGATTGAGATTCATCTTCATGGTCCACTGCAGTGGCTGGACAAAGTTCTGACTCAAATGGGCTCTCCACATAACCCAATTTCTTCAGTGTCTTAAGAGGTCTTAATCCATGTTTCTATAGAATTGATGCTGTTGCAGGCAGTGGCTTATATCATTTCAGATTTGCAATTAACTAAAGTGTCTAAGTATATGTGTAAATACATATAATATATACTATTCATCTATTTTATCACCATTTGTTTTGTGCTTTCTAGTTAACCTGATGCCAGTATAATACAATTAGGAAAGTAGATTTTTCATGACTATGATGTAAGAAGCAGCAGCTTCTTCTGTGGGAGGAAACAAAGAGAGGCAACTCTGTCAATAGTATTTGAAGGGTGTTGGCAGAATAAAACGCATCTTTAGTCAGCCAAGTTATTATAAGTCATGTTGCATGGCCTACCAGAAAAATACTAAAACTGTTTATATAGTAAAAGTCGAGTACTAGCAGCATTAGAGTAAATAACACTTTTAGACAAAATGAGGCAACCAAACCCATATAATTTAAATGATTTCACTTTTAGTGCTATTGGCAAGAAAAAAAATCAAGCTTATATAATCAATTATGTAAGATAAGACACATAAGCTTTATTTCTGAAGTTGAAATACTTATAGGTGGACAATTGTGCGCATATTAACGGTTCATTTTAAACAAATTTAAACTGTGATTGGAAAAGAAACAAGCTGTAAAGCTGAAGTCATGTTGCCTCATAATCTACATCTATAAAAAAATGAGGCTGATGTGGCAAGATAAATATGAAAATAGCATGAAATGAGCTATATTCCCAAACTGTAAGACCAGAACTTAGTCTCAAAATCACCCATGGAGACTCCTGCTTTCCACATTGGAAATGAGGCTCCCGTTCATGCAGGCAGTCCTGAAGACTTCTGAGTTTGTACAGGGATCTCCAAGATCATGTATGTAGGTCCTGTGTAAGGAAGAAATAGGTAAAAAATGAGGGTTGGGCAAAAGCATCATATGTTTACTTATACCTTCTCACATTCCCACATTAAAAGCCTCTACTTGAGGGCCCTTTCCTTGCCTGTTGGCAAATATTAACTATTTATAGGTTACTAAAACAATGGTGAAGACTTTTGGGAAAATTAAGACACATTGCTGGGATCAAATTTATGAGTTATTTAACTTAGTGTCTCTATTGAATAAATTATCTACTGGTCAAATTTGGTAACTTCTTATAAAGCTAAAGCCTCATACCTGGAAATAACTTTCCAAGTAAAGTGACAATAATTTCATAATCTCTATAATTTCTGGGGAACAGTGGTACATTTAAAAAACACACAGTATTAAAAACCTGTTTTTATTTACCCTTGGATAATAAAGAGGAAAATCCCCCAAATTTCTAGGTACTGCACTCTCATACCCACTAAACACTGCATTGCTTGAAAAAATATTTTCCACTTCTTAAAAATATAAAATTTAAGAAGGTAATTATGCTTGTAACAGATGGTAACTTCAGTAATCCAAGAGGTTTCTTCATTTATACATTCTATCTCAACTCTTTCTAGCATTAGTGCACCCAGTTGTTGTTTCTCATTAAATTGTATTCAAGGTAGAAATGATCATGTGAAAAAAATATGAGTGAGCTACTACTGTCACCTCTTATAATGACTAGTATTATCTGATATAAACTTTCATATATATAACAGATAATAAATATTACATTTTACTTGTAGACTAGGTGGCCCATTTAGTGTTTAGAAAACCCTGTAGTTTATTGTTTCATCAACTATGTATTGTGCACCTGCATGTGTCAGGTACAATGTTAGGTGCTGTGGAACAAATGTAAACAAGAGACAGCCCAGCCCTCTGGGACTGAGAGTCTGATAGTAAATCTGTTTGTGTAGACATCTTCATGTTTCAGAACTTGCAAAACAAAGCAAAATGTGCCATCTTTCTTAGCTTAAGAAAAGGTATTGATTTCTTAATTATCTTTTTTTGAAACTTATTTCCCTTCTCTTCTGAGCAATCAGGTAATGGATGAAGGCTTCTTTGGATAAATGCTACTTTTCTTCTATGTCTCAAAGTATTTTTTCTCCTCCTGTTGCTTCTATTTTCTATTAATTTTCCATCTCCCTTTTTTCTTGGAAAGGGCATTAATATAGTGAATCTTCCTCAGATGAGTATCATTCCATGAGAGAGCAGCAAGTACACCACATGGTTTTTGATCCAGGGATCAAACATAGCTTTCTTGATCATAATTATCCTTTGATAATCTTATACCTTTACAGAATTAATCAGAACTGCTTATTTGTAAACAACATTTAAAAAACTTTTATTTTCATATAGCTTTGGGAAACCAGGACAAAATATTCCAGTGAACCTAAATTATTTATTTGAAAAATAAATTATTAAAATGATACATATGGATCATCATCAGTCATGTCTCACCAAAAGCTTTTATTAGGATATGTGTGAAATTTAGAAAATTTACAATTGATGAGAAGTTAACCCTTCAGTCATTGTAACATAGTCACATTTTAATCAGCCTTTAAAATTATTTTCTGGTAATAGTTGTCAAAAGCTGTAGTACGGTATTTTATTTTAGACTTACAAATGTGCTCATTTGCATTAATTCCTTTAGGTAGACAATACAAAAAAATGTAATAGCATTCTTTTATAGGATAACTAGCAAAGTAGACATGCTAAGCCAGTGAATGCATCACTGATGCTAAACATAACATGTTCAGCATTGCCATGGACAAGGGTTGCGCAATAGAGAATAATAACATTTTGGCTCACAAGACCCAGAACTTTATCCTGTTGTTTCAGCCTGTTTTTGTTTGTTTGTTTGTTTGTTTGTTTGGGGGGGAAGGGGTTTCTTGTTAAAAAAAATTGAGATGTAAAAAGTGTTAGTTAGATGATCTTTTAATGTCTTCTAGTGCTTTGGAACTATAATGATGTCACTGTTCAACACACTGACTGTATGTTTTGGGTTTTTTTACACTCAGTATAAGTCAGGAAAAGCTGGGATACAACCTAGCATTTAGAATTCCCTTTTCATTGTCTTCTAAGGAACTGAACACCCTATAACAAAAACACAAGCATTTTATAAATATCACTTGCTAGACTTTAAGCACCTGCTTAACTTTAACGTGTCCTGAATATTTGTTATATATATTTAGTAAATAAAGCAAAATATAACATGCATACCAAATTTTGTCTTTCCCTGTTATAATTTAACAGCTTTCAAGATTAGGTGATCCTGGCATATGTTAAGGATAAGTTCAAATTAATGTAAAACACAAAAAAAACTACTTCTATTTAAGTCATGTTTTTTATTATAATACCTAGGTTTCAACTATCCTTCAAATGCACACTTGTACTGTTATCTGATTATTTATAATAAAGAATACTGTACCTTCATGCCTTTTGGCTCATTTTCCCCTGCAAACCTCATAGCAGGATTCACAGCACATGGGTTCTTAGGATGATCTTAAACCATCTTGTTTTGAAAATAGTATGCTTTTAAAGTCCAATATGTTATAGGTAATGGTTTTAAATTAAGCATTTGGGGATGACAGGCATTAAATATAGAATCTTGAAGATACTTTGCTGTTATTTTAGAGAGGATATGCATAGAAGCTTTTTTTTCTGAATAGCAAATATTAAATGATTCTGCAATAAACAGGAAAGCATGAACAATTTTATTGTAAACATCTGTATATTGCTATATATTACCTATTGGAAAAGTGCTAAAGAAGGCTAGTAAGGAAAAACTACAATGAAATCCAAGAGCTCTAAAAATATAAATTTTCAATTCCCTCCATTTAAATTTCCTTCCATTCCTTAACATAAAGGGTGGAATATGTAACAATATTGAGAAAAAAACTTAGTCTGTCTTTTTAATAACTTGATCGAGGTTTTCCTTTCTTTTTTTTTTTTTTTTTTTTTTTTTTTTTGCCCTGACCTGGTAACTCAGTTGGCTGGAGCATCATCCCAATATGCCAAGGTTAAGGTTCAATCCCCAGTAGTCAGGACACATACAAGAATCAACCAATGAATGCATCAGTAAGTGGAACAACAAATCAATGCTTTTTTCTCTCTTCCTCTCTTTCTCTAAAATTAATCAATAAAAAATTTTAAAAAGAAAAATAAGCATTTTTTAAAGGTTTTTCTTTAAAAAAAAAAAAAAAAAGAAATGGAGCTCTTTATTCAAAAGAAATATTTCGTGGAATTCCAAAATTTAAGCAAATGAAACAGATATTCTGAGTCAGATAGATAAAGGCGGGAATTAAGAAAGCTCCAGTTGAAGGTGTAAGTTTATGGAGAACAGTGATTGTGTCTTGTTTGTCTTTGCATCTCCCATGGTGACTGACCCTGTTTTTACATCTAGTATTTGGTACTAGCATTTCAAACACTAACAGGTAGAGATTTTTAATATATCATGGTATAGACATAAAACAATGATTTTCAACCTTTTTCATCTTAGATAAACTAATTACTAAAATTCTGTGGCACACCAAAAAAAAATTTTTTTTGCTGATATGACAAAAAGAAAAGGTATAATTTTGATTCATTCACACCAGACAGCTATTGTTGTGTTGCTGTTGTCATTTATTTATTTGACAGTCTAAGGGAAAAGAGTTCAGTGCCCCTGACTAGTCAGGTATTGCATGTTTTAAAAATTCTTGAGGCATACCAGTTGAAAATCGCTGACATAAAATATTGTCCTTAAACATTAGTCCATCTTAGAGTAGGAGTCATCATCCTGAAAACTTTCATATATTCACTTATCAGATGCTACTGGGTCGGCAGTGTAGATAACAGTGACAACACAGTGTTTTGCCTTAAAGAAGCTTACCAGTTTGTGAGGGAGGATGAACAAGTAAACCAGTAAGGGTCACTGTGCTATCAGTTTGATGAGCTGCTGGAGAACCCAGGAATGACATTTCTCCATCAGGTCCTGGGGGTACTCAGGAAGGCTTCTGGGCTGATCCAACTTGCCTTCCTTCTCATTTATTCCCTTAGCAACTCATTCTAGACATTCCTAAACAAGATTAGGTGCCTATTCTCTGGGCTCCCATCATAAATTGTGCTCATCAATGATCAGTTACCAATTTTTTCACCACATTGTTTACTTGTCTCTCTACCAGGAAGGAAGCTCTTTATGGGTAAGGATTGTGTATTCATGCTCATCATTCTTCAGCTATTGTGTGTTTAGAAATGCATTTGGGGTCACATTGTAAAGGCAGAAATGGTATTTATTTTCAATTCTCCTTTTCAAATATCAGCAAGTATTTTATTCCTCTTCTTCAAAATAAGAATAATTGCAAGTCCAGTGACTATGCTGTAAGTAATGGGAATCACAGAAGCATGCTCATGATTTAGTTTGTAAATACAGCTGACCCTTGAACATGCTGGGGTTAGGAGGCACTAATCCCCATGCAGTGAAAAATCCACATATAACTTTTCACTCCCCCAAAACTTAACTACTGATAGCCTACTGTTGACCAGAAGCCTTACTGATAACAGTCAATTGGCATGTATTTTTTGTGCTATATGTATTATATACTGTATTCTTACAAAAAAGTAAGCTAGAGAAAAAATGTTATTAAGAAAATCATAAGGGAGTGATGTCAGTATCATGGCAAAGTGAGAAGACTCCTTTATTTCTCCCCTTGAATCTACAAGTTGGACAACTATAACACAACAGATCCCCAGTTCAGCACAAACATGCCTGAAAGATACTTACATCTGCATCTGAAAGTGGACTTATTGTAACAAGTTAGGGAAAACAGGAAAGGGGAAGGACAGGGACAGTGGTCGCAGTCACAATTTGACACCACTGCAGCTTCAGTGAGTGTGGTAGTGGTGGATAACTATGGCTGAAGTCCTCACACTATGGCCTGGAGTGTAAGAGGGGCATAGGCAATGTCCCTCTGGGAAAAGGGAGCTCATTTTCCCACTCCCCATTGCAGCCCAGCATAGTAGAGGCAGTGGGACACTTTAAACAGTACAGGGAGGGGAAGATGGCAGCACTATGAGAAGCAGCAGAGCGCCCCCACTTCCAGCCACAGACTCAATTTACTCCTAAAATCTTACATAGCCAGCTTGGAAAAACCAGAGAAACATACCTGAGTGGACAGAGTGTGAGTGGGGAGCACTGAAGAAACATCACGGAGTCTGGTAAGAGAGGGGGGGGCGTAGGAAGGGGGAGTCCCCCCTGAAGCCTGTTCTGGGCTCCAAGCCCAGAGGCTTGGAGGCTGCAAACCTCCCTCCCCTTGGGAGTGCAGATGGCATCCAAAAGCAGGGATCCTACACCCGGAGCAACGAGAGGGAAGGAGTGCCCCGGGCACAGGGCAGAGGGACCCAGGGGAGCAGTGAGTCCTGAAGAAGTAGGCACTTCCTAGGCAACAAAGCCCCTAATGGTGGACGGTGCCTTCCTAGTGAAACAAAGCTTCTAATGGCAGCGTCTAATGCTCAGGTGCCAACAATAGGGAAGGCTGTCCCAAGATCTATAGCACCCAAGTGGTAAGGGACCAGAGGACTATGCTGAGCAGCCGCACACGGGGACCCTCTGCCTCCCTGTGGGGCATTATGTTGAGCCCCAGAAAGCGCTGAATCTGTGTGCCATGGGGGAGGGGACGAGCCCTCCCACCCTGAGCTCCTGGTGAGGAGAGGCTGGGATCTGTGACCAGCCCTGAGGGGCACTGTGGAGGTGTGTGAAGCTGCCCCAGCTTAGCTGAGACCTGCAGTGCGGGGAGCTGCTTGAAGCCTTCAGTCCCTTCCCGCTGGGTACCTTGGTGAACAGTCGGCAGGACCTTGCAGGGCAGACTCTCGGCCTGTGTGTTGCTTTGTGCGTTTGTGAGTTTGATAGAGGAACTGGCTCCCACCTTCCCTGCGTGAACTGTGCAGACAGACCACGGGAGGCTGGGATTGGGATTTGCACAGTAGATGGTCTGAGGGGCGGGCCTGGTGCAACCAGCCAACCAGAGCTGAGCAGGGAGGGGAGGAGCCCACCGGCCTCTCCAGCAGCCAGGAGCACTGCCCCAACAGGAAAGAGGCAGGTCCAGCTCACTGAAGCCGCAGACACACCTGCAGGGCACAGTCCTGAGGGGGAAGGGAAAGTAGCTCACGGAAGAACATTACTAGAATAAGGCTCTCAGGGACTGTTTGGGAACTGGAGGAAAAGCTAAAAACCCCTGCTGGGGGCTGGGCAGGCAAAGGGCTCACCAGAATGTGTTTTTAATTGAACCACCGAGCCTGGCTGCTGAAATTGCCCATACAGAAAAGGTAACAGGCTGAAATCAATCTGAAGCTGCAGCAGGTCAGAGCAAGGAGAACTAGAATCAGAGGACAAGGTAGGGACTGAGGAGCTGGTGGTGGAACAGAGACTAACTCCCACAGAGTGAGCACCTGACAGCAAAACCTGTAAGGGGAGTTATACCCTGAGCTACACTAGCCACCCTGCAACCTAAAGACTCTACAGAAGACACTGGAGTAAGACCAGGCAACTACGAGGTTGCAAAAAAGCTGACAAGAGGAGGTGTTCCACAAAGAGCCTCAGATCAACCATCTACCTAAGGACACCAGAGCCAAATCTACACAGCAACTCACATTGGGTTATACACAAGTACATCCTAGGAGAACTGAAATCAGCATACAAAACAGTGACCCTCAGACAACATAAGTTACCCAGAAGAAACTCACCTGATTGACTCTCTTTTTTTCTTCTGTTTTTCTGGTTTTGGTTTGTATTTTTTGTTGTTTGTGTGTGTGTGTGTGTGTGTTTGTTTTTTCTCTTTTTTCCTTAGGAAGAAGAGAAAGTGGAGAAAATTTGTTTTTTCTTCTTTTTAAAATTTTATAATAATTTTTTTTAATTCTTTTTTTAAAAACATTTTTTAACTAAATTTTTTCTCTTTTTTTTATAAAAAGATTTTGTCTTGCTTAGCTTGTTTTTAGTTTTGTTTTGGTTATTTGCTTTGTTTTGTTTTATCCTTGCTTCTACTATCAAGACTTTCTTGATATCCCTGCTTAATGACTGGGACTTTATCATTATAACCAAGGTTACTGCTTTCCTCTATAGCTTCGACCAAATCTCTTACTGGACTCCCTCACTGCCTGGGCTATATCTCTCTCTCTCCTCTCGATCCATTGGCATAACTTTTATTTCTTTTTCTTTTTTCTTTTTCTGCTTTTTTTTTTTGTTCTTTTGTTATCCAACCTTCCGTCTTCCTGCCTTTTTGTTTGATTGTTAGTTTCTCTTATTCTCTTTATTGTATTTTTGTTTCTCATTTTGAACTATTATCCTATTCTTATTCTCTCCCTTAATTTTTTGCTGGCCGTTATTTCAGAATCTATTCTCTGCTTCTGTTATCTCCCAGTAGTTTCTCTATTTTTTACATTTTAGTTTATTATTATTTTCTAAATTATCACCAGTATTAACAACAATATACATCACTCTCTCTAAGCGTTACTTTTCTTTCTCTCTTTCTTTTTTTTAAGCATTTTTGTGTGTGTGTATGTTTTCCTTTCACTCTCCCAGTTCTGTATACATGTGGGTTGTTTTCATTGTGACTGTCAAGATATTTTGTAAGATACATCTTGTTTCCTGGAAGTTTAGTTGTGTCCTGCCTTGTCAGCATCTATACAACAGCTTACATGATGAGGTTGGGGATGAGACACAGTTACCCAACCTGAGAGTAGGGTCCTTCCAAGGACTGATCAACAATCTAAACCCAACCACAACAGGAGAACATAAAGAAACCAAAAAAGGGATACCCAGGAGAGGAATACACCTAGAGCAAAGAGCTCAGAACTATAAGGAAAACACACCTCTGTGCTCCACTGGACCCACAAGACAAAATCCCATCCCACAGACAGCAAATATATCTAATATAGAGATACAAACACTAAGACCTACCAAAATGGGGAGACAAAGAAACAACCCCAAATTAAAGAAAAGGAAAAATCAGCAGACAAAGACTTTGATGAGATGGAGTTAAGCAATTTATAAGAAACAGAGTTCAGAGTATTGATTATGAAGGTGTTCAAGGAACTTAAGAAGACACTAGAAGATAAGATAGAGGACCTTAGTGAAAACGTGAAAAAAGAGATACATACCATAAACAAAACTCAGAGATAAAGAATGCTGTATCTGATATCAAGAATGCACTGGAAGGAATTAAAAGCAGGCTCAATGAAGCAGAGGATAGAATAAGTGACTTAGAAGACAAAGTAGAGAAAATCACACAATCAGAGCAGCAAAAAGTAAAAACACTTAAAAACATGAGGACAGTCTAAGGGAGCTTTGGAACAACATGAAGCAAAAGAACATTCACATATAGGAGTGCCAGAGGGAGAGGAAAGAGAGCAAGGGATAGAGAACTAGGTGGAGGAAATAATGATAGAAAACTTCCCTAGGCTGGCGAAGGAGAAAGCCACACAAGTTCAAGAAGCACAGAGGGTTCCAAACAAGAGGGACCCAAAGAGACCCACTCCAAGACACATCATAATTAAAATGGCAAATGGCAAGGACAAAGAGAAAATATTGAAGGCTGCAAGAGGGACACAAGCAGTGACCTACAAGGGACCCCCCCCCCCCCCATAAGGCTGACAGCTGATTTCTCAACAGAAACTCTTCAGGCCAGAAGGGAGTGGCATGAAGTTCTCCAAGTAATGAAAAGCAAGAACATGCTACCAAGATTGCTTTATCCAGCAAGGCTATCATTTAAATTTGAAGGTGAAATAAAGAGCTTCCCAGAAAAAAGAAAAAAAGGCTAAAGGAGTTCAGTACCACCAAACCAGCATTGCAAGAAATGCTAAAAGGACTGCTTTAAGAAAAAGAAGGCATAGTGAGAGAAAGGTACATCAGCATAAAGGGGGAAAACGGCATTAAATAAGTTGATATCAATAGTAACCTTAAATATAAACGGAATAAATTGTCCAATCAAAAGACATTGGGTAGTTGAGTGGATCAGAAAACAGGACCCAAATATATGCTGTCTACAAGAGAACCATCTGAGAGCAAAAGACTCACACAGGCTAAAAGTGAAGGGATGGAGTAAAATATTCCATGCAAATGGAAAGGAAAAGGAAGCTGGAGTAGCAATTCTTATTTCTGACAAAACAGACTTCAAAAAAAAGACCATAACAAGAGACAAAAAAGGTCACTACATAATACTAAAGGGATCAATCCAGGAGGAGGCAGTAACCCTTATAAACATTTATGCACCCAATATAGGAACACATAAACCTATAAAAAATTTCTTGGGGGACTTTGAAGGGAAAACAGCAACACAATCTTAGTGGGAGACTTTAACACCCCACTGTCAGCACTGGACAGATCATCAAGACAAAAAACAGGGAAACACAGACCTTAAAATACTCACTAGACCTAATGGATTTAATTAACATTTACAGAACATTTCACTCCAAGGCAGCAGAAAACACATTCTTCTCAAGTGCACATGGAACATTCTCAAAAATAGACCACATGTTAGGGCATTAGGCAAGTCTCTACAAATATAAGAAGATTGAAATCATATCAAGCATCTTGTCAGATCACAATTCCATGAAACTAGAAATCAACCACTATAAAAAAACTCAAAAATATTCAAACACATGGAGGCTAAATAGCATGTTATTAAACAATGAATGGGTTACCAATAAGATCAAGGAAAAAATTAAACACTTCATGGAAAGTAACAAAAATGAACCGACAACTACCCAAAATCTATGGAACACGGCATAAGCAGTCCTGAGAGAAAAATTAATAGCATTACAGGCCTATCTCAAGACACAAGAAAAAGATCTTATGAACCATCTAACACAATAACTAAAAGAAGTAGAATGAGAACAGCAAGAAAAGCCCCAAAGAAGTAGAAGGAAGGAAGGAAATAATAAAAATCAGAACAGAAATTAATTACATAGAGACTAAAAAAAAATACAAAAAATCAATGAAACCAAGAGCTGGTTCTTTGAAAAGGTTAATAAGATTGATGCACCCTTAGCCAGACTCACTAAGAAACAAAGAGAGAGCACCCAAATAGGTAAAATCAGAAATGAAAGAGGCGATATAACAACTGACCCAACAGAAATACAATAATTGTAAAAAAATATTATGAGCAACTATATGCTAACAAATTGGACAACATGTGGGAAATGGACAAATTCCTAGAAGCATACAACCTTCTAAAGCTGAATCAAGAAGAGGCAGAAAAACCTGAATAGGCTGATAACAACTAATGAAATGGAAGCAGTAATCAAAAAACTCCCAGCAAACAAGAGTCCTGGACCAGATGGATTTACAGGAGAGTTTTACCAAACATTCAAAGAAGAATTAACACCTATTCTATTCAAACTATTCCAGAAAATTCAAGAGGAGGGAAAACTCCCAAACTCTTTTTATGAGGCCAGCATCATCCTAATCCCAAAACCAGAAAAAGATACTACAAAGAAAGAAAATTACAGGCCAATATCTCTGATGAACACAGATGTGAAAATCCTCACTAAAATACCAGCAAACTGGATCCAGCAATACATTATAAAGATCATACATCATGATCAAGTGGGATTTATTCCAGGGATGAAAGGCTGGTACAACATCCGCAAATCAATACATGTGATACATCACATAAAAAAAAAAATGGACAAAAATCATATGATCATATCAATAGATGCAGGAAAAGCATTCAACAAAATTTAGCATCCATTTCTGATAAAAACTCTCAGCAAAGTGGCAATAGAGGGATCATACTTCAAATTAATAAAGGCCATATATGACAGACCTACAGCCAACATCATACTCAATGGGCAAAAACTAAAACCATTTCCATTAAAAACCGGAACAAGACAGGTATGTCCACTTTCACCAATCTTATTCAACATAGCACTGGAAGTTTTCGCCATAGCCATCAGATAGAAAGAAAACATAAAAGGTATCCAAATTGGAAAGGAGGAAGTAAAACTGTCATTATTTGCAGATGACATGATAGTGTATATAGAAAACCTTAAAGACTCCATCAAAGTACTGCTAGATTTGATAAATGAATTTGGCAAGATAGCTGGATATAAAATCAACATCCGGAAATCAATGGCACTCTTATACACCAACAATGAACTTTCAGAGAGAGAAACTAAAAAAGCAATACCATTTACCATTGCAACTAAAAAATAAGATACCTAGGAATAAACTTTACCACGGATGTAAAAGACCTGTACTCAGAAAACTATGTGACACTGAAAAAAAAAATAGAGGAAGATTTAAACAAGTGGAAAAATATACCATGCTCATGGATTGGAAGAATTATTATTATTAAAATGTCCATACTACCCAAAGCAATTTATAAATTCAATGCAATTCCTATTAAAATACCAACAGCATATTTCACAGACAAAGAACAAACATTTCAAAAATATATGGAACCAAAAAAGAGCCCAAATAGCTGCAGCCATCTGGAAATAAAAGAACAGAGTGGCAGGGGTCACATTACCGGACTTCAAACTGTATTACAAAGACACTGTAATCAAAACGGCCTGGTATTGGTACAAGAACAGGCATATAGATCAATGGAACAGAACAGAGACCTCAAAAATAGACCCACGTCATTATGGTCAGTTAATATTTGACAAAGAAGGCAAGAGTATCCAATGGAGTAAAGTCAGTCTCTTCAATAAGTGGTGCTGGGACAATTGGACAGATACATGCAAAAAAATGAAAGTAGACCACCAACTTTCACCATACACAAAAATAACTCAAAATGGATAAAAGACTTAAATATAAGTCACGAAATCATAAAAATCCTGGAAGAAAACATAGGCAGTAAAGTAACAGATATCCCACGTAGTGGAATTTTCACTGAAACATCTCCTAGGGCAAGAGAAACAAAATAAAAAATAAACATATGGGACTACATCAAACTAAAATCTTCTGCATGGCAAAAGAAATCAGCCTAAAAATACAAAGGAACCCCCACGGTCTCGGAAAACATATTTGCCAAGGATGTATCTGATACAGGGCTAATTTCCAAAGTGTACAAAGAACTCATATTACTCAGCAAGAGGAAGACAAACAACCCAATTAAGAAATGGGCAAAGGACTTGAATAGATACTTCTCCAAAGAGGACATACAGATGGCCAAGAGACATATGAGAAAATCCTCAATTTATCTAATCATCAGAGAGATGCAAATTAAAACCACAATGAGGTATCACTTCACACCTGTCAGAATGGCTTCCATCTACAATCAACAAATGACATGTGCTGGTGAGGATGTGGAGAAAGGGGAGCCCTAGTACACTGATGGTGGAAATGCAGACTGGTGCAACCACTATGGAAAATAGTATGGAGGTTACTCAAATAATTAAAAATGGAGTTGCTGTTTGACCCAGTGATTCCACTCCTAGGAACGTATCCTAAGAATCCTGAAACATTAAGCAGAAAGAATACATGCACCCCTATGTTCACAGCGGTACAATTTACAATAGCTAAGATCTGGATACAGCCCAAGTGCCTATCAGTAGATGAGTGGATAAAAAAGTTGTGGGACATTTACACCTTGGAACACTACACAGCTGTAAAGAAGAAGAATCTCGTACCCTTTGGGACAGTATGGATGGACCTGGAGAATATTATGCTAAGGGAAATAAGCCAGGCAGCGAAAGACAAACATCACATGATCTCACTTATATGTGGAATCTAAAGAACTTAATAAACTGATGAACAAAATAGATTCAATGACATGGAAGCAGAGATGAGACTGATGAATGTCAGAGGGATGGAGGAAGGTGGGTGGGTGGAGGGGGAGAGAGTAACCAAAGAATTCATATGCATATATGCACAACCAAGGACATGGACAATGGTGGAGTGAGGGACTGGGGAGGGGGATGGGATGGGTCACTGGGGGAAAAAGGGACATCTGTAATATTTTAAACAAAAATAACATTTAAAAACACCCAAAATCAGTACAGTGGTGCTGGCAGCCATTGGTGGCAGGGAGACAGAGGCATGAAATCATAAATTTGTCTTCCTTTCCCTGACCATTCCAGTAGAGCCCAGAACATGTAGTAGGGACAATTGCAACAATACAGCAGTAGCCATAGCAATAAGGAGTGCTGGAAGCCCACAAAATGGGTTCTATAGTACCTGCCACATTCCCCCACCATGGAGGGGGTGCCCAGTATCTGAAGCAAGTTGGTCACACAGGGGACACCCAACACACCAGTGTGTGGCATTTTCCTCAACAAAAGTGAAGCCACTTCACCATGACCTCAGAGGCAGAAATAGCATGGGTAAGAAAGTAAAAACATATAGTATAGCAGCATCTACTATAAAACAAAAGAGATTATTCTACTGATTAATATGTTAAATTGCTAAGAGCAAAATAGTACCTAAGAAAGAAAATAGTTCAGTACCTCAAATGTACAAGCAGAGAAATAATCCATCAATTATCATGAACAACCAAGGTAACATGGAAATAGAAATGAAAAGGCTCCAGAACCTAAACCTAAAGTCATGGAAATCTGTAATTTAAGTGACAGGAAGTTTAAGGTATATAGTTATGAAGAAACTCAATGAGATTAAAACAGAAAGACATTTCAGTGGGTTCAGGAATAAAATTAGTGAACAAAAGGAGTACTTTGCCTAAGATGTTAAAACTATAAAAAAGGACAAACAAAAATCCTAGAGCTGAAGAACCGAATAAATAAAATGAGGAATCTGTTAGAGAACAGTGGAAATACAGCAGTACAGATGTAAGAGAGAATTAGCGAGCTTAAAGAGAAACCTAGAAATGACTCAGTAGGAAGAGTTAGAACTAAGATTTAGAATATGAAATAACCCCATGAGAACTATCTGACTACATTAGAAAGAGCAACGTAAGATTAAGGAGGTATACCAGAAGAATAAGAGAAGAAGGAAATGGAGAGGCTACTCAAAGAAATTGATGAGAATGTCTCAAACCTATGAAAAGAACTGGACTACAAAATATCAGATGCTAACAGAATACCTAATTATCTCTATGCAAAAAGACCTCCAAAATACATTTTGTTAAAACTGTCAAAAATAGACACAGAAAACAGTATGGTGATTACCAGAGGGAAAGGGGGTGGGGGGAGGTAGAAGAGGATAAAGGGAAGGTAAATGGTAATGGAAAGAGATTTGACTTGGGGACGTGAATGCACAATACAATATACAGGTGATGTATTATATAATTGTAAACTTGAAACCTATATAATTTTATTAACCAATGTCACTCAAAAAATTTCAATTTAAAAAAAAGAAAAAAATGTCAAAAATTAATGACAAAGAAAGAACTCTCAAGGCATCCACGGGGGAAAGAAGACAGCAAACTACAAAAGAAACCCCATTAAAACCCATCAGATTTTTCAGTAGGAATATTACAAGCCAAGAGAAAGTGGAAGTAAGTATTCAAAATATAAAGAGAGGAACCATTAGTCAAGGATAATATATCCAGCAAAATTATCCATTGGATAGGAAGAAGAAATAAACGCTTTCCCAGAAAAACAAATGCTGAGATAATTTACCACCACAAGATCTGCATTACAGGAAATGTGGAAAAGAAGTCTTTTACTATAAAAAAAAGGAAAAAAGTTAAAAATCTTTAATATGACTAACAGACAAAAGTAACTATTGTAACTGTACTTTATAAGAGGATATTAAACAATTATAACATAAAGGTTAAAAGGGGGAAGCCATTAAAAATAACTATAACTACAGCAATTTTGGAAAAAAAAAAATACACAACATAAAAAGGGATTATTCGTGACAAAATTATAAAAAGGGAGCAGAAAAAGGACTGGACATGTACAGGTAAATGTAAATAAGACATAATCAAGTAGATTCCAAAATGGCAGCAGATTGAGTGGAAGCTACACTGACACTTTCCCAGGAACAAACTGGAATTACAACTAAAATATGGAAAAAACATCCTGAAGAATCAACTGCAACTGAAGATGAGCCCGAGAGAACCCTCATAACCAAAGACTAAAGCAGAGACTGCATAGAGACTGGTAGAAATTGGGGATGCCTGAGAGGGCTGGCATGGCTCCCATAGGCAGCAGCTGAAGGTCCGGAGGGGAATCTCAGCTGTAGGGGTTCCCAATGAGGACTCTGGGGCCTAAACCCCAACCTGGGCTTCCCAGCCCAGAGCACCAGAACTGAGAAAGATACCCACAAAACATGTGGCTGCAAAAAACAGCAGGGTTTCTGTCTGCCAGGGAGAGACAGCTAGAAAAGAAAGTACCCTGTTAAAGGACCAACATACAAAGTTTTGTGTGCTGCCACTCACCTTGGGCTCTGGCAGAGGGAGTGCTGAGTGGACTAAAACTGTGTGACAAGAATGTGGGGTTTTGGGCTCTGGATACAGATCTCATAGGGTGCACATCTGGATTCCTGTCCTGACTCATTCCACCATAATGCAGAGGACACAGTTTTCAGGCAGACCTTTGCCAGCCAGGCAGCTTTTGCCTGGGGTGGGGGTGGAGAAGCAATTGCCCCACCCACTGAAAAACCTCTTGATCCACCCTGTAGAGTTAACACATTGATGTGCCCTGAGGCTCATTAAGAGACAAATGTGAATCAGCCTGCAGGCAGAGGTGGACCCCTGGGAGCTTTGAGTATGCCTGATCAGCTTCTGGAACCCAGCCTTGGAAAAGATGACTTTGGTGTGCATCTTGGCCCTGTTCATACCCACCCAGTCTCAGCAGAGAAAAAAACAAGCCAGCCTAGCATAGGTAACCACAAGCCATGAGTTGTTGATAGCCCCAAACAAGGTACTCAAGGCCAGTCACAAATAGCATCTGACAGTGGCCTGCACCACAGACCCTCCAAAAAGATTAGAAGATCTACCTAACACAAAGAAAGAACCCAAATAGGCAGCCAAATGGAGAGACAAAAAAACAAGCCCCAAATGAAAGAAAAAGAGAAGTCTCCAGAAAAAGAGCTAAAGGGAATGGAGATAAGCAAATTATCAGATATAGAATTCAGAATACTGATTGTAGGGATGCTCAAAAGCATGAAAAATGACCAGAGAGAAATGAAAAATGACATAACAGAAATAAAGAGTACATTAGAAGGAATAAACAGCAGATTAGAGGAAGGTCGGGATTGGATCAGTGAATTAGAAGACAGGATAGAAAAAAAGAATTAGAGATCCAAAACAAAAAACAGTTTAAAGGAGCTGTGGGAAAACATGAAACGTAATATATTTATAGGAATGCCAATCTGGGAAGAAAATAAGCAAGTGATAGAGAATTTGTTAGAAGAAATAATGGCAGAAAACTTTCCTAACCTGGTCAAGGAAAAAACTACACATGTTCAGGAGGCACAGAGAGTCCTAAGCAAAAAAACCCAAAGAGGCCCATGCCCAGACACATCATAATTAAAATGCCAAAAATTCATGACAAAGAGAGAATATTAAAGGCAGCAAGAGAAAAGCAATCAGTTACCTACAGAGGAGCTCCCCATAAGGTTGTCAGATGACTTCTCAGGAGAAACTCTACAGACCAGAGGGAATGGGATGAAGTAGTCAAGGTAATGCAAAACAAGAATCTGAAGCCAAGACTGCTTTAACCAGCAAGGCTATCATTCAAAATATGGATGGACCTAGAGAAAATTATGCTAAGTGAAATAAGCCAGACAGTGAAAGACAAACATCACATGATCTCACTTATACGTGGAATCTAAAGAACTTAATAAACTGATGAACAGAATAGATTCAATGATATGAAAGCATAGATGAGACTGACGAATGTCAGAGGGAGGGTGGGTGGGTGGAGGGGGAGAGATTAACCAAAGAACTTATATGCATATATGCACAACCCAAGGACATGGACAATGGTGGGGAGAGGGACTGGGGAGAGGGATGGGACAGGGTGGAATGGGTCATTGGGGAGAAAAAGGGGCATCTGTAATATTTTAAACAAAAATAAAATTTAAAAAATACAAACAAAAAAAAAGAAAAAAAAATAGATGAGGAAATAAAGAGCTTTCCAGACACAAAAAGACTAAAGAGTTTATCACCACTAAGCCAGCACTAAAATAAATGTTAAAGGGACTGCTATAATAATAAGAAATAGAGAAAGAAACATAGGCTTAAAGAATTAAAATGACAATAAACAAGGACCTATCAATAATAACCTTAAGGACTTTAAGGAAGAGATCAACAGCAATAAATTCATAGTCTGGGATTTTAACACCCCACTGAACTCACTGGACAGATCTTCCAGACAAAAAGTCAATAAGGAAACAATGACTCTAATTGACACACTAGATCAGATGGATTTAACTGATATTTACAGAACATTTCACCCCAAAGCTGCAGAACATACATTCCTCTCAAGTGCACATGAGTCATACTCAAGGATGTATATTACGACACAAAACAAGTCTCTACAAGTTCAAGGAGATTGAAATTACATCAAGTATCTCAGATCACAAAAGCACAAAATTAGAAATTAACTACAGTAAAAACACCCCAAGACATTCAAACACATGGAAGCTGAATAGCATGTTTTTAAACAATGAATGGGTTACCAACAAGATCAAGAAAGAAAAAAAAACCTTCCTGCAAACAAATGAAAATGAACACACAACCCAAAATCTATTGGACACAATGAAAGCAGTCCTGAGAGGAAAATTCATAGCTCTATAGGCCTACCTCAAAAAGCAAGAAAATTTTTAGTAAACTATCTAACCCTATGAATTAAAGAATTAGAAAGCTCCCATGTGAAGTCATCTGGACCAGGGCTTTTGTTTGCTGAGAGTTTTTTTTATTACAGCTTCAATTTCATCAGTTGTAAAGCCCTTAAGGTTATTATTGATAGGTCCTTATTTATTGCCATTCTAATTCTTTATGCCTATGTTTTTCTCTATTTATTATTATTATTACAGTAGCCCCTTTAATATTTCTTGCAATGCTATTTCTACTTCTAATTACATCAGTCCCTTTAACATTTCCTGCAATGCTAGTTTGGTGATAATAAATTCCTTTAGCCTTTTTTTGTGTGGGAAGCTCTTTATTTCACGATCTGTTATGAATGATAGCCTTGCTGGATAGAATAGTTTTGGTTTCAGGTCCTTGTTGTGCATTACCTTGAATACTTTATGCCATTCCCTTCTGGCCTGTAGAGTTTCTCCTGAGAAGTCAGCTGACAGCTTTATGAAAGGTCCTTTGTAAGTAACAGACTGTTTTTCTATTGCTGCTTTTAAAATTCTCTGTCTTAAAATTTTGCATTTAAATTGTGATGTGTCTGGGCATGGGCCTCTTTAGGTTCTTCTTGCTTGGAACTCTCTGTGCCTCCTGAACTTGTGTAGTTTTTTCCTTGACCAGGTTAGAAAAGTTTTCTGCTATTATTTCTTCAGAGGTTCTCTAACCCTTGCTTACTTTTGACCTCCTCTGGCACTTCTATGATGCAAACATCGTTACGTTTCATGTTGTCTCACAGTTCCCTTAGACTGTTGTCCTGTTTTTTAATTGATTTTTCTGTTTGGATCTCTGATTGAGTGATTTTTTTCTACCCTGTCTTCTGATTTGTTGATCTAATCCTCAGTTTCCTCTATCTGCTATTTATTTCTTCCAATGTATTTTTTATTTCTGCTATGTCATTTTTCATTTTCTTAATTCTTTCCATTTCTTTTCTCATGCTGTTGAGCATCCTTACAATCATTATTCTAAACTGTATATTTGCTAGATCGCTTATCTCCATTTCATTTAACTCTTTTCTGGAGACTTCTTTTGTTCTTTCATTTGGGGCTTGCTTTTTGTCTCCCTATTTTGGCTGTCTATTTGGGTTTTTTTCTATGTATTAGGTAGGCTGCTAGGACTCTCAATCTTTTTGGATGGTCCCTAGTACAGGCCAATGTCAGATGCTGTTTGTGACTCGTCTTTGGAGCTATCAACAACCCATAGCTTGAGGTCCCCTTTGTTGGGACTGAGTGCATTTGAACAGGGTCAAGATGTACACCAGTCTGTTTTTCAAGGCCTGGGTCCAGAAGCAGATCAGGCAAAGACTCAAAGCACTCTGAGGTCTGCCTCTGCCTGCAGGCTGATTAATCTGATTCTCTTAATGAGCCTCAGGCTGTAGAAACTCCATGGGACAGGGAGAGGGTTTTCCGGCAGGATGAGGCAATTGCTTCCCCTTCAACAAAAGCTGTTTGAAAGGTAAATTCTGTCTCTGCAGTATGGGGGAATGACTAGGCACAGGAATCCCGAGGGGTGCCCTCTGAGCTCTACCTCCAGATCCCACAACCCTAGATTCTCCTCACACAGTTCCAGTCCACTCTGCCCTCTCCCTGCTGGAGTCCAATGTTAGTAGCTGCACATGAAACTTTGTGTGTTGGCCCTTTAAGAGGGTGCCTGCCTTTACAGCCATTTCTCTCTAGTGGACAGAAACCCCGCTGCCTTTCACAGCCAGATGTTATGTGGGCACCTTTCTCAGTTCTGGTGCTCTTGCTGGGATTCCCAGCCTGGGGTTTAGGCCCCAGTGTCCTTAGTGGGAACTCCCCCCCACAGCTGAGATATTCTTCTGGACCTTCAGTTGGTGCTTATGGGAGCCCAGCCAGCCCTCTCATAACTCCTCACCTCCTACCTGTCTCTATGCAGTTTCCACTTTTCCTCCTGGGTTATGAGGGTTCTCTCCAGCTTATCTTCAGTAGCAGTTGACTCTTCAGGATGGTTTTTCAATATTTTAGTTGTAATTCCAGTTTGTTCCTGGGAGAGTGTCAGTGTAGCTTCCACTCAGTCCACCACCATCTTTAATCTCCTGATTCAATTTTATATGATCTCACTCATTTGTGGAATCTAATAAAATAGACTGAGGAACAAAATAGATCCAGAAACATAGAAGCATGGAACAGACTGATAAATCTCAGTGGGAAGGTGGGGGTGGGGGAGTTGGTGGGGAAAAATTAATCAAAGAACTTATATGCATCTATGCATAACTCATGGACACAGACAATAGTGTGGGGAAGGCCTGGGGCAGTAGGTGTCTTCAGGGCAGAGGGGATCAATAGGGGAAGAAAAAGGGAGATATCTGTAATATTTTCAACAATAAAGATATGTTAATATATATATATACATATATATATAACTATAACAAACAAAAAAGAAGAAAAAAATGCAATCAGGAAAAAAAAATGTACTACTATATGTATGAGACATCTTACACAAAACAAAATCCACCAGCTGAGACATGATACATACAAAAAGAGGAAATGGAAAAAAATATATAGAAAAGCACCAAATAAAATAGCAGACAGAACCACTTGGAAAAAAAAAAAATGGAGACACGGAGCTACCAGAAAACAAAAGATAAAATAGCTGTAGTAAGTTCTCATATATCAATAATCACGCTATATGTAAATGGACTGAACTCACCAATCTAAAGGCACAGAATAGCAGGATGGATTAAAAAACAAACCCAACTATGTGTTGCCAGCAGGAGACTCATCTCAGCTCCAAGGACAACATAGGCTCAAAGTGAAGGGATGGAAGATGATACTCCAAGTAAATGGCATTCAGAGAAAAGTGGGGTTAGCAGTACTTATATCTGACAAAATAGATTTCAAGATAACAAAGCTAACAAGAAACAAAGATGGGCATTTTATAATGATGAATGGGATAGTTCATCAACAAAATATAACATCCATATATATATGCACCCAACCTGGGAGCACCAACATATATGAAGGAAATACTAATAGACCTAAAGGGAGAAACTAACAAAAATACAATTTTAGTAGGGGACCCAAATGCCCCACATCCAAACTGGGAATGAAGAAATAAACTGTTACTATTTTCAGATGAAATGGTTCTATGTATAAAAACCCTTAGAATTGCCACCAAAAAAATGATTAGAAACAATAAATTAAAAAATTGGATCTATTTCTTATACTAACAAAATATCAGAAAATGAAGGAAATAATCTCACATCAAGAAAAAGAGTAAAATACAGGCTCTGGCAGGTGTGGCTCAATTGGTTGAGCATCATCCCATGCATCGAGAGGTCACCAGTTCAATTGCAGGTCAGAGCACATGCCCAGGTTGCAGACTTGATCATCAGTAGAGGGTGTGCAGGAGGCAGCAGATCAGTTCATTGATGTTTCTTTCTCCCTCTCCCTTCCTCTCTTTCTAAAATCAATAAAAACATATTTTTAAATGATAAAAAATAATAAAAAGAATAAAATACCTAGGAATAGGCTTAACAAAGGAAGTGAAGGACCTATACACCGAAAACTACAAGACGCTGTTGAAAGATAATGAAAAAGAGAAAGAAATGGAAAGATATTGAGTGTTCATGGACTGGAAGAATTCACATTGTTAACATTTCCATATGACCTAGCAATATACAGATTTAATGCAATCCCCATCAAAATCCCAATAGAATTTCTTTCAGAAGTAGAACAAAAAAAAATCCTCAAATTTGTATGGAAACACAAAAGTCTTTGAGTAGCCAAAGCAATCCTGAGACAAAAGAAAAAGTATCATACTCCCTGACTTCAAACTATATTTCAAAGCTACAGTAATCAAAACAGTATGGTATTGGCAGAAAACCAGACACAAGATCAAAAGATTGGAAATGAGAGTCCAGAAATAAACCCACACATATATAGGCAAATAATTTTTGACAAAGGAGCCAAGGCTAGAAATGGAGAAAGGAAAGAACTTTTTAATAAATGGTGCTGGCAAACTGGAAAGCCTCATTCAGTAGAGTGAAACTAGAGTGCTATCTGACAGCATACACAAAAATTAACTCAAAATGAATTAAAGGCTTGACTATAAGACTGGAAACAATAAAATACATAGAAGAAAACTTAGGCATTAAACTTATGAATGTTGGTCTCAGAAGGTTTTTGTGTGTGAAATTGACACTAAAGACAAAAGAATTAAAAGCAAAAATAAACGAATGGGACTACATTAAACTAAAAAGCATCTGCACAACAAAAGAAACCATTAAGTAAACAAAATGCCAACCAACCAACTAGGAGAAGATATTTGCAAATGATACCTCCGAGAAGGGGCTATTATCCAAAATAGACAATATAACTATTATCTATACAACTTAACATTTTTTGTTTTATTTTTATATTATTTATTTGTATTATAATACCACTCAACAATAACAATCTGATTTAAAAAATGAACAGAGGACCTGAATATATACTTTTCTCATGAAGATAGAGATGGTCAAAAGATATATGAGAAGATGCTCAACATCACGTTATAATGGAAATGCATATCAAAACTACAATAAGACAACTCACAGTTGTTAGAATGGGTATTATCAATAAGACAAAAAATAGCAAGTGGAGGGGATGTGGGGAAAGGGATCCCTAGAACACTGCTGGTGGGAATGTAAATTGGTACAGCCACTATGGAAAACAGTATTGAGGTGCCTCAAAAATTAAGACAAGAGCTACCATATGACCCACCAATCCCTCTTCTGAGTATATACCTGAAAATTTTGAAAACTTTTTTTTGTAAAGATATATGTTCCTTGTGTTCATTGGAGCATTATTTATAATAGCCAAGACATGGAAACAATCCAAGTGTCCTTCGATAGGTGATTGGATAAAGAAGATGTGGTAAATAATATGCAATAGAATACTATTTGGCCATCAATAAGATGAAATATTGCCATTGGTGAGAACATGAGTAGATCTTGAGAGAATCATGCTAAGTAAAATAAGTCACACAGAAAAGGACAAGAACTGTATGATTTCATTCATATGTGGAATATAAAACAAAAAACAACAAACTAACAAGCAAACAATAACAAAAACACCCCAAACTCATAAATACAAACAACTGAATTATGCTCACCAGAGGGGAAGGGGGATGGGGACAGAACAAAGAGTCAAATACAAGGTGACAGAAGGAGACTAGACTTTGGGTAGTGAGCATTCAATAGAGTATACAGATGTATTATAAAATTGTACACCTGAAATTTATTTAATGTTATTAACCAATGTTATCCCAATAAACTTAATTAATTTTTTTAAAATTTCAAGCAAAAAAGAGAAAATCATAAGTAAGAGAAAATACATTTACAGTCCTGTACATATCTATTGGGAAAAAATCCACATGTAAGTGGACCCACACAGTTCAAACCTGTGTTGTTGAGGGGTCAACAATATATATTCAGTTGCACAGCAGTAGTAAATGTAGCTTTTACAGTTAAACAGTTAAAATTTTTTTATTCTAAGCATTTATTTTCAAAATATGTATTTTAGTAAAGACAAGAAGCATAAGGAATTCTGATGTTGCCACACCAAGTTAATCATTCTTAAGTGGTATTTAAAAAAACCCTCCAATTCTGCAACTTTACTTCTGTATGACCATTGATGGTTCCATTATTTGCATGTCTCTGATAAAAATATTAGGCATGGCCTCAGAATTACTTCAATGGTCTGAAAAATGATATTAAATGGAGTAAATATAATAAAAATTATATTCAGTTTGACTTTTAAGCCCCAAATTTCTCACAGCTGCAATGTTATTTGCACATAATGCTTGCAAATAACAGGCTAACTTATCTCTAATCTCACCAGTTAGAAATAAATAAAACCCTAACCATTCTAAAAATAATCCACTGATATTTAATGAAGAACATTTATCTGTGGAGAAAGCTAGGAGCAAGAGTAAGGAGACATTTTCTATAAAGGGCTAGATAGTAAATATTTTCATCTTTCGAGCCCTGTGGCCTCTGTTGACTGTTGTGACTACTCAGCTCTGCCACTGCAGTGCAAAAGCAGCAACACACAGTATGTAAGCAGATGAGTATGCCTTTGTGCTAATAAAAGTTTTTGGACACCAAAATTTAAATTTCATATAACTTTCATATGTCACAGAATATTTTTATTTTGCTTTTTTCCCAACCATTTAAAAATGTAAAATGATTCTCAGCCTGTGGCATCTGGCCTGGGGAATGGTTTCATAGCTTGCCAAACCCTAATTCTAGAGCAGGGATGGGAGACGCCTGGCCTGTGGGCCAATAATGCCCAAGAAATCACTTAGTCTGGCCCTGTCAAGGCAACTGCAGGTGGGACTTGAAATTCAATATCCTAGGAGCTTTTTCCATAGCAACATAAATTTATATTAAGTGAATCATAATAATAATGTAAATTTTGAGGGGAAAGCAAGGAACATCCATTAAGGGAGAGACAGGACACATAAGAGTACATGACGAGACCGACATATATGTTTCTGCCTTGGCTCCCTGTGGCCTGTCTGCTTGTATTGTGGTGACTCAGAGGACAGTCAGTGGTAGGCAGGCTGGGAGTGCACATGTTGCAAAAGTATTAACACACTGTGGCCAAACTACAATGATCCAGTGATGGTTAGATGTGATGCAATGAGATGATTCCTCATGACATTGATGACCTTGCCTCTGTTGATTGATGACAATGTTGTCACCTTCTTTGTTGACACAGATGATAACTCCAATCCAACCTTTATCCACACATCCACAATCAACAATCCTCCCCAAAACTGAATCTCAGATGAAGATTAAGGAAATTACAGTACACAGAAAAGACCTCAAGAGTCAATGATACAAACATTGGATATATTCCAAATCCAAGATGCAGGATTAGAACAGTGATCAAATCAAAATAATCCAGTTGCTGACAACACACATACTGGATAGTTATAAAAACTTAAGTGTTGTGACATCGTACAAATGGTGACTACAAAGCAAAGCAAAGTTGATGCTGAGTTTTGATCTTCACAAGAGAAATGAACAAATGATTATTTTTTTGTTGAAGTCAAAGGCAAACCTGTGTGCCTAGCTTGTGGCAATGTGTTAGTAGTACAGTAACAAAAAAAGCCAATCTGGAGTGTCATTACAGCTCAAAACATGCTAAACTCAAGGAATTGGGAGTCCAAATGAGTCTGGATAAAAGCAATGCTCTTCATCAGAGTTTGGAATCACAACAAGCAGCTTTCACTAGGCCTCATCGTGACAGAGACAACATTATTCAGATGAGTTTAATGCTGAGCAAGCAAATCGCAAAGAGGCCTCATGTACAGGGAGTTTGTGAAAGAATGCATGGTGGCTTCTGTGGAGTTTTTAGCACCAAAATAAAACTGTTTTAGTGTTAGTTTATCTTGGAGAACCATGTCAGATCAGATTACTGACTTAGCACAAGGTATTGAAAAAACACTGAAGGATTCCACAGATTTCCAATGTTTCTCTCTGGCTTGTAATGAGAGGATGGACAAAAAACTGCTCAAAAGGTCATTTTCTTTTGTAGGATAACTGTAGTTTGACACAAGAGAGGAACTGCTGTCATTGGAAGCCATGCATGGCACTACAAGAGGTGAGGGCTTGATTGAGGGACTTGTTTTATCAATGAAAAAATTTAAGCTAACATTTGAAAAGGTAAGTGGCCTTACTACAGCTGGGGCTCCATCCATGGTTGGCTCACAGAATGGGTTAATTGCATTTGTCAAGAAAGAACTGAGCTAAGTGATTTAATTATATGCCACTGCATCATACACCAAGAAAGTCTCTGTGCACAGTCATTGTAGCTCAACAATGTGATGTCAACAGTAGTGTCAGGTATAAATTTTGTCACAAGCACAGGGTTTAAGGGTTACTGAATGATCTTGACTCTGAGTACCGTGATCTTGCTTATCACTGTAAAGTGTGGTGACTGAGTCGTGGGACATGCTCATGGGTTTTTATGAAATACAGGATGAAGTCAAACAGTTTAAGGAGATGAAGGGAAAACCTGTCAGGGAACTCAATGATAGCAAGTGGCTGTGTGATCTAGTGTTCCAAGTACCTCTCAGAGCTGGACATCAAGCTCCAGAGCCCCAACCAGCTTCTCATCTTCCTGCTTTCAAACGTGAAATCATTTAAAGCTAAATTAAGGCTGTGGAAAGTGCAACTTGAAAGGAATAACACAGTGCATTTCTCCAATCTGGAAGAACAAAAACCTTCTAGGACACTTGAATATGCTGGTGAATGTGCAAAACTATTTGAGGCATTTAATAGAAGATTCAAGGATGTGAAAAGTAAACAAATGAAATTGAACATCTTTCCTACACTGTTTAATGTGGAACCAGCTGATGTGCCTGATAACCTACAACATGAAATCATTCAGCTGCAAGCCATGATGAGCTGAAAGCTAGATACAACAACCTCCCACTGCTTGAGTTCTATAAACATTACTAAGCAATAATAAATTTCCCACTTTGAGGAGTCATGCATTGAAATATGCACCTGTGTTTGGAACAACTTACCACTGCGAGCAGTTCTTTTCAAAATTTACCATCACAAAGAGTCAACTGTGCTCCAGACTGACTGACACAAACCTGGAAAAACATTTGCAAGTAGCAACATCATCAATACCAGCTAACATCACACACCTCACCAAAGAAGCAGTTCCAGTCATCACTTTAGGGGTGGGTTAATTAAATGTTTTACCAAATATAGCAGGCTAATTTTTAAGTTGATAATTTTGTATGGTCTGCGAATGATGTTATAAATATCCAATGGCCCTTGGAAGAAAAAAGGTTTCCCACCCCTGCTCTAGAGGCAGAGAGGCCATCTTGAACATTCCAATCACAGCCATGCTCCCATGTGAATGCAGCCTCATGAAACACCCTATGCCTGACTACCAGAATAGCTCAGCTAAAACTCAGCCAACCACAAGGTTGTGAACAGGAACAAAAAGGTTGCCATTTTAAGCCACTATGATTTTGAGTAGGGTGTTAGGTTACTGAAACAGTACACATAACCTCATTCCCATATTTGAAACATTGATGAAACTTTGCCTTTCTTTCATGAAGAGGCTTTGGGTGTGAGTAGCTTCTTGTCACAAAGTTCAGGCACATTGATGTGAAAGCACCTACAATTTATTATATGGTTGCTACTCTGGTTCTTTTTTTTTCTTTTTCCTTTTCATATGTCTCCCATATGAACTTTTAAAATTTTTTTTTTTAGGTTGTATTCTTTTTTTTTTAAGTTTATCTTTATTGTTGAAAATATTACAGATATCCCCTTTTTACCCCCCATTGATCCCCTCCACCCCTCATCCACCCCACCCCCAGGCCTTCTCCAGACCAGCGTCTGTGTCCATAGGTTATGCTTATAAAAATATAAGTTCTTTTATTATTCTTTCTCCACCCACTCCCCCATCCCCACCTTTCCTCTGTCATCCCTAAGTCTGCTCCATGCTTCTATGACTCTGGATCCATTTTGTTCATCAGTTTATTTTGTTATTATATTACTTGACCCAGTGATCCCACTTCTAGGAATATATCCTAAGAAACTCAAAGCACCAATCACAAAGAACTTTTGCACCCCTATGTTCATAGCAGAGCAATTTATAAGAGCTGAGTTCTGGAAACAGTCCACGTGTCCATCAGTGGATGAGTGGATAAAAATGCTGTGGCACATTTACACCATGGAATACTATGCAGCTTTAAAAAAGAAGAATCTTTTAACTTTTGGGACAGCATGGAGGGAACTAGAAAGTATTATGCTAAGTGAAATAAGCTACTCTGGTTCTGATTAGTATCCTGACTCAATTTGCTTTGCCAATACGTCAGATACTTAAGAGATCTCTATTCAATATACTTAATTCCTTCTCCCAGACTATGTGGGAAGGCTTGCCATTTTGGTTGCTAGAAATAAAACAATTTCCACCTCCTATTACTTTTATACCAGAGGTGAGCTATTACATTTCTGAGCAAGGTTAGAGTGGAGGCAGTACGGCAGCATTGGCCTCTGCGGGCTGTGCCAAGACCAGCCACTGCTGCTTCTGGCATAGTCACTGAGGTGATCCCAGCACTTGACCTTCAGCTTTCAGCTAGAGAACATTCCAGGATCTGGTGCTTTGCTGGTCAGAAAGCACCCAGACCTCCCATCCAAACTGGGCACCTGAGAGTTGCTCTGTGGTCTCAGTTTAAGTTCTCGTTGCCTTCAGAATGGGCAGGGGCTGTCGTAGTCACTTTCCAATGACTAACAAAGCAGGAATTGTTCAATAAAGTGAGAAGTTAGGTGTACTTTATGCCTCATTTAAAGGTAGAAACGTCACAGAAGTGACATTTTGAATATGCGGGTGAATATTCACAGTCGACTTGTAGCTCACCTTGGGTCAGGTGCTGGGATCACCTCAGTGATGGTGCCAGGAGCAGCAGTGGCTGGTCTTGGCACAGCCCTCAGAAGCCAATGCTGCCTTACTGCCTCCACTCTAACCTTGCTCAGAAATGTAATAGCTCACCTCTGGTGTAAAAATATAGGAGATTGGAATTGATTGCTTTATTTCTAGCAACCAAAATGGCAAGCATTCCCACATAGTCTGGGAGAAGGAAGGAAGTAAGTATACTGAACAGAGATCAAAGTGAGCAAAGGGTGCTGGCATTAAAGAAGTGAAAAAGAAATAGTGAGACAACAAGATGGGGGTGTAGGTAACCACAGTACCTGCTGCCTCCCACAACCACATCAAAATTACAACTAAAATACAGAACAGCCATCATTAAGAACCTCCTGATATCTAGCTGAACAGAATTCCTACAACCAGGGAACTGAAGAAGCAACGAGATCAGTAGGAGAGGAGGAGACATGGGCAGGCTGGAGCTGAATCTCAGAGACTTGACTGCAAGCCTACACCCAGTGCCACAATTTAAACCCAGGAGATGGGGGCTGAATCATAGAGATGCAGCCATGCTCCCATACCAGGTGCTGCAGTTTAAAACTGGGAGGGATATCTCAGCAGTGGAGGTTTCCTGGGGGAGCAAGGGGTCCAAGCCCCACCATAGAACCCCCAGCCCAGGGTTCCAGGGCCAGGAAGAGAAGTCCCCACAACTTCGGGCTGTGAAAACCAGTGGGGGTTGTGGCAGAGTGATGTGGAGGCTGCTAGAGTCCCAGGCAGCTCCTCTTAAAGGGCCAGTGCAGGGACTAACTCAGACGTGCTCCCTCTGAACTCCAGTGCTGGACAGAAGTTTGAAAGGAACCTGGGTCATTCGGGGCGGAACTAACTTGCCTGAAATTGGGTGAGAGGTGGAGGGGTAGCTTTCTCCCAGACAGAAGAGCTGGCAGAAGCCATTGCTCCTCTGGTGAGCCCTCCCCCCGACAGAGCCAGCAGGCAGGCACCATATTTGAATCTCCATCACCTGACTCAGACCTTTGGCCCCACCCTGGTGATTCCCAGAGTCCCCACCCTTCCCTGCTTGCAAGCTCATCCAAGCCATTTCCAGTGGCTTTTCTATGCAAGTGGCCTCTCGAGCCTCATGCTTAGGACTTTCCTAAAATCTCTCAACAAGCAACAGCTGGCCTCAGTGTGCCCTGCACATCTTGATAAGTGGCCCTAGGCTTGGCACTAGGGGCAGCCTGCATTGGTTCATAGCTTGGCCTCTCCAGCACACCTCCAAGCCACCACAAGTAGCAGCCAACTACAGATTGCTGTGTAGCTCATGCTGGGTGGCCCTGGGCAAGGCACAGGCAGAGGCTGACTTTGCACCTTTTGAGACCACAGAGACAGTGCCCCGGGTGGTCAGACTTGACCATGCTGGATTACAATCCTACCACATCCACAAGTGACACACTCAAGGGGTGCACTTGGTGAACACCAAAGCCCCACTGAAGTAAATCCTGCTCTAGAGGGGTGTCTCCAGCACAGCAGCTATTTGGCTGTAGTTGCAGCTAGTCTTCACAGCCAATTGGCCTGGGGTCAACTCCTTCCAGTGATGCCAACAGCAACCAAGGATCAACTACAATAGGACAGTGCACACAGCCCACACAGGGGAGCATCTAGCAAGCCCAGCTTGGGTGACTGGGGAGGCTGAACCACTGTACCGTACAGACACCTATTACACAAAACCACTCTACAAATTCCAGAAGACATAGCAGCTCTACCTAATACATAGAAACAAACACCTGGAAGCAGCCAAAATGTGGAATCAAAGAAACATGTTACAAAGGAAAGAACAGAAGAATTCTCCAGAAAAGGAACTAAATGAATTAGAGCCAAGCAAGCTAGATACAGAGTTCAGAATAACGGTTATAAGGATGCTCAAGGATCTTAGTAAGACTATTAAAGAAACTAGTGAGATCTTCAATGACATAAAGTACCAATTAGAAATGAAGGCTACACCAACTGAAATGAAGAATAATTTACAGGGAAGCAACAGTAGAGAAGAGGACTCTGAGAATCAAATCAGCAATTTGGACTATGAGGAAACACAAAACACCCAACCAGAAGTGCAAAAAGAAAACAAAATCTAGAAATATGAAGATAGTGTAAGGAGTCTCTGGGACAACTTCAAGAGACCCAACATTTGTATTATTGGGGTGCCAGAAGGAGAAAAGATAGAGTAAGAAATTGAAAACCTATTTGAAAAAATAATGACAGAAAACTTCCCCTACCTGGGGAAAGAAATAGACTTACAAGTCCAGGAAGCACAGAGAGTCCCAAACAAGAGGAACCCAAAGAGGCCCACACCAAGGTACATCCTAATTAAAATGCCAAAGGTTAAAGATAAAGAGAGAATCTTAAAAGCAGCAAAAGAAAAGCATTTACCTACAAGGTTACCTACAAGGGAGCATCCATACAACTGTCAGCTGATTTCTCAACAGAAACTTTGCAGGCCAGAAGGGAGTGGCAAGAAATATTCAAAGTGATGAAAAGAAAGGGCCTACAACCAAGATTACTCTACCCAGCAAACCTGTCATTTAGAAATGAAATCAGATAAAGAGCTTCACAGATAAGAAAAAGCTAAAGGAGTTCATCACCATCAGACCAGTGCTACATGAAATGTTGAAGGGTCTTCTTTAAGAAGATGATAATGAACAAAAAAACCTGACAAACTAAATAGATTCAGAGACATTGAAGCATGCAACAGATAGTCATATTTCAGAGGGAAGGGGGGTGGAGGGTGGTAAGAGATTAACCAAAGAAGTTATATGCATATATGCATAACCCATGGACACAGACAATAATGGGGTAAAGGCCTGGGGTGGGGGTGGGAGTGAGGTGGAGGGGATCAATGGGGGTAAAAAATGGGATACCTGTAATACTTTCAGTAATATAAATTTTTTAAAAATGGAAAAAACAGGAAACACAGTAACATAAGGAAACAGTACCCAGGAAAGAGAAATTCTTGGCTCTTCTCTGACTTCATATCCCTGGCTATAAGAGTCTACTTATTAAGCACAGAAGTCAGGTGTTCATGTCATGAAGGCTTTGAAAATATTATAGGAGACTGAAAAGAAGGGTTTCTGAGCACTACCCTGCAAAAAGCAAACTAGAGTTTCCATTTTACCAAAAACTCCTTATGATCTTAGAAAGATACTGATCTAAGACTCTTTTTCTGGCCCTAGCTGGTTTGGCTCAGTGGTTAGAGTGTCCGCCTGTAGACTGAAGGGTTCTGGGTTCGATTTTGGCCAAGGGCACATACCTCGGTTGAAGGCTTGATCTCCGGCCTAAGTCAGGGCATGTGCGGGAGGCAGCCAATCAATGTGTCTCTCTCACATCAATGTCTCTCTCTTTCCTTTCCACTCTCTCTGAAAAGCAATAGAAAAAATATCCTCAGGCAAGGATTAAAAAAGAGACTCATTTTCTGAAAAGAAATAATGCTGTCACAATTACACTCAATCACCCCACAGATGACTCTAATCAACATGATTGTAAAGTGCAAGTATGTATATTATGATTATATTACTACAGTAGTAATATATCTTGTATAAGTATTTAATAATTTATTATTATTAACATATCTAGTTTCTTATTAGATTTTCAAAGGCAACAGGTATAAAATCTTATTAGTGCTGACAGCGATCTTCAATTTGAGGACAGTGAATGATACAAGATGCAATTATTAGAGGGAAAAACAAGCAGAAAAAAATCACTAGTCATAACTTCCTTTCTGGTTATTTTCCTCAGCCCTCTGGTTTTGTTTTCCTGCTGCACATACTCTTAGTTCCTCTTAAACCCAAACTACTAATAGCTCATGAAAATCAGCATCTGTGCTTAGTGAATACACCTTAAGACAGGCTGCATGCATTTCTGTTTTACTGGGGTAAAGCTATGAAGAGGAAACCTTTATATTGTTGCAGTAAATGATAAAGTTCATTTCCAATGCTTTGGAATAACAAAAATGATTAGTAGGAGGATAGAGTACTATATGTCAAAGATAATAGGGGAAGTAGCCCATATCCTGATTGGAAGATGAAATCAACTCATCTAATTATTAAAGATGCCAAATATTTTCACTAAAATGTTTTAAAACAATTTGGGAACTCAATAAAAGCAGTATTTAATAATTTTTTTCTAAGTGAGGGAAGTTTGCTAAACAAATGACAGTTCAGCTCATTTTCAAATAAATTGCTATCTGAACACAAGTCCTAATGAATCTGCTGTCATAATTATAATATTTGTTTTTAAAGCTAAGGAAAAATAGGAGGGAGTATCTGATTAAAAAAAAGAGAGAATATTAAATTTCCCATGTCAATTAGTTGTACAAAAGAAACTTGGATTATTTGACAATATTCATATTATATTTTCTAATTTTAGACAAAGAAACAGGAAATTATAAATCAGTAATCATTGGAAAATTCCAAGTTGAGACCTTTTAGAACAACACTGGAAACTCAGAAGCCATAAAAGAAATGTCAAGCATTGAAATATAAAAAAATTAAAAGCTTGTATGGCAAAAGATACCATGAAAAAAAGTAAACGGACCAATTTTAGATTTAGAAAAAAAGAATACAAATGACATGGGGTTTTCATGATATTCACCAGACTTTTGCACATTGCATAGAAAATGGGAGCTTAATGAAAAAACAGACAAAAGATAAAACAAGGCAATTCACAGAAGAGAAAATCTAAATAATCAACAAACACATAAAAAAGGTGTTCAGATTTACCACTATTCAGGGAAATGCTAATAAATGTAACAATTAGCAGTACATATCTATCAAAAAGGCAAGAGTTAATAAAGAATGATAACTCCTACTGCTGACAAAGATGTGAGGAAAATAAATTTTTCCTTACTGCTGATAAACATGTGAAGTGGTAGAGCCTTTTGGGGGAAAAGGAAAATAACAATGTCTATTTAAAGGAAAGATATATATATAATCCCCCTTCACCCAGCAATTCTCACTTTTGAGAATCTATCAAAAGGCTATAGAACCACCAGTATACACTGGTATATAAAGACACATTACAAGGATGTTTGTTGCAGCATTGTTCATAGTGGTCAAGAATTGGACACCAACTGAATGCCCATCAATGGTGGAATGACTGACTATGATGGTGCATTCACATCATAAGAGGCTCTGCAGCCACCTTTTGGAATGAATTAGAGTTATGTGATTAAGGGGCTTCTACACAGTACTGGTGCATAAAAAAGCAATATATTGACGTAGTATAACATGGCCACATTTTTATATAAAAATGGCATTTGCAAAATGTGTATAGATATATAAAATTACATGAGTGTGGAAAAAATAAGGAAGAATACATGCTGGATTGCTGACAACCTGGAGGTTGGACAGTGCATGGGAGAGAAAGTGGAAGAATCTAGAAAAGGAACAAAAGTGGGAGCCTAAACAAAAAACCTCTCAGTATATACAATATTACATTGATATATTTATATAAATTATTTATGGGTGTGTGTAAAGTATTTAAAAAGTTAGCATTTATTGAAGTGCCTACTGTGCTCAAAACTGTACATTTAAAAGTGTTAGCTCCTACTTTAGTAACAACATTCTACTGTGGAAAAAGCATCATTTATGGAAACAGAAGACTTAGGTTCTAATCTTGGCTCTGCCTCTAGCAGTAACACTGTTTTATAAGTCACTTAACCTCTCTGAGTATCTTTCCTCATCCAAAATTAAGGACAATAAAACTTGCCTTGCCATGTTTTGAGGTTCAAATGAATTAGCACATGTAAGAATACTTTTTAAAGTAACATAATTATGGTTGTTTTAAATAAAATTTATCTTTTAAAAAATTCTGAAATTCAAGGATTAATACATAAAGGCTTTATTCTTATGTCCCAAGGATGTTGCATTCACTGTCAAATGCAAAATACATGTTCAAATTGTACTGGCCTCACCATAATTACCTACATGGATTATACTACCTACAACTGTGTGCAGTAACTTGGAATCAGAAAAACTGGACTTCAGTTCAGTATCTGTGCAATCTTGAGCAAGCAACTTAATCTCTGCAAGACTGTCTCTGCAGCTATAGGCTGTCCCAAAAAAATGTACACACACTTGAACAGCTGATAACTCAATTTTCACTCCTTTTCAGGTTTAACTGATTTGAAATAATGAGTAAAGCCAGACTAAGCTTTGAACAAAGAAAATTTATCCTAAAGTGCCACTAGACTTTTTTTATAGGAAAACATAAAAGATAAAGTATATGGTACAAAACGAGCAACAGTCAATGACTTGAAAGTACACAAAAATAAAACAATAAAAGTAAACAATAAAAGTACACATACTGAATAAAATGATTCTTGATGTTTGAGATTCCATTGCTTCATGCTATCAGCAATGCTTAGGCCAGAATGGTCATCAGTTTGAAAATGGGCATTGGCAAAAAAATCATTCGTTTCTGTAGATTCTTTTAAATTTTGAAATTGAACTGTATGTTAATAAACACTGACTTTATAATCAAAGTTTGTATATATTTTTTGGGACAACCCTGTATGTATAATTGTTGTGCATACACTATGGGATTGTTGTGAAGAGCAAGTATGTATGCAGAACTGTTTTGAAAATAAAGGGCTAGAAACTTGGTATCATTTTGTCATGCTGTCTTTAGCTTATGCTTTCTTCATGCACCTCCAGTAGAGAAGTATGCATTTTGGGCCTTAGAATAGATGGTAAAAAACAGCAGGAAGGAAATCACACTATAAATAAGTGCTATGTATATGGAAATAAAGATTCATTAATAAAAACGTATTTCTTCCCATAAATGACATAGAAAGCAAAGTAAAAAGAATAAACTGTATGCTCTTCTCAATTTGTAACAAGATTTCAGTTTATAATAATAAAACATTTTGAAAATGTCATACGTGCATGATAAAAATTCAAGGAGTACAAAGGATTATTTTTATAAAAGATGGTCTCCCAACTGCTGAGTTCCCCATTCCCCTAACCCAGAGCACCAGTGCCTTGAGCACCAATTTCCTTTATGGAAGCAACTGTCAATTTTGTATGTGTGCATGTATGTACTTCATGTATAATTTTTGGTAACATTAGTTATGATTCTTTGTACAGTGGAACCTTGGTTCTCTAATTTAATTTGTTCTGGAAATCTGTTAGAGAAGCAATTTGTTCTAAAACTGAATCATTTTTTTCCCATTAGAAATAATGTAAATTGAATTAATCCATTCCAGACCCCTACATGATTCCATTTTAACCTTCAATTGCCAGTGATTGCTGTTTCGTGAGCACTTTCACACTCTTAGCAACATCAGCACTCTTGATGGACTCACAATTTAAAATTGTACTAATCATCTGTTTCACCATGCCATACAGGGTAGCCAATCAGACACAGGAACACCTCTATACTTTGCAATTATTTCCTTTTTAAGCCCTATTGTTGTTCTCACAACTTTTCACTTTGCTGCTATCACTAACGTTCTTAGGACCTACGGTGACTTACTGTACATATTTAATAATAATAAGCAGCAACAAAAGCAGAAAAACACAAAAATATTCACAGCACAATTTCCTGAGATGTTAACATGAGATTTAGCAGCTAACTGACTCATACTTGAGCATTCTCTCCTTTGTTTTTCGCCTGAAAGACTGGTGACTGATGCATGATTGATCATACAGGTTTTCAGCATGAAAGGGTTGTTGGCTCAATAACTGAAGTTTTGTTTGACAACCAACACATTTTTCCATGAACTTGGTCAAGAAATAAATTGTTCGAGATGGGAGACATTCAAGAATGGAGGTTTGACTGTATTTGCCTAGTCATAATTAAATCTTTAATTACAGTCCACTTATAATTTTTGGTCAATAATGCCTTTGTCGGACCTTCATTTGAGGTCCATCTAGTTGGTTGTCTCCTTTTTCTCCATGGTAGTTTGGATTAACTACTCCTGTAGAAAAACATCTTTTATAGTTTTTTCTTTCCTTTTCCTTTCATTATCACTTTTTAACAAGTTTTTGCAATACCCTAGAGCTGCTGGTTGATGAGCAGAACCAAAATCACTGTGGGTTTCTCCCTGAAGTGAGCCCTTCCTGAGTGATTTTTCTGTCGTTAAATCTACAGGCTTATTTACTCACTCCCACCACATCATGCTCTTCAAGTGAAAGCCTGGGAATGGTTTATACCTGAGGATTTCAAAGTGTTTAATTTGTTGATATACATGCTGTTATAGAGTATAATCAAAATTGGGGCAGTCACTAATTCATTGTAATTAGTACTGTTTGCTAGTTTAAATATCTCATGCTTTCTTATTCTTCCTAAACTTGCTCTACAATGTCATAGAAAACTCCATTCCCTGTTGGCATCATTTCTTTTATGCTGAGCCAGAACACATCTTCTATTATTGAAAGTACTGTCTCAAAAGCATCCTATTTTCCTCCTCATCTCCTTCCATTAAATGAATTCAGGATAAAATTGCAATCTATCTTTCCTGCTACTATGGCTGGTTCAGTCCCATGAAACAGTTTCACATAACTGCAGAATGCCGTTATAGATCACTGGTTTCTAGGAGGCCAAATCTTTGATGCTACTCATCAATCCTGTAACCTGTAGTATTACTTAGGATAAAGGTTTGGTTGAATGTAATAGACATATCATAATAGCTATGGCAGACACAAGATAGTCTCTCTTTTTACTTAGTAGTCCAAAAACGGGGTCCTAGGTTAGGTTGGTGGCTCTGCTCCCCAAGGCCATCCAAGGACACAAGATCTTTTTATCTTGTTCTACCTTCCCCAATGAATTGCCCTCATTTGTCCTACAAATGATCTGCTGCTTTGTCCATATTCCGAGCGGCAGGATAGAGGAAGAAGGGAAATGGGCTCTCTTCTCCTCCTGGCCATAACTTACTCACATAGCCACACCCTGTCGCAAGGGCCAAATGACAGTCTTAACAGTTTAAAAAATTGAAGTAAAAAATATATACCGAAAAGTGCAAAAATCATAAGTGTATAACTTGCTGAACTTTCATTAACAGAACACCCAGGCATAACTAGCATCCAGGACAAAAAAAAGAATACAGTACTACAAGAACCTCAGAACCTTCCCTCTACACCCTTCCAAGGGTAACCACTCCTCTGTGTTCTAAGGTTAATAGTTTCACCTGCTTTTGTACTATATATAAATGAAATCATCCAAAAATCATTTGTCTCTGGATTCTTCGGCATGATCTTCTGTGAGAATCAGCTATATTGTGTGACTGTTCCCAACCAAAAATCCAATTTCTACGAAAGAAGGAAAAAAGGTATTAGGGGACTATTAACAGGTTACTAGCCATTAGTGATCTCATTGACTTTCATGTATCTTCCTAATTGTTCTTTTTTCCCTAAAGTCTTTTATTATCAACTCCCTCACTCCATATGAGCAGATGACTTTGCTGGAAAATGGAATAAGTTAATTCCTTTATTTTATCACTATTAATATACTGTGTCTATACTTATATCTCTTGTCTGCTAGCCTCAAATGAACTACATAGCATTACTTCTGCCATATTCTGTCAAAGCAGTCACAGGGCCTGCCTAGATTCAAGGGGGTAGAAAAATAAAATCCAGTTCTTAATGGATGACATTGCATAGGAGCATGTGAGGTAAGAGATTTTGTTGTGGCCATCTTTGGAAAGTGCAGTCTACCACACCAAGCTTGAAAGCATTTATAGAACTATTTAAAACCAACATTATCATAGACAGAACTGTGATAAATATTGTTTTAAGCCACTAAATTTTGTATGTTACTTACTGTCTCAAGAATGCTGCATAATGAACCACACCAAAACTCTGTGGTTTACAATCACCAGCATTTATTATTGCTCACAAGTCTATAAGCCAGCTGGGTGGTTCTGCCAATCTGGACTAGGCCTTGCTTTCAGTTGGTATCAAATGTATCTGCAGTCAGCTGGCAGGCTGGCTGGGGACAGCTAGTCTAGCATAGCTTCACTCGTATGTCTGGCTGTTAACTGGCTATTGGCCGGTACAACAGAGGTGACTGGGCCATGTGCCTCATTATCCAGCAGGCTAGGCTGGGCTAGGCTTGTTACCATGGTAGCTGGGTAGGGTTCTAAAAGAACAAGTGAAAGTGTTCAAAAACTTTGGAAGTCTACTCAGAGCTGGCATATTATTTCCTCTGCATTCTATTAGCCAAAACAAGTCACATGTTCAGTTCTCCCGATAAGAGGTAGGTAAAGATACTCAACCTCTTGGTGGCAGGAGCAGCAAAATTACATTGCAAAAGTCACAAATACATAGAGGAATAAAAAATTGGGGATATAGTACAAAAAATCTACCCCAAATAAATAAAAACCCAATTGTTTCATTTATCTATAAAAATTCAATCCCTTTTTTTAAAGATGGAAATGTAATTTTTTTAAATTTACTTTTTATTATTGACAATATTACAGATGTCCCCCATTTTCCCTCCCTCCACCTAGCTCCACCCCACCCCACCCCACCTCAGGCCTTCACTGCACTATTGTCTGTGTCCATGAGCTATGCATATAGGCATATAAATTCTTTGGTTAATCTTCCCACCTCCCACCCCCACCCCCTTCCCTCTGAATTTGTCAGTCTGTTACATGCACTCATGTTGCTGGACCTATTATGTCAGTTTATTTTGTTCATTAGATTCCACATATAATTCAGTTCTCACTGGCCTAGTTCCCTCCTTTCCTATTCTTCCTATTCCATTTTAAAAAGCCCAGTTGATTTTTTTTTTTTTGCCATTATAGGGATTCAATAAAGTTCCCAGCACCATAAGCTAGAGAACAAATAACAGTTAATAACAAATGCAAAATGAATTCCTCTGTATCAACTACAGAATAGAATAAGTGAATCAGACAACTCAAAGGTCAACAATTGGACTTTAATGAATAATTTTGGTAAAAGCATTTTTGCACAGATATGCAAATCTAAAGCATACAAAAATAAAGATTCCTACTCTCCTTAAATACTTCTTGGTACAGCTGTGAGTCAGTTTAACTTGATATATATTTCAGAGCTTAAAAACCAAGAAACTAACAAATTTTTGCAGTTAAACTTGTGACACATACATTTCTTTTCCTAACACTGGAAATACTTTAACTTGTTATTTTTATTGATGGGTTTGCCTTTTAAAAGTTTTCCTAAGAACAAATATAAGAAAAAAGTATCTATATAGATTATCCATCATTCTTTGAACATTACTTAGGAATAACACAGTCTTAAAATAGATCAATTTTGAAAAACATTGACAAAATGCTGGAATGTTATTCTTATATTCAGGATCTTTTTGAAAAAGAAATGAGTATTAAAAAAATAATTTTGTCCTGGCACTGGTGGGATGAGATACACTTTTACTGTTGACAAATTCAACACATAACAGTGTCTGCTTTAAAAGAGATCAAAGCTAACAGGTAACATGAAGAAGAGAAGCCAACTTTAGGAGATGCATTCATTCCAGTGTACTTAGTTAATCCCTCAGGTTTTACCAGCACATTCCAAAAAACAGATGCATTCCCTAATTTCACACATATTTAACAATTTAACTTTCCCTATAGGTATAAAGTATGTTTATCTCTTTGAAAGCTCCATTCTTAACTGCAAAAAAAAAAAAAAGGTTATTATAAGAACCCAATTCTAAGTGCCTCAACAACATTTATCCATCACAAGTAGCTACCAGTATTTCTTAAGAGGAATATGACTTGCATTGTGAATAAGACAATTCTTAGTTGTGTGGGACCATTCCAGATACTGCAGAACATTTAGCATTTCTGGACCATTCACTAAAAGCCAGCAGTTTTTAGTCACTGTGACAATCAAAAATACACACCCATAACATTTCCAACTGCCCCTTGATGAGAACCATTGAGCTAGATACAAGATTAATGTCAATTAACTTAACTTCCACAGAAAGTAACTGCTTCAAAATCTTCAGTAACAATGACTGAAGAACATTTTGTTTAAAATACATTGTAATTAAATGTTCTTTTGCAAAGATAAGCTGATTTCTTCAAATTTATGGTGACCTGAAAGAATAGGATGTACAAAATGCAATATTTATTTATCCCCAAATGCACCCATACATTTACAGGAAAATAACTTGATGTTCTACTAGCATATCTAACCCCACTTATCTTAGTATAAAAATATTTTTGCCTACTACAATAAGATAAAAAAAAACATATAGAGCTTCTTAATAAATTCCCTCACGCTGATGTTCCTGAAAACTGCTGCTGTCTTTGCTCCAAAACTTGCTGATTTAATAGTTGTTGTTGTTTCTGTAAAAAATGCACCACTTCTGGGCTTCTTAGTAATGACTTAAAGAAAACAGAAAAAACATATTTATTAATAGTGTTATTCTTATGGGATTAGATTGTATTCATGCTATGACATTACTCTGATAAGTCCCTACACAAGATCCAATATGCTTAGAAAACAAAACATGCCTAAATTAATGTTTGCACCTGATACACTGCATTTAAACTGTAAACTAATAGTAAAATTTGATGTCATACATCAAAATACTAAAACTTAAAAATAGTGGGTGAAACCTGAACATATTGGTGACTTTGCACACAAAGGAAATGCTTTATATGACATGGCAGCATATAAAGAGCCAATAGCACTGACCCAGGATTTGAGCAAGAAAAAAAAAGAAAATGAAAAGAGGCTACATATGAAAATGACAGTAAAATGCCACTTTGGAAATACATTTAAGACTTGTACTGGAACTCAAATTTCTCCCATGAGCCTACTAAGTCTTTCTGAAGAAATAAAAAACAGTATGTACGTGTGAGTAAGTATAGGTATGTGTGTATTGATAGGTACGTTACAAAAATTTCTAAAAAGAAAGAATAAAACTGCTGTAAAATAACCAATACGTTTTGTACACATTTCATTTTAAAATATAGTTGTAATAATAAAACAAATATAATAGACTATGGTTAATATGTTTTTATTATAATAAAATACATATAAAATTGATGAAGAAATAAAACCATGGCTACAATTAGTTGAAAAAAATAAACTGAATAATGTAGAAATACTGTCATTAAATACTGATTTTAAATTTATAAAATTTATATTATAGTATAGTATAGTACATTTCCTATTAGCTTTATTTAAAACTTAGTTGTAAAAACTACCCAACATCTTATTAAATAAATGTACAACAGTTTTCTTAACTGTTATGAAACTGATGAACATTTAGGTTGTTTATACTACTATTTTACTATTGATGATAAACACATTTCTGGCAACATCTTTATGCTTTATCCAAATTTAGTATTTATTTTCTTAAATGTCTTTTTTTAATGTTTTATCTTTATTGCTGAAAGTATTACAAATGTCCCTTTCCCCCATTGATTCCCTCCACACTGCAAATCCCTCCCCCACCAGGCCTTCACCACACTATTGTCTGTATCCATGGGTTATCAATATACGCATATAAGTTCTTAGGTTAATCACTCCCCAAACATACACTCACCCCTGCCTTCCCTCTAAGATTCATCAATCTGTTCCATGCTTCTATGTCTCTGGATCTATTTTGTTCATCAGTTTATTTTGTTCATTAGATTCCACATGAGTAAGATCATGTGATACTTGTCTTCCTCTGACTGGCTTATTTCAATTAGCATAATAACTCCACAGGTCACACCATGCTGTCTCAAAGGGTAAGAGATCTATCTTTTTTACAGTTGCATAGTATTTCATGGTGCAAATGTCTGAGAAGATGCTTAATATGATTTCAATCTTCCAGAACTTGTAGAGATTTGTTTTGTGTCCTAAGATGTGATCTATCTCTGTGTCCCATGTGCACTTGAAGAGATTGTATATTCTGCAACTTTGCAGAAAAATGTTCTGTAAATGTCAATGAAATCCACCTGATCTAGTGTGTCCTTTAGAGTCACTGTTTCCTTGAAGTTTTTTGTTTGTTTTTTCAGCTTGTGTGAGTCTTTTGTTCTGAGGTGGGTCTCTTGTAGATAGCATATTTTTGAGTCTTGTTTTCTTATCCATTCAGCTACCCTATGTCCTTTGATTGGAGCATTTTATCCATTTATATTTAAGGTTATTATTGATAGGTACTTACCAATTTTATTTCTTTATGCCTATGTTCCTCTTACTCTCTAATTCAACTTCTTATTCCAGCAGTCCCTTTAACATTTCTTACAGTGCTGGTTTGGTGGTGATAAACTCCTTTAGCCTTTTTTGTCTGGGAAGCTCTTTATTTCACCATCTATTTTGAATGATAGCCTTGCTGGATAGAATAGTCTTGGTTTCAGATCTTTGCTTTTTATTACCTTGAATACTTCATGCCATTCCCTTCTGGCCTGTAGAATTTCTGATGAGAAATCAGCTGACAGCCTTATGGGTGCTCCTTTGTAGGTAACAGATTGCTTTTTTCTTTCTGCCCTTAAGATTCTTTGTTTTGAATTTTTGGCATTTTAATTATGATGTGTCTGGGTGTGGTTCTCTTTGGGTTCTTCTTGCTTGGGACTCTCTGTGCCTCATAAACTTGTGTGACTTTTCCTTCACCAGGATAGGGAAGTTTTCTGCCATTGTTCCTTCAAACAGGTTCTCTAACCCTTGCTTACTTTCTAGATCTTCTGGTACTCCTATGATGGGACAATTGTTACATTTCATGTTGTCCCACAGCTCCCTTAAACTGTCCTCTTGTTTTTGAGTAGTATTTTCTTTTTGGATCTCTGATTGAGTGATTTGTTTCTACCCTGTCTTCTAACTCACTGATCCAATCCTCTGCATCCCTAATCTGCTCTTTTTTCCCTCCAATATTATTATTTTTTATTTCTACAAGTCATTCTTAATTTCCTTCATAGTTTCTACATTTTTCTCATGCTGTTAAGCATCCATACAATCTATTCTGAACTTTTATCTGATAGATTGTTTATCTCTATTTCATTTAGTTCTTCTTTTGGAGAATTCTTTTGTTCTTTCATTTGGAGCTAGTTTTTTGTCTTTCCATTTTGGCTGCCTGTCTGGCTGTTTCTATGGATTAGGAGATCTGCTAAGACTCACAGTCATTTGGATGGTCTCAGGTGCAGGCCAATGTCATGTGCTGTTTGTGACCTGCCTTGAGTACCCTGTTTGAAGCTTTCTGCACTCCACAGCATGTGGTTATCTCTGCTGGGGTTGCATGCATTTGGAAAGGACCAAGATGTGTACCAAGCCCTGGCTCCAGAAGCAGATTAGGCAAAGACTCAAAGCACATAGGGATTAAATGTTATTCAGTCTCTTAACAAGCATCAGGAGCAGAAACTCCACAGGGTGGGGCAACTGCTTCTCCCCCAAGGCAAAAGCTTCTTGGATGTTAAATGTTTACCTGAGAAAGATATCCTCTGCCATATAGGGGAATGACTTGGCACAGGAATCCAGATGGGTGCCCTCTGAGCTCTACTCCCCTGAACCAGCAATCCCAGACTCTCCTCACACAGCTCTAATCCACTCTGCTGTCTGCTGGAGCTCAAGGTGAGTGGCTGCACACAAATCTTTGTGCACTGACCCTTTAAGAGGGTGCCTGCATTTCCAGCTCTCTCCCTGGCAGACAGAAACCCCACTGCTTTTCATAGCCAGATGTGAGGTGGGCACATTTCTCAGTTCTGGTGCTCTGGGCTGGGAAATCCAGCTTGGGGTTTAGACTCCAGAGTTCTCAGCGGGAACCTCCCACAGCTGAGATACCCATCCAGACCTTCAGCTGCTGCCTGTGGGAGCCTGGCCAGCCCTCTCCAGCCTCTGCACTTCCAACCAGTCTCTCTATGTGGTCTCCGCTGTAGGTCCTTGGTTGTGAGGGTGCTCTCCAGCTCGTCTTCAGTTGCAGTTGATTATTCAGGATGGTTTTTCTCTATTTTGTTTTAATTCCAATTTGGTACTGGGAGAGTGTCAATGTAGCTTCCACTCAATCTGCTGCTCTCTTAGAATCCTCTGAATATCTTCACAGTAAATATGATTTCTGAGTCAAAGGAGATGCCCATTTTAAAGACTCCTGATACACAATGCTCAACTGCTTTCTAGAAGTGTTGTGCCAATACAGAATGCCATTAACAGAACATAATGAGTGCCCATTTCATGGGACCCTCAACATCACTGTGTGTTATCATTTAAACTGTGTTACTGTTTATTGTGTTATCAATATTGCATTATTGCATACCTTTCCATATCATCTAATGTTAGTACTTTTTTTTCCTTATTATATCTTTTGCAGTATATTGAGGCCAAATTTTTTTTTCTCAGCAATTTATATTTTACATAACAAAAATATTAACCATAGTTCTTTCATATTTGCAGCAAATATTTTTCCTATGTTAAGTTTGCATTTTTACCATTTTTGACTTTAGCATTCATTTTTATGTAGTCAAATTTATAATCTTTCCTTTGAAATTTTATCTCTTGTAAACTAAAAAATTCCCATTCCTAATTTTTTAAAAAACATTTTTATTGATGTTTCAGAGAGAGAAGGGAGTGGGAGAAACACCTTTGTGAGACCTGAACATAGATCAGCTGCCTCCTGCCAGCCCCCTACTGGGGATTGAGCCCACAACCTGGGCATGTGCCCTAACAGGAGATCAAACTGGTGCACGGGACAACGCCCAACCAAGCCACAAGGGCCAGAGCTCCCACTCCAGATTTTTGAGATAAACTCCTAATTTTTTTTTTTTAATTTAAAAAATCTTTATCAAGAATTTATTTTGATGTATAGTGTGATATGACAAGCTAAATTATTTTTGTCATCAAATTATTATCCAATTATTCCAGTATTTATTGAGTAATCTCTTCTGAGTGAGTCCTGATATCTTCTATCAAATTTTTAAGAGATCCTTATTAAATACTGGTCTAATTATATTTCAATACCATTAAAGCATTATTCCACAAACCCCAGAATTCAGTACAAAGAGTCTATTTTAAAATTCCATCTTGCTCAGATATCCTGGCTTAGGCAATGAAGATATCAGATTAAAAGTATTACTGCTCAGCCATGCACCAAGAGGTCATGAGTTCGATTCCCGGTCAGGGAATGTTATTCTCTCACTGATGTTTTTCTCTCTTTCTTCCCACTTTCTCTTTCTCTCTTAGAAAAAGGAAAAAAAATCAATAAAAACATATATAAAAAAATAAAAAGTATTCCTGCTCATATAGTCTTGAGAGAGCATTATGAGGGTCCAGTGTATACCAGCAGAGGCAAAATTCAATTCTGATGACCAGTTTAACAATGTTTAAAATCGCGAAATCTAAATTTTCCATTTATAAGAAAATCTTTTCTTAATAGATTTGTAACTACTTTACAGATACTTACCAGTCTTTTTTGATTTAACACTTGTTCTAAAAGTGTAGGCCTTGCAGGACGATCCCCAAAAGCTCCTGTTCTTTGTTTAACAATTGAGAGTATATTATCTGCACTTTCCTGGAATAAATGATAAAAATACAAATAGGATTAACATTTAACAAGTAATCCATGATTACAGGCATTTCAATGATGAAGTGAATAGGTCTTTGATTCTCTTCCTTCTTGTCCAGTCCTTGGACAAATCATAGACAAATGTTGACAATTAACTTGATATAACACTCCTCACTTCCACTCCCTCTAGGATTTCCAAACTGGGATCTTCAGTCTCTTGAAGGGTCTTAAAATCAATAGTGGGGCAGAAGTGGTGGGGGTAGGGGTGGGGAGGAAAAAGTTACTTGTGAGCTATTTTTCAATATTATAAAAAATGCCAAGTAGAAATTGAACATTTTCTTCATAGAAAGCTATCCAGGCCAAAACAAAGTCTGCCTGCCTTTGGGTGGAATATATGAACTCAAAGGCAACTTACATATTAGACATTCTGATACTTTTTTGCCCAATTAACAACAAAAAATAAAGGGGAGGCAGTAAAATATTGCTTAAAGAAACAAATGACAGACAAAGCTTTTAAAATTTGTAAGTTATAAGGAGAAAAATGACAAACTGGTTTTGAACAGATTGGAAAAGACTAGCATAAACAAAGTAGGTGAGTCCTAAAATGACACCATGCCCTAGACATCATTACCCAAACAAAATCAGTAGTACTTGCTACCAAGTATGTACCCAGAGTTATCTGATAGAATCTTAAACACTTAAGATTCCTAACATAACAAAATATGGTTATTGTTCTAGTTAACTGAAACATTTTCTTAGAAAAACATGATGTAGTCCTGGCTGTTGTGACTCAGTGGTTAGAGCATTGGCCTACACAACGGAGGGTTTAGGGTTCGGTTCCTGGTCAAGAGCATGTACCTGGGTTGCAGGTCTGATCTGTACCCCCAGTCGAGGTACGTGTGGGAGGCAACCAATCGATGTGTTTCTGTCGCATCCATGTTTCTTTCTCTCTCTCCTCCTTCCCTCTCCCTTCTACTCTCTCTAAAAATCAATGGAAAAAATATCTTCACCCCTTGGGTAAGGATTAAAAGAACAAAAACAAATAACATGATACAATATTTACCACATCCAAAAACTCTAAATAAATATAAAACTATACATGTTTTATTATGAAGCCATGCCTAATGTGAGTTTACTCACCTCTTTGCTCTTCATTTAGGTTATCAAAGCTTTTTTTTTTTCTTTTGGCCTTCCCTCTACTGGCCTCTGCATCGTCTATTAGAATATCCCCTTTTTTCTTTCATTATGAGAATTTACCAACCTATTTTAAAAATGTTCAATCCCTAAACAATTTAGGCTTCAAAATGTATAAAAACTGTTAAAAGAGGATTCTAATACCCAGAGAAAGCAAAAATAATCTCTCCCTTCCTCTCTCCTCATAAAATGTGTCTTGCTTTTCTTTATTTATGGGACTAACTTTTTTAAATTAAATTTTTTGGGATAATATTGGTTAATAATAATATATAAATTTCAGGTGTCCAACTTTATAATACACTATCTGTATACTCGATTGTGTGCTTACCACCTGAAGTCTAGTTTCCTTCTGTCACTATATGTTTAACCCTCTTTATCCCTTCATCCTCCCCCAACCCCCCTTTGTCTCTGGTAACCATCATTCTGTGGGATTGTTTCATTTTTACCTGCACAAGGAATGGCATGATGAAATTGACTTGACGGTAGAATATCCTGTATTCTCAACAACCCCTGACAAAGCACTGTGTAGATTCAGAATGTTAATATCACAAAATCATAGAAGCTTGCAGTGGAAATAACCTTGAGTTATCTAGTCGAACTTCTATAAATACTGAATTACCTTTTCAAAGATTTTGAATGCTTTTTGTACTGAGGAGCTTAACTAACTTTTGAGGCAACCCATTTGGTTTTGAATAGCTCTAACATTTAGGTGGCTTTTAGTTAGGTTCAGCTGAAAAACATAACTCTTGTGATTTTCAGCTAAGTAAGTACTAGTTACTTCAGAACTATGCAAAATAAATCTACTGCCTCTTTGAAATGATAGCCTTTTAGATATTAAATGATTACAATCCCACAGGTTAATTCTTTTATCCCTTGTTCATGTGCCTCTCACATAGAACAGTTTTTAGATACATGAACTAATTATTATATATACATTTGTTCCTTATTTAACATTGATTTGTGTAAGAAATACTGATTTAATAATTTCTAATCTTGCTGCTCAAACTACAGCAGAAGACCCATGTAATCATCTATGAGTCCCTACTATAATGATCTTCTAAAGAGTCTATACATCTACAGGCTTTTGACTTTAATCCACCCCAGCAGTGTCGGAGCCCCAGTAATTCCCTAAATAGAAACTGTCATTTAAGACTCCAAATCCAAACCCCATAGCCTGGCATTCAATACCATACAAAAATTGGCTTCAAATCCTTTTTCTACATTTATCTTTCATGAATCTTTCACAAAGATTCTACTCAAGCTAGAATGGTCCACTTGCTGTAATCTCAAAGTGTCTTCATATTACCACTTTCCTTTCTTTACTAAAATGTGCCTCTCTTTCTTTTTACCTACCAAAATTCTAGGGAAGCGGTAGAGTGTGGGGTTAAGACTGAAGGCTCTGGAATCAAATTGCTTGGGTTTAAGTACTTGATGGCTGTATGATCTAGGCCATGTTACTTTACTTCTCTGAGCCTCAGTTTCCACATATGTCAAATATAGTACCTATCTCATTGTGAGGTTTCATTTACAGCTTAACACAGTGTATGGCACATAAGAAACTTAGCTGATTAAGCATATCTATCAGCCATCCATTCTAGCTTAAACTGCTATTTTCTCTGTCAAGCCTTCCCAGAGTGTCTTGGACTACAGTGATCCATCCTCCTCTCCACTACTAAAGCTGTTCTATATAGTTGGCCCTTATTATATCTCTACTGTTCACTGGTATTTTCTTTACACTCAAATCAACAAAGATAAAAACATACAGTTCTTGAAATCTCAACTGGTAAAGGGTCCCATAATATAAGACAAATGATATAGTAAGCTATTATTTCTTGCTTATAGCAATTAATTCTCTTCCTTAAATCAACACCCAAATTATTTTTGAATAGAAACATTACTAAGATGTGTTTTTTTTTGGTGGGGGAGGGTGAAGGAAGAGACGATAATTGAGTATCGATTTACCTTTTATATATGTTCCTCAAACTGTAGGTGGAAATGCTGGGCCATTAAAAAAAAGACAGTAGCTACAGGTAAGTAATGTCTTTCTTGGAAAGTGAAAAGAAGCAGATTATCTTCTCTCTCTACAATGAACTGAAATGAAGTGAATGGGAACCTTTGGAACATACAGAGATAACCACCCTCACTAACTTTCATTCTGTAATAAGTGAAATGTTTATTTCCATAATTCCTTGTAATCCAAGACTTGGTATTTTACAAGGATATGGATAGAGTAGGTTTTAAACCTAAGACCCACAGGGTCTCTGAACTCCATAAATTGTGTATGCAAAATTAAATACCTACATATGTGCATTTTTCTGGGAAAAGGGTTCATTAGGTTTCATCAAATTCTCAAAGGAGTCCTTTTACCCTAAACAGATTAGGACTCTGGCTGGAATAACAGGGAATGAGAAGTCACTCAGAAGATCCTAATCTGTGAATTAATTACATTTTGGTGACTTCAGATGTTTGAAATATTTAGAACATTACATTTGTAAACAATTACAAAGTCTTAAATTTGAGCAATGAGGCAGCTGTTCAAGTCCAGCCCCAAACTAAGAAATTTAAAGACTTTTTTTAAAAAATATATCTTTATTGATTTCAGAGAGAGGAAGGGAGAGGGAAAGAGAGAGATCGAAACATCAATGATGAGAGAGTCATTGATTGAGCCCACAACCCAGGCATGTGCCCTGACCGGGAATCGAACCCTGATCGCCTGGATCCTAGGTCGAGGCTCAACCTCTGAGCCATGCCCAGCCGGGCAATTTAAAGACTTTTAAAATACATTGTAGGACAGCTTTCAGTTTTAACAAAATTTAATTTTGTCTTTTAACAAAATTTAATTTTTCTCTGCACTGAAGAATTAAGGAGGAAAACACACAGGATGAAGTATCTACTTATCTGCAACAACTTCAAAGAATACCACTAATAATGACAGTAATAATGGCTAAGGCTTACTGACTTTTACTATCTGCTGGACACTCAATATGGAATACCTCACATATTCACAGTACATTGTGAACTAGGTACTATTTTAATACCCATTTTACAGATGAAGAAGCTTAAGCTTAAAAGAGTTTAACAACCTGTTCAAGGGCACACAGCCAGCAGATGACAGAGTGGAGATTTGCAGTCAGAAGTCCAATTCCAGAGCACTGGCTTTAATTGTCAACACCAATTCAAACAATCCAAAAATCTTTTGAGGCTTTCATCCCATTATTATTCAATTATTTTTCTCCAGGGGTACTAAAAAAGGGGTGAGAACAGGGGACCAAGCATGGGTTTACTGAGAACAGGGTATTAAGGGGTACTGGGAACAGAGTACTAAGAACTGTGATACTCAAAACAGGAGACAGAACAGACAGGGTAGTGAAAACAGTAAGAGATTACGTTCTCCAAAGTACCAATTTCATCTGGATTCCTGTCTCTGCCTGATCCTTTAGTAATGAACTGGATCATTTACTATCTGTCCTTCCAGTCCATATCCCAGATCTTTTCAAATGACAGCTTTTCTGATGTGCAACATCATTTTCATTGAAATTTATCCATCTATCACAAGGATGCAACAGAACTATTAGGGCTTTGCACATGTTTGTGTAAACTGTAAGGCAAGCACTCACTCTCAAGCCTCAAGTCCAGCCATAGCAACCTGGCCCATCTAGGGGCCAGTAGGCAGGCCTAGGAAATGCGGTTTGCACAAGACTGAGGTTGCTTCTTCCCCCTCCGCCTCCCCAAGACCCCAAATAAGATCTAATACCTCCAGCTGGACGTTTCCCACACTGCCAGCCGGGGCGGCTCCGCCGCAATTCTGGGCCTGGTCGCTTTTCTTCTTTTTGTACTTGTCCTTGTACATTTTGTTGCGGTGTTTCTTGCACATCCACGGCTTGCGCTGCTTGGCCACCTGGCTGGTGGTTTCGCTGCAGCCCTCGTAAATGCAGGTCTTGCACATGCTGCCCCCGCCGCTGCCCCTTTTACGGGCTCCCCTGCTGCCTCCTTCGCCCCCGGAGTGGGTCTCTTCGTCCTCCAGGTCCTCCAGACTAGCTGTGCTCTCGCCTCCCCCCGGGGGATCTGAAGAGTCCAGGAGGTCCGCTTCCTCCTCCCCCGCTTCCTCCTCTCCATCCCCCGCCACGTCACACGGATACCTAATAGGCTTGCCCGCGCGGGTGTTGCCCCCTAGGGCGGGAACTTGCCTCAGGACGCCCTCGGCCGCTGCTTCCTCCGGCCCTCCACAGGGGCGCATCACCAGCAAGGTGAACTGCGAGGCCGCAGCCGGGACGTGGGCCGGAGCCAGGGTCGGACTCGGAGCGGGAACAGGGGCAGGGGCCCCGGGGCGGAGCGCACCACAGGCGGCAACCGGCCCCGAGCCCTCAGCGACGCCCTGCACCTCCGTGATGCTGAGCCCTGGCGGGGGTCCGCAACCCAACTTTTCAGCACCCTGGGGACCCAACCTCACCTCCAAAACGAGACTCAAAATAGGCGAGAGGAAAAGAGACGGGCTCCAAGATGGCGCCTGAACTGCGCCTGCGCGACCTCCGTCGTCGGCGCGTTAGCGCGTCTACGCAGGAGCTAAGCAGCGAACCCGGAGTCTCTGAGGGGCGGGGCTGAGCGTAGGACCGCGGCGGACCTGACTGCGCAAGTGCAGGTCCAGCGGCCCCACGGGCGGCGGTGGCTGTTGCTTCTAGGTGGCCGGGTGCAGAAGTCTCTCGCCCAGGGCAGGAGAGCGCTGTTCCCCCTCCAAACTACACTCTCTCAAACGTTTCAAAGCACTTTTGTGCTGGAACTTACAATATGTAAATTAAGATTGCTCTTGAGTGATCTCATAACTTGTGGCCTTAGGACGCTGATTGTACGAGATATTTTGCTGCAAACTGCCTGAAACGGAGATGTGAAGTTAGCATGTGGTAGTGTCACAACCTGGCATCACCAGATGTCCGTCGGTGAAGGCAGAGGCGGCCTGGCTCCGCGTCAGTGAAGGCAGAGACTACCTATTTGAAAATGGTATAATGGAGAGGGAGTGGGCCAGACCTGGGGCCAAATCGTACTTTTGTTGAGATCTAAATGATTTATTCTTGTTAATCTTGACCCAAGGATATTTTTTCCATTGGTTTTTTAGAGGTGAGGTGGCGAAAGAGAGCGGGGGAGAGAGGGAAAGGAGAGAGAGAGATGTGAGAGAGACACATGATTGGTTTCTCCCCGCAGGCAGCCCCCACCAAGCCAGGGATTGAACCTGGATCCCAGGCAGTGCCCTGGACCAGGAATCCAATGGGGACTTTGGTACACAGGCCTAAACTCTAACCACTTAGCTGCAAGGGCCAAGGCTAAATGATCTACTCTTGATAAATTTGTTGTTCTCTCTCAGAAACTTATATATCTAATTGTTAATACCTCTAAGGTAAGTCTTAATGTTTTCATTAAATACACTGAAAATGTGTGAAAAAAAAGTTGAATGACAAAAGGTTAAAAAACAATGAACGATCTATTATTTCTACCAGTTGTGCAATTGCTGGATGCTCAGTCTTGACTTAGTCAAATCCCAGGTGGGAACAGCTACCACCATGTCCTGAACACAACTGTCATGTACACTTGTCTTTCCATTTATTTCTTACTCCTGGCCTAGTGAGGTTTCCCCATATCATCTATTGGAAAAGCAAAGCAATGACTAACCAAAAATGATACATCCATTCACATTTTGGGTGCTGTGTGGGTAGTTCACCCACTAAAGGGGGAGGGAGCATAGATTAACCGAAGAACTTATATGTATATATGCATACCCAGGGACACAGACAAGAATGTGGTGAAGGCCTTGGGAGGGGGCAGGAGCGGGGTGGAGGACGTCAATGGGGGGAAAAGGTAGATATCTGTAATACTTTCAACAATAAAGATAAATTTTAAAAAATAGAATAAAAATAGAGGCATAATGAAGGGGAGAAGTTTTGGAATTAGACCTGGGTGGCACTGCCCTGTGTGACCAGAGCTAGTTAGTGACAGCCTCTCTGAGATTCAGTTATCTTATTTGTAAAATAAGCAGTCAGTGGTATGCTAGAACTGGGAGATGAGAGCCAGTTATTAAAATTTCAGCAGTTTAATAAGCTGGAAGTTAAACACTGCCATTATTAAAAATTAAGTTATATAAACTTATAATTTAATTATATTAAAAACAAAGGTTAAAAAACTCAAAAGTCATCACTTTCTAATTGTTTTATTATATTTTACTATTAGATGTGTTTATAAGATTATTTGTCTTGTGGACCAAAAGGGGCCATATGCTAAACCTGACAAGCTCAGGGAAAGCCTGCATTGCATGGTCGCCTTGCAAACTCAAAGACCTAAAGTAACCACAAAGTATGGTCTTAAAACTTGAAATTAAAACTTTTAAACTAAAGGAAGTTTGTGGCGGACAAGCATGTCCTAAGGTAGTATTTTTTCATAACAAAGTTTAATCTCTTTTGCATCTGTGATAACATACGCAATTAACATGCCTTTGCAAAAACAAAGTAATTATCCTTTTTCAGGACCCCTCAAAGCACAAGCAATGCTCTGTGGAGACCACAGGTTCCCTTGTTATCATTGTTATCATGTTAATTGTTGACTGTTAACTGTCCTGCACCCACCTAAGTAAAAGAAGTGTGTATCTATCATTTTACTTTTTATCCAATCCCAGAGATTTCCCGGCTTTGCTTTCTCCTGGCTCCCTAACCTATCACCAGTGGATTTCATGTAACCCATCTATGTCTCCTCTTTTGACTGTAATGTATAAAACAGGGTGCAAAACTGCCATTCTCCAGAGCATTATCTCAATTCTTTGAGATTCTCTTTCCAGGCATTTGTCGGCAGTTTGGCTCAAAGTCACAAAAACTCTTCACAGGTTTGAATGCTTCTTACGTTAACAGTATTGTATCTATATGTGGAAATACTATTTAGTGGTGTGATACTGCACATCTCTTCCCAACTCTGTATTGAATGATGTCACATTGGTCGCTCAAAACCAGCCAAGGTGGGTGTATTTACACTATGGAAATTGTCAATGCTACAAAGCAGGGCCTGACTTATTGTTGACTGTCTCCAGATTTAAGAAGATAATAGTGAAGATGTTAATGAATATTAAATTTAAAATGTTTCCATGTCTGTGGCTGTTATAGCCTCCCAAAATTGAAGAACTATATAATGATTTCAACAAGAAGTTGCTTACATTATTCTGGAACAAGTGAAGTTCTGGTATAAATCTTTGCATAAAAATTGTTTTATTTTTGTCTTAGTATAAATAAAAATCAGTCAAAATTCATGTCAGAACTATACTCTTTGTTAATAATGTCAGCAAGTTCTTTGCTGAATTGGATAGGGATCAAGGATTTATTTATAGTTTGAATTTGTGCCACTATTTGTGGTGAAATAATTATAAAAAACTGATAATGGATTTTCCAAGAAATAGCAAGTTACACTGAAGTATGGGCATATGGAATTTACAATAATCTTGTGTATTTTACCATTATTTGTAAATTGTGTGCTGAACATTCTAATAATTTTTTTAAAAATTTACCAGCAAGCCTGGCCGGGCGTGGCTCAGCGGTTGAGCATCGACCTAGGATCCAGGCAATCAGGGTTCGATTCCCAGTCAGGGCACATGCCCAGGTTGCGGGCTCAATCAATGACTCTCTCATCATTGATGTTTCGATCTCTCTCTCTCCCTCTCCTTCCCTCTCTCTGAAATTAATAAAGATATATTTTAAAAAATTAAAAAATTAAAAAAATAAAAATAAAAATTTACCAGCATACCACGGAGGGCAATACTGTTGAAATCATAGTACAAATTCCTGTTACGATCTTCGATAAATCACAGCAGGGTATTTTTAAAAGTTTTGTTGAGATATAATTTGCATACCATAAAATTCACCCACAGAAAGTGTATAATTTAATGATTTTTGGTAAATTTATAGTTGGGCAATCATCAAAAGAACCCAATTTTATAATATTTCCATCACAAAAGATCTTTTGTGTTCATTCTCCATCGATCCCTGCTCCTATTCCCAGCCCCAGGGAGAGACTGATCTACTTTCTGTTACTGCAGATTTGCTCTTTGGACATTTCATATAAATTTAATCACAGTATATAGTTTTTTGCACCTGGTTTCTTTCACTTAGCATAATGTTTTTGAGTGTCATCCACTTTGTATCAGTAGTTTATTCCTTTAGATTGCTGTGTAGTATTTCATTGTATTATTTATCCATTTGCCAGTTGATGGACATTTAGATGATTTTCAACAATATTCCATAATGGCATTAGGTTTTATTATCTAGTGATAAACACATAATGGATCCTCAGACTATTTCCTGAATGCATATATTTATAAATTTTGAATATTAACTCCTCAGATGTATCTTTGGCAAATATGTTCTCCCATTTAGTTGGTTGACTTTTCATTCTGTTGATGGTTTCCTTTGCTGTGCAAAATCGTTTTAGTTTGATGTAGTGCCATTTATTTATTTTTTCTTTTGTTTCTCTTGCCTGAGGAGATATATCAGAAAAAATATTGCTAAGAGAAATGTCTGAGACGTTATTGCCTATTCTTCTAGAATTTTTATGGTTTTGAGACATTAAGTCTTTAATCTTTTGAGTTTATTATTGTGCATGGTGTAAGGAGGTGGTATAGTTTCATTTTTTGCACTTATTTGTCCAATTTTTCTAACACAATTTATTGGTTAGACTATCTTTACCTCATTGTATGTTCTTGCCTCCTTTGTCAAGTATTAATTGACCATAAAGCTTGGGTTTATTTCTGGGCTCTCCATTCTGTTCCATTGATCTGTATGCCAGTTGTTATGTCAGAACCATGCTGTTTTGATTATTGTGGCCTTGTAATATAGTTTACATCAGGTAATGTGATACTTTTAACTTTGTTCCTACTTCTCAAGATTGTTGTGTCTATTCAGGGCTTTTTTGGTTCCATATAAATTTTTGGAATATTTGTTCTAGTTCTAAGAGATATCCCATTGGTATTTTAAGAGGAATTGAGTTGAATCTATAGTTTGCTGTAGGTAGTATGGACATTTTAATTATGCTAATTCTTTCTATCCATGAACACTGTATATGCTTCCACTTATTTTTATCTTCCTCAATTTCTTTCTTCAGTATCTTATAATTATCCCACTACAGGCTTTTACTCCTTTCTTAAATTTATTCCTAGGTACCTTATTTTGTTGTTGTTACTGCAGTTGTAAATGGGATTGTTTTCTTAGTTTCTCTTTCTGATAGTTCATTATTAGTGTATAAAAGTGCTACCAATTTCTGAACATTAATTTTGTATCCTGCTACATTACTGAATATATTTATCAGTTCTAGTAGTTTTCTGATGGACTCTTTTGTGTAAAGTTTTATTAATTTTATTTTTAATTTTTTTTATTTTTCTTTAATGTTGAAAGTATTACAGATGTCCCCCTCCACCAGGCATCCACACCCCCCCCCCCAGGACTTCTCCACATAATTCTCTGTGTCCATAGGTCATGTATATATGTATTTAAGTTCTTTGATTAATCCCCCCTCCACTATACCCCACCCCTGCCTTCCCTCTGAAATTTGTTCAACTGCTTCTTGGTGCCATATCTTTGTGTCTATCTTGTTCATCAGTTTATTTTGTTCATTAGATTGAACATATGAGTGAGATCATGTGGTACGTGTCTTTCTCTGACTGGCTTATTTCACTTAGCATAATCCTCTCCAGGTCCATCCATGCTCTCCCAAAGGGTACAAGATCCTTATTTTTACAGCTGCATAATATTCCATGGTGTAAATATGCCACAGCTTTTTTATTGACTCATCTACTGATGGGCACTTGGGCTGTTTCCAAATCTTAGCTATTATAAATTGTGCTGCTATGAACATAGGGGTGTAGACGTTCTTTCTAATTGGTGTTTTGGGTTTCTTAGGATATATGCCTAGAAGTGGGATCACTGGGTCAAATGGCAGTTCCATTTTAATTTTTTGAGGAAACTCCATATTGCTTTCCATAGAGGCTGCACCAGTCTGAATTCCCATCAGCAGTGTATTAGGGTTCCTTTTTCTCCATACCCTCTCTAGCACTTGTCATTTAATGACTTGCTGACAGTAACCATGGTAACAGGTGTGAGGTGAGATCTCGTTGTTTTAATTGCATCTCTCTGATGATTAGTGACTTCAAGCACGTTTCAATGGTCTTCAAACTAGGTACAGAAAGACTTTACAAGGGTGGACTTGTGCAAAAAATTATTTTAAGGAAACCCTCAACCTTCATTGTATCTATTATTTTTCTTAAATTGATCCACCTGAGAGCTCACAGGCATTTATAATAACCCTTCTCTTACTGCACATGAGAAAGGCATGCACCTTACTGATCACATGTCTTAATATGGTATATTAAACTGTATAAGTGCAGGGTGCCAAATAATAAGTCAAAATGCTAATTTTGTGAAAGTTAAAAAAAATAATAAAAACCCTTAAGAATTTTTCTGGTTTCTTTGTCTTCTACTTATTTTGGCTAGGGGGAAACATGTCTTATAAACAATATATTGGGCCCATGTGGGAATGTTTTGAAGGCAGATATCAGGTAGAATTGTGTGGAGGGATTAATAACAAGTTTTGTTTAATGCCTTTGCCTCTTTTGTTTCCAGTCTGTTATCAATGAATATTTATGTCTGAGGGAAGAATCCTATGAGGGCAAAGCAAAGAAATGCTGAAAATTAAAAATATTTTTTATACATTAAAAATGTTTTTGCCTTAGCTATTCAAGATATTTATCTGTAGTTCTTATTTTGAGAATTAAATTTCTAAATTTTAGGATAATTTTAGATTTACAAAAAAATTGAAGATAGTACAGAATTCCCATACAGCCCAAACCCAGTTTCCCCTACTTTTTAAAAAATATGTTTTTATTGATTTTAGAGAGAGAATAATGAGAGAGGGAGAGACAGAAACATCAATGGGAGAGAAACATCATTGATCTGCTGCCTCCTGCATGCCCCCTACTGGGGGTCGAGCCTGAAACCTGGGCAGGTGCCCTGACTGGTAAATATAGTATCCATTTCACACCATATGTAGTTATTACACAGGGAATATTACTATATTCCCTATGCTCTATTTTACATCTCCATGACTCTTTTTTAACTACCAGCATGTACTTCTTAATTCCTTCCCCTTTTTCACCCAGTGCCCCAACCACCCTCCCTTTTGGCAAGCATCAAAATGTTTGTTCATTTATTTAGTTTTATAGATTTCACATATTAGTCTTACATATTAGATTTCACATATTAGATTTCATGTTGTTGCAGATGGCAAGATTGTATTCCTGTTTATGGCTGAGTCATCTTCCATTGTATACATGCACCATTTCTTTATCTATTCCTCTATTGAGGGACACTTAGGTTGCTTCTGTACCTTGGCTATTGTAACTAATGCTGCAGTGGACATGAGGATGGATATGTCCTTTCAAATTAGTGTTTTGGGATTCTTAGGATAAATACTCAGAAGTGGAATTGCTGGGTCCTTCTTTTTCTCTTGTTATATACTTTGTTTTAAAGTCTATTTTTCTGGTTAAGTATTGCTACCTCAGATACTTTTTTTTAGTTTCAATTTTCATGAAATATCTTTTTGCTTCCATTTATTTTCAGTCTGTGTGTATCTTCTGATCTGAAGTGAGTCTCTTATGGATAGCAGATGTAAGGGTCTTATTTTGTTATCTATTAAGCCACCATCCTATGCCTTTTGATTGGAATATTTAATCCATTTGCATTTAAAGTAATTATTGATAGGTATGTAGTTATTGCTATTTTATTATTCATATTTTTAATCTTTTTTTTTTTCTTCTTCTTCTTCTTCTTAAAGAAGTCCCTTTAACATTTTAACTTTAAAAAAAAAAAAAAAAAAAAAGTACACAACTCCTTTAGCTTTTTCTTGTCTGGGAACCTCTTTATCTGTCCTTTGATTCTAAACAAAAGCTTTGCTGTAAAGTAATCTTGGTTGTAAGTCCTTGCTTTTCATCACTTTGACTATTTCATGCCAATCCCTTCTGGCTTAAAGTATTTCTGTTGAGAAATCAGCCTACAGTCTTATGGGAGCTCCCTTGTAGGTAACTAACTGCTTTTCTTTTACTGCTTTTAAGAATCTCTCTTTGTCTTTAACTTTTGACATTTTAATTACGATGCATCTTGGTGTGGGCCTCTTTGGGTTTATCTTGTTTGGAACTTACTGCACTTCCTGGGCTTGTATGTCTGTTTCCTTTACCAGGTTAGGAAAATGTTTCTTTATTATTTTTTTCACATAGGTCTTCAATTTCTTATTCTCTATTTCATCCCCCTGGTACCCCTATGCTACAAATGTTGGTACACTTGATATTCTTCCAGAGGCCCCATAAACTATCATTTTTTTTTTCCTGTTCTGATTGTGTATTTGCTATTACCTTATTTTCCAAATCACGGATTTGATCCTCTGCTTCATCTAATCTACTATTGACTCCCTCTAATGTATTCTTTATTTCAGTTACTGTATTCTTCATTTTTGTTGTTTTTTGTTTTTTTGTTTTCTTTCTCCATTTTTATGTTTTCTATCTCTTTGTCATTGAGCATCCTTATAACCAGTGTTTTGAGCTCTGCATTTGATAGCCTGCTTGTCTCCATTTTGTTTAGGTCTTTTTTTGAAGTTTTGTTCTTTTCTTTCATTTGGGAAATATTTCCTTGTATCCTCATTTTGTATACCTCCCTGTGTTTGTTTCTATGTATTAGGTAGAGCTTCTATGTCTTCTCATCTTCCTAGAATGGTGTTATATAGTAGGTGTCCTGAGGAGACCAGTGGCACAATCTCTCTGGTCACCTGAGCCAGGTTCTCCAGGTCTGTTCCTTGGGTGGGTTTTATGTGTCTTCCTATAGTAGTTGAGCCTTGATTGCTGTCAATATGTCAATGGGAATGACTTATCCTCAGGCTGGTTGGTTGTGAGGACTGGTCATGACTATAGTGGAGGAGTTATTGTGCCAGCACTGACCCTACAGAGCAGGGTTCACTTTAGCAAAGCTCTGGTTCCTTCCCTTTGAGTGTGTCATTCATGGATGTGGTTGGGTGGTGCTCTGGTGTGGTCTGAAGCTGGTCACCATGGTTCTAATGCCTTTTGGAAGGTGCAGGCCAAGGTTGGCCACTGCCTGTGACCTTCCAGGGTCACTTGGTATCAGCTACAAAGTGATCTGTAGATAGTTTCCATTTGTGCTGGGATTGGAAGTGCCTGGAAGTGGCTAAGCTGTAAACTGAGACTGGATACTGCTTGTGGTGGGCTTGGGGCTGCTTAACAAGAGTTATGGGATATGCCAAGGTCAGATGCTGCTTGTTTGTGGCTTGTGTACCTTTGAGAGATTTTAGGGACGTCTGCAGCATGCACCAGGACAGGCTGTTTGTATGGAAAAGCTGCTAGAAGCAGCTTCGGTGGGCCTGAAGATTGGGTGGGATGGGGTCTCAGGGAATCACCAGGGCAGGTTGAACAGTGTTAGCTAAATTAATAGAGACTCATATATAACACCTGCCTGCTTCTGCAGGGGAGGACTCAGCAAAGGAACAATTGCCTCTGCCAGTATTGTACCTGGGAGAAAGCTGCCCCTTCAGCTCTTGCTCTCATGCCAAACAATTCAGTTCTTCCTCATAAGTCCCTGGTGTCATTTGAGCTGCTGCAGCATTGCTGGTACTCAGAGTCAGTGAGTCCGAGTAAGTTCATGTGCAGGCCCTTTAAAAGGAATGCATGGGACTCCAGCAGCCCTCTGTCTCAGTCAGCCACAATCTCAACTGGTTTTCACAGCCAGAAGTTATGGGGAATTCTCTTCATGGTACTGGAATCCTGGACTGGGGAGTCTCAAGTGGGGCTGGAACTCTTCACTCCTCAGAGGGAATGTCTGCAAGTGAGATATCCCTACTGAGTTTTAATTGCCACACATGGGTGTGGGACCAGCCCATTTGATTCTCTGCCTCTCCTATCAGTCTCAGTGTGGCTTTTTATAGATATCCTTAGTTATAGGATTTCTGTTAGCTTGGTTTCAGGTGGTTCTCAATGATGGTTGTTGTATAGTTTAGTTGTAATTGTGAAGCCATGGGAGAAGGCAAGTACAGCATTTACCTAATGTGCCACCTTGACTGGAAGCTCAGTCCAGTTTCCCCTATTATTAACATCTCACATTATTATGGTATATTTATCATAGTAATAAACCAATATTGTTACTATATTACTAACTAAAATCCATATTTTATTCAGATTTTCTTAGCTTTTACCTACTATTCTTTTCCTGTTTCAGAATCCTACACTGCATTTAGTCATCATGTCTCCTTAGTCTTCTCTTGGCTATGGCAGTTTCTCTAACTTTCTTGGTTTTGATGACCTTCAGATTTTGAGGTTGGCCAGTTATTTTGAAGGATGTCTCTTAATTTGGATTTATCTGATGTTTTCCTCATGATTAGACTGGAATTACAGGTTTGTGGAGGAAGACTAAAGAGGTAAAGTGTGTCCTGGCCATTGTGACCCAGTGGTTAAAGTATCAGCTTACACAATGAAGGATTGTGGGTTCAGTTCCCAGCCATGGGCATATACCTGGGTTTTGAGTTCACTCCCCACTCATGGGTCAGAGTATGTGCAGGAGGCAACCAGTTGATGTGTGTCTATCACATTCATCTCTCTCTCTCCCCCTCTCTCCCTTTCATTCTCTCTAAAAGTCAATGGAAAAATATCCTTGGGTGAGGGTTAATAAACAAAACAAAACAAAAAAGAGGTAAAGTGCTATCATTATTACATGATATCTAAGGTACATACTATCAACATGATATCACTATTGACATTGACCTTGATCTTCTGTCTGAGGTAGTGTTTGTCAGTTTTCTCCTGTGTAAAGCTATTCTTTTTCCCCCTTTCTGGGGCTTTATTAGCTGAAATGAAAAGAACCTTTGAACTTCCCAAGTATTATAGGTTCATGATGTTGATTCTTATAAATACCAAGATATTTAAGATAAAAAAAAAATTGTGATATATGTTCATGTGCATTATTTAATAAGAGAGTTAAAATAAAATTTTACCAAATAATATATATATATTACTATTAATACTCATTTTACCTAATGAAATGTTTAATAATTTCTACCTCCAATTAAAAATAATACTATATATTGGCTGCTGGGCTGGTTTTAGTAATATATTTATTTTCTGTTTAATAAATTCAGAGGAAAGGTCTGAATTTATATTACAGATGAAAATGTCTAATTAATTAATGGAGTTATTTCTGATTTTATATTAACTCTTCTTTAAACATTCCAAAAGGATAAAAAACAAAGGTAGATGCATGTACACAATTCACTTAGCAAAGTAGAACCATGTGTTTTTATCATATTCTGGATGCCACAAAAAAATTGTTTTCAGCTGGCAATTATACTGCATCATTACAAAATAAGTATTGAGAAACAATATATTATTATTGTTTAATTTTTATTATAACTGATTAAAAAAATCTATGAAAGCCCAGCCAGACATGGCTCAGCAGTTGGGCATAGACCTAGGTTCTAGGAGATCATGGTCCGATTCCTGCTCAGGGCACATGCCTGGGTTGCGGTCTTGATCCCCAGTTGGGGGCATGCAAGAGGCAGTCGATCAATGATAACTTTCTCATCATTGATGTTTCTATCTCTCCCTCCCTCTCTAAAATCAATAAAGATTTTTTAAAAATCTATGAAATAATTATATTGATTTTACATCATTTAAATTTTATCTGCGGAAGCAGGTAATCTAGTTGACAAAATATATTCTGTAATTTTTTCTCATCATCAGTAGTCACTTCATCATGTTAATAGTATACTTAAAATATATGTGATACAGGGAGAGGCAAGATGGCTGCAGACTAGCTAGCTGGAGGCTGCATGCCCTTGCTCCCAGTCAGGGAACAGATTTACAGTGAAACTACAGCACAATCAGCTTGAAAAAACAAGTGAAATGTAGATGATTGGAAGTATATCTAGGGAGCACTGAAGAAGCCACATGGAGATTAGTCAGAGGAGTGGAGTTGTGGAAAGGCAGAACCTCCCTGGAGCAGGCATAGCTACTGAGAGGCAGGAGGGATATTGAAGCTGCAAAGCTTCCTCCCCCTCAGAGTGTGGGGTCTCAACCTCATGTAGGGATCCCCAAAACAGAGCAGCAGAGATGGGAAGAAGCGGAATCCAGGGGTATTCTGTCTGCCTGTAAAACTGGGTCCACAACTTCCTAGTGAAAGGGCGCTGCTATTGTTAGCAGCCCCAGCCTGAGAGTTTCCCTCCAGGCTCCAACTGCTGGAGAGGCTGCGCTGTTGTGTTTTAGTCCAGTGGAGGGGCCTGTGGGCTACAACCAGCAGTGACTTTGAAAGACCCTCTACTTTCTTGAAAGCACTGTGCAGAAACCCAGAACCCCAGTCAGTGACTAAACTGTTTTGCTTGGGTAAAGGGGAAAGGTCTCTCCCACATCATGTGCAGAGTTGGAACCCCTCCCCTCACCTGTGTAGCCCCCTGTCCTGACCTGTCCTGCTGGATTGGCACCACAGAGAATCAATCAGTGCAGGTTTGGGATTATTGGCCCATGCTGTGCACTTAGGAGCCCAAATGGAGGTAGGAATATCCGCACCTAACTTGCTGAGACCAGACAAATGTAGAGATTAGAGTCGCATGTGGGGCTGAGTTTCTACACCTTCTTGCTTGGTTTGGTGGTGCGAGAACACTGGTACCATGCAGAACTGGGAATTTTGGACTGTATCCTCAGGAGAGGCTTCTGTCAGAGACAGATGTGTGAGTGCTGAGCTCTGTGACTGCATTGCTGGGAGACTGATCTGAGCTTTCTGTGAGTTCCACCAGGCAGCCCCAAGAAGGAGAGGTAAAGCTCTCTTCCCACGCTTGCAGGCTGTGAGCACCACCCCCAAAAAGAGAATGTTTGCTTCAGCTCTGTGAAGTCCAGGATAACCTTGCTGGGCACAGTTGTTTGGGGGATGGTAGAGAGCCTCAGACTGGGACATTAAAAGTCTCAGACCTCTCAGCCTTTTAGCAAATTGGATACAGCAATATATTAAAAAGATCATACACCATGACCAAGTGGGATTTATTCCAGGGATGGAAGACTGGTTCAATATTCCCAAATCAATAAACACGATAGATCACATAAACAAATTTGGAAGATAAAAATCACATGATCATATAAATAGATGCAGAAAAAGCATTCAACAATATCCAACACCCATTTTTGATAAAAACTCTTAACAAAGAGGGAATAGAGAGATCATACCTCAACATAATAAAAGCCATATATGACAAACCTACAACCAACATCACACTCAATGGGCAAAAACTAAAACCACTTCCCCTAAGAACTAGACTAGGGTGTCCACTTTCACCACTCTTATTCAACATGGTATTGGAAGTCCTAGCCACAGTGATCAAACAAGAAAAAAACATAAAATGCATCCAAACTGGAAAGGAGGAAACAACACTGACATTATTTGCAGATGACATTATATTGTACATAGAGAATCCTAAAGACTCCACCAAAAAACTACTAGATATAATAAATGAATTCAGAAAGGTAGCAGGATACAAAATTAACACCCAGAAATTGATGGCATTTTTATACACCACTAATGAATTCTCAGAAAGAGAAACTAAAAAAAAAATCCCATTTACCATTGCAACTAAAAAATAAGATACCTAGGAATAAACTTAACCAAAGATATAAAAGACTTTTACTCAGAAAACTACAGGACACTGAAAAAAAAAAAAAGTAGAGGAAGATATAAAAAAATGGAAAAATATACCATGTTCAAGGATTGGAAGAATTAAAATCATTAAAGTATCCATACTACCCAAAGCAATCTATAAATTCAATGAAATCCGTATTAAAATACCAAAAGCATATTTCACAGATCTAGAACAAACACTTTGAAAATTTATATGGAACCAAAAACACCCTGAATAGTCATGACAAAGTTGGAGGGATCACAATACTAGATATCAAGTTATACTACAAATCCACTGTAATCAAAACAGCCTGGTAGTAGCACAAGAACAGACATGTAGATCAGAGAACCCATAAATTGACCCATGCCATTATGGTAAATTAATATTTAACAAAGGAGGCAAGAACATACAATGGAGTAAAGACAGTCTCTTCAATAAATGGTGTTGGGAAAATTCAACAGGTACATGCAAAAAATAAAACTAGACCAACAATTTACACCACACACAAAAGTAAATTCAAAATGGATAAAACACTTAAATGTAAGACATGAAACCATAAAAATCCTAGAGGAAAACATAGGCAGCAAAATCTCAGACATCTCTCATAGAATGTGTTTGCTGATACATCAACTAGGGCAAGAGAAACTAAGAAAATAAACAAATAGGACTGCATCAGGATAAAAAGCTTCTGCACACCAAAAGAAACCATCAACAAAATGAAAAGGGAGCCCACTGTATGGGAGAACATATTTGCCAACAGCTGATAAAGGGTTAATATCCAAATTATATTAAAAAACTCATACAACTTAACAAAAGGAAGGCAAACAATCCAATTAAAAAATGGGGAAAGAACCTAAATAGACACTTTTCCAAAGAGGACATACAGATGGCTAAGAGACATATGAAAAAATGCTCAGCGCTGCTAATCAGAGAGATGCAAATTAAAACCACAATGAGGTATAACTTCACCCCTGTCAGAATGGTTACCATCAACAAATCAATGAACGACAAGTGCTCACAAGGGAGAAAAGGGAACCCTACTACACTGCTTGTGGGAATACAGACTGGTGCAGGTACTATGGAAAGCAGTATGAAGTTTCCTCAAAAGATTAAAAATTGACCTGCCATTTGACCCAGTGAATATATCCTAAGGAACCTGAAACACAAATCACAAAGAATTTATGCACCCCTATGTTCATAGCAGCACAATTTACAATAGCTAAGATCTGGAAACAGCCCAAGTGCCCATCAGTAGATGAGTGGATAAAAAAGCTGTGGCATATTTACACCATGGAATACTATGCAGCTGTAATAAAGAAGGCTCTTTTATCCTTGGCACAGCATGGAGGGAACTAGAAAGTTTTATGTTACGTGAAATAAGCCAGTCAGAGAATGACAAGTACCACATGATCTCACTTATATGTGGAATATAATAAACAAAATAAACTGATGAACAAAATGGATCCAGAGACATAGAAGCATGGAAAAGACTGAGGGATCTCAGAGGGAAGGTGGAGAGGGGGATTGGGTGGGAAGAGATTAATCAAAGAAATTATGTTTATAAGCGTAACTCATGGATACAGACACTGGTCTGGGGAAGGCCTGGGGGTGGGAAGGATGTGGGGGGAGGGGATCAATGGGGGTAAAAACGGGACATCTGTAATAGTTTCAACAATAAAGATAAAGAAATTTTTTTAAAAAGTAAACACATAACACACTGTATTGTGATACTATTGTTTCATTTGACATAGAAATTCTAAAAAAAAAGTCTGAGACCTCAGAGCTATTGCCTGGGACAGGAAGAAAGTGCTTAACCCCATCCTGCAGTCTGGGCTGTCAGTATTCTTAACCTGGGAATCTTTTGATAATTCTCCCTGATTCCAGGATGGCTAAACTTGCTCCATCAGAGTAGACTGCATGTTCTTCCCAACCTGAATCTGCAGCAAGCTACCTTATGGGGAACTAGAGTTGGTGTCTCTGGTAGAGATTGAGGAGTTTGGCTTTGAAGCAGAGACTAATGTCCCCTCATTGAATGCCTGACTGCATAATTACCAAGCAGGTGCCCCACTGGCCTGAGCTAGGCTAGCCTGGGTTCATTTTACAGATTCTCTTTAAAGATCTGGAGAATGGCCAGGCAAACTTAGTCAGTAGGTAGAGTAGTTGATAGGTGGAAGTGGACCTCAGGGAGCCTCAGTCTGATCACAGGTCTGCTTTAAGCTAAAAGAAACCAACCCTTTTACACAGATTGGTCCCTCCCATGCATACACAGGTCTAATAGGCACAGACACAAATAGTGAACAGAATGGTAATACAGACATGTAGCCTAAGGCCAGTTACACACAATGTCTGACAGTGATCGCATCTGAAACCCATTCAAAAGGACCCGGACCACACCAGAGCTCAACCCAACTAGACACACAAATGACACACCCAAAGGTGGATCCAAGCAGGCTCCAAACCCTGCTGGGAACAACCCCACCTTGGGAACCAGCTCCTTCACAGAATCTCGTACATGGTGATAAAATATTACCTCTATGAACACCCAGTCAAAAGGGTTAACAATTATGCCACTGAGCCCATCAAGACACTTTGAAGCTGTACCTACACAGCAGTTTGCATGCCATCATTGGGTTTCAGACTCATAGTCAGCCAGCCTGAGGCTCAATCCCACCCATGAAAGGGCCATCAGCAATCAAAACCCAATTACAATAGAAGGGCCCAAACAACCCACACGGGAGACATTCCTAGAGCACCCATCTCAAAATATCAAAGAGACTGAACTACTCAGTCCCATAGGAAACCTACTATGGAAGATAAACCTGCCAAGACTGGGAGTCATAGTAGTGCTATCTAATACATAGAAATAAGCACAAAGAGGAAGCCAGAAAGGGGAGACAAATAAAGAGGCCCAAAATGAAAGAACAGAAGGAATCTCCAGGAAAAAAAAAACTAAATGAAATGGAGGCAAGCAGTTTATCAGAGTAAAAAGTAATGTTTATAATGATGCTCAAGGAACTTAGAACAACAGAATGAAGAAGGATATAGAAACCATGAAAAATAATCAGTTGCAAATGAAGAATGCCATATCTAAATACAAAATACTCTGGAAGAAATAACTAGAGGGCTGGATTAAGCAGAGGACTGCATCAGTGAATTAGGAGAAAAGATAGAAAATAGCCCAGCAGGGTGTGGCTCAGCGGTTGAGCGTCCACCTAGGATCCAGGTGATCAGGGTTCGATTCCCGGTCAGGGCACATGCCCGGGTTGCGGGCTAGGCAGCCAATCAATGACTCATCATTGATGTTTCTCTCTCTCTCCCTCTCTTTTCCTCTCTCTGAAATCAATAAAGATACATTAAAAAAATATATTAAAAAAAAAGAAAATAATCACTCAGAGAAGCAAAAAAAAAAAAAAAGAACTGAAAAGAACAAGGATAGTTGAAGGGAACTATGGGACAATATGAACCATAACAACATCTGCATCATAGGTCTACCAGAAGGAGAAGAAAGCAAGCAAAGGATAGAGAACTTGTATGAAGAAATAATGACAGAAAACTTTCTAAACCAAGTGAAGAAAAATGTCACAGAAGTTCAGGAAGCACAGAGTCTTAATCAAGATGAACACAAAGAGACACACACCAAACACATAATTAAAATGGGAAACATTAAATACAAAGAGAATTGTAAAGGCAGCAAGAGAGAAACAGTCAGTTACTTAAAAGGAAGTTCCCATAAGTTAGTCAGCTGATTGTTCAACAGAAACAATTCAGGTCAGAAGGGATTGGCATGAATTATTCAAAGTAATAAAGAGAAAGAAGAAGCAACCAAGATTGCTCTAACCAGCAAGAGTACCATTTAAAATTGAAGGTCATCTTTTTCATCCTTGGATAAGTTTATTCCTAGGTATTTTATTTTTTAAGCTGCAATGGAAAATGGTATTTTTTTAGTTTCTTGCTCTGAAAGTTTATTGTTGGTGTATAAAAATGTCATTGATTTCTGGATGTTGATTTAGTACCGAGCTACCTTGCCAAATTTGTTTATCAAATCTAGTAGTACTTTGATGGAGTCTTTAGGGTTTTCGATGTACAGTATCATGTCATCTGCAAATAATGACAGTTTTACTTCCTCCTTTCCAATTTGGATACCTTTTATGTTTTCTTCCTGTCTGATGGCTGTGGCTAGGACTTCCAGTACTATGTTGAATAAGAGTGGTGAAAGTGGACATCCCTGTCTTGTTTTTGTTTTTAAGGGAAATGGTTTTAGTTTTTGACCATTGAGTATGACGTTGGCTGTAGGTTTGTCATATATGGCCTTTATTATGTTGAGGTATGATCCCTCTGTTCCCACTTTGCTGAGAGTTTTTATCAGAAATGGGTGCTGGATTTTGTTGAATGCTTTTTCTGCATCTATTGATATGATCATATAATATTTGTCCTTCTTTTGCTTATGTGATGTATCACATTTACATACTTGAGGATGTTATACCAGCCTTCCATCCCTGCAATAAATCCCACTTGGTCATGACATATGAACTTTTTAATCTATTGCTCTATCTGGTGTGCTTGTACTTTAGTGAGGATTTTAGCATCTGTGTTCATTAGGGATATTGGCCTGTAATTTTCTTTCTTTGTAGTGTTGTTATCTGGTTTGGGGATTAGAATGATGCTCTCTTCATAAAAAGAGTTTAGGCGTTTTCCCTCCTCTTGAATTTTCTGGAATAATTTGAGTAGCATAGGTGTTAATTCTTCTTTGAATGTATGGTAAGACTCACCTGTAAATCTGTCTGATCCAGGACTTTTTTTTGCTGGGAGTTTTTTGATTAATGCTTCAATTTCATTAGTTGTTATCAGCCTATTTAGGCTTTCTGCCTCTTCTTGATTCAGCTTTGTGAGGTTATATGCTTCTAGGAATTTGTGCATTTAATTCATGTTGTGCAATTGGTTGGGATATAGTTTCTTATAGCACTTTCTCACAATCCATTGTATTTCTGTTGGGTCGGTGGTTATATTGCTTCTTTCATTTTTTATTTTGTTTATTTGGGTCCTCCCTCTTTGTTTCTTAATGAGTCTGGCTAAAGGTGCATCAATCTTATTTATCTTTTCAAAGAACCAGCTCTTGGTTTCACTGGTTTTTGTATTGTTTTTTTAGTCTTATGCTATTAATTTTTTCTCTGATCTTTATTATTTCCTTCCTTTTACTTCCTTGGGACTTTTTTTGCTGTTCTCAATCTAGTTATTTTAGTTATTGTGTTAGAGGGTTCATTAGAGATTTTTCTTGTTTCTTGAGATAGGCCTGTAAGATGCCTAGGAATAAACTTAACCAAGAGTGTAAAAGACCTGTACTGGAAAAAACTATGGGACACTGAAAAAAAAATAGAAGATATAAACTAGTGGAAAAATATATCATGCTCATGGATTGGAATAATTAATATCATTAAAGTGTCCATACTATACTACCTAAAGCAATTTATAAATTCAATGCAATTCCTATTAAAATACCAACAGCATATTTCACAGATCTAGAATAAACATTTTGAACATATATATGGAACCAAAAAAGACCCTGAATGCTGTAGCCATCTTGAGAAAAAATAACAGAGTAGGAGGGATCACATTACCTGACATCAAACTGTACTACAAAGCCACTGTAATTAAAAAGGCCTGGTATAGGTACAACAGGCATATAGATCAATGGAACAGAACAGAGATCCCAGAAATAAACCTATGCCATTATAGTCAGTTAATATTTGACAAAGGAGGCACGAGCAAACAATGGAGTAAAGACAGTCTTTTTAATAAGTGGTGCTGGGAAAATTGGACAGATACATACAAAAATAATGAAACTAGACCATCAACTTTCACCATACACAAAAATAAACTCAAAATGGATAAAAGACTTAAATGTAAGGCACAAAACTATAAAAATCCTGGAAGAAAACAGGCACTAAAGTCACAGACATCCTACATAGTGGAATTTTCACTGATACATCTCCTAGGGCAAAAGAAGCAAAAGAAAAATAAACATATGGGACTACATCAAACCAAAAAGCTTCTGCACAGCAAAAGAAAACAGCCTCAAAATACAAAGGAAACCCACAGTCTGGGAAAACATATTTGCCAAGGATGTATAGGATAAGGGGATAATTTCCAAAGTGTACAAAGAACTCATACTACTCAGCAAGAGGAAGACAAACAACCTAATTTAAAAATGGGCAAAGGACCTGAATAGACACTTCTCCAAAGAGGACATACACATGGCTAAGAGACATATGAGAAAATGCTCAATTTATCTAATCATCAGAGAGATGCAAATTAAAACCACAATGAGGCATCATTTCACACCTCTAAGAATGGCTAATGGATGAAAAAGCTGTTGGACATATACATCGTGGAATACTATGCAGCTATAATGAAGAAGGATCTCATACCCTTTTGGACATTAGGGCTGGACCTGGAGAATATTATGCTAAGTGAAATAAGCCAGGGAGAGAAAGACAAACATTACATCTCGCTTATATGTGGAATCTAAAGAACTTAGGAGGGTGGGTGTGTTGAGGAGGAGAGATTAACCAAAGAATTTATATGCATTTATGCACAACCCAAGGATAGGGAAAATGATGGGGGTAGGGACTGGGGAGTGGGATGGGATGGATTGGAATGGGTCATTGGGGAAAAAAGGGGACATCTGTAATATTTTAAACAAAAAGAAAACAAAAACTTTGCCAAAATCATGCTTCATAGAAATAAATTTTACAATGCTCCAAAATAAATAAATAAATAAAAATAAAATGAAATAAAATTGAAGGTGAAATAAATAGTGCCCCAGAAAAAAGACTTATTGAGTTCATTGCCACCAAACCAGCATTGCAAAAAATGCTCAAGGGACTGCTTTAAGAAGAAGAAGAAATATACAGAGAGAGGAACATAAGCATAATGAAAAAAATGGCAATAAGGAAGTACCTATCAATAATAACCTCAAATGTAAGTGCCCCAATCAAAATATATAGAGTAGCCAAATGTATAAGAAAAATGACCCATATGTATGTTATCTACAAGACACCCACCTCAGAACAAAAGATACAGAGGGTGAAAGTGAAGGGATGGAAAAAATTATTCCATGCAAATGGAAACAACAACAAAAAAAGCTGGGGTTGCATTACTTATTTCTGATAAAATATACTTCAAAACAAAGGCCATAACAGGGGACAAAGAAGGTCACTACATAACAATAAAGAGATTGACACAACAAAAGGATATAACCCTTATGAACATATTTGCACCCAATATTGGAGAACCTAAATATATATTTAAAAAAACTTTTTTGGACCTTAAGGGAGAGATCAACAGTAATACAAAAATAGTAGGAACTTCTAAAACCCAATTGTCATCAATGGATAGATCTTACAGTCAAAAATCAACAGGGAAACAGCAACCTTAAATGACACACTTGACTGGATGGATTTGATTGATATTAACAGATATTTTATCCCAAAGCAGCAGAATATACATTTTTCTCAAGTGCACATGAACATTCTCAGAATTAGACCACATGTTAGAATACAAAATAAGTCTTAAGAAATTCAAGAAAAATGAAATAATATCAGAAACTTTCTTGGATCAAAACGGCATGAAACTAAAAATCGATCATGGTAAAAAAGCTCAAAAGTATTCAAACACAAGGGGGTTAAGTAGCCTGTTATTAAAGAATAAATGGGCTACCAATGAGATCAAGGAAGAAATCAATAATTTCCTGGAAATAAATGAAAATGAACACATAACAACCCAAATAATATCAGGCACAGCAAAAGCAGTCCTGAGAGGGAAGTTCATTAAAAGCCTAACTCAAGAAGCAAGAAAAAATTCTAATAAATTATCTAATTCTACAATTGAAAGAATTACAAAGGAAAAAGAAGAAAAGTCCAGAGTAAGTAGAAGGAAGAAAATAGTAAAGATCAGAGTGGAAATAAATGACATAGAATCTAAAAAAACAACACAAAAGGTCAATGAAACCAAGAGTTGGTTCTTTGAAAAAAATGAACAAGATTGATAAACCCTTAGCTAGACTAACCAAGAAACTAAGAGAGAGAACCCAAGTGAAAAAATCAGAAATGAAAGAGGCAATGTAACAGGTTATATCACAGAAATGCAAAGGGCAATCTGGGTGAAATGGACAAATTCCTAGAAACATACAGTCTTCCAAAACTGAATCAGAAAGAACACCCGAGTAAAAAATTACACATAATGAAAGTGAAGTGGTAATAATAATAAAAAAAATCTCCCAGGAAATAAAATTCCTAGATTGGATGGCGAATTTCAAAGGAGGACTAACATCTATCCTCTTCAATTTATTCCCAAAATTTCAAGAGTAGGGAAGACTTCCAAGTTCTTTGTACAAGGCCGAGATTATCCTAACACCAAAACCAGATAAAAGCATTACAAAGAAAGAAAATTATAGGCCAATATCCCTGATAAACAGGGATATTAAAATCCTCAACAAAATAATAGCAAGTCAGATCCAGGAATACATTTTAAAAGTTATACAACATGATCAAGAGGGATTAATTTCAGGATGCAAAAATTTTACAATATTTGCAAATCAATAAGTGTGACACATCACATAAACAAAATGAGAGATAAAAGTCACATGATCATATCAATAGATGCAGAAACAGCATTCAATAAAATCCAGCACCCATTTATGATAAAAATTCTCAGCAAAGTGGGAATAGAGGAATCATACCTCATCATAATAAAGGCCATGTACAAAAACCTGCAGTCAACATCAACTAACTGAGTAGAAAATAAAAGCATTTCCTTTAAGATCAGGAACAAGACAGGGATGTCCACTTATACCACTCTTATCCAACATAATACTTGAAGATCTAGCCACAGCAATCAGACAAGAAGAAGAAATGAAATGTCATCCAAATTGTAAAGGAGGAAGTAAAACTCATTATTTGCAAATGACATGATATTGGATATAGAAATTTCTAAAGAATCCACCAAAAAAACCCACTAGATGTAATAAATGAATATGGTAAAGTTTCAGGATATAAAATCAATATCCATAATCAATGATATTTTTATACACCAATAATGAACTATCAAAAGAAAAACTAAGAAAACAACCCCATTTACTATTGCAAACAAACAAAAGGTACCTAGGAATAAATTTAAACAAGAAGGTAAAATAATTGCATTCAGAAAACTATAGAACTTTGAAGAAAGAAAATAAAGAAGATATAAATAAATGGAAGCATATACCATGTCCATGGATTGGAAGAATTAATATCATTAAAATGTCCATAATACCCAAAGCAATCTATACAATCAACTCAATTTCTATTAAAATACAAATGGCATATTTCACAGATGTAAAAAAAATATTCCAAAAAATATATGAAACCATAATGACCCTGAATAGCAATAGCAATCTTTAGAAAGAACAAAGTTGGGCCTGGCGGGCGTGGCTCAGCGGTTGAGCATCGACCTAGGATCCAGGCGATCAGGGTTTGATTCCCAGTCAGGGCACATGCCCGGGATACGGGCTCGATCAATGACTCTCATCATTGATGTTCCTCTCTCTCTCTCTCTCCCTCTCCTTCCATCTCTCTGAAATCAATAAAGTTATATTTTTTTAAAAAAAGAAAGAAAGAACAAAGTTGGAGGTATCACATTACTAGATATAAAACTATACTTCAAGTGCATTGTAATCAAAACAGCCCAGTACTGACTAAGAAAAAGCACGTAGACCAAAGGAATAAAACAGAGAGCCCAGAAATCAACCTATGCCATTATGGTCAATTATTATCTGACAAAAGAGGCAAGAACATACAATGGAGTAAAGACTTTCTCTTTAATAAACAGTCCTGGGAAAATTGGACAGGTATGTGCAAAAAAATTAAACTAGACCATGAACTTACACCATACACAAGAATAAATTCAAAATGGATAAAAGACTTAAATGTAAGTTGTGAAACCATAAAAATAATACAAGAAAACATAGGCAGTAAAATACCAGACTTTTCACATAGCAGAATTTTCACAGATACATCACCCTGGGCAAGAGAAACAAAGAAACAAAATAAACAAATGGGATTACATCTAACTGAAAAGCTTATGCAAAAGAAACCAGCATAAAGTGAAAAGGGACCCATTGCATGGGAGATCATATTTGCTGATGATATATATGATAAGGGGTTAATTTCCAAAATATATAAAGCACTTATACAACTTAACAAAGGAAAGACAAATAATTCCATTAAAAAATGTGCAGAGGACCTAAATAGACATTCCTCCAAAGAGGACATAGAAATGGCCAAGAGACATAAGAAAAAATTCTCAACGTCATTAGTCATCAGAGAGGTGCAAGTTAAAATGACAATGAGGTATCACCTCACACCTGTCAGAATGGCTACCATCAACAAATCAAGAAACAACAAGTGCTGGCGGTGATGTGGAGTAAAGGAATCCTAGTACACTGCTGCTGGGAATGCAGACTGGTGCAACCACTATAGAAAACTGTGTGGTTTCCTCAAAAAATTAAAAACGGAGTTGCCATTGAACCCAGTGGCCCCATTTCTAGGAATATATGCTAGGAAACTTGAAGCAACAATCAGAAAGAATATATGCACCCTTATGTTCATAGCAGGATTATTTACAATAGCTAAGATCTGAAAACAGCCCAGTGCCCACCCGTAGATGAATGGATTAAAAAACTGGCACATTTACACAATCGAATACTATGCAGGTGTGAAAAAGAAGGGCCTCTTAACCTTGGAGACAGCATGGAGGGACCTGGAGGTTATTATGCTAAGTGAAATAAGCCAGTCTGAGAAAGATAAGTATCACATGATATCACTTATATGTGGAATCTAGTGAACAAAATAAACTGATGAAATAAACGGATCCAGAGACATTGAAACATGCAACAGACTGACTATTTTAGAAGTAAGGGGGGAGGTGGGAAGAGATTAACCAAAGAACTTATATGCATATATACATATATGCATAGCTCATGGACAAACAATAAATAGTGTGGGGAAGGCCTGGGGAGGAAGCAGAAGCTGGGTGGAGGGAATCAGTGGGGGAAAAAAGGATACATCCATAATACTTTCAACAATAAAAAAAAATCCAGAAAATAGAACCAACCAGTAAAAATGAGCAATAGACCTAAAAAGACACTTCTCCAAAGAGAACATAAAGATGGCCAATAGACATATAATAAAATGGTCAAGATAACTAGTCATCAGAGAGATGCAAATTAAAACTACAATGTCATATCACTTTATACCTGTCAGAATGGGTATTATCAATAAATCAACAAAAAAACATATGCTGGCGAAGATGTGGAGAAAAGGGAACCTTAGTGCACTGTTCCTGGGGATGCAGACTGGTGCAGCCATTATGGAAAACCGTATGGAGCTTCCTCAAAAAATTAAAAATGGAACTGCATTTTGACCCAGTGATCCCACTTCTGGGAATATATATCCTAAGAATACTAAAATGCCAGTAAGAAAAAAATATATAAACCCCTATGTTCATAGCATCATTATTTACAATAGCCAAAATCTGGAAACAGCCCAAGTGACCAACAGCAGATGATTGGATAAAAAATCCATGGTACATTAAGCAATGGAGTACTATGTGGCTGTAAAATGAAGAAAATCTTACCCTTTGTGACAGCATGGATAAACCTAGAGATTATTATGCTAAATGAAATAACCCACTCAGAGAATGACAAATACTGTATGATCTCATTAATATTTAGAATCTAATGAGAAAAATAAACTGATGAATAAAATTAAACAAAAAGCATGGATACATGGAACAGACTGGCAGGTGCCAAAGGGGTGGGGGATGGGGGTGCATGGATAAACGAGATGAAGTGATTAGCTAAATAACATATATGCATACACCTTGGACATGGACAATGGTGTGGTGAAAGCCAAAAGAGGGGAAGGTGGAGTTGTGTGGTGGAGGTCAAAGGGGAGGAAAATGGAAGACATCTGTAATAGTTTCCGTAACATTTTTAATAAGAGAAAAAGAAAAAAAGAAAGGGAAGAAGAAATATATATATACATATATTTGACACAATTTTAAAATAAAGACAACCTCTTTCTGAATACAACTAAGTCTGATATTGCTGCTTGATTTGACAATGTGTACTGACTTTATCGGCTGGATTGCATAGAATTTTTCCGTATAATGAATCAGCTAAATATATACCTTAGAAGTACTGATAAAAGATATATCAAAAACATGATTAGAGGGGGAAACCAAATAAGGATTATATGGGATATCCTTGTATTATTTCTTGTAACAGATCTACTGTTACCTTAAATTAAGAAGTTTAATTTAAAAAATGTGATTAGATAGCATGTCATCAAACATACTGTATTCACAAAGGTTTAATGAAATTTATAATATCCACTTTTTCAAATTGTTTTCTGAATATACTGGGTTAAACAAAGTGATCCAAGTGAAATAATAGCAAGATAAGTCTTGGTAAAACTCTTTCGGTATACTTCCCAGAAATTGAGAAAATTAATTATTCTAACAATCACATAAAACCCTTTGCAAGTTATGGGGTTTCCAATTCTATACTTTAATAAATTGAGTTGTCAGCTGATAGATTATTAAAATACTGCTTATGTTATATCATTATATGAATTTTTTGGCTTTTAACTCAGGAGGAGTTCAAATAATTGGATGCCATTTGCCATAAAACTTTTATTTCTATCTACTTAGTTTTGAGAAAATGGTTTCAGCACATATGTATAACAATGAAAAGTAAGAATATAATTTAGTCTATATTTTCCATAGCTTAATCTAGACATAAGTAATATTCACCTATATATGTAATAATTGGGAAAAAGTGCCCTCATTTACCTTACTAAGAGAAGAACTTTCAATACAATATTTGTTTTTTTTGGTGTGTATTTTTTAAAATGTGGTGAAATTGATTAATACAATCATATAGGTTTCAGGTGTGGGTTTCAATATTACAACATCTGTATATTGCACTGTGTACTCACCACCAAAAGTCAAATCTTCTCCCATCACCATATATTAGGCCTCCTTTACTCCCCAACCCCTTCCCTCTGGCAACACTGCTATTTGTGTCCACAAGTTTCAGTTTTATATCCCACATATGAGTGAAATCATATGGTTCTTAGCTTTTTCTGACTGATGTTTTCACTTAGCATAATATCTTCAAGGTCCATCCATGTTGTTAAAAATGGCAGTATTTCATCCTTTCTTATGGCTGAGTAGTATTCCATTGTGTACACGTACTAACCACATCTTCTTTATCCAGTCCCATATAACAGGAAACTTTGGTTGTTTCCATGCCTTGGCCACTGTGACTAATGCTGCAATGAACATAGGGATGCATATATCTTTGCGAATACATGTTTTTGAGTTTTTTGGGTATATACCTAAGAGAGGGATCACTGGGTCCTATGGTATTTCTATTCTTAATTTTATGAGGAATCTCCAGACTATTGTCCATAGTGGGTGTACCAGTCTACATTCCCACCAGCAGTGATTGAGGGTTCCTTTTTCTCCACAACCTCCCCAACACTTGTTTTTTATGTTTAATAGTTATTTATTAAATTTTAAAATATATTTATATTTGATAAAAACTTTCAATATGTCAAAAGTGCTTTATACTATTGTATATTAATAATAATTTTAATAGTATAATCGATAAGAAAATTTTTAACCCTTAGAACATTAGTTCACAGAAAATGCAAAAATTACATTGAACTTTAGTTTATATGTTTGTTGCAGAGAAGTATATGAAGATGATAAATAAAAAACTTATGAAAATAAAAATATAAAATTCAGTTGTTAGGAAGTCTAAGTGGGCTGGAATTACAGGTTCAAATAGAAAATAAAAGATGCAAAATTTAAATTTAAGAAGGACTTTAGAATGGACACCAAAGAAGAGATAGCAGAGCCCATGCAGTCTACAAGGGTAAGAAGGGGGTGCACAGAGGTGGAGGGAAGATGACAGCACTCTGACAAAAAGCAGAGAGCCCTTGCTCCCAGCCATGGATCTGATTTACCACTATAATACTGAGTAACCAGCTTAGAAAAACAAGAGTATTATACCTGAGTGGACATATTTGAGTAAAAAGCACTGAACAAACATCATGGAGTCTGGTAAAAGAGGTGGCCATAAAGAGGGGGGTCACCCTGAAGCCAGGGTTAGGCTCCATGGCCCCTAGATTAGAGGCTACAAAACTCCCTCCCCTTGGAAGTGTGGAGCGGCATGCAAAAGCTAAGATCTCAAACCCAGAGTGGAGGAAAAGGAAGGAGATCCCATGCATGGAGGGCAGAGAGGGCCAGGGGAACAGTGTGACTGAGAGGAGGGGACCATGCTTTCCCAGTGAAACAATGCCTCTAATGGTGGCAGATAAGACAGGACTCTCACCCCAGTGTTGACCATGAGAAAAGCTGTCCCACAGTGTGTGGCTTCCCAATATAAAGGGGCCAGAAGGCTGCAATGAGCAGCCACCTACAGGGACCCTCTGCTTTCCTGTAAGGCATTGTGTCAAACCCCAGAAAGCATTTGACTGTGTGGCACAGGGAAGGGTAAGAGAACCCTCCCACTGCCAGAGAAGGACCAGAGCTGCCTGTGGAGCAGTTCAAAACTCCAGCTAGGGGAAAAGACCAGAGCCACCAGTGGGATGGATCAGGTTTCTAGTGGCCAGAACTGCCTTTGCGGCAAATTGTGATTTTTTTACCCACCTTGAGGGGAGCCAGGTTAGCATACAAGGAGCTGCCACAGATTTACTGAGATAAGCCATGCAGGGGAGCAGTGTGAGGCTGACTTCATGACCCCTCCTGCTTGGAAAGAAGGCGGGGGTGGGGGGGTGACTGGACTTGTAGGGCAGGTTCTCTGCCTATGTGTTGCTTTATGCTCTTTTGAGTTTCTGATTGCTGAATGGACATCCACCTTCCTGGCTTGCATTGGGGAGACAGAATAGCAAAAACTGGGATTTGTGTTTGCATAGTGGAGAGTCTGAAATAAGTGCTCCATGAGATCAGCCAACCAGATCTGGGAAAGGAGGGAGGGAGCACACCTACCTCTCCAGCAGACTAGGAGCACCACCCCCAACAGGAAAGGGGGTGGTTCAGCTCACTGAAACCCCAGATATTCCCCACAGGGCACAGTTCTGAGGGAGAAGGAAGAGCAGCTCACAGGACAATACAAGAATAAGACTCTCAGGGACTATTGTTTGGGAACTGGAGGAAAAGCATAAAACCCCTTCTGGGGGCTGGGTGGACAGAGTGCTCACCAGAATTTTTTTTTAGTCAAATCCACTGAACCCAGGCCACTGAAACTGCTCATACAGAAAAGGCAACAGACTAAAGTTAACCTGAAACTGCAGCAGGCCATTATTTGGGGAACTAGAACTGGAGGATAGGGTAGAGGCTGAGGAGTAGTCTTTGAAGCAGAGACTAACTTCCCCATAGTGAGTGTCTGACAGTGAAACCTCTAAATAAGGGGAGCAATATCCTGAGCTACACTAGTCAGCCTACACACTAAAGACTCCTGAGAAGACTAGAGTAAGACCAGGCAACTACAAGGGGAAGCAAAAGCTGACAAGTGGAGGTGGTCCACAGAGAGCCTCAGATCAGCCAACTACCTAAGGGCACCAGAGCAAAAACCTAGACAGATCCCAACATTGGCTTATTCCAGTTTATCTCCCAGTAGCTTCTCTATTTTTTACATTTTATTTTATTTTATTTTATTTTATTATTTTATTTTATTTAACTTTACTATTAGCAATAATATCCTTTTCCCTTCCTCTTTCTCTCTTTTGTTTATTTGTTTGTTTGGGGGTTGTTGTTTTTTGCTTTAGCATTTGTGTTCTAGCCTCGTTCTCCCAATTTTTCTTTCTCTTGGGATGTTTTCATTGTGATTGTTCAGGATATTTTGTAAGATATTGCTTGTTTCCTGGCAGTTTAGTTGTGTTTTGTTTTGCCTTGCCAGCACAGGTACAACAGCTCACACCACATGGTTAGGCCTGAGCCACACAGTTAGCCAACCTAAGAGGAGACTCATCCCAAGAACAGATCAACAACAAGCTAGACCTAATCACAACAGGAGAGTCCAAAGAACTCATAAAAGGGACATCAACAAAGAGGATAAGCCTAGAGCAAATTGCTCAGAAGTATAAGGAAAACACACCTCTGTGCTCCACTGGACATACACTATAAAATCCCACCCCACCAGAGTAGGAGACAGCAAATATATTTATTATACAAACACAAAAACTAAGGGTCACTAAAATGGAGAGACAAAGAAACAACCCACAAACCAAAGAAAAGGAAAAATAGCCAGAAAAAGACCTTGGTGAGATGTAGTTAAGCAAGTTATCAGAAATAGAGTTCAGAGTAATAGTTATAAGATACTCAAGGAACTTAAGGAGAACAACAAGACACTTAATGGAAAGGTCCAGGAACTTAGTGAAAACATGAAGAAGAGATAGATATGATAAATAAGAAACAGGCAGGAATAAAAAATAGTATATCAGAGATCAAGAATATGCTGGAAGGAATTAAAAGCAGGCTCAGTGAAGGAGAGGATAGAATAAGTGACTTAGAATATAAGGTAGAAAAACTGCTTAATCAAGACAGCAAAAAGAAAAACACTTAAAAAGCATGAGGACAGAATAAGGGAGCTTTGGGACAACATGAAGCCAAACAACATCTGCATCATAGGGATGTCAGAGGGGAAGGAAAGAGAGCAAGGGATAGAGTACCTGGTGGAAGAAATAATGACAGAAAGCATCCCTATAATTGTGAGGGAGAAAGCCACACAAGCTCAGGAAGCATAGAGGGTTCCAAGCAAGAGGAACCCAAAGAGACCCACTCCAAGACACATCAGGTAAAATGGCAAATGTTAAGGAAAAAAACCAAAATATTAAGTGCTGCAAGAAAGAGACAAGCAGTGACATACAAGGAAACCCCCCATAAGGCTAACAGCAGATTTCTCAACAGAAACTCTTCAGGCCAGAAGGGAGTGGAATGAAATGCTCAAATAATGAAAAGCAAGAACATGCAACCAAGACTGCTTTATCCAACAAGGCTATCATTTAAAATTGAAGGTGAAATAAAGAGCTTCCCAGACAAAAGAAGACTAAAGGAGTTCAGTATCACCAACCAGCATTGCAAGAAATGCTAAAAGGACTTCTAAAAGAAGAATAAGAAATATTGAGAAAAGGGTACATTGGCATAAAGGGGGGAAATGGCATTAAATAAGTATATATCAATAGTAAGCTTAAATGAAAATGGAATAAATGCTCGATTCAAAAGATATAGGGTAGCTGAATGGATAAGTAAGCATGACCTATGCATATACTGTCTACAAGAGACGCATCTGAGAGCAAATATTCACACAGGTTGAAAGTGAAAGGTAAGAAAAGAATATTCCATGCAAATGGGAATGAAAAGAAACCTAGAGTAGCAATACTTATTTATGACCAAATAGACTTCAAAATAAAGACCATAGCAAGTTACAAAGAAAGTCATGACATAATACTAAAGGGCTCAATCCAGCAGGAGGAAATAACCCTTATAAATATATATGCACGCAATATAGGAGCATCTAAAGATATAAAAAAATTCTTGGTGGGCTTTAAGAAGATCAAGCCTGGCCAGGCGTGGCTCAGCTATTGAGCGTCGACCTAGGATCCAGGCGATTGGGGTTCAATTCCCAGTCAGGGCACATGCCCGGCTTGCGGGCTCGATCAATGACTCTCTCATCATTGATGTTCCTGTCTCTCTCCTTTCCTCTCTCTGAAATCAATAAAGATATATTTTTTTAAAAAGAAAAAACAAAGAAAAGAAGGAGATCAAAAGTGACGCAGCCATAGTGGGGGAATTTAACACCCCACTATCATCATTGGACGATCATCAAGACAAAAAATCACCAGGGGAACAGAGACCTTAAATGATAAACTAGTTCTAATGGATTTAATTGACATTTACAGAACATTTCATCCTAACGCAGCAGAATACACATTCTTCTCTAGTGCACATGGAAAAGTCTCAAAAAGAGACCACATGTTAGGGCACAAAGCAAGTGACTCCAAATTCAAGAAGATTTAAATAATATCAAGCTTCTTGTCAGATCACAAACTAGAAAATAACCATTATTAAAAAACCTCAAAAATATTCAAACATGGAGGCTAAATAGCATGATATTAGACAATGAATGCGTTACCAATGAAATCAAGGAAGAAATCAAACACTTTTTGGAAAAAAACAAAAATGAACAGACAACAAGACAAAATCCATGGGACACAGTGAGGGTAGTCCTGAGGGGAATGTTCATAGCAGTACAGGCATACCTCAAGAAACAGGAAAAAGCTCTACTGAACCATCTAACATAACAACTAAAATAATTTAAAAGATAACAGCAAGAAGGAAGGAAGGATGTAGAAGGAAGGAAATTATTAAAGATCAGAGCAGAAATTAATGACATAGAAATTAAAAAACAATATTCAAAATCAATGAAACCAAGAGCTGATTCTTTGAAAAGATAAATAAGATTGATGAACCATTAGCAAGACTCACCAAGAAACAAAGAGAGAGGACTCAAATAAAATCAGAAATTAGAGCCAATATAATAACCAACCCAACAAAAATACAAAATATCATAAGAAAATAATATGAGAAACTATATGCAAACAAGCTGGACAACTTGGGTGAAATGGACAAATTCCTAGAAGCATACAATCTTCCAAAGCTAAATTAGGAAGAATCAGAAAACCAGAATAGGCCCATAACAACTAATAAAATTGAAGCAGTAATAAAAAATCTCCCAGCAAACAAAAGTCCTGGGCCAGATGGATTTATAGGCAAGTCATACCAAACATCCAAAGAAGAATTAACACCTATTCTACTCAAACTATTCCAGAAAATTCAAGAGGAGGAAAAACTTCCAAGTTCTTTTAATGAGGCCAGCATCATCTTAATCCCAAAACCAGATAAAGACACTACAAAGGAAGAAAATTACAGGCCAATATTCTTGATAAACATAGGTGCTAAATTCCTCAACAAAACCAGATCCAGCAACATATTAAAAAAAACATACACCACGACCAAGTGAGATTTATTCTGGGGTGAAAAGATGGTATAATATTTGAAAATCAATAAATGAAAGACACAAACCAAATGAGGGACAAAAATAATATGATCATATCAATAGACACAGAAGGAGCATTTGACAAAATCCAACACCCATTTCTGATAAAAGCTCTCAGCAAAGTGGGAATAAAGAGTAAATACCTTAAAATAATAAGAGCAATATTTGAAAAACCTACAGTCAACATCATTAGCAATGGTCAAAAACTAAAACCATTTCCCTTAAAAGCAGGAACAAGACAGGGATGTCTGCTTTCACCACGTTTATTCAACATAGTACTGGAGGTCCTTGCCACAGCTGCTAGGCTGGAAGAAAACATAAAAGGTATCCAAATTGGAAAGGAGGAGGTAAAACTGTCATTATTTGCAGATGATATGATATTGTACATAGAAAACCCCAAAACTTTACCAATGTACCACTAAATTTGATAAAAGAATTTGGCTAGTTAAGTGGATACAAAATTAGATCCAGAAATCAATGGTGTTTTTATACACCAACAATGAACTCGCATAAAGAGAAACTTAAAAAAAAAAAAAAAAATGCCATTTACCATTGCAACTAAAAAAGTAAGAAACTTAGGAATAAACCTAACCAAGGCTGTAAAACACCTGTATTCAGAAAACTACAGGACTTTGAAAAAAGAAGTAGAGGAAGATGGAAGAATATACTATTTTCATGAATTGGAAGAATTATTATCATTAAAATGTCCATACTACCCAAAGCAACCTATGGATTCAATGCAATTTCTATTAAAATAGCAACAGCATATTTCACAGATCTAGAAGAAACATTTTGAAAATTTGTATGGAACCAAAAAAGACCCTGAATAGCTGTAGCAATCTTGAGAAAGAACAGAGTGGGAGCAATCACTTTACTGGATATCACACTGTACTACAAAGCCATTGTAACCAAAGAGCCTGGTATTGGTACAACAACAGATATATAGATCAATGGAACAGAACAGAGACCCCAGAAATAGACCCATGCCATTATGATCAGTTAATATTTGACAAAGGAGGCAAGAGCATGCAATGGAATAAAGACAGTGTCTTCAATAAATTGTGCTGGGAAAATTGGACAGATACATGCAAAAAAATCAAACTAGATCACCAACTTAATCCATACACAAGAATAAATTCAAAATGGATAAAAAACTTAAATGTAAGTCAGGAAACCATAAAAATCCTGGAAGAAAACATAGGCAATAAAGTCAGAGATATCCCATGTAGTAGAATTTTCCCTGATTCATCTTTTAGGGCAAGGGAAACAAACAAACAAAAATTAAACACATGAGACTACATCAAACTAAAAAGCTTCTGCACAGCAAAAAAAAATCAGCCTCGAAATACAAAGGAGAACATATTTGCCAAGGATGTATCTGATAAGGGGCTAATTTCCAAAGTGTACAAAGAACTCATTCAACTCTACAACAGGAAGACAAGCAATCCAATTAAAAAATGGGCAAGGGAATAGACAGTTCTCCATGCAGATGGCCAAGAGACATATGAAACAATGCTCAAAGTCACTAATTATCAGAGAGATGCAAATTAAAACCACAAAGCAGTACCACTTCACACCTTTGAGGATGGCTACCATCAACAAATCAACAAATGATACATGCTGACAAGGAAGTGGAGAAAGGGGAACCCTGGTACATTGCTGGTGGGAATGCAGACTGGTGCAACCACTATGGAAAACAGTATGGAGTTTCCTCAAATATTGGAACTGCCCTTTGACCCAGTGACCCCACTTCTAGAAATATATCCTAAGAATCCTGTAACACTAATCAAAAAGAATATAGTAGCAAAATTTATTACAGCTAAGATCTGGAAACAGCCCAAGTGCCCCTCAACAGATGTGGGACATTTACACCATGGAATACTATGCAGCTGTGAAGAAGGATCTCATACTTTTGGTACAGTATGGGAGGAACTGGAGGATATTATGCTAAGTGAAATAAGCCAGGCAGAGAAAGACAGACATCACAGGATCTCACTTATATGTGGAATATAAAGAACTTAATAAACTGATGAATAAAATAGGTTGGTGACATGGAAGCAGAGATCAGATTGAGAAATCTCAGAGGGAAGGTGAGGGTTGCTGTGTGGGTGGGTAAGGAGAGATTAAACAAATAATTTATATGCATATATGCATAACCCAAGGACAGAGACAATAGTGTGGTGAGAGACTGCAGAGGGGGGTTAACAGGGGGTGGAAGGAGTCAATGGGGAGATAAGGGGACATCTGTAATATTTTGAACAATAAAAATAAATAAATTATTGTGCTTTAAAAAGGACTTTAAATGTAGATTAACATGAATAATAGTTGGTACCAAATTTATATGGTACTAAAACTTATTTGATACTATTAAATTTTTGTTTTTTATCTTTGTTGTTGAGAGTATTACAAATATTCCCACCTTTTTGGCACCTTGCCCTGCACCCCCTGGATCCCTCCCCATCTGAGGCCTTCAACCCCCTATTTTCTGTATTCATGGACAATGCATAGATGCATATAAGTTCTTTGATTAATATCTTCCTGCCCCCTCCCTCCTTCCCTCTGAGACTTGTCAGTCTGTTCAATGTTTCCATGCCTCTTGTCTACTTTATTTATTAGTTTATTTTATTCATATCCACATATATTTGAGATGATGTAATATTTGTCTTTCTTTGACAGGCTTATTTCACTTAGCATAATAATCTTCAGGTCTCTCCATGCTTTTCAAAGGGTAATAGATCCTCTTTTTTACAGCTTCATAGTACTCCATTGTGTAAATGTACCAAAGTTGTTTTTTTTAATTCATTCTTCTACTGATGGACACTTGAGCTGTTTCCAGATCTTAGCTATTGTAAATAACCCTGCTATGAACAGAGGGGCCATATATTATTTCTGAATGGTGTTTTGGGATTCTTAGGATATATTCCTAGAAGTGGGATCACTGGTTCAAATGGAAGTTCTATTTTTAATTTTTTGTGGAAACTTCACACTGTTTTCCATAGTGGCTGCCCCAATCTGCATTCCCAACAGAAGTGTACTAGGGTTCCTTTTTCTTCACATCCCCACCAGCATTTGCTGCTTCTTGATTTATTGATGGTAGTCATTCTGGCAGGTGTGAGATGATATCTCATTATCATTTTAATTTGCATCTCTCTGATGATTAGTGATGTTGAGCATTCGTTCATATGTCTCTTGGCAATTTTTTTGTCCTCTGGAGAAATGTCTATTCAGGTCCTCTGCCCAGTTTTTAATTGGACTGCTTGTCTTCTCTTTGTTGAATTGTACAAGTATTTTATATATTTTGGAAATTAACTGCTTATCATATATATTGCTGGCAAATATGATCTCCCTTTCAGTGGGTTCCCTTTTGATTTTATGCTGGTTTCTTTTGCAGAAGCATTTTAGTTAGATGTAGTCCCACTTGTTTATTTTATTTGTTTGTTTCTCTTCCCCACAGTGATGTATCTGTGAAAATTCTGCTACATGAAATGTCTCCTATTTTGCTGTGTATGTTTTCAGTCATGGTTTTTATGGTTTCATGACCTATGTTTAAGTCTTATACATTTTGAGTTTATTCCTGTGTAAGGTGCACATTCGTGATCTCATTTCATTTTTTTGTTTTTTTTATGTGCCTGTCTAATTTTCCCAGCATCATTTATTGAAGAAACTGTCTTTACTCAATGGTATGTTTTGCCTCCTTTGTCAAGTATTAATTTGGCATAATGATGGAGATTGCATTGAATATACAGATTGCTGTAGGTAGTATTGGAATTTTAATGATGTTAATTATACCAATCCAAGAGTATATGCTTCCACTTGTTTATATCTTTTTTTCTTTAATCCACACCAGAGGATAGTTTTTTCATTGACTTTTTTAGAGAGTGGAGGGAAGGTAGGAGAGGAAGAGAGACAGAGAAACATCAGTGTGACAGAGATGCATCAATTGGTTGCCTCTGGTGCATGCCCCAACTGAGGTACATGCCCTTGACCAGGAATTGAACCCAGGTCCCTTCAGCCCATGGGTTAACACTCTTATCACTGAGCCAAACTGTCCAGGGCCAGTTGTTTATATCTTCCTCCATCTCTTTTTTCAACATCCTATAGTGTTATGAGTATAGTTCTTTTACCTCCTTAGTAGAGTTTATTTTTAAGTATCTTACTGAATTTTTTTTTAAGTTTCTCTTTCTGAGAGTTCATTATTGGTGTATAAAAATGTCATTAATTTATGGGTGTTAATTTTGTATCCTGCTACATTGCCGAATTTTTATTAAATCTATTAGTTTTGGTGGAGTCTTTAGAGTTTTCTATGTATAATACTGTTTCATTGGCAAATAAAGACAGTTTTAGTTCCTCCTTACCTATTTGAATGACTTTTGTGTTTTCTTATTTTCTGATCACTGTGGCTAGGACATCCAGCACTATGTTGAATAAAAGCAGTGAAAGCTGACATCCTGATATATTCATGTTCTTAAGAGAAATAATTTTAGCTTTGCCCATTGAATATGATGTTGGCTGTACATTTTTCATATATGGCCTTTATTATGTTCAGGTATGATCCTTCTATTCTCACTTTACTGAGGGTTTTTGTTAAAAATCGGTGTTGGATTTTGTTGAATGCTTTTTCTGGGTCTATTGATATGATCACTTGATTTTTGTCTCTTAATTTGTTTATGTGATGTATACATTTATTGATTTGCAAATATTGTACAAACCTTGTATTTCTGGATTAAAACCCACTTGGTCATAGTGTATGATCTTTTTAATATATTGCAGGATCTGCTTTGCTAATATTTTGTTAAGGATGTTAGCATCTATGTTTATCAGATATGTTAGCCTGTAATTCTCTTTCTTTGTAGGGTCTTTATCTGGTTTTGGAATTGAGATCATTCTGGCCTGGTTTAAAGACTGTGGGGTGCTTCTTCCTCTGGGACTTTTTAGAATAGTTCTTCCTTAAAATGTTGGTAAAACTCACCTGTAAAGCCATCCAGTCCAGTGCATTTATTTTTTCTAGGAGTTTTTTGTTTTATGTTTGTTTTACTGCTTCAATTTAATCAGTTGTTATCAGTCTATTGAGGTTTTGTTATACTTTCTCATTCAGTATTGGAAGACTGTATTTTTCTAGAAATATGTCCATTTCATCCAGGTTGTCCAGCTTGTTGGCATATAGTTGTTCATAGTATTTCTTACAATCTTTGATTGTTGATGGTTTCAGTTGTTACTTCATCTCTTTCATTTCTAATTTGATTTATTTGGGACCTCTCTCTTTTTTTCTTGATAAGTCTGGCCAAAGGTTCATCACACTTGCTTATTTTTTCAAAAAACCAGCTCTTGGTTTCAATGATCTTTTGAATTGTTATATTAGTCTCTATTTCACTTATTTCCAGTATGATCTTTATTAATTCCTTTCTTGTACTTACTTGGGCTTTACTTGCTCTTCTCTTTCTAATTATTTAAGTTGTAGTGTTTGATAGTTTATTAGAGAATTTTCTCATTTTTTAAAAAATTTTATTATTGTTTAAAATATTACAGATGTCCCCTTTTCTCCCTGATGACCCGTTCCACCCCGTTCCTTCCCCCTCCCCAGTCCCTCTCCCCACCATTGTCCATGTCCTTGGGTTGTGTATATATGCACATAAATTCTTTGGTTACTCTCTCCCCCTCCACCCACCAGCCCTCCTCCATCCCTCTGACATTCATCAGTCTCATCTATGCTTCCATGTCATTGAATCTATTCTGTTCATCAGTTTATTAAGTTCTTTAGATTCCACGTATAAGCGAGATCATGTGATATTTTTCTTTTGCTGCCTGGCTTATTTCACTTAGCATAATATTCTCCAGGTCCATCCATACTGTCCCAAAGGGTACAAGATTCTTCTTCTTTACAGCTGCGTAGTATTCCATGGTATAAATGTCCCAAAGCTTTTTAATCCACTCATCTACTGATGGGCACTTGGGCTGTTTCCAGATCATAGGTATTGTAAACTGTGCTGCTATGAACATTGGGGTACATATATCCTTTCTGATGAATGTTTCAGGATTCTTAGGATACATTCCTAGGAGTGGAATCACTGGGTCAAATGGCAGCTCCATTTTTAATTTTTTGAGGAACCTCCATACTGTTTTCCATAGTGGTTGCACCAGTCTGCATTCCCACCAGCAGTGTACTAGGGTTCCCCTTTCTCCACATCCTCACCAGCACATGTCATTTGTTTATTGTAGATGGAAGCCATTCTGACAGGTGTGAAGTGATACCTCATTGTGGTCTTAATTTGCATCTCTCTGATGATTAGAGACATTAAGCATTTTCTCCCGTGTCTCTTGGCCATCTGTATGTTCTCTTTGGAGAAGTGTCTATTCAGGTCCTTTGCCCATTTCTTAATTGGGTTGTTTGTCTTCCTCTTGCTGAGTAGTATGAGTTCTTTGTACACTTTGGAAATTAGCCCCTTATCAGATTCATCCTTGGAAAATATGTTTTCCCAGACTGTGGGGTTCCTTTGTATTTTGAGGCTGTTTTCTTTTGATGTGCAGAAGCTTTTTAGTTTGATGTAGTCCCATATGTTTATTTTTTCCTTTTTTTCTCATGTCCTAGGAGATGTATCAGTGAAAAGTCCACTATGTGGGATGTCTGTGACTTTACTGCATATGTTTTCTTCCAGGATTTTTATGGTTTCATGACTTAGATTTAAATCTTTTATCCATTTTGAGTTTATTTTTGTGTATGGTGAAAGTTGGTGGTCTAGTTTCATTCTTTTGCATGTATCTGTCCAATTTTCCCAGCACTACTTATTGAAGAGACTGTCCTTACTCCATTGGATACTCTTGTCTCCTTTGTCAAATATTAACTGACCATAATGGCGTGGGTCTATTTCTGAGGTCTCTGTTCTGTTCCATTGATCTATATGCCTGTTGTTGTACCAATACCAGGCTGTTTTGATTACAGTGGTTTGTAATATAGTTTGAAGTCTGGTAATGTGATCCCTCTCAAGATGGCTGCGGCTATTCGGGGTCTTTTTTGGTTCCATATAAATTTTTGAACTGTTTGTTCTAGGTCTGTGAAATATGCTGTTGGTATTTTCATAGGAATTGCATTAAATTTATAAATTGCTTTGGGTAGTATAGACATTTTAATGATATTAATTTTTCCAATCCATGAGCATGGTATATTCTTCCACTTGTTTAAATCTTCCTCTTTCTTTTTTCAGTGTCACATAGCTTTCTGAGTACAGGTCTTTTGCATCCTTGGGTAAGTTTATTCCTAGGTATCTTATTTTTTTAGTTGCAATGATAAATGGTATTGCTTTTTTAGTTTCTCTCTGAAAGTTCATTGTTGGTGTATAGGAATGCCATTGATTTCCAGATGTTGATTTTGTATTCAGCTATCTTGCCAAATTTGTTTATCAAATCTAGTAGTACTTTGATGGAGTCTTTAGGGTTTTCGATGTACAGTATCATGTCATCTGCAAATAATGACAGTTTTACTTCCTCCTTTCCAATTTGGATACCTTTTCTGTTTTCTTCCTTTCTGATGGCTATGGCTAGGACTTCCAGTACTATGTTGAATAAGAGTGGTGAAAGTGGACATCCCTGTCTTGTTCTGGTTTTTAATGGAAATGGTTTTAGTTTTTGCCCATTGAGTATGATGTTGGCTGTAGGTCTGTTGTATATGGCCTTTATTATGTTGAGGTATGATCCCTCTATTCCCACTTTGCTGAGTATTTTTTTATCAGAAATGGGTGCTGGATTTTGTTGAATGCTTTTTCTGCGTATATTGATATGATCATATAATTTTTGTCCTTCATTTTGTTTATGTGATGTATCACATTTATTGATTTGCGGATGTTGTACCAGCCTTTAATCCCCGGAGTAAATCCCATTTTTTAGTGTATTGCTGGATCCGGTTTGCTAGTATTTTAGTGAGGATTTTAGCATCTATGTTTATCAGGGACATTGGCCTGTAATTTCCTTTCTTTGTAGTATCTTTATCTGGTTTTGGGATTAGGATGATGCTGGCCTCATAAAAAGAGTTTGGGAGTTTTCCCTCCTCTTGAATTTTCTGGAATAGTTTGAATAGAATAGGTGTTAATTCTTCTTTGAATGTTTAGTAAAACTCGCCAGTAAATCCACCTGGTTCAGGACTTTTGTTTGCTGGGAGTTTTTTGATTACTGCTTCAATTTCATTAGTTATTGGCCTGTTCAGGTTTTCTGCCTCTTCTTGATTCAGCTTTAGAATGTTGTATGCTTCTAGGAAATTGTCCATTTCCCCTATGTTGTCCAATTTGTTGGCATACAGTTGCTCATAATATTTTCTTACAATCCTTTGTATTTTTTTGGATCAGTTGTTATATCACCTCTTTCATTTCTGACTTTATTTATTTGGGTCCTCTCTCTTTGTTTCTTAGTGAGTCTGGCTAAAGGTGAATCAATCTTATTTACCTTTTCAAAGAACGAGCTCTTGGTTTCATTGATTTTTTGTATTTTTTTTTAATCTCTATGTCATTAATCTCTGCTCTGATTTTTATTATTTCCTTCCTTCTACTTCCTCGGGGCTTTTCTTGCTGTTCTCGTTCTAGTTCTTTTAGTTGTTGTGTTAGATGGTTCATAAGATCTTTTTCTTGTTTCTTGAGATAGGCCTGTAATGATATGAATTTTCCTTTCAAGACTGCTTTCACTGTGTCCCATAGGTTTTGGGTTGTTATCTGTTCATTTTCGTTACTTTCCATGTAGTGTTGATTTCTACTTTGATCTCCATGGTAACCCATTATTTGTTTAATAACATGCTATTTAGCCTCCATGTGTTTGAATATTTTTGAGTTTTTTTATAGTGGTTGATTTCTAGTTTCATGGCATTGTGATCTGAGAAGATGCTTGATATGATTTCAATCTTCTTATATTTGTAGAGGCTTGCCTTGTGCCCTAACATGTGGTCTATTTTTGAGAATGTTCCATGTGCACTTGAGAAGAATGTGTATTCTGCTGCTTTGGGGTGAAATGTTCTATAAATGTCAATTAAATGCATTAGGTCTAGTGATTCATTTAAGGTCTGCGTTTCGCTGTTGATTTTTTGTCTTGATGATCTGTCCAATGCTAAAGTCCCCCACTATGATTGTGTTGCTGTCAATCTCCCCTTTGAAGTCCCCCAAGAGATTTTTTATATATTTAGGTGCTCCTGTATTGGGTGCATAAATGTTCATAAGGGTTATTTCCTCCTGTTGGATTGATCCCTTTAGTAATATGTAGTGACCATCTTTGTCTCTCATTATGGTCTTTATTTTGAAGTCTATTTTGTCAGAAATAAGAGTTGCTTCTCCAGCTTCCTTTTCCTTACCATTTGCATGGAATATTTTACTCCATCTCTTCACTTTTAGTCTGTGTGAGTCTTTTGCTCTCAGGTGGGTCTCTTATAGACAGCATATATTTGGGTCCTGTTTTCTTATCCATTCAGCTACCCTCTGTCTGTTGACTGGCCCATTTATTCCATTTACATTTAAGGTTATTATTGATATATACTTATTTAATGCCATTTCCCCCCTTTATGCTGATGTACCTTTCTCTCACTATCCCTTCTTTTTCTTAAAGCAGTCCTTTTAGCATTTCTTGCAATGCTGGTTTGGTGGTACTGAACTCCTTTAGCCTTTTTTTTTTTTTTTGTCTGGGAAGCTTTTTATTTCACTTTCAAATTTAAACGATAGCCTTGCTGGATAAAGCAATCTTGGTTGCATGTTCTTGCTTTTCAATACTTGGAGAACTTCATTCCACTCCCTTCTGGCCTGAAGAGTCTCTGTTGAGAAATCCTCTGTCAGCCTTATGGGAGTTCCCTTGTAGTTCACTGCTTGTCTCTCTCTTGCAGCCCTTAATATTTTCTTTGTCCTTGACATTTGCCATTTTAATTATGATGTGTCTTGGAGTGGGTCTCTTTGGGTCTCTCTTGTTTGGAACCCTCTGTGCTTCCTAAACTTCTGTGGCTTTCTCCTTCACCAGCCTACGGAAGTTTTCTATAATTATTTCTTCCACCAAGTTCTGTATCCCTTGCTCTCTTTCCTCCCCCTCTGGTACTCCTATAATGTGAATGTTTTTTCTCTTCATGTTGTCCCAAAGTTCCCTGAGACTGTCCTAATGCTTTTTAAGTGTTTTTTCTTTTTGCTGCTCTGACTGTGTGATTTTCTCTACTTTGTCTTCTAAGTCATTTATTCTATCCTCTGCTTCATTGAGCCTGCTTTTAATTCCTTTCAGTGCATTCTTGATATCACATACAGCATTTTTTATCTCTGTCTGAGTTGTATTTATGGTATCTCTTTTGTCATGTTTTCACTAAGGTTCTCGATCTTATCATCTATAGTCTTCTTAAGTTCCTTGAACATCTTAATCATCCATACTCTAAACTCCATTTCTGATAACTTGCTCAACTCCATCTCATCAACGTCTTTTTCTGGCGATGTTTCCTTTTCTTTAATTTGGGGGTTGTTTCTTTGTCTCCCCATTTTGGTAGGTCTTAGTGCTTATATCTATATATTAGATATATTTGCTGTGTCCCAGTCTTGTGGGATGGGATTTTGTCTTGTGGGTCCAGTGGAGCCCAGAGGTGTATATTGTTGTTGATACTGTTGAAAATTTAGAAAATAATAAACTAAAATGTAAAAAGTAGAGAAGCTACTGGGAGATAACAGAAGCAGAGAAAATATTTTGAAAGAAGGGCCTGCACAAAATTAATTGAGAGAATAGGAATAGGATAATAGTTGAAAATGAGAAAACAAAAAAAAAATAAAGAGAATAAGAGAAACTAACAATTGGACAGGAAGAAAGAAGGGGGCAAAATGAAAGAAAGAAAATTAGAAAAAGAAAGAAGAAAAAGAAGGAAAAAGTTATGCCAGTGGATTGAGGAGAGAGAGAGAGATCAAGCCCAGGCAGACAGGGAGTCTTGTAAGAGATTTGGGGGAAACTATAGAGGAAAGCAGTAAACTTGGTTATAATGATAAAGTCCCAGTCATTAAGCAGGGATATTAAGAAAGTCTTGATAGTAGAAGCAAGGATAAAACAAAACAATGCAAATAACCAAAACAAAACCAAAAACAAACTGAGGAAGACAAAGTTTTTATATAAAAAAAAAAATTAGTTAAAAAAATGTTTAAAAAAAAATTAAAAAAGAAAAAAGATTTTTATGAAATTTAAAAAAGAAGAAAAAACAAATTTTCTCCACTTTCTCTTCTTCCTAAGGAAAAAAGAAAAAAGAAACAAACCCACAAACAAAAAAAAAAACAAAAAAAACCCAAAAAGCAAAAAAACCCAAACCAAACCAAACAAAAAAACAGCAGAGAAAAAGGTAGTCAATCAGGTGCATTTCTTCTGGGCGACTTATGTTGTCTGAGGGTCATTGTTTTTTGTGATTTCAGTTGTCCTGGGAGGTACTTGTGTATCACCCCAATGTGAGGAGCCGTCTAGGTTTGGCTCTGGTGTCCTTAGGTAGATGGTTGATCTGAGACTCTTCGTGGGCCACCTCCTCTTGTCAGCTCTTTTGCGATCTTGTAGTTGCCCGGTCTTGCTCCAGATTCTTCTGTAGAGTCTTTAGGGTGCAGGGTGGCTAGTGTAGCTCAGGGTATCACTCCCCTTAGAGGTGTCCCTGTCAGGTGCTCATTCTGCGGGAGTTAGTCTCTGCTCCACCGCCAGCTCCTCAGTCCCTACCCTGTCCTCTGATTCTAGTTCCCCAGGCACTGGCCTGTTGATGCTTCAGATTGATTTCAGCCTGTTGCCTTTTCTTTATGGGCTGTTTCAGCAGCCTGTGTCCAGTGGGTTCAATTAAGGACACATTCTGGTGAGCCCTTTGCCTACCCAGCCCCCAGCACGGGTTTTCAGCGTTTCCACCAGTTCCCAAACAACAGTCCCTGAGAGTCTTATTCTTGCAGAGTCCTCCTGTGAGCTGCTCTCCCTTCCCCCTCAGGACTGTGCCCTGCGGGTGTGTCTGGGGCTTCAGTGAGCGGGACCCACCTCTTTCCTGTTGGGAGTGGTGCTCCCAGCTACAGGAGAGGCTGGCAGGCTCCGCCCCTCCCTGCTCAGCTCTGGTTGACTGGTCACACCAGTTCCGCCCCTCAGACCTTCCACTGCGCAGACCCCAATGGCAGCCTCTGCTGGTCTGTCCTTGCAGTGCACACCGGGAAGGTGGGAACCAGTTCCGCAATCAAACTCGCAAAAGCACAAAGCAACACAGAGGCAGAGAGTCTGCTCTGCAAGGTCCCACCACCCTTGCTCCAAGGCACCCAGCAGGAGGGGACCCAAATTCAGCTCCATGCAGCTCTCCACACCGCTGGTCTCGGCAAAGCTTGAGCGACTTCATGCGCCACCACGGGGTCCCTCAGGGCCGGTCACAGATCCCAGCCTCTTGGCACCCGGGATCTCAGGGAGGGAGGACACCCTCAGGGCTGGTCGCAGAACCCAGCCTCCCGGCACCGGGAGCTCAGGGCGGGAAGGCTCCTCCCCTCCCCCACACCATGCAGATTCAGCGCTTTCTGGGGCTCAACACAGTGCCCCATAGGGAGGCAGAGGGTCCCAGTGTGCGGGTGCTCAGCGCAGTCCTCTGGTCCTTCACTACTTGCGTGCCACAGGCCTTGGGACAGCCTTCCCTATGGTTGGCACCCTGAGCACCAGATGCCTGTCGCAGCAGCCCCTAGAGGCTTTGTTTCCTAGGAAGGCGCTGTCTCATCCCGGACTCACCACTCCCCTGAGTTCCTCTGCCCTGTGCGCGGGGCGCTCCTTCCCCTCTCTGCTCCGGGTGTGGGATCCCCGTTTTTGGATGCCGTCCACGGGGCTTTGCAGCCTCCAAGCCTTCAGTCTCGGAGCCCAGCACAGGCTTCAGGGGGACTCCCCCTTCCAAGGGCCCCCTCTCTTACTGGACTCCGTGATGGTTCCTCAGTGCTCCCCACTCACACTTTGTCCACTCAGGTATGTTTCTCTGTTTTTTTCAAGCTAGTTACGTGGAATTTTAGGAGGAAATCAAGTCCGTGGCTGGAGCCGGGGTGCTGCTGCTTCTATAGGGCTGCCATCTTCCTCTCTCTCCTCTCATTCTTGTGGTAGGCCTGTAATGCCATGAACTTCCCTCTCAAGACTGCTTTCACTGTGTCTCATAGATTTTGGTTGTTGTGTGTTCATTTTCATTTGTTTCCAGGAAGTTTTTTTGTTTGTTTGTTTTTTTGTTTTTAAATTTTACCTTTATTGTTGAGAGTATTACAGGTATACCATTTCCCCCCCCTAGCTGATCCCCTGCACTTCCCTCCCACCGCCTTCCCAGGCCTTCACCCCGTTATTAACTGTGTCCATGGGTTATACATATAACTTCTTTGGTTAATCTCTTCCCACCCTCCACCCCCCTTCCCTCTTTCCCCTGAAACATGATCGTCTGTTAGCTGTGTCAATGTCTCTGGATCTATTTAGTTCATCAGATTCTTTTGTTCATTAGCTTCTTGTTAAAGAAGACCCTTCAACATTTCCTGTAGTGCTGGTCTGGTGGTGATGAACTCCTTTAGCTTTTCCTTGTCTGTGAAGCTCTTTATTTGACCTTCAATTCTAAATGATAGCTTTGCTGGGTAGAGCAATCTTGGTTGTAGTTCCATGTTTTTCATCACTTCGAATATTTCTTGCCACTTCCTTCTGGCCTGCAAGGTTTCTGTTGAGAAATCAGCTGACAGTCGTATGGGTGCTCCCTTGTAGGTAACTAACTGTTTTTCTCTTGCTGCTTTTAAGATTTTCTCTTTGTCTTTAACGTTTGGCATTTTAATTATGATGTGTCTTGCTGTGGGCCTCTTTGGGTTCCTCTTCTTTGGGACCCTCTGTGCTTCCTGGACTTGTAAGTCGATTTCTTTTCCCAGGTAGAGGAAGTTTTCTGTAATTATTTTTTCAAATAGCTTTTCAATTCCTTGGTCTCTTTCTTCCCCTTCTGGCACCCCAATAATATGAATGTTGGGCCTCTTAAAGTTGTCCCAGTGGCTCCTTATACTATTTTCATATTTCTGGATTCTTTTTTCTTTTTGCTCTTCTGGTTGGGTGTTTTTTGTTTCCTCATGCCCCAAATTGCTGATTTGATTCTCAGCGTCTTCTACTCTGCTGTTGATTCCATGTAAATTATTCTTCATTTCAGTTCCTGTAGCCTTCATTTCAAATTGGTACTTTATTATGTTATCGATTTTCTCAGTTATTTCCCTAACAGTTGCTTAAACATCCTTATAACCAAAATTCTTAACTCTCTATCTGTTAGCTTGCTTGGATCTATTTCATTTAGTTCCTCTTCTAGAGATTTCTTCTGTTCTTTCCTTTGTGTCACCTTTCTTTGCCTCTGCATTTTGGCTGCTTTCAGGTGTTTGTTTCTATGTAGTAGGTAGAACTGCTATGTCTCCTGGAATTGGTAGAGTGGCTTTGTGTAGTAGGTGTCCTGTAGGGTCCAGTGGCTCAGCCTCCCCAGCACCTGAGCTAGGCCTTCTAGGTGCTCCCCTGTGTGGGCTGTGTGCACTGTCCTGTTGTAGTTGAGCCTTGGTTGCTGTTGGCGTCCCTGGGAGGAACTGACCCCCAGGCCAATCAGCTGTGAGGACCAGCTGCAACTACAGCCAGAGAGCTGCTGTGCTGGAGACACCCTTATGGATCAGGATTTACTTCAGTGGAGCTTTGGTGTTCACCAAGTCCGCCCCTTGAGTGTCACTCGTGGATGTGGTAGGGTTGTAATCCAGTGTCGTAGAGTTTGATCACCAGGTGCACTGTCTCTGGGGCCTCCCGGGAGGTGCAAAGTCAGCCTGTGCCAGTGCCTTGCCCAGGGCCACCCAGCATGAGCTACACCGCAAACCATAGCTGGCTGCTCCTTGTGCTGGGCTTGGAGGTGTCCAGGACAGGCCAAGCTATGAGCCAGTGCAGGCTGCCACTAGTGGCAGACCTGGGGCCACTTATCAAGCTGTATGGGGCACGCTGCTGATTGTTTGAGAGATTTTAGGAAAGTCCTAAGCATGAGGCTTGAGAGGCCACTTGCATAGAAAAGCCCCTGGAAATGGCCTGGATGAGCTGCAGGTGGGGAGGGGCGGGGCCTCCAAGATCACGGGGTGGGGCCAAAGGTTTGTGTCAGGTTCTGGCGATTCAAATATGGCGCCTGCCTGTGGGCTGTGTGCCGGGAGGACTTGCCAAATGGGCAATGGCCTTTGCCAGCTCTTCTGCCTGGGAGAAAGCCGCCCTCCACCTCTCGCCCCGACTTCAGGCAGGTTAGTTCCTCCCCGAGTGTCCCAGGTCCTTTAAGGCTGCTGCCTGGCACTGGGCTCAGAGGGAGTGCGTCCGAGTGAGTCCGTGTGCGGTCCCTTTGAGAGGAGCTGCTGGGGCTCCCGCAGGCTCCGCGACCCTCAGGGACAGTCCCTGCTGGTTTCACAGCCCAGAGTTGTGGGGACGTTTCTTCCCGGCCTGGAGCCCTGGGCTGGGGGTCTGCTGTGGGGCTGGGACCCCTCCCTCCTCCCTCCTCTGGGAAACCTCCGCCACGTAGAATTTCAACTGCGGCACCGGGTGTGGGGCTGCAGCACATCTTTGTGTTTCAGCCCTGATCTGCCCGTGTCTGCACCCCTCCTACCGGTCTCGGTGCTTCTTCAGGTCCCTGGTTGTGGGGCTTCTGTTCAGTGAGATTTCAGGAGGCTCAGAGTGATGGTGGTTCTGTATTTTAGTTGTAATTTTGATGTGGTTGCGGGAGGCAGAGGGTGCAGCTGTTACCTACGCCGCCATCTTGTTGTTCCTCCTCTCTAGGAAGTTTTTGATTTCTTTCTTGATCCTTTTGGTAACCAATGTATTATTTAATAACATGCTATATAGCCTCCATGCTTTTGATAGTTTTTGAGTGTTTTTATTGTTTTTGATTTCTAGTTTCATGCCATTGTGATCTAAGAAGATGCTTGATATGACTTCAATATTCTTGAACTTGTGGAGACTTAGTTTGTGTCCTAACATGGAGTCTATCTTTGAGAATGTCCCATGTGCAGTTGAGAAGAATATATATTCCACAGCTTTGGCTGGAAGTGTTCTGCAAATGTCAATTAATTCCATCTGATTTACTGTGTCTTTTAGGATCCGTGTTTCCTTGTTGATTTTTTTGTCTGTAAGATCTAGTGTTGTTAGTGGGGTGTTTAAGTCCCCTACTATAACTGCATTGCTGTCGATCTGTTCCTTAAAGTTCTTCAGCAGTTTCTTTTTATATATTGGGTGCTCCTACATTGAGTGCCTTTATTATTACCAGGGTTATATCCTCTTGTTGTATCAATCCCTTTAGTATTATGTAGTGAGCTTCATTGGCCCTTGTTATGGTCTTTGTTTTGAGGTCTATTTTTTCAGATATGACTATTGCTACCCTAGCTTTTTTTTTTCTTCATTTTATTTTCATGGAAAATTTTATTCCATCCTTTCACTTTAATCCTGTGTGTGAGTCTTTGGTTCTGAGGTGAGTCTCTTGTAGACAGCATATATGTAGGACATGTTTTCTTTTCCATTCAGCTACCCCATGTCTCTCAATTGAAACATTTAAACCATTTACATTTAAGGTTATTGTCGATAGATACTGATTTATTGCCATTTTTATTCTTTATGTCAATCTTCTCCTCTATTTCTTTTTCTTACAACAGTCCCTTTAGCATGTCTTTTTGTTATGTTTTAATTTGTCTTTATTACTGAAAGTATCACAAATGTCCCCCCTTTTCCACATTGATACCCTCTACCCTTCATCCCACCCTTCCAGGTCTTCACCATTCTATTGTCCATGGATTATGCATATGTGCATATAAGTTCTTACAGTAATCTCTCCCCACTCACCCAACCACCCCTCCCTTTCCATTGAGATTCATCAATCTGTTCTGTGCTTCTATGTCACTGGATCTATTTTGTTCATTGGTTTATTTTGTTCATTAGATTCCACATATGAGTAAGGTCATGTGATACTTGTCTTTCTCATCTCCTTATTTCACTTATCATTAATACTCTCCAGGTCACACCATGTTGTCTCAAAGGGTAAGGGATCCTTCTGTTTTACAGCTACATAGTATTCCATGTGTAAATATCTAAGAAGATGCTTGATATGATTTCAGTCTTCTTGAATTTGTAGAGACTTTTTTTGTGTCCTAAAATGTGGTCTATCTTTGAGAATGTCCCATGTGGACTTGAGGAAAATGTATATTCTGCAACTTTGTGGTGAGATGTTCTGTAATTGTCAATTAAATCCATGTGATTAAGTGTGTCATTTAGAGTCATTGTTTCCTTGTTGATTTTTTGTCTGGAAGATCTATGCAGTAAAGTTAGTGGGGTGTTAAAGTGTGTGAGTCTTTTGTTCTCAGGTAGTTCTCTTGTAGGCAACATATATTTGGGTCTTGTTTTCTTATCCATTCAGCTACCTTATGCCCTTTGATTGGAGCATTTAATCCATTTATATTTAAGGTTATTATTGATAGGTACATAACTATTGCCATTTTATTTCTTTATGCCCATATTTCTCTTTCTCTCTATTTCAACTTCTTATTACAGCAGTCTCTTTAATACTTCTTGCAGTGTTGGTTTGGATGTGATAAACTCCTTCAGCTTTTTTTGGTTTTTTTTGTTTGTTTGTTTGGGAAGCTTTTTATTTCACCATCTATTTTGAATGGTAGCCTTGCTGATAGAGTAGTCTTGGTTTCAGATTCTTGCTTTTCATTATGCTGAATATTTGTTGCCATTTTCTTGTGGCCTGTAGGGTTTGTAATGAGAAATCAACTGACAGCTTTATTGAGGCTCCTTTATATGTAACAGATTGCTTTTTCTCTTGCTGTCTTTAAGATTCTCTCTTTGTCTTGAATTTTTGGCATTTAATTATGATGTGTTTGGGCGTGGGCCTCTCTGGGTTCTTATTGTTTGGGACTCTCTGTGCCTCCTGAACTTGTGTGAATTGTTCCTTCACCAGATTAGGGAAGTTTTCTGCCATTATTTCTTCATGCAACTTCTCAGTCCCTTGCTTACTTTCTTTCCTTCTGGTACTTCTATGATGTCAATATTATTACATTTTATGTTGTTCCACGGTGCCCTTAAAATGTCCTTCTATTTTTGTTTTTTCTTTTCGGTTCTCTAATTGAATGATTTTTTCTACCCTGTCTTCTAATCCACTGATTAGATCCTTAGCTTCCTGTAATCTGCTGTTTATTCCTTCCAATGTGTTTTTTTTTTTTAATTTCTACTAGGTCATTCTTAATTTCCTTCATACTTTCCATTTCTTATTTCATGCTGTTGAGCATCCTTATGATCAGTATTCTGAACTCTATATCTGATAGATTGCCTATCTCCATTTCATTTAACTCTTCTTCTGGAGAATTCTTTTTTCTTTCATTTGGGGCTTGTTTTTTTGTCTCCCCATTTTGGCTGCCTGTTTGGATTTGCTTTTATATGTTAGGTAGATCAGCTAGGACTACCAGTCTTTTGGATGGTCACTGGTGCAGGCCAAGGGCAGATGCTATTTGTGACTCTCTTTGAGTACCCTATTTGAAGCATTTCACACTCCACAGCTTGTGATTCCCTCTTCTGGGTCTAGGTGCATTTGGGAAGGGCAAAAATGTGCACCTAGGTGTCCTCCTCCAAGCAAGCCCTGCGTCCAGATTCAAATCAAAGACTCAAAGCACCCAGAGGCTGATTGTTATTCAGTCTCTTAATGAGCCTCAGGCTTTAGAAACTCCCCAGGATTGGGTGAGAGTTTTTGCAACAGGGTGGGACAATTCTCCTCCACCCCCAGGCAAAAGCTACTTTGAGGTAAATATCTGCCTGAGAAATATGTCCTCTGCAGTATGGTGGAATGACTCAGCACAGGAATCCAGATGGCTGCCCTCTAAGCTCTATACCCTGAGCTAGCATCCCTAGATTCTCCTCACAAGGCTCTAACCCATTCTACTCTCCCTCCACTGGAGCCCAAGTTGAGTGGCTGCACATGAAACACTGTGTGTTGGCCCTTTAAGAGCATACCTATATTTTCAGCTGTCTGTCACTGGCAGAACCCCACTGCTTTTTACAGCCAAATGTTATGTGGGCACCTTTCTCAATTCTGGTGCTCTGGGTTGGGAAACCCAGCTTGGGGTTTAGGCCCCAGAGTTTCAGTGGAACCCCCTAATAGCTGAGATATCCTTCCTGACCTTCAGCTGCTTCCTGAGGGAACCCAACTAGTCCTCTTGCACCTCTGTCTTTCCTACCAGTCTCTATTTGGTCTCCACTTTAGATCCTGTGTTATGAGGGTGCTCTCCAGCTAGTCTTCAGTTGGTTATTCAGGATGCTTTTTCTATATTTTAGTTGGAATTCCAGTTTGGTCCTGGGAGAGTGTCAGTGTACCTTCCACTCAATTCACTGCCATCTTGGAATTTCCCCTTTAGCATTCCTTGCAGTGCTGGTGTGGTGGTAATAAACTGTTTTAGCCTTTGTTTGTTTGTTTGTTTGTGAAGCTGTCTATTTTTCCTTCAATTTTGAATGATAGTCATGCTGGTTAAGCAGTCTTGGATTCAGTCCCTTGCTTTTTATTCCTTTGTATACTTCATGCCACTCCCTTCTGGCCTGAAGCTTTTCTATTGAGAAATCCGCTGACATTCTTGTGGGAGCTCCTTTGTAGGTATCTTTCTGTCTCTCTCTTGCTGCCTTTAAGATTCATTCTTTGTCTTTAACCTTTGCCATTCCAATTATGATGTGTCTTGGTGTGGGTCCTTTTAGGTTCATCTTAATTGGGATTCTCTGTGTTTCGTAGACTTTTGTGACTATTTCCTTCACCAAGTCAGGAGTGTTTTCTGTCATTAATTCTTCAAACGGGTTCTCTATTCCTTGCTCAGATCTTCTTCTTCTGTCATTCCTATGATATGGATGTTTTTACATATCATGTTGTCCCAAAGCTCCCTTAAACTCTTCCTGCTTTTTAATTTTTTTTCCTGATTGCTTTTATTGGGTGTTGTTTTTTACCTTGTCTTCTAATTCACTGATACTGTCCTCAGTCTCTTATACTCTACTGTTGTTTCCTTCTAGGATATTCTTTATTTCAGCTATGTCGTTCTTCATTTTTGATTCATTCTTTTTCATGGTTTCTACCTCTTTTTCCATGCTGGTGTAGTTCTCACTAAATTACTTAGAGTTCTCATTAAGTTGCTTGTAGTTCTCACTACATTGTTTGAACACCCTATAACAATTACTTTGAATTCTTTATCTGAGGTTTCTTGCCTGAATTTCATTTAGTTCCTTTTCTGGTGACTCCTCCTTTTTTTTCACTTGTGGGTTGTTTCTTTGTCTCCCCATTTTAGCTTTCTGTTAGTTTGGGGCCCTGGGTGAGGCAGGCTGGGTTGCAGGGCAGGTCCATGATCATTGGGGTGACATGTGCCAGCTCACAGTGGTGCTCTGATCTTCTGGTGGCACTGCTCTTGGCTTGCCGGGTCACAGTGGCATCCATTGGTTTTGGGTCATAGAGGGTCTGGTCTCTTGGTGGCCCTGGGTCAGGTGCGCCTTTTTGCAGAGGCAACTCAGTGTGTCCAGGGGTATCAGGTTATGGCTTCAGGGCCAGTCATAATGCAGTAGGGACTGTTGTACTGGGGCTCATGGTCAGGCACAGTGGTGGCAATGGCAGGTCTGTGCATCAAGGGACATTGTTTCATGTCACAGGGCCTGCAATCCATGCCAAAGTGCTGGGGCCTGTCATTCAGGGGTGTGGGGTTGGGCATGACATATTGGGGCAGCAAGTCTATGCATCCCAGTGTGTCATGCACCAAGGCAACAGGGTGGCCAGACACACCACTCATCAAAACAGCAAGCCAGTCATTCAGGGGCATTGGTTCAGGCATCCCATGTTGCAACAACAGGCCCATGTGTCCGGGGGCAGGGTGGGGTGTTGGGTCCTAGTGGTGTGGCTGTGCAGCCTGTGTGTGGCCTAGGGGGGGCTCCATTTATTTCTATTATAGACAATGTTTCTGTCCCCTCAAAATTCATAAGTTGAAACCGAATCCTTAATGTAATGGAATTTGGAATGGGGCTTTTGAGAGGTGGTTAGGTCATGATGGTAGAGCTCTCATGAGAGGAATTAATGCCCTTTTAAAAGTGAGGTCCATTGCTCTTCATGCCTGAGGACACAGCAAGAAGGCAGTGATTTATGAACCAGGAAGTGGGCTCTCACCCGTCACTGAATCTACCAGTGTGTTGATCTTGAACTTCCTACCTTCCAGAACTGTGAGAAATGTTTCTGTTGTTCATAAGCAACTATGCCTATAGTGTTCTATTATATAGCACTCTCAATGAACTAAGATAGTTACATTTTTTTAAAATGACATATCAAAATGTACTAAATGTCAAAATTATATTACATTTAAACTTGTAATGAGAAATTTAAATGTTACCTTAAAATGTTACCTTAAAAATGGATGGCTCATAGGTTTTACCAACTATTTTTAGGGAGGGTGCAAGCAAAAGTTTGAAGTCCATGTAACACTGTAATCACTCCCTTTCAAACACCTTTAAGTCTTTTGTCCCTCTCTGCTTTCATTGCACTCATTAAGCATAAGTCCAACCCAGGTTAAACCCAATCATCTTCTGATTCCATACATGCACTCAAGCAGCTCAAGGTTGCTGGAGAGAAATATAAGACCAGGCTGACTAATTTCATATCCAATCTATGATCAACACTCAACAGGATACACCACACTGCCTAGTAATTCTATTAGTCTGGCATGTTCAAGTTCTCACTTCTAAACAACCATTTCACACTTTCTTTTCCCCCCTCAAAATTCTTACACACTTCCTTCACATCTCAGTTAGCAACTTACAACTTTACCTCATTCATACTTGAGAAAATCATTGAAATAAAATAAGAACCTCCTCATCTTTCCACCAGCAACCTGCATTTGCACCCATGTTTTGCCTCCCCTCTTATTACTATGGGTGAATTTGTGCCTGTGAGTCCAACACTTTCTCATATGCTCTGGATCTCATCCTCTCTCAGCTTCTTGGGAACATTATCCAAGGATATCCCTTTATACAACATCATCCCTATCAGTTTAATAACCTACTTTCATATAGACTGTCTTTAACCACCCACTTCACTCTATATCCCTATCATACCCTCCTTATGTCTCTATTTTCATTCACAGCTAAACTTCTAAAAAGATCTTTCTATAAGTACTGCTTCACTTCCTTACCTTACATTCTCAATTCAGTCCACTCCAAGTAGACTTCCTTCACATCATTCCATAGAGACTTACTTCATTAAGGACAACAATGGTTTCCATACTACCAAATCCAATGGCCACTTCTCTGTTCTTATCTAATTGACCCACTGATCACTTCTTCATTCCAGTAGAGCTTACTTTTGTGTCCCTGACACTATACTCTCCTGGTTTTCTTCACATTTCACTGGCTACTCCTTCTCAATCTTCTTTGCCTTTCTTCTGCTTATCTTGACCTCTAAGTTAGGAGTTCTCCCTGACTTAGTTCTTCTTTTCTATCAACAGACACCTTCTTTTTAAGGTGACTTATCTTGTGGTTAAAATACCACTTTTATGCTAAAGATTCTCTAAGCTATATATCAAACTTGATTTATTTCCAGAAGGGCTTACTTGGCATCTTTATTTTTATATTCAGTAGTTATCTGTAGTCTAATTTGATCAACATAGAACTCTGAATTGCTATTACCCACACCCCCAATTCCATACCTGTTTTCTCTTTTGTATTCACAGTCTCAGTTAATGGCATGAACATCCAGCCAGCTCTTAAACCAAAATTGAGCAGTTACCCTTGCGAACCTCTGTTTTTATTACTTACATCTAATCCACCCAAAAAATCTGTCCCTTGCATCTTCAAAATATATTAATCCTGATGTTTTAAATGTATTGAGAGTTGTTTTGTGGTCTAACAATGGGCCAAATTTTGAAAATGTCTCATAGATACTTAAGAAGAATGCTCTATGTCTAAAATCATACTTATTAAGCTTTAAGCTGGGTATTGTTTATTAGTAATCCCTCATTTCCATTATCTGCTTTACTTTGCCTTATTTTTTCAGGGGCCAGAAATCTAGAAATTACAGGTAGAGGTATAGATGAAATTGATAATCTATCAAAGAAATGCACGCCAATGCATTCGGGAGGTGAAAGGGAGGGAGAGCAACTCTGTCTCCAGCAGCAGTGATGGTTGACTCTTGTCTCTAGGCCGTTAAATTTCATGGTGACTGTGCTCCAGTTTGGGAGCTGCACAGCACCCGTGACATTGATGGCACTTTCTTGAAACCTCCTGAGTTCAGAGTGACAGCAACACCAGCTTCCTGATTTCCAGATTATAGTTGCAACAGTGTGCCTAAAAACTTAGTGGCCCTGACAGTCATTCCTCTAGTCTTTTCAATTATTTTTCAGGTATCTTGATTCCTGAACAAAATACTTTGTATTTTATATACCTTGTGTGGTTTCTGTCTTCTGAACTGAGCTTTCACTGACACAGGTCCTATTTTGTTCCATGTCCTATTTTGTTTGATCTTTTCTTACATTATCTTGTTTCATTCTCACTAAAAACTACTAAGAAAAAATTATTCTCGTTTTACATATGAAGAAACTGAAGTTTAAGAAATTAACATGATTTGTATACTACTGCTGAGAGGTAGAGCCAAGGAAAAGGAATGTCTCAGCAGCCAAAGCTTATAGGTGCTCTTTCTTTTATTTTACCTCTATAATATCAAAATCAATGCAGCAAGATATACATCTAAAACTCTTCATAGTTTTCTTTCTCTCCTTCTCCAATCCATTCTCTCCTCTCTTAAAACCAACCCTGTTAATTTTCTTTGAGAGATCTCTCCTACTCAGTCCCTTTTTAATCTCATGCCACTGCTTTGGCTTGGGTCCTAATTATCTTTCACCTGGGTTATTGTAATTCAGCTTCCTAACTAGAATGCCTGCTTCCATTCTGATCTCATTTAATCTATTTTCCTTGCTCCTGTGTGAAATTAGATGCTGTCCAAACCTCTCAGCCAGTGACAGTAGGCCACTGTGTTCCATTCCCTGCAGGTTGCTCCAGCCTTATCTGCTGCACATCTACCTTCTCTTGGTTCCCAAACTGCACTGCATTCTCCTTGTGTGTCTCCCTACTAGAGTAGGGCAGGGGATTGCACTGAAACAGTACTAGTTGCAGATTTTTCTCTGACCACATTCTCCTTAGTGAATCCTTCTTCAAGATGTTGTCTCTGTCTTTTACTTCTTTTTCCCTTTTGTACACAATAAGTAAAATAAAATTCTGTCTTTTGTGGCAAAACACAAAGTCCATCAGAATAAATGTCATCCTTCCCTTCCTTAACCTTGGATAACACAGTGTATTATAACCCAGTGTAGTATTTGTTTAACAGGTAGGGTGTTTGAAAGTAGGGAAGGTCCAAAAGTGAACCAAAAATATTGCTTGAAATGAGATAGATGTACTGCACAGAGAGGTACCATGAGTCAAAGTCAAAGACATTTCCTACCATGGTTTATGTTCCAAGTGTGGGTGCTGGAGCCAGGTGCTTGGGATTGAATCCCATGTCCACTGCTTACTAACTACATCACCTCATTAGTGAACTTTCTCAAGTTCCAGTTTTCTCCTCTGTAAAATAAAAGTACTCTCATAGGGATGTTATGAAGATTAAATATGATAATGCAAATAAAGTGCTTAGCACAGTATCTGATAAAGTAAGAGCTCAATAGATGTTACTTATTATTATTGTTTTCATTTGAGCTTGTATCTGTTAGCATTGTGTTTTTGAATAATAAAGATCCACAACAGGAGTGGCTTAGATAAGATAGAAACTAGTTTCTCTTTCACATAGAAATCCTCAAGTAGAAAGCCCAGAACTTGTCCTCAAGGTCCTCGGGGACCCAGGTTCCTGCCAGTTCATTACTAGACCATCCCTAAGGTGTGACCATTCTCATGATCCAAGATGGTATCAAGAGTTCCATTGAAGGTCTCAGCAGTAGGATAGAGGAAGGGATAAAGAAAAGATGGCAAATGGTAGCATGTCCTATTAGCTGTCTTTTAAGGAAGCATCTCAGGTGATCCATGAGAAATTTTTGTCCATAATACATGAGGGACTGACCTTCATGATCATACAACTCTTATTTCAAAATTTTAATTTTTAAAGCATCACAAGAGTTTAGCCAATAGTCTACTGTGGCTCACTAAGATCTTAGAATCTCTTTCTGTTATATTTCAATGATGCTAATGAGCTAAAACATAATATAATATTACTAAATTGAATATTACTCAATGTTTTACATCAGGCTGCCTTTGAAATATCATTGTCTCAGTATTTCAGATGTACCTGAATTGTTTGGATTTCAAACTCTGCATTCTAAAATATAATTTTTTCCCCTTTCTGAGACAGTGCCAAGTTAAGTCTATAGGGCAAGGTTTACATTGTAGGCTGATTGTATAACAAATACTTCCATCAAGAGTGCTCTGGAGAAGAAGTGGCCAGAAAGGGAATGTGACAGAAAAACAAGACAATGCTGCAGGAAGATTAGTTTTGCTCCAAGATTTACATGAATAATAGATACAGTGTAATGCAGAATAAAACAATGGTTAAAAAAATTAAAAACCCACTAAAATGACAGCAACCCATGGTCACACATTATACTGGGTATGTACAGTGGGATAAATTATTGCCATAGCAAAGTCTGAAATGTGGTTTCTATGCTCCCTTTTCTCTGTTAAATGACTATTACTTGGGAGCTATTCATTAGCACAAGCAGTAGGATTACTGCATATAAGGCAATAATTGGAGGGTGCTATCTCTTGGTCTGTGGCATGTTATCTTTAGGGTCATCTTATTCAATATTTCTAACTATAATAAAACCTCTGCTGATTAATATTTCTAAATTCTAGTGCTGCTGCCTTCTTGTGACAATGGTAGATGACAGTCTTACAAAGTTCATTGCCAGTGAAAAATGAGTTCTTTTTGTGGTGTCATGAGGAAAGAATTTTAAACATGAGGGCAAGATTTTATTGTGAGTTAAGGGGAATTACATGAGGGTGGGCAGGCACTAAAGCACTGCCATGAGGCATGAGGCTTTTGTTAATCCTCCATACAACTTCTTGGTTCATGTAAAGAACAAAGCACCATTCAAACTATCCATCCCAAATTTCTAACTTTTCCCATGCCTGAATTGGGTCCTCCTCCCAGCAAATTCTATTGGGGTTTCACGACCTCTATCCAATCCAATTAGCTTTCCGATTGTTCCCAGGCTAGACCCTCTCCTTCTATTTCATCACCCTGACTTTCTTTGTGTATGTCCCAAAATTCCATTACATCATTTAGTTTCCATTGCCCATTTGCCCATCAGAGGAATTTCCTTGGTACTAGGGCTTTAGCACCTCCAGGGAGATTTTCCTGTCCTGAGCTCCCAGGCAATTTTCTGGAGTGTGTGAATGTGAGTCTGTTTACCAGTAAACTAGATAGAATGCTACCCTACTCTCTGCTTAGACTTCCCAGTTTATTAAGATTATTTCATTCCATTTTGTTTTCTTCTTTATATTAATAACTAGCAATCTTCTTCATATTAATAACTAGCTACCTATGCTGACAAGTTGATGCAGAATTAGGTATATTTTGGTAAAACATATTTGGTAACAGCATAATTGGGCTAATTTTGAGAAGCAAATATGTTAGTATTAAATATCAGTACTAAATATAAGCCCTAGTAATGACTAGGATTTAAAACACAAAATAATTATTCTAAAAAAGATAGAATTATGTCCTTGGGTTGAGATGTTTCTTTTAGATTAGTTTTCCTGGATACTATGAGAAATGGGTTGACTGCAGTTAACAGGATAATGGTTTCTGAATACAACCTTACTACCCCTTTGGTTAGTTCAAATCAAAAAAGTAAATGAACACTGCTTTTTATTATCTAATGTCTAAAGAGTATTAACGGGCTCATTTTGAGTATCTAATGCAACAAACTATATAATTTATAAATGATATTTACTGTGGCACTTTCTGTTAGACAGACATGGGCATAGGCCAGGTACAAAAAACTCAGGTACAGAGAATCACCAGGGCAGAAAGCCCCAGATGCCTAGCAAGGGGAAAAACTGGGGTCACAAGAACCTTATTCCCAGGGTAATCTATTCTCTCCCAGAAGATCTCTGGTCATGTGGATTAGAACCCCCTGAGCATTTCCTCTGTAAAGGTAACATGTAGGCCTCAGTTGTATTTCAGTTCTAGGCCCAGAAAACCAGCAAAACCACACAGGTGGTGCCATGGCTGCCTCAAGACCAGCTACATTGACTAATGACTCCCTGCCCTGGCACCAACCAATCGGGGAGACCATGACCCCCAAAGAACACACCTGGAAAGCTGGTGAATATTCTATAAGACACTCCCCTGAGACCTCTTCTAAGATTTCCACCTGCAAGAAAGATAAATACACTGAGGACAAAGAATCCAGCCTGTACTTCCTGCTATGGGAGCATGCCAGCACCATCTCCTTCCCTCTTCTTTCTTCTGAGGGGACCCCTATGAGACTTGCAACCAGGAGAGCAATGGGGAGCAGTAGCCCATCCCAGGCTTACCCCCTGAACCTGTCTCCAAGGCCCCTTTCTCTCTCTGACTTCTCAGTGAGCCAAAGCAGCCCAACCTGTTACTTCCATGCACCTTTCTTATCTCACCATCCTAACTATATTTTTGCTGCCATCATGGATCCAATACCCTTTGACTCAGTGCTGTGTAGCTCTACCTTTTGGATACCCCAATCCACCATCCCCTCTTCCTTAAATTCAGTTTTTCTTTATTCACTACCAGACAACTATGGCTACACTTCTATGCTTCATTGCTGCCCAACTCAGTGGGTTCAGCTGCAGTGTACACTGATCCCACCCACAAGAATACTCACTGTATCTTTCTGCCTCTCCTGGATGAAGGGAGTCCCAGTGGCAAGATGATTCCTCTTTTTCCCAGCTGAGACCTGCAGTGTGCTCCAGGCTGAAACCCACAGTGAGCTCCAGGCTGGGAGCTTCAGGCTGCATTTCTGGCACCATCTCAGCTTTTCTCCCTTTCCATTTCCCCAATTCATTTCCACTAGTTCACCTTCAGATGTTTCAATGAAGGCATATCTCAGACATGTTTCTGCATTGAGCAAGGAATCCTTTGTTGAATTATAGTTGTTTAAATTGTTGAAACTTCAAAGAGAGAGGCCAAGGGGACCTTTCACACTGCCATTCCTCTGACATCATCAATCAACAGTTTTTATCCTTTATTTTGTTAATGTGATATATTACATTGATTGATTTAAAGATGCTGAACTATCTTTGCATCACTAAGACTAGTCCCACTTGGTCATGGTGTATAATTCTTTAAATGTATTAATGAATCCAGTTTGCTAATATTTTATTGTGAAGCTTTCAATTTATGTCTTTCAAGGATATTGTCCTGTAATTTTATAAATGTCTTTGTCTAGTTGTGTTACCAAGGTAATTCTGGCTTCGTAGAATGGGTTTCAAAGTATTCCTTTACCTTCAATTTTTTGAAGGAGAGGTATTAATTCTTCTTTGAATGTTTGGTAGGATTTACCTGTGAAAGCTTTTGGTCCTGGACTTCTATTTTTTTATTACTACTTTAATTTTATTGCTAGTAATCAGTCTATTTAGATTTTATATTTCAATTTTGGTTTAGTGTTGGAAAGTTATATACTTCTAGAAATTTATCCATTTCTTTGAGATTGTCAAGTTTGTTGACATATAATTGTAGTAGTCTCGAATGACTCTTTATATCTCTTTGGTGTCAGTTGTAACTTTTCTTTCATTTATTATTTTATTTTGGCCTGCTTTTTTTTGGATGATTTGGTTAAAGTTTTGCCAATTTGTTTATCTTTTCAAAGAACATGCTATTAGTTTTATTGATCTTTTTTATTGTTTAACATTTAAAAATTTTTCTCTCTTATCTAACTATTTACCTCCTTTAATTTACTTTAGGTTTTGTTTGTTCTTTTTTTCTAGTATCTTTAGGTGTAGTTACATTGTTTATTTAGGATTTTTCTTGATTCTTAAAGTAGCCTGTATAGCTATGAACTTCCCTCTTAGAACTGTTTTTGCTGCATCTCATAAAATTTGAAAAGTGTTTTCATTTTTTATTTGTTTCAAAATAGTTTTTGATTTTCTCTTTGATGCATTGGTTGTTTAGTAGCATGTTGTTTACTCTCCTTGTACTTATGTTTTTTCCAGTTTTCTTCCTGATTTCTAGTTTTATGCCATTGTGATCAGAAAAGATGCTTAAAATTATTTCAATCTTTTGGAATTTATTGAGACTTGTTTTGTGGACTTATATGTGATCTGTCCTGGAGAATATTCCATGTACCCTTAAAAAATATTTATTTGGCATTTTTTAAATGACATGTTCTATAAATATATATATTAAGTTAATCTGTTATAATATGACATTTAAAGTCATTATTTTCTTATTTTATGTCTGGATAATCTATTTATTGATGTGAGTGGGACAGTAAAATCTCCTACTATTGTATTACTGTGGGTTTCTTGCTTTATGTCTATTAATAATTGCTTTATATATTTAGATGAGCCTATGTTGGGTTCTTAAATCTTTACAACTGTTATAGCCTCTTCTTGCATTGACCCCTTATAATTACGTAATGTCCTTATTTGTATTTTTGTTATATTTGGTCTTAAAGTCTATTTTGTCTGATACAAGTATTATTACCTTAGATTTCCTTTCATTTCTATTTGAACTCAATTTTTTCCCATCCCTTTACTTTTTAATTTATATGTTTCTTTTGATTTGAAGTGAATCTTTTGTAAAGCAGCATATAGGTGTGTCATGTTTTTTAACCTATTCAGCCACTTGATGTCTGTGTGTGTGTGTGTGTGTGTGTGTGTCTTAAACAACAGAAGTTTATTTCTCATAATTCTGGAGGTCAGGAAGTCCCAGATCAAGGTGCTGTCAAATTTTGTTCCTGGAGAGGGCCCACTTCCCAGCAGAGATAGATAGGCCTTCTTGCTCTATCCTCACATGGCAGGGAGAGAGCACTGGTTTCTTCATTTCCTTATAAGGGCATCAATCACATCATGAGAACTCCATTCCCATGACCTCATCTGAACCTAGTTACTTCCCAAAGGCCTCACTTTCAAATACCATCCCATTGGGGATGAAGGCTTCAACATATGGACATAAGTATTTAGTCCACAGTCCAGGGGCTCTTCTATATCTATTCTGAGGTCCCAGCAAAATATGTCTTCTCCTTTTGTTTGATACTTAAAATGTCCAATGGCATATGGACTTAATGATCCTGCTGGTGTGAATGAGGTATCTTTCACTTGAATGATGAATCTTTCTACCTATCACCATTTTCCCCAAGATGTCCTTTTATTGGAGCATTTAATTCATTTATATTTAAAGTAATTATTGATAAGTATGTACTTATTGCCATTTTTTAAATTATTTTTTGGTCAATTTTATAATTCTCTCTTCCTTTCTTTTTCTCCTGTTCTCTTCCCTTGCTGTTTGCTGGGGTCTTTTAGTGTTTTGTTGGTGTTTAGTTTTTTGTATATCTCTTGTAAATTTTTCATTTGTTGTTACCATCAGTTCTATTTTAAGCTGAAAGCATTTAAGATCAAATATATTTGATAAAGATGACATTTTTGCTCCTCCTTCTTTTATATTATTGATATCAAGTTTTAGACATTTTTGTCATATGTATCTCCTATTTATTGTAGTTTTAGTTGAATTTGATACTTTTTTCTTTTAAATATTTGTAGTAGATTATAAATGTCTGATTCATTGTTATACTTGTGAGATTGGTCAATTAATCTATGACAATGAGGCAAGGATATATAATGGAGTAAGAACAGTCTATTCAATAAGTGGGGTTGGGAAAATGGACAGATACATATAAAAAAGTGAAATTAGAGCACTTTTTTACACCATATACAAGAATATGCTCAAAATGAATTAAAGACTTAAATGAAAGACCTGAAACCATATTACCCCTAGGAGAAAACATAGGCAGTAAAATAGCATCACTATTTGCAGTATCTTTTCAGATATGTCTCCTCAGGCAAGGGCAACAAAAGAAAAATTATCAAAGGGATACATGAAACTAAAAATCTTTTGCACACTGAAGGACACCATCAACAAAATGAAAAGACAACCTACTGAATGGGAGAATATATTTACAAATAATACATGTGATAAGGGTTTAATATCCAAAATATATAAGGAACTCATATAAATTAACATTAACCTACCAAAAAAATCCAATTAAAACATGGTCAAAAAAACTGAATATACATTTCTACAAAGAGGACATAGATGGCCAACAGACATATGAAAAGATGGTCAACATCACTAATCATCAGCAAAATACAAATTAAAACCACAGCAAGAGAGAGACATATCAAGATGGCGGCATAAGTAACAGCTGTACCCACCGCCTCCCACAACCACATCAAAATTACAACTAAAATACAGAACCACCATCACTCAGAACCTCCTGAAATCTAGCTGAACAAAAGCCCTTCAACCAGGGAACTGAAGAAGCATGAGACTGGTAGGAGGTGCGGAAATGCGGGTAGATTGAGGCTAAATCACTGAGACTCGGCTGCGGGCTATACCCAGTGCCAAAGTTGAACTCAGAAGGGATATCTCAGCAGTGGAGGTTTCAGTGAGGGGTCCCAGCCTCACATCAGGCCCCCAGCCCAGGGCTCCAGGGCCCAGAAGAGAAGTCTCCACAACTTCGGGCTGTGAAAACCATCAGGGACCATGGCTGAGGGTCCTGGAGGGTGCAGGAGTCTCAGGCTTTCTTCTTAAAGGGCCCGCACATGGACTTACTCAGACACGCTCCCTCTGAGCCCCAGCACTGGGCAGAAGCTTGAAAGGAACCTGGGACACTTGGGGAGGAACTAACCTGCCTGAGATTGGGGTGAGAGGTGGAGGGGCAGCTTTCTCTCAGGCAGAAGAATTGGCAGAAGCCATTGCTCTTCAGGTGAGTCCTCCCCGCACACAACCAGCAGGCAGGTGTCACATTTGAATCACTAGGACCTGACACACACTTTTTGCCCCACCCTAGTGATTCCCAGAGGCCCCTCCCCTCCCTACCTACAAGCTCATTCAAGCCATTTCCAGGGTCTTTTCCATGCAAGTGGCGCTCAAGCCCCATGCTTAGGACTTTCCTAAAATCTCTCAAACAAACAGCATTATACCCCATACGTCTTGATAAGTAGCCCCAGGCCTGGCATTAGCAGCAGCCTACATTGGTTCATAGCTTGGTCTCTCCTGGACACTGCCAAGCCCAGCACAAGTAGCAGCCAACTACAGTTTGCTGTGCAGCTCATGCTGGGTGGCCCTATGCAAGGCACTGGCAGAGGCTGACTTTGCACCTCCCAGAAGGCCCCAGAGACAGTGCACCTGGTGGTCAGACTTGACCATGCTAGATTACAACCCTACCACATCCACGAGTGAAACACTCAAAGGGTGCACTTGGTGAACACCAAAGCCCCACTGAAGTAAATCCTGCTCCAGAGGGGTGTCTCCAGCACAGCAGCTGTTTGGCTGTAGTTGCAGCTGGTCCTCACAGCTGATTGGCTGGGGGGGTCAATTCCTCCCAGTGATGCAAGAAGCAACCAAGGCTCAACTACAACAGGATAGTGCACACAGCCCACACAGGGGAGCACCTAGAAGGCCCAGCTCAAGTGACTGGGGAAGCTGAGCCACTGGACCCTACCGGACACCTAATACACAAACCCACACTACAAATTCCAGAAGACATAACAGCTTACCTAATACATAGAAACAAACACCTAGAAGCAGCCAAAATGTGGAGGAAAGAAACAGGTGACAAAGGAAAGAACAGAAGAAATCGCTAAATGAGGAACTAAATAAAATAGATACAAGCAAGCTAACAGATAGAGTTCAGAATTTTGTTTATAAAGATGTTTAAGCATACTATTAGGGAAATAACTGAGAAAATCAATAACATAATAAAGTACCAATTTGAAATGAAGGCTACACAAATTGAAGAATAATTTACAGGGAGTCAACAGTAGAGTAGAGGACACTGAGAATCAAATTAGCAATTTGGAACATGAGAAAACAAAAAACACCCAACCAGAAGAGCAAAAAGAAAAAAGAATCCAGAAATATGAAGATAGCATAAGGAGCCTCTGGGACAACTTTAAGAGGCCCAACATTCATATTATTGGGGTGCCAGAAGGAGAGGAAAGAGAGCAAGAAATTGAAAACCTATTTGAAAAAATAATTATAGAAAACTTCCCTTACCTGGGGAAAGAAATCGACTTACAAGCCCAGGAAGCACAGAGGGTCCCAAAGAAGAGGAACCTAAAGAGGCCCACACCAAGACACATCATAATTAAAATGCCAAACGTTAAAGACAAAGAGAGAATCTTAAAAGCAACAAGAGAAAAGCAATTAGTTACCTACAAGGGAGCACCTATACGACTGTCAGCTGATTTCTCAACAGAAACCTTGCAGGCCAGAAGGGAGTGGCAAGAAATATTCAAAGTGATGAAAAACATGGAACTACAACCAAGATTGCTCTACCCAGCAAAGCTATCATTTAGAACTGAAGGTTAGATAAAGAGCTTCACAGATAAGAAAAAGCTAAAGGAGTTCATCACCAGACCAGCACTACAGGAAATATTGAAGGGTCTTCTTTAACAAGAAGCTAATGAACAAAAGAATCTGATGAACTAAATAGATCTATAGACATTAACAAAGGCAACAGACAATCATATTTCAGAGGAAAGAGGGAAGGAGGGTGGGAAGAGATTAACCAAAGAAGTTATATGCATATATTCATAACCCATGGACACATTCAATAACAGGGTGAAGGCCTGGGGAGGGCAAGGGAGTGAAGTGGAGGGGGTCAATTGGGGGGGAAAATGGGACACCTGTAATACTCTCAACAATAAAGATACATTTTAAAAAACCAAAAACAACAAAACCATAGCAAGATATCACTTCATACCTGTGAGAATGGTAATCATTGATAAATCAACAAATAAGAAATGCTGGTGAGGATGTGGAGAAAAGGGGACTATTTGTACACTGTTGGCAAGATTGTAAATTAGTGCAGCCACTATGGAAAACAGTATAAAGAGTCCTCTAAAAATTAAAAATAGAGCTGCCATACAATCCAGCAATTCCACTTCTGGGTATTTATCCAAAGTAAGCAAACACACTAGCTCCAAAAGGCATATGAACCCCTATATTCATTGCAGCATTACTAGTAATAGTGAAGATGAGGGAGTCAACTTTATCTCCATCAATATATGAATGGGTAAAGGTGATTTATATGTATAATGGGATGTTATTCAGCAATAAAAATAAATGAAATCTTACCATTTGCAACAACATGGATGAACATATACTAAGTGAAATAAGTCAGCCAGAGAAAAACAAATACATTATAATTTCACTTACATGTGGAATCTAAGAAAAAAAAATGAATAAACAAAAAATAAATAAAAATAGACACGTAAATATAGAGAACATGCTGATGGTTTCCAAATGGGGATGGGAGAATGGGAATAAAATAAATGTGGAGGAACCAAAAAAAAGTTATAGGAGAAAATAACTTCTAGCTCTGATGATTAAAGTGTGCAAGCATGAGTATTAAAAACCAGGCTTTTTAAAAAGATGGGGTATTTAAAACCCCCTGCCATGAAGACGCAGAATCTAAAACCATCATATTAAAAAATTAATAAAAATAACTAATCTAAAGAGGTTTTTGGGAATGATTTTATTTTATTCAGATATTAAGTCTATATTTGATTATGGTTAAATTGCCAAGGTTTGCCAAGCATGAGGGAAATAATCATATAGAAAAAAATAAAAGACTGATTCTGGCTCTTCCACATACAAGCCCTGGGAAATGTTATATATAATCATGTGAAACCTCCACTTCCTCATCTGGAAAGTGGGGTCATAGCAGGCAGAACTTGGAAGCTAATGAGACAGAGAATGCTTTGTACAAGGCCGCATTTCATACATGGCTGTTATCAGTGTTGTCACTCTAACCTAGACATTATTTATTTTTTTTCTCTCCATTGACTTTTATCTTATTTATTATTTATTTATTTATTTATTTATTTATTTATTTATTTATTTATTTTTTCTTTAAAATATTACAGATGTCCCTTTTTCTCCACAATAAGCCATTCCACCCCGTCCCACTCCCCCTCCCCATTTCCTCTCCACATCATTGTCTCTGTCCTTGGGCTGAGCATATATGCACATAAATTCTTTAGTTAATCTCTCCCCCTCCACCCACCTGCCTTCCTCCATCCCTCTGAGATTCATCAGTCTGATCTGTGCTTCCATGTCATTGAATCTATTCTGTTCATCAGTTTAAGTTCTTTAGATTTCATGTATAAGTGAGGTCATGTGATGTTTCTCTCTGCCTGGCTTATATCACTTAGCATATTATTCTCCAAGTCCATCCATACAGTCCTAAAGGGTAAGAGATCCTTCTTAATTACAGCTGCGTAATATTCCATGATGTAAATGTCCCACAGCTTTTTTATCCAATTATTTACTGATGGGCACTTGGGCTGTTTCCATATTTTAGCTATTGTAAATTGTGCTCCTATGAACATAGCGGTGCATATGTTCTTTTCTCTTTTTTTTTTTTAAGTTTTTTTTTTTAATTTAATTTTTGTTTAAAATATTACAAATGTTGCCCAGCAGGGCATGGCTCAGCGGTTGAGTGTCAACCTAGGATCCAGGCAATCAGGGTTCGATTCCCGGTCAGGGCACATGCCCGGGTTGCGGGCTGCAGCCGATCAATGACTCTATCATCATTGATGTTTCTATCTCTCTATCCCTCTCTTTTCCTCTCCCTGAAGTCAGTTAAGATATATTTAAAAAATAATAATAAAATAAAATAAAATAAAATAATAAAATAAAATAATAAAATAAAATAAAATATTACAGATGTCCCTTGTTCTCCCCAATGACTCGTTCCACCCTGTCCCTTCCCCCTCCCCAGTTCCTCTCCCCACCATTGTCCGTGTCCTTGGGTTGTGCATACATGCGTATAATTTTTTTGGTTACTCTCTCCCCTCCCCCCACCCGCCCTCCTCCATCCCTCTGACATTCGTCTGTCTCATCTATGCTTCCATGTCATTGAATCTATTCTGCTCATCAGTTTATTAAGTTCTTTAGATTCCATGTATAAGTGAGATTATGTGCTGTTTGTCTTTCACTGCCTGGCTTATTTCACTTAGCATAATATTCTCCAGGTCCATCCATACTGTCCCAAAGAGTATGAGATTCATCTTCTTTACAGCTGTGTAGTATTCCGTGGTGTAAATGTCCCATACCTTTTTTATCCACTCATCTACTGATGGGCACTTGGGCTGTTTCCAGATATTAGATATTGTAAACTGTGCTGCTATGATCATCGGGGTACATATATTCTTTCTGATGAATGTTTCAGGATTCTTACAATACATTCCTAGGAGTGGAATCACTGGGTCAAACAGCAGCTCCATTTCTAATTTTTTGAGGAACCTCCATACTGTTTTCCATAGTGGTTGCACCAGTCTGCATTCCCACCAGAGGGTACTAGGGTTCCCCTTCCCCCACACCCTCACCAGCATATGTTGTTTGTTGATTTGTTGATGGTAGCCATTCTGACAGGTGTGAAGTGATACCTCATTGTGGTTTTAATTTGCATCTCTCTGATGATTAGAGACATTAAGCATTTTCTCCTGTGTCTCTTGGCCATCTGTATGTTCTCTTTGGAGAAATGTCTATTCAAGTCCTTTGCCCATTTCTTAATTGGGTTGTTTGTCTTCCTCTTGCTGAGTACTATGAGTTCTTTGTACACTTTGGAAATTAGCCCCGTATTAGATATATCCTTGGCAAATATGTTTTCCCAGACTGTGGGGTTCCTTTGTATTTCGAGGCTGTTTTCTTTTACTGTGCAGAAGCTTTTTAGTTTGATGTAGTCCCATGTCTTTATTTTTTCCTTTGTTTCTCATGTCCTAGGAGATGTATCGGTGAAAAGTCCACTACGTGGGATGTCTGTGACTTTACTGCCTGTTTTCTTCCAGGATTTTTATGGTTTTGTGACTTACATTTAAGTCTTTTATCCATTTTGAGTTTATTTTTGTGTATGGTGAAAGTTGGTGGTCTAGTTTCATTCTTTTGCATGTATCTGGCCAATTTTCCCAGCACCACTTATTGAAGAGACTGTCTTTACTCCATTAGATACTCTTGTCTCCTTTGTCAAATATTAACTGACCATAATGGCGTGGGTCTATTTCTGAGGTCTCTGTTCTGTTCCATTGATCTAAATGCCTGTTGTTGTACAAATACCAGGCTATTTTGATTACAGTGGCTTTGTAATACAGTTTGAAGTCTGGTAATGTGATCCCTCCCACTCTGTTCTTTTTTCTCAAGATGGCTGCAGCTATTCAGGGTCTTGTTTGGCTCCTATAAATTTTTGGAATGTTTGCTCTAGGTCTTTGAAATATGCTGTTGGTATTTTAATAGAAATTGCATTAAATATATAAATTGCTTTGGGTAGTATAGACATTTTAATGATATTAATTCTTCCAATCCATGAGCATAGTATATTCTTCCACTTGTTTAAATCTTCCTCTATTTCTTTTTTCAGTGTCATGTAGTTTTCTGAGTACAGGTCTTTTATATCCTTGGTTAAGTTTATTCCTAGGTATCTTATTTTTTTAGTTGCAATGGTAAATGGTATTGCTTTTTTAGTTTCTCTCTCTGAAAGTTCATTGTTGGTGTATAGGAATGCCATTGATTTCCAGATGTTGATTTTGTATCCAGCTACCTTGCCAAATTCATTTATCAAATCTAGTAGTACTTTGATGGAGTCTTTAGGATTTTCTTGTACAATATCATCTCATGTGCAAATAATGACAGTTTTATTTCCTCCTTTCCAATTTGGATACCTTTTATGTTTTCTTCCTGTCTGCTGGCTATAGGGAGGACTTCCAGAACTATGCTGAATAAGAGTGGTGAAAGTGGACATCCCTGTCTTGTTCCTGTTTCTAATGGAAATGGTTTTAGTTTTTAACCATTGAGTATGGTGTTGACTGTAGGTTTGTCATATATGGCCTTGATTATGTTGAAGTATCATCCCTCTATTCCCACTTTGCTTAGAGTTTTTATCAGAAATGGGTGCTGGATTTTGTTGTATGCTTTTTCTGCATCTATTGATATGATCATATAATTTTTGTCCTTCATTTTGTTTATGTGATGTATCACATTTATTGATTTGCAGATGTTGTACCAGCCTTGCATCCCTGGAATAAATCCCACTTGGTCATGATGTATGATCTTTTTAATGTATTGCTGGATCTGGTTTGCTAGTATTTTAGTGAGGATTTTAGCATCTATGTTCATCAAGGATAGTGGCCTGTAATTTTCTTTCTTTGTAGTATCTTTATCTGGTTTTGGGATTAGGATGATGCTGGCTTCATAAAAAGAGTTTTGGAGTTTTCCCTCCTCTTGAATTTTCTGGAATAGTTTGAATAGAATAGGTGTTAAATCTTCTTTGAATGTTGATAAAACTCGCCTGTAAATCCATCTGCTCCAGGACTTTTGTTTGCTGGGAGTTTTTTGATTACTGCTTCAACTTCATTAGTTGTTATTGGCCTGTTCAGGTTTTCTGCCTCTTCTTGATTCAGCTTTGGAAGGTTGTATGCTTCTAGGAATTTGTCCATTTCCCACATGTTGTTCAATTTGTTGGCATATAGTTGCTCATAATATTTTCTTACAATCCTTTGTATTTCTATTGGGTGAGTTGTTATATCACCTCTTTCATTTCTGATTTTATTTATTTGAATCCTCTCTCTTTGTTTCTTAGCATATGTTCTTTCTGATTAATGTTTCAGAATTCTTAGAATATATTTCTAGAAGTGGAATCACTGGGTCAAAATGCAGTTCCATTTTTAATTTTTTGAAGAATCTCCATACTGTTTTCCACTGTGGTTGCACCAGTCTGCATTCCCATCAGCAGTGTACTAGTGTTCTCTTTTCTCCACATCCTCACCAGTACATGTCATTTGTTGATTTGTTGATGGTAGCTATTCTGACAGGTGTGAAGTGTTACCTCATTGTGGTTTTAACTTGCATCTCTCTGATGATTAGTGACATTCAGGATTTTCTCATATGTCTCTTGGCCATCGGCATGTCCTCTTTGGAGAAGTGTCTATTCAGGTCCTTTGCCCATTTTTTAATTGAATTGCTTGTCTTCCTCTTGCTGAGTAGTATAAGTTCTTTGTACACTTTGGAGATTAACCCTTTATCAGATATATCCTTGGCAAATATGTTTTCCCAGACTGTGGGTTTCCTTTGTATTTTGAGGTTGTTTTCTTTTGCTGTGCAGAAGCTTTTTAGTTTGATGTAGTCTCTCACATGTTTATTTTTTCTTTTGTGTCTCTTGCCTTAGGAGATGTATCAGTAAAAATTCCACTATGTGGGGTGTTTTTTACTTTATTGCCTATGTTTCTTCCAGGATTTTTATGGTTTCATGACTTACATTTAAATCTTTTATCCATTTTTAATTTATTTTTGTGTATGGTGAAAGTTGGTGGTCTAGTTTCATTCTTTTGCATGTATCTGTCCAATTTTCCCAGCACCATTTACTGAAAAGACTGTCTTTACTCTATTGTATGCTCTTGCCTCCTCTGGCAAATATTAATTGACCATAATGGCATGGATTGATTTCTGGGGTCTCTGTTCTGTTCCATTGATCTATATGTCTGTTGTTGTACCAATACCAGGCTGTTTTGATTACAGGGGGTTTGTTATATAGCTTTCTATCCAGTAAAGTGATCCCTCCAACTCTGTTCTTCTTTCTCAAGATGGCAGCAGCTATTTGTGGTCTTTTTTGTTCCCTATAAATTTTTGGAATATTTGTTCTAGCTCTGTGAAATATGCTGTTGGTATTTTAATCGGAAATGCATTGAATCTATAGACTGCTTTGGGTAATATGGACATTTTAATGATATTAATTCTTCCAATCCATGAGCATGGTATATTCTTCCACTTGTTTATATCTTCCTCTATTTCTTTTTTCAGTGTCCTGTAGTTTTCTGAGTACATATCTTTTACATCCTTGGTTAAGTTTATTCCTAGGTATAAGTTTATTCCTAGGTATCTTATTTTTTTAGTTGCAATGGTAAATAATATTGTGTTTTTAATTTCTTTTTCTGAGAGTTCATTGTTGGTGTATAAAAATGCCTTTGGTTTTCAGATGTTAATTTTGTATGCAGCTACCTTCCCAAATTCAATTATCAAATCTGGTCCTACTTTGGTGGAGTCTTTAGGGTTTTCTATGTACAATATCATCTCATCTGCAAATAATGACAGTTTTATTTCCTCCTTTCCAATTCGTATACCTTTTATGTTTTCTTCCTGTTTGATGGCTATGGCAAGGGCTTCAAGTACTATGTTGAATAAGAGTGGTGAAAGTGGACAACCCAATCTTGTTTTTATTGGAAATAGTTTTAGTGTCTGAACATTAAGTATGATGTTTGCTGTAGGTTTATCATATATGGCCTTTTTATTTTGAGGTATGTTTCCTGTATTCTCACTTTGCTGAGAGTTTTTATCAAAAATGGGTGATGGATTTTGTTGAATGCTTAATGTATCACAATTATTTTTTTGAAAATATTATACCAGCCTTGCATCCCTGGATAAATTCCACTTGGTCATGGTGTATGATCTTTTTAATGTATTGCTGAATCTGATTTGCTAAGATTTTGCTGTGGCATTTAGCATCTATCAGATATATTGGCCTGTAATTTTCTTTCTTTGTAGTGTCTTTATCTGGTTTTGGAATTAGGAGAATGCTGGCATCATAAATAAAGCTGAGGAGTTTTCCCTCCTCTTGAATTATCTGGAATAGTTTATGTAGAATAGGTGTTAATTCTTCTTTGAGTGTTTGGTAGTAATTGCCTGTAAATCCATCTGGTCCCAGTTTTTTGTTTGCTGGGAGTTTTTTGATTACTGCTTTAATTTCATTAGTTGTTATCACACTATTCAGGTTTTCTGATTCTTTCTGATTCAGCTTTAGATGAGTGTATGTTTCTAGGACTTTGTCTATTTCCTCCAGGTTGTCCAGTTTGTTGGCGTATAGTTGCTCATAGTATTTTCTTACAAGCATTTGTATTTCTGCTGGGTCAGTTGTTATATTGTCTCTTTCATTTCTGATTTTATTTATTTGTGTCTTCTCTCATTGTCTCTTGATGAGTCTGGCAAATGGTTGCTCAGTCTTGTTTATCTTTTCAAAGAGCCAGCTCTTGGTTTCATTGATCTTTTGTATTTTTTTTTTCAGTCTCTATGTCACTTATTTACTCTGTGATCTTTACTAATTCCTTCCTCCTACTTAATTTGGGCTTTTCTTGTTCTCTTTCAAAGTCTTTAAGTTGTAGGGTTAGATAATTTTTTATAAGTTTTTCTTGTTTTTGAGGTAGGCCTGTAGTTCTATGAATTTCCCTCTCAGTACTGCTTTCATTGTGTCCCATAGATATTGGGTTGTTGTGTGTGCACTTTCATTTTTTTCCAATAAGTTTTTGTTTCTTCCTTGATCTCTTTGGTAATCCATTAATTTTTTAATAACATTATTTAGCTTCCATGTGACGGAATGTTTTTTAGTGTTTTTATTGTAGTTGATTTCTAATTTCATGCCATTGTGATCTGAGAGGATGCCTGATATGATTTCAATCTTCTTGAACTTGTAGAGGCTTCTTTTGTGACCTAACATGGTCTATATTTGAGAATGTCCCATGTGCACTTGAGAAGAATGTATATTCTGTTTCTTTGGGGTAGAATGTTCTGTAACTCTCAATTTCTTCTGGTCTAGTGTATCATTTAGAATCACTGTGTCCTTGTTGATTTTTTGTCCAGAAGATCTGTCCAGTGATGTCAGTGGGATCTTAAAGTCTTCTACTATGATTGTATTGCTGTCAATCTCTCCCTTAATGTACTCCAGAAGTTTTTTATATATTTGGGTGCTACTATATTGGGTGCATATATGCTTATCAGAGTTATATCCTCTTGTTGAATCAATCACTTTAGTATTATGTAGTGACCATCATTATCTCTTGTTATGGTCTTCATTTTAAAGTCTATGTTGTCCAATATGAGTATTGCTACCCCTGCTTTTTTTTTTCATTTCCATTTTCCTGAAAATTTTTTTCCATCACTTCACTTTTATCCTGTGTGAGTCCTTAGTTCTGAGGTGGGTCTTTTCTAGACACCCTATATATGGGTTATGTTTTCTTATCCATTCAGCTACCTTATGTCTTTTGATTGGAGCATTTAAGCCATTTACATTTAAGGTAATTATTGATAGGTACTTATTTATTGCTATTCTTTCTTTATGTCTACGTTCCTCTCTTTCTCTACATTTCTGTTTCCTCTTCTTACACCAGCCCCTTTAGCATTTCTTGTAGTGCTGGTTTTGTAGTAATGAACTCCTTTAGCTTTTTTTTTTTTTGTCTGTGAAGCTGTTTAATTCACCTTCAATTTTGAATGATAGCCTTGCTGGATAGAGTAGTCTTTGGTTCAGTCCCTTATTTTTTATCTCTCTGATCACTTCATGCCATTCCCTTCTGGCCTGAAGTGTTTCCATTGAAAAATCAGCTGTCAGTCTAATGGGAGCTCCCTTGCAGGTAACTTTCTTTCTCTCTCTTGCTGCTTTTAAGATTCTTTCTTTATCTTTAATGTTTTCCATTTTAATTATGATGTGTCCTGGTGTGGGTTCTTTTGGGTTCATTTTGATTGGGACTCTCTGTGTTTCTGGAACTTGAGTGACTTTTTCCTTCACCAGGTTAGGGAAGTTTGCTATCATGATTTCTTCAAACACTTTCTCTAACCCTTACTTGGATTCTTCTCCTTCTGTCACCCTGATGATGCAGATGTTGTTATTTTTCTTGTTGTCCCAAAGCTCCCTTAAACTATCTTCCTGATTTTTAATTTTTTTTCTAATTGCTGCTCTGATTGGGTGTTATTTTCTACCCTGTCTTCTAATTCACTGATTCAGCCCTCAGCTTCTTCTAGTCTACTGTTGATTCCTTCCAATGTATTCTTTATTTCAGCTCTGTCAGTCTTCATTTCCAATTGATTCTTATTAAGTTGCTTGAGCATCCTTATAACCCTATTTTGAACTCTATATCTGATAACTTGCTTTCCTCCATTTCATCTGTTTCTCTTTCTGGCAATTTCTCCATTTCTTTCATTTTTGTGTTGTTTCTTTCTCTCCCCATTTTATTGTGCTGGTTGTCCAGGGATACCAGGTCAAGGCTGCAAGGGGTGAATAGGGACTTATTTTCAGTATTGCCAGGGCCCCAGGGCCATCATCCAGGTCCTGATGTCAGACCTATGTGTTTGGGTTTGGGGGAGGGGGAGCATTAGGTCAAGGTGATAGGGCCAGGTGCAGTATTTCAAGGCTATAGGTCAGGTAGGCACGCAGGCCAGTGGATCTGGGCTGACGAGTCAGGAAGGCAGGCCTGGCGGGTCTAGTCTAGGAGGCTCAGCAGGCAGGCCAGCAGGCAAGCTGTGAGTGCCCCGTCAACGGGGTGGGCCAGGCGATCAGGCAGGCAGGCCTCACACCACATCAAGGAGGCAGGGCAGGCAGACAAGCAGTCAGTTAGGCTGTGCACCCTTGACAAGGAGGCAGGCAGAGGGCCATTTGTCCCTGTCAAGGAGGCACGCAGGCAGGTAGGCGCGCAAATCGGCCACTCAAGGCGGCAGTCAAGTAGGCCCCATGTGCGGAAGGCACCTCTGGCAGGGAGGCTGGCTGTGTGCGCTGGGTCAGGGATGCACGACCCCATCTAGGAAGAAGGTAGGCTGGGATCACTGAGGCGGTGTGCTTGTCAGTGACCTCGAGGTGCTGGGTTGGGCTGCTCCCCGCAGCCTCCTCCTGAGGAGGGCCCTGGGGATCCTCTAAAATGGTGTGCTCTCCACTCTCAATCAGAGAGAAGTGCCTGACTGGTCAGCATTGCAGCAGAGACATCTCCTCTGCTAGGAGCTCCCGCACTGACTGACACATGCCCTCCACACATTCCCCTGCTTGCACTCTCAGCGTTGGTCAGGTCCTGCTGGCCACCGTCTTGGATCTCAGTGATTTCTAACTTTATTTCAACAGCAAAGACGTGTTAACTGGAATTAGGTATTCTGATCTGACACAGTATTTTCAAAGCATTTTATAATTATTTCTAAATTAATCCTAATAACCTTCTTATGAACAAGGTCAATATTAATATCAGTCTTATTTTAGAATAACTGGTTTTATGAACAAGGAAAAATGATTGACCCTAGGTTATACCACATGCCAGTTAAATTAGGACTAGAAGACAGAGCTCCTCCTTGTTGTTCTTGAGGTTACTGTTGTTTTAGCTTCTCACCTAAAAGGTAATGCACCATCTAATTTTAGGGCAAAGACTGCTGCATATCTTCCTTACTGACAGGAATCAATCATATTCAGTGCGTGTTTATTGTTTCTAATTACTCTGATAATGCCAACAGATGATCTTACACACTTCTAAACCACAGCTACAAAGACAGCTGGACAAAGATGCCTGAGGCAAGAGTGAAATATTCTAACACTTCTGTCAGGTTAACTGTACTTCCTAAGAGATAAGTGTCAAAGGAATGGCTGAAAGGCCAAATAGTGCCCATATGTCTTATAGGTTAATCACCCAGTCTAATCTGTTTAGTAAAAATCTATAGAATTGTTTCAAAAGAAAACAAACCCAATTTGTCCATGTACACACATTGGTATGTTTAACTACCTATTTACCTGTTGGTAGGGAATTTGAAGTTTTCTGAACATGGAAAGGCTGAGTTCACTTGCCATATGTGGGACATTTGTTATGAAAGGAAGACAAGATTCCTAGGAGATTCTATGTTGAGATCTGTACAAGTTATGTTTATTGAAAGATGTGATAAAGATAAACTTTTTTTGTGGTCCTTACCCTTGTTCACTGCCAGTTTTTGTCAAAAATGGAGCTCACAATCTTTTCCCCAAATTGCTCCTCATCCTGAGTGTCATGTGATCATATTTGTTCTGTTGCCTACATCTGGGATTCATTTTTTACTTCTTCATCTTTTTCTTGGACAGCCAACAGGGGAAAGCTTTTTTCCTCATTTTCCTTCCCCAACTTGCCTGAGCTGAGTGAAACCATAGGCTCTGAAAAACAGCAGAGATCTAATTTTAGAATGAGATCACAGTTTCCTGATTCACAGATTTGAATGTTTACAAATCATGCATTATCTTTCTTCAACTTGTGTTCTTCACCTTCTCACTAAGGGTCACTGTTCCCTAGGAATCCATCTATGACCTTCATTCTTTCTTTTGTCTTCTTTCTCTGTGTGACTTCTCTCACATGATTACATTTTGCTTCCACTGTGTGATGATGAATTTAGCACATCCCTCTGTTGAGCTACAAACCCACGGACCTAATTGCCTATGGGCATCTCCATTTGGACGTCCCACAAGCAACTCAGACTGTTTGAATTGTATTTTCTGTTCCTGTCTGGTCCTCCTCCTGTATTCTCTGCATTGATGAATGGCAACTCTGCCCTCTGGTTCACCTAATTCTGAAGTCATCTGGGAATCATCACAGTTTCCTCCTGTTTATTTTCAACCCTCTACCCTGTCTCTTATTAACTGCAATCTTTCCTTTCCTTCCCAACTGCCACTGCTTTATTATTATTCTTGCAGGGTTACTATAATAGTCTCTTAATTAGTTCTTTTACTCCCCCTCCCTCCCCAGGTCTCATTTAAATTCACCTTTTACACTGCTGACATTCTACTCATGTCATTCCCTGTTTAGAACCCATCATTGAATACAGAGCAAACTCTCTCTCTTAACTCACATGGTCTTAATGATCTGGCCACTTTTTAGCCACATCTCCTACTAGTCCTCCTCGTGTGTATGCCCTTCTCTAGCTCCCCAAACACTTTGGAGGTTCTCTTTTTCTGTGATTTCACTTGACATTTCTTTGCTTCAAATTGCCTTCCCTACCTTTAAATCTAGCAGACTCCTACTCATCCTTCAAAACTCAAGGCAGTATCATTTCCCACCAGAACTGGTTCTTGAAACCCTGATTTATATTTATACCTTTCCACTGGGTGTCCACCCATAACTCCTTGTAAGTGCTTTTATCAGGGCAGTTACCACACCACACTGTAGGAATTAATATGTTTCTCTCTGTGTTAACCAGGTTTCATTTGAGGGCATTCACAGTATCATTTTAATTTGTATAAAACTTTTACATGTGCATTCTTTTAAAAGTCAAACATTTCTTCAATGCTTATTATGAAAAAGGAAATAAAAGTTTTTAGGCCCTCTACTCCCTGTTCACTACTGTCTCACCCTACCCATTCCATCTCCTTCTACCCTAGCAGGCAAACACTTTCATCCCTTAGCTGTTTCTTTTTTGTAGTTATTCTCAAATCTCTAAGTAATATGCTTATACTTTTTTGCCTTGATTTTTACATTTTATGTTTTCACTATTAACTTTCCTCTCTGGGAGAAAAAGGTTTAGCTCTTTCAGATCTCCTGTCCTCATCTTCCCAAAACAGTTACATCATATTTTTTGGTTTCTGCTTCATGAAGACATGTCTTCTGTTGTCCTATCCCAGTCTGGACTGGTTTCTCTCTCAGCTGCTCTGGCCCTGGCCCCTTCCTTACAAATACTGTGGGGTTTCCCTTTGCCTTGTGCCATGCCGTTTCCTAAACACTCTGTTTAGTTTTGTTATTTTTTTGTACTACCTATATCTTCTTTTGTTGTCTCTTCCATTATTTTGGAGAGCTATATCCTCTAGTTGTTCCCTGAGAAAGTATACACAATGATAAAATATTTTAGACCATCATTTGATTAAAGTTTAGCAAGGTATAGAATTCTGGATGGAAATATTTCCCCTGAATTTTTAAAGGTATGCAACACTGTCTTGTAGCTCAAAGTATTCTTGTTGAAAAATCTGATGCCAGTATGACTCCCATTCTTTGTACATTTCCTATTCTTTTTTTTATTTTTCTGGAAGCCATTAGAGTTTTCTATTT